>NW_023425584.1:38921845-43721845 GCF_014108245.1 Pipistrellus kuhlii
GCGGGCAATCTTGACTCTAAAGATCTTAAGCTGAACTACTGTGGAACTTTGCTTTTAAAGAATGGAGATAATCTTGCCTGATATCCATTGTGTAAAAGGGATAAATTAATATAAATATAAGGGCATCTGTTCCTTTAGCAGTTAGATGAAATTGTTTAGTAACTAGGAATATTTTATATATAGATCATCAGGGATATATTGTTTATAATCCTGAAATGTATTAAAGGACTCAGAAAAATGTACATCAGGAATTTTTTTGTTTCTGAATTAATGGAGATCTTATGATCCTTATGCTTATGTTGATGGAAAGGAATGTTAATGATGCAGATTGATGAATAATGAAGAGGATAGTGTTAACTGGGCTAATTTAGACTAGTATACTTTTGAAGGTTTCCCTGGTTTATAATTGGGCTTGTGCATTAGCTAGTGCTGTGGAGTGAAAGAAAGATACCATGAAACAAAGAAAATACTCTATGAGCCATTTTCTCTCCCTCGTCTATATTTTCAAAAGATTAATCATGTGCCAATTAATAGGGACTGTTATCAACAGCAGTAAATTGCATATTTCCAAAACTAAAGTTGAATAGGAAAATCCTCCAAAGAAAGTATTCTATATGGTAGCAATTTTCAACCAGTGTGCCTCAAGAATTTTTAAAACATGGAATACCTGACTGATTACTTAGTCAGGAGCACTGACCTCTTTTGCCTTAGTTTTTTAAATAAAAATTAAAAAAAAGACTACAATCAATGCAATAATAGCTGCCTGGTGTGAATGAATCAAAATTATACCTACTTTTTTGTTAGATTGGCAAAAATATGATATACTTTTTGATATGCTGCAGAATTCTAGTACTAATTAATTTACCTGTGCCATAAGATACAAAAAAGTTAGAAAATTACTGGTTTAGAATAAACTTCGTTTTGGGTAACTTTTTTTTTTTTTTTTTACTTTTTATTGGATTGCTTTGTCATAATGTAGACACAGTTTACAAGTGAAAATGAAAATGCATCGAGTGACCTCTGAAGGGTGTTGGGAAAATGCACTACCATTTAGTAAATGGCTTTCAATATGAAATGTGATAGGTATTTTGGAATTGTCCAAAAAGCAATCTTGAAGCTTTAAGCAAGGTTAAAAAAATGTCCAAACTACTTGAGGGTGTTCCCCCGAACTGTAGGAAACTGACAGTTTCTATACAGTTTTGCTGGCTAGGAAAAAAGTCAATGCAAATAAGGAAATTTTCCCATTAGTAGTAGAGACATTTAAGGACATAGGGTGAAGGATATATATCTTTTTGGCTATTCAAGGACATGTCCTGAATCTCAATTTTAAGTATTTTCTATTTATTTTCAAAATCTTTGTAACTGGCCTTGTTTTGTTAATAAATCTAAATTTAAGAATTAGGCTATTTGATTACTGAAATATGGCCTTTAAGGTTTCATGTGCAAAAGGAAATTATTTAAATAGGCTAAACAGTGCAAATTTATGTATGTTATGTTGATGAATCTATTAGAAAGGGCTGGCAAAATTGGTTTATATTTAATGGTATTTTTTTTTATCCATGGCCATTTACTGTTGACAACTAAAGGTGCTGCCTATTTGGGTTAAAAGGAAGTAAAATAAACATTGTCAATTTTACTTTCCTAAACTAAGTACCAAAGTGCTGCCTCTTCACAAGGCTATTTGTTACGTAATTGGTGGCATTGGTTTATCACGGTCTCTCTCTTAACTCAAATAAATCTACTTCAACTTCTGAATAAATATAATCCTTCCTCCTTTAATAGGAGAAAAAAAAACAGTCTTTTAAGGACAGGCTCAGTATTTTTCCTTTGCTGTTGAAAATGTACAATTATTGGAATAAACAAAGGCATGAACAATATCAGTTGATTGAGTTTCCCTTTTTAAGTTATGGAATCTGTCTCTATTGAGGGACATCTGAAAGAAATAGTTTTTGAATAAAAGAAAAGAAAATTCTCTCTCATGACATAATTAGGTCAGTGAAGATTTACTTTTTGTTTTGGAGATCCCATGGATTCTGGGGCACATTGATCATTATGAAAAATTTGTCTTGAGCTAATAGAAACTTACATCTATTTTTTTATATTGAGAATAAATTCAAGCTATATTTTAACTTTATGAATAGTACTAAAACAAATTAGTTTACATATACTACCAGTTACACAGAATCATAAAGAGAAGTTGCATTTATTAACAACCAATTGTTGTATTTCTCAATTTTCCTCTTCAATACCTAGTGTTAGCATCAAAGGAATTTCAGTATAATTTTGTGTGTATATTTAAAAAAAATGCTTTGCCTAAAGTTTATTCATAAAAGTAACCTTTGTTCTTTTTTACTTCTCTCTTTGAGATCTTAATAATTCTATATTATTTATATTAAATATTTTCTAATTAATTTACTGCTTCATAATTTCTGGAATTCCTTAATTTCTAGTTTTCTACTACTTTACTAATATGATTCAGCCACTCACAAGCATGGTTTCTCCCCAGGTTTGTCAGTATTGAACATGGATTTATGTACCTGACCTCAATCTTTGAAATCCTCAAGATGGAACCAGACTTAATTGCATTGTAGGAGCAGAGAGAGAGTAAATGTGGCTAAAGCTTAGTGAGCCAGGGGTAGAGTGTCAAAGAGCTTTGCAATGTAGATAGAGCTGAGATCAAGCAACATATTTTGAGTCTTAATTAGCAGTGTTTTAGGCAAAGAGGTGGCATGCCATCATTTATGCTTTTTAAAGATGACTCTGAGTTCCAATATAGAGAATGGACTATGAGCTAACAAAAAAGCTAGGAGACTTTTTAGAGGCAGCCCAATTGCTAATGATTGTGGCTTGTCTTAGAGTGGTTATAATGGAGATGAATTTGCATATATTTTGGAGTTAGTGTTAACAGACTTTAATTACTAATGAGGAAGAACTTGTGGTGGTGGTGACTTTTACTGAGATGAGGAAGACTAGGGAAGCAAAGAATATGGGTATTAAGCATTAAATTTCTAGATGATTATTTCCCCGAAAATAAGACATCTTCCAAAAATAAGACCTACTTACAGGTTTCCTTCTGAGTGAAATATAAGCCATCCCCCTGAAAAAAAGCCCCCCCTAGGCTAAACATGAGAGATTTGGTCCACTGATTCTGAAAGAAATGGAGTCACAAGAAATTCATCAGGAAATTCAGGAATTGGATTGTTATGATGATGTTCCAGAAGATGATGACATGATTGTCATTGAATAAATGAGTAAATTCTTGATATCTTAGGATTCACAGTTTGTCTGGTTTGTGTTGACAACTACTGTACTACCGTACCATATACAGGTAATAAATTTCCTTTATTTTCATTTAACAATAAATGCGTACCATATTCTTCTTCATGGAAAAATAAGACCTCCCCTGAAAATAAGACCTAGCACATCTTTGGGAGCAAAAATTAATATAAGACACTGTCTTATTTTTGGGGAAATAGGGTATGTAGGCAGTTGACTCTTTGGGTCTGGGACACAGTGGAATGTTCAGGCATAGGAAGGAGGGAAGTGTGGTGTCATAAAAACCAAAAGAACAGTATTTCCTATTATTCCAATGTGTTGGTAACAAGTCAAGTAACTTAAGTGGAGACATTCTATCTAATAAAAAGGGAATATGCTAATTGATCCTCATGCTATAACATAGATAGTGGTGCCCACAGGCAAATGAGGAGGGAATATGTTAAATGGCTGTACCACCCTCAAATATGGTGGCAACCACTGCCACAAGATGGCAGTGCCCAGTCCCCTCAGCCCCACTGGGGCAGCAGGTGCCCCCTGGCTGGCCTGAGGAGCAGGAAAGCCTCAGATGGTGACTGCTCAGCCACCAGTGCTGTCCTAAGGTGCAGGCAAGCCTTGGATGGTGGCTGCCTGGCTACCCAGAGCCGCCCAAAGCTCAGGTAACCAGGCCTAGCTGAGGCTTGTGCTGTTGGCAATGGCAGCAGTAGAGATGTGATGGTGTGTCGCCTTCTCCTGATTGCTGGGTCTCCTCCTACCCCTGAGGGCTCCCAGACTGTGAGAGGGGGCAGGCCAGGCTGAGGGACCATCCCCTACAGAGCATGAATTTTCATGCACCGGGCCTCTAGTACTAGTATATTGGGTCATTGTATTAAAGAACATAGAGGTGAAATGCTACTCTCCTGTTTCAGTATACTGGTGTCCAGAGATGCTTAATTGGAGTGAGTAAAGAAAGAAAGTAGAGATTATGGATTTTATACCAAAATGGCTCTGCATCAACTCTCCTCTCAGCATTTCTTTTGCCCTGATTAATGCCCTATTGCTTATCATTGAACCTTTGAAATAATCTCAGATCTCAGGATTACTTCCTGCTTATGAAGGTTATGTCTCTCTTTTACAGAATGGCTCTTCATCGAGTTATCTTATTAAACATGGCAGATTATCAGATATCCAGTGGATATTTGATAATGTTCTATGAGTACAAAAAAAAATGAAACCTTTGTTCTTATACATTTTATGCATTTGAAATTTGAGAATAACTGTTTCTCATGGAAATTCTATTACACCCATAATAACTATTTACGTTTTTAATAATGGACTGTAAGTACTGTGCTGGACAATTGGTCTAGGCTAGCATTCATTTAACAGGGAGTAATTTGTCTTGACTAAGTTATTTTCATATAAATTGTATTTCATTAATTAAATTTGCTACATTTGCATTTTTATTGTAACTGGGATTTTGCTTTATTGTATCCCCAGCTCACAGAAAGGATCAATAGCTTAAAAGTCACTCACCAGAGCATGAAGGTAGCAATAAAATAGGATCATAAATATTACAGCACAGAATAAGGTCATAAATATAAATATTGACTACGACTCATGCTAAAATAAAGAATGTGCATTTGCTTGTTCTCAGAGCAAATCTTCTGAGCATGTAATGATTTCTTAAAGGCAGTAGCAAAAGAAAATTGCCAACAGAAATATCAACGGAGATCATTTTAAATTTGTGATGCTGGTAACCATTTATACCAAGTTTCAATGTCTCAGATGTTTTGAATTTTTGCAGACAGTTGCATGGAGGCTTCACAGTTTATGTGTCAACAATTAGATTTTACCTGCATGGGATGAAAATTATATGGAAAGTTAATTATTTACTTCAAATAGGAGAGAAGAAACAAACCTGAACTATCAAAATTTATCATTTCAAATTTTAGTCTTTATAATAAAAACAAAAACCAAGTCCTCATTTGTCAAATATACAAGTCGTGCCATTTTTAAGAGTTTCACAAACCAGTTAATGATAAATATGATCATGTGAGGGAAATCGGGACAAACAATGGAGAAAATAAACTTATCTGCCGACATCGTATTTTTGCACAATATCATGAGCAGGAGCTGTGGAGGCACTGTCACCATCCAGTATACATTGTTACCATCATCACGTTGTTTGCCTGCATAAGCCAAAACTTGGCCTATACACATAAGAAAGAACTATTCAGAATGTTTAATATTGCTTATTATTAAAAAACAAACAAACAAACAAACACATAATTTAGGAGAAGAGGTTTCTCATTTACTTAAGGACTGCTTAACGAAAGGAAGCGTCTATACCACAATTTCAATTTGTGCCCCGTTTTGTTCTCCAGATATTTCAAAAATATCTAACATATCTCAAAAACGCCCATGATCTTAATTTATTCTTAAATAAAATGAAGAAAATTATAAGTAAGATCAAATTATAGTCAGGTTGTCAACATGTTTTTTAGTGAGCTCTCTAAAAGAATGGCTATTATGCATGACCTTGATTTTCTCTCCTGTTAAACTGCTCCTGTAAAAGGCATAATGATTTTGAATGACATTAGAGAACAAGTATAAAACACTCTTGGCACTGAAAACCATTTTTGAGATTTCAAATATTTTTCTCAGGGATTTATTTCTATGATAAATTTCATAAATTTGATGTATCTGAAGTAGCCAGAACCTATCACCTGATGGGCAATATATGTCAATTTTAGGATATATATACAATTTTCTTAAGAAGAAAATGATTTTGCAAATGGCTAGTTTAATATCAATGTAAGAAACACAAAAACCTGTAGATAATGTTTTAGATTACTTGAGCCAGACTGACGACAATTACTGGGAATCAAAATCTCAACACATTGAGGTAATTCCAGACCATCCTATGTGGTTACTTTAGGTCTCTGAATTTGTAGGGCCTGCCATGAGCTTATCAAGTTTAGTGTGTGCCTCTTTTTCATCCATATTAGAAAGAGTTCATTCATGTTTTTTCATATTTTTAGAGCCCATATTTTGTTTACTTACTAATAAAAGTAAACAATTAGGCATATATATATATATATATATATATATATATATATATATATAATCTCATATAATAAAAGACTAAATGCAATTGTCCCTTCAACTGGGAGTTTGACTAGGGTGTGGGGCTGGCCAACCAACCACCTGTGGCCCCTCTCCCTGGCCAGCCCCACCCCTGATTAACATCCCCTTCCCCCCAATCCTGATTGAGGGTGGAGGCTGACCAGACAACCACCCACAGTCTCTTCCCTAGGCCAGACAACCCCAGTGGGCTAGCCAGACCCCACCCGTGAATGAATTCATGCACCAGGCCACTAGTATATTTACACTTATAAAAGAGAAACATACAAATTAACCATCACTACTCTGTTTCCCAGAAAATAAGGCAGTGTCTTATATTAATTTTTTCTCCCAAAGTTGTGCTAGGTCTTATTTTCAGGGGATGTCTTATTTTTGAGGAAACACAGTATACTATACCTACAAGCCACGCCCACCACCAAATCAGGAGAAAGTATGCAAATTAACCACAACCAAGATGGCGGCTGCCACAGAGCAAGCAGGAAGCTTGGATTTCCATGGTGATGGAGGAAGCCAAACTTCCTGGCAGGCCCTGGCCTCCACTCAAGGCTACAAAGTTTCAATTATAGAAGATAAATAAATCCCAGATCCCAGGGCCTCTGTTTGGGTCACTGGGCGCATGGCCAGCCTGCAAACTACCACAGGCCCCTAGCCCAGGCAACCCCACACCCCAAGGGAACCCCCACCCTGATCAAGGACACCCTTCAGGGCAAATAAGTTGGCTGGCACCCGTGCACTAGGCCTCTATCCTATCTAATAAAAGAGTAATATGCAAATTGACAATCACTCCAATGCACAAGATGGCTGCCCCGAGGTGGTCAAAGATCCTGCCACCATGTGGGCACAAGATGGCCACCACAAGATGGCCATCAGGGGAAGGCAGCTAGGGGTGACCAGGTCTGCAGGGGAGGGCAGTTAAGGGTTACCAGGTTGGCATGACCAGAGGGAAGTTGAGGGAAACCATGCTTGAAGGGAAGGGCAGTTGCGGGGAGACTCAGGCCTGCAAGGGAGAGCAGTTCGGGGGGAAAAGGCCTGCAGGGGATGGAAGTTAGGGGCAATCATGCTGGCAGGGGAGCAATTAGGCATCAATCAGGCTGTCAGGAGTGGTTATGGGGTGATCAGGCTGTCAGGTAGAAGCGGATAGGGGCAAGCCTGCAGGTGAGCAGTTGGGAGCCAGCAGTCCTGGATTGTGAAAGGGATGCCTGATTGCCTGTCTAGGCCTGAGGATTGGGCCTAAATGGGCAGTAGGACATCCCTCAAGGGGTCCCAGATGGGAGAGGGTGCAATCTGGGCTGAGGGACATATACCCCGTGCATGAATATCATGCACTGGGCCTCTAGTCTATGTAATAAAAGCCTAAGCAACTGTCATGGAGGAACAACCAGAATGACCAGTTGGTATAATGCGTACTGACCAGCAGGGGGCAGATGCTCAATGCAGGAGCTGCCTCCTGGTGGTCAGTGTGCTTCCACAAGGGAGCTTTACTCAGCCAAAAGCTGGGTTCATGGCTGGCAAGCTCAGTGGCGGTGGCGGGAGCCTCTCCTGCCTCCATGGTAGTGCTAATGAACAGTGAGCCTAGTGATAAAGAGCGGTGAGCAGATGGGTGTTAAGGAGTGAGGGGTTCCTGACTGTGAGAGGGTGCAGGCTGGGCTGAGGGACCACTCCCCTCGGCAGTGTTTTTGTGCACCGGGTTTCTAGTGTGTGTGTGTGTGTGTGTGTGTGTGTGTGTGTGTATGTGTGTGTGTGAGTGTGTGTGTGTATGTGTGTGTGTGTGAGTGTGTGTGTGTGTGTGTATATATGTATATGTGTGTGTGTGTATATGTATATATGTGTGTGTGTGTGTGTGTGTGTGTGAATATGTATATGTATATATATTTGCTATAAAATACCTATGCTTTCTTCAGAGATTCATTCTTAGGCAGTCTTCACCCTGTTGTGGCAGAGAGATCAGGCTGGTGGTAGCTCTGAGCTTCTCTATGCTTAAGTCAATGCTCCTCTCGTAAAAACCCTAAAGACCAGGGAAGACTCTGATGTCCTGACATGTCTATATGTCTTTAAAAAAATATATATATATATATATATATATATATATATATATATATATATTATTGATTTCAGAGAGGATGGGAGAGGGAAAGAGAGAGAGAGAGAAAAACATCAATGATGAGAGAGAATCACTGATGGGATGCCTCCTGCATGCTCCCTACTGGGGTCAAGTCTGCAAGCTAAATATGTGCCCTTGGCAAGAATTGAACCCAGGACCCTTCAGTCTGCAGGCCAACACTCTAATCACCGAGCCGAATGGGCTAGGACATGTGTGCACCTCTTATCCCTCACTGGGGCCAGGGAGATGGGACTGTCTGATAGTTGAGTAAATCCTGTCATCAGCCTGGCCTTGTGTTGGTGATAGAAAGATTTCCCACGTGGAAAAAATGCTCACTTAACCAAAGAAAGGTGAAAGCAAAGTGCAAGGGGATGCCAGTAATCCCTGTTGCTTAGAAGATCCCTGTTGCTTAGATGTGAAGGTAAATAATTGAAAACTGGAATTTTGAATTAATTTGGTAGAGTGCATCTTCATCAGAGTTTAATATGAGCAAACAAAAGCACACCCAATCTTTTCAGCAGTTTTGCCCTGTATACTTAGTGAGAAGTTCTCAATCTGGTATATTTTGGCATATAATATAATCAAACCTCATTTATTTCTCCTAAAGCTAATTGAAAAAGAAATATGCATCATCATTATGACACCTATAGGTAATTTCTATATTGAACTATTGATTAAATTTTTAGTCTGCTTTTATACCTTAAAGCCCAATGCAAAGATGATTCTGACAACAATGGGGATAAAATCATTTTAAAGCAATCTCACAGGGTCTCATCTATTGTTTATTGTAATGGGCTTCTGTTAATATCAATATATTTCTGTAAATTGCCTTCTTAGTTCACACTAATGAAGGGAAATACAGTCCCCCAGCAGTTAATTAATACATAAAAAAATTTTATTTAAGAACAAAAGGAGATAAAGAAATATGCTGTTTTCTTACTATTTCCATTCCTTTGAGCTCTGCAGACTTGTTGGATATTACTTACATTGCTAGATAAATGTCAATTCATGCATCTCTGATTTGATATTTTTCTATACAGTGGATTAATAAAAATACTAAGTATGCAGATTACCTAGCCTTCTCTTATGTTGCCATGTATGCTTGTGTGCCCACAGAGAGACACACATGTTTTCCATGCATGTGTTGAATGTTAGCACCCATTCTCCACCCAGGAGGCTGGGGTGGCAGGCCAATGATATCCTTACCAGTGAGCATTAGAGTCTGTGCAGCTAATGTTCTCAGCCAAATAGCCCTCTCTGGCCACTGAGCAGAGCCTATCCTCTGCATTTTTTTTTTCCAACTGTAGTTCTCTGCCATTTATTTTATTCTTTAAAACATGCCTCTGGCCGAGACCGGTTTGGCTCAATGGATAGAGCATCGGCCTGCGGATTCATGTGCCCCGGGTTTGATTCTGGTCAAGGGCATGTACCTTGGTTGCCGGGCACATCTTCAATAGGAGGTGTGCAAGAGGCAGCTGGTCGATGTTTCTCTCTCATCAATGTTTCTGACTTTCTATCCCTCTCCCTTCCTCTCTGTAAAAAATCAATAAAATATAAATAAAAAAAACATGCCTCTGTCCCTGAAGGACAGTACATAAAGAAATAAAATATAAATGTTACAGTGAAAATCTGTCTAAAAATGCAAAGGAAACATTTGAGTGAAGTTTAACCTGAAAGAGATACTGTAATCTACTGAGTAAGAAATGTGGGGCGGGGTTAGTTAGTGTTTGATGGCCATCAGCTGGCATTATAAAAAAAAAAACCTAAACATCATTTTAGATTGATTAATAGAATAATAGTTATTTGTTTGTAGATGGGAGAAATGCCAGAGACATGTTGTATTCTCAAGGTATTGGAAGAAAATTAAAAGGTATTTCTAATACCTTAAAGATACCACCATAAGAAAACCAAAGATGCTATAGCATTGAACCAAGTTTCTAGGTAAGCATCCTCCTATCTGTCAGCTCAAACCAAGCAGGCCTTCAGATGGAATTTCTCTGAGTGCTCAGCTTTCTGCAAGTAAAGGAATAAGGAAACATGGAGAATGATTGTTTCTATAGGTCAAAATATATAACCACAATTGTAAATACCCTTTCTTGATTATAACAAAATAGAGGCCTGATACACAAAGATTTATGCAAGAACAGGTCTTTCTTACCCGGCTGCCGGCACCAGCCTTGGCTCTGGCCAGAGCTGCCTTTCTGCTTTCCCATACTGCCCAGAGGCCCTAAGCAGCTGGGGCAGTGCAGAATGCCTGCATCATACCCATGGTGAAGATGCAAGCTTCCTGTCCCTAGCTGCCTGGCATCCTATGCAAATTAACCCACTATCTTTGTTGAGTTAACTTGCAGAGTCATTCCTGATTTGCTGGGGGGTGTTGTGAAGGTATGGTCAATTTGCATATTACTCTTTTATTAGTGTAGATATAAATTATTAGAATATAGTTTGCATCACATATTCAGTGTCTTATACTATTACTAAGTATATCATTTTTGTGAGCCTCTTGCCTTTCTTAAAACATTAAAGCAGAATTCTTTTTACAGAAATGCCATATATGAATGCCTTGTTAAAATGACCATTTGCCTCATTTTTCTTTAATATATTCAATACAGAAGTTTAGCTAAAAGCAAACTAAACCTATAAATGCTGTTACTTTTTAATTAATAGTATTAATTATAGTCACATTCCATATTGGTTTAATTCAGCTACAGAGGCAGCAAAAGAGGAAAGAAATGACACTAGGGGCTTTGTAGTCTCCATTACCTTTTCCTCCTTTCAATTTTTTATTAACAGGAAGTATCACTTTAATCATAACTTTATTATTTATTCTTAATCAACTGCAACTGTAATTTCCAATTATTATTCACCTTGACAATTAATAAAATTATATTAGATGAGTTTCTATAATATATAGAATTCACTCTCCAACTGTCCAGTATTATTACTAATGAAAAAGGATCCATAGTGAATGGTATTTCACCAGTTTTTGAGTTAATGTTCACACAGGGAGGATGCTGCAGATCATTGGCATTAACTAATGATGACCTGAGATCAAAGACAGAGGCCTTCTGAACTCCAGCTTCCAAGGTAGCATAATAAGTCTGAAATGTCAAAATCTTCCAAAATGAAATTTAAACTACAATAATGGCCCATCAAAACTGTCAAATTTGCTATCCAAGTGATATGTATAAAATTGATTATTTAAAATCCTCTAGGAAAAAGAAATAGTTCTAGACAAATGTCCAAAAGCAAATACTTATGCCCATTTACAAAAGAGTAAACTTTACCAAAACTGCCATCTATTGTGGCTTAACTCCTGCCAGTGCCAACAACACACAAAGAAACTGACCTCACCAAAACCAAAACAATGGGGAGAAAAAAAGATAAATGAACAAAATTAATATACTTCTAAATGGCAAATTTAATCAAGGCACTGTATTTCTCCCCTTATCTATACATGCTTCCTTCTAAAGCTCTGACTCTTGGTGTCTAGAACACACAGCTGATAAAAGTGCAAAAGCACAGGGTTGGGATTTGGCAATCCAGAAGACAGTGACAACTGCTAAGAGCACACAAAGTGGCTTTGATAGCAAATCCCTGATTATGTAAAATTAATTACTATCGTTCTGATCAGAACACTTTTTTCTGTGTAACAGTTGTTGGAATTAACGATAATAAGATAAAAAATCCTTCATGTGTGACTCCAACTCCACTGCAAGCATTAAACATAGAGCTGTGAAATCTTCAGACGCCTGTGAGTTGAGCATCCACCACTTCCCTTCTGAGAGAGCGAGAGAGAGAAAAGGCAAAAGACAAGCTTAAGAAGTATATTTAATTAAAGTCAGAAAGAACATTAAAGTAGAAAAATTAATTCAAAAATCTCTTTTCATTTCCACTAAATCAGATACAATTTAAATACTGAAATGGAAACTGGAAGAAAAGAAAGAAAGAAAAAATCTGCCTTAATTGATCTGGATTTTTCCATTGTGCTTGTGGGATTCTAGCTCTAGTATTCTATTGAATCTGTTTGTTCCTATTTGTTTATTCTTTCATTTACACATTCATTCAAATATTGATTGATATATGCTTTCAAGCATACATTTATTTATTAACATTTTCTATTTGTTAGTCACTGGGTTATACATGTAATATGAAAAAAAATGTATATGGCATGGTGCTTGCTGCTCTAGTACTTAAATGGACATACCAAAGTGTTAATCAGCACGTGTAACAGAATGCTGCACAATTTAAGATGTTAAAGAGGAGGACGCAAAGATTAATGCTTCCTGTGCTAGTGTGGGGAGTGTGATCAAGTGAGCTTTCAAAGAGGTGATGTTATTTGAGCTATTTCTCACAATAGTTTAAAACTTACCAGAGGATCCACAAAATCTATACTTAAACAGGAAGAATATTTTGAGGAGCATTGACATTTGCAGATAATTAGAAATGACAAATTTGAGACTTATTTCCTATTATGTTTCACATAATTGCATATTTCTAGCAATAGGTAGTCAGATTTATATGTAATGAACAAGTAGAACTAGCAAATGGAATAATAATTCTTAGGGAAACAATGATTATATTTAAAATTATGTCACTTATGACCACAAGGCCCACAATATGAGTGAGGTAGGTTACTAAAGGGCATCAAACTTCCCTCCGTAGTTATTTAATAATTACTAAGCAGGATGTATTAAATGAGAGGGTCATCGTCCCTGACTTATTAATGTAATCGAGATAGGTTTATTTCTAAGTATGCTTAGCATACTTAAATGGGACCAAAATCCTGAGTGGAAATTCTATCAATAAAAAGAGGGCTTTCTGCTAGAGGAGATTCTGGAACTCAATGATGATCTAGGTCTAGGAGATGTCACCATATGGTTTTATTCAGGTGGCGTAAAATCGAATTTATAGGACAAATGTTTCCGCTAAGGACAGAAAAATTGTGCAAAATCCCAAGGCACTGGGAAATATTGGGTTCTTGACCACTTTTCTTCAGACTTGATATGGAGAGGAATATTAAAATCTTAAAATATTTTCTTTTTCTGGGTCATTGAGCATTTTTACTTTTTACTTTATTATCATATAATTTTCTGGCACCCAGTAGAAGCTTAATGTAACCAATGAATCTATTTTATTGTTGATCCACTGTAATATCAACATATTACTTGTTCTTCATTTAAAATACAGAAGCAAAGATTTATATGAGAACGTTCATATGTCAAAGATGAATTTTATATTTGTAGCACTTGCTCTACAACTTTATACCTTCCATGATACTGATTCCGATTTCATTAGCAGGAAACAGGTCACATTTGGATGAGTGTGATAGGAATATATTAATAATTTTAGGCAAAAACTTTGGTTGAATATTTTCTTAGCCTGGGTTTCCCTTAAAGCAGAGACTAAAGCAAAGTTTTGTTTTTATTTGCAAACATTATCCCAGGGAATAGAGACAGGGTAAAACCAAGAAGGGGGAAAAGCCAAACAGAGATGGGTAACAAGCTGTCTACTCTAAAAGGCTCCCTGGGCTCCTTATGAGAAGCCTTACACAATATCTCAGAACTTCACACCCGGCGGGGGTGGGGGGGGGGCAGGTTGGCCTTCATCACTAATTTTCCAATGGTAATGCTGTATCCTGAGTGGGGCACCTGTGTGAGTGCAAAATATGGTGCTATGGGCATCCACTCTGTGGCTCAGAGAGCCTGGGAGGGAAGAGGGATGTAGGTGGTGCAGGTCTGAGTCAAGGCTGTTGGTACCTGGGTGAGATAGTTGAAGTTTGTATAGGACTGGAGATAACTACATTAGGTGTAATGAGAAGAAGGGTCAAGATGTTTTGAATTGGAATCCAAGAAGTGCCTAACAAAAATGTTGTGTGCTCCTTAACACAGAGGGAAACTTGTTTACAAATCTGAATGGACAAATGGATAAATGCTAGATTTTGTGGTGAAACATAGTGGGTAAATATGCAGAGCTCTACACTGTGACCATATCCCCTCATGCTCAATAAATTTCAATGATGGCTTCCTTCTCAACCTGTCCTTAGGGAGGAAGCACCAAACCTGGAAATCGATGTTGCCAGGAAGCCCTCTCTCTATTGGATCATTCCCATGAGTGTACAAGCATGTTTATTTCTCCAAATGGTGAAGTACCCTTCTTGATTCCACTTATCTCCAGCTAATACCCTATAATTAACAATAATGCTCCTCCCGTTTCCTGATCTTTCCTTTCCATTCTCTAGTGGACCCTCCATTCTGTTTTTCTTGATGTCACTTTACTAAAAGAACTTAATCAATGTTACCAATACCCACTGTATCTCTGAATTCAATGACCAATTCTCATTAATCATCTTTTTTTCATTTGTCATCAACATTTGACCTAATCATTATTTCCTTGAAAAACTATCCTCCTTGTTTTCCTACTTGGCTAGCTATTGGTTTTCAATCTTCTTTGCAAAATCTTGAGGGCTCTGTTCATGGATATTTCTCCTCTCTCAATACCTGCAATACCTGTGTTTTTGTTTATCTCATCATTTCCTTTCCCATCTCTGTATCCATGAATCTAAAATACATATCTTTACTGCTCCTGAAAGGTAACTGTACAGTATTGCTTGCTGATAGCTCTTCATGGGCTTAAGGCATATAATATCATTACATTTACACTGAGTGGCCAGATTATGATCTGTGAATGCATAATAATCTGCCCACTCAGTGTATATCCTATAGAATAAAAGGCTGATATGCAAATTGTCCCCTCAACCAGCAGGCAGACTGGCTAACTTTTTATGTGTCCTCCTCCTGGCCAGGCTGGCCAGACCCCCACCCATGCATGAATCCATGCACCAGGCCTCTAATATATATACATACATACACACACACACACACACACACACACACACACACACACACACTGAGTGGCCAGATTTAGTTTAGAGTCATTGTTATTAGTGTACTCCTGTTTTTCCCCTTTTGACTCCAGGACACTGATGACTTTTTTTTTTTTCCCTGAGAAATCTGACTGAGGGAAGAGAAGAGATAGTGGAGGGAAAGAACAAGAGGAAGCCAAGGAAAGAGAAAGAAGAGCAAACTCTTGGTTAAGGTTAGAAACTAAATACTTGCCCCAGTATAAGAGGAGAGATGTTTGAATTTTTATTTATTTATATATTTTTTGAGTAAGGATTTTATATGGTCACATTTACCAGGGAGAAAATATATCCACAGAAGATTCTAAAAGGATACAAATTTATGAAATTTCAATATTACTTAACATAATTATGCAGATAGTTTTGCTAAACACCAATGAGGTAGAGAACATTTGATTATGATAAACTGATTATATATTTAACTTAATTACATTATATTACATTAAAGTTATAAAACTCTACAATATCTTATATTCTTATTTGAACAAATATATTTATGTCTTCACCTTTTCTGTAGCTGGTATTATAGCCTTTGGACAATTCCGTCATAATTCTGATGACAATTTTAATTTCCTTTTTGAGAGAGGGACTTGTTAGTGAAGAGGATCACTCTCTAGGCTGCTACCGTTCCCTGTTTTGCTCTGCTTTTGATGACAAGTTGAATTGCTCCAGCCTTCCTAGACTCCTGTCATAGACTGCCACTCCTGCAACTAGTGAGCTTCTACTGGGGCTTTTCCTGCCATCCCCACCAGATATCTCTCAGTAGCCACTCTGCCAGCAACCATGCTAATTCCAAAATGGTAGCCTCACCAAATCTACTGCTGCCCCTTGCCAAGGTGTCCCTCATGCTGCCAGTGGGTTCATCACAGATTCCTGTGATCTAAGAAACAAGGGATCCCATGTCATACCTCTTCTGTTTTCCTCACCATTGCTCTCCTGTGAGTGAGAAAAGCCTGAATTAATAAATAACTCATTTGCCCAAAACAAGTCCTTGACTGTCAGATTCATAATTTTCATCCTAGAGGAGAGGGGATAAACTGGATTACCCTATGAAGACTCCAAGCTATTCTTTAGCCACTCTTTAAATACTAGACATTTTGCTTAACTTCTCTCACTACTTAAGTCTTTCTTTGAACTCATTTTTTTTTTTTTATGATTACCCTGGCTTTACAGTCCCAGTTTCCCTTGGCACATACTCATTACCTACATTATTCTTCCAAGAATCTTCAGCGCATATCTGGACATCATGTTTGTTTAAAAAAGTAGTAAAATACTTTCACTGTCTGAGTATATAAAAAATATATTGAATTTGTATTCAAAGAAATATGACTATATTCCAGCTGTCCTGTTTACTAGCAGATTATATTTGAGCAGCTTTTAAAGATTCTATGACATTCATTTCAGTATCAGCAAATTATCCTCCAAAGTGGAGATGAAGACCATTCTTACAGAAATGTAAGGATTACATATAAATCATACAGCTGGGTCTTGGAAAATGGTATTAATTATAATCATTTATTTTGAAACCAAGTAAAGTGACATAATCATAAAATTAATTGTTACCAAATCATTAAGTATTTTAAAATTAGGTATTTTCCTTCATTCAGACTTGATTCTGCAGTTTTTGTCCAATGAACCTGATTTTATCCAACTTTCTGTTGATAGTTGTTTTACTTGGTTTCTTTTTCCTGTTTCAGCGTAGTAAAATATCTTGTTTTGGTGTTACTAATAAAAATCTAGGTCAGGGAGATAATGTTTGTACATGATATTTGTTAGCTTGTTATTTTCTCATGCAGGAACATTTTTCATATTCATAAATAGGATGTTAATTGAACATATTTTATGTCTCTAAAAGTAATAAGCATTTTTGCAGAAATTTTTTAAATTACATAAATGCACAAAGGAGAGCACAAAAACCGATCACAAATGAGCTAAACAGAGTCAATCAGTTAAATTTTGAATAGACACCCATTAAGAATGCATATATATTTAATCAAAATATGAGCCTACTATACATATAATTTTAGAACCTCTCCCTTTTTATCAAACTTGTTAATAAAGGGTGATATATCATGTTAGGAATAAACTTCTACAGCATCATCATAATGAATACATGATATTCATAAAATGGATGTGCTGTAATTTATTTAGCCACATTCTTATATTGCAGATTGGCTATTTTCTATTTTATTACAATAAACAATGCTATAATGAGCATTATAAACATAAATCTTTATGCACATCCTTAATCATTTCTTTTAGGATAAATTACTAGAAACAAAATTGCTGTGTCAAAGCATATGCATATTTTATTTATTTGTCGTAACCTAGTTTTTAATCATAAAGTAATACTAAATGCACTTTGGAAAAAGAAAGTGGCTTCGCCTCGTGCCTGAGAGTTCCATCCTACTCCTCCTGATAGCATGGCCCAGATTTCATACTTGCGTAACCATCCCTCACAGTCAACCACTATCTTTTAAGTACTCTTTTAATCCACAGGGTGAGGCAAAATAGGCTATGGAATACATGAAGGACCCAAGCATATATATGCCTTACAATAATTATGTCTACCAACACACTGACTTTTGGATGAGTCCTAACCCTAGACAGCTTGTGTTTCATCCTAATATCTTTCTGGGAACTCTGAACAATTGATAGAACAACTAGACAATAAGACAGAAACTACGTAGAAGAAGAAATCAAAACTAGTAATCAGGAGGATCTAATCAACATTTTTAAACCGCTCCATCCAACAGCAGCAGAATATACAATTTTTTCACATGGAACCTATATTAAAAATAGACCATAGCATGGGGTGGGGGCACAAAACAAGCCTCAATTATTTAATAGTTTTGAAAACATACAGAAGGTCTTCTTCTAACTATAATACAATGAAATCAAACTAGTAATCCATTATATATATAAGAGGAACATTTCATATACTTTTAAACGAAGCAACACCATGATTTAAAGAGGATGTCTGGAGAAAATTTTTGTCGAAAAGTTGCAAAAACACTTTGAAGTGAATGATAACCTAACATCTCAAAATACAACTATAAGTGTTAAGAAGGAAGGTAACAGTACATGTTTCCCCCATTACTCAGAAAGAGAGCATTCTTATGAAATCTTTGTAAGGCTAAAGGGCATATAGCAATGACACAATTGCCACTAATTTCTATGGAAAATTTTTGAGTATTTCAAACCCAAAATTCAATACGTGCACAATATCTTTATTTTATTCATCATGATCAAAAACAATCACATACACTTTTATGATAAGTGTAACGTGCCCTGATCATTGCTCCTAGGCTTTTCTGAAACCTTAGGGCACATCTTGCTAATAGAAGAACAAAATACATTGAGATAAAACACAGGCACTCACAAACACAGTTCAAAGCTCTGGTGACCTGATGTGCACTCATAGACACAGAGTGTTGTTTTCTGGGGAGGGCCTTCTGACTGTCCGGGTGTGCGCTGTTTCATAAGCTTGCTACAAAGCAAAGGCTGAAGGCTATTTTCGCATTTACCTTTTATTGTAAAAGCAAAAATCTTTTCTGGATTTCTTTTGGTTAGTGAAAATAGGTATTAATGCAGTCTTTCATAAGAGCAAATGATGTAACACAGACTTTTGAAAGGCAGGATACCTGTACAAGATGCCTACATTAGAAAAGAAGAAAATGAGACACAAATAGAGACTGCAAGAGAGGGAAGGCCCCAGAGAGCACAGCAACGGAAACCATCAACAAAATGAAAAGACACCCCACTGGAGGGGAGAATATATTTGGTAATTATACATCTGGTAAGATGTTAGCACCCAAAACTGATAAAGA
Organism: Pipistrellus kuhlii; assembly: GCF_014108245.1. Lineage (NCBI taxonomy): Eukaryota > Metazoa > Chordata > Mammalia > Chiroptera > Vespertilionidae > Pipistrellus > Pipistrellus kuhlii. The sequence continues at coordinate 38,941,095 of NW_023425584.1, forward strand.
ACTTTTACGACTAAACACGCAAAGAACATAAATAATCAAATTAAAAAATGGACCAAGGACCTAAATAGACACTTCTCCAAAGAGGACATACAGATGGTCAATAGACATATGAAAAGATTTTCAACATCACGAATCATCAGAAAGATGCAAATGAAAACTACAATGAGATATCACTTCACACCTGTCACAATGGTTATCATCAATAAATCAACAAGTATGAAATGTTGGCAAGGATGTGGAGTAAAGGGAACCTTGCTCATTGCTGGTAGGAATGCAGATTGGTGTAGCCACCGTGGAAATCTCTGTGGTATTTAGTAAAAATAAATAACAATGGATCTGCCTTGGGACACAGCAATTCTGCTTTTGGGAATATATCTGAAGAAACCTAAAACATCAATTCAAAAGAATATATGCACTTCTATGCTCATTGCAGCATTGTATACAATAGTCAATTGGAAGCAGCCCAAGTGCCCTCAGTAGATGAGTGAATCAACAATCTGTGGAATAGTTACACAATGAAATACTACTTGACTGTACAAAAAAAAAAAAGAAGGAAAGCTTACCTTTTGTAACAGCATGGGTGGACCTGGGAATATTATGCTAAATGAAACAAGCCAGTCATAGAAAGACAACTACCACATGATTTCACTTATATGTAGAATCTAACGAACAAAATAAACTAAAAAACAAAATGGAAACAGACTAGATACAGAGAACATCTGTTAGGGGCCTGAGTGGAAAAAATGAATGAATTAAACAAAAACAAAATAAAACAAAAAAACACCCTTATACGCAATACATACAAACAACCATATGATGATTACAAGAGGTAAATGGGATAATGGGAGGAGGCAGAAGAGGGTAAAGGGGTATAAATGGTGACGATAGACACCACTTGGTTTGGTGAACACACAAAACAATATACACCTGACATTCTGTAGAATTATACATTTAAGACCTATATAATTTTATTGACCAATGTTACCTCAATAAATTAATAAGAACAATGTAAATAAATAGAGACATACATTGTATTTATGAATCAGAATGCTCAATATAGCAAAAATATCAATTCTCCCCAAAATGATATATTGTTTTAATATAATTCTTATGAAAATTCCAGCAAGATATTTTGTACATATAGGCAAGTTTATTTAAAAATTTACATGGTAGTTATAAGGAACAAGAATAGCTAAAAAAAAAAAAAAGTTTTGAGAAAGAATTATAAAATGGGAGAAATCTGTCTTGCTGATTTCATAACTAATCAATACTGTTGATATTGGCAGAGAGATAGAAATGTAGGTCAATGCCAGCCAATAGAGAACCTAAATAAATCTGTACAAATGTCATAACTGATTTTTTACAAAGGTGCATAAGCAATTTAGTAGAGGAAAGATATCCCTTTGAAAACACGGTATTAAAGAATGGGCATCTATAGATTAAAAAAAATAACAAAATCTTACATCTTATACAAAAAATGAACTAAAATGGATCATGAACTTAAAATATAAAGTGTGAAATTGTGAAACTTAAAAAAAAACACAGGAGAAAAATCTTTGGGATCTAGGTCTAGGCACATGATATCAAAAACATGATTCATAAAAGAAAACATAGTAAATTTCACTTAAAAATTAAAAACGTTTTATCTGTAAAAGGACCATCATATGAGCAGGAAAGACCACAAAAGAAAACAACAACAAAGAAACAAGCTATGGTCTGTGAGAGAATATTTACAAACCACATATTCAACCATGGACTAGTATCCAGACTATATCAAGAACTCTCAAAATTCAACAGTTAAAAATCAAACAACCTAATTAGAAAATGGGCAGAGGTAAACATTTCACTGAAGAGGACATACAGTTTAAATTAACACAAGATAAGATTTTCAACATCATTAGCTATTAGGGAAATTGAATTTAAAATCACATATCAGAATGGCTAAAAGGAAAAGAAATGACAATATCAAGTCCTGCTAAGCAAGTGGAGATATTGGATCATCACTCAACCTTACTAGTGAGAATGTAAAGTGAAATAGCCATGCTGGAAAACAGCTAAGCTGTTTGTGTTTTTTTTTAGATATATTTTTATTGATTTCAGAGAGGAAGGGAGAGGGATATAGAAACATAAATGATGAGAGAGGATCATTGATTGGTTGCCTCCTGCATGCCCCATACTGGGGATGGAACGTATGATCCGAGCGTGTGCCCTTAACTGGAATTGAACCTGGGGATTCCAGTCCACAGGCCAATGCTCTATCCACTGAGATTAACCAGCTGTTGTGTTTCTGTTTGTATGTTTGTTTGTTTTGTTTTGATTTTTTTTAAAACTAAGCATATAACTTCCATGTATATAATCCAGCAATTTCATTTCTGGGCATTTATCCCAGATAATAAAAACTTATTGTCTGACAAAAATCTCTGAAAAAAAGATCAGGGTAACTTTATTCATAATAACTCCAAAACAGAAACAATTCAAATGTCCTTCAGTGGGTGAGTAATTAATTGGACCAGGCATACCTGGAATATTTGTCATCAACAAACAGGAAGGAGCTATCCATAGATTGCAGCATCAGTGAATCTTCAGAGAAGTTTGTTGAATGAAATATGCTAATTCCTAAAGGTTATATAACAATTATATCTATACAACTCTTGAGAATTACAAAATTATAGAAATAGAGAATCTTGAGTGGTTACCAGAAGTCAATGAGACAGGGGGTGGGGGTTAGGGGGAGAGGTGTGCTTGATGACAAAGAAATGGGTATGACTATAAAAGAACAACAGGAGAGAAAAACCTGTTGGTGGAAATGCTCTGTGTCTTGACTGTTTCAATATCAATACCCTGGTTATGACATTGTACTACAATTTTGTAAGGTGATAGCATTGAGGGTAAATGAATAAAGATAAGTGGAATCTCCCTATGTTATTCCTTAGAACTGCATGGGCATTTACGGTTATGTCAAAATAAAAACATTTGAATTTTATAAAAACTAAATTCACAACATTAACAAAGTACATAGTATCTCTTCTAAATGCACTCAATTTTTATGAGTGGCGAAAATACTAGTTTTTGCAAATACATGTACAGATTTGTCTCTGTTTAAGCATATCCATTAGTAATGAACATTTGAATATGGCACTACTATTTTCTGCCTATTGAACTCACCCATTAGTCTGTTAAATATTATTTCACCATTCCCATTCCTTCCTACAACAGACATTAACTTTATCATGCAGTATTATTATTCCTCATTATTATTTTTCAAAACTAAATTATGTTAAGTATATGCTGTTCTTGAATATATTTTTTGAAGTTCCTTAATTATAATACAGACTAGAAAATAATAATAGCAGGTATAATCTATGAGCCATTAAAATGATTTTGCCCATGAATAGTAGTATAAGGAAAGTATAATATATTAAACATACCTCAAGCAATTTTTAATATGAAAACAAGATTAAAATACTTTGAACAAATGGCCACAGTGAATGTTGAATGGAATGCTCCATGAGCACTTCCGATGACTTTGGTAGTTTGTCAAACGATTTTAATTAAAGTAATTTCCTTGTGGGGCAATCATGTTGCCCATTAAAAAAAAAATCTGAAATATGTATTAAAGGTATCCTAGGCATATACTAATTCAAGCTTTTCATGTGAGAATGACAAAAGCTGTGGGTGACTAGTAGCAGTTACAGCATCGTTGTGGGTAAAAGGGAATTTGCCTACAGTTTTCACAGAAATAGTCACATGAACTTTGGCAAATATTATTTTGCAAATGCCACTCTTAAGAGCAGTAGCACTGACAGTAACCTGACATTTATAAGTTTTCTAAATAATGCAACAAAAGCATTTTCAAGGTTCATGTGCATCTTTCCTTATGCAGACTTGTCAGTTCTCTTCAATAATTTAGCTTGTTTGGACACATCTTACTGAATCCTGCTTTTTGAATTGAAAATATACATTATCTTGAGAGTCAATCAAGCACTTGCAGAAAGTCTTCCTGTTGATTCTCTGCTTCAGCTGGCCCTCTTTTGATTTCACTTGACCTTTCATGCTATTCTTGATCAGATGTTAGATCTGTGTTAGGTAAAACATAGTGGACTGCATTTTTCTATTAGATATCTGCTCAATTAATCAAAGTGTATATAATTTTTTAGTAAACTGGCTGAGCATCCAGTTTGATTAGCAATATTTTTATTTGCTTTATTTTTTTATTTTCAAGTTCTGTGTTTTTTAAAATTTCTTTATTGACTAAGATATTGCATATGTGTCCTTATCCCCCGATTAACCCCTCTGCCCCCACTCATGCCCTCAACCTCTGTTGTCTGTGCCCATTGGTTAGGCTTATATGCATGCATACAAGTCCTTTGGTTGATCTCTCTCCCTTACCCTACCCTCCTCTCCCTTCCCTCTGAAGTTTGATGGTTTGATTGATATTTCTCTGTCACTAGATCTGTTTTTGTTCATCAATTTATGTTCATTTATTTCACTTAGCATAACGATCGCCAGTTCCATCCATGCTGTTGCAAATGGTAAGAATTCCTTTGTTTTTACTCCATTGTGTAGATGTACCACAGTCTTTTTAATCCACTCATCTGCTTGATGGGCACTTAGGCTGTTTCCAAATGTTGACTATGATGAATTGTGCCTCTATGAACAGAGGGGTGCATATATCCTTTCTAATTGGTGTTTCTAATTTCTAAACATATTTTTGTCTAAGTTGGATCACTAGGTTAAATTGGAGTTCCATTTTTAGTTTTTTGAGGAAACTCCGTAGTGTTCTCTACAGTGGCTGCACCAGTCTGCATTCCCACCAGAAGTGCTCCAGGGCCCCTTTTTCTCCCCATCTTTGCCAGGACTTGTTGTTGGTTGATTTGTTGGTGATAGCCATTCTGACAGGTGTGAGATGGTACCATGTTGTCATTTTGATTTGCATCTCTTGGATAATTAGTGACTGAGCATGTTTTTATATGTCTCTTGGTCTTTGTTCTGTCTTTTTTCAAAAAGTATCTATTTAGGTCTTTTGCCCATTTTTTTACTGTTTTTTTAAATCTTCCTTTTGTTAAGTTGTATGAGTTCCCTATATATTTTATAAAGTAGATGACATAATACTGTACATAGAAAACCTTAAGACTTCATAGAAATTATTAAATTTAATAAATAAATTTGGCAATGTAGCAGGATACAAAATTAATGTCAAGAAATCTATGGCAATCTATACACCAATAGTAAACTTACAGAAAGAGGGACTAAAACAGCAATCCCATTTACCATTGTACCAAAAAAAATTAATATACCTAGGAATAAACTTAACTAAGGAGGTAAAAGACCTATACGTGGAAAACTATAGGACACCGAAAAAAGAGATAGAGGAAGACATAAACATATGGAAGAACATACTGTGTTCATGAATTGTAAAATCAACATCATTAAAATGTCCATTCTACCCAAAGCAATCTATATATTCAATGGATTCCTCATTAAAATACCAACAGCATATTTCCCAGACCTAGAAGGAACTTTCCAAAAATTCATCTGGAATTAAAAAAAAGATCCTGCATAGCTATAGTAATCCTGAGAAAGAAGAACAAAGTAGGTGGGATCTCAAATCAGATATCAAATTGAATTACAAAGCCACTTTTCTCAAAACAGACTGGTACTGGCACAAGAACAGACATATAGATCAATAGAATAGAATAGAATAGAATAGAATAGAATAGAATAGAGAACACAGAAATCGACCTAACCCACTATGCTCAATTAATATTTGACAAAAGAGGCATGAACATACAATGGATTCAAGACAGTCTTTTCAATAAATGGTGTTGGGAAAATTGGACAGATACATGATGAAACTAGGCCACCAACTTACACCATACACAAAAATAAACTCAAAATGAATAAAAAACTTAAACATAAGATAGAAACCATAAAAATACCAGAGAAATCCACAGGCAACAAAATCTCAGACATATGTTGAAGCAATTTCTTTACAAATACTATTTCTAGGGCCATGATTGGCAAACTGTGGCTTGTGAATCACATAGGGCTCTTTGGCCCTTTGAGTGTGGTTCTTCCACAAAATACCATGGCCTGGTTGAGTCTATTTTGAAGAAGTGGCATTAGAAGAAGTTTAAGTTTAAAAAATTTGGCTTTCAAAAGAAATTTCAATCATTGTACTGTTGATAGTTGGCACTGTTCACTAATGAGTTTGCTGACCACTGTCCTAGGGCAATGGAAACTAAAGAGAAAATAAACAAATGGGACTACATCAAAATAAAAAGCTTTTGCACAACAAAAGAAACCATCAGCAAAACAACAAGAAAGCTCAATGCATGGGAAAACATGTTTGCCAATGTTATCACTGATTAGTAATATTTAAGATTATTTCCCTAAATAATCTAGTTTTTTTTTTGAACCCTGATTCTAACTATTGTGTTCCTGATTCATTTTATACAGTTTCTCATCACACAGTTTCTCATCTTCTTCCTACTTTGTTCCACTCAGCTTGTTAATTTTCATCCTTTGCATATACTAATTTCTACAGTAGCCTGATTCATGTTGTCTAACAATACTAAAGACTGAAACTTTAATAGATAAAATATGGGGAATATAATCATGTGAAATAATAGATCACTATTAAAATTACTGAGTAAATAATTACTATTGTATCAAAAATATATTTTTCTGGCCAAAACCGGTTTGGCTCAATGGATAGAGCATCAGCCTATGGACTGAAAAGTCCCAGGTTCAATTCCGGTCAAGGGCATGTACCTTGGTTGTGGGCAGATCCAGAGGCAGCTGATCGATGATTCTCATCAATTTTTCTAACTCTCTATCCCTCTCTCTTCCTCTCTGTAAAAAATCAATAAAATATATTAATAAAAAATATATGTATTTTTCTGTGTTAACTAGACATATTATTCTGCTTAAATTTTAATAAAACTGTGTGTGTGTGTATGTGTTATTTAAAACAAAATGTATAGACAAAGTCATTACTTATATGGTACTTATTTTCAAAAAGGTAAAATGTTGGAGTCAGAGAGACTGGGAGTACATAGCCCTACTCTCATTTAAAAGCTGTAGCAATTTAAGCAAATGTCATAACCTTTCACATCTATACTAATAAAAGAGAAAGATGCAAATTGACCATGCCTTTGTGACACCCATCAGCCAATCAGGAGTGAGTATGCAAATTAGCTCAACAAAGATGGCAAGTTAATTTGTATACACAGGTGCCAAGCAGCTGGGGGTAAGACACTTGTGCAGTTGCCATGGTGACGGTGCAGGCCCATAAAGCCCCAGCCTCTCTGGGCCTCTGGGCAACATGGGGGAAAGTGAAAAGGTGGCTCTGGGCCAGAGCTAAGGCTGTGCTGGCAGCCAGGGGAAGGAAGGCCCATTGTTGCATGAATCTTCGTGCATCAGGCCTCTAGTGGAGTAATAATGTACTTAAGCCTATGATAAGCATATAGCAAATATTCAATAAATGATAATTCTTACTACTGCTGTTATTATCAGCGCCATGACTACCACTACTACGATTACCACTAATACTCTATCCACAACTACCACAACTAGATGAAAGAGAAAGAATAAAAATACAGAAATGCAAATGATCATTGAAGAACATTGATAGTTTAATGGTGGGAGGGGTTATTTACTAGTACCTTCTGTTTTATTAATATTTTATGTCTCAAAATATTAAAATGCTCTTTTATAACGTTAGTCATTTAGAGCACTTTCGAGAGCATTTTTATTGTCCTAGTAAATAAGTTTTTCCTTGGTTGTGATAGTTCAAATAGTTAGCAGTTACTTTTGGTCATCATAAAAGGAAAAAAATCCTGTCATTTGAAATGTCATTATTTTAGTTGAAAGTATCATTCTTACAACGTGAATTAATGTGGAAAATTTTTATTTTTACCCAAATTTGCTTGAATGGGAAAATTTCATCTGCTTAAAAATAACTACATTTGGAAAGAGCAGTAGCATTCAAATTAATAGAAAAATACAGTGGATGTTTGCAATAAATATAATGTTAATTCTTGTCAAAAGCAAAAATATTCTTGAATATTTGAGTGTGTAATTACAAAAAAACTTTGATTCTTGGATATATCCAGTGTCTAACATGAACTTTCTTCCATTATTTCTTGTTGTAATTGCAATTAAAAGTAAAATTGTAGTTTTTCAACTTCTAATATATTACTGCTGTAAGCTCATTCTATTGCATCATATTTATACATACATAGAATTTTATTCTATTTACAGAACTTACTGAAGATACATTTGTTGAATAACTACTAAATTTGATTTCCTATACAAAATTCACTTCTGTGTATAATGCTGTAAGGTAAAAATGATTGTTATACAATCTGTTCTTTGTTCCTTCACCATATGGAAGCTAAATTATATATATATATATATATATATATATATATATATATATATATATATATATATATAATTTGTTCACATGTTCTGAAAGTTAGAAATTAAACAAACCATTACAAAAATAAAATAATTTTGGGAAACGTATTTTCCATGTGATGGTAAGAGATGACTGCGATTCTGTAAAGAGATTGATGTGGCTTTATTCACCAAATGGAAGATTTGACTACCAGGTTTGCTGAAGGCTGTGGAACCTTTTTGGTGTATTTGCCTCCCAGCTGCACTTTAATGCTCAAAAGGAAGCCATAAATAACCAGCAACATGGCTATCAGGGTGTGAAGTGTTAAAATAAATTTCACAATTGACTCAACAATTTCTGCATGTCTAGTGAAAGAATTAAAGAGCTAAGCAACAGGGAATTTTATATGCTTGGAAATAATCTGTTTCGTGTTTATAAAACAAGTATACTTTCCTATGCAACTTAAACATTGAAGAACATTTTAAATATTTAGAAAGCATGTTTGTATAGATTTATATCAATTTTTAGAAGATTGTATATATCAATTTAAGAAATATTGTTAGATTCTCTCCTTGGATATACATATTTAAAATATGGAATTTGTAATTATAATATCTAAATCTTTTTTGAATTGAAATGTTTAAATTTAATGCAACATACATATTTGAGATGTTAGAATAGAAAACATATAGGCATGCTGAAACCGGTTTGGCTCAGTGGTAGAGCATCAGTCTGTGGACTGAGGGGTCCCGGGTTCGATTCCGGTCAAGGGCATGTACAGTGGTTGCAGGGACATCCCTGGTGGGGGGTGTGCAGGAGGCAGCTGGTCGATGTTTCTCTCTCATCCGACGTTTCTGGCTCTCTGTCTCTCTCCCTTCCTCTCTGTAAAAAAATCAATAAAATATATTTAAAAACAAACATATAGGCTGTTGGATAGTTGAAATAACAATAACTAATAAAATACTATGTGGTGAGGAGGAGATTCATTACTGTGATTTTAAGATATGTTTGTCATCAAGGAATATAATAAAATTTTATGGAGTTTTTAAAATGTAAGAGTGCGTTTATATCTAATAAATCACTCAATTTAAGACTCTACAATGTCAAAAGTTTAATGCCAATTACAACTTAATGAACATATGTCAGTGGGGAGTTAATCTAATTGCTAGTCCTCATGTGAGGTTATTTTTTCCATTGTTTTTCAGCGAGAGTGGAAAGATGGGAGGGAAGGGGAGAGAGAGAAACATGGATGTGAGAGAGACACATCAATTGGTTGCCTCTAGCATGCATTCTGACCTGGGCCAGGTATGGGCCCTTGACTGAGAATAGAATCTGCAATCCATTGTATATGGCTTGACACTTTAACCTCTGAACCACACTGATCAAGGTTAATTTTCAAATCTAGTGCAGATATTTTGCACCTGGATCAGCGTTTTTCAGAGATTATTATGTACTAGTGGCCTGGTGCATGAAATTCATGCACAGGAGTGGGAGTGTTCCTCAGTCTGGCCTGCACCCTCTCCAATCTGGGACCCCTGAAGGATGTCCTACTGCCGGTTTAGAGGGATTGGGCCTAAACCAGCAGTCAGACATCCCTCTCACAATTCAGGAATGCTGGCTCCACCAGATCACCTGCCTGCCTGCCTGATTGCCCCTAATCACTCTGCCTGCTAGCCTGCTCGCATCCAACTGTCCCCATCTGCCCCCCATGCTGGCCTGCTCACTCCAAATTGACTTCCCTATTGTTCTAATCACCTCCAAATGACCCCCACTGACAGCCTGCTCATCCACAACTGGCCTCCTTGCTGGTCTGCTTAATCTTAATGGCCCTGACCCCCTACCAGGCTGATTGCCCACAACTGCAATACCATCCTGGCCTGATCACCTCTGGCAACCCACCTCTCTCCCAGCCCCTCCATTTTTTCTTTTTCTTTTTTTTCTGCACCTCCTTGAGCAAAGGCCAGGACCAGCTGGAAGCAAGTATCTGGGATTTATTTATCTTCTATAATTAAAACTTTGGAGCCTTGAGCAGAGGCCAGGGCCTGCCAGGGCCATCAGGAAGCTTGGCTTCCTCCATCACCAGGGAAACCCAACCTCCTGCTCACTCCAGCTCCGTGGCGGCCACTATCTTGGTTGGGTTAATTTTCATACTCACTCCTGATTGGCTGGTGGGTGTGGCTTGTGGGTGTAGCAGAGGTATGATTAATTTGCTTGCCTTTTATTAGTGTAGATAAGGATAACTTAGAAAGTTTGTTTAGAAGCAAATTCCTAGATCCAGTCCAAAAAAATTATTGCTAGTGAAGACCAGAAACCTGCTTAAATGGACTCTTGAAGAAATGCTGAGGAAATTGATGACAGTGAAAGTCTTTTATTTTATTTTTTTAAATTTATCTTTATTATTGAAAGTATTGTAGATATCCCCTTGTCTTCCCCCATTTGCCCCCTTCAATCCTGCTCCTGTCTCCTCCCCAAGACTTTATTGCACTATTGTATGTATGTCCATGGGTTATGCATATCCTATCTAATAAAAGAGTAATACGCAAATTGACCATCACTCCAAGACACAAAATGGCCAACCCCATGTGGTCAAAGATGGCTGGCCAGTCCTGCAGGGAAGGACAGTGTGGGCAATCAGGCCAGCAGGGAGGTCAATTAGGAGTGACTGGGCCAGCAGATGAGGTCCGTTGGGTTTTGACTCAGGCCTGCAGTGGAGGGCAGTTGGGGAGGACCAGGATTGCAGAGCAGATTGGGGGAGCCAGGCCTGCAGGAGAGAGCAGTTAGGGGTGACTGGGCCAGCAGGGGATGGTAGTTGGGGACTACCAGGCCTGCAGGGGAGGATAGTTAGGGGTGACCAGGCTGACAGGGAAGGTCAGTTAGGGGCAATTGGGCCAGCCAGGTACCATTTAGGCATTAATCAGGCTGGCAGTGGAGTGGTTAGGGGGTGATCAGGCTGGCAGGCAGAAGTGGTTAAGGGCAATCAGGCAGAGGCAGCCAAGCAATTGGGAGCCAGCAGCTCTGGATTGTGAGAAATATGTCCGACCACCCATTTAGGCCCAATCCCACTGGGTGGTTGGATATCCCTCAAGGAGTCTCAGATTGGAGAGGGTACAGGCTGGGCTGAGGGACACCCCCATGTATGGTTTAGTGCAGCAGGCCTCTAGTATGCATATAAATCCTTTAATTTTTCAGTCTCTCCCTTCATTTTCTCTAAGATTTTTCAGTCTGTTGTATGCTTCCATGTTTCTGAATCTATTTTGTTCATCAGTTTATTTTATCCATTAGATTCCACATATAAGTGAGATCATGTGATACTTGTCTTTCTCTCACTGGCTTATTTTACTTAGCATAATACTCATCAGTTCTATCCATGCAGTCTCAAAGTTAGAGATCCTTCTTTTTTTATAGCTGCATAGCATTCCATTGTGTAAATGCAGAATATGTTTTTACCCACTCATCTACTAATGAGCACTTAGACTGTTTCCATATATTAGCTATTGTAAAAAGCACTGCTATGAACATAAAGGGGTGCATATATTCTTTCTGATTGTTTTTTTTGGGATTCTTAGGATATACTCCTAAAAGTGGGATCATTTAGTCAAATGGCAACTTTTCATTTTTAATTTTTTGAGGAAACTCCATACTTTTTTCCATAATGGCTTCACCAGTCTGCATTCCCATCAGCAGTATACTAGGGTTTCCTTTTATCCACATTCTAGGTAGCACTTATTTGTTGATTGATGGTAGCCATTCTAGGTGTGAGGTGATACCTCATTGTTGTTTTAATTTACATGTCTCTGATGATTAGAGCAGTTTTTTTTTTTATATATATCTCTTGGCCATTTGTATGTGCTCTTTGGAGAAATGTCTATGCCCTTTGCCCATTTTTAATTGGGTTGTTTGTCTTCCCTTTGTTAAGTTGTATGAGATCTTTATATATTTTGGAAATTAACCTTTAAAAAAAATCCCATTTCACCATTGCAAAACAGCAAAAAAGAATAAGATACCTTTGAAGACACCAAGGAGGTAAAACACCTATACTCAGAAAAATACAGGGCACTGAAAAAAGAAGTAGAAGAAGATATAAATAAATGGAAGAATAAGCCTTGTTCATTGACTGGAAGAATTAACATCATTAAAATGTCCATTCTACCCAAAGCAAACTATAAATTCAGTGCAATTCCTGTTAAAATGCCAATGGAACAGAGGTAGAACCAATACTCCAAAAAAATAATATGGATCCCCAAAAGACCCCGAATAGCCACAGCAATCTTGAGAAAGAAAAACAAAGTAGGAAGGATCAAAATACTGGATATCACATTATACTACAAAGCCATTGTAATCAAAACAGCCTGGTACTGGCACAAGACATGCATATAGACCAATGAAACAGAACAGAAATTGAACCAAGACTTTATGCTAAATTAATATTTGACAAAGGAGGCAACAGCATATGATGGAGTCAAGACAGTCTCTTCAATAAATAGTGTTGGGAAAAATGGACAGATACATGCAAAAAATGAAACTAGTCCACCAACTTACACCATACATAAGAAGAAACTCAAAATGAATAAAAAATTTAAATCTAAGTTGTGAAAGCATAAAAATCCCAGAAGAAATCATAGGCAGTAAAATCTCAGACATCTCAAATAGCATTATGCTTATGGATACATCTGAAGCAAGGGAAACTAAGGAGAAAATAAACAAATGGGACTACATAAAAATAAAAAGCTTCTGCACAGCAAAAGCAACCATTAACAAAATGAAAGCAGATCCCACTGTATGAGAAAAATATTTACCAAGTGAGGGTATATTAGACTATCCCTTGAATATAGTATACTTCAATATCTAATATCCCATCAATTTTTATATGCATCTTACAATACCATAAGAAAAATAATCAATTACATAATCTCATTGATTGTAAGATACATCTTAATTTTAGAGAAGTTAAAATGTGTTCGTCTTGGCATTGTAATACCATATCACTTATTTCTACCAAGCTTATTACTTCAGCAAAGTAGCAGTCAATTCAAAATCAAACTCTTTTTTTTTAAAAATATATTTTGTTGATTTTTTTACAGAGAGGAAGGGAGAGAGATAGAGAGCTAGAAAAGTCGATGAGAGAGAAACATTGACCAGCACACCCCCTACCGGGGATGTGCCCACAACCAACGTACATGCCCTTGACTGGAATTGAACCTGGGACCTTTCAGTCTGCAGACCAATGCTCTACCACTGAGCCAAACCGGTTTTGACAAAAAAAAAAAAAAAAAAAAAAAAAAAAATCAAACTCTTTAATCAATCTTTGATTCAATCAGTCTTATTTTACTTTTACTTTTATACTTTGTGACAAGAGTTTTGATATAAATTTGTTCCTGTTATTTTTTGCTGCATAAGGAAACCATCCCCAAATTTAGGCTGTTTAAGTAATGATTTATGACTGTTTTACTTGTTTCTGTGACATGTCTGGGCTCAGCTAAGTAATTCTTACTTTGGATGTCTCATGCCTTTCCAATCAAATGCTGGCTTAAGTTGCAGTCCAAATGAGACTGAATTTAGCTGAACTTCCAAAATTGCTCATTCAGAAGACAGGCAATGAATGCTGGCTATTGGCTTAAAACTCTGTGAGGGAATTTCAGTTTGGGCACCTTCACTGGCCTCTTCATGTAGCTGGGTTTTATTGCATGGATCTAGTTTTCTGGGAGGGAGCATCCTAAGGGTGAATGTGCCCAGAGGCTCCCTCTGAAGCTGCAAGGTTTCTTCAGACCCAGCCTCAGGTCACTTTGACCAGAGTTTCGCCTCTGCATTCTGTTGGTCAGGAGTGAGTCACATTCAGCCTAGAGTCAAAGGGATGGAACTCCCTAAGGGCATGATCGCCAGAGGTCTGATAGGAGACACAGAGTCTTTACATAATATCTAATTTAATCTTCACTACAAATGCTAGAAGGTACTGCATTAGTCAAGTAGAGCTGGTTCTTTGGATAACTCACAGAAACTGACACAGTTTAAGAACAGCAAGCTCCTCGTATAGTCTTTTGGCTTAGTCAGTGGCAAATTAGTTATTTAAAAGGTTTCCCATTCTATAGTGACCTGCTTACAGGAAGACATTTGCTATTTCACATTCATTAGGTCAGTGGAATACCTTGACTACAGAACATTCATTGTGGCTCCTCACAATTTCTCCATCATAATATTACATATCCTCATTCCTACCTGGCTGCTTCCTTTTCTTCCTTTCTATCCATTCAGCAAGGATACACACAAAAAAATCAAGGTTTACCTTTTAAAGAAATTAGCATGATTGATTGGGGAACCGTAAAAAAAAAGCCTACACAGAATATCAACCAATTACTGCTGAGCTGCTGTGTGCCAATACTCTGCTAAGTATTTTATGTTTCCTATCTAATTAAATTTCCACAAAAATAAAGCGATGCAGACATTATTACACTCATTTCCATGAGGAAATTGAGGTTAAGAGAGTCAAGCGACTCTCCCAAAACTAAAAATGTGCTAAGGAATGATGTGTTTATAAGGAAATGCCTGTACATTTATCTCATGATGGGTATTTGAGTTTTGCCTCAATTGATACTGAACTATTCTTTCTCCCAGTAATTATTCAACACTTCAAGTTGCTTTCTAAGGCAGCTCCTGATTTATGATAATAGGTTTGTATTGTCAGACTAGAGGAGGAGACCTGTCTTCCCTCTGCTGCTGTGGCAAAGAAAATGTATGTCACTTCCTCAATGCTGTGTCAGGTTGTCTCTGTAATCTTAAAAGAGGAGGCAGAAGTTTGCTGTGTTTTGTGCTGCTTCAGAACAAATTTTGATGTGCAAATATTCCATTCTTACCCATCCTGATGCTACTAGGAATATATTGTTACCATCTTGGAAGCAATACTAGATGTCAATAAAATGGGATTTATGGTGACATCTAAGAGCTTGTCCCCAAGGTAGTGCTATGAAGAAAATCAGAAACTAATCAGTAAACGAATGCCACAAATTCTTATACTATGTTTTTCTGGGTTTTTCTTACATTTGTTTGCTTCTAAAGCAGCTTTGGCGGCTTTGGCAGGTGTAAGACAAAAGATGTTGAGATTGGATGGAATATCCTGCAGAGTTGGGTGTATGATTTTGGGGTAAGAAAGAGCCCATTTTGTAAAGCAAATGGCTGTTAGTGAGCTCAGTTCCTGTCTGATCAGTGTTGGTTTGTCCTAGAGGTTGGTTTGTCCTTAGTTTCTGTCTGATTAGTGTTGGTCTACCCTACAAGTATTTTTACACATTGGTCAATATAGGTAAGTGAGAGATCAGCCAGGATTCTCTCTCTGTCTCTGCTAACCTGTAATACCTTTTCACATTCCCAGTATTGTTTTTGGTCAGAAGGGGGGAAAAATATCCAGTCCCAATCTTAAAAGAAACTGCCTGTAAACACTGAGTTAGAATTATGTGATATTTGCTTCCATGTCTTCATTTAGCAATATTGTACCTGTGTGCAGCCACCATGTGCAATAATGATTATGCCTGCGGTCAAAGGTCTAGCCGCCTAGGGGAAATACAGACATGCATGCAATTAAGTGATGGGAGGGTAAGAACTATGATATGGAAAATAGAAAGCACTTCCCAATATTTGAGGTCTGGAGAAGCCTTTTCAGAGGAAGTTACTTCCAAAGCACAAACCTGCAAGAAAAGTAAGAATTTATACAAGAAAAAGGGCTTAGTTAGCCACAGGAACCGATCTGTGCAGACAAAGCCGTGAGTGAGGGAGGCCGTGGTGGTCCAGAAGAACTGCCAGATGGTGGCCTGAATGTGACACTCAAGGTGAGGGTGAAAGTGGGAGTTCATCTCGAAGTTTTAGCAGGGGCCACACTGTGAGGCTGTGCTAAGTATTTTAAACTTTATAGAGAAGACCAGGATTGCTAAGAAAGCTCTTTAAAGTGAGGGAAGAACAAAAGGATCTTTTCAATGAATAAATAAATGAGTCCCTCACAAGATAACTTGGAAAGTGGTAGATGAGGAGAAAGATAATGACTGAAGGCAAAGTGGCCTTGGAAAGTGCTTTCTGACCATTTAAGTGCTGGCCCAACTGAGTGATTACAGAGCAGCACTATTCTTTCATTGGTTAATCCAACAGAAATTTATTGTGTTTTTGCTGTCTGGCAAATTCTTGTTAAGTCCTTAGGAGATAATGCAGGATATACCAGACATCATCATCCCCTATAAAGTTAATGTATAAACACCAATATATGACAGGTAATACTTACAGTATGGAAAATGAAACATGATAAGGAGATGGAAAATGAGGGGACAAAGGTATTCCTGTTTCACATGGGGTGGTGAGACAAATGTATATATCCTAGTCATCTCTTTTCTCCAGATGCTTTTTATCTGAGAAAAAGAAAATTGTACTGTTTATCCATTCATTCAATATTCATATGTTGCCTCACTAGATGGCCACTCTGAGGCTCTGGGTGTCATGGCAGGGACAGAGGCAGGAAAGATCAAACAAGCAGTACTTTGTAGATCATGTTAAAGGTCAAAGGTTTGGATGTTTTTCCTGTGGATAACAAAAACCATTGTACTGTTTTAATTAATAATTCCATGTGATCACATTTGTATTTTTAAAAGAGCTTTCTGGCTGTAGGGAGAATGAATTGATTAACAGATTGGAATGAGTTCTCTTCAACTGAAAATAAAAGAACAGATTTTTGCCTTGCTTAATTATTAGTAACTAGAGGCTTGGTGCACAAATTCACGTACTAGTGGGGTCCCTTGGCTTGGCCTGTGGGATCAGGCTGTAACAGGCTGTCTGACATCCCCCAAGTGATCCTGGATTGTGAGAGGGTGCAGGGCAGGCTGAGGGACCCCACTGGTGCAGGTTGGCCAAACAGGGAAGGATTGATGTGAGAGGGCTCCAGGGCATGTCCAGCTTGTCTCACCAGTCCTAATTGGCCAGACCCCAGCAGCAAGCTAACCTACCAGTTGGAGTGTCTGCCCCCTGGTGGTCAGTGCACATCATAGCAGTTGAAAGACCTTAGCATCTCATTAGCATATTATGCTTTGATTGGTAGAACAGATGACCAGACACTTAGCATATTTGGCTTTTATTTTATAAGATAATGGATAAATTTATTTCCAATCAAGGACAGGTAATTTTTTTTTTTTTTTACTGTGAATTAAGGCTTTTCTCTTCCCAAATAAGATAGAAAGTTGCTTGGATTAAAATAGAATCTCATATTATTTTTAGAAGTCATATTATTTTTAAAAATGTGTTATCACCCAATCCTTTGAATTCCTGGCATTTGTTTTCAGACCCATAAACAAATTTCTTACGAGTATACTTTTTCCTCTTTAGTGCTGAACTTACTCTTTTGTGAAGGCTAAGAAGTGAATGTGTGAATCAAGTGAACTTACAAAAATCCCCAGGAAACACTAATGTTTCCTTATATATTGATTGGGGACCTTTTCATCTCTAAGAGAGAGTAATGTTTTTATCTGTGACACTTGATTGACAGACAACACTCATTCTATTAAGACAACACAGCAAATATATTTTTGTTTCCATTGCTAAATGTCATTTTTATTCACATTTTTTACAAGTGCAATGTTAAAATATTTGCGTATATAATGCTATGTAAGAAAGTATCTGGATACAGTTTTGGCCATATTAAAAATGTCTCCTGTGCCATGTTGCTCAGATAGCATGTTTATGAATAAGGTTTCAAAGCTCCATATGCACAAATATGAAATATGAAGTCTTTCTCCAAATACTAGGAATACAGCTCATTCTACATTTGCTGCTTTATATTGCTAACATTTATCTGCATCTCCATATCCCAAGATTTGCAAATGAGATGAATTCTGTTGCAGTCTGCCGCCAAATATAAACAGCTGGCGCTCTTTGGCAAGCTGATTCATCTGAACATTCAATGCAGCCCTTCCTCTAGGAGCCTTTTATCATCAGAATTTAGGGAGGGACAGTTTCTTGGCATGTTTCAAAGGTACTATTCTCCAAAGTCTTACAGCCCAAGGATTCTCTTGATAACTATAATAATAAGAGACTTGGAAAGGACAAGATATTAATATTAAAAGCACTGTGAATGAAATCTTATGAACTTATAAGAGGATGTTTCAGGGAAATGTTCTGAAATTTTAACTAGGCAGTTTAATATTGTAAAATTATTTTAAATTACTTCTAAATGGAATAAAATTTGGTCAGTGGAGTTTTGAGAAGCCACAGTGTATCTAAGTACATAGTAGAGATGAGAAAGAGTTTAACTATCAACATGACATAAACTATAAATAAAATAAACAAATAGATTTCTCTGGATAACAGTCCATATGTGGAGCATGCTTCTATCATTCCTCCTCAAGTGGAAATCACATTCATAAAGTTATAAACAACAAATCAGTAAATAAGAAATCAGGACAAACTTTGGAAGGAAATTACATCAACAACTGTAAAAACAAGATGAGAAGTCAGTGTTGACTGCCCTTCTTGTATGCTGGGGATGGTGTGTAGCACTTGCCTTCAGGCTTTACTGTAGAGCTTTCTGTGATATTAGAAATGTTCTCAAGGTGTGCTGTTCAAGATGGCAGCCACTAGCTATCGGTGGCTATTGAGCTCATGAAATGTGGATACTGCAACTGAGGAAATGCATTTCAAATTTTATTTCGTTTCAATCAATAGAAAGATGTAGCCATCACATGTGTAGACCATGGGAAGGATCTTTCTCTCTTTAACTATAAGACATAGGACAGCCACTCCCACCCACACTGCCCAGAGGGCTCAAACCTGCACAAAGAAGTAGTTCACTATCTATTATCTCAGTATGGGGGACAAACTGACTGGGAAGACTTCAGCAAACTAACAGCCATTCCAAAACCGTGCTCAAAAGTAGTGGTATCCTAGGTAAGGAGAATATTTTTAGCCACCCAAGTGAGCAGTAGTCATTATCTTCACTGAAAACCAAATGTGTCACAGGGAAGCTATGGTTAGAGGACATAAACTTACTGTTAATGCTATAGGTATTGCTTTATGATGTTTCAAAATGTTTGTTTTTATGCTAGCAATTATACATTATTTATCTTACTGCAGAGATATTAATAGTTTTGAGCCACTTACATTTATTTTAATTTTAAAGGGTAAACACATATGGTAAAGATTTTACTATTATTATTTTAAGTGTTTATGCCACTACAAAGGAATTTAAATGGAAATTTATTATCTGAAATACGTATATTAAGAAAATCCACTAAAATCAAGAAAGAGCAGAGACCAAAAACTGTAATAGGGGAGATAAGATTCTCTTAGAAATCATAATTGCTGAAACATACTTAAGATGTTTATCAGTAATAAAATTAAAGATAAAAGCTAATATGTACTTGCTATATCCTGCATGCCTGGCACTCTAAGTGGTTTATGTGGGTTGTATTCTTTAATAAACCTACAAGATGAGTGCTATCGTTTCCATTCTGCAGATAAACATGCTGGGATCTGGAGATATGAAGTAATGCTCCTTAATTCCCACAGCATGCAAGCAGAGTGGCCAGAATCTGGATCCAGCTTTACACAAATCCATTTTTTAACCAACTGAATGAAAATTTCAGTAGCTCTAAAATTATCTCATTTGGCAATATAGATTGTTGGAATAAAATTTTTCTGTAGACAAAGAACATCTTTTCCGAAGAAAACAAATTAGTGACAGAAAACCTGAACTCAAATACATACTAGTATACATTTACACATATTATTAGGCATCTTAATGTCAAGATATCTGGCATGTATACTTTGAGCATAACACACCAAATCTGTGACAGTGAAATCAATTACATCACTGCAGTTGTGATCCTAGACAATAGGAAGTGTAGAGGAGGGTCTTGGGGCTGCTGCTGTCACGTAGGGTCTAATTGGCCTCACAGAGCTGGAGGGCATTGTGTCCACTCACCAGCTTGGCCAGGTGCATGACCACATCTCTGAAATCAGTGTAGAACTATTTCCAGAGGAATTGAAGAAATGTTTCCTCTATTCTTTTTGACAAGATGTCATTACCAGTAGCCTTTGGGGGAGCATTACCAAAGCTTCATGAAGAGTATGAGGCCATTATTTACTTTTGATACTCCAAGCCTGGGTCTAAAGCAACAGATAATAAGACATTTTGTAGTGAAGAGTAGGTCTCATTGAGACTCTCAGCCAATTTTAAAAATATAGAACTGAGCTCAGGGCATGGGTTTCATTGTAGATGCACTCATTTTTCATCTAGTTGGGGTTTTTATTTGGCTGCTACCATGGGTCTTGGTATAATACACACATAATATAACCATTGAAATGTCTTCCTTTTTACTTTATTACTAGTCCAGTGAGGGTTCATTGCTGGTTATTTCATGATTAGAAGATAACATTAGAAGAAGTTTGAGCATTATATATTGGAAACAGGGTTAAAGAGAAGAATGATAAATCAACTTTCTCCCCCCCATGTGAACATATATACAACACATTTAAAAATAACTTTTCTTTCTGATGAAGGGGGGCAATTTGACATTAATATTGATAGTGATATATTGAAAATTGCTCTAGCCCAGCTCGTATGGCTCTGTGGTTGAGCTTTGACCTATGAACCGAAAGGTCATGGTTTGATTTTCAGTCAGGGCTTTGATTCCCTGTCAGGGCATAGGACTAGGCTGTGGGCTCAATCCTCAATTATGGGGCATACAGGAGGCAGCCAATTAATGATTCTCTCTCATCATTAATGTTTCTTTTTCTCCCTCTGCCTTCCTCTCTGAAATCAATAAAAATATATTTCACTTTTCCTTATTGTTTAATATACATTCCAAATACAGGAACTAATACTATCAATGTCACACATAAAGATGTTCAGAGAGTGTCTTTAGCATTACAAGAAGGAATGCAGAGGTTCTCAAAGACTATAAAAGAGCTTGAAAACTTCCATCTTTTTGCCATATTTTTATTTGTATAAGACACCCCCATGTATAATATACCCCACTTTTCCAATCCAAAATTAAGAAATCAATATTTTAAACATAAAACAGAACACATTTTTTTATTTAATAACTAGTAGCCCTGCACACAAATTTGTGCACTAGTAGTTCACCAGTAGTTTGCCAGTAGCTTACTGCCACCCTCCAGTAGCTGTCCACCGACTGTCCCACCCTCCTATTGCTCCCCCATCCCCCTCATAGCTTTCTGCTCTGCCCCCTCCTGTAGCTCTCTGCCACCTGCTTGTAACTCGATGCCCCATCTTCCTGCTGATCATGACTCAGTCGTTACATGGTCGGTCATTATGCTTCACAGTGTAACAACCATTTGCATATTACATCTTTATTATATAGGATTACTGCAGGTAATGTTTATATGCCATATATAGATACAGTACCATATATATGTACAGTACCATATATTATGCAGCATATCACATTACTTAGTCTCTGTTGCATCATTGCTCTCTTCTTCATCACTATTAGGTCCAGACATATGAATTTCTTCAACTTCTATTGTATCACTACTGTCTTCTGAGTCACTGTCTCTATCTGTGAGGTCATCCTCATAAGCTGGTGTCATTTTCTGAGCTAACTTTGTTCTTGTTCTCATGGCCAACCATCTCTCCTCATGAAATTGAAGCACCATTTTGCCTTTCCTGTAAAATCAATGTGTTTTTTTTTTCAAACATTCTTGCCTGACATTGAATAAGTTTGGTTGACATACATAAGCCAATCTGTTGCTGCTCCATAACCCAAGTCTTAAGCCTCTGCTCCAAGTTTTCCCATTTTGCTGGTTTTCTTCTTAAGGCCTTCTTCTTTTTTGGCATCTTAAGGAGTTGTTCTTCCTGATTTCTCCACTGTCTGATCATACACTTAGTAGGAGGAGGTCCAAATGGTCTCTCTGCAGCTCGATTCCCATGCTCTTTTACATAGCGGATTACATTCAGTGTGAATTTTGCAGAGTAAGACAACCATTTACTAGTATTTATCTTTTTATTTTTTGATATCTTTATCAGCTCAGAATGCATCTGCATACTCTCGACCTCCACCTCCAATTATGGCATCAGCTGACATCAGTGACAATAAGATTCGTGATTGGAGGAAGCCTGTTAACAAGGGATAGGTAGCTACAAACCCAGGCAGCACCCTCTTAGGATGACTTCCATGTATAAGATGTCCCTCGATCTTAGGGGGGAAAAAATAGAGTCTTATACATGGAAAATACAGTGTGTGTACCAACACCAATCATAAGTCTGAAAATGGCTTGACTTAATAGTTTGTGCCATTCTAGAATCTAGAATATGTAGGTGGTACATGTGTGATTCCAAATTTCACACCTACCCCTTTCCTCCAAGAACTTTAGAAATATAAAACTCAGGTTGGATAAGAGCAGAGACAGAATGGTTCTCATATTGAAGAGAATCCTGACTGAATGGGTTAATCAGAGAGGGAAAAGTGCCAATCTAAGTAATTCTGGAAGAGAGAGTTGAGGTCAGCTGGTTAGCTATTGTACTAGCTTATACCTTCTATCACTTATAAGTATTTTCAGGAGGAATACTCACCTATAAGACACTTGACAGATCTAGTTTCAGCAAAACTCAAGACCAACATCTGAACTGAACAGGGTGAAATTACCTAATTAATGTCACTATGTGAGGTCTCTTGGTGAGCAGTCATTTGACCTTCCTCAGACTACTTTAAACTTGTTCGCATGCTCTTGAAAACCATTTACCATTTTGATTCAATTTCAGTGTCTGTGTGTGTGTGACAAGTGACATCTTAGGTTGCTAAGGTTCTTTCATATTTGTACCACATTTCTAAAGGGCAAGTCTCAACATTTATTTTACTCTCTCCACTCTCAAATACTTAATTGTGGCTCTCTTCCTCTTCATGATGTAAATATGTTCTTAATATACTTTCAATGCCCTCTACTCAATCACAAGATTTTTGTTAGATGAGCATTACTTCAAAATTATATCCCAGGATTTTAGTATTGATGAGCTGAGATTACCTGAATATGCATTATAGCACAGGATAGGGAGGAGGGTAGAGGAGAACAATGCCAAAATATTAAAAACATTTGTGTATTTTTATAGGAGAATTCATTTTGTCACTTTGTCTGAAAATTCTATGTATCATTCAATGAGTTGAATTTTTTTTCTATCATTTTCAGTCCGTTTTGCAATTCATCCATTTTTAGTAATTTATATTTTGATCATTGAATCACTGAATTATGTATTACTGATACCTAGGTGGCAGAATCTAAGGAAATATCACATTTTTTTTTAATTCCAATGGAAACCTTAAGATTAGTTTGGGATTTTTCAGGTATACCTGTTTCTATATGAACTGATTCTATCATAAAGTCATCTCTTTCTTTTATATTTATAAAACTTAAATCTACATATTTTAATCTATGACACTTGGATATAATTTTCTATCATGTATATAAGTATATTGGACTTTTACTTTTCAACTATGTTTCTCTTTATAGGTTTTGAACTTCTTGAGAACAGGAGTCTCATTTATGCCTCACTATATCCTTGATGCTCAACATGGTAGCTTGAAGATAAATCAGCACATTTTTACTGAATTGATTGTTTCTATCATTTTAAAAAATTTGTTCTAAAAATCAACCAGATTAATTGAGACTCATTCTTTAATTTAAAAAAATATATATATATTCTTGTTCAAATCTCCCCAATTCAATGAGTGAAAGGCATCCTTGCTACTAAGAAATCCCCAGTTGGCTGGCCACCAAAGAAATGTAAACAAGTTTAGGATGAGATGCTGGTGAAGACACCATGATAAAATTTGAATAGATTATAGTAGGTAGGCAGAGAAGGGGCTGGATAGCTCTCTTTGGGGGAAGAAAAGAATAGGGAGGTAAGCTTCTCTAAAGGAGATGATGCTGGAGTTCAAAGTTGAAGGCTGACATGTCTATTGAGAAGTGGTTGTCATTGTGAGAAGGGTAGACACAATGTTGAGAACATAGGTTATCAATAACAATATGGTCAATGGTAAATAATGATCTCCCCCATGCAGGGAACAGCATGAAAAAAAAAGCAGCTTGATGTTTTAAAAACTATAATTACCACATTATAGCTGGAGCACAGAGCATGAGGTCATTCTCACCAAAACTAAGAGGGAAGTGGGACCAGACCATGAGGGGCCTAGAATTCCACAAAAAACAGAATTCATTTTGTCACTTTGTCTGAAAATTCTATGTATCATTCTTAAGTTTTTTCCTTTTATGTCTTTCATCTTCTGTTGATTTAATAAAATATTTTAATGTGCTTTGTGATAATTTCCTTTTGTCTTCCTTATTTTTCCTGTTAACGTTACTACTGTGCTGGTCATTCATTTATTTTCTCATCCAACCACCATATTTTTAATGCTTTTGATGTGCTAAGTCCTATTCTAGGCTATAGGGAACTAATTATGAACAAGAGCAACAAATCAGCTCCATTAAGCTTGTAGAAAATTAATACACAATTCATCTATTAAATTTATTTTATTATGCCAAAAAGTGTTAAGACCTATGAATAAAGTAAATTGTGGTCCAGGAATATTGAGTTATGGAGGATACCTTGCTGGATAGGGTGGTTAGGCAGACTGAGGAGATTCTAGTTGAGACTTGGATGAATTCCTTAATCAAAGTTTAGCAGGCTTGGGAAAAGGAGATGCAGAAAGAGTAGAGCAAAGGTGCTGTGGTGCAGATGATCACAGTTATGTAAGGATGAACATGAGCGTCTCTCACAATTATTTCAAGTCAAATTAATCCCTTATTTGGTGGTAATTATAGTGGTTCTGCTATCTTGTTCAAACACTGGAAGGTACAGGTATAAGTGACTGGAGTAGACTGAGTGAGAAAGAGAGTAGTCTGTACATGTCTGTCACTCTTACAGTGGAATAAAACACAAGAGCACTGTATTATATATTCTTTTAATGCGTCTCCATTATATAAAAGCCTGTGACTGAACAACTGGTCGACCGGTTGCTATGCTGCACCCTGACCACCAGGGGACAGATGCTCAATGTATAGGATCGGGCTCCCTCCTGTGGGGATTGGGCCTGTAGGGATCAAGCCAAAACCAGCTATCTGACATCCCCCGAGGGGTCCCAGATTGGGAGAGGGTGCAGGCCAGGCTGAGGGACCCCACCGGTACACAAATCTGTGCACTGGGCCTCTAGTTTAGTATACATAACAAAGCATCTTAAGAAATGTGAGATTAAATATTATATTTAGTTCCATCATTTATATAATTCAATTAATTGACATCGCACAGAATATAATGTGATATTATCATGATTAAAAAAAGTATTTCTTCACTTGTATGTATTTGAAATATAGTTAGCCATAGCTAACATTATATTGAATAGTGTGGAATACTGTGTGTTAAATTTCTTGAGGCATTTCTAGAAGTGAAATATTTTTACCTACATTGAATTCAGGCTTCATTCAGTATTAGGATAATTAAATAAAACTTTATGAAAATATCTTAGCCCTTAAAGGGATAACTCTCTGTTATCTTCAGAACTGCTCTTTTATGAATTTGAGAAAGGCATATAATTTCACCCATGCATTGTTTCCCACTTTTGAATGTGATCACGTTTCTATTAACACAACCATATTTTTAGACTGGCAGCTGTAAATATTTTTAAAATTCATTGCTGAAAATGGCATCTGTCATGGTGAGCACTAGTTCCTTCTTAAGATTCAGCAACCCATATTGCAAATGATACAGTATTTCTTAAGAACTTCAACTTATCAAACATGGTTAAAATGTAAATAAAATAAATACAACAGAATTTGGACCCATGGGGTGCCTCTAATAGCTTTTTCTCCTTGACATGGAGCTAATATGAACTGCATCTAACCAGTTGATTTTTATAAGATTATAGAAACTGACAGTTATTTTCCACTTCTTCTTGCCACTGTTCTATCTCATTTTAATTCCAGAATCAATAGATAATATCAATACCTATAGATTACATGTAAAAATAAATTTATGAATTATGGATGAACTGGGACAGTTATTGATATTTAAAAGTGTCATATTTCATGTTGAATATTAATAGAAATGAAATATCAGAGGAATAGAGATACTGAAAAAATACAATATTTCAAAACAGGGTAGATTCTTTAAGCTAAGAGATATAAGAATAGATGTTAAATGAACTTATAGTTAATTCATTTAGAGACAATTTCTATAACAGACTAGATATGAGAATTTATGATTGAAGGACTGTTATAATTAGGAAAAAATCTAACCTAGACATTAACTAAAAAGGTAGTGCAAAAAATTGTTCTGTACTGTCATAGTGTCTATTGTCTTATTGTTTGGTAATATACTACTGCTAAAATTTTAAATTATATTTTATTACATTTCATACGACCATATGAAATGTAATAAAATATAATTTAAAATTTTAATTTTAAGATTTTAAGTCATTCTTAATAAAACAGGGAAATATTTGTATTCAAAATTTGTGAGATGACATCATAAATTATTAGTTTTATACTTTTGCTGGCTAAATTGGTACAAAATGATGGTGGCTGGGCCTATGCCTTTTGAAATTATGGTTCTAATTCCTTAATGTAGGTAATCCAGAGAAATAATTTATCTGTTACCTTTAATTGTAAGAATTGGGTCAAGCTCACCAACCCACAAGAAACTAACAAATCAAAATATTAATATGCAGTTATGGATATTATATAATCAGAAATAAAAGAGAAATACCAAGATGACTGAAAGATGTGCTGAGTGAAAAACATGTTGGATTTCCAGTAGGACTGTCATTTATTATTTATTCATCAAATATGTATTGATGTCTGAGTTTTACCAGACTTATTGCTAGACACTGGAGATGAAAATTCAAATAGGTCATAGTGTCCACCATTAAGGAACTTATTGACTAGTTGAATGAAAGCCGAGTAAAAACAATGATAGCCCTATGAAAAGGAGTAACTTCAAAATACAAGTAGGGATCTGGAAGGGCCTCCATGAGAGGTGAAACAAGGTGAAATAAAAAGGAGAAGTTCACTAATGGAGGAAAATCATGTGTTCCTATGGGAAGACATGGAGACATGGTAACAAATTAAGGTGAGATTTAAGCATGAAAGCAGGTATGACTGCTTTTCTTCTAACCATAAACTTCCCTCTACATTAAATCCTATCCACCATGAGTTGTTTATATCCTTATATTTACTTATTCATTCAACTAAGAAATCCTTTGAGAATGAACATTGTGCAGGTAACAGTACTAGGCACTGAATATAGAGTAATGAACAAAATGAAATTATTGGCCATCAGAGGCTTAGAATCAATTTTTAAAAAATACCTTTTTTGATCCATGTATCAAGTTACCTTCCCATTTCTCTTTCAAAGTTACTGATCTTTCTACAGAATTTCTATCGCCTAGTTTCTCATTCTTTACTCTGCACTCTACTCTTGATGCTATCATAACAATCACCTTGTGTCAAAGCCAATGGTCACATGTCCATTCCCATGTTATTCAAACTCTCAACAGAATTATACACTTTTGCCTATTCTTTTCTCTATAATATTCTTTTGTCTTTTGGATACAAAGACAGATTCTTCTGTATTTCTTTTCCATCACCAGTTCCTTCTTCATCTCCTTTACTGGTTTTGTCTTGTCTGACCTCCAAATATTTTAGTGTCTCAGGCTCATCATGGTTTTACCCTTTATTTTTTCTCTTATTCACCCTCTCTTTTTTCCTTCTCTTTTCTTATCTCTGAGGAATGTGTAATCCTCACCTTTTTTTTTTTAAGTAATTGATATAGGAATACAGAAGACAGTTTAAGAGGGAGAATGTCAAAATTAGATTTATATTTTAAAAGTATATTTAACAGCCGAAATCGGTTTGGCTCAGTGGATAGAGTGTCAGCCTTTGGACTGAAGGGTCCCAGGTTTGATTCTGGTCAAGGGTGTGTACCTTGGTTGCGGGCACATCTCCAGTAGGGGGTGTGCAAGAGGCAGCTGGTCGATGTTTCTCTCTCATCGATGTTTCTAACTCTCTATCTCTCTCCTTTCCTCTCTGTAAAAAATAAAAAAAAATAATAATAAAAAAATAAATAAGATAAAAGTATATTTAACAATCTCATAAATGGTCTTCTTAGTGTATATTTATGATTAGACAGAGTAAATATAGTTGAATGATCATAATAATGAAAATCCTATATAATAAAAGGCTAATATGCAAATCGACTGAACAGCAGAAAAACTGGTCACTATGATGTGCACTGATCACCAGGGGACAGATGCTCAATGCAGGAGCTTCCTACTGGTCATCATTGTGCTTCTACAGGGGGAGCACTGCTCAGCCGGAAGCCGGGATCACTGCTGGTGAGCGCAGTGGTGGTGATGCAGCCTCTTGCCTCCATGGCAGTGCTTAAGATGTCCAACTGATGGCTTAGGCCCCCTCTCCATGGGGATCAGGCCTACGCCATCAGTAGGACATCCCCCAAGGGCTCCCCAACTGTGAGAGGGTGCAAGATAAGCTGAAGGACCCCTACAAGTACACAAATTTCATGCATTGGGCCTCTAGTAGAGATATAATCTCCAAAAGTTTGGGATGTTTTTGCCTCCTGCTCTGGAAACTCTTCTCTTTGGGACATGTGCAAAATAAATTGATAAAATCATTTTTCTTGGTTTCTTCTATACTTTATACATTATTCAATTTTATATTAAAAGGAGACTATATTAATAATTTGATCGCATACTTTGGTCTGTCTATATTCTATTCATGATGTTGATGCTGAAACATCTTGGTTTCCCTGAGGTAGGCATAGAAATAGCATAGTCCCAGTACAGAATTTAAAGACATTTTATTGAGTGATTTATTAAAATGTAAACTTAATTTTAAAGTGTTACTTTCTAGTCTCTTAAAAGATATTAAGATCATTTTGGGAATGCTTATCAACCTATGCACAACTTATTACCTAAACTTAATGTTCTGGTAGCATAATGTTAATTTTAAATTATCCACACTGTTGTCAGTGTGCCAAATCAGGGTACATGGTAGCTTTTCTTAAGCTTCTCAACAGAAATTTCCTATAAACAGTGACCTCTTTACTATAAATTGGAATAAAAAGCAAATAATTTTTGAAAATTGAGTTGTTCTAAGTATTTTACTTACTAGAGGTCCGTTGCACGATATTTGTGCAAGACTAGGCCCCTGGCTTCACTCCCAGACACCCGGGAGCCAGCAAGTCCCCACTCCCTCGCCACCTGGGAACCAGCACATCCTCACTTCTGTCTGGAGCACCACTCCAGTAGCTCCCTCCACCGCCCTCTTCCCCTCATAGCAGGCTTCACTCTGCTCTGCACCTGCATATGCAAATTAACCTCCATATTTGTTGCATTAATATGGAGGATGAAGTGGAGTGATGGTTAATTTGCATGTTTCTCTTTTATTAGGTAAGGTATGGATTAGCTTAGCCCTCACAAGAACTTTACAAATAAGTTAAATAACTTGATTATAACACAAAGCTAGCAAAGCCCACAGTTTATGTCCAGAACCTGTGTTCCTTATCATCAGGGTACACTGTAAAGGTAGACTTATGCTGTTAGAGTAATTCTAAATCTATGCCATTGAGAATGAACATATTGTTGTGGTCATCTTTTATTAGTATCATGGCTGAAGTGGCTAAATATGTTTCTGAGGCAGGTAGGCCTAACTGACAGGAGGAAATCTCTACTTCCTTCACCACCTATCTGCAGTCTTTCTCAGTTCCTTGTACCCAGTCTCTTGTCATGCTGGACCATCCTTGGATATTAAAATGTGGATACTTGAAGATGATACATAGGCTGTATTTAACAGTACAATTATATAAGATACAATATAAGTAGCTTTGGGTGAATATGATCAATATTTTTGGCTTAAATTTGATAATTAAACCCCTCTCAAATAAGTGCATATCAAGAAGATTCTACTTATGCAATATTTGGATATTTATTTCAACTCCACTAATTAAAATGTCTTTATGTAAAGGGACATAAACAT
Organism: Pipistrellus kuhlii; assembly: GCF_014108245.1. Taxonomy (NCBI): domain Eukaryota; kingdom Metazoa; phylum Chordata; class Mammalia; order Chiroptera; family Vespertilionidae; genus Pipistrellus; species Pipistrellus kuhlii. The sequence continues at coordinate 38,971,522 of NW_023425584.1, forward strand.
TGGGAGTAGAAACAATGAATTTGAGTCAGTCACTTAGTTATCTTCAATAAGGAAAATAAATTATTACAATAATATATTAGTTCATTGTAGCTTTATCACTATGACAGTGCCATATCTAACATTTAGGAGTCAATTATATATTCTTCCTTGCTTTTGCAGACATCAAGGATGTCTTCCTGATTAAGACTATAAAAGTGTTTCTTGCTTAGATCTCCATCCTCTGGTTCCATTGCAACATGTCTTAATAGTCTCCATTTGGTTTTTCCATTATAATTTGCTAATGAACATGCTAGAGTCTTCACTGTTCATTTGTCTTGAGGTAGGGTTCACATGTGTGCTTTGCCAGCAATAATAATGAGATGATAAACTAAGCACATGCTTTATAGGAGCTGGTAAGAGGAAATGGAACACCAGCCTCTTAATATGTGGGAAGGGGATAGTGGGTGAATGTGTTATAGTCATAATTAGCTGGTTTATTAATATTAATAACAACAAGAGAGCAAAGGGGCGGCCAGACATTATAAGCATAGTCACCTGGTCAATTTCACCAGGAAGCTATAGCTTCATGCCCCAGGTAACCATGAGTCAATTTCTTGCATATCACTGTGGATTGAACAAAGGAGGAGATGGACACATGCACAGCATAAGTTGGGGTGGTGTTGGGAAGATGTTTGTCTGTCAGTCAGCAGAAGGGCACAACATCTTGGAAAGTAAAACACCCAAAGATTTCCCGATTTCCCTCTCCTGTTCTCTCTCTCTCTTTCTCTCTCTCTCTCTCTCTCTCTCTCTCTCTCTCTCTCTCTCTCTCTCTCTCTCTCTCTCTCTCTTTCTCTCTCTCCCCCTCTGTCTTTCTCTCTCTCCTCCTCCTCCCTCCCTCCCTTACTTCCTCCCTCCCTCTCTTTCCCCATGATAAGCCTTTGTTCTGGTCTCACAGACTTCACAATTAACTAAGAGACTTGACTTTCTCACCTCATACCATATTATTGTGAGGTCATTTCACCTGCAGCATGTTTTATTCTAAGATGTCATAGTAGAGCTGTATATACCACTGAAGTGGGATTTAATGAAAGATATAACAGGGGCCATTAGTTATTTATATAGCTCTGAAGGACCTTAGCTAGTCCTTTTTATGATGGCTCTTCCTCCTCCCTTATCCCACAAAGATTATTTGTTTCAGATAATGTATTCCTACCTACAGTTATTAATTAGCTCCTTCCCCTCTCTTTGTCCTTTTTCTGTTTAATTATTAGGAGGGGTGAAGGGTGAAGGGAAATTTAGCAGTCCAGTGGCCCAGTGATGTGGCATGCAGAGACCGCAGCTGTAATTACAGAGTCACTGTGTGGAGCCTTATAAGAGGATGTCCTCACTGCGCAGCCTTCTGCTTTGTCAATACTTTTACATCAATCCTTGGCAGTCAGTTTTGCTGCTTTAGGGTTTCAGCCTATGAAACAAAGTCACTAGTATCAAATTGAAGCCATTTTGCATTTGTATTTGACAAATCCTATTTCAGAAATATGCATGAGCCCAAGGATTAGATCAAGCTTTTAACATTTACATTTTTTTTTCCTGTGGGGAAGTCTCTGATCCTCTCCTAATTTACCTGTTGTTGATTTCCTGAATCTTTTTAAATCCCTTACAACTGAGGATGGTCTCTCCATCAGAGAAGCAATTAACCAAATCCCTGACTGGAGTGTATGTGGCATCTGTTATAAAAGAATAAAAGGTTAACTTAAATCCCAGCACACAAAGGCGATGTCAGCCCAGAACAAGTCAGCACGGAGAATCTCCTGCAGGGGATACAAGGTTAAGGTGGAGCGTGTGCACAGTGAAGAGGATGCTTATGACTAGCCGAATTTGTTTTGCAGACTGTGAAGACCGGAAGGTTAGAAATGACATGTCTATTATAAATCAACATAATTCACATTCTGCAGCTTTTACCTGACAAAATAAATTGGACTTAGTTTGTCTCTGTGCAACTCCATATACAAACAAGAAAGAGTTATAGTCATGTTAACTTTCATCACACACAAGTGCTTAGGGTTTTTTGTTTGTTTGTTTGTTTGTTTTGTTTTGTTTTAAGTAAAAGAAGACAAATAAAAAGATTACACATTGCCTAAGGTAGAAGTAAGCAGTTGACAAAGAACTAATTAGTTGTTATGGATAAGCTGGCCTCCTTTAACCAATTATTGTAGGGTGGAATAATAAAAAGTATTAAAATACTAGTGGCCTGGTGCACATTGAATTCATGCACATTGAAAGGAAATTAATTAGAAGAAATATTTTTTAAATATATTTTATTGATTTTTTACAGAGAGGAAGGAAGAGAGATAGCTAGAAACATCGATGAGAGAGAAACATCGACCAGCTGCCTCTTGCACACCCCCTACCGGGATGTGCCCGCAACCAATGTACATGTCCTTGACTGGATTCGAACCTGGGACCTTTCAGTCCACAGACCGACACTCTACCACTGAGCCAAACCGGTTTTGGCAGAAGAAATATTTTAATATCACTATATGCCCTTTCTCTATAATAGAACTGTCAACCAAATTCATGATCAACAATGACAGAGGGAGACATGCATGTGACTGGCACCAGCAAGAGCTTTATGTGTATCACACATGTGTGAGTCAACCTTTTACATAGAGAGAATAAACTTGCTTAATTAGACCTGCTTTCTGTTGTAGCTAAACTTTTTCCAGCCCAATGAAGCACCCCAACTTCTCTTTCATTTAATTTTCAGCAACACAACAGTAAATATTATCACGAAGCAGATTATTATTGTAGATCACACAGGGAGAACAAAGGGTAAAATATTTAACTGTAGCAGTGTTTGACTATATTCTGCACAGTGAGAAACCTGAAGTCTTTTTCAAGGCCCACCATTTCTTATTTTCAGTGGGGTCAAGTTTCTAAGCTTTCTAAATCTCCATTTTCCAGCTAATAAAAACAAGATAGGATTCCACCAAGTCTCCTATCTACCTACTCCAGGACTTCTGTGAGGATCAAATAAGATGAGGCATGGGAAAACACTTCACAGACATTTGGTTACAGTGTAAAATATTTCCAACTGGGCGTTCCTGAGCTGAAGAAACTAAGGAGGCTAGGGAGAGGAAGATGGGCATTGCTACATCATGTTATTACCCAGTGCCCACAGTGACTGTTTTGGAACTGGCCCATTGGCTGCAATTTGCTGGGCTGTTGCTCTGGGATGGTGGCAGGTCCTGTGTTCTACTTGGGGGAAGCCAAGTGTTGCTTTTTGGGCACCAGGTCCGCAGTTTTGTTTCTCTGTGTGTGTCACGGCAGCTCCAGGATTGAGGGTCTTCCCTCTGGTGGTTAGTGCACATCATAGCGAACTGTTGGAAGGTGGGAAGGACGCTTTGCATATTAGTCATTAGCCTTTTATATAGGCAGATTATAAAGAGAAAACTAATAATTATTAATTAAATCGGCTGGAGTATTACAATTTTAAATGGAATAATGTAGTAGGTTAGAGATGGCCATAAATGCTCTGACACTTCTCTCAGTGAGAGGAGGATTCTCAGTCTCTTCCACTTGAATCTTGGTAAGCTCAGTAAGTGTGTTATCAGTGGGCTATGGCAAAATTGATGTGCCCATTTCTAGGCAAAGATCTGAAGTAGTTTCCATTTCCTTTCTTCTGGAATTCTCACTGTTAGAGCCATAAATTGCTGTGTAAATCCAGCAATTCTCCTAGAAAGGCTATGAGGTGGAGAAATCATGAGAAAGCATGGAGAGAGCGAGAAGCTCAGTTGAATTCAGCCTGACCAAGTGTCAGTGAAGCTGTCTTGGACTCACGGGGCAACTCTATAACTGAGTACTACCAAATAACCCATGGCGATATCATGTGGAGCCAAATAATTGCCCAGGGAGGCTCTGCAACAACTGACAGTCCACAATAGTAAAAAGTATTACAAATTTAAATTCAATTAAGTGGTTCTAAACTATTGAATACTAAACTTTGGGATATTTTGTAAAGTAATAAAGAATAAAGCTGATAGATATGATGAATTTTGTACTTTTAGAATTAAACTTTGAGAATTAGTATTATTCAATTCAAGATTAGTGAATTCAAAAAGTGATATGATACCTGAAGAAAAGAACATTATAAAATTGTATGTCACAGTGGATTATTCAGTGAGGAAGCCTTAACTTGATGTAATTATAGAGATGATACTATGAGGTCAGTGTATCAAAGTGTTTGTGTTTTTTCACCATGCTGATAAGTGAGTTATTTATACTATCTTTAAGATCCCATATCCTAAACTACTGCCTCAAACCTTTGGATTTCACAAATGTGCAAGGTTTCTTGTGAATTGACTCTGTTGTAAATTTGTCTACACTGTCAGCTGAGAGTCTCAATACTTACAGATTCAAAACCATCACAGAGAGGTAGATCTCTAAGTCCCTGCACATATACATAGAGCAGCGTTTTTCAACCGCTGTTCCGCGGCACACTAGTGTGCCGCGAGATGTTGCCTGGTGTGCCGTAGGTGCAGACAAGACAAGAATTTTATAATTTTTCACTATTTTGTTTACTTAATATTTCATAATAAAGTAATTATAAAATACTTTCTTTGTGTTTATTTGATTCCTATTCAAGAGAATTACTTTATATATAGTCAATATAGGCACAGAGTTAAATTTTTTAACATTTTCTAATGGTGGTGTGCCTCGTGATTTTTTTCATGAAACAAGTGTGCCTTTGCCCAAAAAAGGTTGAAAAACACTGACATAGAGTTTCTAGGGACGAAGAATGGCAGCTGCTCATCCTCTTTCTCCTCCTTCTGTTCTTTTCCTTTCTGTATATATTGATCTATTATCTAATGTCACTGAATTAGATTCATAATAGGTCATGTTCCCAACCTCTTCAGAATATATTTCACACCAATGTGAGATACAGTTTTTATTATTATCATTTTTTCACATTGAAATTACTCCTGGAAAACATTTAAACTCCTGGAAAACACACATCAAAAACAAAAGAAACTTTGGAATCATGAATATTATTGTTGATATTAAGAGAAATTGAGAATATAAATCACTTAGTGTCTATCAATTTAATGAGAAAGTATTGGAAATTTTCATGTTTTTCCCTTACATCAAACCATGACGCTGAGAGTCATTTCAAACAAATCTAGCACTAAAGATTTTTTTGAGAATCAGAATAATTCAATGAAAAATCAGCACACACACACATACACACACACACACACATATATGTGTGTGTGTACACACATATATATGTATATATGTATATATATATATATATATATATATATATATATATGTTTATATACATAATCACCTTGACTGTGTTGGATGATATTGTTCAATATTATTTAGAGAATATAGTTTTAAAGTTTTTAATTTCTCTAAAAATTAATGTTGCTGGTTGTTAAATAATTTGAATATTGCCCATCTTAGTACTATTTCCATGTTTTCCTGATTGGCAGGAGTGGATAGAGTTTTTGTGGAGTCAGAAGCTTATAAAGTTGGGGGATTCTTCTTAAGAAAAAGCACATAAGTTTATGATTGTAAAATCAGTTTAAAAATGAATATATATTTAACACAGAAAATAAATTACAGAAAATTATTGCAGCTTTGGAGCTTCTGGTCTCTTCAGCAATCTACCATAAATTTTCTCATCAGAGCTTGCCAATTACACTCTGCCATTCTTTCCCTTCCAGAATACCTGACAATTCCAGCAAGTCTCACCATTTTCAAAGGCTATGCAAGGGGGAATGAAAATGAGTTTTATAGGAAATTTCCCCCTGTTGACTAGTGACACTCTTAAATGTTTACTAATTTCCCATATGCACTTTTAAATTAAAATTTATTTTTCACCTGTGCTACCTTTACACTGAAAACTCCTAAGTTTATTAAATGCTTTAAGTACAATAATTAATGCTATATTGTAACTGTACATCTGATATACCTCCTGCCCTTAAGAGGTTTATTGTCTGACCTGGGTGGTGTTTCTCAGTTGGTTGCGCATAGTCCTGTTTACTGAAGGGTTGGCAGTTTGATTCCTAGAAGGAGGTGTGTAGGAGGCAGCCAATCAGTGTTCTGCTCTCACATCTATATTTTTCTCTCTCACTAAAAATCAATTTTTAAAAGATTTTAAAAAGAAGTTTATTATCTAAGGGAAACTGACATGGTAGTAAAAAATTGTAATATAAAAGAGCATTATAGTAAAACTATGTTGTGCATAGTAGACTAGGAACACAAAGGAAGCAACAGACAATATGTTTGGGGAAATAGGAAAGCCTTTGTGGAAGTGATGAAGCTTCTACTAAGGTGCAAATCATGGCGAAGTTTTGGTAGGTGGAGAAGAGAGTGGCAGTATTTGAGACAATGCTATGGCTCAAATATAAAAAAGTGATCAAAGGCACAGAAACGGAACACAGTTTTATTTATTTGTTTATTTATTTATTTTTGTTTTGGTTAATCCTCACCAGAGGATATTTTTTCATTGATTTTTAGAGAGAGTAGAAGGAAGGAGGAGAGTTATATATTGATTGCCTCCCACACGGGACCCAACCAGACCAGGGCTGGAGATCATGCCCCTGACCAAAATCAAACCCTGGACCCTGCAGTCCATAGATGGAAGCTCTATCCATTGAGCCAAACTTGCTAGAGCCAGAACACACTTTTATTTATTTATTTATTTATTTATTTATTTATTATTATTTTTTTAATATATATTTTATTGATTTCTTACGGAGAGGAAGAAAGAGGGATAGAGAGTTAGAAACATCAATGAGAGAGAAACATCAATCAGCTGCCTCTTGTACATTCCCCACTGGGGATGTGCCCACCACCAAGGTACATGCCCTTGACCAGAATCGAACCCGGGACCTTTCAGTCCACAGGCCGATGCTCTATTCACTGAGCCAAACCAGTTTCAGCAAGAACACACTTTTAGATAATGATAAAAAACAACAATTACCAGCCTTAGCCGGCTTGGGGGATAGAGCGTCAGCCTGCAAACTGAAGGATCCCAGGTTTGATTCTGGTCAAGGGCACATGCCTGGGTTGCAGGCTCGATCCCCAGTAGAGGGCTTGCAGGAGGTAGTTGATCAATGATTCTCATCATTGATGTTTCTCTCTCCCTCTCCTTCTCCCTTCTTCTCTGAAATAAAAAAAAAAAAGAAATATATTTTAAAAATAGTTACCAGCACCGAAACTGGTTTGGCTCAGTGGTAAAGCATCGGTCTGCGGACTGAAAGGTCCCAGGTTCAATTCCTGTCAGGGGTATGTACGTTGGTTGCGGGCACATCCCCAGTAGGGGGTGTGCAAGTGGCAGCTGGTCGATGTTTCTCTCTCATTGATGTTTCTAGCTCTCTATCTCTCTTCTTTCCTCTCTGTAAAAATCAATAATATATATATATGTAGATATAGATATAGATATAGATATAGATATAGATATATAGATATAGATATAGATATAGATATAGATATAGATATTGATATAGATATTGATATATATATAGATATTGATATATATATGTATATATATAGTTACCAGTATGAAGTATATGAGAGGGATGAAGTATATGAGAGGGATCTTATGATGAAAAGCTTTGATGCCCCCCTAGGGAACCTGCATACTGTATAGGAAGTGTGGAAATGCTAAACTGTTACAAACAGAAGCTTGGCATGACCAAATTATCTTTTAGAAAAAACAATTTTGGCAGTGATAGGAAGGGGAATTTGTAAAATGAGGTTTGAAAAGAGGAGTGGAAAAACAGCTTAGGAGACTGTTTTGTAATTTATAAGATTTTTATCCTAATCAGTTGTGATACTGTTGCTTGATTTAAGACAACAGAACCATTAAAGAAAAGGAAAATGATTTGTTAGAATATATGGTTTTTATAATATAAAATGGCTTTAAAACTATTCTTTAACTCTAAGTAAAGCAAAACAATCTTTATTTTATCTTTAGATTAATATTCAAAAGTGACAAGAAACTATTCACACACAAAAAGGACATGGAAAAGATTTTCATGGTTTACAAAAAAAAAAAAAAAAAGTTAAAATTTTATGAAACTGACCAATGTCCTGGAGGCTTAAATGATTTTGTAAACATGGTCACACTGAGAGGCCATGTTGCTTTCAAGTGTAAACAGATGAATTTTATTCTTTGCATGTAGGAACCAGGATGGTAAAAAAAAAACAAACACACACACAACATAATATATGAGGGAGGGAGCTAGGGAAAGACCAGGAAGACCAGAGGAGGAAGGTTTGTGGGCCAATGGAAGTGCAATAGAAATACTCAGAACAAGTACCCGCTAGGGATTCAATGGCTTGAAGAAAGAGTGTGTGGGGGAGGAGTTAATAGGTGATTGGTGAGGGACATGAAACACTAAAAGAGCAGAGGAATATAATGTTAGAAAAATGCTGGAGAAGGCAAAAGTTCCATCACTTAAAAGGTAGAAGAAAAATTGGTGAGCCTTTTCATGTTCAAAGATGAAATATCTGGCTGTGAAGAGCAGATCATGCATGGTTTCCCATGACATAGGCTTTAAACATTTAGTCAATGCCAACTTGTTACCTTGAGGCTTTTTAAAAATTATACCAATCTATCCAAGGAAACAAACACTAAAGCAATGTTTAAATCCTCTGAGAGTTATTGGACTAGTGTCTAAAATTGATCAAGGCAATTCCCACTTCTATTCTCTGATTCCTGTTCTATCACAAATCCCAGTTCCAAATATCTACACTAAAATGATATACTGGCTCTCTACGAGTCTGATGATGCATTTTGAACTTATCCTTTTGCTTAATTTGAGTGCTTTATTTTGAAAAGGCTTCTAATCTTTAATCCTTTGGTTTTACCTACATTCTGCTCCTGCTTTACTGGGCTGACTAGTTATTCCACCCTTCCAGGTAAGGTCAGTAAATATAATCCACAGATAGAGAGAAACTTACTGAGGTCAGAAGTCAGGAGAAAATCAGAGAAATATTCAGAAAGAATAAACAAGATGGTTCCTGCACCTGAGGGAGGGATATGTGTGTAACTAACATTAGATAATGTAAATATGGCAGAATGTTGAATACTTTCTGAACTCTGACCTGGCATATTAATTTTTTAGTAAAAAATTACATTACAGAGGCACAGATATATTTTCTCAAATCTGGATTCAGGGGAGAGGGTTAGATGCGGTGGGAAACAGCTAAGTGCTGGTCTAGCAAAATGGTTGCAAAGAGCTGAAACCGGTTTGGCTCAGTGGATAGAGCATCGGCCTGAGGACTGAAAGGTCCCAGGTTCGATTCCGGTTAAGGGCATCTACCTTGGTTGTGAGCACATCCCCAGTGGGGGGTGTGCAGGAGGCAGCTAATCAATGACTCTCTCTCGTTGATGTTTCTAACTCTCTATCCCTCTCTCTTCCTCTCTGTAAAAAAACAATAAAATATATTAAAAACAAAATGGTTGCAAAGAGAACATGCTCTTTACTCTAAAGGAAGGCATGAACTTTATGTTCCTTGTGTCTCATACAACAAGACATTAGAGCATGTTATAGTGTCATGAAAAATGCAAAGATTGGCTTCAAGGTTTGCAGCTTATTCTGTGATGTTGAGTAAATCATTTAACTCTTTTGAAACTCAGATTATTTTTAAATTTTATTAAAATTTCAAAAAAAAAAGAAATTTTAATAAAATTTAAATAGGGCATTTGCAAATAACTGGCATATTTATTGACCTCTGAATGTATAATAATCTGGCCACTCAGTAAATATATTAGAGGCCTGGTGCATGAATTCGTGCATGGATAGAGTCTGGCCACCTTGGCCAGGGGTAGGGGACATGAGCAGTTGCCTGGCCTGCCTGCTGGTCAAACTCCTGGTGGAGGAAACAATTTGCATATTAGCCTTTTATTATATAGGATATACACTGGGTGGCCAGATTATTATGCATTCACAGATCATAATAATCTGGCCACTCAGTGTATATTCTTCACACTAGGATAAAGTTTTGTCAATACTAAGAGAGGCAAATTTTATAACAACTTTCTTATGTTATCAACTAGTCTCCTATTAATCTGATTTCATTAGGTATGGACATAACATTAATTTGGATAAGTGACTGGGTGGGCTTCATGGTAGTGAAACTATTTGAAATGCTATAACTATTGAGTTGATTATTTTACTCTACCCTTCTTCACATCAACTAAGGTGACTGATACCTATATTTTTACATTATATTTTGGATGCTATACTTTTAAATATTTTCTCTTTGTGGTAGACAATATTTATCCTCTTCTTATAAAAATATTCCCAGTTAAATTTGAGAAAGTTCTTTAATATACCTTTACAATCAAGTATGTTGCCATAATAGAGAAGTCTTCTCTAGATAGAGCATTTGAGTAATTAGTTGCCTTGAAGAAAGTTAGTATAGAACCACATGTTCACAGTGAGTATTTGCATAAGACAGGATCATGGACAATGTTTTCACTTTCTCTGTGTGTGCATGTGTGAATTTGGTTTTATATAAGCAATTTCAAAAAGTTATATGATATTAAATGCTCTAAATAAGTTTTGGTTAATTGACTACAAATAAAGTCTCTAAATATCCTTATTTAACTATCTTATTTAGCATATAAAGAAGGAATGAGCTAAGTGTTGGAATATTCTTTTTTGATGTGCCTGATATTTGGCTATAAAATGTCTACTATGTTGTCTCAATCAGAATTCTACAAAATAAATAAAATAATTTGTTGAGACACTGACTCCGGAAGGTGAAATGTAAAATATATGTAGTTTAGTCTGCATAAAATTAGCTAACCCATTGAGCATAGAACATATGAGGGATTTTACATCTTATTTTATCTTCACACAGGCTGATAGGTAGGTGTTATTCCTTATTCCTCTTATAGCACTAAGCTTAGAGAGCTTGAGCTATTAGATTCTCGGGTCATGTGTATCCAGAATCTAGAGGTATAGACAAAGGAGCATACTACTGATTTGGCTTCAAATATAAACACATTTATGCATCTCTTGCTTCCTTTGTCCATTTTTACCTACATCTGAATAAAACTCCTGCTTTTTCAGTGTGACTCAGTGCTTAGCGTTGACCTTATGAGGCCAGGAGGTCACCATTCAGTTCCAGTCAGGGTATCAGGGCACTGGCTGGGTCCTCAGTCTGGGGCATGCAAGAGGCAGAGAATCTGATTGGCTGCCTCTTGCATGCCCCAGACTGGGAATCAAGCCACAAGCTGGGTGTGTGCCCTGACTGGAAATGAATGGTGACCTCCTGGCCCCATAAGGTGTCTTTCTCTCCTCCCATCCCTTTCTTCTCCTTTCCCCTCCCCTTCCCTCCTCTCCTCTTTTTTCTACTCTCCCCCTCTCTCTACCTCTTTCAAAGCAATAAAAATAATGAAAACAAGCTCCTTCTCATGGACTACAAGACTGCAGCCTTACAGCCCTTCTCTTCAACCTTCATGTGACCATTATCTTTCTTGTCTCAGTGGCCTTCCTTTAAATACTCACCACTCAATCCTATTACAGGACTTTTACAGTTGATATTCTCTGTTCTGTTCATATTCTAGACTGTTACAATTGCTCACTGTTTTTGATCATTCAGTTCTTTATTGGAATATCTCCACAGAGAGGGTGTAAGACATCCATTCCTTACATTCTTAGCCAAAGTAAACTCTCTTCCCCTCCAACCTAAAGCTCTCTATCCCTTATATTATTAAATTTTTATTTTTAGTGCATATTACTATTAAAACTTATTTATTTGTTCATATGTTTATTCCTTTTTTATTTTTAGCTTTATTAGGCCAGAGGTTGTATCTGATTTGTTTTGATTTTCACGCCAGTTCCTAGAACTGTGTCTCATACAATATACACTGAGTGGTGAGATTATATGATCTCTGAACACATAATAATCTGGCACTCAGTGTACTTCTCTTGAGTGCCTCATTTATTTGATATCAAAGATACTATAAATCATGCACCTAATCAATTTTCCCCTTTGCACTGGCTGATAGAAAGCTCAGGGCAATCAGGTGGTTGATCTCAAGCAAAAGTCTCGAATACTTTTGGTACCCATTTGAGATAGAAATATAATGAATGACCAGATTATTATGCATTCAGATATCATAATAATCTGGCCACTCAGTGTTTATACTGTATATATGTACATATATGTATACATTATACACACACATATATAATGAATTGATAAAATTTGATATGATACTAAATAAATGTTTATAAATATCTTAAATATTAGATTCACGTGGCCATAGTATTGAAATATTCCTGAAATACCTAGTTTAGAAAACTTTTTGAGGTTAGATGCTTCATATTACATGCTCATGAAACATATCAGAGCTTTCAGAAATTAAAAATGCATGAATTCCCAATATAAACCGTACTATCTGCACTGATATACAATATCTTGAGTTTAATCTTAATGTCAATGGGAAATCACCAGAGACTTTTAAATTCTTCCTTGGGCTAAGTTGAAAGGTGAATGCCTTTTTAGTCCATTTCCATAGATGAGACCACCTACTAGGGCCATGGAAGTATAAAGTTTGTAATATACATTGTGAACCTTATCTTTTGTAGGCTAAGACATCATAAGTACATTTATTTTACTTTTTATGTCCTTCCAATGTTTTTTATGTTCCTTTATGAACATTTGCCATTTTTACTATATGTCTTCTGCATTTTGGGACATGCAGTTTGTGGAACACATAATCCATTGTTCTATAGCCTGCTGGTAAATGCCGAACAGTGGATCTCTATAAGGATAGTTCTGACATGAAAGTTGGCTCATATGCTAGTTTACTCTAATGAATAAGATGAAAGTAAAACAACAAAATCCTAATTTTTTTTCATCAATGACATGAATAATTTCTTTGCTAAATTGGATAATGGATTTCAAACATTAGAAATATATTGCTCAAATTTTTGAGTTATTCGGAATGTAATAGCTGTAGACACAGACATACTTTTAAGTTTAACCACAGTTCAACAGCTAGGGAGAAGGCAAACTTTAAGTTTAATATGTTTTATAGGACAGGATTTGAATGCATTATTTTCTGATTTCTGTGGATAAATTCTCCTATGATTAACATATAGGTACCAATATGCCCTCACTGAGCACAAAGTTGGGTAAAGGTACACGGAAGCACAACATTTATATAATATTTCTACTCTAAAGATGGGATTGAAATAAACTCAAGAGTGTAGATAATATTGTAGAATGAATATATACAGAAGGGGTGACCAATTATTGACCCGACCTAGAAGCACCCTCACATTAAGAATCTCTCCCATGTGACAGGCAGTCCTGCTCTCTTTTCACACCTGTTACAGGCAAATAAGAAATTTAAAAGAGAATTTATCACTTTGAAGCAGGATCCCAAAATAAATGATGTAAAGAGAGAGCAGGCTATCTAGAGAAAAGCACATTTACTGCTGAAAGTTAACATCTAAAGACTGTACACCTTGATTCCTTGGCATCTGATGGTGTGCTTGACCCAGAGGGTGACTTGTTTTTGAGGTGCGAGAGGATGGGAGCAAAAAAGCTGCGAGATTAATCATGAGAAAAATAAATGCAGCGCAAAACACTGTTCTCCCTGTTTTTTTTAATTTTTAAAAAGCTAAGCCTTTACACGGTTAAAAAAAACAACCTAGTTATAAACATGTATTGCTTTATTGCTTACATCTTTCCTTGGGGCACATTCTGTTCTTCATCTCCCTGACTTGTTCTCTGGTCTACAGTTTTGAACAGCAATTCACTGCAGAGATCCCTGGGTTAATTAGTGAAGAAAATCATTGCGGCTTAAGCAAGCTAAGTTTGGATGAGGGCACAGAATTCTAAAAGAAATTGAAACTTACATTTGTGCTTAATTGGCTTTAACCCTTCAGCATATTGTGTAGCAGTACACTGGGTAATAATATACACTGCTGCAATGTGCAGATGCTAAAGTGTAAAATCCTTTAAATGCAAACAGCACTTGTCACTCCATCAACTATTCAAATTGTCAGAGATGTATCAGCCAACCCTAACTACCCTCTGCAGGCAATCTGGAGCCAGCCTGCTGTTTAATAACCAGCATTTAACAAGAAATAACATGTAGATGCAGTGTGTGGTTTAAAACATTGTGTTAAGCGTCATTAAAACCCAGTCTCCTAAGAGCCTTATTAAAAGGGTCCTTTCCTCACCATAATAAAGCATTTCTCTGTGACTGTTTCGATCTAGCTGCTAACAATACAAACAAAATGCCTCTTAATTTAGCATCCCACTAGAGGGCCATTGTGGTTGTAGAACTGTAAAGGCAGGAAGGAAAAAACAGCCCTCAACTACCCTTCCCAAATCCCACCTAATCAGCCATGCTGAAGCAGTAGGAGCCTTTGATTGTAGAATTTATTTTTACCGAGTTTTTCCTCTCCTTTTATGTATGCATGGCTATTATCTGGAGCTCTGCCTTTGTTCAGGATGGGGAGGAAAGGTTGCTGGTGAGTAAGAAGTGGGCCCTGCATCATGGGGTCAGCAATCTGAGTGGTTGGATGAGCCGATACAGCTTTCAAAGCAGTACATACATGAAACTTCTCCTGTAAGAATCCGCATGCTCTTGATTCACCTATTTATTTAAAAAGAAAACAAAAGTTTCTTACCCTACAATCAAGCTGAAGTCTCCCCCAATCCTGTTATTACAATAGAAAATACATGCATTGTTATTAGTAGATATATAATTCAAATGTTCTATGACATAAAAGTAGAAGATCAATTCTGTTTCAGGAATCTCTCCTGATTTTCTCTGTACATCTACCCCCACTGCTTCACATGTACTTTACCAAAAAATTGACAGGTCAAAATAATACTGACAAGTCACAATAATAATATGGTAAAATTAGATTTAGGAAAATATTCCATTCTAGTAATTTGGTCTACTGAAAAACTCTTCTAACCTGCAGTATTTATTTATTTAAGAAAAAAATAACCTGCAGTATTTAAAGTGACTCAAGTGGAAATATTAATACATACATACAGGCATCTTCAAACTACGGCCCGCGGGCCACATGCGGCCCGCAGAGGAGTCTGATCCGGCCCGCCAGATTTTTTGGGCAGTGAGCGCAGCCGAGGTGTTACAGTAGGAATTAGTAGTTCATATAGTCCGGCCCTCCAGCTCTCTGAGGGACCGTGATCTGGCCCCAACTTTAAAAAGTTTGAGGACCCCTGTGCCAGTTGATTGAAATTGACCTTTTCTTTCCTATGAAACAACAACCAAAAGGAGAAAATGTTTTATCTCATTTCTAGTTAATCTTACCACCAAGACCAGGACAAGATGCCAAGCGCAATACTTTTATTTTCACGCATGCTGTTTATCCAAATGCTGCAGGAAGAAGTATTTGTATCCCAGGTTCTTTAAGGTTCCCTGAAATATACAGTTCCTGGTCTTTGTCACTTAAATATATTGAAGCTAGGAGTATAGTATTTGAAATTTAGTAAAACATATTACTCACAGTTTTTAATGAATGAAGTGTAACTTACCTTTAAACTATGTTTGAAAAATTGGAAATATTTAATGTTCCTCAAAAGTGTTGTTTTCCATCATTAGAATATGTACTTATTTTTATGCAATTTTAGTAACATGATTCATAAATATTTTTCTGAATATAAGTTGACAGACCAGGCAAACCAATGAGATTACTCTTATTGTAAATTTTCTCTTGAAACTCTCAAGTTAAATGATATGAAATTGCCATTGCAGAATCCAAAAATAGTCAACAATTGGCAATTTCATATGATTGAATTGTTTCCTTCTGATAGAAGCAAATTTCAAATCTGCTTTTTAAAATATATTTTTATTGATTTCAGAGAGGAAGAGAGAGAGAGAAATATCAATGATAAGAATCATTGATTGGCTGCCTCCTGCAAGCCCCCTACTGGGGATGGAGTCTACAACCAGGGTATGTGCCCTTGACAGAAATCGAACCAGGATTCTTCAGTCTGCAGGCGGATGCTCAATTCACTGAGCCAAACCAGATAGGGCTCAAATCAATTTTAATATTATTTCCTCTGAATATTAAGATCAAGGTTCAAACAGCCTTTTTTTTTTTTAATGAAAGTATGACTCTAGCACATATGTATGTCCTTAATACAGTCTTCCTGAAAACTCAGGAAAGAGAACCGATACTATAATAGTACAAGCTTTATCTATGGTCAAGCATTTCTTTAAACTGGTTCAATTTAGAAGTGCACACTGATTGTGAAGAAGGAGAGAGGCAAGGGATTGAATTACTTACTTGTCAGGGTACCATATCAAGAGTGTATCCAATGACCATTAGAGGAGGATGTTATATTTTTATTCTCTACTTACCTACAGATAGGTAGTACTGTCACTTCACTGTCTTTTCACCTCATTAAAATTCACTTAGGGCTCAATGAAATCTGCCAGGTGATTCATAGGAGGCCCTTTGGGGAGTGATCTATATAACAAGTAAGTGCATAGTATAACAAGAATGGTAGATTATGAAATCCATTCACACCAGTGTGATATGAGATATCTACACTCAACTATGGTTTGCTTTTGAAATCTCTACATATGTCTTCATATGTGGCATTTTTAATATACCATTTCCTCTTTACAGATACACTATGTATTTCAGCAATTTAAAGAAATGGCACAATATTTTATTTTAATAGAATGTATGTCATCTGAAGTTAATCCATAAAAAAAGATCTTATGGAATTAACAGTTTTAATATAAATTACATCATTATGTTTAACTCTTACAAATAAAATGTTATATAGAGATTATGATAATTTTCTAGAAATGGAGAAGCTGACATTATATCTTGTTATGCTGTCAGGTATTGCTGTGCAATTTTAAAAAATATATCCACTCTAAAATGTGAATATTCATTTATTCAAAAGCAAGTTTTTGAATGCCTACTTATATGTTATATTAGACATTGTGGATGCCTTACCTTTAAATTACTTATATAGTGGGTGTGCTGGAAAGCAAACAGAAGCACAAGCAAGAAGAGATAAAGGCATTGAGACCCTAAGAGTAGTACCTGTGTTTAGCCAGAAAATATTTGGGAGACTTGAGGATTAAGAATGTACTAGTATCTTCCAAGCAGAAGAGGCAATGTGAGTAGCAATCATGCAATTATAGAAATTAGAAGGAGCTTGAAATGTTGGGTAAGTTGTGAGGTCTAGATCATTAGATCAGTGCTGTGCAAAGAAATGTAAATTTCATCCTTCAGGAGAATGAGAGGCAATAGAAGATTTTGAGCAGATGAGGAATATGGTGAATTTAATTTTGGGATCAATCTCTCTGACAGCAGTGTAGATAGGTGGGTTGAACAGGGGTGAGACTAAGGAGTGAGGTGTGACTCATAGACCAGAAGGGAGATGATGAATGTCCACACCAGCGCACCTGAAGTCTGATGAAGGTAAGAGGTTGGATTAAAGTGGTATTTGGGGAATGGGATTGATTGGATTTAATAACTGGTAGAATATAAAATGTAAAGAGGATAGGGAAAAGTATTTAGGATTATGTCTGACTGAATCTCACATTTGTTTCAATTATCATTTATATTCTGAAACCACCTAATATATTTCCCCAGCTGATCTGGCTAAATTCTCCATTTTGGTTTCAAATATTTAGTTTAAACTCATCATGACCAATTGCTCTCTTGCTCCCAGAGATGCTCCCCTTTAATTTTACCTTACCTCAACATATAACATCATCATTTATTTATGGCTCAAGCTAGAAAACTGCTTGGAAGGCTTATATCTCATTTTGCTCCACTCCTCATATCCAATAAATAATCCAGGCCCATTGATTTTCTCTATAAATATTTTCTCAAATCTTACCTATACTCTTTATTCCCACTGCCACAACTTCCTACCATCACTTTCTGCTAGAAATCTAAGCTACCAAAATTCCTTCCTTATTCTACTGAAATATGTTTTTGTTTCCCCAATGTTACCTTTCTTCTCTCTTGTTCTCCAATTCATAGTGAAGCCAAGTGATCTTGCTGAAACTAACTAGGTGTATCCAAAATCCTTAACATTGGCTATTTGATTTTGGTCTCTGCCATTATCTCAAGCCAAATCTCAGACCGTTTACTATCTCTTACATACATACAACTTCTGTGACTCAACTATACTGTCCTCTTTTTCTTGCTTCAGCAAATCAATATATTTTTCTATCTTCCTGAAATTTTTTTCTTATCTCTTAACATGAGTAACTATTACTCAAATTTCTCAAGTCAGCTCAGTATTTTCTCCAGACTAGAGTAAGACCCTAGTAATAAGTTTCCATAATGCTTTAAATCATTTTGCGATTGTATTATTGCATAAATACTCTTCACAAAAAATAATGCAAGAGTGTGAAATTGAAGTGTAATGTTTTAGACTTGGGATGACCATAGGTGAAGTAATAAAGGTGAATAGGGAGAAGGATAATAAGTAATATTTAAGAGATAAAGGAGCTGGGGGTTAATATGTTTACCTGAGTCAGATACAAGAAAATTAAATGACTTCAAGATAACAGCAAGCATTGGAATGTTGAATAATATGGTACCCCATGAATCAATGTCAGTCATGCATGTGAAGGAATTCAATGGAGAGTTGCATATGCTGATTGCAAGGACATTAAGAAAAGGATTATTTTTGAGGACCAGTGTGGTGCAATGACTTGGGCTGCTAGTAGAATGGAGGAGATTATTGGCCTTGTGGAATTTATTTAATACTAATTTAATTAATATTAGGAGAAGTCTTCACATCAATATGGGAAAATAAACTAGGAGCCATGATGTATGGACTAATGTGAGGATGAAAGTGATAGAGAGGAAAGATAAAGGATGGTTATGCTTAGAGAATGGCAATGAATGCAAGGAGAAACATAATTTTTCTTTCAAAGTTTCTGAACAGAATTTAGATTAAAATTATTCTTATGAAAAAACTGACACAGCCTCCAGGTGGTTGGAGAGGTAATATGTATATCCTGCTGTTGAATCTCAATTGCACTGGAAGGATGGAAGGTAGACAGGTCTCTATGTGTAACAAGTGGAGAGTAAGACAGGTGGCATGAAATAAGACAGGTGGAGTGAAATAGCACTTGGAGAAGGCATCTGCAAACTGTTGCTTGTGGGCTGAACCTGGCCGTGTGGCTGTTTCTATATGGACCCAGAGCTAAGAATGGTTTTATATTTTTATATGGTTGAAAAATATCAGGAGAAAAATGACATTCATATGGAATACTTTATAATATGCCATGCATTCTTCTAAATCTTGGCATTTGTTGGCTCATTTAATCGTTAGAACAACTCTGTGAGGTTGGTACCATAACTCATTTTTAGGTGAGAGAATTGAAACTTGGAGACATTAAGTAAGTTGTCACAGGTAAGAGAGCCAATGAGTAGTTCAGCTGGAAATGAAACTTAGAGAGTTATAACAGATAGCCTGTGTTATAGCCAGCTTTCCTGTATAAAAAGTCACCAACACATAGAGGGAAGTGTAAGTGCAAATAAGAGAGAGGCAAGAAACACATCCTACTGTGTTCCCAGCTTGAAGTTTCAGGGAAGCAAGGAAGACATTGTAGGAGATAACACCATGTTTCCACCATGGTGACAGAGAACACACTTAGAATTCTAATTAAGTAAAATGCTTTCCCTCCCCAAGAAGGAATTTCATTATCTTCATTAATAGAGTTTATTTACACAAAAATTAACTCAGTTGTTATTACTAGTAGTACTAGAGGCCTGGTGCACAAAATTGGTGCATGGGGGAGAGAGGGTGTGGTCCCCTCAGCCTAGCCTGCACCTCTTGCAGTCCGAGACCCCTCAGGGGATATCTGCCTACCAGGTAAGCCAACAGTTGGAAATCTCTCTCGCAGTGTGGGATCTCTCACTTCTTACCACCTTCCTGCTCGCTGCTCCTTAACACTCAGCTCACTGATCCTTAGTGCTGCCACGAAGGCAGGAGAGGCTCCCACCACCACCGCTGGGCTCGACAGCCATGAGCCCTGTCTTTCTGTGTAGTTAGTTGTCTGTGGGCCTACTGCTCTCTTCCTTCTCATTTAGGGCGAGCAGCATGTGAGGGCAGAGCGTGCTGTCCTGGAACACAGAGGGCTGCCCGGGGCTGAGGGGGGTGGCCAGACCCATGAGAGATGGACACAGAGGACGCTATCTCACCCAACATCCGGCCTTCATCTGCCTGATCCCACCCAGGGAGGGACCGAGCAGGGTGTCCGCCTCTCCATTCTCCATCCTTCCACCTGTGACACCTGCCGCCCTTGCTAGGCCTCCCCCAAAGCGAGCTCAACTCAATCCCTGAATGTAAAAGGGTACTGGAGGCCCATGTGGTTGGGGAGACTCCACTCCAGTCCCCCCTGATTCCGAGTGACAGGACCTGGTCTCAGGACAGTGGCCACAGCTGCAGAACATAGATCTGTTTTTAAGAAAAGTTGGGAATGCAGACTTTCGTATGAGCCCCTATTCCAAAAGGCGGCAGTTTATTCCCATTGTGGCAAAGACACCTTCAAGAGTAACATAAGTGGGTAAAGTCAGGGCCAAACGGGGTCCAATCTCTCTGAGGTGCATGGACAGAACCAAGTCTCAGCTCTTCACAGGACACTTCCAGGATTATTGTTTTGTTTTTGTTTTGCCTAAAGGACAGCAATCTTTCTCCATTCTTATTCTTTGGGATGTTTTTATTGCCAGATAAAAGGATACATATATTGAGGCAATCTTCTCGAGATACATTATTCCAGTTGGACCCATGTGACAATGACAGCACCCCTCAGAGGGAGGGAGCCAACAGATGGGGAGCAGGGAATTCTGGAAACCAAAGGAAAGGTTCAGAACACGGAAGTCCTTGGTGTTCTGCTAAGAAACTTGGACTCCTTCCTCTGCAGTCACATAGCTGTCACACACCAGGCAGTCACTCAGAAATATCTTCACATCAGACAACTTATGGACTTCCCCCTTCTCTCCTTTCTCCTGAACCGGACTCTGGATGTTGACTGCGGCATTCTTTTGGTCGTTGTTTTGTTTTGTGTGTTTTCCCCCCAAAACATTACAAAGTTTGTATGAATATAACATACAAAGATGCAGCCTCCTTGGTAGGAACAGGGAGGAAGGGGTGGTTAAGTAAGACACGTGGAGCTGCAGCAAGTAACGGCTGTGGGGAGGGCCAAGGGGGAGAGGAGGTTGGCACTGGGGCTGAGGCCCTAGAACCGTTGCTGGGGAAGTAGGGATCCCCTCTGAGTACCACGTTCTGAGCTGAACTAGTTGGTCAGGCTGAGGCAGAGGGGGGTGGCCATATCAGCCATCTTTGGTGCTGCTTACCCTTTCCCACCCCAGCTCTGTTGTAAAACCCCAGAGCCCTGGATTCCAAAGGCCCCATCCAGAGCAGAGGCCCAGGAAGGGGGTGAGAGGAAGTGAGTAGGGCCAGTTTGAAAGCTGATATGCCTGTGTGCTGAGGGATGCGGGAGCCAGTGGTGAGAGGGAGAGGGGAAGGGCTCTCATACATACCCTTCTGTGGGGTCACAGGTGAAAGAGGCCAAGGGAGTAGGGTAGGGATGGAGCACCATGATCCCAGCCCCTTAGGCATCCCTGTCTGTCCTCTACAGTGCTCATGGAGGAAAAGGGCTGCCCCCAAGGAGGGGCCAGGCCAGGCAGTGGCCATCTGGAGTTCTGGCTGAGGTGATGGTCCTCACCCTGAGATGACTTCTAACTGGTGATGGATGGACCGGGGCTTGACTCCCACTGGCACTGCCTCTGCCGCTGGGACCCAGGTGTTTAGTAGTGCTTTCAGTTGTGATGGCCCTAGGTTATTATTGGTATAGACTAAGGGCCTATTATATCGATAGGAAGATTCCTGCAAGCGGCTAGCACCACTGCCCCCCACCTGCCCCGCCCCGTCCCACCCACTCTTTTCCTCTGGCAGCCACCTTGCTTTCTGCTTTTCCTCCTTCTTCCTTCTATGCTGTCTTCAGTCTTCACTCCTCCCTCCCTCAGGATATGCAAATTAACTGCCATCTTTGTTGGGTTAATTTGCATACTCACTCTGATTGACTGTGGGTGTGGCGAAGGTACAGCCAATTAGCATTTTTCTCTTTTATTAGTGTAGATATTTTGAATCTCATCCACTGAAAATTTGTGGAAGTTGGTTGCTCTCTCTTATTTTTTAATTACATTCTTAGTATTCTTGATTTTGTCTTTTGGCTCACAAAACCTAACATATTTACTCTCTGATTCTTTATAGAAAATTTTTAACAACTTTCCCTTAGAGCTGTGGTCGGTAAACTGTGGCTCGCTAGCCACATGTGGCTCTTTGGCCCCTTGAGTGGGCGAGTGTATTTTGAAAAAGTGACATTAGAAGAAGCTTAAGTTTAGCCGAAACCAGTTTGGCTCAGCGGTAGTAGCGGTAGATCATCGGTCTGTGGACTGAAAGGTCCCAGGTTCAATTCTGGTCAAGGGCACGTACATTGGTTGGGGGCACATCGCCAGTAAGGGGTGTATAAGAGGCAACCGGTCGATGTTTCTCTCTCATCGACGTTTCTAGTTCTCTCTCTCCCTTCCTTCTGTAAGAAAAATCAATAAAATATATGAAGAAAAAAAAAGAAGAAGAAGCTTAAGTTTAAAAATTTGCTCTCAAAAGAAATTTCAATCACTGTACTGTTGATATTTGGCTCTGTTGATTAATGAGTTTGCCAACCACTGACTTAGAGTGTTAATCTTAAGGTTAATTCATACCAGATTGAAAATAGGATATGTCTGGACTATATAATAATATCTATCATCATATCTGATAAGACCAGTTGAACTTTTTGCATCCTTTCTAAATAGACTCTGATTACCAGTCTTTGATCCATTTTCCTATTACTCCTAGTTTCTCACTAACTAGAGGAACCAACCTAGACTGCCTCCCAATGCAGGGAATCTGCTTTCTCCATAGGGGATTTTGGCAATGGAAAGTACATCTGTTCTTGCTGTTTGAGGTTTCTTTGTTAGCTTGTTCCTCTCCCCACAGCCAATAACAATTGTCCCATGTGCATATACTCATGTCATTTCTGCCAAAATTTACCAGATGTTAGTTATATTACTGAGAAAGGAAGATGGACAAATTCCAAAACCTCAGTCAGTTATCTCCTGCCAATGCTCACCTTAAATGCTAGGGGATACATTATACAGCAAACCTCTATGTAAATCATCTCACATAGACAATTTGTGTCAATCAAGTTTTATCCTGGTATGTGCATGCTGTTATATTTGCATATAATAAGGAGGTCTAACATAATAGCATTTTTGTTTCCAAAATCAGGATTATAATATTGCACTATTCTTAGTTCAATTTTCTACATATCTATATTTCCAAGAGAAAATGAACTTGATGTTACTGATATAAATGGCAAACACCATCAAATCTAGACCATTAATTCCTATTCCAAAGAGCCATAATACCAAGGAGAGCTTATAGTCTTTAAGAAGACCAGTCAAGGGACACAGCCAGCCTGAGACAAGCTTCCAGGAGAGAACCAATAGAATACATTTTCTGAAATAGCTCTCTTTTCTTTCCCAAGTTGCCCTCCAGGGATCTCCATTCACTGACCCCATAGTCGGAGGGTACCATGTAGAAATCAGGGTAGAAAATGGTGGGGAGTAAATATGGAGATTCCAGTAGAAGATATTTCTCATTACTTCCCTTTCCTTATGCAGTCAATAAATACTCACCTGTATTTATGTGCCTGTCATTGCACTAGACCTGGATATAGTGCAGTATACATTCATGGTGTATCCAGGAGCCATTATGGTGGGTAGGTAGTGTTGTGGAGTAAAATAGTTAGTTCAAGCAGTGCTAATAATTAAGTGTACAAAACATATGTGGATTAAGGAAACACTAAAGAACCACAAGTAAAGCCTTGCTCTCTTTTGTTCAGGGACTCCTAACAAGCATTCTCTGTTTACCTGTTAGCTCAGTTGCTATAAAGCCACTTGATCTGCACTATTTTTTGCAGACCTGCCACCTTTGATTCTAGGCTGCTCATGAAAACTTCCACTGGCTCTTGATTTGATTTCCTGAAGTGATAGTTCATCCTTTCCCACTTTTGAACCAATTTTATTTCCTGTGAGTCCTAATCTGAATCTGAGCTTGGCCAGAACCTTTGAAATGGAATGGGAGGGATATTTCAATAAGAAACTTGTGTCTTTTCACTCAGTGATCTTAACTGGGCCTCAGAGTAGGTTTGGTGGCACATCCTTTCCCTGCCTATCTTTTATTAAGTCTCAAAGTCCCATAAGTATTTACCTCTGCAACACATGTTGAAGGTTCTAGGTCAATGCTATCTAGGATTAATTAGGAATAGCATTGCCTATTTGCAAACCATAAAGGTTTACCTCTTTGCCAAATTTGCTATCTCTCATGGAATGGGAGTGGTTAATATGTATCTAGTATCCTATTTATACACATTTACACATATGACAACAATGTGTTATTGTGTATGGTGTGACTAAAAGCCTCATCCTAGTTAGCAGCCACCACACAGAGAACACAACAGATGAATTAGTTTGATTTAAAAAATTATAAACCTTCTTAATTTGAATTATTTGTTTAATTAACACCTTTAGCCTTAACAAGAGGGGGTAGCATATGGAAGCTTCTGTTGAGCCTGGCCTCCTGATGTGAAAGGCAAATTTATGAAATTTAAACATTTGCAAATATACATGAACACATTCAATGGCTATAATTGGTATAGCTCTCATTTATCTAAATGGTTTTGTGGATAAAAATGTAAAAAGATTCACAGTTCATGATAAGATAAGTTCTTATTCTGCATAAACATCGTCTTTGGCTCCAATATATAACAGCTATTTTGGTCACCACAATAAATGCAGTTTGTTAGACATTTGGATTAACCAGAGGTATTAGCATTCATTGGAGAAAGCTTTGGGGGAAAGTGACTTTGTAAAAAAGTAGGTGAGAGAACTTAGAGGGGAAGAGAAAAGGCAGAGCTCTGTATATGAGAATCCAAATTTTATTGTCTCAGGATTGTGATGCCCCTTTTAAGGTTCATGTAAGAAAAGGAACAATTCTAATATAGAAAATCTGTAAATCAAAAGGTATGTGTGAGGGAGGTTAGGGTAAATCAAATTAGTGTCCACGATTGGACTTACAGTTCAATTTGAAAGGTAAGTAGGAGTCGGTGCTGGGCTCAGAATGAAGGAATGGATTATAGTAGATAAGTAAGTAGTACGAGAAGTTGACTATAGTCCAGCAGCTTCCACAACAGTTTATCAGAGAGTGTTTACAAGGAAAACCAAATATATGATGTCAAGAAGTGAATAGGCCCAAGAAATATATGAGTGAGAAAGGTTAAAATAAATGAGTCACTGTTTTAATCCTTTGAAATGGTGAACACTTTACCAGTATTAATAGTGGAAAAGGTTTTAATGACAGAGTTTGTCATTGGGAATGAGCAAATAATTTATATATAGAAATATTAGGTTTTTGATATTGATGTGCAAGTAGAAATATTTTAATGGGCCAAAAAGAAAAAAATAAATGCAAAATATGGTTATGTCTCCATCGGTAGAAATGTTCAGAAAATTTGTTATTATTGGCTGACCAGCAGATGGAACAGATGCTGCAAGTTTAGCTTTTCATCTGTTAGACTTTTCCAGGTTTATTGTTAACATAGCCTCCCTTCAAGCATTCCTGTTGTGTGTGTGTGTGTGTGTGTGTGTGTGTGTGTGTATGTGTTTGTGTGCCTGTGTCGTGTCCCTCCCCCCCCCCACACACACACACACATATGCTTTTCTTGCTGTCTTGCTGCTCTTTGTTTGGCGGTGCTGAGCATCAGCATTGGAAAACAGGCAACAGCAGGTTGAGTGCTAAATGGAAGTGTAAAAATAGCAGTAGCAGACTCAGTGATGTGGTGAAATGTCTAAGACTAGGGGATTAAGGGGAAAAAAGCAATGGCTCTTTTCCAGTATTTGCTTTAAAACTATGTAATGAAGTAATATATAATCATTTCCATATAATTAAGATAAACAATAACCACCAATCTTAGAAAAATTGCTAGGCCTAGTTAACAACCCCATGACACCTAACCCCCTCCCTCAAATGTCCTAGTGGGATCATGACAGCTCAGCCTAAAGGAGAAGGCTCAGACATTGCCCATGGGAACATTCTCAGATGAATCATGGTAATTTCTAGGAGCAAGTAGAAACAGAGAGATAAAATAAGTAAATGACTTACACATCTCAGATGCTTACAAAAATACATATTTGAAACGTCTGTAGGTGAAAATGTTATTTTTTTTTTAATGGCAATTTTTGCCTCTCAGGTTTTACACTAAAGGATCACATAGGAGGACGCAGACTTGTTAGAAGTGAAGGGATAAAGAAGAGCTCAGTACCTGAAAGTCTGTGCTCTGTAAAAACATGTGGATTCAGAAGAGCCACCTTAACACTGAAGCAGGAATTTTGGGGGAACATAGGCAGGCTGAGGGATTTTTACAATTGGGGTTCCAGAAAAGCATGGCACTGCAGACTGGTATGTAACTGCACCTGGCTTTTTGTGTGTGTTTATTTATTTTATTTTTTGGGGGGGCGGGGGAGGGAGAGGGAAGGAGACATGTGTACTACTATTTAAACAATAAAATTAAATTAAATTAAAAAAAAAGACAAATGTCCTTCATTTGGAAATAGAAAGACCTCCCCATAACACAAAAAGCCAGGTGCAGTTACATCTCCATAAGACAAGGGAGCAGCAACAGTTGCATTTACATAAGACAAGGGAACTGGAAGTAGCCAAGAAAGTATATTTACAAAATAAAGAGAAGGAAGCCCTTCATTCTGAAGGAGGAGAAGAAAGCCCAAAGGGAATAGGGAAACAATAGGGTAGGAGGGTTCAATCTTTGAGCCTAGGAGTTACCATGGTTACCAGTCTAAGGGAATAGTGACCAATCAGAGGGGATACCAAGGGACCAGGCTCTGCAGCCTTTATAAGCTCTTGGGAAGAGGAACCCAGTGGGACTCTTCCCCCTCCCCATGCGGGAGTAGGTTCTGTGGGACTCTTCCCCCTCCCTACTTGAGAGTCCATTCTGTGGGACTCTTTTTTTTTTTCCCCTCGTGGGAGTCTATACTTGTTCTTCAATAAAGCTCCACATTTGCTATACCATGTTCTGTCTGTGGATCCATTCTTTGATTCTGAAGGACAAAGAATCCAGGTTTGAGTCCAAAAATTTGGTATCCACCCTAATTAGAACAGAATAGAAACATTAACTAGAGGAAGCAGTTGTGCCCCTTTCCAAAAAGTCCCAAATAAGAGGTAATTATCCAAGTTTTGCTTTGTTTTAGTGCTGTATACTGTATCCTGATTCCATAGCAAACAAAGTAGTTCATAACAATTTAGAGAACTCACTTTCCTCCATTTTGGGATAATTATCACTCCATGAGAGAGCCCCCAGTTCTCTTATCTGAAATATGGTAGCACTTATACTAGGGTAAAAACTGCTGTTTGAATTTTAACCTTGCTATCTGACTTGTCCTTTGATTACTTGCTTGAACAATAGGGTAGTTGCAGGAGATTGACTCCCACTGACTCAGTAGCTTCAGGGGTAGAAACTGTAGATAACCTTTAGTTCTGCTTTTGTATTATGGGCAAGATAGGGCCATATTCCAATGTTCAGCAGGGTGTGACTGGGAACCAACCCTGCAGGCTGTCCCCAGTCTTTAGAATTTGGTCCTGAGGGGCCAATCAGGGTTAGCCGAGGCAGTGACATCACCGACCTGAGTAAAACCCCTGGACTGGGTGAAATTCGCTCTCTTCCGCCATGCTACCGGCATGAGTGGGATAGCCCATGCTAGCATGGAGATGGCTCTTTTGTTTATTGCATCGGACTCGGCTCCCTGGTGGTCCTTGGGGATCATGACTGGAATCCCCAGCCAGGACCATGAGGGACCCCCATTCCGAAGAGCCTGACTGGCCACGGTAGGTGTGTGTTTGTCTGTGTTTTTGTGTGAGCGCTCTGGAGGGACTGCCCCTCCACCAGGGCTCTTACCTGGGTATTTACCGGCTGCTGCGTCAGCCATGGTTTGAGTCCAGATTCGAATCTGTAATAAATTCTAGCATGCTTAATCAAATTGGCTCCGGTGGTCCATCTCTTGGGGACTCGCTTTGTAACATTATCCACAGCCTCTTTTCAGCATCCTATTTTTAGAAAAAGACATTGACTTGTGTTTCCTTGAACACATTTTCATTTTCACTTTGATATTTGCTGCTTGATTAATAAGAATCCTAAGAAATAATTCCCTAAGAGCAAGCTAGACCACCCCTGAGTGACTCAGCTTCCAGGTGACTAATAGGAACAGAGGTCCTTCTTACTGTCTGCCCAACTTTTCCCTCTTCCTTCCTGGAAAGTTCCCCAAGATCAGGTCTCCTTTCAGACCCCCTCTATCCTCCCAACTTCCCTGTCCTCCTCTGACTTTACAGAAATGCCTATTTCTCCTGGTTTCCTTCAGAGGAACTCTCACTTTCATTTTTTTTCTCTATCTTAATAGTCTTAAAGACTCATCATACCCTATCCGAAGCATTAGCAATTGAATAGGACTTCGACTTTTTTTTGTAAATTTCAAAAGTAAATTTCAGGAAGTGAAGAAAGCATTTTCATCTCACTCTCTTAGTATGACAAAGAAAATGACTTTCAATATTAGAACAATCCAAACATTGTAATCCTGCCACACAATCAATAAGAAATGTTTATCAAGAGATTATCCACTTAGCTGAAGGCTCATCCCTTGTCACTTTCCACCTCAGAGGGTAGAAGACCCTTTCCTGGGCTCTGACCTGTCACCTGCCTGCATTGCTTTACATTTCTAAAATTTAATGGTCTTAATTGTAAAGAGTAATAATAATTGCTATTTAGTACTGTGATATTGTCTTTATCTTTTTTTTATTAAATATATAAAGCAACAAACCTTTTCTCTGACAATACCTTATTCTCTCTAACAAATAAAGACTAATTCCCTCTTGGAATACTTAAAATTAACTAGGTATGGGGAAGACAAATATAATCATGTGCTAAGGTTTAGGCACAAAGAAATGAGGGCTGTGCCATTTTTTTCTGGATAGAAAGCTCATCCATAGAGGGACCCAGCTGGCAACTGAGTAAACAATATAATTGGTAAGAAAAAGGAGTTAGGTGTAGCCAGCAGAGGGATCCTGGCCTCCCATCAGAGGACTGAATTTATGGGATTACAGGACCTGAGTCAGAAACCCCAAGGTGACACTGGTTTAACACATTGAGTACAGTGATGAATGCTGCGAATCAGAGGTTACATGGACACCCAAACTCATTCACAGAACATGTAATAACATGCCTCAGAAATAAGATAATTCCAAATATTTTGGGCTGGTTGCCCAAGGTTATATGACTACTTTTGTTTCTGTTTCCAAGTGAAGGGCATTTGTCTTTTATTTATTTATTTATTTATTTATTTAATTTTATTGTTTAAGGTATTACAAATAGTAGTACACGTCTGCTTTTTTCCCCCCCCACTCACCTCCCCCTGGCCTTCCCTACGTGTCCTTCTCCCCCCCCACCCCCCTGGCCTTGCCCTCACCCCCCAACACCCAGTGTCTTGTGTTTGTTGGTTGTGCTTATATGCATGTATACAAGTACTTCCATCGATCTCTTATCCCCCCAACTCATCCCCCAACACCCAGTGTCTTGCGTTTGTTGGTTGTGCTTATATGCATGTATACAAGTACTTCCATCGATCTCTTATCCCCCCAACCATCCCCTAGAGTCCTGCCATAGTTTGACATTCTCTGCATGCTTCTTTGCCTCTGTCTATTTTTGAACATGTAGTACTATGCCTCAGAAATAAGATAATTCCAAACTTTGGGCTGGTTGCCCAAGGTTATATGACTATTTCTGTTTCTGTTTCCAAGTGAAGGGCATTTGTCTTTTTTTTTTTTTTTTTTTTTTTTTTAACTTTATCCTCCTGTCTGAAGAAAGTAGGAGCTGAGGAAAATATTTTCCTATTGTATTTTATGTTAATGTAGTGGAGGTGTTTGGTGGATGGAGAAGTGGGAGAAGGAAGGAGGAACACCTCCCTCCTCCCTCTGCCCTTACAGCATCTGAATAATTTCCATGGAACTTCTCAAGTTCTTCTGATTAGTTAGTTTTTGTTGAGACAAGACCTTTGTCTTATTTGACTCTATGTTCTCCATAGTGTCTGTTTGGTAAAAAGTTTCAAAACGTAATCAACTTTCACAATGACTTGTCTATTGATAAGATAAAATGGGTAATTCATAGAAGATGCTTATATTTCTGAAGCAGTTAGAGCAAAGTAGAGAACAGGTGGTACCTTTAAGTTCTCAGGGAAACATCCAACCAGTAAATAGATAAACAATAACCACTGAGATGGTTTAACTGTGTTTTTTATTTTTTCCTAGAAAAGAAAATTGTCCTGTGGCATAGTTTGGGTTATTATATTGGGTGCCATGTGAACATTTTGTCATAAGAGCTGATTGGGATCTTATTAGTCATAACATTTGTGTTAAAATTTGAACTCAGTCACTTGATGATCATATAAGTTTGGTCATGTTCCCTGATCTTCCTGTTTCCCTTGCTGCTAAATGAATGGCTAGCTTGAAGGATCTCTAGGGCCTCTCGAGTTCCAATGATTTTATTCTAGTACATAATAGCTCACATGTTCGTAAAATATTCTGGAATTTACAGTAAATGAGTAATCAAATTCTTAAGTGAAAAAAAAATGAATCATTTTTGCCTACTTATACTAAACATTTAATGATCATTTTTGCCTACTTATACTAAACATAAAAATGTGTATTTATTTTTAGTTTAGGCATTGAAGTGTAGATTTAAGTATTGTTGGCATTAATGTTCTGGTCATTTTAATGAAAGAATAAAACTCTTGGGAGATTAAAAATTCTAAGATGCAAAAAAAAACACAAAACCCTGGGAAATTTAAGCTACATTTTTGTGACCCAACTGATTTTGCAATTGTCAAGTGAATTTATATTCACATTCACAAAAGATTTCATTAGAGATCCTTAGCATATTTTAATCATATGATTAAATTCTTTATAATGTTTGAAGATATTGTTTCTAAGGAGCAAATGCAATAAAAACAGATATAGAAATCAAATAAGATAATATATGTGAAGAAATTTAATTATAAAGTGCTACATACATATAAAGGACTGTGACAATTAGTGTGATATAGTTAGTGAAATCGTTTCCACATAATTAGAAAATCCAAACTGACCAGTTGATGTAATATTTTTTACTTGTAGTTACTGGTTGGATGTTTTATCTATAACTTAAAGGTACCACCTGTTTGTTTGTTTTGTGTGTGTGTGTTTTTTTAGATATATTTTATTGATTTATTACAGAGAGGAAGGTAGAAGGATAGAGAGTTAGAAACATCGATGAGAGAAAGACATCGATTAGCTGCCTCCTGCACAACCCCTACTGGGGATGTTCCCTCAACCAAGGTACATGCCCTTGACTGGAATCGAACCTGGGACCTTTCAGTCCACAGGCTGATGCTCTATCCACTGAGCCAAACCGGTTTCGGCTTGTTTTTTTATAGATGCTGATTTTACTCTAACATGTTGATCTGGGCTAAAGCTACCAAAGCTAACCAAATTTTTTTGTGGTGTAATATTTTGTGGGTTTTCCAAGCCACAAGCCACTTCTCAGTGAAGCCTTAGCTCTTTATGTAGGATAATGATAACCATGAGCCAGCAAGAGTGTAATAGGCAGAAGTGGAGATTGAACTTGCACTCCAAGAATAATGAAATAAGGGACAGCACTGTCAAATTACAGTCATTTAATTGAATCAGACTCACTAATGGTAGAAACTAAGTCCTCTTCCGCTATGTTGAGTTAGGGTGAGAACCTTCAATCCACAGTTTTATTAGCTTGCCCCATAAGGCCTATTGACTGCTCATAGCAGCATCCTTTTCATGCTAGGTGAATGTATAAAGGGGCTTTACAGATCTCCTAGGGCCACAACCCTCCAGTTATCTCTTTTGTGAAGACTAAGCTTTCTGAATGCCCAGAAGAAAAGGTCAACATAATGAGAATATAATTATTCCTTGTGATGAGTACATAAGTTAATTGCAATGTGCAGTGAACAATGTATTTCCCAGTCTAATAGATGTTGAGCCCCCTAAATATGCATATCCTATAGAGGAAAAATAAAACAAGTAAATTATATTATAATAGTTAAATTAGAATAAAGAATATGTTTTCTAGATGACTTCTTACATTCAAAGTTGTTATTTTGTATTCTTATTTCAATTATTTGCATAGGAAAATACTTTACTGTATCCGTGAAAGAATCAAGTTTCTGTTTTCACCCTATCTGGCACATCATTCCAGGCTCAAACTGAAGCATTTTTGGGGTGTGGGCAGCAGCCTTTATACTGTTTGCATGGCTGAGGGGTTAGGATGTAGGGTACTAGGAAAGGTAGATGAAACGTAAGCTCTACATGATAAATTACATCCCCCTCCCCCCCAGGCAATTCTGATGATATAATTATGTGCTTCATGTCAGCCTGCTCCCTAAGCACAGAGGGCAGAATTAGACTCACAGAGGCAATAGAAAAATCAGCATTAGAATACAGGTTCCCCAGAGTTATACTCAATTGCTTGGTTCACTTGGTTGCTTCTGAGGTGATTCTAAATCAGTCCTAGTATCTTGCAGGTATTTTAGACATCTGCCAACCAAGGCTATCAAGGTGGTTTATGTGGCCATAGCCTTATACATTCTGAGCTTTCACATTTTAAAAACCAGATAAAATTTTAAAATAAAATGTAATAAACATTACTAAATATAAACTTGGTAATTCCCCACAAAAACTAATCTCATGACAAATAAATAAAAGGGATGGGTAAGATATGCCACATACAGGACTTGAAGTTTTACAGTCTGATTTTCATTGGGACTATTGTCTGATTATCTTGAGCCCATGCAGAATTTCTGTCTCTGCATTGGGTCATCTTTATGTTGATGTGAGAGGCTTTTATTAGAGAAAGCATTAATAGAATGTTTACCCTGTTTGCCTTCATATTCAGAATCCTTTCCAAATAAACAAATTAACGCATTTCAAATGGAAATAACTGTCCACTCTATTTCAGTCACATACAGTCGTGAAAATTTATAGAGGACTAAATGCTGCTCATAGCACTCTTTCTTCTGTTGGTCAATGCCATTGACTTTAGAAAATATCTGAAAACAGACATCTCAGTTCATGGCAGCTTTTTCCCAATTTCCCCACAAAGTTCTCTTTCCTTATTTCATTAAAACCAATTAAGTATATTGCACTGGTGGAGATTAATGCTGCTAAATGTCAATGATGTGTCTGCTTTGAAAAAACTATTGAGCTGAAAAGTAAATAGCAATACAATAAAAATGCCCCGACACCTTCCTGCAGAAGAGCAGGGAGCTGTAAGATGGCAGGAAGAAGAAAGGAGGGGCTAATAATGGTTGATCACTACATTGATCTCAGTAGTTTATGTGTCCAGAAAATCAACTGAATATACACACTTAAAACACAGCAAACAGAAAGGAAAGATCATAGCTGGTCATAGCAGGTGGGTCATAGCCAGTGGGTGCAACCTTTGACATCAGTGAACACTGTTGGCAATGTTTTCAAGAATGTGTTGAAAATGAAAGTCACCTTTCCTATTATTGATGGCTCAGATTTTCATTAATTAGCGGCATTCTTGAAAAGTCTTATTGTCCTCCAGGCATATGGATTGTGTTGTTCGTCTCTGAAATTTAGTTTCTATAAGATATTTCTCACTGTGCAGAAAAACACCAGATATAAAAATTACTTCTCTTAGTTGGAAATCAAGGTAATGGCTACATCAGTAACTAGGAAGCAACAGCTAGGGCACCAGACCTGACTCACCTCTTGTTTTGTAAGGACTTCGTGTGCCAAGAATAATTTATTTACATATATAAATGGCTGGACAAAATCCAAAGTAAAACAATGTTCTGTGTTTTGTGTGAAAAGTATAATGCAAATGTTTTTTATTTAATATATATTTTTATACTTATTGTTTTGTTTTACATATGTCTCCTTTTCCCCCCACTTGACACCCCCCCCAGCATTTCCAACCCAGGCTTGCCCCCACTGCCCAAGTGTCTGTGTCCATTGGTTATGCTAATACGCATGCATTCAAGGCCTTTGGTTGCTCTCTAACTGCCCCCCTCTCCTGCCATTTGTCTCTGAATCTATTCTTGTTCATCAGATTATGTTGATCATTATATTGTACATATGAGTAAGATCATGTGATATTTATCTCTCTCTCACTGGCTTAATTTGCTTAGCATAATGCTCTTCAGTTCCATACATACTGTTGCAAATGGTAAAAGTTCCTTCTTTTTTATAGTGGAGTAGTAGTCCATTGTGTAGATGTACGATAGTTCTTTAATCTGCACATTTGCTGATGGGCATTTAGGTTGTTCCCAAATCTTAGCTATTATAAATTGTGTTGCTATGAACATAGGGGTGCATATATCCTTTCTGATTGGTGTTTCTGTTTTCTTGAGATATAGTCCTAGAAATGGGATTACTGGGTCAAATAGGGGTTCATTTTTAACTTTTTGAGGTAACTCCATACTGTTCTCCACAGTGGCTGCACCAATCTGCATTCCCACTAGCAGTACAGGAGGATTCCTTTTTCTCCATATCCTTGTCAAGTTCTCAGGGCCTTTTTGAGAGCTAGGTCAGTCCCAGGAGCTTGATGTCTCTTCTATTTCATTCACCTAATTATTCTAACTTTTTATATCCTTTTCAAAACTGCTGCTGTCTACTGTCTTCTTTGGGGATCCTTTCCCTTAAAGACTGACTATAGAGTGGAGCACTAATTTTCCAAGGAATTGATAACTACCTTGTTAAATTAATTCATATTTTTTTCATTTAAAAATGTTAACCCTATTTAAAAAAAAAAAAAGTGAAATCCTCAAACCAGAGTCATAAGGCAGTCAAAAAGAGAAGCTTTTAAAGTTTCTACAGTTGTTGGCCTCACGTATGTAGTTTTTACATCTCTTGTGAAATGGAGTAGTGCTCTAGGATTTAATATATGAGGCTTCAAGCATGTAGAGGTTACTCATAGACTTGTGACATATAGTATTTTTATTTATTTTTTTACATTTTGAGACATGATTTTTTTACTGGAAGCTTGCAAAACTTATAAACAAAAAGCTCAGGTAAGACAGGCTGTGACTTTTCACATTCCAGACCTTCTTTGTTGGATCTGTGATATATTCCAGGTTTTGTCTCCTTGCCTGTCTAGACATGAGACAAATTGTCCAACTCTTTCTTGAAAAAGCATCACCATAGGGTTCATAATAGCACAGACTCTGAAGATAGATACCTGGGCTTACACTCTGATTTTTTTTGCTTCCTTTAAAAAATATATTTATTGGTTTATATAAATTATTTCAGCCATTTCTCTTGTTAGCTTTCTCTAGATGGCTCGGCTGTCTGCTCAGGCTCCACAGGAAAGATCTAGGCATTTCCCATGTTATAGGAGTTGTAAGCCTCACATACTCATAAAAAGTCAATCAGAGGAAGGGTCTCATGTTCCCAGCTAAAGCTGAGAGAGTATTAACATTCTCATCTCTGAGCCAAAAAGTATGTGGGCAAAAGTTATGATTAGGGTGATGTGCACAACTCATGATCCTCTCCTGGAAATTGGAGTTGAGGTAAACCATCCAAAATATACACAAGGTTGATGGTGTGTGTGTGAATACCTGAGGAAAATGTGATGCCCTGTTATAAGGAAGAGGTAGATTAGCTGCAGGGCAGCACATAGTCTCACATGAAGACAGAGAGCATCAAATTGTGAATGTGCCCAGCAGATAGCCTTCATCCACACTGCAAGCGAGCTCCATGGCCCCCACTCATCTCCAAGCATGCAGTGCTTCTTGTTAAGTAATAAATACTCTTTCCTGATGGAGTGTAACCCTAAAAAAAGGCTAAATACCTGTGCTAGTGTGCTAGGCAGGATGTTAAGAAACAGCAAAAGAGACCAGCCGAGTAAAGGAGCTCACCCGTTTGGAAATAAGAATCTCAGAATTCTGTTATGAATATCAAACATCAACCCTGTTACCTTTCTTTATTTCTCCAGTTGAAAGCATCTTATTTCCTGAACCTCCTTTAAAACCAGAAGGTGTGTAGACAACTTTCCAGCAAAAGCAGTTAGGAGAAATAGCTCAAGCCCTCTTTTCTCCAGAGGGCATCTGCCTTTCCAAAAATATTTGAACAGGGTTAAAAACTGAATAGAGTTACACTAAGTCTTTGATTTTGTGCTTGCTGATTTTATTTTATTTTAGATGGTGTAACAAAATGGCTCTCAAATCTGTTTTGATCTAACCCTTCGGTCAAGTACTATCCAAGCTTTATACAAGTTTCCCAATTTACTACTTGAGAATCCATCTCTCCAAGCCTTTCTTTAGAATGCTACCAAAATTATCTTTACAGACATTTGAAACATATGTCCAGTAAGAAAATATAAAATCTTTAGTTTAGCCAAGACCGGTTTGGCTCAATGGATAGAGC
The DNA here is from genome assembly GCF_014108245.1 of Pipistrellus kuhlii. Classification (NCBI taxonomy): domain Eukaryota; kingdom Metazoa; phylum Chordata; class Mammalia; order Chiroptera; family Vespertilionidae; genus Pipistrellus; species Pipistrellus kuhlii. The sequence goes on from NW_023425584.1 coordinate 39,008,137, forward strand.
GTCGGCTTGGGGACTGAAGGGATCCAGGTTTGATTCTGGTCAAGGGCATGTACCTTGGTTGCGGGCATATCCCCAGTAGGAGGTGTGCAAGAGGCAGCTGATCGATGACTCTCTCTCATCGATGTTTCTAGCTCTCTATTTCTCTCCCTTCCTCTTTATACAAAATCAATAAAATATATTTTAAAAAAATCTTTAGTTTAGTTGCCAAACTTCAGTCTATTCTTCTGGGTTCCTTTTTAATGTATCAGGCACCCTAAATTTCATTACTTAGTCACTATGCTCTCCACATGCTTTGATATTTATGCTTCAAACAAATCTAATCATGCCATTTTCTTAATTTGAAATACTCCTTTTCTTCCATCACTTCCATCTGCCTTTTGTGACTAGTTAACCAGGAATCTACTTGAATTGTTGTTGTTTTTTTAATATATTTTTATGATTTCAGAGAAAAAGGAAGAGGGAGAGAAAGATAGAAACATTAATGATGGGAGAGAATCATTGATTAACTGCCTCCTGCATGCCCAAACTGGGGATTGAGCCGGCAACCTGGTCATATGCCTTTGATCAGAATTGAAACCAGGCTAAGGGAAGAGGGTTGTTGTTTTTTTTTTAAATCTTCGTCAGAAATCATTTCCACCTGGAAGTTCACTCTGTACCTCTGTTATGGACAGCATGTGTTACACATGACATTGGAGTGGTGTCAAAGTCAGCCTCCCCATTAGACTAGATAACTAGGAAATCTGAAACTTATGTGCCACATTCTAACTTAGACACTAACTAGTTGCGTGATCTAAGGTAAATCAACTTAAAGGTTTAGTTTCTCTCTCTGTACAGGGCATGGCACAATGCTTTGGGGGCCGGCTCACATTATTTCCTATCACCTTCTTTCAAACCCTTTATACTAAATTCACAGAACCTGAATTTAACACCATGCCTACCAAGACATGTTAAAAAAAACTATAGACCAATTTTGTAGGGGGAGTGGAGGGGAAGTACAATGATCAAAAGGAGAGAATGTGATTAGCAATGGATGTGACAATGCAAACTTCCTTTCAGGGACCGTCCTTGATGGATACCTTTTTGCTTGTCTTGGCTTGTTCTTAGGTTGAGAGTTGTGGGGGTTGTCAGGTAGCCATATTACTTATCCCCAAACCCAGGCATATTGGAGAGTGAGACCATATCTATTTTCATTATCGTATCCCCAAAACATAGCTCAGTGCCTGCCTCATAGAAGGAGCTCAGCAAATAGTTGTTGAACTATTAATGAGTATATTTGATTCATTAAAGTAACTTAAACATAAGAGGATAGCAATATTATTACTTCCCCTCTGTAGGGCACATGAGTGGATTTCTTTAGGGTATGAAGCAAAAGAAAACCCATTTGACTCTGTCATCTTAATACGAGAAGAGAAGAGCAGGCCCAGATACCATGGCCTATATATTCTCTGATAGTTTGTGAAAGGGTCAAGTGGTTACATAACCTTTTTGGTATTTAGGAACCAAATGTAAATGAATAAAGTATTAAAATTCAAGTGGGTGAGCATTGGTATTTAGAAACCAAATGTAAACGAATAAAGTATTAAAATTCAAGTGAGTGAGCTTTGTGCCCAAACTTTTATAAGTAGTACAGTTTGAATAAACACATCACTAGATTGGTGGATAGATAGCAAAACAATATTTCCTGTACAACTAAAGAAAGGGATTCAGGATAAGACTTGTCTTGGTGGGCTTTTAAAGTACATAAATTTGTCTTAGTTTGGAAGAAGATGCTCTTTAGAAGAGTTATTTATTATAATTCAAACCACATATTTAATTCTATTTTATCACCTTCTCCATAGCCCCTTAGTATTCCAAATGATAACTCTGTGTGTCATCTTTCTTTTTCTAAGTAATATAAATCGCTTAATTGGAAGGAGTTGTGTATGGGTTTGTATAGCTGTGTAAGAGAAGTGTTCTGCTTCATAACTTAACATATACAGAATTAGCTCTGATCAGTTCCCAGAATGTAATGATCAACTCCCCATCTACAAGTAAAAGTAGATTTACTCTCAGAATCTGTCTTATTCTTCAAATTGGCTATAACCACTTCCCATTAAAAAATGTAAGGAATTTCTGCCTTATTTAGATATATCTTAAATTCAGAGCCTATATTTTTGCATGAGTCTATTCTGATCACTGCCTATAGCAATGACAGGGTGGCTGCTGGTCCACACTGAGCACAGCATATACTATACAAGCAATGGAGACATTTTTGCTATAGCAGCAATTGCGTCAGAAGTAGTGAGCATGAGAAGGTAAGCAAGCCTTCTGTCCATGTTAGGCTCAGTGAAGGGGATTTCAGCCATATTGGTCAAAGATACTGGCCAATATATTTAGGTTAAATAATTTTGATTTCCTCACTCAGTCACCTCCACAACATGTTAGGTCCCTCTAAGATGGCCAGCAAAGGATATGTCTTTAATCAATACAACATAGTAGAGATTCAGATTTCAGTAAAACACTGCCATTGGCAGCACACTGCTTATACAGTGAAGTAGATCAAGAGCTTAGCTGTCATCGGGTCTCTCCAACCGAATGCACACTTCGCAAGTGGGTGAATTTTGGCTGAAGAGATGGTTTATCTCAGAATCACATATGTCTGTTAAGACATGAAACACTTTTAATCGTGTATTATAGTATTTTGAATATATCCTCTGCCTTATTGGGACCAAGTATAACTAACTTTTTAAAAATATATATGTTTTTTAATTGATTTCAGAGAGAGGGAGGGAGAGGGAGAGCAGCATAGAAACATCAGTGATGAGAAATAATCATTGATCAGCTGCCTCCTGCACACCCCACACTGGGGATTGAGCCCACAATCTGGGCATGTGCCCTGACTGAGAATTGAAAATGACCTCCTAATTCATGGGGCAAATCACAACCACTGAACAACACCAGCCAGTCAAGAATAGGCCTTGGATTTAATGGTCACAATGCTTAGTAATAGGTTCTTCTAATTTTACAACTTTGATCACATCCCAGAATGAAGTTAATCCCAAGCAATATGGGTCACCTGATCACATATTTTCCTTTATTTTGACTCAGATCTAGAACAGCCCAAATAATCTTATTTATTTTTATATTTTATCTTCCTTGATTTGGGCCTTGATGCATGGCCACCCTATTTCATTGCAAATGATTTCTCCATTGCTGCATTTCTGAAAAAAGGATTGGATATGTCTTGATTTCTTCCCTTTCAGGAGAATTGATACAAGTCAGTGCACATCCCTTCCACCACCAGATCTATATATGAAGAGGTGAAATAACTTTGGCAAACACTATATGCAGACAGACAGATAGACAAGTAAAATATCACTGTGTTCTTGTTTGAGGAAAATAGGAGCTTGCACACTTATATTTGACAAATTAGCAGGACCTCTAAAAAAGCAATTTCTTTTAGGGCAAAGATCTTTTTCTGCTAATTAAAACACAATACGAGTCATGATAAAACGTAACGCTGCACATGTTTATGGACCTCATAAAAGAGCCTCAAAACACATAAATTAAAGTAAAATATAGACACTTCTACAAAGTAGTAAAAGATTTTAACAACATTCTTTCAGCACTCAGAGAACAAATCTCAAGACAGTATTATATAAGGTATTAGTGTAAGGAAAGACAAATAGATCAATTGAACTGAATAAAGAATCTAGAAAAAAGCCCACATATATTTGGTAAATTGATTTTTGACAAAAGTGTAAGGTAATTCAGTGGGTAAACTTGAAAGTCCATCACATGGTGCTGGAACTACTGGTCACACTCCTGGGAGACCAGGGAAGGAAACATTAACACATCTTACATCAAACACAAAAAATTAACTTGAAAGGAATACCAACCTAAATATAAAGATTAAACGATAGGTCTGAATTTATGTACTATGCTGTGTGACAGAAGTCAAACACAAAAGAAACCATCCTATTTAATAAAGAGGGGGTATGCTAATTGACCCTCACACAGTTGCAAAGATGGCAGCACCCACAGCCAATATGGAGGGAATATGCTAATTGACTGTCATGCTCTCAAAGATGGCAGTGCCCACAACCAGAAGATGGTGGTACCCAGTCCTCTCAACCCCATGGGGGTGGCAGATTTGCGGCTGCTCCACAGGCCCGGCTGCTCCACATGCCTGTCTCCAAAGTCCTCCAGTCCCCTCAGTCCCCCAGCCATCCAAGGCTGGCCCATGGCACAGGCAAGCCTCTGATGGTGGCTGCCCAGCTTCCCTGGGCCACCCGAGGCTCAGGGCTGGCCGAGGCTTGCACTGCTGGCAGTGGCAGCAGCAGAGGTGTGATGGGGCATCACCTTCCCCTGATCATCCAGGTTGCCTCCCGCCCCTGAAGGCTCCTGGACTGTGAGAACAGGCAGGCTGGGCTGAGGGACCCTCCTCCAATGTATGAAAATTTAGGCACTGGACCTCTAATACTATATAATTGCACATCTGATTTTAGAAAATACAAATGTATTTAAAAAATGAACAAAAGCTGATTGCTGCCTTTGAACATAGACAGAAAATAATTAAGAATGGGCTGCGAAAGGACATACTCTCTTTTTGAAAATGTTAGGAATTTTTTGTATTTTTATTGTGCATATGGTTTCAGAGATGTAGTTACCAAAACATATCTAATTGTCTTATCAAAGAGGTGCAGATTACTATAATATATGTAATCTATTAGTATGCCTCAATAAAGTTGATTCACAGGTAGCAATGTTGGGATCTAATTTATTGATTTTCTGGATCCAAAATCAACCTTATTACCCTGTATTTATTTATTTCTCTTAGTATGTTAATGCAGTTTAACAATCCAAGCTAAGAGTTTTGTTGATGTGGCAAAACCATACTGGATACACTCATTCCCACTGTGGCCAAGAAAGAGCTACCTCTGCAGAATCTAGCCAGTCATCATTGTTCTGTGAAACTGTGAACTATCACTTCATGAGAATATGTGAGGTCGCCATCACCCCAAACTCCATACTCTATTTTCGTTTTCATCATTGTGTACCAACCAATAAGCCAATCGAGACTCCATGATGGAGTGGAAATGGAAATCAGCTAATTTCAGTGGACACTGTCATTTTCTCTCTGTACTCTCTATCCTTATTATCTCAAGGCTGTTACATCTTATGCTAATAGGGCCTCCTTGTACTCCTTGTTCTTATTGTATAAAGCATTTTTTACACAGTATAGTCCTGTATTATAGTGTGGGTGAATATAATTAGTTTGAATCATGCCAGAGATAATAGATCCTAGAACTTGTGGGAAGTTCATTGATGTGTTTGTTGGTTGTACACATATTTTTAGGTTTGCCCTTTAAAGTAAAATGTTGTGGTTGGTTTTCTCTCAAGCACCTATTTGTCTTATGATTTAAAAATGCAAAAGATAATGATTTGATTTTAGTCATAGGAACTATGGTATAATTATTAAGCAATTCTTCCTTCCCTTTCACAGAAAATGAGTCAATAGAGTTTTTCATGTGGCTAAAGAAGGTGGAGTTCAAACAGGGTTGTGCCCATTATCCTGGCAACACAGCATTTGTATTAAATCATTTATAGAATTTTCCACCAGATATTTTCAACATAGGATAGTGAAAAATTTTTGTGTTTTTCTTTTCTTGGTGTTATTTATATCATATTTGCCTGTGTTTAAATTTAACTCTGTGTTTTTCCATAGAGGATTGAATGGCTTTTTCTTGACAATTAAAAAACGTTTCGAGGTTTTTAAATCAATTTTTGTGTTGTAAATTTTATTTACATCTTTCTTAAACAGTACATCTGGGAAGGGATTTTTTTTATTACTTGATTTTGTAAGGGTGTGTAAACTTAGAATTCTAAACTAAAATTCCTAAATATTGTGGGTTTAAAAAATATATATATATATATTATTGATTTTTTACAGAGAGGAAGGGAGAGGAATAGAGAGCTAGAAACATCCCTGAGAGAGAAGCATCAGCTGTTTACTGCACACCCCCTACTGGGGATGTGCCCTCAACCAAGGTACATGCCCTTGACCAGAATCAAACCTGGGACATTTCAGTCTGCAGGCTGATACTCTATCCACTGAACCAAACCAGTTTCAGCTATTGTTGTTGTTTTTTTTTGTTGTTTGTTTGTTTTCCTTCACCTCTTCTTTTCTTCTTGCTTGATTTTAATCTCTAGCATTATTTTTCAGAGCTTCAATTCTGATTTTGATTTTAACTCGATTTTGTTTTCTGCTTAACCAAGCTTGTATCCTCCCTGGTTTGGGGGGGCTGGAAGGCACTCAAATGTAATGAATGAAAAAGCATCTTGAACTCACAAGGAAGTGAACATGTAACCTAGTTGTATACTGCATAGTTGTGACCAGAGGTGAGTTATTTAATTCTTGCAGGAAAAATACCAGGCGGTAATGACAGGTTCCCTGGACTGGTGCTAAATTCTTCCCCACTACTCTGGCCCTGACGCCCATTCCTGGCATCTTCATTCAACCATTCTTAGTGAGTCCAAAGCCCTTTCTGACTTCTGGCTAACTTTTAGGTATTAGAATGCTCTCAGTTCTTACATTGCAATTACTTTGCTTTCCTGCATTTACCTATGCTAATTATATTTTATTATTCGCAGTGTGAAGCTGACCTGAGTGAGGGTCATAGTCCTGCTCCTTTCTTTTTCTTTCTTCCTTTCTTTCTTTCTTTCTTTCTTTCTTTCTTTCTTTCTTTCTTTCTTTCTTTCTTTCTTTCTTTTCTTTTTTTCAAATATAGTAATCAAGTGTTCTACAGTGCACTTCCAGAATTTAATTCATGTGGCAGAGTCATTATTCACTTTCAATTTTATTTGTTTAAATGATAGGAAATGGAGTTAGAAATCAAGAGGATAAAATTAAAAATATTGGTTGAAAAGTTCTTCAAAGAACATCGTTAAAAAACAAACAAATAAACAAAACACACACACACAAAACTCCTAGTTTAAATTTTGGGACTGCATGAATTGCTGTTTATGAGACCTGATTTTCATGCAAAGCACCTAAGATAAGGCAAAGTAAAATTCTTTTCAAAGAATGATAATGAGGAGTCATCTCAAAATTTTTCAATCCCAGTGCACCTTGTAGGAATAGACTTACTTACCTGTTTTGTTTGGGGGGAAAAAAAGAAAACAAACATCAAAAGGAAGGGTAGCCAGATGAATACTTTTGCAGCAATTAGTAGTGATGCATGTAGTGAACTGCTAATGGAGATAGACAGGGCTGTCCCTTGCTAATCACAAAAGATATTGGCCTGTCCATAGGAGAGAGGCGTGATAATATCAAAAAGAGCAGTCAACTACTGCCAGGGCAGACTCTGTCTGCAGTGCCTGTGGATGATAAGACAAAAGGACTGAGATAAAATAAAAGCTGTATTAACAATCTCTAAATAAGAATAATTTTTTTGTGCTCATATATGATATTAAAAGATGCTTTCTTTTGTTATCTTTTACAAGGTGTATATTAAAAAAAACCACTATTAATTCATGAAGTTCACTGTCATAAAAAGTTAGTCATGCATAATAATTGTTCCTTTTAATATTGTAAAGGGTTTAAGTTTTATAATTTTTTTAATGTTTCCTAAATAATCTTTAAGCGCTACTTATATCCTACTATCAGATCAAGTGCAGCAGATAGGATGAAACCAAATGGAACAGGTGGGTTTAACTTCTATGGATGGTAACGGCAGTTCTGTTTGTTTCTGGCATGCCAATATTTATGTAAACATGCAATTAAGTCTTAGTTTATCGTTCATAAAAGATTCTTATCTGCCAAACACAGGGTAAGCTTTTAAGTTCTGTTTTTGTTGAGGCTTCTGTTTGGATACTACCTCTGGATTTTAGTAAATACCCTTTCCCCCTAAAAAAAATTGGTAGTTGTAAATCTTTTTTTTTATGTGTTGTCACTGAATCATATCTGTTCTCTCATTATTAGAATCTTTGGAAATATCCTACTTTTCCATATCATTGCATACCATATTTTCCGGTGTATAAGACGACCCCCTAATTTTACAGTTAAAACATAGGTTTAGGCCGGTGTATAAGACTACCCCCCACTTCTGAGGCAACACCAGTTCTTTTTTTAATAGACTGTCTCTCTGACTCTGGACAATCTGAGCAGGCTTTTTACTAGAACACAATGTCGTCTTATACGCTGATAAATACGGTAAGTCCACTTATCAAAGAATAACACAAAAATTGTCAAAATTCAGAGGTTTATAAAAATGTATTTTTACCATTTCAGAGTTCTAATAATTGAATATAATTAGAAAACTATGCTACAGTAAGTAAAATACTCAACTGAATTTTGAGGAATTTTTTAAAATTCTTTTCTAAACATAAAATGCACCTACAATAACTTAGTAAAACAAAGAATATTATGAGCCATTTCAGATAATACTATGAAAATATATATGTGCCAGATATTGTTGTACCTTCACATAGATTATTTATCTGGGCCCTCATGTCAACACTATGGTTGATTCTATTTTTATCCTATCCTATATAATAAAACCCTAATATACAAATCAACTAAATGGCAGAATAACCAGTTGCTATGATATGCACTGACCACCAGGGGGCAGACTCTTAACACAGGAGCTGCCCTCTGGTAGCCAGTGTGCTCCCACAGGGGGAGTGTTACTCAGCCAGTAGCTGGGCTCATGGCTGGCAAGTGCAGTGGTGGTGACGGGAGTGTCTCCCACCTCCACAGCAGTGCTGGGGAACAGCAAGCTGAGTGGGAAGGAGCAGCCAGCAGGTGGGTGGTAAGAAGCGAGAGGGCACAGACCTGGCTGAAGGACACCCCTCTACCCCTAGTGCAAGAATTTTGTGCACTGGGCCTCTAGTTTTACATAAGTGGGAATAGAGACACAGGGAATTCAAGTACTCTAAGATCACACAGCCTTTTGATTTAGCGAGAATTTAAACCTGTATTATTTGGCTCCAAAGTTCTTCACTTTCATTATCATAGTATTTTTTCCTTGCAGGGCAAAAGAGTGAGAAAGTTCTCTGGCCAGAACTTTGACTTAGTAGGATAGGGTAAGCTTGACTTAGATTGCTATGGAATAAATATAAGGTATGGTGTTTTTGTTCTTTCAATGATTGCTGCTACTCAGCTCCAAAGAGAGGACTCTGGAGACCAAGTATAGATTTTTGGTTGCCTGAAACAACTTTAAGTCTTATTAAGCCACGAAGAGATTAATATAAATTGATAGCCTCAACTAACTCAGACCAAAATTCCTTTGAGTGTTTACTTAACTGCCTTACTGCATTTATCCAATAGTAGGACACCATTAATTTTAGAATTTCTGGGTGTAGAGGAGGTTTAACTAAAATACTAGGAATTTGTTGACTATAAGATACCAGCAAATCTTTGAAATTAGAAAGTGCATTGCTGTTAATCAATAACATATCTGTATAGTTCGTTTTTGTAGGTGATTTTCTGACTCTCAGGGGGTTGTCGATTACCAAAAATATTTTGGATAGGGCAGGACACAGATAATTAACATAAACTCTCCTAAGATTGGCTGCTGAGAGCTAGATCTTATGAAAGTCTAGTTTTATTATTTTGTTTTTCATCCTCAAAGGGTTTTTTTTCCCCCCTCAGCCTGAATAAATCTTACCCTGTACTTTTAACTGTCCAGACATGGACTGCTTATTAGAAATCCTGGAAGCTTTGCTCTTTGGACAATGTTTTTACCTTGCCTTTCAGACCTGAACCAGTGACCACAGCCTTCCTCAAAATGTTCTTCTAGAGGCAACATTGCATTGAGAGTCCCAAATGAGCACATCCTTCAAATAAATTATGCTAATTTTGGTGTTTGAGCCTAAAACCCAGGCATGTGCCCTGACCAGGAATGGAACCAGGACCTCCTGGTTCATAGGTCAGCACTCAACCACTGACCCACGTTGGTCGGTGCTACATGTAGTTTTTTCCTTCCTACATAAACATGAGACTTTTAACCTATTGAACAAAACCAAGGATGTATTATCTACTGCACATTTATTTTTTAAATGATGCTATTGACCTCCAAACATTTAATCATTTCTACTTCTCCAGTTTGGGCTGTAGGGTCCCTAGGTCTCTCATTGCTCTTGGAGGTACCTCAGTATATAAAGAAGCCTGTTCTACATGGTCTTCACCAGGCTTTGCTATCTTAACCACATTCAGGATTTCCTAGATTCTGGGTGACATTTCATTTGACCTTCAGATTGTTTTTCTTATTATTAATCTGCTTCTATGAAGAATTTCTAGCTGAGGCATGATTCTAAGAAATTTTATATATTTAGTGTTTTTAACATTTTAACAGTTAACTTAGGAGATAAAAGAACTTACACGTAGTAATCAGATTGCAATAAAGCCAGGTTTTGAATTCGAGTAGTTTGGGTATAGAGTTTGCGCACTCAATCACCATGCTTTGCCGCTGTGAGAAGGGAAGGTGGCTTTAGAGTTGGGGTCAGAGAATTAAGGCATTTCCATGTCTCATGGTCTCAATATCTATGATTCTGATGCATCATCAAAAGGCCCATTAGAATTGAGTGTTGTGAAGCAGATGTGAAGGGGGTGGCAAAAGTTTGGTCAGAGATCTCCCGTAATTTTAGAAAATCACATACTATGTAGTAGAATGACAGGGGGCCAGGGGGTTGAGGACAATGAGAGAGGGTGATCAGGTGAGCAGACATCAGGATAAGTGAAGCAAGCAGCTTCCAGATGACTGTTCTATGGAATGTCAAAGAATTATAATTTTTTCAGTATGTGAAAGATACCATTTTGTTATATTTCACGAGAGGACCAGTGCACGAATTCATGCATGGGTGGGGTCCAGCTGGACCACCCACAATCAGGGTGGGAAAGGTCTATTGGGGGTGGGGCTGGTGGGGTAGAGGGGCTGCAGGCAGTTGCCTGGCCCGGCCTGGCCCCTGATCGAACTCTGGGTTGAACTCCTGGTCAAGGGGACAATTTGCATATTAGCCATTTATTATATAAGATTAGTGAGATATGAACATCTTGGAAAATCCAAGGAGTGCTGAGTAGAATCTGAGTTGTCTGATCCAGGATGTCTGTGGATAAATGAAAAATTAAAGGGCGCTATAGCTGGTTTGAATCTTGAAGAAGGATGAGTTGGTGAGAGGCAGAGTAATTTGTGGTGTAGACATCATATACTCAGAAAGCAGGATTTCACAGCAGTTTCCAGCCAGAATATGGTCCTCGAATAGCTCGTCAATGGGGTGACTATGATAAAAATGGCTTCTGCCGGAAGGACCATTCAGACTTTCCACTTGAAGTGACTTATCAACTAATTCTCTCTGATTTAGTTTGTAGGCATATTTTGATAAGACTATTCTTGTTTATAATTTGAAATAGATTAAAAAACTGTGCAATGATTTCTCTGACAAGATTTTAAATAAAGAAAAAATTGCCAAGATCAGCATAACACATAGTTCTTCTTTTATTGCACATAAATTCTTCTGCCAAAGTTAAGGAGCAAAATAGGGGTTTTGTCCTGTTTTGACTTTTAATACATTAACAACATTTTAAACTATTTCTTATAGCTTAGAACCTCTCTGAACATTTTGTAAGGAGTCCCTGGGCACAAGCTGTATAAAAAAGTCACACAAAATAATCACAGAGTTTAGGATGCTCCCAAGTTTAGTTCATTTATTTCACTATCAACAGACTCATTTGTTACCAAGGGAATTTCGGTCTTTTACTCCTGTGTCCTAAATATAACTCAAAACCCTCTCTTTCTCCCCATTCCCATTGTTATCCCTTTGGCTCAGGCCACCATCAACTCTGCCCAGAATGCTGCACAGCTTCCTAACAGGTCTCCCTACTTTTCATCTGAGCGGCCTTTCTGATCTTTCTCCACACTGCAGCTAATGCCATCTTTCTCATGCAGTACTCTATGTAAAGTCTTTCATTTGTCCATATTTTGCTTAATTAAGCGTCCAGGGCCTTTTCTATCAATAGATTGACTTCTTTACCTCCCTAGTCTTTCTTGATGTCTAGGACTTTGATTAGAAAACTTCCCTCATCTGTATCCTGTTTTCTTTCACCTAGTAGTTCAGTGGTCGGCAAACCGCAGCTCGCGAGCCACGTGCGGCTCTTTGGCCCCTTGAGTGTTCTAAGGCCACTTCTTCAAAATAGACTCTTCCAGGCTGAAAACCAACTTCTGCGCATGAACCATGAAGTTTCAATCGCGCTGTACATGTGGGCCCATACCTGGTACTTTGTGGAAGAGCCATACTCAAGGAGCCAAAGAACCACATGTGGCTCGGGAGCCACAGTATGCCAACCACTGACCTAGTTGATTCTTGATTCTCCCTTCAACTTTCAGTTTGGATGCCTCTTCCCGTAAGAAAACTTAACTGTTCCTTTTAGACTATAGATATTCTTTCTTTGTGTTCCCAAGCACCTTGCACTTACTTCTTTCTCATTAAAATGTTCAACAGATCTTGAAATTACCTGCTTCTTCAAATAGAGTGTACACCCTTTGAAGCCAGTGTCCACATCATGTTTATTATTGCATTTCCGGCATTGAGCCCAATGTCTGGTATCTAGTAGGTGATCATATGATTTTGATACATTGAAAGTGATTTGACATTACTCCATAGTAATATTTCTCAATGCTCTTGGAAAAAGAGTATACAGTATCAGTTTTAGATGTTTTTCTAAGACATAAAGCTTCGCTTTATCATGAATAATCTGGAGGGTGTCTGATGTATTAAGCTGATTACTGTGTCCCCCTGATGAGAAAGGTTCCTGTTCCCACTGTTCCTGGACCAGCTCTCCAGACTTCCTTCCTTCCTTCCTTCCTTCCTTCCTTCCTTCCTTCCTTCCTTCCTTCCTTCCTTCCTTCCTTCCTTCCTTCCTTCCTCCCTCCCTCCCTCCCTCCCCCCCTTCTCTCTCTCTCTCTCTCTCTCTCTCTCTCTCTCTCTCTCTCTCTCTCTCTCTCTCTCTCTCTCTCTTTGTCTTTAAACCATCTTTCTCTTGCTTTTAGCTCTTATTATCCTTGGATTTCACCTCTGACTCATCAAGCTTTCCTCTTACTTACATATCCACATCCATATGGCAAGAAACTTTTTTCTGAATAGTGCTTTGTGTTTTGGTCAAAATCTGGGCCATCAAAAACACACATATAAATCCCATTAGGTAACACATAAACAAACAGATATAAACCAAGGAGATTATGCAAATACACGTGTCCAGGGAGAGATTTGTAATCCAGGATTGGCAAGGATGGGCTAGGCTGCATGTGGTGAAGAAGCAGACATTGCAGGCTGCGACACAAAAGTCTGTAGCTGCCATTTCAGGATACCTGAAAATTCAACAGGTATCCCAGAGCATAAATGCATTTTTTTCCTCAAAAGCAAGTCAAATTCAAAGTAAATGATTGCAAATTTTCAAATGTCTTTGAATTGTATTTTTATTTTAAACACTAAACTTAGTGTAGTAATCGCAGTTTAAGGTATATAAATGTCAAAGCACTATCTTGTACACCTGAAGCTAATATATAGAATGCTGAATACCAGCCATACTTAAATAAAAAAGAAAATAACACTGATTTTACAAGTTTTTTGTAATGACATGCAGCTCTGTATACGCTGATTTATAGACAGGTCTTATATTGACACAGTTATAAATGAGCCAAATAGGAAGTAAGGTTATAATTTTATACAGATAGATTTTTTTTTCATCTGTAGCATTGGTATCTTCTTTATTTCCCCCAAAGATAGCCCTTGGTTAAGTGATATTTTAAGAAGCCACCAAGAGACAGATAACAGCCTCTGATTACTTTAGGGTTAATCATTAGCAACATGATTGTGCTAGTGACATTGTTTATAGTGTCCAATTAAATGCCAATTTAATGACTCTCCACATTTAAGCAGCACTGCTGAGTGTTATGTAGTTCCAGGCCAGAGGACTGACCAGCTGTCCACCCTTGCTGACCCACCGCAGGCCTTTCCTTCTGTCTTTCAAGGATACAGGTAATTGCTAGTCCTGAAGGAAACTCAAGCTATTGTCTCGTTGTATCCATGATGCCTTTCTTAATAGGAAATGAATTGTCAATCTTCAGAGTGCCAACTACCCAACAGAAACCTAGGCTTGCGTGTCATTACCCTAGAACTATTGTTTCATGAAGCCTTGGCTGCATACTCAACATTTGCAGCTTTTTATTACACCTTGCATTTTGAGAGGAATAATGGTTGCATTACCACTGACTAAGCAGCTGCAGGTTATCTCTTCCACCCAACCAATTCACTTGGGCTTTTGGAAATTGGGTTTTCGTATCTAAAAAGTATTTCCATTCCAAGAGTGAGAGCACACAAACTGACCAAATGCGAATATTCAGCTACTGATAATATTAACTGCCAACCTAATTTGCATTTAGGAAACCATTTTGAACCAAAGTGCAACTAATGAAATGTATCTTTTACTAATAGAGATCTATAAATATGTACTGTTTTGCTTATTCAAATATCCTTATATGGAAGAAAACAAAGATGAGGTCATTTTTGCCCCATAGTCTCATGAGCTACTTGTTCAGATATATTTTACAGATGACCTTAGATTAAAATTCAGGAATGTTACTGTATCTTGAAGATATCAATCCCATTGCCCTCCTTATTTTTTTAAGCAAATACTTAGACAAAGTCAAGCTGGTTATTTTTCCTGATAAAGAAGATATGTGAGAGACAGTCTCTATCAGATCTATCATAGGAAATCAATCTAGTAAAAAAAAAAAAAAAGACAGAGAAATAAACAAATAATGCAATGTAAATAGGATGATGATGAAAGTAATATTTTACTGAGCAATACAAAGGAGAGAGGCATTCTTGTGAAAATAACACAGGAAAAAAAGAAAGAAAAGACATACAAAAAAATGGGTTGAATTATCAATCTTAGGTTATATAGGTCTTGGTTGATAAAGCTATATAGTCAGAAACTAGAATATACTAGGTATAAGGGTTACTAATGCAAATTTTGTAATAAAAGTAAACGACATGATATTTTCAAGAGAAATATCAAAAGTGCTTTATTCAAAGTAATGTCCATCGCTAGCTACACATTTCCCCATCTTTCAGGTAATTTGTGGATACTGTCCCAATAGAACTTTTCTTGTTTTGTGGCAAACCATTCAGAGACCCAATTTTCCACTTTTTTAACATTTTGAAGTGCTGCTCAGAAAGTGCGTGTGCCATCTATCAGAACAAGTGGTAATCTGAAGGAGCAAGTTCTGGTGAATATGGCAGGTGGGTTAATACTTCCCAGGCAAGATCTTTTAATGTGTCTTTAACTAGTTTAAAAGTGTGTGATGGTGCGTCATCATGAAACAAAATTACTTTGCCATGTCTTCTGGCACATTCTGCTCGTTTCACGATCAAAGCATGATTCAAATTGATTATTTGTTGTTGGTAGCGATCAGTATTAATGGTATAACTTGGTTTTAGAAGCTCATAATACACCACACCTTCCTGATCCCACCAAACACAGAGAATTGTCTTCTTTCCAAAGCGATTTGGCCTTGCAGTCCATGTTGATAGTTGACCTGGATCAACCCATAATTTTGTGCATTTGGGATTCCCAAAATCAATTCGATTTTATTGCCAGTCACAATTCAATGCAAAAAAGAGTTTCTTTCGTGCAGTTGAAGCAACATTTTACTGATGACTTTTTGGTTTTGCATTTGTCTTTCCTTCAGTTGATGTGGCACCTTTAAAAGATTTTCCTTCCTTTAAAATCTTTCCCATTGCTTATAAACTATTGGAAATTGTTTGTTGAGCAACGTTTAATCTTTCTGCAAGTTGTTTTTGAGTTTGACATGCATCTTCATACAGTAATGCTTGTAATTGTTGGTCTTCAAACTTTTTCGATTAACCTGGACATTATTTGTCTTTCACGTGGAAATCATCACTTTTAAAGCATTTAAACCAGTGATCACAAGTATCTTGAGATGGAGCATGTTCACCATAAGCTTCCTCAAGTATATAACTTTCAGCAGCACTTTTCTTCAAAATAAAGTAATGAATTAAAACTTCCCACAAATGTTTTTTTGGGGGGGCAGGAAATTTGACACTTTTAAGTGTAAAAATATTTATGATGTCAACACCTTCAGCAAATTTGACATCTTTTGCTGTCAATATAACAAAATAGCATACATATCAAATCGCATATATATCAACATATGTGTAACTCCATCTATTGAAAAAAAATCCGCCTTATTAACTGGTAAGTTTTTAAATGTACTACACATCACCTATGAGGAAAATCTATAAAAAAGAATTGCAGCAACTTCAGTAATGTGAGAATAAAGGTCTCAACTGAATTTTGAATATAATATACAACACCTGACATAACAACTGTAAACATTTTATATAATTAGTAATTATTCTTAATGGGAGTTAACCAAATGTTTTCTATTGAGAGTATATTTTTATTTAAAACCTCTATCTCCATCTCTCTATCTCTATCTCTAACTGTATCTCTACCTTTCTCTCTATCTCTATTAATCTATCTCTACCTCTACCACTTTATCTCTTTATCTATATCTATCTCTATATTTCTCTCTCTATATATATATTTCTCTCTCTCTCTCTCTCTCTCTCTCTCTCTCTCTCTCTCTCTCTCTCTCTCTCCCTCTCCCTCTCCCTCTCCCTCTCCCTCTCCCTCTCCCTTTCCCTTTTTCTCCCTCCCTCCTTTCTTCTCTTCCTCATTTCTACCCCTCTCTATCTCTATGCATCTCTATTTGGAGAAACAGGGAGAGAGAGAGAGAGAGAGAGAGAGAGAGAGAGAGAGAGAGAGAGAGAGAGAGAGAGAGAGAGAGAGAGAGTCATATATTATATATCTGATATTAATAGTATAGGAGATCTATCAAGGAACCCTATTTTATGGCAAACTACATTTTGAGAAATTCTATTTTAACTAAATTATAAGAACAGACAAACTATACTTTAACACACTGGTTTATGGTGGATACACCTTTTTTTTTTATCAGTTCTAGCTATTCAACTGAGAATTTAATTAAATGTTTCTTAGTGGAATAAATAATCTAATAAAATGAGAGGAGCGATGTCTAGTGACTGGAGGGGACTGTCTTTGGTGATTGATGGCTTTGCAAATGCAATGCTGAATCTTATTTTACACTGCATTTCATTCTTTAAGTAGTGTTTGATCTCAAGCAAAGCCAGTCTGAATCAGGATATTGAATCAGTATTTTTGGGATAGAACATAGTAATCTGGTTATTTTTCCTCTATGATTAATTATTAGAATTAATATTATTTCTTAATTTGTGAAAAATTGTCATTATAACTCCATGTAAATTTTCTTCTTTATGTAATTATATTTCATTCCAATTCCTATATTTTATCTCTTTTTTTGGTAACCATCTACCACTCCCTTCTTATCCTTACACGTCCTTCAACCTCTTTTCTTCTTAGGTTATTTTAGTCTTCAAAGAAACCCTATCACACAGAATCAAAGCTCGTCCCATGTGGCTCTACAGTCTGGTCCATGGGAAACAATTCTGTGTTCTTTGCCCCAACAGTGTCTGTCTCCTCGAACTACACATCTCTGCACCCTGCTTCAAAGCACACAGTTATAACACCTTTGCCCCATATATTTCCAGGCAAAAGTCAGAAATCAGACTTCTGTGTCCACCACTTTAAAGAGAGTTTTAAGTTCTCCTGATGTCAAAGAATGAAGCACCCTCCAGATCCTTCTGTGGGGCAGCAGGCAGTAGGACTCTTGAGAAAATCAACCCCTTACTACATACAGAACATTCCCTCCCCAATGTTTATATCATCAACATTGGTAAATGGTGTTAGAAGTAACCATTTTTTTTTGAAAGATGTTTATCCTGAACTGGAATTTCACCTAAATTCTGTTTTGATTATCTTAGTACTTTATCCAAAACATCCATAAGAAATGATAAAATACTTTTGCAAACCTGGATATATTCAGCATAGTATCTTCTAGTCTCTGTGTGGTAAATAAGTGAGACGTAGCATCTACAGTGGTTCTGCCTCTGCTGATATCCTGGTACACTTAGTCATCGATTTAAAAGGGTATCAAATGTTTTATTCAGTTTTGTTTGAATTTTTGCCTGTGAGAATAAACTTTACCAGTTTGGTGTACTATAACATATAAGGGTATATTAAGAATAGTTGTGTCAAATATTTTGAATAACATGATTACTGGGATCTATCTATCATCTATATATCTCTCTCTCTATCTATCTATCTACCTATCATCTATCTATCATATATTGATCTATCTATCATCTATATATACAGTTAAAATCCATGTTTAGAAATACCAAGCAGAAGGGTCAAGAGGCTAAAAGAAAATAAATTGAAACTCAACAGCCATAAACAATGAAATGAAGGGTGTAAGAAAAGAAGACTGGATTACAGGTGACATGAGAAGATATTTTTTACCCCTCAAAATGTAGGATCTATTACTTCTATGAGAGAAACTGTAAATATAGTTGCTTTACAAATTATTTATTCAATATTTTGGTAGGTGAATATTAAACTTCAAATCATTCCATAGTATAAATTAAGAATCATTTTAAAAACATCTTTTCCTAGAGAGAAAACTGTACACTTTTAAACAGCAGTGATTCTTTCTAATGTGTTCTCCTCGGTAGGTGTTAAGCATAAGATAGATGAAATTTCATTTTTTAAATACCATTTTTGTGTTATGTTTAGAATAGCTGCCATTTTTAATAATTGTAGAGTTCTGTTGGTATTTTCTTCTTTCAAATGAATGACTTAGCTGTAAGGTTAAAAAATAATAATAATCCAGATTCAGGGCCTGGATGGATCAGGTAAATATGCTACAGGTTTAAAACTTGCTATTGTACTTGCATATAAAGGTGCTTTGATTCTGAATCTAATGGAGATCTTTAACATAGTTAACAACCTCTGGTGGCATTTGTTCCCTGCAATCTATGTATCACTAATGAATACTACTTTGCCTAAGTCATGCTTATACTGTGCCAAAGGAATTCTAAAAAAAAAAAGCTTTTCAATCCTAATGTCTGATGGGCTGTTTGAGAAATGAAAATCTTTAACAAAATCAAGAAAATCAAGTTTCGCACCTGCTTACATGGTTGTTTTACAATATGTTGGGGGGAGATCAAGCTTAATCTCCCATGAATGCATTTCTGAGTTTCACATTGGTCCTTGGGTGCACATAACACACAATACGGAGACATGCAAGTGATATACCTGCTGGTTTATTTGAGACAGTTCTCTCCATTAATGTTATGAATGATTTCATAGTGGCATTTGGATGAATATAACTGTTAATCCCAGCCCACTTGCTTTCCAATCTCACTACTTAGCATTTTTAAATGCACTGGTCTAATAGCATTTTGAAATTTAAGGATAAAGTTAAAAGATTAAGATTTTAAAGTTCAACTATGACATGAGACCTGGAGAGTAGGTTAATTTGGGGCTTGCTTAAGATCATTTATCATTTTACAGGTAAGAAAATTGAGGTAGTGCAGTTCTGAGAGCATCCCTGGAACAAACTGCTCTCCTCACCCACCTCCAGTCCACAGCTCTGTCAACACAACTGAGTCCAACTATTTAGAGAAGAGAGAAATATATTTCCATTCTTAAATCATCAGAAATTTACTTCAAACAAGCATGAACTAATAAGTTATACTGCCTTAGGCCTGCTACTTTCATTCTTATTCATAAATAATACTTAACACATACTAAATGGTTGATAAATATTTGTTGAA
The DNA here is from genome assembly GCF_014108245.1 of Pipistrellus kuhlii. Classification (NCBI taxonomy): domain Eukaryota; kingdom Metazoa; phylum Chordata; class Mammalia; order Chiroptera; family Vespertilionidae; genus Pipistrellus; species Pipistrellus kuhlii. The sequence goes on from NW_023425584.1 coordinate 39,027,919, forward strand.
ATGAATTAAACTCATTCAAGGATAAATATAGTATAACTCAACTTTCCAAAGCTTCACTACATTAATATTAATTCATGACATCACTAGCTCTGAGGTTCTACCTACTCAGGAAGGGTATCTGTCCTTTAAAAACTGTTGATTCTGAGAGACCCCAAAGCAGGTGGTCTCCAATGTGCTGAAGAAAATGCCATCTTGCCGGGACCGGTTTGGCTCAATGGATAGAGCGTCGGCTTGGGGACTGAAGGGTCCCGGGTTCGATTCCGGTCAAGGGCATGTACCTTGGTTGCGGGCATATCCCCAGTAGGGGGTGTGCAAGAGGCAGCTGATCGATGACTCTCTCTCATCGATGTTTCTAACTCTCTATCTCTCTCCCTTCCTCTCTGTACAAAATCAATAAAATATATTTAAAAAAAAAAAGAAAAAGAAAATGCCATCTTGTGTTGTTTTGCTTTGAATCAAGGAGCTTCGTTCATATCTCTGCTCTCTGAACCTGTCATTTTAATACTGCCCTACAGGGCAGTGACATCCTGCTAGTGTGGCCACCATGCCCTAACAAATGCCAAAGGTCTATTATCGGGGATGCAGGTGGGAGAATGACTCTCCCCACATTTCTGTGATTCTTCTCTCCCCTGACACTGCTAGGTCACCCAAGCTAGTGAGTGGAGGAGCTAATGTTTAAAGTTAGTCTGGCTTCTGTCTCTGAGCAACTACCCTAAACGGGAGTGTGGCAATGACATTCTATCCGCCACACTCTCCAGCAGTCTCTGGGGATCAGGCACAAACATGCCTTCCTTCCATTTTCAGCCAAACAAACAACATTTGTTCTTAAATTTATTGAATAGGTCCTTTGTAGGGGAATGAACTGGAACGGGCTTCCTCCGGTTTCATTTTCTATAAATATCCAGCTCTGCGCCAATTTCTAACCTAACTCATTGCAATAAAACAGCAAGCTTTTATTTTGTGATATTATTTTATACTTATCTTTGTATTTTTATAATGACATTGATATAAGAAACACAGTCTTATTTTGAAAAGTCAAATAGTGCTATGATACATATGTTTTATAGTGGTGATGCATTAACAATAACTAACATTTTAAGTTGCTATTTATAGCTCATGGGAGTGCAGGTCAGCCAAGGGAAGTCACATGACTTAGCTCATAGCTAGCAGGGAAGGATGGATATCCCCCTAGTCTATTAGGAGGGTTAGGATACAAAAGATTTGGGTATAATCCCGTTACAGGGAGGGGATGAAAAGGTAGAACAATAATCCATTTTACTACAGTTGTGAATAATGGCAATGACAATAGTGATAATGATGATGATAATGATGAGGAGGATATAAGCAACGTTAAGCTATATTCACCCTGAAATTTTTATTTTTAATGTGAAAGACTTAATAATGTTAGTGCAAGCTGTTTTCATAAAAACTGGTGTGTTTGCAGGAATCAAAGCTTATGCTGTTGCTATTATTATTATTATTACCATTTATTCACAAATTTGTGTTTTTCTACCTTTAATGATGCAATAGAATAGTGAGCTCTGATAGTTCTTTTGTCTGGGCAAAGAATATTTTCACCAGCTTAATGCCCTCTGCTTAGATTAAGATAAAGAAAACAAATTGGTTCTATCTTATGAAAACAAGAATGAATGATGGCCTATTTCATCAATAAAAAAATATTGTACTGGGAGCCTGGGGATGAGGGCAAGCGCGGGGCGGGGGCGGGGGGGGGGGAGTGGCTGTGGGGAGGTTAATGGGGGAGGGGGGGAGAGAGATATGTATTACTATTCCTAATACTTAAAACAATAAGATTTTTTTTTTAAATGTTGCCATTTGGATAAGAATATGCACAATGGACAATAATTTGCTTGGCACTTTTAAGTTTTTATGTTTCCATAGTATACTGCATAAGTGTTGTATTTATTTATTGCTATCAAGATAGAAGAAAATAAAAGTTACCCCATTAGTACCATAGAATTGTATTCCAATATGTTTCATCACCTGAGGGACATTCCACAAGCTATGAAATTCTCAATAAAATTGGAAACCTCATTGAATTGTCTCACACTGAGTTGAACACCAATAAAACTACAATTTCATTGGCAAGTGCTGGCTAGCAAAAATGGGGATCACATTGATTTACATTATCATAGTTTAATATATTTTAACAGACATTGTCCCTAGGTTCACTCCTCAAATAACTTTCTTCTATCTTTAAGCCTGCCTCTTCTGTGGGACTTCTTTCCTTAGGAATCTCATCTATTCTCATGCTTTAAGCACCAATGAGTCCTGAAATTGTGCCTCCAGACCAACTTTTCAGTCTCCTTGACAATCAGTCTTGGATATTCCACAAGGAACTGAAATTTGGCAGGTTAAAAAACAAATCCACTCATATCCTCTCTTCAATATTTCCCAAAACGTGCTATTCCTCTGTACTTTTACATTTCTGTGAATAGGTCTAGTGTATTAAACTTGGAGCTCTTATCCTCCCCACTTCTATTTATATTTAATCAATGCAAATTCTGTGTTTACAGCACAGAATTTTATCCCCACATTTCAATTTTTAGTCCATTTCCTCAACTGCAGAGCCTTCTAATTCTCAAATTCTTTGAAAAATCCTTCCAGGTGGAGTTCTCAGGGTTATTTTTCTTGCTTTCTTAATTCATCTGTAATATCCCACTATTGATTAAGTTTTCTAAGGTGCAGTTCCTCTGCTACTCCAAACTTTATCTATCTGTGGGGTCTCCTTCAAGTATCATTAACTTGGTTACAACTTTTCCAGTACCATAACCATATATAATGTCTTGATCTTATGAATTTCCTTGTAGATTTTATCATTCACGTATTGCCACCTAGGACTGATCATTTTTCAAATGTGATCAATTTTGTGTTTGTGCTTCTGCTTTCCCGTACCAGCACAAGATTGTCTCCTGATGCCAAAAAGAATACCACTCATCTTTCTATCCTATTATTTGCCCATAAAAGATGAACTTTACTAGATTTAATCAGCATCTCAATTCAGGCCATGTGAATTCACACTTTATTTTCTAGAAAAAACAATATCCTTATTTTTCTCCCAATGCTTATGCAATTGAGGAATTACCCAGAATCACAGCAATGCACAGAACATAAGTACTTGCAAGTAATAATTAAAATTTGTTTGCTTTGATTTATTGGAAAGCATTTTTTCTCAAACCGAGGAAGACATTAATGTCCTCTGTTGGGATAAAGTGCCCATTAGAAATATTGGAGGCTGTTCTCTCTGAAGAGCTGGGGAATTGGATCAGAAGCTCCTGTCATTGACAGACTTGGTGTAAGTACCTTCCACAGAGTAGCTGTTACATATATTTTGCATGAATTTACTTGGATGGCATTGGTTTTAAAAGTGGTGTGTTTTTGGTAAAGTAAATGAAGCATCCCAGTTTGTCTTAAAATTTAGTAAAACCTTGATTTGCAGGAGAAAAATAAGGAGATATATAATTTATATGCCCAATAATTCTTTAGCTAAGTATCCTCCACAGTTGCGACTTTCTGTTTCTCTTTATTACCCAATCTAAACCAGCATGAACTGTTTCTCCCATGAGAGAGTTGAACATGTGCTGAATCTGGTAAGCATATTTGCTATGAAAATAAAAATAAGTACAGTTCATTTGAGATTATCTCTTATTGTCTTGGCTTGTTTTTTGGATTGTGTGATTGTGATAGTGCATGCTCTCCCTCAGCTTCTAGTTCATGAATTGACAGTAAATAAACCATGATTCTCTAGTGCGAAAATGAACAATTCAGCAATTAAAGAGACAGAAAATGGAGATAGTATATTTACTTTAACACTGCCTCCATTATTCTAAATCCCTTAACAACGGTAATAAAATATTTTAAAGGAGTTCTCAGATGCAGTAGAAATTTAATTTTCCTCTCAGAAAGGGGAATGTGTTCATAACTCACCAGAGAAGACAGAGCTTATAAGTTATTCAGTTCTCCTTATTGTGATAAAATTGGGGTACAGAGTTATTCATTTTCCCTTTCACTGTGGTTGATACACATAAAGATAAATAATTGAAGTAAAAATTAATGCATGAGTTACAAACTGTTACTTTGGGAAATATAAAGTCTTGGTGGTTTTAATATTGTAGATCAGAATCTCTCTCTCTCCCTGTTTTCATCCTCATCCTGCAAAAGGCTTTGCTGATGCTCAGATGAGAGAGTGCAGTATCGGGAGGGTATGCCAGGTGCCAGGTAACAGGAAGCAGCTTTTATCTATTCACACCAGTCCTGAAGCTAAGCACCCCACTCACCTGTGGGATGAGCTTTTCAGATAATTACTCTTCATCTTTGCTTTACTAGCTGTATAAGCCACTGAGTGCTTCCTGGTACAGGAGATTTGGGAGAAATGGGGCACATTATCCTTAAAGAACTGTTTTTGGCCAATGCTGTCTAATTTCAGTCACAGCATTGCAGTAGATATTCAGGAAAGATCTTCTCTATATAGCCATTTCCATTGACATCAAGTTTAGTGTGAGAGATGTTGATGTTTATATAGTTTAATTATGTTTTTAAATTGACCCTTTTTTCTTATTATAAAAGTAATTTGTGAATTTAGAACCCTGGGAGATTTTTTAATAAATACATAGAAGAAAACAGCATTTCCCATCCCATTGATAACATTGCAGTGTGTTTTCATTTATTTTAATATGCATGCACATAGTATATGCATATGATCATATAGGTGTGCATTTCAACATATGTGTATACATATGTATGTATACATGTATAAATGTATGCATTTGATGACTGCATTTTTCTATTATATTGTTGTAAGAAATATTCCCATGTCATTAATTGTGAAAAATATTACATGAATGGCTGCATAACAGTCCAATGACAGATATACTCTGAGTCATTTATCCATTCTCCTATTATAAAACATTGAGATTTTTCTGTTTTTATTATAAAATGTGCTGCAGTGAATTAACATCTAAGGAAAGTTAATTTTATATAGTGAACTATCCTCTTTCAAAGTTTACCATATTCTAAGGGTTTTCATAGTAAAGACAGTTCTTTTTTATTAAAAATATACCAAAATATTCCTTATGATACACGATACAGGTGAAATTATTTGTCACTTTTAAACTGTAGACCATTTTCTTGCATTAATTAGTCCTTTTATCTGGCTGTGTTTTTCTGACTCTATTTAATAACTCCTGTCTGCAACTGCTTCCTTCTAGAACCCTCTAAGGCTGTGTGATGAGGGTTGATCTCCTGCTGGATGAACAATTTTTGTTTTCCTCTGCTCATACTTCAAGTAACAGCCTCCATGTAGTACTCAGTCTTCTCTCTGGAGGAACTCCCTTCTGAAGACCCCAATAACCAATGCCATTTGCGTCAAACTTATCTTTGTTTACACACATCTCTTACTATTATATTAGGGAAGGCCCTGAGTTGTAGAATACACTATACAATTTTCCCCTTTTCTATCTGCTGAACACAATACTATTAGCTCTGCTACTATTGATAATAGCAATGCTCAGGGGCCATTCACAATAATGCCAAGTATTGTGCAAAGTACTTTCTTTCTATTCATCTAATTTAGCCTTCAAAAATTTTCATGACAGGGGTATGGTTATTCTTTTTTCACAAATAAGTGATAAGGTTCCCAGGGTGCTATTTTGCCAAGGCCTAAATGACCCTAAAGAGCAGATATAACCTATTACACTATCCAGGTGCATCATAACCCATACATTGCACACAGAGCATTGCCATATTCACAAATAGCTCCTTGGCAAGTCAGGTTCCCCCCCACCCCCCTTAGTAACTAATACAAAACTCAACACAGAGCTTCACCATGGAGTTGACAATGGTTCAGAGAGATAGCCATTCAGAATTTAAACCTGAAATGTGAGACAATAGATCATCTCCATATTAAACTTTAATAGTTCCATATTTGAGTGCATCCCTTTCCAATGTACAAGACGTGTTTTTATTATCCCTTTTTACTCATTCTTGTCCTCCTCAGCCAATAGGGCTTGGATGCTGGATGTGTAGAGCTGTGGGCTCAGCTTTGCTGGTGGTAGAAGTCCATTCCAGGAAAAATGTTCCCTTTGGAGCTATGCGGCTCCCCATTCACCTCCTTTGTTTACTGCTTATGGCTCCAGAATGCCTCGCTTTCTCCTTCCACATCTGTTGAAATTAAGATTTCTCTGCTCAGAATGTGGTCTCACTATCATTCATTCTTCTGCTTAAGAAACTGATGACTCTTTTGCAGTTTTTCTTCTAGACAGGTTACTTTATCTGTTAGCAACAGAGAAACAACACAAATTTAATTTTATAAAGAGCCAAAACCGGTTTGGCTCAGTGGATAGAGCGTCGGTCTGCAGACTGAAAGGTCCCAGGTTCGATTCCTGTCACGGGCGTACTTTGGTTGCGGGCACATCCCTGTTGGGGGGGGTGCAGGAGGCAGCTGGTCGATGTTTCTAGCTCTCTATTACTCTCCTTCCTCTCTGTTAAAAATCAATAAAATATATTTTTTAAAAATATGTGGCCAGAATTCCGTAAGAGTGAGGAAGCCCTAAACATGCAGTCTCCACCGCAAAGGGATCTAATTGTTAAGAGCATCAGCTGGGAGGGTAAACTTGGATTTGGTCTCAGTTCCCTCACCTGTCCAGTGATCTAACGCCAATGGTCGGCAAACTCATTAGTCAACAGAGCCAAATATCAACAGTCCGATTGAAATTTCTTTTGAGAGCCAAAATTTTTTAAACTTCTTCTAACACCACTTCTTCAAAATAGACTCTCCCAGGCTGTGGTATTTTGTAGAAGAACCACACTCAAGGGGCCAAAGAGCCCCATGTGGCTCGCAAGCTGCAGTTTGCCGACCAAGGATCTAATCTGTCAGAGGCTCAATGCCCTTTTGTTTAAAATGGAAAAGGGAGCCACGCCAGCACAGCCAAGGGTTCGATGAGCATGAGGAGGGGCACTGAAGGATTAAAGAAAAGAAAACACAGCTGGGGCTCCTCGGATCTCCTGGGCCTGGATGAGGTCACAGAAAGAGATCCAGCCAGCAAGCTAAGGGTTTATTTCAGAGTCAGAGAAAAAACACGATAGTGGTCAGCATAGTTATAATGTTCTTGTGACTTTCAGCTTGTTTTGGCAGCACTTGCTGCATCTCCCACAGCCCATTAGCTACCTAGGAAGGATCTAGGGAGGGCTATATGGTTAAGCTTAATTATGCTGAAGAGGGCTCTGCCCTCCAAGCTGGGACTTGTTTGTGCCGCTGCCACAGGTCAGTCTGAGGCTTGTCCCTATAGCCGCTCCCTACAGAAAAGCTGTAAACTTCAGCTGAATATCATAGTATAGATTGCCATGAATGTCTTCTTTGTTTTGGAGCAATGAGCAAACAGGGAAAGTGGAAAAGGAAGCCTGATAGTAACAGGTTGGAGTACTGCTCAATATTCAGCTAGCTGGGGTGCGGTAGGGAACCATACAAGGTCAGTAATTGCTTCCAAGTTAACTGTCAATAACTACATGCAGTCTGATTGATTTCAAATCTATTAGCCAAAGATAATTATTGCATTTTAAGGTGTATTAAAATTGTCCTTAACCTTGTCAAATTACTAAACATGAAAAACGCTAGTATAATTTTTACTTCAGATTATTTCCTTGATCCCTCCTCACATTCTTTTTCTTCCTTGCTGGCTGCTGAACTTCATATTACCTCTTTAATTTTGCATCTTTGTTTCCTAGCATACGCTCATTTGCATTTCCAAAATCAGATGTTCCTTTCATATAACACAGTATCCTAATTAAAATATTAAAAGCTGCTTTTTGAATGAAGAGAATTTACATTGCGATGGAAAATGCTCCCAGTGATACCGGATGTTTTCTTTCTATATTTCAATGACACTTTCTCTCTAAATTATTTTAAGTTAGGAAGTTAACCCTCTCAGCCCTGAGAGAGATTAAAAGTCTAGGGGAGAAATAAGCAGCAAAAAGAGCTTGTAACAAAAGAAAAATGTTGTTGAATTCTCAGTAAAATTTTGTAAAAAAATATTTTAATGTACTTGTTTTCTAATTAACTCCCACCAAGGTGTCATATTTTCTCTAATGATTGATTGGTTAATTCATTTGGTCTTTACATGCAGAGTAGACTTACCACATTATTTGGCTCATTCTTCTCTTTACTCTTTGGAAATCCTTTCTCTTGTTTCCATTTCCTTTTCCTTCCCTCCCCCACTACCCCATCTCTACTCTCATCCCACTCATGCTTGCTGAGATGCTTGAAGTAAGTACTTAAAATTTCCTGTAGATATCTATGCATCTATATGCATTTTATGTTAACTAAATGATACCTATTCTGTTTCCTACTCTCCTCACCCAAGGACCTAGAACTGAACCCAGCAAGACTGGGCCAGTTTCCTCACTCTAGAATGCTTTCTCTGCCCACTTGTTCAGAGCATGTGAGCCATTCTCTTGAATTTTGCGATTGTCGTGGGAATAAGTGATAAGTCATCAGATCCCAGGCTTTGAGTATTGGGTGCAGCCCATTACTTCATTGTCCTGAGGGACAAACAAGGAAGAAGCAGGCAGGTGAGTTAAGGTGCTGCATGAGGCCAGTTTGAGTCAAAAGAAAGAAAGGAGAAAAGGTCATATTAAAGAAATGAAGTTTCTGAGTGGTTATACCTAGAATAGTATATTTACATGGTGAAGTACCTTGGTGATGTTAAATCTTTATTGCATTCCTGAAAAACATGGAACTTACATTGTTTCATTTTTCATAAATGGAGGGATTCACTTTTTCTGGTGTTCTTTTCCCCTTCCCCTTCCCCTTCCCCTTCCCCTTCCCCTTCCCCTTCCCCTTCCCCTTCCCCTTCTCCTTCCCCTTCCCCTTCCCCTCCCCCTTCCCCTCCTCCTCCTCCTCCTCCTCCTCCTCCTCCTCCTCCTTCTCCTCGTTTTTTTCCTTTCTTTCTTTACTACAGTTGTACAAATCTGGAAAATCATCTGATGCCAAAATTTCTGGTTCGGGTCTGAGTTCCTTGTCTTGCGAAATCGAAGAATGAGTTCACGGACAAAGACGGTAAGTGGACTCAAAATTTATGGAGAGAGAGATGGACTTCCTGCAGGAGCAGCAGGGAGGGGGTCCAAAGCAAGTTACCAGGGAAGCTTTTTTGTCTCAGGTTCCAAAGTCCCCCGATCCTTAAGCCAGTCCTGGAAAACATCTTGCTATCTCTGTGTAGTTGTCTGCATTCTTTCAGTTTCCCATCCCTGTCCCCACCCTAAGGAGGTTGTAGGCTCTTTCTACCTTACCTATCACTGTATTCCAAGCCACTAGTAAAGCACTGTGCACATAGTAGGGTTCATAAATATTTGTTCTATATATGAGGAATGATCGTAAAAGTGTATATCCTCCTTATGCAATTAACATAATAGCATGAGTACATGTCTATGTTACAGTATTTAGTTTTAAGGATTTTTATGTGGTTTGCCATCTGTTTGTTCTATAAAAATCAACTGCAAAGTTGTTGGTCTCTGACTTATGTTTATCACCACTATAAACCAAGGTTTTTAGCAGTGCAGTCTCCCTCATCAGTTCTTACGTTATCCTACTTTCCCTGCACTTCTATAAACCACGGCTAAATCTTTGTTTAAAAAAGACAGGAGCAAAATCCTAACTCAAAGACTAATGAGCATGGCAGAGCTAATGAGAGCAACCCTCAGACTTTCTCTGTGGTTCTTTATGCCCGCCGGCTGATTTTGTAGTTTAATGACATCACAGAAAGCACGAGAGCCCTCCTTCTTTCAAAAGTAAGGCCTCTGCTATTCTAGTAAAATTTAAAATTCACTTTCCGACTCTAATCACCAATCTTACATAAAAGGATTGAAGACATTGTCTATCTTTAAATTTGTTAGCTTTGTTATTTGATAAGCTCATGTTAATCATTTATTCATTAACTAATATTATTATGATTAGTTACAATATTATGTGAGGTTCTGAGGCCCAGTTAAGTGGGATCAGCAGCCATGTAAAGCAAATTTATGACATGCTTCAAGATCAGAGATATTACCCAAAATATGTAAAGTATATTACGATAAGGGATATTTCTCTCCTGTGTGGGGCTTTCGTTTTACACACTGGTATCTGGGTAGCTGCAGCGGTAAGAGCTGCAGCCTGAGACTTAGATAAAAAGTTGCTTGTCAACTAAGGGAAAATTTATCATATTTTAAAAATAATTTATATGGTTGAAATACATAGCAGGGGACAATATCCTGACTTTTCTGAAAACAATTCAAGATATTCAAGTAAGTTCACTTTATATAGTTTAAATGGGAGGTAATTTGAATAATACAATTAGAAATATATATCCTTAATATATAAAATATAAGTAATCAGTATGAAAACTATCAAGGAAATCTGTAAAATATTGCCTCTTAAATCATTTTCAAGAAGTTGTTTGGAAACATAATCAATTGCCAACCAACAATCCCTTACAGATCAGAGACTTCTTTAAGTCTTAGAGAAGATTAAAGCTAGATTGTCATTATTGTCTGGAAAACATGAATCAATTTAAAATATAGGTTTTTTGGAGCATGGGAATAATATCTCTTTCAGTTGAGACTTCTGGGTCCTTTATGAAAATATTATTACCTGAGTATATGTGAAATTTCCTTTTAAAATCATCTTCAAAGTCAGGACAGATCAAAGTGCAGAATCCTAAATCAAAACAAGCAATCTTAAAAAAAGCAACCTTTTATTTTTGCTTTAGTTAAAAGCACATTAGTAAATGCTATCTCCTCAACATCATCATTACAGAGAAGCAAATTTCACATTGGACCTCTCAAATGCTTACCCTAAAGAGCAAGAGGACCTTGTAAAAACTATTAATGTAGGAAACCATATTGTTTTATACACTGAGGAATAACAGCAAATAGAAACTGTAAAAAGTAATTAAAGGTATGCAGTGGAAACATGTATAAAACCTTTGTGTATAACTTTGTCTTGCCATTTCTGATTGTTATGATATGCTTATATTTCTTTTCTGTTTCATAAAGATCTAAAGGATAATACCATGTCCCATTCATCTTTGTTTTATTAGCACCTAGAACAAATATCTGCCTCACAATAGCTCCTTAATAAATGTTTAAAAAACTGAAAAAAAAAAGTCCCTTTAATAATGGGGTGTTTTTGAATAACTCTGTCATGGACAAGATAGAACTTTGCCCTACTGTTAATTTTGTCATATGTATAACCCAAAAGGACTTGTAAATGGACGAATCAAATAATATTTATTCTGGGTTATTTTTCTATCCATTTAAACAATTGCATATATTTTTACCTTAAAATATAAAAGCAACTTGAAATGATACCATCATAATAAATCTATGAAGCTTTCTTTAACCTTTAGTTTCCTATCTTTCACTACAATGAGAAAATTCATAAGTTGAAATTAGTTATTTACAGCAGTTTAAGTAACACAAGGTTCTAAATAAACCAGAGGTCCCAGAATGAACATGCATTCTATTTTACCTTATTTTAAATAACTTAAACAAAATAACTGAGTTACTGATGTTTCATATGGAATAAAATAAATTCTTAGATTTGGTCTATAAAAATCTGCATACTTAAGATAATATCAACATTTAATAAGAATGATTATATAACCAAACATATTACACAGGGATGTTCTTTGAAAAATATTCTATAGACTTTTAATAATGCTTAAATATTGGTTTCAAATAATATTGTCTCATGAGATATTTCTTGGAAATAGAAAAAACTAAAAAAAAAACCTAAAGAAACCTAGAGATCAGTGGTAAGATTAAGACTCAAGTGGTTATAGCTTATTTATGACTTGTCTATTCTGTAGGTAATTGAGAGTTGATGTTATCTATCTATCTATCATCTATCTATCATCTATCTATCATCTATCTATCATCTATCTATCTATCTATCTATCTATCTATCTATCTATCTATCTATCTATCATCTAGAAGCCTAAGCGACTGTTCGACTGCTCAACTGGTCGACAGTAGCTATGACGCACACTGACTGCCAGGGGGCAGACGCTCAATGCAGGAGCTGCCCTCTGGTGGTCAGTGCGCTCCCACAGCACTGACCAACAGGTACCAGACACCAAGTTCATGGCAGGTGGTGAGTGCATCTGTGGGAGCATGAGCCTCTCCCTCAGACATGCGAGTCCCTCCCCCATCTGTACTGGGCCTGGGATGGGGACTGGCATCGGGACTGACAGTACGAGTCCATGGCCGCTTCTTGGTCATGGGTGTGCTGGTATCGCCCTAGGACAGGCTCATGAAGACTGAAGTGGAGTGGCAGGGAGCCTTCCAAGTGGTGGCAGAAGTGGGGGGCTGTGATGAGCAGGAGTGGCAACACCTCGCCCAAGTATCTCAAAGGAGTTTCCTGAGTCCTCATGAGTCCAGAGCCAAGTTAACAGCAAGAAGCACAATTTACCTGGCTCCAGAATCTACCCTCACAATGTAGGAACTCTTTAAAAATCTAGGCCTTCTTTAAAAATACCTCCATTGTTTCTGGGACTCCCCACAATGTCTCAAAGGTATGTGAGGTCTCTTCATGTTCCCCTGCTCAAGCTGTTCCCTCCCTGGTGGTTCTCTGCATGGCTCATTCAAGGCAGTATTCTTCCAATACACTGACCATCAGCACACTCTGAAGAAGGTCAAGGTCTAGTCAAGAGAGCAGGTTCTTTGTGCTCCCAGAGCTGTAAAACCTCAAATAAGGAAAAGAAAAATGCAATTACCTAATAATTATAACAATGATTCCAAAACTTAGTTGTCAAAGTATACAAAATACATTTTATTGCATATGCTCATTAATTAAGATAGTGTCTGAGTTTATAATATTCAGATCAGTCTAAATTCAAAAATTCAAGAAACATGAAATAGAAGGATATGAAAAAAGTCAGAACTATAGAAATAATGTCTCAATAAGTGTTGAGTAAAAGAAAATCTAATATAAAGTCTATTACAAATCCAAAATAAAAATAAAAAAAATGTTTAAGGGTGTTTTTGAAGTTCTTGGGGGAAATGAAAATGTGTTTGTAAAATTTGTGGTTTGAGGTTACTGGGGTCTCAGGAGCAGGAGAGAATGTGGGCAATACGGGATTGAGCAAAAGAGCTTAGATGGTAAAGAACAATTTATTAAATAACCTGCTGTGATGCATTAGTTAGAAAATTAGCTCTATTGGTTATGGCATTATGCTAATGTGCCTAAGGTTGAATATTCCCCATTGACTTCAGGGTCAGTTAGGTGTGCTCTTCTGTGGCCGCTAATTACAAGAAAGGTTGGTAGGCTCTTCACATGCACTGCTAGGGCTCAGGGTGCAGAGTGATCATGAGAACTGCGGGGCTAAAACAATAATTTTCCCCCCCACATTTTCTAAGTTCTCCTATCCAGGCTAGTAATCATATTAACAAAGACAAATAAACAGGAGAAGATGTCTAAAGTTTATAATGGATGGACATGCTTGAGAGTGTCATAAGATATAAGATTCCCACAGTGCTTTGGGCAATTGAGGTTTATATGTCATTATGGATAAAGGAAAAATGGGGCAGGGATCTAAGATTTCAAAGGAAACATGCAATTTACAGGTAGTTGAGGAAAAATTGAATGCACATAACAGGCAAATTCTTGCTAAGCAACCCAGAAATTGTGGGTCAAAGGGGCTGATCCAGGTCACAGGCCCCTCCTTGGAGCCTCCTATCTACCGTGTTTAATTCAGATGAGGATAGGGTGGCAATGCTAAGATTTCCTTCCTGGAATAGGTCTTTCCATCTGAATCTCTTGGGCGGGAAAAGGGGTAGATTAAATGTTATTCCCAAGTCTTTTATTTCTTAACTAGTGGCCCAGTGCACAGATTCATGCACAATGAAAGAAAATTGGGAGCCTGCACCTGTGAGCTGCTGGCATGTTGTGTGGGGAGTCTGTCCTCCTCTCTGCAGCTTCCTGAAAAAAAATATTTCCCAATGTCCCTTCTGTGGTCAGGGTCATGCCTTGCTGGCCAGGGGGTCCCCAATGGATGCCTGGGGTAGTGCTGGATGTGTTCCCATGCTCAGAACTGAATAAGAGATGTTGTGAGATGAACAATACAAATTTGGGGATCTTGGGGGGCATGGGTGCTCTATTGCCCACACCCCACCCTTCAGATCCATCTCTCTTTGACTTTTATTCCGATTGTCAGTTGCCACTTTGTGGCCACTGTTATATTGCTGCTTTCCTCTGTAGTTCTGGGGCAATTGGTAAGGGATGAGATTTGATGTTGATGCCTGAGGCAGAGTTCCAGGAGCCAGGTGGAGGCATCAGGCTCCTCCTGGTCCTGGTTACTCTGTCTGTGCTTCAACCATTCTCCAGAGATTGTAACTGCAGGCTTATGGGGTACGAGGGATGTAGCAGTGTGCTAAGCCACAGGCAGCCGAGGAGGAGCCTGAGCTGGGGCCGGGCACTGCACCTGCCCACCACAGCAGAGGCAGGAGAGGCGCTGGCTGCCATAGTTGCACTTGTCAGCCATGAGCTCGTCTTCTGGATGAGTGGTGCTCCACCTGTTGCATCATAGTGACTGGTCAACTAATTGTTCCAGTTGCTTAGGCATATATATATATATATATATATATATATATATATGTATATATCTTAAAATTAATATCCCAAAAAACATATTTTGGGATGGCAAAACTTTGGTCTCATTTAGAACTCTCTCTATATCCATCATGTCCACTGGATGCATAATCTCAAGCCATATATACTCCAGTGCTTATCACAGCAACATCTGTAATATATGTATATGAAAAAAATATAGTCATGAACAGAAACAAAACTAATTTTCTTAGTAATTGTTTTATTTATATTTTTCTTTTATGTTAGTTTCAGAGAATGTTGTGGTGAGATTTCAATGAAGCATTTTGGTATTGTGTATGAAAGTCATACAAATTTCATATACTTTAACATAAGAATCTTTTTAAGTTTTTAATCTTTTGAAAATTTAACTTAGAAAATAATCTGATAACTAGAAAACATTATATACATATAAATTTATTGTAGAGTTGCTTATGTCAAGGCAAACATTGAATGCAAGCTAAATGAAATGTCAAACCATAGAAGAGTGCCTTTTTCTGTTTTAGAACATTACTGTATAGAATGTTACGCATGAACAAAATGAAATATAATTATGACAATTGAATGTGAATATAGAAAAACTCATGAGAGAATGCTAGAAGAAAAAAACAGTGTGAAATGTTAAGTATGTTATGAACATGACTGTTGAATTTTTCATATGAATACAGCTATTTGAATACACACACACACAAAAAAAAGAGGAACAAAACTATATAAGAACTTTGTGAAAGAAAATAATTTGCTTCAAGTGGTGGCAGGCAGTGTATTCTGTAGATTAGAGCTTAAATATGTAGGTTCTGCAGTCACACAGACATGGTTTTGAATTTTGCCTCCTCTATTTACTAGCTATGTGACCATAAGTAAATTACTTTAACATCCTGTACCTCAGTCTGTTCATCTGTAATTCTGGGATAAAAAGGATTGTTAATCTAAGAAATCATTCTATTACTCTAATTTTATTTATAAGGATTATTATCCATTGCCCTATGAGATAATTCTAGCCTCAGAAGGATGTTTGATCATTGAACAAACTTATTTATGCAAAGACCCTGATCTTATACTAGTACACAATATATATTTGTTGTTATTAGAGCAATGAGAATAGTAATGATCAATATTTTTGTCATTAGTCACTTCATATTTTTCTAGTTTTCACTCTTTAAATTTAATGATATCAGCAAATATTTAAATACTTACTCTTAGGCAGGGGCCAAAAGCATACACTTCTGAATCAGGCATTCCTGGGTTTGAGCCCAGCTCTGTCAGGTTGGGTAGATATTTCTCTGAGACATCTGTGCTATCTACCCAACTTGATATTGAATACTTAGCTGCTCAACTGTTCTTTCCCAGGCCAGGAGGAGTGGACTGTTCAGGAATTGCTCATGCCTCCCACCTACTGTTAGGAAAAACACTGCTTGAAGACACTCCTTTACTAACTAGCATGGTGGGCATAAGGAGAGACAATTTCACTACCTGTCTCTGCAAGTTGACTCGGTATATATACTTAAAAAAAAAAGATAAAATTAGTAATGACCCTTTGTAAGGTGGCATAAGAAGACATATGACATTTAATTCAAAATGTTGTTAGTGTCTTAGCATGTTTCAATAAATGTTAAGCAGAAGTATATTTATTCAGATATTTTCTCTTCTCATATGTTTTGAATCCACAGTCAAATGTTTTTCCTTTATATACAGACTCCCATACCTTTTCCCATCTTAGAAACACGTCAATCAGCCTTACAGCTGAAGGCAGTGACATACTGACAGAAGCTGAACACTACACAGTCTGGTTTCCAATTCAACCAGCATTTTGCTGCTCTCAAAGTCTGGATAAATTATTTTCTTTTAAAATGGAGAGTGAAAGCCTCACAAAAGTTAATCTCAGTTAATAATATTGTGGGGAGGGGGGGTACTGTGCCAGGGATGCTTGTGACATCTTAGCTTGAGCAGGAAAAGTTTTTGTACTTGGGGTGATAGATGTGTCTTTGGTGTTAGTGAACCTGTTTTTGGAACTTTCTTTGATTTTATGAACCAACATGTAATGAGTTTTCATTTTCCCTTTAATCCATAAAAAGTTCCTCTTTTCTTTTCTGCTCATACTTTTCCACTCTGTTCTTAATTATTTGGCTCCCACCTCTGTTTCTAAGTTATATTCACGCCACTGTAAAGTTCATAGCTATAAAAATATGCAAACCTTCATTCCTATCTCAGAATTCTCCTTTAAAGGGATAATGGCAAATCTCTAAATACCTACCAGAGAGCACTTGAGTGTCTTATTGTCACATGATATTGAACGCAGCTAAAACAAAATTAATTAATTTCCTTCTTTCCTGATATTTCTGTATCATCATGTTCTACTCATAGATACAAACTCTATATATCTTCTTGGTTCATATTTCTTCATCAAATTCAATAAACTATTGATACTCTTTTTTTTGGTTTATAATGTCTGAGATTTCTGTCTTTCTCCAAGAATACTTATAATTTAAATGAAAAAAATTAATGTCACAAACTTATGTTTGAATGATGTGATAGCCAGCCTCCAAGATGGTCCCCAAAGATTTCCACCTTCTAATATTCATGTCCTGGTGTAATTTGTTCCCACATGGTATGGGCAAATCTGAGCGGTTAATAGAGCTCAATGAAATTGATAACATGGCACTTTTGAGTTTCTGATTTAAAAGACACTGTAGTTTCCATCTTGGCCACGCCTTCTCTCTTGGCCTTTTCTCTTGGTTCGCGTCTGCCTTGTAATAAGGAGCCCTGTAGAGAAATCCGTATGGCAGGGAGCCGAGTTCCACTGCCAACAGTTAAATGAGTGAGCTTGGAAATAGGTCCCTCAGCCCCAGTTAAGACTTTTGATCATTTCAGCCCTAGGAGTTTGTAGCCTTGTAAGGGACTCATCATCAGAGACCTGTAGTTAAGCTTCTTCCAAACTCCTGACCCACAGGAACGGTGTGAGGTTTAATAATAAATGCTGGTTTAAGATAAGCCTTAGGACAAAATGTTATTTACCAATAGATAACTAATACAATGACTTTCTAACATAAGTAGGCTATTTATATGATTAAATTACCTTGAAAAATTAGAGAATGAAGAAGGGTCCAGCAGAGCTCTGTTGGAGTCATGCCGTCCTCGGGAGAGACTCTGCCCTGAATGAAGAGAGGCCTCAAAGGCCCTGAGAACATGAGGACGTCTACCCATAAGGCTCTGTTAAAAACAATTATGGATTAATGGCAAAAGAGATGCTGAAAGGTATCTAAGTTAACTGGAAGCAAGCATTTCTTGGAAGTCTTTTGACAGTGAATGAAACTATCTAAAAGGAAAAAAAGAGATTGACTTACACTATTGAAAGTTATGTAATGGCTATGGTAAGGACCCAAATAGCAGTTCAAACTTTGATGAGAACAAGAAAGAATTTGCTTCTTCACCTTTTAATCTCACAACTATAAAGTGTTAATTGACAGGTCTGTACCTATGCAGATGATAAATCTGGCGAAGCTATTGGCACATTGTGTGGAATAGTTGGTGTACAGATGTTTTTCCCTGGAAAAACAAAGTGTTCTTGCAGTGTTTCATGTTCAAGAATATATCCATCAAACTCCAAGGGTTTTGGCCAGATTTCAGATAACAGGTAAGCATCTACCCAAGAAAGCAAAAGTTCCTCAGAAACAGACTTAGTTGCTAAGCTAGCAGCATATGCTCAATATGCTGCCACCTTGCAGGATCAGGTGAAGGCAAAACAGCCTCAGTATCTGTGGAAGTCTGGATGAGATAATGTCTTTAGCAGGGCTATGTGAAGTTACTTACAGGCTTTAAATAAACACCCATTCAACTATTGGGGTAATAGCTCCGAAAACGTGAGAATTAATGTCCCCATGTAGATTTGGGGCTACCTATCACAGTTTTCTGAACTGTGAGTCTGTAATTATGAAATTTGCAAATTGTAATGCTCCATTAAGCTATTACCCATTAGAAATGAACAAAAGTCTAGAATTCTGATACAATACATGTGGTTCTGACTTTTTTTAAAAAAATATTTTTATTGATTTCATGGAATAAGGAAAAGGGAGAGAGAGAGAGAGAAACATCAATGATGAGAGATACTTAATCTGCTGTCTCCTTCATGTCCCTTACTGTGGATCAAGCCTGAAACTTAGGCATATGCCCTGACTAGAACTGTGACCTCCTGGTTCATAGGTCAGTGCATAACCACTGAGCCCGATGATCCTGGGGCTGTCATTCAGACTTTCATCATGCTGGTTGATGTGCTGACAATGGATTTGCAAATATATGGGAACTGTCGATTCAAATGAGACTTTTCGGTACAGTTTAAATACTTGGACGTCTTAGAAGTTATATTTTTAGTGTTCTTACCTGTATAAATATGCAAAAAAACATTGTCATGGTTAGTTTATCACCTGATTATAGAAACCATAGTTAATTCTGAGTTTGGTGGCATTTAACAATTTTACATAAATATTTTTATTCTTTGAAAATTTTATTTGAAATTCTCTATAAAACGGTAAAGCCCTATATACTATCATGTTATATATATTTGCATGTTGTAATTTTAAAAAATCACAATCACCCTGACAATATTTAAGTGAGATGGTAAACAAAATTTGATTCAGGGGAACTCGTTTTCCGTATTGAAAGCAGAGGAAGCCCTGGATGGGTAGCTTAGTTGGTTAGAGCGTCGACCAAATACACCAAAGGTTGTGGATTCCATCCTCAGTCAGTGCACAAAAAAAAGCAACTCAGGCCCTGGCTGACGTGGCTCAGCTGCTTGGGCATCATCCTGTTCACCAGAAAGTTTCTGGTTCAGTTCCCATCAGAGCACATACCCAGGTTTCAGGCTCTATCCCCAATGGGGGCTGTACAGAACTCAGCTGATCAATGTTCGGCTTTCATATTGATGATGTTCTTTCTCCCTCTTTCTTCCTCTCTCTCTCTCTCTCTCTCTCTCTCTCTCTCTCTCTCTCTCTCTCTCTCTCTTTAAAATATATATTTTATTGATTTTTTACAGAGAGCAAGAGAAAGGGATAGAGAGTTAGAAACATCGATGAGAGAGAATCATCGATCAGCTGCCTCCTACACATCCCCTACTGGGGACATGCCTGCAACCAAGGTACATGCCCTTGACCGGAATCTAACCTGGGACCCTTCAGTCCGCAGGCCGACACTCTATCCACTGAGCCAAACCGGTTTTGCCTTCCTCTCTCTTTAAAAATTAATAATATTTTAAAAAAGAAGCAACTAATTTGCTCTCGCTGGTTTGGCTCAGTGGCTAAAAGGCTCCTGCAGACTGGAGGGTCCTGGGTTCGATTCCAGTCAAGGGCACATGCCTGAGTTGTCGGCTTGATCCCCAGCAGGGGGCATGCAGGGGGCATGCAGGAGGCAGCTGATCAATGATTATCTCTCATCAATGATGTTACACCCCCCCTTCCTCTCTGAAATCAGTAAACATATATATTTTTTAAAAATTAAAAAAGAAACAATCAAGGAATTCATAAGTGAGTGGAACAATAAATCAATGTCTCTCTCTCTCTCAAATTAATTTTAAAAAAAAAGAAAACCCAAAGAAATTAATATTATTATAAGTTGATTTTTTTTACTAAAAAAATACTCCACTCAAAATGGAATTCTGTTGTTTTTCCTCCAGTTTCTCAGATAATGCTTGATATACTAGTACATCTCAAAATTGACATTCTGAATTATTATGAGTTTCAAATTATATGTTGTTTGAAGGCAAATTAATTTCAGATTTAAAAACCATTCAATCTCTACTTTAAATATCACAAATTTACTTGAAAACTAAACTTCAAGTGAAATTATTTTCTTAAAATTCTACACATATAGTAGAGATCAACTACATTAATTTTAACAATAATTACCTACTTGTGAAAGCTTGAATGCCATCTTCCCCCAAAAAGTAAAAAATAAAAAGGGGATGAAGGCAAGTAATGAAATGTTTACTTTCTCTGTATAAAGTAGAACTTTCTAATGAGTTGTGGCTGAGTAAGAAAGCTTTAGCCTGTTCCGGCGAGGCCCATAAACTGAGTTGTCAGAAATTAGCTGCATATGTCCTAGAAGTGCTGCTGCTGGATCTTAGCCTGGATCTTAGCAATGGCAGTATTGATCATTTCCTCTGAAATACAGGTAGAGCTAATTATAAGTTAATCAAAATTATTAACCTCTGCATTTCTTCAGCTAATTAATCATTTTAAAAGATGTCAAAGGAAAGCCCCAGGAGACCATTTAACTAAGATTTTTGTTTGAAGTTTAAAAATGCACAAGAAATTAAAAACTAGAACCTTACTAATCTAAAATATTGCCTTATTTGGGAGGGTACCCATAGAATTGGTAATATTCACAGGTTTATTTCATTTTAGGCGGAAGGCATTAAAAACATCAGCTTGCTACTTTAATTAAAAATTTTATCCTATAATGTAAGAGTATATGGGACCATATGTCTCTTTGGGGAAGACAAATGCAATAGGTTTTTGATTAGTGGATTCCCTGGTTCTTTGAACACCACTAAAATAGACAGTACCATGCTCTCATTTTTCTGCTGATTCAAAGAACCAGGTGAAATTGCCATTCTGCAGGCCTCAAATAGTCAAATACTGACAGTTTTGTGTGGTCCCAGCAAATGAAAGCTCTACTGATAGAATGTATAGTGAGATACACAAAGCCATGTTTAGTGTCATTTCCTCACAAAACTGCATCTTTTCCTCAGTAGTAAGAAGATTTTATTAAGTAAAACCCCAAATTGGTTGGCATTCAATTTCATTATGGTGTAATCTTGCAAGATGAATGATTCCTGGATACAGAATCAGCATTTTCACTTCTCTATATCTCTGATTTTGTTGCTAACAATAATGTGGAGTTTTTTAAAGATGATTTATTTCCTGTAATCAAAGCCTATGACATTCTCAATGGTTTTTACTAGCTCACTACCTGAACCAGCTTTAGATTGCTTCTCAAACTTAATATGAACTTGAGAAGAGGATGGGAAAGCAAATAGAGGGAAGAATATTGTGTTTAATATAAAGATTCAAAAGAATATTTAAGTGAGAATCATTAAAAAGTTCTGAGACCCAATTTCAATGTCAAACAGTTCCTTATGTGTACATGTCAATAAAGATATTTCAGTTCTGAACAGTGGGCAAATGGTGGGAATGGAGGTCCAACCCTCTCTGGTTTGGTCCTGGACAACCCGCAGTGATACACAGCTGCTGACTGCTATTATGGTAAGGCATCATCAGCGACTTTCATCTCTGGACTGTTTCTCTTCTGTCTTCATGGTTGGAGTAGTCCTGTCAATTCCTCTCCATTGCCAGAATCCACATGGCCTTGAAGTTGTTTTCTGAAAATATACAAACATATTCTTGACCATAAGTTAATAAAGGAATATTTTCTATAAATTTGACTTGGGATCCATTTTCATAAAGAGCCATGGGTCGGACTGTTGGACCTCAAAGGGAGGGTGGGGATAAAAGGGAGAGATCAACCAATGACTTATATGCACACATTTGAGCCTAACCAGTGGTCAAGGACAATAGTAGGGTGTGGAGGTATGAGTTGGGGGAAAGGGGTTTGGAATAGGGGGTTGAGGACAAATATATGATACCTTAATCAATAAAGAAATTAATTTAAAAAAGAAAAAAAGTTCTGAGAGTCTGTCAAGCTTTGGAATAGATCCCCACCAGAGAAGCTAGCTGGAGACATGGGACTTCTACTTGTTAGTACAAGTATCTTAATTTCTGCATTAGGTTTTGTACTTATATGATATCAGTCATAATATTGCTTCCTTCATCTCATTATAGAGCTGTTGTTGTAATTTTATTTTTTTAATATATATTTTATTGATTTTTTTACAGAGAGGAAGGGAGAGAGATAGAGAGCTAGAAACGTTGATGAGAGAGAAACATTGACCAGCTGCCTTCTGCACACCCCCTACCGGGGATGTGCCCACAACCAAGGTACATGCCCTTGACCAGAATCGAACCCGGGACCTTTCAGTCCGCAGACTGACGCTCTACCACTGAGCCAAACCAGTTTCGGCTGTAATTTTATTTTAATGAAATGATGCCTAGAATATAGGCACAAGATATCTGGTTCAAAGTAGCTTGAAGAAAATAGTAACTAATGAAGTTCTCTCCTTACATCTCAGTGTTATTTTATTATGAACATGCAGCTTAGAAGTAGAAAATAAATATTGAAATTAATATCACTTCAAAAATTTTATTGAACACTTGTTTATCTTTCAAATGTTCTACTAAACAGAAAAAAATAATGCTCCATCTTAAACGTTTCATAATTGATTATTCTGAAACACTAAGACTTTCAAATTCTGATATTTTATTCAATAGAGGAATTCCATTTAAAAAATATTATTTGTATCCCACCAAGAGAGTCTATACATAGATCATGAATCTATCCCAGGATAGCAACTACCTAGTAAATAGGTCCAGTCCAGATGTTTAGGATAACAGCTTTCCACCTGCATGTCTTTAGGACTCCTTTGGTTTCTCCCTCTCTGCCTCCCACCAAGTTCCCTTCTGTCATATCTTATTTAATGGAGCAGATGTGGAATAACTAAAGACACACAGAGCTTTTAAAAAATTGAACAATTACAGATTTGATCAGCATAGCAATAACAAGTTATCTTCCAAACGCAAAACACCATTGGGTGCTGGAAACCATATCAGTAAGTTTATAATGCTCACGTTAAGATTCACTGATTTTTCAAAAATAGTTAATATGAGAGCCATAAAAAAAAAAAGCTTTCGTGAGGGGGGACGGGTTTTTCTTATAAAAGACATATTCCAATCTACACATAATTTGAATCCAAGTGGAGTTAGAGAGATGGGGAGGTTTAGTTTCCTGAGAGGCATAAAGATAACAATTACAATACAAGGCGTGAATCTTTAGGGAAACCTGCTCTGTCTGGATAAAGGGAGCTCCAGTAATATGTTGGGTGGGCCCGAGGATGGATGTATTCTTATGCAGATACAACAACCATGATTCTGTCTGGCAGATTCCCTCCCATCCATGATGCTGGCTCCTTTGACAAGCTACTGAGGGGGCAGAAAAATGATTACACTATATGTCTAATTGATTCTGCCTCTCTTGTGAAGTGTGTCAAATAAATTGCAGTTTTCCTGAGCCCGCTTAGATGGGAGTATTATCCTGCTGTGTTCTTTGGATCCTGTACAGATTTCTGATTGCTGAATTGTAACACCAATCATAATAATTATCTATGTAATAAGTTCACAATATGAATTGTTACAGATGGTCACATTTTCTATCGCAGAGCAATCAAGCTTATTTGTACAATCTACTTGCTCCTAGATAAAACAAAAGGCAACGTGTAAGTTTCTGTGTGTTCATCACACATTATAAGTGGCAATTTAGGCCCAGTACATCAGAGAAAATGAGAGATTATAAGAGAGGGTGCTAAAGAACTTTTCCATTAAAGCATATTTGAATTTTGTTATTAGCTTACAGATATTATCATTATAAATCCAATTAAATACTAAAGATTTGTTGGTGTGTTTTGTTTTTTTCTTTCACAGCAAGCAATTTCTTTTTTCCTATCTAAAATCGGACGTTATTTTTTTAGGAAAGAGGACATGCAAATGAGTTACAATTCAAATATAATAGCAATATAATTTATTGAAATAGTTGTAGAGCTCCAAAAGGAGCTTAAGGCCTTCAAAAGTGACCTGTCAGGAGACCATCTTTGGAAGCAATTTACCCTCCCTGTCACTTGAACAGTTCCATGTGTGCTTTAGTCAACAAGACAGATCTGGTCACCTTTTTTGAGTGGCATCAGAACTGGAGATTCTTTGCTGATAATGGCACTTTGTTTTTTTGTTTTGTTTTGTTTTTTATTGATAATCTGAAACATGGCCCATTTTGCTTACCAATGTTTTCCAGAAAAATTCATTACAGCAAAGGGAAAATTACCTCTTCCTCTTCTACTTAATATTTAGCTAAATGGAAGGAAACTTTTGCTTTATGACAGTAACTATACAGAGCGTACTTGAAAAGACTAGCTGTGCTGTTTATCTTATATCTACTCACGACCAAATGTAAAAACATATTCATTGATAACAGTCATTATGCGTGTTAAGATAAATGCCATAAACCCATTTGGATAGACACACAACAGTTGTATTACCTGAGAAATGAAGAATTAAAATACTCTTCAAAAATAATAACATACAAAGTAGATTTTTTTAAAAAGCTTTTCTGAACTAATATATACATGATAAATTTATTAGAGCTAATATAATTTTTAACTCTCTTTGTGAAGCTGCATTTCTGGTTTATATTTTCTAAAAGCTTGGCATTCACTTTATTTTATAGCATAAATCTTTAAATTTCCTAACTTTCTGATTTGCAAACCAAAGGAATAAAAACTGTTCTGGGACAGCCAGAGACATCAGTGAACTCTTTAAACTCCATCAGAAACTAAAGATAACAGACACTGTGTTCCTTTTGATGCTTGGCAGATAGTTAACTGAGTGATTTCAAAATGTTCAAATATAAATAATTCACACTCAATATTATTTTCATTAGATATTAAAGGATGCATAGTACAGTAAAAGTCATATAAATATGCCATGGAGATTTGCATAACTATGTGTTTTTTTCTCTGACTCCCAAGGATGTGTCTTCTTCTAAGACCATGTTCTTACATAAATTATTTTTATGATAATGCACATATTTCTTTTGGTAGATCTCAAGAGTAAATGTTGCAATAGCTAACATTTATTTTGTGCTTATTCAGCTGTGTATTGTGGCAAGTGCTTTCTAAGGGTGATTTGATTTTCACAACTACTTGAAGAAGGTACAAACATTCCCATTTTGAGTTCAGAAATTTGACTTTTAGTTCCATTACTTACTTTATCCTACGGAGGTCATTTAGCAAGATCTAAACATATCTTTCTCATTCCAGAATTGGAGATCTTAAACAGTTATTCTCAAGAACAATATTCAGAAGTGAAGAGTGTAAAGACATACTAAATAGTCTGTAAATATCTCTGCTTCTAAAATGTGACCTCCAGGTTCTCGATGTCATATCATCATTTTCTCAAGTGCAAATTATTATGACATACAAATATGGATGCATGTTTGCCAAATATTTATTAAGTCATTAATGATTGCACTAGTAAAATGGTAAAGCTGTTTTAAAGAGCACTTATGTGCAGGTATTTATGGGTGTTTAAAAGGTTACAACTTGTCCAAGAAAGCAGTAAAAAACAAAAATTGGATGGTCTATTTCCTAATGGCCACTATTTACATCTTTACCAGACAATAACAAACCAGCGTGCAACTTCCAGACTCTCATCCCTTAATAATAGTCAAAGCAAAGCCAAGTAAAAGTACCTCTTACTGATATATAAGATGAAATAATCCTGGCATAAGCCTGATAAGCAATGCTCTTCCACTGGTTTGGCCTTATTTGCGTATTTTGAGTATAGTTTCTTTACACAATGGTTAATGCTAATTTCTGATATTTGGTTTGTGGCTCTGATGTCATTCATAGTGGTTCCCTTATTACTCAAGCTTTCCATTTAAGCTGTTCTCACTCCCTGATATTCTATAATTTCTTGTAAAGTACAAGTATGGGTTTTCTTTATCATTCTTTAGCACTCTGAGACCTCCTCTGTGGGAAAAAAAAAAAAAAAAAAAAAACCTTGGAAATTTATATCCATTATTACCTCAACTTATAGTACTCTTTATTTTTTCTTCTTCTGTTTTTAAAATATTTTCCATAAATTGTTATTTTTTCTTCTAGCCTCTTTAGCTTGTCATTTAAAATTTCTTTAAAAAAATTTTTTAAATTTCTTTCCATTTCTTTCTCTAAAAAATTTTCTTGTTCTGATTTATTATTTTGATAATACATTCCTCATCTGTATTTGTATGACCCTTAATTCCATCTATTTTTAATTTATATAACTCCTTTTATCTTTTACCTTATTATTTGACTAATTTTACATCTTAATAAAGATGCTTCAGTACTTCTAGCTATACTGGTCAGCAAACTCATTAGTCAACAGAGCCAAATATCAACAGTACAATGATTGAAATTTCTTTTGAGAGCCAAATTTTTTAAACTTACACTTCTTCTAATGCCACTTTTTCAAAATAGACTTGCCCAGGCCATGATATTTTGTGGAAGAGCCACACTCAAGGGGTCAAAGAGCCACATGTGGCTTTCGAGCCGCAGTTTGCTGACCACAGTTCTAGCAGAACTAGAAGTTTTGTTTTCTCTTGTGTCTTTTTTCTACCTGAGTCCATTTTCCTTTGGGCCTGTAAGATTTTCTTTCTTGCAGTGCTTATGGAGGAAAATCAGGCTCTGCATGTCAACTCCAGTGCACTAAAGCAATCCTGGGGAAGGGAGGTGGAAAATTCCAGGCACCAATAATCCATTGGCAATGACTTGACCCCATTAAATAAATCCTTAGATAAATGGCTTTACCCTTTACCTCCCAAGGAGAATTAGCATTAGGACAGACAATCCATACAATCGATAATAATACACCACACAGGGGGTTTGGAGATGGGGTGGAGCAGGGGCTGTCTAAATGTATTCCCTGTTTCTCTGGGTCAGCTCTCTATAAGTACAGGGCTCCTTGCTGTTCTAATTTAATTAAATGACAACTGTATTGGAGCTCTAAGTAGTCATATGTGAAGGGCAGGTACTTTTGGTCTCAAGATAGTTTTATTAGAGAAACTAAAACAGAATTCCCAAGGATCCCTCATATTTTGTACTAGAGGCCCGGTGCACAACATTCATGAACTGGGGGAGGGAGGTGGGAGAGGAGGTCCCTCAGCCCGAGCTGAGCCCTTTTTCAGTCTAGGATCCCTATCGCAGTCCAGGGCTGCTGTAGTACAGGACCCCTTGCTCCTTACCACCTGCCTGCAGTGGAGGCGGGAGAGGCTCCCAAGTTTGCTGCTCACCAGCCATAAGCCTGGCTTCTGGCTGAGTGGCACTCCCCCTGTGGGGGTGCACTGACTGCGTTGAGCATCTGCCTCCTCCTGATCAGTGCGTGTCATAGTGACCAGTCGTTCCGCTATTCAGTTGATTTGCATATTAGCCTTTTATTATATAGGATGTTCACAAACTGCCTTCTTCCTGGTTAAAAGCACTCCCCCCCCGCCCACACACACACACACATACCACCACCACCACCACCACCACCACCACTACATACCAGTTTAACTTCTCTATATCACCAAAAGATTTTCATATGTTTATAGTTGTTTGGTTTATTTTTCACTTGTATTGTTAAAGCCATACAAAAGTTGAAATAATACATTTTTTATTCATGATTCACAAGGTTATAATATGAAATGAGCAACATAAAGTGAAAAGCACTTATAATTCAAATATGAATTCCTCCTTGTCAAGTTACTATGAAATGAAATAATAAGTTCTATCAATGGAAATGCTCTATATTCCATGTGCATTTAAAAGTGTTTCATGCATGGGAGGAAAAGAAAACTTAAATATCTTTCAGTCTTGATTTTTTTATGGTAGCTATCACTAAATTATCACTTAGAAATCTTCTGTTTTGCAAGGCAAGAATCTTTAACATTTATTTAGACCTGGTTGAAAGGTGGCAGGAAAATTGGGCCTTTCATCTTTTCTCCAGCGATTTCTTATTCAAACTCAGCTGGAGCTCTGGGAGCAGAACGTTCTGCTTTCTTGGATCTCCAGTCAAGTGAACCTTTAATTCACTCCATTTCATAATAAATCTAGGGAGAACCAGTTATGACAAAATAAGTGATAGTATGCACTGCTCAAATAGTGCGTGGCTTTCAGTTCTGGCAAATTGTATATTCTCCATTCATGAATGTAATTCAGGCAAAAAAAAAATGTGAAAAACAATAGGCTAATGATATGCCTCCTGATTGACTGTACATATATTTAAACGATTCTAAGCAATCTGAGATTGAAAATTTTCCTTGTTGTTTGTATTATAAGTAACAGAGCTTTGCAGTAATTGTTATATGGGGCTTAGGGCTCAGGCTTTGTGTATTAATTATTTTGCAGGGTATTAAAATCTTAGCCAAAATGTTTGTATTTTTTTTTTCTTTTGCATTTAACTTTTAAAACATGCATAGCACCCTGACCATGGGGTGCTATAATAATATACCACTCCGAGAGTTTGAGAATCTCTACACCCAAAAGTTTGTAGGTTCAGTTCCCATTCAGGGCACATACCTGGGTTGTGGGTTCGATCCCCTATTGAGGTGTGTGTGGGAGGCAGCCAATTCATGTTTCTCTCTCACACTGATGTTTCTCTCTCTCTCTTACCCTATCTCCTTCCTGTTTCTCTTCTGTTCTCCTCCCTCTCTCTCTGATATAATAAAAACATATCCTTGGGCAGGATTAAAAAACAACAAATGTGTATAACATGTAATTACCCGAAAAACTGGTGAGCACCCATTACTCTTCTCTTGTGAAAAATAATATCATAAAATTAAATGCTCATTTGAAGACAAATTTAGTGTCTTGGCACATGACAGAAAGAGAAATCAGTAGCACGATTCCATAAAAATAAGTTGGAAAATGAATTCCATTTGATGTGAGATGATTATGACCAACTTTGGGAAGAATTGATTCTTGCTGTCTTCAGGATCACGCCCGCTTTGTATCAGGATGTTACACTCTAGAGCTCCTAGTTCATAAGCCAGTGAGACTGAGTCATTGATCTATGTACAAAAACTGGTTGTTTTTCTTATATCAATTCTGGTAGAGGTGACCAAGGATGGGAATGAAAAGGGTTTAATGCTTCTACTACCATAATGCGTCTGTGTTTCAGGTTATAATACATCTCCTTAACTCAGATCCCATTTTTCACATAATGTAATAACAACACTGCTGGTACCTAGTGATTGGTATTATAAAGTGTGCTGTGAGATAAATGCTGTTATTATAAAAATCCCATTAGCAAGTCCCTGTGTACGGTACATGCAGGGCAGATTTATTAACATACACTCTGTAGTCCCTTTCCTGAAAACAGTTTTACCAGCTATGAAATACTGTGCAATAATGCCATTAATAAATGTACCTAATTGCAGTATATAAAAGTGAAACACTGAATAGCTCGAAACGGCTCCTGTGAATGGTGAGATTATTTCAAGTAGATGCACTGAGCAGGGGCACACTGTGTTCCCCCTTTTCCTACTGCTATATGTCAAGTCAGATCGTTCAAGTGCATAGTCAGGCGGTTAGACTGAGAAAATGTTGGTTCTTTTACCAAAACATGCCAGTAGATGGCAGTGTGACTGTTTTATAAGCCCTTTTTATTCCATATGGAGCTAAAAATTTGAGATCATTCACATTTGCTACCTAAATTACTGTAATTTTCCCCCCAAAAGGGCTCCAAGAACCATTTGAAACTATTGTTTAAATAATTGATAGTTACAAATGAAAAGCCAAGCCTAGAATTTCTAAAATGATCAAAGTTGTTTTAATTTCCCATTGGTCATAGTTGAATAAAAATAATGTTACAAACTATACCATCAATAATTAGGGATTGTAAAGCCTTCGTTTCAAACTAAGGCACTTTTAGCACATTCCTATCAGACCTCCCTTAGGCACTGTGACCAGCTCTGACCCACTGGTACACTCACCATTTATTACAAGATGCAGTAATGATGGTACTTTGAAATTTATATTTTAGTTTCTTCTTTTCTTTTATCTTTTCAATTTTCTTCTTATCCAAATAAATAATCTCTGTTGTTTTTAGGGATACATAAATACTCACAGGCATACCTTTTATATGTATGATATATAAATCTACTTATATAATCTACATATATAAAAGGGTAATATGCAAATTGACTAGACTGTGGGAATGACTGCACTGACCACCAGGGGGCAGACACTCAATGTAGGAGCTCCCCTCAGCCAGCAGGCCCTGATTGGCCTGATTGGGGCCTGCCAGCCAACCTCTTGGTACCTCCCCCCTAGCCAGCAGGGTCTAATCACCCAATGGGGAATGGGGAACTGGGGGTGGGTAGCAGTGGGCACGGACAGTGCCAGGCCAAGGCCTGTGCCATCGGGGCCCTGATTGCCCTGCCAGTTACCCCATACACAGAGGGTGACTGGCAATGGGGGTTGGGGAATGGGGCTGGCTGTGGCCAGCTGGGGAAGATCAGCTCTGATTGCAGGCCAGGCTTAGGGACCCTACCCATATATGAATTTCATAAGCTGGGTCTGTAGTATTAAATATGTCTGAATAAAACAAAGCAAGCTAGTCAGTCTGCAAATACTTTAAGAGTCCACAGCTTCTGAATTCATTGTAAGTTACTAGGTGTATTGGTTAATAAGGCAGATTTTTTTCAATAGATGGAGTTACACATATGTTGATATATATATATATATATATATATATATATATATATATATATATATTCAATTTGATATGTATGCTATTGTATGACAACAAGCTTCAAAACTTCATCTGTCAAATTTGATGAAGATCATAGATATTTTTACATTTACAAATGTTGAATTTTGTGCAAAAAAGAGCATTTGTGGGAAGTTATAATTCATTATTTTATTTTGAAGGAAAGTGCTCTTGAATACTTCAGAAAGCTTATGGTGAACATGCTCCATTTCAAGATACTTGTGAAAGCTGGCTTAAAAAGTGATTATTTCCGGCCGAAACCGGTTTGGCTCAGTGGATAGAGCGTCAGTTTGTGGACTGAAGGGTCCCAGGTTCGATCCTGGTCAAGGGCATATACCTTGGTTGCGGGCACATCCCCAGTGGGGGTTGTGCAAGAGGCAGCTGATCAATGTTTCTCTCTCATCGATGTTTCTAACTCTCTATCTCTCTACCTTCCTCTCTGTAAAAAATCAATTAAAATATATTTTTTTAAAAAAGTGATGATTTCCATGTGAAAGACAAAGAATGTCCAGGTCAACTTGAAAAAATTTGAAGACCAACAATTGCAAGCATTATTGGCTGAAGATGTATGTCAAACACAAAAACTAGTTGAAGAAAGATTAAATGTTGCTCAGCAAACAATTTCCGACCATTTACAGGCAATGGGAAAATTTTTAAAGGAAGGAAAATCTTTTAAAGGTGCCACATCAACTGAAGGAAAGACAAATGGAAAACCAAAAAGTCATCACTAAAATGTTGCTTCGACTGCACAAAAGAAAGTCTTTTTTTTTAATTTTTTTTTTTTTTTGCATTAAATTGTGACAGGCGATGAAAAGTGGATTTATTTTGAGAATCCCAAATGCACAAAATCATGGGTTGATCCAGGTCAACCATCAACATAGACTGCAAGGCTAAATCACTTTGAAAAGAAGACAATGCTCTGCATTTGGTGGGATCAGGAAGGTGTGGTGTGTTATGAGCTTCTAAAACTAGGTGAAACCGTTAATACTGATCACTACCAACAACAAATAATCAATTTGAACCACACTTTGATTGTGAAACATCCAGAATGGGCCAGAAGACACAGCAAAATAATTTTACTTCATGATGATGTACCATCACACACTTCAAAACCAGTTAAAGTCACATTAAATGATCTTACCTGTGAAGTATTAAACCACCCGCTGTATTCACCAGACCTTTATCCTTCAGATTACCACTTGTTCCCCTCAATGGCACACGCACTTTCTGAGAAACACTTCAAAATAAATGAAGAAGTGGAAAATTGGGTCTCTGAATTGTTTGCCTCAAAACAAGAAAAGCTCTATTAGGATGACATCTACAACTTACCTGAAAGATAGGGAAATGCATAGCTATCGATGGACATTACTTTGAATAAAGCACTTTTGATGTTTCTCTTAAAATTATTGTGTTTTCTTTGATTACAAAATCCGCATTATTTTTATTTTATTTTTAAATATATATTTTATTGATTTTTACAGAGAGAGGAAGGGAGAGGAACAGAGAGCTAGAAACATCTATGTGAGAGAAACATTGATCAGCCACCTCTTGCACTCCCCCTACTGGGGATGTGCCCACAATCAAGGTACATGCCCTTGACCAGAATCGAACCTGGGACCCTTCAGTCCCCAAGCTGACACTCTATCACTTAGCCAAACCGATTTAGGCCAAAATCTGCATTATTAACTGGTACACCCATATAAAAACAAAAAAAAAGAATAATATATTCTAGAGAGACTTTATGGGACTTGAGTTTTGTCTAATGTGAAAATTTTAAGAAAATGAAAAAATTGGTGAAAGTTGAAAGCATTTCTATCATAAGATATGAAATTATTATTTACCTCTATATAATTATTTAATTGTATTTGGCCTTAACCTTATGATCCCAGAGAGGAGGGTGGGGGTGACTGAATAAAGAAGATGAAGGGATTAGCTAAAGGACATATATGCATTCTACATGGCCAAGGACAATGTGTTGAAAATCGAGGGAGAGGGTAGAGATGGTCAAGGGAGGCAAAGTGAGAGACATCTGTAATAGTGTCAACATTTTTAAAAAAATAATAAAAACAAGGAAAAAAAACTTGTGATCCCACTTTAGTGAGTGTGTGAGAGGTAGAGATGAAGCCATATCATCAGGGATGGGATATTATGAATGGGGAGTGTGGTATAATGGGGAAACACTGGTCAACTAAAAAATATGATTACTAGTCATAGTCTAACCAGTGCAAAGTCAGTCAAATAAATTGGGTTACTGTTTTAGCAATAAAGTGAATTATAGTAACTTGTTAATGTTAAATATTTTGCCACTCTGATATATGCTTGGAAGTCCAGCCTCAATTTGAAAAGCAAGGCACAACAAAGTGGAATAAATTCAACTCTGAGGAATCCTTTTCAATCCACATTTGAGTCCTAATTATATTCTAATCCAAATGAACTAGAACTAATCAGTTCACATATGGGAAATTGGGATTTTCAAGGTCTGGCTTCTTTCTTTCCAAAAGTCCTAAAATAAGTTTCTTTTTGGGTGTGTGTGTGTGTGTGTGTGTGTGTGTGTGTGTGTGTGTGTTTTGTTTATTTGTTTTGAAAAGCAATCGCTATTCATTATTTTAAAAAAAATATCTATATTGTTGAAAGTATTGCAGATGTCCCCTTTTTTTCTCCCATTGATCCCTACACCCTTTTCCCACTACCTCCTCAGTCCTTCACTGTTCTAATGTCTGTGTCCATGGGTTATGCATATAAGTTCTTTGTTTAATTTCTTCCCTCTGAGATGCTTCAGTGTCTCTGGTTCTATTTTGTTCTTTAGATTCCACATTTAAGTGAGGTCATGTGATAGTTGTCTTTTTCTGACTGACTTATTGAACTTAGCATACTACTCTCTAGGTCCCTCTCTGCTGTCTCAAAGGGTAAGAGATCCTTTTATTTTTATTTATTTATTTATTTATTTTTTACAGCTGATAGTATTCCATTGTGTAAATGTACCACAGCCTTTTTATCTTTATCCACTCATCTACTGATGGGCACTTGGGCTGTTTCCAGATTTTAACTATTGTAAATTGTGCTGCTCTGAACATAGGGGTGCTATGTTATCCCACAGACAGGGCTTTCTTTTCATTTTGATGCTGGTTTCCTTTGCTATGCAGAACCTTTTAGTTTATATAGTCCTATTGTTTATTTTTTGCCTTTGTTTTTCTTGCCCTGGGCAACATGTCTGTGAAAATTCTTCTATGCGTGAGATGTCTATTTTGCTGTCTACATTTTCTTTTAGGATTTTTATGGTTTCACAACCTACATTTAAGAATTTTATCCATTTTGAGCTTATTCTTGTATACACTGTAAGTTCATGGTGTAATTTAAATTTTTTTCATCTGTCTGTCCAATTTTCCCAGCACCATTTATTTAAGAGACTGTCTTTATTATTTGAAAATGGAGGGAAGAGCATACAATAGAGTAAAGAAGTCTTTTTGGATGTAGTAAGAGAAAGGCCATAAGCCACAAAGGACCCTTGGATTTGTATTGAGATATCTATTAATAATTTAAAGAATAAGTGGGCTAGTGTTTAGAAGTAGGGAAAGTAGCCACTGTTAAGATGTATATTTTAGTATCTTATATAATAAAA
Source organism: Pipistrellus kuhlii (assembly GCF_014108245.1). Taxonomy (NCBI): domain Eukaryota; kingdom Metazoa; phylum Chordata; class Mammalia; order Chiroptera; family Vespertilionidae; genus Pipistrellus; species Pipistrellus kuhlii. The sequence continues at coordinate 39,062,615 of NW_023425584.1, forward strand.
AGGTATTATGCAAATTGACCACCATGCCCACAAGATGTCCACCCCCATGTGGTCACAAGATGGCCACTATAAGATGGTCAGCATGGGAGGGCAGTTGTGGGCAGTCAGGCCAGCAGGGAAGGGAAGTTGGGGGCGGGGGAGACCAGGCCTGCAGGGGAGGGCTTTTGGGAGGAATCAGGCTAGCAGGGAAGGGCAGTTGGGGGGGACTAGGCCTGCAGGAAAGGGCAGTTGGGGGCAATCAGGCTGGCAGGGGAGCAGTTTGGCAAGCATGCTGACAGGGGAGTAGTTAGGGGGTGATCAGACTGGTAAGCAGAAGCTGTTCGGGAAATCAGATAGGCAGGCAGGCTAGTGATTGGGAGCCAGCAGTCCTGGATTGTGAGAGGGATATCCAACTGCTGGTTAGACCTGATGGGCCTTAATTGGCAGTCAGACATCCCCCGGGTGGACCAGATTGGAGAGGGTGCAGGCTTGGCTGAGGGATACTCTCTCCCCACCTCCCACCCCCCAGTGCATGAATTCCATACAATGGGCCCCTAGTTGTGTGTGTGTGTGTGTGTTCAATAATTGCTTTGAATTTTTTATTTTATGACTTTAAAAAGTTGATTTTTCTCTCTTATGAGCTGTTTTAGATGAACCCTTATAGTTTGTACTGCAAGGTCAAATACAGAAGAAAAATAAGTAGCTCAACTCTCACTGTCGTAATTGGGGAAGAGACTTCCCTCTCCCTTTTTTCTTAGAGCATTTGCCTTAGAAAACTTGTAGTACTTTCTGGGCTCTCTGAAATGTATAGACAGCAAATCCTTTACAAGACTAAATAAATCTTTTATCAGGTGACCTTTCTTCAGCTTTATGACCCAGGAAAATCTTACTCAAGAACCTGCAAACCATCTCTTTGAAATGCTAACATCAAGGGAGGTAGCACTATAATCTCTCCATTTCTGCTGGGAAGCTTGGAGCCTAAATTGATATTAGTCACCTTGCTCCAAGGAGCAAAACTACTTCTTGTCATAAAAATGAGGGTTTATTTTTTTATTTTTTATTTCCCCCCCCCCCCCCGATAAAACTAATGTTAACACACATGGTCACTACAATTACCAGGCAAAGTTAGGATTAATTATTTATCCTAACAATGATTTTGTCATTGTGGCAATGAAAGGAGTTTTTAGGAGTAAAATAGGCAGGTTTAGGGAGTTTTAAGAATTAGGGGTTCCATGGAGGAGGGAGGCACAGTTGGCTGGGAACTTGGAGCTGGCAAAAGGCCTACATTCACAAAGAACTAAAGATACCACAGCCTAAAGGGAGAGGAAGACACCCATTCACAAGAGATCAGGGGAAAGCCTCAGGGAATATAAAAACAAAGGGGAGAAAGAGGAAAACAGATTTTCACAGAGAATGGAGAATTCTACCACAGGAGGGGGAGAATAAACAGGGGGACCCCAGGTCTTGAAACTCTGAGAGTGACCAATCAGAGGAGAATATCAGGACACCAAGAACTGCAGCCTTTATAAACCTCAGGACTAAGGGGCTTAATGGGCTCCTCCTTTGAAACCCCCTCCTCACTTGGGAGTTTTTGCTTGTTTCTCAGTAAATTTCCACCTTTTGTTCTTGGCTCCATTCTTGGAATCCAACTGGACAAGAATGGGGGAATTTCCTTTGCTTCCTGCCCAGAGGAAAACCACACATTTCTGTTTGATTTTCCTGTTTCAGCAACAATGATGTAGTCAAGTCTTCTTACTTGAGGACTAGTTATTGTTTATTTTGAAAACTTTGAGATAATAGATTGTATTTGCTTGGCCTTATAAAAGAGTGAGATTTCTTTTTGTCTTTGCAAAGTCTTAGCTGATTGCCCAAGATACTCATTATGGTCTGGCTCAGTGCTTATTCAGTAATAGAAGGATTTTCTTTTTCTTTGTGGAGAGGATTTCTGGATTGCGAGATTTTGGTTTTAATTATACATATATATATATATATATATATATATATATATATATATATATATATATATTTTTTTTTTTTTTTTTTTTTTTTTTTTTTTTTTTTTTCTCAACAGTAGTTAACCAGAATTCAGTTTTAATTTTCTTACATTGGATTTTCTTCCTACCTACTTAATTAAACTTTAACTATTACTCTGGGAAAGAGCAGATCTCTGTACTAGTTACAAATTTCTATTGATATACTGTAGTTGCAATTTATCTCATTGTTTTTCTTGGGAGATATTGTGTGCCATATAGCATTCTATATTCTATCAAATAAAGCAATCAAGCAAGGCATAAAGAAGAAAGCCATCAGGGAAAATTTAATGCTTTGCAAAACAAGGAAGTAAACCCTTTAGATGAGTTTCCATTTTTAAAAATCCATTGTTTTATATAAAATGCCTTAGTCAATAAATGTAGCTTTGTTTTTCAACATTGTGGGTAAAGCAGCGTTAAATATGTAAAAATACTAAAACACTATTCAAGAGTATAATTTCATATAATTTAGTTTTAAAAAATTTAAGCACATTTTCTATTAAAATAGAATCTTATTTTTAAGAAAAATATGAGAAGACAGAAAGTTTTTGTGTCCCATAAAAGGGGTCATATCAAAATAATAATTCATGGTGAGATCTCTGTATTTTAAATTTTTTTCCTTCAACTACCCTTGAAATTGTTCTTTAATCAGTAGTTTCATTAGACATGTTTCCATCTGCCACTATCACATACATATGGGATTAATAAAACCTGTTCTTTGAAGTAATGTTTTGATAGTTATTTTTAAATTAAGTGTCTAGATAGAAAGTTATATACCTTTAATTTTGCAAAATTTTCTTAAAGACAAATTAAAATAGAAAGATATATTTGCCTTTTATAAGTGGCAAATCTTCACTTTTTAATAGAATAATAAGCATAAAACATCCATAGTTTCCAAGTTTTTTTCATTCTTGCTGTTTTACTTATAAAACTATATGCAAAGGTATAAAATAAAGCCCACCTCAGTTCTTTAACAGTATTTGCAAATCAATCTTAAAGTATAAATTAGATTCTTTAAGAAGAGGGAGTTGAAAGAATAGCAAATATAATCTGAGTATTCTTAATATCTGAACTCTGTGGTATCCAAGGACCTCTAAATGATTAGGTGTTGAAGGTTAGATTGGATGTCATTCAAATAACAATTTTCCCTGGACTGGCAATAATATCATAGACTGGCCTAAGACCTCAAAGTCATAAGTTATTATCAACCTGTCTTCAGTAGAGATGTTATTTCATAAAAATCTCTAAGGTTAAAGGAAGTGATTTAACTTGCATTCAGCATCTTTTACTTCCCTTATTTGAGGAGTGATATACAGCAAATTTTCAATACTTATTTCTTTTGGAAAATATCATGATTAATTCATTGTTAAACACATTACTTTTATAAGACTGACAGTTCACACTGATTTAAACCAAGTGTTTTTCTCCAATCAATCAGCTTTATTGATATCTTTAGTGTTCTTAGTATTATACCAGGTATATGCGGGTGCTAAATAAAGGACTGTGGCAAGTTCTACTATTGAAAATAAAAGTTTCTTCATTTCTCACTGTTCTTATTCAGATTTTTAGCTGTAGCTTTGGTAACATGGTGAGGTATGAAAATCTGAAGGCAAAATAGACTCAGTACGATAGAGTTAGAAAGATCCTAAGAATCTTAGTTGGTTTCTTCTTTCAGTCAGAACTGTATCATCTTAACTATGTGAGGATAAGTGTAAGAATATTTTCAAGAGTAACAATCTGTTTTAGTGTGAGCAACCCTGAGTCTGAAGAAAATGATCACATGACCAAATCTTTAAGAAAATGTTTTTCACTAACTCTCTTAGTGGAGTTTTACTGATTCTGTGATATAGTTTGAAACACGTAATCGGTTGTCCTCAACTTGTGACTTTTCCGATTTGAGTAAGTAAATTATTTTACTTTCTATGATTTTACTCATTGGAAGGTAAATATGCTTAATTTATTTTTTAAGACATATCTTTATTTTAAAATAGTATCTTAATTTCTAATCATATTCAAGTAAGTCTGCATTTCTAGAAAAGTCTTTTAAATTTCTTTCAATGTTTTTTTCTTTCTGATTTAGTTTTTTTTCCTGAAAAGAATAAAATTAAAATTTGCCATCCTATTATTTTTTTTCTGAAAGCTAAGGGAACTACAGTTTATCAAAGTTTACCTTGAATTTCTCTATATTAAGACATTCTTTGGGAAGAAAGTATTTTTAACTTAATATGAGTTAGATCTACATATGTAATAACTAGTACTTTAAAGTGAATAATCTTTATAAGACCTCAGACGTGTAATAAGTATTTTTACCCTGATTCAGACCAGACTGATGGTAAGTTCTTCTGTGACATCTTCCGCTATATTTAATATTCTGATCTTATAAAGGCCAACTTGGTTTTATGTGTCATCAAAATTCTATAAATGGTAAATTAATTGTTTATTAAGAGTTAGTTTCATAGCAGTGATAGCAAAATGAAAAGAAAATTGGATTGGTCAAACTAAAAAATGATTAGTATTTTTATGTTCTGTGAGGGCCAACGTGCTGACTCCTGAGTTTGCTGATTCCCCGTATACTTCACTGGGAAGGGTTTTAAGCAGGTGTTTAAAATTGTTTTATTTCTTATCATATAAAATAACAATTGGTAGTTCCTAGCAAAGGCTAGATCCTTAATATGCCCAGAGTTTAGGAGTAATTAAACATGTTTATATTCTTTTCCAAGGTTGGGTTGGAAAGTTTGCATATATAGGTCTTAGGAGAAAACTGTTTAATAGTGCCCAATGGGGGAGTAGCAGCAGTGAGACAAACAAGAAAGTCCTGGAACAGAACACTCTAAGTTAAAGGAAAACAGTGTTGAGTTGAAAACAATTTACTATTTCTGTGGCTGAAATGCATATTTTTAAGTGTATGCATGAGTGTAAATATAACATTATTCATATCGGTATGTGAATCTAATATGCATCCCACACCTAATATTTACATTATGATTTCATTATTACTGTTGCAATTTACATTATTCATTTTAAAGGTCACCATATGCATATTATCATGTATTTTCATAGCTTCTGTTTTGTGTTCTCTATTGCACATTTACATAGGCAAAGGGAAAGCATTCCAGGTTACTGAAACCCAATTGTAACAAATTTTCACTGTAAGTTTGAAGACTAATAGCTAAGATATTGCATAGAACTAATATCTTTAATGACATTGTTTCATTACATGTATCTTCACTCCACAGTGATACAGGTACACAATCCATTGTCCACAATGCTGAAATCCCAAAGATCGCAACTATTTTTGAAACCAATTTTAAATATAACCTTTCCCAAACTATTACTATTTACGGTGTTTATCTTTCTTCATATGTTTATCTGCATATATATTAAAGTTTGATTACTGTGTGGAGTGCCGTGAGAATTACACAATACACAATATATGCATCAAATTAACCTTACAAAACGTGATAAATTCTAAATCACCAAACACATCTAGCCCCCAGGGTTTTAGATGAAGAATTGGGACTTGTGTTATTTAAACCAAGGTGAGATTTTAGACCCTTCTATTCTGAATTTGCATTTCTGAAATTAGTTGTGCATCACTAATTTGTTATTGAAGGTCAGGTAGAACGAAATGTTAAAGCTGGAATGTAGTTAGAGATCCTTTACTTCAATCATGAGCCCTCTTTTTTAGCAAGATAATCTGTTGGCTAATGAAGTAGATTATTATTTTAAAATTATGCAGGTAGCGAATGATTGAAGATTGAATCCAACTCTATTATCATCTCCTGGAAAAAAAAGAAGTAAAAAGTAAGGTGGAAGCTTTCCATGGTAACGTAAAGAAAAATGTGAGAGCTTGCCCTTCAGTGGGGGGAACTGTACTAGGGCAATAAGATGACCCAATGGAAAAATGGACTCTGACCTTTGCCTCACATCATATACAGAGGCCAATATAAGATGAATCATGGCCCTAAATAAAGTAAAGTAAAGTAAAGTAAACACAAACTATAAAAGAAAAATAAAAGTAGAGGACACAAACTATAAAAGAAAAATAAAAGTAGAAGATAACTTGGACTTCAAAAGTAAACAAATTTATTTTTATCACATGACACAATAAAGGAGAAGGAGTTGTAAAATACAGAATAAAAAAATGTCCAAATGACAGATATATCAAGAATACATAAAAGGCTACCACAAATCAATAAAAAAGATAAATCACCCTATAAAAACATACACTCACACACACACACACACACACACACACACACTGTTGAATTCACTTCACAAGAGGGGGTATCCAGAAAAAGACCAGTAAGCAGTTAACAAGGGGCCCAACAATTGTAATCATTAGGAATATGCTAAGCACAGTGAGAGAGCATTACTACCCACCCAAACTGTGAGAACAAAACAGAAGACAACATGACATTACTGTGTAGAGTGCCATAAGCTTGTGGAGAAAATGGAACATCCCTCACTCTGGACAGAGTGTAGTAAATAGGGACAATTACTTTAGAATACTGTTTGGCAATATTTGCTATTCATAAATACACATCTAACAGATATTAATTACAGCGAGTGAAAAATCAAGCCAAGACTAAAGGAAACCTACTATTGTTTTAAGCCATATGAAGCTAAAAGCTGGGCAAAATTAATCATTTGTGATAAAATTTAGAACTCTGGTTTCCCTGGAGAAATAGGTTGGGAAGGAATCCAGAGGAACCTTTTTGGATAAGAGAAATATTCTACAACTTGGTGCTGTTAAAGTGGAGAAACATTTGTACAAATTTCTCCTGAAGCTGCATACTTAAAATTTTGTAACACCAGTAACCAAGTGAAATTAAAGAAAATAAATTTAATTTAACATGAATCTCCTCCCTATTATGGGCATTACCTAGAACATTTAAATTATTTCACTCTGTCTTGCTAAATTTGAGAGAAAGAAATTCTAAGCCTAAATAGAGTATTTTTTTTTTCCTGAGGTCTAGAATTCTGCAGTGGCAACTAAAATCATGTAAGAAGAGAGAGCACATCTGAAGTATCTTTGGGGAACTATATCTTTCTTGATAGAATCTTACATTTATTTGGAATAGGGCCATGTAAACTATTTACCTATGATGTGTGCATTTTAATTTTGAGATTTCAGATTCAGTCGAAATCATAACAATTTATAAGTAACAGACAGAGGAAAATGCATAATTCTGTTAATAGTTAATCTTTATTAAGTTCAATAAAATTTATGAAATAAACTCCGTGTACATGAACTAAAAAATTACATGATAATTATTTTCTTTGTTTTAAAATATATTTTATTGATTTCAGAGAGGAAGGGAGAGGGGAAGAGAGATAGAAACATCAATAATGAGAGAGAATCATAGATCAGCTGCCTGCTGCACGCCCCCCACTAGGGATACAGCCCGCGCAACCCAAGCATGTGCCCTTGACCAGAACTGAACCTGTGACTGACAGTGTATTCACTGAGCCAAACCAATTAGGGCCATGATCATTATTTTATAAATATTTATTGTTGTTTATAGGTATAAATTAATTTCTGTCATTTAAAACTCTGAATTAAGTTTTAGGGTATTTTCTTCTTTAAATATTTAATATAAAGTGATAAAATTACATGTATTCAAAGAGCAAAATGATTTACAATAATATTAAAATTTTAATGAGTATTTTGGCTCTCATGTAAAGACTATCATGGAATGAAATAATTTAAATTAAAATAGCAGCACCTTCCACCATCACTTATTTTATCAATTACTTTTGTGGCTCAATAGCTCAGTCTTGAGTCACTTTCCTATGTATTTATGTAACGTCAAGACTTTAAATTTTTCCTACTGATTATGTCAATACCTGTCACTTCATGAGTTGTGGGCTGAGCTAATTACATGAAAAAAGTTGATGAGTCAATAGTGTGAGTCATATTAAAGCCCTAATTATAAAATTAACTTATATTCTTTCAAAAAACATTCATAATCCCTGGTAGAGTTCAGATTCAAAAGAAGGTTTTCTATAGGGAGCTCTTCTGTTCCCGGAATTGCCTTTTACAAACTTGATTTTAAATTTCCACTCTGTATGGTACCATACTTTTTTTTTTTTTTTTTTTTGGTCCAAGGAAAGAAACAGATGAATGTCATTATTTTTAAAAATTTAGATTGGCTCAGTTTGGAAGCTATTTTTTAGGATTCAATTAGATGCTTTGAGAAGTTATTTTAACGCTTAGTTTTTAGAACTATGTTAAAATACAAAACTGCCTCTTTCCATGTGCTGTCCCTATATTTGGCTTGCAAAGTATAGAGGTTAAGAAGGGGTAAAACTTGATTTCAAACTCACCTTCTACAATACTTTAAGCCCACTATTATTTTCACAATTTTCAATTTATTAAAAATATTTGGCATTATTTATTCCCCCCCCCCCATAAAAAAGTAAATGTTATATATATATATTTTAAATCTTTTTGAAAACCTTAAGTATTTGCCCACGTTAGTCAACTCAGTATTTGGTACATGAAGTTGTGTAACCATTTTGGTTAAACCAGTTGACCCATAGTCAATGAACTATTAATCAATTAAACTGATGGTTTACAGATTCAGTTTCAATAGAATTAAATTAAAAATACAAAAGCAGTATTGAATCCAAAACAGACTCCTTCAACTTCTTGTATAATACTACTGAATTTATCTCTGAAATAGTGTTTGATATAATCATTGTATTACAATTATTAATACACTTGAGGCCCAGTGCTCGATGATGCCACCTTGCTGCCTTTGATCTGGCCCGGAGCCACCTTTCCGCCTTCCCATGCTGCCTAAAGGCCTGGAGTGCTGGGGGGTGCGGAACACCTGTGTAGTCACCATGGTAACATTGCAAGTGTCCCACCCCAGCTGATCAACACCTGTGTATGTAAATTAACCTGCCATCTTTGTTGGGTTAAATTGTTTACAAATTCCTGATTGGCTAGTGGGTGTCACAAAGGTATGGTCAATTTGCATCTTTCTCTTTTATTAGTGTAGATGTTTGGGGGGAGTAATGTAATTGTATATTTGTATTTGTTCAGGTTTCACCTTCATAATACCTAAGTGATACCATATGAAATAAGGCAGAATCATTCATTGGGTTGTGCTAAAAACTTAATGTCAAGGAGAAGGTTTATCATTTGGGACTATTCTTGATTACAGCTCTTCTTTTATGGTCATCAAATTATAAGTTTTCTGGCTGCAGTTCCAGGGTAAAATGAGTTAAGTGTGACATAATGAGCCAGTCCCTGGTCTTTGCATAAGATCTGGATCCAATTTCAGCTCTGGCCTTAGCAAGTTATTGGTTTTAGTATCTTTCAGTCTGTAAAACATGCTTCTTGAAAAATCTGAAGTGAAGTTTCATACCTAAAAATTATCTTCTACCTCAATTGGTCTTTTATTTTAGAATCACTTAAGTAAAAACTATTAGATCCATGTAAATAAGACAAGTGACTTTTATGTGTTGTTTAAAAACAAAACAAAAGTTTGTCCTAATTTCTGAAATGATAATTTGAGTCCAATAGTAATTAGTTTCTTTGTTTTATGTTAATTAAAATGTATGCTTTCCTTGGAAGCAGTACCATAAAGGACTACTAATTGTTTCTTTCAATTTTTTAAATTAACTTTAACATATTTACATGGAAGAAAAACTATACTGTGGCAAAATAAAGGTCTAATATTTTAATTTTATGTGAATAAATATATGCTACTCTATATGTCTTGGTAATATAAAATACATTTATTATATTTGGTTTCACATAATCAAAAGGCAGAGTAGTATTAAAAGGTTAATTTAAATACTAACTTTTATTGTATTAATTTTAGTAAGGCATAGAAGCAGTATTAGTAATTTTAAAATGTGTTGCTTATGAAACTATTTAAGCACTTGTAAATTGAATTGAATTTCTAGAAGAGTGCCAACCAAGAAATCATCTTCTAAACATTTCTCAGTCTCTAATACATGTTAATGTTAACATTTTGCAAAACGTATTTGCTGATTTTGTTAATACATAAAATGTATTTGCATGTAAATATTAAAAGTATTAAATTTAGTTTGCAGGATTCTTTTTAATTATTTCTAGCTAGGTCACTCTTTAGAGAGGTATCCATTATGTAGATTAGGGAGAATTTGAGATAAGAAAGGAAATGTTGATGAAGTTTTATGTCTACTTCAGGCTATAGGATGTACCCTCTGTGGGGAATGGAGCTATCCAACCAGTCTACAATCATAATTTCTCATTTGGTTGATTGTCTTTACAGAGAAATCTCAGCCTCAGGTTTTTTTTTTGTTTGTTTCTTTGTTTGTTTTTTGTTGTTTTAAAATACAGGTTGAATTCAATATTATTTTGTATAAGTTTCAGGTGTAAGCATGGTGGATAGACAATGATATACTTCACAGAGGATTGCCCCCAATGTTTCTAGTATCCACCTGGCACCATACATAATTGTTATAATATTATTAACTATACTAGAGGCCTGATGCACAAAATTTGTGCATGGGTCCCCCTCAGCTCAGCCTGCACCTTCTCCAATTCAGGTCTCCTGGATCAGGCCTAAACTGACAGTAGGACATCTCTCTCACAATCCTGGACTGCTGGCTCCTAGTTGTTCACCTGCCTGCCTTCCTGGTGACCCCTAATTGCCCCCCGTAGGCCTGATTATCCCTCACTGCCTTTGTGTACAGGCCTGATCACCCCTAACTGCCCCACCATGCCAGCCTGGTCAATCCTTTGGTGGTCCCTCATTAACCCCCCTGCCAGCCTGGTTGCCCCACACAGCCTGTTCAGTTGTCTGTTCGGTTGCAATGGTTGTTTAGGCTTTTATTATTATAGATTTATCCACTGTCTCTTGATAGGCACTTGGGTTGATCCTATAGTTTGACTGTTGTAAATAATGCTACAATGAACATGGGGCTGCATATATTCTTTCAAATTGGTGTTTTGGTTTTCTTCAGATATATTCCCAGAAGTAAAATCACTGGGTCAAAAGTCTTGAATGAGGTTTTCAAAGCCATGTCTGAGAAACACTTACCCTGGATACCCCAGACTCAGTGGTTAAGACTCTCCCACGTGTCTTCTCCATCTCCATTGAACTGCTCTTCTTGTGACCCTGCTATTACAGACCTCTTCCAGTCCAGCTTTCTCTCATGGTGTTCATTCCATTTAGAGCACTCCCACCTCCTCATTCACCCTTAAACACAGTTTAATGTGCTTTTCTTTCAAAAGTATGACCACGGTTTCTTGGCCTCACCTGAACCTTCCATTTCCTGATCTGTTACGTAGAGCTCATATTACTGATTGTATTACATATATGTTAGAGTTTACCTTAAAGTAAGTTCCATGAGGACATGGATTTTGTTTAATTTGCCTGCATTCAGAATAGCTCTTGATACTGATTAAATATTTTTTAAACGAACAAGTCGTCGTTTCTTTTCCTTGGAGCTGTATCTGTTCTCCGTAGAGAATGTTTTGTTTTCCATTCTATTAAAGTGATTAGGCTTGAGGGCTTAACTCAGGTGACAAGAAACAAATTTTTCCTGAGGATGTTTAAGAAATAGGTGAATTAACTGTAAACCTGTATCAGGCTTCACATTTTTTATAAAAGAAAAAAATGCACAATTATTATGGGTCCAGAAATACCACAAACTACACTATACTCTGAGGAGATAGTTGTCTTATTTATAATTATCTCTGAAAATTCACCAAAATGAAAATGTATGCTTAATATACCCACATAATATTTTCAGTCTAGAGATGGAATATTAGTTATAACATTTATTCTTTTTTTGTCATAGATTTTTACACCCTTGCAAAAAACCTGGGGACAAGTGCTAAGTCATTTGATTTATTTAACTCTGAATTTCTTTGCTTTAGGATTATAAATCAGACTCTTATTGTCACTTTAATGCAGAAAGAGTTCTTTTGTGTTCATAATATAGATCAAGATGTGATTTAAGTCGTATCTTGTCAAGGTAACTCCTTTTTAAACTATGAGAAGAGACTTGGCTGTAGCCCAAAACTAATGGGAGTCATATTTTATAATAAAAAGCAATATGTTAGTAATAGAGGCTTTGCTGCTTCTCACAGGCTCCACAAGCACAAAATCTTGTCAGTTTTCACAGCTAACGCATTTTTTGTCAAGTCATAAGCTCTTTTAAAAAAAAAGCCTCTGTTTAATATTGTGGAAGACAGAAATTCTAATTTTCCTACAGAAGCAGTGAAAATAGAGATCTTAGCCTGGAGGAATAAGGTATGAGAGTCTGACTATCAAAGGAATCCCATTTTGAAAAGAGAGACCATCAGAAGGTAGAGTACTGTGAATATAAAATGAAACAAAATTTCAAATGGAACATATTTGCCAGTTCGTATTGCCAGTTCTTTTTCACATTTCCAACATTTTATAAATGCACCCTTCAACTGATCGAATGTAAGGAGATGACAGGAAGCAATTTATATTGTTCACATCTACCATTTAATGACTCCTGTGAGAAATGAAAGCTAATGTCACTTGTGTTTGTACAGACTGCGGACACTGGGCATACATTGCTTATGTGTGGTGACTACTTGTCTGTAATGTAGTGAGATATTGATATGAAACTGCAGCAGAAGTTTTGAGAAAGGTTGTTGCTTAAACTTGTGACTTCTGTGACTGATGGCATAAGAAAGCCAAAGATATATTGCACAGAATAAAAGACTAGTGTGACTTATGTTAAATGGGGGCAATTCATTTAAAAATACTGATTGCATTAACAAATCATCTTCTTGGAGAGGCAAGTCAGTTTTATTTATTAAGTTTATAAATTTTTATGAAAGAGAATGTCTAGTTCAATCTACCACTTTAACTTATGGAAACTCACTTTTTCTCCATGTTTTGCATAACGTGTGAGATTTCCACAGCTCTCATTTGCCTAAGGACTCCCTGAGTTTTCAAAGATTTCAGCACTTTAAGTATATTCATGTGTCTTTTTTGTTTTTGTTTGCTTGTTTACCCTCACCCTCACCTGAGGGTGTTTTTCCATTGATTTTTAGGGGAGTGGAAAGGAGGAGGAGAGACAAAGAGAAGCATCAGTGTGAGAGAGGCACATCATTTGGTTGCCTCCCACACTTGCCCTGACTAGGACTGAAGATTAAGTCTATAACCGAGGTATGTGCCTTTGATGGAAATTGAACCAGGGACCCTTCAGACCTCGCACCCACACTCTATCCAGAGTTAAACTGGCTAGGACTCATGTGGCTTTTAATACTTAGTTTTGAATCATGAATATCCATTACATCCACATTGCTATACCTCTCTCCACTTTTCCTCCTTTGTGTGGGTGGAACAGCTGGAGAAAAGAATCCTCAGTAGTTTAGGAGATGCGATTTTTTTTCTTCGCTCTTTGTGCTCTGAAATGAATTTACTATGTCACAGATATCTTTTGTAAAAATCATTCTCTCCTTGAATTATGTGAAAACTGTGCTCTTCATTTACATGACCAAATTCCAAACAGCAACTGAGCTGCTTTGGACATAATAATAAAATTCTATCACTTACCTCATCTTTTATTCTTTTCAAATTGCTTTGTAAGGTAATTGAAATATTTATAAACTAATTTTCAGATGAAAACCCTGCAATTCACAAAATTTAAGTAAAAAATAGAATAACTATAAAAATATAGGTCTTGTAACTCTAGTGGGCCTTTCCTCCTTACAAAGAACACAGGTGCCTTGTTATAAGGAACATGGATCCAAATTAAACATTTCAGTAGAACCTGAAACTTTAACTTTTCACCTTATCTTTTCTTGAGCACATCTAGAGAGTAACATGCTAAAGTAATATATATATATAAAATATATATTTATATATATTATATATATATATATATATTTCTTCTATTTGTAACCTAATATATATATATATATATATATATATACATATATATATATATATATTTCTTCTATTTGTAACCTAATAAAACACACTTAATTTTATTTACTAGCATTTTGTTACTAGTACAGATAATATCACTTTCATAGACCTAGACTATCATATTCAAAGTCATATTTAGATAATTTTATTAGAATTAATTTGTTTATATTATCAATTAAAACTTAATTGTTACATTTTATAATTTTCATACTTTAAAATTTTTATTCTTGATACCAGTACCTATTATTAAAATTCATTACTTGTTTAGAAGAGAAAGCTGCTTTTTTTGATCCTAGGTCTATGCTAAAAATGGAGAATTGTGTGACTAACTCCATTAAGATCAGTTAGTGTAGTGAAAGAATATCATTCATCTCAATTCCATTCTGATGCCATAACATGTATTGGTTGTCTGTAAATATTTTCCCTAAGTAATCTCATGGACTTCCAAGATTTGGGCTACCAGAGATAAGCTCAGAACTCTTGAATTTCCGCCTCCAATCAATAACCTGTCCTGAGTTACAAATTACGTACTTACTGCCTCACTTACACATTATGTACTCTCTGCCCTTAGATGTCTTAAAGACAAACTAATGAACTCATGACCCCTTCCTCCACTTGGATGATCCCTTCCTTCACTGTTTCCAGTCTCATTCAAGAATAACACAATATACATGGTTGCTGAAACCAATGATTTTGAAATCACCCTTGACTCTTCTATTTCTCACTTTGCTCCTTAAATCCGTCACCAAAGTGTGTTGGTCCAAGTACTTCCCCATTCTTTCACCTTGAGCCTAGTCATTCATTACCTAGACTAGGGATAGTCTCTCGGTCATTTTTCCTAATTCCTATTGCCAACCTAACTTTCCAAATACATACAACAATCAACTGTGAAAACATATTGTATATAGCCTCAGTCTTTAGTTTAGTTTTAAGGTTGAGTAGGTATTTTTGGCAAGTTGGTACCTCTTCTATGTAAAGTATTATCTCTGTCCATCTCTTGAGTTTTATCTCCTTCCTCTGGACTTCCATGCCTGTGTATGCTTCAGATAAATGAAATTATTTCCATTGGTTCTGCACACACTTTCTCTTTTCACATCTAGTCACTAAAACAGAAAATTTCTTCTTACTGGAGCTTCTTTTCCTCAACACTGCATTTTCACATACATAAGGTTATAGCATCCTTTTTGTATTGACTACGATGTCATACTTTGCTAATCTCCCCAGAGCAGATTTGGTGTCCCAGTGAATGATACTCCTGGACCTCTTTTAATAAAACTCATCAAAATTATAATTATGTATTTATTACTTGTCTTTCCCTCTAGAATTTAAATTTGATCAGGGCAAATAATTTTATTTCCTTTGCTGAATTTCTTCTATCATAGACAAAATATAAATTCAATGAACATATGAGTATTTATTTAGTAAATGAATATAATTTTTATTCTTGATTATTTTCCCATTATACTATCCATTTCTGGAAGTATCATGCCATTTCATTTGTGGATATATATATACATACTTATATAGTCATTTAGTTCTGCCCTTAGTCAGTGGTAAATATGATTTTCAAGAATTGGACTCTTCTATAGAGAGCAAATTTTGTTTTTTGGTAGTTAAACTTAGTGTTTAAAAATTATTTGACAATTGTTATTAACATCTATGAAAATGTCTTGGGCAAGATATATAAGCATAAAACCTAAATACTGTCAGAAAACAAATCACAAATTTTAAACCTCATTAATTTACATCATACCTGTACAGCCCAGGAATTTCACTTATTTTATATGACACTCTTGTATCCATAACAAGTCATAAGTTATTACATTTGAAAGTTTTAGTTGACCTATGGATTAAATAAGAATGTGATTAAATAAAAATTATATTTAATTTTCATACTTTTGAGCTATGGTTTGACATTTTTTTGTGATTTTGTCAAATACACCCTACATTCTAATCTCCCTTCTGTCACAAAGCTATATTCCACTGATAATTATAAATTATCTTGAGGTTTTTGGTTGCTCCATAATGTTCAGAAAGGAAAATACCATTGGTCATTTCCACTCAAAAATATATGTGGCCTTACTTTGTCTTCTGCTCCTATCTTAGGCTGGAGAGCACATGCAAGAGACAGGGACTCATAACTGCTCTGAGTGACAAAGCAAGTTTTAAACAATTCTCATTTAAAAGAATGACAGTATCTAGAAATCCCAAAGTACTAGCAGATTTCCTTGAGATGACACTTTTTAAAGTTATTAAGTTATAAAATTAAGAAATGCATCAATATGGCAAAGCTTACTAACTTTCCTCAGTATCTGTTCTCACACTACTCCCTTCCATACCTGTATTAGTAGAGTCCATGGAAGTCCAGATGGAGATCACATTTCCCAGCACTCTTGTCTGTTTCCTCACAACCAAATTCTTACTCATGGAAACTAAGCAGCAAGTCTCATGCTGACTCCTAATAAAATACTGCCCCCCCTTTATTTCTCTCTTCTTCATTTCTGGAGTAAGTTAGCTGGGTGACAGCAAAATGTCAGAAGTCTGGGTCCTTAAAACACCTATGGCTGTGATAGCTCCTAAACTATCTGGGACTGAAACCTGGGGAAACATGCAATTTGAAGAAATATCTATATTTTTATATATTTTTCCATAATCATCATTTTATTTACTAAATAATTCAATTAAATTATAAATACATATGCATATATGCATTCATAACTATATCCCTGTACATGCACACATTTTAAATTTTGCTGACATATAGATTAACATTTTATATTATAGTGTGTGTTTTTTCAGTGGTACAAATGTGATATGATTAGGCAAGGGATTATTAAGGAAAGTGGACTTGAATGTTTTTCAAACAAATTATTTATCTATTTGCTCTTTTTTGATGGAAAATGCTTGAATATAGGACTAGTCTGCCTTAGAAAATATAAATAGATTAAACATGACTAACTAGAAGTTGCTGACTGTTTTTTTTAATTTATTTAAATATATATTTTATTGCCGAAACTGGTTTGGCTCAGTGGGTAGAGCGATGGCCTGCTGACTAGAAGGTCCCAGGTTTGATTCCCATCAAGGGAAGCATGTACCTTGGTTGTGGGCACATCCCCAGTGAGGATATTTTATTGATTTTTTATTTTATTGATTTTTTACAGAGAGGAAGGGAGAAGGATAGAGTTAGAAACATCAATGAGAGAGAGACATCTATCAGCTGCCTCCTGCACACCCCCAACTGGGGATGTGCCGGCAACCAAGGTACATGCTCTTGACTGGACTCAAACCCAGAATCCTTCAGTCTGCAAGCCAACGCTCTATCCACTGAGCCAAACCGGTTTCGTCTGCCAACTGTTTTGAATGCTGTTGTGCGGCCCTCAAAGAAGTAGAAAGTAGATGATCCCTTTCTGTAAGTGCCTTGACTTGATACTCTTATCTTTCATTTCTTTCTATATTCCGAATAAAGCTTTATTTTAAACCCTGAAGATTGTATATATGACTAAGAAAGGCTTCATAACATTACCATGAATTTTAACTCTAACTCTAAATCTCCAAATAAGTAATATTAACTACAGACATATATACATGAATTGTTTCATTTTTTCTATATATTTTAAAATTCCTTTTGTGTTCAGTACCTGTTAATTTCTGCATAGAACTAACATTATTGGCATTCATAGTTACAGTTATTCAATTAAAGTGTCTTTACACCAAAATGCTATAGAGTGCCTTGGGCTTTTAACTCTGATATTTATTATTAATATGTAACTTAAGAGTCTGTGGTGAGTCACCCAGCAGCCATTCTCAGATCATTACAGTCACACCCAGGAATAAATGTTACTGTAAGGATCTTACTAACTCAGGGTGCTTTTTAAGATGTCTCATGTTTACAACTTTAAAAGGCAGATTTTAAATTCTGATTTCATGGAGGCTACCGTAAGCACGATGTTCTAAATTTGGCTTTTCAAATTAGTATCATTACCAGAAAGCTTGAATGCCCACTAGATGGGCTGGTGACAACTTGATTGTGTTCAGACACTTTCCCAAATTAGGTGCTATGTTTGAAAACTTGGCCAAGTGAGATTGACACAACCTACAGGGAGAAAAACAGAAGGCGGATCAAATTGGGGCTGCCATGCCTTGACAGGCTTGCTTTAACTCTCTCTCCCCGAAGTTCATTGTCTTATGTTCTCTCTTGGCTGAAATGGTGACACAGAGGTTATGACAAGCATGTGAAAATAGCTAGCGACTTATTAACGTTGGCCGTGACTCTGGGATTACAGAGCAGCGCTGGGCGGCTGCTGGGATGGCCTTTCCTCCCCTGCCAGGCAGCCCTCTCCTGGGCTGTCCAGACCTGTCACATCCTTTCCCAGAAGTAAAATCGGTGCATTAATATGCTCCCCTAACTCCAAGCTCAGGCTTACTTGTCACATTAGTATTTTGCTTAAATCAATGTTTCCTGAAATTTTAGAATGCAAAGTGCTTGTTCTTGAAATCCCAAGCTCTCTTTAACATTCAGTTCGTACATAGGTTGAAGTAACGGACATTTCTAACAAACATGAGTTTTCATTTATTTA
The DNA here is from genome assembly GCF_014108245.1 of Pipistrellus kuhlii. Taxonomy (NCBI): domain Eukaryota; kingdom Metazoa; phylum Chordata; class Mammalia; order Chiroptera; family Vespertilionidae; genus Pipistrellus; species Pipistrellus kuhlii. The sequence continues at coordinate 39,081,122 of NW_023425584.1, forward strand.
TATTCATCTAATTGGAATTGGGGGAAAATATTGAGGCTTTTTATTTTTATTTTTTTTACAAAATGGGTCTAACAGTTAATAGTTCTCTTCCACGAAACTAAATTTGAACACTTAAAAAAAATCTCTATTCACTTTGACAAATCTCTATTCTTCTGCCCTTGTTTTTTTGTGGTGTTGTTGTTTTGTTTTAATGAGAATGTCATTTTTATTGGCCTAAATTTGAATAAGAAATACAAAGTCTGTCCCTGTGGAGCAAATAGTTTATTTTGTTTCTCCTGCCTCTGGAAATTTAAAACATGGCCTTGTCAATAGCAATAATAATACAAACTTTTGGGAGTAAGTCTGCCATTGCACACAATGATGGCATTGAGTTTAGAAGATAAATGAGGAGAATTTGGGGGGAACAACTTAACATTCCTAGAGCAAACCTATTTTTCTTATTTATCTCTGAAGGGAACAGAAGACAGCTAATAAAATTACTTCTCCACACCTTCTTTATTTTTATGTTTTTAGCTCTTCACTATTCTTTCAAGAACATATCACCTGCCTGATAAAAGTGTATATGCATTTTGACTCTCACTATTCTTTCCAAAATAAAATGTGTGTCCAATTACTGTTTTCTTATTCTGTGTTCCTAATATAAATGTCAGTTGTAATTATGAGATACATTAAGAGAGCAAATCATTTATTCAAGACTTACGTTTCACTGAAGTTATTAGAAAACAAACTGATCATGTAATGTTTCAATATATAGTTATTGATTCAAGTAGTGATAATATTTAAATTTACTACTGTTTTACCATGCAGAAGGCATAATCCTAAGTACCTTACATATATTATATCTTTTTAGCTTCACAGCAAACTCTTAACAGAGGTTTTATTGTTATCCCAATGTTATAGGTGAAGAAACAAATTCTTTTAAGGTTCTAATAACTGTTTAATGCAGGAATGGGCAAAAGTAGGTTTATAGTTGTTCATATGAAAATAATACAATTAGCAAATAAATAACACAAGAATAAACTATCACACACACTCATAACTGTAAGCCTACTTTTGCCAACCTCAATGTAATGAAACTAAGTAAATGGAGGTAACATTCCAATATTATAGATCAATCCAGAATTGATGATCATGTTTGTGCCTGCTAGGCACCAGGTGGCTGATAAATAATAGAAGACTTTAACCCCCCCTAAAAGTCTGTCATATCCTGAAAGTCTTAGGATATGAACTACTTATCCCAAGCAAGAAATTAGGGTGAGTTCGAGTTCTGTATGTGCTGATAATGACTCCTTATCTCTATAAAGCTTTATGTTTTGATTGAAAATAGCTATGTTTCTGAAGAGATGGTATATCTTAAGCATATTCAACTCAAGCAACCAAATTTTTGTTGAAATACTGATAAGGGTATCATTCAATATTTCCTCAGGCACTTTGGATCCTGTGAACTTTTATACACACACACACACACACACACACACACACACACACACACACCTGCACACACGCACCTGCGCACACACACCTGCACACACGCACCTGCACACACACACCTGCACACACGTGCATTCACACTACAATGTGAGGGAACCAAGGCTCTGAGTGACCAGGTAGCTCAGTTCTAAAGTCTGTCCCTTGGCTCATGGTATTCTGTACACATACATTTTCTTTTCATTCAAAGCCTTCACTAAAAATTACAGAGTTGTTTTCTTCACTAGGTATATTAAAGAAAAGAAATAATGTTTCTCAAGTTGTTAATTTTACAGAGGTACTAATATAAAAAAAATGAAATGATTTGCCAAGTTTGACCTTTTTATCTTATCGTCCCACCAACTTTATGTGATCTTTGCAAGGCACTTCATTTCTCCAAGGTTCAGTGTGGGATCTGTCAAATAAGAAGTTGTTTTTGGACTTTCTGTTCTCTTCCACTGTCACTGTGGATGGCTCAGGATGTTTCAATGCCAGTAGTGACAGAGCCAAAACGAAATCAGATCTCATGGCTCTGTTCCTATTTTCTCATCACTCATGTTCTCATTTGAATTTGTGTGCAGACAGCATGGAAGCGGGCTGGTGCATCTCAATTCTCGGTGAACACAGAGTTGATGTCCAGAGGGCTCTGTATACACTGAGCTAGGGGAACAGAAGGGACAGGGCTGTGCAAAGCATCAGGCTTCTAAGTTCTAACAGTCTGATGGTGGAGAAACTCAGATTAATATCTTAGGCACACACTGGAAGGTTAGCTCATTATTTAGTGTCCTTAATGGTAGTATTTAATTAAAACAAAATTGCAGAACAGTAATCAACATTTAGCTGTTCCTAAAATGTGTGCTTTGCTTTGAATATGAATTGAGTCCCTTTGTCCTCTGTGTGAAATGCTTTCCACAAAACAAACACCCACCTTCTGTTTGGCACTGTGTTGTGGCTTATTTGCCATACACCTACCTAAGGAAGATAGTTCTCTCCCTTTATTGTCTTTACATTATTGTCATGTGTCAGTATCCTGCTGGCTAACAACCGAAGTATATCTATGTGATGCACAAAAAGAGTTTCTTAGTCAATTTACCAAGGTCATGGAGACAAACAAATTGGGATTAAGTGACCTTAAACAAGTCTCTATCTAACTGCAGGGGAATTTATTTATTTTTTATTTTTTTAAAAATATATTTTATTGATTTTTTTACAGAGAGGAAGGGAGAGAGATAAAGAGCTAGAAACGTTGATGAGAGAGAAACATCGACCAGCTGCCTCTTGCACACCCCCTACCAGGAATGTGCCCACAACCAATGTACATGCCCCTGACCAGAATCGAACCCGGGACCCTTCAGTCCGCAGACCGACACTCTACCACTGAGCCAAACCGGTTTCGGCATAACTGCAGGGAAATTTAAATGAAATACCACACACACGCATGCACGCACACACGCAAATGCACATGCACAGGCACACACACAGCACTGTATATGGAACATAGCAAGGATTCAGCTCTGGTTTTCCTTATCAAAGAGTTTAAATAAAGACTAGATCATCTCTGTGGATGCTTCCAAAATTGATACAGATATTTAAAATGTTGTCATTTGTAATATTTTGCAATTAACACAAATCAGATAAAATATAAACCTAAAAATTATGTTGAGGAAATTAGGCCCATTAAAAAGGAGGGCATAGACATGTGATAGTAAGCATTTCAGAAGTCAGAGAGGCAGAGTTCTAGAGTTTCTAATTATTTCACAGATCATTCATGTTTTTCAGTAAGAAGTTAATGTGAAGGTATGTATAACAAACTCCCCTGCACCACTGACTTTCAACCATTTCAACAGCAAGATTCACTTCCCTTAGTGTTCTTAACCATCAGTATATCTGCCAATGCATTTGCTATGCAGTGAGCACCTTGCTTAGGTGCGAGATTTATATTGATTAGGAAATATAAAAAATATTACTATATTCATGCACTTGCTGTGATTTCTTAGACATACTTCTTAGAAAGCTTGTGCTAAAATTTTATGTTTTCCGCCAAGACTGGTTTGGCTCAATGGATAAAGAGTTGGCTTGGGGACTGAAGGGTCCTGGGTTCGATTCTGGTCAAGGGCAAGTACCTTGGTTGCGGGCATATTCCCAGCAGTGGGTGTGCAAGAGGCAGCTGATCGATGACTCTCTCTCATCGATGTTTCTAACTCTCTATCTCTCTCCCTTCTTCTCTGTACAAAATCAATAAAATATATTTTAAAAGTTTATGTTTTCTTATGTTTGTATGTTTCTATGGAGTATATAGAAATAATGTATGCATGTAATCTTATAGAGAATACTTTATTATACTCTTTTAAAGTGTGATGTAACCAACATTCACTAAGAGACATGACTTGCCTCAGTCAGGTCTTGCCAGGAAGTGCTCAAACAAAGCCTAACACTCTTGGCTTCATGTTATCTGCACATTTTGTCTACACCTTGAGCCTCCAAAAAGGTGTAAGTAGGATGCACAGCTGCCACTTGGAAGTTCAGTATGTTTTTATGACAAAAACCTGGGCTTTGATTTATGAATCAGTCTTCGTGACCCTCTATTAGAATTTTAAATGATCACTATCCTATTGTCAGATAACACATACCATAAGAACCCCGAGTTCAGCTAGCCAGATGGTACAGCCAGGAGACAGAGGGAAGACCCAAGTAGATGAAGTGCGAAGCTGCAGGGGGCGTGTGATTAGAATGCATAGCCCCCATCCATGCTTCTGATGCTGGGCTGCTCTCTCCAAATGTTTTACAAAAAAACAAACAAACAAAAAAATCAAAACAAAAAACAAACAAAAAACACAAAAAACTGCACAGAAATAATATTCATTTGTGCTTACAGCATTCATTAGTTATCCCAAATTTCTCTGAATATCAAATACGTGCCCAAGTGAGATGCAAAATAAAAGCAGCAAGGAATACTGCCAGTCCTCTGCAGGGAGGCTGGGTGTCTGAACCTCAAGGACCCTCCACAACCACATGTATCTCTAAAAGTGCTACTATTTGGGAATTTGGGTTGGTCATCAGCTTTAAAGAACCTAATGAATTGCTTTAAACAGCACTTGACTTTTTAAAGATTTATGCACATGTGTCCTTTGAACATCAATCTCATCCATCTTAGTCCCAATATTTTCATTGCCACAATCCTTGCTTGATGTGTCCCATGCTGCCCCTGTGTATGACCTCATAGTTCATCACTCACAGGTCCTTCCTCTTCTCCTTCCATGTCCTGTTTCCCTTCTCTATAATTCTAGCCAACCTACATTTATTCCCTAAGTGACAGCATCTCTCAACATATTCTTCATTGTTCACTGATTCATTTATACAACTGAGTACAGGGTGTCACTGAACCAATGGCACTATGACACATGCACTCCTGGCAGGCAGGGCACGGGAGAAACCAAGGGGATGTGGGCGGAGAGTCTAATTTGCTCAGTTGAGGAGATCTATGTTCCCCAATCAATATTCTTTGCTTTAAAACTGCTCCTGGATTTATACATAGTGACACTATTCAGAGCTGTATATTTCCATCTGTGCTTATAATTGCAATTTTGATTTTTTTATTTGGATTATAAACCTATCCCAGCTGGGTTTTCTTGTGTGGCTTTATTCTGGATGACAGAAATGAGAGCTATTTAATATTTTAAGCATATTGCAGCTTAAAAAGTACTTTTGCATTCTACCCTAGGGCAGGTGGTTTCATTTACATTTTTGAAATAAGAAATTGGAGGTTATTGATTATAAGTTGTCACACGGCGCACGCCGAATTCATTTGATCTCCCCGTTACAGATCCCTGTCTTTCCTCAACAGGTGGTCTAAGATTACTGAGAAGACAGGTTTTTTTTGTTTTTTTTAAGTGACTGCCATCCCGCTTCATTTCTAACCCTTCTTCCTCACTCAGCAACTCTTTGCGGGGGCACCTTCCATGTGCCAGGGTCGGTGCTGGCTGCTGAGGAATGTAGGTTTTCTAGATGCACTCTCAACCGTTACAATCTAATTTATAGTTCGATAGTAATTAGTGCTGTTTCCCAAATAGTCCAGTTCTTCTGGGCATGTGTCAGAATTTAACTTCTACCTCCCTTGTCTTTTTTGGTGCATGTGACCAATTCTGTGCCATAGGTTGTTTGCACAGGTGCCATCTCAGGTTGAGTTTGTCATTGTGGGATCAGTCAGTCTTGCTGCTGAGACTGGCCATGCTCCAGGAAGGGGAGATGCTATCAGCTAGCCCATTCTGAGAGTGAGGACAATGACAACATGAGAGGAACCCATAGTTTATACCTGATGGGATTTGGACATGCGAAGAAATTCGTTTTTTTAAAGTTACTGACTTACCGACAATTGTTGGTTACTACTGCATAATCTGTTGCATTAACTGACATAGAAAGAAAACTTTCAAATTGAATTGCAAATTTTATTTCAAAGTTCTTCGTGGTGACTGAAAAGTCTCTCTCTCAGAAGTACATATACACATAACCTCCTTTGTGTAATTTATGTAGTTACATTTGCTACTTAGTACTATAATAAATTCCAAGATAAATGTATTTAATGAGAGTATTGATTTAAGTGAGGAATATTATATTTTGTTTCCAATCCCCCCAAAGGTAGATCCATTTTAAAAATAATTCATAAAGTAAATACTTAAAATATTGTTTTTCTTATATAGATATCAAACATATAAGAAAATATTTTAAATCATTTAGTAGGAGGAAAAAACAGAGTAATTGGAAGAAAATGACTAACTTGTAATGAAGTAGAATGTGTAGTCCCAGCTTCTCTCGCCGAGTAAAACAGCAGAGAAAACCATTGTTCTGTCTCACTCACTCTCACTCCAGCTCTCCTGCAAACATGTAGATAGCAAAAATAAGCAACCGTGATAAAATCTACCTCCTCTCCAATGAAGACAAGGTTTGAGGGCTGACAAGAAGGTTAAATTGGGATATCAATTAGAAGGCAGGAGTGAGTAGCAGAGTCTTAGAAATACATCTTAAATATTAATATTGGTTCTTGAGTGCTACTCAAATTCTGAGTCACAGTAGATTAGACTGTAATCTAGACCCATCCCAACATTTTAAAGTTGGAGGCTTCCCCAGCCAGTGTAGCTCAGTGGTTGAGCATTGACCTATGAACCTAGTCAGGGCACATGACCAGGTTGAGGGCTTGATCCCCAGTGTAGAGCTGATCAATGTTTCTCTCTCATCGTTTATGTTTCTAACTCTCTTCCCCTCTCCCTTCCTTTCTGAAATCAAAATATATACTTTTTGTAAAGTTGGAGGCTGCTTTTTCTTTAATTAGTGAGAAATCTGCAGGTTGCAAAAGTGTATATTTGCTCTTCATGGAACAGCTGTGAGATAAGGCAGAGCTCATGCCCTTGAGTGAAGAGACATATGCACATCAGCCAGACCCTGTGTCTGTTCTATCTCATTTAAGTCACACTGTTATCCTAAAATTGACACTGTCCCTTCCATCGTTTGATGTTCCTCGGCTAATAAATAAAGGACCATAATTCCATGTCATTTCTGACTATACTCTTTCCATTGGGGTGAGGGGTGGGGTCTAATAACAATGATTTGTTATCAAAATAGCACATCCATCATTTAAGTGTTGAGAACTGAACTTGTCTTTGGACGCAACCTTCCCAGTTATCTTTTAAAGAATTAAAAGTTCTCTGTCTTCCTGACACATATATTTTGAACCTAAAGTATCTCATAAAATAATTGCTCTAATATCAGTACTAGACTCCAGTTGGTGGCTTTAAATCACCCAGGGGACGATGGGTAATGGACTCTGTGCTCCCCATCAGCCAGACTGTAAATGATGGCGCACTAGTCCCCCACTCCATACATTCCAAAAGGAAACTCACATCCCCCCTCCCTTTTTGCAAAACACCCAGCCTTCCTTTGCGTAAAATCAAGAGACTCTAGGGAAATGTTCACATTAATTCCCACATCCGTAAGGGGAATAAAAGCAACTTGGCTGGCAGCATACACAGTTGGGGACATCTGCAAGATTCATAGTCCCAGCAACTGGAAAGCATCCAGCTCCTTTTCCTTCACGCCATGAACAAACCTAACGGTGGTGGAGGCTATTTCTGTAGCTGTCAGTAAATACCTAGTCCCATGCCCTAACCAAGGGATGGGGCAGGATGTCATACCTCAAAATAAAATTAAAATAAATTAGGATAAAAATATAAATAAAAGGACCCCTTTAACTACTGTGAAATTTGAAGTAGTTGATTTCTATCCCCAGATGGCTTTTACTAGTAATTCTGACTGGTGAATCCTAATTTGTTCATACCAGAAGGAGTATTTGGCTTACGTTTTCAGTACTCTGGCTTAATCCCTACCAGGTTTTTCTGACTCATGCTGGGGAAATGTGTGCTAGAACAGTGAGTGACAAGTAACTGAGGTCTCCTCCCCTTTTCTGGCCTGGGTAGCATCCCATTGAATACATGAAACAAATTACAATTGTTAAACAAACAGTGTCCCTCCCCCAGCACCCCCCCTTTTTTTGTTCAAACTATTTTCTTAGTTTCTTTTAAGTTTATTTTTTATGGTAATATTTCTTTTGAAAACTCATAAGTAAATATATTTAAGTCATTATAAAGTGGTTTTCCATTTTTATGAAGCAAAGCTCCCAGAAATGTGGTATTCTAGTCACTTTTCACAATGCATTTCTAATGTCAATAATTCCCCTTCAGTGTAATGGGATTTTGTGTCATTGACATTCTCATGAGGTTTTTTTTGTTTTTTGTTTTTTTTTTTTATAATACAAACCCATAGACATGATGTTACCATGTCAAATAAAATAAGCCAGCAAGTCTGTGGAGATGTATGTCAATGATGCAAATATTTCTAATCTGTAGAAGTAGCAATATGTCAAGATGATGGCAAATAATACAGAGGGATTTCTGGGGATACTATTTTCTGGAGTAAAAACAGTGCAAAAAAGGATGTCAGTGCAGGTCTATTGAGACAGTGATCTGATTATCAAGACTATAATAAAAGAAAGATTGATAGTGTTTGTGACTATATGAATTTTTTCAAATTTGGGGAATTGATATTTTTATATGTCTCATTGCAAAGCACTGAGCTTTGGTATCATAAAAAGGAAATATCTGGTTTTATAATGCATCCAAACCAAGGGGAGGAGAGGCTATCTTGGGATTTTAACATCAGGGAGGCAACCATATTTTTGCTCTGTTCCTAACCTAAACCTACTAACCACCAAGGTAATAATTAATATCCTTTGCTTCCATGCTCGTTTTTAGAAGTGGTTAAACTTTGGCAGAAACTGAGTTTAACATCTATGTGTTCATAAAACTTTTGAAGTCTGATTTTTTAAAAAATGAGGCATGACCTTAATCAGATAAATGGAGGAAAGGGGGAAAAAAAAGGTCACCCATGATTTATTTAATTCTTAAGTGAATTCAAGAGAATGCCGAAAGGAGAGTGATTTGACCTTATTGGATGAAGCAATTTATTAAAAATAAAGATATTTTTGGTGCCATTCACTGAAGTTTTTGCTCATGGAAAGGGTCCAAAATAAAATATTGAAATTCATGATTTTGAATTATGGGAGCTATCAATTTTTACTGCTGGAGCACCAGACACAAGGAGGCATTTCTGGCAACAGAGCTGTGAGAGTGAGAGTGAGAGCTGAGGGAGCCTGTCCGGGAACACCGATATTATAGCCCTTCAGAGGAAGAGGAGCTTATAGACACAAACACGTCTCCAACCTTTTAAACTGCTCGAAGTACTTTCAAGCATGCTTTATCTTCTTGTATCATAATATTCTTGTGATAGAAATAAGGGAGAGCATTGTTCTACTTTTGCATGTGGAAAAGGATACAACCTCTGGCAATTGTAGTTCTTTTTTATAATACAGCATTGTTTGAATTCTAGACTTAGGTCTAAAATTTCCCAATTTTCGCTTGTATCAAGGTATCTCAAATATGTACATAAAATGAGACTATTTTTTAATATATTCTACCTTTTTCTTAATACAATGTTTTCCCACGAAATTAATTCTGATTTTTAAATGCCCCATTTATTTTCTCTCTTGTGAAATTCCATATTTGGAGGACTGACACTACTGACATCATAGCTTATTCTAAAGCTACAGTAACCGAGACAGTGTAATAATGGTGAAAGAATAGACACATAGATCAATGACACAGAGTGTAGACCCAGAGATAGATCCAAATAAATATAGTCAATTAAGTTTGGGTAAAGGAACAAAAGTAATGCAATGGAACAAAGATAATCTTTGCAACAAATGGTGCTAGAACATGACATCCACAAGCAAAAAAAAAAAAAAATGTAGACATGCTTCATAGAAATAAAATCAAAACGTATCACAGAACCAAGTGTAAGAGGTAAAACTGTAATTGTATGGAAGAAAATATAGGAGAAAATCTAGGTGAACTTGGGTATGCAATGGCGTCTTAGATATAACACCAAAGGCACAATCCATAAAAAGAGATCACTTGCTTCTGTACCTATCCTGACTGGGGACCAATCCCACAACTTGGGTATGTGACCTCACTGGGAATTGAACCTGAAGCCTTTGGATGTGCAGGATAATTCCCTAACCAACTGAGCCACACTGGCTATGGCCCTTCTCAGTTTTGCTTTGAACTTAAAACTCCTCTAAAAAACAAAGTTTATTATTAAAATTAAAAAATAAGTTTATTATTAAAAATAAAATTCCATTTCAGATAATTCAACCAATTTAGATTGCTTTTTATTTAGCATCCATTATGTTCCAGATCATTTTATTTCTTACATTAATATGCTTTAAAACAAATTTATAAACCCTGTTTTATAGGTATGAAATATAAGACTTGGAGATGATGACTAAGTTGCCAAAGTCAAGTAGGTGTGTAATGGTAAATGTTCCAGTATGTGTTGAGCTCCATAGCCTGCTCTCTTCAGGGGGGTTCTTTACTCCACCCATCCACCCAACCATCCACCCACCCATCCATCCAGCAAATAAGTTTTCACTGTGGAAAGGTTTTTATTCAATCTGCCTTTACTAATTGCTGTTTGTTCAGAGAATAAACGATTTCTGGGCTTCCTGTCTCCTTTATTCCACTCAGCACATTATGCTCTATACTTTGGGCAGGGATTCAGAATAATTGGAGTGTTTATATCTTCTATAGAATTTTTTATTTAACAATCCATATTGACAAACATAAATATAGGTGGATTGTTAGGCCTAGCATGCAGTGTAATTCCTTATCTTGTTTTTCCCTTTAAGTTTTTGTTGCCTTGAATAAGATGTTTAATCCGGTTATTACATATTTTTAAATGGAAACTTTTCTAATAAATGTATTTTAAACTCTATTGTATTGAAACTTTACTATAATACAGGACCAGTTGATTCATTGTTTAGAGTAAAATTATAGTCACCTTCATTTCCAATATGTGCAATTACAGGACAAAGGGTACTTTTAAACTAAAGCAGTGAGTAATTTTAGGAAAAAAAGTTTGTTCATATAAATAACTTTTCTTTGTATTAATCTTTTTGTTTTAGGTAAATCCAAGTTAATTGGGGTGGTATTCCAAGTAGATAATGCTTTTAAACTTTATACACAAACATTTTTGTGAAAATGCTGAATGATCCTATCATATCATTTTATGAGATGAGCCTTTATAAGAGCTTATCCTATTGATAAAGAGCTAATATGCTAATTAGACCAGATGGCAGAACAACCTTCTAGAATGACCACTGGGTGGGGCTGTGAGGCACCCGGGGCCATAAGGCAGCTGGGGCTTTGAGGGCTGGGTCCCTTGCATGAATTTTGTGCACCAAGCCTCTATTTGAAAATAAAAAGCATATAGGAATTTAGAATGTATGTAGAAATTGTTTGCAAGGAATTGAGTACAATTTTAAATTGTGTTTTACACATAGTCAAAGCAAACCCACTGATACTATCTCATGACTGCATTTGAACATTTGAAGTAGATTTTATTTGTTAGGGGCTTTAGAGAGGATGCCCAAAATCTATCAAATAACTATGTACATTTTCTTTGTACTTTAAAATACATATTATTTACTTGTCTCTTCCCTTTGCATTTTGCTTTAGCCTGTTCTGGGAACAGGGCCCAGGGCAAACCTTCTTCAGAAATTATTAGCAACTTCACAAAGGTGACAGCAGAAATGTAAACCAAGTGCAGAGTCCTGGAAGCATGTGTCCCTGTGCACACTGCACATGCTGTGTACCCATGACACTGGCCTGGACCTGCTCCCTACGTTGTTATGCCCTAGAATTTCCTATGATTTTTGGTTCATCCTTACGTAACTACACCCCTCATTACAACACTCTGATGTCTAAAAATAGCTATAAAATTTTCAAAGATAATTTTTACCTATGTATAGTTTGGTTGGCATATTATATTTTTGAGTACTTTATTAAGTAGTCAAACTTGCATGAGTATCTGATTAGTAGTCCAAATAAGAATCAAACCAATCATATGAAATTAGTTTATAATCCTTATGTCTGATCAAATGGTGTCACTAAAAATGTATCTGTGGAAATTTAAATAATCCTAATGAAATGTTTCTTCATAAGAAATACCATTATTCCTATGGGTTTAAGATGCTTACTTTTTTGGTGAAAACATCTTGGCATTCAAAACCATTTTTTGAACTAATAAAACTTGTGACATATGATATACATTATAATTAATTTGAAGTGCCTTAGGTAAGCCAACATTTTCATGATGTTCTTAAATGACAATTATTATTGTTTTAAACATTTGTGTAAATTGCTGTTATTATCCTTAAAGGAAACCACATATGAGCTCTTGCTAAGAAAAATTAAATTGATGTGTCTCAAATCTACAATTTACATTTAAAGATTGAATAAAGATAGGCCTTGAAATTTATTGAATGGGCTTATAAGTAACATTAGGAAAAGCTCATTACTTATAAAAAATATTTCTTCACATTAACTGCTTTTATATCTATATTTGGAATGATGCAGCTAAGAGGTGGTGAGAAATATTTGTAATTACAGGTCATGAGGCTAAAGTAGGGACAATGTAGTTTAATCACTATTTATTTGTTTTTGAAATGTGCTTAATGGAAAGGATGAGTAACTGCATTGCTTCAAAAATAATTCTATTTCCTGGAGTGAGAGATTTGAGTATTAGCATAACATTCTATTTATGTGACTTATGTTGTAGTTTTGTCATTTTTTATATTACAGTGCAGAGAATGCTACTGATTTATTGTTGCATTTTTAAAGGGCAGTGCTATATTGAGACTAGAGACTGAAGGAAGCTAAAAAACGTATTTGTCAAAAACTCAGCTTGACATAGTATATGATCACTGACTATTTGCCCTATTTATAGGGCAGTACTTAAAAGTAAGCTAATCTAGCAATATCAACTATGATTGATGTTTTCCTATTTATCATTTCCAGTGTTTCATTTTTGGCTTTTAAGATGGTTATAAGATACAAGATATATGAAGTTATGTGGGAGTAAAAGAATGCATAGTATTTTCCATTTTCGTAATGTTCCTTTGAAGGAAATTATTTCTTGAATATTCATCTTGGGTCCTATCAGCATCCACTATAATCAGGGTAATTTAAAAAATATCAGGTGAATTATGAATACCCTCTCAGCTATGCAAGTGAGATGTTAAATGGTTATGTAAGAATTTGAATGCTATGCTGTAGTACATATGGTAATTGTCATCAATGTGGAAAAAACACTCGTGCTTATAAATTATCAGGGCTAGAGAACTTGAAACTTCACAAGATTACTTCCCAGTTGAACTATGGAAAGCAAAATCCAGCTGACATTTTTTTTAGCCAACCATCTAGAAACATAGGGAGTAAGTTTATAAGTTATTGTTTAAAAGTAAGTGTATAAATATATTTGCAGTTTATTATAAAACTAACTTCTTAATTCAATCTCAGACTCATAGAAGGTAAGAATAATGGCTATATTTGCTTTAGATTAAAAATATTTATCAATAAAGCTTAATTCTGATTTAAAAAAAACACCTTCAAAGTAAACAATAATAGATTATTTGATATGTGTACCAACTAAATTGTACTTCTTTGAGATTCTATACATCACAATGTAATTATCCAAGGTATAGGCAGAACAAGAAAATATAGTTAGTGCCCTGAATAGTATCGAAGCCATTAGGTGAGGAGACAGAAGTATCCCTGAGAGGGAGTACCATGCAAATGAATCCAAAGATTGAAACTTTTGGGCTCAATGTGAATGAGAATGTTGGGTTTAAGGCACCCCGTTAGGCTGATTGGACTGGCTATGCTAAATAACACTTACTACAGTTGCCATAGAACTTTTATTTCATCATTTGAGTCAAGAATGAAACTAAGCTAAGATACACTTTTTAATTTAATAGATACTTTAGATATCATACTCCAACTTTCAAAGATGATTTTGTGTTTATTGTGGTACAATTCAAGTGGTTAGTGTTTCTAGACTTCAATACACAATAGGGCTAAGAATGAAAAATATTGAATTAGTAAAGCTCAATCTATAATTAACACTTGCACCAAGCCAGGAAAATATTTTATTGCAACTGACCTGAATAATAGAGTGGGATGGAAGGAAGGAAGCCTATTATTTGAGATACCAAGTGGAAACTATGCAATACAAAAGGGAAAAGGAGGTTTCATTGAGAATAAAATATTCATGTTGATAACTTACATAAAACAAAAGATGGAGTGTTTTCTGCAGGGAAATTACTTTCTTTGATGAGCTCCATTTATGCATGATGGAGTTTTAAATTTTTGAAAGCCCCGTTGGTTATTTTTCCTTCCTTTTAATTCTTTTGGCTTTAATTTCAAACATAAACAGATGTAAAATTTTCTTACTAAAAGCTTCTTACTCTGTTTAAATTCAAATTTATGACATAGAAAACAACCCAGAATGCTTTTTTACAATGACAGTGGTTGGGAAATTAATATTTAAGGCATCAGTCTCATGAATTGCATGGTGAGCAGTGGCTCCATTCATTTTGAAATGACCCCATGATAACATATACCTTAATTTACTTTGCTCATTTTAACATTGTTTTGTTTCAAGCATATTCTTGGGGGGATCCTGGTACTATATCTGCTAACGACAGCTTCAGTGTGGGAGCAATCTCATTTGAGTGAAATCTACTTTATATTAACTTTGAGTGGCCTGCAAGCTGCATGCTAAGGTTCAAACATTGACTTCTTGAGGATAGAATGCTATTGTTTTTACTTGGTAATTTCATGTGGGAGACATTTTAGAAGCTGTACCGGCAAGCAAAGATTTGAATCTTATGTGTAGCCTATACACCCGAATCAAAAGACAAAGAAAATATAATATACAGCATCTCTAAAGACTTGCGATCCAATGGTAGAACTTGAGTCAAGATGGGAAAATAAATCTTTTGGACTTGGTATGCAAACTTGATTGTGCAGCACAGGGTCACTGTGCAATGTGACATTATTTGAAGGAGGTTGTCACATGAGAGTCCTGGGCAAGAGGAGCAGAAGGATGAGTGTTTGTACGTTGATGTACATCATCAGCAGTGTTCATGGAGGCTGCTTGCATGAACTTATTGGATCCATTAGGAGCAAATCTTTAGGGAAATGTTCAGAGTAACACAACCTTAAACAAAGCTTTCTGAAATTACCAAGTGTGGCAGAATGCCTTTTATTAGGATAGAGGGACTCTGAGTCCTACTTCAAAATAGGCTGCAAATCTCTCTCAGTGGCCCAATTCTGCACTCCAGGACAGTGGGAATCAGTACTATGCTTTCATACTTGATGATCTAGCACAATATAGTGATTGCAACTAGTGTTTTGGAGGCTCAGGAAATGCTGAATAAATAAATTACTACACTTATGCTTGCAATTATCCATAATAATACAAGGGTAATATGCTATTTAGATGGGATGTCTTCTGGACGTCCTTCCTGAAGAAGCCGGGTCAGAAGGGGCCGGGTCCTGGGTGCCTGTGGGCGGCCCGAGGAAGCCAGCCTAGTCCTGGGTGCCTGCCAGTGGCCTAAGGAGGAAAGCAGCAAGGCTCCCGGGTGCCTGCTGATGGCTGGAGGAGGGAAGCCCGGGAAGGGCTATAGTGCATACATAATATCCATAGACACTCACACTCACATATTGAACCCTCATATTAAGTTATGTAATTGAAAAACCCGTGTATTCATAAAAGAATATTTTAAAAATTGAAAAATTTTGAAGTTCTTTGCCTCTAAATTTGAGACAATGGTTTTTGTTAAACTGGTATAAATTTTCCCAATTATTTATTAATTGTTAGTCCCTGCAGATTCAGAGACAAATGCAAGCCATTAATGCCCTTCAGACACTCACAATTAGCTGTGATAGAGAAGCAAATCAAATTTTTATAGCTTAAAATGGTAAATATTTTATATTAGTAAGTACAAGTTATTATGCAACTGTGCTTTCCTCAGTAAGAAATAGGAGAAAGGTTTTGGTAATGAGGAGGAGGAGTTGAATTCTGAAGTGTAAATGAGTTGGAAGGCTGTGATGGGGTGTGGGACTATATGGAGAACAAGACATGGGGCTATGAGAAAACATGAGCCATGAAGATAAGAGGACATCAACCAGATGTCCTGCCACAAAGCAGCTGGGTGACTGGAGAGGGCACTGCGTGGCAGCTCACACTGGACTGGGTCCTGGCTTTCTCCAAACACTCTTCCATAGTCTGTGCCAGCACTCAAATTCTAAGACTCATTTTTTAAATCAATACAATACGTTCAATAATATCTTGCCTGCTAGGGATGCTGTGAAGGTATGTTTTGTATATGGCACAAACAGAGCGGGGATTTGAAAAATAGTATTTGAGGAAGTTATAATTATTGCATTGACTGTAACTACAGCTTCCAAATATGGCTGCATATTGGAATTACCTGGGGAATTTCGAAAAATACTGATGCTTGACGAAATCGGTTTGGTTCAGTGGATAGAGCGTCAATCTGCGGACTGAGGGGTCCCTGGTTCAATTCTGATCAAGGGCATGCACATTGGTTGTGGGCACATCCCCAGTAGGGGGTGTGCAGGAGGCAGCTGGTCGATGTTTCTCTCTCATAGATGTTTCTAGCTCTCTATTCCTCTCCCTTCCTCTCTGTAAAAAAATAAAATAAAATAAAATAAAATCAAAACATATTAAAAAGAAAAGAAAAATACTGATGCTTACATCTCACCATAAGAAGTTCTGACTTAGCTGGATGTGGTGCAGTCTGGATATCTCATAAGGCAGAATACAAGGAAAGATGGGGAATAATAAGTAACAAAACAGGAAGTATTTTGGAAATGTCTTCTTCAGAAAAGGATATATTTGAGTACACTAATATGCTAAGGCATAGATTTCTTTCATTCCATAGAACAGATAGCTCTCCACTCTCAGGTGTGCTTGGTAAGTGTTTTACAATACTTGTTCCAAAGTAGTTGAGCCCTAGCCGGGAGGCTCAATTGGTTGGAGTGTTGTCCCATACATCAAAAAGTTGCAGGTTCCTTTCCCAGTCAGAGCACATACCTAGGTTGTGGGTATGATGATCAGGGAGGTAGGGACACCTACCAATCAATGCTTCTCTCTCTCTCTCTCTCTCTCTCTCTCTCTCTCTCTCTCTCTCTCTCTCTCTCTCTCTCTCTCTCCCTCCCTCCCTCCCTCCCTCCCCCCCTCCCTCCCTCCCTCCCTCCCTCTTTATTCCCCTCTCACCCTCTCACCCTCCTCTCTCTCTCTAAAATCAATAACTATATCCTTGGATGAGAATTAAAAAAAAAACACCCACAAAGTTAACTTTGGGGAATTAAACTAACAAAGACAGAATTTTTGCATGATAGAGGTCTCTTCTGATCTTAAATGTATCAATTCTATGCTTTATTTTCTTGGAATGACATAAGAGCATGGAACAGGTAGTGAGGGAATCTAATACTGAAGATAAAGAATCATACAGCCTTTTAAAGTACTACTGTTAAATACGCCTAATTAATATGCATCTCAAAAGAGACTGGGTCTCTGCTTTGAAGATGTGAAATACAGCCAACGCAATGCTGCCTAAGCTTTTAACCATAGGTTTGATGAGTAGCAACAATATTTTAAACTATTGTTAGGCTAGAAAAAAATAGGCTCAATTACAGCAGAATGTATTTCAAATGCATGCTAGAGAAAGTGGTGGTTTGAATCTCAAAACAATTTACTCCTTTTTTTCTGGCCTATCAAAATGAGCCCTGATATTCTACCCTGATTACCAGAGAAGTGATTGTGTGGCAGAATCATATTCTCTCATATTGAACATCAAAGAAAAACTAACAGAAGCAAAATTCTTTTTAAACAGGTTCAGATTCCTAAAGTCTAGAGTATATATATTTTTTCCATGAAGAAGAACTATGCTGGTATTTTGATTATAAAAATAAAATACAATATATTACACTGTTGTGATTATTATCTGGGACCTCCAGATAAATGAATTATTTTACCCATGTATTGTTTTTTCCCATGAAAATACATCAAGCTAATTGGGAAATAATTAGCTACATTTATTTTCTCCCTGTGAAAGTATTTTGGTATTGCAGAAATATTTCCCTGTGAACTATATAATTGCTGAGATATTTCCTATCTAAAATAACTCTAATTACTTTTGGGCCATTTTCAGGATAGAAATGCTTGAAATCAACAAAAGATATTGTATTAAAGATCTTTAATTTAGTGCCATGTTAGGCAATACCTATAAAGTATTTTAGAAATAGGAATTGAGGACCAGACTATAGTTGGAGCATATCTATCTATCTATCTATCTATCTATCTATCTATCTATCTATCTATCATCTATACAAGCCTAATATGCAAATTGTCCCCTTGGGAGTTTGACCAGGAAAACCGGAATTTGATTGTTCACTATGACATGTGTTGACCATCAGGAGGCAGCACATAACAAAGGAAGGTCCCTGGAAGGCTCTGATGGGCCCTGATCGCCAGCCAGGTCTAGAGACCCTACCCATGTACATTTGTGCACTGGACTTCTAGGAAGAATAATAATTTATAATATGTATTCATTCTTGCATTTCTTCAAGGTCAAACTCACATACTTGCTACCTTGTGTGAACCCTTAGGACTAAGAAGAGCTCCTGGTGGCTAACTGCACTCAAATAAATAAAAAAGCAGAGCCCAGCAGACATTTAATGCAAACTGCACTTCCTAGAGAGGCCTCTGAGCTAACCTGCTGTCTACACTGTGTTTCTGCCCGCTGAGCCTGCACTTATTAAGGAGTTCCTGGAGTCCTATTTCAGCCAATGGGACTGAGGCTTTCCCATCCAATCAGAGCTGTGGCAGCTCTGACCAATCAGAGTGGCTCTATTTTTACCAATCAGGGACCAGGTAGGGGGACTTCTGTCTATATAAGCAGCTCCCCTCTGGCTCCTGGAGTGCATTTTCAACTGAAAACTGGAGACTGTTTCCCCTGCTGGAGCTGAAACAGCCAGGAGCATTATGGAGCAGAAGGCACAGCACAGCGCAAAGCTGAAGAGGGGCGTGGTCCAGGGGCAGCCTCACAACCCTGCTGTTTTCACAACAGCTGAGCTTAGCACTATGGAGCTGGACCACAGCACTGTTGTTTTCACAGCCATGCTCTATTACAGTCAAGCTGTTTGCACTTAATCAAGTTTTCTTCTCCGCTGCATCCCAAATTGGGGATTCCTATTGGCTTTTGAATTGACTCCAAGGACTATCACTTAGTACTTGTCTGTGCATGCTGGAATCTCCCCTTCCCCCACACCCCACTAAACACACATACACACACACACACACACACACACACACACACACGCACGCACTCAGCATTTATACCAGATCCTATCCCAGGCAGTCATTGGTTTCAGATATACCAATTATCTCCATGTAAACAAATCCAGTGATCACTTTTCAGTGCCCATCTTATTTTACTTTTCTGTAGTATTTCATGTACTCGGTACTTTATTGACACATTCTCTTAGCTGATTGATTTGACCATCAATCAAAGACGACCTATAGTTGGTCAAATTGGTCTTTGAATAGTTGGTGTGAGAAGGCATACTCCCGGGAACTGTGGGGCATGTTAATGAGAGTGTGCCAGGAAGTGCTTATAGGTTGGGGGCGGCTGTGTGAGATGATTTGGAGGAAGGTTTGAGGAGGTGAAATTTTGTGAACTGGATGCTTTCACCAAGCAATGGGATTCTATGCTGTGTACCTTAATATTTTTTACTTAGTAGGTAGAAAGAATAGAGTTAGGCTAAAGCTATAATTAGTAAAGCAGCAGCAATCACTCTGATAGCTGGGAGCGGGGAAGTTTGGAAACACTTGTCGTTTTCATGGTGCTCTTGTTTTTGTCTGGGTTCAGACACGGAACAGAGGCCCCTTGTTTACATCTCCCTCCATCGTGGCTGCACAGTGACCTTGCCTCACACTGGCATTCTGTGAAATTGTTCACATTCAACAGGAGAACACCACGGCCTCGCTTGGTGCGAGGCCAGCTCCCAGCCAACAGCTGTCAGGACTGCCTTTTTCTTTCTCCTGTCATGCTGCCATCTCCCCTTTGGTTTCTATCTCTTTGCCTGTTTCTTCTCAGTCTTCCTAACACGATCCTCTTCCTTTATATGATCTGTAACTCTTAGAATTTCCAAGGCTTTAGGTCTGGATCGTTTCTTATATTCTTCTATACTTCTTCCCTTATGCAGTTTTATTCTTTTTTTTTTTTTAATTTTAACTACCATCTGATTTCTTTGGACTGGACTACTTTATACCTAAAAGATGGGTTAAAAAAAACAACAACTATAGCTCATTAGTTATCGACAGTACACAGCATCTTTTGCCAAGGATATAAGATTTTTTATATGTTTAGATGGCTGGAAGAAATTTAAAGATGAGTAATATTTTATAAAAATTATATTAAATTCAAGTTAGAGTGTCCAAAGATGAAGTTTTTTTTTAACTTTAGGCATGTTCCTTTGTTCAGGTATTTTCTCTGGCTGTTTCCTTGCTGTAAGAGTGTGCTGAATAGTTGCAACAGAGAAAAGCCAAAGGTATTTACTAGCTTCCCCTTTATAAAAATTTTTACAAATCCCTGCTCTAAAATAATATATTCAACCATTATTTGGTATTTTTACTTGAATAGTTCAGTCATCTTAAAGCACTTAAAACAGAAATTGTACTCATCTCTATTTCATACCATGAATATGACTCTTTCCTATTCCTATCCATCTAAATATGGGGCCATTGTCTGCACAGTTTCTCAAACCAGAAACCACAAGTTATCCTAAATGCTTACCTTTCCTCTACCTCTTATTTATAATCCTCTGGAAAGCCCATTGTTTCTACTTCCTAACTTTATCCTAAGTTGGTTACTTGGTCTCTGTTTTTTCATGCTGTATCACACCACCACCATCTCGTGTTCCCTCTGCTCAAATAGCCTCCTCATTGGTTTCCAACTTATGTGATTCTAAGTAACTCTCCAATCCAGGGTGTCATCTGTCATTACATCTGGTCCATTTTTCAATTACTATAAATTTTTACATGAATATTTTGGTTCAAATTCTTTGTGTTTATTTACTTGTTTATCATCTATCCAAACAGATAAGGTTTAGGAAGATATAGTCATACCTTTTATTTTTGTCATTTACTTATTTATTTATTTAATATATTTTTATTGATTTCAGAAGGAAGGGAGAGGGATTGATTGAAACATCAATGATGAGAGAAAATCATTGATCAGCTGCCTCCTGCATGCCCCACACTGGGGACCAAGCCTGCAACCCAGGCATGTATCCTGGCTGTGAATCAAACCATGATCTCAGTTCTTAAGTCAGTACTCAACCATTGAGTAATACTGGCTGGGCAAGTCATGCCTTTTAGTTCATCGATGAATATGAACACTTTGAACAATGACTGCTATGGAATAGAAGGTCAGTAAGTATTTTTTAGCCAGTGACTGACTTGGTTAGAGACTACAAGGGTACAGGTCTTTTCCATCCTTGGTTAAGTTTATTTTTAGGTATTTTATTATTTGATGTAATTGTGAATGGCATTTTCTTAGTCTCCATTTCTGATAAAGCATTATTAGTGTACAAAAATGCAACCGGTTTCTGGATATTTATTTTGTAACCTGCTACTTTACTGAATTCATTTATCAGTTCTAGTAGTTTTTTAGTGGAATTTTTAGGGTTCTCTATATATAGTACTAGATTTTACTTCTAAGAATGCATGAACTTTCATCTTCGTCCTGTACCTCAGCAGAACGTTAATTTTTTTTTTCTTCAAAACAGCAATGCACTTTTGGTAATCTCTTGCACATTTTTTGTAATTTTTAAAAATTTTACTTCATTATACATTTGGAATAATTAAAAATGAAAAAGAAAAGACTGCAAAAGTAGAGGTACAATTATTACCAACACCCCATACACAAAGGCACAACAGTCCATTTCTTAAAAGAAAATGTTGATAACATGCCCCATCAGTTATCAATTTTGTTCATGTTCATCAATTAGCCAAACCTCACTTTAAGTTTATAACCTTATCTATGGGAGAGGCAGTTTGCTATGGGAAGAAAGGTAATATTAACTTTATCTTGGCTTTGAGAATTAGATCCTGGTCAGCTCTTGTTTTTGGTAGCACTGATGGTGCCATTTTTCCTAGCAAACAATTCACATACATTATTCTGGTGATTCAAGAGATATCTCAAAATATACTAGTTAATTACTTGTATTATTATTATTATTATTATTATTTTGCTAAGCATCAGTGTACTGAATTTTATACAAGAAGGAACGATCTAATTATTTTTAAGTAGATTTCCTGTAGAAACTTGGAAATGATACTAACCAATACTGAATACAATTCTTAACAGTACTAAGATAAGAACATAGACTAAGCCCTGTTTTGGTGTGCTCAGTGATGCGGATAAACTGCTAAATGGGCAGATTAGGTTTTAGGTGGAAGCAACATGGTGAAATGGCCATAGGATGTCGCATGAAGGTCACTTGAGAACAGATTTTATAAAGTAATTGAAAGAGACCGGCTACAGGGCTTTACAGCTAAATTACCTGATAAGAAAAGAAGGCAGTGAGTTGGCAGTGAAGTGGAGAACAAAATGGGAGGGCAGACAGATGGAGAATCAAACAGAGCAGGAGAGGAGACAGAGAGTTCCCTGTGTGTGAAGCAAAAGAAAAGAAAGTCACTAAAGTGGAAAAAAAATTAAATTTGGACAGAGAATCGAGGAAAACATTGAACCATACCACTCAGAAGCGTGTCTTCCCAAGTCTTGAATAATAATTTGGATTTTAAAATATTCTTGCATAACTTATTTCATGTGACCCTTGCAAAAACTGTGAGTTTGAGTGAAGTGTGACAGGTGGTTCTATTCCCATTTCACAGATTAGGAAGCAGAAGTTCAGTTCCTAGAGTCCCACAGGGGAACACAGCATAAGGGAGAACAGAAGTGTTCTCACTCTTATGTGATTATACTTTCCACTACACCACGTCGACAGTGTGGTGTTAATCTCTAACAGGAGGAGACAAAAATCTGTTGTGAAGAAGAGAATCAGTAAGGCAATGATCCAAGGGAAGTATCTCTTCCCCTCACTCACTTAAGCTGTCATCACATCCAAGGGAATTTCAGCGAGCCAGGAGTGCAGAGAGGACTGTTCAGAAAGAGCATGGACCGCATTTATTTATTTTCTAGGTACTGGACATACACCGGCACTAAGTGTTGGAGATACACGGATGAAGAAAATAGCTGTAGTCCCAGTCCTAATGAAATTAATTTTCTAGTGGAGGATAGGCTTTTTGTCAAGTAACAAAAATGAATATTTGAGTACAGATTCAAATATTAAGGCAGAGTTAACAGTACTTGTGGGGAAGCATAGGACTTGGTTGGAATGTGTGTCTATAAAGAGGATTCACTGAAAGATCAGGAGCCTCTGAGGGGACCTTGCCAAAGGTGGTCCCCCCTACTTTGACTTTTCCAAACAAATTCGAGCCCCCGGTTGTGTTGCAGGAATCTCTATGTGTAGCCTTTAAAGACCTGACCTTGTAGAAGCATATGCTTTCTCAAGGATACTCACCCTGCTGATTGTATTTAAAGGTTAATATGAGTTTAAGCTGTTGTTACAATAAAAAGCCAATGAGGCAGGCAAACAGGCCTATTTGCTACTAAAGCAAACTAGTCCCTTAGCCTTCCCTATCACAGAAACATGTGTCAGAGTAATCTGTTCCTTCGTCACTCAGGGTCTGCTGGTCAGCCCCGGCAAGTACTATGTGCAAAGACAGGGTCAGGAGATATATGCTTACTTATGACAATGACTATGGATCTACACTCCAGAAAAGGCATAGGAGTGAAATATCTGAAGGGAAGCAGTGCAGGCAGCCATTAGGAAGGTTCTTATGTATAATACTTACGAGGAAGTAGAAGGGTCCGGTTTGACCAAACTTGTAGCTTGCTAATGTTTATATACCCCAAATTATAACCAACATAGTAGACTTCTTTCTTCTCTTAAATAGTTATGCAATGATATTGAGCCATATAATTACTATTCAGTATTTTTTTTCAAGTGATGGCTTAAAAATAGAGAATAAAATGATTGATGTAAAATATTAATTTCTGGTAGAATATATATATATATATATATATATATATATATGTCAAATAATGTGTACATGATAAGCAGTCATGAAATAATAATTATCAGTTAATTCTTTCAACATATATGTATTGAAAATCTATTAAGTACAATACGTCCTAGCATCTTGCTGGGTGCTGTTGTAAGCTTCTTAATTTTTTTTTTCTTTTCTTTAGCAGTGTTTCCCAAAGTGTGGTACACATACCCTCAGGGGTATGGGAAGATTTGGTGGGGGTACACGTTGCACCGGAATTTGGTGGGGATATGCACTGCACCGTGCTTAGCTGTGCCTAATTCTACGTTCTCATGAGTACGAGGGGTACTCAGCATTACAAAAATTATAGAAGGGATACACATATGTCAAAAGTTTGGGAAACACTGGATTAAGGTATTATGTATGTGTCTTTATCCCCCCATTCTCTGCCCCCCACAATCATGCCCTCACCTCCCTGGTGTCTGTGTCCATTGGTTAAGCTTATATGCATGCATACAAGTCCTTTGGTTGACCTCTTCCCCATACTCCTGCTCTCCCCTACCTTCCCTCTGAGGTTTGATGGTGTGTTCGATGCTTCTCTGTCTCTAGATTTGTTTTTGTTTATCAGTTTATGTTGTTCATTATATTTCACAAATGAGTGAGATCATGTGATATTTATCTTTCTCTGACTGGCTTATTTTGCTTATCATAATGCTCTCCAGTTCCATCCATGCTGTTGCAAATGGTAAGAATGCCTTCTTTTTTTCTACAGTGTAGTATTCCATCTTGTATATTTATCACCGTTTTTAATCCACTCATTTACTTATGGGCACTTAGGCTGTTTTCAACTCTTAGCTATGGTAAAGTGTGCTGCTATGAACATAGGGATGCATATATCCTTTCTAATTGGTGTTTCTAGTTTCTTGGGATATATTCCTAGAAGTGGATTCACTGGGTCAAATGGGAGTTCCATTTTTAATTTTTTTAGGAAACTCCATACTATTTTCCACAGTGGCTGTACCAGTCTGCATTCCCACCAAAAGTGTAAGAGGGTTCCTTTTTCTCTGCATTCTTGACAGCACTTGTCATTTGTTGATTTGTTGATGATAGCCATTCTGACATGTGTGAGATGGTACTGCATTTTGATTTGCATCTCTCAGATAATTAGAGACTTTGAGTATGTTTTCATATGTCTCTTGGCCTTCCTTCTGTCTTCTTTCAAAAGTCTCTAAGTCCATTGCTCATTTTTTAATTGGGTTTTTTATTTTCCTTTTGTTAAGTTGTATGAGTTTCCTGTAAATGTTGGAGATTAAACCCTTATCAGTGATAACACTGGCAAATATGATCTCCAAATGCAGTGGACTTATCTTTTAATATTTGACCAAAGAATGGTTAGATCATGATTAGAAGAAAAGGAATTCTTCTTCCTTGAAAAAGCCATTACCATATGTGTTGGATGTACTTACATTTTCTGTATCTCTGCTGTCTCTTTGCCTTAGCCTCAGGTAGGGCAGGACAAAACCAATTCTCGCTGTGCTGTCATGATGAAAATGTTCTATATCTGTGCTGTCCCCTATGGCAGTCATTAGCTGTGTAAGAATCAAGCATTCGGAATGTGGCTAGTGGAACTGAAAATTGAATCTTTCATTTTATTTAATTTTAATCTAAAAATCTACATGTGGCTAGTAGCAATTGTACCGAACATTGCCACTTCAAAAGAATTCAGGAAAAGACTTTGACTTCCCACTGTAATACTTTTGATACATTTGATATGAATTCAATATTTCCTGTATCTTGTGGCCTGGATATAATTGAAAGGGATGTTTTCTTGGTATACAAGAGAACTTATCGTAAGGTAAGAAATGTAGGTGTGAACAGAAGCTCATTTTCCCAACTCACTTGGGGAATAACAACTGAACTTGTTTATATCAAAAGAATCTGCCAAAACTTGTAGATAGAATTGTACAGAAAGTGAATTTTTTCTCAAGGACCCAAAAGAATTAAAGGAAACAATTTTCTTTATGTTTACCATTTGAGTAACAGCTATTTTCAAAGATATAGAAACCATAAAATAAATATAATAAAATTACATTTATAATAAACTGTTCAGGGAAATCTAGTGGTCATCTAAAAAAGACAGATGGGACTTAATTTGTAGTCAGCCAACTCATTTCTCTCCATCATATCCAATATTTAGTGATTCTATTAGACATCCTTTCTCTCTAAAATATTTATATCTGAATGCATGCAATTGAATGTGTTTATTTAAAAGGTAGAATGACAGTATAAAGAGTGAAAAGTGTATTTATTTTCTATGTTTGTACCATAGCCATACCATGCTTAGAAACTGTGCTTATTATCAGTTCTCTCATTCCCTACAAAACCAAATATTTATTTGTTGGGGACATCATATATTATATGCCAGACATTGTTGTAAGCAGTGGGGGGGGGGGGAGACACAGAAAAAATCTTTAAAGAAATTACATTAAAAGAAAGGTAGTAGGCAATAAGAAAAGAAAAAAAAAAGTAAAACATTTTATATTTTAAATAGTAATAAATGCTACAGATTTTTTAAAAAGGATGTTAAAAGCAATGAAGCCATGAAGGATAAAAGGTAATACATAAAACAGGAGGACCTCATTTGGGAAAGCAGGTTTTTTTTTTAAACAAGATGAGCAGAGAAGAATTTTCAGAGATTTATTAACATCAAAGATGTGAAGGACATAAGGCAGATGTGAAATGGAGGCAGAACTGTACATGCAAAGCCCTAAGGTAGATTGTCTAGCATCTTCCAAGAGAGCACCTTTGCCCTGTGGCTGGAGAGGGCTCACAAAGCAGAGGCTCTTACATCGAGAAATTAATGCACCCTCCTACTGGTGAACAATTATAATGTTCTCTGCACTGTGTGTGTCTTTTCCCCCCATCAAGTAGTTTATGAGTCTCTAGATTTGAAATAGGGCTTCTATCTCTCTAATAGTGATCATCTCTACTAACTACACATTCACTTTAAGTAAAATAATTACATATTAGGGTCTAATTATTTCTCTTATGAAATATTGGGTCGGCAACTACGTAATTGCGGATTCCACACATATATGGCTTCAGTTGAATTTTTAGGTTTGCAGACGTAGTACAAATGTAAAACACATTTTGTTATTTGATAGTTGGCTATTCAGCTGTTAATCAGTAAAAAAAGTTTTTTGATCTGTTTTGTAGTTTTCGTTTGGCGTTCGTTGAAAAATGGAAAATCAAAAGGAACATTTTCGTCATATTTTGCTTTTTTATTTCCGCAAAGGGAAAAACGCATCGCAAGCTCATAAAAAGTTATGTGCTGTTTATGGTGACGAAGCCTTAAAAGAACGGCAGTGTCAAAATTGGTTTGCCAAATTTCGTTCTGGTGATTTTTCACTCAAAGATGAAAAACGCTCTGGTCGTCCAGTTGAAGTTGATGACGCCCTAATCAAAGCAATAATCAATTCGGACTGTCACAGTACAACACATGAGATTGCAGAGAAGCTTCATGTATCACATACATGCATTGAAAATCACTTAAAACAACTTGGCTATGTTCAAAAACTCGATACATGGGTTCCTCACGAACTGAAAGAATCACAGTTAACGCAACGCATTAGCAGCTGCGATTTGCTAAAGAAACGTAATGAAAATGATCCATTTTTAAAACGACTGATAACTGGCGATGAAAAATGGGTTGTTTACAACAATATCAAGTGGAAAAGATCGTGGAGCAGGCCAGGTGAACCAACTCAAACAACATCAAAAGCTGATATTCATCAAAAGAAGGTTTTGTTATCAGTTTGGTGGGATTACAAAGGAATTGTCTACTTTGAACTCTTACCACCCAACCGAACGATCAATTCTGATGTCTACATTGAACAACTAACGAAATTAAACAATGCAGTTGAAGAAAAGCTGCCCGAATTGACAAACCGAAAAGGTGTTGTATTCCATCATGACAATGCAAGGCCACACACATCTTTGGTCACTCGGCAAAAATTAATGGAGCTTGGTTGGGTTGTTTTGCCACATCCACCATATAGTCCTGACCTTGCACCATCTGATTACTTTTTGTTTCGATCTTTACAAACTCAGTGAATGGTAAAAATTTCAATAATGATGATGATGTCAAATCGTACCTGATTCAGTTTTTTGCTAATAAAAACCAGAAGTTTTTTGAACGTGGGATTATGATGCTGCCTGAAAGATGGCAAAAGGTCATTGATCAAAATGGGCAATACATTACAGAATAAAGTTATTTAGTTCCATGAAAAAATTGTCTTTGATTTTCTTTAAAAAATCCGCAATTACGTAGTTGCCGACCCAATATATTTGTTATATAGAAATAACTAAGATGGTTCCTTTTTCAAAGGCCAAGTTTATTTTGTAATATAATATCTATCTCCCTGGTTGAAGATGTAAGACAGATTGTTTTATACCAAATATAGAATTATCAAAATGTTAACTTAATGTGATGTGTTAATAAAAACATCAGAGTCTCCGAAACTGGTTTGGCTCAGTGGATAGAGCGTCGACCTGCGGACTGAAAGGTCCCAGGTTCAATTCCGGTCAAGGGCATGTACCTTGGTTGCGGGCACATCCCCAGTATGGGTGTGCAAGAGGCAGCTGATCGATGTTTCTAACTCTCTATCTCTCTCTTCCTCTCTGTGAAAAATTAATAAAATATATATTTTTAAAAAAACAAACATCAGGGTCTAGAGGGAGGTGAAATGTTTGCCCCTAAATTATGTGGGTGAAGATATTTGCAGCTGGCATTATTGTGGTCCCAATGTGTAACAGCCATTGTGTGGAATACCATACATGCATGATGTAATGGTAACCGTTCCACAATTCTGAGAGGTAGTTAATTTTACTCTTTCACTAATGAAGAAAATGTAAATTATTCCAAGTCCTACAGTGGGTGAATGGTATGGCTGGAATCTGATCAAGATCTTTATACTTCAGAAAGAATCCACACCATCTACTGTTTTTTTTCATTGCCTGAGATATGGGGCCAGGCATTCCTATTGGAAACATGAGAGGCAGAGAGGTATCCTGGGAAGAGAGAAAGCATTCTCAGGTGTTTGATTGAATTTCTATTCTACAAAAGAGCTGAATATTGTGGGGCAAGATTTTTGTATACGTTTCCACTTGTTAAAATTGAGGATTCAAATTATAGCTCCATACTTGCTTATTGGGACCTTGACTTTATCTATCATGAGTAAAAGAAACCATCAAGCTTTCTAACTTAATTTGTGAGTATATTCTTATAAACCAAAAAGCTATTCAGTTGAAATGAAACCTTTATATGCCTAAAAGGAACATAGATCATTACATTAAAATATAGGACTCATAATTTTTACATGAACATTAGTACAATATCAATAGGAAATCCAAAGTACCCACTTATTGTAAGGTAAAAGAGTTTATTGAAATTAATAAAGTGTTCATTAATTTGCCCCATATTATCTTCTTAATTTTCACTTTTTTATCTTTACATACAGTAGGTCCTTGGGGTACATTGGAAATCTATTCCTATGGCACTATATAACGTGATTTATGCCATAAGTTGGAACCCACCTACTTAAGCACCTAAGTCACTCACATGAAGCACATACACAGCAGTAATGAGATGAAACAATAAAAAAAAAAAATTAAAAGAAAGATAATTTCTGACCTGTACTTGTATAAAAAATATACAATAATAAAAGACATGAAGCACATATGTACATACATTGAAATGATGGAACTTTTTTTTTTTTAATAAATATGAGATGGCGGCATAACCACAGAATGATGTACGTTGAGTCTGACCAAAGAACTGCCTGTATATCTAAGATTTTAATTATGTTGAATGAAAAAATATTATTGGCAAATATCATTATAGATCTACATTGTACATACAGACTTTAAAAAGTAACTTATTTGCAGATGAGGAGCTATAAATGCCAAGTTAGGTTCATAATAGTTACTCAATATTTTTATTAGGTATTAGAGGCCTGGTGCACAAAATCTGTGCATGGGTAGTGTCCCTAGGCCTGACCAGTGATTAGGGCCAATCAGGGTCTTCTGGCTATCAGCCAGGGCCTTCCTTCTGGCTGCTGGCTGGAGCCTCCCTTCCCTAGGGCCTTCATTCATACATCACCCCCTGGTGGTCAGCACATATCATAGCAAGTGATGTGTCTCCTGGTCAAACTCCTGTGGGGACAGTTTGCATATTAGGCTTTTATTTACGTAAATAATTTGATATTTTTCAAATTTAAAATAGATTTCCTTTAGAGCTAAAATAGCTGTAAATAGGCTATTAATCTGAAGTCATAACTGATTTTTATTGTGGTTACTAGGAAGCAAAGTTTCAGTTACCTTGATTACTGTGTTTTGCTAATTATTTATTTATTTTTAATCCTGCTCTTTTGTATATGAAAATGATATGATTTATCAACTGTGGGTCAGGAAATTTCAAGTTATTTTTAAAAAAGATATATTTTGTTGATTTTTTACAGAGAGGAAGGGATAGAGATAGAAAGCTAGAAACGTCGATGAGAAAGAAACATCAACCAGCTGCCTCTTGCACACCCCCTGCTAGGGATGTGCCCACAACCAATGTACATGACCTTGACCGGAATCGAACCTGGGACCTTTCAGTCCACATACCTACACTCTACCACTGAGCCAAACAGGTTTCAGCTCAAGTTATTTTTATATCCTTAGTAATGAATTTATAATAATCATCCAGTCTCCCACAATCAAAACCCACAGTGATGAATTGAATGCATTTACTGGGTCACCAGCTGAGATTACAGGGTGTAATCTGTGGCAAGGGATCAGAGATTTCACTGTGTAAATTTAATTTCCCCTTATGAGGATCAAAAGCTCATTAATACCCTATTCTTTGCAACCGAGCTAAGAGCTTGAAGCAATTAGTATTTGAGAAAGATTTTTTCATTAAATATTTTCGGTATTTAATCTGTGTTGGTTCTATTTTAAGTATTAATATGTTGTGTTTTAAAATTAAAAATGTTTGTTTTTGTGTGTGCGCTTTGTTGTTTTGTTTTGAATTAATATTCCCTAACAAGTATTTATACAGCAATTTAAACAATAACAACAAAAATATAGTGTCTAGGTCTCCATTGTATCTGCTTTCCAAATGAAGTTACTGATAACTTTCAAAAGATTTAAATTATCCCTCCATAGAGGAAGCGACGGAATACTTTTACTCATTAACACAAAAGAGTTTGCTACATTTCAGTGGGGAAGACATTGCATACTAGCTGCTTTAGCTGGAAAGCTGTTGATTAGTTACACAAATGTGTTAGAAACAGATCTCCCAGCACCATTTTGCATGACTAGTGAATGAAAAAGCATGTATGTTTTTTTTTTAATACTCCATCTAAAATGTTAGGTTATTATCAATTATCATATGCACATAAAATGTAAGTCTGCCTGCTCTTACAATTTCTATTATATACAGGTATTATTATTATTTTTTAAAATATATTTTATTGATTTTTACAGAGAGGAAGGGAGAGAGACATAGAGCTAGAAACATCGATGAGAGAGAAACATGGACCAGCTGCCTCTTGCACACCCCCTACTGAAGATGTGCCTGCAACCAAAGTATATGCCCCTGACCGGAATTGAACCCGGGACCTTTCAGTTTGCAGACTGACGCACTACCGCTGAGCCAAACCAGTTTCGGCAATATGCAGGTATTATTTATCAAGAAAATATTCATGAACAGGAAGAACAGAAGGAGATGATAAATGTTGGTGAAAAACAACTGAAGGATTTTGTTTTGTTTTAATATGCTGACATAATTTGAACTATGATATATTACTAGGTTTCTTTATTATAATAACATGTTGACAAATGACACTGTGAATGGATAATCTGTAATACTACAAACTACAGATGAGGGAGGATTTTGTATAATAACTTAGAATCATTCTTTCATCAATATCCCTCCTTAGTAGTACATGTACCATGTTACTTTAGGGTGTTTATTCTAAGTTTTATGTTTTTATAATGATACAATAATAAACCTGCCCCTCAAATGTTATGAGGCTCAAATATAATTGTATTAACACTGTGATTTAAAACAAAATTCTCAGCCATTTGAGTTCATGGTTTTTATACAGATTCATGCTATTATTGTTTCTAGTTTGAGGCTAGGGACTTTAACACCCTGGGAAATGAAATTAGAAGAGATGAAACACATTTATATACAGTGGAAACAAAGGACACCAGTTGATCTGTGAAATGTGAAGTTTCTGATGCAGTCATGAAGAAAAAGACATTTAGGAAGGAAAATGTTATTTAGCTTTGAGTGCCCTTTTAACTTTGGTCACAGTGTCTCTGTGGTCAACACTCCTGAGTTGCAAAGTATTCATCTCAATTTTCATAAAAATATGTAGCCAGACTCTAATTTGTATGAAACCAGAGGCATTCTAAACTTCCTATTTCTTTACTTCATATTTTATAGATTCTTTGATTTGCTCCACAGGCTACAAAAATGACTGTATTCCCTAAGTTTTATTCACATATTATTTCATTTCAATGGATTATTCTTTTGAAGTAAAGATAATTTTTCTACTAAGCATAAGTCACTCTAATTTGAGCTGTTATAAAATATAAATCAATGTTAATTAATCTCCCTAAGGGTATAACAATGGGATCTTTCTTTTTACATTTTTAACATATTTATCACACCAAGCTTCAGATATTCATATATAATAGACTTGCATCTTGTTCCCAATATTGAATTAAGGAGCTCTGAATAGGCACACATTTCTCAACACCATTTCCCCTTCTCACTAGTAAAATAGGGAGGGGTAATTTTGTGTTCATTTAGGGATGTTTGGAGATTCCCTTGATGGCTTTACTAACTTTTCCATCAAGGCTTTCTTGTTGCCTGAATCACTGGGTGCATTATTTCTATGAGCCTATACTTTCTTAAGATATTCAAATACATAATTTACCAAATTACAGAATATTGATGGATCCCAATAGAGTGGATGGTCAATAAAGAACATTTGTCTTTGGCTTCCAAGAAAGATTTATGGAGATTTTCAGTTTATTCTCCAACTCACTTTCTGGTTAGAAGAATCACGCTGAAGGGTGATGGGTCTGCCCCTATCTCTGATTGGCCCCTGGTGTATTGTGGCTACTGCCATCTGGTGTTTTAGATTCTTTACCTACATGAGATCACTTGGGAGGTAATATAACTCACCTATTAGTAATACCTCAGGCTTTGAGGTCAAACGGATCTCTTCATTTCCTGGAAAATTTGGGGGAAACATGGTATTTGTAAACATCAGTTTTGGTCATTTGTGAATGAGGATGGTAGCACTTAGGCATGAATAGTTTTGAGGCTCATATAACATAATAAAATAAAGTGTTTAAAACAATTAACATAGCCCAGGTTAAAATATGAATTGCTTATGAGTCATTCTATATGAAAAATATATTTGTAGTCAGTTCATGACTGTTATAAAATATAATTTAACTAGAGGCCCAATGCACGAAATTCATGCAAGAGTACCGGTAGGCCTTTCTTCTCAGCTGCCAGCACCAGCTTCCCTCTGGCACCCAGGAACCAGGCTTCCCTCTGGCCACCAGCAGGCACCAGATCTGGGCTTTGCTTGCAGCCCCAGCTTCATCCAGAAGGTCGTCCAGAAGGATGTCTGGTCTAATTCGCATATTACATTGTTATTATTATGGATAGTTGGATATTAGAAAGAGTTGTTTGGGACAAGAGGTGTAATCTCTTAAATCTCTTTTGTTGTTCCATTTTGTGATTTACTTTAAAGGAATGGATACAGTGGAATTTTAAGATATTTATCATATTTATAATATTTGTCAATGAAGTCTCAAGCTTCAAGAAACAATGAGGCACTAAAATAGTAAAGTACATTATTAAATACAAATCCATCATAATAAGGAGTCTAAAAATTTAGGCTCCCAATTCTAGGTATTCTAAGAAATTGATTGAATTTTCTTGGCATTGAATAGTCTAGTTAGAGGCTCATGTTTCAAAAAACAAACTTTTAATTTCAATTCTTCCACTCACTCCATCTAGGTGACTTTGTTAATTCTTATCAGCAACCCCTGCTTCTCTATTGATAAAATGTTAATACTAAAATCTTACCTCACCTAGAGAATAAATTAGGAAAAGAGGGTAAAAAATTCTTTTGAATGATAAGATTATACAAAGTAAAGTTTATGGTGTTAACATATTCTAAAGTTGTTGAGTTTCAAATTTCATAAAACCTTTTTTAAAAACTATTGAGAATAATGTAAAGTATCTCACTAGAACAGTGTAGTGATTTTAATATTCAGAGATGGTATTAAAAGACCTGCCATTGCCTAACTGCAGTTTCTTGTTCAGTAGAAGGGTAAGCATCCTTCCTTTATTCTTTAGTACTCTTTAAAAAAGCACGACTTGCAAGATGAATTTTTTTAAGGCTAAAGAAAAAAAAAATCCTAGTAGGAAAGTAAAATCTCAACTTCTTGGCCTGAAACCATATAACTGTTTTTCAGACAGAAAAAGAGGGAAAGTGAAAAATGTGATGAACCCTTAATACTATAAGCTCCTCTAACTGAGATGCGGTGGTAATTGCTTTTTATTTTTTATTTTTTTGTAACATCTCCTGGTAATGGTAATGCTTTCAAGTGAGGATCAAAGAGAATGACCTATATAAGAAATAGATTGCAACATGTGGTTACATTTTTCATCCTTTGTAATAGCCTTCTTGCATCCATACTTCTAATAAGAAACAGCCTAATGCTCATCATTTTTTAAAAATGAGTTGTCACTAAGGTCAGAGGGGATACTTGGAAACTAGGAAAAAATATGATTTAGACAATAGATGGGGATCAGTAGATAGATCGCTCATCACTTATCACACTTTTCCACTTAAAGAAAATAGCACCAAACTTTCAATAATTTACATTTACATGTCTCTGAAGTGTAAATGTACATAAGATGTGTATTTGCATATGTATATAGTCTGTACATATATTTCTGAATTTTTATGTATATATAAATATAATTATATCTATGCACACCACATATATCTATGTGCACTCACTCATATATTATCTGTTTCTGATGCAGTATAACTGTGTGTGTCTCATCAGAAATAGTCAATATCTGTTTTCCTATCCAAAAGATTCATTAAAAATGAAGGGTTTAATGTAAGAAGAGGTGATAAAATGATACTATTTTTGAACTTATAAGCAAATTAAATTCATGTTGTTTTCTCAGTCCTATATCTGGCTGATCAGGAGGTATACTTCAAAATGTGTAGCTACTGGGAATTCTTCACATGGAAGGCGAGATCTGCAAACCCTTCACAAGGCCAATTGAGTAATTAGTGTTATGTTCTCTATTATACAAGTTTTCATAAAGGTTGTTGCCTAAGTTATTAATAGTTAACGTAGTGCATCAGATATTGCCAATGATGAACGTCACCACAGGAACCCAGAATTCTTCAGTGTCTAGGGGTTGGTAGAGAAGGACTTCATTGGTACCAGGAAAAAGGCAAACCACTTAATTCACAAATTTTACCAAGGATTGTCCTTTCTTAATCCTTCTTCTACCAATAAATTAAAAACAATATCTGATTCTAAAATTTTCCTTAAAAAATGATGGTGCTCATCCTCTGATACCATTTGTAAATGCTCTAGGTAGCAGAAGGTGAAAGAAAACCTATTTAGTAATGGCCCAGGCAGGAGGGGTATATTAAAAATAATCATGTTTTGTTTTGATTGAACATGATTCTATCCTATAAAAAGGTATCCGAATTGGTGTTCTATGGTTATAGCATCACCTTTCTTTCAAAAGGCGAAATTAATTTTTATGTAGAGTCTAAGCCTTCCAGAGGCTTTTCAGGGAGGCCGGATGATCCAATGGACGTCTGCCAGCATGCACTTAACAATTGTGGGACGAGAATAAAGGGCCATAAGGACCCAAAGGAAGTAGAAATGGATTAGTCAATATGTCTGCAATAAAAGGAAAAGCTTCAATAAAGAGATAGCTGCACTTTATTTTATATAACAGACTTATTTATTCCATAGAGAGTTAGCTATACATTTCTTGAATATGTTTATTGAATTTTATTTGTCTTATAATCATGATAAAATTTGATAGGTATGCCTATTAAAATATTTCTTCCTATAAATCTACCTCAGGACAACAAACCAATTAACAATGAAATGCCCATCCGACAGGAGAATAGTGTTCAAATAAGACACTTAAAGTATAAAATATTTAAAAAAATTTGCTCGCAGTTGGAACTCATCTTAAATTTTAAAGGGAAACTGGCCACCTCTTAGAACAGAGCATCCTGGATTAAAGCCCTTCTGCTTCTGTCTAAAACATCTTCCCAATATTCTACTATTCCACATACTGCTCAGGCTTGTACTTACTGAAATGATGCCTTATAAGTCAACAAATGAATTCAGACTCAACTAAGGAGATAATAAAAAAGAGATACCATTTGTCCAAAATGAAAATGCTTAAGCAAATGTGAAAATGTGTTTTACATTTACAAAAATCATTTAGGAGCCTGAAAACTGTCTTCAGAAAACAAATAGAGCAGAAGTCCCTTGGATTATTTATTCAATTAAAAAAAAAGACAAAAATAACTTATTTAAAAATTACCAAAAA
The DNA here is from genome assembly GCF_014108245.1 of Pipistrellus kuhlii. NCBI lineage: Eukaryota > Metazoa > Chordata > Mammalia > Chiroptera > Vespertilionidae > Pipistrellus > Pipistrellus kuhlii. The sequence continues at coordinate 39,117,927 of NW_023425584.1, forward strand.
TAAATGTATGAGAATAAAAATAACACTATTCATCAAAGACATGCAAATTAAAATGACAATGAGATGCTGCCTCACACTTGTCAGAAATGGCTACCACCAATAAATGAACAAACAAGTGCTGGCAAGGATGTGAAGAAAAGGGAACATGGCGCAGTGCTGGCAGGAATGCAGACTGGTGAAGCCACTGTGGAAAATGGGATGGAGCTTCTTCAAAAAGTTAACAATGGAACTGCCTTTTGACCCAATGATCCCACTTCTGGAAATATATCCTAAAAAATCTGAAACACTAATCAGAAAGAATATATGCATCCCTGTGTTCCTAGTAGCTTTATTCACAACAGCCAAGATCTGGAAACAGCCCAAGTGCCCATTAGTGAATGAGGGGATGAAAAAGCTGTGGTATAATTACACAATGGAATACTGTGCAGCCATCAAAAGAAGGAACTCTTACCTTTTGTGATAGCATGGATGGACCCGTAGAGTTTTATGCTAAGTGAAATAAGCCAATCAGAGAAAAATACCATATGAACTCACTTAGTTTGTGAAATCTAATGAACAAAATAAACTGACAATGAAAGTAGAACCAGAGGCATGGATACATGGAACAGACTGACTGCTGTTATAGTGGAGGGGGGATAGGCTGGATAAGAGGAGGCGAAGAGATTAACCAAAGATCACATATGTATGGCCCATGGATATAGACCACAATGGGGTGATGCCCGGGGAGGGGGATTCTGGGTGGAAATGGGCAAAGGGGGAGGAAAAAAAAAGAAAAAAAAAGAAAAGAAAGCCATCAATAATAATAAAAGCATAGTATGCTAATTAGGTCGGACAGCTGAATGACCTTCCAGACAACCTGCCAGATGAAGCCAGGACTGCAAGGGCCAAGGCAAGCCGCCACAGCTACAAGAGCTGAGTCCCTTGCACGAATTTCATGCATTGCACCGCTAATCCTATATAATAACAGGCTAATATGCAAATCTACTGAACAGTGGAACAACCAGTCACTATGATGCACAATGACCATCAGGGGACAGATGCGCAATGCAGGAGCTGCCCCCTGGTGGTCAGTGCGCTCCCACAGAGGGAGTGCTGCTCAGCCAGAAGCCAGGCTTATGGCAAGCTCAGCAGTGTTAGGACTGGAAAGTGGGCCTAAGCTGTTAGTCAGACATCCCCTGTGGACTCCTGGACTGTGAGAGGGCACAGGCTGGGCTGAAGGACTCCCCAAGTGCACTATTTCATGTCCCAGGCCTCTAATATCTATAAAGGAAAAGAATGGGATGCTCAATAAACAGGGGTTGATTGAATTATTAATTTTTAAATGTTTTAATATAAGTGAATCCTATATTATGAGCACTCCAAGGAAATTATCCCTGTAATGTATGGTATATATTAATGTTTACTTTATTAAAATACTACCAGATGTTTTCCTTGATAAAACCTGTCATGAAAATAAAAGAAGCTTTAGAATTTCTGTGTGTACCTTTTGTACCCATGGGGCATTTATTTCTTTCTGGAAATTCTTTTATCTAAAGGATCTTTAGTTTTGTATCTGTAACAAATTTAATATGTAAATTGAGATAAATGTACAGATTTGTTGTTTTGATTTTTGATGCTGTAGTTTTCATTTTAGCAGACAGTGAAAATATTTTTTATGTACCTTGTTAGCCAAGGGAAAGCATAATATTCTTCATGAAGATACTAATATTTTGGCTGAGTTAGAAATCTGTAACTTCAGGGAGAAAAAGTAGAATAAGAAATATCCATCCAGTTAAATAACTCTTCAGAAAGGACTGCACAGATGAAGAAATTATCTTTGGGAATTGGGTTTAGGATTTTTGGAAAGTGCATGAGTTTCCTGATTTATATGTATACCCTTCCTTTATAAGATAGCTCTGGGAAGAGGAGTGAGCTCAGTGTCTTTTTTTTTTTTTTTTTTTTTGACATAACAGATATTTTCACATGCATAGAAGTGAATGTCATATTTTCTCACAAGTGTGAAAAGTCTATTTGCTTTTTGGATTGTGTATTTGGATTCTAAACTAGATTGTAAGGGCTAGAATAGATCTCAGATATTATAGAGGCTAACCTCATTTTACAGAGAGATAACCGAGCTTCAGAGCAACTGCATTTAAAATGCCTCTGATTTGTATAGGATCCAACCCGCAAGCAAAGGGTGAATTACAGGGAATTCGTATTCAGATATACCATTTTAAAATGTTTCTAGTTCTTTGTTTCTCCTCTGGAAACACTTACATGATCCTAAGAACTTTATATGCTTTTAATTCTAAATCTCATCTTTCCCCCTCCATCTGTTCCTCTAGATAACAGTCACCATTGAAATGGTTGTGGATGATGAATGATATCATATACTTAGCAAGCTGTTTTACATTATGGGATTGTAATTCCACAAAAGGTTGTTGTAATAAAAACAAGTGGCTTATGTGGCCAACAGGACCCTTGTATATAATGTTATAGTCTCATAATTCAAAGTATGCATAATTGTTATTTGATGTAGCATAAAAGTTCAAGAATAAAAATCTAATTTATTATTTATAGTTCAGTTTTAGGCTCATAAAATGTCCTAAAAAAGAGATGTGCCTCCTACCATGCCAGCTTGACTCTACGTGACGTTAGTCACTTGGAATATTCAAGTTTGCTTTTTCAGCACATATGTCAGCTGTCTCTTTACAAGTGAGTTCATAGTTTTCTTTTCAAAAATTGTGTGTACATAGATATTTACTTTAGGCACATAGATGTGTGAAATCTGAGAAAGGCCATTCTTTCTCCGTGATCTCCAAAAACTAAGTTTAAAGTTTTCACTCATAAATAAGGAAGTATTTTATTAAGCATGTGTTAAGTGTATTCTCTAGTTACGAGTTTGATTGGTTATGTATTCCCTTTTCTTAAGATAGCCCTGAGTCTAGATGAAATAAAACAGTGATAATTTTTTTTAGTAATCTCTTCTTTTAAGTCTTTAAAATTTCTTTAAAAGGATATATTTTATTGATTTTTTACAGAGAAGAAGGGAGAGGGATAGAGAGTTAGAAACATCAATGAGAGAGAAACATCGATCAGCTGCTTCCTATTGGGGATATGCCCACAACCAAGGAACATGCTCATGACTGGAATCAAACCTGTGACCTTTCAGTACACAGACCAACACTCTATTCACTGAGCCAAACCAGTTAGGGCTTCTTTTAACTCTTTATGACCCAAATCTGAAAACCTGGAGCTGTCACCAAGCAGGACAAGCTGCAGTTACCCCAACTTGCTCACTGACACCATGGAAGAGTTGAGTGGAAAGTCTGCTGCTCAGCAGTTCCTCACTCTGTCCAGGGCCTTGAACCTGCAGGGTCTCAGGTGAACATTTCAGCATCCATGCTGACTCATAGACATGCTACCTCAAAGCTCACATTGTTGCCCCGCACACAATCACATAGTGCATTTGGCAAAACTGCATTTATATCCAGTAGCATACGATATGTCCATGTGTAACTTATTTTCATTAGTTCTGCAACTTAAAAATACTATACTGGGATTTAAAAAAAATTATCTTAATTTAAAATTTTTTTTGTCTTTCTTTGCATGTCAACAACAAACCCTGGGCTTACCTTCCACTCAACTATTTCATGGTGTCAGTGAACCAGTTGGAGTACCTGCAGCTCTCCTATATAAATTACTAATCATTTAATGTTAATATTAATCTAATATAGTTAGCAAAGTCATTTATGCATGTGCATTTAACTTTTGTGTCCTGATAATCAAATCAAAACAACCTTTAATCTGTAATATGCATATAAGAGACAAAGCCACCTCAATATTACATTTCTGATCCTCCACTGTACATTTCAGGAGGTTTCAGTTGAAATTATAATAAGACTTTAGTGTCTGTCCCTACTTTTGATTTTTAATTTAAAGAACTACAGTCTAAAATAAGAATAAGGCATCAAATGTCAGATTCATTATTTTCTCCTAAAAAAGTATATAGTCTAAACAATCATTCATAACCTTAAGTAGCAATGATAATCTACACAACATGAATTTTAAATGTTACAGTATCTTCTTTCTCAATGCTTTATTTTTTAAAGGTACCAGTGTAATGCAGCCCACAACTTTTCTTTCTTTTCCTTGTTAGCTTTGTCCAGATTTTCAGATTATTTTTCTGATTCAGTCATAGTTTAAATTTTTTTTTGTTTTAAAAAATGGGAATAGCACTAGCCAGGTTGGCTCAGTGGATAAAGCGTTGGCCTGTAGACTGAAGGGTCCCAGGTTTGATTCTGGGCAAGGACACATGCCTGGGTTGTGGGTTCGGTCCCCAGTGTGGGGCTGTGCAGGAGGCAGACAATCAATGATTCTCTATCATCACTGATGTTTCTCTCTCTTTCCTTCTCCCTTCCTCTCTGAAATCAATAAATATTTTTTAAAAGGGCATATATTTAAACAAAACCCATTTCTTTAATTTTAAAGGGAATATAGTTACTAATATTAAAAAAACTATGTATGGTATCAGATGAAATATTTTGTAAGCTAATCATAGGGTAATGTGTATGTGCCTGTGCAGGCACACAATATCCATCATTAATATAAATTGAAGAAAAAATAAAAATAATTTGCTCATCCTTTTAATTTGATATATAAAAGTTGGGCTCATAGATATTAAATTAATTGTGCATGTTTTTGAAGCACTGTTAGGTATATAATTAGAACCTCAGTTTCCAAATGTCCCCTTTCCTAGCAAGCAGTTGTGAGAATTCCCAAGGCATGTAATTGAAATAGCTGTCCATCAACCACAACCAATGGAATTATGTCAAAGACTTTAAAGAACCCCCTGAGTATTAGGAAATTACCAACATGACTGGCTCTGCACTGAATTATTCTGATGTGTTTTTTGTTGTTGTTGTTGTTGTTGTTGTTGGGTAGCATCAAAAGACACAACCATGTACAGTATGTCCAAGTGCTAAACCCATTCATTCAAGTTTCTGTAGGCATTTAAACTTTTAGCGGTCATGCCTAAGAGCCTACTTGAATGCTCAGTGGATGTACTATAGATACAGGAGTTCAGTGTGTATTTCTCTAGGAACGTTATGTCTTATTGCCTTTTGTCTGAATGTATTATGTCTACTAGTACTGTGCAGAAGTCCATAAAGTAGTAGATAACTTCTACACTTCTGAGATAAATGTCTCATGGGGCATCCACCAGCTGGAATCTCTCCAGATTTTGTTTTGACACTAAATAGTCTCAATTGCTTGAGTCTGGCCTCTGGCTTGTAGCATTCTTGGCAGTCTGGAAAATATTGCAATTTAGTGAACAAATCATGTACAAGGGAAGTTTAAATGGCATTGAATTAAAACAGGATTAATATTAGTATAAAGGCAGTTGAGGGGAGTAGGACTCTGCAAGTCTTTCAGAATTTTCACTGTAACAGCCTATTTTCAAGGATGGCAAGCCAAGTTGATGAATTTATCTCTAAAATTAAACCTGGAGAGTTATTACAGGTGTAAGACTGGAAACAACATGTATTGGCCACCTCAGAAAATGTCAACCTAGTCCCTGTAATGGCAAAATGGTTTAGGGCATAGAGTTGGTAGATCTTAGAATTTTTTATTTGTTTGTTTTAATTACAGTGTGTGGATCTACTTTGCTGATGAAATTAAGAGATTTAAACAAAGTAAAAGATGGAAAGTTTCCCTAATTTATTATAAAATAACAATAAATACACACATGTCACAGTACTGGAGAGTAAGGGTATCATCTTTTTTATAATTTTATAGTGCATTAGTATACTGGTGGTTTGTACCTAGGTATATTACATATTTAATGCTAACAGATCTAAATTAAAATAGTATTAAAATGATTCAAAGGATGTGTGATGCACTTTTGAACAAGTCTCTGGCATTAACTTTTTGGTAACTTAAACTTGATGAGAGCATAAATATCCTGGGACAGAAAAAATATAATGCAATGCTGTGCAGTATTGGCTTGTTGGAAAATTCATCTTTATGTTCAGTTGAAACTGTATCCTCAGTCCTAACTCACCTTGGGAGTAGCACGAAATAGCTTTGATGGTCCCATCGTCATTTTTTAATTGTTCTTTTTCAAGTTTGATATTTACGGGCCTTCCCATAAATGTGAGTAGGAGAACATTGAAATATGCAGTTGAGAGATAATGCACTGTGAAGACTCTAACTTCCAGGGCTTTCAGAAATGCCTACTTCTACACATAGGATTAAATCTCTCCATTTGGACTCATTTATGAAAAAGATGTTGTTCCCCTTCTCCAGAGAATTACTCTCAGGTGACACTTGACTACTGTGGCTGACTCAGTCAGGGGTTCAAGGTTGCCCCACCCCAGTTGCCTTAAGCAGGATAACTTTGCCATGGGTTGTATGCCCCTGAGCCTTCCCCTAGGACCAGGTCAAGGCTGAATGAACTATAGTTGAGAGCACAGCCTCACTGGTTCCCTCTTCCTCCCTATCAGACTTCAGTTCTCACAGGCTTCTCCAAATAAACACCCCCTCAATGGCTCCTATGCCTCTGAGCACCTGTCTTGGGGCCCCTCCCTGCTAGGAAACCAGCCTCTTGTATGTAAAAGTGTATCGAAAAAGATTAAGGAAAAAATTCCTTATTAGAATAAATAAAGCAGCAGACAACTTTTCTCATCAGTAGCTTTTTGGAGTAATTATATGTAATCTTCCCTAAGAGCAATTAATTTGGTTCTAGAGATATAATTCTTGGGATTTTCCAAGGTCCAATTACAGCCTGCTCTTCACAGTGCTTGACACTGCTTTTGTTGAGATCCGGTAGGAAAAAATAGCTAGATGTCTGATTATCATTTGTACAACTCATCCATGTAAATTAAGTAGAGTTTATTCTAGACTCTTTTTTTCACACATGAGGCACAGGACACTTAAATAAAAACACTCTCTTACCTGCCTCAGCATCATCAACAGTTGTTTTAAGGTTCACACTAAGCACTTATATATATTTGACAGCTTTCTGTGGACTCTTTCAGTAGGGGTGTCGAACTCAATCAGAGAAGGAGCCAAAATCTAAAATCCAGCCTAAATCGCGGGCCGAATGGTTTACTGAACAGTCATAAACTGTCATTGTGATGGAAACGCAGCGGAGTGCAGTGATGACAGTGCGGTGTGGGCCACATTGCAAGGCCTGGCGGGACGGATTTGGCCCGCGGGCCTTGTGTTTGACACATGTGCTTTAGAGACTAAATTTACATCATGGCACAATTTCAAGTAATATTGGATGATACAAATGGAATTTTAAAAAATTGAATAATTTAGAAAATTACATTTTCTAAATGTTCAATAGATACATTCTGTGCGTGTATAGAATCTAGAAAATATTTCTCAGAAAGAATAGGGAAGAGCAAAATTGAGCGTTAATATAGATGTATATAATAGCACACAGTTCCACCTTTGCTTTACTTACGGGACAGTTTTAAGTAGATGAACTTTCTCTTCAAAAGAATCTTAACTCTCAATTGCTCTGCTCTCTCCGATTATAATGCTTACATTCACCAAGGCCAGGGAGCCAGTCACCAGCTTGGCCTCAAGATGCTATGCACATTCATAGTAACATAGCCCAAGAAGGCACCAGCCCACTGAATCCCCTTCTTAAATCCAGAATCATTGTTTCAAAGTAACCATTTCCTGATCTTTGTTAGAAAAAATGTTTGGTGTAAAATGTATTTAAACCTCACCCTTAAGAGAGTGAAAGCAAAGGAAGAAAGTTGACGACTAATGACATCTATCTAAACTAAATAACAGTATTTGAATCCTTCAGGTTTTACTCATATTCTGAAACAGTGATTTCTTAACTCACAAAATGGATTTCATACATGATAGTATTTTAAATCTCCCAGTTATGTGCACACTTTGAAAGAATATTTTCTTAACCCATAAAGTGAACTAAATCAGGAATTTTACTGGGTCAAAACATTTTTTTATGAAATAGTATTTATTTTTTTAAAAAAAGTTAGAAAGATTTCTGAGAACATATAGAGTTAGAAATCACGGAAATGCAAACCTTTTTTTTTTTTTTTTTACTGTTTTACAATAAATTTAATAAATAAAAATAAGTCAAAATTAAATCTATAAATACTTAGACATAAAAAGGAAGATAGATAGCCTCATAAATTAACTTTAAAAGTATAGTTGGGAGCACAAATTTTAGCAATTAATAAAAGACCCATTATTTATTGCTCTGAGAATTATCTGGTGAATGGTCAAGATAACCTGATTAGTCAACAGTGTGGTTCCCATTGTCCTCAGTCTGACCCATGTTATGTGTCTCTCTGTGTTGTACACAGATTGTGTTGTTTTCAGACATACCTTGTCTGCAGTGGGGTGTAAATTACCAGGACAAGAGTGGTCCACAAATGGATGTGTAATGGACACTGCTGAGGAAGGGGCATGGAACTAGAGTAAGGATGAAAGAGAGATTATCTGTGGCCAGAAGTATATAATCTGATTATCCTCAGGCTTTCCCCAAAATATTGTTATCCAACCCAAGGGTTGTTAGTTTGACTCCCTGGATTCCAGAAGTAGGGCCAGGTTTGTTCCAAAATCTGCCATTAGTTGAGCAAAGTACAGTTGATGTTTGAAAATATGGGGCTTAGGGAAAAACGACACCTCCTACAGTCAAAAATCTGCCATCATTCTTGTCTTCCCCCAAATTTACTGTAGTTATTCAGTACCCATAAGGGATTGGTCCCAGAACTTTCACAGATATAAAAATCTGTGGGTGCTGAAGGCCCTTATGTAATATGGCTCAGGACAATGAATACAGGCAACTCTCAGCACCTGCAGATTCACCAACTGAGAGTGAGAATACTGTTTTCAATTGATGATTGGTGAACCTGCATGTGAAAAGGGGGACAGAGAATACAAAAAGCCACGTCTCTTGAAAAAAATCCATGTATTAATAGAAGTGGACCTGCACAGTCAAACCTGTGTTGTACAAAGGCCAACTATAAATGGGCATCAGATAAGGATGTCTCTTTCCAGAGAGTGTTGAACAGTTTGTTTAGCTTATGCTAAATGATGAGTTTTATATATATACTAATATATTGATTTCAGAGAAGAAGCAAGAGGGAGAGAGAGACAGAAATACCAGTGATGAGAGGGAATTATTGACCAATTGCCTCCTGATGCCCTATTTGGGGATCAAGCCCGCAAGTCAGGCATGTGCCACCTACTGGGATCAAACTGGGGATCCTTCAGTTTGCAGGCTAACACTATCCACTGAGCCAAACCAGGTTGATAGTTAAATGCATATTTTTTCTATGAGGAAGAAAGGAAAGGTGTGATATTTCTTTGCTATGGGCAGCAATGTCAGGGTTCCCACATCTGTAAAACTGGTGATTGGATGTGTCTGGTGTGTATATAAACACCAGCAAAGGTTGCAGTATCTCTCTCGGTGGTCTCCATGTTTATTATCCATTTAAACATGGTGTAGTTATGCTGAGTGTGTACACATATGCATATATTTAATGCAGTCAAAATTGTGAACAGAGCTTTTTACTATTTGGGGGACTATTGACTTCCAACTTCTCTCCAGTTTTGCAGGTTCTTTATGGTTTTTGTGTGATATTTACTGCGGAAGCATCTATAATAATAAAAGTATAATATACTAATTAGATCTGACAGCCGTACAACTGACCTTCCGGATGTCATTCCAAGTGTCTTTCTGGATGAAGCTGGGAGGGGGGGCCGAGGCAATCAGGCAGACTGGCAAAAAGTTAGGGGCAATCAGGCAGGCAGGCAAGTAGTTAGGGGCTATTAGATAGGCAAGCTATTAGGGGAGATCAGGCAGGCAGGCAAGTGGTTAGGAGCCAGAGGTCCCAGATTGTGAGAGGAAACAGGCTGGGCTGAAGACCCCCTTTCCCCCCCATGCTGTGCACAAATGTCATACACTGGGCCTCTAGTGATAGTATAAGAAAAAAATCCAAGCTATGTCATTTTGTGATTCTCATTTGTGGATTTTGCTTTTGGGTAAAATAGGAACTTTGATTTGTTTGTAGGACTTATGACACCCCCTTTAAAGTACCGTATTTTTCGGACCATAAGACGCACTTTTTCCCCCCCAGAAGTGGGGGGGGAAAGTCCCTGCGTCTTATGGTCCAAATATAGCCTACACATATACTTTAAAAAAAAAGTTTTTTTACTTGCCCGGCTCTGTGTGGTCTCTGTGTGCTTGCCCGGCTCTAAAATGGTTCTAAATGCTGCTGTTTACTTTACAGGGTTGATTACATGTGTTTATGACTGTGATGTTGGGTTTTAATGCACATAAAATATTTTAGGACACTATTTGTTTCAGAATCTTTTTTTCTTCATTTCCCTTCTCTAAAAACTGGTGCGTCTTATGGTCCGGAGCGTCTTATGGTCCGAAAAATATGGTAGTTTTGTTTACCCCTCAGTAACATTAGCAAACCTTTCATGGATAAGGCAATACAAGACCTATGAAATCAGTTTGCCTGTTCTGACTCAGCCCTTCTCTGTAAAATTTTTGGAGTCTAAACTACAGTAAATGTGATGATAGGAGAGATTATAAAACTATTTTTAAAATTAATTATATAAACTTCATGACTTAAAATAAGTATTGTATTAGAGAATTTATTGGTACACTAGAAAAATATTCTATAGAATTAGTTTTGTGAACAGCATGGTTTTAACTCCAATTCCTGGTGTAAGAAATAAAAATATTTGAGTATTATAAAGTTTATTTTGTTTTTTACACATACCCCAAAATTGAACATGTATAGAATTGATATTGTATAGAATTGATATTGTATAAAGATATGATTTTTAAGAATAATAATTTATAAATAAACAATATATTTTGCCTTATCTAGAATATATTTCTAAAACTATAATTGCTCTATCTCCATAGGAATACTTGAAGCAATTTCAACTGCATTTATACTGGCCCAGTAAGTTAATGCCTGAGTACATTTCATGCACTTATGCAATAGTCTTGTTACTCTCTGACAAAACATTCTTTAATCAGAAATGTCTTTCATTTTGACTTTTTCATTTTATTGTGGCCGAGATTAAAAATAATTTATGATTGTAAATTTTATGCAATGGATTTTAGGTCGCCTAGCTACCTACCTTACTTGGTATTCCAAAAATGTTGTTCTATATTTGAGCACTATAAACACCAAGTCGTCTTAGAATAGAAACAGATTGTTTGACATTTGGTTGTTCTTTATTTCGATAATAGTGGTGCATAAAAAAGTTTAGCTTTTAAAAAAATTTTTCAAGTGAGCTTAGAAAAATAGCTGATTTTACTCAAGAACTTGGCCATGCTTTAAGTATTAGACAAAAAAAAGCTGGGGTTGATAATGGAAATAACAAAGAGGATACTTTCTTCATTTCAACAGTGCTTATAAAAGATCAGTTTTCATGCCAATAATTGCTAACCAATAATTAATAATTTCATACACTCGGTTAACAACAGGTAGAATGGCAGGAAGAATGACAGGATCCCATTGTTATTGAAAGTGGGATCCTAACAGCTGTGTACTATTTAATAATAAGATAGCAAACAGACTTTGGTGCATGTTCAATTTTGGGGTATGCCAAAGAAACTAGAGTTAACAGCTGAATAAATAAATCATGTTCAAAACTTGGTTGAATTTAACTAAGTTTACTCAGCTGGTTAAAAAGATTGCTATGGACACTGTAGATAAGGTTTCCAAAATGTAATTGGGAATGCCAAAGAGAATCATAACTAAACTTATAACTGTATATATTTATGCTCCACGCCAGACCTTCCTAGTGCACAAAATAGTTACTTCCTTGGCTATTATGAAATTGTATGATGGAAAGAAATTTGTTTTTCTATTCCTTTATGACAACACATTCTAATGGCTGAAGTGATATGAGACCATTTTTAATACAAAGGCCATGGATTATGTGAGCCATGTATGAGATCTGAGTGGAAAAAAAGTAATTTTCAATACGCTAATGCTATGCTGTATTCCTGAGAGCTTAATGGATCAATAAAAACATAATGTAAGTACTACATGCCACATAAAATGTTCTAGCAGCTGAATGCAAAGGAGTAAAGAGAAACTGGTGAAAATAATTGTGGTAACATTGCATTTAACCCAAATATTTAAGACATTATCTCTTTAGCCATGTGATCAATATAAAAATTATTGAGATGATTTAAATCTGGTGTATATTTTATACTGATAGCATATCTCAGTTAAACTTGCCACATCTCTATCTGTCAGTAGTCACATATTAGACAATACAGGATTAGAAAGATACCTAGATCACCTCTTTACTTGATTTCAGTAATAAAGTTTTTTCATAAATGTTTATCCCTATCATCATATTAAACGGTGATTAAAAAGAGAAATTTAGTCTTACGGCTGAGATATTTCTCTGTAAAACAGATATTGATTCATGAAAATTAATATTTTTCAAGTGGAAATATTTTATACACAATAGTTGAGAACTGAAAGACATGATCTCCCAGTCATATAATTTTTTATTGATGGATTGTTCTTACATTACAAAAAGCTTTTCTCTGTTGTGTATTTTGATTATGTGTGTTGTATTGTTTTAATGTATAAAATGGATATATGGTAACACAGTTTCATGGGAGATATGCTTATAATTGAAATTTTATAAATCCAATTGTATCTCCTCTATTTGTAAAGAATTGAAGTTCTGAAGGATCCTTACCACTAGGAACACTTAAAACAGTTTCATTTACCTGCCTGCTCAGTAACAATATCTTATCTTCCTGAATGGCACTCTCATTCCTTAACTGGTCTGTCATCACTCACCATGAGATAAAGAACTGACCCACCTGGAACAGGTAGCCAAACCCAGGGAGATAACATTGATTATTTGTTGGTGAGAAAAGGAGATAATGGATATGTTCAAGAGATAGGCAACACCTGGATAATGACAAAGGCAATGTGGGTGGCCAAATACTCTGTCCCCTGGGGCAGTGTCTGTCTGCTCAGACAGAAGGTAAAGGCATCAGGGAGAAATCAGACCATGATGACCACTTATTCAGATCACCATAAGAAACATTAATCAACTGGTTTGGCTAAGAAAACCAAAAACATAAAACAAACAAACAAATAAACAAGTCGCCCTTGATACAAGTAAAGGAAGCTTGGGGTAGCTGATAGCAAATACTTCCTCTCATAGTTAAGGTTTACAGGTCAAATTTATTAAGTTAATTTGATTGATTAGGCAGTGGTTAAGTTTTTATATTTAAAAGTTCAAATTCACTATGAACCCATGTTTTTTTTTTTTATTTTCTTATCAACATGTTCATTCTGTCTCAATAGTGCAGACATATCTTCTGTTAACTATTTTATTGCCATTTTAAGTTTTAACTATCATAATAATGGACCACTGTATTTGAAAATTTAAATATTCTATTCTTTTAAGGTTCACTAAGCCAGCACACTTCCAGTCATAGCTGTAATGCCTAGGTCAAGAATTTGTACTTTTATTTTGAAAGGGGTAACTATTATTCTCTGTTATCTATTTCCAAAGCAGAATGGAATGAATGCTAGTGAGTGTCAATGCTTGAACAATAAAGATGATGCTTTGAAAAAGTAATAGATACTGCTCTACCTATATAAGAAAATTTTATGGCAACAACATATTAAAATATTCATTGAAGGTGTGTAAATAGTAAATGTCCATTTCAAGTAATAAACTACAAATAGTAAAATTAAAATATAAAACATGCAGTTTAAGTTCTGAATGGATGGAAAAAATCAATGACCGTTTTAACTATATTATAGTTCTGTGTTTACACCTATCAATTCCACCTATAAATCTTATCAATAAAGAGGACCCGGAGGCTCACAACATGCAATGGCTTAGGCACTTGCAGAAAAGTAATGACTTAGAAGAGGCATTTGAAATCACCTAGTATAGATCCTTTATTTGATGGATAAAGAACATCTGGTGATTTTTTAATTTTTTGCCCAATAATATATCTTACATGCACAAAGTCTGCATTTGCTTTTTTACCATTAAAATATAGTTGTACATTTCCTTTGGGAAATTGGCCCCCTGCAATCAATGCATGTGTTTTTGCTGGCCAAGTCTATATCTCCTCAGTTCCAGAAAAGAGACCTAATTGGCTTCCTGGTTAACCATGCAGAAGCACCCTGGGACAGAGCCACGGTTAGAACTGTTATCCTGCTAACGGGGGGAAGTGCTTCTTTTTTCCACTGGATTTCAGATTGTGAAGCCATGAAGTCTGGAGTTATTTTGGTCATCTTGTAAACATGCAAGGGAGATCGTGTTTGAGAAAACAGACAATACATAATTGAAATTATTATTCCATACAATGCTCCTAATCTTTCTGTCCTTGATACCAATCCTATATCAGGACTTTGTAATTAGGGGAGAAAAGTTAATTCAGTTTGGACTCAGTACAGTTTATATGTCGCCCTCAATTGTGACAATTAAAAGTGCCTTCGTTGGTTAAAGATATTACAAATTATAAATTTTTCTACATTCAAGGTTTTAAAATGGCCTACAGTTAAATTGGAGGTCAGGGTAGGGACCAGAATCTCATTTACTGACTTTCAGTTTATTGTTCTTGCCTCTGGGAAATGCTGTATCCCTCACTTCTAGACTGTAGGCCGAAACCAGTTTGGATCAATGGATAGAGCGTTGGCCTGCGGACTGAAAGGTCCTGGGTTCAAGTACCTTGGTTGCAAGTACATCCCTAGTGGGTGTGTGCAAGAGGCAGTTGATTGATTCTCTCACATCGATGTTTCTAACTCTCTATCTCTCTTCCTCTCTGTAAAAAAAAAAAATCAATAAAATATATTTAAAAAACAAAAACAAAATAAAAACTTCTAGAGCATTGATTGTGAGGGGAGTCTCACTATGGCATTGGGTGCTGAGATTTCCTTTAGTCTACCTATTGATAGTACCTTCACTAAATGGGGAAAGCATCCATGTCACTCTATAATGGTGGACAAAGTGTATATTTTTATCTTTTGGAATAAAAATACTTTTGAATATGAGAAGAGAAATAACAAACTAAGGGACAAAACACAATTAAGTTCAGAAGTGGGATAGACTTTATTAGATTTCAAATTATTCCCTTTCCCTCTGTCAGGTAGTACTTCCTGTAGTTCTTTCCTGCCAGAGATTATACATTTCTATTTTGAAAAGCTTCGTGTGGCCATGTGACCTGATTTGGCCAATGATGTGTGAGCAGAAGTTATGTATATTTTTGTGGTGGAAATATTTATGCATGACTTCAATGGCTATAGTACGCAGGTATTCCATTTAACATTCATTTAGGTGTTGCTGTGAAGGTATTCGGTAGATATGATTAACATTTAAAATCAGGTGAGTTTATATGAAGGAGATTATTCCGGATAATCTGCATGGACCTGATCCAATTAGTTCAAAGTCCTTAAAAAACAAACGAACAAACAAAAAAATACACTAAGGTTTCCATAAGGAAGAAGAAATTCTGCCCTTAGACTGCAATGTCAGCTTTTACCAAGGAACTGCCTGCTTTTTCAGCCCACCCTTCCTAACAGCCTTCCTCTTCCCTAGGGATTTCAGGTTTTGGATTTGCCTAATCAACACAATAAACCTCTCTTTCTCTCTCTCCCACAACTTTCACAATGTTGCAACACACACACATACACACACACACACACACACAAAACTGAGAACACATGAGGCAGAGATCCAGGCAACCTGTAATGGATAGTTAGTATGAGAAAATTTTAAACTATACACACTCTTGAGATTTGGGGGTGTTCTTACATATTTTACTTTAAACCAACTGGCTCAGGAAATGAGGTGAAATATGTCTAAACTCTATCCCAACTTTTCTGAAAAGTGTCCTTTCTATATTTACAGTCTGGCTTCTATCAGTTCCTGTTAATGTAGAGTCGTCATCTCCTGGCCAAAAACCTATGTGTGATCCCTCAGACCCCACTATCCACAATTTCAAAGGCTTTTCTACCCTCCTCACCTCAGGCTTGTGGTACAGTCAGTGCACAGGACTCGGCCTCCTTTAGTGACTTATGCTCTTACAGCTCTTACCTGTATTCCTAGCCCACGTGCCTTTGTTCAGAGGGCCCTTGGCTATGGCCTTTCCCAGTGTCTCTGTTAAGACCTCCTTATATAGATATTTTCCCCCACTCTGACTCAAGTACTTCATACTTTTCCACTCCTTCCCCAGGCCCCTGGGCCCATAAAATGTCATCACCCTTTTGTCTGGGGGCTCTCTCAGCAGTGAGATGATACCGGAGTCTATGCTGACCCACCTAACCCTCCCCAGGCATTTTTGGATGGGGAAGAATGAGACATTTTCTGCTCTTTTGCCTCTTGCTAACTCCGATGCTCTGATTAAAAGCTCAATGGTTCTTTGATGCTGACCCTGGCGGCTCAGCTTCTTCCAGCTCAGTTCAGCCTTTAGCCATCACAACAGCCTACAAATACCACTGACTCACTTTTCACACCTCTCCCCCCACCCCCTCATTATTGCATCCATCCCATTGCAAATTAACATTGGGATGTATCAATAAAATGATCGTGGTCTTTTCATCATTCCTGCTGCTGTCTCTGTGGGTCCAGGCAACATTATCTGTCTCCCTGATTAGTATTAGTGTCAGTGTAGCCCCACCATTCTCCCGATTGCTACTGTTGTCTGCTCTTGGAACGATAGCCAGAGTAACTCTGAGAACAGATCATGCTGCTTCTTAGATCATCTAACTTCTTCACAATGATAGGCAAAGTCCTGGATGTTCTGTATCGGTGGCCATCACCTCTGTGACTGAATCTCTTGCACCTGCTTCCCTGGCTATTTGGCTCTGCTTCCGGTACCTGCCTTGCCATCTCTGTCCCTTCTTTCAGGTCTTTGTGTAGATGTCACTTTCTCATTAGGCCCTACTCCAGTTACCTTATCTAAAATGGCAATATGGCTGCTCAAACTTGCATACCTGATCCTTCTTATCCTGCTTTATATTCCCCAATAGTATGTATCATATGATACAATTTATTTTAGTTATTAGTTATGTTTATTATCTGTTCCCTCTTTTCAAGAGGCTAAACCTCACACAGGTTGAGATATTTTTCTTCACGAATGAAGCCAAAGTTCTAGAACAGATATTGGCACAGAATAGGTGCTCATGAAATATTTTTCAATGAGTGGCTTAAAATGTTATCTGTACGCAAACAAAAATAAGCACTGTCCTGGATTATGACCTGGAAAGCCTGTAGTTATTGCTGTGTTCTAAATAATTCCTGTGTGCCCACTATCTCCCATTCCACCGCACACCGTACCCTCTTCTGTTCCCATCCACCAGATTACACCCTAGCAGCTCTGCATTCGTGGTCCCGAAAGCCATAGTAGATTGCAGAACACTGTGATAAGCCAACCACAACCAATGGCTTATAAGGCATGATGTGTCACCTGTAATAGATCATGCTTAATTTTCACAGATTATTTTTTTGTGTAATTCAAAGGATTTGTATGCAACAATTTTCACAACTCCTGCATAAGAAGAGCTATGGTTAAGCAAATATCGTGGTTGATTATACTTTTATTTTATTTTTCTCAAATTGTGGGAACATACTGGGTATTTTTAATTACTATTTAATGAACCATTTCACATAACCCAATGGACATTATAATATTAATTCATGAGTGTCAGGGGAATGCACTGTTTTGTATATAATGTATAAGTACACATACATACAGAGATATGCACATATATGATGTTCTAAAGAATAAAAGGAGATTATATATATATATATATATATATATATATATATATATATTCTTTATTTTACTTATTAAGTGAAACAATTTGACACTACATATGCTTAGGAAAGTTAATTGGGCCAAATGGAAAAATGGATAAAAATAACTCCATATTTCTCCCAATTGAATAAGACTTCATTACTTTTAACTTAATCATGTAGTTTAAATTATTTATATTTTAAACTTTGGCAATTTGAAAAATTTATGATTTGTACTAAAATTGTGAGGACCTATAGAATGAGTTGAAAATCAGATTGAATCTTGTCTTTTGTAATTTAATCTGTAATAAATGAAGAGTTTAAAAATTCAGTCCAATAGCTCTTTTAAAAATTAGTTTATCCAGACTCTACTTTGCCCCATATCTAAGTATCTATACAGATGTTAAACATTAGATTTTTCCATTATGTGGATTGATTCCAGCCATCTTCAGAGTATTTCTCTCCATAGATGTCAGTACAATGGATGTTTAAAAAGCTGTTGTTTTGAGTTATGATCATCAAGGGAAGGACTATGATACTTCTAGGAGAATTTTAGCATTTCTGTAGAATGTAAGATTAGCTTGCACTGGTGGGGAGAAATGTATAGTAATGACAAACTTATGAAATCCTTATAATGAGGTCTCAAATACCTGATCATAGGAAATAAGACTAGGTAAAGAGACATTCTTTGAAGGCATTTTATATATTTAAGAAAAAAATGTTCCTCAGTGCTGCTGTAGTTCTCAAAACACAGTGAAGGTCAGTGAAGTAGGAAATGTCTCTGGTGATTTAGATAAATGTGGCCTCATTCCAATATATTCTGTTTTTCCTTTTATCCAATTGAGAACCTACCGCAGGTTTTTACTGTGGACTGTCAGAAAGAGCACAAATATTTCATAAACCATCATGGACTTATTAAATTGGCACCAATTTTAGGCTTTAGGAAAGTTTACTTCATGATTTAAAATGCTTCCTCCTCCCTTTTTTTATTATAGAATACACGATACAGATGTTCTTGTTTTGGAAACCTAATGTTAACAATATCTGTCAATCCTTGTGCTGGTATTATTATTACATAAATTGGAAGTCATAGATAATATTGCATACACACAATAAATCAGCCTTTTAAAAATGTGATGATTCTAATGTTTAATGTATGCCTGCAGACTGGTTGCCATAATAAAATAAATAAGGAAAAGTCAGACATAAAGTCATGTGATAAAACTTTGGAACTTGAACATTTCTCTCTCTCTCTCTCTCTCTCTCTCTCTCTCTCTCTCTCTCTCTTTCTTTCTTCTTTCTTTCAGTGTTACTCTAAGCTAAACTCTATTAGATAAACTTAACAGATACTCAATTCTAAATTTGTATGGGACTCCTATATGTGAAGGATTATTGTCACAATTTTCCAGTCAGGAAAATTTAAGTAACTCTCCCAAAGCATCATATCTAGTGAGCAGCAAAGGGTGATTTCAATCTGGATATAATATTTTCAGAGACTCTACTCTTAACCACTGGGCCACTATTAATCTGGATAAAACATAAACAAAGAGATAAAATAGAAATTTGGAGGTAAAGGACTGAAGAAGTATGACTCACTGATCAACAAAAAAATAGATTAAACTGAAATGTACTCAGTCATTGAAAAAATGTAAAATAAGTTTAGGAATAATAAAAATATGGCAAATCACAACAAAGCAGTAGTGTTTTATTTGAATAAGATTACACATATGCAAAATAGACTATGTTAAGAGAATGAAACCATGTTAAAAGGAAAGAAAAAAAGTTTAATAAGATTGCAACTTGAAGTATAAGTCCTAACACACTGATCTAATTCAGGAGCAAAGAGATGCCCTGTGGTCAGGACTCCAGCTCTCTGCATGGTTGCTGCATTCACCATGCAGGCATGCATTTCTCAGATGCATATTGAGGGTTTCTGGCCATAGGCTGCCACACAAGGACTGAAAATTCAGGGAAAAACAAAGCAGAGCCAGACCAGAGTTTTCTCTGCATCCCCAGTTTTCTGAAATTTCATGATTATAAAAACACTTGGAATAAGTCTCTTCTCATTCATTATTTTAGGATTTGGCTGGCTTTTTTTAATTTTATTTTACTTGTATCTACATGTTCTCAAGCTCTGGACCCCTTACTTTTATTATTCCCAGATAATTATATTTCTTCATACCCCCCACTCTCTTTATAGAGCGCCTATTGCTCAGGAAGTTAATTGCTTGAATTGATTACACAATATTAGCTTTTCTCCTTTATATTTACATTTCTTTGTCTTTGAGACTTTGGGAGAAGGTTTTTACTAAATTCCTCCATAGAAAGTTTTTTTTTTTAAACATTTATTTTTATTTTTTTAATTCATATGTTTAATTCAAGAATGTTTTGTTTGTTTCACAATTGTCCCCTCTATAGAATCTTGGCATTATTTCACTGGCACATTTTCTTTTTGCATTTGAAATATACTGAATTTATAATTATTTTTTAAATTAAAAAATATAATTTATTGGGATTTTTAATTTTTTTTTTTACTTTGCATTATATTTTAAGCGGGTTTTCCCCCTGTTTGTTTGGCCTTAATGATTTCTTCTGCAAGTGGCTTTCCTTAAAGTCTGGGTGTCTCTTACAGTTTATTCATATTTTCCATTGAAGCATAATATGATTATTGGAAGTTTTGTAGAATAGGTAGTGTTGGAGAGATGCAAATCAAAACAACAATGTGGTACCATCTTACACCTGTCAGAATGGCCAACATCAACAAATCAACAAACGACAAGTGTTAGTGAGGTTGGGGAGAAAAAGGAACCCTTGTGCACTGCTGGTGGGAATGTAGACTGGTGCAACCACTGTGGATAACAGTATGGAGCTTCCTCAAAAAACTGAAAATGGAACTCCCATTTGACCCAGTAATCCCACTCCTAGGAATATATCCCAAGAAGCTAGAAACACCAATCAGAAAGGATATATGCACCCCTATGTTCATAGCAGCACAATTTACAATAGCTAGGATTTGGAAACAACCTAGGTGC
Organism: Pipistrellus kuhlii; assembly: GCF_014108245.1. Taxonomy (NCBI): domain Eukaryota; kingdom Metazoa; phylum Chordata; class Mammalia; order Chiroptera; family Vespertilionidae; genus Pipistrellus; species Pipistrellus kuhlii. The sequence goes on from NW_023425584.1 coordinate 39,138,749, forward strand.
CCATCAGCAGATGATTGGATCCAAAAACTATGGTATATCTACACAATGGAATATTATGCTGCCATAAAAAAAAGAAATTCTCATCATTTGCAGCAACCTGGATGGAATTGGAGAACATCATGCTGAGTGAAATAAGCCAGTCAATGAAAGAGAAACACCACATGAACTCACTTGTTTATGGATGATAAAGAACATTATAAACTGAAGAACCAAAAGATAGATATAGAGACAGTAAAGCAACAAGCAGACTGTCAAATTACAGTGGGGAGGTTAGGGAGATCTGGGGGAGATAAGAGATCAACCGAAGGACTTGTATATATGCATATAAGTACAACCAATGAACACAAAACTCTGGGGAGGGAGAGCATGTATGGAGGGGAGGGCAATGAGATATATATATACACACAAAGATAATAATTTAATAATAAAAAAAAGAATAGGTAGTGTTGGGTGACTAGTAAATCTCCCTGCAAGGGTGATTAGGGGGAAATATGGCTTTTTATTGGAAAAACTCTAGTTTTCCATGGACTTTTCTCTTAGGCAGATCATTTGTAAAAGGTCCTTCAAATTCCTGCTAGGATTGAGGGGAGAAGTAGTCCATAATTCAACATATACATTTTAATGTTTTCTTGATAAAAATATGTACCATCACCTTCAATGACACTGAGTGTCTCCAAGACTATAAGCTGTATTTCTTGGGAGTAACTTCCACGTTTTCCCAAGTGGAAAGGGTAAGAGGATAATTGCCTATTTACTTGTCTTTGGAGGAGGCATCTGAGAATGTAACTGCTTGTCATATAAACTTTTCAACAATCTTTCCTATTATCAGTTCCAGATAAACTTCCTCCCTTGCAAGGTACTTGATTTTGCCAAATCCTGAACTTTTATGTGACCCTGTGGGATGGGTCAGCCTGCTTTGGAACTCCTCCCCACTGAAATCTTAGGTTTCATTTTTTCCCCCTCACATAACATCTTATTATGCATCAATTTTTCAGCTTACAAAATAGGTTGGCAACTCTTGTCTGTTGTAGTATCCCATCTTGATCTTTTTTCATTCTAATTTTAAAATTTATTTTCTGGGCTCTCAACATATTCTGGAGAAACACTGTGTATTCAGTCTCCAATACATGACCAGAAGGCAAAACCAGCTGTTGACCAAAGTAATGAGCAACCTCAACTAAAATGTGACTGTAGTATTATTACATCTGAGTTTATTCCTTCTATTCAAAGAATGGATTAATAAATCACATTTCAATTGCATGCTGTAGGATTGTGAATGTCATATGGAACAATTCTTAAAGTTATGGCAGATTTATTCTGTATAATCTGGAGGTACTTATTTTACAGGTACTTATCCACATATATTTATTTTCGAGCGTTACCCATATATCTCCTTATACACATTCACTTATAAATATACTCATCTAATTGCTGTTACAAATCACATTTATGGAGTGCTTTCAATGACTTGGATCTGGGACTCACTGAGATTTCAGAAATTGATAACTTATAATTTTTTCTTTTCAAAGAGATCTAAGTTCAGCAGAGTTCCAATGTGTGTGGAAATAATTTGGCTCAGGTATCAAAACAAACTTTCCACTTCAGAACACAGCAGAGAATCAGAAAGTAAGTAGTGAAAAGCTGAAATAATCCTCATATTTCTCACAAATTAAAGTTTCAGTGCTATGTTCATACAAGTTCTCTATAAGCTCTTTAATGGATTACATTTGCCCATATTATAGATTTAATTCTAAGAGGCATAGTTGTATGACTTACCAAATTGTACAATATTCAATGTAGCAAATAAAGTTGTAGTCAGAGCTAAGAAGGAAGGAAATGATGCCTGGCTCTCAGGGAGTGCCTACACTGAGCTGTATCAGTGGAGTTAAAGGTCAAGGGCACTCCTGCTTCCTGGTAACCTTGGAATATTTGTGAACTAGAAAAATGACTGTGCTGACCTTCAAGAGTTCTTGGAAGGATTAAATAACACATGTAAGACACATGGAAATTAATAGCAGCAAATTAATATTAAGCTATAATTACTACGTATTATTATGGTAACACAATAAATTGTGATGAGTCAGTATAGTTCAAAGTGGCTCAGCACAACTCTGTAGGCCTTTTGATTCTTTTGCATAGTATAGTATCTGGGAAGCATGTCTGTCAGGGTTTTGCCACAAAAGAGAAAAAAGTATTTAACAGTCAGTGAATTTTGCACAAAGGACAGTTACAGAATAGTTGGGAAGCTAAACAGAAGAAGGGACATTGAGGCACCCAAATGTCAGCCCTTCTCCCCCCTGAGCAGGGAAGAGGAATCCAAACCCTCAGAATGGCAGCCTGTGCAGGATAAGTGGACACAGACTCTGTGAGGGAGGGAGAGACCCCGATTCTTGGTTTTCCACCACCTGATCCCCACTGACCTCAGGAGCTGGGAAATCCAGGGCTCAAATTCTTCCCCACCCTACATTCCAGGGCAGAGTGGGAGCCAGCAAGGAAGGATGTGCAGACCCAGAGGTGTGGGACCTGCCCAGATGCTCACAACATGTTTGTGGTACCCACACTATGTACATGATTCCTAAGACCATTGACTAGTCAGGCCGAAATGCACCCAAAAAGCAGTGATTAAAACAATGATTTTCAAATTATGCAGAAATCTTCAAACTCAAATTCAGTATTCCATTGCACTGAAGTTAGAAAGAAGGAGGATGCATTGTGGTGTGAATGTGTGTGTGTGTGTGTGTGTGTGTGTGTGTGTGTGTGTGTGTGTGTAAGGAGAGAGATGATGGAGAAAGATAAAGAGTACTTCCCTGTCTGCATTAAGAGTCTCTAGCTTATGCCTACATAGCACATCCTAGCCTTAGCTTTGTGTTTAACCTACCCTCTTTGAGTCTTTTTCTTCTGAGCATTCCCCTGACGTAAGCTAGTAGAGAGCTGGGATCCTTTGTTGTTCATTTCACCGCTATAGGACCAGACACTGTCTCTGGCACATAGCAGAGGTATAATAAATTATTTGTTGTCCTATATTGAGAAACAAAAAATGATTAGAATCCCCTCTTCAGGTTCTTTGTTCAAACATTACCGGATATTAAATGTGATGAAGAGGCAGCATAATAGTTCTTAGCATGCAGGGAAAGCAAATTTGAAAGTAACATAACTACTTTGTTTTAATATTTCTGTATATTTTAACATAATTCTTAATGGGAGATTCCACAAATCTTCACACTTTGCCATGAAAATGTAAATGGAATTTTTTTCTTTTTAAAAAAAAATTACACAGATCATTTGTTATTCTAAACTTTATTTTTGGTTGCCTTCTTATGTTATTTATTCATATATTGATTCTTACATAGAACAGTGCAAACAAGTCCCATTATCATTTCATGAAATATCCCCTGATTTAGAGAATGGAAGCAAGCAGTGAGTGTGTGTTCCGGCTGGCACTTCTGTCACCACGCTGGCTGCCAGGTTGCCGCCGGTTGATTTGAATGACTGTGGAAGGTACTTATTCCTTTTCTCTCTTATGCATGCACATTCCCCTGGCAGCTGTATGATCTGAGAAGAAACTGTATTTAAAAAAAAAAAAAAAAAAAAAAAGAGGTTTTCCTGCAAACGAGGGATGTACTTATGACTTTGTGTCTTTTTCACAGACATTTGCTTCTTCTGTTTAAGATGGTCCTATGCAGTACACATTAATGTATTCAAACAAAAATAGAGAAATAAATACTAAAAATTTGCCAAGTTTGAAATCATTTCTGAACCAGGGTGTTTTAAGTGCACTCTTTAGGGGTGTCATGCGTTTTGTCTATATTTCCCCTCAACGTTTGTCAAACACAAACTAAACCATTCTGGAAGCCGTGCACTGCCCGCCGGATGGATGATGGCCTTTGGGAAGAGCAGGTGAGGGCCACCTGTGAGTGTGCACCTTCCAGGGCTCTGCTCCTAGTTTCCAGCTTTTCTTTTCAAACAGCTCACCGCCCACCGTCAGCACGGAGGCTGAGTGCGCAACAGGGGCACTGACTTTCGGTTCATTTTACCTTTTACAACGATATTGCTGACGGTGCGTTTTGAAAAAGGTCTTAAACTAGTACCTGACAAAGTTATTTATAAAAATAGTAAGACTTTGATGTTTCTGTTTGCTCCCTCTGAAGTGTGCAGTGGCAGTGAAAGATCGTGTGGACTGAATAACCTTCCCAAGGGTAACTTTTATTAGGAACCAAATGAGTCTTGCCTTTCACAGATGTTTTTTCTAGGCTTTATGTGTGCAGGGAACTCCAGAGACAAGCTTCCTGTAAAGAGGCATGAGGTTGTGGCCACACACGCATAATTTCTGTAAAATAAAATCACTGAAAGGTGGTTTAAAAGACCACCACCTCTTTGGTATGAAATAACTTTTAAAAATGATGTCAAATCACTATAAAATGCTCTCTCAGTAATTAATGAATAGAAGTGCTGCCTATTTATTGATAAGAGTAAACATGCCTACCATTGGATTCTTCCTGGGAAATTCAACTTTTCTATTATCTTGTATAGAAAACAAAGTAACTAGATGATGGTAGATATAAAATGAACTGGTTATTTTTGAAATTTGAGAATGAAAATTTATCAGCAGCTAAGGTAATTCTGGAACCTTTGGGGGATATTTCCGTGTCTCAGATCTTTCCTGCATGTTGGTTTCTGCCCAAGCCTTTGTTCTGATATTGAACCTCTGGGCTTGGGTTACCATTCCTTCCAGGGGACTGGCCCTGAGGTTCTTGACCTGGCCTTTTCCTGTCCTATCTCAGCCCTCATATGGACAGAAATCCTTCCCCACTCCTCTGAGACCAAGCCATGCCTCAGACAGTAACTTACTGAAGGTTTGGAAATGATGGAAGGAGAGAACAATACTGAGGGCCTTGCATGCCATATTCAATGGGTTAACATTGGACTAAAGGGAATGCAAAAGCAAGATGCATCTATGTGAGGTATTAGCCTGACATTTTTCAAAAACCTAACTTGTCAGGGAAATTCATTTACTAGTAAAACCAGTTTGCTTTTATCCTCACCCCCAAATAAATGCACCTGCTTGTTGCTTTCATTGGCTGCATGGCCTCCTATAGACACCAGGCCGAAGCTTCCCATTCCAGCTGTTGGATGTCTAAGGCAGAGCTGCATCACTGCACTGAACGGTCTCAACGTTTTTCTGCTTAGAGCAACACAAAACAAGCGCTCTTTGGAAACTTACTGATTTTATGTGAGAAACTGACCACACTTAGTTACAGAGAAAATATTCAAGAAAACAGCTTGTTACCTTAATTAATTTTCCCCAAAGTTTTATTGATAGCAAATTATATATATATATATATATATATATATATATATATATATATATATATGTAAGTTTCTATCTAGTAGTAGTTAGCAGTTTTTCTGCTACTTATTGAAGTATTTAAAAATAATTTATATAAACATTGAATTCTTCACTTTATTTGCCCTAACAATGTAAAGGGCAATACTGCAACTATAATAAATTTGCACCTGATTTGCAATACACTGGTATTCTATCATTGTTGACTTGTATTCTTAGGAACTCTTTTTATTTTTGAAAACTTAGCCATAGATTTAAAAAAAGGGAAAGGTACAGAAGAGATAAAAAATATAAAAATACCACCATAATTCCTTATTTAAATACTAGAGGCCTGGTGAAAATTGTGCACTGGGGAGCGGTGTTCCACACCCCAGCCTACACCCTCTCCAATCTACACACCCCTCAGGGAATGCCCAACTGGCAGTTGGACATCCCTCTCCCAATTCAGGACTGCTGGCTCCTAACCACTTGCCAGCCTGCCTGATTGCCCCTAACTGCTTCTGCCTGCCATCCTGATCACTTCCTAACCTCTCGCCTGCCGGCCTGCTTGATGCCTAACTGCTCCCCTGCTGGCCCAGTTGCCCCCAACTGCCATCTCATGCTGGCCTGGTTGCTCCTAACTACCCTTCCTTGCCAACCTTGTTGCCTCCAGCTGCCCTCCCCTGCTGGCCATCTTGTGGTGGCCATCTTGTGATGACATATGGATGGCCATCTTGTGACAATATGGAGGCAGCTATCTTGTGATGATATGAGGACAAGATGCCACCTAGACTTTTATTAGTATAGATAATAAAATATAGGAACAAATCAGAGTACCAAAAGACATATAAATATGCAGTTTAAAATGTAAATATCTTAAATATTCCCCAGTACAACTATGCTTATAATTAGAGATTTTAAAAAATAAGGTCATGGTTTTCAGAATCTATGCTATATTTAACACTTTCTTTAGTGACTTTGATATAATATATTCAGAGTGATTTGTAATAATTTTTCTACTTGTTATAAATATTCACATTTTGTCATTAAAGTATATGCATATTTCAAATGAAGTTAATATAGGAATTTTGTTCTTGAAATTTAGTTTGGTTACCATTTAAGAAATAATAGAAATATAAAGGTAGTAATTTTAAACATAAATAAATTGGCTATGATTATACAAAGTAAAGTCAAACAGAAATTAACATCCTGTTTAGAATACAATGTCAAAGTCTACTAAGTGAGCATTTTGTTTGAACTCAACCAAGTACATTTTAATGATTGTATTCAAAGGTCATTACAAAAAAAAAAAGAATATTGGGTCTAAATTTAGATTTTGAATTCCTTGTATCTTTCAGACAGGGCCATCCAATGGCTAGGATTTGAAAGATATTTTAAAATTTCCATTTGAATCTCCTATAATATTAATTGCCAGTTTAGTAATACATTTTTATATTATTTGATAACTAGAGGCCCAGTGCACATATTCATGCAGTGGTGGGGTCCCTTAGCCTGGCTTGTGCCCTCTTGCAATCCAGAAACCCCTCGAGGGAGGTCAGATTGCCAGTTTTGTTTCGATCCTTGAAGGCCAGGCTAAGTGACCCCATTGGTGCATGAATGCCTGTACCGGCCTCTAGAATACATATAAGATCTTTGGTTAACTACTTCCCACCCTTCGCCATCCCCACTTCTCTCTGAGATTCATCAGTCTGTTCCATGTTTCCATATCTATGCATTGAGCTTCTGCCCCCTGGTGGTCAGTGCACCATCATAGCTACTGGTTGAATGGTCGAACAGTTGAACAGCTGCTTAGGCTTTTATATATATATAGATAGTTGTGCATAATTATCAATTATCCAATATATACTGAGTACCTACCTATAAAGCAACCCTACCCACACATACTCAGTGACAAATGACAAGGGTCATCAAAATATTCTAGAATCTGCCACTAATCATAAGTTCATGTTTATGATGAAAATTAGCAGTGAGTATTTGACTTTCTATGTGTCCTTGTGAGAGGAATTTTCCATGAGTTAATAATCCCTTTGCATGCTCTCTGAGTGAGCACTCATAAAGTTGAACATGTGGGTGGTGATGGCATTTTCATGAAAATTTAGATGGAATTGTCTGTTCTTTGAGTTCTTCCCCATCCTGATACCCAAGTGAATTTCATATATTAGTTGGCCTTACTTTTGACAAGTCATTTTAAACATACTCTTCAAACTTGGTATAGTTTTGATACAATAAGATAAAAGTAGTGATAAATATTAAAAAATGTAATTCATTTTAAATGTATTTTTATTATTTTGAACCAATATATTTTTCTAAAACCTCTCCTAACTTATGTCAAATTTTAGTAGGATATCTGTGTACATTTGATGTTTCATTTCACACTCTGACATTAATGGTATTATAGAATATAGTATATAATGGTGCTAAAATTTAATTATTTTAAAATCCACTATATATATATATATATATATATATATATATATATATATATGTGTGTGTGTGTGTGTGTGTGTGTGTGTGTGTGAGAGAGAGAGAGAGAGAGAGAGAGAGAGAGAGAGAGAATATCTACATATATCTATCTATCTTAAATGATATTCCAAAACATAATTTTTATCTAAATTTTATTCAAGATTCAGCATCAAGGTTCAAAAATATAAAATGTGTGTATTTAAGGTAGATTCTCATTTTAAAATAATTTGCTTATCCATTGATTATTGAAGTAGGATATTATAAAATGTTGAAAATAAATGTAATAACCATAGTTTCATTCACAGATCAAATTTCAGGTAGTTTTTGGGTTTCACATTTATAAACAAGACCTTAAAAAAATAAGAATGCTTTTTTTTTTTTTTAAAGTAGATGCATCCACTTAAAGTTTTATACATATACACATCTGCTTTTTTATTATTTTACTCTATGAGAATTGAGAAAGTAAAACTGAAATTGTAGAGTGTAAACACTCCCACCTGGAAAATCAAAACAAAACAAGAAAAGTATCCAACACTATAAATTGGCTGTGACAGTATTTCTGTATTAGCACCTTTTTTTTTTTTTTTTTTTTTTTTGTCTAGCTACCTATTGATTAAATGATTCAAGTCTTCATATGAGAGCATCCATATCCATAGTGAACCTCTGATGCCAAAGTGTATTTTACAATATTATTTTCCCCCCCAAAACTTCTTGGGACTCTTTGAAATTGAACACATTTTGCCACCATGTTTTTCCTCAGATTAGGTTTCCTGTTGATGTGCTCTTTGGAAGCCCCAGGCTGAACTTCATGGGAATACTGCCAAACCACTGAGCACAAACAGGGGTAGAAGACAAACACTCAGTACTCAGCAGAACACTATTTTAGGGCAGAGGATTTAGGAAAACTTTGTGTCTAGTCGAAATTGCAGGGAGGATTAAAATGGCAGTAAGTGCATATAATTAACCAAGCTGGAATTTGTTCAGAATACCAGGGCCAAGTGCTCTTTTAATTATTCACTTAATGGGTCTCTTCATGCCAAAATAGCCACCCTACACTGAGGCTGGCAGCCTGTTTTCAGAAGTATGCCCTCATTTGTGCATTCAAAAACCACACAGGAGTTAATTGCTTATCTAATGCCTCCATTTTTGTGCCAAGGTTCCAGTTTTGACTCATGAGGTTAGGTACATGCATAGATCATTCTGGAGACTTGGGGGGTTAGTTTAACAGTAGATAAACCAGTCTGTTTCATTGAAATGGTTTACACATAAGATTCCAGATCATAGAGTCTTCATCTTTCAGGATATTCCAGCCTTAAAACTTTTTTTTAAAGCTACATCTTATTTAAAGGAGTCCTGAACAGATAATGCCCATTATTATTTCCCTCTAATAATCAACCCAGTGAAAACATCATAACTTTAACACTTTATTATTTGCCTCTCTCAGATAATTTCAGCTATTTTATTAGTTAGCCATCGATTCAGACGTTTCTAAGCATGGTTGGGTCCAATTTCTAGTCAATTTTCTGAGTTTTTCACATTTTATTTTTATTCCTTGGTATCCTTTGACTAAGTTAAATTCTTCCACTTACTCAGATATTCCCTCCTGAAAAAGACTGACATGAATTATGACATAATGTCACTTTCCTATAAGTCACTACTGCCCCCAAATATTAAAGAGACTCCTAAAACTTTCCCTCAAGCCCTATAGTACAAACAAATGTGTGTTGAGTAGACACTCTTTCAGGGAATTATGGGAAGTATGAGACAGTTTGTTTCAATTTCCCTCTATTATTGAGCCAGCTGTGAAGTGACTGATGCAAAGACAAGTGTCCAATTCTTCACTAGTGTCTCCACTTCCCTCTAGCATTGCCTCTTCTGTCTTTTCTATAATCTGTCTCTAATTTCAAATACAGACTCACAAGGATATTTCTACACTTATTAAAATAAGCTTGCCTTCCTTAAAATATATCATAAACACAAAGTGATGTAACTGTAATTAGAAATCTTACTGCTAACACAAGTAGGAAAGTTAAATTTGACAGAATTACCAGGTTGCCTTATTATAGGGTATGTTACTTAAAGCAATTAAAACAATGTTTCCTTTGAAGATTAAAATATCTATTTCATACAGTTGACTTGAAATGTGATATAACATGTACATTAGAGAAAATAATTAAAAGATTCTTTTTAATTCTTTTAAGAAGAGCACTTACAAGTTGAAATGTGTTTCAAACAGGTATGATAAAGATGATGAGGCAATAGAAACAAAATTATACCAAGGAAGGAGTTTACTAAACCAAATTTTGCTGCAATTAAAAACACATATCAGGGGTTTTAACCTCTTTTATCTCTCTGAATGTTCAGAATGACCCTTTAATTGACACTAAGAATTTTCTAAAATGGAGGAAAATGATATGCAGATGTTGTGATACATTCATAAATTGAAGAACCAGAGTTTAATACCAGGTTTGTTGGCTGGAGAGTCACTTAGTTTTTGGAGATGCCATAATTCTGTAGAAGAAAATATCAGCTAATTTGATCTGTTCTGGAAAGTCAAACTTAAATCAGTTAGTTTACAAATTCACATGGAATTTGGGTCTATTTGCAGAACTATGAAATGAAAAACTATAATGACAATAAAATGAGAGATAAAATCAAGAATCCTGATTTAAAAACAAATCTTCGTAAATAACTAAGTCAGCTGACATCGATAATTCTCAAACAAAACTCATAAAGCTCTTTTCCAGAATGCATTAATGAATAGGTAGGGTGTACATAGCAAGGGATGAAACAAAACAGAGCATGTGATCCGGTACAATTGTCAAAAGAATTTTAATTCATAATGTGCCAAACTAAATTTGAAAAAACAACAGCTAATGATTGTGCAGGTGTTTGGACTCATTAGAGAATGCTTCATTCCAACCTGCCTGATGGCAGATTTGTGCCAGTTCTCTCTGAAGACCAGTGATATTAGCATAGATTTTTCTCTTGGCAAAAACATGATTTTAAAGTGTGAGAAAACAAATACCACCATATTGTCTAATGGAAAATGTATTGCTGCACAAAACCATAAGAATAGACTGGCAAAGGAAAAACAGTAAACTAGATTTTGCTTTAGCATTTTTAAGAATGCCACAATTCAATACATTAGTTTCCCAAATCTTGAAAGAAAATTTATTTTCAGGGAAGATACTGAATGCTAAAGGTACGGTTTTGTACATTCTCAGTACTATGGTAGTTGCCCAAAGCTGAGCATGCCCCAGTGTTAGAAGAGAAGCTGTAGAATTAGTAAATATGTGTGGTTACTATAGCTGACTGTAGGCCTATATTTTCAATTCTCTCTCTTTTTTTTTTTATTCTTTAGTAGAAGTAAGCAGACAGAGAACCAACTTTCTTTCATTGCAAATCTTTGAAGAACCAAGGTATTAATATCAGGAAGTGGGCTAGTATTAACTACCATTAATTGAGCATGAGTACTATATAATTCTTTGCCTATACTTGGGACAAACTGTTAGATGGCTTGGAAGAAAATAAGACAAAATGTCTAAATTACTAGAATTTCTTTATTTTTTATTTAATTTCAGAGGGGGAGAGAGAGAGAGGTAGAAACATCACTGATGAGAGAATCAATGATTGGCTGCTTCCCACACATCTCCTACTGGGGATTGAGCCAACAACTAGGGCATGTGCCCTGACCATGCATAGAACCATGATCTCCTGGTACATAGGTTGATGCTCAGCCACTAAGTAATGCTAGCAGGCTAAATTCCTTTAACCAGGCCAACACAATTAGCATCTCAAAACCCATGCACAAAAAGAATGGTATTAATTTCAATGTAAATTAAAAATAAAAACATTTTCCACTAGAACTTATCCTCCTTATATAAATAACTTATCCAAGACATTCATGATGAATGTTTTGTTTACTCAAAATCAAGGAAACCATATTTAACCATAGTACTACTTAAATTAAATAATAAATAGCAAATGACAGAGTATGCAGTAATGTTTTCATATATGTACATAAATATACTTTTTTTTTTTTACCACTCAGAATATTTAAGTACAAATGTTTCTATTTACATTATTTATTTGTTGAGAATAGGGATGATTCTTTTATTCATTGTCATATATCCAGCCCCTGGAATGTAATAAAAAATTTGTTGAAAATATTTCCTTTCAGCTATAAAACATACCATTGTCTTTAAAATTTAAAGATCGGAATTTCTTTATTTGTTAAAATGTTGGTTGCAAACCACAATAGTTGCAAGGAAACATCATTTGAAGCAACAAAACTTTCTTCAAAGTTGCCAATTTCCATTCTCTAAATTTTAATATGAATTTTTAATCATGTTTTTAAAAATATTCACATTTAGACTATGAGAAATGAAAGTCATCAAAAGTTAAATTTAGATTTTTCTTATTTGGATATATGTAATGTACTAGTTACTGGTCTATTAAAAATTACATGTGTAAATACAAACAATTCAAACACATAGGACTTGGGCATTTGTAGGGATATAAAGCTGAAACATTTTATGACTCCCTTAAAATAATAACTTCCACCTTCAAATATCTACCCTCAACATAAAATCATAATGTCCCTACAAAATGTCTAAATCCTCAAATTTAAACAGTTTTAAGTTGGAGATAATGAAGAAATTGTGAATGGGGTGTGGTGTTCAAGAATGGTGAAATCGTAGAGTTTATGTACATGATAACAAGTCAGTCCCATGCGGTTTCATGGAGGTCAGCAGGAAAGGAGAGACCGCAGGTCAGAGATGAAGGGCATTTTCACTCAGTGCACAGCGGAAAGCAGGAGCTGCACCTTCACATGGCTTCGTTTTGCCTTGCCAATCCCATGGGACAACCCAGAAGTGGACGCTGCATACACAGTGGGGTTTAAGAGCTGACAAACCCTAAGATAAGAAAGCCCTCCTCTTTTTAATGTGGTGATTAGCAAACTTGCCCAACCTTTGCCCTGGAGGAAGACTATCTTTATTAAGAAACTGCACTCTGCCCACGGGGCAGGCTCTCTATGTTTTGAATTTCTTTTTTTTATACAAGAGAAGCCATTCAGAAATGTGAGACTCCCCCCCCACCCCGGAGAATTAGCTTCTAATAGTGTGCTAGACAGGTAGTTCTAAGATTTCATTGTTTTCAACACCAAGCACATCTATTGGTAGAATCCAACAAGAAAGCTGAACCTTTAACTTGCATCTGCACAGCTTTTTCTCCTCACTCATCCATTCATCAGTCCTGTGTATATCTAATATTTTTCAATGTTGTTCATTTTATTTCTATTGTTATTGCCCTCATTTAGTTCTTCATGATCAATAACTTGGTTTCCTGCAAGAGTGAGTTACCTTACAGGATTGCCAAGTCCAGGTCCCGTTCAGCACTAATGCCTTCTTTATAAATGCAGCTGGGATGATCTAAGATACAATTCTGAGGAGGTCGCTCTCTTGTAGAAAAGTTGTTGCCCCTGCCTTCGGGAAACCATCTCTTTAAATGTCTCACAATGTACTGAGTATATATTCCTCCTCAGTGTCTCCTCCTAACACCCCTTCCTCATTCTCTTTTATAGCACTACTGAAGAGCTTAATGTTCCAGGATTTACTATCTAGACCCTCATTCCCTTTCAATACCTGCTCATTTTTAAACTTAGAAGTAATTTCTACCAAAATGACCATTTGACTCTTCCCAGTGCAGATTATGCAACTGCATACTTCTCCTTTAACACCTCTAATTTCACAGTCATTAAATTGCCAACTAGCTTGTTTTTATGTTTCACCAGGTAATAAGTTCTATGATGGTAGGTTCCCGGGACCCATACATACATATGGCAGGTGATAACCACTTATGAATGCTTATTGACTATATGAATAAATGAAAGAGTGAATGAGTAAGTGAATAGGTAATGGGGTGCTCACTTTAATGGGAGTTGTTCAAAAGAGTAATGTATTCCAGGATGATGGGAACCAATTAGGGTCAATCCTATTCTTGGACACTATTTTAATATCATTTTTTCCCTGTGAGCTCCTACACATGACATTGTTCTGACCTTACTGGTATCCACAATGATGCCACTTTACAGAGAGGATTTTAAATGTCAGCCAAGTCTGACTCCTCGGGATCTTATTCACTAAAAGGAAGCAGGGGGAAAGTACGACAGGTGGATATGTGTTGAGGATTAGAGCACACTGGGGACAGAAATGAAGCTACCAATCTCATTAGCTGTCTTCTGAGCTGCCAGGTTCTACCTAGGTTCCCAAGGTGAAAGGCTAATAATTAATTCAATTTACTATCTATTCTGCGGGAAGCTCCAAAGGTTAAGATTATGGAGGACCGATGAGGGCAATCTTTTATACTGTTTAAATTGCTGTTTAAATTTGAATTAGATTCTAACGGTGACAGTTTGAAACTGACACAGTTTAATTCATTTATCACCTTCCCAAACTGCCTACCTGGCCTAGCTTTAAAGTATGTCTTAAATAAGCAGTCAGTCAGCACACTGCCATGCCCATTTTTATTATTTACTTGGAATTTAAATAACAACAGCAATTGTAGTCTTGTCAACTTTTTTGTTCACTTTCTGTTATTTTCAGCTTTTTCTACTATGGGTCTACTACCTGCCAACATATGTACTATTGATAATATATCTCATACTCTCCAAGACACAGCCTTTTGGGGGTAAAGCTATAATAATACTATAGAATAAAAGGCTAATATGTAAATTGACTGAACCTCAGAACAACCGTTTGCTATGCTGCACACTGACTACCAGGAGCCAGATGCTCAATGCAGGAACTGCCCCCTGATGGTCAGTGTGCTCCCACAGTGGGAGCACCATCCAGTCAGAAGCCGAAATCATGGCTGGCGAGTGCAGCAAGTGGTGGCAGGAGCCTCTTCCACCTCTGAGGCAGCCCTAAGGATGTCAGACTGCCGGCTTAGGCTGTCAGTGGACATCCCCTGAAGGCTCTTAGACTACAAGAGGTTGCAGGCTGAGCTGAGGGACCCCCCTGAGTGCGTGAATTTCATGGACCAGGACAATAGTAATAATGATAATAATAATGATAATAATAATAATAATAATAATAATAATAGTGTTTATGATTTACCAAGATATATAGATATAGATATGGATATGGATATGGATATGGATATGGATATGGATATGGATATGGGTTTAGGTATAGGTATAGGTATAGGTATAGGTATAGGTAGAGGTAGTTGTAGATGTAGATATAGATATGTAGGTAGATATGCTCACTTAATTCCCTTAACAATCCTGCCAGATAGCTATTATTATCATTTATATTTTAGAGATGAATAAACTGGACTCTGGCACACATTTTCCAGGCACAACAACTAGTGAATGATAGAACTGAGGTTCAAACTCAGAAACAGAAATGTCTGTTTAAATTCACCCATATTTTCTTCATTAGAATTCTATACTCCTCACATTCCTCTGCAGTGGTTTTCAACCTTTCTAATGCTGCGACCCTTTAATACAGTTTCTCATGTTGTGGCGAACCCTAACCATAAAGTTATTTTTATTGCTACTTCATAATTGTAATTTTGCTACTGTTAATGAGTAGTAATATAAATATCTGTATTTTCTGGTGGTCATGACTCACAGCTTGAGAACCGCTACTGTAGAGCCTAAGACCATCGGAAAACACAGATATTTACCTTATGATTCAATAACAGTAGCAAAATAACAGTTATGAAGTAGCAATGAAAATAATTTTATGGTTTGGGGTCACCACAACATGAGGAACTGTATTAAAGGATTGTGACATTAAAAAGGTAGAGAACCACTGCTAAGACATTCTGCAAATTCTGAGAAAATGTGGTTTTCTGCCCATAGACTTGCACTTGGCTACCACATGGCAGTCGCCATTGCTCCTGTTTCCAGCTCTGGCATCTGGCAGTCTGTTGCTGCTGTGCCATTGCTATTTCCCAAAGGACTGAAGACTAGTAATCTGCAGGTGCCTGCCTCCTCCCCAAGACCTGCCACTGACAAATACTGCACTAACTCTTCCACAGGCCTCAGTGCTAAGTCAAGGCACTGGGGACTGCGTGCAGAAACATTTTCTGCTGCAGCTAGAAGGTATTCAGATTGAGTCTGGATGATGTATAGTAAAAATATATGTATACAGTCCCTGAGTCATAATTTCTTCCAACACTAGGGATATTTTAAAAATACTACTACTAACACTTTTAAAAAGATAACTGGCAGACAAGTAGATTAGGGGAGTATCTTAATTCAATTAGGGATTGGACAGATTCAACATCGGGTTGCATTCTTCATAAGACTTGGTTTAATTTTGACGTTCCCTTACAAAGAGAGTCCTGTTGAGATCCTGGGGTATGAAGGCCCTCTTAGTTGAACTTCTTGGCTTAGCAAAGTGAGACTGCCAAGGTTCAGTTAGCTTTTCAGCCCCTTAGTTCCTGCTTTCTACTTAGACTATACTTCTTAGAGATTAGCAATGTTTCAAGTGCAGAACTTATACATGTTACACTCACTTCCTTTGGGTTCTTATTAGCCCATGATCTTTCCCCCTCAAGTCCTGGCAGCTTTTGTTGCCCTAACATCCTATTATTAGTTTCCAATAATAATTTCAGTTGATAATTCTTCACACACACACACACACACACACACACACACACTCTTCAATTTATTTATTTTTAAATTTGTCTTGATGGGAGATTTGATCTGTCACAAACGAAAGCTAAAAAGGCAAATTGGAATATCTATCTATCTATCTATCTATCTATTATATATATATTTATATATATATATAAATATATATTTATACATAAATATATATATATATAAATATATAAATATATATATAAATATATATAAATATATATATAAATATAAATATATATATAAATATATATAAAGATATGATGCTTGATCTTGGGTAGTTGAGGAATCCTTTTGATTGTTACCTTTTTGAAAACTGGACCTGGAATCTTTATTTTTTTATTTCTTTGACAAAGTAAAAATCATCTGAATGAAAATGTATTTAATCTCAAATCTCATGGTTAATATATGAACATTAATTTTAGTCATATATTATGAATATCATCTTCTTAATTGAATTCTTTCTTTTATAGATAATCACAATGAGATCCTAATGATTAAGTGGAATACTTTTTAAGAACCTTTTTTTTTTAACTAAGAACAAAGAATAATTTATAAGAACTCCCTTTTCTCTGCTAAGAAATTGAACATGTTATGAATTTTTAGTAATGTTTAATCCAATGCTGAACTCTGTTTGAAAGAGTATCATGGCCTCATGTTCTTCTAGGAATAAACCAATATTTTTATGAATAAAAGATCTGATGTACCACATTATTTTATCTGGCTTGTTGAATCAAGTAAAGATTAGCCTCACCTGGATGATCAATTCCAAGAAATAAACTCTATATGCTATTTTAGCGGAAAAGGTTAAATGAAATGTCAGTCTATTATTATTGAATTGAATGCTCCAATACAGTAAATAACACTTGAAATGAACTTTCAGAATGGCAGTATTTTGCAGAACACAAATTAAATCTTTCTAATGGCTCTAAAATATTTAGTGAGAACATCATTCTTAAGTCCATACACATGAGTGATTAAAATAGCCAGATAATTTTGTTTTAATCTCTCTTTTTTTTTTCTTTTTAAAAAAATATATTTTATTGATTTTTTTTACAGAGAGAAAGGTAGAGGGATAGAGAGTTAGAAACATCGATGAGAGAGAAACATCGATCAGCTGCCTCCTGCACACTCCCTACCGGGGATGTGCCTGCGACCAAGGTACATGCCCTTGACCAGAATCGAACCTAGGACCCTTGAGTCCACAGGCTGATGCTCTATCCACTGAGCCAACCCAGTTAGGGCTTAATCTCTTTATCTCTTTTTTTCCTGTTATTTTAAAAAGAAAACTCATATTTTAAATATTGCATGTACATTATAGCTTACCGTATTTACATCAGCTTTGAGTGTGTATGTATATATATATATATATATATATATATATATATATATATATATATACACAGTTTTAAGCAAAATTAGGCTTACAGCTGTGAGTACACAAAACAGTTTATTTTTGTATTATTATTATTCTTTTTTTTAAATATATTTTTATTGATTTTTTACAGAGAGGAAGGGAGAGAGATAGAGAGCTAGAAACATTGATGAGAAACATCAACCAGCTGCCTCTTGCACACCCCCTACCGGGGATGTGCCCACAACCAATGTACATGCCCCTGACTGGAATCGAACCTGGGACCTTTCAGTCCGCAGACCAACGCTCTATCCACTGAGCCAAACTGGTTTCAGCGATTTTTTGTATTATTATTTACTAGATTCCTGGTACATGAAATTCATGCACAGAGAGGGTCTCCTAGGCCTGGTTGGTGATCAGGGCTGGTTGGGGCTTTCCTTCATTCCACACTGCCCCCTGGGAGTCAGTGCACGTCATAGCGAGCAATCAAACTCCTAGTCCCCTGGTGGAACTCCAGAGGGGACATTTTGCATATTAGCCATATAGGTAGATATAGATAGATAGATTAATTATTATATTTTCTATATAAATAACTGTAAACCTACTTTTGCTCAACCTGTATTTATTTATTTTGACTTTTTTAAATCAACATAAACATATTTGGAATTCTTACATATGTCAAAAGTAAATTTTAATAAAGACATTTAAGAATACATAAAATATGGATAAAATTGAATAATAAAGAAAATATTAAAATGTATTGGACTCCAAATTTAGTTTATTTTTCTTATTAAATATATTTTTATTGATTTCAGAAAGGAAGGGAAAGGAGAGAGAGAAACATCAATGATGAGAGGGAATCATTGATCAGCTCCCCACTGGGGACTGAGACCACTACCTGGGCATATGTGCTCTGACTGGAAATTGAGCCATGACCTCCTGGCTCATGGGTCTATGCTCAACAACTGAGCCACGCTGGCTCGGCCAGATTTAGTTCCTAATTCTCATTTTCTTTTATAGAGTTGATGAATACTTTTGGAGAACTCATGTTGTAGTAGTTCTACAAAAATTATTTGGCTTACATCAATTTCAATGAAAATTCATACATTTCCTATGATCTCTCACATTTATTTTTAATTATTTTTCTTGATATTTTATCATATCCATATCTACATGTAAAATCACTCCTACCTATCTAACGTTACAGACATGAACACAAAAACAAAATCATTAAGCCACTAGTGTAAAAGGCGAAAGATTTATGCAGTCTGAAGAGAAACCAGAGCATAAGTCACTAGTGTAAAAGCACTCTAATTTCCATTCCTCGGGATCCCAGGAGACCTACCTGATGTTTCTGTGGAATGAATTAAATGTTGATTTTTAATCTATTCTGCATTTTTAAATTCATTTTCCAGCATATTAAAAAATAAAAATAACCAGGTCTTATTTTCTCACATAATTATTTTCTTTCGTTCACTGCGAATATAATAATTTACCCACTTAAAAAAAAATCAACATTATGCTCTGAAATCAGTGTTATGGTCAGCAAAATATAACCATTATTAGCAAGAATTCAAAAACTTGGACACTTCTTACACTAGTAAATAACAATGTATCTATCATCTGTTAAGTTATAAAAGCACAAGACCAAGTTTTAAAAATACATCTGTTTTAATCAGTTGGTAGCTATTTATTTATTTATCAATTTAAGCACTGTTTGTGTATTTAAAATCTTGAGAAAATTTAAAATGTGAAATTCTGGAATGCAGGCTTTCTCCCCGCCCCCCCCCCCCCCCCCCCCCCCTCTTCTTGATCCCTGGTTATCCAAGGCTCCTCAGGGCACACTTCAGAGAGAAGTACTAACAGCTATAGTTTGTCTTAGAATTGATGTTTGCAATTCATTCCATAGTGACAATAGAAACTAGATATGCATTTTCTCTACTTGACTTTTAGCTCCTTGAAAAGTAGAGTCTATCTTAATAAGCTTTATGCTTCTCACTTGGAAGAGTGTCTGGCATATGTACTTTGTTCTGTAGGAGCATAAATACGAGTTATACTGGCACACTCATAAATTTTACAAATCAAAGCAATTCTAGAGGTCACCTGGTAAGAATTAAGAATCCCCATATAAAAGATAGGTACAATCCAAGATTGCACTGTTCGTTGATAGAAGTTTGTTGATAGGGTCATCCCAGATATTTTGGGTTTGTCAACAACTCTTCTGATGATGTAGTCGCATTTTCAATATGATGAACCTCCTTATCATACTTTCTTTCCCTGGTACATTGAACTTTCTGGAAGCTAATTTTTAGGTGTATTACCACATGCAACAGTCACAATCCCATCCATAGCTAAAGGTTTATTGATTTTCTATTGTTTGTGAAGTTTGTTTTTGTCCTTCAAGTTCTTTCTAATTTTCTTTGCCATTTGTTTGTTCTTGGAAGTCCCTTTAGAATGCAATGTGGAGTTGAGGTTTATTTCTCTTCTCAGTTCAATCCCCCTATCAGGGACAGATTTTCTTGACATATGGTTGGCTCTTGGTTTATTTTTTCTGCGTGGTGTCTAATATGTATGGTTCTACAATTGGAAAATTATCCTCTGTAACCCAGGTGGTATTGTCAGTATTGATTTGTGCAGTTGATGGTTGCTTTGGAGACGGAAAGTCATTCAATTGTATCAAAGGGCTTTCCGTATAAAGCAATTGGTTAAGCCTGTACTAAACAACATCCTCAAAAGCTGTCCTGAGTAATAACCTTAAATTTAATTCTGAAGTTTCCTCTGCATCACTGTATTGTAGCCTTCTCCTTTAGTTAAGACATTTTAAAAGAAAACAGAAAGAGGGTTTTGCTATGGATGCTTGCTAAGCATTAATTCCACTAGGCAATACTTTTTGTACTTACATAAATTTTTTCAGCTGGCATGTGAGTTTATGGATATAATAGTAGTCAGCTTTCTTAGAGAAATAGCACAGCAGTCTGTCCTTGGGCTCCTATTTTAGGGACAGTTAAGAATCGGCACTTGCTACAATTTTCTTATAGAAAAAGAAAAAAACCTTTATGTAGTCTGGATGCCTGTTTCAGTTTTCTAATTTAGAATTATTCACATTAAATAGGCTGAAGCTATTGTTTCAGCCATGATTTTTGCATGGGTTTTAAGTTAACCAAAACCTGTGAATTCTTATGTATGCCAAATTTGGGGACCTATTAACACATAGAAAAACTTGCTATTAACTTTTGTTGGTAAAATATATATTTACATAATATGTAATATACATTTTATAAAAGGTTCAGAGGAAGAGAGACAGGGAGGAAAGAGAGAGAACTCAGGAGCCTCCATCCTGTTTATGACAAAGCTAGTCCCATGAAGAACCATGAGCCAGGCCAACAAGCACTGTATGGCCGTGTGGGGGGATTGATGGGACCACGTGGAGAACTCTTTTTCTCTGTTAGAAACAAGTTAGCGCCTAGATCAAAAGTAGGCTGACTGGTTTGATTAATGTTAGCTATTTCTCTAGACTCACAGACTTAAGTAAACATGGGTCCTGCTGCTCTACTAGGAAGAAAATGCGCATCTACAGAGAAAAGTCAGGCAATGGCACAAGGGAGCCAGGAGACCAGGGAGAGCCCACCCGGGTCCAGAGCCTCCTGTTCTAACATTCTTGCGAAGGCCACCCCTGAACAGAAATGAAGTCTAGCTGTGCACCTGACTGCCATGGCTGCATGGGACAGAGAATGAGCAGAGTAGGGAATAAGTGATGAAAAGGCAGGTTGTTGTGTTTACATGATGTAACAACAGTTCTTGGCCTTGTTATGCCTCAAGACCCTTGGAAATAGAACGGTCAAATATTAACTCTCATGTATAGGTTCTGAACCCTAATCTATGTCCTTGAACTTGACAACTAACGAGCAGCCTTTCTCCTCAAAGATGAAGTGGAAGGAGCAGCAGACTAGGGTGGCCAAGAAGCCCTCTTTTGCAGGAGCCTAATACTGACAATAAAAATTGGGGAGAAAAGAATATATGAATTCCAAGTATAAGATAAGATGCAGGGGAGAAACGTTGATGTTATATCTTCAAAGGGAAAGCTTCAAAGCAAATAAATAGAGACTGAAAGTCAAACAGCAAAGTCCTTTGTTTAGTTTTTAGGCAAAAAAACAAAACTACAGTGTAAATAAACACACAGACATTCTATATCTTGCTAATGTTACAGAAATAAACCTTATAATAGGAAACAGCATATCTTTACACCTGAGCAGAGCATATGTTTCAGCTTCCATTGAAGAGAACAATCACTTGACAAATGAGTCTGCCAATCTGCAGACTTCCAGAACACACCTGGCTAAGAGCAGAGCGAGGTTTGGGGAGGACTGTGTGCACAGAGAACACCCTCTCCCACTCTCTTGCCTTGTCTTTCATGCTCTTTCTCTCACCGCTTTCTGCATAGGCTCTTCTTGTCCTTGGAATGTCAAGACCTGAATGTAGATTGTGGCCCCAGAGGAAATATACAGGTCACAGGTTATGAAAGTTCTTTACATAATTGTTGCTTTAATAAATGCTAAGGGGAAAAAATAACAACAAATGATGCATTACCTATTACCCAATATTTTTAGGCCTTATGTTTCTTTTATCAACAGTGAGCAGTTTTTATCAGCTATTTTTCACATTGGGAGGCTTAATATTTCATAGATGTTGTCTAAATATGTTTTGCACACATGGTCATCAATGTTTTATTCATTGCTGATAACTCAGTATACTGGATTTATTTCTGATTCTTTATACACAACTGAAAAGAGATTGAAATATACAATCTGTTCCCTAGCGGAATGTAGTAATTGATATTCTTTTGACTTGAAAAGTATACATCCTTATTTAAGCACATAATTTTATTATCAGAAATTGAATCATGGCTATTGGGGATTAGGGTTTAGTATGTTTTTTTTCTTATCGACTATATTGAACAAGAAAAATAATTCAAAACGTGCAGTAAAATTTATATTATTCATTACTTATATAACAATGTGGCTACTTCTTCTGGGGCTTATTATTTTTTTTTTTTGAATGTGATAATAGTTTTCTTTTAAATAGGTTTTCATTTCTAATGGAGGAGGAATGATTTTTGCACTGCCCTTCTGGGTTTAGTTTTGATAGAAGGGATTAGATAAAGAAATGTTATCTCAGGAAGCTCAAAGTTTGGAAAGCATGTTTTAAAGATTTACTTTCAGAAGGGAGAAAAGGGTATTGTTCAAACTTACAGATTTTATATGGTTGTATTCATTCTGACTCGTGAGTGTGGTAGGCAACCTGTAAGATGGCCCTACTAGTCTCCACCTTTCGTTTTTATGGCCTGGTGGCATCCCTCCCCTGGAGAAACTGCTTCTAAGCAATAGGCCATAGCAATATGAGTTATTATGTCTATAGCTAGATCACAAAAGATTGTGGATTCTGTCTTGTTTGCTGAATCTCTCCATTGCCTTCTTGGCTTGAATGCTTTGACTCAATAAGCTGTCATTTGTAGAACTTTACATGGCAAGGACCTGAGGGTGGCCTTGTTGCAAGGAACTGAAGAGCTCAATCCACAACCCATGAGGGACTGTATCCTGCCAACCCTGTGTGAAAGCGGAGTCTCTCTAGTTTAAATGTAAGATGGCCAAAGCCCAGAACACTTTGACTGTAACCTGTGAAATGCTCTTCACTTAAGGATCCCAGTGAGCTATATCTGAAACACTGATCCACAAGGATTTGAGCCCGTAAGTTTTGGAGTAATTTGTTAGGTAATAATAAATAATTAATACACTGAAATATAAATATATTTCTTTATTTTGCCTATCGGTATATGAGATCACAGAATGCTTCATTGTAGTTTACAGAAAATCAGTTTTTAGAATCTATAATTAATGCTTAAGTACCACAATTTCATGCTTAGCATGTTTTATGCATATGCTTATATTCTAATGTAATTGGTGTCATTAGAATACATTATATATGACAATGGGACAGTACACGTTATCTTAGAATAACCTCATTTTATTTGTATGTAGTAGAGGTTGTTCATTTGCTCATATTGAAGAAACAGCTGTTATAAATGCTATATTTTACAGTCTTAATTTCAAAGTTCATAGCATATGGTTTAAAAGGAATTAGCATGGATTAATGGTCAGCTTCCAAAACAAATAGGAGATCAATTTATTTTAAAGTGACATCACTTTTTCTATATAAGAATGTTTTGATAGTCCTAAGATCATTCATTCACATTCTGAACACAGACCTGAAGGTTTGAAACCATTGTCATGGGATGCGTGCATCCAACCCCGTGCCTGCTGCTTTGCTGAAACAGAAGAAACAGAATGTACAGAGCAATGGTATTTAAAATGCACGGCTTACATTGGACTCCTTGACAACCAAGTGACGATGATGGATCCAAATGCAATCCTGACTTGGAACATCAATTAGGAAAATGGCGGAGGCCTCTCCAGCATTATAAATAACTCTGTGAAGCCAGTGACAAAAGCCCTCACTACCAGTAATTTTGCATGATTACAGTTTGGATAAGAGATAAGCTGATGAGGGCGAAGCACTGTATTTATGAAGCTATGTAATACTAGCATTTCTCGCAACATGTATGACCTGGGCATGATCCCAACAGCTCTGTGTCTCTAAAACACACCTATGCCAAACAAATTGCAGATTTCAACCACATTTTCTTCTGTCTTTAAATGACAGCTGTGTAAGTTTTTGAGATATTAATATCCAGGCTCATATCATTTACATAGCAGGCGATTTCTATGAAAAGACATATATGCATGTCTTGATTATCAGTTGCATCAGTTACTGACTGTGAAAAATTATTTATTTTCTATTTGTTACAAAATTAGCTGCCTCTTCAAAAATGTTTTAGAATATACTGTCAATAGTATATTCTGTAAGCTTTGTATTTTCAGGGAAAAGCATACAGCATACATTTATTTTATGTGACAAGCAAGTAGCAATCCCTTATGATTAAATTTGTAATATATTTGATGTTAGCTTTAAAGTATAGTACATTTCTGAACTTCCCACTGCTCATAATATGATATATTGTTTGCTGACACATGTGTTAAAAATATCAAACATCCGCCTCAAAAAAAATTATGCTGTCACCACTGACATTCCCACCATTTCTTTCTGAGCCTGATCTTAAAACATGGAAAAATGTAAGGATTAAGGATAACACAATACTTTCACTTTCTTTGGATTCATAAAATTTCAAGTTAAAAAAAATCACTTTAAAATCATGAAATGTAAGCCCTGCATTTTCTACCTAAGAAAACAAGGGCTCAGAAAAGTTAAGTGACTTCTTTAAGGTCAATAAATTGGAAACTTCAATAATGTCATAAAAAGTCAAGGTCCATCATAGACCAAAATGTCTTCTTGAAAGACAGAGAGAACCTCATAAATAATTGCTCTTATACAATCTCTGAATATTTAGTATCCAGTAAAAAAAAAAAAAAAATTAGAAACCACTCTAGATATTTCAAGCAGAGAAGGGTTCCACTTGGGGTATTGATTATATAGGTGTTAGAAGGCACTGAAAAGGCCACTGACGAAGGAAACAGAAAATAAGTCATTCCTCCTGTGCTTCCAAACTCCTGTCAGTTGCCCATTGGGGGAAAAACTTAAAGGATGACAAGAGTGTCCTGAAAATGTAGTTTGCAGACTTTAGTACAAGCAGTACAAAATAAATTATAAAAGTCTATGGCAACGCTGACAGTCAACAAACAAGGGTGACATAGTTAGAAAGAAGTGCTTCTGATTCCTTCAAAAGTACTACATGTTCTGTGCTCTCTGTTCTATGATATTTCCAGAGAAATAACATTTTTTATGATTTTATTCAGTGGTCAAGTTAGGAAGGAGAAAAGCAGATTGAGATAATTCATTTTCAGTTCATATGTAAATAGAGTCATTATGTTTCCAGCCAAATGAAGCACACATAAATATCCCTTTCACTTATGAATGCCACCGGAGCCCACCCTGTATACACTGAAGACAGATCCTCTGCAGAAAGAGCTCTCTGTGTCACCAGGATTCAGCTGTGCCCTCACGTAGAGCTTCTCTTCTGCATGTGTATTAACCTTAAAGCATGTCTCAGGTCTACAGGTTTCTACTAAATAGAATCTATTCAAAAAGGGATCTAATTAGCAATAGTGTTTTTAGTGAAAAATAACAGGAGGGGTGAAATAGAGGTCCCCTTCAATGTTTAAATTAGACCTTTCATTTAAGCCTTTCTTGTTAAATAATAGACTTAACTAATTTCCACCCAGCCTGCAATGTCCCTTTCCTGTACCTTCAGAGATTTAGGTCTTGCTTCAAGTCTGTAAAGTACACTCACTAGCAAACAGACACACAGGCTCTCAGGCCCAACTTCTTGCTAATGTACTTCCTACAGTTCAAGTTCCCAGGAAGAAGACTCGGAAAAGTCTGTGTCTGTGAGGAAGTTTACTGGAGAGTGCGTTTGGATCCACATTTGTGGGAGAGTAAAAGAAACAAGAGTAGAGAGAGGTAGATGGTAGACTCAGATGCAGTCACAGCAAAGGCTCAGTCTATTTCAAAAAGATCTCTGGACCAGACATAGTCCTTCCTAAATTGGTATAAAGGAGCTGAGCCATCATGCCTCCCATAGACCAGTCACTGGAATGGCTTCCCCATGACAGTGGTTGACTTTGGATGAGGGAGCTTTTGTAGCTAACAGCAATCATCTGTCAGCTATTAACTTTGTCAGTTTCTGGGGGTGGAGTGAGGGATCCCTTTGTCCTAAAGGAGAGTTCTGGGCATGCACCACAGTGTCCACTACTAGAGAGGGAGGTACTCCTATATGCTAATAAAAAAAAAAAATAGGAATGTTAACCACATTGTTCCAACTTTCAATGAACAAATACTTTTAGCTCTTGTAAAATTGAATACATTCTGGGATGATGCTAATGAGAAGATTTAAAACAATTACTTACACCCCCATCCAGACTTTCTACTTCTTGTACATCTTCTCTTTTTCCTTATTTTATGAATTGAGACATGACATCATTGATTTAGCTCACTTCATTGCTTAGCTCACTTCACTTATTTAACTACTGAGTAAATGTATCGCTTTCCCATCTGGGCTACCTTCTCCATCCCATCCTAGCCAACTCAGAGCCCTGCTGTGTCTGCAAAGGTTTTGAGGCTTCTTTTGGAAGATAAAGGCTAAAAACTCTTGATGGCCAAGGTCAGAAACATTAGAATGCACAGGTGCCAGGGTGAGCTGGAGGAATTCATAGCCTTGTTCTTCTTCCACAGCTTCTCCTAATAAGAAATAGACCCCACTCTATGTTCCTGACCTCTAAAAGAGATACAATAATGATACCCCCCACCTAAATGTATGTAGCCAGAATAACTCAAAACACAGCCTCATTGGGTTATCAGGATAAAGACCTGCTCAACAGTGAAATGGATTACAAGATCCTCATCTCAGTGTTGAAAAAACAAACTCATAGTGTGCTCAAAGGGTGCTCCTTTGATATATTTTGGTTTTGAATCTCTCAGATACTTCTGAGGCCTTTTGTGGGCTGAGCAGTATGTGTAGCTTTCAGATATTATTTGGGGCAAAGTTATTCATACTCTAAGTGAGTTAATGGTCTTTGACTTTGAATGACCCCAAGCTTACTATCCTCCTAATCAGTGTTGGAGAGGCTGCCTGCCCTGAGTTGATGGGCTCTTACTTGTCAGGAAGACAACCTCAGCAGCTCTCAAATTGACCATCTGACTGTCCTACTTTTAGGTATGATGCATACTAACCACTAGGGGGCAAATGCTCAATAGAGTAGCTGCTGAGCTGCAGTGATTTGGCAGCTACAGTTCTCTGGTAACACACCCAGAACCAGAGAGGAGGGAGCCGGATTTCAGGATATGCCACCTGAGAACCACCCTCTCGCCCTGAGGGGG
Organism: Pipistrellus kuhlii; assembly: GCF_014108245.1. Classification (NCBI taxonomy): domain Eukaryota; kingdom Metazoa; phylum Chordata; class Mammalia; order Chiroptera; family Vespertilionidae; genus Pipistrellus; species Pipistrellus kuhlii. The sequence continues at coordinate 39,166,517 of NW_023425584.1, forward strand.
ATGTCAGAGATCTTGTTTCGGCCAGATCCCGCAGGCCAGGCTGAGGGACCCCACTGGTGTACAAGTCCATAAACCAGCCTCTAGTATTAAATGATGCATGAGGTCAAAATTTTTCTGCTCAGTTTTGCTGCCTGAGAACAGCCAAGGCTGCCTTCTGCTTTTGAACTTCCAAAATAGCTCCTCTAATAGTAAGAATCTAAGGACTCCCTTCTGCTCGTGGAAGAAGTTAGGTTTCTTCAGAAAGACTGTTAGGCATCAATGTCAAAGAGGCTTGTGTAGCTGCGCCCTGTAAGAGGCCTCTCAGGACTTAACATATATGTGTGAGTCTTTTTCTCCTTGATGCTGATGTCTGGTAAGAAACTTGACATCTCTGCACTGTCCTTATTACTGAAAACATTCAAGTACTGCTACCCACAGTGACAGAAGCATTTGTGAATTTGAGAACACAGATATTCCAAATGGCGACACCTGAAAAAATATATCAGATGCCATTGCCTTCTCGCTCTGAGGCCTGCCACCACAATGTGGCATGTTCTCACCACCCTCTAGTCTCTCTAATATATGGCACATTTCTTTTATACTTTTAAAAATACAGTACATAGTTTCAAAAATTGGTTCTGAAATCTTTTTTTTTTAATATATTTTTATTGATTTCAGAGAGCAAAGGAGAGGGAGAGAGAGACAGAAACATCAATGATGAGAATCATTGATCAGTGGCCTCCTGCACGCTCCCTACTGGGGATAGAGCATGTGCCCTTCACTTGAATGGAGCCAGGGACCCTTTAGTCCACAGGCTGTACCTCTATCCATTGAGCCAAACCAGCTGGTCCAGCAATCTTAAGAGCCACACACATAATTCTAATTTAGCAGATAAAGATTATATAGGTCCTAGAATCAACAAAACATAACTGACTTTTGAGGGGAATACTCAAAATCTTCAGACATTTTGAGTTTTTAAGCAGAATTTAATGATTATCTAGAAACTACTGCACAAGCCAGTTAGTGAGAACATGGTTTTTATTAAAATATACCATAGGAAAAACTTAGGCAATTTGTGTTGAGCAAGTCATACAATTTCATTTCTATGCACACACCCATGCCTGCACACACACATCCCCCCCTGCCAGCAACACACACACACTGAAAATCAGGCTTTTTAATAAATATTATATCAATGGTTCCTAATAGAAGGCTTTTCTCTTCACTTTCTGTCAAATTTTTATCCAATAAAATCTCTCTTTTTTTAAAAAAATGTAGAGCAATTTATCTCAATCTTAGATTCACAATACTTTTTTCTACCTACCATTTTCTGGAACTCCAGGTTCCCATCCTTCAAGAAAGCTTATTAAAGTGTTAAATTATTAAATACTTATTGTTTACTCACCTATTATTAAAGGAAGCTTATAAAACCTTCATTCAACACAGATATATTTAATTCCAGAAGGTGGGATGGAATATTCTACTGGTAACCAGGAAAAAGAAACACTAAGTTTTTATGGCCTCTCAAAAAGGTAAATACATTCAAATTCTCACAACATATGAATTGATAGTTTTACAGCATTGGGTAAAACATTCTTCCTGGTTGTTCAATCTAATCATATAACCACTTAAAATGAATTTTAATACCTAAATATAAGTCAAAGCCACTGTCAGTATTCCCTATATTTCTCTTTTGTTCATGACACTGTTTTAAATATATACATGTCTCTTGTCTCTTCATGTCATTTTGAGGATAAAGTAATTAGGGTTATGGTACATCAATATAGCATAAACAAAGATCTATTAAATTTAACGTAACTGTGTGAAATTTATTTCTGAAGCCAAATGCCTTATTGAATAATTATATTTACTAAATTTTCTGAATCCACTAGCCTCTAGGTTTCTGCTAACTTTTTCATCTGTCTTGATATATATATAATTATATATTAATTATACTACATATAATATGTATTTATATGTATTCCTAGTTGCATCTTTCCTTAAAACTTTCTATTTATAAAACTGATGTGCTCATAAAGATTCTCTGAAATTCAGCACTTCTCAATCTGCTAATCATGCATAGCTGAGGGTCCTTAGGGTGCACAGAGCCATGAACTCATACTACCAAGTGCTTAAGTAAATATGCTTTCAGCATCCTTTGCCCTCTGGTCTTCTCGATCTCTTTCCACATTCTACATTTCTAGCCAGTTTTGAATGAAGTCTATGAAAAAGCATATAGTTGACAAATTCCATCCAAATTCACTGGTTGAGAGTATTCTGATGAACTTTCCATTGACATTTAAAATCTGCTAGGTACTACACTATTCCCAAGAGTAGCTCTGTCATTGGGGCTCAAACCTAATTTGGCTGTCACAAAATGTAGAATAAATTTGGAGATTAAAAAAATAGAGCTCTACCTCTCTGGTTAGCAATAATATTGTATCCAAATAGCAGTCACCCTTTTGCAGGCACATGAGTAGGGCCCTGGAGGAAATGTAGGTCATCCTTGAGACAAAGGAATGTAACTAGCCCAATAATACTGAAAGGAAATACAGAGTGAGGTGACATAGGATACCAGAGTGGGAATATCTGTCTGTGGAGGACAAATCAGGATACAAACAAGAGAACAAATGCCAGTCTCCCTTCTTCTGGGGATTTCATAGAGAAGCCAAAGAAACTCATGTCTGTCCCTGGAAGAGAGAAAACTTGACTGGCATCCTCTTCTACATGTGTAGCTTCGCAGTATTGAAAACAAACACGTTATTGAACAACTATAGCGCATGTCAGAAATGGTGCAAAGAAAAGATAGTAACTTTCCCATAAAATATAATGTCTCCACAAAGTTTAAAATTATATGAAATCCTAAATTATAAACCTCAAATTATTCTCTGGACATAATAGACAGTATTAGAAAGAAAGGAACATTAGTACTGTCATCTGCCTCTGATACAATGAATAACTAATACACTTCTGAACATATTAGAAGCTCTGCATAAGTATTTGGTAAACTAAGTATAATGAAATGGAATGGATTAAGAAGTTAGAACAATATCTTAATTTACCCATAAGTTGGTTGATCTATACCTTTAAACTGTGTGCAATATTTTATGTACTTTAGTAAGAGCCGTGGATTCAAATATAAAAACAGGATTTCTCCTTAAAAGCTAATTTCTCACAATTTATTAGGGAAAGTACACTTAAGAAAGAAACTAATAATACTTTGCCAAGTACAATATAAAATAAGTCTAAGAAAGAGGTTGTATATAGAGGAAGTCTGTGTTAGAGACATGGGTTTAGAAAAAGCTTTATAGAATAAGTAAGCATTACAGAGAAAGGATATCATTGCATAGGAATAATACGGTAGGTTGAGGGCATTTTGAATTAAGGGAATAATTCATTCAGAAACAAAAGAGCAAAATGACAATGAGCATTCTGGAGGTACAAATAAATCAGCATTACAATCAGTAAAAGATCATCCTCAACAGGGAAAAGGGAGCAAATCTTGGAAAAGCTCTTATAGGATAAGAAACTTGACAACGAAAAGACACTAAAATATGGACATCTTGAGGGCAGGGCAGGCTCTTTTTTTATTTGTAAAATATCCCTAGATTCCAAACAGTGGATGACATCGATGAGCTATAGATTTTGCTTATTGATTTTTGTTATTTTGTTTTAAGTGACTGAAGAAATGGATGGTGGCCAGATAAAATACTTTTGTTGGAGTGATGCCATTAGACATGTGTCTTTTTTTTATTTAAAAAATTTTTAATGTTGACATATTATTTCCCACACTTTGCCCACCTGCAACTACTCCTTCCTGCCCCTCCCTTGGTCTTTACCAAACTATTGTCTGTGTCCATGCAGTATGCATCTATGTTCTTTAGCTAATCCCTTCACCTCTAATCCCTCCCGTTGGGCATTGGCCAGTCTGTTCCATGCTTCTGGTTCCATTTTGTTTGTAGTTTATTTTGTTCATTAGACTCCATATATAAGTGAGATTATTTGATATTTGTTTTCTCTGATTGGCTTATTTCACTTGTATAATACTATTCAGGTCTACCCATGCTATTAGAAAGGATATAAGTTCTTTTCATGTATTTTGGACCGGGCATCTATCTGCAGAGATAAGCTGGGTTTTCTGAAAATTGGAAGATACCTCACCAGGTCAAGAAATGTGGACTCAATTTTTCTAAATAAAATGAACTAAGCAACCTCTTTTCTGATGTGCTAAAAATAATTAGGTATGCATTAATTCCTTGCACTGACTTCTAATTTGTGCAGCCACTTTTCCATTCAAGGCAGTTACTTTCAGGGGTTCAGCAATCCCCTGCAGACATGTTCCATGAACAGTTCCTTCCTGGGTTACTTCTCTGTGCTCTGAACTGCTTTGTAGTTTCAGTGAAGCCTAAAGAATTCTGCTATCAAAAGTTTGAAAACATTGTAAGAATTCAAGGAGAGGAGGTGGAAAGGATGCAAAAAATTCAATGAAAGCGTTAGAAGGGTCCCAGGTTCGATTTCAGTTAAGGGCATGCACCTGGGTTGTGGTCACATCCCCACTAGGGGATGTGCTGGAGACAGCTGATTGTTGTTTCTGGCTCTCTATCTCTATCCTTTCCTCCCTGTAAAAAATCAATAAAATATGTTTTGTTTTATTTTTTTAAGTGGTAAGTTCTTTAGACAAACAGGAGCAACATCAGATAACTTGGAAATGCATTTCCAGGAAATCAGAAGTGTTGCTCAGACAGTATGAGAAGGAGAAGCTGCCGCCAAAGCTGTGGCAGTTTTTTTCTTTACTTTCACAAGGTTTTGCTTGGATTCTTTTTGTACCAATATTATAATACCACATTAAAAACATTAGTCACAATTTATGGAAGCATTTATGGATAAAATATAAAGAAATTATTCTAATTTATGTAGACAGAGCTAAAAACAAAAAAAAGCACCCAGTTACTAAAGAAGCACAATGCAGAGCTGCATAACTTAATTTGCATTATAATTTTCAATAAACATGAATTTTTGCATAGAAATAGACTTGGAATCCATAGCAATTATATTTTATTTTTGCATATTTATATGATAAACAGCATAATAAACTTAGATCTTAAAATTTCTATGAATAACAAGTTTGTGTGCTTTAGAGGAATAGTAATAATCCTATCAGTGACAACAGAAAACAGAATTTGATATCTAGCCATAACCTTACTACCATGAGCTTGCTGCGTTTAGGAGACATACTTCTGAGATTCAAGGCATCCCACTGTCATCAAAACACTAAATATTTAAAAAACATGATACCATTATCCTCCCTACCTTACACAATTCCACAAATTTGTGTATAGGTTTGTTAATCAAATAGATAGTTATAAGGCAGAAGAAACTTTAGACTTAGTCTTGCTGCAGCTTTTTCTCTTATTGTTTTCTATAGCAACAAGAATCTTATTTGATTTTCAGGCCCATTTGTAAATTTTTGAATATACTTCTCCATAGAAAAAAGTTAATGTGCACAATATTTTTGCTTAAGATTTCAGAGAGACCCCATCCAGAAACCTAGCAAGAGGGCCCAGATCAATAATTTATAAATTACAAATTTTCCTGTGAGGCTTAGAACCCTCCCTCATCAGCTTATTTTTCTCTCCTCAGTAAGTTTTCAAGTACCTCATCTAGAGCAGTTTTGATTTAAAGTCATATTGTGGGTGTGATTATTAAAATGACGTTTGAAATCGTCTGTCCAATTAATAAAAAATGCTGAAAGTAAAAAGACACAATTTGAAGGAACAGAGCTAGTATCAGAAGCAGGAATGACAGTTGTGTTGGAATTATCAGACTGGGAATTTAAAACAACTATGAATAATAAAGGCTCTACTCTATAAATTAAAGACCAGGTGAGCAATGTAAGCAGAGAGATGGGAATCTAAGAAAACAAAGAAGGTATGCTGGAGATTAAAAACAGTGTAACAGAAAAGAAGAATGCCTTTGACAAGCTTATTAGTAGACTAGACATGGCTGAGGAAGAATATCTGAGCTAAAGGCTACATCAACCTCCAAGACCAACAAGCAAGGGGGACAAAGACTAAACAAAGAACCATTTGAAAACCAGAACTAAATATCCAAGTACCGTAGGACAGCAAGAAATGGACTTTTCAGATAGGATTAAGTTAAGGATCTGAAGACGGCGAGATCATCTCAGCTCTCTGGGGGATTCCAGTAAGAGGGAGGCTGTAGGGTGGAGGAGATGTGAAGATGGAAACAGGAGTGGTGGTGGTGGTGGTGGTGGTGGTGGTGGTGGTGGTGGTGGTGGTGTGTGTGTGTGTGTGTGTGTGTGTGTGTGTGTGACACAGATAGACAGACTGAGAGACAGACAGACAGAGATTGGCAGAAACTACATTACTAGCTTTGAAGACAGAGAGAAGAAGGGGCCAGTAACCTACTAACCAAGGCACGTAAGTGGTTTCCAGATCCTGAAAAAGGTAGAGCAATGGATTCTTCCTTCAAGGCCTCCAACACCTTATAAGCTCAATAAGACTGCATGTGATATCCAGAACTTTACGAGAATAAATCTGTTGTTTAGATGCCAAGTTTCTAGTAACTTATTACAGGAGCAATAGGACACTGACACTCTACCTCAATATGTCATCACAGTTTATCAAGGAGCAGTGTATATGCAGATACAGTACAATTAACAAGATGTAATAGAAACAAAATAAACTACCAGTGCTTGTGGCTGTGTAGAGTCATGTGGAACTAATTGCCTATAAAATTAAGAATGTGCACAAAGGGTAACATTTGAATTTATTCTTAAAGGATGCCTAATAAGTATTCTTAAAGCATTCTGGGGAAATGGGATAGATTAATTATAGGATGGGCCTGTCAAAAAAAAATTTGTAAAAATAGAAAATTAAAAATTAAAAACAAACAAACAAATAAAGGATGGGTTTGTAGAGGTTTGCAGAGTACATGAGAAAAAGTAAAAGTTTCTAGAAATATTTTTAAAAGTGTGTGTGTATGTGTGTGTATCTGGTTGAAAAACAAAAGGGTAGGAGTAATTGGATTAAGATCAGAGAATTAGATTGGAAGATTGGAGAGAAATTTTTAAGAGTTTTAGATTAAATGGTAGATAGACAGCATTATTATTTGGGCAATAAAGAAAAGATCAAGTTTTTAATTTAATACCTATTTTTTTTAAATCAAAGTATGCTCTGTCCACAGTTTAAAATGACAATAATGAGACATAATGTTCCATTGCTCTACTCTTTCCCACCAGTGCTACTTCTTGAGTCCATCACATCTGCCATTTTATTTGTGGTCCAGTATTTACCTTAATAATTCTACTTATGCCACAGAATTTATTTTTAAATATAAATTTTATGTCTTCATTAAAAGGAATATGAACATTCTGCTCTTTTACACACGACCTTCCTCCTGTAATACTTATACTGTAATTAAATTACAGTTTAAACATAAAACAAGAGGAACCCCAAGAGGACCACACCAAGGCACATCGGAATTACAATCCCAAAAGCTCAAAACAAAGCGAGAATGTTAAAAGCAGCAAAAGAAAATCAGTTAATTCCTACAAGGGAATGCCAGTATGACCATCAGCTGATTTCTCAGTAGAATTATGCAGGCCAGAAGAGAGTGGTAAGAAATATTCAAAGTGATGAATTAGCAAGGACCTACAGCCAAGATTACTTTACCTAGCAAAGCAGTCCTTTAGAATTGAAGGTCAGATAAAGAGCTTCACAGACAAGAAAAAGCTAAAGGAGTTTATCACCACCAAACCAATATTATCTGAAATGCTGAAGGGTATTCTTTAAGAAGAGGATGAAGAAGATAAAATGTATGAACAAGAAAATGGCAACAGATTCATACCTATCAACGATTGAATCTAAAAATCAAAATAAAGGAATGAGAAATCTAATGAACAGACTAAACTGGTAAATAAAATAAAAGTAGAGGCATGGAAATGAAACAGATGGGATTTTTAGAGAGAATGGAGCTGGGGACAGGAAGAGATTAAGTAAAGCTCTTATATGCAAATATGCATTACCTAAAGACACAAACAATAGGGTGATGAAGGCCTAGGGTGGGGTGGGAGCAGGGTGGAGGGGGATAAGAAGGGGAAAAAAGAGGGGCATCTATAATATATTCAACAATGAAGATTTTAAAAAAAATTAATAGGCACTTGGTGTTTACATTGTGTGACTTCATATCATTTACAGCTAAACCACTGTGTTCCCACTGTATTTTTATTTTACAGAGAACACATACCCAACATTTATTCTGCTTCAAATATTCTGATTGAACTAAAAAGGATGAAACTTCTCTCCTAAAGTAGCACATCATTTCCTCTTCTTTCCCCCTGGGAGACACCCTTCCTGAGAGCAGTCTGGACTGCCCAGCTTTGCTTTGTGATGCATTGGTGACTTTGTACTTTACCTTACAAACTAGAACATCTTTGAGAGCTAACAATGTACTATTAAAATTACATCCATACAGATGTAAACCAAGACGGCCCGGAACCAGCTAGAGGCCCTCTGCGTTTCACCTTTTTATTTTTCCGTACCCAGTATCGAATCCCTTCCTTCTTCTTGGTAGTTTTATTTGTTTTTATTTGGTTTGTTCTTCCTTGTCCTATGAGAATACAAGTACTTCAGACTTCATCTTTGTAGTTTGTCCTGGGATAATATTAGGGACAGGAAGTCATTTTCAGTCAGAATTCTGAAGACATTTCCTTCATGCTTTATAAGTTTCAGTGTTGATGGTGAGAAGTTTGAGCCGTTTGGAAACCTTAGTCTCTGTATTTACCTGTTTTTTCCTTTCAGGACGATTGATGTATCTTTTGCCTGTGATATTGTTAAATGTAATTCTCCATAAACTATAGTTTACCACTCTGGATGCATTAAAGATTTTCTACTTATATACAAAATACTCATATTTATCATTATGATGTGGTTTGTTGTGGAGTTTTTATCATTATTACTAATGCTGGGTACAGGGTGGGACCTTATGGTAACGTATACTGTACTATATATAATATGCTTCATATAATTATATATTCTTCTAACAAGCACATTCTCTCTCTTATTTGTTGTTAATCTGCCAGTGTTGTGACTTGTTGCCATCTAAGTTTTGGTTTTCAACTCTTCGCCATTATCACCTCTTCAAGTTCTCCTTTTTATTCTGGGCTTATATACCTTTTAGCTCACTTGTTGTCCTTTTAGAAGTTTTTGACTGAGGAATAGAGGTTAACAATTGTGCTCAAACTGCTGTTTTAAAGAAAAAATTCTTTTCTAAATCTTTATTTCAAAGAAATCAAAATGCTTCTGCCTCTCTGATATCATCCTGCATGACACCTTCAACCAAGTCCATTTTTCTTCTTTCAGATTCTTAGCATTGTAGCTGGGCATGCAGTTGCTGGCTAGAGACTATATTTCTTCACAACCTCATGTGCAGTTATTTAGGCTGTGTAACTAAATTTTGCCAGGAGTAAGGATGTATGCAATTTATCTTATACTTATTTATTGGCCTTCACGTTCTTTTTCTTCTATCTAAAGAGATGGAATGTGGCATATAGTAACCCAACTTTAACACACAACTGAGGGTCATTTTTAGAGCATGACAGAGCAACTGGGAAGAATGGACACATGTGTATGCATGCGTATGCGTGTGCACACACACACACACACACACCACACTTACAGATAAACCCACACATATACTGAGTGTAGAAGGATGAGACATAATATCACAGACCAAGGCAGAAATTATATTAAAACCACAAAAGCATGGTCCAGCCATTGAGCCAATACACTTTGACTAGTGTTTCCCAATGAAATAAGCTACTTTGACTAAACACTGTTCACTTCCTCCAGGAAATTTCATCCTAAAAGGTTTTCCTTGATTGTCCTGGGGCTAGGTTAGCATTATAATAAAAGCCCTTTTTAAACAGCATCCTTTTTATTAAATATGCATTTGTAACTTTTTTACAATCAGGGTATGCACATATTCTCTGTTCATTTGTATTTGGTTAATTTTTAGACGAGCCACCTGTTTGCAAGGAAGAAAGAATGTCAATTGAAATTTGGGTGAAAGCCAGGATTCACACATGACAAACTTGCTGGCAGCCAATTTAGCAGCAGAAAGCGCATCCCGGAGCAGGAGAGAACCGCCACATCTATCTTTAGCGTGAACGCCCAGTGGCTCTGCTGTCTCTAGATATAGCAGTGAGAAAATTTAAAAATGAAGAATGCAATCTCCAAAAATAAAGAGCAGGGTAGTGTGGGAAACCAGGTGTTACCTCAAGGAGGTATTTGGTAATGATAGTTATCGGAGTTGAAATCCTATGCAAAAATTCAGATTGTTGCTAATGCTTCAGGAGTCATCAAGTATGCCTGTTATGGTAGGAAAGCCAAGCATCATATAGAATCACTGCTTGCAAAGAGACTAGAGTGAGAGAAGACACTGAAGCAAGCCCACAAAGCAGAAGACACAATATACTTCAGATTAAATAGACTTGGAACACTAGACTGCGCCAAGTGATTAAAGTAATTAAAGTGAAGCAATTGAGATGTAAAGACGAAGGTGAATGTTCTCAGTGAATGCAGCGCCTGGGTCCTGACCAGGAGGGAGCTTGGTGCGCAGCCTTCACCCAGGGCTGCCTGGCAACCAGCCCTTCCAAGGAGGGCGGTGTATAAATTAATCTCTTTGGTAAGCATTTGTAACTATTAATTTAATTAGCAGAGGCAGCGTAGCATGAACATCCCAGTGCAATAGCAAAATATTAATGAAGATTTTGAGATTTTAACCTCGAATAGGCACATTGGAGTCTGTGCCCTAGTCGTGGTGGGCCAGGAAAAACTCATTAAAAGTAATGCAGGAGACTTTGTAATCAGATTTTATGGGGTTTTAGGAAGAGAGTGCAATTTCAATTTTCCTTTCTGTTCTCACTGCACAGAAACTTGTCTGGCTTTAAAATTGGAGAGGGTGTGTGTGTGTGTGTGTGTGTGTGTGTGTGTGTGTGTGTGTGTTTAACTCTAAAATTCTATGAATCCCTAATAACCTCTCAGTATCCTAGTTTTAATCGTAATATTCCTTAGAAGACCCGTGGTTTTATCGATGTAGCTGTCTTGAAGGCAAAGGGTATCAGACACCTTGCAAAGACTATTAGTAACTCGCTAGAAGGGCAATGTTCAGGGAATAACAAGAAATGTTCTATGGCTTTGACTAAGAGGCTGAATGTTCTTTGCCCAAAAGCTCCTGCGCAAACCTCTCCATTTCAATTTAATAGAATACAGTTGTGTGTTTCAGATGTTTCAGAAAGTCAAGTTCTACCAAAGGCAGATCACCTAGCATCGTATGTACTTTTTAACAACTTTTTCCTTTGGCAAAATGCTTTAATGGAAACTAGATCTTGACCTCGCCAAAAACATTATGTGATAAAACTTAAATGTTGTCTCAAACTTTAACTAAAATATACAAAAAAAAAAAAAAAGGAAAGAAAACCTCTGAAACCTTTCTTTTGCTCCTCTTTTTTTTTTTTCTTTCCTAATTAAAGAGTAGAATTCAACAATATTTCAGTTTCTGCAAAGAAAAACCAAAATCTGCTCTTTTTTTCCCCTTCTGGCTACTACTGTGAGAATGATGTCCTTCCATTTTAAAAGAGGATCTGAAGTTCCAAATTGGTCTGTAGGATACTTGTGAACTGATTCTGAGCAAGGCCAAGGATGTTAAATGCCTAGAGAAAAATGTGAAGTCAAAAGGAAAGAGAAAAACAACCATTATATTCTCAGAGACGGTTATTCAAAATCGTAAAGTCAATGTCTTACCTATGAAAATAACTTTTCCATGGGTAGGAAAGACATGTGTGGATGTGTGTATATGTGTGTGTCCTATTTCCTAACTCCATGAGTATTTTTAAGTAGGATATACAGCTATAAGAATAGTTATTTAAATGAAATTTACCAACAATATATAAGTAAAGAAAGAGGCACAGAGGCAAACATTGTCATTTTTTTCAAGTACCCTTTTGGACAAGACAACAATCAAATCAAGTAATTTGAAACTATGCACCAAAACTAAAATTCTCATCTAGAGATGTATTTGTCCAAGCATTTAATGTCTAACTCCTAAAAGTGTATTCTTGGACTGGTACCATCAGTATTACCTGGGAAATCCTTGAAACACAAATGATCAGGCCCTCGCCATACCTAAGGAATCAGGAACTCTAGAGATAGGGATTAGCAATTTCTTCTAAGAGTTTCCCAGGTAATTCTGATACACCCCAAAGTTTGGAAAGCACTGCTTTGACCTATCATACCATACAAGTCTCCAATAAAAATTTTATTTTCATAGTATCCTGGTATCTATTATCAATATTATATTGTTAATTCAGATGGTTTGCATTTAAAATATTTTTAAATCTCATTCTTATTTTCCTGTTAGTGGGATTTTTTAAAATTCACAAAATTGCCACATATTTATAAAATGCCAAAATAATACTTTTAAAAGGACAGAAAAACTGATACTCATAGATTATCCACAAACAGCATTTTGTTAAAGAAGGTTCTAGATGCATCTCTATGTGTGTGTAAACCTATAGATATGTAATCATAATCTGTGGTGTTTTGAGTGAGGTAAACTTTTATTTATTTATTTATTTATTTGCCAAAATATTAATTACATGTTCTTCTAGTGAATTTCTGCTAGGTTGTATGTGAAGTAAAAGTCTCAAAATCTCTGCACCATTTTTTCCCCTTGAAAAATGTGAATGGCACAGGGTCTTTGTGGCTGCTCTGAGCTTCATGAACCTTCTATAGTAGGACTCAGGCTGAAGGATCAGCCCCGGTCTGGAATATGCTATTCTCAGGATCAAGAGCAGAATCACAAACCAAAGCACACAACCCATGGAAAGCTCTTGCTCCGAAGTGATTTATGTCACACCCAACCCCATTCCACTGACCAAACAAGTCAGAGGCCAGTGTGGACAGCAGATCCCGCTAGGATTGTCCCCTCCAGAGAATGCTGGAAATCACAGGTCAGAGACTGCGGTGTCAGAGCCTTAGAAGAAGGAAGTTTATTCTTAGAAGCAAGAATAACACAACACGCCATAGATACTTGTTATCACTATTGTCTTTTTCCTCTGCATGTGAGCTATTATGCAAATGTTATTTCAATTTCTTCACCATCCTCTAGCCTTCCTTCAGGACTTTCATTCAGATTGCTTCCACTGACTGAATCCCTCCCCTTCACCATCAAATCACTGCTCTCTTCTACAATACCCTTCCTATCCCGAGGCTAGGCCACGTCCTCCCGTTTCCTGCATTTAGACTCTATGTCCATTATGTAGCAGCCAGGATAGTTAACCATGACTATATTCAACAGTGATGATTGATTTAATGTTTTACTCCAAAACTACTTTCAAGGTTTCATGAGGATAGGGACATACCTTATTTCTCTCCATTCTATCTTTGAACAAGGTGTAGCCCCATAAGTAGACACTGAAGGTCTGAAGGAATATTTCCATGTGTAACATTGTGAGCTTTTTATTTCTTTTTGTTATGATAACTTGGGAGATATACAACCTCTCCTTTGTTATATCATTAAGTAAAGCAATCGAATATATATGAATTTATTAGCATTATTTTTGAGGCAATGATATTTCTTATATAAATGATAAGTGAAGTTGTACCCTTACACTTCCTCTTCCAATTATCTTTCCAGATTTTTGTTCTTGTTTTGTGATGCTTGCCTCAATCCAGTTTGTTGTTTTTATCCATAGTATTTCATTCAAGAACTTTGAAATCTACATTTTTATTATGTACATAATTTCTAAATATTCTTTAGATAATCTTTTGTTTATAGAGAGTTAAAACTAACATTTGTTATTTATAATCCATGCCCTCATTTGTTTTGGGATGTCTCGGAGTTAGTGCTGGGTTTCACCAATAAACAAGGCTTTGTGGGTGGGATATATAGGCTAAAACTGAATCCTCCCATTTATAAAACTCTCTTTACGTTCATGTTAAAGGGAATTACAATATTACTGGAGTAGAATAGAATTTAAGCATTTTTTTCACTTAAATTCTCAGGTGATTTTTTGTATTTTTGTTTTTAATCTGTCATTGTTAAAACGCTTTATATCTTTGGGGCTAATGCAGAGGTCTTTACTTAAAACACTGGGCCTCCACTCCTAACACCTGACTGGTTGCTGTAGGGTGAATTCCCAGGACTCATCTGTGACCCAAAACTTCCCTCCCATGTCATATAAGTTACCATTTATTTATAAAGACCAACATCTTCAACTTGGCCTAACCTGCCCCTTCTGCTCAAATTTGCCAAGAGCAATCATTAACATTTCTGTCCCCAATTGCTTAAAAAGGAGATATATTACTTTTAACCAAAAGATTTCTTTAAGAGGAATACTATTTTCATCAGGAGAAACTAAGGTCTAAGAAGTTCAAGAAGACTGAAATTCCCTGAACTAATCATGTCTCAGCTCTCATTGCCACATTTTTAACATTCGTCTGGGCACAACCAACAGCATTCACAGAAGAAAGGGAATCAAAAATGGTTGTTCTGCTGTGGAGATGACATATGTATCAACTCCTAACCCCAGTAGCTCCTACCAATCTTTTTTATGCATTAATGTTATACTATACTTTCTATAAAATTAGAGGCTTACACTAAAAAGTCATTCTTCTCTCTTTCCACAATTGTACAATCTGGGATATTGTGGAAATTATTTCATTAACTAGCAAGCAAACAAGAAGCAGTGAAGCCATCCAGGAACTGGGTTTCAGAAAGCCTCAGGAAGCATGGAACCAGCCGCTAATGTTTCAGCATTTGTTAATGTAACCATTGTAATGGGGACTGCAGCATAGCAGGAATTTGAGATATGTATCATCCAAGTATAGAGAGGCAAGAGAAATGGAAATACAGTCCTGCTTCTTAATTTTTGTGAAATAATATCCCTCTATGTCTTCCTATTTTTAAGCAAATTTATTTATTTACTACTACTTATTTTACTCATTTCCCCCCAAATAATTGACAACAATCTAGTTTAGTGGTTTTCATAGACAAGGCAAGAAAGAAGTTTATTTTTCTCTTTTGCTAATAGATGTAGGCTACTTTAAAGGTCCAATTACAACTTAAAATCTGGAAACAAATGCCATTTTTTTCTGAATACAAAAATATATTATGAAGGAAAAGGTCCAGGCAGATGGAGTATCTTTAATATCAATACCATGAACACCATGTTTGTATACAGGTGTGTATGGATTTATATGTGCGTTATCAATGAAAATAGTTGTGCTAATCAACTATCAGAAAACTTGCCTCAGATAGATAAAATGTTGAGGGCATTTTTATCTCACATAATCCAACATCTATTGTAGAAGTAAGAGAGTTCCAGGCTCCAGTTTATTTGTCTGCTGTTCTCCCAGCAGTTCCCTCATTGGTATGCCTGTATTTTCTTGTTGATGTCTTTTCCCTTCAAACTGCCTTTTCTAATGGTCAGAAGATTGCTGTTACCAGAAAACAAGTTTTTGAGTTTTCTTGTTCACTTCTAATCTAAATAAGAGAAGAAACTGTCCTATAACCAAAGAATATAAAATTTTTCCATTTAGTTTGGCTGTTCTCATTCAATATCAATCATCAGAAATTAATAAGCATTGATTAGTCTTAGACATGTCCTCCCCTACAGTTGGATATAGGGTCAACTTCTGAGTCACTTGGGCTACTTAGCAATGGGTGGTTCCTGAAGAAAGTTGGGGGTTTGGGGGAGGTCATGATCTGTGAAGACAACAGACATGTCTCCTCAAGAGAAAGTGCATCTTCTTCGTAGAGACTTTAGGGACCAACCAGATGAAAATGCTTAAGAAGATTATTTTCTAATATAGAGAATGATGGTTACAGACTCAGCCTCTGCAGTGCCATTGTTCTGGATTCGAAATTTAAATCCATTGCTCAATTGCCGAGTAAGTTTAGCGAAATTACTCTTCTGTAAAATGGAGGAACGATACTACTTACCAAATAGGATTTCCCCCCAATCATTATTTAAATGAGATGATTCATGGGATTGACAGTAAATGATGGCTTAATTTTTACTATTAATTTTCCTTAAATGTCAAGAATGTCATTTATGGCATTTATCAGATTTTATTAATTTTTCTAGGACACTTTTAACCAATGAATTTCACCCTTCACTCATCATAGAAATGCTTTTTCTGCTTCTATTATATATATGTTTTCTGTATGTGTAATGTTCATTCTGTTTAAGTAAATTTTATTGTTGTTTAAAAAAAAAGAAGAAAAAAAGAACACAAAACCACCAACAACAAACAAAAAGAAAAAAACATGACTTCAATTGAATGCATCTTATTCAACCGGAAATTTGATTTATATCTAAGAACACTTCTTTGGAAAGAACTGAAAGAATATAAGTATATATTGTAGTTTGTAATGGTTCTGTGAACTTGTAAGTTAAATGTATCCATTTAATGTTTTTATTAATGTCTTTCTTTAAATATATGAGTAGCAGTCTATCCTCGCCTAATTCCAAGCACTTCAGTTACTGAAGAGACTCTTTAGGAGAGTGGATGATTTATAAGAGGAAGCGTCAATTTAATTCATCTTCTTCAGCTCCAGCTCAGGGTGGCTGTGCTTTATCAAGCAGATGGCCAGCTGAGCGGGGTTTTGTAGGGTTCCCCACTGCCACAGAAGGCGGTGACATTAAGTGGTAACTATGTCTCTAGATGATAAATAATGCCAGACTCTATGCTGCCTTTATATGTCTTTTTGGAGCACAGACTAACCTTTAAAGCTCTAAGTTACAATTTCCCATCATCTACTGCACTGCTAACAATGGGATGGGTCCCTGTGTATAGCTGAGTTAACCAAAATTGTAAAGTTCAGAGGAAAGAGACAGGGATTCTTGTTTTAATGCCACATTCTCCCTTCCGCCTTTAAAATCTTATCCAGAGTTCCATCTGAGGCTTGTTACACATTGCTGAACACTCAATGCCCAGGTTAAGGTGGTCAGGTCCTTTATAATCCTTTCCCCCTCCCTCTTGATTAAATACTGCTGCATGGCTCTAAGTGAGAGCAGAGGGGCCAGGGAAGCTGCTTCAGCTTAATTGTTGTTGACATTCTTTTTCTCCTGAGGCTTTGATGGGATGTTCCTCTGACATTTTTAGAAGTAAAACTGCCTTGAATTCCCATACACTTTGTAAGAATGTTTACATTCATTTGAGAGTATGGATTTCCCCCCCTAAATTAAGTCTTAGAAAGAGACTAAGCATCAGTCATGGAACTACTTGATTCACAGAGAACCAGGTGCCAATATTATACTTTTTAAATGTTGCAGGCTACTTCTGTAACATATATAAATTCATAGATCTATAATTTATTACATAATTCATATTTGTTATAATATATAAACAGTATGTGCATTATATCATAATAGGTACATATAATAACAATCACTTTCATATGTATATTTATATATGCTTAGGTAATTTAAAGCTATGTAGAATGCATTCAAATATATGTATATTAGATAAAATAAAAGGTCAGTATTTGTATTGAAATTAGTTCCACCCTACCAAGTATATATGATCTAAAGTTTTTGTTTGGTTTTGTTTGCTTAAAGTTTGTCGGTTTGGATGCAGTAAAATAACTTTATTTGGCAGTTTTGAAAAAACACTTTAGCCTGCATTCCAGAAAAATATAGGAACAGAGTTGTACAGGTTGGTAGGGGACAGAGAGTTTTTATTCAGTGGGTATTGGAGAAGTGGTCTAGTGGATCCTGGAAAATATTCACAGCTCCTTATTTCAATCATGGATATTTTCGTGAGTTCCATGGAAACACCCATTATGAAGATTCTTTGTAGTGCCTTTATTATTTATAATGATTATTTTAAAATATGTCTGTATCTTCTAACACCTGTGTCATATCTGAGTCTGTTTCTCTCTCTCAGCACTGTGCTGTTTATTTGAATTTTTAAAAATATCTTTCAAGTGTTTTGAAAATCAGACATCTAGTATAAGGTAGTGGAAATAAAAAAATAGTTTTAATGCCTAAAATGGCATGCATTTCCTCTGCTAGGTCTTCAATTTAAGTTGATTTAGACAAGAGTTGCTCTATTACGCCTGCTATCGCAAATGTTTATTGTTTCTGGAAAAAGATAACTGAAGATCTTAAATTAATTCCCATAATTTTTAATAGCAATTAAGTGAAAGATACAGGTCTTGGCAATGGCCCAAAATATTAACTAATATTTGACTTTTATAAGTGAAGACATAATGGACATCTGACAGATTGTTGATGTTTGGCCGTTGGCAGGACTGAAGCCTCACCCTTCCTTTCCCACCACCACACTTCTGGTGTTTTAGATAAGGAAACCCCTGCACACGTCTGGATCTCTGTGAGCTCCAGAGCCCTACCCTGCATACATGAATCTTGTCAAGCCCTGTCCCCTAGCCATGTTTATGTTCAGCTGATTATAAATATGATCACCCCATTTCATCCTTTTCCAAATATTCATATACATTGTTTTGGTGTTTTAAAAAGATAATTTTGGCATTTTAAAGAAATACTAGTAATGATATCTATTGAGTTGGACCCTCACTTTGTTTATATGTATGTTGGTGTGATGTGCATACTTGATCAGTGTGATTATACCAAATAAAGAAGAAAAGATCTGCTCAAGAATTTTAAACTGCTGAAAGCAAACAGATGAATAATGTTCAGTTCTGAAATAAAGCAACTAATATAGTATAAATAGTTTATCCTTTTCTTTGTAGTTTAGATGTGTGGTATCAAATTGAATAGAAAGGCCAAGCAAACATGAGGCATAGATACAGACTCTGTGTGCATGCACATGGATGCATGTATATGTTCAGATGACTATTTCAAAGACCTTGGAAAAGTTCAAGTAATAAGAGACATAATTTCATACTAAAACCAATATACATTATTAAATATAATTATGGAAGTTTGACTACCTCTTTGTTCTTTAAATACTCTACCTAGAGAAAACTTGGGTGCCTGTCTCAGTTTCAACAATAGCTGCACAGTACTGGTAACTCTTTATGTGTACCTCTACATGGAGCTGTCAAAACCATCAAGCCTTGAACATTTTACTCCTACTCATCCTATTATTCTGTTTAATCTTTTGTTTTAACTATTTTTATTCTTATGAGAGTAATAAATCCACATAGTTTAAAAAGTCAACCAGTACTACAAGGCCATAATAAAAAAAAATTAGAGCTTCATTGTCTTACTTATCCCATTCTGAATCTGACTCTTGACAAATGTTTCAGCTTTTTTAAAGTTGTGTTTATTTCCATTCTCAAAAATTATACATTTTAGTGCTAGTGTTTGAAGTATGAAGTTCAGACATTATTTCATTTTATGAAAGGTGAGGAAGTATCAGTCTTAATTACTATTCTTGCTCCTTTCCTCCATCCTTTTATGCTCATATTATGTTTTAAGTAACATTAATGTTTCTGCATCATAATAACTATGTAAATGCTGTGTTTATCATAACTGTTTCCTTTTCTTAAAAATATATTTTTTATTGATTTAAAAGAGGAAGGAAAAAGGAGAAAGGGATAGAAACATCAATACTGAAAGAGAATCATTGACTGTCTTTCTCCTGCAAACCTCACACTACGGATTGAGCCCACAACCTGGGCATGTGCACTGACCAGAATCGAACTGTGACCTCCTTGTTCATAGGTCAACACTCAACCACTGAGCAACACTGGTTGGGCTAACACAAGTATTTTCTTTCATCTTTTTCTGTAGAAGAGAATTGCTTTTAAAATCATGTATTTTCCAATGTACCTATCACACGACTTACTACACTTAAGATTGCTGCAGAGTTGTCATGCTGAGAATTCTCTTCATGCTATACTTCTCTTTGCTACTTGCCTATGGTGAACACACTGCTGGATCCCATGTCCTTTTTTAAAAAAAATTAGTTTATCACAGTTGGGAAAAATATTCTAGTTACTTTGAGATGAGGTATAAGGTATGTAAAATTTTCAAAACTTCCATATGACTATAAACCTCTTCCTTTTGTAGTCTCGCTTCACAGTTTGCCAAGTTTCAGAATTTTTAGGTTGAAACTGTTTTTCTAAAAATTTTGATGGCTTTGTTTTATTGTCTTCAAAATTCCAGTTTTAGAGACTTCTAATGTCATTTATATCCAAATTTCATTCTATGGAACTGTTATTTTATTCGTTAGCAACTCTAGAATTTTTCCTTATCTGTGGCATTCTAAGATTTCATTAAAATGTACACTTGTAGGTCTATTTTAATTCATCTTTTTCTAGCTTTTGGTGAGTTATTTTATTCAATTCTGGAAATATTGGTGAATTATTTCTTTGGTAATTTCCTCTCCATTTATTCTTTTGTCTAGATTATTATTAATTGTGTATTAAACTTCTTAGATTAATCCTTTTAACACTTCCTTGCTATTATCCATTTATTTTCCTCTTGGTTTCATCTTCTTAGAGATTTTTTTATCTTGCTTTCTAATGTTTATATAATATACCTTGTAATAAAGTACAGTATATGATATTTGAGAATTAAAAGTTTATTTTACATTTTGACTTAGATAGATTAAAGTTTCAATACAAATTGATGATTGCCTTTCTATCACTTTTAAATTTTGATACGAATACCTACATTTTGAGGATTTGTAATGAAAGATTACTAACATGTAGATAAATGTAATTAATAAACAGTTAAAATTTATTTTAATGAAATGATATATGAGTTTTATACCTTTGAGGAGCTTATACACCAGATAAGAATCTTAATATAATTTATTTAAGAGCCATACTGATTTATGAGTTTAGATCACTTTTCTTGATGCATCTGAAAATATTGAAAATTAGCAATTAACTCTTAATAATGAGCCCAATGAATATTACTTCTAATTTTTTGTGTGATTTGTTTTTAAATTATTAAATGTTGATTATTATTTCTCTCCCACCTCTCTAACATTTCTAGTTGTTATGTTGTCCTGTAACTTGTCCCTTTATATCCTAAATATGTGGGTAGTCCTGAGTTACCCTGTGTCAGTACCCTCTTCTTGCTCTTAACTCTCCTTGGATGCTTGAATTTACTTTTATATTTATGACTACTGCTGTTACTGATAAGACTCCTATATCTTATATCCAACATGTATCTTACTCTTGAACTACAAATTAATGTATCCGATTGTTTATTTAAATGGACCATAGGGATGTCAAACTCAATATGTCAAAAAATGTCACTCATTTCATATACTTTACAAATCTACTCCTTTCACAGGATTTCAACTTTATATTAATGACCTCACAATATCCTCAATAGCCTAAACTAGAAAACAGGTTTTAATCCAGAAACATCATTTCCTAATTTTCTATTAATACATCCATTTGTTCACCTACTTTGTTGATATTGCTTTTCAAGTATTCTTTAAATCAGTTCTATCTTATCTGTCTCCAAAACCACCACCTGTACATATGAACAAGCTCTGTGCCTCTGTTACAGTCTATGAACAGTCTCAGCCTTTCTTTCATGGTGGTGACTAAATAAATAGTCTGGATTATAAATCTTAATATGTCACATTCATATTATCCCCATACTAAAATCTTCAGGATGAAGACCAATTTCTTTTGCTGGCATTCAGAATTCTCCAAGATGCAGATTAAAGTATAACGTATGCCTCCTCATTCCTTATACCTTATTGTCACACTGGTGGTGAATTACAAGCAATTACCTTGGCTCACTGTGCTATGTTACCAGACTTTACCTTTTTCCTGATATGTTGCCTTTTCTCCTCTATCCAGCCTGGTTCCTGAAGCCATCTCCCTGTCCTTCCAGACAGATGGACCTTCTTTTATTGTTCTCCTTATTTACTGGCTGCATATTACTCAGACCACATTTATCACAACTCAGCTGTGAATAGAGGTTTCCCAGCATTGCTTCCTCAGAGGTCAGCAGTGTATATGGTGTGTAGTAGGATTTCATTTATAGTTTCTTAACATATGAGTGATAAATTCTCCTGGGTCATTTGTTCTTAATAAGAGAGTAAATGGTCAGTCTTTGAGATCTAATTAGGACCACCTACTCAAGAGAGCGGTTTAATAAATAAAATTACAATTCTCTTTTGAAAAAGGAAAGGCAGTGAAAAGAATGGTATGAAGACCATCAAAAGTATCTGCCAGCTGGCAATATTTTAGTGACAATCTCTAACTAATGTCAAATACTGAATATCTATGACACAGAAATGATAAGAAAAATAAGACACCACTTTTATATATACTTTTACAAGTGTATATGTAATATACATCTATTAGGTGATCCTATAGTATAATACATTATATCATATAAAAATATTCTTTTTGTTCAAATGTATATCAGCTACTTCCTGTTACTAGAGAAAAATAGACTTCTAAATAAAAAGAGTGTGGAAAGAAGGGAGGCAATTACATTCTGGTAGTGATTCAGTTGCCGAGCCAGCTGATGCTAAGCTATTCAGCAGGAGAACAACTCTTGAAGAGGGTAGTGAATTAGGCTGGCTGAAACTCAACAATTCTAGAAAATAAAAATTAAATTAAATTAAAAAAACAACAACACCTCATAGCACATAAAAAACAGATTTAGCCAAGAGGCAGTGAAGGACTGAGAACTGTTAAAGACTTAATGAAACAGATGGCCCATTGTTTTGCAATGGAGCCACTACAATCAAGTGTGTTTTTAACCCATTTTAGAGATGCATGTATTGATGTTTCAAAAAATGAGACTCTATTCTGGAGAATTTATCAAGCAATAGCATATTTGTCCTGAACAGATGAGTGATAGTGATGAACTCAACACTTCGTAGGAGGATGAATTTGGTAGGGCTCTGTATTTAATTTCTTATTTATTTATTTTTAGTTTGAGATACTTTAATTTCTATCTTGAATAAACTTCTTGGTTAAAAAATGGTAAAGCATAGTGGGAAAATATAACACTGATTTTGATCACTAATTTTCATGTTGATAAAGTGGAAATAACCACAGGTTATGATACTTTAATAATAAATAAGGTTGTTCAATGACACATCATTTTATAATTTGTCATATAGAAATTAGCAAATGTGTTTGGCTAGTCTAAATTTTGACTTATACTTCAGTTGTAGGGGAGAGATATGGCCCTCTGGTGGATAAGAAAATAAGGTTGAAATTTGCTTGTGCAATTAGAAATAATATTGACAGCTCCTACTTGTTCCAGATTCCTCTTGCTATGTTGCGGAAGGGAGTTTTAAGGATAAAATAGGCAGGTTTAAAGAGGTTAGGGATAAAGAGAGTTCATGAGGGAGGAAGGCATCGATGAGGACTTGGGGGCAGCTGAAAGGTGTACATTCACAAAGAGAAAGAAGAGATGCCACAGGATAAGGGGAAAGGAAGACGCCCATTCACAGAAGGTAGGGAAAGCCACAGGGAATGGGGATAAAGCAGAAACAAATTTCACAGAGGATAGAGAAATGCTGACAAATGGGGAAAAGAGGAAAACAGGTTTTCACAAGAGATAAAGAATTCTACCACTGAAGTGGGAGAGAAAGGGGGGCTGGGGAGGGCTGCATGGGTTTTGAGCTTTGAGCTGATATTTTACCAGTTGGAAGGCAGTATGAAGAGACAAAGAACTGCAGCCTTTATAGACCTTGAAAACAGGAGCTTAGTGGGTTACCCTCTTTGGGACCACCTCCTTATGTGGAAGTCTGTACTTGTTTCCCATAAATTTCCACCCTTTTCATCTACCTCCTTTTGTCCGGGGCTTTATTCTTCGAATCCATCTGGACAAGAACCCAGGAAAGAAATCACTCTTGCATCTCTCTAAGGAAAAACTACCGACTCAGTTGGTTCCTCCAGACTCATTATGAAACTTTCTTTTCACTTCCCTTACATGTTTAATTGTTTTAAGATAAGTTTTGTGATACTTAAATGACCTATTATAGAATTACTGATATTCAATATTCCATTTATTTATTACTTCAGCTTTTTTTTTAAATGGGTGGTAGAATCAAGCCCTAGTCCCTTCCTTTACCATGAATAACCATTACAAATGTTTCTGTTGATACAGTAACACAACATAGTTGATTATCTGTCACCTATAATTAAAAGGGATGGTCCCTTTAGGATGTGGGGCACAGACATAGTGTTGACAGTGGGACTACTTCCCTCTTTACTGGTCTCTCTCTTCCCCTTCTCCAGCATTTGCTGGGAGAGTCATCTATACTCATTATCTGCTCTTTCACAAGTGCCATTCTTTATCCTGAACTATCTTGATTTTGGAGCAGACACTGTTGTGAATTTATCTTACTTAGTTCTTCAATTTATTTAATTACCAGAAACAAATGTATCTTCTCAGACCTCATCCTGCTTAAACTCTCTGCTACATTTCTATTAGCCCCTGAATTTCATGTCTTCCCAAGGAGGAAGTACTGTAGCCCCATTGAAGATTCAATTTCCTCACCTTCCCTGAGCCAGCCAGTTACCTAGAGTGCACTATGTGTTATTGTTCACCTCAGCTCTCCGGTCTTTGAGGTCCAGCCTTGCAAGGGGGGGGATCTAGATCTGTTGTATGAGTCCTAAACAAGTTTACTAAGTACAGTATGTATGTACCAAGTTCCAGCTGTTTGAAGTGTTTAACCTGTCTGAGAGGGAGCCGCTGGGTTTAGCATTATAAAATTTGCCTCTTGACAGCTAGACTTACTTTAGTCTTTATAACAATCACTTTGAGGTGGTTGCTTAAAAATGCAGATTCATGAACCTTCGGGAATTGCCCAATAAATACGCATTTCAATAAGTATCTTCAGGTGACTGTGATTTTCTTGTCTTGGAAGCTGCTCAGGAAATGAAGTTGGTGATAAGGCACTAATAGGATATTACCTGAAACTGTTGTATTTGTAGTTGCTTAATATTGAGCATCGCTTATCATGTTTACTTCTTCCTGCTTTGGCACATTTAAAAGTATGTTAAAACATGTCTAAGTCTCAAGTTTGCTGCCATTTTTCTAACCTTTTGTCATGTTTTATTGTGTTGCGTAAAACATTTGAGGAATAGGTTATCTGACTATAAGTGGTTTCAATAAAAATATATTTATTAACCTTCATGATAGAATGTCAAGAGTTTGCAGTATTATTAGTGTTAGTTTGATGACTCAATAATGTTATCAAGGAGCAAAGTACTCCCACCATTTTTTGCTGTTCAGTCACAAGTATGTTGATATTCACCTTCAGTTGTAAGTTCTTAGAGATACAAGACAGGATGCCATACATAGATAAACAGTTGTCATAGCTGTGTATATTCTGTCCTTGAACAATTATGTCCAAAGGCACAATTAAGTTTCTGTCTCCTTTTATTTGCAAGAATTATTTTATTTTTAAGCTTCACAATGGACTTCTTCATATGCCTCAGTGTCCAAAAGCCTTCTACATTCTCACCACAACTTAAATCACCATGAGGATATCTGGAATCATTTTATACAAGAGGCTGTGGGAGGATCCCAGACTCCCTGAGCAAAATTTTCCACAAATGCAAAAAATAAATAATATTCCACTCATCTTATTATTTTGTGAGTAGGTAAATAATATTTAAAAGCGATATGTTGTTATCAGTTTAAATATTGAATATGTATGTAATTACATTAACAAGTTAAATATAATAATATTGTCTAATATTATATAAAATCCTGGTCTTTAGACATTCAGGTTGGTCAGCAAAGTTTTTAGTGGATCTTCTCAATGGAAAAATAGAACCCATCTTATGATTGATATTGACTCATGGATAATATTATGTGTACTGTTGTTAATAAAGAGGAAAGGTCCTCGTTTCACCCTGCTACTAGTGGAGGGTGATTTCTTGTGATATGCCAAGGAATAGAACGTTCTAAGACTCACATAGGTGGATGAAATATTGTAGAAAGCTTTATTTTTGTGTAATAAAACTCCTGTTTCCAAGCTGTTTTTATTTATTTGTTTGTTTGTTTATTTATTTATTTATTTATTTATTTATTTATTTATTTATTTATTTTTATCTCAGTCCTGCTAAGGAGGAAGTCCCATTTTGCCTTTAGCAGGGCTAAAATCAGAGCCAGTGTCCAGAATTTCCCTTCCATGACTGCATAGTCTAATGCAGCATTGAGCTGGCTTAATTTGTGTTCTCCCTCTGCAGTCCATCAGTCCATTGCATATGGGGTCCACAGGTCCACATGGCTGTGGATGACACCCAGGTGAAGGCCAGGAAGCCAAAGTGAGCCAAGAACACCAGAGAGATAATTCCTTTGTTTAGGAGATTTCTGCTATGGGAATTCACAAGTGTCTTGAGGGAAGTGGATAGAAGATTAGAAGTTGATATAGTTTATATATACAATAAAATAAATGAAGGGTTGGGTCATTCCAGGTGGGGCAAGCAGGGTCTGCAACAGCATGGCTTTTGTGAGAAGTTTAGGCTAAGAGTGGAAGGAAGAAATCCCTCTTCATCAAGCACTGATATTTCTGGTTTGGTCTGAATAACAGAATTAAAAAACCTGGAAAGCAGGACTTAGCTGTCTAAGTAAGAAGATTGGTCTTTGACCCATAATGAGGAGACATTGCAAATTTATACAGTTAAGATAATTGTGGTTCTATAGTATTACTGCTCTTTGCCCATGGATTATCACTTAATCATCATAATAATCCAGAAAGACACATAATTTTATTTTACAGGTGATTAAAAAGTCAATATTATAGAAATAAAATAATGCTTCCAAGTCCCAGTGAATTAGATCTGAAATTCTTTCTCTCCTAATGAATGTTTTAAATTGTCTTATACCTCTTCCTTAACAAACTAAGCTTATAGAATGATATGGAAAGAGGAGAGACTAACAGAGAAAGGGACAGTAGCTGGGAAAGTATTTAAATGGCCTGGGCAATGAGAGTTTTAACACCAAGGAGTAAGCGTAATGGAATTTTATATCTTTAATTACTAGATGTGAAAAATTTACCTGCCATTAAATTTGGTTTTGAATAATATTGGAAAATATTGATATAAGAGATGTTGTATGATTTAGTTTCGAGCTGACGAGAAATGTGCAATATTATTAATCTAAATATTAAGCTAATTTAAAATTGTTAAATTGACCTGCTATTTATCTTAGTTAATTAAAACAACATTGGGTGGAATTTTATATTAAAAAATAATAAAAATATGTACATCACTGGATTTCCTTTCTGTTCACACACTGGAACTGTAGACCAATTTTCATATAAATATTGTATTATATGTTTTTCTATCATCAGCAATGTACAATAATAACATGAATAAGCAGTTTATTTCAAATGCTCCTTTCATCCAAAGAACTCACTTATCATAAACCTTAATTACATTTAAAAGTCTCTAGAGGTTAGATTAATTTATGTAATCTTCTCTGAGAGAATCATTTACAGATAATGGTGTTATCTAACAATATACCTACTAATAGGATTTTTTGAAGCACAAGAGGACATGTGTCTTGATAAAACATGATGCTCATAGAGACTTTTATTTTTTGGTGACACTGTTTAATTGTCCACAAGTTTCATAAACCCTTTTCTAAATTACAATGAAATGCTCTAAAAACGCATACCAAGGGTAGGAGACAAATTTTCTTTGTGGCCAATGAATTGTAAGTTTTTTGTACCCACCTGTACATCACTTTCCATGGCCCTGGAAGGTGTCCTAAATGTGTTCTCAAGGTCATCATCAAATCACACACAAATCCATACATGTATGTTGAGGATGAAACTCTATGGGTATT
This sequence comes from Pipistrellus kuhlii, assembly GCF_014108245.1. Classification (NCBI taxonomy): domain Eukaryota; kingdom Metazoa; phylum Chordata; class Mammalia; order Chiroptera; family Vespertilionidae; genus Pipistrellus; species Pipistrellus kuhlii. The sequence goes on from NW_023425584.1 coordinate 39,194,310, forward strand.
GCTTCCTAGGTAAATGAGTTGACATTTTTGGACCTAGTTAGAAAATAAAAAGTTTACACTCCTCACTTATATCATTAACAATAATATATTCCTGCCAAAAATATTTTAAAAATTGTGTGCTCCGCCGAAACCAGTTTGGCCCAATGGATAGAGCATTGGCCTGCGGACTGAGAGGTCCTGGGTTCGATTCCTGTCAAGGGCATGTACCTTGGTTGCGGGCACATCCCCAGTAGGGGGTGTGCAAGAGGCAGTTGATTGATGATTCTCTCTCATCGGTGTTTCTAACTCTCTATCCCTCTCTCTTCCTCTCTGTAAAAATCAATAAAATATATATCTTTAAAAATTGTGTGCTCTGAGAGCAATTTCAAAGAACATTGTATAGGGAGGTAAAATAGCGAAAGAATTAGTTTCCCAATATAGTTGGAAAATGTTGAAAAAATGGTTTTGAGCTCTATATGTCCTATTATGGAACTCCTTATTTAATTTGAGGTAAACACAGTCTCAAAGAAAATATTGTGGAGCTATTATGCAAGGGATATTGTGCAAGGGATCAGGAACTTCCATGAAATGTCAGAAATAAGTTGAAAATTTGCACCAGGAAGCATAGACATCAAATAATTGGAACTGTACTGCTCAGTCAGGTTTTCTGTGCTGATGGAAATGTAACTATTGAACAACTGAAAGGTGGGTAGTAAGACAGATGAACTGATATTTTTGTTTATTACATTTCATTAATTTGAAATTAAACAGCCATATGTAGCTAATAGCTACCTTATGCCACAGCAAAAATCTGGATTTTGTGGTAGTAAACAGGATCTGTAGCTCTGAAGACTATGAGAATATTCAATAGAGGGGACCTATTGAAGAAGAATACTACTGATATAAAAAAAAAAATAGAGAAGAGAGAAATCATGAAGAGCTAGAAACAAATAGTAAAATGCCTTCAGAATTTTAAGGGCCCACAGGAACAATCTCAGCCCAGCATTCCCTACATAAGTCTAAGGAGTTAACTTGCTTCATGTCCAGAATGATGTAGTAGGTCGAGCTTGAGTCTATTAGTTGATAAGTCTAGATCTGAGCTGGTATCTCTGCTCAGTCACTAAATTGTGAGAATTTGGGAAAATAGATATCTGTTAACTCACTTAATCATCTCTAAAATGGAATGGAGAACAGTCAATAGCAACACCAGCTTCACAGAAATGTGGCTATTAGATGTAACCATGCATATGCAGAGTCTGTAATAATGACTGGCACAGAGTAGACAGTTTACTTCCTGGTTCTCACCTCCTGCGCATGCGCAAAGCCTGCAGTGCTAAGTTGTCAAGCCTGTCATGTTATTTGAGATTGCTAGTCAAGGTTCTTTCCATTTGTACTGCCATCTTTATGAGAAGGAAAGAGGGGAGAGAAGGTAATTTATATATTGATATATATATATATATTATTGATTTTACACAGAGAGGAATTGAGAGGGATAGAGAGTTAGAAACGTCGATGAGAGATGTACATCGACCAGCTGCCTCTTGCACACCCCCTACTGGGGATGTGCCCGCAACCAAGGTAAATGCCCTTGACAGGAATCAAACCCGGGACCTTTCAGTCCACAGGCAGATGCTCTAACCACTGAGCCAAACCGGTTTCGGCGAGAAGGTAATTTTTTAATATTCATTTTTGTAGAGAATGACTTAAAGTCTCAAAGTGGTGTGTAAAAATCTTCACGTAGGCTGTGCTTTGTTTCCAAATTAATAGTGAAAGGCAACACCACTGAAGCAATCAAACAAAATGCAATAATCAAGTTTAAATTATCTGGAACATTCCATAGCAATCTCAGAAATGTTTGTTTTTGATGCATTGTTACTTCCTTACCTAAGCTTTGGTAAAACTAAATAAATAAATTCATGAAAGAGAAATATTCATATAAAGGAACATATCTTCCTTGGGCAAGATACAATCTTTCTGAAAATGAAAAGAATCACATTAGAAATTGTAATGTGTTACTTTCATTCCAATCTTAAACATCTTTGAAACAAAAAAATTTCTCAATTTCTACACAAATGTTCTCTAGGCTATATTTGCATACAATTGTAATATATATGTACTATGTAAAGAAAATAAATGTTTGTCTGTCAAGATGGGAAATGGAAATTCTAAATATATCCTTGTTTATACATCTGCCATATAATCAATTAGATGAATGAAATGCAGTTTATGTCTTTTAAAAGTTTTAGATAAGTAACCTACACTATCATAATCAGTTATTTTAAGTGCTATAGTGTAGTATGACTGAGACAGAAACTATTATTTCTACTCAAAGCACTGATGCCTTATCTTGATATGGAATATTATGTTAGGTGTTTTAATGTTTGTTTAATTTAACAGGAGCAATTTCTCCACTTATTTTTTAAATGCATTTTGATTATTTCATGCGTCTGGGGGCTAAAAATATCATAATCGAAAAAGCAAATTGACCATTATTATTAATTGAAATAAAGATATCACAGCTTGTATTGCACTTAGACTGGATCAGGTCTAAAATAACAGGCTTAGATGCAAAGCATGTATCTTTCAGTCACCTGCACATCTCCCAGGCACCTACAATGTATATAATGAAATGGTATTTTTTCTCTCTAAACTTTTCCCTGCTCCCTCTAGTATTTAGCTAAAGAATAAGATGCCATTACTTGTCCCTGAGGGCAGTAAGTAGGAATTATCTTCAAATACTTTCTTTTACCTATAACTTGTCTGCCTCTAATCTATAATCAACTCCAGTCTATTCTCTTTTTAATGTCTGTCATCTTCCTCTTCTCTTCCATCACCTGTGCCCTTCCACTAAGTGGGGCTTGACTATATCTTACTTCAAATATTATAATAATCACGTCAATTCATTCTTCACTCTGTAACTACAACCATTTTTATAAAATATAAATCCAGTGCAGTTTCTGTTCTGCCTCCAAACAGACCTAAATCTGTGTCTCTATATACCATGGCTTCCCTACTCTTCAATTGGACCACAGGTGTCCTTCTATGTCTGATCTGAAGCCCTCGTCCCCTGAGCTCTGGATGTTAGAGCATGTCACTTCCCCTTTTGGAAAGTTGAAACACCCTCTTGATTCCATATTTTCCTCTAAATATTCCTCTATTTTTATTATCTTCCCTACTGCAGAAAATGCTTTTGAAAGTTAGATTTGACCTCCTTGTCTACACTTCTTCACTCATCACTCAATATCTTTCTCTCTAACCAATCCATTGAAATTGCTTTTGTCAAGATAAAAAAAATCCTCTATATAGCCTAGTCCAATGATGTTTCTCAGATTTTATCTTGTTTGCCATCTCAGCAGGATTCTTCTTGCATTACATTCCTTTCTTAGATTTTATATCATAAAGCAGTCCCTGATTTTTTGCCTCACTAACTACTCTTAGGGTGTTTTTTCCACAAGTTCAGGCATATCCCAGCATCATTTTTGCATCCTTTTCTTTATATATAAACACTCCTCGGGTTATGTCAGGCTTGATGTAAGTTGTTTTGTGGTTATGTCACCATCTCCTATTTATTTATATTAAAAAAAATGTTCCGTCATTTCGACACATGTACATATGTGCTGTATGGTTTTTATTTATTTACAAGTAAAGGTCAGAACTTGTTATCTTTCTTTTAAATTTGTTTTACTGTTTCACTTCATTATCGCTGTGTGTGTGCTCCATGTGAGTGACATAGGTGCCGACTGACAGCAAAAATCACATTACGTTGCGCAGTAGGAACAGATCTCTGATGTAACCCGAGGACCTACTGTGTGTGTGTGTGTGTGTGTATGCATGTGTGTGTATGAACTGTCATCCAGCAACATGCCTTTAAATATCATGTAACCAAATTTAAATCCATAGTCAAACATTCCCATAAACATGAGGCATATACCCAACCATACCATCTTCAATTATACAGGTAAAGATCATGTTAAATCTAACGTATTTAAAATAGAATCTTGGCTTTTGTCTCATATTTCTAGAATTTTCCCATTACAGTAGATGATAACACTGATTTTTTAGTTTGTTAGTTACACCAACAAACTAGGTGCTGTTCTTGATTTATCTTTCTCAATCCAATACATGCATTTACCAATCTGAATTACTCCTTTTTTTTTTCCTCCATTTTCACTTCATAACCATGAAACAGGCAAGGAAATCACTGAAAAAAATGCATTTTGTTATAAGTATAAATGTCTGTTTATGAAAGTAACTAATAAATAGAAAGTCATAGTGTGGAAAATTTTGATCTCATGTATAAGTGATAAAACACTAATCTATCAAATGTAAAGAATTATTATCCTTGGACATACGGACAGTGGTCATATATAAAACTACTTTTGTTGTCCTATAGCCCAATTATAATAATACTAGAGGCCCATAGCACAAAGAGATTCATGCAATAGGCCTTTCTTCTCTTGGCTTCCAACACTGGTTTTCCTCAGGCACCTGGGACCCAGGCCTTCTCTCAGGCCAGAGTCTGCCATCTTCGTCTTTGCTGTAGACTTTGGAGTCTGCCATATTGTCTTCACTGGCACTCTTCTTCTGTAGATCCCTTTGCCCTGCCCCCTGCCCTCCCTCTCATAGCAGGTGTCCTGCCCTGACTGGACACTCCAAGCCATCTTTGGCTTTCTAATTTGCATACTCACTATGATTGGCTGTGGACATAGCAGAGTTTCAGACAATTTACATGTTTATCTATTATTAGGTAAGATTAGAGCACTTGGGGTTGGAGGGTCCCTCAGCCTGGCCTGAGCCTCTTGGAGTCTAGGAGCCCTTGGGGAATGTTTAACTGATAGCTTAGGTCTGGTCCCCGCCATCAATCAGACATCCTTAAAGCTGCTGTGGAGGCAGGAGAGGCTCCAGCCACCATTGCTGTGCTAGCCAGCTGTGAGCCCAGCTTCTGGGCTTCTGGCTGAGTGGTGATCCACCTATGGGAGTGCCCTGACCACCAGGGGGCATCTTCTATGTTGAGCATCTGCCTCCTGGTGATCAGTGCGCATCATAGCAACCAATTGTTCTGCCATTTGATCAATTTGCATATTAGCCTTTTATTATATAGGATTGTAGTGTCATAAATAATAACTCACTGCTCACTAGTATAAAAAATTATATTCCTTCACTGTCATTTAACCATCACAAAATTTTCTTTGAAGAAGATATTACTTTTGCCTTATTTTAAATTTTGGAGGACCTAAGTAGATTAACCAAAATTACTTGGACTTGTATTTGAAGTGGTCTAACCGTAGAACTCAGTAATTTGTTAGGTCATAATAACGTTTTGCCTGCTTTTAGTGACACTGGATATATATGCTTCACAGAAATGGGGTATTGAGTTTTCTTTTCCTTTTTTTTTTTTTTTCTTTGAACTTCCATATTTTTTCAGAGTTAGTGATGGACACTCCCATTAACAAAATGACTAGATAAATTTAAAAATTGTAAACTTGGGTTGTATTTTTAAAAATAATGTCAACCTTTAGATTTCTTTTGGATTAAGTCTGGGGATGTGACTACAGAGATGAGTCAAATTTCCCATTTTAATGTGGAGATGGCCTCTGTATCAGAATCTGGTGGGCCTTTGATTGAAATGTTCAATGATTATTCTAAATGTATGACATCTCTGTGAAAACAAACTCGGGAAAATATCATGTTAAATGTTATACATATTATAAACAAATTTCCTAGGGATGATAATGATTCCAGTTGACTAATGCTAGGAGGGAAATTAGACTAATGCAATAGACACCTCTATCATATAGGACAAGTATAATACTAAAAGAAGATATATGTGGACATAAGGTAGATAATCTACAAATATATAAATAATATTGAGCATAACCAGGGTATCCCCCCCACCCCAATACTATGTGCATACCTTGCACATACTCACAGAGCCACTACAGATCACTTCTCTTCTGCCCTTATCAGTCTTAATGAATGGCACTGTTCAGTTGCCAAGGGAAAAGATCTGGGCATCATAGGGGTCACTAAATAAATATTATGTTCTTTAGCATCTCTTATAAATGTTCTTTCAATATTCTGATTTTTTTCCCTTTAGTCCAGGGCTTAATTATTGTGCTTTTTGTTTGTTTGTTTGTTTGTTTGTTTTTGCATTGTTGTTAATGTTAAATTCTTCTGATACTCCTAATTGGCCTCTCTGATCACAAAACTTCTCTTTTTTAATTTTACTCACCAGGTTCTAGCTCAGTGATCTATCTAAAATGCTTATCTTGGCAAATAGAGTTATAAACATGAAAATCAATAGTCAGGAGAGACAGAAAAAGTTCTAGAGAAATTTTTCTTAGAATATGGGAAGGAAATGAACTAAAATTACAAAAATGTAAGAAATACGCTCAGTTGCTGAGAATAAATTCAAAGTTCAGAATTTAAGGACTAATGACTGAGGATAGGCTTTAGAATTGGTTTTGAACTTATTATTTCCAGAAAATTTTTCTGTAAAAATACTAGCTCAAAATAGAAAAATATCCGTACATTGAGACATTTATAAGTTACATTAGTTACAAAATCAATAAGGAATTATTTTGTTAAACTTATGTTTGATTACTCTATATGTCTCTTTTAATCTACTGTTTGATTTTCAGTCTTGATGATTTGCTACAGTGTTTTAATAAAATTTTGCCTTTTCCTCTTAAATATTTTACCTTTAACTCAGCTACTCACGGATATTGTAATTTTATATGAAAATATGTGGCTCTTCTAAGCACTTTGACATCATTCATTTATTGTAATCATCTTCTAATATTTTAATTAGTAAAATTACAATTTATAGAATTTTTAAAGCACTACAGTCTTTCCTTAAAGTTGCCTAACATTTTAAACTTTGAATAGATATTCTTACTCTCGAACATGAAGAAGTCATTAATGCCTTGATTATATCATCTCATGTTTTTTTTTTTGGAATGAGTGAAGGGAATCCATAGGCCACTTTAAAACATTTCCTACCTGAAAAGTAGATGGCACAGTACAGCTTTAAATTTTTCCAACAGAAAGAGGCAGTTGCCCAGTATGTTGCTACAGGATGACTTTCAGGTTAGCCGCATTTTTTACAGGCTGCCAGCTTTATTCTCCCGGTAGACCCCCAGCCTTTCATCACTGAACATTTATTTTTGTGGTCAAAACACTCTTTCCTTTGAGGTAGATGTGGCTTGCAGTGTATGCAATAATGCCTTCTTTCAGAACATGGCCCAGTTCAGAGTGTAAACATCAGCTCTATCTCAGAGGAACTTGAGGGATAAACTTATGTTTTAAGGCATCCCGTAATTATAATGCATGATGCCAAGCACTTCAGCTTTCAACTTTCTTTGTGGTCAGTGTTCAGCCTCAGCTCTGCAGTGTAGCTCTCAGCACTCGCTGATCAGAGCAGGAGCAGCTTTTGCTGGTCCCATCTCTAAACAATGTTCTCTCTCTCTCTTTCTCTCTCTCAACTTTGGAGACACGGCTAAGAAGTCTAATCTCCCTCTCCGCCTCTCTGTTCCTCTCTAGTACTTGACATTTCTCTGCACGCTGACCTAAATCCAGTTGCTATTATCTGTGACTCTTTGTCTCTCTCTCTCTGCTTCTAGAGGCCTCTGCAGTCACATATACCTCTAGAGCAGGACTGAAGTGCTGCAAATGACAGCCCCTCCAGGAGAGCTTTCAACCAATTGTTGGTGGGAGTTAATGGATATGAACCTTAAAAAAAAGTTTTCTCTATTTTTCAGGTATGATTTTGTATCTCCACTTTGCTCCATATATTTATTAACTATCCTTCTCTTTACTGAACAGATTTCTTAATATCACAATCCTTCTCTTTCTTCCTTGTAATTTGATCCTGCATAAATATGCAGAGGATTGCGTAGAGTAATGTGGTTTAATTCATCTCTGATTTTACATGACCATTAGATTTTAGTGCCTTCCACTTTTCTAACTGGCAGCTACTCATTCAGGGTTTTCTAATTACAGGTTTTCAAAATAATTTCATGTGATCAGCTTAGCCTATGAGTCAATTCACTGGGGACACATATCCATCACCAACCAGGGCCTTTGAGTTGAGGTTCCTTAGTATGATCATAGAAAATGGGTCCTTTTGCTTTCAGTGAAATAAGGAAATGATACTCTTAACAGGTAAGTGAATAGATAGAATATGTAACAGGCCCATCTACACTAATAAGAGAGAAACATGCAGATTAGCCGTACCTTCGCAATGCCCACCAGCCAATCAAGAATGAGTTTGCAAATTAACCTGACAAAGATGGAGATGGCCCCACCCTCCCAACCACTCAGGGCCTCTGGGCAGCACGCATGCAGGCTCAGAGTGGCCAGGTAGGGTGGGATGCCTGCTATGAGGGGGAGGATGGGGCCAGAGGGAGCTACAGGAGTGGTGCTCCACCTGGAGCGAAGACTGAAGGCTGCAGTTAGAGCGAAGGCCTGGGTCCTGGGGGCTGGAGGAAAACTGGTGCCAGCAGCCAGGGGAAGAAAGGCCTATTGCACAAATCTCTTTGTAAAGAAATAATCCTCCATGAGGTAAATTTTTCAGGGAATACTTAGGCTTTCCCTGAACAGTATCTGGCTTCCACTGAAGTGGATGAGCCATCTTATCTTGTTTACATATTGATATATACAAGAAATAGCACATTTCTTTTTTATTCTCTAAACATCTAACTCAGCAAGCACAAAGACACACATAGTATGCTGAAATCACTAAAAATCTTAACCTTGTTTATTTCTAGTAATCCCTCAGCAATCCTAAATTTAGGTTAACATCCCACCAAGTATATGTGTATTGTTCTCTTCCTATGGGCATTCCTTAGCTCAAGGCTTCCTGCTGTTTCCATGCTATCTTTGGGGCATAGATAATATTTTTCCAACCTCAGGAATCAAGATTAAATGTATAATACAATTCTTAAAAATAGAAATCAATGTAAACATACATGATAAATGAAATAGTCACAATTTTAAATAAAGACAGGATCATTAACTATTACTGATTTTTTCCTTTTGCCACAGGTTCTAACATGGCTCAGAATAGTGCTGTTGGCCACATGCTGTCCCTAAATACCAAACATGCTATTTATTTACACAGAGGAGAAAGTAAAGAAGGAACTATATACGTTAACTCTCAAAATATTATCCAGAAAAATATGGAGGAGATTGTCTTTGGGGAAAAAAAAGTATCTCAAAAACTGTAGCCTGAACTCATGTATTGAGAGCCAAATTCTATTGAAATACCAACTACTGAAACCTAGTGAGAAGCTTGAGACCTCCCATTTTTTTGGAGCATGATTGCTAGTTGTCTTTATGATGCCACAGATGGACTGAGAACACGGTGGCTTAGAGTTAGCCTCCCTATGCCTTTGGCACCAGAAAGAAGCCCGGTTCTTTGGGGGGTAGAAGGTGAAGGGTAATAAGCTGACCCATTCCCGTCTTTGCTGAGCAGTGAGGGAAGATTAACCTCTTGTACCTTTTAAAAATCCCAGATATTTCTTCCCCTTCTGGTGAGTTACAATATGAACTAAGGAGATTGCCTTCTTCAAAAACTCCCAGAGAATGAAGGGTATGCCTACTCCTCAAGTTTCAATAAAGTTGTTCCATCTTCCCAAACTATCCTATGTAATGAAAGGCTAATATGCAAATTTTCCCCATGGATGGAAGTTTGACCCACCAGGCGTTAGATGTGTGCGGACTCCCAGGGGGTGGTAAAGAACATGGTAGGTATCGATGATGTGGTGCTGGCAGTGGGCAGCAGTGGAGGCACTGCTAGCCCCAATGGGTCCTGAGGTAAGTGGGACCGCGGCAGATTGATGGACCAGGTGAGCAGGTGGAGCCAGGCCAAGGCGGATATGAAGGAAGGCCTCAGCAGGCAGCCAGCAGCCCTTAGGGACCCTATTCAAGCACAGATTTTGTGCACGGGTGATACAGCTTTCTAGTCATCAAACAAATTAGTACATCAACAGTCAAGGATCCTCAAACAAACTAATACATAAAAAAACAAAGAGTTCCTTATGCCCCATGAGGATGACTGAGTTTTCAAGTTCTAAAAACAATTCAGTACTGTTCACTTACTCTGCATTTCTTTTTCTAAAATAAGTTTTCATTTTCTTAATCCTTGAAGATCTAACGGTAGCTAAAATAATCTAGTACCTTGGTATTCAAATGTGGTTATGAAGCCAGGGGATCGGTGTTAGCTATATGAAATGATTAAGGAATATCAGACCCCTAATCTCTCCTGGTGAATCAGAATTTGCCTTGAACAAGAGACTCATGTGATTCGTGTGCACATCAAAGTCTGAGATATGCTGATACAATGCAGACTGTTTTATTTTTGTTCAGTTTATATTTATCTTATTTTACAATTTTATGCTCAATGGTTGTGTTATTGCTTATGACTTCACATCTTTTCCTTGATTTTGTTCAAGGTAGACCATTTTAAAACAGGTTTTCAGCATTTAAATTTTATAGAATACTATCTCTCTACAAAATGATTTTTGGATAATAGGCCTAATTCTGAGCCATTTATGTATCCTGTTATCTGGAATGTGCAGATTCTTAGTGAGATATTAAATTTTTCTGTGGATGTAGTGAGGGGCGAAGTTTTTTGTTACATGCAGCACAATGGGAACAAATAGTGATGTGCTAGAGTCAGGTTATGTGCTGGCTCAAGAGAGACAATCATGTGTGTATTTTCCCAATGCTTATTTTCTGCTAATATTACACTTGATGGAGGTATTTACAATTATGCCACAGAAATTAGCAAATGCTAAAGACGAATTTTTTTAAATATATATTGCTAGAATATAAACATTTTAAGTGGTTTTAGGAAGTAATAATAAATATTTGCCCTGCCCTGGCAGTTTAGTCCATTCTCATTCATTTGTTTCCTTTATAATATTGCCTGGAATTAACCTACAAAGATAAGGAAAGATTACAAAATTATAACCTAAAAAAAAAATCTGCATGATGAGCATAATGCCCAAAATAATATATTATTATGATTTTACAATGATTATAAATTATTATATTTAACTTAAAAATATAATACTATATTTGAATAGGAATCACATTTTATATTTCATATATTTATATAATGATATTCATACAATATGATAACAAAGTGAGTAATTGCACATTTATCTTTATTTAACAAAATCCCTTGCTAGTTTTAAAATAGTCAAGAGATGACATGAGATGGTAGACCTGTAAAAACTTGATATCTGTGAGCATATTGCTACCCTATTTATGCCATGGAAAAATATTTCCAGAACAATTTCTCAGTAATAAAAATAAAATAAGAGTTAACAGAGTGTAACTACTCTGAGCCAGGTACACTATTAATTAAATAGGTCAATAGGCATTACTTTATTTAATCCTCATAAATAGCCCAAATGTTGAATGCCTGCATTTTACAAATGAGGTTAAGAAAACTTGACCAGAATCTGAGAAGCAGTAAGTGGTTGATTTGGGATTTGAACTCAGGTCATCTCTCATTACTGCCTTCAGAAAAGGATTTTGGGCTGGAGGGGTCACCAGGCCTAAGCTCACATTGTTGCAGTTAGAAAGGTCATGCATTTCAAGGAAATGAGTCTTCAGAGAGGGATTCTTTACATAAAACTTTGGTAGTTTTGACTTGTAAAATGTAAATTTTATTATCCTCTATTAGACTTGTTCATTTGTTTCCTGCTTTAAAAATCCAAATCTCTCCAAATCTATATCTTCTTAAATGTTCCCTTGTCCTGTTCCATGTTAAACAAAAACATTTTCTTAAATTTTCTTGTTTTGAAATGAAAACATGCTCATTATTCACCTAAACACTGCTCATGCTAATTTTTTATTTTTTATTTTAATTTCAGAAGATGAATACAATTCACTCTTTTCATCCACTAAAGCATTTATCTTGAGAAATATAGAGACACTTTAATATCAGGCCATATGTAGCCAAAAGTGTATTCTGATGAAAGAAACACAACATACATAAATTATCCAGCAAGAAAACATCCCATTAACTATAGATAGCTGACCTTCATTGCATACAAAGTGATTTATAATGTAAGCTGCTTTTGCAAAAGAAACTCTAGGAGAGGCCATAGTTGTCTAGGTCTTGGCAGTGGTTTGGAGTCACTTTGTAATTGAGCATTAGATTTATGAATTCAATAACATCAACAATGTACTCTGATTTTATCTTAATTGGATGCAATTAGACCTAGGTGTGCTTTTCATAAAATTAAAGATCTGAAGCACAGTAATATCAAAGACACCAATATTCTGTGTTTTGCTAGATGAAACAAATTGAGCTTTTATATACTATTGGGATTTCTGCATATTTATGGAGATAAATGCTAGGAAGTAGTTCATATTCTCCTTGATTTTTCCTTCACAGGGTTTAGGAGAGGAAAAAAATATTTTATATGTAAAAACCCGAGAATTCATTTGTCATTCATTTGTGCATTCACTCATTCATTTAATAAATATATTTTGAAGACCGCTAAGTGCCCTACATTATTCTCTAGGGATACCCTAGTGAATATTCATGAAATTTCTTGACATTTGTAGAAGATTAAAAATAATGATGGAAATACATATATTTAATAAAATAGAATAGAGTATTTTACACACAGTTTACATATATGTACTATATATACTTACATATGCACATAGTATATAAGATAGATGATAGATAGATAGATAGATAGATAGATAGATAGATGATAGATAGAGCATACTATATATTCTATCTATAGTCCCTGCTTTGGAACTCCATAGTGAAACAGTTTAGGAATAAAGAGAAAATTCAACTGGAAAATGCTGGAGTGGAAACAATAAAATTTCAGTTCAAGTTAGGAGATAATATTAATGTATTTGTGAGGAGTAAATAGAAATGAGATATTTGTTTATCTAGGAAGAAAAAAATAGTGAATACATTCTGGAGTAGGATGAACAAAGGACCTTTGGATGGGGAACAAGTAAGCTGAGAACACTTGGGGACTGGAAGCTCAAGAAAGAAAGGAAATGGCCAAAGAGATGGGACTTGTAGGTGACTTAATATAATTCTCACAATAAATCTATCAGATAAGCAATAGTATTCCCATCTGTAATTAAGTTTGCTAGAATAACAGAGTCTGGTATTTGACCACAGTCTATGTAATTATGCGATACATTAGAGTCTAATTTTTAAGGGGGTGACTTTAGATTCAAACTAAATTCTACCTCTACCACTTACTTGGTATAAGAATTTAATAAAGTTGCTTAATCTCTCTGTATCAGAGTCTCATTATCTGTAAAGTGGGCCAATAACAGCATTTACTACAATAAGCAGGGTTTTTTTTCTTTATTGATTAATGTATTACATATGTATCCTTATCCCCCCACCCCCACCCCCTCATTCTGCCGCTTCTGCCAAAGGACTTGTATGCATGCATATAAGCATAAGCAATGGAAATAGTCAGGAGGGGATGAGGGCTATAAGCAGTTTTGAGGATCAAATTGATAATTCATTTTTATTTGCTGAGAAAAATGTTTGGAATATCATAAGAGCTCACTTGAATTTAGCCGATGATCTTTCTATTGATTATAATTTGGCCCTACTTTGTCTTTTAGTAGCATGGAGGAGGGAATTCATACTGTAGAAAAAAAAAATCACGTTCAATCTCTAGAGAGGGGCTATGACAGCTGGCTCTGCAAGGATTTCTCTCAGGTACATGGTCAAGGAGAAGGATTGCCGACATCATTTGTCAGAATCTAACTGGACTGTAACTAGTAGGCAGGTTTACTGTGGATTGAAATAGGAACACCTGTGGGATCTTCCATTACATTTCCCCTTCCATGTGGTAGGAAGACCGAGGTAAGGCCTCCCTCTCTCTCTTGAGGGTAAAATAACAAACCTATTCTTTCTTTCTACATCTCTTTTGCATATAGCTGGGAGCATGGCTATGTAGATTGGGTCATTTTGTCCACAGGTCCCCCTCCCTACTTCCACTTTGTTAAGTTCTATATTATTTACCTTTTTTAAGATGAACCAAGACAATGTGCTAAAATCATCTGATGTAGATTTGGACTCAAGAGGAGGTGGACATTGTGTAGCTAGCTTAAGTTCGCATATTCTGACTCAGCCTTGGGATAGCAGCTGGTTGTGGGAAATTGACCTTCACCCTCATCTTGTGCCCTGTGTGTTGAGTACACTGGAAACTATGGACGCTGGGAGATGCAGGCCTGTCCTTACCTCCATCCAGGGGCTCTCACTCACCTGTTTTTCTATTGTTCTCTGACTCCCTTGAATTTCATTCTTTTTCTCTTTCAGAGTGCTTTAACTCTAACTCTGAATATGCAAATGACTACTGAAGGGGAAAAAAGTTTTACAAGCACAATTATCTGTGTGCTAAAATTGAACACACTTTCATTAAAATAATATAGTGTTGAATAAAGTAATCAGTTTATCATTATTTATAAAAAAAAGTGTCATATTTTTGCTGGTGTTATATAGCAACACAAAAGCATGGAAATGTATTAATTCCTAGTTTTAGTGCAAATTTTAAAATATAATCACTTTTTAAATAAAATTGCAGTTTATTTTTTTCTTCATTATATCATCTATTCAGCTTTGTTTATTATTTTATTTTAAGAAATCTTTATTGTTGAAAGTATTGTGTATGTCCCCTTTTTTTCCTTTCATTGACTCCTGGAAGCCAGCCACCCCAGGCCTCCACCACCCTATTGTCTGTGTTCCTGGGTTATGCATATCTGCATATGGCTTCTTTGGTTGATCTTTTCCCCTTACCCCACCCCTGCTTTCCTCTGGGATTCCACAGTCTGTTCCATGCTTCCCGTTTCTGCATCTCTTTTGTTCAACAGTTTTATTTTGTTCATTAGATTCCACATCTGAGTGAGATCATGTGGTACTTGTCTTTCTTTGGCCGGTTTATTTCGCTTAGCATAGTACTCTCCAGGTCCTTCCGTGCTCATTTTACTTTAGTAAAAATAAATTATATTCTTAACATTTATTTATTTTTATCTTACTATTAACATTATTATTTACTTATTCAATATGTGTCACTTTTAACATATATATGTAGCTACAGTTTTTGAAACTATCAGATTAGAAAAGTTAGATTTATCTGATAAGTTTTTCTTCACTTTTTGTCTCCTTGACATTTCAAATACAAAGACTCTTTTTTTTTTTTTAAATATATATATTTTATTGATTTTGTAGAGAGAGGAAGAGAGAAGGATAGAGAGTTGGAAACATCGATGAGAGAGAGTCATCGATCAGCTGCCTCTTGCACACCCCCTACTGGGGATATGCCCGCAACCAAGGTACATGTCCTTGACCGGAATCGAACCCGGGACCTTTCAGTCCCCAAGCCGACGCTCTATCCATTGAGCCAAACCGGTTTCGGCTACAAAGACTCTTTTTGTTCACTATCATCAGAAGCAGCAATTATGATTATCATTAGCAATTACATTTAAGATACTCTTCAGATCCCACTCTTTTCAATTTGTAACACAAATTCGATATTTACCCTCTAGATCAGTACCCTTAGGAGAGACATCTGTATCTCTGCCTGCCTCAGAACTGGGTGGCTTCTTCCTTGGAAGCACTTATGCTAACCAAACTATTTACACCTGCTGAACCTCCTCTCCATCCATCATCAATCAATCAGCAATCAGGCAGCTTCTTGATAATTAGTCAAGTGGGGGAAAAACACTTCAAAGTACTAAAAATACTTTCCACTAGTGACTCTGTGCATAAAATAATTATTTTCATTCTATTAATCCACTTACATGTTTACGTGCAACAGGGACACTAAAAAGTGCTGTGCACATAAATATAATTGACTATAGAGATGCTGCTTTACTCAGTTACTAGGAAAGCAACACATGACAAATGCAGACAATTCCAAGGTATCATATATGTACTATATATTTTCCATTTTATGCATAATGTCTTTATTTATCACTTTTCTTGATAAAAAAAAAAAAGAGTTTAAAAAAACAAACAAAAAGGAGGCATGTAGACAGGAAAGCCCTAGAGCTATTTGGTGTTCACTGCCAAACGATGCAGGGACCATGTTGGATCCATGGTTATTGAATCCTCACAATTATCATAGGAAAAAGGTACTATTTTTATCAACACTTTACAGAGGAAATCTGAGACAGAGAGATTAAGTGACCTAGCCATGATCATACAGCTGATAAGTAGCACTGCTGAAATTCCAACTCAGACAGCTTGGCTCCAGATTCCATATCCTGGACCGCAGGGACTGGTAAGATATACAACTACATGAACAGTTAGACACACACAGGCAGGTCAATGGGAATCTCAAGGCGTCTGCCATTCTGGTGAGTGCCTACGTCATTAGAAGCCTTATACTTATTTTCACCAAGTATCACCTACGGAGATGATCTCTATCAATAAGATAATAGTAACTGTAAATATAATAGTAAAAGTAGTAGTACTTAATAACTGAGTGTTACTCTGGGTAAGACACTAAACAGTTCTTTACACCTTTCCTCCCTTGTGACAGTTTGCAGGGCCCAATTCAGATTTCAAGGTTATGTTCTTCATCACTGCTCATTACAGCAACGAGCAGATGACTGCTCGTTGTTTACAGAACTAGGGGCCCGTGCACGAATTCATGTACCTTGAAAGGAACTGTGGGCCGAGAGGCTGTGGTGGGCACAGGGGCAGGTCTTGGCCCATCCTCCACGCCCCTGCGTGGCCCCTCCCACCGCAGACCCTGGCCCCCTTTCTGCAGGCAGCCCCACTCCCACCGCCACCATTCCCACAAGCTGATGATGCCAGCCTTGCTTGTACCTGCTGACAGCGAGAAGCGATTGGGGCCGGTGCCAGCATCAGATGCAAGTGGAGTGAGCACCTGGCGGGATTGTGGTGTGTGGGAGCAAAGAATTTTCAGTAACCACCAGAGGCTCACCCTGATGACAGCAACCAGTGCCCGGCCTTAATGTTGTGCCCTCACTCACCTGCTCCACCATCCCACCACGGCCAATGCCCACCATGTTCTACACTCTGCTGCCTGCTGCTATGCCTGTCATGTGCTGCATGTGCCCCCTGCTGGTCGGTGCACATCATAACAACCAGTTGTTTGATCCTGTTGTGCTATTCAGTCTATTTGCATATTAGGGTTTTATATCCTATATAATAAAAGCCCAGCAACCGAAATGGCAGAACAGAGACCATAACAACCATGTCCCCTCGTCCTGGCTGGCTCCGCCCCCATTAGGGACCCCTCTACCCCAATCATGGGCATGCCAGCCTGCAAGTGGCTCTTTTCCCCAGCCAGTTCTGCCTCCCAATGGGGACCCCTACCTGGATCTGGGGCCCTCATCAGGGCATGTCAGCCAGCCCCAACCATGGTCAGGCCTCTATCCTATATAATAAAATGATAATATGCAAATTGACCCTAATGGCAGAATGACTAGAACGACAGGTCAACCAGTCACTATGAGGCAAACTGACCACTTCTTGATCCCTTTCCCTGGCAAGCAGGTTCCAATTACCTGATGGCAAATGGGGAACTGGGAGTGGGTGGCATGGGACGTGGGTGGCATCAGGCCAAAGCCCTTGCCCCACCACTCACCCCACACCCAGAGGGCAACCTACGGTGTGGGCAGGGCCAATGTGTGGGCGGGAATGGCCGGCCTCTTGGTCCCTTCCCCCGGCTGTCAGGCTCCGATAGCCCAATGGTGAATGCAGAATCAGGGACGGGTGGCAGTGGGGGCAGGACTTGCTACAGGCAGCTGGGAAAGATGGCCCTGATCACAGACCAGGCCTAGGGACCATACCCACACACAAATTTCATGCACCAGGCCTCTAGTGTATAGATAATTGCCTTTAAGTTACCAATTTTTAAAAACTAGGTGAAAGACATCCAGTATGACTAGTTATAATATTACTTCACAGTCTTTCACTTTTGCTTGGATCTGCATGTCTCTAATTTTTGGAATTGACTCCTTCCTCCAACCCCCAAGTGTTTTCACAGAACACCAAACAGGTAGAGAAGATTTTGGTAGAAGAATCTTTATGCTTGACTTTTGTCTGCACTTCACTAGCAATTTTAATTGAAATACAGATATTTATGTATACAAAGATATATCAACTCTGCATTTGATAACTGCAGAATCCATTGCATTTACTGGCTGAGAATATGTAAGTTAGAGTGAGGTCTGAGTCAGAAAAGATATAATATATATACCTACTTCACTTCACCAGTTCCCATGACATTGGAGAGATCCAGCATGTATTTTAAATATCTGCCCTACGGTTTTAATAAACTTAACATGCCCAGCAGCTGTGCAGGCGTGTCTAATGGGGCTATTTGTTTCTGCAACACAGTCTCTTTTACATAGAGATACAAATACAAAGGGAATAGAAGCTTGGAAAATGTATAGATGTATTCACATGCATGTTTCAAGAATTATTTTCTCATTTCCTGCGCTTATAGATTAATGAAGTAATCTTCCCAGTCTTTGTAAACGAACACACTTTTTCTCAGGTTCTTTTGTGACCAGTAATTATTCTTTTCTTTATAAGAAACAATATGCTATGACAATAACATAAAATATTGTGAGGGGGGAAATGAGGAATAAATAATACTGCAGCAAGCTGATTCTTTTTATCTTTTGAATTACCATTTATTTTTAGAAGAAACTTTGAAGAAAAATAAACCCTCTTTAAATATTTAGGCTTGTATGCCTTTCTGAGTAGAAAGCATTTCCCAGTGTAGAACTTTAAAAGGGAAAATATTGATTTTTTTGTTTTGTTTTCTGAAATAGGAATCATTTGTTATCTTTAAATATTTGTGTATGTACTTATACTGACCCAGGTACTAATTTTCTTTTCTGATGTATTCACATGCAGAGTAGAAGCAAAATAAGATTTTTAAAGCAGGATTTAGGAAAAAAAGTGAAAGAAAATGTGGGAAGAAAAGAAAGGCAGGAGGGGGGCTTATATAGATGTCTCACAATTCAAACACGTATGCCTCTTTCATGTGTATATATCTGCCTACCTAGTATATACATTTAGTAGTGAAAGGAATTTTAGAGACGAAACAGACAGTCCTAGGGAATAAAGAGAGGTCCATGGAAGAGGAATACATAAAGGGGCAAAATACCTATCTTACAGAGAATAGAAAAATGCCACAGAATAAGGGGGGTGGGGACAACATACATTCACAGAGGATAAAGAAAAATTACAAGATATCAGGAAAAAAAGAAACATTTTCACAGAGGATAGAGAAATGTTATAAGATAAGGGGGCACCAAATGAGCTTTGAAATATACCATGTAGCAGAGTGACCAATGAGGAAAGCAAGGGGGTCCTAAATTAAGGAATGTCCCAGTAGAAAGGGTCAGGATCAGACAAAGATCAGGCATATATAAACCAGAGACAAAGGGACTCAAGGCAAATTTACATATTTTAGATTTTTGGATTTAAGATTTTTTTCCCCATTAGGAATAGAGAAAACAGGCTTTTCCCATTTGGGCCTCTTCCTTCCCAGGGGTCACTTTTGGGGATACGCCTGCCTAGATGGAGTTTGTATATGCTTCCAGTAAACTTCTACATTTTTATGAAGAAAATCTGTTAGTCCACAAATTTATTCTTCAACTTCATGGGGACCCCTTAGAAGAAGTCTGCACCCTGAAACCCACATTTCAGTAGCAATCAAAGCCAGAATCAAAGCTTCTTATATGCTTTAAAACAAGTGCATAAAACTTAATCTCATAATTACCCAAACTCTACCAGATTTCTTATGATGTTAGTTCAGGTAGATACCCAACAAGGTAAAGTAGGAAAGGAAAGAGATAAATGAGAAAGTCAGAGGAAGTACAACTATCAGACATGTGCAGAAAGTGACAGTAAGAGAAGCATTGAGCTTAGGGCAGAAATAAAGAGATACAGACACTGCAAGGGATCAATAAATCTTGGGGAAATAGGAGTAACATGTTAGCACTGAAAACCCATAAGCACTTGTGTCCGACATCTTCATTTCTTACTAAATGTGTGATGCTTTACAATATATTTATCAGAGCATCATTTTTAACATGTAATAATAGTCTTGATAGCAACTATTTTAATATTTTTTATAATTAAATGTTTTTTATAATTATGTAAAAGTGCTAGCACAGAGAATATTTTAAAGATACATTGCAAAAATTATTTCATGTTATTGATGAACAGAAATGTAAAAATAATATCTAAAACCATAGTTACAGGACTGATCAAAGAGAAAGAGAGAAAAATAAAAAATGAGGACAAAATTAAAAAAAAAAAGAATAATCAGAGTTAGGCATATTTCTAAAGAGAAAGAGACACAAAGTTAATTTTAACTCAAGAGATACATTCTTCAAATCACAGCAAATCAGTACAATTTAACTTCATGGATGCTATCTTAAACAGTACAAGTTATCCTGACTAGATTTTTGGAATACACAAACTTAATGTCTGCTGAAGTAAAGAAAGGCCAACATCAAAGTCACAGCTACTGTTTTTCCCTTTACTTGAAGAAAATAGAGTCCCTCAGAAGAAAAGAAAAAGTCAGCTTTGCAGGAGTTTGCCAGTGAAAATTCCTGTTCTCCAACCTATGACCAGGAGTAGTTGAACATTCAGAAGATCTATCTTTCTTCTTCTTGTCAATGAGAAATTGCTAACATTTTCTGCTCTGAGAATTAGAACGTGTGGTTTATGGTTTTGCCAAAAATGAAAATAATAATGTTTTTTAAGAGAAGCCTTCAGCTATTTCCACCAAAGGCTTTTAAAGTCATTTTTCATCTGTACAATTATAAATTGAGATCCCAGTTTTTAATTTTTGTCTTACAAAGCAGACTGAATTAACTAGAGAGCTACATTGAGTTTAGTATTCATAAGTTCTCCATTTTAAGTTTGAAATTTTAGGCTTTTTTTTTTTTAATGTTTGATATTTTTGGAATTGATATTTAGTTTAAATATCTCCAAATTTCAGCGAGAAACTACATAAGTAAATTTAAAAGAAAGGGACATTTCTAAATGGTGTCAAGTGCTGAGTAAATGATGAGTAAACTTGCTTTGATGATATCTAAATATCGATAGCAGGTAAATGTGGAAGCAATGGCATTTTGACCCACAAAACACTGAATTTAAATAATGTCTGAGCAAATAGAATCTAATTAAGAATTGATTTAACTAAAGAAAGCTGTTGTTTTTATTAAGAAACATTTTTATTTTGCTATTAAGTTATAAGCTAGATTTGTGTTTTTACCCAAGTCATGTCTGCTTAATTGTTATGTCTCCAAATAGTTGTTGGAATACAATGTTGCCATAGGACCTACTGAAAGGTTGTTTTGCCCAGTTTAAATATTCCAAAGGTTTGAGGAGTAAGACCTGCAAGGCATTCCTCTGGGATGGCAGCTCCAACTTCATGTTAAGGTGGCTCCATTATATTATTTTTATCATCATCATCAACATCATCATCACTAATGTAGTTAGCATCTACATTTTTGAATTGTGCTGAGGGAAGAGAGAGGGAAGTCAAAAATAAACACATACACAAAGACATAAATTTATTTTTATATTTAAAAAAAATTATCGTCTATAGAAAGACAAGCAATAAATGCAACACCATTGCTTCCAAACTCCTAAGCAGAGCTCTCGGTGCGCATTGCGTGCGGACTCTGTCACTGTGCAGGATGAGTGAGTGCCAGTGTGACGCAGAGCTTTCTCCTGTTCTGAAAACTCCAGGAATTAGCAATAAAGGCAATCCATGCATCAAAGATTATATCAGCTCCTAAGAAAAGAACTTACAAAAATAAAAGTTTTGGCATGTTACTTTTGGAATACATATGTTGAATCTACACTCACTGATAATATTTTAACTATTCATCCAAAAGAAAGAGATGGCATTAAAGTAGTCAAATGATCTAATTTGTGTGTGTGTGTGTGTGTGTGTGTGTGTGTGTGTGTGTGTGTGTTTTGGTTTATTCTCAAAGTACTTTTGTGTGTTTGTGTGTGTGTGCAATGCCATGTTTTCAGTTTCTTGTATTCACCAGCAATAATACTATTTCTCTACCTCAAACCTAGATTTTTATTTTCGTATTCTACTCAGGAACGTTCCATTTGATCTGATTTCTCTCAACCTTTCACTCAGTCAAGTGATGTTCTCATTTCAAAATGCTAATGTTCAGCTTTATACAGCAGAGTTGAGAACCTGTGACAATTCCATTTATCCTGTGGTAAATAGTTTTAAGTTTTTTATAAAGGTCCTTTACCATAAAGAGTAATAATCAGTCTCAGGGTTTTTTGTTTGGTTTTTAAGTTCTTAGTTCATTAATCCCCTCATGAAAAATCTGCACAATGGTGATGGGAAAAAATGAAATTAAAAGAAAAAGCAAAGCTAAATTAAAATAATATATTATATAGTTGCAGGTAAAAAGTAAACACTCTCACGGATAAAAAACAAACAAACACACCATCAGTTAAAACCCCTTTCTCTCTGTGGCGCGCTTTTATATTGTTTTCCAGCCACTTACAGCCTGTTTCTCTAGGTCCCAACAACTCTTATGTACAATCCTACTACTATCCCCAAATAAGCACCAGTTAAATCATTCAACCAATAAATATTTTAAACAGCTGATGTTTTAGAAATGTTTTGTTGAAATAATTTCCTTCACTCAAATGTAGCTGTTTCTGTGGATGGTGTCCTAGCAACGAATGAAAGCTAGATAACTTTCCTGTCTTTATGTTCCACTTTGACTAGAAATATGGTACATCCACTCAGCCACCCCCAAACGCCAAGCCAACTCTGATCCCAAACAACACTGACATTGTGGCCCCAGCCAATCAGATCACTTTATTTGTCTCTTCCTTGTTCTTCATTCTTCATACCATTAAAGCATTCTGTCTTCAGCCCATCTTGCAGTTCTCTCAAGAGACTCTCTACTTCATGAATACACCTAAATTGTCTTCCTCAATCATTTCCCCCCGATTTTTAAATGCATAAATCTATGAAGTGTTTAATCTAATTAAAAGTGTATGTCTAATGCCAAGCCAGCATGGTTGAGTGTTATAAATTAGGAGGTCATGGTTCTATTCCGGTCAGGGCGCATGCCCAGGTTGTGGGCTCCATCCCCAGTGTGAGGTGTGCAGGAGGCAAGCTATCAATGATTCTCTCTCATCATTGATGTTTCTATCTCTCTCTTCCCCTCCCTTCCTCTCTGAAATCAATTATATATTAAATTCCATAGACAAAGTAAAGGATGAGTAAGATACTTTTTAACTCAAATAAATGTTCATACATACACTCATGTCAGTGTTCTCTTCAATGATGATAATGTGGATACTGGAAGGCCAATCATATTTAATAAGGCATATGGCCCTGATGGCCTATTTTTGGAGTTTGAATACTGGAACGTTTAGTTGGCACAAGGAAGTATGGGATAATGCCAAGCCCCCTTTTCATGTATATGAAAGTGCCACATTCATGATCGCTACACCGTCTGTTGGCTATTACCAAGATGGAAAATAGAGCAAGGTTAAATGTTTCTCTCTCAAATTAAAAAACAAAACAAAACATTAAGCCAAACAAAAGATCTAATTCTCCCTTGAAACAATGTTATTAGGCTGATTTATAAAAAAAATACAAGGTATTATAGTTTGACTAAAATGTGAATATATATTTCACTGTGAAAGTTGACCATGATGCCTGCTAACATTCTACTATTTTAGAAATTTAGACAATCACCCTAAAATTGTTTTTCATAAAATAAACTATAATTTTATATTTTTGTGATTTTAGGAAAATGTTTCTGGCAATGTTTAGAGCGATCAGATTAGAGAGTGGGGAGGGTCTTCACTTCAGAACCAGGTCATTATTAATATAATACATTCCATGAGTTATGTGAGAGACCTCCTTGTATCAATTTTTTAAATTCTTAAACATCACTTTTGTATGCTTTTTTAAAAAAAATTCTTTATTGATTAAGGTATTACATATGTATCTTTATTCCCTCATTACCCTCCCCCCCAACCCTCCTCTCATGCCCTCACCCCCTGTTGTCTGTGTCCATTGGTTAGGCTTATATGCATGCATACATGTCCTTTGGTTGATCTCTCTCTCTTACCCACACCCTCCCCTAAATCCCCTCAGAAGTTTGATGTTCTAATCAATGTTTCTCTGTCTCTGAATCTGTTTTTGTTCATCATTTTATGTTGTTCATTATATTCCATAAATGAATGAGATCATGTGATATTTATCTTTCTCTGACTGGCTTATTTCACTTAGCATAATGCTCTCCAGTTCCATCCATGCTGTTGCAAATGATAAGAACTCCTTTTTTACCATAGAATAGTATTCCATTGTGTAGATGTACCACAGTTTTTTAATCCATTCATCTGCTGATGGGCACTTAGGCTGTTTTGAAATCTTAGCTAAGGTGAATTGTGCTGCTATGAACATATGTATTTATCAATAAAGATGTTAATTGACCGAGGGAAAGAGATATTTGTTTGGAAAGATGTTTTGATGTTCTACATGAATTCCTACTTTCGTGGCAAAAGGTTAAAAAATAGATGTTGGCGCTAGCTGGTTTGGTTCAGTGAATAGAGTGTTAGCCTGTGGACTGGAAGATCCCAGGTTCAATTCCAATCAAGGGAACATGTTTGGGGGCATGCAAGAGGCAGGTGATCAGTAATTCTCTCTGGTCATCGATGTTTCTATCTTTATCTTCCTCTTCCTTCCTCTCTGAAATCAATGAGAATATTAAAAAATAGATATTACCTAAGTTCCTTTAACCATTTCATTTATATATTCAAATTCTCTTCTTTAACCTCTGTATTTAATCAATGTTGTGTTTTTCTACTCATAGATCATAGTTTTGTTTTGTTTTCTCTTAGTGTAGTGATAAAATTTGTTATATTCCCATTGACGTCTCAGTTGCATTCACATACCATAGGCTGAATGATCAGAATATTCAGAATAAAACTACAACAACAACAATAAAACAAACCTAAAAACATTAATTTCATAATGCTGTGATTATGTATTTGTTCTGTCTACAAAGTGTTGCTTTGCTAAATTTTTCTGCTGAGCTTTGGCCTTCCATATTTTCCAATAGAGGCCTGGAATTCGTGCACTTGGGTCATGTCCCTCAGCCTAGCCTGCACCCTCTCCAATCTGGGATCCCTCTCACAATCTGGTACCACTGGCTCCTAACCACTTGCCTGCCTGCCTGCCTGTCTAATTGCCCCTAACCACTTCTGCCTGCCAGCCTTATCACCCCCTAACCGCTTCCCTGCTGGCCTGATTGATGCCTAACTGCTCCCCTGTCAGCATGATTGATATTTTACTGCTCCACTGCCAGCCCAATCACCCCCAACTGCCCTCCCCTGCAGTCCTGGTTTCCCCCAAATGCCCTCCCATGCAAGCTCCATTACCCTCAACTGCCCTCCCCTGCTATTCATCTTGTGACAATGTGAGGGCAGCCATCTTGTGACAATATGGGGGTAGCCATCTTGTGGTAGCCATCTTGTGATGACATGGGATGGCCATTTTGTGACAACATGAAGGCAACCATCTGTGACACGAGGGTGTGAGGGTCAATTTGCATATTGCCTCTTTCTTATATATTATAGGATTGCAGTTCTGAATTCAACTAGAGAGGACTCTAAGCTAAAAGGCAGATTCAAACAAATTAAAAGAGATACATTAAAATGGAACCAGTCTTGCCCAGCTGGTGTGGCTCAGTGGTTGAAGATTGACCTATGAACTAGGAGGTCAAGGCTTGATTTCCAGTCAGGGTACATGCCCGGGTTCCTGGATCTCTCCCCAGTAGAGGGCATGCAGGAGGCTGCTGATCAATGATCTTTCTCTCTCATCATTGATGTTTGTATCTCTCTCTCCCTCTCCCTTCCTCTCTGAAATCAATAAAAATATATTTTTATTTTTAAAGAAAAGAAAAGAAAAAAATGGAAACAGTCTTGAATCATAAAAGGAAGGGTTGCAGGCACTGAGAATATTTTACTTAATGGAGAGAAGGCATCACGAAAGGTGACTATACATCCCAGTTTCCCTGCTATAGCAGAGGTTTTATACCTGTTATTCTACAATAGCATAAGTTTTAATGCTTGGCCTTTTACTCACAAACGTGTCTCAGTTTTGGCAACAAATTGTATGGCAACCATACTTATGAGGTACATAATTGCCTTTAGTTGCTTGAAAGATTGTCACATGGAGAAGACATAGGATCTGAGTGTGTATGAGCCAGGGATAGAAATGGTTCAGTGATTTAAGAACTCACCTTTTTGAATCAGTTTAGAAAGAAATTTTAAAGTTCAGAAATAGCTTCTTTTCGAAGAGGAGAAACTACTGCCACTGGAGAAGTTTAAATATAGAAACATGACTTGTCAGGTTTGTCAAGGGATGTCAAGCATCAGATGGATAATTGAATTAAAGGACATGTAATTTTAGTCTCTGAATACTAAACATAAGAAAAATAAGAACATCACTACTACTTAAGTATTATTATCTAATTCTTGTAGTTTAATATTTATTTATTTAACAGAGAGAGAGAGAGAGAGAGAGAGAGAGAGAGAGAGAGAGAGAGAGAGAGAGAGAGAGATCAATGATGAGAGAGAATTATTGATCAACTGCCTCCTGCATGACCCCTACTGGGGATCAAGCCCAAAACCCGGCCTGTGCCCTGACTGGAATTGAACTGGTGATACTCTAACACAGAGCCAAAACCAGCCAGGCTGTAGTTTAACATTTAATTATTCCTCTAAATTTATGAGAGAGCACATCCTTATCTACTCTTTTCCCCTTTGTTAATGAAGAAACTGAGGTTTAGTGTGGTTAAGTAAGTTGGCCACAGTCACTATATTAGTATATTCTTTATCAGTGCTTGGGTTCAAATCCTGGCATCTGTCCCATAAATATACTACTGACTATGTTTATTATCATTAATATGACTGAAATAACATACATATTTATAGTATTGACATTTTTTTATGTAGTACCCACTATATCCGGCACTCCGGTAAACACTTTATACAGCTCCTTCTTACAAGAACCTTATAAAACATTTTGCAAATTTTGAAACCACTATTTAATGTTTTTTAACAGCAAGATGGATTTGTTTAATATGTATAGGTTCTAGGTAAAATTTTTGCAAAATTAATTCCTCTATCTTTTCTATTATACTTTTATAGTTACTATATTAATGAAAATAAAATTAGTTAAGTGGATAGTTCACTTCATAAGTTATTATCTCTAAAAATAAGAAAATTAAGTAGTTCAGATTAATTTAGCATCCCTGGCTCCAACAAACAAAAGAAAATAAAACAAAAAAACCAAGGATGTCTGGGATACAAATTAGTTTAATTTTTAAAGATAACAATAGTTACAATTGATCAAATAATTTATTAATTTTTTATGTCCTGTAACTAATTCTCAGATTCACACACATTGAGTTCTCTTATTCCCTAGCATATTGAACTACAGTCCTTTATATGGTCTCTCTTATTTTGAGTAAACACTTTAGACACATTATTTTCATCTTTGACAGGCAAACAATGGCCATTGTATTTCTAATCTGTTTTAAAATCTTTGGAAAGGATTCATTCTTATTTATTTATTTATTTTATATTTATTTATTTTAAATTTTATTGGGGTGACATTAGATTTCCTGTGTGGATTACTAATTTACAAAATCTATATATAGGACCAAAATACACTGGAAAATTTGCTTGGACTATGGGGAGTTTTGCGGAGTGAAAAGTATGCGAATTCCTTCAGAAGGAATTTAATTTCTTCTCTCTTATAGAAAGGAGAGGAATCACCTCTCCTGATTCTAATGCTGTTCTGTTCTATCCAGTGAAGGAAAAATTATGATTGTGACTTGAAGGCAGAATGTGCTTCACATAAATATACAGATATTATGATTAGGGTTTGGCAAGGTAGGTTTATAGTTGTTCACATGGAATATAATACAATACTTAATAAATAACACAAGAATAAATTGCGTTTCACATACTCACAACTCATAAATCTACTTTTGCCCACCCCTGTATCTAATGTTGAATAGGAGGTTTTGAAGACAATATCTCATGAAAAAGACAAAATACACCATGATTTTATTTCTAGAATGAACTTTTCAGGATGCTGATAATTTTGTCTAACTATTCTTGCAAAATAAGAAATAAATAAAAGGGAATAAATTAACTGATCAACATGGCAAAATTCAAATGAAAAAATGCTTTGATCTACAGCATACACTGTTTAACACAAATATAGTGTTGAACTATATTTGACTGACTTTTAAGTGATGAAATTATTGAGAGTGATGAGATCTATTTATCCTTTTTATGGATAAAATATTTGCATGTAAACTTAGATTAAGTAAAACTCTCTGGAATATTATGCACCTGAAAAAAGTTTCAAGAGACAAATCTTTCAAAGCAAATATTTGATTAAAAAACATGGACTTACATTTAAGTACTGACTTTTTTTTAGAAATTAATTTCCTACTGACAATATTTTTATAGTCAAGTCATCTCAGTTAACAGCATGAGAATAAAACACTATTCTGCTCCCCTGGAAACATACTCTAGCATTGTAGTGTTTTTACATATGCACTTTCCATTTATAATACTTACCTTTGTCCAGCTCAATTATACAGTGTCACTACTGCAGGATACAGGCTGCCTCTTCAATTCCTCTGTATTGTATGTGACACTGTACTTTGAATGAACTGTAGAGTATCTCGAGTGCATTAAAAAATAAAATCTGTGACAGTGGTATCAGTAACAGGATCAAAACCTAAAAGGTAACAGCAATATAAAAAAATTAAAAAAGCCAAAACTGGTTTGGCTCAATGGATAGAGCATCGGCTTGGGGACTGAAGGGACCAGGGTTTGATTCCGGTCAAGGACATGTACCTTGGTTGCGGACATATCCCCAGTAGGGGGTGTGCAAGAGGCAGCTGATCGATAACTCTCTCTCATTGATGTTTCTAAGTCTCTCTCTTCCTGGAAGGAGAGAGAGACTTAGAAGGAAGGCCTCTCTGTACAAAATCAATAAAATATATTTTAAAAAAATTTAAAAAGATAAGAAGTTGAGTGGAAAATAAATTTGAAGCTTTTTATAGAAAAGAGAACATATTGAATGTGATTCTTTGTGATATCCTTACTTAGGTTTATATCAAACTACTGATGACGTTGGCTCTGAAAGTTTGGTTTGATTTAGTTACTCATGTGGTCTTGGAAGCATCTCCGTAAATTACTTGACTTCTATGTTTTTCTCTATATAAACATGAAGCCTACTAGCCGAAACTGGTTTGGCTCAGTGGATAGAGCATTGGCCTATGGACTCAAGGGTCCCAGGTTCAATTCTGGTCAAGGGCATGTACCTTGGTTGTGGGCACATCCCCAGTGGGGGGTGTGCAGGAGGCAGCTGATTGATGCTTCTCTCTCATTGATGTTTCTAGTTCTCTATCCCTCTCCCTTCCTCTCTGTAAAAAAAAACAATAAAATATATTTAAAAAATTAAATTAAATTAAAAAATAAATAAACATGAAACCTACTAAAGAAGCCTGTCTTCTTTGCCAAAGTTCATGCCTGTGTGCTTAAACCCCTCATCAGCTGTTTCTACCTAATGATAACACTTTACTCTCCATCAAGTCCATCAAGTGCTATTTTAATCTTGGATTTTCACTTTAAATGACTAAAGCTTATCCAAAGATCTTTATCTTTTGTGATATCCATTAATGCATCACATAATTTTTTCCAAGTTAAGAATAATATGCTATTTTTTTGTGTGTGTGTATGTGTGTGTGTGTGTCTGTTTGCACTTTGCATGAAACTGTAAAACTTTCTTTTTCAAATAGAACATATGCAGGGGTATTCATTACTCCACCAAAATAGCTCTGATATTTTGGTACCCACAATTCTCCATCTGTATGCCAGATGCTTGATGTCATGTGGTACTGCTCATATTTTAAACAAATAAATGTGAAATATGCAAGATGGGTAAAGGGCAGTGTTAATGTTTTACACATGTGCCACCATTATTCAGTACTATATAAATCTTTCTTGAGATTTTAAATATCACTTGAAAAAGGAATACTGCAATACTGGAGAATATATATATATATATATATATACTAATGATCTATACTAATAAGAGGGTAATATGCTAATTAGACCAGATAGACCAGACATTTCCCGACATCCTTCCAGACAAAGCCATGGTGGTGGGGCCAACGCAGAGACAGTCAGGGATGATCAGACAGGCAGGCAGAGCAGTTAGGGGCAATCAGTTTAGCAGTGAAGATCTGTTAGGGGCGATCAGGCTGGCAGGGGAGAATGGTTAGGGGCAATCAGGCAGGTAGGCAGGTGAGCAGCTAGGAGCTAGGGGTCCCAGAATGTGAGAGGGTTTAGGTCATGCTGAGAGACAAACCTGCCCCCCGTCTTGTTCATGAATTTCATGCACCGGACCTCTAGTAAAGAAAATAAATCAACATACCTAACCACTCATGCATAGTAAGATTGGAAATATTTGTAAGGCAAAGAAAAAATACTTTATATTGACATGAAACACAAAATGTAAAAAAAAGTTCTTTTAATTGTGGGTACATTTTATATAAAGAATTGTCTTCTTGATTTCAATAAGATTTAAAAAATATATTTATTGGAAAATATGAAATTAGACAAAATAAACATTTCTATAAATTCAACTTAAAAATTGTTAGGAAAACAAAATCTTAGTAACAAATGTATAACATGTAGGTTGATGCAACTTAAAATCATTCGAAACATATTTCTATATATTTTCTCATGTTGACATTTTCTTATGTCCTCTTTGTTTATATCTTATAATGAACATAGTTGTTAAGATAGGCTATTTATCCTGTTAATTTATTATATGCTTTTACTGTTCTTTGATTTGTTTTCTCTTTCTTACTTCAAAATTCTATTAAATAACTTGATAAATGGATTACCTGCCTATAAATTTATTCTTTTTAGAGAACCCACGTCAGGTACTTGTTTTTGTTTTTTTAATATGTCTTAATTATTCCAGAGAGGAAGAGTGAGGGGGAGAAAGATAGAAACATCAATGATGAGAGAGAATCGTTGATTGGCTTCCTCCTGTACATTCCCCATTAGGGATTGAGCAGTCAACACAGACATGTGCCATGACTGGGAATCATGATTTCTTGGTTCATAGGCTGACACTCAACCATTGAGGCAATCTCCTCTCCCCAAACAGAATGTTAGGTCTTTGGAGAACTTATATTTTCTTACTATGAACACTTAAGAGTAAATCACAGTGTACCTTAAAAGAGTAGGGACTCAATAAAGAGTTTTTATTTGATACAATTTGACCTTGTCATTATTTTCTATGGGAATTCAACTTTTAGTGTATAAAGAGTTTATTGTTCTACCTTTCAGCATGTAAAGAACTTATCTCACTTTTGCATGTCACATTAGGAAATATGTAAATATAGCTCTGCAATTTTAAAAAATGTCCTCTCAATTATAGATTTATTAAATCCAGAAGCTGGTCATACCAATGGTTCTAACAAATATTTTTTCATTTAGGTTAATTCTCAAATTCTTGTAATAATTAAAAGTGGGCTAATAAAATAAATATTTTAATTTTAGTAAGAAATACTATTACATGCAGTGTTTTTTAAAAAAAATAAGATCCATAAATTGAGAAACTGAGTAAAATAATTAAAATAAGTCAATATTCATATGACTATTTAATCTATTGATACTTCTAATAATAGTGAATTAAAAAATATGTTATTGATTTCAGAGAGGGAAAAACATCAATGATAGAGAGATTCATTGATCAGCTGCCTCCTGCATGCTCCACACTGGGGGTCAAGCTCACAGCCAGGCATGTGCCAAGAGCAGGAGTCCAACTGTGACCTCATGGTTCATAGGTCAGTGCTCAACCATGCCTGCCAGGAAATAGTGAACTTTTAAGTTGTCCTTTGGAAACTTTTGGCTACAACTACAAGATACCACAAACAAACTAGTTGAAATGAAACATATGACAAATAAAGGTTTGGAGATGGGATACCAATTTCAGAAGACTTAACAGGGTAGATCATAAAAATCAAAGCGTTTTTCTCTTGGCCAGTTTTATTTTGTCAGCCTCTCTCAGGGTTGAGATGGAAGCTCAGTGAAGACTTAATGTTAATTGCTCCATCCTCAGTGTCTAGAATGGTGCCTGGCTCATTGCATGCGCTCAAACAGTATTTGTTGAATTGGTAGAAACAGGTGAATCTGGTATCCTAGAATCCACAAAAACACAGGGCCAGAGAGTAAAGACAGTCTTTCTTGTTTGCTAAAATAAACAAAAACAAAAACAATACAAAACAAACAAACAAACAAAACCATGGAAGGTCAGCTACCAGCCTTGTTTGGATCACAATCTTACTCCTAAGGTCAGGATGGGCTACAGGACAGTTGAATCAAGGAGGGCTGCTGGAAAACATGTAAGAAGGACAGAGGGTGGAGGATGGAGGACTATTATCAAGTACATGTCACTGTGTCTGTCCTTTAAGTGTTTGTTCAATGGCAAAAATAAACGCAAAAATCTCAGTTGGAAGTACAATATATGGGCAATGTAATTTAATGTAATTTTTCCTGAGGAAAAGCATGGGGTACAATCTCCCAGCAGGAGAAAATTAATTCAAATTCCTCCTAATGTTGTTTTCCATACCATCTCTTTGAATTTCTAAACTTCTCAAAAAAGTCTGAGAGTTTTTTCAGTACTTCTAAATATTCACTGAAATTGCAATGAAAAGATATAGAAAGTAAGGTTTCAAGTCAGTTAGCAGATCCTAATGATAAATCTAAACTACAGTGTAAACCTTGAACTACATATTATTTGGTTTTAATTAGTTTTAATTGTTGTAATGTATCAAAATGTGGATGATCTTTTGAATATTAACAATGGGCTACACAAATAGGGACCCAAATGGAGAACTAGAAAGCAATTAGACTTGCTCTAGGAACAACATGAGTAGAAAAGATAAGGACTTCAATTCTATCTTTTAAAAACTATCATTCTATCATGAAAAGTATGTGTTTTCCAAATCTTTCTTCCTACATTTTCCTACCTTCAACTTCCTAAACTCTTAATTACTAGTGAAAAAAAGTTTTGCTATAAAATTATTTAGAAATTTATTTTGTTGTTGTCACCAAGTCTGTACTTCTTATAAATATGACAAACTCTTATTAGTCCATCAAAAAAGTCATCATTTAAATTATTCTTCACACATCTTAATGGCATTCTGCATTTTCCTTAATGAAGTTGGGGCCTGTAAGATAATATATTATAATTGGCTGAATTGTAACTATTTTGTATGCCTTATGCATTTGACAAGCCAGACAGCTTCAGAAGCAATTCATTTACATAGAAAATGTTTCATCATAAGCAAACCAAAGCATGTCTGCCTTCAAATATAGAAATTTGTTGGTGAATTGATAGTTTTATCTTGAGGAAAATACATAAGTGTGTATAAGTATATAAATATATTATCTATCTATCATCATCATTTATCAACACCTATAATATATATTTTCTCAGACTCAAGTAAAAGAAGATAAATGTACTTGGTAACTGAAGGAGTTTGACATTCTTATATGATCTTTTGTTCATTTGCTTTATTTATGTTTTGTTTCATAGCTATTAAATCATTTGATTAATCAGTATTTAACAGGGACATTAAACTTATCAATTAACAAGTATTTTGTCATTTAAAAATGAAAGATAAGTTATACATAAATGAATGATAAGTTTTGCCCTGTATTACTTATGAAAAAACTGAGGTTTTAAATCTCCATACACTTTTTTAAAGTAACAAAACCTGGCTACACTAAATATATCCTTATGCTATGAAGGGTAAAGAAGAGTGGGTCAAATTTCTTTGTGTTTTTTTTAAATTAAATAATCAGTGATTACATACATAGTTTACAAGCATATCTTATGTTTTATTGAAATTAAATATCACTTTTGATGAAATATGCTTTAAGTAATATATAACTTTTATGGTAAAACCATTGTTTTATATTTTTAATGTTCCTACATGTAGAAAAAAATCAGCTGAATATTTTTATATTTATCTAATTAATAAGCAAATTGGTGAGGAAGCATTAACATTTTTCAAAATTAAAATAAACATAGATAATTCAGTTGGTTTTTCATTTTAATTTTGAAAGCAGCCTATATCAGGGTAGATTTTATAAATTGAATATGCTTTGAGTGAATACAGATACCTGAAGCTAGTTCTTATATTTTATTCCTTACCGATATAGATCTTCCTCACAGCTCTTTAAATTTATCTTTCTTGATTCATTTTGATTTTCAAAACTGAGTTTGATTGACTTCAGTGTGTTCTCTAAGAGCATGGAAAGGAGAAATAGTTTTCTTTTAACTTATATTCATTAAAGTCAATTGTAACTAAATAATCACTCAATTGCTACCTGATCCATGACGACCAATGTTGATTGCCTTACATCTTTTAGCAAGAGAACAGAAAATAAAAACCCTAGAAAGTTTAGATGAGGTGGTTTAGAGCAAAGTTATTGGGAATAATAGGTCCTATTTGTCTAGTCAGCCCAGGCACACATGCCTTTGCAACTTTGGGAGATACGACATTAATCCATATTGCAGAGTTTATCCAGTGTTCATGAACGAAAAGATGGATGTTTCTGAAAGAAAATTGTAAATACTATTAGTGGTGCATTCTATTCAACTTTGTACTCTTGTCTACCACTTAATTAAGTACCTATGGAAGAAGAAACATTAGGAAATGATGTGTCTAAGTGAGAGTAGTCAGAGTGGGTATATTAGGTGCCCCCTGCTCCCACTTTTTGCCTCATATCTGAGGCCCAGAAGTCCTAAGTAAGAGTATTGTGAGGAGTGAAGATGAGGAAAGAGAATCAACAAACCTTTCTTCTTTGTGCTTTGAAAGAGGAATGAATCGTTTTTGTGCAGTACACACATTTGAATCGGCTCATCTATGATTTTTACAAACCCAATAGGGGAATTGAAGGAAACAAAAATGGGTTCTAGATTGAGGAATCTGTTTCCAACTTAATTTTGGCCAAATTTTGGATGGGGGTAATCTGGAAGGATATTGAATATTTTGAGAGCCTTTTTTACTTTCTGATGCTCAGGATCCCATTCAGACTGAGCTCACATTGTGCTTATCTATTGGCTTTTTTATAGGAAATCCACACAAACATATTTCTATTTCACATTCTAATTTTAGCAAATGGCAGCAAAATTATGTGCTCTACATACATTAAAATTGTTTTTATTTTTAGAAATTGTCACTGAAAATTATACCTGTGTCTGGTGAAGAGGATATATCCCCCTTATTTTTATCCACGTATTATTTCAACCATTTAAAAAAAAAAAGTCTTTTGCAAGATATTTTTAAATACTCATTCATTTCAAATAAGGAAATCATAAATAAATTTAAGTGCATTGATGAAAATAGGAGAAATCTCTAACCGATCTAGGTAGAAATCCCCTCTTCAAGTTTAACCATATTATTTTTGATCTTGCCAAATGTATCATCTGGGCATGAATTACCAGGTGCATGTGGAGACCATTATTGACACATTCATCTGATTCCTTTTTTCTTTCGCAATCCAACTGAAAAAGCTGTAATCCTGATGGCTCTTCTGTTTGCAGCTGCACCGAGATTGATTACAGCGCTCTCCTTTCCAGCGCAATCGCCACTGACTGCCCTGGAGGTGAGCCCCCTTTCCAATGCCTTGAAATGCTCCGACAGAATCTGTCCTCCAGTTTTATGTCCTCAAAACCCTTTTCATGGTCACTAATTTCGTCTCGCTGCTGAATATTTCCTTTTAAAGAGAACGGGCTTGTGTAGTGGTCTCAGGCTGCTCTGTTTTCAGCAAAGCAGGCGGAATGCTCTTCCTGGAAATGAACAAGAGCGTCTTCCTTTCTTTTCATGTCATAGCTCTGGCTTATGTCAGAGAAAATTGAATGATCACATGCCCTCACATTCTGTTTTATTAATGAGTTTGTCTTTAAACCCAAATATGTATAAATGGTGGGAATTCAGTATGTATACTCAGATAAATAAGGATCTTATGTTTAAGATAAAAATTAGATTTCATTTTATATGAACGGAGTAGGTTCAGTTAGGAAGTAGTCTGATATTTCTCCATTTCCAATCTCTCTGCAAGGGAGTTAAACAGACGTCACACACATACATAGGTTACCAGCATGGGCTGTGCCAGGGCCTCTGGATTTCACAGCTGCCTCTGCTGTTTATTGCCCTGAGACCTGGAGTGAGTTATTTCATTTATCTATCTCAAATTTCCTCATTTGTGAGAAAGAAAACTACCAATCTACAAAGATTAGGGTGAAGGAGTTGAAACATTGAAGTAAACATTGTGACTAAGTGTTGGAAGCCGCCCATTGTCTGGACAAGGAACCGGGAAGGCTGGTCCACCTTGAAGCTCTGAAAGGTCAGAGCCAAGCACCCACTGTTTAGCTGAGACAATGGTAGCTAAAGCAACTTCCACCTTTTAGTTTTATGTAAATTCTTGCTGATTGGCTATCATTGGGATTGCCTGCCTGAAGGCTATGAGTGTATTCCATAGTCTTAGCATAAAGGAGATAAGGCCTGAGCTGGGTGGAGTTGGGCTCCCACCTGGCCCCAATGTTCCCAAATTTATACTTTCTTGTCTAGTCTCTTTTATTTGCATGTGGCCTTCTCCAGAGCCCAAACTCTGAACCTGAACTCTGAACCATGCAGGACATAGGGAGGGGTAGGTGGGGGGGCACCGGCAACTGGCAGCCCAATGTGGGGTACTCGCAAGTAAGTATTAAATAAATTTAGATGTTATGCTTCCAACAAATAAATGCTGATATCTGAAGAAGGGCATTAGGGCTTGATGTTATCTAACAAAATTTACCATATATGTATTGTACTTATTTTTATTTTTTGGCATCTAGAATGATGCTTAGACATATAATTGGTATTCAATATGTATTTGGTGAATGATTGAATGGATGAATGAATGAGAGATGATTATATGAAAGAGTATATATGTCATTGGTATAGTTATTAATTAATAATTGGTTAAAAATATTTTGAAAATCGAAAGACTGGCAATTTTGAGCAAATAAAATTTAGGGACAAGAATTGTTAAGAACTCCAAAGATGTGGAAGCTTTTAATATTACAGATGTAATATTATGTAAAAGACACACTTATTAGGCCAGTGCCATCAGGTCTGGAACCTGCTCTTATCTCTGCTGTGAAATCTTAGTTAATGCACGTCACAGCTCTGAAATTCAGTTTTCTAATACTAAAATCTACTAATTTTGCTAAGTATATCATTGTAATATTTATAATTGATTTCTGACAAACTAGAATAAAAACACTTCTCTTTTTTTACCCATGTACACTGCTTGCCAACACTTTTATAGAATCCTTCCCCACCTGGAAAGTATAAGATTGTATTAATTGCTCATTACCTGTTAAGATCTAGGTGAAGATAGACTTGAATTCCGATTCCATGTCCTTTTCTATAGGAAAGCCTAAACTCCTTTCTAGAAATTCTACAAATACCTCAAACAATTATGTTGTTTCAGTCATTTCTTGCCTCTGCATTCCTGTCTCCACTCATGCACCTTGCACCTGCTGCTTCACCTGTGTGACCGCATCAACCCCAGCTCCTTCCTTTGAATTTCCCCCGAAGCCTAAACACATGAGGCTTAAGTGAGATTGGAACACAAGCTATTTAATGTTAAATATTTGATACTCTGTGTTCAAAAATCTTTATTGTTTATTTGGCTCAATGGATCTCTCTCAACTTTCTTATTCTCCCCACCCCAAATTCCTCTTTACTTGAAGTGTCCATAGATGAAATTGTTTCTGCAGTCTTTTCTCCTCCTACTTCACCTTCACAATCAAATTCCTTGCTACCTCAAGTTTCTTTTCAAGACATTTACCTAAAAATGATAATTTTTGTTCCTAAAAACATTTTGTTACTGACAGTAGTTTTGCACCTCCTAGTTTTGGTCATGCATACTCACTTTTCTGTTCCAATGAGATATGAGAAAAAGTGATTTGTTCAACCTCCTTGTTTTGTCTTAAATTCAATGGCTGTAATTTCTCCTTCTTTACCTTTTATCCTTCCTGCATTGTCCTTGACAGCTGTAGGGCCATCTGTCTTAGACATCATAAATAAGGTTGACACAGGTAGATAGAAGCCTCTAGAATTCTGATGCTTTTGAAAAGCAGAACCATATACTATATAAGTTTGGGAAACAAATAAGCTTTTATTTTAGTTGATCTCTTATTAAGTTGGGTTTCTATTACATGTAGTGAACTTACTTCTTAATAAATTAATCATTTTTTGAAGAGCAAGGCATTTGGAACACAAAAGCCAGTATGATATTTATAGTCTAACTGCTCTTCCGATTGTTACAATTCTTCTTTAAGGCAATCAGCCAAGATTGACCAGTTCCCCGAGTGAATTTGGTGATTGGGTGATGAGGAAAACAAAGATTGGTGGCTCAATGGCTCATGCTCAAATACACAGTTTATGTGAGAACCAACAGAAGCCAGAAGCTGTTTCTCAAATGGAGATTAATGACCTGTAGAGACTGGCATAGTTCTACTCTGCATAGTAAAGGCCTGTGCTTGAATTCATCTGTGAGGGCCTGCCTCATTCCTTCCTATCTATCACCAGCATTTAGAGCACCTGAGATCTCATGATTATAAAACCTGAGGTGCACATCAGCTTCTGTGGCATTTGGATTTACTGAAAACCCTTTAAATTTTTTTGTTTAGGACTCCACTAAAAACTACAGCCTTTTGGATTATTTGGCAACTTGGTAAAAGTAACACATTCAAATGAAGTGCAAGTTGGAATTTTTTTAAAAATATTTATATAAAAACTAGAGGTCCAGTGCACAAAATTGTGCACAGGTAGGGTTCCTAGGCCTGGCCAGTGATCAGGGCCAATCAGGGCCTTCCAGCTGCCAGCCTTCCCTGGCTGCCAATGGGGGCCTTCTTTCATTGAGCACCCCCCCCTGATGGTTAGCACATGTCATAGAAAGTGATTGAACTCACAGTCTCCCGGTTGAACTCCCAAGGGGACACTTTGCATATTAGCCATATATATATAGATTGCCTGATTATCAAAATCTATATACCAGTTTATATGCACACGCATGCGTGCACGCGTACACACACACACACACACACACATACACACAGAATATTCAGAGCAACACCACAACCACATTGTTAAATTATGATAAGCCACTGCCTTTCTCCAAACACTTTTGTCTTCTGCACAGGCCACATAGGAAAGTTAATGGTCACAGAGTGGTAATCAAGACTCTTTTATTTGTCAATTCCAGGTGGTGGTACAGATCTGATATCCCCTCACGGATGCAATACTGTTTATACTTGACTATGTTGATAAGTAGAGCCTTTTACTTAGCATTTCCTACCATAACAACCCTTCTGCATAAGGCATACAGCTAATGTAGGAATTCTGCCATTTGCCCCATACCAATATATCTTTTCCAGCTATGCATTCTAGGACTAGAGAAATAACAAACACCAGCCATCGACAATGATAATTACCCAGAAAATACAGGTAACATATGTTCCTGTCTTCTGTTCCTCCATTCTCTAAGTTACTTTGTATAACTATCACAGGAAAGAATTTTGTATCCTGATTATATTGAGTTACATATGTCACTATTAAAGAGTGTATTAAATATGCAAATTAAAGCATATTGAATTTTACATAAGCTACTTATGCTCCCAACTTAACTTTTTTTTTTTAAATCTCCCAATGGACACAATTCTATAAATGGCACACTTGGATATATACATTTACTGGGCTTAAATACCTATTGTTAATCTGTCTTCAATTTATAGTGATACTACTGAGCATCATTCAGAATTCAACTATGCTTTTAATTTGAATGAAAGCTCTAAGATGACCATGAATATAGACTTTAATTTTTGTTCTAAGATACTGTTAGTTAATTTAAAGTCCTTTTTCTTTATTATTGCTAACTGCTGTAGCCTGACATCCATTCTCCAAATGAAATGTGACTTTGATGGATAAACTCAATTAAAGCTCAGGCGTTAGATCAGTTAAACAGAGAATTGGACTGATCTTTACCAATCTACCTTTAAAAATACAATAACTATTTTAAAATGAAGCAGTCATTAATTATACTGAAAATATATGCTAGTAAAATTAGATTGAAATCCAAATCAATTACTCTATGTAAATTTCTATTGCTTAGATGGAAATATTTTTTCACCCTTAAGTATTGAATCTTTGAGATAATTTTAAAAAACAAAATCAGAGAAATTCCATTTTCTTTTACTTTCTGCAAAATGTTAGCCTCTACTATTATATTGAAATTTATTAAAATATATAATTACTAGAGGCCCAATGCATGAAATTCGTGCAATGGGCTCAGCCTTTGCACTCTCAGCTTAATCCAGAAGGTTGTTCGAAAGTTGTTAATTAGCATATTATGCTTTTATTATTATAGATGAGACTAACAATGTAGATTTGTCATAATCTGAGAGCACCTATAAGTACTTATATTTAATTCTCTTTAATAGTTAAAAATT
Source organism: Pipistrellus kuhlii (assembly GCF_014108245.1). Taxonomy (NCBI): domain Eukaryota; kingdom Metazoa; phylum Chordata; class Mammalia; order Chiroptera; family Vespertilionidae; genus Pipistrellus; species Pipistrellus kuhlii. The sequence goes on from NW_023425584.1 coordinate 39,234,980, forward strand.
ATTTAGTGTCTTGCATATGAAAACCTCTAATCTTAGCATTTATATATATTTAATCATTAAATTATAAATTGTGTCTCCTCTACAATAATAGATATAAGAAATCAAACTTGGTTGTATAAGAAAATAAAATGTAGGAAACATATACAGAAATAATTTGGTTTGGTATGATAAATACTTTCCTATCTGTCTACATTTCTGCCTATCTATCTATCTATTTAGCTATCATCTATCTACAGATGCAAAAAAGAATATAGAGACAAAGGCTATCTAACATAACCAAATGAATTGGAAAATTATTGAACCACACCATTTCAATTTTGAAGAACCTTTACATATTGACAACCAAGTCCATTATGTTGAAGTAGAAATGATGTAGAGAATTATTTTTCCAGTTCCAATATAGCCAAGGAAACTTTTTTTTCTTTTTAGTAATTGTCTAATGGGAATAATAATAATAACTGCATTTTGCTATTTTGTGTATTACAAGAGATAAGACATTTAAGAGAGGACCCATCATACTGTCTTATAATGTTGTTGTCAATATTAAAAGAGTTAATTATCAAACACTTTTGATGGTGTCTTATGTTATGAGGATCTATCTAAGTACTACTTTTTTTCTTATAATTGTTGATAGGATGGAAAATGTTATATTGTAACATATATATATATATATATATATATATATATATATATATATATATTTCATTCAAATTTAATGTAGAAAACAAAGTATCCATTGCCTTAGAGAAGAATATTAGAACATCACAAAATTGAAGACTTCTTTTTTAAATTTAAAATATCTCAATTTTCAGAGCTCTCTAAAGCAGCGTTTTTCAACCGCTGTTCTGTGCCGCGAGATGTTGCCTGGTGTGCCGTAGGTGCAGACAAGACAAGAATTTTATAATTTTTCACTATTTTGTTTACTTAATATTTCATAATAAAGTAATTATAAAATATTTCTTTGTGTTTATTTGATTCCTATTCAAGAGAATTACTTTATATATAGTCAATATAGGCACAGAGTTAAATTTTTTAACATTTTCTAATGGTGGTGTGCCTTGTGATTTTTTTCATGAAACAAGTGTGCCTTTGCCTAAAAAAGGTTGAAAAACACTGGTCTAAAGAACTAACTGAGTCTAGCCCTGGGCTGATTTGGCTTGGTGGATGGAGTGTCAGCCTGTGGACTGAAGGGTCTTAGATTTGGTTCTGGTCAAGGGCACGTACCTTGGTTGTGAGTACATCCCCAGTGGGGCATGTGTGGGAGGCAGCTGATTGATATTTCTCTCTCATCGATGTTTCTGACTCTGACCTTCTCCCTCTCTGTAAAAAAAAAAAAAAATCAATTTATATATATATATATATCCTGTTTCCCCCAAAATAAGACAGTGTCTTTTATTAATTTTTTTCTCCCAAAGTTGCGCTAGGTCTTATTTTCAGGGGATGTCTTATCTTTCTATGTGCTGGGTCTTCGGAGGATGTTTTATTTTCGGGGAAACACACATACACACACACACACACACACACACACACACACACTTTTTTACTCTCTCTTGCCAGTTAAAAAATAACTGAGTCTAAAGCTGTAGTGAGAAATATACAAGGTGAGCCTGGAACATTCTATAGTGCCAGAAAGTGAAAAAGTGCTCAAAAAAGAAAAAAATGCAACAAAAATTTTATAAACCCACAATGATGAGTCAAAGAGACACAGAACCAGCTGAAAGCGCTCCCAGTGACTAAAGGGAGAAAAATGTGAGCAACACAATAAATGGTATACTATTCTATTAAAAACAAAACAAATAAATATTCACACATTTATGCTAATATAATAGATAATAATAGTGGTGAAATAGTGAAATGAATGGTGGTGAATAGGTAAATCTCCTTGATGAAGAAAATGTATATGGACTCTCTGACCTCAAGGCGGGTGGGCATGGCTCCCCACTCCCTAAGTGAGGGTTTGCATATTGACTTCCTTCCAGAGATTACAGTATGGGAAGAGAGAAGGACAACTCTGCAGTGAAGAAACCTAAATAGACACTAGTCATCCAGGTGTGAAGATTAACATCAACTTGCTGATAGTATGCACCTTTCATGTGATGTGATGAAAATGGCACTTTAGCATTATGGTCTCCCTTCAAAAACACATAATCCTATTCTAATGAGTAGAACCAATCAGACCAATCCCAATGGAGGAACATTTTACAAAAATACCTGATCAGTACTTGCCCTAAAAACTGAAAAGATAATAAAAATAGTAATCTAAAACTGTTACAGTTAAGCAGACCCAAAGGAAATATAATGACTAAATGCAGTCAACTAGTATTTTTTTGGATTTGATCCTGGAATAGAACAAGTACATTTGGTAAAAAACGGAAGGAAGGTGAATCAATTATGGGGTTTAGCTGATAAAAATGTACCAGTATCAGTTTATTAGTCATGACAAGTTTTAACTGTAGAGGAAAATGTGAGTGGAGTATATGGGAATTCTCTATTCTTGCATCATTGATGTATGTGCTGTTTGTTTACTATTAGAACTTTTTTTTTTTTTTTTTTTTTCAGTGGAAGGGAGAGAGTTAGAGAGCTAGAAATGTCGATGAGAGAGAAACACCGACCAGCTGCCTCTTGCACACCCCTTACCAGGGATATGCCCGCAACCAATGTACATGCCCCTCACTGGAATCGAACCCGGGACTTTTCCGTCCGCAGACCGACGCTCTACCACTGAGCCAAACCAGCTTTGGCTAGAACTTCTTTTTAAATATACCAATATACTTTCATCTTGGGAGACAATCAAAGTCTCTCTATATTGCTTTCCTCTTTGGATATTATTTTTCCTTTGCCTTTATAGAAAAACCCTTTGAAGAGTGGCTATATTCTGTCCATTTTCTGTCCTCCCATTTTCACAGGAACTGCCAGACACCAGCTGTCAGACTTACACCTCCAAGGAAAACTACTTTTGTCAAGGTTACCGATAGTTACTCCTCCCTGTTTATTTTATGTGACTGAGCAGCATCACTAATAACCCTCTTTCCCCTTGAAATGCTTCATTCACTTCCATGATCCCACAGTCTCCCTACTCTCCACCTAGTTCTCTGGCCGGCCCTCTCACCCATATCTCAGGTTCCTCTTCATGTCAGAGACCTCTTTTGCCTGAGTGTCTAGCCACAATCTGTCTTTGTGAGTTAATTTTACAGTAAGTTTCCTTTCACATTGTGTTTAATTCTTGTGGCTTTATACCCCATACATTCTTTATATACTAATAACCCAAATGTATATCTGTCTTCAGAACTCTCCTCTGATTTCTGGTCTTATACACCAATAGCAATTCAACATCTTCACTGGGATGATTAATAGAGTTTAAAATTAACTTGCCCCAAACTATGCTCTCTTTTTTTCTTAGAAGAAAACTCACTGTTGCAAGTTTTACCAATTTCTGCTATTGACCATTTTATTCTTCCAGTTCCTTAGGCAATGGTTTGAGAATCCTTTTTGACTAATTTCTCTCTTGTACATCACATCAAATTCTCTCTGACCTATGTTTTGAAAAATACCCAGACTCAGAAAACTTCTAACAAACTACCTCCATCTCCAGCACCCTGGTACAGTCACAGTTTCCTTTCTCCCAAATTTCTGCAGTATCCTCCTATTTGTTTTTTCTGTTTTGTCCTCCCCCGTCTTTTGTCCATACATAAGTTGTCGTCCTTGATTCTGTATTGAGATTATATAATCTACATTAATATTAAGCCAAAAATCATCCAGTGGCTTCAAAACTCATCTCATTGCCTGCAATGTTTGTTTGGTCATGTTCACACACCTCCTCAGGTGTTTCTTTTCCTTTGGCCTCAACTTCTCCAGAAGCTCTAGTCTAGATAAACCCTCTTTAAAATCGCCACCCCTTTATCGACAAACCTTATCTCCAAGCCAGGTGTTTTTCTCCTTAGCACTCATCACCACTTATTCTATATGACTTGTTAACATAAATTTTAATTTTTTACTCTCTCTTGCCATCATCCCCTCCCCAAACTGGAATGTAAACTTTAGGAAGCTAGAGGTTTACTTTCTTATATTTGTTTTGATTCCTTCTAAATACTCAGATCCACAAACAACACCTGGTTATAGTAGGTGTTAGATATAAAATAACAGGTTTCTTTCTTTTCATCCTCTTACTTTTGGAAGACCCACCTTAGATTAGGTCTACGCTCATTTTCATCTCACTTCTTGCTTATTTATATGAAGTTAATCCTTGGTATTGTTTTTACCATGTTCAAATTACTTGATTTTGGGGTGCTTTTTAGCAGAATAATATCACTGTGATGCAGATTTCCTCAAACTTTGTTCATGTGTTCTTACAAGTTGGCAGAGGAACAGACTGTAGGCTGTATCAATGTGCAGGTTAAGAAATCTTGTTGAAAATTTTTGCTTTGTTAATATTCTTGTGTTTGTGGAAGCTAGGATAGTATAAGATACTAGAGGCCCAGTGCATGAAATTCGTGCACTGGTAGTGTCCCTAGCAGCTGCCTGCCACTGGCTGGGGCATCCCTTTCTTCCCCCAACTGCCTACCAATGCCAGGGCTTCCTTCCCTTCCCCCAGTCAGCCCGCCCCCTGGTGGAGCTCCCTGAAGAACTCTGGCTGAGGGGATAATTTGCATACTACACTTTTATTATATAGGATAAAATTGATTAAATTCTGTATTTCTGAAGGCAACTGACTTTTTTTTTTTAAATGACTTAAAAAGTGCTAAAGTCGTTTGCATGAGGGAAGATTATTAGAATATGCTTAAAATCACCCAAAGTTTCAAATCGTAATGAATTATTTTATGTTTCTTTGAAAGCTAAGCCTAGTTGTGACACTAAACTTAATGGTGCTTTCAAAGTTAAACTCATAGCTCATATTATTTTTAAGAATTTTCAGCTAGGCTAATTATAATAGTATGAAATAAGAGCATTACTTACTGAATGATTATTAAATGGCTAGAAAATGTTAGCTCTCTCCAGTTCCACATCCACATCAGCATCAGCAAGTCATATACATTTTTATGATATTTACTTTAAAAATTGTTTCCTCATGAAACAGCATGTTTTCCTTTGATCAGAGATGAACTAATTTTAAAAGCATGAACAATCCAAAGGTGAAATAGGTGGAACAGCAGCTCCATAGGAGCGTCCTAACAGCAGCCCATTCCTGGTGGCACAAAGAACCAGAATGAAGACTCAGTAATTTCTCCTCTGAAAGAGAACTCTTCTTGATCTCAGTTATTATGTTACAGAGACTCTATTTTGTCAAATCATCTCATTTTCTAGAAGACAGTGCTTTTGGCAAAAGAGGCTGAGTATCAGTTTTATATTTGATCATTGCAATATATTTTGCTTTCTCATGCTTACGTTTTCCCCTAAATTTATATTTAACCATTGCCTTACTTGCTTAGTTGTCACAAAAATAATTGAGGGAATCATGTTTTAAAGGGTGGCTTTTATTTTCATTTTGACAGTTTTCCATTATATTCATGTCAAAAGAGAAATGTCTTCTTGCCGTATTTTGAAAAAATTTAGACATGATAACAATGAAAGAAAAAAATATTTTGGAGATCATGATATGTACTCACCCAGTAATTAAATGTAAACCATTTCTTAATTGCTTTATAAAACTTATAAAGCATTTTAATCTCTCTGTTGTAAAATTCTTGTGATTTTGATGCAAAAAATTCGGTCAATGCATTTTTGAGGCATTCTTCATTATTAAATTTTTTTCCAAGAAGAAAGTTTTGCAAAGAATGAAACAAATGGTAATTGGAAGGGGCAATATCAGGAGAATATGCAGGTTGAGGGAGAACTTCCCATTCCAACTGGCGCAGTTTTTCAGCAGTGATTCTTGCAGTGTGCGGTCGTGCGTTATCATGGTGAAGAATTACGCCCTTCCGATTAATCAGCGCGGGTTCTTTTTCTCTTAAAGCTTGGGCTAACCTTTCCAATTGGGCACTATACACTGCACTTGTAATGGTTTGGTTAGATGGTAAAAGTTCATAATGAAGAATTCCTTTAAAATTCCACCAAACACACAACATCACTTTTTTCGCATGCAAGTCAGGTTTTGGCGTGGGCTGCGGAGCCTCATTTTTGTCCAACCATTGAGGCCGCCTTTTCAAATAAACATACAGCACCCATTGTTCATCTCCGGTAACAATTTGCTCTAAAAACGGCAAACGGTTTTGACGAGAGAGGAGCGAACTGCAAATTGTGACTCTTTGATTACGGTTGTTGTCGGTCAACTCATGAGGAACCCATTTTCCAAACTTTTGGACTTTGCCAAGTGCACGCAATTGATTGGAAATTGTTTTTTGTGAACAATTTAAAGTTGTCGCAAGCTCTTGTTGGGTAATTTGAGGATTTTGCACCAAAATAGCTTGAAGAGCTTCTTGATCAAAATTGGGCACACGGCCTCGACCACTCTTGTCATCTAACGAAAAATTTCCCTCGCGAAATTTCTCAAACCAACGCTGGCATTTTCTGGCGCTCACTGCATCTTGACCAAGAGCACTACAGATGTTTTTTGCAGCCTCACTTGCTTTTCTTCCTAATTGGAACTCGTAAAGCATGCAGTGCCGAATATGCTCTTCATCCGCCATCTTCTTAGCCCTAGTTTTGCAACAAAAACCAAACCAAACACAAACTTTTTCAAGCAAAACTTGTTAATTGCACTTCACACGTTCTGTAGATACCACGTGTTTGAAGGTTATGTCAATACAATTCAACGCCAAGCAAGATTTTAAACGAATGTTAAAAAACAACATTAAGTATTACTAGACCCGATAAAACTTAGACAGATGTTTGACAAGTACTTGAAATTATTTACCAGTTATTACATAAATAAATAAAGACTAATTTATAGACTCAAGTCATCAATATTTATCAATAATGTAAGTAATCATCGGCATAATCCTATATAATAGATGAATTTATTTGTTTTCATCTATGTAACATGTATTACTGCTTAACACATAACTGTTCTATCATCAGGTATTTATCTCTGTAGAAATGTTTTTACACATTGGTATAGTGCCGATGTCAATGTCAACAAGTGTTAATTAGGCATGTATAATGTCCAGTACAGAGTCCATTATTTTTTTTGTGTTGTCTTCCCAACAATCTCAGAGGCAAAGCTAAGAAATCTCAACATCTCAATAAGTAGAACCATGTAATACCTGAACAAGAATATTTCTCTACTCTTTGTAAACTTGCTTTTTCTTCATTCAGCAGCATTTATTGATTGTCTTCCATGTGCCAGGTATTAAATTGAGTGATATATTATTGTATCTTTTCTAACTGGTAGTGTTTTTTTAGAGATACATCAAACACACTAAACAATTAAAACACACACACACACACACACACACACACAAATTTTTTGTCTAAATTTCTATTTCTATTTTTTATTTATTGGGTTCTATTTATTGGATTATTAATTAGTAAGCAACCACTAGTATATGTTAGATATTGTCTGACTCTTTGGCCAGTGCAAAGAAAAGTTTTTCTAGAAAATGATAAACCCATAAAATGGCCAACATTTCTTCTAAATTACATTATACATGAAAAGAATTATACCAAAAGTCAATGAAATTGAAACCAGAAAATCAATAGGGAGAAAACAAAACCAACAGCTGTTTTTTTGAAATCAATAATATAATTAATAAACCTCTAGCAAGGCTAAGAAAAAAAGTGAGAAGTCACAAATTGCAAATATCAGAAAAGAAAGAGGATATAATTATAGATTCTCTATATATTTAAAAATTTTTAAATTTATATGATTTAAGAAATCATATTCTGCCAAAGGCTAAAATAGAACATCTCCCAGCTACCAGTAGCCACTTATAAATCCTTGTCTCTGTAGGTGCCCATTTTTCACTTTTTCTGCTTTTAAGATCTGCTTTTTAGTTTCTTGGCCATGAATCTAATGTTTTTCATTGTTTAAATAACAATTTTAAAATAGTTTACGTTTGCTATGAAAGATGAGGAGTTAAATGCATTTAAGTGGTTTTCTTCTCATTTCCTGCCTCCCAGTTGTGAGGTATTTATTCATTCATTCAACAAATGTGTGAGGTATGATTGTAAATTCTGGGAAATAATTTGTGAATAAAATGAATACCTGCTTTAATGAAAACTTCTACAAGGTGGAAAAAAAAATTACTGAGATAATACATCAGATGTATGCGATAATGCATTCTTTGAAAGCAAAGTAGTGCACAGGCAGAGAGAGTGATGGCAGCGAACAGGTTCTTGAGTAGGGAGGCGAGTGAAGTCCTTAGCCCTGCTTACAGGGGAGACTCAAGCACCAGATGATGAGAGAAGTCCATCTTGTCACTGTTTGTGAATGAGTGTTCAACATAGGGGTGATTGCTCAATGGGGAGCTTGTTTGTCATATTTGGAAGAGAGCAAGCCAGCTGGTGTGGCAGGCAGCATGATCAATGAGGAGGACTGTAGCAATGAGTTGAGAGTCAAGCAGAAGTCGCATTATTCAGGATTTTGAAAGCTGTGGCTAGGACTGGATTTTCATCTGATGGAGGTGGAAAGCCACTGGAGGATTTTATGGTATATATAAGTGTGACTTCCATTATAAAAGTTTATTGTGGTTGTTTCCTTGAGAGTAGATGGACACCTGTGTGTGTGTGTGTGTGTGTGTGTGTGTGTGTGTGTGTGTGTGAATTATTGCAGAGGATAGATGAAAGTGTAAAAATCTTATATGTGCCACTTATTAATTTTAACAAAGCAAACATCCACAGAGTTATGTATGGGATAAAAAAAATACCTGCTGTTGCTAGTTGTTGAATTTTTTTATTCATTTCATTTCTCTAACTTTATATTATCTTTTTGTCTGAATATGCTATTGGGCATTTATATTGCTTCCTACTTAGAGTTATTATGAAAATCCTGCTATGATTATTGTTGTAAATGCTTTTGGGCAAATGCATATACACATGGTTGTTGTTATACCCTAGGAATAAATTTTTAAATCATAAGGTATGCATATTTCAACTTGAGTAAATATTGCCAAACACTTCTTAAAATATCTATGTAATTTATTCCTACCTGCAGTGCATGTATAGCCTAATTACTCCACATCCTCACCTACTTTTGGTATTGTCTATCTCTTGTTATATCCGCCATTCATTTGGGTGGGCAGCAGTGACATACTGCATTTTAATTTGTTTGCCCCTAATGACTAATGTAATTTTGTATCTTTCTAATTTTTTAGACCATTTGCATATTCTCTCTAGTGACTTAAAAGCTTAAGTCTTTTGCTGGTTTTTGTTGGGTTGGCAGAATTGCTTGTACTAACTTATAAATATTCTTTATATATTTAAGATTTAAGCCTTTGTTCATTATATTTATTGAAAATATTTCTTCATTCTCTGACCAATGCACTCTATTAATGGTATATGATGATGCAATTAGTACTTGATTTTAATATGTTCTACTTTATCACTTTTATTCTTTATATTTCATTATTTTTATGTCATATATATATATATATATATAATATCTATATGCACATTATAGATAATCTCCAAATTAAACATCTCTATGTGTATGTATGTATAAACATATATATCCAAATGGAATGAATATATATACACATCAAAACTAAATACATATACATATTATTGGCCCTGTACACAGATTCTGCACCAGTGGGGTCCCTTGGCCTGACCTGTGCCCTCTCACAATTGGGGATCCCTAGGTGGATGTTGGACTGCTGGTTTGGCCTGATCCCTGCAGGCCAGGCTGAGAGACCCCACCAGTGCATGAATCCCTGTACCAGGCCAGTTTCTGCCCAATCCCACAGGCCAAGCCAAAGGACTCCACCAGTGTATAAATCCATGCACCAGGACTCTAGTATGCATATAAGATATTTGGTTAATATCTTCCCACCTTCTCCCCCCCCCCCACTTCGCTCTGAGATTCATTCGTCTATTCTATATTTCAATGCCTGTGCTTTGAACATCTGCCCCCTGATGATCAGTGTATGTTATAGCTACTGGTTGAATGGTCTAATGGTTGCTTAGGCTTTTACATACAGATACAGATCCAATATATCTATCATTGAGTATTTTAAAATGAATAAGATATAGCCCTCTCTCTATACCTTAAATTTATCTCAATAAAGTTTTGTAATTTTTAAATTCAGAAGTCTTGAATGTTTTTGTTATATTTATTCCTAAATAGTTGATAATCTTTCATCTAAAATTATATTGACTATAACTTTCAGAGCAATAATAATAAATTGGTTATCATCTCACTATTAAGCATAATGATTATTAAAATTTGTTTTAATACTTTTTAGTAGAATGTCAGATTAAAAATCTCATGGCCATTTTTAGTTTAGTAAAATTATTTGTTTTACATCCTAAATAAGTTATGAATTTTTCCAAAGACATTCCTATCTTACCAACTTTTTCACTATTTTTACTCTGTGTGGTTTTTTGTTAATGTGATGGATTATATTAATCAATTTTTCAATGTTAAACTATTTTTGTATTATTCAAATAGAGTTATTCATCATGTATCACCCTGTTTATTTATTAATTCATTTTATTTTTTTATACTTGTGTAATATTTTTCTATGTATTTTATGAGAAAACATGTAATTTACCTTTATTGTATCAGCTTTGTCAGTTTTTTATAATCAATAATATACTGTCTATATAAAATGACTTGGAATTAGGATCTCTTTTACATGTAAAGATGGCAAGATTTACTCACAGACTTCAACTAAGTTAAGAGGCAGAAAAGTCAGTGATGATTCCAATGCTTTTAGTACTTTTAAAAAGAATTTGGATAAACTGGTGTGTTTTGTGAAATCCTCTTCTAAGTATTTGTTTGTTTGTTTGATTGTTTTACCTGCAGTGAAATAAGGAGCAAGGTTATCAGCTAAGAATGGCCATGATGATGTTATGGCTGAACGTGAAGAAGTATGGAATCACCACCCTGGAGATTGGTGAGTTCATTGAATAAAGACTTAGAAGGGAGTGATCATACTGGTGAATAATGGAATCTAAAGTGTGTGTGTGTGTGTGTGTGTGTGTGTGGCCTCAAAAGTGAAGAAGTATTCCTAGGGGACAGCAAAGAAGTTAAGTGAATATTGAAAATATCTTTGTGCTTTAAAAGATTTTGTTGATGCTAGACCATGAGTTGAAACAGACCATGAGTTGAAATGACAAAATTTTAGGGATTGGTTAGGAAGATAGTGGATTATCCTAAGGTGTGTACTGGATCATGTATCTATATAATGAGAAATTACTTGAGTCTTGGAATCTGTGTGTTGATAGATTATCAAGAATGAGTCATGATGGGATTAGTCCTTATGGTCTATTCAAGAAAAGAAATGTTCAGTTTAAATTGTAGTTCTGTTGTCCTTACTGGTTTGACTCAGTGGATAGAGCATTGCTCTGTGGACTGAAGGATCCCAGGTTCGATTCTGGTCAAGAGCACATACCTGGGTTGCAGTCTCAATCCTCAGTAGGATTCTCTCTCATTAATGTTTCTATCTCTCTATCCCTCTCCCTTTCTCTCTGAAATCAATAAAAATATATTTAAAATAAATTTTAGTTTTGTTTTAGGAAGTGATCTCTTCCTTTGCATTAATAAACTAAATATCATTGGAGGAATTAGTTTTGTAAAAAAACTAAGAATTTTTTTAATCATCTCATCAACTTTGAGATGATATCTTAGTCATTTATGCTGCTATAAAATAATGCTATGGATAAGATAGATTATAAACAACAGAGATTGGCTTCTATCAGTTGTAAGGCCTGGGGAGTCCAAAATTAAGGCGTCATCAGATTCTGTGTTTGCTAAGGACCTGCTTCGGGGTTCACAGACTACCATCTCTTCACTGTAATTTCATATAGTAGGAGGGAGGAGGGACCTCTCTGAGACCTCAATTATTTGGACACTAATTTCATTCATGACCTAATCATCTCCTAGAGCTCCACCTCTAAATATCACCAAATAAGAAATGAGGTATCAACATATGAATCTGAGTATTCTCCAGCTGTTTTCTTGAGGTTCCAGTGTTTTGATTTGTCACAATTCATTTTAATTCTCCCTACATCCTTCTAGGTTATGTCTCCCTGGGGTTTAACATAGACAATTGGCAGTGACCTTCCTGGCAATTTTCTCTAGCTGTTCCTTTATCTACTTTCTTTATCTGCCAATATAATTCTATTTAGTTTCAGTTTTCCAGAAATCCATTGCTATCTCTGGTCCACTAAGGAACTGACCTTTTATTATTAGCATAATCATAGATTTTCTTTTCCCCCCCTAGATTTACCTATAATTTATAAACTGTATTTTATTTACATAATTGTGTCTATGGAATGATCGATGGTACTACCCAGAACAGATTAAAAATTCCTTTAAAATATAGTATAAAAAGCAGAATTTTCAATTGAATAATTGGGAAACTATTTAAATAAGAGCACCAGGTATTCTTTAGCTCATTTTTATAATAGTGTAATATACCTGGGACATTAATTTAGCAATTATAACGAGAGAGAGAGAGAGAGAGAGAGAGAGAGAGAGAGAGAGAGAGAAAGAGAGAGAGAGAGAGAGAGAGAGAGAGAGAGAGAGAGAGAGAGAGAGAGAGAGAGAGAGAGAGAGAGAGAGAGAGAATTCAGAGCCTATGGTAAGGCATCACTTACTGTTAGTTTTCTTCTATTGTCTATATTTCTAAGAAATAAAACTAAACTTTCGTTATAAAATCAAGCAAAATTTGGTTGTTGGAGATGGTCAAAGTGGTATTTTGATTGGAATACTAATAAACCAGAAGCTTGTTCCTGCTAAACCTCAAGGATATCCTTAGAGGAAGACTTTTTGTTTTCTTATAGGTTCAGTGGAACAAGTGAGTAAAGGCACTCATTGTCAATGACACCCAGGGGACATATTTTGATGCATACATGGGAATCAGAGTTTGTGTATATATGCTTATGTGTAAGTGTATGAGCTAAGTTTGAGAGTTTAGAACTTTTTATATTTAGGGAAAGAAACTCTAATAATTAAATAGTGAAATAACCTCTTCTACTTTTTTATCCAAGTAATATGAAATATTTGGTGTTAAGGGCTTGAGAACTTTATATTACTTCTTTGTGTATCCAAATTTTATGTGAACATAGAAATGAATATATGTGTATTTTAGAATTGTTCTGAAAATTAAATGACTTTCACCATGGAGTGTATGTAAGAATCCAAACTAGTAAACATCCAATACGTATTGGTCATTATCTCACATGCTGCCATAAGTCCAATGTGATTTTGGTATTTTCTCTTCCCTTGTTCTTGTTTTTTCTATTTTTAAAACTCTGTTTTTCCTTTTTTGTAACTCCGTGTCCTCTTTTATACCTATCCTATTATTCTGTGTATCTCTCTCTTTCATGAAGCTTGCCTGATATCTTCTCAACTCTTCAGCTTATTAAATTCTGCCAAATAAAGTGTCAGATTTATCAGGCAAAGACAGAATCTTTCATAACTGGATGCTTGAGAGGCCAAGGCCATGTATAATTGTAACTAGAGAGCTCAAAATTACTGGAGAAAGAGAATAGCAATTTTCATTTAACTAAATTATTCATACATTAAAAGTATGACATATCCTTGAGAATTGCATGAGGTTGAAGGACATTCCTTTGTCCTGATCATTTTGCTGTATTGTGAATTTTTCCAAAGGTCATATGTAAGCTATATGTACCATTCATCCAATTTAATGTTTTTAGAATGTAAATAAATCTAGCTACCTCCCATTGTTTTTAAATTGGCACAAGGTATCCTTCTGTTAGGAATCTAAAAGGAGTTATGAAAGAAACGCATTTTAAATATGGAAAAACACAGTTGAAAACCATGTAAATTTGAAAGTATTTGAAATTAAGTAGCTTATTACTAACACATCATAGACATTGATTTTTAAAGGTTATGAAGGAAGTAAAGCTAAACATATTGGCTTAAAGAACTACATTAAAAATATGAAATGCATTACCATTTGAAGCTTATCTTTTCTCCAAATTTTTACACTATAAATTATCGAGTCTTAAAAATATGTAACTCTAAAATACATTCATAATTTAAAATGAATATAATCAGAACTTGAATTGGCAAATACTTAATTTTGTTTTTAAGAAATTTTAATGTTTAAGTTTAACATACTTATAAAACTGTGGAACAATTTTCTCTTTAAAAAAAAAAAATGCAATCAGTGCCCAGTTATCTCTGTAAAGAGTAAATTACTAAGTTTTTTGTTTTCTCAATAAGATATTTAATGTTGTGGAAGGGGAATAATTTAGGTAAAAGTATAAAAAACTATAAGCAAAATAAATAAATAAGCAAACAAATTGCCTGTACTATTGACTTTGCCAAATTTAAAAGTATAACCTGAACTAAGTTAGTGTTCTGTGTCTCAATTTCATTGTTTAGAAATTGAAGGATTTGGTCTAGTGATTCTGAAAATTTCCATTGTCTTGAAAATAAGTAAGTTCTATTACAAGCTCAATTACCTCATTATCTTTGATGGTCCAAAGAAAGTGTGATTAGCAAATATATTAAGGTTTTGAGTTGATTTTAGATTGAGTCTTTGATTAATTTCTTAACTTAAAATAGTATCTAGAACAAAGTAGAGTATAGAAAGGGTTGTGAAGTAAGCATGAGGAATGGGAAAGCTTTGAGTTGTGTCTTTAAATATACTTAGAGATTTATGTTAAGAATTGAAGATCCAAAAATAAAGAGAAATAGCCTTTCTTTAGGCAGACTTAAAGACTAATAGCTCTTCTTTTATCAGTCCTTATTATGGCCACTTTATCATAATCGTTGAACTAGGAATATCTGTCATCCAAGACAGATATTCTGATTAGCCTAGAGGCCAGAATGATTTATTAAAAATATGGCACTAGTTGTGGTTAAGGTTTCATTTAATCAAAATAGATTACTGAAAAGTGTCAACATTCTTTTTTATTCATCTTTTACCTTAACAAATTTGAAACTTACAGATGACAACAACATTATTTTGAAATGTCCACACATCAGAAGAAAATGTGAACAAGTATAAATATAGAAATGCTCTCTGTGATAATACTAAAATTTATATTTTATTTAGAATAGTAGATTAATAGCAAATATCCAAGAACTTTAAAACATTATAGCCACTTAACCAGCTGAAAAAGATAAAGTACCTATGCTTTAAAAAATAGTAATAAGGTCAGGAATTATTAGTACCACCCTTTTAGCCTGGTGACAGGAACTTTAATCAGGGTATAGAGAAGACCTAAAATTTTCCTGATGGATGAGCTTGCCATGTTAATACATAATAATATTTACCTTGTTTATGGAAGACTTTGTGCCTACAACTTAAACCCCACAATAAAAAACTAGGTAAGGACCAGGGAAGGCAGTTAAGTTTCCATTTGACAGAACCTGCCTATCAGTAATCCATAAGCCAAGACCCTCATGTGAATGCAGCTTTAAAGTATAGATTGAAAACAAAATTTTAACTAGGAGTAAAGATTTGAAGATTTAAAAGGGATTGAGATAATTATTGATAGGGGGTAAGATTTAGCATGTAAATATAAGGTATAAATATGACCTCTTTTGCAAAATGAAAGAAGTAGAAAACATAAGTAATGGTTTGGAATCCATTTAAAGTGATAGAGACAGATCAGGCTTGGCCTAAGGACAGTTGAAAGTGAAGCCTTACTCCAGATTTCTTCTTGTTTGGATGAGAGGAATGAATGCAGTAATGAAATAAACATAATAGAGATTATGAGTAAAAAGGCATGAGGTTACTTTCTATGACAAAATCATGTCATTCTTTAGAAAAAAAAGAGAAAGAAGGAGAAGAGGAAAGAAAAGGAAGAAAATAGAAAGAGGAAGAGCATTGGTAAAAGGGGGAAAAAGCAATTCTTGGATCTCACAAATACATGTGTAATTTTCAGCATTTGCATTAGTCAAGTGATCCAGAGGAAGAACTAATATGGAGAGAGAGAGAGAGAGAGAAGAGATATTTTCAGCAATTAGCTCATATGACTATGAAGGTTGGCAAGTTCAAATTCTGCAGAGGAGGCCAGCAGGCAAAAGAGCCAGGAGAGCCAGTGTTGCAAGGCAAGCTGAAAGGCTCTCTGCTGGATAGTTCCTTCTTGTGGAGGTCAACATTTTTTTCCTATTCAGGCCTTCAAATGATTGGATGAGGCCTAAGTACATGATGGAGGGCAATCTGCTTTACCCAAATGCCACCAATTTAAATGCTAATCTAGTGCAAAAAACAGCCTCTTGGAAATGTTTGAAAAGTTTGATCTCATGTATGCGCACAATGGTTCAACCAAGTTGACACATAAAATGAGCTCTCAGCCCATAACTCTGTGCGCTCGCCCCTCCCGTCCTTTTTCCGCCATCGGTCTGTACCGCCACAATGGTGCGCATGAATGTCCTGGCTGATACTCTGAAGAGCATCAACAGTGCCGAAAAGTGAGGCAAACGCCAAGTTCTCATTAGGCCGTGCTCCAAAGTCATCGTCCGGTTTCTGACTGTGATGGTGAAGCATGGTTACATTGGCGAATTTGAAATTATTGATGACCGCAGAGCTGGGAAAATAGTTGTGAACCTCACAGGCAGGTTGAACAAGTGTGGAGTAATCAGCCCCAGATTTAATGTGCCACTCAAAGATCTAGAAAAATGGCAGAACAACTTGCTTCCATCCCGTCAGTTTGGTTTCATTGTACTGACCACCTCAGCAGGCATCATGGACCATGAAGAAGCAAGACGAAAACACACAGGAGGGAAAATCCTGGGATTCTTTGTCTAGGGATGTAATACATATGTGGAAATAAAATGCCTCACAGGAAAAAAAAAAAAAAAAAAGAGCTATCACAGGATTACTTCTGAAAATGGACATATATTAAATGAAGCAGTGTTAATAGAATCATATTCTTCTGGCTCTGCCTCTTATAAACAGTGAAACAAGCTATTCTACCTCTCTATTTCTTTTCTGCTGTTGGTAATGATAAACCCTCTTTAATGGTGTTCTAAAGACTCTATGTGTTCATCTGTATGTAGTCCCAGGCATGCAGTAGGTGATATATATATTTACCTCTCATTATATTATGTTATTAATATGCATACAATGTTATCATTACCATTATTATTGCAGTGATATACGTCACTGCTTGAGGTAAAGCCTTTTTTTTTGGACGAACATTGGAAGTGAAGCATGTATTTGAAAGATGATTCAAAATGGAGAGTTTAATTGACATTTTGAAAAGAAAAACATTAAAGTTTGACTTTTAGGATCAATTTACCCAAATTAATCAAATTAATCTAAATGAGGCCATGCATGTAATTTCTTTCTATGTGAATATTGACAGTGTGTGACTTCTCAGTAGATTTTTGCTAGGCTTCTCTATCCTCTGAGGTATCAACATATTTCAAACTGTAACAGAAAATTATTATTTTAAAATCTATACCTTCTTAAGTATTTACTAATGCATAATGTTTTTTTTTTTTTTCTCTAAGTGTCTTATGACATTTAAGTACAGTCACTGGGAAAACCAGCTTTACCCAAGACAGTGAATTATTTTAATTCAGTTCTCAAGATTTCCTAAGATATTTGAGATATGATACAAGAATGAAAAGGAATAGGCAATGGGGAGATAAGGACAAATATGTAATACCTTATTCAATAAAATAATTTTTTTAATTAAAGGGAATAAAACACATTTGTCAACTTAGGAAAATATCTAGGTATTGACTTTAATTTATAAATATTTATTTTATTAGCATTAGGTGAGAAAATATATTTTATTTTTTCTTCATTTTATTTTATGTTTCCATCACCATTTATCCCCCCTATAACCTCTTCCACTTCCACCTCCCCCTTGCATTCACCACACTGTTGTCCATGTTCATGAGTTCTTTCCCTTTTTTTTTCCTTTTTACCCCCTACATAGCCCTCTACCTGCTCTTTATCTATGACTCTGTGTCTATTTTGCTTATTATATTAGTTCAGTTTTTCAATATGTAAGCATTGTGGGTTTTTTTGTCTTAAGAAATTCTCTCTTATGTGTTCTCTCTTTAGATTAATAGTTTTATTCTTTCACTTTAGGTTTTTATTAATTCATAAGATAATTGAATTAAAGATCAAAATGTAAATAACATGATATCAATTAAATATCCCACTTATATAAAATCCAACATTTATATACTACTAGTGGCCAGGTGCACAAAACTCAAGCACGAGAGATCGGGAGGTGTCCTTCAGTCTGGCCTACACCCTCTCCAATCTGGGAACTCTGGCTCCTAACCGTTCACCTGCCTGCCTGCCTTATTGCCCCTAACCATTCTGCCTGCCAGCCTTCTTGCCCCCAACTCCCCCCCCTCCAGCCTGCTTGCCCCCAAATGCGCCCCTGCCAGCCTGATTGCCTCTAACCACTCTGCCTAACAGCCTGCTCACCCCAACTGTCCCCCTGCCAGCCTGCTCACCAACTGGTCCCTGCCAACCTGCTCACCCCCAACTGTCCTCCCATGCAAGCCTGATGGCTCCCAATTGCCCTCCCTTCCTGGCCTGATCACCCCTAACTGTCTCTGTCTCAGCCCTGCCACCATGGCTTTATCCGGAAGGACATCCAGAAGGTCTCCTAGACTAATTAGCATATCACCCTTTTATTAGTATAGATGTGTGTATAGATATGCAAGAAGCATGTTTGTATTGGGGAGGTTAACTAGTGCACCAATTCTAGAAAGCTATTTGTCAGTAGAACTATTCCAGCATATGCCCGGGAAAACACAAAATAATATGGACTGCAATGCTATTTGTGATAGTAAAAATGTAGAAACCATCCAAGTGTTTACCATTGGTTGAAGGGGTAAGTGAATTATTATATACTAGAGGCTCAGTGAACAGATCTGTGCACTGGTGGGTGCCGTTGGCCTGGCTTGTGCCCTCTCACAATCCAGGACCCTGTCTGCACATGATCAAGCATGGGAGGGACTGCAGGAGGACTCTAGGGTGTATCAGGCCCACTCGCCCAACCAAATTGGCCCCACCCCAGCAGCTAGCTAAACTACCAATGAGAACATCTTCCCCCTGGTGGTCAGTGTGCATCATAGCAACTGGTCATACAGTCAAACAAGCAGTTTGACACTTAGCATCTTAGGCTTTTATTATATAGGATGCTATCTATTTCACATACATCAAAAATGTGAATTTTAGAGAAATCAAACTCAGTTATATAAATTAGGATCACAGAGCCTGGAATAGTTGATTTTTTGTTTTCCTAATAGACATTGTATATAGAGAACAGAGAGAATAAAGATTACCTTTGCTAAGTCACCACATGATGTGATATTAATAACCATACCATGCATAAATAGAAAAAACATTTTTTTTTATTGATTATAAGCCCAACAGTTGTAAAGTGGCTGCTAAAGGACAAAAAAGAAAAGAAAATATTGGAAAAATTATTAAAGGCACTCTAAGACAAGATTACCTGGCACGGGAGTATTTGGGTTGCAAAAAAATTATAATAGTAATCTGATTGTATTTAACCAGGTCAAAGTCTGGACTGAAGTATATCATTGTCAGAATTAGAGGGAAATTGTAGTGCATTTTAATATTCTTAAATTTTGTTATTAAATTTAGAGGAGTTTGAGGGCATATGAAACCGTAAAAAGCCCTTGTAAGGTCTTACAGGAAGTAATAGCTTAATTAACTGTGTATAATGGTAATATCTGGCCAGGCCCCAAGGTTCTTTGGAACCTGATATTAAGGCAGCTAAAGACATGAGTTCAATGCCTTGAGGAACTTGTAACTATGTTCCGTAGGCACAGGCTTTCCTAATTGTACTTCAAGGCATCTCTGATTCATGCCACTCATCCCAGAGAATGGAGCACAGGGGTGGGAATGAATCACTGCTATGGGAAATTAAAGATAATGGAACAGGCACCCTGGTGGCATTATAAAGGTAATGACTACCTAGGAGAAAATCCCTAGTACTTTTTCAAAAGCTAATATTTCTTTCTTTCATCTTATAGTTTTGTTTAGGTTTTATTTTGTTTGTTTCTGTGTGCAAATGTCTTTTTTTTTATTATCGTATTTGGTGGTTCCAAATTTCCCATGATCATTTTATTGGATATACTTATATGTTCTATAAGTAAATAGAATTTGCAGAGACAAAGACAGATATTTCAGGTTTCTGAGAACATTCCTTTTGTCATCCCATTAAGGGAAGCTCCAATACAAATTTAGTGGAAAGACACTGTTGCCTAAAATCTCCAGAGAGATAAGATAGTTGGTCATCAAATTCTGATTCCTTTGGGTTGCATTATTTGAATTAGATTTCATTCTTTACTTATTAAGACTACTACTTTTTTTTTTTCTCATTTTACTTGAGATGAAGAAACTGTACTTTGAAAGACATACAAATCATTATAATTAATAAAAAAATCTCATTAATTATCTTCAGGTAGAGAATCCCTTGATATTAATTTATATTTCAAATTACAGTAGGTTTTATAAATTAATAATAATTTAAAAACAAACTATGGAAATGAGCTTTACCTTACCTATAATGTATCATGTGCAATTATGGAAGTATTATTATATTTATTATATTATATTATATTATATTATATTATATTATATTATATTATATTAATTATACTAGAGGCCCAGTGCACAAAATTCATGCATGGGAGCAGTTTTCCACAGCCTGGCCTGCATCCTCTCGTAATCCGGGACCCCTCAGAGGATGTCTGACTGCTGGTTTAGGTCAATCCTGCAGGAATTGAGCCTAAACTGGCAGTCAGAAATCCCTCTCACAATCCTGGACT
Organism: Pipistrellus kuhlii; assembly: GCF_014108245.1. NCBI lineage: Eukaryota > Metazoa > Chordata > Mammalia > Chiroptera > Vespertilionidae > Pipistrellus > Pipistrellus kuhlii. The sequence continues at coordinate 39,255,834 of NW_023425584.1, forward strand.
ACTGACTCTTAACCGCTCTCCTGCCTAACTACCTGCCTGCCTGCCTGCCTGATCACCCCTAACCACTCTACCTGCCTGACTGATTGCCCCAAACTGCCTCTGCCTCAGCCCTTGCTGCCACAGTTTCATCTGGAAGGACATCTGGAATGACATTCGGAAGGTCATTCAGCTATCTTATCTAATCAGCATATTATGTTTTTATTATTATATTAATAGATTATATTATATTAGGTCTAGTAATAATTAATGTCGTTTTCTAATACTTTTTTAAATCGAATTTATTTAAACAATACAACAAAATTTAATCAACAATAGAGTTGCTGTTGTTTTCTACTACTTGTGCCCAATGCTCAGGAAGCATTTTAATCCCTCTGTTGTAAAATTCTTGTGATTTTGATGCAAAAAATTCGGTCAATGCATTTTTGAGGCATTCTTCATTATTAAATTTTTTTCCAAGAAGAAAGTTTTGCAAAGAACGAAACAAATGGTAATCGGAAGGGGCAATATCAGGAGAATATGCAGGTTGAGGGAGAACTTCCCATTCCAACTGGCGCAGTTTTTTAGCAGTGATTCTTGCAGTATGCGGTCGTGCGTTATCGTGGTGAAGAATTACGCCCTTCCGATTAATCAGCGCGGGTTCTTTTTCTCTTAAAGCTTGAGCTAACCTTTCCAATTGGGCACTATACACTGCACTTGTAATGGTTTGGTTAGATGGTAAAAGTTTATAATGAAGAATTCCTTTAAAATTCCACCAAACACACAACATCACTTTTTTCACATGCAAGTCAGGTTTTGGCGTGGGTTGCAGAGCCTCATTTTTGTCCAATCATTGAGGCCGCCTTTTCAAATTAACATACATCTCCGGTAACAATTTGCTCTAAAAACGGCAAACGGTTTTGACGAGAGAGGAGCGAACTGCAAATTGTGACTCTTTGATTACGGTTGTTGTCGGTCAACTCATGTGGAACCCATTTTCCAAACTTTTGGACTTTGCCAAGTGCACGCAATTGATTGGAAATTGTTTTTTGTGAACAATTTAAAGTTGTCGCAAGCTCTTGTTGGGTAATTTGAGGATTTTGCACCAAAAGAGCTTGAAGAGCTTCTTGATCAAATTTGGACACATGGCCTCGACCACTCTTGTCATCTAACGAAAAATTTCCCTCGCGAAATTTCTCAAACCAACGCTGGCATTTTCTGGCACTAACTGCATCTTGACCAAGAGCACTACAGATGCTTTTTGCAGCCTCACTTGCTTTTCTTCCTAATTGGAACTCGTAAAGCATGCAGTGCCGAATATGCTCTTCATCCGCCATCTTCTTAGCCCTAGTTTTGCAACCAAAACCAAACCAAACACAAACTTTTTCAAGCAAAACTTGTTAATTGCACTTCACACGTTCTGTAGATACCATGTGTTTGAAGGTTATGTCAATACAATTCAACGCCAAGCAAGATTTTAAACGAATGTTTAAAAACGACATTAATTATTACTAGACCCATAGAAAAATCATTTAAATCATTTGTTAAGATAAAAAAAAAATCACACATTGGTCATTCAGTCTTGTGTGAAAATAATTATATCAAAAAGTGCATATTAGTGCCCTAGCCAGTTTGTCTCAGTGGATAAAGCATTGTCTGGAGGACTGAAGGGTTGTGGGTGTGATTATGGTCAAGGGAACATACCTTGGTTGCAGCCTCGATTCCACTCCTACCAGACATACATGGGAGGTAACCAATTGATATGTCTTTCTCAATAGATGTTTCTCTCTCTGTCTCCCCCACTACCTTCCACTCTCTCTAAAAACAATGGAAAATTTATCCTTGGATGAGGATTAATATAAAAAAAAAAAAAAAAGTGCATATTACCATGTCCTTAGACAATAGTGCCTAGTGCTCTATAGCATATAGCTACACAGAGATCCAGTGACATGAATCTGAAAACATCTTCACCATGACCCTATACTGTTTTTATAAATTAAAGTATTTCAAAGCATTGAGATAAATAAAAGATTTGTTTGTTTGCTTAGGAATTATATGACTTAGATAAGGATTCATTCAAAGCTATTCACAAACACAGCACCATCAAATAGCTTCTTAATGTGTTTTTTGTATTTATCAAGAAGATTCTTGTCATGGTCGGTTGAGCTGGCTGACTTTAAATATTGAAGCCTCATGGGCCTCCCCCTGGAAAGGAAAAAGAATGAATTCAGTGCTATACCTCCCTTGCAATTCAGCCCTTCTGTCTAATAGCTTTAAAATTAGCAGTGAGCCCAGGGGAGTCATTTAGTGCTGCTCGGAATATTAAAGCCTGAAGAGCCTTTTGATTTGAATCCTAGGAAGCTTAAAATTTTTGCTTTATCTTAATATGAGTTTAAGACATTCACTTTATTATTAATTTGATAAATGTATGAGGCACAGTGCCACTTCTTGTCCACCACTTCTTGCAAATAGTATCCCATCAGGAATGAGCTTTCTCTGCCTATAAAACAATGTCCTCAATGGACAGTTTAGTTCTTCATACATTTTTAGGAGGACATATTGGTGCATATGAAGTTGACTTATTTAGGTAATCCATATCTGTAAACACTCAACCCTGATAAACCACATCTTGGTTGCTCTCATCCCTCTCTGGGAGATCCTGATTTATTTCTGTGTGTGAATTGAAATTAAAACTGAAGGGCTAACCCCTTGTTTAGTGTCTGTGAGGTTAACATCACTGAGCTTGATGTATTACATATATTGTCATGTGAAATTCATAACACAATGAGGTAGGTATAATTTTCACCATTTCATTAGTGAGGATACTACAACTAAAACAACTTAGGCAACTGTCTAAGGACTTACAACACTTTTAAGCTTGACCTTCTGTCTGTGAAATGAGACCAGCTGTATCTTCATCATTGAGCTGCTATAAGGGTAAAATAAGATACTATCTAATGAAGAGGGAATATGAAAATTGACCATCACACCAGAACAAGATGGCTGTGCCCACAGTGGAGGCAGGGATTTCGTAATACAGGATGGCTGGACCCACAGCAAAGGCCAAGTTATCATAACAAGGAATCTGCAGGGACCTGAGGCTGTGTGACACTTGGCTGGGGCAGGAGACATGAGGCTGTGCCCCCTGCCCAGTGCAGCTTGATGGGGACCCAAGGCTGCACCCCTACCCCAGCGCCAGGCCAGGGGCACTTAGGCTGTGACCGCCAGCCCATCACTGGGCCAGGAGACCTGAGGCCATGTCCCCCACCCAGAGGGGCTTGACAGGGGACCTCAGGCCATGCCCCTGGCCCGATACCAGGCTGGGGAACCTGAGGACACACCCCCTCCCCACCTGGTGGGGTTTGATTGGGACCTCAAGGCATGTCCCCTATCACAGGCCAGGGGACCTCAGGCCATATCCCCACCTGATGGGGCTTGACGGGGGTGGGGCTAGCTTGGTTTGGGTCTTGAGTGATTTCGAGGTACACATGGGTGGGTGGGGACTTAACTCTGGTTCCCATGGTGCACCCTAGACTCTGACAGGAGGAAGGTTTTCATATACATTTTACTAATTTTCTTTCATCTCTGACACTTCTATTATAAAGGGCAAATAGCAATATTAAAATATTTCCTCTAATTCCCTTTTAATGTGCATTGTGTATGCATATGTATATTTTGTGCACTGGGCCACTAGGATTGTATATAAATTATCTGTCAGGTAGTAGATACTCAGTGTGAATAGTTGTGTGTGTTACTGTTACTTATCTTGATCATAGTAGGAAGGGATGCATGATTTGCATTAGAATCTCTCTGACTTTGAATTCCTTTCTTACTTCAAGTTATATTTTTCAAGAAAATCTCACTTTGGTGTCTTATGATTTATGTAGAAATTATGTGTGAAGGTTTGATTTAAATTTTTATGTAGAATAAGAACAATGCTTAAATAAACATTGGACTCATTTTAATAGATTTTCAGTCTATAGTATTGTCTTATTTTAAAAATTTAAATAGGTTTACAATTAGATTTACCTGTAGTTAAATATGCTCTTAATAAAATTTCAAAAACATGAAGATAGGCTCCTGAACCACTGAGTATGGCCTAATGAATTCTCAGTGAACTACAAACTTTGCAAGTCAAAATGTGCTCATTCTTTTTATTTAATATCAACCATAATTAAATGTTCAAATCATGAATATTAAAAACATCTTTAAAAAGAAATGACTTTTCTAAAATAGAATACCACTTGAATTATACTGATGACCCAAAATATTCTACCTTTTTTAAAATGAGAGGTTGATTGATTTCCACTGACAAATAAAAATTACCACATGCTGATCTGAATAGGTAATGAACACAGGCATTTCTATAAGATGGATCAAAGGCTCTTTTTGTATCCCTTGTTTCTATGAGTAAGTGTTTAATCAATTGAAATCCATATATGTTATCTACCTCTACTTCCATACCACCAACATCCTAGCTTTACACACACACAGACACACACACACACACACACACACACACACACACAATTTTGATGAAATAAAATGTTCTAATTTTTTGCTTTTTCCCATCGAAACTCAATAAAAACTGAAAATTGATATAATAGAATTCATTTTCACCTGTTAATTATATACCTGAAAACATACATATACATATACATATACATATACATATACATATACATATACATATACATATACAATACTAGTCAGTGTTGTCCAGTAAAATGGAACTAGTATATGATAAGAAATTAGCTCACTCAGTTTTGGAGAGAGAGGTCCAACACCTGCAGTCAGCACACTGAATGTGTAGGAGAGCCTATGAGTCTGTACCCCAAGGCCTGAGAATGGAGCAATGTAGTTCCAGTCCCAGATCAGCAGGCTTTGACCCCAGAAGAGCTGAAGTCTCAGACACACTCCTAAGGCTGGAAAAGACCAGCATCTCAGCTCAGTGATCAGTCTGGAGGCATTCCCGCTGACTCATTTTGCTTTATTTCAGTCTTTAATTGTTTGGATTAGGATCATCTACATTAGGGCCTGAACTCTGCTTTGCTCAACCTACTGATTCAAATGCTAATCTCATCCACAAACAGCCTTGATTTATTTATAGTGTTTTGAGTATAACTCTTTTTATATGTTTTGCGTGATTGCTTGAGGTATTACATCATATATGCATAACTTACTACACTCTACAGAAGTCATAATTTCACCAGTATATTTTCACTAGGGATATGATTCTGTTTTGACAGGTTTTTTTCAACATCTGAGAAGTATTGTGCCATTTCATTTCTGGCATCTCTGTTTTTCAGTGAGAAATACACTGTCATTGTAATTGATTTCTTTTTCTCCTATCTAGGTAATGTGTTCATATTTTCTGGCTGTTTTTTAAAAAAAGTCTTTGTCTTTATTTTTCAGGAGCTTAATTATGATGTGTCTTGTTATGGATTTGTTTGACTTTACTCTATTTGGTATTTGTTCAGTTTCTAGATGTAGATTTTGTTTCTTGCCAAACTCGGTTTTTAACCATAAATACTTGGAGTAGATTTTTGAGCCTTGCTTTCTCTCCCCTGTCCTTCTTGAAATCCAATGACATGAATGGGAACTATTTGGTTACAGTCCAACAGGTCCCTGAAGCTTTATTGATTGTTTTTTAAACCAACTATTTTCTCTCTGATTAGATTAGTCAATTTCTCTTATTCTGTCTTCTTAATCGATTTTTTCCTGTCTTCTCCAATCTTCTGATGAGGCCCTCCAATGAACTTTTGATTTTGGTTATATATGCTCTCCATTCACCATCTTTCTCTCTCTCTCTCTCTCCCTCCCCTCCCCCATAGCGCCATTATACTTATTGATTTTGCCATTATTATATATATATATATATATATATATATATATATATATATGTTTATTAATTTAAAAAAGAGAGAGAGAAACTCCAATGAGAGAGAGAGAGAGAGAGAGAGAGAGAGAGAGAGAGAGAGAGAGAGAAAGAGAGAGAGAGGGAGAAACTTTAATGATGAGAGAGCATCACTGATTATCTGCCTCCTGCACGCCCCACATTGGTGATTGAGCCTACAACCTGGGCATGTGCCCTGACTGGGAATTGAACCTTGACCTCCTGGTTCATAGGTTGATGTTCAACCACTGAGCAACACCAGCTGGGATTTTTGCCATTCTTTACCTATATCTATTTTTATTTGCAAACTCATACCCACATTCACATTTATCTACACTCATACCAATACCTTAATATTGGCATTTATAGGCAGTATTTTTATTGCCTATAAATATTCCTTACCTTTATAGAATAAAGCAAACTTTTGACTCTTATTTTGTACATTGGCTCTTCTATATATATATATATATATATATATATATATATATATATATATATATATATATATATTTGCTGTCTGTATGAAGCCAAAGTAAAGCCAATTTATTTTGGAATATAAAATATACCGAATTTTATATTTGTAATTGAAATCTCTGACCTCCCTCCCATCTCTTTGTTTGACTAATGACATGGGGCTATAAGATAAAGCATGGTAAACATTTTTTTTTCTTAATAGGATATAATATTTATTTCATTCTGCATGTAGTCTTTTGTTCTTTCTCAAAGAACTACATTTAGAATTATGCTTTATAGTCCAAATACTTCTTTAATTCAAAGTAAACCACAAAGATTATATGCTCTTCAAGGATAGGGTTTATCTTTCATTCACTCTTTGCTCACCAGCTCCAATGACTGTGACTCATGCTCATTAGGTGATGGTTGAGTCAATAATTGAATGGCAAGGAATCAGCCAACACCTAGTGGCAGAGTGTTCCAACCACAAAAATGTCAAGGGCACTGGAGAAAGCATGATGAGCAAGAGCCAGTTATGTAATATAAGGACAGAGAGGAAGGAACTGTAGAAAGAGAAAAACCTAGGAATGAACCCTGCAGTTTTTCAATATTTGCCAAAAACATATATCAAGCACACAATAGCTTCTCAACACATCCATAAGAATTAACACATTAACTTAAAAGTATCTAGAGAAGCTTTATTTACTTTTGAATCATCCACCCCCTACTTATAAGTAACTAGAGACCCTGTGAATGAAAATTTATGCACTGGATGGGGGTCCTTTAGCTCAGCCTGCCCCCTCTCACAGTCCAGGAGCTCTCAGGAGTGGGAGGTGACCCAGTGATCAGGGGAAGGCATCACCCCCATCACTCCTCTGCTGCTGCCACTGCTGGCAGCACAAGCCTTGGCCAGCCCTGGTTACCTGAGTCTCGGGCTGCCCTGGGCAGCTGGGCAGCCACCATCTGAGGCTTTCTTGTGCCTCTAGGCTGTCTGTAACCATCACAAAAATATCCTTTCATAAATAAAAAGACAAAAACTCTCCTAAGGTTTGCAATGCTGAGCTAAATCAGGAACGGAAACATGGGCTCTTTGTTTTGTCTTGTGTTTACATTTGTTTTAATTTTCTTCAAAATAACTTGAAGTTTTATGTCACTGTTTTGCTATCACATGACACTTTATGGGAATTTATTTAAAAGGGGAAAAAAACACAGTTCTTTACACCATGAGTGTAATTTATAAATAATTAGTTGTAGGCTCAGAAATTGCAACTATACATCTCCATATTTTATTGCCAGAAATTGTTATCCCCTCAGGCTTTTTCTTATGTGAAAGTACTGCTGGCACATATGTGATTTTTAAATATACCAGGCCCTCAGGAAGAATATGAAAGCAAGATCTCATTTACATGGGAGTGATCAAAACGAGAGGCTCAAGGAATACCGTGTCTGTGACTCTTTTCATTTACCTAGAACATTTCCTTACACTTTGAGATTCCTTTGAATGCAACCTTGAAAAGCATCATGGAACTCATCCCTATAGCATTGTTCATCTGGAACCTTGAAGATACCAGTGGAGGGCAGTATCCAGGGTGATTTTTACTATGAAATATGACACAGAAACAGGCGTCCTGCAGTGAGGTTTGGTGGTCACACCTACTTGCTGAAGAGAAGAAAGCTGATCTCCAAGCTCCACAGTAAATATGGGGGTGAAAATCAAGGAGCAAGTTGATAGATAATTGAATTTCTCTACACACACAAATATGAGCAAAAACTTAGCAAATAGGTTTTTTACTCTTAGTCCAACACATTCATAAGTACAGTTTGATAGCTACAGAATCCTGGCATTCAAGTTAAAATGTGCATATGGGTAAGTAACAAAGTAAATGGATGAACAAAGTTGAAACAGAGGCATGGACACTGTGAATAGACTGACTGCTGTCAGAGGCGAGGGAGGTTAGGGGACTGGATGAAAGAAGGTTAATGGAGTAAGAAAAGAAAAAAAAAAAAACATATACATAACACAGAGACACAGACAGCAGTGTGGTGATAGCCAGAGGAGAAGAGTGTGGGAATAGTTGCAGGTGGGCAAAGGGGAAAGGAGGCAGAGATGGGGATGGGAAGAGACTTTGCTTTGGGCAATGGGCACATTATGCAGATGATGTTTTCTTGAGTTATATCCCTGGAACCTGTATGGTTTTACAACCATTGTTACCCCAATAAACACAATTCAAATTTTAAATTAAATAGAAACGTGAAAAAGTAAGAAAAAAATGTACTTACATATCTGGCATAAATTGAAGATTGCTGGTTGCCACCTTCAACTTTTTTTTTTTTAACAGAAAAATTAGTGGCTTCATACAAAGAATGCAGGCTTTTGTTCTTAATTGAAATGAGGCTACTAGCCGGAACCGGTTTGGCTCAATGGATAGAGCGTCGGCTTGGGGACTGAAGGGTCCCGGGTTCGATTCCGGTCAAGGGCATGTACCTTGGTTGTGGGCATATCCCCAGTAGGGGGTGTGCAAGAGGCAGCTGATTGATGACTCTCTCTCATCGATGTTTCTAACTCTCTATCTCTCTCCCTTCCTCTCTGTACAAAATCAATAAAATATATTTAAAAAAATAAATAAATAAATAAAATGAGGCTACTATATATGTACCAAAAAAAATAACCAGGAAGGGAAAGGAACAGGAATATTTTAAATTATTTTGGGAGAAAATTTCTGCTTTTCTTGGGTAAAATAGAGGGGGGGGGGGGTCCATATAAGATTTTAAAATATGAGTATCTTGCAAAATTATGTATTATGATTCTACTTCACAATACAATGAGATTATCAGTGACTGGAGGCCCAGTACATGAAATTCATGCATGGGGAAGGGTGTCCCTCAGCCTGGCCTGCACCCTCTCCAATCCAGGACCTTTTGGGGGATGTCTGACTGCCGGTTTAGGTCTGACCCTGATCCCTGACCACTTCGGCCTTGGCCCCACACCCGGGACCCAGGATTCCTTTCTTTGGTCAGCCACAAGTATCTGGGACCGGGGCTTCCCTCCTTCTGGCTGGTTGCAGGCACTTGGGACCTGGGCTGCCTTCCCTGATCCGCCCCAGCTGCAGGTAACTGGGGATGGGTGGCTTCGCCCTCTCCCGGGCCACAGCTGCAGGTGCTGGCACCGGGGACTGCAGGGCGGGTGGCTGGGCCCAGGCCCAGCTTTGGCATGAAAGATGTCCGGAAGACATCTAGTCTAATTAGCATATTACCCTTTTATTAGTATAGATAACTCTATAGTAAACTCAGGGCAACTGTATAATTTTAAAACAATCCTTTTATTCTTACAGTGGTACTTTCCAGCCAACTCCATAACTTGAAACAAGCATGGAGAGCACTTTTCAGCATTCAGTAGAAATGTCTCCAGTGCAAGAGAAGGGTTATAGAGACAGATTGAGGATGGTCTCAGTAAAAATCACTGTGGTTCCCTGGCTCAGAAAGAGTGGAGGTTGCTTCACGATCCACTATCATCTTGGGTTTGTGACACTGAGTATGTGAGAACACTTGGGATTTTTCTTTTTTTTTTCAAGAAATCATCTCTATAAATTTGTTTCTGGAGTGGTTTTGTTAAAATTATACTTCAAATCTAAATTTTAGACAGAGAGGTAACAAAGGGAAGCTTATCTGAAAATGGAGAGTGCTTTTAGTTACACTCTAAATATCACAATGGAAAGACTTGATTTTAATCTCAAATGTCAAGAACATGGAAAACTATTGTTGTAACTTCTCCTTTGCTTCCAATAAGTGTTAAGTTGAAAACAGTTTCTCCTTTAAACTTTCTTCACAATAAATGACACTTACCTCCTTATCACAAAAAATCATGTATGAATCACTACTAAATGCTAATAAAAAACTGCTTCATGAAATGTAAGGTATTCTTTTAGAGAAGTGAGCCTAGTAGTTGTGGATGAGCCTTTTAAGCTTATAAATTCAATTTAAATTGCAAATGCAAACTATCAGAAGGAAACACCTGTAAGTTTTCCATCAGGCATCCGCTGATTTTTAAGCAAATCAATAAATTGTAACAGGACAATGAATGTACACCACACAATCCAAACAAATAAGGACTATCTTCTTATTATCATAAAAGCAGTGAAAAAGGCTTGCACAGCATTCTTCCCTTAATTTGTCTTTCACTCTGCACCATAAAGATAAAAAAGTGCTGTATTTCTAAGGAGCATATTGTTTTACTGTGTATGTTTTTCATCACTGAAGTTTAAAGTGTATTGTTTTTTAATTTGCTGATGGAATCCATCAATTAGGATTAGCTTAAAAGTTGTGGGAGGATAATGACAAGGGTTATAAAGAGAAGAGGAATGTGTAGTATGAATTAATGCGCTTTTATGGCACTTTTCATTGGATTCATGGCTGGGCTTATCTGATAAGTAGATAATTTATGGATATGTCAAAGCTGAGGAAGGAGAATGTGGCTCAAATAATCTGATTAGCAACACTCAACTGAGAAAGATGGGATTAACCTCTGTGGTTAACTGTTGCTAAATCCTTGTATATGAATTATCATTTTTTAAAATGTTTAGTTCCTTGGCCTCAATGTCATCTAAGCAAAGTCTTTATTTCTGTCTGCCACTACCCAGCTACTTGACTTAGGAACATTTGTATGGTGAAATTTATGAGTCTCCATGTTTTTTCCTGTGAGAAGAATTCTTGACATTTCCTTCCATCTTTGAGGCTTGGTGTTTCTAGTTATTCTGTTGGATGGTGTGAGGTTGGTAACCCAAGTTTACTTAATGTGACTCCTGATTACAAGTGGTAAACTGCCCTGCCTATTGTCAGGAAGATGGGATACTCATTAAAATGTATAATTGAACTGAATATATACAGCTCTTTAAATAGGAAAGCTTAGACAGCTGTCCCTGGTGGAGTTCTACGTGAAACTTAGCATAATTTCAGATATTTTCCTACTGAACTCTGCCCTGAACCAGAAGAGTTATACTATATTTAAAAGGCTAATAAGCAAATCAACCAAATTGCAGAACGACCACTCGCTATGTCACACATTGACTTCCAGGGGGCAGATGCACAACACAGGAGCTACCCCCTGGTGGTCAGTGTGCTCCCACAGGGAGAGTGTCCCTCAGTCAGAAGTCCTGAACCAGGCTCATGGCTGGCGAGCACAGTAGCAGTGGCAGGAGTCTCTCCTCCTCTGCAGCAGTGCTAAGGATGTCTGACTGACAGCTTAGGGCAGCTCCTCAGGGGATGTACCACTGACATCTTAGGCCTAAGCTGTCAGTCGTACATTCCCCTGATGGCTCCCAGACTGCAAGAGGGCACAGGCTGGGCTAAGGGGTCTCCCAAGTACAGGAATTTTGTGCACTGAGTCTCTAGTCAATTAAAAAAAAAATTAATTCTTTCCTGAAACATAATTGGCACATGAGCTGGAGTCAACCTAGAAAATTTTGGACACTTTGAGACATGAGTTATTAAAGATGAAGTATCATTGGTGGCCTAGAGAGAAAACTTGGTTTTTGGAAAGGTAAGAAAAGAGACTTTGTGTAGGGTCTCTCAACCCACTAGCAATTGGAGCAAAAAATTTCATGAGCAAAAGCTCATCTAAATTTGAAAAACAGAAATGTTGAATACAAACATTGCTATTTTTCATTTGTTAAGTCCTAGCACAGATTTTCTCTGAGGAAAAAATAGTCATAATTCATAGCCTGGATAAAATTGCTTATGAAATGAATACGTGTTGGTATTTAGCAAACAAATTAGATCATTTCATCATTCTGTATTTTGACATACCATGCCGATAATGTTTAAAATCTACTATGAGTTGTTCAGTTATTTCAGGAAAGAATGGTGAAATTTCATGTGTTTTAAATTCATCAAAAGAAAAAATAAAATGTTTCTATTTCAACCAAGTATGGCAGTATAATTAAGTTAGTCAGATTGAATTAAAACAGCTAAATTAACTTGAAGCCCTTTCTGCCATCCACTGTAAGTCTGTAATTTTTAATTAATGTTTAAAATGCAGTTTTCTTGTAGTTGATATATAATTTATAAAACAAAATATGTAAGCTTATGGTAATTTGAATATTTTCTTCAAGAGAGATTCTTTTGGCCTTACAATGATAGAAAATGAATGCAAATATAATTTAGTTTCTTTCTAATTAAAATAAATGTTTTACTTTCTTGTTGTTCTAGTTTTAAGTAAATTAAGACTTAATATGCCATAAACCCAAATAACTGGGGTATTAATAGATTTTAAATTATAGTGTACAAACTATGAAGTCTGAGCTAGATGGTTGCCAATTTCCCAAGTGTCCTTTTTGAAATTCTAGGGTAATTCCATATCACATTCTATAATCAATTATGAACAGAATGATGGGCCCTTAGGGTAAATACATATTAATTCATCAGGCTACATATAATATACAGTCTGAGCCTTGTTTTTCTGAAAAAAAAAATCCATGACTTAATTAGATACCTATTATAAAAACTTAATTATAAACAAAATACAAAATTTAATATTAAAGTCTCCATTTAGTTATATATTTTTAAATATTACACCTTACTGCATCATAATTTTATATGACCATGCTGAATTTCTTATGCATATAGAAATATAGAATGACTTTGCAAAAATATATAGTCTTCAGTTTTAAAAATAGTTATAGAAAAATCAAATGCTCAAAATAAAACTGAAAAAATGAGCTTATGACTAAGTTATTGATTTGTTGTGCTTTTGGAATCTGTGATATATAAAATAAAAATATATGGAAATCTTACAAGTTTGATCTGATAGACAGCCTTTAGAAAAACCAAGAAACCTCTTTTTCTGTATTAAAGGCTAACATAGAAATTCTTTAAGATTGTAGATGCTCCTTATAACTGTACCAAATGCATATTTTAAGGAACATGAATGCATAAAGATTCAAAGATATGCCCAGTGCTGAACAGGCAGAGCTATCTAAATTTTTAAAAACTTAAATTTTGATGAAATTATGTAATGACTATTTTCACGACCCCCCCCCCCAAAAAAAAATAGAATGAGCTTGCATATTTTTCACTTATTTTGATGCTGACATTTTTTTTGTAGGTAAATCTATTTACAAATAATTTACAAATATCTCCTAAGGTTATATGTGATAATTTACTTATAAAATTCTCACCAAAGTAAGAATAACAATAAATAATATAAGCTAAAGCCATTGCCTTTGAGATGAGTAAAATATTTCTTATCCATAAATGTACTTTGACCATTCACACATTTTAAAATGGAAATGTTTAATGAATTACCCATGCAACCTGAGGTTTCAGGTACTCACAGTCAACCGTGCTCTTAAAATATTAATTGAAAAATTCCAGAAACAAACATTTCATAAGTTTTAAATTGCTTGTTCTGAATAACAGAATGAAATACTAAGCATTCCCATCACCCAGCCCAGGATGCCAAATATTTATTGGTCCAATGTCTCTTTGCTGCCCATGCTCCTGCCCATTAGTCATTGAATAGCCATCTCCCTTATCAGAGTGACTTCCATGGAATCCTAGTACTGTGTTCAAGTCAGCCTTACTTGACTTAACAATAGCCCCAATGTGTAATGAAACTGGCAATTCAGATATCATAAAGAGAGGCTGGAAAAGGTGAATACAGTTTAATAAGGTGTTTTTAGGGGGAGAAAGGGGAAGAGAGACAGAGAGAGAGAGAGAGGCCACATTACATAACTTTTAATACAATATATTATTACAGTTGTTATATTTTATTATCAATTATTGATGTTGATCTTTTACTATGCCTAATTTATAAATTAAAATTTATAATAGGTATATATGTACAGAAAAATAAAAATAGTACATATAGGGTTAAGTACTATCCATGGTTTCAGGCATCCCTGAGGTTTTGGCATGTTACCCCTATGAATAAGGCACGACTACATTATACACCAACATAACAATAGTGTTTAACTCTATGAAATAAACTTGTTCATCAAGTTTTCACTCTTTTATGTTTAGTATTTTCCAATATTATTTAATAAACTTGTTTTACTTTAGTAAAAATAAAAATGAAAAATTATTTTGATAAATTTGTTTACACATTTGTGTACATACATCATGTCCATAGTACAAAACATAAACAGAACCAAAAGTTAAGAAGGAAATATACTATAAACCTGTAAGTGGCTATTTCTGAGCATTGGAATTTTAGTTTACAACCTTGTTTCTACTTTTTCAAACTTTCTATGTTTACTTTATTAAGCATATTACAGGTTTTTAAAATTCTGTATCATCTCTAACATGATCATATTTGAAGAATTATTATTTAAATAACAGTGACTGTTATTCGATATATCTGTTTATGTTTGTTTTAAAATCTCTGTCAAGGGGATATATGCTTTAGGGAACTTCTTTATCCAGGATCTCCCAAAAATATGGTGAAAATTTATTTTTAGTTTTAAAATACAGGTTCACAATTTTTTGTAACTTGAATATAACCTCAAGTATTTAAAAATTTTAGTTTTTAAACATTTTTACTGATGATGTCCCAGTTGAATAAATATTCTGTTAAACAAAAAATTTTGGTTACCCAAAGCTTGAATTAACTGAATGACATCCTTTAATCAATCTTAAATAAAAGCAATTAAAAGTTATAATGGAAAACCTATTCAAAGTATAATAGTATAGAATATTATGTAAGTGTAACTCACTAAACATAATTCAACCTTCCCTTAATGGGTGAGAATTCATAGTGCCAAAGAGTCTTATAATAGACTGCCTATGAACTTGAACTCAACCGTATTTCTGTCACAAATAAGGTTCTCACTGTTCCGCAAACATGTTTTGACTAGTTTTACATTAAGCATTCTCTGGAAGAAATGCAGGTTCTTACTTCCCCTCACCCATTATCACCCCGCACATTCTTTGCACATTTCAAGTATCTCCTTCTTAGGACCAGTCTATGCTGTTAGCTTCTCCTTTGAAATGCTCTACTTTCCTTTCAAAAAGCTATGCTCAGTGAACTTCAATTTCTTGTAATTTGCAATCTAATTTACAAAATTCAGTGTTTAAACTAGTGCAATCTATTTCCACTTCAGAATAATGGTTACCTTAGGGAAAGATGAAGGAAATGAGGTAAGATGAACATATCTGTATAATTTTGTTTCTTTACAAATATAAAATATAATATTTATTAGAAAAAAGGTACATGTTAAAATGGGTGTGGATATATTTAGTTGTCAAATTATATCATAAACATGCAGTTTTACTGTTTGCAATATATCACAAATAAAAATACTTCCATCTTCCCTAAATTTACTGAAATGTCAATTTGATGACTCTTGGTATGTTTACAGGGTTATGGGCATGCCTAACAATAAAATTTGGTTTTGATATTTTAATTTTAGTTTTTATTTTTAAAAAGTAACTCTTTATTATTTTATATGTAGATTAATTGGTAGCAGTAAATACAGAAATTCACATTAGAAATGTCAGTTTTCTATGTAATAGACAAATTCTAAGGCTTCTCAGAGATATTTTTAAGGAGAATATTTTACTCATCAAAAGAATTATGTCCAAAATATTTAACCAGTCCTACAAATTCTTGCTGCCATATTTGCCCTCATAGGCAAAAACTCTAGAATGGATTCAGAGTGCTACTGAAAATGCCATTTTTATTGACAAGTTCTAATTTTGGAGAAACTGAATTTTCTCCTTTTCAGTCCTTGTTGTCTCTAAACTTTTTCACTCTAATCAGTACCAACTGCAACCAGGCAGCCTTTGCCTCCTTCTTTTTAAAATATTATTGTTATTTTTATTGTGATGTAATTGACAAAATTAAAAGATATTCAAAATGTACAACACAATGATTTAATATACATAGACACTGAGAAAGGATTCCAGCCATCAGCTTAATTAACACATCCATTGCCTCACTTATTTACCATTTTTTTGTTGTTGAGAACATTTATTTCTTACCCTCTTAGGAAATTTTAGACATCACAGTAGAGCCTTAGACCTTAATCATCTTATACAACTGAAAATATGTACCCTTTTATCAACTGATATCCACACAAAAAAAGAAGATAAATAGGAAACCAAAACATAACTACATAATAGAAGAGTAACATTCTAATTGTGATGCTCACCAGCCAATCAGGACTGAGTACGCAAATTAACCTAACAAAGATGGAAGATTAATTTGCATATGCAGATGTCAAGTAGCTGGGGATGGTGTGGGATGCTTGTGATGTCACCATGGAGATGACACAGGCTTGCCACACCACCCCAGCAGCTCCAAGCCTCTGGGAAGCATGGGAAGGCAGAAAGGCAGCTCTGGGCTGGAGGCCAGAGCAAAGGCAGTGCCTGCATCCAGGGGAACAAAGGCCCATTCTTGTATAAATTTTCATTCGTGCACTGGGCCACTAGTAATACTGTAATATCATCATAAGAATTGCTTATTAAGTAAGTGAAGTACAATGTCTCATGCCAGCCTGATAGTGTTCATACCAAGTGGGTATTATTCTTAGCAGAACAGATAAAGCATCCAAGGTCTGGGGAGATTAAGTAACATGGACACATGCACTCATCTAGGAGGCAGCAGAGTGATTTCAGATCTAAAGCCACCTGATTGCAGCACATCATCCTTAGCAACCACATCACACAGTTGTGCAAGCAAAAACCTCCTGAAATTGGAACGCTCAGCCATGTGCAATTCACATATTACCACAGTATATTTTTTGTCCTTTTGTGTCCAATGTAACTCAAATCTTGCTCATGTCTATTAATTTAGCAATCCTTTCAAAGAACATAGGAAAGGAAATTTAAATGTTTCTTAAATATCAGATGAATACCAATGAAACTTAATTTTGAGAGAAAATGAAAACTGAGTAATACATCTGAACAGTTGGAGTGAATTAATATTCATTCACATGATAATCCATTTCAAAAGGAGGAACCAAATGGAACGGAATTTCTCAACATAATTAACAGTTACAAATATGCTTTTTATTTACATCTGAATAATTGCAAGATGTAAAAATGTCTGTTATAGTAAAATCTATGTTAAAAAAGCAATTATTTACATTGTACTTTTGAATTAGAGATATTTTAGGGAGAATCAAAGAAAATGAAGATGAAAGGTTTATACAAAAATAAAGATTAGAAGGTAGATGATTTAGAAATATACATACACATATATTTCAGAAGCTATGAGTTCTGTCATATAGTTTATATCTATTACTTAATAAAGGTCTCACACTATAAGACTGTTATTAAATAACTATTTGCAATACTTATTTAACTATTTTATGTGTAAATATAAAAATAATATATTGCAATTAATTTCCCAAAATACCATATAACATAATAGATTAAAAAAAATCAGGATTAAAATGAAGCTAGTGCATGTATATCTGAAGTATGTAATATTAAGATTCCTTAAAAAGTAAAGTCTTCAGAAAATAATACTATATTTACAGTTATATAAAATATAAATTTGAAGATAATTTAGCATTTATAATTTTGTTGTCAAAGACATCATATGATGCACTTATACTGCTTCCCTGCAGTTGATCTATTATGTTTGTTTTGCTTTATGTTTATTTTAGACTATTTTTCCCTCAAACGGAGATTTGTCATGAAGCATTATGTATTTCCTCTTGTCTGGCAGTTCAATTTACAGGTAGCACATTTAGATTGGCAAGTTCCTGTTTCCTTCCCTTGTTCTCATTAACAGGGAGTCTTAATCTCCTCTCCCCAGTGCCTTTCTGAATAGTCACGCTGTATCACTATCCCATTGGGATCTAAACAAAGAGCGAGTAAAAAATTAGGATCAAAACCAAGTACCGTAAGTTTAAGTAAAAGGTCATAATAATGAAAAATCAATAATACATGAAGAGGCATTTTTAAATTAGTTTGATGCTTGTGTTGTGGTCTGTTACAGTTTCCATGATTTCACTACTTTTCAGTGAAATCTATGACAATATCTTCCACATTCTTTCATCATAACACATACGTATTAGGCTCTATTGCAGTCCCACCCCTGCATTGATTTTCAGTTTTCATGAACCTGGTCAATACTACTTTTCACGATCAGAAGGATTCCTACTGTGTTTGTAAGTGAATTTGTATGTGTACAAAAAACAAACAAACAAACAAACTATAGTGACCTGTTCTGAATTATATAATTGTCTTTTCTTCTTCTTGCCTTTGTATAGAGATGAGTAAAATAATAATAAAGGTAGGATGAGTTTTCTTCATCATTGTTATGTGGACTAAAAGTTCTTTCGAGATTCCAGTGCAGCCACGTAGAGGGAGGAATGAAATACCTGAGCAGCAACATCCCAACCTGATGCCAGATAGGTATTGATATTACACAGGGGCTGCCCAGCTGGGTGTGGAGGAAGATTCACACAAGAGAATGAGAAGTACAGCATTGTGTAAGCACTTCACAGGTTAGTTATTGCAGAAGACAATACCATTTTATTGAATATATTTTAATGATTTCTTAGAGGAAGGGGGAAGGAGAGAAACATCAATGATGAGAGATAATCATTGATTGACTGTCTCCTGTACACCCCACATTGGGGATTGAGTCCGCAACCAGGGCATGTGCCCTGACCAGTAATCATACCATAACCTACTGGCTCATAGGTACCCACTCAACCATTGAGTCATGCTGGGTGGTCACAATACCAGTTTATAATGTAAGCTGGATAATGCAAAGTCTTTTAAAAAATCAAAACAAAGTTTTACTTTATAAAGTTATCATTTAGCTAGCACTTAAGATTCCAAAGACTAAGAACATCATTAAAAAACAGAAAACAAACCCCCCCCCCCCTCAAAATAAAGGCAATATAAACCAAACAGTCCACGCAGTAAGGAATAGAGAATTGTGGACTTGTAGAAGAGGCAAGCATTTTGTTACAATCAAGTGTTGGTGACACTGAGAATGGTTATTTCAGTTCTTCAGGATGGGCAGTCAAGTATTAACAGAATAAAGTCTCTTTTAACATTTGTTAATATTCAAATAGTGTTGAACATACAGTAAGCAGTAAACTAAGTAATTTACTTTCATCACTTTATTTGATTCTCAAAACAATCTTTTGGTAGAATATAAAATTTCTGAAAGAAAGAAACTTAGTAAATGGTTGAGTCCCAAACCAATTCTCAAAGTCATTAGATCATATTGCCTAAGCATATAATAGAATCAAATCAAATTCTTGCAATGTACTATATGTGACTTGGATAGTAAATTAAATAATATATAGTCCTGCCCTAACTGGTTTGGCTCAGTGGATAGAGAGTCAGCCTGCAGACTGAAGGGTTCAAGGGCACACACCTGGGTTGCAGGCTTGATCGCTGGTAGGGGATGTGCAGGAGGCAGCCAATCAATGATTCTCTCTCATCGCTGATGTTTATATCTTCCTTTCCCTCTCCCTGCCTCTCTAAAATCAATAAAGTTATCTATACTAATAAAAGAGAATCATGCAAATTGACTGTACTTATGCTATGCCCACAAGCCATGCCCATCAGCAAATCAGGAGTGATTATGCAAATTAACCCAACCAAGATGGCGGCTGATGACAGAATTGGAGCAAGCAGGAGACTAGGGTTTCCCTTGCAATGGAGGAAGCCAAGCTTCCTGCCCTGGCCTCTGCTCAAGGCTACAAAGTTACATAGAGAAGATAAATAAATCCTAGATACTTGCTTCCAGCTAGCCCTGGCCTCTGCTCAAGGAGGCACTGAAAAAAATAAAAAAAGAAAAGAAAAGAAAAAGAAAAAAAGGAGGGGCTGGGACCTTGGGTCGCCTGAGGGTGATCAGGCCAGGATGGGACAGCAGGGGCCATTGGGGGTAAGCAGACCAGCAGGGGGTCCAGTTGGGGGTGAACAGGTTGTCAGCGGGGGTCAGTTGGAGATAATTAGGACAGCAGTGCAGGCAGTTGGGGGTGAGTAGGCTGGCAGCAGGGGATAGTTGGCAGGGTAGGGGGGAGAGAAAGCTAGCAGGCATACTGGTTAGGGGCAATCAGGCAGGCAGGCAGGTGAGCAGCTGGAGCCAGCAGACCCAGATTGTGAGAGGAATGTTGGACTGCCAGTTTAGGCCTGATCCCTGTAAAGTGGCAGTCAGGCTTCCTTCAAGGGGTCCTAGATTGGAGAGGGTGCAGGCCGGGCTGAGAAATATCCCCCAACCCCCATGCACAAATTTCACATGCTGGGCCACTAGTATTTAATAAAGGAATAATATATAGTCCTGATTGGAGAGTAAGGTTACAGTTATTATTACCAAATTTTATCATCTTGATAAAATTATGTTTAATAAACTCTCAGATATTATTTTATATCTATTATCAATTAATTCTTACAACTTGGCTAGCTTGCCAAAATTCTCTGGCCAAGAGTGGGAAAAATTGAAAAACTTGCTGATCCTCTGATATTTTTATTCATTCATTCATGTATTTATGAAATGATAATGATATAAAATACTGTGAACCATAAAAACATGGGTCCTCTTGACATTATTGTCATGCATTTAATAGAATTCTGATGTAATAAAAATTAATCACATCTTGATGTTTAGGAAATCTTACTTGCACATCACCATAGTCATACAGATTGAAAGCACAATTTCTTTAAAACAAACTTCTCTTATATTGCGGATCTACCAATTAAGGTGGCGAACCAAATATATAGATTGTAGAATTTAGAGGGGGAAAATGTCGATATTATTGAGAGGAAAATTCAGAGCTATAACTGAATTTAGCAATGAAGATTCACTGCAACTGCCTGGAGATTGCATTATTGCACAGTATTAAGTGCAAATTGGAAAGACAGTTAAGGGCAATAGATTGAAGGGCTGAGAACTTTATTCTCTGCAACTGCCTCTCCACCTACCCACTCTTGCTCTTAATCTTTGGCCTCTAACTATCCCTTGCCTTTCCACTGGATAAAATTGCGGTTGTTCAAGGAATGTTATTTACAACATAATGTCTCTATTTCCTTGAGCTAGCTGAATTCTGGCTGAAACTTGAATGTCCCCCTAAATCCCTATACCTTATTTTGCCCTTAGGCCCTAAGTTAAAACATTCCTTATGAGCCTCTTCATGGCAGCAGTTTGTAATGCTCTGCTTGGTTTTCTTCTATGGTATTAATATGGACATGTGTACATAATTGCCTGAAAATTGAAAACCACACACACACACAACACACTAAAGTACTCAGTGCTGCCTGTTATTTATAGATAAGACAATCTTCTTGCTATAGGACGCGCTTTCTGTTCCCCCTGTCTCCTTCACCCCCACAAAGGATTTAGAGCAGTGGTTCTCAGCCAAGTGGGATTCTCCTCCCGAGGGGACATTTGGCCATGTCTGGAGAAGCTTTTTGTTGTTACACTTGGGGACAGAAACCAAGGATGCTGCCAAATATCCCATGGTGCACAGGGAAGCCCCACAGCAAAGAATTATCCAGTCCCAAAAGTCAATAGTGCCCGGCTGGAGAGACTATGATTTAGACAAAGAAGTCAGTTACACTATATAAGAAATATACTTGTTACCAGACATGTAAAGCCCCAAGATTTAAAAATTTAATTTAGGGCATAACATTTATCTAGTGGTGGTTTGGAGTTTAAATATTCTTTTCCCCCATAGTAAAACACAGTTGATCTTTAAAAATATGCATTTATGTATATCCTATATAATAAAGAGCTAATACTAAACTAATTAAGCTGGATGGCAGGCGGAATGACTGTCCAGACGACCTTCCAGACAAAGCCAGGCTGTGAGGCCCGAGCCCCTTGCAAAATTTCATGCATTGGGCCTCTAGTATGCATACAAGTTCTTTGATATGCATAACCCATGGACACAGACAATAGGCTGGTGGAGGCCTGAGGCAGGGGTGGGCTAGAAGAGGTTAGTGGGAGAAAAAGGGGACATATATAATACTTTCAATAATAAAGATTTACCAATAAATACAAAAATAAAAAAATGTCTTTAATTTTTTAAAATCATTGATAACCCTTTTTACATTAAAGTACTGTTGGCATACCATATCATATGAGTTTCAGGTGTACACGTAGTTATTCACTATTAATATACCTTACAAAGTGACCACCATGATATATCTGGAAAACATCTGTCACCAAATAGTTACTATGATACTTTTGACTATCTTCCCTATGCTATGCATTATATCCCTGTGGCTTATTTATTTTATAACTGGAAGTTTGTCCCCTTTATTTTCCTTCATCTTTAAAAAAAAATTAAAAAAAAATATATATATATATATATATATATATATATATATATATATATATTAATTATTGATTTTTTACAGAGAGGAAAAGAGAGGGATAGAGAGTTAGAAACATCAATGAGAGAGAATCATCAATCAGCTGCCTCTTGCTTACCCCCTAATGGGGATGTGCCCACAACCAAGTTACATGAGCTGCCTCTTGACCGGATAAAACCTGGGACTTTTCAGTCCGCATCCCAAAGCTCTATCCATTGAGCCAAACTGTTTCGGCTCCTTTCACCTTCTTTGTCCATCCCCACCTCCACTCCCCTCTGGCACCCATCAGTTTGTCCTCTATATTTATTACTCTGTTTTGGCTTTGTTTTGTTCGTTCACTGTTTTTTAGATGTTTTTAACTCCATGTATAAGTGAAATCACATGATATTTGTCCTTCTGTGTCTGACTTATTTTACTAAACATGCATTTTAAAATAGGTTTCTAGAATTGAAAGAAATTTTAACATTCTCAAAACTCTTACATATTTCTATTTCATTTAGCACATCTCTATAATTAACTCCATTTTCCCCAAATATACAATGAGATTGACACTAATAGTATGATTTATTTGTGCTGATTAAATTCTTCCCTAATTATTAAGAGCTAAAAATAGGACTAAATATTCATTTTGCATAGTTAAAGATTTTTTTAAATAACAAAACGGATGTTCTTATCAATTTACAAATGATTACTCTTCCTTTTGATTGCACTTACATGTTTAAACTTTCAAAATTATTTATATTAATATGTATTAGCATTAGCCATTTAAAAAAAGAAAATCTTTCATATCTGTCAGATATTAATCCCATTTTTTGACATCAATATTCATGTTTCTGACAAAATCACTTTTGACCATTCTACATTTTAAAAAATATATATATTTTATTGATTTTTTACAGAGAGGAAGGAAGAGGAATAAAGAGCTAGAAACGTCAATGAGAGAGAAACATTGACCAGCTGCCTCTTGCCCACCCCCTACCGAGATGTGTCCACAGCCAAGGTATTAATACATGCCCTTGACCGGAATCGAACCCGGGACCCTTCAGTCTGCAGGCTGATGCTCTATCCACTCAGCTAAACCAGTTTCGGCCATTCTACATTTTTTAATTGTCAGCTTACAATTATTTAAATACTATAACTTGGTACAGTTCTAAAATGTGAAAGTGATACAGATCTAAAAGTTGCATCAACAAAAAAACCAAAAGTAATATTTTGAATTAAAATTTTATATTTAAATTTGAAAAAATTAACACTAGTATAAAATATATACATTATGCAGAAGATTTAGTCCATCAAAGTATAAAATGAAACGACAAGATGTCTGAAAAATAGGAACTCTTCTGCATAATATAATTCTTATTGTAGGTTTTAATAAAAATTATCTTGGCAGTCAGACATTTATCTCTGTAGTGTGATTAAAACTAGTATAAATTTAAGTCCCTTTTAATAGCTCAAAAATTTTTTACAAAATATTATGTATCTGTGTGTGTATGTACTTTACCATCAAAACAGCAGAAAAGTGTGTGTGTGTGTGTGTGTGTGTGTGTGTGTGTGTGTACATGTGTGTATACCTTTGTACTCTTAATGTCCATCACTGTCATATAGCAGTGACCCTATGTCAACCAGAAAAAGGTTGGAAAGAAGAAGCAGAAACAGGGACAAGATTCTAAGGGAGAAAATAGTCTGTGAAAACTGAATTGTCTCAATATTCACATTTAAAACCTATTCATAGATCTTAAAATAAGTCCCTCTGGTGTTAAAGATGAATGAAATTGGTCCTGTTTTTTGTTTCTGTTTTTTTTTTTTGTTGTTGTTGTTTCTGTTTTTTGTTTTTACCAACTCACATGGTAAAGAATTATATAAAGATGTTATTTTATGAGTATCCATATCATGGACAGTGTTTACCAAACACAGGACAGTGATGTGGCTCTTCCTGGCACTGGCAATAAGGGACCTATTATTATGGCAAATGTGGAAGTTTTAAAACAATAATAAAGCCAACCAAAAATGTGGTCTGCTTTTTCTCATCACCGTGCACTGGCAATTCTGAATAATGTCAGTGGTAAATATTTCTCCCGTGGGGACAGGCTGTTCCCGCTGTCAGCTATCCCTCTTGGTAGATCATTGCTCATGGACAACTTCCCTAATCACCTCAGGGTAGATCAGATACTCAATGCACAGCCACTTCCCTACAATCTTACCTTTGTCTTAGTGCTTTCCACAATTAAAATAAATAGTTATGTATTTGATTAATCATATAACCTTTTTCCCATCCAAATTATGATCTTCAAGAAAGGAAAGCCATTTTTATCTTCTCCAGGGTAGCCAAAGAGCCTTGTATTCTGAGACTCATAGGTAGATAGATGCTTAGTGAATTTTTATTAAATTAATGCATGAAAGATAAATTGATGGAAAATGAACTAATGAATGAATGAATACAGCCTAATATCTAACTTAAACATTTATGAAATTTTTCATCAATTGTGTCTATATTTTAGAATCCTGAATCATACTATTATTTATTTAGCCATCTGTAACAGATTGAATAAGTCTCCACTAAACCTTTATTTAGCAGAGACTGTCAAATGAACATGATTAAACAATTTTCAAAGTTACATGTTTTTATTTTTTTTTTCTGAAACTGAGGGTGAGATAATGTGACCACGGTCTTAAAAAAATATTCTATTGAAGACATTGAAGTTATATTATTTTAGTGATATTGCTTGATGAACACTTGTATCAATTTTTTAAAAAAATTATTTTACTCATTTCTTCTTACTAACTTTTAAATGATTTATCACCTACATGGTACTGCTACATCTACAAGTGCTTCTTTGATGTATTACAACCAGCTATGTCTCAGTTGATTGGGTATTAGGCCTTTAGTCACAAGTCACAAACACCAAGGATATTTAATATATTTTTAAATATGTAAGTGAAAATCTTGAGTTATTGATATAAGAGGTGGAAGGTTCATTATCTTGGTGTGTAGTTTGGAGGTTCTTTTAATTTCTCCGATCAGGTATCTCTTTAGCTTTGCCCCAGCACTGGCTCTCTTTGTGGTTGTAGAAGGGCTAAAACACTTCCCAGCTTCACCTCACAGCTATCTACACAAGAGATTTTTTTCCAGAACCCTCACTATCAATTTCCCTTCAAGTCTTATTGGCCACAAGTGAGTCACATGCCCATCCCCAAGCAAAGAGGAATGTCATCACTGTGACTGACTCAGACCGATCAGGGTCTCCTTAGAATTGGGATTGTTGCACCCTTCCCCTAAATAACGTTCCGTGGATTAATTCCAGAAAAAATGCATATCTCTCAGCACCATAGAGAGAAAAGATAATCTACATTATAAGATCCCTTCCCAGTCCTTTCCTGCCAAAAGATGTTCTGGTCTTAAAAATAATCCTTTCTTTTCTTTTCTTTTGTTAAAACCTCCTCTACCCCACCCTTTTTCATAAAAAGACAAAACAAAAACAAAAACTTTTATTTTGTACAGTTCCTAAGAAGATGAGATACTTCCCATCAGGAATCCAATAAGAGCCCTCATAATTAGGCAATAACATTTCTGCCACACTAAGTATTTTTCAAAAAACTGTCTTAGTATCCATATTTTATTAAAAAAAAACAAAAAAAAAAACTTGGAGACTATTCTTTACACTATACACTATAAATCATTGATATACATTTTTATTGCATCTTGACTTTTGGATTTTAGAATGATGCCCTTTTTCTCTACTATTTAGTTGATATGATGTCATTAGCATTCTGGTTTCTCATAAAACATTTTAGAAATAAGGAATGTGATTTAAGGAATAGAAATAACTTCTAAACAAAAAAACAAACAAAACACCTATCATTTAAAAATGATAATTGAACCACTTCTTTCCATTTTGATGCGTTTTAATCTCCTTTATTGTGAAATGTTTTAAAATGTTTTCAGTGTTCTTTTGCAATTAGGTTTTGGACAGATTTTTCTTTTCTTTTAGAAATAGATTTTTGGAATGAGGTCATTCTTTGATAATGTGATTCACTGTCTGGGCCTCTTAGGCAGCACAATTCAGTCCCTTCATAGTTCTGGTCTTTGTACTGAATGGTGGGCTTCACATTTCACTAGTGGAGAATTTATTATGCTTTCCTTAACAGCTCCACTTCCTCTCAGATATAAAAATCATCTTACTTAAAACATTAAAAAGAAATATATATTGTATTTACCAGTTACTAAAATGTTGGATAATGTCTAGAATGTCCTTTAATGTCGAACAATGTAATTCATAACTCTGCTGCAATTCTTCTCAAAGCAGAAACACATTCTCCAATATGAAGCCATGATTAAACAGGAGGTTTATAGCAAAATTTAATAGAAAACATAACTCTTTTAAAGTTCTAGAATTACCCCCAAAGTGTAAAATATGCCAGGACCAATGTAGAACACTATACTTTGTTAGGCATGAGTATAATTATCTTCCTTCCTTCCTGTTTCTGAGGGGTGGAGAATAGATAGGATTTTAGTGGCTGGAACAGCAATTTTTGTAGATAGTTGTAAATAAAGGTCCAGTACTTCTCCATATTTGTGGATACCACAGAGGATTTATTTTATTCCCACATCTCACACATCCCATCTGCACAGCCAAGGAGTATGGCAGAGCTATGTGCAATTGGCCCATAAATGACCTGGGGCTACGGTCCCTCACACAGTAAAATCTGCATATAATTTTTGACTCCCCCAAAATTAAGAACTGTTAAATAATAAAATTGAACCAAGTAAATTTAAAGATACATTTATCTTTAATAGGCCCTAAATGGTGTCACTCGTACTAAAAGCCCATGATACCAAACCTAGATTTAAAAAGTGATCAAGCAGTAGTTTCAAACTCTCAAAAAAAAAAAAAAAATAGCCTTAATCAGCCAATCTGGAATTTTCCAGTGAACATCAAGGAGGTAATATGACACTTGGGTTCTCATCACCCCCAAACAAGACACCATAGAGAGAAAAGATAATCTACATTATAAGATCCCTTCCCAGTCCTTTCCTGCCAAAAGATGTTCTGGTCTTAAAAATAATCCTTTCTTTTCTTTTGTTAAAACCTCCTCTACCCCACCCTTTTTCATAAAAAGACAAAACAAAAACAAAAACTTTTATTTTGTACAGTTCCTAAGAAGATGAGATACTTCCCATCAGGAATCCAATAATAGAATTAATTAGATCCTCTAATTTACTCCACTGAATTTTATTCTTTGATACTACTAATAGCCTATTGTGACCTTACTTATAACATAAATAGTTGGTGAACACCTAGTTTGTATATGTATCATGTACTGTATTCTTCAAATAAACTAAGCTAGAGAAAAGAAAATGTTACCAAGAAATCATAAGAAAGAGAAAATGCATTTATAGTGTTTCTTGAAAAAAATCTGTTTATATGTGGACCTGCCCAATTCATACCATTGTTGTTCAAGGGTCAACTGTACTTGAATTACAACCAAAGAAACTAAATAGAGACCCTGGCCTGCTTAATATAAGATACAGAGGTTAAACTAAGGCTGTATAGGAAACCAAGCTCTGTGTCAAACTAGAGAGATGAGCTAGGGGATGTATCATGCATAAAAGGTGATCTTTAAAATTAATTTGTCTTAATAACTTAATCACTCCTACTCTTACCTGAGCATACCTTCCAAATGTTGGCAGATTTTCCTTTTTTGTCAGTTCAGGCAGGAACATGAGGACTGGAGACACAACCCCACATACTTGGGTGGCTAGTTAAGAGCATTGTATAGCTTCAAGGTCCACAAGAAAATATGTTTATGTTTAAGGTACAAAACTAGCATTGCTTTTATTTGAGGAAATTATAATGACTTCTGAATTAGTAATTTTATTTAGGAATGTTGAAACGCTATTTTAGGTCAATGTAGGATAAGATCCAATGTGAATTTTATGGCAAAAGTAATTTTGTGCATTTAACATTCTAAAATAAACTATATTAAGTATCAGCTTGTAAAAACCCAATAGAGTTTGATTGAGACAGACTTTCAATCTGAAGTACGGTAATAGAGCGCTAGAAAGTAGGATCTCAAAAAGATTATAAATTAGCACTTCTGATTCTCTTATTCAAGAAGGAGACAGTTTGATTCCAGAAGTTGAAGTGCCTTGACTAATGGATTGACTGTGGAACAAATGAGAACCAGTCTTTGCTCTGGAGTGGTATCTTATCCACTATGCTTTTGTATGTAATGAAAAGAACTGTAGTTAGAAATAAAATGTCTTAAGAGAAAAATCCTATGAACATCTCTGTTAAGACATGAAGTATAATGTCTTATAATACTACAGTTTGGGGGAGATTGAGTGGCCTTTATGATTTATGACAACTGGCATACTGTTCTTTTCACAGTGTTTTCTAAAGTACTATGGAATTGGTGTGTTCATTTTCTGTGTTGGATTACAAGGTGTTTTAAAAAGTTTCTAACTTTTTTTTCCCCCATGGCATTTTATTTTCTCAGTGAGAAATTGTTTACATTAGCTTCTTTTCCTGAACAGAATCTTTGACCTTGGTCTGGTATCAAATGAGGACTCTTTTTGATGTTATTGCCTCAAGTGTTGTAGCCACGTTGATAAAGATCTGGAAATGAAAATAGCAATCTCTTAGTAAATCTGATTGAGGAGAAAGCTTAATTGTTACATTGCAAGAAGGTTTATTTAGAATTAGCTATCCCATCTAAAGTAAATTAGTTGTAGGGATGCCATGTAGTAGGGACCTGATCACAATAATAACTTGAAATATTGAAAATCTATAACCTATTATGCATATATCACATCAGACTAAATGCATATGAAGGTCCTTATTAGGTTGAATTACGTGTTTTAGATTTTATGAAAGACAGTGTTAAAGAAGATGTAACTAAGGAGAACTGCTGTAGTGAAAAAAAATTACAGCAATTGAGGAATAGTTTTGCTGAAAAAAAGATCAGTGTGAGCTAGATAGTGGCTTCCAAGTATGTGTAGAGTGAACGAGTGCTTAGACAGACTTCTCAGTCAGTTGTGTGGTAGAGAGCGGAGCTAAAGGCAGTAGTGGGCAATGGAATAAAGCCGATTTTGCCCTATAGGAGAATTTCATAACAAGTAGAGCTTTCAAATTAAAAAGAAAAGTCAATTGACTTTGCAGCTGGCAAAGTCATAGTCTTTTCCTGAATTGGGGGCCTACATCAGATGGAAAAGTTAACTCCACAATCTTCAACACGTCTCCCAATACTAAGTTTCTATGAGGCTACCATTCGTGTTGGCTCATGATGACAAAGAGTCATCCTCTGAGAAAATGAGAGAGTATGCTTCACGAAAGATCAACTACATTATAACTCCCTGAGGCTTAAAAATATGATAAAATCAAGCTAAATGTTTACCCCCATGAAATCTAATCATATACTATATTATGCTCAGTGTAAAATTAAAGAACAGGTTAAATAAAAGGGCATGCCCTTTTGATGTGTACTTTCAGAAGGGAAGGTGGGAATTAGAATAACCACTTCATATCTCACCAATCTCAAATGCCAATTTTTACTTTTCTACTCTGTATTCTTTCTCCTTGCTCTTTTCCTCAAACTCACCCCAAAACCAGGTAAACAGAGAGACACTGCAGCAGTAGATATGTACTCTGAGTAATGAATCCGAAAATTAAAAAGATTTTTCTAATTCTGGACTCGGCACATTTATGAATGCAGGGAAAGCTGCATCTATGGCTTTGTAACTAAAACAGTAGAAGGCTATGGCTTGGTGGGAATAAGGAAGCTTATAATTGTATGAAATTGAAAAATCCCTGATATTAACTGGACTTTTTTAACACAAACATAGACATATGTAATGTCTACTTGAGCCAAATGCTTTTCATATCCCTCTTTGATTTGTTGACAAGTAGACTGAAGATAAATGACTATAAAACCTTTGACTACAAATTATAATTCTTTGATATAAAGAATGCCTCAAAAGTAAAGATGAAATTTTAAATTTCAAATTATGGACACATGGTAAAATGAATTAGAAAATGTGAGAAGTGCATATGATAAAATGCCATGCAACAATTTGTATACATGATTTGGACAAATTTCTTAATTATTTATTTTTTATATTTATATTTATATTTAATAAAATATTAATACATTTCCAAAAGTTTAAATAATTGCTAATGGCAACAATCCATTTAAATTTCACAAAGCAATATAATTTTAGGTTTGGAAATGTAGTTTAAATCATATCTTCTGTTCTTTACATTTTACAAGTGTACAATCTGACACTTAGTTGGAGACAGTACTAATATATGACCTACTCTAGGTCACAAATTGTTTCTTTAGTGTCCGCCAAATATGTAGTTCTATTCCAAGAATAGCTGAAGGCAGAAGCAGAAATGTATTGAAAGTTTGTAAAACAACATGGATCAACATTTCATGTGATATATTTCCTAATAGCTGTTCTGTTTGTTAAGGGAATTTTACATGGAGTCCCTGATACTGATTTTAAAGTAAATCCCATTTAAAAAAATAATGTAAAAGTGAATAGTTTTCCCTGGACAATAGGACCTATTAGAGATATTCACATTAGCCTGAAATTCTCAACAGTAAATTGATGCATATTCCATTCATAAGGGAAATTTGATTTATTGACTTATGTACCTTTATATTATGTTATTCATTAATAGATCACAATGATTCCCAAGTTAATTCTAAAATAAAAATCATTAAGAACCTGCTAAGTAATTAACCTTACAATTAAAGTGCTCCATTACCCCTAATTTATGTTCATTTGACCTAAGTTCTTCCCATTTTTCACAAACAGACCAAAAATTGAAACTTAAAGAAGTAGGTTTACAAATCTTTATTACTTTAAATTTAAAAGGTCACTCAATTTGTAATATTTTGTTTAAATTGCAAATCTTGACTTGATTTGAATCAATCATGTCATTCATTATTAAAGTCTATCTTATTCTCTTCTACTCTTTTTATTTTACCAAATGATAAGTCCTTCTTTTCATTATCTATTTTCAGATTTTATAGCCATGTTCACTCTGGCTCTTAGAAATAATCCATAAACATTTTCTGTCTCAAATATCCTCCTCTAAACATATATTCTTATCTACTTGGAATGCTGCTTGTATTCTCTTTTCAGCTTCTTATTTTTACTTTTTTTAATAGCAGAATATATATATATATATATATATATATATATATATATATATATATATTTCTATCACTTGCTATTATTTTAAATATATTCATTTCTTTATTAAGTGTTTACTGAACAACCAATGTTTTGCTGTAGGTGTATTTATGAGCCACAAATTCATTTATATGCTTGCTTATTTATTTAATATTTATTTGAGTTTTCAAAGAGTTCAACTGAGAAATATTGAACAATGAATAAAAGGACATGTTATAATGTGGTCTTTGGTTGGTTATTAGGAGTTATGTTTTTAGCATTGATTCTTGCTTACTTCAGACACACTGGCCTTCTTTCTTTCTTTCTTTCTTTCTTTCTTTCTTTCTTTCTTTCTTTCTTTCTGTTTGTTTTTTGTTAATCCTCACCTGAGGATAATTTTTTCATTGAATTTTGGAGAAAGGGAGAGAGGGAAAGAGAGAAACATAGATGTGAGAGAGACACATCTATTGGTTGTCTGCAAACTTGGTATGTGTCCTCAACAAGAATTGAACCTGAGAACCTTCAGTCCTTGGGCCAGTTCTCTAACCACTAAGTAAACCAGCTAGGGCTGCCTTCTTTCTTTCTTTCTTTCTTTCTTTCTTTCTTTCTTTCTTTCTTTCTTTCTTTCTTTTTTTTTTTTATACATTTTTATTATTTTTTTTTAAAGAGGAAGGGAGAGTGAGAGTGAGAGAGAATGATGAGGGAGAATCATTGATCAGCAGCCTCCTGCAGGTCCCCTTATGGGGATCAAGCCCGCAACCCCAGGCATGTGCCCTTGGCCAGAATCAAACCTGGGACCCTTTAGTCCGCAGGCCGACGCTCTATCCGCTGAGCCAAATTGGCTAGGGCTAGCCTTGTTTCTTGATCTCTTCAAGCATCAGAGTCTGACAGTCCTCTGCTCAGAGTCTGTCTCTGAAGGCTCCAGGAAAGCATCCACTTATATCATTTTCTGTTCCCTTCTCCTGACTTCATTTTCTTCATAGTATGAATCACTGACATTACATTATCCTACATAATAAAAGTGTAATGTCCTAAGTGTCCGACCAGTTGACCAGTTGCTATGATTCGCACTGACCACCAGGGGGTCAGGCACATCAATCAATAGGTTAGCTTGCTGAATCGCTCCTGCATTTACCCTCTCCATCTCCACAGGCAGACCCACAGCACTTCTGGGATTTATCACAAGGAGTCAATATTTAAAATATATGTCTATATAAATACACAGAAGATGATTTGAATACAAATATACAAAAATTGACTTCTTAGTTACCACTTAGATTAGTCCTTAAGAGTTTTTAGTTACTGCTTTATAATCATGTAAGGCTTAACTGAAAGGAATTTAGACATAATGTCTTAACCCTTATTGGCATAGCTGTAATAAGTTACTTATAGGTAATGCTTAATTATTAATAATAATATGTAATGAGTCATTATTGATACTAATAATATGCATATAACAATTAATCTATTCCATACATATTATCTAGCCTACTCTGAGTCAGGAGTTGGTCTAAGAATTGAAGATTTGAAGATCTAAAAAACACTTCCTTGCATTTCTTGAACTGAAATAGGGAGACAAGTAAAAACCATAAAGTGACCATTCATAAAATAATTATGAATATATAATGAGGTTTATAGAGAAAATGAATAAAGAATTGAAAATAATGGTCTACGTATTAGATAGGTTGTGAACAAAACACTTCTCTGAGGAAATGACAATTAAGAGAATTAATTTGAGACCTGGAATCAAATGGCACTTTTTTTAATGCTGTGTGTTAGTAATTCAGTCAGTGTTGCAATCCTAATTCGATTCAAATTAATTTATATATTTAAAAATAAATGTGTTCTTATTTTATTTTATTGAAACTCACATCAGATAATAGCTCATTATATCTGATATCCTAAAGGCTATTAATTCAACTACAATCATTTTAAATAATTCTAGTTAACTTCTCTTATAAGTAAACTAGAGGCCCGATGCACAAAGATTTGTGCAGGAATGGGCCTTCCTTCCCCTGGCTGCCACCTTTTCACCTTTCTCCAGCCCAGAGCTGCCTTTCTGCCTTTCCATGCTGCCGAGAGGCCCTGTGCTGAACACATGTGTCATTGCTATGGTGATGACGCAAGCGTCCAACCCCCAGCCTCTTGGTGTCTGTGTATGCAAATTAATCTGCCATCTTTATTGGGCTAACCTGCCATCTTTGTTGCATACTCACTCCTGATTGGCTGATGGGTGTCGTGAAGGTACAGTCAATTTGCATCTTTTTCTTTTATTAGTGTAGATAGGGAACTTAAGATATATTGTGAAGTTTGTAGAGCAGTTGCTAAGGGGTTTCAGACTCATGGCTAAGAATTTGATAACTAATATGATGAAATAGGACCCCTTTGGTAATATGAGGACATTTATTCCATTTTTTAATTTAGGCTACTTTTTCTTTTAGTTTTTTACATTTCAAATAATGTTACCAGGCTCAGGATTTTAGAAATTCTCTTAATGTAGAGGTTAAGAAGCTAAACATTTGGTTTTATTAGCTTGAAACCAGAAACATATGACTTTCATTTGGATTTTCTATGGGCACCTTTTTAACAATAGGGCAACAAAGAAGTTGTAAAAGGAAAGATTATGAAAGGAATATTTCTATTGTCATGTATTTCCCTTTCTTGCTCTTATTTAACAATACCCCTTCCTGTACACATCTAGCCTTCTCTTTCTTTATACCAGTTATTTTAGAGGCATTCAATAAGATGACAGTAAGCTAGTCAGGTTAGGTTTAAAAAAATGTATTCTCTTCTTATAGCAGCTCTGCACTTTGTATGGCTTCTATTAGCACCATAAATTCTCAAGGATGATCTTCCATGATGTCCATCACAACCATTAACACATCAGGTGTCAAGTAGTCAAAAGAGAGGAATTAGAAAGTAACCAAAAGGTTGGATAAAGTACAAAAGTTTTATTTCATCCTATCTGGAAAAATCATACCTCAAGAAATACACAGCCATACACCAAGGCAGAGCTGTCTGTGTTTTTAGCATACCTTCTTATTTTCTCTGAGGGCAAATCAGTTATTTTAAGTTTTTTCAAAGGAGAAGAGAAGTGCAGACTGGAGAATAAGTTTTGGAACATGACTAACAGTACCGAAATAAAGTCATACATATTTAAGATGACTTATATTACTAACGCTCATGCACATTGTATATAACACTAATACAAGACTGAATTTCTTCCTCAGGAGTCCTACACTCCCCGAGTGGGGTTATTGCTTCATTAAATTACTTGAAGTTTGCCCAGTTCCATATAGAATGGCATCATAACCAAAAGTAGTATCTCAGTTCTGGGGAGACAAGAAGGGTAACATTACTATAATTCATTCTTAGAAATAGGCAATACACTGAGAGGCACCATGCATACATCGAGTGCAGAGGTAGAATTACTCCACATAGAATAAAGAGTCTTCTGTAGGGAAGTGGAATGCAATGCATACCAAACTTTACAGCAAGGTGTATCAAGTAAAAAACTTGGCAGATGTTTCCATTATCAACTTTGTTTCTCTGAACTAATAACTCAGCTCTAACCAATAATTTCAGTCCAAAAAAAAAAATCTGTATCTATTTAGAAAAAGTAATGATTTAAATGTAGTCAGATAAATTGTATTGTAAAACAGATTCTCAAATAGATATGAATCCATATTTTAATTGTTGGCCTATGAGAGAGTAGGTCAAACTAAAAAAAAAAATGATGGCTTTGATTCTAAAACTGAACAAATTGGAGATCCTAACTCTGCCTTTGGTTGCTTTTGAGTTAGTTTACTAACAGACCAAAAAACAGAGTCAAGGAGGTAGCTAAGAAAATAACTGACATGAGCTGGCATAGCTTCCCTGAGCCTCTTTCAGAGGTACGCTGAAGTTTGGTGGTCAGGGCAGTGTTATCAGGCTGAAGTGCCCTCCTGACCAAAGGGCTCCAGGGCTCAATCAGCAGGGAGAGGAAGGAGGCTGGCAGGGAGGCTTCCTCATCTAACTATCTTCCAACACACTAGCTGCTAGCTAGAAGCGATGGGTGGCTAATTCAGTTCAAATAGATTAAAATGAGATACAATCAAAGATCCAGTTCCTCAGTTTTACTAACTGTAAAAGCTCTCAGTCTCTCCAATTGACTAGTGAACCGTTTGGACAGCACAGTTAGGACATTCCCTTTGCCCCAACAAGTTCTATTGGCTGTTACTGGCCTCGCACATAAGGCAGCTGTTGCTATGCCACAGTAGCTTGCTCCTCTCTTCTCTTTCTCGCTGGGTCGTTAAGTCTTCCAGAGGTCTGTCTTTTCCTTACTGGGGAAAGTTGTAAAGATATAATACCAACGAGCATATCAAAATACTCATATTGTTTAAAATTTCTGTGGGCAGCACATGCCTCTCTATGTGAATTACAGGGGGGAGTCATTCTCTTGTTGATCTGGGATAATAAACGCACTGACAGGAGTATCGTTTTGCTCATACAGTTTTCTTACCCCAACGTGTGTCCCCACCCGCTTTTTTTCTACCTCAATTCCTCTTTTGCTCCCTGCAGCATTTTTAAGCAAAGCTCACTACCTAAAATTATCTCATAATTTAATAGTTTTGCATATTTAATGGCATTTATTATGCTTGTAGGTTAACTGTAGGATTTAGTGTTCTTCTTGAATTGAAACATTATTTTCTCTACTTAATTACGGGTTTGTGTGTGTTTTTTTGTTTGTTTGTTTGTTTGTTTTGCCTGTTTTCTAGTGCCCATGGCTTTTATTTCAACTTATGTTGAGTATTTGTCTTTTGATGTAGGACCCGCAGTTAATATTTGTTGTTTAATTGATTTGCAGCATTTAAAAAAAAAAGAAAAGAAAAAAGGTGAGAATTTGAATGCAAGGACTTCATTAAGTTCAGAATATCTATAGGAGGGGTTGGATGATGGGGAATTTGGCACCACAGTTCAGGTTCAAGACATCCGCTTTCATAGGTAGAAATTTAATCTGGTCTGGATCTCAGATGTAAGTAGAATGCAGTTAATGAATTCACTTACACTAAACTGAGAAGAGGCAGGGATATATGAACTGGATTTTAAATTATTAATTTTTACTGAGAAATAACTATGTTAGATGAATCATTATTTGACTGTTTCTTGTGGTGGTGTCCCCTGGGAAGTATTCAGTGCATAGGACTATGATGTGAGCCTCCACCTTCTGACACAGTCATCTTTAGCTAAGCCAATATTCTATCTGCTCAAGGATAACTTACTATGATTGTGACAACACAGCTTTAGTGATGTTTTTGTGTTTGTTATTTTTTTGGGGGGAGTGTATTAAAAATAAGGAAAAAAGAAGAGAGACATGAAGTACATGTTTTAATTTAAAAGCACATTCAGCCTGGCTGGTGTTGCTCAGTGGTTAAGCATGGACCTATGAACCAGGAGGTCACGGTTAGATTCTGGGTTAGGCATGTACTCAGGTTGTGAGCTCCACCCTCAGTAGGGGGCATACAGGAGGCAGCCAATCAACGATTCTCATCATTGATGTTTCTATCTCTCTGTCCCTCTCCTTTCCTCTATAAAAGTCAATAAAAATATTTTTTAAACATAAAAATAAAAGCACATACCAATTATAATAAAATAAAACCTTAGAGATCTAAGGCAAACATTGACCATTAACTAGGTTTTTTTTAAATTCTTGTTGCTGTGAAGCAATACTTTTTTAAAAAAATATATATTTTATTGATTTTGTACAGAGAGGAAGGGAGAGAGAGAGTTAGAAACATCGATGAGAGAGTCATCGATCAGCTGCCTCTTGCACACCCCCTACCGGGGATGTGCCCGCAACCAAGGTACATGCCCTTGACTGGAATTGAACCCGGGCCGACGCCCTATCCATTGAGCCAAACTGGTTTCAGCACTTTTTTTTTTTTTAATAATACAGAAATGGCATGTATTTTATGTCCTGTGGTTTGACTCACATAAAACAAGCATATTTTCTTTGAGCATTTGGGGGTATCTGGTTGTTGAGCCCCATTTGTCATCTATTTTAACTGATATCACCACAAATATAATCATATTGTCTTAAAAGATACATTGTTATTATTTTCTATTGTCACAGTACTCCTTCTGCTATTCATAAGTTTCATAATTTTAAATAAAAACATTTCATATTCTCCACACAATCTAAGAGATTTCACATTGAAATTATGCATTTTTGAATCTGCATAGCAGCCCTTTGTGTCCAGCCAGTATAATGCTGAGTTTCTGTAATTATTCATTTATTAACAAGAGAAAAGCATCACTTTACATCACTGTAGCTGACTAATTGTCCCATGTGGACACTGTCTGGAGAGTCTAGTTTGCTGTATTTAATTTAATAGGTATTTTTTAAAAGATAATGTTACCTTATAATTCAATAGAGCTTTTTGCTTACAACACTAAAACTGGGTTAAAGAGAGCACTGGGTCTAGAATCAATTTATTTCAATATAAATTCTATCTCTCCAATAATGATGCTGTTCTTCATAATGTCTAAGGAAATGGTCTTTCTGGCTCTGGCTACCACGGGTAAGGAAAAATATTCCACTCTGCATCACATTTTAATAAATTCTGTTAAGTAACATTAGGAGCATTATTTTTATGTTCTATGGAATGGTATCAGAAAATAAAACTCTAGTTTTCATCAAATTTAAATAACTGAATCATGAAAAGTATTTGACTCTATCACTGTATTTCTCCTTGGCAATTATATTTGTCATTAGATAATGTATTTACTTTTCTCTTTTTTGCAATTTTAGCACTCATGCTTCTTCAGTAGAGAAGGGAATTTCTAGTCAGCTTTTTAGCGGATTTTCAAAATTATTTGAAAAACAATGACCTTGCTTTCACAATCTTAAGGGACAGGAACATGCTGACTTGTTATTGAGCCATCAGATAGTTTTGAGAGTTTTTGGTTTTCTCATTCCAAATTGTGTTATTTAGTCTTTATTCTTTGCTCTGTGGTTAAG
The DNA here is from genome assembly GCF_014108245.1 of Pipistrellus kuhlii. NCBI lineage: Eukaryota > Metazoa > Chordata > Mammalia > Chiroptera > Vespertilionidae > Pipistrellus > Pipistrellus kuhlii. The sequence goes on from NW_023425584.1 coordinate 39,294,621, forward strand.
AATTATAGGCTGATCTAACATATTGAGAATTTACCAATCCTTCTACTTCTGTGAAACTTTTTTGCTTTCTTTTAAATATCATAAAACTGAGTGAAAATAATGAGACATTTCAAAAAAATTCCAACTGTTGCATAATGAAATTATTTTTCCATCTATTTTTTATACTTAGGAAATATGTAAGACAGATTTTTTTTAAAGGAAAAAAAATCTGAATGTAGATGTTGTTTCTACTACTTTCTAGCTGTGTAAATACCATTAAATCATGCAATCTTCCTGAGAATGTATAAATTTGGAAAAATTATTTACATTTAACTTCACAGATAATTGCTAAAATATTTGGCAAAATTGATAAATATATACATATTCAGGTAAAATATTTTGTTATGAATTTCTCTTTTGAATTGGGTCAATACCATTTTCTGTTCTATTACAGACTTTTTCAGTTTTTCTAAATATTTTTTTATGTATAAGACTTTTGCAATGGCATATGACTAATGCATGATTCCTGACAGTGCAAAGGAAGCCCCTGTTTGATGTTTACCAGGTGTGTTCTGAGGATCAATCTAGATTTAGGGCAGTGCTGTGACAGATGAACAAATGTCCTTTTTATCAATGACTTCATTAACAGAACTGTCCTGCAGGTTTGTACAAAAACATTTGATTCCCTCTTTCATCAGCAAAACAAAATATCAATAGTTCAGTCGTCTGTCATAGAATTCAATATTGGATTGACATTGAATCATTATTTGCCAAAGGCTTAACCGAGTCACTTGATATTTTCCTCTGCTGCGCATGTTAACTACACATTTCTTTAGACACAACACTGACTAAAAACAGTGGGCAATTGGAAAGGTACATTTTATTTTAATGCTATGAAACACATTCTCATCACCACCCTCTAATATATAAGCAAGTCAGCCTAAACCTGGGTCACTCCTGGAAAGAAGGAAGTTGGAGGGAGAGGCAGGCTGTGATTTACAATTATCTGATTAATTTTCAAAATGCCTCTTGGGGTTAGGTAGTGGTATGCCCATTCTATAAGTGAGGGAATGGAGACTGAGGTATTAAGTATTTGGACTGTGATAAGCACAATGGCCTCCCAAAGATGTCCATGCCCTAATCTTTGGAACCTGTGGATATGCCGTTACATGACAAAATGAACTTTGAGGATATAATAAAGGTCATAGAGCTTAAACCGTGGAGATTATTCTAAATTATCCAGGCATAAACTAACAACATGGGTCCTTGAAAGCAAAACAAAACACAAACAAGCAAGCAAACAAACAAACATCTCTTCTGGCTGGAAGCAGAAGAGATGAAACAGAAAAGTCGGATTTGAAGCACCTGTCACTCCTATGTGCTTGTTAATGACATTCAACATGTTCTCTACAATACTGTAATTAATTCCCACGCGTTTATTTTTTCCCCTCCAAAATGAAAATGATGTGATGGAAAAGAGAACACCTTATTTAAAACTTTGCTATCTATAATGTTAAACTTTCATATTTAAAAGATGCAAACATTTGTTGAAATAATGTCTTACCCTCTTTTTTACAGAAAGCCAGGAGAATAAATATCCATGTGAATATTGTCCTAGCCCTGCGTTTGCAGTGGCTTATTTAAAACTATTTTCAATTCACAGTAATTTTATGTATATATAAGGACAGAGATAGGAAGATCATGAGACCATGAGAAACAGTCTATTGCTCACAGGGTAGTATCTGTGTCACTTCCCTGAGTGCCACATCCCTGACGGGGTGACATGGAAGAGAGTCATAGCTCATCAGCATGTGCAGTGGATTCACATTACAAGATGACGACCCCAAAATTATGAGACCAAGAGCTTATATAAGTCCTGCAGCAAATAATGTAAAAAAAATCCTCTCGGGAGGTGAAGGGGAAGCCTTTGTCCTTATGTATTCTGCTGGAATGGAGGCGAATGTCTCTGGATAGACATCTTTAAAACGCTAGCTTCCAAGGCTTTTGCTATTCAAATATTCCCTTGATTAGAAGTCTTGGACCATGACTATGTGAATCATGAAATATTCATAGAAAAATTCTCTTTCAACACACAGTCATCCTGAAAATTAGTAAACATGCCCAATTATTGCTTGCAAAGCTAATCAGATCACCATATCTATTATCCAGTCCCCCTAAAATGTTTTTCTCCTTCAAATCCTCTTTCAAATCTGCACATCTAAGTTTAATATTTGCTTTATATTTAGCATATTGATTTGAGACACTGCAACCCCATCATAATGTGATAACTGATGTAAAAAAAAAAAAATAACCTTAGAAAATATGGGTTTGCATTCCTGCTAGATTCAGGGAGAAGATTCTAAAATTAGTTGCTGGGAGTTCTGAGAGCCTTCTTGCACTGCTTAGGTCCAGCCACAGTTTGGTCCATCCTGTAAGTGATATCTACTTCAAATTAAATATGGCCATGGGTGCTCATGGGCCTTGAGACTGGGCGGGAGTCCTAGCAAAGGATTCCAAGAATCTGTCAGGTGGTGCATTACCTGATTCTATAGGTTGAGGAGCAAACAAGGTTCATGAGAGGCAGGGTCATCTCTGGAACTTATGAGACATTTCCTTGGCATTATCTCCCTTCTGTTCTAAGAACTCTCAAATTTGAAAGAAGCTAAGAACTTCCTATATCAACCAGGTTACCCAGAAAGATAGGAATTGTGTGTGTGTGTGTGTGTGCATGTATGCTTATAGGCATATAAATCTATGTATATAAAAGCCTAAGTGACCAAATGACCAAACAGTCAAATGCCTGGTTGACTGGTTGGTGTGATGCATGCTGAACACCAGGGGGCAGACACTCAATGCAGGAGCTGCCCCCTGGTGGTTAGTGCACTCCCACAGCTGGAGCACCGCTCAGCTGACCCACCAGCACCAGATGCAAGGCTCATGGTAGGCTAGCACAGCTGTGGGGGCATGAGCCTCTCCCACCTCTGCAGCAGCACTACTGAACAGTGGCAGATGCAGTGGGGCCCGGATGAGTGGGAGCAGTGTGGTACCTGGCTTGGGGCTCCTCCCTGGCTGCCTGCCGCTTTGTGCACTGTCACTGCCCTTGGGAAATGTCAGACTGCTGGGGATTGGGCCAAAACTGGCAGTCCAAACCCCCTGCGGGGTCCCAAATTGTGAGAGGGTGCAGGCCAGGCTGAGGGATTCCCCTGGTGCACAAATTTGTACACTGGGCCTCTAGTACATATATAAGGGGTACACACACACACACACACGTGTGTGAGTATATATATATATATATATATATATATATATATATATATATATGTGTGTGTGTGTGTGTGTGTGTGTGTGTGTGCGCGTGTGTGTATTGTATACACATACACATATTATAGTAAGTGTATGAAGCTTAACTTCATTAAAAAGGTAATACTAATTATTATTTATAAACCATATGTTCATAAATACCACTCAACAAACATAGTGAGAAATGACAATATTTTTGGAGTATTAAGATGAGTAAAATTTGGAGACTAATCCTAATAATAAGTCTATACTCTTTATTTTAAGTAAGACTTTTCTTTCATTAATAAATAACACAGGATTTAAAATGGAAGGTCAGAATTTTTAGTTAGTAAAAAACATTAGACCTCAAAACCTATTAGAGATGATGTAATATTTTTAGTATAAATTCTTTCCTATGGTTTATATATTTGAAATACAATACAGGGACATTTTATTAGCACATATCCTACTTTTACTTAATATTCTGAATCATAATATTTGTTCCACAAAAGGATTGATAAAGCTGAAATTAATGCTCTATTATGTGTCCTTGTAGCCTTCCTTTTTCTTTGTACTGCTAATTTTAATAATTCAAATATAATCTCCCCATTTATCACAGTCTCTTCCTCCTTATTAACTGTTAGAAGTAGTCATCTTGCCAAAGATTTAGTAAATTTTTCATTTTATAATTTTATCTGAAACTTAATTATTGACCATAAAAATAAACATATATCATCTGCCTTCCAGAAATAGTCAATGGCATAGTTAGAATGTATATAATTAAATTGTGATGCATTACCACTGTATGAACGTTACAGTTTGTAATTCTGTAAAAGCTGGTAATGTAAAAAGACCAATGCTATTTTTCTGTATTTTATTAAGTAAGCATACAAATTTTAACATAAATTAAAAGAAAATAAAGAATAGGTTTCTCCCTTCTGGAAAAAAGTACAACTAAGGACAGTAAGATGAATGAGATTTTTGTTGTTTTGTTAATCCTCACCTAAGGATATTTCTCCCTTTGTCTTAGGGAGAGTGGAAAGGAGGGGAGAGTAAGGGAGGGAGAAGGGAAGAAGGGAGAGGGAGAGAGAGAGGAGAAACAGAGAGAGAGAGAGGAGAGAGAGAGAGAGAGAGAGAGAGAGAGAGAGAGAGAGAGAGAGAGAGAGAGAGAGGAGAAAGACACATCAATTAGTTTGCTTCCAGCACTCGTCTCAACTGTGCCTGGGATCGAACCTGCAACCCAGGTAGATGCCCTTGACTGGGAATCAAACCCTTGACTCTGGTGTGCAGGCTAACACTCTAACTATTGAGCAACATTGGCCAGGGTTGAATGAGATTTTAACTATAGTTCTTGGTATAGTTCTTCAGCGTAAAAAGCTTTACAACACTGCTTTTTCCTACCCCCAAGTGAGATTATATTTAAAAAGCTGATACAATATGTTTTTTTTAAAAAAACATATTGCTGGATTCCTGTCATAAAGCAAGAGATTTCCTAGTGCTGTATAACTCTGTAAAATGACTGACACCTCCCCCAGCCAACAGACTGTGAAGCTGGTATCTCCTCAGTGGGTGCCCTTTCACCCTCCCGTGAGCTCTGGGGGTCCTGTCAAACAGCAAGTGGCAGGAATGTACACTGGCATTCATGTGTCATGCATGTGACAGCAAATATCTCACCACCTGTTTTCTTGGTGGCTTTTTTCTTGTAGAATACAGCATTTGGGAATACAGTGGAAAGACTATTTATCTTATAATTTGAATGTATTTTTTAGAATTATAATCCTTGGACAAGTCTCTACCCAGCACCTAATTCTCTAATTTGCACTCTTCTAAAAGCTAAAGTTGGTAAAAGGGGGATGGATGGTCACAGCAGATAGGAGAGAAAGAAGAATCTTACTCTGAACATATAGTTGGATCCCCTTGTGCTTTGTTCCGAATAACTTCCATTTCCAAATTCAGATTACTGGGAATATGTGCCCAGTTTTTGGAATGCAGATGCATAAGGTTAATACTGTCTTGTCTTCATGAAGTCTAGCCAGTAACAAATCATTATTGTCTTGGGCGATGCTTCCCAGTTTATTCTAAGTCAGAGATTCCTGTCTGAGTGATTTATAAAGGATGTACTGCTAGGAGAAACCAAAAATGATATAGGACACAGGAGAGGCAAGTTTAAATGAGAACTGTGCCAGTTAACATTTTCTGTAAAACAAACCACACCAAAATCTATTTTAAAACAAAAATCCTGTATTGGCTCATGACTTGCGGGTGGGAATTCGGGTTGGGCTTAGCTGGGTGGCTGTTTTCTTGGAATGGCCTTCTTCATGTGTCTGACAGTTGGTCCTGGCTCTTAGTCGGGAGCTATGGCCAGCAGACTAGTGTAGCTTTATTGCCATGGCAGTGTTGGTAAGGTCCTCAGGCAGAATAGGAAAGCATGAATCACAAAGCACAAACACCTTTCATGCTTTTGTCTGCATCATATCTGTGAATGTCCTATTGCTCAAAGCAAACCAGAGTCCTAGCATGTAGGCATTCTCCAAGGGCATGGACACAGGAAGAACAACTCATGGCAATACCCATAATGGTTGGCTCAGTGTATGTGCCACATCTTGAAGGGTACAACCCTGTTCACACACAGGATTGTCTTGCAGGTGGCACCTTAGCTACATCCATGCAGCCTATATCAGTACTCTAAGGGGATACATCTTCTGGCAAGGCTATATGCGGCAATACCAATAAATCTGTGGTCATGTGCCCATTTCCTCTCCTCATTTGCCTTAAATCAGTCCCTTTTATCCAAATGCAAGATCTCTTTTGGGAAAGTTTTTCCATCAGCCACTTTTAACTGGTTGTAGATGATAGTAATTAAATCAATCTTACTTTTGACTTTAAATACTGCCACCAGGTTTCTGTATTTCTGACATTCCGACATATGCTTTTGGACACGAAAGATCCCAGTTGTATAAAAATATCTCTTACTGTCAGTACCAGACTGAAAAAAAAAAAAAATAACAGCTACCACTGGGATCCGGTATCCTGCATTCCTTAGCACAAAGATGGTGTCTGCTGGCTCTCTCCAGGATCTGGATCCTCAGAGGAGGGAGTGGTGGTGATGTGAGGTCTAACCTAACACATGCACTCTGTCAGGCTCACTTCTCTGTGCCTTGGGAGTCTCTTCGCAACATTGTGCCAAGGAGAATCTGACATCTCCACTTTGTTTAATATAAGCCATCTTTTTTCCCTGAGACTCACAGAGCCAGCCCAGGTGCATGGTTGGACACAGTCCAGGTGCCGTTTCCTGGATGGTAAATCCAGAGTCACGCGAAAGTGTTCCCCTATCAAAAGCCCTCCATTATTCAACTTCACAGCCTGCTCCGCCTGGAATAGGCCCCTCAAGATCTATCTCAGGCATAGTTCCACATTTCTCCTGGTATACGATGACTTTATCCTGCAGCTCCTTTGCTGATTGGTCCATTTTGGCTCTTAGCAGGAGCAACATGTCTTTATTTGATCCATGCTAAGAATTGTTGAACTTTCTAGCAAGGGGAAACCAGGCTGTTTCTCTGGGCCTGGAATACTAAGGGGAACTTAGGACTCAGTTTTTCTTAAGCGCATTCTTCCATATGTTCCTATTCCAAGTGACAAAAGATTGGGGCTGCAATGATTCAGTTCTTTCTGATGTTCTTCTATCATATAGTTAGTCCTTGGCTTGGTCTTCAGAATAATCTGCCCATGGGCTATATAAGATGAAAACCTCTTTCTGTGATTTTTATTCTGACATCTATTCCATGTTCTAAATTGCCAATGGAATGCTCTGAGGTTGTCATTTTCTTTCTTCAGTGTCAACAGAAGATAACATGTAAATTTCTATTTTTATATTTACTATTACCCTCTTCTCTGTACCCTCATAGGCTAACATGTATTTCTCCCTCCATCCCATACAACTTCACCCCAAGTGAAAAATTTTACCAACAGAGTTCCTGTTGCCATCTAGCCTCTGAGTGATCTTACTTAAGAGACTTATTTCAAGATCTGCTTTCTAGGACCATGACTGGTACTAATATTTATACAAGTCACATCTCCCAGAAGCTGACTCAGGACAAATAATCGTGTACAAATGATCTATTAAGAAATGCTCCCAAACTCCAGAGGGTAAGCATAACTGACAATTATCCTGCACTGAGTCAGGAAGCTGGACTTTTCTACTCTGAAATTTGTTGCCAGGCCAGGGGGAAAAAAACCACCAGACAGTTGTGGTTCTATAACGTGTGGATAATGTTAACCTAGTGCCTCAAAGTAGTCTTCAAAAAGAGCTTCCAGCTGGTGAATGTTAAAATTAAAAGAGAACCAAAGACTATGAAAATAGGATAGTGGTGGTGAGGTGGGAAGGGGGGCAGGATGGTGGGCTAGGAGTGCACAATATGATAAAAATGGAATCTCATTCCCTAATAGTGTCTTCCAGCGTGAAAGGTCATCACCCATATTCTAAGTGAGAATATTGTCATCATTATATATTGATGTTTTCTTCCCACATAATTTCTCTCAGGAGAAGAAAATCTTATGATCTGAGAAAATGTGTGATCACATATTTCAACATTAGTTAAAATGTTACAGTGATAAGCAAAAGAATGTCCTGTGATGGATTGCCTATGACATTTTGCAAATATCCTATTCTTTCCCTGTGTATTGCTCTCTCTCTCTCACCAAAATCTGTACTGATTTTCTATTGATGTGTAATAAATTACCGCCGACTTAGTAGTTTAATTAGCAATGACTATTTGTTAGATCACTCTTCTTGTAGCTTGGAAGTCTCCACATGAATCCACTGGGATCTGTGAGGAGAGTCTCCCTCTTAGGTCTCATGTGTCCCTGGCTAGGCTGCTTTCTTCCCTGGAAGCCCTAGGGAAGAATCTGCTAACCACTTACTTAGGTTGTTAGCATGAAACAATTTCCATTATTTTCTGTTTAGCTCCTTGAGGCTTTAAGGTTGAAGTTCTCATTTCCTTGCCGGTTGCCAGTTTGGAGTCCACTCTTAGCTTCTGGAAACTACCCTCATTCCTCTCTGTTTTCCAAACCAGCATCTGAGAACCCCACTCGGTTGAATCCCTCTCATGCTTCTAATCTCTCTTATTTTGGCTCATAATTTATTTAATGGCATAAATTCTGTTCTATGAGTTTGCTTCCAAGAGAATTGGGTATATTGTAAATATTATATCATTTGCAGTTGCAAGAAGAGTTTTATAGTCATTCAGTTCTGAGTTGACATGTTGGCAATGTGATAATGGGTGAGCCTCTGTTAGTCAAGTTTCATCAGTCTTAAAAGTAGAAAAATGCTTCCATTAAATTTAAAATTATAACTGTTTTACTATTAAAAATATGTTAAACTATGGCACTCCACATAATTTGAGAAGCATCTCTAATTCTGAGATACTAAAACTAAAAAAAAAAAAAAAATCAGACTATGAATCAATTTAATAATGTCTGTGCCCTATGATTGGCCTAGGGGATATTTTACATATGCCTATAAACTGCTGGATATTGAGTTTGGGTATGGTATTTAGCTTAGCCAAATTATAGCTGTTGCTGCTTTGGTTATAGGTATGGTTGCTACTTCTTTGGCCTAATATCAATTATTTCCTCAAGAAGAGAGGCAGAAAAAAATGCCACTTTGTCTTCCTTTTTATTCTTTAGCTACTATTTTGATAAGAGGATTTGAAATGCAAGGGAGCCAGGCTTCAACCATGAAAGAGCTGTGACTAGCAGTGAGAGAAAAGGCAGTGATCTTAGAATATTGCTTTTTAACTTTTGCTTTGGCTCCTCAGACATGGTCCTTCCTTCTTCTCACCAGGAAGGCATGTGCCTTCTTTCTGAAGAGCTGTGGATAGATGTACCTTCCCTGGCTCTGCAGTTGCCTCGTGCTCTGGGTGAATGTTACTGGGTCAGGTTCATGGCTTCAGAGGATCCATCCCCTTCATCTGGTATAAATGGGCATAGAAGCTTTATTATCTAGTAACCACAGGGCAGGCCATGAATTAGAAGCATGATTATGTAATCTTTTGCAAGCTTTTAGGTGATCTGGCATTAGTATGTGCCTCATTAAAAAGAAAAATGAAAAGAAAAGAAAAAAAGTAATGCTATAGAACTGGAGGTCTATGATCCTAAAACCATTTGATGAAGACTTATAAATATTAAATATATAGCTAGACAAATTCCTCATTAAATGTGTATGAGTGTGTGTTTGTACTAACACATATTGAATGGTATATTAAAATAAAAATGAATTAATTTATTTTTCTGTGACTTTACAATTGAAAAATGGAGATGTTTAATTTATATTCCATTTCTGTGATTCTTATCACATTAAACAGGAACATTAAAGAGGTGGGATATAATAGTATATCACACAGAAAAAGAGGTGACTTATTTTAGCTTTTCTTTGTATAATGTTAGTAAAATTTTTACAGTGAATAATTTTCCTCTGTCCACAAATATATAAAGTCTTGAATCACACAATATAGGTCCATAGTGTGAATTCAGATGTGTGTTAGTTTTACCCCCATGTTATACTCTTATTTTTATCAAAATAATCCTTTAAAAAAAAAAGTGGGTTCAAACAGGTGGCAAGTGGGAATGTAGCCATTAGAGGATTTCAGGTACAAATCTATGCCTCACCTTATTCAATAGGAAATTATGAAACCAGAATATAATGGTTATTTCCCATATTATTGAGCACAATCGCTGATTCCAGAACTCAGAAAATAGAGAAAACCTAATTTCCTAGATCTGCGTCTCTGCGCCAGGCCACTATGACATTTATATCAACTGTGATGCTTTTAAAGATGTTCACCCCTCCATGTCACCCCCACTTCTTCTAAAATACCACGTCCTTATTTTTTATCAGAAAGTTTAATGCTGAAAGTGGTAATCATTTTTCACAAATTCTGGGTATTATATGCTTTTTCTTTCCCACCACTGATTTTCAACTGAATTCAGAACCACAGAGTAAACTGCACATAACTTTGCATTGAATCAAAGGACACATTTCTCCCTGTTAATTCTGCTTTGTTTCCTTTGCCAGGAAGAAAGGTAGATCACTAAACTTGCTTTTGACAGGCCTTTGAAAACAACTGCATTACCACTCAGGCCGTATCAAAACAAAGAGAGCATTTTGCATACAATGTGCTCCTTGAAAACTGGGTTTGATCACAGAAAATGAATCTGATGGGAAAACTTCGCAATTGCCTCCAGGTCATCAATTACTATTAGAGATGGTAACTGTGGCAAGCAAGGTCCTTCAGCTCTGGTGGAAACTGCTGTTTCAACAGAGACCCTGGTTGATAGGTTGTTTCTTCTTTAGTTTATGACTTTTCTTCTTAATATTAAAATTCTGTAAACTAAAAATATCACTCAAAATATTAATGTGATTTAAAATAATTGAAAAGTGACATGGGCAACATTGACGTTTACATAATATCTCACCTCTAGCACATTTATGCTTTGAATGTTATATATTTTTGTCAGTGAGAGAATAATAGAGTGCACTTTATTTTTATAGAGTTCAACATGTGTTTGCCTATGTTCAGATGGTGTAAAATGGATAACTCTTGTTGAAAAACCATTGCATTTTTTTCCATTGATTTGAGCTATCAAGCAAATAAGTGAATTATTTTAAAATGTTCTATTGTTTCCATAAAACCTGCTTTTAGATACGATAAAAAAGTAAGTTATTGACTGACTTGTTTAAGAAAAGTGTGTTTTATATCTGAGAGCTTTGTAATTGCATTCCTTGAAAAAAAAAAAAACACCCACACAAATATGTGTAAAACAGTTAATCTGTGGTGTTAAGTTCTTATTTAATGGAACAAAGAAATGTTGCTTATTTTAAAAATGTCTATGCATTCAGACAATGTTTAGCATACGTATATATGTATATACATAAATTTATAATACTTTAATAACTATTCCTATTAGTGTTCATGTAATAATCCCCCAAATCTATTTCTCTAGCTAAAATTTTAAAAATGAACAGCAATATACTCCCTAATCATAAATTTTTGTCATAAATCTTAAAACCTAAACAGAAATTAGAACTCCAAAGGACACATTATAAAAAAAAAATCTATCTATAAATATGTAATAAATTAACCATTACCACTAGACAAAAACTGTTAAATTATCTAAGCCATATTGCTTTAAAGCACACATGTCAAACACAAGGCCCGTGGGCCAAATCCGGCCCGCCCGGCCTTGCAATGTGGCCCGCACCGCGCTGTATTCACTGCACTCCACTGCGTTCCATCACAATGACGCGCGGTGACATAGGAGGCTTGTGATCTCGCCGGCCGCCTCGCCAGCCACCGTACTTGCTATCTATTACGCATGCGCATAGATAACAAGTCACACGAGATTCAGGAGGTGTGACCTATAGTCCGGCATCCGATGTGGTTGTGCGGGTGGCAGAGCAGAGGAGAGAGTGAGTGTGCGGGCATAAAAAATACACAGCAGAAGCTGCCAGTTCCTGGCATAAAGTGCAGGCATAAAAATCGCAACAGAATCTGCTATCTGTACCCAGCCAGGCATTTATTGACTGACTTTTTTTTTCTCCACTCCATCTGCCAAATCAAGCTATCCCTGTGCAGTTTTCAACTTTTTCCTTCTAACGCAGATTTCCAATAAACTACATCTTTTACTGCCAATATTGATCCCAAAATGTCCAGGAAAAGAAAAGTTGACGGTGAAGGCAGACAATTTAATGACAAATGGGAAAATGAATACATGTTTGTGCTTAGAAAGGGCAAACCAGTGTGTATATTGTGTTATGAGACAGTGTCGGTGATGAAAGAGTACAATATACGTCGTCATTTTGACACCAAACATAATGTTAAGTATGGCAAATATACTTTGGAAGAAAAGCATAAAATTGTTAAAGAACTAAAAGGCAAACTACAATCACAGCAGCAAATGTTTACAAAGGCTACAGCGAAAAATGATGCTGCAGTGAAAGCAAGCTTTATAGTGGCTGAAGAAATTGCCCGTACTTCAAGGTGTTTTTCAGAGGGTGCCTTTTTGAAGCAATGCATGCTAAAAGTGTGTGAGCAAGTATGCCCAGACCAGATACAGAGTTTTCAAAATGTCAGTTTGTCAAGAAACACCATTGCAGATAGAGTTCAAGAACTCTCAGGAAATCTATCATCACAGCTGGCCGAACAGGCATGCAGTTATCTCGCTTTTTCACTTGCTATCGATGAAAGCACAGACAACACTGATACAGCGCAGCTGTCCATCTTTATACGTGCTACGAAGACCGACCTCTCTGTCACTGAGGAACTTTTGGATGTAGCTGCCATGCATGGGACGACGACTGGTAGAGATATATTTGAGGCTGTGGAGAAATCTATAAATAATTTTAAATTACCCTGGGAAAAGTTGGTGGGGCTAACTACCGATGGCGCACCTTCAATGTGCGGAGAAAAGAAAGGCTTGGTTGGACTAATGAAGGAAAGAATGCAAAAAAGTCACTGCCACACACCCTTGATTACTTATCATTGCATTATCCACCAAGAGGCTATGTGTGGAAAAGTTCTGGACATGAATGACATAATGACCACAGTCATTAAAACTATTAACTTTATACGGCACGTGCCTGAATCATCGCCAGTTCCAGCAGTTTTTACAGGAGGTGGGTGCAGAGCATGGAGACGTGCCATACCACACAGAAGTAAGATGGCTGAGCAAGAGCGCAGTCCTCAAAAGATTTTTTGAGCTCAGAGAACAAATTGCTATTTTCATGGAAAGTAAAGGAAAGCCCTTGCCTGAACTGTCGGATCCCTCCTGGCTATGTGATTTTGCTATGATGTGTGACATATGCGAGCATCTCGCCCAACTGAATCTGAAGCTGCAGGGACGCAAACAAGTCATCACGAAGATGTCTGACATGATCATAGCATTCCAGCGTAAACTTCAACTATGGAAGTCCCAACTGGAACAGGACAATCTTGCCCACTTTCCCGTTTGTTTGAGTATCTCAACCACTATTTCTGGTACTTTTCCTTGCAGTCGGCTGGCTACCAAAGTTAGCCGTTTACTAAGTGAATTTGAGCGGCGCTTCTCTGACTTTAGAACACAGCACTCAGGCTTTGACATCTTTGCCAATCCTTTTACAGTTGATGTCAACAATGTGCCCCATCACCTTCAGATGGAGATAATCGAGCTTCAGTCTGACAGTGGCCTGAAATCAAGGTTTCAGGATGTTGAAATTGAGGACTTCTACCCTCTACTGCCCCCTGACTCAATGCCAGAGCTCCGACTTCATGCTGCCCGTATTCTATCCATGTTCGGGAGCACCTATCTTTGTGAACAGATGTTTTCAATAATGAATCTGAACAAAAACAAGCACAGATCACGAATTACCGATGACAACCTCCATGGTGTTTTGCGGGTTGCTACAGCCCAAGAAATAAAACCGAACATTGACTCATTGATCTGGGGAAAACGGTGTCAGACATCTAGCCAGAAAACAAAACAATGAGCATTTTAGGTACATTCCAATATTACTGTTTTGCTTGATACCAATATTACTGTTTTGCTTGATAGCATGTGAGTTGGTTAACAGCACTGTTAAGGAAAAGATTGTTCCACTCATTTTAAATTCACATTTCTGGTTAACATTGTCAGTTTATGACTGTTCAGTAAACCATTCGGCCCGCGATTTAGGCTGGATTTTAGATTTTGGCCCCTTCTCTGATTGAGTTCGACACCCCTGCTTTAAAGAGTATAATCACTAAAAAAGAGCAAATTGCCCTAACCTAGATTTGAACTTGCTAAACTAATAGCCCCCAGGAGGTTTCTAGCCTCCGCACAACTCATTCATGTCTTATGTATTTTCTGGTTAACGGCTTAATGCCATCCTTTATCTACCATTCCAAAAACATGTTTGAATATAAAGTGAGAGTGGTGCCCATTTTTTATATTTTTATATATAATAGTCACACTTTTATATAAAATATAAAAAACACAAAAATCATTGTTATTAGGAAATTTAGAATTTGTTACTAGAAATAAATGACTGGCATGTAACATAGCATCATATTGCATACTCCATAAAAGCAGGAATTTTTTTTTTTTGTAAGTTTTGTTGACAGCTTCTCTGCACCTAGAACAGTGCCTGAAATGGAGCATTGCTCCATAAATACCAGGTGCATTATGGGTGAACTGATTTATAGCACTGCATTGCAACAAGTTTTATTATCATGGTTCCAAAGTAGTTCAAAGACTATGTTATAACCATTTATTCTATGAAAATGGGAAGAACACTTCCTGGAAAAACAATCATGTGGACATCGGTGACTACCTCTTCGTTTGCCTGATTATCTTTGAAAAGATCAGATTATTTCTTGATGAGACTCTACGGTCAGGAAGTGAATATGTTTGTTTCTACAGAGTTAGGGCTTTTTGCACATTTTACTGGGATCTGGGTCAGAGCACAAGCCGTGGATGTCACTGAGTAGACAGTGAGAGACCACCTGGAGAAATGTACTTATCTAGAGGTATTTCTTCACATTTCACTCAAGGATGAGACGTCCTAAAGGGTAATATTCCAGGACTCTTCACCCTTTTCTTCTGGAGGAGAATGTGTTCATATTAACAAGTAAAGAATTTTGTCCCTCTCTTGGGTGTGGCGATAAAACGGACAGGTGTAGCCTTATACAACCTCAGATTCAGTGTTTCAGAGTTCGTCTCCTGTGGTTTGGCAGGACTGCACAAGGCTGTCCATCTGGCTCTCATTATACCATCCCAGAATTGGGAGATTTCGGACAAGGAGAAATAATGCAGCTCTTGCTCTATGTAAAAATTAATCTTTTCCTGCCTCAGAGATGTGTTTACTTTCAGGATAATAGGAATAAATATGGATAGAAAACGTATCAGCTTTTGCATTAGCACTGACTATATAGCTGTGCTTGGTAAGCACATGCAAACGTCTTCAGGGCAGTTTAATAGAGAGCCTTACTATGGAATTGGCTGATAGAAAGTTAGGTAGAAGGAGCCTGGCCTTCATGCTAACCCTCCTTTCAAATTCCTGCACTCCCCACAACCCTATATCACATGACACCCCCTACCTGGCAGGAGCAAAGGCCATAGGTAGAGGGCAAGGGAAAGGCCCTACAGTCTGGATGTATTTTGGATATCAGTAGGATGCTCCCAGATTTGCAATTTGCATATGTGTTCCCTCATACAGAGGTGTGAACTGGGTAGAAATGGGGGTACCTTTGGTAATTCATACATGCCACAAATGAGTTATAGTGTGTTTTTATTTTTTATATATTGTGATGTTTTGACAATTTAAAAATGCCTTTCTGACTGTGGAGAAACAACCCCCTCTCCCACCAGTTTAGCTAATTCTTTCAGATGGCAAGGGGCTCAGCCAGGAGATGTCTAATATGTAAGCTGACCAACCCAGAGCATACCTGCTCCATCTACCCATACAAATGAGGAAGCAATTTCCTCTGCTTTAATCACCCTAGGGTCATGTATCAGGCAACTAGGAATCATTCCTATAGCCCAAAGCACACTGCAATTGTTCAAACTAGACAGTCCTAAAACTTTTGCCCCTGCCCTACCTTGTTTTTCTCAAGGACAGTCTGATAAAACCTACTAGGCTAAGCCCTCTCATAGCTGCTGCTTTACTTCCTGACCAAAACCTGGTGTTCTTCCTGTGGCCCCAGGTAGCTATGCCTCTTGTCCTAGGGAAATATGAGTAATGTTAAACTTTTATTTTATGGCTTTGACCTTTACATGTCATGACTCAGTCACCTTTATAAATTCAGATCCAGGCATGAGCAGAAATTCCTCTATGCTCTTACTGTTAGAACTGAAACTACTGTGCCTGTTTTCCAGGACATGGGATATTCGTCAAGTAATGATTGTCTTTTGCACTTCCCATCTGTGGTTTTATTATAATGTGTCTAAGTTGTGACCTATCTTCATCTTCTACCCTCCCTCCCTCCCTCCCTCCCTCCCTCCCTCCCTCCCTCCCTCCCTCCCTCCCTCCTTCCTTCCTTCCTTCCTTCCTTCCTTCCTTCCTTCCTTCCTTCCTTCCTTCTTTTTTTCTTTCCCTCCTTCCTCTCTAAATATTGCTTTGAGTTTACTGGACCATTGGAGTCTGAAGATTGATGTGCCTCAAATTATGGAAATTCTCTACTTCCTTCCCTCTCTTTTCTCCTGCTGGCACTCAGAATAAATGTAGGGTATGCATTTTCTATCTTATATCTCTTTCAACATCACCTTCATATGACCTATCTCTTCCACTGGCTTTTTATGCTTTAACCAGGCTGTGTCTAAAAAAGTTACTTATGGAAAGCCTAAGAAATACACACACACAAAAAAAAAAACTTAGTGAGGTCATGGTGAAAACATCAGCATCAGAATTTAATTCTCTCTCTTTGACATTCCTTTATTTTTCCAATGAAAGAATATGATTTAGTTAGCCTTGGATGTACTTCATGTGACATCTAAAACAAACAGAAATCTCACGTTTCATCAAAATCCTTGGAAGACTAGCATTTTTAATCAATTTTGTCCATCTATGAGGTCTTCTTTAAAATTTTTCTTTATTGATTAAGGTATTACATATGTGTCCCATCTTTCCCTTGCCGCCCCTCCCTCATTTATGAGGTCTTTAAATTACCTTGGGAGTGTTGCCAAAGTAGTCATCATATGTGGCCAATATTGGCACTCTGTATACAAATTTGGGGGTGGGGGTAGTTGAAGGATGGACCAGGCTCTGATTCAATCCTTGCTTTTCATTCTAGGAGCCTGCTGACATAAGATTAGATCCAATAGCTAATATTTGATATCTATATTCTGATCATATTCCTCTTGTGATTCTTCTCAAATTATCCTCACTAACAGAAGTCAGGCAGTGCAAGCTTGTTCATTAACTGTTTGCCATGAACTCTGCCGCACTGACTCAATTCTGGAGCAAATGCTACTCCAAGATGCTCTGCCACCCTTAGATTGTCACCTGCGAAAACCTCTCCTCTAGAGAGTCCTTTTCTCATTTCCTTGTTGAAGGTGGTTATCTGGTTAATATATGCACCTGTATTTGTCGGAGTAACTAACACAAACAGGCATAATAAACAAACCCTGAAATCTCAGTGGCTTAGCAGATTTGCATATTCATAATGTCTGATGAAAGTGCATTGTCTGGAAAATCTGACTTTTAAATGCCCCATGGAACTATAAAAAAGTGGCTGAGTTTGCCTACCAGCTCCTAATTTTTTTTGCTCAGAAATAACCAGACCCAACTGGTATCTTAGTCAGAACCAATCACTGGAGTCCCACCTCCTGAAAGAGAGGCTGGGACAGTAAGGTATACCATGAGTATTTGCTGAGCATTAAACATCTTTGTCACAAATCCCATCAACTCTCCACCATGCCACACAGATTTTGCTCTGTTCTGTTTTGTTTTTAGCACCTCAAGCTTGTCTATGACAACAATAAAGATTAAAATCATAGGATAATTCCCAATGCCAGACAGTATGAACCCTATTTTAAGGGCTGGACTTTTTCAGACTTGGGGGACTTGTAGCTTTATAATATTGTATGACCCCCTTTTCCTGTAGTCTCTAGTTTCAGAAAAGAAACTTCTACCCCATAGTTTTAAATCTTTCCTTGTCATGCATTGTACAATAGTAATCTAGTACTTGGATGATTCAGTTTGAATTTTTAGAACAGGGCAAATGATCAGAAATTCAAGCACTCCATCACCAAACTTTTTTCACATATAAATAAGAGTATAAATTGCAAGACTGATGGTCCAAAGATAATTGGAGAACAATTCATTCCAGGATATAATTTCCTGAAATAATTCTTTAAAAGAGTTCTTTAATTTAATGAATGCAAATAACATAAAGCCTAAATTTCTATCAGATTCCTGCATTCTATACTTGTCTTAGCTATTACAAGTTTGAGCTAATCAATATTCATTTTGTCCCTTAACTTTAAGATGGTTTTATTTAAATTTTGATGAATAATGTTTCTAAATTCCCGGTGATTAAAAAAAGAATCTATCCAGATGAATTTATCACTTGTGGTTGGCTATTCTCCCTCCAATTGCTGCCATGGAAATGTTAGCTCATCCCAGGATTGGCCATTTCATACATCCACAGTTTTGCTAATGGGGGAAGGACAATAAGATTGCCCATTATTTGTATCAGTGTTAGCTGATGGTGTGGGATGTAGAGAGAGGGGAAAATAGAGTCCTTGCTACAATAAGTAGATTTTCACCTCATTAAAAATAAGGTGATCTTTTCATTAAACAAAAGTGAAAAATTTCTTGCCTTTTCATTTAAAGTTAAGAGAGTAGCAAATAGACCAATGATGTATAGTGTGAGTTTGGTTTCCATTTTTTCCTACATCAAAGAGTATTAATGGATATAGATATATTATATTTTAAAATATATTTTATTGATTTTTTACAGAGAGGAAGGGAGAGAGATAGAGAGCTAGAAATGTCAATGAGAGAGAAACACCGACCAGCTGCCTCTTGCACACCCCCTACCGGGCATGTGCCTGCAACCAAGGTACATGCCCTTGACCGGAATCGAACCCGGGACCTTTCAGTCCGCAGACCAATGCTCTACCACTGAGCCAAACCGATTTCGGCTAGATATATTATATTTTAATTATCCAACATAGTTTTGGATTCATTAACTTATTCATTCAATTATTTAAAGAGATATTTGCAAACTAGATATCATTGACATAAACAGATTTTAAGAGTTTTAAACATTATATGACCCCATTTAAAAAAAATGTTTTGATTAGAGGTCCGGTGCATGGATTTGTGCACTACTTGGATCTCTTGGCGTGGCAGGCAAAGATAGGGCTGAAACCAGCAATCCAATTCTGCCTGCCGCTCCTGCTCCTCCTGGCCCCACTGTGCCTGCTCCTGGCACTGCTCAGTAGGCTTGCTGCCACTCTGCTGTGGTCTCCACACCACCTGTCCTAGGGCAAGGGCAATACCAGCACATCCATGACTGAGAGGTGGTCGTGGGCTTTTGCCAAGTTGGTCCCGATGCCAGTACCAGCCTTGGTCCTGGTCCTGGTCTGGATGGGGGAAGGACACACAGGGGAAGTTTCCACAGGAGAGAGTTGCACCACCACAGCTGCACTTACCAACCATGAGCCCGGCATCTGGCACCCATCAGTCAGTTGAGTGGTGCTCCCACTGTGGGAGTGCACTGACCACCAGGAAGCATCTCCTGCACTGAGCATCTGCCCCCTGGTGTTCAATGTGCATCATAGTGACCAGGCAACTGGTTGCTTAGGCTTTTATATATATAGTTTTACTTGAGAGAGAGAGAGGAAGGGAGAGGGAGAGAAAGACAGAAATATTGAGGAGAGATAGACATCAATTGGCTGCCTCCTACAAGACCCAACTGGGGATCAAGCCTGCAACCTAAGCATATATCCGGATCAGGAATTATCTGGCGACTTCTTCCTGCATGGCAACTGAACCATACCAGCCAAGGCTTATTCCTGTTTTTATTGAAGTAGTATCAATATGATACCCAAAGATGCCATGTTAGGATGACTAAGAAATATTTGGCAACAACGATGTCATAATTTTGGTTTATAAACTCCCTGGATTTTGATAACAAAATAAATTTAGTGTTCTACAGGTACATTGGCTAAAATGTAATGCTATGTAATAGAAACTATTGATGCACAAGTACTTGAAGAAGTATTTACAATAGCATTCCTTAATCTTATAATTTTAGGAAATCACTGGATCACTGAAGGAAGTTTCTTGAAAATGAAATAATAAAATAATATGCTATTAATTTATGAACTCTGACCAGGACAATTGATCTGTAGCTCAGAGAAGTGCATATGTCGCTTGCAGCTCAGAGAGGTGGAGGTGGTGGAAGAGTGGTGATAGGCGAGATTGGTTTGATTTCACTCCCTCCTGAAATCCTATGCCCATGTATTAAAGAAAACATGGATTAATACAAATTATTTCATACATAAAAATGCAACATCTTTAAGCTTTAAAAGGCAATATTGGCATTTCCAGGTGGTCTTCCCATTCTCTTCTTTATCACTGCCCTCTCCATTCCTGACATTAGTGACTGACTCCCACTCAGAGGTCATCATGCCCTCTGCTCCCTAAAGTGTTAAAGACTTATGAGGTAAGGGCTTTCTAGTCCTAGAGTATTTGCATGTTTATAAGGAATGGCTGAAGCCTGAAAAACTACTAGGACTCTAGGAAAACAATTCTATTCTTGCAATTTAATCTCAGTAAAACAAAATTCACAGTGTGTAACCTTGTGCAATGCCAGTCCTGTTTGAGTAAAAGAAAAATGAGGGACCTGATAATGCTTCAAGTATTATTTTAGTCTGTATAAATGGCCTGGAATTAAGTATCAGAACAGTTTTCTTCCCCAAACCATTTTATTAAGATTTCATTCCAGCCAGATTTTCTGTACTAAATTATATATTTGTAAACACAGGCACTAACACCCATGTATCCACACAGAGTAAATCCTGTGCTCATTTTCTCTCCGATGTCTGAGTGCATAGACTGCTTGGTGCCCTGTCAGTAATCTGTCCAAATTCCACCATGAGGAAACTGGCCCTGGGCACCTTTGTGCAGACTTGTCTTTCAAATAGAAATTACTAATTGTCTGGAAGGAGCAATAAATGCTATTATCTTCCCTGAAAAATATTTCAAGCACTAAATAATTCAAATAGAAGTGCTTTGCTTATGCTTGGTCTAGTTTTTAAAAATGACATGCTTTTATAAGTTCCATTGAGGTTTAGGGTGATGGAACAGATGACAAGTCATAAAGAGGATCTAAAACCATCATAGAAGGAGGAAAAAAAAAATCTGCGTATTGTAAACTAAAGATATATATATCCTGACCAGCATGGCTTTGGTTGAGCATGGACCTATGAATCAGGGGCTCAGGTTCAATCCAAATCAGGGCACATACTCAGGTTGCGGACTTGATCCCCATTGTGGGTGTGCAGGAGGCATCTAATCAATGATTCTCTCTCCTCTTTGATGCTCTTATCTCTCTCTTCCTCTTCCTTCCTCTCTGAGGTCAGTTATATATATGTGTGTGTGTGTGTGTGTGTGTATACACACACACACACACACACACACACATATTTTTTAAAGAATTATATATATTACATATAGACATGGGAGACCGTATGGTGATAGCCAGAGGGAAAGAGGTTGGGGGGAGATGGAACAGTGCAAAAAGGGGCTAATGGGGATGGAGAGTCTTTTCTTTAGGTGATGACATGATGTGGTGTGCAGATGATCTTTTGTTGAGCTGTCCACTAGAAACCTGTATGGTTTTATTAACCAAGATCCCCCTGATAAATTCAATTAAAATTTTTAAAATGTACTTTTAAGAAGAATGAAGGTGAATAACAACTATATATATTTTGTGAAGACTACATATAAGCTGAAGAGGATGATACTGAAGTTGAGAATAGAGCGATTACATTTGTGTAGGTATAACGTATTTTCTGGTGTATAAGACGACTTTTGAAACGAAAAAAAGTCAACCGAAAATCGGGGGCAAAAGACCAAAATTGCACAAAAATTACCTGCAGATCTTGATGGCAAAGTAAGTCTTTTCTTTGAAGTGGGGGGTAGTCTTATACAGCAAATATAGGCCTAAACCTATGTTTTAACTGTAAAATTAGGGGGTCGTCTTATACACCAGAAAATACGCACTTAAGCAATTAAAAAGGACACTGAATGTGCTTTAGTGAGGGTAATCTGAGGATTTTTAAAAATTATATATTTTATTGATTTTTTAATTTTTTAATATATTTTATTGATTTTTTTTCAGAGAGGAAGAGAGAGGGATAGAGAGTTAGAAACAGCAATGAGAGAGAATCATCGATCAGTTGCCTCTTGCACACCTCCTACTTGGGGATGTGCCTGCAACCAAGTTACATGCCCTTGACAGGAATTGAACCTAGGACCTTTCAGTCTGCAGGCCAATGCTCTATCCACTGAGCCAAACCAGTTTCAACCAATCTGAGGATTTTGTGTAGATAACATCCATACAAGACCTAGATCTGATAACATTTTTTTCGGGACAAATATTTGTTGATATTTATTTACATGCTCTAAATCCAAGATTGCTGAAGATTATGATCAGTTACAGGTATGTTGTGAGAAATATAAATAGAGGGATCCCTGGGATATGAAGAAAGGTGAAATATTTCTTAGTGACTAATCAAGACCCACCAGAAAACCTGGGTACTCTAGTGGGACTGGCCTTATCCCAGGACAAGGTACAAGGTAGATTCAGAAAAACCACGAGGCACGTAGTGCCATTCTTGGAACTAGGATCAGACTTTTCTCATGGAAAGCTCTAAAAATAATTGTTGAGTGATTTCATTTTTCTAATGAAGTCAACTCATCAGAAAATATCTGTATATAATTCTTAAAACTGATACAATGCCACCATTAAAAAATGAAAAGAGAGGGTTCTGGTCATTTCCAACACTTGACTCATTTTATATACTTAGCTAAAGCAACAGAAACTTATTTTTCTCACCACATTGTATGATTTGTGGTTACCAGTTAAATCAGATATTTTTAAATATAGTGTGATATTTCTAAGAAGTTCAAACAGTGAATATGGGTTATTTCAATTAACGTTCAAATGAAAAGCTTTTTACTTTTGCAATATTTTGATTATGTAAGTGAGCTTACAGTTTGATTTTTATTACTTTAAAATTATAAGGAAAATGACTATGAACATGAAATTGCCATCATTTTTGTCCTGGACATTGATAAATAAAATTTGATCATTTCAACCTTTAGAATTCTTTCCTTATGAAAGGAAGCCAATACCATTTTCATCTATATCCCTTCTAGGTAATTCTTCATGAATCTTATGGCCAATAACATTTGCCAGTTTTACTAGAGGAACAGTATTGTGTAATAAGATGTCTATTACTTTACTTAAGTGAACTTCAATAAAGGAGAATTTTTCACAGCACATATGATTTAAAATTCTGGGTTCAATCATATTACTGACCCGATGGCAGTGTCCTGAACCAATCCATTATTGAATTAAGGTTCTGTGCTGGCCAGATTCTCTATCAGTGTCTGCAATACCTTCTGGTTCTTGAAAATCAGCCAGGTTAGGAAAGAGAAGTTTATATTA
The DNA here is from genome assembly GCF_014108245.1 of Pipistrellus kuhlii. Lineage (NCBI taxonomy): Eukaryota > Metazoa > Chordata > Mammalia > Chiroptera > Vespertilionidae > Pipistrellus > Pipistrellus kuhlii. The sequence goes on from NW_023425584.1 coordinate 39,318,077, forward strand.
GTTTACCTATGGCACTTATCTGACTGGACTCTAATTGTTTGATTATTTCCCAGAGTTGCTTATAACACTTGTCTGGTGGGCAAGCAGTAATTTCATCTTGTTCTCCATTAGATCTGTTCTACTTGCTATTGATATTGACACATAGTAAGCATCTAATAAATCTTTGTGAAATAGTTGGAGTGTTTTCCCCAATATAGTAAAAGAAAAAGGACAAAGGTAATCATTCTATGAAAAAATCCATAGAAAGGAATTTTTAACCACTTAAATGCCAAATGGGTCAGTAGCAACAGAGAATCAGAGAAATGCTAAGTGAACAGACCACCGAAGTATTTCATGCAGAAGGGTCACTCTGATGACGTCCATGGGGGCCGAGGAGGAGGGATGTTGCAGGGGGGAGATGAATTTTCAGAGTTAAATTATAAATTTAGAAAGGATTAAGGTGTATACAGGCAGCTTTAACATTGTTGATAACGTTTAATTCTTAGTTTGGATATTGGGTTCACAGTTGCTTACTTTCTTATTTTGCATAATTTACATATATGCAGCTTAAATTATTTAAGCTGTGCATTATAGTACAGATAATTATTTTTTAAAATATAAAGTATTCTACTCTTGCTTCCTTAAAAGGATTATTTATACTAAAAGTACTGTGCCATGTATACCCTATTTTTTTGCTTTAAAAATTTTTAATTGTTCAATTACAGTTGATATTCAATATTATATTAGTTTCAGGAGGTTAGACAGGTTTTCATGTGGTTATTATGATTACACATTTATGTAATTTACAAGGTGATCCTCCCAATAAACTATACTCATCTGATAGTGAAATTGTAATGACTATGTATGGTGTCAGATGAGTATACCCTATTTATACCCGATATTTTCCTGATCAGGGAGAAGGACCTTGTCAGAAGGTGGCAGTGTAGTGCTTTCTTTTCCAAATGATAGGAAATGGCTTTTCAAACACTGAAATGTAGCTCTTTCCAGATGCAGGCCTTAGGGCCATGCTCAGTCCTGCAACTTACTTCTCATTGCTGAAGAAGCCTCATTAGGAGATTAACTGTTGAAAATGCAATGCTAATGTAAACGTTTCAATTGGGAAGTCCTGCGAATGCTGTATTAATCTTAAGTACTCTTATCTAGAATTCCTGTTTCCTTTCCTTGATGCTTGACCTTTCCAAATATGGCATACTATTTCCATTTGTAGAAAATAAATTGAATATGGAATAATAGTGCAATTTAATGTTTTAGATATATATTAAGTGCTGTTGAAGCTTTTGTAATCATTTAATGCAATGCTTTAGTATAAATAAAACTTGCATTCTTTACCATTTATTATGAGGTAACAATCTTTGGCAAACATTAAAGCATAATTGATTATAGAAAAGAAATCCACATGTAAAAGAATGAGGTCACATTTGGTTTCCTCTAGGGTAAGAATGGGAATAGCTGGTGGTAACATTTAGCAGAAAGAAAAAGGACTTATTTCTTTATCTTGAATTCAAAATTGCACTCTTAATATAAAATAATAAGGAAAAAAATAAGGTTTTATTATGGAGTAATGTGATGTCATAATACAGGGGTTGGCAAAAGTAGGTTTACAGTTGTTCATATTAAAAAAAAGACATTCTTACAATAGCTTTATTAATCCAGAAGAATGTCACTCACAACTGTAAACCTACTTTTGCCCACACCTGCATTTATTAAAATTATTAATTTGTATATGGGCACATAGGCATGAGTAGGGATTTCAGTTTCTAATGTTTAGTTGTCATCTTTTCTCTCTCTTTTCAAATACTAAAATGTAGCTCTTTTTTAAAACAAAACCCACCACACAGTATTTCCTAAGCATGAAAATGAATATGTGACTGATCAACACTTGTAGAGTTCTCTCCAAAGACATCCATGCCCCAAGCCTAAACAGAGGAGATTCAAGGATCATTTAAGTATAGCAAATGCACCAGAGCAAGAAAAATATGGAAAAAGACCCTAATTCAAAACATATATTATTTTTTCTAGCAATATCAAGCAAGGTACAACATAAGATTGATTAAATTCAGTTAAGTGTAAAATATATATTCTAAAATTTATAGTGTAAAGTCACCTTATGATTGCTTTAAACCTTAAAAATATTACATGCTAGGCATTAGTTAGCTTCATAGATTGTTTCTTCCCAGGTTTCTGATACATTATTTAATTTAGTCTCTGATTATTCATTTATTTCCCTATTATTTAATAAATTAATGTTTTCTGAGACATATCTCTGTGCTCTATATTGTTTTGGACTTTGCCCTATATCTCAACAGAAAATCCTTTACATTGACTGTCATTATATTAATGTACTAGAATCCCAATGCACGAAGATTCGTGCCAGAATGATCCTTCCTTTCCCTTGTTGCTAGCACCTTTCCGCTTTCCCATGCTGCTCAGAGGCCCAGAGCGTTAGGGGGTGGTGCAGAACACCTGTATTGTCACTATGGTGATGATGAAAGCATCCTGGCCCACCCCTGGCTGCTTGGTGCCTGCGTATGCAAATTAACCCTCCATCTTTGTTGGGTGGATTTGCATACTCACTCCTGATTGGCTGGTGGGTGTTGCAAAGCTATAGTTAATTAGCATGTTACTCTTTTATTAGGTAGATAAGATCCTTCAATAGTTTTACGTGACTCAGCATTACACATTGTTATTTTGTCTCCAGCCAAATTAATCAACCCTTGAACAACTTTAAAAAAACTATGCCTCAAGAGGTGCCAAACTATTAAATATTTTTCTATTATAAGGGCAGAGAATTGTTCACTGCAGAGAATAAAGTACCACTTTTGCATATATTACACAAACATTTTATGCTTCATGAAACCACAATAAATTTTCTTGCTGATTACGCCTGTAATCTAAGGATCTCCTGCTGTTTTATGGAGAGTCTTATTAATTTCATTCAAGTAGTAAAATTAGCACCTGTAGAGAACCCTTTCAGATTTCTTAAGTTTTATCATGTTAGTAATAACCTATTTCATTTATCAAAGAACAGTTGCTTTTCTCTGGCTCTCTATTTAGCCTTGATGTTTTGGGCATTTAATTTTTTTTTTTTTTTTAAAGAAAACAACATTGGATTCAGAATAATATAGCAAGCAACCTTAGCCTTCAACTCAATCAGATTTATAATAAATTAGGCTCTGAAGTTAGTTAAGCAATTCAGACTTAAAAAGAAGGAACTTGACCTTTACTTTGAAGGATGTCACTGTTATACAATTATGGAATATTTTCCCAATAGTACACTACTGCCTTGAACAAGGTAATGGAATCTCTTGTGTGACCAAGTGAAAGAAACAGAGGCACTGCAAAATGTTACTGTGTCTTTTAGAAATATCTCATATTTAATGGAAAGTTAACCATACACATATTTTAAATGAGCCAAAATACTCTGAGGCCTCTTTCTTTGTTACTAAGTGATGCATTATAACCCAGGAAGATACATAACAGAGACTTGGGCCTGAGACTAAGGGAGACAATGAAAGAAGATTCAAGAATAAATGAATTTGGGGATAGAGAGACTTACAAGGTAGAGAGTAAAACACTCTTCCTAAATTCCTATTGACAGGCTATATGCTGGATGTTTTGTTTTTTTTTTCTTCCATTTTTTAAATTAAGCTATTATATGTGTACATATCTTACCATTGCCCTCCCCACCCTTCTACCATACATGCCCTCACCCCCTAGTGTTTTGTGTCCATTGGTTATGCTTATATGCATGCATACAAGTCCTTTGGTTGATTTCTTTCCTCCCCCACCTCTCCCTAAACTTCCTGCTATAATTTGACAGTCTGTTTGATGCCTTACTGCCTCTGTAGCTATCTTTCTGTTCATCAGTTTATAAAGTTCTTTATTATGCACAAATGAGAGATCATGTGGTATTTTTCTTTCACTGACTGGCTATTTCACTTAGTATAATGCTCTCTAGTTCCATCCAAGTTGCTGCAAATGGTAAGGATTCCTTTTTTTATGGCAGCATAGTATTCCATTGTGTAGATGTACCATCGTTTTCTGATCCAATCATCTGCTGATGGGCACTTAGGCTGTTTCCAAATCTTAGCTATTGTAAACTGTGCTGCTATTAACTTAGGGGTGCATACATCCTTTCTAATTGGTGTTTCTAGTTTCTTATGATATAATCCTAGAAGTGGGATCACTGGGTCAAATGGGAGTTCCATTTTTAGTTTTTTGAGGAAGCTCCATACTGTTCTCCACAGTGGCTGCATCCAGTCTTACACTGGATGGTTTACATAAGATTTCTCCTTCATCCTCTGCTTGTTGTCAGTGTCCCCAATTACATTTGAAGCTCCCACTGAAAATTAAATGATTTTAATGTGAATGTGGTCTGATACAGGAGAAATGGTATCTCTTTTGCTGCAACTGGAGAAATGGGGTAACAGGTGAATGCTCACTATTGTGATTTTATGGCTTCTATTTACTCTGGGAAGTAGAAGAGAATTAGTTGAAAAGAGAACATTTGAGGAGAATGGAGAGGGCTTGAAATTTTGGTTGAGAAAGGGAGAGCATGATTAAGTTGATGAGGGATTGATTGTAATAACTAGGAGCAGTTGATATACTAGTAAATAGTTATGATACATGATCAGCAGTGGTTCTATTCGTGGGCATAATGTTCTCTCACTGTAATAACCAGTCCGATTGCTGACCAAGAGGAGGGGAAGAGTTTTCTTCTGTCAGGGATTAATAGTGCTAAGTTTGTGTAGTTCAAGCTTAATGGGCAACTATAGTTAACAATACTCTGTTGCATATTTGAAAGTTGCTAATGGAGTCAAACTTAAAAGTCTATTTTACAAGAGAAAAATATATGTAACTATGTATTGTGACAGATATTAAATAGACTTACAGTGTTGATTATTTTGCAATATATACATATTTCAAAGAATTAAGTTTTACACATTAAATCAATGTAATATTGTATGCCAGTTATACCTTTAAAAGGTAAATGGGGAAAATGATTATGGTGCACTATAAATAAAGATCTATCTAAAATTTTAAATAAAGATCAAGTTAATTTTTTCAATCTTTTTATAATTAATTGCATTGAAGCAGTATTGTTTCTCATATTCTTTATGTTTCATTTCAACTATAGGTTGTATTGGTAGTTGTTTTGTTTTGTTTTTCAGAATAGTGTTCTAGCTACTATTGCTATACAATGAAATACCCTTAGCTTTATGGCATGAAATAACTACTTTATAATGTACACGAATTGTGCAAGTTAAGAATTCAACCAGGGAACTATAAAAAAATGCACTAACCATCTGTTAAAATAAGGCAGACTGTATTTAAGACTATTATAATAGGAGTAAAAACTATTGCAACAGGGAGAGAGATTAAACTCAACTGAAAGGAACTTGAAGGCCTTCTTGGTCAGCAAGGCAATGAGCTTAATAACTTGATTTGCAGAAATAACGTGGTTGTAAGTATTTAGACATAGCATGTACTTTGGCGAAAGTAGAAAACTAGGTGGCATACATATGAGTAATAGCAGCAGCAACAACAGCAATAGTAATAGTAGCAGCAGCAGCAGCAGCAGTAGGAAGATATCTCTTTGATGATATCTAGAACTCATATTATATTAGAGATCATATCCTAAAAATCTATGTAATAATAAACTTCCATATATTATATTAGTCCTTTCCCAGTTGTTCAGGGTTATATATTATGCATTACACTGTAGGAGAATCCAACTCTTGGAAACTAACACACTTTATAAGAAGCCAAGTGGGAAAGTGACTATGGTGTGCATCCCACAAGTAAAGTAACAATTCAATTTTTACATGTTTTGGGAGCTTTTCACACATTTTTTTTTAATGTTCTAGATTTACAAGCAACAACATAGATTTTCAGAAATGTCAGACTACTCATATAAGTTCAAGTATGGAAGTTTAAATTTAAACTATTTAAAAAATAAAATTTATGGTTACATTTTGAGTCAAGTTATATTTAGATGTGAATTTTCCAACCTTCAGTGCAAGTGTAATGTAAAGGGTGAGTTACAGCACAGCAAGAAGAAGCTGGAAGCATGACCATGCTTCCCAGGGCTGTGGTGTGATGGAGGAATAGATTCTCATAATTGCTTTTGGTGAAAGTCAGTGGTCTGGCAATGCACAAACCAGAAGTTAGGATGGAAAGAAACAACAAATAGAAACTTAAAATGTCTGTAGTTAATTAATATCCTTTTGCTGGTCAATTTGTTGGATTTGTAGTTTTGCTTCAGTCTGCATAACTTAATGAGCTACATGTTTTACTACCGTTGGCAAAAACAAAGTTCAGATAGAGCTTTAAGAGCTCAAAAAAAAAGAAAGTAAATAAATAAAAGCTTTGCATCTAATTAAAATATGCCATAGGAGAAGCCTTCTTAAAAAAACCCCAATGATGTGAACTGTCATAAAATTGTGACTGTAGGTGGGGAGAGTGTGGTGGTGGTAGGTAAATCATGGTAATTTATCAAGTACAGCATTTATGTTCCTTGTTATTTTGCGAAATGATGAGTTTTAATTCCAGATGAAGTCTGAGCATCAGGTAGTCTGTCTCATTTTGTAGAAGTAAATGCTGCATAGGACTCGAACTATGTACATAATCTCACTGAATTGGCATTTTAGCTATTTTTAACCTTATTAAAAATGTCATAATGATCTGATTTCCACATAAATAATAATCTAAATATCAAGATATTAATATAATTATAGAAATATGTGTGCATGATTTCCTACCTGCATATAATATATATTAAGATATTTTATACAGTTCCTATGAAAAATTGATGTCACATCTCTTTAGTGATTCACATTATCTCTTTAATGACATAGATTACAACATTATATTCACTTATAATAAGTGGGGGAAAAAGTAAACTATGAAAACTCATTTAAAAATTATATAGCCATATTGAGCTGTGGGAAGTACTATTGGAGATAAGTTATCTTGATAATAGAATAGTGTTTCCATTTGGTTGCATGCATGTGCGTAAAACTGTGGGTCACTAAGGTAGAATCTGTGTATACAGGTAAATATTCATTGGGCTAAAATCAAAACACAAAGTAGAAAATCTAACATATCAAAATATCTCAGTGAGACTTAAATCCAGAATAACCTTCTATATTAAAAAAATAACTACAGATGTTCTCAATGTTAACTTAATGTCATGTTATATAGCTTTAGTGTTTGATGCCCTGATAGCTAAGTGATGACTTTTTCTCATCTCAATTTCTTGATTTGGTTCTTTTCTTTTTTTCTCCTCCTATTTCCTGTCTCCTCTTCTTATTCAAAGAGTGAACATAATATTATATCTGTGTATACTTCTGATTATAGGATTTTCCCAATTTTTATTTTATTTCATGTCTACTTAAATATCATTAAGAAGGGAAAGAAAATTCTCTTTCTGAAGGACAAGGGAAGAAGCATTATATTTTAAAGTTTTAACTGGTATTCAGCATATTTCCATTTTCATTTCAGCATTTATTATTCTCTGATACATAAACTTGTCAAATCTCAATATTGAACAATAGAGTGTACTGTGTTTTGGGGTTTAAACTGGCATCAAATAAGTAAGTGAAAAAACACACACAAATACATAAAAGGAATTTGTATTCCTTTTATGTATTTGGAATACACACACATAAAAGGAATGAGGAAGGGAGAAGAATTGCATTGGTAATGCATACACTCTCATTGTCATGGAAATAAATTAAGGGATCATTATTTGCTCAATTAAAAATACTTCACTAGTTTATGGATTCTATGCAATATTATTGGAGTTTTGGATAACATGCACATAAATTAGTACTGAATTATAGTTGCCCCATTTTCATGAATTATCTGTGAACTTTAATGATCTGAACTAGAATCCATCTATGAAAATGGTTTCACATCCTGTCTGTAGTACAACGTGTGCCTGGGCTTGCACGGACACATGTATGTATGTCTAGGAACATAGACCAAATCACTGACTGAGTGTAATTGATCCTAAATGTGCATGTGTTTTGCACAGTTTTATAAGATGAAGACATTGATTACATATTAAAAGTGGGTCATTATAAGAATGAAAACTAAGAAACAAAATAGTTAACCCAGAAAAAAAGCATTATTTTTAATAATGATTTAAGCATAATTTGTAAAAAGTAGAAAGTGTGAGCTCAGAGGTTTTAAATTTCAGTCCCTATGATACATTCCTGATATGAATCATTTTCTAAAATTAATTTATTAATTACAGCAGTTAAGTGTAATTACTCTACCTATTCAAGATTTTTATTATTACTTTTGAACAGCAAGATAAATTCAGTGGAGGGTAATTACCATAACAATAATTCAGCACGCATTTTCCGATCTGCTCGGTTTAACAATGTTCTCAGGAGTGCCAGCTTCCACATTAATCAGTCATTCAGGAACCCACCTGCCTGTTCGCTGAGGCCTTCTAGAAGCAATTTAAAGGATGATAATTTTTTCTAACGGGAGCTGGCGGAGGAGATGTCCTTGTCCTGATTTCTATTTTGGGTTTAATAAAAGCATTAAGTAAATTAAGGGGGGAAAAGGAGGAATGGAAAAACAAGGAAAAAAAGTTTAACAAATAAGCCCGCATGGCAAACACACTCACACACAAAATAAAAAATCAAACTTTCATGTTAGAAAAGACTCAGAAACCATGCATCTTCTCGAGCAAGAAGCCTCAAGTCAAGGCAGATACCTTTATTACACACCTTTACCCAAAAATGTTGGCGCGCCACTGCCAGCTTCCCGTGCAGTTAGCGCTGTGCTGGGCACCTGTGATCCCAGGTCAAAGCACAACATTGGCTGCGATCCCAGCACAGCAGATCCCGCTGGCTGTGTTTCAGGAGCAGTGTGAGATCCTCTGTATTCAGATCGCACCGATGCAATTCTGGACAGAGTTTTTAAACATTTGGAGATTGTAACTATCCCTGAGTCTGATGAAGTAATAGGCACTAATCCCACTAATCTTAATGTCCATATATATATATATATATATATATATATATATATATATACATATATATATATATATATTTTTTTTTTTTAAAGCAGATTATTTTACTGGTGCTTATGTACAAACTATAAGTTAAAACTTTATGCCTTAACCTGTCCGGCGTGGCTCAGTGGTTGAGCATAGACCTATGAACCAGGAAGTCAGGGTTCGATTCCTCATCAGGGCACATGCCTGGGTTGCAGGCTCAGTCCCCAGTGTGGGCATGCAGGATGTGGCCAATCAATGGTTCTCTCTCATTATAGATGTTTCTATCTCTCTCTTTTTCCCTTTCTCTCTGAAATCAATATATATATATATATATATATATATATATATATATATATATATATATATATATATAATTTAAAAAAACTTGATGCCCTGCAATTTCTAGAGATAATTTTTTCCTATCATTTTGCAAGCATATGACTGATTAAGACAACCAGAGAAGCAATTGACTTAAAAATTGTTAATATCTTTAATGAAATTATGATTCTGCTTTTCCATTGAATTTAAATTCAATTGGAAGAGTGAGGGCATTGCACACCTAGTTGTGCACAGCTGTTCTGGTTCCTCTCCCTGGCACCTGGATTGTATGAAACAGGCATAGAGCATGTGCTCAATTTTTACGACCTCTCTCCAGACACACTTGTCCATGCCAGCCTTTTTTTTATGATGCATTTGGCTGTTTTCTAATACCCAGGTTTTGTGCTTGTTGTGAATTGACTTGGATGAAATTTTGCCACTCATGTAAAGGAAATATAAAGACTACTTCAATGTTAAAATGATTGAGGGGATTTAGCGTACATGATACTTTCTTGAAATAAATACTTGACTTTTAAATCCAACCAAATAAATGATGAATAAAAATAAATAATTCAGGAGCTGAGTGCCTGAGTGTCAAAATCTCATTTTTGATGGGTACCGAGTCTATTTCTGTGTTGAACTAAAACTGAACAGAATGAATATATTAAATATTAAGAAATTAATATTGTAATTGTATTAAAACAAATTAAGTGCTTAGAGAGAAAATGAATGAAAATGAAAATGTCAGCACTAACATCTCTAAAATCTTCAGCAAGGAGTCATAATACTGTCTAAAGTTGGAAAAAAAAAGAAATAGAGGTTTGAAAGGAATGTATACATTTAGAAAATATGAGAATATCTAAACATGGGAGAAACATCATCAATATTAAAATACAAAAACATTCATAGAGAAGAATGTAAAATATAATAAGGACGTGACATGGTTATTAAATATCAAATTTACATGTCCAATATAAAATAAAATAAAATTGCATAATACTAAATAGGTCTGACAATAAATATAAATGTGATAACTGAAGAAAAGTATCATTTTTTAAATTAAATGCACTATATATTGATAATAATATCATACAGTACTGAAGAACTGAAAACAGTAAAATATTTCTCAATAGAAATAAATTAATGATTGTTAACCCATACATTGAATTTGTTAACATTTAATAAATAAATTCTCAGCCCAAATTGGCAGCATAAACTGCTCTTTCCTTCTTTTTTTCTTCCTCCCCTCACACCCTTCCTTCCTTTTCTCTTCCTTCATCCCACTTCAGGAACTGATAACTGATTGTATCACTGTACAGGATTCTCTGAGCAGGTTTCAGCAGTCTCCCTTTCTTTTTACTGAAATTCACTTCCATTCAAGAAAGCTTTGAATGCATCTCCCTTGGCTCTCGGGAGCCACAATGTCATTTCTGCGTCCCCTGCTCATGCTCCTTGAGGCTGAGAAAAGTTTCATTGGGCATAACTGAGTCTGACCTGCCAGATCCCAGGAGGCTTCCCTTTCTCCAACAGGCATTTCTTCAGGGCAAGCAGAGACGGAAAAAGTGAGTGGCCGGCACAACTGAAAGACAGTATATTCATATCCTTGCCAGGGATCATTCAATGCAACTGATGGGGCAACAGAATTGAGCTACCAGGGTTTTTGAAATGACCAGTTGCTGTCATAAAGGCAGCTGTGTGCAATGGTCACATGAAACACTCCTGAACCATATGATCCAGTCCACTAAAATTGCCTCTGTTCTAAACATCCTCCTATATTTTCTTAAAAACACACATACAGGAAGAACAGGAGGTCACTGATAAACCCTCTCTCTGGTCTGTCTCCCTGCCCACACTCCTCTGGCTTTTCCATGCTTTGGCCTCAAAGACTCAATGTATTTTTTCCTTGATTTGCTGAATTTTTTTCTCTTTTTATTGTAGTTTTTTTTTTTTTTTTTTTTCTTTAAATAAAGTACTTTATGTTCTCCCCTTTTATCTGTTTAGTGGTTGCTAATCTAGAGCAAAGTTCTTAACCTCACCATTACTGATATTTTGGCTGAATAATTCTTCATTGTGGGGAGTCTGACCTGTGCTTTGTAGAATTAAAGTAGATAAGTTGAGAGGGAGAAACAGAAAAATATTGTGAGCAGCAATATTACAAAATATTTACTTCTGTAAACTATTTTTCTTAGGAAACAAACAAATGGGGCATTTCAGATGTTGCTGAGGGATCTATTATATTCAATGCCATGGGTAAAAAGCTTATATAGTGAAAATTAAATAAATTTATAATATATAAATCAGGGGATTGTTTGTCAATCACAATCAGTAATTTCTAACCATGATTCAGATAAATTTCTTACAATATATACATTTGTCAAGATTTTTGTGAGCGAATATGAATATTTGAAATATCCATATTCACCCACAAAAATCTTGACAAATGTATATATACTAAGAAATATATCCTATATAATAAAAGTCTAATATGCAAATAGACCTATGTAATAAAAGTCTAATATGCAAATAGACCAAATGGCAGAACAACCAAACAGCCACCTATGACGTGCACAGACCACCAGGGGGTGTACGCAGAACATGGCGGGTGTCAGCTGCAGAGGGATGGTGGAGCAGGTGAGCAGGGGCACAGACCAAGGTGGAGTGCCGGTTGCTGTCATCAGGGAGAGCCTCTGGTGGTTACTGAAAGTTCTTTGCTCCCATGGGCTGTGGTCTCACCCGGTGCTTACACCTGCGGCTGGTACTGGCCCTGCTCATGCCAGTGTCTGAGCCACCACTCTCACCCACTACCAGGTACCAGTCCCAATCACTCAGCACTCACAGCGGGTATGAGTAGCAGCTGCTGGCCCTGATCACCCGTGAGGGCTTCTCCACCTGCCTTGGCTCCTGAGGGGAGATTGGGACAGCAGCTGCTGCTCACTGACTGCACCAGCCCCACTTACACCCCCTGCCAGCCCCAATTGCTTTGTGCCTTCAGCAGGTGTGAGTGGTAGCAGCAGGAGTGAGGCTGCTGACAGGTGACCAGAGGCTATGGTGGTAGGTGCCCAACAAGGGTTCAGAGGATGGGCCAAGACCTGCCCTGTGTCTACTGCAGCCTCATGGCCCACCGTTCCTTTCAAGGTGCATGAATTTGTGCACCGGGGCCCTAGTTTCTATGTAAGAACTAGGGGCCGGTGCACAAATTTGTGGACAGGTGGGGTCCAGCCACCTGCCCCCAATTGGGGTGGGTGGTGGACAATCAGGAGTGTGGCTGCCCAGGGGGAGTTATTAGTGTCAAAGATCTTTGCAGGGTGTATACACATTTGCTGTTTCCTTTCAGATGAGTTGAATCTTCTAAGGCACTTTAGGGTCAGGGACACTTACAGCTTCCATTTCTAAGCCTCTCCCTACACAGATGATGCAGTTTAGTTCCCTGCTGGCAAACCCTTTAAAGAGAGCTGTGGTATGATGTGGCTGCCCTCTTTGGTAGTAAGCAGTGGAGAGAGAACACAGGAAGATGGTGATTGTGCTGGGCACCCCTCCTGGACACCTGACTGATGGTCCAGACTGTAAGAGGGTTTTCCTCCTGATCATTGGCCATTCAGGTTCCTGGTCTAGAAGGCTGGAGAGTGTTTACAATCACTTCAGTGATTGGAGTGGGGAGAGTGATTGGAGTGGAGCCAGGAGGGGGGAGAGGCCTTGAGTGGTTGACTTGATAGTTATGCCTCCAGTTAGGTTGGTTAGACACAACAGTGCACAACATAGACACCAGTTGTTCTGGTCGTTGTGGTCATTCAAACTTTTGGTCACTTGGCTTTTATACACATAGATATGTCTCTGTAAAGTGCTAAAGAAAAGAAGCAAAGTAGGATTAAATTATAGTAGTTTACATTCTAAAAATGTATTCTACCTTTACTTTCGTGGTAATCCACCCAAGAATCTATGCTAATTATAAGGCACTAATTATTTTTCCCAAAGAAATGAAGCTGTTAAAATATTCAAAATGATTTCTTTTTTTTTTTTTTAAAGTTCCATTTGCACTGACATTTTACCAGGAGGAAATGACAGAAGCATGTGTTCTGGGCCATCAATCCTGGTTGTCTACAAAGGAATTAATCACCTCATTGGCCAGGCTGTTTGTCTTCTCATCATCTTTGAGGTTTAGATATTTAAAGACATTCTGCCTCGATGCTCTTCATGTAAATGAACCATATGTTAAAAGTTTACAATGTTGCCAAGGTGTTATGACATCTTCAAGGTAGAAAGTTTGGCTCATTATGCTTGTATTTAGCACTGAAGAAAAACTTACTCCAATTCCTTTGTGGGAGTGTTCAAAGTTCAAGAGTGAAAATACATGGATATTTTGTTACTGCCGCTTCTTTCTTTTTTTCTTTCTCTTTTTTTGTTTCTTTGTTTCTTTCTTCCTTCCTTCCTTCCTTCCTTCCTTCCTTCCTTCCTTCCTTCCTTCCTTCCTTCCTTCCTTCCTTTCTTTTTTTAAATATATTTTATTGATTTTTTACAGAGAGAAAAGGAGAGGGATAGAGAGTTAGAAACATCAATGAGAGAAAAACATCAACCAGCTGCCTCCTGCACACCCCCTACTAGGGATGTGCCCACAACCAAGGTACATGCCCTTGAATGGAATCGAACCTGGGGCCTTTCAGTCTGCAGGCCAATGCTCTACTGAGCCAAAGCGGTTTTGGCTGCAGCTTCTTTCTTACATATGATTTGTCAGAGCACAGATAGGGAAAAAATATTATATTGGGCTTTTCTCCTAGTTCTCAAGGGGATTATATCAAACCCATGCTCTCTGTATTGGGTTTTCCTTCTGAAAAAAATCTTATATCTCTCAGTGTCTATCATTCCATAAGTTGATATTTTTATTATTATCCAGTGATTGTTTTCATTCACAAACCGTTTTACACATGCTCTATTATTCATTTTTCATTTAAATGTCAAAATACTTTTATATGATTTCCAAAATAATGTGGGAGATTTTTTTTTTAATATGGTTTAATAGCACTACATATCTCAGGTTCGAACAGCAACCTATGACTGAAAATTAGCAACATTACATAATTATGTTAATTATAATTCCCTAAAAAAGGGTAGATATAAACTTCATAAGTTTTTCCCCCAAAATCTCCCAAACTCAAAAAATACATGTCCTCCCAAGTTAATTGCAACACTATTATAGTAGCCAGGAGATGGAAACAAGCTAAGTGTCCAAAGAGGATGAATGGATATAGAAACTGGAATTATTTGATAGGCAATGGAATATTATTTAGTCATAAAATATAAAACTTTGCCATTTTAAAGTAAATTGATAGACCTCAAGGGCATTTTGCTAAATGAAATAAAACAGAAGATGACAAATATTATACTATGTGACCTTTCCTGCATGTGAAATCTAAAACAGACAAAAACCCAAGCTGTTAGATGCAGAAAACAGATTGGTGGTGGTTGCTAGAGGTAGGTATTGGTGGTGGGGAATAGGTGAAGGAGGTCAAATGTAATAAATAAATAGATAAATAAACAAATAAAAAATAAATAATTTCATCAGAAGGTATCCTATATAATAAAAGCCTAATATGCAAATCTATTGAATAGCAAAATAACTGGTGGAAGGAAGGATTGCTCTGACTCACACTGATCACTGATCACCAGAGGGGCAGGCATTCAATGCAGGAACTGCCCCCAGCCCACAGGCTCCAGGCCTGTCAAGGCGGAGGCCAGTAGGGATGCCCCAGATCTCCCTGTTACTCACTCCACAGAGGGAGGCAATGAGTGGTGGTGGTGGCAGTGGGGGACAGGGCTGGCGAGCAGCCAGTCCAGACAAGCTGAGGTGGGTGCCAGCAGGGGCTGCCTGATCACTTTACTCGTTGCCCCACAGATCGGCCCTGATCGCCAGCTAGCCTAGGGACCCTACCTGTAAACGAATTTTGTACATCAGACCTCTAGTTTAATGTAAAGCAAAGATTCATTCCAAAGTTAAAGTTCATCTTTTAACATGAAATTGGAATAAAAATACATATACAAAAATTATATTTATATTATCTGTTTTTATATCATATATATGTATTGGAATCAAGGGTACATTGGTTTCACAAAATAATTTGAGATATATTTGCTGTCATTCTGAATTCTGAGGAGTTTATGGGATTGATATAACTTTCTTCCTTAAATTCTGAAGAGTTTATGGGATTGATGGAGCTAATCAATAAACACATGTGATATTGAAGTTTTCTTTTAGGGAAGGTTTTTAAATTATAAGTATCATTTCTCTAACCATCTATGTAATTCAGCTTCTGTTTTTGTTATCAGCTTTTATAATTTGCATCTACTAAGCAGTTAATACTTGTCATAAATGCTATAGAATTCATTCTATTATTCTTTATAAACCCATATTAACTTTTTAACATATGTGAAATAAGAAGTTATATTTCCTTATTCATGTCTAATTTTGTTAATCATTGTTGTCTCTATTTTATCATTAGTTTATCCAGATATTTTAGTAATTTTTAGATCTTTCTAAAGAACTAATTTGATTCCACTGATTTCTTCTCATGTTCATTTCTTATGCTATAGCTCTGCTTTTTAATCATTTTATTTGGTAGATCATCTTGTCAAATTTGATAGGATTTGGGACATTATCTATCCAAATACTGTATTCTCCTCTATCCTCTGAGACTTTTTATAAGACAATATTTAGGAGGTGAATGAGAAGAAATAATTAAAACAAAAACTCCTAGTTTTCTGGCAATCATAATTAGGAGGGGTTGAATCTGGCTGCTCTTAGAATATTTAGGGGTGAATAAATAGTTCCTGACCTAATGGAATGACAGTGGGAATAGAGAGCTGGGTCATCTAAAAAATAAATTAAAATGTGAGCATAATGATAGTGATGAATTTTGTTTGTTCAAGTGTATATGTATGTAGTTTTTGGTATAGTTACTGTGTGCTTTACATTATTTTTGTAAAGAAATAGTGGTATATATATATATATATATATATATATATATATATATATATATATATATAGTTAATTTTTCAGGAAGTGAAGTGTACATGCTTGAATTTAAAAAGTGTTTAAAGATGATGATGAAATGGATCAAACAAAGTTTCCTGGAATTTCTGTTTGTTTTGCTGGTCCATGAACTTAGATCACAATTTCCCTTATTTCTATATTATTTTACTCATGTTAATCTCTCCTAATATTTGCAATACAACAGTGTGAATGTTATGCTGAAAATTGCATAATGGTATCTAAGAATGAATAATATTTTGAGTATATGATATTTGGATAGCCAAATCAGAAGACCTATTTTATGAAAACACAAAATCTCTTCCATTACATAAATACAGTAAAGAAGAAAGATCTAATTCTAACAATAACAACAAAAAAAGATAAATGTATACATTGCAAACTTCATGCTAACATTTTTTAAAGAAGTTAACCTTGGAAGCATTATTCTCTTTGTCTCTGCTGTTGGTGGTTCTGTGTGATGGTCAGACTCTATCTTTATTTCTGCCCCTTTGTTTTCACCATGTAGATTCAAACACGCTTTTCAGCTTGACTAGATTTCTGAAGCATTTGTTTGTTTCTGGTGAGTTTATTGCTTAGAAAAAAGTTGAGACTTTCAAAAAGAAATGTAAACTTTTCCAGTCCAGCTTGACAGGTCTATTATATTTTAAATTTAGATTAAATGATTCATGAGTTTCCTGAGAATCTCAGAACTCAGCTACCTGTTTAGCAGAAACTCATCTTCAGGGTATCTATTTGTTAGAGAATGTTTTTATCAATGCAAGTAACATAGATGTCTCTGTATTGGGAAATTTCAAGTTATGAAAACAACTAGAGGCCCGGTGCATGAAATCATGCACCAGTGGGTTCCCTCTGGGTGGCCTACAAAAATCAGGCTCCAGTTTGCAGGTCCAGCCTTACAGCCTCACAGCTGCACCCGGCACCCAACCTTGGCCTGGCACTGCCCCCTCACAAGCTCCACCATCTTGCCTGCAGAGCTATCTATTGGGGCCAGGATCACTCAAAGCCTGGGAACTGGGCAGTGGCTCCATCTGCAGTCGCTGCTGCTGGTTGCTATCTGCAGGGCTCACAGAGCAGCAAGCGAGCCAGCCACCCTTTCCGACCGATGGTGCATTCCCCAGGAGAGGATGAGTGTGCGGGGAAGAAACAGCCTCAGACAGACATGAAGTGCAGCCGTTAGAGGGCATGGGCACCATGAAAACATGGGAATGAAGCCACATAGGGGCTCCGCAAGGGACAGGCAAAGGTAGGCTCACTGAGGGAAAGTGGGCGGATTGAGGAGAGCCAGGCAGACGCCTGAAGAAAGGCCTCAGGCAGAAGGGACAGCCCACAGAGGGGCAGCAGGAGGAGCAAGATGCCAAGTGGAAGGGGGTCAAGGCTGGGTCAGGGGGCACATCTGCAAAGATTGAGGGCCCGTGAGAACCCAGGCTGTAGGAGGGGACCCGCAGGCTTTTATGTCTGGAGCAGACTGAGGGGGAAGAGAAAGCAGGGAGACAGCAGGAGGTGACAGCACCCTCCCTGGGGTGGGATGCAGAGACAGTGGAAACAGGCATCCGAGGTGGCAGCTTTGGGGTGTGCTGGAGGGAAGCCAGAGGCTGAGGAAAGATGTGGGTGAGAGAGGTAAGGAGGCCCAATGCTCTGCTCTCCTCGGTCCCTGGGAAGACAGGGTCTCCAGCAGCTGCTGGCAGGGGGGATGGGGTCAGATCCCATCCGTTTTGAGGGTCTGACTGTAAAACTCAGACCTGAGTTTGAGCTCCACACGAGGGATGTGGAGTGTTCATGACCAGCCTTCCACACTGACATCCAGGAGGCTGGTCATTCTGTCTGGCTGCCCTAATCCCTCCACACACCCCCATGCCCCAAACTCTCTTCAGTGATGACAAGTAATTATTAGAAACAAGCAAATGGTTTTATTTTTGGTACAAAACAAATAAACAAACAAACAAACAAAAAACAAACAAAAACACACACACACACACACACACACACACACACAAGGAAAACACACAGAATGTATAGTATTATGGAAAGCAAACATTGAAAACTAGGAAAATGAAGTCCCCTTGTGGACACACAGATCAGCTGTGCCCAGAATCCAGGTCACATGTGACACAAAAGGGCTCAGGGTCCAATGCAGAGAGCTTGGCCCAGGTGGTCTGACTCCAATCCCTGACTCCAGTTTCCAGGAGAAAGAAATGCTCCTGAGACACTGGGACAGGGTGATCAGCATCCAGATTGCTGCCTCTAACTCCCATGCCAGGTCTGTGGTGCTCCCAGCTCTGCCCTTCCTTCCCCCTCCCACTCGCCTTCCCAGGTGAACCCCAGATGGCCCTTCCCATCCTCTGCCCTTCTCAGCTCCCTTGGCAGGTAGGGAGGGTAGGGGGTCATGTGGGGAATCTGAGGGCCTCAAGGAAGTGCTGCTTGTAAAGCCAGAGACAATGTCTGTTCACCCACGCCCCTGGCTGAACCCATTAACACAGAGGCCTCATGAGTACCTGTTTAGATCTGGTCTCCCTCCCTCCTCATGTCTCTGCCACTGTGTAACTTGCATGTTTTGGGCAAGTCAATCTCTGGAGTATTAATTCTCTCTCCTTTAAAATGAGAACAAGAGCCTGGTGGGCGTGGCTCAGTGGTTGAACGGTGACCTATGACTTAGGAGGTCAAGAATTGACTCCCTGTCAGGGCACATGCCCAGGTTGTGGTCTTGATCTCCAGAGTGGGGTACGCAGGAGGCAACCCCATGATTCTCTCTCATCATTGATGTTTCTATCTCTCTCTCTCCCTTTCTCTTCTTCTCTGAAATAAATGGAAGATATCCTATATAATAAAAGCTTAATATGCAAATTGAAGTTCCACCAGGGGTTCCACCGCTGGCTATGACATGCACTGACCCCAGGGGATGGCACAGAACATGGTGGGTGAGGAGGCACTGGCAGTGGGAGGCAGTGGAGGTACTGGTGGCCCCAGTGGGCTTCCAGGTGAGGAGGACCACAGCTGCCGGGACTGCAGGGGCCAGTTGGGCTCACCATGGGTTTGTGCAGGAGCCAGTATGCTGAGGCTGTCTGGGAGAAAGGATGGTGTCCACCCAGCTTCAGTGCATTACCGCTAAGTGGCCCAGAGGCCCACACTGTGCTCCAGTCTGTGGTGTCGGCTGTGTTTACCACATGTTTGTGAGGGGACTTGGGTGCTGTGAATCAGGTAGAGGCAGACACTTGGGGATCTGGGGGTCCAGGTGCTGCCCAGGGCTCAGAAGTCAGCTGGGACCTGCCCTTCCATGCCAGAAGCTCGCACTTCAATTGCCAGCCAGGCCTAGGGACCACACCCATGCACAAATTTCGTGCACCGGGCCTCTAGTGTGTATATGTATATAGCTTTGAAAGCTGTGCAAAAAGATTAGACTGCTTGGGAACAAAAGTGGAGATGAAACCATCACTTTGGTGGCTATTGAGCTCCAAGTGAATAGTGATTGTGAGTGCTGCATGTAACCTGGTTAGAAGATGATCTGGTTTATTAAGGTAAATGACAGTGACGATTTAGCATTAATAAGACCACACACAGTTACCTATCTGAAGAACTTGGAGATGATAGTAAAGTTGACTAAGGAAGAGATGCAGGAACAAAGATGGATTTGAAAGGGGTTGGGCATGGAGAATTCAAACTCACGAATTCAGTTTTAATAATAAGGTAAAGATTTACATCCATTTGTATTTTTCTTAATGTCACTGAGCAAATGAAAAGAAAAAATACCCACAATCACACCTTTCAAGTATACTGACTTTTCACTTAACCATCACAATCTGATTAAAACTTGCAAATAAATGCTTCTTAAAACTTTCTTTTTATGTCTTTACCTATGATAGATACTTTTTAAAACTGTGTAGCTGTCTTAAAATTAAAAAAAATGGCATAATGGAACCACATAGAAATAAATAAAGAGTAATTATTTGCAGAAGCATGTTTGTAGAAATTATGAAGTTCTAATTTTCAAAAGTCTGGGTTTTTATCATTTTGTTATTGTAGTAAGGTGGATATTGATTTTTCTGTTGTTATTTAAAGATATGCCATGAGATATCCTTTAGAGTTTATCTAGAAAGAAAAATTTCCCCATAATTCTAATTACCTGGTTAAATACTATAAGGCCAATTAAAATTCCAATATCTCTAAATGTGTGGAATTAAACTATGTCAAAGGCTTTAAGAGATTTTTTTTAAAGCATAGATTGTTGATCTTGTCACATTCTATGCATAATGTAGCAAGATTAAATTGCATATTTTTATCCAGTGGGGGGGAAAAGTTAAAAAGAAGAAAGTTTAAAATAGTCTTGTTATTCTCGTGTTTTTTTTTTGACTCTTGTTCCTCTAAGACATCTGAAGATATTTCGTTTCATTGTTCTCAGAGTAGCTCATGAATATTGCAGTTCCAAATGGTTGAATGTTCCTTGTTACTAGTCCATTTAAATCGAAGCACAACTATGATTTTTGTGTGTGTTGCTGGGAGACCTGGCGACTTAGGCATTTTTATTTCTTCCGTTTTAACAATGAAACCATCTACTGTAGGGACTATAATAGTTATGTTTATTTAAGGCTGCAGTAGAATGGATATAGCACATATTTTTCTTAATGTTTGATAATGAAATAGCTATTCAATTTTAAAAATCACATGGAATAATAGTTTTCAAACATTCAAAGCATTAGTGCACATATAAAGAGGATTGAGTTTGATGGTGCTCTGTTTCTTTCTGGAAGAGAGGGCCTTTGTGTTTCTTTACATAAGACTTTTCAGAAGGTTGTAAGGGCGTATGAAGTATCCCTAATTATTGCACTCATTTGGACTTCTGTGTGAAATACACTACAAATAGAAATGGCCCCAAAGCACTGGCTCTATGAATATGAACCTTTTGACCTGACTAAACATAATTTAATAAATAGTTATAACGTATACCTGTATACAGAAATCCTGGATCTCATATATCTTTATATAATTAAAATAACCTTGGGAAAATAAGAGAAAACAGATATCCTGCCATGATAATATGTTCAGAACAATGTGAAACTAATAGAAATCCTCTAAGGATTAAAAAATAATCATCTTCATATACATTTAAAGCTCAGGTTCAAAATGCCTGGCCAAGTGCATATTGCTTTCAAACATGACTTATTTTTAAATATGAAGAAGAAAAAAATTAAACAATGAACACTTCCATATAAATTTGGAGGTGGAATATAATGAGCAACATACACTGATGAACAAAAACAGATCCAGAAACAGAGAAGCATCTATGAGACCATCAAACCTCAGAGACAAGGCGGGGGAGGATGGGAGGAAGGGAGGAGATCAACCAAAGGACTTGTGTGCATGTATAGGAGCCTAACCTATGGACACAGACACTAGGAGGATTGGGGGGGGGGGGTAAGGGAGAGATAAGGATGATTATGTAATACCTTAATAAAGAAAAAAAGGAACTACCCTGTTTCCCCGAAAATAAGACAGTGTCTTATATTAATTTTTGCTCCCAAAGATGCGCTAGGTCTTATTTTCAGGGGATGTCTTATTTTTCCATGAAGAAGAATACAGTACACATTTATTGTTAAATGAAAATAAAGGAAATTTATTACCTGTATATGGTACAGTAGTACGGTAGTTGTCAACACAAACCAGGCAAACTGTGAATCCTACAGTATCAAGAATTTACTCATTTATTCAATGACAATCATGTCATCATCTTCTGGAACATCATCATAACAATCCAATTCCTGAATTTCCTGGTGAATTTCTTGTGACTTCATTTCTTTCAGAATCAGTGGACCAAATCTCTCATGGTTAGCCTAGCGAGGGTGCTTATTTTCAGGGTATGCCTTATATTTCACTCAGAAGGAAACCTGTAAGTAGGTCTTATTTTCGGAGGATGTCTTATTTTCGGGGAAACACGGTAGTAAAACACAAGAAACAAAACAGGATAACTTAAAATATCTGGAAATGATAAAAACATATAAATATATGATGAAGTTGACTGTGTAGCTATGAGATTTTCTTCTGAGCACAGTACTTTCCTGTGATTTATCTACATGTCATCTAGGTAGCATCAACAAGACACGCCTCCTATTTCTTAAGAATCAGAGAAATGCCATTATGTGAAACTTTTAGCCTCAGGCTATAAGATTAAAGGGAACTTACAGCAGTTACAACAGTAGTTTAGGGTTTAAAAATGACATTTCTTTTAAAAATTCATAGAGTACAAATTGTAATCTACTTTTATATAATGTATTATATTAGTTAGTTTGCAAGAGATCTGTGGGACTGAAAGAAAATTTATGAGGGGGAAAGCTTGTTGGCTCTGAGATGCCTCTGTGCAATGTTCTTAGTTTAGGGTTTTGGTCAGAGGACACTGATGTCATTTTGGTAGAAACTCATTATCACCTGCTGATGCAATATGTGCAGGAAGTTTATTGTAGGATATATCCATACTCTCTCATAGCCTAAAGCCAATGCTTGAGAAAAATTTGAAGGACAGAATTTTTAATTTAATTTTAAATCTCACATGACTTTTATGCATTCAATAATTGATCATTGCCGAGACCAGTTTGGCTCAGTGGATAGAGCGTCGGCCTGTGGACTGAAAGGTCCCAGGTTCGATTCCTGTCAAGGGCATATACCTTGGTTGCAGGCACATCCCCAGGAGGGGGTGTGCAAAAGGCATCTGATCGGTGACTCTCTCATTGGTGTTTCTAACTCTCTATCCCTCTCTCTTCCTCTCTGTAAAAAATCAATAAAATATATTAAAAAAAATAATTGGTCATTGCAGGGCCTCTCATAAATTTTAAAATTTTATAAATGCGCAAGGTAATATGTTATTACAAATTATAATAACTGATTGACTTAAGCTACCATTTTCCATAAAACTCAAAACACTGCAGAAAGTAAGTAATAAAAGTTATAACATCAGCTGATAAAAACACATGGAGCAAAATCATATCCCCTATGTGCTAAGGATAATACTCAAAGTATATACATATCTGACAAGACTCACCTAAAATAAGAAGATTTGCCCTAAGCAGTTTGGCTCAGTGAATAGAGTGTTGGCCTGTGGACTGAAGGGTACCAGGTTCAATTCCATTCAAGGGCATGTACCTTGGTTGCAGGCACATCCCAAATAGGAGGTGTGCAGGAGGCAGCTGATCAATGTTTCTATCTCATCAATGTTTCTCTCTATTCCTCTCCCTTCTTGTAAAGAAATCAATAAAAAATTAAAGATGATGAACTGGCTACTTGAGAGAAATATGAGAGTGGACCTGAAACCTGAAAACGCTAAATACCAAAGAATGATGTAATAGTTTCCCCCAGCACCCTTGCCTTATGTGATTCTTTTTTATGACGCTTCATTCAGAAAAACCACCTGCTGTTTGTCCCCAACTTGATCATATCTTTAGTTAGAAAATAGGTTGACTGGTATAATTCAAGAAAGTCTTCTGTTACTGAGGCAGTTTTTTCCAGACCCGATTTCCTCAGTGATGATTAGGTCAGTCTCAATGACCAGAAATTCATCTTGATATTGAGAATAATGCATACCTACTAAATTCTCAATTCTATTTTTTCAAAGCAAACATGTAAAAGTAATTAAATACCCGCCTAGTTAAAGAGAAGTATTATTTCACCCCTCTACTAAAACAGTTGGCCTAAAAATCAGTGCAATAATTTACACCCATCTCTGTCAAATAGCAGAGGACAATGCTGTTTTCAATCTATGCACAGATAAGCTCATTCTTGCAGGGAGAATTTTTAAAAATGTAAAGGCTTAAACCACAGCTGTGTACAGAGCATCAGTTCAAGGTTGTTACTGGCAATTACATCCACTGTCTCTGAAGAGTGTCCAGGCATGTGTGAAGAGTAGGATATTATTCTTCCCCCATTTCCTTTGCTAGCAACAACAGCAGGCTCCTTATTTTCAGATAATTATGGATTGCATGATGAAAGAAACAGGTACATTTTTTGATAGAAAATGAGATGAAGGTGCCAACAAAGTTTGGAAGGTTCTATAATGTGATGTGACTGCTGTCAGGAGCACAACTAGCTAAAATTAAAGAAACTGGCTACCCACAAAATGGGCAGAATGGATACAAAATAAAATAGATGCAAGGCTGAGGGCTTTCTAAAGTTTTGATTTTGTACTTGAATAAATACATTGCGCCAAGGATGTTAACCTGTGTGTCTCAAACAAATGATATGCAACTTGTCACAAAAAGACACTGAATACTTCGTATTATAAGTGATTTCAAAGAATAAAATTATTTCTTCTTTATAATAACCCCAGGCAGTCCAACCAGTGTGGGTCAGTGGTTAAGTGTCAACCTGTGAACCAGGAGGTCACAGTTTGATTCCAGGTCAGGTTACATGCCAGTAGGGGGCATGCAGGAGGCAGCTGATTCTCTCTCTTCCTCTCTGAAATCAATATATATATATATATATATATATATATATATATATATATATATATATATATATATATATATATACTGGAGGCCCAGTGCATGAAATTCATGCATGGGGAGGGTGGTTCCTCAACCCAGCCTGCACTCTCTCCATCTGGGACCCCTTGGGAGATGTCCGACTGCCAGTTCAGGTTTGTGAGATGGGGCCTAAACCAGCAATTGAACATCCCTCTTGCAATCCAGGACTGCTGTCTCCTAACCACTTACCTGTCTGCCTGCCTGATTGCCCCTTGTCATCTCTGCCTCCCTGCCTGATGCACTTAACCCTCTCTACCTGCCAGCTTGGTCACCCCCTAACCTCCTCTCCCTGCCAGCCTGATCAACTCTAACTGCCCATCCCTGCTGGCCTGATTGCCCTTAACTACTCTCCCTGCAGCCTGATTGCCCCTAACTTTCTCTGCCTTGGCTCCCACCACTATGGCTTTGCCCAGAAGGATGTCCGGAAGACATCAGTCTAATTATCATTTATCCTTTTATTATTATAGATTTATTCTTTATAACTCTAAACACTACATTCACACTCAGGGGTAATGTTCAATATTCTTAACAGATAGGGCAGCATATATATTAACACCAGGCAATAGCTGTTCTTGTTGTTATTATTATTCCTCAGAAGAAGCAGGACCTGGAGATGAAGTCACAATAAGGTGACTTCCGGTGAAAACCCAGGGCCACTCCATCTCTTCTTCTATCCAAGTGCTTTAGTGCTTTTTCCAAATACATTTTTAATATTTACTAGAATAATTTTATGTGTTAATGTTTGCAAAGTAAATTATTATAAAAATTCTCTGGAGTTTATGCACAAACAGAATTATAAAAGTATTTAAAGAAGAAAGACCATAGTAAGTACTGTTAAGTATAGTTAATAGTAAGTATTAAAGAGAATATGATTTTAAAATATTGATATTATAAATAATCATGGGAAGAGTAAACATAAAGGAAAAGTTTAAAGAGGGCTATGTGGTAAGTATAGAAAAGAAAGGGACAGCCAAAATGAGGTTATTGAAGCAATGAATTTTAAAAAATGTTCTTAGAGCCATCTAGCCACAAGGTTGTAAAAATGGAAGCACTGTGGAAAAGTACCAAATGAAAAGTGTGCAAAATTATAAGTAATATTTCTTAGAGTTAACTGCTTTGGGGCTTGTTTCCCTTTAGCTATTCTAGTCTGTTCTTTATAACTCTAAGCACTGCATTCACACTCGATAATATTCAATATTCTGAACAGCCAGGGCAGCAGAAGCCCATCCCCGTCAACAGGGGTGCTCACGGGTCCTGAAGTCACACCTGCATTTGTCTCCTGAGTACCAGCTCTGTTCATATCTGTTTCATTTTTCATAGGAAAGCATTTTCTAGACTCCCTATGAATAAGTATACTTAATTAATTTATAAATGACTTTTCCCCCCCTTTCCTGTCTCTCCTTCCATTTTATTTATGACCTTTCCCTCAGTTAACTTTAGAATTTATGAAGTTTGGACTGCATGGGTCAATTTAAAAAAAATCCACGTACATGTGGACTCACAGTTCAAACCTGTATTGTTCAATGGTTAGCTGTAGTTGGAATGGTAAAAGATGAATCTTTTTTGTTTCTGGCTTCCTTCATTCAACATTATGTTTGTAAAATTCAACCATGTGGCTACATGGCATAGCCGTTTATCCCAATTACTCTCTAGTATTCTAGTATGTAGCTACACTGAGTTTATTTATCTATTCATTCTATTGCAGATGGGCATCTGGGCTATTAGAAAAAAAAAGGATTAATCTTTTCCATATTGACTTCTTTTACTTAGTACCATGCATCTAAGGCTCCTCCATATCTTTTCATGGCTTTCATAACTCATTTCTTTTTAGTGCTGGATAACATTCCATTGTCTGAATATTCCACAGTTTATTTGTTTACTCACCTATTGAAGAACATCTTGGTCCCCTCCAATTTTTAGCAACTATGAATATATAAAGCAACTATAAATATTTGAGTGCAGGTTTTGTGTGGATATAAGTTTCCAACTCATTTGGATAAATACCCAAAAGCATGATGGATTGTTAAATCATTTGGGAAGAGTATGTTTATTTTTGCTAGAAACTGCCATCTGTCTTCCAAAGTGTCTGTGCCATTTTGCATTTCCACCACCAAGGAATGGAGAGTTCCTTTTGCGCCAGGTCCTCAGCAGCATTTGCTGTTGTCAATGTTTCAGATTTAGCCATTCTATTAAGTGTAGAGTAGTATCTCATTTTGCAATTCTCTAATGGCATGTGTTGTGGAATGACTTTTTCTTGTGCTTATTTCTCAGTTGTATATGCTGTTTGGTTAGGTGCCTGTTTGGACCTTTTGTACATTTTCTAATTGGGTTATTTGTGGTTTTTCTTTCATTGCTGAGAATTAAGGTATTTTGTTTTTTTTAAATATATATTTTGGATACCAGTCTTTTGTCAGATCTGTGCTCTGTAAATACTTACTCCTAGTCGGTACCTTGCCTTTTTGCAGAGCAGAAGAGTTAAGTTTTAATGGCACTCAATTTATAAATATTTTTCTTTCATAGATCCAGGTTTTGGTTTGTGTCAAAGTCATCACCAAATCTAAGATCACTTTGATATTCTTACATATAAGGGTTTTAAAAAATTATTGCTTTCTGGTTCTAAGAAATAATATCTTTTAATGTATCTCTGAGGATTCTCATTTCACAATTAGGTTTCTAAAGTTGTTCTCCCTAGTTGCCTCTGATTGCATCAGGGTTGGGTTTTCCACTTCAACCTTTGTCTCTTATGCTGCTCGTGTTCCAAACCAATGTGACCAATCCTAGCTGTTAATTAATTTTCTGGAATGAATGACTAGTTAGAATTTCATCATGCAGTCAAAGGGAACATTCTATGCTGCAATTTCCTGTACATATACCCCCCCCCCCAAAAAAAAAAATGCCTTCCCTCTGGGTAGAAAACTTCATGAGAATAAAAGCAGAGTGTGACAGCCTGCTGGTTTTATCTAGCTATATTCAGGCAGGGAGCTGGCTCTCAGACTTTATCTTCCCCCACATGTATGAATTCCTAGTAGTAGGTAAATATTAAATAATTGTGGAGCTGTGACTGGGTAGAAGAATCTTTCATTCATATTTATTTTTTCAGTCTCATACCTAGTTCTTCACCATAATACTTACCGCCAAACAAGGCATCTCAGCAGAGAGCATTCATCAATGTTTCATTGCTGCAGTCACCCCCTTTTCACCCCACTGCACCCAGGTCTCTATATGTAATTCCCCAGCCCTCTGTTATGACCCCCTGTAACTCTTCCATTTCCCCAGACTCCATACTGCACCACATTTTGGAATTTAGGAGGCCATTGTCAGTGTTCATGCCAGTATCTTTACCCAGAAGCATATGGGTGATGGAAAAATATTATTTAAAAAAATATATTTTTATTGATTGCAGAGAAGAAAGGAGAGGGAGAAAAGAGATAGAAATATCAACGATGAGAGAGAATCATTGATTGGCTGCCTCCTGCGTGCCCCCTATTGGTGACTGAGTCTACAACTTGGACATGTGCCCTTGACTGGAATTGAATCTAGGACCTTTCAGTCCAAAGACTGGCTAGGGCACAAAAAATATTCTTCTTAAAAAAAAAAATATATATATATATATATATATATATATATATATATATATATATACACACACACACACACATATATCAGATATATTTCAGAGAGGAAGAGAAAGAGGGGGAGAGAGAGAGAGAGAGAGAGAGAGAGAGAGAGAGAGAGAGAGAGAGAGAGAGAGAGATGGAAACATCAGTGATGA
The DNA here is from genome assembly GCF_014108245.1 of Pipistrellus kuhlii. Taxonomy (NCBI): domain Eukaryota; kingdom Metazoa; phylum Chordata; class Mammalia; order Chiroptera; family Vespertilionidae; genus Pipistrellus; species Pipistrellus kuhlii. The sequence goes on from NW_023425584.1 coordinate 39,346,726, forward strand.
GATAGACTCATTGAGTGGCTTCCTCATGCATGTCCCACACTGGGGATCAAACCCGCAATCCCAGCATGTGCCCTGACTAGGAAATGAACCCATGACCTCCTGGTTTACAGGTCAATGCTCAACCACTGAGCCACGCCAGCTGGTCGAAATATATTCTTTATGTCTTAGAAGTTGCAAAGTTTCCCACATGAAAATAAATACACACAAAAAAAATGAGTGCCAACAAAATATTGCTGAATTGCCATAATCACTGTAGGATTTCATAGACTTTGGTTTTTATGTGACATTAAGATAGAAAGTGTTGAAACAAAGAATGACATAAAGGATACTGGGCAGTAGATTTTACTCTCAAACAAATATAACTAATGTCATAAATTATTTAAAATACTGCTGAGCCAACAGAAATGAAAATAGTTTCTTGAATCATATTTTTAAAATGTATTGTCAGGTAGAGAATAAAATGTAAAATAGTAAAGCCTAGGTAAAGGCTAGCTTGACAAAGTGTATTGATCTTTGTACATATAACTGAATCATTTAATTGCAATGCATTTTTAAAACTTCTAAAGCAGTCATGGAATTTTTATTTTCTAAATGGACACTAAACACTGCACACCTTAGGTTACATTGATTAATTAACACTATTATCTATGTACTAAATGCAGCATCAGCATTTTTACCAATCACTAGAGAGAAGTTAGCAATAGTACTTGTTCCTTTGTGAATGCCACACATTCTACTGCTGTTGTATGCTTCACTTGTTCTTTAATCTCACTTTCTGTTTCTGTGTAAAGGAAAAGTAAACCAAGGAGAGAAATTAATAAATAAGAAGGAGCATCTGTAAGAAAAATTTGCTGCAGATGTATTAGGTGTGAGGACATTATGACTGTGGCCTAAATGTCTAATAACCAACATGTCCACCATTGCAGAAGTTGCTAATTCAGGATGAGAGATATCTAAATGAGAAGCTCCCTCTCTCTTTCTCTCTCTCTCTCTCTCTCTCTCTCTCTCTCTCTCTCTCTCTCTCTCTCTCTCTCTCCTCTCTCTCTCTCTCTTTCTCTTGTTTTGCCTTGCCTCTTCCTCTCAGGCTTTCTCTCTCTGTAAGCAACATGCACATACACACAATCTGGGTTAAACATTTGGCATTATATCCATTTGCTGTTCCCTTTGACAAGTTGCTAAGCTCTTCGATGTTGTCTGTAACTAAAAGTAACAGTATCTTCCAGGAGACTTTTGGGAAGATTGAATAAACCTATAAAAATCAGAAATTATATAAGGAATATAGATGTAACTATTATTATTATCACAGAAAAGTATTTATCAAGTACTGGCAAATGGCCTAGTTTTAGCCTATATCATGCAGATGAAGCTATAAACAGAAGTAGACAAAAGTATCCCCCTCATAAAACTTACATGGCATTTGAGAAAGGAATATGTACAAACCTACAAGTAAAATAGATGTTGTGTCAGAAGCTGATAGTTTCTGTAGGAAAAAATAAATAAATAGGAAAAAAATAGGGGTATCCACATGTGTGTGTAGAGTACAGTTTTAAATAGGACAATCCCATTAAATAGACATCTTAGAACTGATATGACAAAAGTGTATCTAGTGAACTGAATATTCAGGGAGCAAGTGGCCCATTCAGTGGGATCAAAATGTCTCAGGCCCTGAGGCTTGATTTGATCCAAGAGGACAAAGAGAGCATGTATAGAAAATTAGATTATCCCAGGCTTTATTCTTTTACATTGAGTGGAATAAGAAGATAATTCTCGTGGAAGCTAGTATTAAGAGGATCCTTCTGACTATCTGTTGTGTGGACAATAGATTCTCAGAGGTGGGTGTGGCCACGGGCATAAACAGGAAACAGTAATCCAGAGGAGAGAAGAGAGTTGCTTGGATTCTTGTAGTGATGAAGATTGTGATGTGATGTAGTCAGATTCTGAAAAGAACTATGAAAACGGACTGCAGAGGATTTGCTGAGGTGTGTGGCTTGTGGGAGAAAGATAGATACAAGCCTTTTGGCCTAAGAACTGGAAGGAAGAAGCAGGTAGTTACTGAGATGTGAAAAACTATGAGAAGAGCAGGCTTGGGGCTGGGGGAAATCAAGAATTCCATTTTAGATAGCTGATGATGTGTCATTTTGGACACCCCAAAAGTGGGCTGCTTAGTCAGCTAAGCACTTAGATCCTTAAAAACTTGAGTGCAAGAAGAGGTGTGGAGTACGTAGGAATGTGCTGTCATGGGCATGGAGATAGTTTTTAACATCATGAGTATGGATGACATCACCAGAGTGAGAAGCCCTAAGTAACAAGGCCTTAATTCTGATTCCCTTAAATAATCCTATTAATATTACTGTTGAATGGAGATGAGACCACCCAAGAGGCAGAGACCCCTACCCGGGAAATAACTCCAACTAGCCAATTGCGGAGTCTAATTACAAATTTTATTGCAGATTCGAATCTGGGCTGCCGCCGTGGCAATGGCGCAGCCAGAAGCAGCAGCAGTTACAAAGCGGTCTCTCTCTTTTTAAGCATTCTTCAAACAAGCACATTCCAAACAAGGGGGGGTGGTGGTGGTGGTCTTAACCTTGTGATTGCATGCATCAGCCAGATGGCCTAATCTCCCTCCTTGGTTTGTTCTGCTATCTTAGCCTTGACTATCCCAGACTGCTGATTTGGCCTTCAGCCTTGACTAACCCAGACTGTTGATTTGGTCTTCAGGTCCAGGAGGGGGAGGGAGTAGTAACTTTCTACCCTCCAGGCAAGGTCAGTAATTTTTCACTCCTCAATTACCATAACTACTATTATCACTAGACTAGAGGCCTGGTATACAAAATTTGTGCATGGAGGGGGGTGTCCCTCAGCCCAGCTTACATCCTCTCACAATCTAAGAACCTTCAGTAGATGTCCCACTGCTGGTTTAGATCTGATCTCACAGGGATCTCTGTGGGTTTGGGCCTAAACCGAGAGTTGGATATCCCTCTCACAATCTGGACTGCTGGCTCCTAAGCGCTCGCCTGCCTGCCTGCCTGCCTGCCTGCCTGATCACCCCCTAACCACCTCTGCCTGGCTTCCTGATTTCCCCTAACCACTAGTTTGCCTGCCTGATCACCCCTAACTGCCTGCCTGATTGCCTCTAACCACCTCTGCCTCAGTCCCCAATGCAGCGGATTCGTCTGGAAGGTTGTTCAGCTGCCTGGTCTAATTAGCATATTACACTTTTATTATTATAGTTTGAATCCAAGACCTCTTTAAAACAGTGTTTTAGCCAAAAATAATGATTTTGGTAAACAAAATACCAGGTAGTATGGTAATATTAGTGGGGAGGTACTTGGAGGTCTTAATATCTTAATGTACTCCTGAAATTGTGCCACTTCAGATAACCCTCCTCTTCCTTCCTTTATTAGCTAAGTACTATCCTTTACAGCTGACCCAAAAGTGCCTTGGTAAAAAAAACACCTGTGTTTTCAAGAATAAGTCCTCCAAATTGCAGGCAAGATTTTCATAATAAAAAAATATTCAAAATAAATTCAAATTGCTCATTCTTAAAAAATATGTATGCTATACTAAAAGAAGTTGGAAAAGCAATTACTATAATATAAATTATATTTTTGCTTTTTATTAATATGAACTCTTTTAAAAAAGTGTTATATTTAATCTAAATAAAAGCTTGGAAATATGTACTTACACATGTAAATGTAACCATATTTTTATATAAGGCCAAAATACTACACTTGATTTTTCTGTGACTGTGTAGAATACCAGGATACCAGGCAGATATGTTCCCCTCTTTGCTCCAAGGATAACAAACAGTATCTCTCAGCTTCCATAGTTTGTTCTGAAAACAATTTGTATGTGTGTCTTGAGAACTGAGACTACAGATGATTGTGTCAGTGAATAGAAATGAGTGAAGTGGGTGTTTAAAGTGTCTCTGGTCCTGGGTGTTAGTAGTCATCTCACTTTCTTATACATTTAGAGAGAGGTAGGTGGAGAGTTACATCTATTTCTTCATCCCGCTTGTTTTATAGCACATGTGATTTGCTGGAATTGATGGTCTCCATTTACTGTTTAGCAGCTTACCTTTGTAAAACATTATGTTGAGACAGGAATACATTGCTGGCTAAGGTTTAATAAGCATGCTGTAGTTTTGAATTAGTATGAGAGTTTATGGCTTTATTTCCTTCTTCTTTGTGAAAATAGCTGTAGATTTCAACATTACCCATTCTCATCTAAAGTCCATGAAGGACACAGCACTGCCCCTGAAAGAGGGGATATGACAGCTCTCATCTGCTGGAAATGCTTCTCCTAAGCATTGCTTAGGACATTTACAAATCCTCGTGCCTGGCATCTTTTTTGCAGTATTATCCACGGATCATATTCAGGTAGCTGTCATTCTAAGTTTTCTCTCGTTAATGTGAGTCTTCAGCATAGTTGAAGTGGACAGCTTACTTTCTTGGCTACAAGAGTATGCAGTGCCTGCTATAGCTGCAGAGAAGATAGAAAAGGGGCTCAATGTGGGGGGCTCAAGGTGTCATGACTGAGAAAAAAATAGCATCGTGAATAATACCATGACATTAAAAGCCAAAGAAACTTACAGAGACATTAACCAGGGTCAGGAAATTTTCAAATTTTAAATTCTTCTTGTCTAGAGTAGGCTGGCTTGCACATTTCTAAAGGTGATACAGTGTGGAAAATGTGAAACTTTCGGGAAAGTCACATTCCACAGATCAAAAGGCTGCAGACAAATTTTAAAACTCCCTGCTAACGGAAGAGAATGGCTGTTTTAAAACAACATAGATCACTGATTTCATTCATCGTGCCTATGCAATGATTAAAACTCCAGCATAGGGGGTCAGAGAGCTTCTAGGTTGAGAGGGTCGGGAGGTTCAGGGAGAGTGGTGCACTTGGAGAGAATATGAAAACTCTGCTCCTCCTCCCCAGACCTTGCCCCATGAATCTCTTCTGTCTGGCTGTCCCTGAGTCTGTTTCAGGGCTAAAGGGGTCCATTTGCCCCCATGCATCAAAGTCCAATAGGACAGGAATAGAAATTTGCAGCAAAGAATATCAGGATTTATTTTTAGGAAGTAAGATAGGTGAGTTCATGCTCAACAACCTGGCTCCCTGATGGCTTCCAGGGGATGGATAATGTTGGGGGGAAATCATTAATCACAGGGACTAAAGGAGTTAGGGTCGTGGTGAAGGTCATGTTCTCTACTGATTGGCTGATTCTAGGGTAGGAGGGTGTTGATCATTTGGTTCTGATGTCAGTCATGGCACCATTTCATCTGGTTTTGTTCCTTTTCTGGGCCTGGAGCTGAAACACAACTGAGGCCTAGATGTCATCTTTAGTTTAAATGAAACTCTGTCTCTGGGGTCAAAGACCGAAGCTTTGTTCCTAAGGTTTTTGATGCTGATCAGAACCTCCTTATCCTTAGGCTTAATGATTAAGGGAGTGGTTGTGCAATGGAGAAGAAGGCAGGTGAGTTGGGGGGCTGAATGAGACCAGTATGAATCAAAAGGAAAGAAAAGAGAAAAGGTTATATTTAAAAAATGACGTTTCTAAGTGGTAACATATTCTCTTCTGATAAACTGATGGTCTAGGACAGTGGTGGGCAGAGTCATTAGTCAACAGAGCCAAATATCAACAGTACAATGATTGAAATTTCTTTTGAGAGCCAGATTTTTTAAACTTCTTCTAATGCCATTTCTTCAAAATAGACTCACCCAGGCCATGGTATTTTGTGAAAGAGCCACACTCAATGGGCCAGAGAGTCGCATGTGGCTCATGAGCCACATTTTGCCAACCACGGGTCTAGGAAGCAAAAATTTTCAGTAAGTTCTGTATGCCACTTTGGCAAAGTAATCAAAGGCAAAGGTCACTGGAAGCACCAATCTATAGCTAGTTGGTTAGAAACACAAACAATAACCTGGGCTTTCAACTGGCATCTGAAGTGAGGGGTGGGGCAATCTTGTAGGACTGAGCCCTTAATCTGTGGGAGCTGATGTTGTCAGAATGGAGTTGAACAGTAGCATACCCAGCTGGAGAACTGCTGATTGAAACAGATGATCAGAATTGTAGTTGATGATTAGAACCCTTGAGACCCTAAGGCTTAAGAGGAAAAGGAGATTGGAGTTTCTACATTCCAGTACAGCAACAATTGCTTCATTATTCAGAACTGCTGACTCACATAACTGAAATGCATGACACAGCAGCTGGATCTGCAGTTTTCTCCCTTTCCTGAGTCATTCCTACCTAACTCCCTGCCTTCCTGTGACTCCTGGCTTGCTCAGCCAGCTACAGTTGTCTAAGCTAGTGCTCTGTAATAAACCTCTTATTTTCCACTATATCTGTATCTATCTTCATATCTACTAGTAAGTCTGTTATCTCCTATTTATTCAACTTCCTCAGGTTGAATAGTGACTAAAATACAGTTTTTGTGGGGTTTTATTTTTTATCCTAATTTTCTTCCCATAGGTTCCTATGCTCTTGAATGCATTTCCTAATTCCTATTCATGTTCTTGTTCCCTATGGAGCTTCACACACACACACACACACACACACACACACACACACATCTAATATTTTTCTTCCTGCCCTACTTTATTTTAGTTCTTCCCTCTTCTTTGTTTCTTCCTTCTTTTCTTTACTTTTCTCTTTCCCTCCTTGCTTCTGTTTCTCTTGCTTCTCTTATGTTATATAATTGACTAATTTTTCTTGTCATCAGTACACCATACCATAAAGTAAACTTTCAGATAATACTTTGACTCAGTAGATGCCGAGTGGAGAATGGAAAATTAAGCTTAAAAATGTGTGATATATTTTGTAGGAAAACAGAGGGACTAGAGTGGATATGTAAGATGACATTTTAGGTGTTTCTAAGTCATAAAATAAATAAGGATATATTTTAGTGTACCCTCTTTGGCCAGAATGACAACAAAAATTTGTAAAGGGAATGGAGGGATATAAAGCCTGAAAATAGTTGGATTGAAAAAAACTTTGGATATGAAAGAGTCAATGGTGTGCATTTAAAACTCTCATTTCATTTTAGTCTCTGTAGCTATTTAGGAAGACTGCATTTCCCAGGCTCTACTTCTAAGATTCTGGGATTAGATTCAATCCAAATAATTTTATGTAGCAATATATATACACTGAGTGGTCACATTATTATGATCTCTGAATGCATAAAAATCTGGCCACTTGATAGATGATAGATAGATAGATAGATAGATAGATAGATAGATATTAGAGACCCGGTGCATGAATTCATGCATGGGTGGGGTCCAGCCAGCTTGGCCAGGGGAAAGGGTCATAGGTGGTTGGCTGGCCTGCCTACTGGTCAAATTCCTGGTTGAGGGGATAATTTGCATGTTTTTATTATATAGGATATAGACTGAGTGGCCAGAATATTATATGTTCAGAGATCATAATAATTTGGCTACACAAAATAATATAAAATACTCACATATGCTATACAAAAATAATAAAAAAACACTTCCTATCCTAAGCAGTTAAAGACAATTGTGCTTTTTTCATGCTTCTCTTCTACTTCTATTGTGACCTTGAAGGTCTGTAATTAACTGTTAAACAGTTAGTTACTGTTAAACAGTTAGTTACAGATGAAGGCATGTACCAGACACATGTTGGATTTATATGATCAAAAATAGACATTTAGGCAATGTTTATTTTATGGAAAAGATTGAGGGAAATTTTTAAAAACAATACTAATTTGACTAATGATCCATAAAAAGATATTGCATGTTATCATGTGTAACAAATTAGAGGCAATTAACGGGTGCTAAGGAGAAATATAGCATGAGCCACTGCATGATCTTTGGATCCTTCTGAATTCCTAAAAGAAGTCATGGAGATTCTCTTTCTTTACCTTCTACTGATTCAAGAGCATCATCACATCTTAGTCAAGAACTGCTGGTGTGCAGGAGGCTTTGTAAGGGCATCAGATTGAAAATATGGAGCTCTGATAGAAAGCTATTGCAGGAGTCTGATTGAGAAATGGCAGTATTTGGAATTATAGCTGTAGAAGTAAAGAGAGGAAAGGGAACTATGGAGAAATATCTGGGGACAGAATTGGAGAGTTTTTCTTAGTTAAAGTGACTTGGAAATCTAAGACAAGTATTCTTCCTGGTTTATACAAGAATAGTCTAACAAGGCAATTTAACATGTCCTCATTTTCACCATTTAACAGGTACATTTAACAACCCTATTTGTGTTCATGCATGGATACAAATCATACCCCATGATTTTTCAGTAGTGATTCTCCAGCCCAGGCATAGAAGGTCCTCAGGGTATAAGAGGAGGGCTGGACAGGTAGGGCCAGGGTGGCTCTATCTCTGCTTTTATCTGACTCACATCTCTAGCACCTGTTTTATACATTGAGGCTCCAAGCATATTTTTTCTTCCTCTGCTTTCTCTGTAATTTAGGATAATTGTTTCCAGTCTATAGTATTTGCTTCGGTGGTGAAAATGAGGAGAAATTGCTCTGTGCTGGAGGATGTTTTGCCTGGCAGTATTCACCAACCAGTTTCTCTGAACTCTTTGTTTCTGTGTTTGCTTTCACACTTCCCAGGCATTTTTCTGTTCTTTTTTTTTGAATACCTAAGAATAAAAGGGTTCTATTTTTCCACTTAATGCTCACAATCCGAGGATCAACCCGCATCATAGCCCAGTCCAACTTGTGAAGTTACATATCTCAAGGGACTCATCAAAACTTCACACACAGAAGGACCATTAGAATGTAACCAACCCTAACAAACTGAAATGCTAGGGCACCTGGGATAGGCCGGCCAATAGGGCCCCCTACAGAGGTTAACACAAACAAGCACAGATACAAAGAAACTGCTGTTTGGTTGAATGTTCTTATTGACAGCACATAAAACAGTGTCTGTTCCATAGTAAGTCTTAAACTAATGCTTCCTATATCAACATTCATTGAGCCAAGGCACTGTGGTAGGGTATGGAGATTCAAAAGCAATATGAAGAACTCAAGTGCTCATCACTTCTGTGAAGATTGAAATATAATAATTGTTATAAAGAAATAATACATGCTACAGAAACTGTCTAGAGCTAGCATATAAACTTCCCCAGATATGAAGATACTTTATTCAAAACCTGAAGGTTGAATTGGAGTTCACAAGACAAAATGGGCACTGGGAAATGCCAGTCTAAGCTGATGGAGCGAGTGTGAGAAATTGTAGGGTGTTTAAAAGGAAATGAGCACTGCTTATAACTTTTATTGTCCAGCAGGGAAACCCTGAACCAACATAGCCTTATAGTAAAGCACTGGAGGAAATTAGGTAGATTTTAAAAATGTTTTTACACATTTTAAAACCTCAACAGTCTCTATCCCACGTCAGGAGAGTGAAGTCTCTGAATGCCTTTGAATACCGCTGGAAATGTTGGGGCTAATTATAAAGCAGCATGAAGGGCTGTACTGTCTGGAAGTCATCTCCACTGTGTCCGCACAGGCCCAGATTTGGACCTTGATGTCTAGTTGTGTGATTGCTATTTCAGGTGTCTTTTAGGGACTACGATATCCCCAGTTGTCATTCTATCAAAAGTCTGGCCAGATGGCCATGTCAGCGTTTTCAAGGGTTGAAGGGAGTAAATGGGGAAGACAGACTATCATACTGTGACCACATAAGAATGAATGGACTCTAATTAGTAACATTTATATTAACAGCTAAGGAACATCTACAGTGATTTAGGTATTAAATGTAAAAAAAATATGCCAACTTTGTATATAGAAGTTAACTATTCGGGAAAATCTGCTCAGACCTACTCAAAATCAGGAGCAGAGAATTCTGACTGTTGAACGACCCATTTATAATTAAACATTCTATCCAATAAAGCCATCACTTTCACCAAATATTTGAATGCATTGTTTTCATTAAAAATTTAATATGATTTTTGTGATATGTACAATATTTAATGTCATTAATATTACAAATTATTTCAATGTTTCTATGACTTATATGATTTAATTAATTATTTACAACAATGTTAGCAACTAGATATTCTACTGGCATTTGACATATATTAAAAATTTTTAAATAATTGAATAAGGTTACTTAGGAAATGGTAAGACTAGAAATACTGCATTATTTTATTTTCAAATACAATATTTTATTCACTTTTTCCATAAAATTTTATCAAATGGAGTAAGATTTGAAATATGGTTCCTTCTCAATTAAGATTTTAAGAAATTACTGCATTTTAAAGAGTGTCATTTTTGCTTTATTTGAGATTACTGAGGTTAATTCCAGTGTTCCACTATCATAATTTTCTCTAACTTATGTACTTACATAATTAGTAAAAAGAGTTAGATAAAATATTATTTTGAAGCCAATATATACAATGTCCAAATATTTACATTTAAATATTTAACCTGCAATTGATTTTCAGCAGCAACAAATAGTCACTTTTAGTAGCAATTTGTGGACTCTGTGTATAGTACTTAATAGACTTTCTGCTTGAAATAAAACAACAGGACAGATAAGGCTTAAGGGAAAAGGTAAATTGAAATGGGAGTTGTATTTTGGTATTGTTAAGACTCAAGATAATAAAAACTTAACACATAATTTAAATAAAAATCTTCAGATAGTTAAAAAAAAAAAAAAAAACTTCAACCTGCTAATCAAATATCTCATGATAGTTAGTGAGCCTGACAGAATAGTTGCCTTCTGAGTCATAAATTACATGCTTTAAATTTAGCCACAGGCTCAGAATTGAAAGTAAACGTTCTTATGAGCAAATCACTAGTAATACCAAGCATTTGCAAACGAGGGGCATTGTGTGGAAAGAGCTATTCAAAGATGCTCACATCATGGTTGAGTTCCTGTAGATCTCTGCACACTCCCCAGCTTCTACCCAGTCAGAGGTGCAATGAGCATATGCCTTCAATTGAGGAAACATTTTAAAGAGTCACTAATTATGTTTAAATTTTTCATTATGCTTAAAGTGCCGTTAAAATGGAAAGACTGGAAATGGAGCTGTAATCCTAAGGTTGAAAGCCATGACTGTTTTGTCACCTTTGAAACTTCATGAGAATTTTAAGGAAAGGTTGAATAAATTCTCTAAGGAGAGTGTGTATATCCACGGGATCGATGATTTCAACCATTTCTTTCAGCATTTACAATTTTATGTTAACTTTTTAATTTGGTTTATTTGATTATGGTTTTTTTTTAAATCTCTTAGATAGGTATAAAAGCCACAAATTGTTGTTTTCATTTTCATTCTTGTGTTATGTTCCTAAACCTGAGTGTGAATTGCCTTCCTGATCTTTGAAGTCTCAAGTGATTACCTCTTCCATTTATCCTTAGCGCAAGTGGCCATGGGTCTCATATTCTTACAAACCCCCCATATGTACTAACATGATAAAGTTAGTGATTTTCTACTATCACTGTGCCTCAGGTTAATTTGATTGTTCATCCAGCCAGAAGAATTTAGGAAGGTAGAAATAAATTATTTTTCTTCCCAGATAAACATTAGAGTTTTAAATTGTGAATATATGATTTTAATTATTTGATTGTATATTTGATATTATAATTTTTGGCTAGGGTATTTATAAAATATCTTGTAACTAGAGGCTCAATGTATGAAATTGTACACTGGAGAGGGGGGCGTCCCTCAGCCCAGTCTGTGCCCTCTTGCAATCTAGGACTTCTTGGGGGATGTCTGCTTAAGCCAGCAGTCAGACATACCTTTTACAGTCCTGGGCTCTCAGTCCAGGACCCTTCGCTCTCCACTGTCCTCTTGCAGCAAAGCAGGAGAAACTCCTGCCATGCCTCTACCCTTGCCAGCTGTGAGTCTGGCTCTGGCTGAGTGGTGCTCCCTTTGTGGAAATTCACTGACCACCAGTGGGCAGCTCCCGTGTTGAGTGTCTGCCCCCTGGTGGTAAGTGCTCATCATAGCAAGTGGTCATTCCTCTGGTCATTCTACCATTTGATCGATTTGCATATTAGGGTTTTATTATATAGGATATTTGACCAGAATAGGTTAATATATCAACACAAAGTAGTTGATTTTGAACTATGATTCAGTATGTGTCTTGATCCCTCTGTTGCCAGTGGAAATGGGGTTCTTGTGGTATCATGAGGAAAGCAGTCTGGGAGATCTACTTGGGGAGTTGGGAGCTTGGTGATATTTATTTGAGTGGAAATAGGAGACTATCCCTGGGTTTCTGATGTCTCATCCCCATCTATCCTGCCATTGAAAAGATCCAGTCTAGTCTTCATTAAGCCCAAAACAAAAACCAAAGTCCAAAAGTTCTGTGCCATTGGTACCGTTCATATTAAAGCTTAGTTCATTCCAGTCTTTGTGACCATTTGGCTAGCTTAGCTTGTTTTCCCAGCTCTGCTTTGCCTTGGCCTGGTCCTGTGTCAGGCCGCAATTGGAGCCCTTGCTGTCTGTTATAGACCCCAGGCAGCTGCTAAGCAGTCTCATTCCACATCCAGGTAGGTTAGTGTTATTTCTGGCTGCAATCCTGTAATCCATTGTTGTGCTGCTATACTGAGGTGCCTGCTTGGAGTCTGGATTTGAAGTTCCACATGGCTGCTATAGAAAGAAAACACACAAACAAACTGGGTGAAAACCATTTTACCAGGCATGTGTGTACACACGTGTGTGTGTGTGTGTGTGTGCATGTGCGTGTGTGTGTGTGTGTGTGTGTGTGTGTGTGTGTATGTGTGTATGAGAAAGAGAGAGAGAGAGAGAGGTTTTGTTAGCTAGAATTATATTATTTTGGGTCTGGGAATGACCAGATGCTTTTTAAAAAATAACCAATCAACTCCCCAAGTCTTACAAGGATTGTGTTGGGTATAACCAATCAACTCCCCAAGTCTTACAAGGATTGTGTTGGGTTTGCCTTCTAAGCAATCCATTCTTTCTCCCAAGCTATACTGAGAGGCTTCTACTGGCCCTGTTTTGACGCCTCCAGGGCCCAGGTGCTTATATTCCTCTTTATTGTGACTCCCTGAAGACTGTGTGAAGCTTTAAATTCCTGGTGAAACAAACAGGTTTATGCTCCTGGTTGATTATGTTTAATAATGTCTGATTTTTAAAATATTTTTTGATTTTTTTACAGAGAGGAAGGGAGAGAGATAGAGAGCTAGAAACATCGACGAGAGAGAAACATTGACCAGCTGCCTCTTGCACACCCCCTACCGGGGATGTGCCTGCAACCAATGTACATGCCCTTGACCGGAATCGAACCTGGGACCTTTCAGTCCGCAGACCGACGCTCTACTGTTGAGCCAAACTGGCTTTGGCTAATGTCCGATTCTTTTTGCCCCTTTACTTTATCAATATCTATGCTAACACCTCCATGTCTATTTATATTATGTGCCATGAAATAAGAATAAGGAAACAAATAACTAACTTGAGATGAGCTTCCTTCGGGTTACAATGATCATATGACTTTCTAAGATCGGCTGTGAAAGAAATACGTATTCTCATCCCTTGTGTTTCTCACATTTGCTATTCAGGTGTTTTTTGTTTGTTTGTTTTGTGTGTGTGTGTGTGTGTGTGTGTGTGTGTGTGTGTGTGTTCTATTTTTAATTTCAGCACCATGCCAAATTGTTTTAGACTTTAGTTTCTTTTGTCTCTAAAACCCCTCTTGATATTGTAGTGACCGAGCAACATCCCTGCTTTTTTCCTATAGGCTTGAGTTTGTATTTTCTGGAGCACAGTAAAAGGCAGGAATAGGATTAAAAGAATATATTAGTTAGTGCTCACACAAGTTGCAATAAAAAGACCTCAAAATATAGTAGCAAAAATTATATCAAAATTTATTCATTTTCACATGAAAGTACAGAAGCATTCATTCCAGAGTGTAAGGAGACACCCATCTCTGTGTTCAAGGTTCTATTTCACAGGCAATTATTTTGACTTACCTCCTGGCCTCTGGGGGTGGGGGTGGGGGGAAGGTTGGGAAAGCACAAATACATTCCACTGATGTCAAACCTAGATGTGGACATCACTTCTCCTACCCCATTGGTGAGAAAATTAATGGTTCTGTTAACAATGGGCTGCAGAAGAGGCTGGGGAGTGTATTATCTCACTATGTCCAGTTCTATTATTATGCAGGGGAGGCACACATATTCATAGGAAATTATGGGTCTCTGATCTTAAAGCTAAAACAATCAGAACAACAAGGAACTTGTGGTGATTTGAATCAGCATGTCTACAACAATCTATGTATTTTCACACCAATACTGCCTACCATCCACCGGAAAGGGTATGGCACAAGAGGAAGTTAAGATGAACAATAGAGGAAGAACACCTGAGTAGGACTTGGTCTGATTATCTGACTATTCAGGAGAGCCTGGGGAAACTTCCAGATTAGCCTAAATTATTTAACTTGGCCAAAACTAGTTTGGCTCAGTGGATAGAGCGTCGGCCTGCGGACTGAAAGGTCCCAGATTTGATTCCGGTCAAGGATATTTACCTTGGTTGTGGGCATATCCCCAGTAGGGAATGTGCAAGAAGCAGCTGATCAATGTTTCTCTCTCATGAATGTTTCTAGCTTTCTATCCCTCTCTCTTCCTCTCTGTAAAAAATAAAAAAATAATTAAAAAAAATATATATATTTTTTATTTTTTTTAAATTATTTAACTTGGAATTATATGAGTTAAACACACACACACACACTAGAACAGGGTCATTAGACTTCTGGGTTCATGGGTCTCTGTCTGACTGTGGCTTTCATGAGCCACCAGAGACTTGGCGCTTCAAATTGAGACTGATTATTGTGCAAAAGACAAAACTATGATACACTTGAGTAAAGATAGTTTGCTCTTCTTTTAAGCTGTTCTCTGCATTGGAGAAACAGAGCTTTAAGCAAGTGTGGTAAAAGTAAGACAGAATGATGATATTCTAATATTTAAAATGAGCATAATTTTTTTAAGTCTAAGAACATATACTATTCATTAACATTATGGCTATGTTATCCACTGAAGAATCTTTTTTTCCAGTGTCCTTACCATCATTTTATCATAAAATATTGAAGTTAATCAGACCTTCAGACCTTGAGAATTTCAATATGAAATGTCATACTTGTCCCTTAAATCTGAGGAAACCTCAGATTTAGTCATTTAATTAAAACTAAAATGATGCTCAATCATCCCTTTACTTTATCTATTTTAGGAACTATTATGACTTAAAATTCTTCTGGTGTTCTCAAATATTTGTATTTATGATTCTGTCAATGAAATATCAAAATAAACCATTTAGTTAGAAGATAAAATAAGCTTCAGGAAGTTATTGAAAGGTGATGAACAAATTGTTTAATTTTCTACAAATTATTTCAAGTTCTCTGGCATAGACCTATATGCACACACTTAAAGCTCTATCTCTCTGATATCTGATAAAAGGTAACTGGAACATGCTTTTAGATTTTTCTCAAATAACCTGCTCCAGAAAAATCATGTAAAATCATGTGTGTGTGTGTGTGTGTGTGTGTGTGTGTGTGTGAGAGAGAGAGAGAGAGAGAGAGAGAGAGAGAGAGAGAGAGAGAGAGAGAAAGCATTCCGATTAACAACATCCATAGAGACAGGTGAATTGCAGCAGGGGACTGGAATGGAAGAGAGTTTTAAAATTCTGGTCTTGAAACCACATTATCTTGAAATGGCCCTGCTTGCCTTCGCCACAGATATCTCTAGCGATGTCCTAATTATTGGCCCTGATGGCCTGAATCGCTAATGGGACAGTTGTAGGAAAAGGTGGGAAGTTCGTCACTCCATGTTCACCTCCTCTAAACCCAAGCACCAGTAATATGCCTCTTAGATAGAAAAGTTTTCCTGAGTGCCTTTTTTTTCCCTAAGAGTAATTTTATGTAATAAATGCCTAATTGTCTCCCAGGAACCATTAACACATTCTTCCTTTTAATAAGAGAGCCACCTGAATTTTAGCGGGACACATTTCTACCTGAATAGATACTGCATTTCCTAGCTTCCTTTGCATCTAGCTGTGGCCACATGACGCAGTTCTGGTCAGTGTAATATAGTGGAAATGATGCTTAAAACTTGTAGATTATATCATTACATAGGAAAAGTTATTGTCTTTCCCATGTCTCTCTTTCTTGCTGGCATGGAAACAACAGTACACATATTAGCCAACTTGGACTGAGGGCTACCTTTTATAGTTAGTGTCAGTGCATTTGTGGTGAAGAAACAATGCACTAGCATAGATAACTCTCCTCAAACTATTAAGTGAGAAAGAAACAAAATTTTCTTGTACATAATTTATTGTACCTTTAGGTCTCCTTGCTACAGAAATTTAATGTAAGACCCTAAGTAATTCAGGATAAAAAGATGAGTCAGGGACCAGAGGAGTGATCAGATAGAACAGTAGAAAATGCCATGAGATTCCTGAGATTTTTCAACTTGGGACTTATTCCCTACATGTCTCTTAGTTCACTAGGAAAGACAAAACAAGGACCTTAATCAAGTAATACAATTACCACAAAGGTAGGTGATATCACCAGGGGACCATGAACACTCAAGATAAAATAATCATATCTGAGAAGTAAACCCACAAAGAAAAATGACAACTGTAACACATAGTGTTGCATTTTTTAACTGAGAATAAGTACTTAAGTTAATTATAATATGTAAATCTCATGGAAGTTTTTTATGAAAGAATATTTACAATTCAACAAAAAAAACAGAAAAGGTAATAAAATAGAAATTTTACTTATGATGGATGAGATAAAATGGTGATCATTAAGAATGGGTAAATGACCTGGGAAATCATATTCACAGAATTTTACAGAAGACAACAGGAAAGGATGAGGTAAACATTATGAAACTGGGGGATAGAAGTAGAGCTTGAGCATTTAGACATAGAATACCAGAATGAGAACAAATGTGTGAAGAAATAATGAAAATAAACTTAAAATTATAAAGCTTAAAATCTCATAGTGAAACAACTTATAGAATGTCAAAACAAACTTCCTAGTTAAAGGAAATATATACCTACACATATTTATATTAAAATTTAAGTTTGTCAAAGAAAAAGGAGCAAATTTTAGAAACTTCTAGAAAATTCTAGATGTTTGTACAATTTTCCAAATAGAGAGAAATAGCTAAAGGTAACCATTCACTCTATGAAGATAGTATAATATTAAAACAGATAAAGTAAATACAAGAAAAATTATAGATTCATTACTCTTATGATTACAGATGAGAATGCCTTAGAGAAAACAATACTTAACTGAATACAACAATATATTAAAATTAATGCATCAGTCCCAGCTGGTTTGACTCAGTGGATAGGGTGTTGACCTGTGGATTGAAGGGTCCCAGGTTTGATGCTTCTCTCTCTCTCTTCCTTCCACTTCCTCTCTGAAATCAATAAAAATATAAAAAATAAAATTAAATCAACACATCATATATAAAATTTATCCCAAAACATCTTTGCTGATTTAACATTTAAAAAGTGCTGCTAATGGACTAAAGAATAGTAAAAGCATATCTCACAGATGTAAATAAAGCATTTGATAAAGATCAATACTTTAAAAAATAATATAAAGAGTCTGATCGCTGGTTCTCTTTCTCTGGGTCTGTTTGTGTTGCTCATTATTTCTTCTAGATGTGTGAGATCATGTGATCCAAGAAATACCCTTGTAAGAACCTAAACTGCAACAAGCCATAATGGTTATGCTGAGAAGCACATGAATCAGTCTGTAGTGAGTTCCTTTCTGGGCCAACAGTTCTTTTGCGTCCCAATTTCAATGCCAGATAGTTCCTTATGTGTACATGCCAGCCATGATATTTCAGATCTGGTTGGTGGACAAATGGATGTAATACAGGTCCGCCTGTCTCTGGTTTGGTCCTGGGCATCCTTCAGCAACCCGCAGCTGCTGTCTGCTGGTATGCTGAGGCGTCATCACCATCTTCCATCTCTGAATTGTGTCTCTTCTGTCTTCATGGCTGGAGCACTTCTGTCTATTGCTCTCTGTTACAGAATTTCAGATGGTCTCGGAGTTGTTTTCTGAAAATATACAAACATATTCTCCACCAAAAGTTAATAAAGGCATATTTTCTTTAAATTTTTTTTTGGATTCTTTTCCATTTTTCCCCCCCAAATGATTTTCCCCTGGCTTGTTTTGTCACCATGTGTGTATTTTCATGGGTATCTTGCTATTAGCATTTCGAATGAAGGTTAATTTTCTAAAGCACAAATTTTTTAGATGTAAATTATTATCAGGATATATTTCCTTACATAATATTCTTCCATTGTCACCCCCTTTTTTACTTTAAATAATAGGAAACTTTTGAATAAGGACAATTATATGAGACCATAATCGATAAAATAATAATAATTAAAAAATAATGTAAAGGAGGAAAGTTTCATACAATGGTAAGGGTTATGTGTCAAATACCTACACAGACATATTTAATTTAAGAACAAAAGAAAGACAGGGATTTCAATAGCCACTAGCTTAACTGAATGCTCTAATTATGGTATAAGAATAATGGAAGGATGACAGGATAGGTGTGGAGATGAAAAAGGAGAGACAGACAGAAATATGGAGAGACAGAAAAAGAGATAGTGGAGAAAAATGAGAAATTAGAGTGCAAGGATTAAAAGGTATACACTGAAAATGTCATGATTGACAAATGATATAATCACCTACATAAAAAAATAGCATCAAAAGTTATTATATTTGAGTTGAGTAAGTGTTCTAGTCTCAAGATGAGTATATAAAAATCAGAAACAGTTTTCTACATTGACAGTAATCTACTATAATATAAAATAAAATACTATATGTCTCAAAAACTATGAAATTTATGGGCACTGGTATTGAAAGCAAGGCTTTCATCCAATACCAGGATGTGAGGAATACAAGAAGGTGGCCTGGTTGATTCTAACAATACTGGGCAGATCCTAGACAGAAAAGAACAGCTTCAAGGTGTTAACTCTCAAGTAAACTCAAGGTCAAGAAACGAGGGAAATATTCCATCTCCTTTTAGCCACAGTATTTATGTCCTTGAAAATCTAATTTGTAGTTTTTCCTTGGCATATTCCTGAAATACAGCATATGTTAAATTCAAAGCCTCATCAAGTCTTCTATATAAAAATAAAGACATTGATTATTGTAAAGTGGGATTTCAAAATTCAGAATGGACCCACTTGGCATAATTGAAGAAAATCTGTTCTAAGGTGACTTTCTGTGTCTAATCAAACAAGTAGCTATGAAATTTGTGTGCTAAAATATATTTCAAGACCTGCCTAATTCAGAAAGCTACTAAATAAAATATAAACATAATTTTTAAAGTGCTTCTACATTTCCTTTATGCTTCCTAATTTTATTAGTTTTAGGTTTTTGTATTCACACTATTAATGAGGACAGCCTATATAATAAAAGCATAGTATACAAATTGTCCCTGACCGGAAGTTCTTCTGGGTGTTTGACGTGGGGGAGAAGGGACAGAGGGGGTAGGAAGGATGAAGCCAGGAAAAGGGGGGAGTACCTGGCAGATTGCCAGCTGCTAGGGACCCTACCAGTGCACAAATTTCATGCACTGAGCTTCTAGTATCTGTATAAACTTTTACTTAGGAACTTTACTTTTAATTGCACAATCATTTATTTTAAAATGTACTTCAGATATTAAAATGTCATATTAACAAATACAGGGATATTTGAGTAATAAAGTAAGCATCTGAAATGCCAAGTTAATATAAATGATTTATTAATTAATCTAAAGTAATGCAGACGTGAAAAAGTTCTGTGATCAGAGCTTTTCACCAGCATATAGTTACCACAAAACAAATTATAGTAAGATTATTTCATAATTTCTTAGTGTGGAGGCAAGAACATTGATTGGAAATCAGGATTTAATAAATAAATCTCAGAAATTCAGTTATATTTAATACTAGTATAAACACTTCCTGTATTCCAAGCATTAACTTTTAACCCCAAATCCAATTTTCAGAAGTCCACTCAGAGGGTCCTTTTCAAGCACATTTCTAATTGTGTCATATCCATGCTTAAAATTCTTTAATAATTTTCTATTGTTCTTAAGATGATAGCTAAAACTCATCTTATCACTTAGTAGTTCTTACCTGATCTGAATTATGCTAATCCATCTACACTCATTTTTCATGGTGTGGCCTTGCTCTAAACTGCAACTCTGCTAATATTACACTTCCTTTGGTACCATAGGTCCCAACCTCCACTGATACCTAGAAGAAGGTAATAAGGTATATGAAAATGATTATAGAGTTTTTAATTTATATATTTTGTTTCATTTTTTAATTTGATAATACCCACTAGTGTGTATACATAAAAATACAATGATACAGATACACTTACACAATTCAGAACTGTATTGCCTAAACAGACATAACTCCACAAATTTGAGATGACATAAGATGCATTAGGTCAAGCCAGAGAATAAACATAGAATATACTTTCAGAGGATCAATTTACCTCAAAGCTTTTGAGGAAAATATTTTATTGTCTCAAAAATGATGGATATATTATAGTGCATAGTGAAAGGTCTCATGAATTTTTAAGAGAAATTCAAGCATTAAAACAACAACCACAGACTAACTTCACATTCCATTC
Source organism: Pipistrellus kuhlii (assembly GCF_014108245.1). Taxonomy (NCBI): domain Eukaryota; kingdom Metazoa; phylum Chordata; class Mammalia; order Chiroptera; family Vespertilionidae; genus Pipistrellus; species Pipistrellus kuhlii. The sequence goes on from NW_023425584.1 coordinate 39,367,311, forward strand.
AGAGATTCTCCAATGTTCCTTTGCTGTAAGGAGCAGATCTATGGAATTATGAGAAGCATCACTGCAAACTATTATTATGGTTTTATACTGCTCATTATTGTCAATGATTTCATTGATTATATTGGAGAGTGTGCTGATGAAAAAGTTTAGTTTTACTTAATTGGTGGAATTATACACTTACTCAGCCTGACGAAGAGTAGCCCCCACTACATGGCTCTCCAATATTTCTCTGGCCTAATCTTGCATGATTCCAATAAATTTATGCAAAGTTTTGATGATATTTAACTCCTGGATGCTCCAATATAACCTTCGATGATTATAAATCTGAATGTAAATAATAGGTCTTACATGTCTTATTTTTATTACTTTACTCATGCCAAAATGAGTAAATCGATATATTTTTTTTAAGCTTTGAGAGATAAAGGCAGGTTCTCAATGCCATAAATCAAGATGGTCAGACCAGATCTAGAATCCAGGTCTTATGGATGTCATTTACCATTTCTATTCGATTCCCTGTCACCCTGTTATCATTGGGGTGTCCTCTGTGTCTATACCTGCTACTAGTGGAAGTGGAATTCTAGGGTGCCACTAGGAAAATAATTTCCTGAGGCCGCCCCTGGAAGGGTGAGGTGCCGTGGAAAGCTTTATTGATAATGTGGAATTAAGGGGGTTACTTCCCAAGGCCCATCTCCCTCTGTCTTGCCATGTAGAAAATCCAATCTTGTCTTTAGCAGGTCCAGAATTAAAGCTACTGTACAGTTTCTGCTCCATATTAAAGTCCAGTGTAGTCCAACATCTGGCTAGCTTAGCTTGTGTTTCCAGCTACAGCCCATTATGTGTGAAGTCCAAATGGCCATGAGCCATGTGGCTGCTTAAGTCCACGTGGTGGGCTAGTGAAAGGGAGAGTGCAGGTCACAGAGCAAGAAAGAAAGTGAGAAATAGAAAAAGAGGGAAAGTTTCTTTATCTGGGGATTATAACTGGCAGCTTAACTAATGAACCTTAGGATCGTGTGTGCTTGCAGTGGGTCCATCCTTCTAGCCCAGTGGTTGGCAAACTCATTAGTCAACAGAGACAAATATCAACAGTACAACGATTGAAATTTCTCTTGAGAGCCAAAAACCAACTTCTGCGCATGGACCAAGGCGTTTCAATCGCACTGCACGTGTGCGCCCGCATGTGGTATTTTGTGGAAGAGCCACACTCAAGGGGCCAAAGAGCTGCATGTGACTCCCACAAGCCTCAGTTTGTTGGAAGGGAGGGGTGTTAACCCCCTGGCCTTCTTTTTTTATCTTTTCATATTATTAATATTAATAGTTAATTATGAAGATAATACCACTCATTAAAAAGCTCTTCCTCTCCTTAACCTGTCCTTTCCTGTCCTGTTTTAATCCTACCATATTTCAAAACAGTTATCCTTAAACCTTTTTTTTTAATCAGTTAGATTCTGATGGATATTGTAATGAATTTCATTGATTTTTCATTATGTAAAGGTAATAGCTACCTTAAATTTCGGCTCTTCAAAGTATTGTTCATTTGTATAATTTTAGAAGTGCAATTACTTTTTAAATTTATTAATATTTTGATTATAATCATGTAATGTTCTCAACAGTATGAATGAATGCCAGTTAGGCAAATTGATCATTTAGGAGAAAAATGCCTTCTCCAATCACTCTGATTTCAGATGAGTTCTATAAGCTTTTCAAAACTGAAGAGTGTTCAAAAAATTAGTGCAGCCTTTAATTATTACATAGAACTCCAATTATTTGCCATTTTTCCTTTCCTGAGGAAACAGAAGGCTGTTCAAATAAGAATGTAATAGAAATTAGACAAATCCAACATTTTTAATAGGCATTTTTTCACTTAGATTAGTCATAATATTAAATTACTTCTAACAAGCTCTGCTGATAAAGATACACCCAATTTAAGTACAGAAAGTGGCACTAAAGGGAGCACTGAATGATAGAAATTGTTTTAGAGACTGGAAACCAAGTAGTTTTATTTTCATTGTCAACTATGGTTTCTTTATTGCAAATCAAAGGAATTACTGGGTTGCTTTAATTGGTAGAATGCAGTCATTATCAAAAGTTTCCTTTCCAAGGGCATTACATGTGATTGAAAAATGACTAATAGGTAATGTGTGGATTTTTAATTAGGTGGCTTCTGCCATTCCTCAGACTCCACAAAAGGAAATTTAAATAAAAGAACTTTAATGAAGAAAACGTTTTTCTTAGAGGCCTGTGATTTATTCCTCCTCCACTCTTCCCATGGTTCCTATTCACCCCTACAGTTAATTAGAGGTACTTCAAATTTAATTGCCTTTTCAGAAATTGTGCAACTCATCACTGAAATATTTTGGTCCTGCACCCTAACTTCTCTGTACTTACTATTATTGATGACCTCTTTGACCTCCGTGTGGTTCTCTTTCTATGTGCTGGTTCAATGGCAGCATCGTTTGACCTCTTGAAGGGCCTTTCACCTAGCTGAGTTAAAATTTACAACTAATTGGCGAGCCTCAATCCCTCATGGCTAATTAGCCTTGCTCATGGGTTGGCATGCCATGGTATGTCTATAGTACTAATTATGAAATGAAGGGATGTGATATACATATCTGTGGAGTAATTTTAAATCTTTCCTTCATATCAGATATCCAAATCATTATCCCTGGGAACAGAGAACTCATGTCCCACTGCTCTTTGTTATTAATTATGAATGAATGATTAAGATTTATTTTTCACTTAATGGGATGTGGACTCTGGATGTGATACGATGTTACAAAATTGAAACTAGGATTGAATTCTGTTACTTGATTAACCTGACAGATAAAGGGATGAATTAAGTTCCCTGCACTTTTGGGGGAATCACTAGCAAAAGAGGGTATTGACAGCATCAGGTTCTAAAACACACTCACCTCAACATCCATAAGGCAGGGAGAGGTGTAGTAGCTATAGAGGTAAGATAATTCTGAACTTGCTTCTTTCACAGGATCATTGGAGTCTTAAATAACCGACCAAATATTTATGTTGTTCATATATCACCATATGCACCAATGCCAGCAAGTGGTTGTTTTTGTAGTTCTCTCAAGTAATCCATGGAATTATTTGCACATGAGGAAGCAACCTATTAATTTTGATTGTTCTTATATGTTCTTTTACTGTTTGAGTAGCTTTAGACAATAATAAAAGGGAGGGAAAACAGAGTTTCAAATTGTATAATTTTTTTTCAAAATATTATGAATATATTATAAATGTAGAAAATATTATAGGACATTAACGTTGGTAAGGACCTAACTTAACACATGTGAGGGATATTTTAGAACTCTACAAGAGATTTTTTTGAAACAATGCTAAACACTTCAGATATTTATTTCAAAAATATGCATTTAAATTGGTCTTATTCTCTAAAATAATTTATACTTAAACTGTTGGGAGACACATTTACTACCACATAAGCCCACTGTGTTTAGTCATGTATGTTACTACTACACAGTTTTCTCTGCATATAGTTTCTCATATATGGCTGCACACTGACAAAATCTGGGAATTTGAAATGACTGTGATTAATGGGTAGAGATTTAATGTATAAAGGAGGAAGTATTTAAGAACAGATTGGTGTAAGCAAAAAGATATCTAAGAATCAATAGGAAATTCTAGAAATCAAAACACTAACAGAAAGCCTTTGTTGGACTCATACTGGACACAGCCAAGGAAAGAATGAGTCACCTGCCAGCATGGCTCAGTGGCTGAATGTCAACCTGTGAACCAACAGGTCATGGTTTGATCACAATAGGGGGTGTGCAGGAGTCAGCCAATTAATGGTTCTCTCTCATACTTGATGTTTGTATCTCTCTCTCCCTTCCTCTTCATTTCTGAAATCAATAAAAATATATTTAAAAAAAAAAGAATGAGTAAACTTAAAGATATGCCAAATGGAAGAGCATTTATCATAGTATGATTTACATCTTTTCACTGCACTCTATATTAATTTAAGGTTATTGTGCTTAAGAACATCATGGTTTTTCTTTGCCCAATTAATTTGGGAAAATATTAATATTTATTTTGGGAAAGTTTTTACTTGTCATTGTTTTTCTTGTTATTTGGGTGTCTATACAGACCAAAAGGCCTGACCTGGACCCATGACGAACAGTGCAGGGCACGTTAAGAAACACAGGTCAGAAACACAGGCTTTTCAACCTTAATTGGGGCCCCTCATTTTCATGGATTTTACTCCAGGAATAAGGAAGTGAACAGCCAAGAAAAATCACCTCATATTTCTGAGAGGGAAAGGGGAAATACATTTGAAACACACCTATAGTGTAATCCATACCAAAGAGAAACATACTGCACCTGGGCATTTCCCCAACTCCAAGCCTCTGTCCTTCCATTCTCACCAACAGTGGTAAGGGAGGCAGAAACACTTGTGAGGTCACAGCTCAGGGATGCAGGCCCACTGTAGGACTGAAATGTAATCAGAATGTTGTAGAGTGCTTCCCTGCCCCTCCCCATGCCCCACGCCCTAGGCGCCCCCCTCCGCCCCCCCTCCCTCCCACCCCCCAATTCCCTGACCTCACAGGACTCCAGTGTAGTAACAATGGATTGAAGCTGAGAGAACTGCAAGGCACTCCTAAGGAGAATTTTTTAGGAACCACCCCCCAAAAAACAAAATGAGAACATTATAGGAATTTAATCTCTTGTACCTACAACAAGAGCGAAGATTAAACACAGCTGATCTCTTAGCCAGATATACTTAAAATCTCACATTAAGGACTTTTTCCTTATTTCCTATTGCCTGATGAGTAATGCTGGTGTTCAGTTAAAGATTACAGGACACATTAAGAGTAATGAAAAAAATACAGAAACAAGGCCAAGCATCAGAACCAGATTCAAATCTGATGCAAATTTTGGAATGATCAGACAGGGAATGTAAAATAGCTATGGTTAATGTGTTAAGAGCTACAGAGAAAAAAAGTAAGCAATATTATACTAGAACATTATAAGAGATGGGGGCAAGAATTTGTAATACCTGGTAAAAGATGCCTGCAGGCCCTAATCAGTTTGGTTCAGTGGATAGAGCATCGGCCTGTGGACTCAAGGGTCCCAGGTTTGATTCCAGCCAAGGGCATGTACCTTAATTAAGATCACATCCCCAGTAGGGGGTGTGCAGGAGGCAGCTAATCGATGTTTCTCTCTCATCTATGTTTCTAACTCTCTATCCTTCTCCCTTCCTCAGTGTAAAAAAAAAAAAAATCAATAAAATATATTTTTAAAAAAGATGCCTGCAATACAGTATAGTGTTATTTAAAAGTGAATTTTTTCTTAGTTGTAAATGTATATTGCTACTCTTAAGACAAGCATTGAAAAGTAAAAATAGACAATGGAGGAAAATAGGGGACATATGCAATATTTTCAACAATAAAGATTTAAAAAATAAGTAAAAATAGTTGTTTTAAAAGCATTTTCTGGCAAACAAAGTATGTATTCCATTTTTGATATTTGCTATTAATTGGTAATAGAAAATTAAAGATAGTAATAATTTTTAATTCATAGAATCATTTCATATATTAAATAATTATCTCTCTGTACATTTACATTAAATGTATTCATATATAGATATATACACATATACACATTCTTAGTTCTTATTCTCTGCAGAACTAATATACAGCCTTGACAGGCAGTGACTAGTAATCTTCCTTTTTTAAGTCTTGATGGTGTTCTTGGACTGCAGGAGTTTAAATCTTAGAAGTTCCTATTACTTACTACAGTAAAATTTCATCTTAATTAGATGGATACATATATAAATACTAATGCATATATAATAAAATTACAAATTACCATGGGATTTAAGAAACAAGCGTAATGAAGTGTTAAATGTAATAAAAACAAACTTCCCAAATGTTACTCTGTATATTTTAAGTGATTCCCACCAATTTTGAAAATATGGTCCTGTTAGTTGTTTCCTGCATTTCCCACACATAAGGCATGGCTGATCACCATTGCGCTAAGTGTCAATGGTGATGGGACCTGTGTTTTACCTGCTCCATAACGCTTGCATTTCTATTTTGCTATCAGTAGGTAACATAATACCAAAAAGTCAGAATCTTTGAAAAAAAAATCGTGCCTTTATTTTGGCTAAATGATAAGTGAATACTTCTGAGAGATAAATTAATGCCTCTGTTGGTCTTTCATCTCCAGAGATGTCATGAGCCTGCAGGAGGTTGTGATAAGTGCAGCATGCGCTCCTTCAGCTCTCACATCAGTGGTGTTATCAGCTGCGAGGCTGGACTCAGCAGGGACTTCAATCTTCTGAGAGTCTTCATCAGTTTCCTCCTTTTTCTTTGCTCAGCTCCCTGCCCTGCACACCCTTCTAATTGTGTCTTATTTCCACTGTCTCCATGCAGACTTGCTTTTCCACAGTGTTCAACTCACCAAGTATTTCAAGCTATCTTTTGTTTTCAATTTTTTAAATGAAAAATGGAATAGTAGTCTATGCTTAGACCTATCTCTCTATATAAAAGCGTAAGTGACCATTATGGCTGAACAATCAGAATGATGAGAATGACAGGTCTACTGGTCGCTATGATGCATACTGACCACAGGGGGAAGATGCTCAGTGCAGGAGCTGCTCCCTGAATGTCAGTGCACTCCCACAGTCAACTTCCCATGGCCCCTCCCCCCAGTCAGCCCTCTGATTGCCCCTATCTGGGGGGCCAGCCAGCCAACCTCCCATAACCCCTCTCTCCCCAGGCCAGTCAACCTCCACAGACCCTCCCCCAGCTGGTCAACCTCCTGTGGTCCCTGCCCCACTCCTTGAGCTGACCTCCCATGGCCCTTCCCCCTCCTGGCCCCCCAACCTCTTGGGGTCCTTCACCCTAGGCAGCCAACCCCTCAATAAGCCTCGATCACTGGCCAGACTGAGGGATCCCACCAATGCACAAATTAGTGCACTGGGACTCTGGTTAAACACATTTAAAAATATTTAGGTTATTTTCATACAACTGATAACAAAAGAAGAGGAGGGAGCAAAAGTAAACCCTTTCTCTTCTCCAAATCTAGAGACTTTGCTTGGACTAGAGGACATTAAATCCTCAAACTCCATCTGTGATATTTTTTTATAGTCATTACAGGTAATATCCCATGTGAGTCCTCTGTGACTCCAGGTTAACTTAAAAATAAAGGGAGAAAACAATTGTAAAGATTTTGGTGAAGGTTGATTTAGATGAACCTGAGCATACATGGGGAGATAATTCTAGTGTAGTATTTTTTTGTGTTCTGCTTATGCATGACCTGAAAGGTACTCAACAATTATCTCTTTACCAAAAATGTAAAGGTCACCTCAGTTGTGGGTCAGAGTAATTCCTACCCGACTTTTTCATCCTCCTTAAGAAGCTGGGCGGCACTGATTCTGAACATTGATCTTGGTTCGTGAGTGTGGTCTTTCCTGGCTGGGTTTGCTGCAGCCCTTAGCCTGGGGATATTCAGAGAAGCTGGGTGAAGGGCTATGAGAGGGCTAATATTTGGTGTTCTGTTCCTTAGATTATGAGAAGAGTTGTAAGAAATAAGCCACTTTAATTTTCTTGTTAACCACAGGAGTGAGTAGAGAGCCTGAGACAGGGATTCATGTGCTTATGCTTTGTGGAAAAATCTGTTCTTTTAGAATATTCGGGAAGGTGCAGAGAGAAAAAATCTAGGAAAGTACAGGGCAAAATAAGATATCTGGCAAAGCTGTGCTTTTGTGTCATTCACAGGTAGTTTCTGGGATATAAATAGCACGACCAATTTTTCTCCCCTGGAACAAGATGGCTGGCTTCAATCTTCATATCATTCAGTTGTCTGCCACCAAAGGGAGAATGACTCCCACATTTGTCAGGGCCTGCAGCTTCCGTCCACCAGATTCAGCGCTCTGGGGAAGACTGCAACATTTACTCATCAGTCCCAGGATTCACAGCAGCAAAAAGTATCTCTGGGCCATGCCCTAACCATTTGTTCTATCAAGGGAACATGCTTAATAGGATAAAGTGTATTAAAAATTTTAGCCAAACACCATAATTAATGAGAAAATAATATGTTTTCACTTTGAGATCAGAAATGGATCAGGAATGCACCTATCATCGTATCTTCCGTATTGTATAAGAATTTTTAGGTAAACAAAGGAAAAATTAACTTTCATTTTTGTTGTAGTTTGGTATAAGTTTGTTACAAGCATGGGATCAAAAATTGTTTTCTAGAGTACACTTCAGAAAAATTATACTCTAAAGTATTATATTAATAAAATACATATTTTATTAGAAGGATTACTACAAATTTTCTTAATAATAATTAAAAATAAACAGATTTAATTTGACTTTTGATAATTTATAATAAGAAAATGAAAATATCCCAGGAATCTAAAATATACAGGGTGGGCAAAAGTAAGTTTATAGTAATTTATATGGAAAATAATATAATCATTAATAAATACTAATTCAAGAATAAACTATTGTGCATACTCACAACTGTAAATCTACTTTTTTATATCTTCAAAAGTTTTAAATGCTCATCAGAAAAGACAAAAGTCTGAATTAAAATATATTATGTCTATTATTTATTATGGATTAATTCAAACAAATCTATTTAAAATAGTTTTATTTTAATGCAGTCTTATTAGATTTATATACTATAGCAAAATGATTTTACTATAATTTAAAAAAACCTGTGGACATCTGAGAAGGAAGCACTTCTCAATCAAATTTATCCTGAAATATATCAACCTCTTTTTTCATTTTTAGCTTCCTTTATAAACCATGCTTTGTGCATATAATACTATACTGAGCCCCCACACTGAAATGAATATTGGATTTAATGTAGATTTATCTTTAAAAGTTTCCACTAAGCAGAAGGGCATCCAGAAAATCCAGAAAATTAAATTTAAAATAATACATTAAATGTCTCAGGCCACTGAAACATGATTTATTAGAAGTCTGATTTACATAATATATTCAAATAATAAAAATAGCTGATTAAATAAATTTTCAAAATTCTTTTTCTAGTTGTATTAATGTGTATCCACACATGTATTATATGTATATCCACACGTGTGTAAATGTACTTATACATAACTGCATATAAAAACATAGATCTATGTATATGACATACACATATACAAAGGGGAAAGTTTGGATTTTGTTTCCAGTTATTTACCTCAAAATTTACTAACATATAAAATAATTCAGTGTGGCCGAAACCGGTTTGGCTCAGTGGTAGAGCGTCGGTCTGCGGACTGAAAGGTCCCAGGTTCAATTCCGGTCAGGGGCATGTACGTTGGTTGCGGGCACTTCCCCGGCAGGGGGTGTGCAGGAGGCAGCTGGTAGATGTTTCTCTCTCATTGACATTTCTAGCTCTCTATCTCTCTCCCTCTCTGTAAAAAAACCAATAAAATATATTTAAAAAATAAATAAATAAAATAAAATAAAATAATTCAGTGTGAACAGTTTAGGCAGAGAAAAACTGATGAAGATACAATAAACTACAGTAGTTGTTTCCTATTATTGTTGTAACAAATCACCACAAAATTTCATGGTTTAAAACAATACCCATTAACTTTCTTACATTTCTGTAGATCACAAGTGAGAAATCTCTTTCAGAGGACTAAAATGAAGTCTGTTGCAGGTCTATTCCCTCAGGAGCCATTAGGGTCTAATTAATTCCCTCTCCTTTTCTGTCTTCTAGACTACCTCTATTCCCTGGCATCTGTCCCTGTCCTTCATTTAAAATCCATCGGTATAACATTTTTCTCTCCTGCTTCCAGTCATTCCCTCTCTCCTCCTTTCCTTCTCTCCCTTCATCTTTCCCTTCTTTTCTTCCATCCCTCTCTTTTTTTCTCTTCCTCCCTCTAGTTTTTCCTTCCATTATCATATCACCTTCTATGTCAATGATCATCCTGCCTTCCTCCTATAAAAATGCTTGTGATTACATTGGTTCCATCTACAATATAACCTAGCAGAACCTCCCTATATCAAAATCTTTAACTTAATCACACCTGCACAATCTTTTGGAAATGTATGATAATGCATTCACAGGTGTTGGAGCTTAGGACATAAATATCTTTGAGGGGCTATTATTCAGTTTACCACAGCTATATTATAAATATATAAAAAAATAGTGTCAAATGTGAGATATAGAAAGTTAACTATCAGCCCTATGAGAAAGAGTAACTTTCAAATGATAATGCAAGAAATAAATAAAATGCATATGTAAAATAAATATGTAATAGAATATTTTAAAATATATTTTTATTGATTTCAGAGAGGAAGCGAGAAGGAAATAAAAACATCAATGATGAGAGAGAATCATTGATCAGCTGCCTCTTGCACACCCCATACTGTGGATCAAGTCTGCAACTTGGGTTTATGCCCTGTCAGAAATTGAACCATTGACCATGCCGGCTGGGCTGTACTAGAATATGAAAATCAAAATTATATTTCAATCAAGTGGATAGTAAAATTGAAAATTGTGCAGCTCAATTATGCGTTATAAAAGTAGGCTGGCTAATTGCAAAGAGCATTTTATTCTGCAGACTTGTACGGAAATTACTATGAACTTTTATAATGTGTGATAGCAGTTTCTTTTTAAAATGATGAGGAACCTCTTATAGAAGTTAACCTTTAAATAACTAATGTTCATTCTGTTTGAATAATTTTTTGATTATAGTATCTAGAGTGAGTAGTATGTATTTTAGCTTACCATAACTGTTATTCCTTTATAAGACAACATAGCTGCTCAGAAATGTCATTTCTGGGGGGGGGGAAATTGACTTTAGCAAATATTTAAGAAATAATATTTCTTTTAAGTATTGTAATTCCTTTAAACCTCTGACTTTTATAGTACCAAATGGGGGAAGAGCAAATGCATTTATCTTTTTGTTATTACTATATTATTAAAATGATATTTAAATGAAGTAATGTTATAAATCTTTAATTACCCAAGCAATATGGATTATATCAGTAAATACTCTTTTACATGGGATTAAAATAATCTAAGTAAAATATTACTCTTCTGCCCCCTGTACTGTGCTCCAACAAGAGCTGAATTTTCACTGGGGCCACATGGTCTAGGGATGGCAGAGAACAAAGCGTGGAGGTGACCTCCAGAAGGAAGCAAGTGGAAAATTACAGGGACCTTTAAGGCTCTTTTGGAGAGGAGGAGGGGTGGTGGCCAGGTGGCATCAGGAGGCCTCCAGTGAGAAACAGAATTTTTACTGAAGTGGGAAAAGCATAGGGACGGGGGAGTGTTGGAAGACAAAGTTCCTTAAAGAAATGTTAGGAAGGCAAAAAACATCCAACCAGGATTTCCTTCGAGAGTAAAAGGAAGAGTGGATTTGAGAATGAACCATGAGGACTAACATTTATTTATTGCCTCCTGTGTACTAAATAGTGGCTGATATATTTTGCAAAAGTTCTTTTAGTTATTTAGTGCGTGGGTTTATTAATTCACATTCTTATTTAAATATTAACAAGTTCTCATGGAAAAAAAATGGTAGACTGAGGATTTTCAGTTTAGCACTCTCCAATTTCAAAGGCATTATTTTAGTTAGGCTCCTGGCTCCCTAATTTTAAGAATTATGGAATGTCTTTACTTTTCTATCCAGTGTTCTGAGTAATTGTTTGAAAAATCTCCTTTACATATAGCACAAAAAGAACACACTTTTATTATATCCTAGAGGTCCTGTGCACAAATTCATGCATAGTTGGGGTTTGGCCTCCTGCTCTGACTGGGGCTGATTAGGAAAGGGGATGGTCAGGGGGAGGGGACACAGAAGGCTGGGGAGCAATCAGAGCTTCGATCTGGCCCATTGGCCGCCACAGTATGTGTCATAGCCACCGGACATTTCGGTCCTTCTGGTCACTCCACTGTTCGGTCTCTGGACTTTTATATATATATAGATAAGTGTACTAATTTACATTAACCAATGTAAACTTAAGTCCTCAGAGCCATCTAAGTTCATATCATTTTTTTTTTTTTTTTCCCCCCGCGGGGAGGAGGGGGTTGTTTCTAATATCTTATTCTAGGTTGATGACTTAAATCACACTTTATTTATTTATTTTTTAAAATCCATTGTTCTTGCTCCACTAACTTCAGGGGGAAATAATGCTTGCTGGGAGGAATATGACATCAATTTATTTACTAAACTTGGGTAGCACTTCTGTGGTAAAATTTGTCTTGACTATTTTCCCCAAAGGGCCAGTGCAGGTTTCTATTAAAGCATGCATTAGACTGCATTGCAAACTAATGTATTGTAAACGTTTCTGTAACATTTTCTATTATACTATTAGTTTTTTGGTTTTTTTTTTTTTACTATGTTTTTTACTTTTATTTATTTTAGAATAAGAGGAAGAAAGAGGGAGAGGGAGGGAAAGCAGCATTAATGGACTGCCTCCTGCAGGCCCCCTACTAGGGATCCAGCAGGCAACCCCAGCCCTCTGCCCTGATCAGAATTGAACTGGTGACCCCTTGGTGCATGGACCAATGCTCAACCAACTAAGCCACACTAGCCAGGGCTAAACATTTATTTAGGGCATATTTTGAGGGCATTCATTTTGTTCTGTTCTCAGTGTCAAGCCTGGCATCTGACACACAGTACATATGCCATACAATTTTTTTTTTTGCTATAAAAAATAAATTACAATTCATTTGAGTGATGCCACATGTTTCCCACTTAGAAATTTTTGGTAGAAATATGCTGAAGGTAAGAGTTAAGGAAAATCATAAAAGGAAACTAATTCCTGAAAGCTAATTCTTATTTAGTTACAGTTTTGCACATAGCTTCCCTGCCCCCAAATTTAAATACATGAGCAATAATCTGTCTTATAGTCATAATATGGTGTGGTGAATTTGTACATTAGAATGCTTTGTTTCAGTAGTTTGTGAAACAAATCTAATATTTAGTAGCCATATTACTAATGAAATGTATTAATGTACAATATTTTAAATGGCTCATGAAATATTTATGACTTGGTAGATTTTCTTACCTGCTGCTCTTTACAAATATGCTGATGGTTTGCAGTGCTAGGAAGCATCTCTACATCTCTTTACACAGGGAGCCAGATGGCCCTCCACCATGACCTTTGCCCAATGCTATTAGCATCCAAGGGAGCTGAGAAGCTCTGGCTCATTATCCACAACCAGATGTTTTCTACTTCTCTGTCACTATTGCTAAGTGGCAGTTAATGTCTAGCACAATGGGTATTTGCTTGAACCTACGATCCATGAAATGTTGTCTCTTAAAATACAAATACCACCCACTAGCAGAAACTTCTCCCTCTGCACTTATAATTCAATCATTCTTCTTTATTAGAAATCATGCTAGAATCTTAGAATTTTTTATGTAATATTTTTCTCTCTTTCCCAGCTAGCAGTAAGTAAGGATATTCTAGCCTAAGAGAAACATAAGGGTTACACACTTAAATAATCCAGAAATTAATTGCGAATATGTATGGTTTCTGGTAAATTGTCAATGTAATAACTCTATAACCACACACACTTCTAATAACCTTTCACTTTCCTGAAAGCCTGATGCTAAGAAACGAGTCCTTTACTGGAAAGCTCTGTGACAGCTCTAGACAGTTTTAATAGTTTCCTCTGAATTTGGCTAATGCAAGTCAGTCTTGCAGAATCAGATCTATTTTGGGTAAGCTGATATAACTGAAATCATAGATAGATTTAAATATGGAAGAACAGAGTATACTGATCAAATCAGGGCACAGAGCGTTGTGCATATTTATCTTATTTTGGTCAAGGTAAGTGATATATAAAATGTGTCTGATGTGATTTTTCCCAGGGTTGTCTTTTAATTTTGAAGGATCTTCACAGTATCCACTCGTCTCCAATGCCAGAAACAGCAGAAAAAAGGCTGAATGCCTGTTACTATTGATACTGAAAGTTCATATATTAGGACTCACAACATGGAGGCTACTCCAGTGTCTTAGCCCCCATCAAACTAAACCAAATTCCGCTGCACTTTTGGGAAACACCTGTCAAGAAAATGTGACACACAGGAATCACCATCTTCCAACTCAGTATTAGCTAGCTTATCTTACTCTACAAAATAGGACCTGCTGGCAAAAAATGAATTTACTTCCTCCTAGCCAAGCACGCCCTAATTCATGTTGCCTCTTACAGTGCTCTGTGAAACTAGCTGTTGCCCAAGTCCATGGACTGTTTTCCCTTGAATAAGGACATCAAAGTAGTTACTACATTGTTTTAGCTTTGTCATTTGACACTATTATAAACTTCATCAAAAAATTGTTTCAAGTTTTATTAATTGGGAAGATGTATCACAAAACTAGTTTGTCTTGTTTTTAAAAATTGCATTGTTTAGCGGGTTAGAAGACAGTTGATATGCCAACATTTGTTTATTAATCCTGATTTAACATATTTTATATGCCAGACATTCTATAATAAACTGTGCATGCATGGTAACTATTAGAGGTAGAAAGTCTTTTGTTAAGTAGCAACAATTTAAAGTGATCTATATGAAAGATCTAACTGGTTTTATTGAACAATTCATGAATCGGGCAACATCCAATCCAGCAATAGGAAGGAGCTCCCCTGAGCTACAGAAAAGGAGAGCATTTAAAGGCAGAGGCATTACAGCTGAGAAATAGGGAAATTATTAGCAAAGATTACATTGTCTCAGGCAAGGTCACCCTCCTAAGAGGATCAGAAGGGGACCAGGAAATTCCAGATTGGTTGGTTAAAAGTCACATTCCCCAGGAAGATTGAAGCTGTAATTAAGTTAGGTGTTAAGTTTCAATTCCCTGACATGGGATTTTTAACACAAATGACTTCGTTTTGAACCTGTTGTGTCTTTTATAACTGTTATGGAGAATTGGGAAACCCCGTGTTTTGATGAACAGAAACACTCCCTGGCTTTCATTCTTCTCTCTAAGGATGGAAACTACCATCATCAGTTACTAAATTTATTTTCATTTCAATTGACTATCTGATGAATATCTCAAATCAAATTTTGACTGCATCATAAGATTTCATCACTTCTTTTCCCTTGGGGATTATTTGTAATAATACTTTTAAATTTAATTTTTCATTTAATAATATAGATGGATTAAAGGAGAACCCTTAGATAGGGCTGTCAATATTCCATAGCAAGTGCATTTAATAAAGTGTAGCTCAGCTTTAAACCAGGGCTAATGGCTTATTGAGCAAATACTGAGACTGAATTTTATACTCTATTGAATTCCTAAACTGTGAGACTGTGCAAAATACAACTGATAACCGTATGCATAGACACTGCCCTCAGTGTGATTTGTTCCATTGTAGCCTTGCTTGAAATGCTATTTGAACAAACACACTCTTGATTTTTTTAAGATGGGATTCTTCTTTGCATTAAAAATAATGTTGATATCATAAAACATTTTTTATTATACTTTTAGGCAAAACATTTGTGGGTGTGTGGTGTTTTTATGTTTTTGTTTTGTATATGTTAAAACCATGATCATCTTTAAGCAAAGTTAACTATGTGTATGCACCCAGATATTCTAGAACCAGAGGCAGAGATGAAGTTTGGGGTATTCATAGGTGATGAGAGTGAGCAGAGAAGTAGCAAGGAAACATATGAAGTGATGTGGTGCTTGACTTTACGTGCTTGGCTACTGCTTTGGTGTGAACTGCAAAAAGGCACAGAGAGCTAGCTGTTCCTCAGGTTTGTATTCTGAGCATGTGAGCTGATCTGGACAGTTTGTAAGGAGAAAATACACCTTGAAGTATTCCATAGAGGAGAAAAATGAGCTGGGGGTAGTATACCAGCCACTGTTCTCTCTGATTTCTAATTTGCATTAATCAGAGTACAAAATGGGAAGCTAACATTTCAGATTGCATCTTCTTGTGCTTCAGAGGTTGAATAAACAGCCAAATTGCATACCTCCAGTAGGACACTTTATGCAACTCTAGAGGTGGGTGGGCGATTTGTCTCATGTAGGCACTAAGGAAGGAAAAAGGAGGAGGTAGGTGGTACAGGGAATCTGAGAATATGCACAGTGCACAATAAACACCCTTCCTTGCTCTTTCCATAGAACTTAATTCTAATGGCTAAAGGTTAGATACATACTACAGGTCACAGTTGTTAATATGCCTCTTTCTCACACTAGACTTCAGGGTCCTTGGAAACCTCTACCATTCTTATTGTTGCTGCATCCATGTTAAGCATATTGTGTAAAACATATCGATAATAGGTTCAGAGTAAATGATTGTTGAATTAACTGTTGGTTATTTGAGGTCTAGAGCAAACAGAGATGTAATTCTCGCACAAGGAATAGTTGAAGTAGCAGTGGACTCTTCCGTGGCTATCCAGATTGAAAACAGAGGAGAGAACGTTGATTCCTCGAGCCTTAGGGCAGGTTTTGGGGTCAGTTTGGGCCAGTCTAAAGGACTTTTGATGATTAAGATATTTCCTCTCTTCTGTTTTATTCAGGTTGGACACCCAGTGGAACATAGGGAGTGACATTGTCAAAAGCCTATTTATCACCACTTGTGAATTTAGGTAGCATTTTGCAGTGCTCTTGAAAGTAAGGAAACTATTCAGACTCAATTCTGGGTTTCACTGACCTAGGCTAACATCAGAGTCCTCTAATTAGAATTGTATAAACCATCTATTTGTGAACATCTAGCCAACCAAGTGACATCTTATTTCTAGCACATGAACACTATACAATAGATTCAGTGATGAACATATAAAAAATAGTGTGTAGTATTCCTGTATTCTGTACTAAGTCTCCTTTTTATCTGTAAATCATCCATACAAATAAAAGCTAGTAAGGATGGGCCTATTTCAGAACATAGGTCGGATAAAGAGGAATGAATAGGAGCAAGGAGTAATTTTTAAAAAAACATATTATTTATGACTTTACTCTTTATCCACCTATTGATAGCTTGACTTACCTATCTCATAAATTTCTCAAATTTAACCTGTTAGCTACTTGCAGCCAAACCTAATTGTAATTCATATAAACCTTGATATAATATGAAAGATAGAATTTCCTAATTGGAGACAAAATTTGAAATTTAACATATTGTAAAAATAAAATATCACATTGTCTCTAGTCTTTCTAACTTTATCATAGGTAGATAAGACTTCAACACAACCCATACTGCTGTTTTATGAAGACAGAGCTTCTTTTCTTTTTGAAATTACCATTTTCTGCCTGGTTTGTTGTAAAAAACAAATGAAAAGGTATTTTGTGAAATGTTGATAGAAAAATTTCCTACGTCAGCCCTTTCTACTGTGAAGTAATAGTTTTACCCAAAAATCGAATTATCTGTGAGTGGGTGAGGCCGAGACATAGAGGACATGACAAGAAAATCACCATCCACATGGTACATGATATCATTTTATAACAGGAGGAGAAGTTTCTTGGATTTAACTTATTGCCCAAGCTAGAGATGTAAAGATCTCTTGTTGGAAATTGAAAGTGCTGAGTAGACTTTAATGAGGAAAAAAAAAATCTAATTTTATTGGTATTCTTTTCCAGGGGGAAAAATGAAAAGAATGAAACCACTCATATTATAAAAAATAACCTCGAAAATAAAACTTATTCTGAGTTGGAAGAATGATATTTTTTAGACAAAAACTCTAATTTTAAAATTAGTATAACTTGCCTTGATTGAACAATTCATATTTCACCTTCATATACAACTAACTCTAAGACAAGATATTTTTCTTTAGAATATCCTTTATTTATTTTCACATAATTTCAAATATTAATTGTTCTCTACCTAGCAATTCTTAAATAGTGGTGTTAGTATTAGGAAAAGTCACAGGTTAGAGGGTAAGACTGTCAATTAAATTTTATAGAATAATAAATGTATTATTTATAAAGAATGGGATTTTTGTTTTTATACTTCTTTAAAAGAAAGCTGGGCGAAAAGATTCCTTCAGGTAAATAGATATGAAATTGACAAATAATTAAAGCAATACCTAATTCAATTAAATTTGAATTTAAAATTATAGCACAAAAACATAATCTTTATTTAACTCAGTTATTTGTTTCCCTAAATGCTAAAAATAAATAAATAAATAACAGAAAGTTACACTTATTTTGATTTTATTGCCAGGCTAGGAAGTATATTGTAGGTGATAAATTGTTGTCCATAAAGACTGCAATTACACTACTCTCCCAAAATTATAAAAGTAAATAAGATAACTGAATATTACTACTAAATTATATGAAAAATGAAATGCTGCCATGACCTTGAGGTTGTCATGCTAAGCTAAATAAGTCAAATAGAAAAAGTTGAGAACTGTATGATTTCACTCATATGTGGAATATAAAACTGTAAGCAATAAATGAACAAACAAACAAAAAAACAAACCCAAAACTCATAGACACAGATAATGGTATGGGGTTATCAGTGGGAATACCGGTGGGGAGATTGTAAAGAATAAAGGGAGTTAAATATATGGTGATACAAGTTTTGACTTTGGGTGGTGGACACACAATGAAATATACAAATCTTATATAAAAAATATGTACTTAAAAAATTTCACCTGAATAGATCTAACAGAAAAGTAAATGCATGCCCATACACATGAATTAATTGTTCTTTGAACTTACTTACAAAAGACAAAATTGCATGCAAAATTTCTGATAGAAAAATGCATTAAATACCAATAATTAAGTTATTTGAATCAATTGGTTAATATTTGGCTGAAATTCATATTTTAAGACTGTTGGACAAATTTACTTTAAAAAAGTGACTTTTTTTCAATTGTTTCACTGTTGCATAATCTATAATAACCTATATTGTGTATATATACTATATAATTAAATAATTATCCAATAATTAAAACAAATCTTATAATTTTATTAGTTTTTCCTAGTACAATGACTTTTTGATTGTAAAAATAAGAAAATAGAGTTGAAACATTTAATAATGCATAGCTGCAGTAATGCATTTCCTTTTATTGTTCTTTGTGCACATAATATTCTGTCTAATAATAATAATAATAATAATAATATACTTGATGTAGTTCAACACCACAGCCTAAATTAGGCTTGATCTTGTGTTCCTATAATTGCCAATAGTTACATCTTCCCCAAACCTTGATTTCTTGATGACTTAACACATATTTCTCTGGCCCTTCTATTTTGAAATTGAATACTGTCTTTTGTTTTCATACTCTTCTCTAAATTCTGTTAACACTGAAAAACTTTACCTATTTGACTTGCTGTTTGATTATAAATGACTTCATGAAAATCATCTTCTTGTCAAATAGCATATGCCAAGAGCACCTGTCCCTGCCCAATGGCATCATTAGCCTAAAAGAGCCTGTGTCTGGAGCAGAATAACAATGTGGAACAAGGTAGAAATATATTAGACAGATCGTAGGGACTGGATGTTGCAGGTTCTTTTTATTACTTTAATGACTTTTGCTTTTCCTTACTGTGAATGAGCCATTGGCGGATTTAACCAGTGGTTTCTTACTTGACTCCAAGGTAGAAAAAGAGAAAGCGTGTTATTGGTATGAATTTTAATAGGATCATTCTAGTTGCCATGTTAAATTGAATTATAGGTGAGCAAGGATGGAGACAGAAGACAAGGTAGAGATGATGGTGATAGGAAAAAGCTATTAACTTTATCTCTGTTAATTCACTTCTAGAACTATTAAATACTTAATATAATAGCATACTGAAGTGCTAGATGGTTCTAACTAACCCTCCAAGAATCCCCTCTTCAGTATAATGCATTATAGACTCTTATTTGTCGTCTCTACTAAAATATTTCATTTGCTATAGCTTAAGTTAAATAACAATAAAATAAACTTAATTTAAAGAATTATACATTTTTTAATATATAAGCAGGTGTTGTTTTTTGTTTCCATTGTTTTTGGCCTGTAATATTTTTGTTTATTTGCTTTCATTATTTGGCTAATAATAGTGATGTCTAATATGTAAACAGATGTAGGTAGATGCATGTGTTGGTTGGATGGCATGCGCTTGACAATGAGTTTGACAATATTTATTCATGATACTCATGTCACTGTTCTTTTTAAATGTATAAATTGAGCTAGCTGGCCACATGGTCTCTTCTAAGCTCGAGGGATCATATGTCTAAAATTCAAGACAATTGCTTTTTGAAGAACATTTTTTTTTGTGATAACCTTCAAGTGCTAGTGAAATATTTTCTTTCTTAAATTGTTTTAAGGAACTTCTCAATACAAACAACTTTCTGCAAGTGATTTTAGCTTTTTACAAATTTAACTGTATAATTTTATGTTCATCACATTAGAGGAAATTAAGTTTAAAATTTTTAAGAAAACTTACCATAAGAAGTTGATACATTTTTTTTTTACCCAGTTGCTTTTTTCTGATAATATACAAATCTTTCTTATCACAAGCATTAAATTCACAGTTCAACTAGAAGCCAATCTAATGTTACCAAACAATTATGGTAGCCTTCAGATGGCCCTAAATGATTCTTGCCTCTGGATATTCCTTCCCTTGGTTGTGGACTGAACTCAATAACTTACTTCTAAGAAATATAATATTGCAAAACTGATAGAATGTCACCCCAGGATTAGGTTACACATCGAATGTGGCTTCCTACATGTGCTACCTTGCCAGTTCCTCCTAAGGAAGGCCAGCTAGCACATTGTGAACTGGCCTCAGCAGAGTCTCACATGGCGGGGATATGAAGGTAACTTCTATCCACTTGCCAGCAAGAAACTAAGGTCCACAGTTAATAGCCCAGAAGGAACTGAATCCTACTAACACCCATATTGGAAGTTCATAGTCAAGAGGATTTTTTAGATGGCCACAGTCCCAGCCAAAATACTGACCACAGGCTTGTCACTACACTGAGCAGGAGGACCCACATAAACTGCAAAGGTTTGAGGTACGTTCTTTGCATAGCAATTTACAGCATTGCATTCTCCAATTTGCCAGGTGATTTATCACATTTAAAATTCCTTCTCCATCTAAGATATACCTGGTTATAGAATAACAGGAGGCTCCAAAGATTGTCTAAACATGTTTTAAAACTATTATTTTAAAAATAGAAATATTTTGCATAATTTCTAATTTCATCTGAGTATAAAAAAGTTAAATAAACACAGATGTAAAATTATCCTGAACATTGTTTATTATTATAGGGTCATTATTAGGCAGGTCAATCTTGTTGTAACAAATAAATACAACACCAGAGAATATAATAAAATGTAGAGGTCATCAGGGTCATTGATTACTTTATTACAGTTAAAGTGCTTGGTAGCAGGTAATTTAGTTTCAAATTATACCATTATCCTGATGTTAGTATCTTGTCCCCTTTGTGGAAAGAGCTTCTCTACTTACTAAATATAATTGTTAATTTAAAATAACCTCAATTTCCACACCGGAAGCTCTATTTTGAAAAATGTTTCCCTCTCGAGTGGCATGCGTAATCTGCCAAACACTTTCTAAATTTGTGCCCCTCAGGACAATAAACCTCCTTCTTTGCTGCCTGGTTGTGCACCACCAGCATCTCTGAAGTTGCTATTTGGCTAATAGCTCTATTACCTTTCATGCTGAGTCCAAAGCTTTACCTCCCTCAATCTTTACTTTTGCCAACTGGAAAATTTCCCATCATGTCAAGGAAAACCCGCTGTGCCTTGTGCGTAGGAAAGGGGCCCTCTCTTGCTGACTGACAGCTATTCAATAGAGAAAAGAGCCACAGAGAGATGCCGATACACGTATTAAGTGCAATGAAGAGAATAAGCTTTGTATTTCAAAATGTCACTTTTCTTAGAGTTCAGTGGGAGTGAGTAGATATAATAAGGTAATTTCTGGAGAGAACCATACTGTAGTTCATTGTATAAATAATTGATTTGATCAGCTGAAATTATTGTGCCTAGTCCTGAATGACCTTTCAGATGAATTGCTGGGTTTTCACTACAAAAGCAACCGGAGCTTATGGTAAGATGTCAAAATAAAATCCATATACAGCAGTTTTCTATAAAAAGAAAGGGTATTTACATGGCGTTATTTCCTTAGAATAACTAAAATATCAGTTGTTTCCCTACAAGTAGACAGCATATTTGGGGTTTTATTTGTGCATTCAAGGTCAAACACTTAACTGAATTATTTTAACCATGTCTTGTATATGAATGTTTTGGAGAGTATTTTAAAAAAAATAAAATAGAGAAGCAAAAACATAAATGTGTTTACACAACAGGGAAGGGATTTCTTTTCATGAGATGAAGACATTATAATATCTTAAGAGAGTACTTTTCTATTAGGAAATTAACAAACACATTTGAAATTTTAGATAATTATAGTGTTTAATATCTCACCATGGTCTCATTCCTTTCGTTCTTTATGTCCCAGTCCTTATTATAATACATCACTGATATCTGTTCAAATAGATTGCATATTCTCCTTCTGCTCAAAATTTTTACCTAGTTAATCACATTATGTCTTTTCATCTGTTTTATTAGCGCATTGGCTTATTTCAAATTATAGAATAGTATTGCTCATTCCTAAATATTGTTCAAATAGTACAGACATATAGATAATATAAAAATTAGATATTCCTACTTCCTGTAATTTTTATCCCATAAGTGTACTCTTCATGTAGAACTGGAACCATTTGTTGTGCATTTCCCCAGTCCTTTGTGGAAAGAAGCTATGCTCACCACCATACTGCCAACACTTTCAGACACTTTGAGTGCATACTTAAGCATAAGTTCATATCTTCCATTTTCATATATATTCAAAAATATATTCATGCAAATATATTCAGTAATATATATTCATAGCTACCTATCTACATTTAAAAATATACATTAATTTTAACAGAAAAAAAGATTATTCTGTGCATATTTTTCAGAAAGATCACATAACACTTAAATACCTCTCAAACAGGATAGGTTTCTATTTTTATAATATTATTTTTAATTTAAAAAGTTATATATGAACAAAGTAAAATTTCTTACACTATAGACTGAAAATATAACTTGACTACCTCTGTATTTCTGCGCTATTTATCAGAAATTACTTTCTAATAAAAAAAAACCCACCTAATTCTTTCTTGTAGTTGCTCAGTATTTAATGGGGGGTTATAGTGACTTTGGTGACATGTTCAGGATTTTTTTTTTCTATTTTCTAATTTGCTTTGAAATTCCCTTTCTAGGAGTTTTCATTAATTTTTAAAATAATTATTTCCACACCCTGGAGTACTCAGATCCCAGAGTTAAAATCAGGCAGTGAAAGGTGCAGTTAGTTAGAACCGAAGTGCCTGACATTAGTAGACAGAAGGTAGACTGGGCTATTGAATGGTTGGGACTTCTTACCACATGACTCAATCCAATATAAATCTGCTCCCCACCATCCTGATTATGTACAATTATTCTTCTATTTTATTCAATAAGATAGTGTTTGCTTACCCTTTGGGGCTCCAGAAGCTCTAAGGATTGGGTATGATTATAGCACAAATTTTGGCAAAATATGGGTAAAATCAAGAATAGAATTATCCAGCGTTGGAGTTCCTGGAAGGTTTCATGGTTGTATATCTAGCATAATCTGTGAGGGGAGAAAATATTTATATGGCAGGTCTAATTTTTTAACTCCATCAGTAAATGACTCTACCATTTGAGTTTGAGAAAGGGAATGTATAATATCCTGTGTAGGTTACCATTATTTATAATTCCTCACTGCAAGGGAAGGCACAATCTGAACTTGAGCTCTTTTCTGAGATTTGATTCTGTTTTCAGTAACTTGTTCTTTAATTTCTCCACAACTGTGAGCCACTCCTGCTTAATCCATCACCCTCCTTTTATACCACCAGGACCTATCTATACTGTGACCAGGGTTTGACCTCAGAGAATCAAGTCCTTTTCTAATTGCAGAGCTCCAAATAGGCTGCCATCACTTCAGAGGGCTCCCCATTGGGTCAATGCCTATTACCTGGCCTACATTGTTGGATCTTTAGCGTTCAGTCATGAGGACAAATTTTAATCCATGCTGCCAACTCCATCTTCCTACCACCTCCCTGGCCCACTAAAAAACAAACAAACAAACAAATAAACCCACATAGAACTACACACATTTCCTGTGAAATATTAGCCCTAAAAAGTTAAGGCCATTGTATACAGGCACTGCCTGGTGGAGCTTCATTAATATATTAGGTGCTCTATAAATATTTGTTGGTTAAATGAAGAGAATGAATGGTGGAAGTGGGGAATAAGAAAGGAAGACACCCAGATGTTGGAGCATGTAATTGAAACAATAAGAGGCTGAACATGCAAATAAACCATGGCCAGAGAATCTGTGACAACAGAATTCTGACCCAGAAGTCCAGGAGCTCAACAGCCTCTGGGACTAAGTGCCCAGAAAAGCCAGAATTTTGTCAATAGCTGCCAAATTTTTTATTTTTTTTATCCCCACTTATTTAACTCAGAAACACACACACACACACACACACACACACACACACACAGAAAGCTAAGTGTGTATTTTCCCGCTGGACCAGAACCTTTAACCAGAACATTCTTGACGTTTTCCCTTCTTCCAACTGTAGTTTTTTTTCTCCCTGCCTTTGAATCTCTGCCCAGCTCAGCTGAGGGAGCTGACTCCCTCGCTGTAGCACTGAAGACATAGGTCATGTTTATTCCAGTTTGGTTCCCCCTTTTTATTTTCATAACAGTTATTAATGTAGAGAGTAAATTTTTAGGAATGTAAAGTATGGGAATGACTTACGTTGATTCACCAGATAAGAATCATATATGTTGTAATCAGAGGATAAGCTAGCAAAAATTTGTTCTTAAATTCCACATTGTGGAAATCGTGGTGACTAATTGGTAGCATGCAAATGTTTGAGACATTGTTATTTTTAACATTTACAAAGTAATATTATTAAACATTAAAACTTCATTTCTCTTATTAATACTTTTCTAGATTATTGTTTTATGTGTAAGGTTAAATAATTAAGTCCTGTTGTTTCAAAAGCTCTATTCAAAGATTATTATTACAGCACTAGAGGCCCAATGCATGAAATCTGTAGGCCTTCCTTCCCCCAGCTGCCAACACCAGCTTCCCTCTGGCACCCAGGACCCAGGTTTCCCTTGCAGCCCTGGCTTTGTCCAGAAGGATGGGAGGACGTCTGGAAGATCGTCAGGTCTAAGTAGCATATTATACTTTTATTTTATATATATAATATATATATATAATTATGTTTAATTTTTATAAATGTGTTTGCTTTATAAAGCAAATAAAATTAATACACTCCCAATATAGTAGGTTGCTAATAATTTTTATAAATTTACTCAACAAACTTTTCCACATGGATGCTTTTCAGGAAACTCACACTTTAATAAGGAAGCCAAGATAAATGCCCACAAGATAGTTTACAATTTTTAAAATTCGAAGTCATATGACACTCTCTGTGAGGACAGTTAAAGAAGGACTCATGGATGATGTGGCATTTAACCTGTTTTCTTACCATTAAGCATTTTTCCGCTGGTTAATGGAGCCTTAGTGGAAGGAAATAACAAAAAAGAAGCATATAACCAGCAACAAAAAACCCAAAGATAGGAAATAGGTGTTCTGCAGAACGCTAAGTGGATGAGTGCAGAGTAGTTAAAAGGCAGTTTCCCTAGAATATAGGTCTCATAAAGGGAAAAGTGCAGATAAAAGCCTGAAGCATAGGTTAGATTCAGATTGTAAAGGTAAGCACTTATTAGGAATTACTGTCACAGACTGTACAGGCAGGTATTGCAGAGTGGATCACTCAACTCTATTCTATGGTAAGATGCACACCTTCTGGTCAGAGGTCACAAAGCTAAAGACTGCATTTCCCAGACTCATTTAGTTTGGTTTCAAATTCAGCCTAGCTTTCCCTCAGCAGAAATAATCATATGCAGTTGGAGGTTTGTTGGTGCACAGTGTCTGGAGTATCAAGGGGGGATGGGTACCTGGCACCCTGCATGGAGGGCAGGAAGAGACCTGATAAAGAGGCAGACCACTCCACAGAGCGGCAGGTGGTGGTCTTAAAAAGTATGATAACGTGGTAGGCTTGTTGTGGGCAGATCTCAAGTCTCCACAGCACACCTCTCTCTCTCAGGGTTGCATTTGCCTCCGTCTAGATGTCCTTAGGCATCACATCCTCTTGATGACCTTCACCAACACCCACCCCACATGACTGGCTCTTACCAGCTTCTTTCCCTCTCCCACAGTGTGCCCTGAGTGTCAGCATGAGGTTTCAGCAGCATGGAGGCCGCTTCTTTGGCTGCTCTGTGTTTGCACTGGAGGCAGATACCACAGCAAATAGGCCCTACTGATGGATCTTTCAAATGTATTAAAGCCTGGAGCACTTCTTTAGCCCACCAGGCCACGGTGGTTACTTGTTAGTAAATTAATCTGTCTGTAGGTTATAGGGGAGATGGTACCTTCATTAACATCATGTTCCTTTCTCCAGTCTTGCATATCAGGACCCTTCAAATGTGAACCCCCTATTACTATCTATTCAATGAGAGTACCTATACAAGGTACTCAGTGTCTCTAATCCCCTAGTGATTGTAACCTGGTTTGCATGCCAGTGGGAGAGCCTGGTATCAGTACAAACCAGGGCATATTTGGAATTCTCACTTGCAGGGTGGGGCCAGGATAACCAGCCTGTCAGTCCTTCACTTGTTGGGAACTCTGGTGGATGGCCCCAGGCTCCTTTTGGTTGTGGCCTTGGGCATTGTTTAGTGCACACAGTGCATGCTATTCCTACATTAGCAAGTCGAGATATCTCAAGGGCTATCTAGCATCCTTGGCAATATGCAATCTCCTCCAGGTACTATGGTGGCCCCTCCTTTTGTGCACTCAATCTGCTGTACCTACTGAGGAGTCTCATACCTGGGCTAGGGCATCAGCTTCCTGATCACCAGGGACTCTCAATGCCTCATGAGCCTGCACCTGGAAAATGGTGAAATCTGTTTTAGGAGCTTGCAGGAAAATCGAAATGTCTTTCTACAAGATCCCGATCCCACAAGGATGGGTGTTCATCCATACGTTGGCTTCTCATTGTCCAAGCCATAGGGTCATTTCTTATAGGACAGCCCAACTATCAGTGCAAAGGTGAATAGCCATGGCTCTTGAGTAACCATGAGCCAGACTAGCCAAAAACACTCTTAAGTTCAGCTCACTGGCTGATGTGGTTCCTTCCTGTTTACATCCACATGGTGTCAGTGTTGGGCTGAGTAGTGACTGTAGTGCATGCAGATGAATTGCCCAGGTTAGACCTGTCTATACACCAGGCATTAGCAGGAATTTCCCCTGCTCCTTCTCTATGAGTTACAGGGATTGCCACAGAAATAGGAGTGGGGCATTTGGAGAAGCTACATACCCTACAAGGCCTAGTCGTGCTCCCATTTTAGAGATAGTGGGCTGGTGGACAGGGTGCTCCTCTGCGGCTGATAGGCATGCCACTTGGTCGCAGTGGGAGTTTGAGTCTGGCAGAGGTGAACATATTCTCACTCTACCTGGTGACACCAGGATACACTGTTCCTTCATCAGAAGCTCTGTGTACACTGGTAGGAGCTGTTGCTTTATGGGGGGTATATAGAGTTTCTGCCCTCCCCCTTCCCCCTTTCAGAACTGAGACCAAAATCCTTGAGGTACTCTCTCTCAGTTGTCTCTGCCAAGTGCCCAACTTAAACCTTCCAGAGTCACAGACACATTGAACTCAAATGGCAGATCTTCATGGGAGATGCCTGGAACTTCAGTCTGCTTCACTAGCACACTTTTGCCTTTTCAAAGGTGGTTTGCTGCTCTGACCCCAGTCCCACAGAGAGACAGAGGCACTGTGCCCCATGGGGAATAAAAATTCTCCAAAACCCCAAAATGCCTACAAAGACTTATATCTCTGTTATATTCTTGGGGGCTGGGATAGACTTGTACCTTGTCCACAAGCATATAAGATACACACATAGAGGTTGATGGCCAATCTGGACTTTTTCTCAAAGATGCCTCTTTTCCAAGACTTTTGGTCTCCTGGCTGGCTCACCAATTGTTGGTTCAGTCTTGGTAGTTCCCTAGGGTGAGATTTGTAATTTACCCATGTGCATAAAGGGCAAGGAAAGACTGAAGAAAAAAAGGCAGACAACTCCAGATTGGTAGGTGGAAGTTGTAAACAGCAATGGGACTTATTCTGAGTGACTGTAGGTCTCTAAACCTTCCTGGCAGAATCTGAACAGTTTAACTCTGTCTAATTTGGTTCAGTGGACAGAAAGTCTGCCTGAGGACTGAAGGGTCGCAGGTTTGATTCTGATCAAGGACACGTACCTTGGTTGCAGGCTTCTCCCTGGCCTGGGTCCTGATTGGGGCTTGTGTAGGAGGCAATCAATCGATACGTTTCTCTCATATTGGTATTTTCCTCTGTCTTTCTCTCTCTCTTCCACTTTCCCTAAAAATCCATGGAAAAATATTTGGGAATGAGGATTAACTATCAAAACAAACAAAACGAATCTGAACAGTTTATATAGAGGCCTTAACTTGGTTCAGTCTGTGTACAGTCCAGGTCTCAATAACACACTACTCTCGTGACTGCACCTTTGGAGTATCTCCTAGGAACAGTGGGTTAAATATATATTCCAAGGACAGGTGAGAATGTAAGGAGCCTCCAATTGCCCAGGTCCAGCTCACGGGCTAACTCTCTATTAATTCCTCTTGATAACCTCCTTCAAAATGGGGGGAAATGGGATAGAGTCAGATATCTCCTTTCCCTCTGATAAGCCGATGTGTGGAGATAATTGAACTTTTTTTTCCTCCTCAATAGTATAAGAGCTACTAATGTGTTCTCTTGGTTTTGTGTTTGTGAGAGGCATATCATAGATTATCTACTATGCTACCATGACCAAAGCTGAAAAAGTAGCAGAGATTTTGATTTTGATTTCCCATTTTCAGGTAAGGATGGAGGTATTGGATTCCTAATGGACAAGGTTTGCTGTGTTAAGAATACTTCTTGGGAACAGGATCCACCTTTCAACAACTGTAAGTACCCTCATAAAATACATTTCTGTTTAAATTAGCTAGAGCAGTTTCTATTTTAGGCAAGCACATGCTGTGTAACACTCGCATAAAACAGATGTTTTCCTTTTCCTACTTATTCTAGACCAGTTGTTCTCAACTGTGGATGATTTTGCTTCCCTGGAGGACATTTGGAAATGTCTGGAGACATATTAAATTGTCACCCTGGGAAATCTGCTAGTGGCATCTAGTGGGTAGAGCTCAGGGATGCTGTTATTGTAGGGTGCATGGGACAGCACTAATGCTACCAACACCTGTAAGTTAATGATCTGGGCTCGAATCTCAGTAGTATCGAGACTGATAAGCCCTACCCTAAAGTTCTAGAATTTTGACAGTAGGAGTAAAAATAAGAGTTGCTTGTGGGAAATATGTCAGAACTAAAATTGATGACACAATTAACATGAAATATGGATGCCAGGCAGAACGGATTTTTGAAAGGACATAATGAATTAAGATGCACTTAAGGTTTTATGTTTAATTCATAAAACAAATGATACAGAACTTTACATGCGCCACACCTACATCTAAGTATATTCTGATTTTTAACTTATGTGATTCTCACAACAAATCTGTGGGAAAGACAACATTATTGCCCATTACAAGCTAACT
Source organism: Pipistrellus kuhlii (assembly GCF_014108245.1). Lineage (NCBI taxonomy): Eukaryota > Metazoa > Chordata > Mammalia > Chiroptera > Vespertilionidae > Pipistrellus > Pipistrellus kuhlii. Next base: position 39,396,953 of record NW_023425584.1, read on the forward strand.
ACTATACTAAACTATCCCAGATATCAGCAGTTTTATACAGCTGAGGTTTATTTTTTACTTATGAGAGAGTCTAATATGAGTTAGCTTTCATTATACGGCTTCTCTAGCTCTTTTAAGCCAAAGAATCACATATGCATTAAAATGGTTATTTTATTCCACTAAATTTATGTGATTTATTATTTACTATATAGATGACTAGGAAATTTATTACAGGAATTCAAAATCAATCGATGTAATTCACCATATTAACAGATGGGATAGGAAAAGTATATAATTATATCAAATAATGCAGAAACATTTTGAGAATATTCGACATACATTCATGAGCAAAGACATTGAGTAAATTAGAAATTGAAGTAAATTTCTAAATTACTTCTAAATAGAAGTAAATTTTATAAACAGTATTTATGAAAATTCTGTTATCATTATACTCAAAAGGCTGATTACTGTTTCACATAAATTTAGTAACAACACGAGGATATGTGCTTCCACCATTTCTATCCAAGTATTTTCCAGAGGGGCTAGTTGGTGAAATAAAGTAAGAAAAAATAACAGAGATTGAAAAAAGAGAGAGAAAAAAAAGTTTTCCTTGCAAATGTGTGGTTGTACACATGTAACCATATTAAGGTACAAAAGAACTACCAGATCTTATAAGTCAATACAGGATAATATAAAATGTAAGGTCAAATTTTTAAAGTTATTGAGTTTCTCTGTACTAGAATTTCTCTATTTTTAAATTAAAAGAGCAATTGTAAAATAAAATTTAAATTTATACTGTTCACAATAGCACAAAACCATGTGAGGCCTTCATAATGAAAATGACAATATTTTGAGAGATTAAAGATCTAATGAATGAAAAACTACACAATGTTCATATATCAAAACATTCAATAGTATTATGTCAATATAGTCCAAATCAATATATGTCATCAAAATAATCTTTGTAAAAAATTACTCGGTATACTCAAAAGCAGAGTCAAAAAATCATATGGAAATACAGAAAAAGAAATAGTAAAACTGACTTGGAATGGGAGGAAGTATGAGACCTTAATATCAGAGATCAAGGTTTAATATAAAGCTACTGTAATCAATGCAATCTGATATTGGTGTAGTATAGAAATACATTTCAATGAAACAGAACAGATAGTTCATAAATAAATCAACAGACATATGGTCTCTGAACTATGTGTCAAGTTAATTCAATAAGAAAATAAATATGTTTAAGCCGGAATTCTCAACCTATTAATTTTAGAAATCATACCTGGAAAACAGTATCTGGCTATATTTTTGTTTATTACCCATTAATGAAGCACCCTGTTGTCCACACTCACTTCCACATTGCAAATTACTAGTATATAGAAAATAATATAATGTAGATTTAATTATTTGGCTGTTCAGTTAATTACTTGAACTCTAAAGTCCTAAACCTTTGATATATCCAGTTTCTCTTCTCAAACCTTTGAAGTATCTTTTATACAGAACTCCAAAAATTTCCTTTTATCTTTTTCTATCTATAAACTAATAATTTCTGTGTCAGGCAAGCAAGATCTAGTAAATGATGAAAATGTTGTAACAATTGAAATTTATAAAAGGATACATTTACTCTGTGTATATTTTTTATCAATGCATGAAAACAATATTCTAGATTTGTTACATAAAAATTTAAAACCCTCCTTATTATCAAAATATCATATTTATTTTACTTTTAATCCACTGGTATATTGGTTATCCTAAGAGTGTGTTTGGTGTACCTATTCTAAAGATTTAGCTTTATTACACCTTAAAGCCAAAATAAACTAAACAAGTAATGCCAGTTCTACCTATAAGGTAAGTCCTTTAACAATCCTAGACATTGTGATATTTTAACAGTAATGGATTCTGCTGCTAACCTAAAATACAAACAAATGAACAGAAAAACAAAGAGGCAACATGTTTTTATTTGAGATTAAAAAAAAACAGTTGAGTTCTAGGAAGTACTGATTCAGAAATGCAAATTAATGCTCCAATTATGATGTAAATGCAAGGGCTTTTTTTTTTTTTAATCTAAGAGAAATAAATACATGAAGAAGGAGTCAATTTCTATTTATGATAATAATCTAAGTAAGGGATTTAAAAAATATATATTTTATTGATTTTTTTACAGAGAGAAAGAGAGAGGGATAAAGAGTTAGAAACATCGATGAGAAAGAATCATTGATCAGCTGCCAATGTACATGCCCTTGACCAGAATCAAACTCAGGACCTTTCAGTTCACAGGCAGACGCTCTCTCCACTGAGCCAAACCAGTTTCAGCTAAGTAAGGGATTTCTATTCGTGCTAATAGGCAAAACTATAATTTAGCTATGCATGATGATTCTAATTCCAAACATTGTTCTTAATTTTAAGTCCTCATAGTGAGGACCTCTGCTTCTCTGTTATCTTTACAAACAGATGCTTATAAGACAAACTTGGTTTGGCCTAGTCCAAAGATTCTTTTGCCAAGTTCAAACATTCCGGAGCTTAAAGGGGGGAAACCTGCAAGGCGATTCTTCGGGGATGGTACTCCAACTTTATTTTGAAATGGCACTGTTTTTGTTAATTTCATTACTACTCAGAACGAAAATGATAGAATCATAATAATTTGTTTTCTCATATTAAAGAAGGTAGTTTTTCAGGGATGAAAAGTTGACAAAAGAATGTTTTTGAGAGACATATTTTGTGAAAACTTATGAAATAATAAGAGCACTTTCTGATTGGCAAAAGTACTTGTTTTGTCATATAATTATTGGTAAGACCACTAATATAATAAAACCTTTAAAAGGGTTGGTCTCTGCTTGCAAGATAACTACAATGTCATGCAAAACACTCATTACAAATACTAGTAAGTATCATGCTGAAACCGAGATGATTTTCAAAACAAGGAATAATGTTCACATTTATATAATTTATTTTTAAAACAAAAAATGTATCGCGAGATATTATGATTCAGTATAAAGCAGGTGGTTAAGGAGCAAATAAATTACTGACAGATTTCTAATTATAATACACTTTTAGTCTTTTATTATAAACAACAGATGTGTTTACAAAAATACATTATAGTAGAATCAGGTCAATAGAGTCTAAATGAAAAGGCTTAATTTATTTGCACTACCATTTGGATTCAAGGGGCTGGCCTATTTAAAAGAGCCACCATTTAATGTAACATGAGTTCGAAGGGGTTGATTTAAATGGACCAATGAATACCTTTTTCATTCATTGTCTAAATAGAAAGGAAAACAATATAAGAGAGCAAATAGATGTCGGGGAAAATAACAAATCAAAACAAACCATAAAAGAGCAGATGATAAAAGAGGATATCACAAAGTACAGGAGAGCTAAATCAAATCACTCTATTTCCTAAAGATTGATAGCATTTTGGATATTTTTACTACTTAACTTTCTTAACATTCAATGTTGTTAAAATTTATTTTGTATCAATTATCTTAATTTCAAAACTTTTGATATAGAACGAAAACAACACTTATGTTTAAGTGCAAGTAACCAAAATAATTTAATCATTGAAATTGCTTATAAGTTGGTAAAATTCAAAGGATGAATTAGGCATTTAAATGTGGGTTACAGGTCCACTTCTGCCATTCACTGGCTGTGAAACGCAGTGATATTTTAAATAGCTGCATTTTCAAAAGCTAACAAGATATAATTTCAAACTCAATCTTGAAAATCATCCCAGGCCTTGATTCATTCTTTGGTATTATTTATATTGATATACTATTAATGTGTTTCAAAGAACTACTTGATGTTATCAAAATCTATAACATGATTTCATACCTTGAATCTCTAAATGATGGAAGGTTAGCTTAGGTCATATTTTTATGTATGCTTTTAATTTCTCTGTCTCCATTTCTCCATATATTATTTTCTATGCATTTTCTAATCCTTTCCTTAAACTTGAATTAACCTATCACACTCATAATTTACTATTGATATAGTTTAATGAAGGAAACAATTTGACCAGTCTTCCCTCTGAGAATATATAATATAAAAAGAGATATTTGACATTTGCACATGGCAAACAGCAGCTGTAATAGTGGACTGTGGTTGGTAAAACCACACTTGGGTACTTTAGAAATTTAAAAACCATTAAAAACACATTGAATGGAATTCTTATGCATAGGTTTACAGATGATACATGATTAAATCTATACGTTTTTACTACCCTGTTTCCCCGAAAATAAGACAGTGTCTTATATTAATTTCTGCTCCCAAAGATGCGCTAGGTCTTATTTTCAGGGATGTCTTATTTTTCCATGAAGAAGAATATGGTACACATTTATTGTTAAATGAAAATAAAGGAAATTTATTACCTGTATATGGTACGGTAGTATGGTAATTGTCATCACAAACCAGACAAACTGTGAATCCCACAGTCTCAAGAATTTACTCATTTATTCAATGACAATCATGTCATCATCTTCTGGAACATCATCATAACAATCCAATTCCTGAATTTCCTGGTGAATTTCCTGGATGTCTTATTTTCGAGGAAACACGGTAGTTATCTATTTGCTTTATTAAATACCACCTCAAGATTAGTAGATTGAAAAAAACAACAACAAAGCATTTAATGGTATAAATACCTTCTTAAACAGTAATTCAGTCAAGCACAATGGAGATGACACACCTGCTCCTCAATGTGTGATTTGTGAGGCTGTGGCTTGGAGCAGTCCAATGGCCAGGGGGGAGGGCATCTGGGGTTTCCTCACTCATGTGACAGACTGAGATGTGTCAAAATCAGGGTCACTGGGACCTGCTATCTAGACTTACACATGGCATGGCTTCTCCATTTGACTAGAGCTTCTCACAAAGCAGTGACTGGTTTCTGAGAGGAGGTCAGCAGATCAAGCTTTCTTGCAGAGCCAGGGAGAAGCTGCATGGCCATTCATAGCCTAGAATAAGAAGCCCCATAGCAGTGCTCTGCTCTATTGGTCACAGCAGACACAAGCCCATCCAGATTCATGCTAAGGGTATGTTAAGTCAGAACCAGTGGAGGATCTGAGATGTTTTCCACATATTATATATATACATAAGCCAAAAGATGATACCTGTATAACCCCATGTTTACTTCCATTAGTCTGGGATCCACAGTTTGAAAGCCAGCCAGTGCCAAACTCACATTTTTGCAATCCAGTTGTCTTATATATAGCCCAAGGAAACAGATATTTCAGCCATTCTGAAACTATTTTGCATATCCCATGGAACTATTCCCCAAATATGCTAGCCAGAGATATGCTAAATTCTGGGGCTCTACATAACTACAAGCCAGTACTGCTCTCAGAGTTCTTTGACTCAGAGACTCCTGTTTATGCTGTTGGGAGTCATCGTATGAACAGGTGAGCTCTTCCACTGATTTCCTTCCCTTTGGGGAGTTCTCCTGCCTTCCTTTCTCTCTACTTGGTGGCCCCTGTGCAAACCTGTCAACCCCCTACCCAAAGAAACCCTATTGTGTGTTATTGCCACCTGGTGGTCATATTTTCAGTTCCCAAATCCCTCAAACTGACTGCATTTATTTGCAAACAAATAAGCCTGCCAAAGTGCGTGCGTGCGTGCGTGCGTGCGTGCGTGCGTGCGTGTGTGTGTGTTGGTAGCAGACACAAGGCTTTCTGAATCAGAGAAACAGAGATGATTACTCATAGCAAAATGCAGCAGCCAGAGCCCCAATCCCCACAGAGCAATGGTTAGAGACAACCATTATCTGCACATGTAGATTTGTTCTCCCCATTGAGAGTCTAAGATTTCATAGGGGTTACTGATACATCTCCCATTGCCCCTCCAGAAAGGGAGAGTTCACTTATAAAACATATCTCCTTGAGGAGGGGGGTAAAGAGGGGTTCTTACCTCTGGTATGTAAACAAATGTCTCCAAAGTGGAGACGAAAATGGCATTATGTCTTTAAATTTTTAAGAGGTTTTTATTTTCCAAAACTCTCTAAACAAGGGATTTGGATGAACCCAAGGGCAGTTCAGGCTTCAGTGACCTGGAGACTGTTTCACTCACATGTGAAGTAGACGGCATGTGTTGGCTTAAAAGTTCTGCTCACCTTGGGATTGTCAATAGGAGCACCTACACATGACATCTCCATCTGTATTGGACTTCTCACATGTAGGCTCATAGGTATAAAGCACCTCAATACATAGCTTGTCACAAGCAAAGGCTTCAAGAGAACCAGATGGAAGTTACTGATTTTCATAACCCACCTTGGAAATTACATAGAATCATTTCTACTGAACTCAATTAGTTGAGGCAATCGCAAGGTTAACTAATATGCTGCAGGAGGAACATGAACCTCACTTGCCAATGCAATGATTGCTAAAAAAGTAGGGCCATATTTTAGAACTTCCACGATCTTTAAGAATGTTAGAAGCATGTCTGAGAGGAAGCATGTGAGTAAAAGTCCAGCGGTATACATGCAAAAACACCAAAATGTGTCCATCAGTTGTAGTCACATCTGATGAGAGAACAGTTATTAAGGTTGGAATATTGAATATAAAATAATAAAGTAGATTAGGCAAGTGATCAATATTTCTGAATGCCAGGATAAATGGATTTGATTCCCTCTTGGGGAAAATTGTCAAAAATTAATTTAGTAATAGGGAAAATGAGAACTTTGTTAGACTATACTTATTATATTGTATACTTATTTATTAATTTTTACTATATCTTTCATGGTCTTATCATTCCTGGGATTTTAATCACTTATAAAATAATTAAAATACACCTTATGGCTAAAAAATTAGAAGAAAATAGTATCCTATAACCAATAAATCTTTGCAGAAAATTATAAGTATTCAATTCAAAGGCATAAAATATAATTGTGCATTTGCATTTATATATAATTTAATTGCTTGGTAATTCAAAAGACTAAAGAAAAGTTGTTCTTATTACAGGGGATTGATAGATAAATGATTTGTAATATTCTCCCCAATTAAGACAGAGGTAAACTAACATATTTTGGTGCCTAGACCAAGACAGAAACTTCACTTAAGAGCATTAATTTAACTCTAAAACATATAATTTCACTTGTTTTAAAACATGAGAAAATATCTTTCTGTGCAGAAAGTTTGAGAGACTTGCACCTGAACCCGGAGCCAGTGAGCACTAAATCAGAATTCACATTCATGCCTCTGGATGCTAAACCCAGAGCTTTTCTTACCTCATTCATCTGACTGATATATATTGGGTAATTCGGTGCCCACACATTATTTATTTTGTATTTTGGTGTGGACCGCCACAATTTAAGACAAAAATAGAGAATTAGATGTTAAATTTGTTGCTTCAAGGAAACACAAATTATCCTGTTCTTAAGTTATAGTCTTTAGAAAACTTTCATCTTTTAAAAATATAAACTGAATATAGGGTGAACTAAGTTCTCCAAATTATCTTCCTACACACCACTTGTAAATAGATAAGAAAGAGGAATATTTTTCAATAGAGGTATTAAAATATACACAGATGACTTATAATTAGAGATGCTAGGATATTTAATAATAAAGAATTTCTATTTTGGAATATTTGATTTTAGAAAAGAAAGGTCACTTTAGAGGGAGAAATTCACATAAGAATAAAGTTTCAAACAGATATAAAAATAGCCACAACAAAGATTTTTAAATAAGATTCACTCGATACATAGTCAATTATGTTTGTTAAACTAGTTTCCACATTGCAATTTTTTAGAGTGATCTTTTCTATTTAAAAAATGATTCTTTTCTATCTTTATGAAAAATAAGCCAGTGCCTACAAGTGCCCAGGGAAATTTGATCCAGATGATCCAGCTCCATAGTAGGATATATTTTGATTTATTCCAAAACACCCTTTCTTCTCTCATTTGGTAGTAAGTATGATGGCAGAATGGTCCATTAGGGCAAAATACTTCCTGTACCTGTGCTCTCTTCCATTACTTGAAGCCATTGATGCTATAATGTGACTTAGTGTCATTTTGGCCTAAGTGCAGACACATGGGGAGAATGTACATGATGGTTCACTGAAAAAGAAAAACAAACAAACAAACAAACAAACAAAAAACACATGAATGCTCTCTGTAATCTGAAGGAAAATATAATAATAGGACTAACAAATATAAAAGTGGTAAGAGAAATTGGTCAGGATCTCAGCAAAACCACCATATTTAGGAAATATACTAGAAGAGAAAAATGCCTTTGAATCTGCAAATGACTTGGAGGAAGGGAAAATGTATTACTCACATACCCACTTTCTACTTGAAGGAAACCACATGAGAAAAGTTTTCTCTTCTCTCCCCACTATCTTATGTGTAGAAAGGTTAGATCAGTAAGTATATGCTCAAAGGAATGGAAGAGATGAAAGAAAGTGCACACTTTTAGATATGTTAATAAAACATTTCCCAGGAATCTGATTTGAAAACTGCAGAGTTTAATGTGGTATTGATAAAACAATTCTTTCAGATTTCAGAGTCAAAGCTCTGTCTTTTACAAAAAAAAAAGACTTTAAAAATTTTTTTTTCTTCATGATGCTAAAATAAAACCACTTAAGAGAGTGAAAATCATAATGAAAGAAATAGATGGAGGAAGATGAGACAATAAATTTGATTTATATTTTAAGCTTTCAAAGCTTTTCATTTTCTTCTGTGACTCATTTTACTTTAAATTACAAGATCAAAGATATTAAGCTGTGGGAATTTTTAGCCCTGATTTTTATCTGAAGCAGAAATGTCACTAACTTCTTTAAATAAGGCTGAAAAGGCTTTCTCATTTGGTAGAAAGCATGTGCACTTTAAAAGGAAAATAACAGCTTCTACCATAATTTTTCTATATTTGCACTTAGGTCTAACATCTAAAATTATTCTGATTATTCATCTTTTAATAACTGTGAAGAATTGATTAATTATAATCTCAACTAAGTTTCTTCCAACTGGTAAAAAAATATAACAAATATTTTTATTAGTCCATATATATTAAAAATAATAATATTAAAATATACTAAAATTATATGGCCACACGTTTCACTATCTGGCTATAAATAGCATATTCTGAAGACACTTGTTAAAGGATATTTGAATATATAAATCTTTGACTATTGTAAATCTCATAATTATATGTGTTTAGTAGTTCTTAGATGAATCTAGATCTCTTCATCCCCATTGCTACTTGTCTAGTCCACACCATCATCATTTCTAGTTGGGAATGCTGCAGTAACCTCAGTCTCTTGTTCCTTACTTAAAAACACATACTGACTTCCTACTGGCTTTCAGGATGAAGTGTGTAAACTCTTTTTATCAGGGATTGCAGTTCCTTGTGGTCCAATACCTGGTTCTTCTCTCCTTCCTTAACTTTTCCCACTGGACACTCAATTTCAGAAATGTCTGCTCCTGTTGACATGTTCAACATACCAATGGAGTCTCATCTAGCTAAATTCCTCTCAGTTCTTGAAACCTCAACATAGACACCGATGTTCTGTGACACCTGTGTTGACTCTCCCATTCACTCTGTATTGGGCTCATTCCTCTGGGCTGCCCTAGAATCTTAATGGTTTATACACTTGTCCACATTTGATTGAATCATGAGCCTCTCAGGGATTGGCACTGTGTCTGCCAGGCAACTGGCATAAGGCAAGGAAACTGCCTCTCACACTGTAGGTGCTCAGTGAATATTTGTGGGACTGGAAACAATTGCTGAAATCACTTGTAGAAAATATAAACATCACTTTAAAAAAATAATGAGATTACATTCTGGAATGTTCACTTTATTTCCATCTTAAATGGCTTTTTTCCTTCTTAAAAATGTAGATCTTAAGTTTCTTGTATACAAATGCCATTCATTAAATTCCTCTCGTGCTCTAAATAATTATCACTGTATATTGAACAGAAATTGGTACTCAACTTTTGACAAACTTAATTATAAAATAAATAAATAGCCCAGATGGTGTAGCTCAGTGGTTGAGCGTTGACCTAGTCCATTTCTGGATAAGGGGCATATGCCTGGGTTGTGGACTCCATCCTCACCCAGTGTGGGGCATGCAGCAGGCAGCTATCAGTGATTCTCTCTCATCACTGATGTTTCTATCTCTCCTTCTCTCTTCCTCTCTAAATCAATAAAAATATATTTAAAATTTATATATATATATATATATATATATATATATATATATATATGTAAATCGAATCTGTCCTCACTGAAAGTATTTTTCATTGCACTTTATTTGTTTTGTTTTTTATTGCTGACTTCACATCTTTATCTTATTCAGTATACTTGTTGTTTTATATTCCAAAGTACTTTGAGTTGTTTTCCTATGTTTTAAAAAAAAAATTCAAAGAGCAAAAGTTTCATCATTTACTGTTAATTTAATTTAATTCATTCACCTGGATATATTTTTATGCACATTGGATTAATTCTCTACCAGTACATGTGTTTGATAATATACAGATATAGTTATGGGGTCTTATAATAATTAAGAATTAATAACAAAATTAATTCCAAGCTATTCTGTAGAAATAAAAAATGGAGAGAGTTTATAAAAATGCATGAACTCATAAATAGCATAAATTTTACTTTTAGTATAGGGACTCATGTGTTTGAACAGTGTGATTGGTGAGAAGAAAAATATGACATTTAAAGATAATGTAATACTTTACTGGGAACTTCCTGATGGAGTTTATTACTTTTTATTATAAATATAATTCATCTAAACAGTGTCATTTGTTATAACATTTTTATAAATGTACCAATTTAATTCATCTAATTACTTTTATATAAACATTTATAAAAATATGATAAGAGGGGGAAATTTATATTTTTAAGATTATTCATATGAAATATTATTTGGCCTGAATAGTTCAAAAATATAAAGGGATTAAAATCACTTTGTAATGATTCCTTAATTTAAACATAAATGCAATGACTTACAGAGCATCCCACCATCAGGGTTAACACAAAGGAGCTCAAAATGATATCTAACATATCTAGTTAAATAGCTAACTTTCCAATTTAATTGTACCTAGAAGAAGAATTCTAGCAGAGATTAAAGTGTAGCTGTTCACATGTCTTGGGATGTTAAAGAATATGAAAATATATTCTGAGTTTTACACACAATCTTAACTGAAATTTAACAAATGAAAAATAGTCCCCAAATAAAGAATAAGTCTAACTACATGGTAAATTGTAGAAAATAACAACAGTGTATTTCTAAGATATCAGATAGTAAAGCATTGTTTCCAGAAGGAGATAGCCAAGCAAAATATAATATCTATAACAAGGTGAAAGCCAAAAATAAAAGCAAATGTTGGTATTTTTATGTAAAAAATACTTATTGCTAGTATTTGCAGTTTTAAAAGCAACATGTTGGAGGTTATGGAGTAATGTTTACATATTTGTAAGCATGAGACATAAATTGGAATTATCACTTTTGCTTTTATAATGGAATTATACATATATATTTCTTTTTTGAAGGAGTTTGCCACTATTTAAACAGAAAATTTTATTGTAAGCAGTAGTTATACATATAATGATCAATTATATTTCATTATCCATATTTATTTATATTGTCATGAAAATTGAAATATTCAATCATGATAATTGTGTATGTTTGGCATATGGTACTCAATAAAGAGAGAACAAATACCTTTTAAATTACTCACCCTTGACTTTTGTAGGTCTGCTTTATGAATACATTTATAAGTCAATGGTCCTATTTCTTAAGATGATGAATAACAAATGTTTATTTAAACCCTGGGCTATTTACTAACACATACATAAAAAGTTAGGCATCATACAATTATAGAGGGTGACTTTCATAACTGCACAAACCAAAGAGCCATTTCTTTACTGCTGATATGAAAAATTGAAAAAGTATAAAAATGATTTATGAATATCAAAAATAATTATCCCTTTTGATTCAAAATAAACCAATGCATTAGATTAGTTTCATATATTAAAAACTCAATACAACAAATATTCATTAAGTGTCATTTATGCAATATTATAACAATAGTAAATAAAACAGTCATTTTCCTTCAAAGTTATTGCAGCTACTGTTTAGTAAAATTTAAATATAAGAAGTAACTGTAGTGGATTAAATATTCTAGCAAATTCTCTGTTACTCCTCTCCATGGAGAGACAGAGCCTATTTCTTGCTTTGAATCTGGATAGGCCCTGGGACTTGTTTTACCCCAGAGAATGTAGGGACAATGCCATTGTGTAACTTCTGATGCTGAACCACAGGTACTTGTAACTTTTCATCCATTGCTGTTAGTTATAAACTTCCTTGGACATTTTTCAAACATAGCCCCTCAAGATACTTTTGTAGTAGTAATACTTTTAATTAAGGGTTTATTGTTAACTTATATAAAAGGAGAGATCAGATAATTGGCACTTACCTGGAGTTGAACAAGCAGAGGGATGACCTATATGGCAGTTGGAGGTGGCTAGGCCTGCAGGGGAGTACAGTTGAGTGAGACACAGGTCTGCAGGGGAGGGCAATTGGAGGACCTGGCCTGCAGGGAAGGGAATTTGGGGGAAACCAGCCCTGCAGAGGAGGGCAGTTGCAGAGAACTAGCCCTGCAGGAGAAGGTAGTTGGGGGCGACCAGGCCAGCAGGGAAGGGCATTTGGGATGACTAGGCCAGCAGGAGAGGACAGTTAGGGGCGACTGGGCAAGCAGGGGAGAGCAGTTAGGGGTCACCAGGCCTGCAGGGGAGGGAACTTAAGGGACAGGGACTATTGGGCTGGCAGGGGAGTAGTTATGCATCCATCAGGCTGGCAGGAGAGTGGTAAGGGGGTAATCAGGCTGGCAGGCAGGTGAGCATTTGGGAACCAGTGGTCCTGGATTGTGAGAGGGATATCCGACTGCTCGTTTAGGCTTGATCCCATGATCTTGGTGGGGATCTGGCCTAAATGGGCAGTCATACAACCCTCGATGGGTCCCAGATTGGACAGGGTGCAGGCTGGGCTGAGGGACACCCCCCCATGCATGAATTTCATCCACCAGGCCTATAGTAGTCACATAAAGCAGTTTTCTCCCCATTACTCTAATCTAGTGTGTGTGTGTGTGTGAGTGTGTGTGTGTGTGTGTGTGTGTGTGTGTGTGTGTGTTTCTCATAAGTTTAGCTGGACAAAACCATTTCTAATAAATTCAGAATATAGTGATAAAATTGAATTTATACTCAGAGTACATAGCATAGGCCAGCAATTCTCAATGCTGCTTGCCTACTAATGGCATCTGGGGTATTGTCTTCCACAGCAACTCTATTGCGACCCCACTCAGAACAATCACTGCAATCACTTAGGATATCTGAGTATGGGTCTTCAGCATGTTTCTGTTTTTTGGGAGCTCCCTAGTTAATTTAATATGTAGTCATAATTGTGAACCACATCCCTCATCAATTCTGATTCTATTATTGCCATGCTGCCTAGTGAATTCCACTAAAGTATACAGCCAAACTTTCTAAGAATCATGTCTTGTTTCATATTCTCAATTTATAAAATAACACTTATAGAAAGAACATTTTGCAATTCTGCCTAATAGCCCTCAAATGTGGAGATGATAGCACAAGGTTTTTTGCTTTCGTGTTCAGTGATCTGTGAGTCATCTGTGGCTCCCAAGTGTCCTGTGGGGTCAGCTTGGCTTTCTCCAGTCTGCAGATCACAGGTTATGTCCAGCACTTCTCCATGTATTTCTTATTCTGTGACCCATGCTGAGGGATAAGGGCTCCTTATGGCAAAAGCTTCTTACGGTGGATGGCAGAACTGAAGGCTGGCAGAATTTGCAATGTGCTTCCAGACATGCTATGAAGCGGTTCTTTGTCACTTCCATTGGGCAAAGCCAGTCTCATGACCAAAATAATGGTCTATGAGGCAAGGATGTGTTCTTCATCAACAAAGAAGACAGGAAAGAACAGGGAATGTAGGAGGGTTTGGAATAAATGCTACTACTTACCACAGTGCTCTAGAATATTCTAACAATGTGGTGTACTAGTACTTAATGCATCAGCAATGTAGCTTTGTAGGTAGCTCTCTACATCTATAAAAGCTACTGATTCAAAAGGCTTCTTTGAATTCAAAAGGCTTCTTTGAATTTAACACAGATTTGGCTAATGATAGCTTAGTATTTAGTATTCACTGAATGAGAGAATATTTAGATTCATTTTTTAATTGAATATCTGAACTTGAAAAAGCTTTTATTTTTCATGCTTTATAATGGCACTTACATTGGCTAAGTAAAAATATGTGTTTTATATATATTTTGGTATGGTATTGAGTATTTTGAAAAGGCAAACATCCTTGTGAAGTAAATGTAATATTAATTCATGAAATATGTGCTTATAAGTATATATTTTGTACTTTGTATTAAAAGGCTAATTATATTTTAGTCATTTATATATTATTGTTCTTCACAGTAGTTAAAATTTTAAATAGTTCCTTGATATCTTAATGTAAAAAGTGTATATATAAAGCCTTTCTGCTATATTTTACTAAAGTGAGGAATAGCAGGCATATTTCTATAATTAATATTAAAATCACAGAAATTAATATAAAAGTATTAGGAACAAAATTTTAAAATTATACATCAGAAGTTAATATTTCACTCTGTTACACCTCTATTAATATTGCTTTAAAGTCTAAAGGACCACCATAAAACAAATTATTAAACCATTTTGATAGTAAAGAAGAAGACTGATAACTTATTATTAAATAAGCTAGCCTGTGATATTCATAACATATAGTTGGGTTTTTTTATTTGACTTTTAAAACGTAAGTATCACTCCAAGAAGTCTTCCATCAATTTCAACTCTTTCTCTGTTTAGACCTATTGAGGAAAACAACAAAAAACTAGTTATGTTCTAATTACCAATTTACCTGAGAATTTTTTTAATTCAGATATCAACAAAAGTAAAAATAATTGAAAATGGCAATAAAGAGCTTATTACCAATTGTTACTAGTGATCTAGGACTATCTTGTAAGAAATCACATTACACAAATTAATTTTAAAAAAGGAGCTCAGTTAAATAGACCACTATGACAATAAGAGACAACAAAGTTGTCCATGTATTTTAGTGGCCATATTTTTTAATCCTGATGTTGATTTGGCAATTACTAGAAAATCAAAATGGGAAATAAATTTTATGAAATAAATTTTATTAGACAGATATTCAATGAGGGATGTTAGCAGTTAGCAAGAGTTCATTTTTATGAAATGAAGATTTGGAATAACACCCCCCACACAGAAGTCAGCTATTGACTTGCATGGATACAGAGAAATCTTGCCCATGAAGTTTATCAATACTTAGGGAAACTAGATAATACTTAATAGTAATGGGGTCTACTTATTTATTTTTTTAAAATATATATTTTATTGATTTTGTACAGAGAGGAAGGGAGAGAGATAGAGAGTTAGAAACATCGATGAGAGAGAGTCATCGATCAGCTGCCTCTTGCACACCCCCTACTGGGGATATGCCCGCAACCAAGGTACATGCCCTTGACCGGAATCGAACCCGGGACCCTTCAGTCCCCAAGCCGACGCTCTATCCATTGAGCCAAACCGGTCTCGGCAATAATGGAGTCTATTTAGATCAAAGAGTTAGATGGTTGCTCAAACCTTATTCTTAATTGTGGGGAAGAAATTAGGCTTTGTGTCTCTTTATGTCTAGTTCATTATTTTTTCCATCACACCATACTCAAGCCATTATGAGGAATCATTATGCAAGGAATAATATCCTATATAATAAAAGACTAATATACTAAGTATCTAGTCATCCACTCAACAAATCAAAGTGTAATATGCTAATGATATGCTAAGGCTACTAAACCTATGATGTGCACTGACCACCAGCAGGCAGATAATTGACCTGTCAACCAGTCGCTATGACATGCACTGACCACCAGAGGGGAGACACTCCAACCCATAGGTTAGCTTGTCACTGGGATCTGGCCAATCAGGACTGCATGAGATGAGCCAGTCATGCCCTGGAGCCCTTCTGTGGTCCCTCCCTGGCTGGCCAACCTCACAAGTCCCTCCCTGATTTTTATCCTGCACCAGTGGGGTCCCTCGCCCTGGCCTGCACTGTCTCACAATCTGGGACCCCTCAGAGGATATCAGAGAGCCAGTTTTGGCCTGATGCTACAGGCCAGGCTGAGGGACCCCACTGATACACAAATTCATGCACCAGACCTCTACTATTTCAATAAATAACATATAAAGTCCATTTTAATTCTGAAGCAATTAGTATTTGGCTTAATCATGACTTAATTCTGTCAAATGATTGCATGTGGTACAAATATAGAATAAAACTAAGTAAAAGTTCACTCTTTGTAATTCTACATGGGCTATAAAGGTATGACAATTATATTAATGAAATAGCTAATAAAATTATAAATGCTCTTTTCTCATAGAAAACATAACAGGAAAAAATGTATAAGCCCAGCTTCCAAAATCCTGTACATTTTTACTTTAATGATAAGCATTTTGCTGTGAATACGACAGAGTTATAGAAGATAGACACTGTGACACCCTGTAGACAACTCATGTCACAGGACTCCATTTGAAATTTGAAGCATTTTAATGGATAATATTTCTTCACCATGGTGGAAAATGATCAGGATGTAATCTGGCACAGTTACTAGCAGGAGATAATCTAAGAATAGAAACGTGATCATCTCATTTAATTGGAAAATACAATGTTAAGAGTTGTATTGACGATTTTAAACCCATGTCATATGAGAAGTATGGATAAAGCTCTGTGTGCCTCTTTGATTGCCATTGGGCTCCACGCAGAAGAAATACTGCAGCTGATCTGTTAGTAACTGAATAGATATTGTACCATCAAATTTAATAGATGGAGTAATGATTTTAAAAAACATTGATGATCATATTTCATAATATCATTACTATAGGAATGATTTTGTTACATGCCAAGTCAGAGCACGTGTATATTTTCACATTGAAAACCTATTAGTCATGAAATCAGAAAAACCACACATTATATATAATATTATTATATATAATAATAATATTATTATTATATATTATTATAAGTCAAAGGCTACTGTAGAAATTGATGAAGTAATTAGAATGCATGCAGGGAGAAAAGTAAAAAAAAATGTTTCTATCATCTACACAGTTTAAGTAAAAATAAACTAATAAAAAGATGTCAATGTAAATATTCATATATATTTCCAAAAATACATATGTATAAGCTATATAAATATGTAAATGTTGGATCTTATAAGAAGATGAAATAAGGTTTTTGATTACTAAAGAACAGTTACAGTCAAATGCCATGAATGACAAATATGATTATATGACAGTTTTTTTTTTTTAAGTTTTGACATCCATCTAGATTACAAATCTTGGCCAAATACCATATTTTAAGGTTTATTAAACATGTGCAGAAATAAATTATTATTTTGTTCTTTATTCTCAAAATGTATTAAGTTTTATGAAACAGACTATTATATCCTTTTTAAAAAGGCAAAACATAAAGCAAAATCTGATTGATGTAAGAAAAATTCTTATTATAGATCACTAGTAGTTAGTATTACAGAAAGGATCATTAATGCCAGACATAGGGTGCCATTTAATGTTGGTGGTCTTGACCTGGCATCTGGAGAAGGGGCTGTGAGTAAATTAAATAAGAGTACAGAAATGAAACATAATTTTGAAAGGCATATGGGGGAGCAGAGGAGCGTGGCTGAAAAAACCAAGTTCTCCTTGTCTCAGAAACCATGGACCCCTTGCTTTTTATTAACACATATTGTCCTAAGGCAAGGTGGAGATATACACTTCAAAGGGTAGGGTTTCATACAAAAGCATTGTCATATTGGGGAATTGCCTTCGGTTATTCGTGTGTTTGGCCAACAGGAGATAATAACATGTAGATTAAGATGCCCTGTGTTGTCTGGCAGCAAATAATCATTTAATTCATCCTTTTCAGATTTGGGGAAATGCCTTTAGCCATTACCAACAGGCGATAACATATGTGACTCAGCCCTTGTTGAGTCCTCAAGTTCCATCAACCTTTCTATGAAACTCTTGCAATTATGACATGCTGGAATTGGCTTCAGCCAATTATCCTTTTTTATTTATAAATTTAAGAAGAATGTATGCTTTAAAATTTTTAAATTCAATGGAAAGGATAGAGATCTATCAAGTCTCTTTAAATTGCTGCCTAAGGAATTAAGTAAATTAATTTGCAATAAGTTTCTTTCTGGGCCAACAGTTCTTTGAGTCTTAATTTCAATGTCCAACAGTTCCTTAAGCAATGATATTCTAGTTCTGAATGGTGGACAAATGGTGGCAATACAGGTATGGCTTTTTCTGGTTTGCTTTTGGGCAACCTGCAGTGATGCATAGCTGCTGACTGCTAGTTTGGCAAGGCATATTTACTCTCTTAATTTCTGGACTGTTTCTCCTCTGTTCTTGGGGGTGACTGCTTATTTTTGTGACTGGAGCAGTCTGCTCAGTTCCTCTCCGGGAATCCATGTTGCAGGAATACACAGGGCTTGGAGGAGTTTTCTGGAAATATACAAACATATTCTTGACCAAATGTTAATAAAAGAATCTTTTCTATAAATTAGACTTGGGATCTTTTTATTTTTGCTCAAACAATTTTTTTTTGGTTTAGTTTGACACCATGTGTGTTTCCAAATATTAGTTATGGTGAATTGTGCTGCTATGAACATAGGGGTGCATATATCCTTTCTGACTGGTGTTTTTAATTTCTTGGGACATATTCCTAAAAGTGGGATCACTATGTCAAATGGGAGTTCCATTTTTCATTTTTGAGAAAACTCCATACTGTTCTCTACAGTGGCTGCACCAGTCTGCATTCCCACTAGCAGTGCATAAAGGTTCCTTTTTCTCCACATCCTCACCAGTACTTGTCATTTGTTGATTTGTTGATGATAGCCATTCTGATGGTATTACATTGTCATTTTGATTTGCATTTCTCAGATGATTAGTGACTTTGAGCATGTTTTCATATATTGCCTGGCTTTCCTTTTATCTTCTTTCAAAAAATGTCTATTTAGGTCCATAGCCCATTTTTTCATTGGGTTGTTTGAAATTGTATGAGTTCCCTATAAATGTTGGAGATTAAACCCTTATCAGAGATAACATTGGCAAATATGTTCTCTCATGCAGTGGACCTTCTTGTTTGTTGATGGTTTCTTTATTGGTCTTTAATAATAGTTTACTATAACAGTACATCCAAACTCTACTGAGAATTTTTAATCTGTTCAACTGTTCATGTGGCTTCATTTTTATCAATAATATATATATATATATATATATGATTAATACAACAGAAAATATGACCTATTTACACTACAGTTAATGATAAGCCAATTACAGAGTAAAGAGAGCATAAATCTACTACACTATTTTATAAGCAAAAATGAAATAGATATAGGTGTTACAAATATGTAAATTAAACTATATAATCATCTTTTGGATAAGTGGATCTATGGTAACATTTTCATTGATTATTCATTCAATGTAATGTAAATAAACACAAATTTACCACTATCCTGTTTTTAATTTTGAAAACAGTCTACTGATCTAGTTAAAACAGAACAATAATAAACCTTACAATCTTAATAAAAATGTCATGTCATTTTTCACAAGCTTTAATAAATATTCTCACTATTGGCTAATATTGTCTGGCTAATGAGAATGTGAGTTAACTATAACTGCTTATTTCAACCCAGATTTCACAGTAGAAATAAGAAAAGACATTTGCCTCCTAGGTACTTACCAATTTCATTAGAAGTGATGGAATTTTTTTGCAGTATTGAGATTCTTAGGTGATGAAAAATAATGATTGCTTCTTCTTTGTAATGTGGCAATAGTTCATATCTTGGAACTAGTTCTATTGTCAAAGTGAATAATATTTTAATATATAGGTATGGCCTTATTCTTCTTGATAGAAAGAATGGAATGAATGTCGACATTAAGGGAGTTTGTTATCAGTCACTTGAGTAGTATTGATACCAAATATTTCTGATGATGTGTTTGTGCTTTATGAAAGATTCTAGAAGAGAAAAACAGAGGCTGAAATGTGTGCACAATATCTCTCTCTTTGGTAAGTTTGTGCAAGCCTCAAATCATATATTCTAGCAAAGCAGGAGGGCTTGTTGGAAAATGGGCCTTACTGGAAATTACATTTGAAATTATATTGTTTTTTTCAGAGCTGTTATAGCTCTAGAAATATGTTTTATGTAATAACCATGCTTTTGGTTTCTAGGCCTTCATAAACTCTAATCTTTAGGTAGCATTAAAATCATCAAATAGATTTTTGCCAAATCAAAAGTCCAGTTCTAAGTATAACTGTGCTCATTATGAAATTAAGATATACTGAAATAATGCTTCAGTATTTACAGAATTCATATTTGCCCATGCAATCATTTGTTCAACATTTGGCATATCCACCCCACCATGTATCCTTATACATTTAGAGAATTATTGAAAGATAATGATCTTCTTATCAGGTTGGTCCATTTATCATAGCAAAGATAAAAATAAACACAATTAGCATAAAGGAAATGTTAAACATCAAATGATGCCATCAACTTTTCTGGTCTAGGAAAAATAAACATCAAGGCAAGAACAATAGAAATAAGAGATAAAGGACTATTAAGTTTTTTGCATATTTTAATGAAAGAAAAAAAAAGGTTATTGGTATTTAGGCAACTTTATAGCACTTAAGACAGCTTGTGGACCGCCTTCTAACAAAATACCTCAGCAAAATTAACTCAGTGAGAACAGCATTGGCAGCACCACTGGTTTGGATGGTGACAATTATTCTTACTAGTTAATAAGTTTTCCCATTTTTCTTGCAATTAAGTGCACAGAAAACATAAAAGAACTTAATAAAAATGAACAAAACATTGGAATCAGTAAAATAGTAGTTTGAAAATGTGCTGTGAAAATGAATTTTCCTAGGATATTAATAGAATATAGATTGTATTAACTCATTCTCACAGTTTATAGTTTTCAAAATGTTAAAAAAAATGCACATGGTAAGACAAGAAAGCTGGGAAGTCAAAATATTCAGTATAATAATGCATATACATTTTCTAAAATATTAAAAAAGCCATTGGGTAAAGCTACTGACAATGTAAAATCAAAGGAAAGTGTTATCTAATAAATAAAACTTCTACTTGAGTAATTATTTTGACATTCATCTTAAAACTTTATTTTTATCAATGAAAGTATTATATACAATACATCCCCTTTTCTCCCATTGCCTTCTACACCCCACTATCCCTCTTCCTCAACCCAGTATGTGGATTATGCATATATACATATAAATTCTTTGGTTAATCTCTTCTCACCCATCTACCCTGCCTTCCCTCTGAGATTCCTCAGTCTGTTTCATGCTTTTAGGTCTCTGGATTTATTTTGTTCATCAGTTTATTTTGTTTTTTAGATTCTACATATGAGTGAGATCATGTGATGCTTGTTGTTGTTGTTGTTTTTTTTTTTTTGTTTTTTTTTTTCTTCCCCTCACTGGCTTATTTCACTTACCATAATCATCTCCATGTCCCTCCAGGCTTTCTCAAATGGTAATAGAGTCTTCTTTTTTTTTTTTTTTTACAGCTGCATAGTATTCCATTGTATAAATGTACCACAACTATTTTATCCACTTATCTACTGATTGGCACTTGAGCTGTTTCCATATCTTAGCTATTGTTAAGTATGGCTGCTATAAAATAGGCATGCATATTCTTTTGGATCAGTGTTTTATGTTTCTTTGGATATATGTCCAGAATTGGGATCACTGTGTCAAAAGGCAATCATCAATCAATTAACAAACAATAAGTGCTGTTGAGGATGTGAATAAAAGAGAACTCTTGTATACTTTTGGTGGGAATGCAGACTGGTGTAGCCACTGTGGAAAACGGTATGGAATTTTCTTAAAAAAAAAATTTAAAAAGTAAGCTACATTTAGATGAAAGTATTTTTCAGAAAGAAATCTACTACTATGTGAAATCAGCAGTATACATTCCCAGAAGCCAAGGAAATGAATGCCTTTTGGAGGGGAAATCTACCTGGTACACTGCAGTATCTACTTCTGTCAACCACTTGTGCCTCATATCACTTGCTTATTAACATAAATTCAACCCATGTGGATGAGCTTTTACTTTAACTATCAAAGTAAAATGGGTGTGACCTAGGGCAGGCAAAAGTGTAGGGTTGAATAAAATAGGGATATGGCCATCTGTTCATGCAATTTGTGCCCTCTGAACCTGCATGATGAGTCCTAAGTACACATATCTAATAAAAGAGTAATATACAAGTTGACTGGCACTCCAACACACAAGATGGCTGCCCCAATGTGGACACAAGATGGCCACCACAAGATGGCCAGCCAGGAGAGAGCAGTGGGAAAGACCAGGCCTAAAAGGGAGGGCAGTTGGGAGTAATTAAGCCTGCAGGGGAGGACAGTTAGAGGTGATCAGGCCTGCAGTGGAGGAAATCTGGGGGCAACCAGGCCTGCAGAGAAGGTCAGTTTGGGGGGACCAGGCCTGTAGGGCAGGGAAGTTTGGGGGCACCAGACCTGCAGAAGAGGGCAGTTGGGGGTGGCCAGGCCTACAGAGGAAGGCTATTGTGGGGACAAGGTCTGCAGGGGAGGGCAGTTGGTGAGGGACCAGACCAGCAGAGGAAAGTAGTTAGGGATGATGAGGTTTGCAAGGAAGAGCAGTTAGGGGTGAACAGGCCAGCAGGGAAGGGGGCTGTTTCAGGGGACCAGGCCTGCAGATAAGTGCAGTTTGAGGGGAACCAGGTTGATAGAAGAGGGTAGTTAGGGGCAATTGGCTGGCAGAGGAGCAGTTAGGCATGGATCAGGCTGGCAGGGGAGTGGTTAGGGGGTGACCAGTCTGGCAAGCAGAAGTTGTTAGGGGTAATCAGGAAGGCAGGCAGGTGAGCAGTTGAGAGCCAGCAGTCCTGGATTGTGAGAGAAGTCAGACATCCCTTGAGGGGGTCCCAGATTGGAGAGGGTGCAGGCTGGGCTGAGGTTCAATCCCCCTCCCCCTCATTAATTTCGTGCACCGGGCCTGTAGTTCTACTATAGAATGCTGATGGGTCTACCTGACATTATAGGTTGGTGAGTCTGAAATGATTCAACTTGTGATACTCAGCTTTGGTATATAATCACTTAATGTTCCATGGTCAGATGATCAGTTTCCGCCTGGGTTCAGAAATACTCCAAGATCTACCTTTTTGAAAGATGTTTATTAATCTTCTTCAAATGGTTTGGTCTTGCCTCATAACCCAAGGGGTGTATGTTGTGTTTCTCCTACTTAGGATTGCATTAACTCAACTCCATACTGAAATTCATCAGGGTGACATGAGCTGCAGAAACCTACCAGATATAGTATATGGTAGCGGATGGGGGATATAATCACTCAATTTATTAGAGCCTATTTAATATATATAGGTACCAGATTAGCAAGATAGATAGGAATATGAGAGGACTACCACTTCTGTACATTGTATAAGGCTAATCACCCCATTACCCCTCAAGTTGGGATGCTGGTTATGATTGACCAGGGAGATATTTGTATACTTAGAGAATTAAGAAAATGTTTGTGTTCTGAATACAGAGATTAAGGTAGGAAATGTAGAGAATTGAGAATATGCAAGCAGTGCATGATAAATAACATACCACATTCTATAGATGAAGTTTTAAGATATATAATTTGTTTTATATGTAATACCTTAATCAATAACTTAACCAAAACTGAAAAAATAAGTAAAATATGTGATTTGTTTTAGAAAAAACAAAAATTATATTTCAAATGGAAGAAACATCATGTTGTCTCATTTTGAAAGCCACAGTAATTTCAAGTAATTATTAATAAATTATAGAAAAATGTATTCAATACTTAACAAGAAAATGTATACTTCACAAGAAGTACCATAGTAAAAATATAACTTATAAATAGAAGAGCAGGCAGACAGCCCTGATGGTGGTGGACGTTAATATTTTAAAATATTGCAATACATATTCTTTAATGAAGTCATAAAAGTAAGAGTAATTACGATGGAAAACTTCATTTTAAAACCCATCATATTGTTTACTCTAACTACCTTTACTTTTGGTTACACATCTTTTATTTTTATCTTCTCTTACCCTTCTTTGCTTTGTATCTCTGTCCAAACAATTACAAATTGCAAAAGACGTGCTTATCCCTCAAGACTTGAACTTATACTTTGTTTATCTTAAATGAAAATGATAGATGATTCTTCAATTTAAGAGCATCTGAAACTCCTTGACTGTTGAAACTATATCTCACATTGAAAACTATTCCATGAATACAAATGAAAACAACACAGATTTGAGGATTTAAAAGGAATATAAATTTTGCAGTTCTAATATAATCTTAAAAATCCAATACAAATAAGTTTTGTAGATAAATAAATGTTTACTAAATTCATGGAATTGGATTGTCCTTGCTTCCTAGGTTTATAATAATGTTTTTAGGTTTTATTTTAATATTCACAATAGATAGCTTAATAAAATACTGTGTCTTGCACTAATGTGAATAGACACATCTACTTTTGAAATTTATGTTTGATAAATGCTAATCTGTCATATACTCTTTTCCTACAAACCTACTGTCCAAATATTATTTCACAACGTAACATTAAACAAACTATCTTAATAACATGAATTTTAATATTTTCTTTGTACATGTATTTATTTTACTAATTTTGCAAAGCCTTTATACATGCCAAAATGATGTATAATGCTGTATTTTATATAAGCAGAAAATAATTCTCTGATAGTTGACTTTTATTTAAATATAAATTGATATATATTTTAAATGTTTTTTTTAGGTGAACAGATTAAAATGGTAAATGATATGACATCAGTACTTATTTTTAAAACTATGTGTAAAGGTGTTGACCTCTGGCAATTTTATTTTAAATAATAGGAGGCTTGCAATTAATTATGATATTGCTTACACATCATCTGTTCTAGCAGACAAAATAAAGGCTATCATTCCTTAATTCACTTAGGAGAAGGCAATGTTATTATAAATAAACTAGTATCATAGTGCACAAATTCATGCACATTGAAAGGAAATTAATTAGAAGAAATATTTTAATATTGCTATTTGCCTCTTACCAATGAAAAGAAAATAGGATTCTACCAAGTCCCTTATCTATCTACTTCAGGACTTCTGTGAGGATCAAATGAGATGAGGCATGGAAAATGCTTCACAAACATCTGGTTAAACTGTAAAATGTTTGCACCTGGCTATAAAGCAAGTTGGGTTCATGGGCTGAAGAAACTCAAAGGAAGCTAGACCCTAGGGAGAGGAAACTGGGCATTGCTACGTGACATCTTACTCAGAGGCCACAGCAACCATTCTGGGCTGAGCTGGGCTGTGGGCCACATTTTGTGCCATGGGGTCTTGGCAGCATTGGTTCTTTGGTGGGGTATCATTACAGGGTGGTTGCAGGGTCTGTGTCCCACCTGGGGGAAGCCAGTGTTGGTTTGTCGGCATCAAGTCCTCGATGCCATTTATTTTTAAATGGCCAGTGCATGCCATGGCAGCTCCTGCATTCAATGTCTGGCCCCTGGTGGTCAGTGCGCATCATAGCTACAGGTAGGATGGACAGACACTTAGCCTTTTATATACTGTATATATAGTTTTTACACATCCCTAATTCTAAATATTAATACAAGTGACAACAGCAATCAAAATTTACATTATTTTTAGATTTGAGGAAATCTAGTTATACCCATTTAAAGATATAGAACAAAATATGATAAATTTGAAGATAATTTTGGATAATTATAAACACAATGCACACAAATTTAAAAATACAACTAATTATAAATGTAATACTTTAAATTGTTTACTAGTACATTCTAGAATTTATTTAAAATTCTGTTTTTAAAGTTGAATAATTTTCTATGTGTTCTCATTTCATTTTTAAAAATTGAAATAGAGTTAAAAGTACTGATAAACCCATTTAAAAATAATGCTACAGTTGAAAACATTTTATCCCAAAGTATGGGTTTTTCAGTTTAAAATTTTGGTTAAATAAATTATTTTAATAAAGTATTTTAATCAAATCATCAGTCTTTAGATAAGTATTTTTTAACCAGAAATTGGTATAAAATACTATTATATAAAATAGTTTAAATTGATATATATTTTTAAATGCATATTTACATAGATTTGATATATAACACTATGGTCTAATACTGGCAGCCTTTCATGTAGCTCATATGTCCATTAATTTGCAAACTTCTTGATGACCTAAGTTTTTTTATATTAAAAATACAAAGGCTAGAAAAGTATTTATGTTTAATTCTTTAAAATATATTTGTTGAAAAAATATTTGTTGATAGTATTTATGAGGCTTATAACAGAATTCTCAAAAATTAAATTTCTGTATAAGCTACATTTGGTATGAGATATAAGGTCTCATACTAGCTCATTGTTGCTGACAGCCTGTTGAGACAAAGCTCCTAAAAGATCACAAAAACAAACAAACAAACAAAAAAAAACACAAAAAACCTTTAGTAGTACACAGTCACAAGCAATAGCAACCTATCTCATTGCTGTCCTGTCACCATGATTGACTTTGGGCAGATAAAGTCCTATTAGATAACATCAGATTTGTTATAATCATAACACTTTATAAAATGAGTTAAATTTATAGTGGATCATGATTATGGATGATACCAAAGACTTTATCAAGTTTCAAGATTTACTGAAGTGATAAATCTGTAACTATTATAGATGATTCTACCCATTGTTGTTATTAGCTGTTGACATACAGTATCTTTTTTATGTTCAGAGTATAAATTTTAATTATTATTTCTTTTATTTTCAACTAGAGGAGGAGTATCCAGAGTTTCATTTCATAGAAATTCTCTTAAAATTACTGGTTTCTCTGTTGAGTCTTAAAGACTCATCAAATGGTTTTTACTTGGTTATTTTCTATGTACTCAAGAAACTACTGAAGACCAAGGAAGGGGATGTAATAGGGTGGGGAGGTGTTAGGAAAAGGAGGGGAATGGGGGACATGTACAATAGTGTCAAGATTAAAAATAAAATAAAAATCAATCTCATGGTTTGAGAATTAGAGGCATACAAAAAAGAGAAATATTGTGTGAATATAAAGACAAGCAAATAAAAGGAAAAGGAAGACAGTTCCACTGTATCCTTGGATTAAGACAAAAAACATTTAAAGGTACTCTGCCATTTACTTGATTTCCGTAAATGTTGGCAGGATAAATGTGTACCGTCTGCTTTAAATTGCTTATAATCACATTGACATTTTTTGTATCCAGAAAAAAAAATGTTTCCCTAAACTTTTCTAATCAAGAGCCATTATGATTCCCAATTTTGTTTTTTTGGTCAGTTGTAATAACTTATTCAAACCACTGAATTTTAATTATCCTTGCCTTCCCAAAAGTGATTCCACAGAATGAGATGGAAGTTATAATCATTTCATCATTTAGTCCTTTTCAGGAATCTGTGGTTCATGATTAAACAAATGGTTAGGTTAGGTCATGCCAGCAGCTCTCCTATCTGCCTTAGGGACACTACAGCTTGTATTTCAAACAGTCACTTATTCATTTATTCAAAATCCATTCAATAATTATTGAAGATGGTGCAGGTTCATATAAAGTGCTAATATTTTAGAGCCCAGACAGAATTGAACTGCAATCCTGCCTCTGCTACTAACTAGCTTTCTGACTTTGTGAAATCCATATAAACAGTTTAGGTTAATTTCCCATTCTGTAGAAATGAGAATATCATGACCTAGATTAAGCTCACTTATTTTTCTCTAGGATAAAATGAGAAAACATATATAAATGAACATAAAATATGTGGACTGATATATACCATGGATACAGTCACTTCTAAAATGTGGTGGTAGTAGACTGCTGCTTTTTTTTATGTTGCATTTACATGGTGGTGGTGGTGGTGATGATGTCATGATTTTCTCTTACACAATCATGTTGTCACTCTCAGGTCATGAACTTTGGGGTTGGGCCCAAGTCTAGTGTAAAACATATGTCCCTACGGCTGCTCAGTGGGCACCCCAGATTTCTATTATTGCAATGACTGAAAGGTGGACACATGAGCCATTGCTCTCTAAGCAGAGCACTATAGCTCTCATTTATAGGAAGTGCAAATGTCTTCTTGTTGATCCATGAGGAGCCTCTTATCCAACATGCCCTATTTGTAAACATAGCAGAGGTGGAGTAGAAGGAAGCTCAAAGAAATGTAAAAAAATCAGGTCCTCATGCCATTGCCACCCTTTCATATTAACTCTGTGGAAAAGATATCAATCTTTTTATTTATTATAAATATAATTTTCTGAGCATTATAATAAAATGGGTTTTAAATGACATAGAAAGAGCCTGCAGTTCAGGAATAGTTAGATCAGTCCATGTATTTTTAAGACCTCATTTTATTTAGAGCAGTTTTAGGTGTGTAGCAAAATTGAGAAGAGGGCACAGAGATTTACCACTTATTTTTAAGCAATGAAATGTTAAGATACCATATGTTGTATCCCAAATATATATAGTACTGTTACACTGAAATGAATAAGCATTTTTACATTGCCAGATATAAAGCATGTCATGTTTACATATTTCATATTAAACCCTATTTTAGATGTTTAGCCTTGCACTGATATATACTTATCACAATTTAGTGATTTTGACAAGTATATATTATCTTTAGTAATTGCTTCAGAAAATATTTTCAAAATTTGATAACATTCTTTCACCAACCTATCAAATGCCTCTTTCCCTTCAATACTTTCCAACAAACAGAGAAGAATTAGCTGTCATTGTAGAATTTTATATCACAAACCCTAGACTTTACAACTGTCTTATTCAGTAGGATTTATTGTTGACTGTCCTATGAAAAGCAAAGATAACTCAACTCTCCTCTCTATTTGATGAATTATTAGTAATCAGGACCAATAAAAAAATGAGAAACTTCTCCTCCATATACATAGCTTAAATCTTTTTTAAAAATATATATATTTTATTGATTTTACACAGAGAGGAATTGAGAGGGATATAGAGTTAGAAACATCAATGAGAGAATAACATTGACCAGCTGCCTCTTGCACACCCCCTACTGGGGATGTGCCCGCAACCAAGGTACATGCCCTTGACCAGAATCGAACTCGGGACCTTTCAGTCCACAGGCCAACGCTCTATCCACTGAGCCAAACCGGTCTCGGCATAGCTTACATCTTGTTAAGAAAGAGTGTGTGTGTGAGAGAGAAGAAAATGTCACTTGCATTTTTCACTATTAAACAACCATGACTTCTTTCTTAACAAGTCTGGTGTATATTATATAGCTTCTATTCTGTCCCTTATTGTATGTGACAGGCTGACAACAGTGGGGCATTTTTGTGGAAACCTTATTTTTACTTCTGAATACTAAAACCACAGTACCTTGCTGTTGGATTTCATAAGTTATAAGGGTTTCAGAACATAATGTGTATGCAATAATAACACTATTTTTGCCAGTTTTGTAGAACTTAATTCTTTTTTTTAAAATATGTTTTATTGATTTTTTTACAGAGAGGAAGAGAGAGGGATAGAGAGAGACATCAATGAGAAACATTGATCCGCTGCCTCCTGCACATCCCCTATTGGGGATGTGCTTGAAACCCAGGTACATGCCCTTGACCGGAATTGAACCTGGGACCCTTCAGTCCACAGGTCCATGTTCTATCCACTGAGCCAAACCAGTTAGGTCTTTATAGAGTTATATATTGTGCTATGCTGTCTGTTCTTTTAAAGTGATATTATTTTTGAACTACTTGGTAGTTGGTAAATAAGATATAAACTAAGCACTTTCACTGAACTTTTCTCCCCATTCTGAAATATTGTTATATTTTTGCATTTTATTTCAAAAATTATTTTTCCTGCATAAGATTAGAGTTTGAGCAGGATTGTTTCAACTATATGATTCACAACTTGTTACATTTGTTTTATTTGATAAAAGTAGTCTTATGAGTTATTTAAAACATAAATGCAATAAAATATTAGTTATTTGCTTGAAATTTCTGTTTATAAAGCCCCTTAGACTATTCTCAGTTCTACAATACAAGTTTAATGTTTTTAAAGGATTTATAGGTGTTTAACTTGTCTCTGTTTATTAATGTTGTCAGGCATTTTTCTTCCTCTCACCATATCTTGGGGCCTGTCACCACATCTGTCATCATTTGCCAATATAAAAGAGGATCAAAATAATTGTGTTACCTGCCCAAAGTCATACAACTTGTGTAACTGGGATTAACAAGAAATTACTTGTGGGGAATGGTTTTAATCCAACTGCCGACTTTGTATACCATTCTGTCTTTAAAAGCGCTCAGTTGGTTAGCCTGCCTTGGCAATGAAAACTTGGCTTTTCCACTGTGTTTCTGGCAACTTGTTTTCTTTTCTTTTTTCTTATTTATTCATTTTTCAATGACAGTGTACATTCTGTATTACTTTCAGATGTGCTGCAAAGTGGTTAGAAAGCTGTGTACTTTACAGAGTGGCCCCCCCACTGCTTCATGCACCCACCTGGCCCCATACATCTTAACAGGATATTCTTTACTATGTTCTCTATGCTGTAATCCATATATCTGTGACTATGCTGTAACTGCCAATTTATACTGCTTATTCCCTCTTAGTGCCACAATATAAGTTTAGTCACTACCAAATCTAGTCAAAGTTTAGTCGCAAGCCATAGTCAAAATTTACAACTTGACTTGGTTTAAAATTGAAACTGCACTCCTACCTGGACATGGGTCACTATACACTGATTCTGCTGTCATTTTCCATTTAGTATTTCAACTTCTCCCCACTGTGTAGACCACATGTGTCAAACACAAGGCCCGAGGGCCAAATCCGTCCTGCCAGGCCTTGCAATGTGGCCCGCACCGTGCTGTCATCACTGCACTCTGCTGCGTTTCCAACACAATGACAGTTTATGACTGTTCAGTAAACCATTCGGCCCGCGATTTAGGCTGGATTTTAGATTTTGGCCCCTTCTCTGATTGAGTTCGACACCCCTAGTGTAGACTCTCAGTTGCTACCTTTTCACTGTTGGAGCAAGAACATAAGAATGATGTGTCACGATGTCCTTTCTTTGGCTGTTAACATGCAGAGCTGCCATCTCACTGTCTGGACGAGGCAGGGATTTAAGCTTTCTCCCTCTTTTATGCATCACTCTTGAGGGAATTAAGGACCTTTCTCCCCTCTCTTAGCTGGGTTTCTCAGCTGCTCAATCCTGAGGTGGTATCAGAGTTTCTTTTCATTGTGTCTTACTCATCCCTATTCATTCTGTGAAATATACTTCTTGCATAAGGCATTTACATGACCTATGTTTTCCACTGAAAACATATATGCATCTATTTTTCCACAGTAATCTGAGAGAGTAGTTACTTCCTAAATTTCAGCCTCCTATTCAGCTTCTATTTTGATCCCATGCTCATACTTCCAACTTCTCCTTTTTAGAAACTATAGCTATGACTAAGAACTTGACCCTCTTAGCTCCTCCACATATTAAGCTCTTGGAATTCTTACTAAATCACCTCTCTTACTTGATATTAAAAATAGCAGTTCCACTGTTTTTGTTGGGAAAGGTGATGGGGATCTTTAGAGTCAAGAAACCTCCTGCGGCAACTATTCTCTAAATAAAAGATTAGTCTCAAAACCTGACTCTTTTAATTCCTTTAATGCAAGTGTACTTTGGAAGAATACTCAAACTCATTACATCCATGTCTTTTTTCAAGTCCCACTAAGTAATCTGTATTATAACTCACTTGTAGTACATACATTATTCTAACTGTTAAATTTTAACAACCTGTTACACTCAGAAAGCAAAAGGTAAATGAGTACCGAACTCTACCAGTATATGTTTATATTACTAATTTAGACCCAAATATTATATTATATATATATATCTATATATCTATATATCTATATATCTATATATCTCAAAGTCACACTAAAACAATGTTAGAATAAAATGTGTAATCTTGCATTCTTTTAAATATGGCTCAATCTATGGAACAATCCAGAGGAAGAAGGACTATCCCAGAGGTATCACTTTTGCCAGCATTTCCTTAGTTATTATATATCCTTGTGCACAGAAACAAAATGAAGCTTCACAATTTGGACTTATGGAAGGCAATTTTTAACAACTGTATTTCTTGCCATTATTTCAATAAGCACATAGCGATTATTGAAAGCATTTATGCTGTGCTAGGTACTCTTCTGATGAAAATGTGGTTTATATTTAGGTTCTAACATAGAAGAGTTTATAATTTAGCTGAACACACACCTTTTCTTTGAACTATGCACAGAATAAAACAGATGTTGGTATACTATTGTGAATAACATCAAAGCAACAAAATAATGTTTAATATATATTAAATCTAGCTGACTCTTCTGCTTATAAAACCATGACATTGTGTTTTAAAGTCCTTGAACATTTTGTCTTTAAGAAAAGTGAGGCTTGATGACTTGATAAAACCAACCTTCATAATACTATATATATCCAACGTCTTAGCAATTAGAACTGTCACCACCTAATCAGACTCCTTTTTTCTCTGTACCCATTCTATAACTATATTTAGCAAGAGGCAAGGGATAAAATACTATGATAAATATGTACTATTAAAGAGATAGACACCACAGGACAGAAAGACGTATGGCAATATGAATGAGGAAGGAGGCTGTGACAAAAGAAATAAATGACACATGTAGCTTAGACACCTGAGTGGGGACAGTCTGGATGAAGATGAAAGACAGGAAAATTAAAGCTAGAAGAGAAAGAAACAAAAATTACTGGAAAATGATGTATACCTCCTAGGCATGGTTTCAAAAGCTCACTGAGATAAGAAAAGTCTTTGAAAGGATAGATCATTAATCACTGGTATTTCAATTAGCTAATATTGAGTGCAATGGCAATTACCGCATTGATAAGAAAGGGCTTCTTTTCCTGGAGGTAACCCAGGCTGTTTCCTGACAGGTTCTTTGAACAATCCGCAGGAGCCTAGGCTATTATACACTTAGCCCTAATGTGGCTGGGAAATGAGACAAGGATGAAAAATAGGATAGTGGTCGAGTCTTCTAAAGTCTAGTGATCACAATGTCAGGAGAATGCCAATGCCCTTGAGGTTTTATGTGAAGGCATCAGAACAAAAGCACTGGGCTTGAGTAAATAAATATAATAGACCACTAGGAAATGTGGAGTATGCTTTTAAACCTTGATTAAAATCAATTTCACTAAATTCATGAAAAGAAAAATTTTAATGGCAAATGGTAGACTGACTTTCTTACTCTAGAAAGGTGTGTTTTTTTTCTTTCTCTGAAAGCAAATACATAGTTCTACTTTCTAAACAGTTTTCCTTGGTTTAGGGAGAAATATAATAGCTTCAAAACTTCTCTTTAAGGGATCGGCCTCTCAGAATAAGTCTAGTTGCACCTCCTGCAGGTTCATATGTGTGGGTAGCTTTAAAGGTAGCTCTTTAAATATTTCTAAAACTACCAGTCTGTCATCATAACATACCACTATGTGGTTATTACAACCAGGGAAGGTACATTGAGAAAAGACACCAATGATACCATATTAATACTTTGCAGTTTTCAAAAGCAAAATAGATTTAAACTTATGCTAATTTCAAAAACAAATTTAAGTACTAGAAAGAAACATATGTGTTAACTGTAAACATAAACTTTATATCTTCTGAGAAATTAATTATAAAAATACAAATTTAGAATTAATATTTTTAAGTCTAACATTGGGTAAAATAGTATATATATATATGCTGAATCACTGAATTCTAAGTTCAATAAACAATGTATGTCACAAATATATGTAATTTTAAAAATTAGCCTATAATATATTACAATAGCATACTTTAAGCACCGAAGTGAAATAATGCTCAATTAAAGATACAACATACAATTAATAAATGTTTCCATAACCTTTACATAACTGATCCATTCTATTTGTATAATTTGTGAGTCAGGGTCCCCATAGGAAAGAGTTGATACTCTCAAGTTATTAATCACTTTTCATGAAGAGATGTATTCTAAAGAGTCGTGGTGAACGGAAACTATGAGGACCTCAGGGCTACCAGCACAGTAGAGGGATCACCAGCCCTGTCTTCCAAGGGATCACGGGATGGAGACGTTACTGGGATCCTGGCAAGGAGTGATGCAGAGGCCACACCTGGGGAAGAGAAATGAATATTGTTGGAAGGAGGAAACCTAGAAAATAAATCCTCATACCTAACTCATTCAGATCGCTGGCTTGGTTCTCATTATTGTAATCCATTAGGAAGCTGAAGAATACAGGAACCCACCACTGCCACCGCTGCCAGCACTGCTGGTCACAAAGCCATGGTGTAAAGCAGGATGGCACAGAGCAGATAGGAATCTGGAGGAACACAGGAAGGTGCTCCTGGCCAATGCACGAAGCGTACATGTCAAGACATATGTGAGCATGAAGTCTTAAGTCTTAACTTTACTGAAGAAACTGGGGGGTTTGAATACTGATAGTTTACCAAAATGTTGGCTCCAATATTTTCCTGGCGGTATACATACGAATATGTACACATACCATACAACTAACCATGTTTTCAGAAAAAAGAGCAGAGTGAGGAAAAATGTTATCAACTTCCTTTTTTCGGTCATGCACTATGGCAGGCTGCAGAGACTAGGAATTAAAGAAAATAGTGGGAAAATGGACCATCTTTAGATCTCTGTCAGTTACCAGGTGTGAATTTTGTGTGAGTTAACTTTAAACCAAGATGTAAATTTTATCTCAGAGACTTGGAGGGAGCTAATGCGTCTATTTATATTTCTCCCTAGATTTTCAATATTTGTCTTGGAGCCTTAGGAGAAGCCCTCCATCTCCCATACAGGAATCATGGGTTAAAATGACCACTTTCTAGGAACACTGCATGTCCCATGCTACTGCCAGTCTCTGTCTTGAATCCTTGTCTCATTTTGTACCAACAAGCCCCGAGTGAAGCTATTAGCCCTAATGTTGGTGGTTCTCTGAAGGTATTCACATCAGTTTCCTCAGTGTTGGTTTTAGCTGCAGTGATTAAGAAATATAAAACTTTTACCTCGGATTGTAGGGTTATTCCATCTATTCCATCTCAAACAATCCTACCAGTGCATTGACATTATTCTCAGACTCTCAGGGAAGCACCATGGAGTTCCCAGGATCACACAGCTAAGAAATGAAGTTTCCCTGATCAGAAAACCTGGGCCTTCTCGGTTTTATCATGTTTATAGATTAAAAGTAATAGCATATATACAAACTAAAGACAGTATCTTAATGAAATTTTCTCTCTAACACAAACTTGAATTTTTAATAAAATCATGTCATTTAAAAATATCCAACTCAGTAATATAAGATATAAATATTATGTATAATACCCTATTTCTCCGAAAATAAGTCAGTGTCTTATACTAATTTTTTCTCCCAAAGTTGCACTAGGTCTTATTTTCAGGGGATGTCTTATTTTCGGGGAAACACGGGTATGAAAGAAAGTGTACTAACAAAATGACTTTTTAAATTTTAATTGAAAGAAAGAAATGATTATAGTAAGATATTCTATACTCATCCTTGAAACATCACTGTTGGTAACATCACTCATAAAGTGTTCAGAGTGGGTTCTTATTTATTTGTTTACTTACTTATTTTATTACTACTGAGAACATTTGATAAAGGTTGATTGTTTATTTGGCCTGGCCTATCCCAAGTGATCCATGGTCAATCTTTTCTTTAAAACACCCGGCAACCATGAAAGTTAGATACTGTCCTTCTCATTGGGAAGACATGGAAATGGAGTCAGATAAAGATGATGTACATGCTTTCCACAGCTGGAAAGACAGTGTGGGGATCTGAACACAGGCCTTCAGACTCTCAAGGTTCTACACCTTCCCTCTGGACACACCCACTGGCACTGTGTTCAGACAGGGCCTCAGCATTTCCTTCTTCTTAATTTTTTTTCTTTCCTGTTTTAGCACTTTAATGTTCTGTTTTTTTAACTGAGGTCATTGTTTTATTAATCTCACTCATACTGACTGTCCCTTACCTTAGGCAATTCTGCCAAGGGATTTCTTAGCCCCCAATATTGCTCTGAAGTTGATCTTTTAAAGGCCATTGAATTTTGGATTTCATTGCAGAATCTTGCTCAAAAGCATTTTTTCAGTAAAAAAATAGTAGTTATTATTAATTCTCTGTTCCATTTCCTTTTGGGTTATATTATTTTTGTTATACTTAAATACCTTTCTGTCTCTTCTCAGCTTACTTCCTTAATGGTCTTGGTAATTATTTTTCTCTTAAAATGCCAGGTCTGTTATTTGTATCAGATGTGTGAACTTTTAGGTTGCTCTCATGTGTTTTTGAGCTCAGATTTTTTTTTTTTAATGGAAAAACAAAGCAAAACAAAATAATACCTACTAGAATCAGTCTGGATCCAAACTGGAGAAAACCACACAGTAGTTTAAATGGGATTTTTAATATAAAGAATTACTAATTATGATAAAAGAGTATAACATATAAGAACATAAGGGTATAAAAGCAAGATATAGGAAAATTCTCTCTGTAGTACCCTAGAACTGAGAGGACAAAGTTGGAAGAGGTTAAGGCCTCCTTAGAGAAGGTGTGGTCTGGGCCAGAGGATAGCAGATTGTTCTGTGTTTGGTCAGGCTGGAACTGTACTACAATCATGGGGTAAATAGACCTAAATGCAGGCACCCAGTGCTGTGTGTGCAGATCCACTGGATGTTAAGGAGAAGGCCCCGGACTGCAGATCAGCACAGGGCCTCTGTGGCACCTTTGGGCAGTTGGAGTGTCTGAGGGCTTAAAGAGGGAATTTCTTTGATGCCCCAGTTGCACCATGGAAATGTACCTTTCACATTTTGTAACATATATTGAAACTTAATTAGGAACTTCATAATACATTTATCATTTATGTACACTTTGCCTCCCCTTAATGTAGACCCTGCATATTTTCTCATTCATTCCTTCGCCCTTAATACACAGCAGAATGCTTGGCAAGAAATAAGTGCTGAATAAAAATGGGTTAACTGAACAATTGAATGATTGAAGAAGTTTTTTATCTTTACAGCATTGCACATTTCTCAGAAAATAGTTGTGTTATTTTATCCTTTTTGAATAAATAATCTCACAATTCATCTACCTCTCCTACCCATTCTCTGTACCCCCCACTGAAGATATATTAACATATCACTTTCAAAGACTTGTCAAGAAAGATTTTTTCATTTTATGTCCCAATTTAGAAAAAAAAAAAGTAAGAACTTTCTTATTCTTTCTCTTCAAATCTTTGCAATAAATGCTCTTTCCATTTCTTTTGTTAGAATAGCATGATGATGTTTTTATATTTTCAGACAGGACTGATTAATTCAGAAAATATTGTACCATATTTTGCATCATTAGGACAGGTACAGAAGAAATGTAATTTTGGAGGACAGAAAAGAAGGTTCTAGTAGTTTCTATCTTTTAAAAAAAATATTAGCATATCTTTATTATCATGAGTTCAAAATGATTTTGTGGTTTCCTTTAATTAGTTGTTCAGGTAGACAATGACTGAATAACTAACTGGGAAAATGAGTAGAGTGTTTGCCACACAAAGTCCTTGGACTGAGTGTTCTTTATTATTTAATTCAGATAAGAAGCAAGGCGGTTTATTTTCCTCTTTTTTTTTTTTTTTTTTTACCTTGAAGCGGCACTCTCAGAATTGACTTGCAGGTTCAGAGATATCTGTGTAGTAAGAAACAAAAAATCTTTTCACCTTTGTTCAAAATCTCAGCCTATGACTTACTCCTTTTCTCAAAGCATGTTGGCAGTCAAACAGCATTTACTATATCTCTGAAGGGTGTCTTTTTTCCTGCAGTTACTAATCAGTTGCTTTTTGAGTAAACATTTCTTTAAATCAATTCACTCAGTTCCAATTGAGAACTTCAAGAAATTTACTTTGTACATTAAAATCCAGATAAATATGAGCATAACTGTAAATGCAAATTCCTAAATAAAGTGAAAATTCTAAAATTGTAATATACTTCAGATACTGACCTAGAAAAAAGAACAAATAATAATTGGATGGGGGGAAATACTGATGCCTTGTGCCTATTACGAGGTAGAGAAAGTAAACAAATCATTAAGTTGCTTTGTTGAAGAAGTTAAATGTAAATCCAGGGAGATGGGATTTTTATCACCATAAAGAGACATTGTTTAGATTTCACCTTCAGTTCTTCTGTAAAACTGTTCACCATAGACCAGTAATTACCCTTGAGGGCCTTTGGTGAGAATTGAATTTTCATTCAATAAGGCTGACACTGGGCCTGGAGGGTAAGGAAGTCAAGCTAGCTGTTTGCAAATTAAATTATGAGGATAAGATAAAGATGCTGGGCTTGTCACTCTGTCAGTTGGATAGAGTATTATTGCAGCATGTGGATAGATGGTGACAATAACAGCTGTTTAAATCTTTCCTTTTTTTGATTTGTTAGATTTACTGAATAGACAGGAAGATGTAAAGAAAACTTAAATTTGTGTTTAGATTTCTTTTGTTAGAAACAAAACAATTGGAGTATATTCAGCAGCAGGTAAAATCTTAAATATGAATGTATAAATATATCACTTGATATACAATTCAAATAATTCCTAAAATATTTTATATTTATGTAAGTAATATATAATTGGAGAGGGAGAAAATTCTATATAATAAAAGGCTAATATGCAAATGAACCAAACAGCAGAATGACCGGTTGCTATGGCATGCACTGACCACTAGGGAAGATGCTCAATGCAGGAACTATTCCCTGGTGGTCAGTGTGCTCCCATAGGGGCCATGCCTCTCAGCCAGAAGCTGGGCTCAAGGCTGGCTAGCACAGCAAGAGGGTGCAGTCAAGGCTGAGGGACCATCCCCCCATCAGCGCATGAATTTCATATACCACGCCTCTAGTAGCCATAATAATTATGTACAGTTTATATAATAAAACGAGTGACAACATTTATATAAGTGCACATATGTATGTGTATGTTCTATTTATGTAAATTGTATATATTATATACTAGAGGCCCAGTGCATAAAATTTGTGCACTCAGCGGGCTCCCTCAGCCCAGCCTGTGCCCTCTTGCAGTCTTAGAACCCTCAAGGGATGTCTGACTGATGGCTTAGACTAGGGGTGTCAAACTCAATCAGAGAAGGGGCCAAAATCTAAAATCCAGCCTAAATCGCGGGCCGAATGGTTTACTGAACAGTCATAAACTGTCATTGTGATGGAAACGCAGCAGAGTGCAGTGATGACAGCGCGGTGCAGGCCACATTGCAAGGCCTGGCTAGACGGATTTGGCCCGCGGGCCTTGTATTTGACACATGTGGCTTAGACCATGAGTGGGGAGTGGACCTAAGTTGGCAGTTGGACATCCTTAGTGCTTCTGTGGAGGCAGGAAAGATGCCAGCTGTGAGTCCAGCTCAGGGCTTCTGGCTGAGTGGCACCCCCCCTGTGGGAGTGCACTGACTACCAGGGGGAAGCTCCGACATTGAGCATCTGCTCCCTGGTGGTCAGTGTGCAGCATAGTGATTGGTCGTTCCATCATTTGGTCAATTTGCATATAAGCCTTTTATTATATAGAATATGCACATTCTTAAAAAAAGATATATGTACTAGAACTGAAAATTGAACTTTTTAAAAATATTCTCAACTAACATTAAAATACCGTATTTTTCCGACCATAAGACACTCCGGACCATAAGACGCACCAGTTTTTAGAGAAGGGAAATGAAGAAAAAAAGATTCTGAAACAAATAGTGTCCTAAAATATTTTATGTGCATTAAAACCCAACATCACAGTCATAAACACATGTAATCAACCCTGTAAAGTAAACAGCAGCATTTAGAACCATTTTAGAGTCGGGCAAGCACACAGAGACCACACAGAGCCGGGCGAGTAAAAAAACTTTTTTTTAAAAGTATATGTGTAAGCTATATTTGGACCATAAGACGCAGGGACTTTTTCCCCCCACTTCTGGGGGAAAAAAAGTGTGTCTTATGGTCCGAAAAATACAGTAGATATCAGTTATTTGTCGAGAGAATATATTAGTATTGTGGAGAGAGAAGAAATTTCCTCTACCTTCTAAGTTTTGTTCAGCTGGTCTTATAGTAAATCAACATGAGACAGATTAGCAAGAGAAAACTAAGTTTAATCACATATGTATGCATGGGAACCCCAGAGACATGAGATAGGCACAGATTCCACATAGGTGAGATATTCAGAGACAGACAGGTGAAATGAGGTGTAACACCCTGAACCAAGGAATGAAGTACTGCCCTTTGGAGCTTCAAAAGGGAGAAAGTTTATTCACAGGACAATAAGAAAGCAGATATTTAATAATTAGAAGTTTTCCCTGCCCTATTTCTGTTGATAACTGTTATTATGGGCAAGAGCCTGATTTAAGGACTCTGAAGAAGAAGTAAAAGTTTCTTTTGAGTCTGAAAAGTCTCTGTTGCTTTCAGCTCAAAATATGCCTAAGCCACACACCTTGGGAAAGCCTGTCCCTAACCCCTTCATTAGCAAATATGTTTATAGAAGCAGCCATCTAACAGCCACTAAAGCAAACATCGATGGAAGTGACCATTTATAGCTTGAGTAAAATAATAATAATAATAATAATTATTATTATTATTATTATTATTATTATTTCTGGCATTATTTGTGTGCTTATTTTATTTTTATGTGTGTTGAATAGCACATAGCAAATTCTGAACTCTGTACAAAAGGGATATCATGTGGCCCTCCAGGCAAATCCTTTTATAGGCTGCTTAAAGAGTGACCAAATTTGGGGGCCTTCTTAAATATATAAACCTAACAGGGTAGGTTAAGATTTGAAGGTGATATATTTTAATGCATATATTACAGTAATTATACAATAAACTTGATCTTTTTCTCTCTAAAGGTCTTATATAAAAAATGAAATTAATACAAGCTATATATGATCAAAATGTAATGTCTTGAGAAAATAATGAATAGACGAGATCCTCCATCTCTGTACTACCACAGTTCTGCAAGTGTACCCATGTCCAGCTCTACCCTGAGATGTTTAAAGCTAGAGACCTCCTTCGCAATAAAGGTCACAGCTCCTTTATGAAAACCGAAGGCAGTCACTCTTGGCATTCTTTCTTTTATCTTCTGTGTCATCAAGTTATTCTCCTTTTGAATGTAACATTCATTTTGCTTACCTATGCCCTTTATTTCTGCCATATCATAAGTAAAAATAAAACAAACACACCCAATAACAAAAACAAACACACACATCTCTTAACCACAACCCTTTTACTTCTAACTTTTGTCCCCTGCCCGCCCACGCGCGTTCCCCTCCCCTTTTTTGGCTTCTCTTAGAGCAAAGCCTCTTGAGAACTTTGCTTATTCATTGTCTCTTCTCCCAGAATCTTTGTAATTCATTCCCAACTGATTTTCACTCAGTGCTGTGCTGTTAAATGTCTGACAGCCAGTTTTCTAAAAAACAAAGAACTGAAATATTTTCTGATTTTTATGATATAAATATACTTCCAAGGCCAATTTCAAATTATCAGGACCAATTTCAAGCTATTCAACATGGTGTTTGGAAAATATATGCTCAATTAGCTTCCTTGAGGCTCTGTTGTTTGTTTTTCCTACTAATAGTATTAATTAATTAATGCTGTAATAATATTAGTGGTAACATTTTCACAGCATACCTTGATGCCCACATTTAAACCTGAATTTCTATTCTCTGCCTGTTAATTCAATGTATATTTTTATATGCTTACAATATGACAGATATTTAACCATACATAAAAATGTTTTCAATTAACATCAATCATCTTAAATTAGCTACTATTTTAGTTAGATTAAAACTTTATATTTAAATTTCAAAAGTCAAAATGAAGAGAGAAGATAATTGTTAAAATAAGCTATAAGAATCATTAAAATTAGAACCAAAAGAGTGAAATATATACACTCACAGTAAAATAATGTGATATAAAATGGGTATGAATTCAACCCCATGGAAAAGCATATAGCACTAAGAATTTGGGATTTTTATTGCCTTTTAACATCATTTCATTTTATAATCTGAATATTAGGAAAGAAAAAAATAAAGAAAAGTAAAGGCTAAGTAGAATCATTCAGCTGAACACTGCCTCATCAAATTAAACTTTGTTCAGCAGCACAATAACTTTCGACTCGTTTATAATTTTAGACTAATTTTACAAATTAACCTGAGGTACTACAGAATATGGATTATCTCAATTATAAAAATGTGATTTCCATTATCATTCCATTATTATTCCATTCTACTTATATCCATGTTAATAAGTCTCAAGAATAGCTTCAAGCATAATTCACTGCTAGAAATTTCTCCATACAGAGCCCACTTGTTAAGTGTGGTTATCCAAAATTCACATTTGTCATTATATTTAAATATAATTTTAAAGACCGAAATTGTTATTGCCCCCAAATGAGAAGCTAGACATTCAAAACCTTTTAAATTGAGTGAATGAGAAATGTATAATCATAAACTTAATATCCCCAAATGCTTCAAGGAGATTCCTGGGTAAGTGTGGGAGTTTTGATTCAAAACACTTCTTTACTCATTCTGGCTCTGCCAATTATTAGCTATACAAACTTTTTCAAAACTCACTTACCTTGTGTATATTTTATGAACATAGTAAATTTTACTTTATAGGATTATTATAAAATTTACGTAAAATACTTATCTGACTTCTATTTCACTTTGTATATTTAAGAAAAACTTA
Source organism: Pipistrellus kuhlii (assembly GCF_014108245.1). NCBI lineage: Eukaryota > Metazoa > Chordata > Mammalia > Chiroptera > Vespertilionidae > Pipistrellus > Pipistrellus kuhlii. Next base: position 39,439,793 of record NW_023425584.1, read on the forward strand.
AGGGGGAAATCCAAAACAAATTATACACTTTCAGAAACTATTATTATTTTTAATGGCAGGGCACATTTCCCAGCTGAATTCCAATTCTTTTAATGTATTCCTGAGGCCTCAAATATAAATAATGAGATTTTATTCTCCCTGAGATTATTCTTATTATCTCAGGTGCCATGGGACAATACCAGTTGTCAACAATAATGAGGATCAATTTCTTAGTCAAACACTCTAGTTACCAACCTAACATTTAGTTTATTCTGATAATTCTCTAACTTGTATGGCCTGCCACTCAAATTGGAGTACTCACTGTTGCCAATACATGGAGAATGCTTGTCCAAGGGTGTTTCATTCCTCTGAAGTTCATTGCCTTCCCTGTTTACCTGTGTGAATTATTATTCCTCCCAAAAAATCTTTGCTGATATCCCCACCAACACACACAACCTATTAAATCTTATCTGTTAAGTTTTGTGTTTGCAAGATCATATGGCTCTCTTTGCATTATAGTCATTTGTTTTTATTTAAGACCAAATATTGGATTACAGTTTTCTTGAATAGCAATCCCATAGCTAACTAATCTTTTTATTTTACACATTGTGAATCAGGATAATGCAGAGGCTATGGTTAGTTAGAAATATTTTCTAATTTTAATGCAGAATGTGCACTCTTTTACATGCACTGATACAAATTAAAATAAGAAGACACAAAATTTTAAGACTCATTCATACTTTTCCAGCAGAGTTATTACTGTATGTTAATATATTATGAAAGTAGGAAGAAAACTACTTTATTCAAATAATGGAAGAAAAATAAGATGCTCAAGCTAAAATCAAGGTAAAATGTTCCCAAATTAGAACGCATTGTCCAGCTCATGTCTGAGGTTTCTCAGTGCAGGGAGAGTGGAGGTGGCATGGAGCTTGCTCTTATAAGTGATGTGAGACAATGCACTCCAAACACAGATTTGGGTATAATATTTATTCTCACTACTTTGTTTGCAGACAGAGGGCTAGAAAGTTGCAGTGAAGCTGAGGCTGTGCCTCATGCCAATGCATGCTTAAGCTCATGGGTTCAACAGACACTGCTTGGGAACAGGGACTGTGCTGAGATACTTGCTATGACATATGTCCATTATCATAACGTGGTAATAGCCCTAACCAATTTAGATGAGCCTAGGTTGGGAAGGGAGATTCCAGGGGAAGGGTGGAAATAGATAAAAATAAACAATAGCTAAAGAGGGAAGAGGGCACCAGTGAGAAAATACAGACAATTAACTTGCAGACCTGTCTTTCAAAATGAATTAAAACCCTAAGGAAGCCAGTCAGCCAAATTGATCATTAAAATATGAAATCTAGATAAAATTAAATGAACACATATACTAAAAATGTGTAACTGCATATTAATAAATTCCAAATAGATAAACAATACAATTATTTCCAATTGGTATATTTAAAGCATTAATGAGCATGTAAGGTAGTAAGAAATTAGCTTGACAGAGGTCCAATGGAAAACAAAGACAGATATAATATAGGCAGGAGCAGACATGGCAGTTTGAATAGCCTAGTCACAGAAACCAAGCAGGAATCTGTAATAATAAAAGCATAATATGCAAATTGACCAAATGGCCGCATAGCGGAATGACCATCAGGACAACTACTGGACCATGCTGGGGCTGTGAGGGCCAGGCCCTTTACACAAATGTTTTTTGATTCAAAGCAGGAGGCATGTGAAATTAGGTAGGGTCTACAACAATAATGTGAACTGACACAGAAACTGGAAGAGTGTAGGTCCCTTTGCTGGGTGAAAACAATGAGGGATGGTCCTTTGTCTTGGGAGAAGAGGATAGGAGAGAAAGGAATGCAGAGACCCAGTGGAGGAGACAACCTAAGTTTCCACAGTGAGCCCTCTGTGGTCTTGGTAAACACCAGTATGTTTGCTCACATAGCCAGAATCAGGCTGGGGAACTAAGGTCAATTACAAGCCAAGAGGAAGCTGGTGCCTATCATCTCTATGTATTTTGCACATATCCTATAAAAGTCACTGAGCATCTGGGGCTGGTTGTCAGGGTCTGTCTTGGACCATTGCACAGTGCTACATTAATTACCCCAGCACAGAACTAATAATACATTAATTACTACATTTCATTCGGGTTTAGACCAAAGTCAATACCATGGCTCTAGGAATGCCCAGGGACAAGCAGAGAGTTGGCTTGGATTATTAGTTAGGTGAGTGTATCAGACTAGCTGAGATTATCCCTGTCTTTACACAACATAGATCCTCCCTCAAAATCCCCTTGACCCAGCTTCTGTAGCAACACTGATTAATCCTATCATTCCAACTCACAGACTGGCTCTGTTTTTGCTTGTGCTTTATGGTGGCATGGTGATTATGAAATAGACAAGTTTAGGGTTACATAACGGAACGTTTGTTTTATACTTTGTTAGAAAGCTCTCTATTTGGTTATTATGAAACTAATCAAGATCAGCAAAAATAATCATTATTTGTGTACGCTGAATAATGGCCACCCAAGGATAGCAGGTTCTAATCTCTGAAACCTATAAATGTTACTTTGGCAGAAAATGGATATTCACAGGTATGATTAAATTAAGGATCTTGAGATAAGGAGATTATGCTGAGTTACCCAAAAGAGCCCTACATGCCTAAATGCCACACATAACATGTGCCATGTAGAGTTAGCCAGAGGGAGACATGATACAAACCTAGAAAAGAAGGTTTGAAAATGCTGGCCTTGAATGTTGGGATGATGTAGCCACAAGCAAAAGAATGCTAGAAGCTGGAAGAAGCAAAGAACAGATTCTCTTCTTAAACCTCCAAGAGGCAACATAGCCTTATTAACACCTTGATTTCAACCCAGTAGTATGGACTTTTGTCTGCTAGTTTTCAGAACAGTTTCCAGTTAAATACAGAGATAGAGACTTTTAAAAACTGTTTTTTTTAATTGACTTTTAGAGAGAGAGAGGAATAGAGAAGTATAGAGAGGTAGAAACATTGATAAGAGAGGAACATTATTGATTGGCTGTCTCCTGCACAGTCCCTTCTGGGGATCTAGCTTATAACCCAGGCATGTGCCTCCCTGACTGAACCAAGTGACATCTTGGTTCCCAGAACAATGCTCAATACTGAGCCACACCTGTCAGGCTAGAGTAGACCTTTTTTTAAAGTCCATTCCAGCACTTTGTAATGCCAGCATCCTGTGTTTGATAAAACGCATAAAATGACCAAAAAATAAGCATGACTATTCCCACTTTATGGCAAATACACACCATCATGAGACAATACATATTTTGATAGCAGAAATAAATGTACACAGTTTAGTTTTAAGGGTCAAATGCTGTGACCAGAATTAACTGACCAGACTGTAAAAGTGACAACTGTAAACAGCATTGAGGTACCTCAAATAGTCTCAAGAAAATTTTCATGTGCAATGTCTCATTCACTCATGAGTCAAATGGGCTGACTTTTGGCAGGGATGACAATTCCAGCATGCAATTGTAGCTTCGTCTTCAAAAACATTATTGTTTAATTGGTGTTGAGTCTAAGTGCTGGATGTGGTAACATGTCCTTTGTGATGATGAATTTCAGTACCAGTGGCAAAAATCTGGATGATCCAGGTGTCAGTCGCAGCTTGATTCTGGTCTATTTGTATAGAGAATGGTCCCTTCCTGTGACCGTATTTATGAGTGATGCTTATCGTTCTATCAGCATCTGTGCTTGGTTCTACAATGTGTAGCCAAACTCAGACAAGAAGTGTCTAGTACCTTCCTAATGTTCTTCCAATGCCACCACTGAGGTGGGAATGACAGCTGCCTCCTAATATATGCCATCAGATTTTCACTCAGCCATACCATTGGGGAACAATTCTGGGAATTTAGGGGGATCTTTGTCCATCAAGAACTTCATGGAACAAGTAACTTTGCTTCAAAGTCATGGAAGAGAAGGAAAAGTTGTTCTTACAGATGTAATTGACACTTTTTCATGTAACACCAGGCCAGCTACACTCATAAGTATAACATTTTTTGAACAAAGAGTGAGGCCTCTTAGGCCCTTCCCTTGGTAGTCATTGAGTCCAAGTTGCAAACTCTAATATGAGGGGGTCAGGCTAGAGAATTATGAAGCCTCCATGGTCAGGCATTCAGTTTTCATAAGAACTTTATAGCCAGGTTAATAGCTGTCACTGATTTCTAAGGACATTCCTGGTGGCTGTATGGAACAGGCAATATTGCTGCACTGGGAAATGATATATCTGAGTACTCCACAACCAGCAAATATTTTTCTAATACAGCAATTCCCCCTTCTCCTCCCGAGTTTATGCTATTGGATCCCATACCCATAGGATAGATAGGATTCTCTTTCTTGAATTGGGTGAATTTCCTCTGACATATGTCAATATCAACTGCACATTCAGAATGGAAATCACAGAAAGTGTGCTGAATTTAGGCCAGAGAACCTCGTGTACAAGGTCAGGTTAGTTTCTCTTTTTCATGGAGAATCTTGCCCAAATCTGATTAGTTGAATTTAGGAGCTTCTTCCCTCCACAGAAGCAGGCACAACTGAGCCTGGCATGCATGGAGTATAGGAAGAGGGAAGCTGGATGTGGGGACAGGGAGATCAGCAGGGAGGGTTTTTCCCCTTCACCCTCTAGCACCAAAGTCAGTGCAGACAAGAGTGCTGCTTATCCTCTCTGACTTCCCAGTATCTGGCAAGCACCTAGACACAGAGTCCGCTTTCTCTGTGCCCTGTGCATGTCTCCACAGCTCTCTTACTGTGGACTAGCCAGTGTGGAAAGCATCTCCATGTTGGTAAGCAAGGCTTTGCATTCGTTTGGGCATTTGAGTGTCCCTTTTTTTGCTGCTGCTTAGTCAAACAAACCTCTAGTTTCTTTGGCTCACCCAGAGCTTAGTAATGAATAGCATGGTTCTTGTTGCTAAAACCCTATATTTTAACCCTGGGAACCAGATAACCACAGGGACATTGCTTCCAGTTATGGTCCTGGGACTTGCTGCCCCTTTGTCATTACAGCACCTCACCTCCTACCATCCAGGGAAAAATAAGCAACAAGCAAACCACCATTCATGGGTTAATTTATTTTTTAAAGAGCATCTTCTTAGTAATGTTATTTATTTTTAAATATATTTTTATTGATTTCACAGAGGAAGGAAGAGGGAAAGAGAGATAAAAACATCAAGATGAGAGAATCATTGATTGACTGCCCCCTGCATGCCCCCCAATGGGGATCAAGCCAATAACCCAGGTATGTGCCCTGATCGTGAATTGAACTGTGAACTCCTGATTAATAGGTCAATGCTCAACCACCAAGCCATGCCAGGCAGGTTCATGGGTTAATTTTAAGTGACTTATTAACTGATAGCATACTGAAAGACCCATACTTTTATTCAGACCAACACTTGGGCAACAGCACTTGCTACACTGCTAATTATTGGGACCATAGATTGGATCCCAGAATATATATGCATATATACAGGTATATGGATATATTTATATATTTTATATATGTAAGTGCTAAAATATATTATAAATATACAAATCATAAGCTTTTCTATGTAGAAAATGTCATTAAATGTTTTGTTATGTTTATATAGCAAATTTGTTAAATTATATTTTTTAATTTCTTGGGGAATGTGAGGATAGACCTACATGAAGAATATGAGTTCAATTCAGTGAAGATCATAAAAGAAAATCAAAATAAGTGGAAAGAAATACATATTTTATTTATTTTATCTTGGGAAATATTTTACTTCTTTCAAACTTAATCTTTTAATCTAATGCAATTTTAATCAAAATACCACAGGATTTTGTGCTGGAACTTGACCTATGCATTCTAAGTTTCATTTGGAGTTATGAATTTGTGAGAATTGACACTCCTAGACCCAGTGGAATTGACCTAGTTACCTGAATATCAGTGAGCACACATAGGTTATGGATCTCAGGAAATGAAAATGATTATTTGAAATTCATGCTTTTCCTGAAAGCAGTGACCATTATCTGATTCCAAAGGTAAGGATGGATACTTCTGTAGGCAAGTGACAGACTTCAATCTCAGATTTGGTATTACCTGTCAAAGAATACATTATTCACACTTTCATACACAACTCTCTTGTGTGGGGTATATTGCTTCCTGAAAGCAGCCTTCTTAATAGAGTTTGGGTTCATGAAAAACACAGTATATTATAAATCAACCCAGTTAACTTATTAGGTAGGCCAACAGCAGCATTTTCATCCTGGACTCCTTTTATTAATGTAATTTATTCCTATTGTATAGACATCTTAAGCTTCCAAACACCAAATTTCTGCTTCTCTATTCATAAGAGAAAGAAAAGAGTGTACAACAAAGGGCTATATTTGGGGATAAATAAAACTAGATACATACATATATATGTTTGTTGCATGGTGATTTGCTATATGATGTTAAATTAATTCTGTAATGGTGATATGTATTAGAAAAAAAGATAGAATGGTTAATAGAATCATAAGGGTCTAATTAAGTGTATGAGCATACTTATTTGTAATATATATCTACATATAACACAGTTTAATTTTGTGAAAAAATGAATGCATGTTTAAAGAAAAATGAAATTAAAACACTAATTCAACCACTGGTAAGTAAATTCTATAGGTATGAAATGTAAAAATAGGTTATAAATTTATTGAATGAAATATTAGCCTGTATTAACATATTAAGAGGGTGAATGCCTCTTTCAATTTATAAATTACAGTAGAAACACTGATAAAATGAAGCTAAGTAAAATTATAAACTGTTCCATGAAATACAGTTTTTCTTAAAGATTCCGCTCTGTATCCTTCATGATAACAATAGCTCAGTCCCTTCAAAAACCTTGATTCACCTTGCTGCCTAAAAATATACATGTTCGTATCATGCATATCAGTATTTAAAAAGGAGAGATGAATCAGGCAATACTTACCTTAGTCAGAAAAATGGATGTACAAAAAATAGTAAGTCTGATTACTTAAGGAAATATGGAATGCCAGATAACAGCAACCCTCATTGCTGCTAAACAGTAAAAGTGAAATTCAAGTCAAGCTTCAGTTTTCGCTATTAAGGCATGAACATCAGAACAGATCAGTTAATAATGTTTTTGACTGCACTATATTATCTATTAAATTATTTTTTTTACAATATTAATAAAATGAAGAAAATAATCTAGCTATGTCATAGACAGATGCCATTGTATCAGAGTGTTCATGCTCAGATCTCAACATATATAGTTTAGAAAATGTGTTTTCTTCTCTCCCCTTGAGCAATAAAGTTTTCCCATGCTATGGCCTATTTCTTATGAATCTTACAATTATCATTTGCCCCCTTATACATACTAAACATGTTTTTATTGTCATAAATTTGAAGTTTATTTTATCAAGGGTACAATAATCCTACCTACTTTTTTGGGTTATTGTGAGGATTAAACTGAATAACATTATTTCAGGTAGATCTGTATGGAAAATATTCATGAACATTAGCTACTGTTAATCGTTTAGTTATGTTTCTAGTAGAAAAAATGATGATTGACATTATCTACACCATTGTGGGACAGATGCACAAATGAAAACATGGATATAACAGAACAGTGGAATTCAAATGTTTAGGGAGCTATGTTAGGACATGAGAATAAAAAGTTTTAAACATAAATTTTGGACATTAGAAAAAACATGAAGTAGACTGGGTAGTGAACTTGCTGAAAATTTTTTTTCCATTAAGAAGAACAAATAGTAACAAGTAAAACAGTGAATATGTGGGCCCCACATTAGTCCTGATTTCTTTTCAGATAAAGTTATATGAGTGTTCTATAAAAACATTGGTTGGACTCACAATCCTTCTATGCTAATATTTCATTATTTTATTTACTAGTACAATTACTTTTTAATTGACTATTCATAAATAGAATCATTTAAAAAGTTTACCACTTTTAAACTTCCATGTTACTTATTTTTGTTGAAAGATAGTTGATGAATTAGAATTTTGTTTAAATATATGTCCACTTTTATAATAATCATACATTGCAAATAATTATAGGATTTGAGTAAAAGTATAATTTTCAGGGATTTGACATGAATAAAGGGGGGGTGGGAACTGCAGTAGGTTACTGCTGGCAAATAGTTTATGTGGGTGGTTGAAGGATTGAGCTCCAAGGATCTATTTTGTAGATCGATTTTGTATTAACCAGTTAACATGTGCGACTCTGGGATCCCCTCAAAGTATATGTGACAAAGCTCTGCAGAGCTATGTGGGTCATTCTTTCCCATGGAATTGCCATTCACCTTTGATTTTCCAGAATATCCTATATATTTAATATATTTCATTGATTTTCCACAGAGCGGAAGGGAGAGGGATAGAGAGCTAGAAACGTTGATGAGAGAGAAACATCGACCAGTTGCCTCCTGCACACCCCCTATTGGGGATGTGCCTGCAACCAATGTACATGCCCTTGACCGGAATCGAACCTGGGACCTTTCAGTCCGCAGACAGATGCTCTATCCACTGAGCCAAACCGGTTTCGGCCTATATGTTTAATTATAACACCTTAACTAAATCATGATGAAAATTTGTCAGAAGTCTCAAAAAGCCAGGCCTGTCATATCCCTTTATACTGCTTCATTAGGGATGACTCTCTAACTCAATGGGATAACTCAGCAGTACATTTTGTGATACCATCCACATTTGTATAATTAGCTGAGCTATTTAAACAAACTTTATAATGTTCTGCGGTTGGGTCTTAGTATATTGATTAGCTTATGCAGCAGCAGTTCTTGACATTTTAATACAGAAAGAGTAATGTAAAATCAAGACTCAGCACACCACATTTTGCTAAATATTAACTTTGATTATGAAGCGAAATCTTTCAGCAAAATTTACCTAAGAGCAAAATTCCCAAATTACTTGTGGCCTCTTCTGTGTTCTGGCTTGTGTTTTAATTTGCATTATGAAAAAGATAGATTGCATCTTCCATAGGTAGCCTAAGAGGAAAGCTTAGACTTAGAATGAACTTTGTGGACGATGGCACCACAAAGTTTTGAGTCTTTGTTCTTTTCTAGTCATGTGACCTTGTGCACATTTCCTTACCTATGCAATGAGTATAATAAAACATATCTCCACTTGATATGTTTACTATAAAAACAAATACTTCAAACAAGGCTCAGCACAGTGTCTAATATACAGTGAAACATTTTCTATTCTGATTATTACAATTAATACTAATTTTAGTGGTAGTTTTGTTTAAAGAAGTAGCAGGATGAGAATTCCTTCCAGTTAGAAGCTCATGGTCAAGACTTGAGAAATTTATTGTAAAATAACATTTTTATCCCTGATTTTAGAATTTTAACTATTAAAACCCGTGTTTTAAAAACATTCTCAACTCTCCCAGTTAATGTTAAACTTTCAAGTCTGATAACTTAAATTTGGGATGGCTACCACATTTTAGATAGCAGAGAAAATAATAGTTATGCATAAGTATTTATGGTGACATGTTTTTACCTATAGGTGAAATGTTTCTGGGTGAATTTTTGTTACATGTATGACTTGTTTTGTAATATATCTTTATTTCTAAACCAAACAATTCATTTAGTAAACAACCACTTGAGTTGAAAATGACACTTCGACCTGCACCTATATGTATATTCTGATATCAATTTCTTTAAAAAGATTTTTAACCTCCCTTCCTTCCCTATTACATGTATTCTATTACAATATCAAATATAACGGTACCCTTGGTTCATAAGTAGATGTTGTCATTGTAAATATTCCTGAGAGTTTCATCACATTACCTCATGCTTTCAAAATATCAGTTCCAAGTTTGTTTAATTCTCCAACATCTTTCAGAAACTTAAAACAACTTCTATATCCCCAGTGCCTTTTTTTTATGAATAGTAGAACATATTTTCTGCTCTCAACCTCTTAACAGCTGTCTGGTGTTCTTTCCATCTCCACTCTCAGTTAAAGCATTGTTATAAATCCTTTTAATGGGTGTGCTGTAGCCTTGATTTTACATTGTAACCAATATGGTTTATGACATGTCTGAGAACACACACCTTTCCAAATTCCTTGCCAAATATTAATTAGTAATTTTATAGCAGGATTTCAAAGACCAAGGGAATGCACTTCTAAAAAGAAATAGAAGGTGTCCCTGTCATCATATTTTGGGCTTTACTCTGTAAAAAGTACTAAAAGGAACATTGCAGGTCCAGCCATAAGGAAGTTAAGAACACATTGCACTTCAGGCGGAACTGCAGTAATAGCCTCTCCACTGGTAGCAAATATTCTACAGGTTCTCTCTGCTGTGACTCTGTCTTCCTACCTATAGCTTTAATGCGGACCACTTTAGCAAACTAAACACAAGCCACTAAAACACCAATGCCTTATTCAGCTTCAATAAATTCTACCTTATACTCAAACTTGTTTAATTCTCAATGATAATATCCTGTTTTGTTTGTTTTTCCATGAAGTCCTCCTCATAGGATCTTTACCTTCTCCTCCTTGCTCCTATATGATCTAATCAGTTGCAATTATTCTCCTTTTTTATTCATGGAGGGCTTTCCGCTTCCACTCCAGGGGGAATTGTTATCACTATTATTGCTTCTTAAAGGACCCACACTTTTTCTTAAAATAATATGTTTGTCTTTATCACTAGATTCTAAGATCTAGGAGATTCTTGATCAGTTTTCCTCTTATTGGAATTACCAAGAGTTAATATAATGCACAGACTATCATAGCCATATTTACAGAGTGAATTCATAAGTTACATAAGTTCTTACTACACATCAAAATCGTTTTTTACTGATTTTTTTATAACTAAATTTTGGCTTTCTTATAATAGCTGTGTTTTGACCTGCTTTCATAACTCAACATTTGCAATTATTTATTTTATTTTTTAAATTTTATTATTTTAAATATATTTTTATTTATTTCAGAGAGGAAGGAAGAGGGAAAGAGAGATAGAAACATCAATGAGAGAGAGAATCACTGATCAGCAGCCTCCTGTATGTCCTCTACTAGGGATCGAGCCCACAAGCTGGGCTAGTGCCCTTGAATGGAATTGAACCTGGGATCCTTCAGTCCCAAAGCCTGCATTCTATCCACTAATTTAAAACCAACTAGGGCCGAAACCAGTTTGGCTCAGTGGTAGAGCGTCGGTCTGTGGACTGAAGGGTTCCAGGTTTGATTCCGGTCAAGGGCATGTACATTGGTTGCAGGCACATCCCTGGTAGCGGGTGTGCAAGAGGCAGCTGGTCTATGTTTCTCTCCCATCAACGTTTCTAGCTCTCTATCCCTCTCTCCTCCTCTCTGTAAAAAATCAATAAAATATATTTTTAAAACCAACTAGGGCAGTGGTCGGCAAACCACAGCTCGTGAGCCACATTTGGTCTTTGGCCCCTTGAGTGTGGCTCTTCCACATCCTGGGCGAGTCTCTTTTGAAGAAGTTTAAGTTTAAAAAATTTGCTCTCAAAAGAAATTTCAATCATTATACTGTTGATATTTGGCTCTGTTGAGTTTGCGACCACTAAGCTTGGGCAATTATTTATTTTAAAAACTGTAATGATAAATCCCTTCAGGTTTCTCAAATGTCATTAAAGCCACTGTTTAATTGATTAAGATTCCTAAGATATTGCCAACATAATATGTTAAAAAATATTCCTTTTGTCTTGGTTAATTTATATTTTATTTATCTTTTATATATTATATAAATGTTTTATTGCTACATTAAATCTAGTTAACAGTTATCACCAAACAAAATTACAAAATATTTTTCTTCTGATGAGAACCTTTAAGATTTACTATCTCAGCAAAAATAAAATAAAATAAAAAACACAATCTTGATTTATTTTTCTCCAAAATCTATTTGTTTTCTAGAATTCTCCATTTAAATAATAGGTATTGATATTCACCCATTTATTCAGTGAAAAGCTTTAGAGTTATGATGTTTAATTCATTCTTCTCTCATGCTTCCCAACTAAACCGTCAGAAAATACTGGTGGCTTGCTCTTAAAATTTAGTGCACAGATACACCTATTGCTTTTACTTCTACCACTAGCACCATAGGACAGCAAACCTCAAATCTGAGCTGGAGAGCTGCTAACTTCCTTACTCAACCTAATCTGATATTAAATGACACATAGTGGAACACAGAAAATTCAATCAAAATTCTATTTTTAGGCATTCTAAGATTAAGTTATTATCCCCATTTAGCAAAACTATATATTTGCTTTGGCAATCAGTACACTCATGAGTTAGTATATATATACAAACATAATATGAACTACAATAGTACAACTTATATATTTTTATACATTTTTAAACTTTTAAAGGCAATCTTTCATGTTCTAGGTTGAATAATGTTCCCTCAAAATTCATATTTTGAAGCCCTAACCCCCAATGCGACTACTGGAGGTGAGATTTTAAGGATGCAATTAAGGGTAGATGAGGCCATAAGGTTGGAGCCTTGATTCACTAGTACTGGTGCCCTTATAAAAGGAGACATCAGAAATCTCTCCTCTTCCCACCCATGTTCAGGTCACATGGAAGCAATACCAAAAGGTGATCATGTATAATAGAAGCCAGAAAGAGGGGCCTCACCAGATACCAACAGTGATAGCACCTTGATCTTGGGCTTCTAGCTTTGAAAACTGTAAGAAAATAAATTTCTGTTGTTTAAGCCAATTAGTCTACTTTTCTATTATGTCTGAACTAGTAAAGTAATATGGCAACTTACTCAGTTAATTAGTTATCTCAAATGTTTGATTAGAGATGATTGTTAAATTACTAAAGGCCCAGTGCACAAAATTTGTGCACAGGGTGAGGAGGTGTCCCTCAGCTCAGCCTGCACCCTCTCCAATCTGGGACCCCTTGAGGGATGCTAAATTGCCCACCAGGATCTGGTCTAAATGGGCAGTTGGACATCCCTCTCACAATCTAGGACTGCTGGCTCCCAACTGCTTGCCTGCCTGCCTTCCTGATTGCCCCTAACCACTCCTACCTGCCAGCTTGATCACCCCCTAACCACTCCCATGCCAGCCTGATCGATGTCTATCTGCTCCCCTGCCAGCATGTTTGCCCCCAACTACCCTCCTCTGCCAGCCTGGCCACCCCTAATTGCCCTCCCCTGCAGGGTTGATTTCCTCCAACTGCCCTCCCCTGCAGGCCATCTTGTGGTGGCCATCTTGTGTCCACATGGGGGCAGCCATCTTGTGTGTTGGAGGGATGGTCAATCTGCACATTACTCTTTTATTAGATAGGATAGAGGCCTGGCGCATGGGTGGGGGCCAGCTGGTTTGCCCTGAAGGGTGTCCCGGATTAGGGTGGGAGTTCCCTTGGGGTGTGGGGAGGTCTGGGCGAGGGGCCTGTGGTGGTTTGCAGGCCGGCCACGCACCCTAGTAACCCAAGCAGAGGCCCTGGTATCTGGAATTTATTTACCTTCTACAATTGAAACTTTGTAGCCTGGAGTGGAGCCAAGCCCCCTGCTCACTCAGTGGCTGCCGCCATTTCTGTTTGGTTTTATGTGTCTTCTATAATTGAAACTTTGTATCTTTTTGTGGGGGCCTAGGCTGGCCAGTGTGTGTGGAAAGCTTGGCTTCCTCTGTTGCCAGGGAAACCCAAGCCTCTCAACTGCTCTCTGTGGCTGCTGCCATCTTGGTGTGGTTAATTTGCATACTCACTCTGATTGGCTGGTGGGTGTGGCTTGAGCAGAGTGGTGGTTAATTTGCATATTACTCTTTTATTTGGTAGGATAGTACCTTTTGGATGTATATTCAGCATCATATCCAAATATCTCCAAATTGCATGTATAGGTATGGGTTCTTCCCATATTATAAATAATAAGTTTTCTAAAAATAATTTTACTCTTCTGACTACTGCTGAGAACTAAAAGAACTGTATATCTGTTTAAATTTTACTGATCTCTAATCCATAAGAAATATTACATTAATGGAGAATTTTTATCACTTACTACTGTTCAAATAATGTGATTTTAAATGCACTTATGCAGGAAAAACTAATAACTAATAATTAAAAGAAATCACATACAACTCTTGAAACAGTTTCTTAATTGCAACTCATTAAATTAAATTGCAGCATATTATATCTATTATAATCCCAAAATAGAATTTTGTAATGGTCTTTCTGTCACTCTTCCCTGCAGTCTAGCATTAATTCATAATATGTGATGTTAAAGGAACTTGTTTAATCAGGTAGCATTTATGTTATATGTCATATAATGTACATTGTTTTTAAAATTCAAAAGTTATCAGTAGAATAACAGTTGAATTTTCCGTTAATAGCTCACTCAAGGTTATGAGAGCCATACGACATGAATGCATTTTCTATTATTTGCATAGGCTCTTTCAAATCAACTTTTATGTTTGTAATAATCCATGCTACAGTACTTTAATATGCTATATTGCAAAGAAAAAATAGTGATTCTACTAAAAATGACAAAATAAAAATGTCATATCAGAACTCTCATTATATATAAAACCTCCAGCTTCTAAATGGAAATCACAAATATTCTGGTGTAACCTTATTTTGTTATTTGGCTAGACTACCCTAAGTCTAATAAGCATATATTGAAGTTACTATTTATCTTATACCAATAAAATTATGCAATGACTATGAAAATTGTAGCTGAACATTTATATGTAGAAGCCATTACCTCTTACTGAGTTTGTGCATGTTATGACCATGGAAAGCCAGAGCTGAGTATTGAGAAAGTAATCAGGAAAGGAAAAGAGAGGATCGATAAAAGAAAGAATGAATTTTTTGAATGAGTTTTTAATTGTTTTAAATAGCTCATACATATACAGTTTGTCCACATTTTCTATCTTTGCTTATACGTTTCATAAGGATCACATCTTTCAGTTTGTTGATGGTTGGGTGTTTTACAAAGATGTTTATTGCAAATATTTGCATTCAACACACTAAAATCATCTTTAATGTGTGCAGGAGGTTGACCAGCCAGGGTGGGATTGTGGGAGAGCTTCATTTAGTCCCAATTGGCCAGACCCCAGCAGCAAGCTAACCTACTGATCAGAGTGTCTTCCCTCTAGTGGTCAGTGTACTTAATAGTGAGTGGTTGAGCAGCCTTAGCATATCATTAGCATATTGCACTTTGATTGGTTGAACGACCCAGGCCAAATGGTTGACCAGACACTAAGCATATTAGGCTTTTATTACATAGGATAGTTCAGGAGGCTAGAAATCCAAAATTAAGGTGCCAACAGATCTGGTGTCCTATGAGGACACACTTTCTTCTTTGCAGACATCTATCTTTTTTTTTTTTTTAAACTTTAAAAAACATCTATTTCTGATTTCATAAAGGAAGGGAGGAGTGTGAGATAGAAACATCAATAATGAGAGAGAATCATTGATTGGCTGCCTCCTGTATACCCCTCCTAGGGATCAAGCCAACAACCCAGGCATGTGCCCTTGGCCAGAATCAAACCTGGGACCCTCAGTCACAGGCTTATGCTCCATCCACTGAGCCAAGTTGGCTAGGGTTACATCTATCTGCTGGATGTATTCTCAGATGGTAAAGGAAAAAGAGATAGGGCTTTCTCCTGTGTCTTCCATAAGGCACATCTTCTATCCTGAGCGTTTCATTTTTATGAGCTAATTACCTCCTAAAGGCCCTAACACCAAATTATTAGATTGAATAGGTTTTGAACATGAATTTTGTAGAGATGCAAATATTTATTTATTCCATAGCAAGGCATAAAGTAGGTATTCAATAACTATTTATGGATTCCCTCCCCCCTCCCCATCATCATTCCAAAATTCCAGATTACATGTTTAAACACCTGGCAAGCTGCAAATAGATTTCAAGATCATTATGTGCAAACCTGACCTAAAGATTTAATTTGAATACTTCACATTAAAATTTTAATTCCCTGGGTTACTGGATTTTCTACCTTAAGCCATGTTATAACTTGGTCAACCAAATTTTGAGTTATTGTTATTCAAATAATGTATTACTCTTTTTGGACCCCTTTTTCTATTTCATTATCTAATTATTATAAAATGTCTCAAAATTTTATAAAAGCTGTCATTCCATTGTCATTTGCCTCTAGCCACTTTATTCACACCCACTGACACAATATTAAATTCTACTTCATCTTCTCCCACCTGGACTAGTATAAAAGCTACATAATAATTTTACTCCTTTCCTGTATTTTCCCAAGTTATGATAATTATTTCCCACTTGAATTCAGTGATTTTGATGGTTAATAATAAGGTAAACCTGTTAAATCAATTTGTGTCTGATGCATAGTGTTCTACATGAAAGCCTCTGTATAGATTTCTTCTTTCCTGGTTCTCTCCTCCTTAGATCTTACTCTATGACACTAATAATTAGCAGTATTTTATCTCTGCATATGCACCTACTGTTTACCTTGTTTGAAATCCCTTCCCTCCTATTTTCTTGGAAAATTCTTAACATATCACTAAAATATCACCACTTTAGGAGACACTTCCTACTAACTCCAGATTAAGAACTCTTTTCTTTTTTATCTAATAGTGTTTTGCTTAAATTTTCTTCACTAACTTTTGGAAATTTATCTCCTTCAGATATTGTAAAGATTAAGGCAGTTATGTGTCTTCTTTATTTTTGTTTTAATGGTGCCAAGTACTATGTTTGGCACTTATCTTACACTCATAAAACACTGAGGGAATAAAAGAATATATGATGAATGAGGAGTGTGGCAGGGTCACAGAGAGGAATGCTAGATAACTTGATGGGATAGAATTTATTCTCAAGAGATTGTAAAAATGATGTTGTAGAGTACACAGAATGATTTATGATCAAATAAAAATAATGCAGTTATTTGGGTTAGAGGGAGGGTCAAAAGTTTAGTAGTGTTTGATTTAAACTTCAACAACTATGTTCCAATGCACAATGGAATGGAATTGTAAGTTTTATTTGTACAGCATTCCTGGAAAACATATAAAATTAATGAAATATTGAATATTTTAAATTAGTAAAATAAAATAAAATAATGAATGATAAGTACTTGAAATATGCATTATGATATTGTCATTTATTTTCATAGAAGTATTCATCTCAGAGAAGCTAAATGATGTTTACTTTATGATCTTTGCTATATCTAATGTCAGAATAGATCATGAGTAATTAATTTCTCAAGATATATTCAATATCAATATTAGATTCTGTTCAAAATTTGTCCAATGTTTAAGGACAGAGGAACTGTTATTATGATATCTGTCCAATGCTTTCGTATCACTACACTACTACGTATATCTCATCTCATGGTTAAAGGGAATGAAAACATTTTTAAAATAGATTAAACAGTTGAGAAAACAAAATATGGAAATAATGTTGTTGAATATTTATATAGTTTGTTGGTAGAAAGGAATGTTCCAGGTACAAAAATAAATGAAACATAAGGAAAAACTAAGTTAACCTCTAATTGTTTTTTTTAAAACATGCAAGTAAAATGAAAATAAAACAATGTGTATTTAAATAATTGAATTAATGTAGAGTCAGTACTCAAAATCATAAAGTAAGTATCTCAGTGTGACATGGTACTTACAAATGCATTGTGAGAGGATTTAAATCTAAAATGAAACCAGAGTATATGAAATGGAGAAGTTCACACATGTACACTCAGGAAATTTGAAAACTGAGAGGATGATTTCTTGAAAACGCCTTATTTAAAGGGAACCAAAAATTATTTCCTGACTAAGGAACATCCTCTATGACTCTCTCCCCAACCTCAAACCCATGAACTTGCTCTAGGCCTCTGGGGATCTCTCTCCTCTTTGCACTCCTTGCCCATAGATGTAGTCCACCCCTGTAGCTTGCTACAGTTTGCATCTTCTGAATAGCAATTCCTTGCTATTCTGGAATAAACTATTTTTTTTGTTGTTAATTTGAGCTGCCTCAGTTTACCTCTTTTATTTAGGTTGACACTAAAAAATATCAGAATCAAATATTAATACTTTTAAATATATTGGATATTTACCTTTCTAGCTATGTAACTTTGGGACATTTATATCACTTTCTTAGTTTCAATTTCCCCTTAGATAAATTGGAAACAGTAACCATAGGTATCTACACTAATAAAGAGAGAGATGCAAATCGTCTGCACCTCCATGATGCCAACCAATCAATCAGGAGTGAGTATGCAAATTAACCCGACAAGTTGTTGTATTAATTTGCATATACAGGCTCTGAGAGGCCAGGGGCGGGATGCTTGCATACTCACCATGGCCCTAATGCAGGTGTTCCACACCACCCCAAACACTCAGGGCCTCTGGGCAGTGTGGGAAGGTGGAAAGGCAGCTCCAGGCCAGAGCAAAGGTGGTGCTGGCAGCCAGGGGAAGGATGGCCCAATCTTCATGCATTGGGTCTCTAATATAGTATAAATATGAAAAATAAAGGAGATGATAATACATGTAAGATTCTTAACTTTGTACTGAGTTCACAATCATGCTAGTTAAAATTAACATTATTCTTGTACTGCATGTCAGAGAAAACCAACTCTGCTGGATTACATATTTATAATTTATATAAATTGGTAAAATGTGATTATTTTGTCCAGAAAGTCTACCTGAAGTAATCATTTAAATTATGCTTACTATAAATATGTACAATTCCTGAACTAACTAGTTTATGCATGCATCATATACTTTGAACTTTTTCATGTCTAAAGCAAAAATAATTGTAGATGAATAGCTTTAACAAACTTAGCTTCCTGGGAATTTTACTTTTTCACAAACACACTGAGTACCAATACATTAGAGTGTATAAACTATGTTTTCAGGCCATAAATTCATTATGGGATCAGTACTATCTGATGTCAACCAAAAACAAACATTTGACAAATGAAAGAACATAATTTCTCTGAAACTCTGTGCTACAACCTCTAAAATAAAAGAATCCACCACTTGTCATTTTTAAGTTATAATGATGCAGTTAACCCTCTTTAAAATGCCTCAAAGGAACTGTCACCAACATATTATTGCAGTAGATATAGAATCATTTCTATATTTTGAAAGATAACTGCTCTGAAGACAGATGGCAAGATTACAACTTTATACAGGAAAACATGTTTGGAAATGAATGGATGCAGAGAGAAGGCAGAGCAGAGCAGAGACCTATAAATGAACTGAGACACTCAGTGAGAAGTTGGAATAATTAGAAGAGGAAATACAGGAAAAGTAGAAATAAGTGAATGAACATGTCAACATTGGGTATTATTAAAATTATCATTCTTATAGTATTCAAAAGTGAATGAAAGCATGTTGGAACTTAACTCTTCCTCACTCTATATAAACCTGATAGCATTCTTTTTAAGGCTTAGCTATAAAAGTAGCATTCAATTCCTCCATAAGTTGCAGAGACTTACGGTAAGCTTGCTTTGCAGGGCCCATGGGGGAAGGGGATGACCTGAAAGGGCAGAGGAGTGATGTGATGTTCTGTTGTTTATAACCAGGCTGCAAAGCCATGCACCAAAATTGAAAACCTGATTAACCAGATCTAGTCATGCTGACCTCTCCACCCCCTCCCCATCCAGGTAAGATAATTGAAGAAAAAAAAAAGCAATCCAACTACAAAAAGCAATTTAAGACACCAGTCTCTAGCTTTTACCTAATAATTGAGAAGTTTGAGTTCATAGAACTTTCTCTATACATATAATGGTTTTAATTTTAAGCTGAAGGATTTTCAATAAATCACCAACCTAAGAGGAGGAAATCCAATACAATAAAATATGATAGCTTATATGTCCCCATATACATCCCCATATACATGTATACATTTTATATAAGGAGGGTTTTTGTTATCAGCCATTTATTTTTGTGTATATATAAATATTTTTAGGCTAGGACTTCTTGTTACAAATTATCTCTCTTGATTGTTGCTATTGATTCAAGAAATTCAGAGAGTCTACTTGTTTTATTTAACATTACATTTATTATTGTCTTTGCCAATTCTTAAAAAATTATCATCAAAATATAGCAGGATTTTTTTTGAATAGCAAATAGCTAAAGTAGAACAAGGCATGCATTTTTGGAAGCAAACATATTAAAATAGTAGGCATGTAACATATCTCTTTTAAAATTAGCTATGTCTTATAAAATATACCAATTACTGGATGAAAAGCTATTGTGAAGAGATTATTAAATATAATTAATGAGTAAAGTATAAAAATACGTTCCATTCTGATTTTTAAAGATTGTACTTGAAAAGGATACTTACCTTTTTAAATCACTTCAACAGAAGTAATTACTCTTTAACCTGTAGTATATACTACTGAAGGATGCCAGCTAGACTGGAAGACATATCTTTTGATGTCTTATCAAAGGATCTTAAAGCAAAGCATGTTTTCTACATAAAACAGTTTGTTTTTTTTGTAGATGCAGCTGCTGCTAATTTAAAACCAAAAGGATTAAAAATTGGTAAAATACAAGGTGGGGCAAAAGTAGGTTTATAGTTGTTAGTATGTAAACAGAGTTTATTCTTACATTAATAATTATTGTATTCCATACAAACAACTGTAAACTTAATTTTCCACACCCTGTACTATAATATAATATACCATACAAGAATAAATATTAGCATAGCAGATAACAAAATAAATTGAAATTAACAAAGCACAAATAAATTTAGTCAGAAGCATAAATAAAACAACTAGGTGTGTTAAAGTAATCGTTTTTCTGTCTTAATCATTGAAAAGCACACATGGTATAGCTTTGGATTTTTTTTTTTCAAAATTTCTGTCACCCCATTGTATGTGCAGTAAATTTCTAATTTTTATTCAGGTAAATGAAGTATTAATGGTTAACCACATTGAGAGAAGAACGTTGATTGCATGCATAACACTCTGTGTAGTTAAAAAAAATACTCCATGTGGTTGAATACTCAGTTGTTTTGTTTAGAGAGTCCTTAACATTACATTTAACATTTATATTGATTTGTCTAAATTTCTTATCACTTTATATATGCAGAGATCAAGATCGGTGAAAAATAATTATTTGTAAAAATAAAATTTCAACTCTAAAACGGAAGGGATATATACCTTTGAAATCACTTCAACAGAAGTAATTTGTATCCTCCGGTTAGGACTGCGGCAGTCTTGGTCTTGCTAGATTGCAGAACTTGCCTTTCACTTTTTATCTGTGTTTATAATTTGATTATCATTAAATGAACCAGAAAATACATTTGCTTCCACAATAAAACCCACAGGCTTTTCTGTCAGTCTTTTAACAAGATTTATTTTTAATAGATAGATATACAATAGGGAAAAAATATAATAAAAGGTAAAAAAAAAAAATCTCATTACATTGCTTTAGGCCACAGACTGAAAATTGGAGGGGAAAAACACACACCTTATTAAGGCCTAGTGCCTAGAACTTCTAAAATGTTTTATATTAATGTGATAGCATACGCCCAGATGGAGAGTTGGGAAAAGCATGGGGTCCTTCAGGGTGGCAACGGAATCAGTGGCCTTAGTTCTACCCCCCTCTGTGTTCAATGTCTTCACATCTCTCCAGGGACATGGAGGGCAGAGAGATCAGAACAACTGCCAGGATTGCCACTTGATTCCTATAATTCTTGCATTGGCAGTTTCTGCTCTTTGCTAGACACACGTATCTTACCTCCAAGTCACACTTGCTTTTATCTTTCGCTGCTTTTGTCTATTCTGTGTTTATTTCTGTAACATTTGCTTCTGCATCTTAATAGAAATTGTCTCCAGCAGAACCACATTATGCATTTGTACCATATAGTGGGCCTTTGTGGGAATTGAGAAATTCCCTCTGTTGTAATCATTCTGCAGAAACGGAATGATTGCCAAAATTTAGTTTTAATATTTAGACTGATGACAACTGTTAACCTAAAAATAAAAGGCCAGAGGGAGAGGCAACCAGCATTTGTTTGAGATCTAAATAATAGCTGTTATCTAGTAATCTCTATTAACTATCTTCTTATCTATTTGTTCCTATACCCCTTATAAGACCTTATATTGTAAACTATTGCAAAATTTATTTTGTTGAGCAATTTTAGCAATAATAGTGGTTATAATAGAATGAATTTAGGAAAATTAAGTAATTTATAATTATGTTTTCAGATTTTCCTTTGGCCACAGCAGTTAACTAATAATTAGGAGTGTAGGAAATATGTGTTAATTTGAATCTGAATTATCAAAATAACTCCTTGACTCTAAAAACAATCAATTAATAAGTAATTTAAAATAATGGCCCTAAAAGCTGTAGTAATATTTAAATTGAAAAACTTCTTTGCTTTCTTATTGTGGTCTAAAGTTTACTTTCTGATAAAGCTTTCTAATGGGTAAAATGCCAAGGGGTATTTCAACCCATTTTCTATTGTTATATTTGAATAAAACCACTAAAATAAATGTCCTCAAAGTTGAATTCACTGTGCTTACTGCGATATGGGAAAAAATGACCACAGTGACATTACCTGAGGAATGTCTCATGAGAAGGAATTTGATAAAAACATGCACAGAGTTTGAGATCTTGGCTTGGGGGTTTTAAAGCAGATGTTTATAAAGTGAGGCAACTGATTAAGGACTGAGCAAATATCCTGACACGGTGTGTAGGGCTGGTGAACCCAGTAGGGTGAACATTTTGAAGAGGCTGTTGATGAGTAAATTTTTGTTCTAAAAAGTAAGCAGTTTGTCCAGCTGAGCAAACTTTTGGCAAGGATAGAAAGCTAGTTGGCCAAGTGATCACATTATTTGCTCTCATAATTTGTTCACCAGATTTTTAAAGAGCAAACAGCAGGTTATTTATTGGAATACAGTCTGACCTTTCTGGTTAAGAATTCTGGGAGCAAACTGTTGAGTGATGTTAACACAGTTCATCTCAGTTCTTATTTTTCATCAATTGAGTTTAAGTAGATCATCTCTGTTTTCTGTCATGCTCACATTCATTCTCCATCCATCTAACCTAGAAAATCAGCTGTTGTCATTTAGCTCTGCAAGCTCTCCAGCTCCGGGCTGCTGCTTGAACTGTCAGCCTGTAGGGTAGTCCTCCCTTTTCTGTGAGGATATGTTTCCAGACCACCAGTGGATACCAGAAACTGTTGATAGTACCAAACCCTATGGGTGCTAGGTTTTTGTTTTTTCCTTTCCATGCATCCCTTTTGTTAATCAGCTTAACAATAACCCACAACCTTCAGACCAACTACCTTGCATCCCTTTTCACAAAAGGAAACACTTTATGGCTTCTCTTTGCATATCTCAACTTCCAGTGTCACTACTCTTGCACATTGGGGCCACTGTTAAGTAAAACAAGTGTTACTAGAACACAGCGCTGTGATCCCACAATTGCTGATTTGGTAACCAAGATGACTATTCGGTGACTCACGGCATCTCCAGTGTAGAGATGCTGGGCAAAGGAATACTTTTGGTTCTTGATGGGAAGAAGCCAAGATGAGCCTGTTTAAAATTCATCAATTGTTTACTTCTGGAATTTTCCCTTTCATATTTTTGGGCCAGGGTTTACCACAGGTAACTGAAACTGCAGAAAGGGAAACTGTGGTGAGGGACTACTATATTTGTGTTTCTTGATTACCTTACAGCAGGGATTTAAACCGGTGTGATGCAAGAATTTTTAAAGTATGTGAGAGCTGACCATGTAGTCAGGAGCACTGATCTCTTTTCTTTTAGATTGTCAAAGTAAGAAAAAAATTACAACAGTCAATAGACATCTGGTGTGAATGAATCAAAATTATACCTATTTTGGCCACAGAATTTTAGTAGTTTTGTTTTGATAAGATGAAAAAGGTTGAAAATTACTGCCTTATATGTATCCCCCTCCCAATAATAAACTATGGGTTGATGTTAAAAATGTGCTTGCATAGGTACAGACCCAAAAAGTTAGATAATAAGAGATCCAGCATGAAATAATATTATTTAATTTTTTTTTCTGAAGCAACTCAGATATGTTTAGAGTAAATTTATAAATTTTGATTTTATATAAAATGCATTAAATAATTGATTTGCATTTTCCTTTTTGAACTTTGAACTATTGGATTCACAGAAACCCCCAAATCACAAAACGACCATTTTCTGCATGACTCCTCATTCACTGTATTTTGCATTTACTGCAGTTTTTTTGGAGGCACCATCTTCCTGTCAGTGCAGTCTCCTTAGATATAACCTCTAAGTGGTTTTCCATTACCAATAATTTTATGCTGAGGGTTGATCTATCTCAGCTGCTTATGATTGTTTGTCCATGTGGGATCCACATGTCTTGGCTTCTTTCTGACATCAATGAAACTCCTTTGCCCACACATTTAATGTAGGAGGCAGATCCTAGATAGAAGTGCTGATCTTTTACTTCCTAGCCTTATCTACAGATATCTAAGCAAGTTCAAACTGGGTGGTAGTTTTCTGAAAAAAATGCAGGCTACATTTTTATGTATTGAAGAAAAATGGTTTACAGTACTATCAGGGGAAAGAAAAAAAAAATAAGGAACACACTTTTCTATTTAATGAGGTTTTCCCATTTTTTAAGAAATAGCAATGATGATATTTACTGAATTTACTACCCTACTTGCTAATAAGGAACATCTGCAGGCAGCAATTCAGAAGTCTTAATATTCATAGTTTGCTTAGAGATAAGGGTAATTAAAGGAGGCCCTGGGTGATAGTAAAAGAAATAAGAGTTTGTCTTTGTTATAGCAAGGTTCCCATTCTTTCTACTCTCTCCCCACTGGTAATCTAGTTTGTCTGCTTTATTTGTCCATACTTCACACAGTTTACACTACTTCGTTTATCTGCCTATATGTTTATTATTTTTAAACCTTCTAAATTTTGGTACAAAAGTATGTGATAATTTGTAAATTACTGTAATTCACAGTTCGTGATGATATTTTTAGGATAATTACGGCCAATATTTGACATAAAAACACTTTTTTCTAGTGCTTTCCCAAAAATCTTTCTCCCACCCCCCACCCCCAAGGTAGGCCACAAGGGACCTGAGAGGCTGGCCTGCCTTTGTTCCGTCGTTACTTCTACTCATCCTCTGGCACTCCTTAAGACTGGGGATTTCAGTACAGACTTTCACATTGGCTTTCTCACACTTTTCTCTCTCCCATAAAAAAAAAATTTTTTTTTTCAACTACTTTCTCATGGGCAAGCCACCCACCACTTTGAGATCTGGATTTTATGCTTCTATATTATCTTTGATATTAGAGACCAGAGACAGTAATTAGAATAATAAAGTGACAGATGTAGAGCTTGAAGACGGTGGGAGGGTAGTATACAGGAATGTGTGCCGGACCAGGCTGGCAGGCACAGAAAGGAAGTATCAGGAGGCCTTAGAGATGCCCTTCCCCTGAGAACTACGTGAACTCCAAGACTAGGAAACCAAGATCTCTTCCTCCAGACACTGTGCTTTCTGTCTGAGAATTAGAAAGTCATGTACTTAACACAGGGATGCCAAAAGATGGGAGGGAGAAGAAAACTAGTATGTGTGGAAGCTTGATGGCTTTGTAATTATGTTGAAGGAGGTAACTAGAAGGGATGGGATGAGAGAACCCTGCTGGGCAGGTCACCAAGAGCTTAATGTTTTGCTTGTCCCCATTAAATGTGTTCCAGTAGCCTTAGTATTAGAGAACTCCACACCTATCCTAGACTTGTAGCTGACAATGGTCAAATCTACACCTTCATCTGTGTCATCCTAACTGAGGTCAGTCTAGTCCTATGCAAAAAAAATAAATGCAAGGATATTTTTAACGTGAGAGCATACAAAGAAAAAAATATGATTTTGCTGCAAACTGTAAGAGAAAACATTAAAGAATTTATATTTATATAAAATATTTTTATTCATATGATTCAGTTATTATTTATTTCATAATCCACAGTGCCTCAATGTTATGTACATTTTATAGAATATGCTAAATTAATTTACTAGATTTTCTAATTAAAATATTCAAGTTATGTATGTTAAAGTTACAATCAATGATGAAACCAATATATCTATTCTCTTACAATTGTTAGTGTATATTTTCACTAATATTGCCTGACTCTGCTAATTTCATATGCCACATTTTCTGTACATTGTATTGTTATTATACTTACTAGAGGCCTGGTGCATGACATTTGTGCAGTGGTGGGAAGCCTCTCACCCTGGCCTGTGCCCTTTCACAGTCTGGGAGCTGGGGGATGTCCAAATGACAGCTTAGGCTCCAGGAGTGGGCCTAAGCTGCAGTCAGACTTCCTTAGCACTGCCATGGAAGCGGGAGAGGTTCCTGCCACTGCCACTGTGCTCACCAGCTTGTGGCTGAGCAGTGCTTCTCCTGTGGGAACTCACTGACCACCAGAGGGCAGCTCCTTCATTGAGCATCTGCCCCCTGGTGGTCAGTGTGCGTCATAGGTCATAGTGACTGGTCATTTTGCTGTTCAGTCAATTTGCATATTACCCTTTTTTTTTACATAGATTAATTAATGACTGAGAACACTTTGAAGGACTTTAATAAAAGGCAGAGTATTAAGAATGTTATTTTAAAGATAATATCTAAAATGTTAACTGTCACAAAGCTAATTCATAGTTTTCCAGAGCAGGTTTAAAGTAGAGGACATTTTAATTCTAATTTTTAGTGCATATTCTTCAAAGGGTATAATAGATATAACTATTTCCCTTAAAACCAAATAAAACATTTTTTTTAAATGAAATGCTGCTTGTCCCTATTCACAAAGCAACCCATATAATCAGCTGCAGAAGATAATAATATCATTTCATTGAATAGAAATATAGGAAGCAAGACAAAAGAAAACCAGTGAATGTAATAGTGTTCTTCACTTTTATAATTGGACAGGTCATTATTATTTCTGGGGATGTCATAATACTGCAATTTAAAATTTAAAAATCTATTTTAGAAATCTTAATTAAAACAAATTAATGGTTCCATTATAAAGAGTGGCCAAAAATACTTTGTAGAAGGATTATAGCATATTATCTTGAGTTTTGCATTTAAAGTTCAAATAACTTTTGTCTATTACTTTACTGAATTTATGATAACTTAGTAAGTATTAGCATATAATTTAAAAATACTTTTAATTAGTGTAGTATTTGGTATTTTTAGAAATCCACATTATCTATTTTTGAAATATGTGTAAATATAGCATATGTAAGCCTATACATACTACACAGAGATAGTGGTATAACAAATATCAAGTAGTGGTCTGTCATAATGCAATCTTTACTAAACTGTAATTCTACCTAAAAGCAATATAGAGACATGTATTGCTAGAAATCTAATTGGACCAAATTTTACACACACACATTTAAATTGAGGTAAATTTTACATATAGTCCAATGAACAAATCATAAATGTCTTAATCAATTAGTTTTGAAAATATGGGGTGAAACCAATATATCTATCAAGACACAGAAAGCTTCTGCTATCCTCTGGCCTACTTTGTGCCCTCCCATTCAAAAACTTTTTTTTTTTTTAATATATTTTATTGATTTTTTACAGAGGAAGGGAGAGAGATAGAGAGCTAGAAATGTCGATGAGAGAGAATCATCAACCAGCTGCCTCTTGCACACCTCCTACTGGGGATGTGCCCGCAACCAAGGTACATGCCCTTGACTGGAATCGAACCTGGGACCTTTCAGTCCGCAGACCGATGCTCTACCACTGAGCCAAACCGGCTTCGGCTTTTTTTTTTTTTTTTTTTTTTTTTTAACTTAACATGTTGTTATATTGATCAAACTGAATGCCCTGTGCATTTTATTTTAATTATACACCTTCTGTGTGCAATTAAGAATAATGTATCTTCTACAGTCATTATTTTTATTGGTTTTTACTAGTCAATTTGGTCAAGTTGGTTGGTAATTGAGTGTTTTCTATTTTCCACACATTTTTCCTTTGATAGTTCTCTCCAGTATAGAGAGAAGGATGTTGACATTTTTTAACTATAATTGTGAATTTCTTTTTCTTTTTTTGTTGTTGTTGGTTCTTTTATTTCTTTTTTTAGTTCATTCAGGTTTAGAATATCTGTGTTAGGGCGTGTTAATCTGATTGGTAGATCTTCATGAGTCATCAACTATTTTATAATTATGAAATGGCCCTTGATAGCTGTTCTAGCACAGCTTGTTTTGATTTCTACTTTTCTATTTTAACATATCCTTTTAGGTTTTGCCATGATAGGATTTGCATGGTATATGTTTTTCCATTCTATTATATTAATTTGTACTTTTCATGTTTATAGAGCATCTCTTATAATGAACAAATTTACTTATATTTTTACTAGAGGCCCAGTGCATGAAATTCATGCATGAGGGGTGGGAGGGGGTTCCTCAGCCTGACCTGAACCCTTTTGTAATCTGGGACTGCTGGCTCCTAACTGCTCGCCTGCCTCCCTGCCTGCCTAGTCACCCTCTAACTACCCTCCTCATCTGTCCCGAAGGAAGTTGGGCATCCAGTCAACCTGGTCTAATTAGCACATACCCTTTTATCAGTATAGATAGTAATCTGACAAACCATTCTTTTAATTGTGATATGATTTTATTTACATTTAATGTAGCTATATATGCTTTGGATTGGTTTTATTACCTTAAACTTTTTTTTTTCTGTTTGATCTCTGTTTTTACTTGCCTTTTTCTTTTATAGTTTGAATTAACATAATATTTCTTAGTATTATATGTTAACTCATTTATTTTTAGCCAACAGTGTAAGTGTGTGTATGTGTGTGCACATGTGTGATTGCACATGCATAAATTTAGGGCTTAAATATGCTTCTTTAACTTAACATAATGTTTCATGAAATATTTTTATATTAGTTCACATAAAAATAAGAAAGCTACAGAAGTATACTTTCATATATGCATTTTACTCTATAATCCTGGTATTTTGATATTTTGAACTTTCTTTGGTATTTACCTGGTATTTTGAACTTTCTTTCCCATACAAGAGTTTGAGATGGTTTGCTGTTAACACTCTCAAAATGTTTGGTAGAATTTACCAGTGAAGCCATTTGACCCTGGACTTTCCTTAGTTGAGAGATTTTGATTACTGATTCCATTTCCTACTCATTATTGATTTATTCAGATTTTCCAGTTTTTCATAATTTATTTTTGGTAAATTATATTTTTCTAGGAATATACACTTTTTTGAAAAAAATATTTTCCCTTGCTGCTTGTAAAATTTTCTTCTTGTGTTTGTTTTCAAAAAGTTTTGTTATGTGTAATGGAGAAGATTATTCTGGATTAAAATTTTGGGGCCACTATTAACTTTGTGAACTTGGATGACCAAATCTCTCCCTATGTTTGGGATATTGTCAGACACTGGCTTCTCCTTGTGTGAGTCCAGTGGCACACACATCATTTTGATGGTGAACCATAGTCTGTCAACAGGAGTATCAGGAGGACAAAAGTCAGTAAAATCTTGCAGAGGGCCAAGCAGCTATGATGGCCATTGGATCCTTCCTTAGTGACAAAACTGCAGAATTTGTCTGCAAAACGGGTCTCTGTGACCCACAATTGCTACTGCTGCATGGCCACAATCAATAGCCCCTGTCTTTTTTTGTTTGTTTGTTTGTTTGTTTCTTCTTGTTCCCAGCATCTCCATATCTTTCAGCTTTGCCTCTCTGGTTATGGTGAAACTGAAAAGGGGCCTTAGCACAGTGTCCCAAAGGATTGGGAATCTGGTTGCTCCTATGCTTTTGTTGTGCTTTCTAGCTGGGAAGTTCCCAATTGTCAATGGGCAGCTTGGGGATGGCACAATGTAGACACCATGACGCTGTCTTCCTTCTCTTCTTGTGCTATTCTTCTCACATCTTTATGCTCTGCTGTGTTGCTAAAATTTAAGTGGACCCCCGAGCTCTCCCAGAGCTGTTTTTGTTAATGAATAACTGTCTGATTAGGAACTTTTGCAGGGATCTCCTACATCACCATTTTGGTTGTTGAGCCCTGATTTATTTTCTTTATGGTGCTTATCACCTCCCATTGGTTATCTCCATCCCGTTGAATGGACATTTGTTAGGTTCACTCTTGTATTCCCAGTGCTGAGAAGATTCCTGATATGTGATCAGTAAGCAAATAATTGTTAACTAAAAATAAACAGTTGTATTAATATTATAAATTAGGATGTCAATGTAAGATTATCTTTAGCATTGATGCAGAACTGATATGCACACTGAATCAGATTGGAATTATTTAGAGAAATATTAAGAAGTTGAAGATTGAGATGAGAATCAACTCCCTAATTGGATTTATTTGCTCTTCCTTGGCAAACCTAACTTCATGAATGGCAAATGAAAAATGTGTACATTGTATTCAAACTTTATTTACTTGTTTATTTATATTTCTTAAACATTAAGTTATCTTTTCAAGATGTTTTAAAGTTAGCATAAATAATTTAATAAATGAATCATGTTATCTTAAAATCATACACACAAGATGAAATTAAAATAGTATCCTGAGAAAGATGAAAATGTAAACATAATGTTTCTAAATTTGTTTCTAATATAATATTGTCATCACAAGGGAACTTTTTGTGTGCAATGCTAAAAGTCTCAGCCAAATGGAAAGGAGTAACCATGTAACACATACGCTGATCCATTTTTATTCATCTTAGAAACTCCTAAACTTTTGACTACTGAAGGACAGGCAAGATATTTTAATTGCCTACATAATTAAGGAAAGTGAAAGATTTCCTCCCCCAATATTAAAGTGTTGGCATTTTTTTGTTTGTTCAGATTGGTTCACTGAAATGTTAAAAATCAACAATAAATGTTATGGTATATTTTATTTTTTAAAATGATTATGTTATGAGTAATACCACATTTAATATGAGATGAAATATGTTTTGAACTATTTTTAGAATCAATTAGACTGCAATCACCTATACTAATAAAAGGGTAATATGTTAATTAGACTAGATGTCCTTCTGGACAAAGCCATGGTGGCAGGGCCAAGACAAAGGCAATCAAGGGTGATCAGGAGAGAGCAGTTAGGGAGATCAGGCTGGCAGGGGGAATAGTTAGGGGGATCAGGTCAGCAGGGGAGAGCAGTTAGGGATCAGGTCTGCAGACAAGCAAATGGTTAGGAGCCAGCAATCCTGGATTGTGAGAGAGATGTCCAACTGCCAGTTTAGGCCAGATCCAGTTTAGACCCGATCCCTGGGATGGGCCTAAACTGGCAGTCAGAAATCACCCTAAAGGTCATGAACTGGAGGAGTGCAGGCTGGGCTGCGGGACAACCTCCCTCTCTAGTATTAAAATGCCACTGACCAAGGAAAACATGTTTTTACCTGATAAAATATTTATACAATGAAATAATTACTACCCTAGATTTTAGTAAGTATTTAATGTATGCCTACTCCTATTTTTTATCTATGCGAGATTCCCTTGAAGCATGTATGTTGTATCTCTAAAATTAATATGTATATAATTACATCATCCCTGGTAATTTAGTTTTATAAGTAGACATGAATTTAACATTCCCCTGATTTCAGGGAAACCGAGAGAAGATGAAGAATCCATTTTTCACAATAAGCATAAAAAGGATTCTTGAAACAGGAATGAGTTCATTACCAGCAATCCAATTGCGAAGGATGAATCATGTAACAGTGACTAACAGAGAACTCCCTGAAAGTCTCAGAACACTGACATAGCAAAGAAGGGACACTCTTCGGTAGCTGGCATTAATTAATTTTATCTTTACATTGCTTACATGATATAAATCAGCTCTAAAGATCTTAATACATGTATTCTAAATCTCACGTGGAGCTAGTATATTCTTAATAAAACGTGATGCTTCACACTACTCATCTAATTGTGGATATGCATATATGTTTAGATTGATAAAACTAGCTTTAAAAGACGGAAACTATCATGTCAGATTTTTATCATTCTTTGCAATATAAAGTTGACATATTAATGATCCCTATCATGTGCTGGATGCTTGTTTGTTTTTTTCTCTCTAAACCTCTGTCCTTCACATATTCTTTTGTGGGTGTTACTATAGTAAACTTACACTGGTCTCTGAGATCATCCAACTATGCTGTCATCACTTTTACTTCAAATTCACACATTTCTCTCTTCACCCAGCTTACATTTCATGAAATGCCTTTGAGTTCCAAATAGCTTGTAATATTGTGGTCTGCTCATTGAAGTATGTGAGAGCACAATACATTCTCTGAGGGGGGGGGGGGGGAATCTATATTGCCTTGTAATTCTAAAAAAATGTTTTTAAAATATCTGTCTTACATAATTTCGCTGTCCTTTTATTTTTTATTGAAGTCTTAAAGTGAGAAAAGGTCAGTTATATAATACCTATAATTCGAAAATTAAAACAGACAATGCAGAAACCTATTTCCCAGGGAGAATCGGTTTATGTGTTTGCTGCTCTTTAATTTTAATGTGTGACTCCGGAGGATTTTTGAATCAGACACTTTGCTCGGACTCAGCCCCACTCCTGAGGCAAATACCACCAGGAGGACGGATCATCTCCACGTTTGCATAACAGCTGCAGTGTGCTTCCTCTAGCCCAGGCTGAGGGCTCCTTCCTATTCCTGCCTCTCCTCTAGTTTGTCCCAGGGTACATCCCCTCTGGGTGCTGAGGACGATTTTAAACTGTGCCCCCGGGGTTCCTACAGGTTTGCGTGTCAGGTTCCAATGCTCCGTCCAGGATGTCTGAGGTTCGGCTGCCAGTGTGGACCATGCCTGAATAATAATGGGAGATAGAAGCGGAGAAATAAGCTTAAGTAAAAACTGAAAGCTCTGGCAGAGAAAGATAAGTATAGATTTGAGAAAAAA
Organism: Pipistrellus kuhlii; assembly: GCF_014108245.1. Taxonomy (NCBI): domain Eukaryota; kingdom Metazoa; phylum Chordata; class Mammalia; order Chiroptera; family Vespertilionidae; genus Pipistrellus; species Pipistrellus kuhlii. The sequence goes on from NW_023425584.1 coordinate 39,472,571, forward strand.
AAGACTAGAATTTTGTATCAGAATATTTAAGGCTCAGTTCGCTCTTTTTTTATTTTTCTTTCTGTTTCTTCCAGCCATAATTAGTTTTTCTTGCTTCTATGCTTCCATAGTTTCTTCATATCTTTTCTCTTGCATTTACAATAAGCTCCCCTAGATTTACTTATTGTGCATGTGTGTGTGTGTATGTGTGTATATATATATATATATATATATATATATATATATATATGTATGTTATCTCTCTCCTTCAATTATAACTAGGATGGATATGTATCTACATTGTGAAGTTCAAATAATCTAAAATACTATTTATTCATTTATTTTAATTGAGGTCTTCTGATTAAGGAGAGTACATTTTCTACTTCTTTCTGACATGCTGTCCTTAGAAAAACAATTTAAGAAAAAAACAAAAACACTTGTAATCAGGATAAAAAAAAATGCAATTTAGGAAATAGGAAGAAAATAAAAGGAAAGTATTAAACAAATTGATAAAGAATTAAGTCACTTAGGAGAAGATGCTGTCATGTCCAGTGCTATGTAAAACACCCTAACCTCCCATGAGATATAGCCTTCCAGAAATAGGTGCAGATGAAGCTGTTAGGTTGGAGCCCTCGTGATGGGATTAGTGCCATTATAATGAGAAACACCAGAGAGCTTCCCTCCCTCCCGCCCTCCCTCCCCTCCTCCTCCTCCTCCTCCTCCTCCTCCTCCTCCTCCTCCTCCTCCTCTTCCTCTTCCTCCTCCTCCTCCTCCTTCTTCTTCTTCTTTTTCTTCTTTTCTCTCTCTCTCTCTCTCTCTCTCTCTCTCTCTCTCTCTCTCTCTCTCTCTCTCTCTCTCTCTCTCTCTCTCATCTTTCTGTGTCTCTCTCCCTCTTCCATATGAATTCACAATGAGAAGCCAGCCTCTGCAAGGCAGGAAGACCTCATTGGAACCCTATCATTCCGGCACTGATCTCAGACTTCCAGCCTCCGGAATGGTGAGAAAATACATTTCTGTGTTTAAGCCACCCAGTCTGTGGTATTTGTTATGACAGTTGGAGCTGACATAGACAGATTTTGGTATCTACAGTAGAGATCTGCTTTAACATATACTTAATCAGGTGAACGTGACTTTGGAACTAAATAATGTAGAGGGTGAGAGAGTTCTGAGGTGCGTGCTAGAAATATGGGTGTTGGGGATGAGTCTGGTGAAGTCTAAGACAAGAGGAGCATGTTACTGGAAACTAGAGGAAAGACGATTCTTTTTGTAAGTAGAAAAGGACTTGGTAGAACTTGTAGTGTTTTCTGAAGGAAAAACTCATGAGGGATAAAACTGGGTATTTACTGATGAGATTTTAATGCAAAGTGTTAGAGTGGCAGCTTGCTTCCCACTGACTGCTTATATTTATGTATTAAGCATTTGTTATTTGTAATTGTTGCATTAAAATATGTCACAGATTTAGAGTATTAAAAATATGCGCATCTACAGATCTCACAGTTCTGCAGATTAGAAATCTGGGCAGGCTTGACTGGTTTCTCAACATGGAGACAGACAATAACAAGTGATGTCAAGGATATACAGAAGTTGGAACACTTTTACATTACTGGTGGGAATGTAAAATTATGCAACCACTTTGGAAAACAGATTGGCAGTTCCTCAAAATGTTAAACACAGTGGTACCAACACAGTGGCAATCCCATACCTCCCTAGGTATCTACCCAAGAAAGATGAAAACATATATGCACACAAAAACTCCTACATGAGTGTTCATAGCACCATTATGCATAATAGCCAATGGTGGAATAAGCCAAATGTATATCAACAGATGAACAGATAAGCATTGTGTGCTATATACTACAAAAACATGTTAGTTGGCAGCAGAAAGAGATGGAATACTGATACATACGACAACATGAATAACACCCAAATCATTATGCTAACAGAAGAAAGCTGTCACCTATTTTTATCATTAATGGAAAGTGATGAGAATTTAAAAATCTATAAAGGAAGTAGATTTCTGATTTCTTAGGCCTAGTATAGGAAATTAGGGAATTTCCTAATTTAGCATGGGGAATATCTGCTTAAAGGTATAAGACTTTTTCCTGGGCTAATTAAATGTGAAAAATTAGATTATGGCAATAGGTATGTAACTGTAAATACACTATAAACACCTTACAGGGAGAATTTTATGGTATGCAATTTATCTATGAATAATCTCTTAAAAATAAGATGCTTCCACTCTCTCTCTGAGGGTTGTGCCAGGATCCTGGTGGTCAGAGAGGACAGAACCATGGAATCAATAGTAAAAGGGATCAGGGCAACGCTCATGGTTCTTCCCATTAATACAGATGTATTTCACTTCTAAACACATCATCATTTTTAGCTGTCAACACTTTTATTTATTTATTTATTTTACTTTACTGGTAAAGGGATATTGTCTTCATTCATTATATTTTCCTCCCTGGTTTTTAATATAATGTGAATATATAACATGTTGAACTCTTCATTATATACTTTATAATTTTAATCAAAATTGTATACATATTACTGGAATCATACAAGTTATACTTGTGTGTGTACATACATGCACACATATACTTTTAGTATGTAAGAATTAATTCTCCTCCTTCCAGATGGTTTAGGTACACTCCAAAGTTTGCTTGCAAGAATTGTGTCATTTAATTCTTTTGGAGCAAACTTTATAAATCATCTTAAATTATAGCTAAACGTTGAAAGATAGCAGTGAGATTGTATCTTTGTCTATAATTTTAATGAAGGTTAATAGAACTATAAATACGGTGACTTTCCATTTAAAGTATTTCTGTTCTTATGGAACCATTTGCTCTTCCCTGATTAATGTCACTTCTTCCCTGAAGGCTCTGATAAAATAAGCTACAGCTTACATCTTAGGTTCTGTTTGGTTTTCTTTTTGTCATAGCCATCTGCCTCTTGAATCAGCATTACGCTCCATTATCTCAAATATTAGTATGATTTTCAAGCTAAACTATTTCTCTCTTAAGCAGGACCTGATCAATAAAAACCACAAGATTATATATTACCTGAATTTTAGTAAAGGCTTCTAAATGCTAATTACATTTTATGTAAGAAACCCAAGAGAAAAATTTAAAATATATGTACATTTTAATGACTTCTCTGAAAACATAAAATATTGTCTTTTTCTCATTAGGGTGTTGTTTGAAATGTTCTTTTAAAAAATGTGTCACTAATGCTACTGTGTTTCAGTACAGAAAAGAAGCTGCATAGGGACCTCTAAGTCTAAAACTAAAACAAAGGACAATGTATTCCATAAGACTTACCTGATTATAAGCTGATTCTATTTCCTCCATGCCAGCATAGAGATAGAGGTGGAATGAAAGAAAGTGTCCTGAGTATTAATTTACCTATTATCTCTAATGAAATTAAATAATACATGAGGGACTGCAGATTGTAATAATAAATATGCATTAAAACTCTTAACAATGCAAAATATAAGTGATCTCTTTAATTCAGCGACAGACAAATACATTTCTGCTTTTTAAAAGTCAGATTACCCATTACCCAGATGATTGTATAGTTACCTGAAGTATCAAAAAGGTATTCTTTTGGGAAGAGTAATCACTTTAATTTTAATCATCCATAATCGAACTTTCATAAAATGTTTCAAGAAAGAATTCCCACAAAATATTAGATCAAAACAAACAGAAAAGTGAAAATAAGAAGCTGTTCATAGCCAAAGAGAATGCTTCTGAAAGCTCATTGATTGTATGGGTTTAGAAAACATTGTTATTTTTATTTTTTTTGGAACGTTTCTGTTTGTATTATGGTTAACCCTATGCTTATGGTGTTAAGTCTGTTTTTCTTCTTCATCTTCTGTAGTTACCATTGACATATCCTATACACTTAAAATTGACAAGATATTGATCTCTCCAATATTTCTACCCTACCTGTCTTTATATATACTTTCAAAATATAATAAACAGGGGTAGATAATATAATGGTGATTTGTACAATAGTCCTTAAAATTGAAATCTAATTATTTTGAACCTTGGCTTAAAAATAAGTAATACAAAGATTTATTGGAGATTGAGACTGGGGAGATTAGATTGGAAGGTGAGGTACAAATATAAGGAAACAGTGGGGGAGGGGAAGAGAGAGAGAGAGAAAGTGAGAGAATATTATCAAAATGGTATGATGCATAGTAGCTTGTATTCAGTGGAAAGCCAGATGTTTAAAGATTTATTGAAAAATTACAATAGGAAATATCAATAGAAGTGGTCTTACACATAAGCTTAAATTTAAATAATATTGTACATTATAAATATATTTTAAATTGGTAGACCAGAAAGGGAGGGCACAGTTCAGTTTGATTAATGGAAGAACTAGAAAGTAATAGAGAGAAATTATTTTTGAGCAAAGACATACAAAGTGTAATTTAAGAAGATTAATTTTGATAGTGGTATGCAGTGTTGATAGAAAGAAGAGAGATTTAAGGTAGGAGATAAAATACTCACTTACTGGTAATCTAGACACAGAATAGTATTTATTGACAGTGGTAAAAGAGAGGAATTAGTGCCTCTTCACATTTTAAATGAATAAATGCAAGCTTGAATATTTATATCTAACAGGAAGAAATGGAAAATAAAAACTATGGGAAAGATTAGGTTTACATGAATTGCAGGTAAATCTGAATCTTTTCAATTTTCAGTTACATATTACATTCAATATTATTTTGTATTAGTTTCAGGCTTACAACATAGTGGTTGGATAATCACATACTTTACAGAGTATTCCTTCAACATTCCCTGTACTCACCTAGTACCACACATAGGCATTTCAATAATACTGACTATTCTATGCTGTACTATTATTTGTCTAAATTAACACATACCTTTTTTTTCTGAATAGTTTTGCTATATATCCTTGTCTCAGTATAACTTCTTTAAGAGATTTTCTATGCTCTCATACTCTGGGTTAGAATATCTTGAATCTTACATTTGTTTCCTCTTTAATTCCCATTGTCTCTATGTATTTTGTTCAGTTTACATGACGAATTTGTATATAGGTATAAGTGAGAAATAGATTTGTTTTGTTTTTATCTTCCTTAAATTTTTCTTACATTTACTCAGATTAAGAAATTTACATTCTAGAACAACAAGTTGTTTACCTTCTCTGTGGTTTGGGATATTGTGTGGAAGTGAGAAGGACTTCTGACAATTTCAGGGCAGAAGTCAAGGCTAATGACATCCCACACACTGAGGTAACTGGAGAGCAAGTTTATTCTTCACACAGCGGACACCTGGCAGAGCAGGGCTGGCTGGAATGAATAGTGGGAGAGGGTTGGGTCTTTATGGGAAGTAGATGACAAAGAAAAGTTCCCATGGTGGACAGGAGAGTTTCAGGGATTAATTTTCTCACCTGGCGCTAGAGCAGAGTTAGCAAGGGCTTGTCCAGATGTAGGATCAGAGGAGAAAAGGAGAACGACACTTGCGCACAATACGTGGCCCTAAAGAATTTATGACAAAGGAAGTACTGTGTTCTAGATATTTCTAAATATAAGTCAAATGAAGAGTACCTATAAATTAATGAGTAAAATATAAAATCATGATTTACATCAATATGTTTCTGTTCTTAATATTTTGATAACATTTAAAATAAACTATTTTTTTTTATATTATATATGTTTGTATTTCATATAATCTGACTAACTTCAATAGTAGAAGTATGGAAATTTAGGTATAATGCCTCATTTTCTCCATGTTACACAATTCTTTGAAAGAGAAGGAATATTAATTCAATGTAACAATATAAACAAATGAATATTTTATTCCTGTTTATCTTCCTTATTTTTTCTTTTTCTTTTCTTTTATATATTTTATGAAATTCTATTATTTTCTTTAGGAGAAATGCTTATTTCTGATTTATTTCCCTTGCTACCTCTTCAGTGTTGCCATCAGCTTTTCTATGAATTACACTGAATTTATTAAAAAAAAAAAAAAAACACAAAACTTTTTGCTTACCTTTTTTTATACTCTCTTTTACTGCTTCTAGAGTGTGATAGAGAAGGGTCAAGATAACACATCACATTGTTTTTCCCCTTCATTGTTTCAAAGTTTAAAAGTCTGCATTTGAGATAATGCTTTGTGAGAAGCATTTATCACAACCCTATTTCAGTTAGTAATTTTTTTCTCCATAATTAAAGCATGTTTGAATGACTAAATAATCTCAAAATATAGACACATGTCCATTTCTTTATTGACAGTAAACATCTTTCACTCATACACAAACATACTTATATATATATATATAACATAATTACCTTCAGATGTTAGTACATTTTGAACATATGTAGTGAACATTTGCTCCAAGAAATTTCAAACAGAAAATGTAAAGGATCTCTGTTACATTTACAGGCTTTCATTATATTTACCCATTCTATAGTGGGTACATAAAAATATTTACTTCAAATATTCCATTATGGTTATGCATGAAACATAATCTCTGATCTCACCACATTAATGGGAATCTTAATCTACATCTCCAGTTTCAAACATTATTGAAGACAAAGTATCTCATGCATTTGATATGTTGTCTTCATTGCATGTCTTTAAAAAAATATTCATCTGAGAATTGAGGATGTTTTTTCCATTAATTTTTTAGATATTTTTTCCATTAATTTTTTGGAAGGATGGAGAGAGAGAGAGAGAGAGAGAGAGAGAGAGAGAGAGAGAGAGAGAGAGAGAGAGAGAGAGAGAAGAGAGAGACACATTGATTGGTTGCCTACCACACACACCACCATGGGGGACAGGAAGGAAACTTGCAACCCAGGTACAATGTCCTTGATGAGGAATTGAACTACGCTCTGATATTCTAACCATTAAGAAACTGACCAGGGCTGCATATCTTGTTTATTATTAAATATTTTATTAATCTCTATGGTATTTTCCAAGTAAAAACAAGAATTATTTTTTTTGCTTTGAAATATATTTTAAACTTTAGATATGCTTATATTGCCAAATCTTAAATGGACAGCCTGACAGAATTTTGACAATTGTATATACACACCTCATCACCATCTAATTGCCATCACTGCTCAACATTTGCTCATGTCTCTTTCCACTCAATTCACCTGCCCACATCTGAGTTAGTCATGCTCTACTTTTTCTCACCATAGATTAGTTTTGGCTATATTTTGTATTGTTATTTGTTTGTTTGTTTTTAATACTCTTATTTGAAACTCCCAAATATCTAAGGTACCTAGGATACATTCTGTTTCTTTGGCTTGATGGTAAACACTGCTATGATAAGGGTATCAAAGGGGGTTAACCTTGTGAAATTAAAATGTGTTTTGCAAAAAGCAATTGAAGTTGGATAGTTAATGAGGCTGAAAATAAAAATAAATGCTGGGTGTTTTGAGAAATAAGGATAACATTAAAACTACACAACTGTATCACAAACAAATTTGGCAGACTTTTGGGAATCCAGAATTTTCTTCCCTCATTTCCTTGCTATGAAGGTACATTTCTGTCCCAGAGTTTTTCTTCATGTTTTTCTTGGATACATCTATTATTCTCATTCACCACAATGTAAAGCCATCGATCAACAAATTCTGTGTTTCTCCTCACAAATATGTAGCCCCTTCTCTGTACCCTTCACTCATTCTGTATCACAGTTGAGACTCAAAAAGGGCAAAACTTTGCATAAAATCAGAAATAAAAGTTTAAAGGACAAGGCAAACTATATTTTAATGGACCAGAGGTGATATTTGTGTGAAGCTAGAGAGGCTCACCAGGGAATAATGCTTATGAACATAAGGTCATTTACCCTTCAGGGACACTGCTATACTGTGTGCTCCACTCATGTGCTCTTGCCCAGCCTTCACAACAAAGCTCAGATTGTCTACATGATGTCTCTTTTAAATATAAAAAAATTGAATTTCTTGAAGTGACAGATCCAGATTTATTTGTCATTCTCACCAACTCCCCAAACCACAATCTTTCTACTATGGCCCATGTAACCTTTATGTGCTAATGAGTTTTGGATTTCACCCTGACTGAAGACAGAGGAAGATTTTAAGGATTGTAATGACATGATCAGATTTGTGGGTTTACATGGATGAAATATAGTTATGTAGAAGAAATATAAAGACATGGGGGAAGAAGAAAATGATTACAGAAAGATTTATAATTCTTACGAAGAATAAAGTAATCTTCCTAGACACTGGGGTTGGCTAGAATTTAGCCTATAAAAGTGTATCTCTTAAGACATAACTTCACTATCAATAGCCCACATTTAAAGGCATAAATGGCCATAATTATAAATTATTTTATCAAGTGCATATGATGCACCCCATTTCCCAAAGGAGATACTTTCTGGGTATGACAACACAAAACAGGGTGTTTGCCAAAGACTATCAATCCTACTGATAAGATGGGAGATAATGTTGCTTACAAAATTATTTTGTCTTTCAGAAAATTTCAGAAATGTCTACATTAAAATGTAAACTGTTCATCAGTCAGACTTGATTGATAAAATAGGGCTATGATTAGGAACTGCTTTTAAAAGACCTACATTATTGTAATGTTTGTTAAACTGATTGCTGCATTCTTCTATCATTCATTCAGAAAATTTTAGAATTTCATGCACTATATTCTTAACAGCATTCTAATAATATAGATATATAAGAAAATTAGAAAAATATAAAATAAATTATTTAGAACAAGATATGATCAATATAAGAGAGGTTTTAATTTTAGAGAAGAAAGTAGCAAAAGAACACTTTTTATATTAAAGCTTTTAAGTAAGAATATAACTGTGAATGAATAAAGATAAAGATAAATATTTTTCTTCTTTTATTTATACCAGAAAAATTAAAGATATTAGAGACTTTAATAATTTCTTATTCTGATTAATGCATCTTTAGTAAAAAGTTTAAAATATTCTGAAAATCTTAAATATTCATGCATTTAGATTCCTTACTCAAATATTTTATTGTCCACAAACTAAGAGGGTCAGAATTTTGTGAAACTTTTACCAACACAGAACAAATATATTAATATAAGAGGTAGTTACCCTACAAAAATTAAGACAAATTTTCTATTTGCAAGAATCATATAAATTTTATGTAAGAATCATGTAACTATCATGTATATATTTGCCAATCCCTCTTAAACCCTCTCTAAATTTAAATGTACCAGTCGACCTTTTTATTATTCTTAATTTATAGGCTAAATATGGTACATATTTATCTAATTTTCCATATGTAAAACTGAAAAAGAAATTAGTCTGCAAATCATTAACATTTTAGTTGTATTTTATTTTATTTTGTTATTCTACAATAATTATACATTATTCTTTATGTTTCTTCCAAGTCTCTAAGAATTACTTCAATATATATATATATTTTATTGATTTTTTACAGAGAGGAAGGGAGAGGGATAGAGAACTAGAAACATCAATGAGAGAGAAACATTGATCAGCTGCCTCCTGCACATCCCCTACTGGGGATGTGCCCAAAACCAAGATACATGCCCTGAGTATGCAGGCCAACGCTGTAGCCATTGAGCCAAACTGGTTAAGATTAAGAATTACTTTTTAAATAATGCCTAGGCAAGGCTGGATTCTTTTGAGAAGCCAAACCAATGTTGTATTTCTTACTTTAAATATTTTCATTTTGAATAGCAGTATCCTAAATTTTCCATTTTACTTATACAGTATAAGCAATGCATTGAATTGTTAAGGTGAATAGATCTTAGAACAGAGGGCCTGAGTTCAAATTCTAGTCCACATTAACTGAATTTGGAAAACTAGAAATTAAAGTATAAAATCAATTTCCAATCTTCATTACAATGAATGAATCTCTGTTCGGGATATGTTGAAGTTTAAATAATATAGGTAAAGACAGTTTGTTAATAATAGTAGATTATAAAATGTTAAAAGATAACTACTGTTTTATCTTGGCATTTTTTTTTTGTTTAGTTATTTTATATTTTAATTTATTCCTTTTTTAGACTTATGGGTTCCTTTACTGATTTCAAAGACAAAACTAAGTCTGCTGATACATATACAAAGTCTGTTTATTCATTACCTTGCCACAAGGGAAGCCATCTGTCATTTCTTACTTTTCAGCAGGGGTTTGAAGGAGTTAGAAAGGAGAGTACAGTTTATAGAGTAGAAAGAAGAATTACTAACATGGTCTATGGTTGGCAAATGTTTGTTTGGTGGAAATTTTGAAAGCAGAGAAACATTTTAGTTGACTATTTGGTACATCTAGCAGCTCTCAGTGGCAAAAGCGGGTAAGTTTGAGGTTATTTCAAAAAAGGAAGAGTTTTCAATTTTAGGGGCAGGGAGTTTTCACTGGCCAGGTATTTCCTGGAATATGTGGGAGTCACAGGAATGCGTTTCTGCTGTCAAGTGACATGAAGGTGCTTATGTGGAGTTAGGTGTCTGCCATGGCAAGCAGCTCCTCATTGACAATATATTGTACTTTGTCTTTATCAAGTTTCATAATTTTAGGTGACTACCACAAACCATGTATGCACAGCATTTATCATTCCCCAGTCTTAACATTTTCTGCTTTGGCTTATAGGGCATCATGCTATTCTCCCTAACTTTCTGCAGTGTCCTCTCTGCCTCAGTCTAATTGTTGTTGTTGTTTTTTCTCCTGATGTGTAAATATTTTAAAAATTCAGGCCTTGGTTATCTGTTCTCAATAGATTTTTTTTCTCCTTATGGATTCGTCTCTAAGTATTACAATTGAGAGGGAAGAAAACTAGATAATGTCATATGATTGCATGAAGGAAGACTCTAGGTATAGCTACTCAACACATAATAGTTACCTATATGGTAAGTTGTTTGCAACATCATAGTCCAACATCCAGGAGTTGCTCTCCTGGTCAAAGATCCCCTCCATGACTCCTGCTGTTGACTCTGTTATGTTGACCTCTACATCTGATTGGAAAATACTGCAGTCTACACTATGCCATGATGCCTTCTCTCTTCCTATCTTTACTTAACTCTACACTTCATGTGTTTTCAATTTACAGTACAGGATGTCCCTATATCTCTCCTCAACCACTGCCCTATCTCTGTTTTCAGAAAGTTATTATCTTTCATATCATAGAAACAGTAATCATGTAAAATTTATGTGGACAATACAATGCACCCTGAATGCTTCAAAATCCTGGACAAAGGGCATGGTGCCAGCAGTATCTGGCAAACGGGGCATGAGTACAAATGAAGCAGCCAACAAATTTGCTTTCATAGTCACAACTGGATTGCAGATAGTGACAAAATTCTTTCATAGTTTAGCCATTCTCAGATCTACTGTTTCATTGCTGTGTTCTTTTATTATCCTCTGAGGTTTAAATATTTTAGTATAGGAAAGACTATACTAAATTCTCATTTGGTGAAGATTAAGTGAGAAATTAACTCCAAATAGTAGTTATGTATGAAGCACATTATAAATATGCAGGAGATATCCATTGCTTCATTCAGTTCTGGAGTCAGACAATCACTGACTCCTCAAGGGAATCCATCTCTCCCTGTCCTAGCCACCAGTCAGATATTGGCCCCAAATGCCTGGACCTTCAAGGAAACTCAATGACCCCTTGATCTTGTGACTGAATGTGGCATTTTCTCACTACGTATTTCCATCTTTGGGGCGAGGGATTCACAATCAAATGCACTCCAAATAAATCATCTTTGCATTTTTTGCTTCATTTTGGATATTGGTGAACTTTCTGAATACTTTTTGGCTAACTTGAGATTTTATTTCATTAATTCCCAGGAGACTGGCCAAATTGATTAGAGTGTCCAATGCAATTCTTAGGGACTAGTTCTGTTATAAATATTCTATCTTTTATTCCAATTGTTTCATAAAGTGAAAATTTGCTTTTAATCGACTGCTAGTTTTCATCTCGTTACTGAAATGATTTTAACTAGAGAGCTTCTTGGAATCTATCCACTAATAGTATTAACTGTCTATATCAAATGAGTGATTTGAAAATTATATTGAAAGCTGATATGAACTGTGCTGCCAGTAACCATTTTAAAGAGAAAAAGCAATTCAAGAAGGTTTATGACTCTGATTCAGCATAAAAGTTAATGCTGCCTTTAGGTGTTTTATCTTCAGCTTTACATCCTGAAAACAATACGAGAGAGAACTAAACAGCTGGGTTGAGGTAGACTATAATCCAATATTTTTGTATATTTTGAGAAAATGTGAGGATGAAAACAGGGAAGGGTGACTATATGAGTAACTGCATGTGATGGGCAGTGTATGAACAGTTTGAATTTTGGAGCCAGTCAAATATTCATGTGAGAATGATAAAGTCTTATTAAATTTTAAAAAATCATAACTGACAAGTAAAATATTTATAATGCAGAATTGTAATATGTAAAATTAAATGCATGAATAGAATATGATTGTTGGATAGAGATGTTGATTTTTATTTAAAAAAGATAATAAGGGTTTTAGATTATGTAACGTCCTTGTTTATTTGATACTAAAATAAACATAGTTTTAAAAATTAATGGATTAAAAAAGGTAAGCCAGAAGCAGGTGATTATTCATTTATAAGGTAAGCTTATTAGATTGCTTCACTCAGCTTTTGGAAATTTTCTAAAACATTTTAGAAGTGAAGGATAAACTGAAAGGCGAGTTATAATTTTCTAACATCAAATGTGATGAAACGAAGCAGTGATGGTTTGAGAAGTTACTTGGAAAGATTAAGGGGCATATTAAACATTGGTGTCCATAGAACTGGCTCCTGAAGTGTTTATGAATGTACCAGATCACATTCCCAGAAATTCCGCCTCTGTTGGTTTAAGTATACTCTAGGAGTATGTATTTCTTTTTTATAACAGACATTATTTTTTAGAAAGGTTTAAGTTCATAGGATAACTAAGAGGAAGATACAGAGATTTCCCAAGTACTTCCTGGTCTCCCCTTTATCAATATCCCCCACTGAAGTGTACATTTGCTGCAATTGATAAGCCTATATTGACATGTCATTATTACCCAAAGCCCATAGTTTACATTACAGTTTACTCTTGGTGTTGTACATTCTATGACTTTTGACAAATAATACCCATCATTATGGTATCATACAAGTATTTTTACTGCACCCTAAATTCTGTGTTCTATCTCTCTCCATAAGCCATTGATCTTGCTACAGGACATCTTGATTGCGTCTAAGTTTTGGCAAATATCAATAAAGCTGCTCGAAGCATCTATGTGCAGTTATGTATGTGGACATCTGTTTTCAGATTATTTGGATACGTGCCAAAGAGCAAAATTTCTGAATCATCTAGCAAAAGTAAGAGGTAATTAAGAATTCCTCTGGAGCCCTGGCTGGTGTAACTAAGTGGTTAGAGCCTGGGCATGGACCGATCTCTGCTTTGGTTCCTGCATTGCAGGTTTGATCCCAGCCCAGGTCAGGGCACATGCAAAAGGCAATCAATCACTGTTTTGTTTTGTTTTGTTTTTGTTTGTGTGTTGTTTTTTTTTTTGGGGGGGGGCATTAATGATGTTTTTCTTTTTCCCCACTTCCTCCCTCCCTTCAACTCTCTCTCAGAATCAATGGAAAATTATTCTCAGGTGAATTCCTCTTGTTTTGCATGTTCTCCAGCATTCCGTGTCATCGCTGTTTTGGATTTTGACTTTTCTGATAATGTATAGTGAAATTTCATTGTGGTGGTTGTAATTCCCTAATGATATATAATGTGGAGCACATTTCCTATTTCTTGATTGCCACCTGTACATGTGTTTTTTTTAAGGGGTCTTTAAAGTATTTTACCCATTTTCTATTTAAGTTGCTTGGTTTTCTTATTGATGAGTTTTAAAAGTTCTTTGTATATTTTGAATAGATAAGTCATTTGCAATTTTTTAAATTATTTTTTATGGCTTGCCTTTTCATTCCCTTGACAGTGTGTTTCATAGAGTAGAATATTTTAGTTTTTATAAAACCCAGTTTATCAATTTTTTCTTTCATGAATATTGCCTTTGATGTTGTTTCTGAAAAGTCATCCTCATACCTGAGGCCATCTAGGTTTCTCATATATTATTTTTTAGGGATTTTAAAAGAGTCTGTCTTAATTGTTCAAGTTACAATAACTTGGTGGCTTAAATAACAGGAATTTATTTCTCATTGTTCTGGAAGCTGGAAATTTCACAATCAGAATGGTGGCTGATATGGTTATGATGAAAACTGTCTTTCTACCTTGCTGATGGCTATCCTTTTGCTTTCTCCTTATCAGATAGAGAAAGCTCTGGTGCATTTGTCTTCTCCGAAGGATGCTAATCCCATCATGCACCCATCTTCTACTAAAGGCTAATTAATTCCCCAAAGCTCCACCTCCTAATACTATTACATTAGTAGTTAATGTTTCATATTTGAATTTTAGGGAAATAAGAACATTTGATTTGTAATAGAGTCTTATATTTTTGTGTTTTACATTTAAGTCTCTGATCAATTTTGAGTTAAATCTTTGAAGTGTGAAATCTGCTTTAAATTCCTTTTTTTGCATATTAATATCCAGTTTTTACTGTACCATGTATTGAAAAGATCATCTTAACTCCACTGTTTTGTCTGCTTTCTTGTCAAAGACTGTTGACTATATTCTGTGGGTTTATTTCTGGGCTTTCAATTTTGCTCCATTGATCTATGTGCTTATTCTTTTGCCTAAACCATACTCTCTTGATTACTGTAGTTTTATAAGAAGTCTTAAAGTAGGGTAGTGTCAATTTTCCAACTTTATGCTGTTCCATCAATATTGTGTTGACCATTCTATAGGTTTTGCTTCTCTGTATAAACTTTAGTTGCAAATATCTAAAAAATAACTTGCAAAATTTTTTATTAACAATCGAGTTGGGAAGAACTGATATTATGATGATATTAAGTCTTCTTAACCATGAATATCAGAATTTTATAGTGTTTCTCATATAAATATTGTATATATTTTATTAGACTTATCCCTAAGAATAGCATTTTGGAGAGTTCTCAAGGATCCACCCCCCCTTTTCCCCGCACAAATTTTGTGCACTGGGTCTCTAGTATAAATATAAAGCTTTAAAACAGCTAAGGAGAAATATTATTTAAACATATTTTTTGATAACAGTGTTGGAAGAGACAGCATGGAATAGACAGAGAGGAAGTGGTCAAGGATAGAAGTATATTTACATGGGTCTGCTCCATGATTTTAGGGCCACTTCACTCCTTAGGGCCTCAATCAGTTTCTTTTAATCAAAAATAAAGATATTAGAGATGTTTCCTGCTACAAATGTTATCTATCTATAAATGAGAGAAGGTGCCTTGCATTCTAAAAAAATAGAAAACTAAAGTCAAGAAACTTAGTTTTCCTTCCACATTAATCTTTGTTATAATTTTGGGCAAGTTACATAATGATCTTTTGAAATATTTTCACCTTTAAAAATGTCCCCTAAGGTTCTTCAGTATTAAAGGTATATGATATTATGATTATATTTTTTGGTCACGTTGCTATTTATACTTACAGGTCAAGCTGCTACTGGATTGGTTTAAATCTGGGCTTGATCCCAATAAAGAAATGAATGCCCTGCTTTATGTTTTAAATTGTTATGTTTATATTTACCTCACTAATGATTTTTCATCCTCTGACACGAGATTCAGTGCTAGGCAGGTAATTCACTTATTTTCTCTCAGGTCCCATCCATTCTTCCATGTTCTCCTTGGCCAGATCCTTCCCTACAGTCCTTGCAGTCCTTGCAGTGGGGCTCACGTGGAGACTCTGAGCCTGGGAAGAGGAAACTTGTTCCTACCTTTAGTCTTCTATCTGCTTGGAGTTACCTGAGCATTTCCCTGGCCTTGTAGAAGCACTTCCTTCCTGGAGCAGTGGGATCATTTGCATATTTTAATTAACATTTAAAACATAGCTTGATTGTGAGTTTTAGAGAAACCAATGCCAACTAACAAGTGGGTTTCAGCCCCATGGGGACCCTCCTCTAAAAGACATCTCACCAGGTGGACAGCATCCCCTCTTCAGAGGTCTGAGTTTCAGCTGCTTAGGGTCCCCCCTTATTAACATTTTTAAATTGTGCCAGCCTCTTCTATTGTTCCCTCACCTCTAGATTAGTAGCTATTAATTAAGTTCACTGTGTTCATAATGCCTAAGAGATTCCCCACCCCCCCATTCTGATACTTAGTTAAAACATTCAAACTTAGTTAACCATTCCTTATCTTAAATTCCCTCTGTACAAAATACTAATGTGGGTTCTGCCTTCTGATTGGCCCTCGATTGATACAATCTCTTGGTTTGTCAATGTTTAATATGTTGAAAGACTATGGAGCAAAGTTACTTAAATGTACTTGAATGAAGTCAGAATTCGGTGTCACAGCAGACAGTGGCTTACCCTAGAGAATAGGAGATTTCAAATATTTGCACAAGCTAAAAGAGTGTATTGAATGTTTGCTTAGCTTTCCAAACAGCTTAGCTAAGAAAATCCTCCTTCTCCAATGTTTATATGGATATTGTATTCATTAATTTGGTTTCTTAAAAAATGATTTCATTTTGTTGTTTCTAAGTTGCCATCTTAAATTTTAATTGCACTGACAGATCTGTGTTCTATTTGTTCAATATACATTCCCTGATTTTTAATATGCAATTTAAAACAAAGTAGATTTTTTTCATTATAATTCCAATATTCAAATATAATCTCACCCTCTCCAACAAAAAAAACATATTTTATAACCTAATTGTGTTAATCAGATTCATGGCAATTGACTCTTTAAAAACAAAAAAACATGTGTACTTGAAGCCTATATAATCTTATTATACAGTGTCACTCCAATAAATTTAATATAAAAACAAACACAAGGTTAAAAGTTTTTTGTTTATACTGTGTATTTCTCAAACACTTTATAGTTACATAGAAGTGTATTTCTATTACTCCGTAGCTGTTCTACCAAAAGATTAGCAAGGAAATCTTGATTTTCTCTTCTAATTGCAACTTTATACTTTTCTACAAACTTCTCAAATTATGGCTTAATATGAACTAGGTGAGTCATAAAGAATTTTATAATTTATGTTTTCTCATGTATTTATTTAAGTGCTGCTTCATTAATATTCATAAATTAATATTTATTATTTTCAAAATGTTTATTTGTTACTTAGACATTTGGTACTAGATGTATTTTTTAAAAATATATTTTATTGATTTTTTACAGAGAGGAAGGGAGAAGGATAGAGAGCTAGAAACATCAATGAGAGAGAAGTATTGACCAGCTTCCTCCTGCACACCCTCCACTGGGGATTTGCCTGAAACCAATGTACATGCCCTTAACTGGAATGGAACCTGGGTCCCAGATTGAAGAGGGTGCAGGCTGGGCTGAGGGACACTTCCTCCCCACACATACTTGTGCACAAAAATCATGCACAAGGCCTCTAGTACTAGAATAAAAAGACTTATTCAGGGCAACTGTATTTACATGTGATGTTTCCTGATCACAGCACATGACAGTTATTTTTTGAGGTTTTTTATTTTTTTTACAACTCTCTTTCTTCACGCTTTTCTTTTTCAACTCCTATTTCTGGCAAATAAGTGATCTACTTTCTTAGTAAGGCATATAAATGTACCTTTGATTCTAGCACTTTTATCAACTAGTAATAACTTCTTATATTATTAATAATGTTTATGTTATTTTATTATGTATTTTCAAAAAAATTTTACTTAGAAACTAAGAGTCACAACTTATAAACTCATGAACTAGTGTTTCAACAATTGGGTGACATTTCTTTCTAGCTCAATCTTAGTTTTGGTAGAGTGTGCTCACTCACTGGTATAAATTTAATAAATTTAACAAACCAAATTTCTCCTGGTTTATTCTCCATCTCTACTATGGGTTACTTGAATCATTTGCACGTTGAGTCATATTTTACAGATGGGTAGTTTTCTTTTTTTTAAGTAAAATTTTTAATTTAAAATTTCCCATCACCATTTATTCCCTCTATGCCCTCTTCCACTTCTAACCATCCTCCTTCACCGTTGTAATCCCCACACTGCTGTCCATGTCCACGAGTTCTCTCTTTCTCCATTTATTTATTTATTTATTTATTTATTTATTTATTTATTCATTCTATCTTTTCACCTTCCCAACCCCCTCAAGCTGTCAGCCTGCTCTCTATCTCTGAGTCTATCTCTATTTTGCTTGGTAGTTCAGTTTGTTCATTAAATTCCACATATGAGTGAAATAATATAATGCATGTCTTTCTCTGACTGGCTTATATCACTTAACATAATGTTCTCCAGGTCCATCCATGTTGTCACAAAGGGTAATATTTTGTTCCTTTTTACAGCAGGGTAGTATTCCATTGTGTAAACGTACTACACTTAAAAAAAAAAAAATATATATATATATATATATATATATGTTTTTATTGATTTCAGTGAGGAAGGGAGAGGGAGAGAGATAGAAACATCAATGATGAGAGAACATCATTGATCAGCTGCCTCCTGCACACCTGCTACTGAGGATCGAGCTTGCAAACTGAGCATGTGCCCTTGACCAGAATCGAACCCGGGACCTTCCAGTTCATAGTCCAATGCTATATCCCCTGAGCCAAACCAGCTAGTGCTGTACTATACTTTTTTTTTTTTTATCTATTCATCTACTTATGGACACTTGGGTGGTAATTTTCTGATTTAAAAACTGTCATGTTACCATAATTATACCCATGACTGTGCTTTTCAGATGACCAATTAGTAAACATATTTACTGAATTGATTTTCTTACAGCTATATTCTGTACCAAAAAGTAAAAGAAAACTAAATGACATTTTTCTCAATCTGGTATCTCCATATGTTATTGTCCTTTTTAACTTCTCTTACTTGAAAGCACTAACTTCATGTAATCAATATTCAGTGGAATTATACTTTTAGCAATATCTGAATAGCATTTTATTAAAAAACTTTCTTCTGAGAACAGTTAATAAGGGCAAAATTAGGGGACAGGAAAAATATTTTAAAGTACCATGTCAGCAAATTACAGTCTTTTTTTTTAATTCAGAAAAAGTATATCCTAATTTTTATGAGTGACCTTCTGAATCAATTTCAGATTGTTAGAGTGTATCAGGAAGTGCTGCAGATGAACTCTAGGCTTATTTTAAATATCTGAATTGATTTGCTTAGAACTAATTTTTAAGTTTTTTTCTAATAACATTTTTTAAAATATATTTTTTCTTCCAGTAATGAAATTTCTTATATTAGAACAAAACTCTGGGTTTTAATTTTATTCTGTCTTGATCAGAACCTATCCCTGTAATAGTCTCCAGAACTCATCTCCACATCCTGTCAGGATAAGTGGACCTTGCCTCCAAAATTCAGAGCATCTTACCTATGCCTCGCTTTAGAATCTGTAATGAATTATAAAATCATTAATTTTTATATTTTGTTTGGATTTTGTATTTTGCCTTGATTTTATATTTATATGAATTTGTACAACAGTGGGGTCCCTCAGCCTGACCAAAACCAGCTCTCCGACATCCCCCAAGGGGTTCCAGATTGTGAGAGGGTACAGGCCAGGTTGAGGGATCTCACTGATGCATGATGGGAGCTGGGGAGGAACGCAGGAGGTTGGCCAGCCAGGAAGGGCCTGCAGAAGGGATCCAAGGCATGTCTGGGCCATCTCCCTCAGTCATATTCAGCTGGACCCCAGCAGCAAGCTAACCTACTAGTCAGAGAATCTGTCCCCTAGTGATCATTGAATGTTATAGTGACTGGTCGACCAACCAACTGTCTGCCCCTGCTGGTCAAGACTCATCACAGCCAGTGGTAGAGTGGCCTTAACATATTATTAGCATATTACACTTTGAATGGTTGAATGGTCAACTGGACACTTAGCAAATTAGGCTTTTATTATATGATAGGATATCTTTCATAATAGTCAAACTTCAAAAAATTAGACATCAAGTCTGACTTAAGTGTCTCCAATACCTAGAATATTGCATAGAACAAAGTAAGAGAAATAATCATCTAATGGATCAACTGAAAGAGAATGTGGAGGATGAATTTTAAAGGGTATTAGCAGAATCTGTGGTCAAGGGTAATGCTTGCTATAATGTATGCATATTCTTATTTGTAAAGATAAATTATGCTTCCTAGGTTATGTATATAACACAAATAGTGCACTTGCCATTAACTGACTACTCAGTGAATCCAGGTGTAAATTAATAAGGTATACCTTTCCATGGTATAACCAGACAAAGTCAGTATTTTTAGTATGTGATCCATTAAATTATTCCCCTATCCCTCCAAACATCAAACATTATAAATATAACATAAAGTTACTTTATAATTAAGAATTAAATACTTTTCAAAATATTACATAGTAAATTTAAAACAATTTCAACATTCATATTCTATATCAATGGACATTAGTTATCACCCTTTAATCTAACCTGAGTTAAATTGGAAAACAAAAGTAAATTTTATCCTGTCTCCCACAATTAAGTCTGAAACTTTTGTGATTCTGTCATGTCATTCTGTTGTTGACACAGTTTTGCCTCAAAACATCTCAGTTTTCTAAATAATAACTAGCTACTTGTCCTTCTCAAGGGAAAACAAAATGCATAATTTTGCTTTTGCTAATTCTGATTATCTTTGGATACTGCACAACACACTATTTCTGTTTTATGTGTCAAAATAGGAAAAGAAAAAATAGTTTAAAGTGCTCTGTTTATATGAAACAAGCAAAAAGGGATTATAGTTCATGGATTACAATGCTATGCTACTCACCAATATACATATTGTTAATGTATATTTTTCATTGCTCGGATATCACTCTAGCGATTGCTCATTTTAACCATTCTATGAAACTAATTCATGGTTCCCTTCTTTACCACCTTTTTGGGTTTTTTTGTACACATAGTATTGTTTTATTAAAAATGTAAAAATGTGTTTTGTTTAAGAGGGAGAGGAGGGAAGAAATTAACCAAAGAACTTATATGTATACTAGAGGCCCAGTGCGTGAAATTTGTGCACCAGGGGGTCAGGCCTAAGCTGGCAGTCAGACGACCCTCTTGCAATCCAGGATCCCTTGCTCCTTACCACTCAGCTTGCTGCTCTTACCAGCCATGAGCCTGGCTTAGGCTGAGCAGTCCCCCTGTGGGAGCACACTGAACACCAGGAGACAGCTCCTGCATTGACGGTGAGTGTGCATCATAATGACCAGTGTTCTAGCCGTAACAGTTGCTTAGTCTTTTATTATATAGATATGCATAACCCATGGACAGTCAATAATGGATGAAGTCCTGGGGCAAGGACAGTTGTAAGGTAAAGGGGGTCATTGGAAAAAATGGGGGGGGGGTGTCTGTAATACTTTCAACAATAAATATAAATAAATAAAATATTACTATCACCCAAGACACTTTAAACTTGATAGCAAGTAAAGCAGGAAGGTGAAGGGAACAATGATTTGAGGATATTTATATAATCAGCTAATTCTAAGAAAAAGAAACCTTACATTTTCAATTCACAAGATTTTTACATTGGCGTTTTGGGGCTAGATGGTGAGAGAAGCCAGGTGTGTGAACTTCTCCTCTGGAAGCAAAATGAACACAAAGAAGAAGCAAATGAAAAGGCCACATCTGTGTCTCAAATTGGAATAATAGGATTTCATCCCCTATCAGTAGGATCCAATAGGGCTGACAAGCATGAAGGCAGGAAATGGTATCACACAGAGATCATAATCAGAGCACCAAGCAGTAAGTTCTCATATTAAAGAGGCCATCACCAACTATTTTTTTCCCCAAGCTGCAACAATGAGGCAAAAACACACTTCGCTCATTTCTTAATTTTAGGACATTTTCCCCCCTCAATAGCCAACAACATGATTTTTGTACATGCTGCCTCATCTCTTTGTTGATGAGTCTGCAGTTTCCATTTAGAACTTTATATTGGGTATGTTTTTGCAATCTATGAAAAGATAGTCAACTTTCAATATTATTAATGTTAATAAAATCTCACTTCAGATTTTAATACAGAATATACTTCACCCTAAGATTTCACTAGAAAAAAATATTAAATTATCCTAATAATCTACTTCATTTAATCTTAGCAGTTTCCTCTTTTTATGAATTTATGAAACTGAAAACTTATAGTATCATTTTTAATAAGACATAACAATTCTACCATGCTCTTCTCATTTTTGATGATTTTTATCACTTTTATCTTGCAATTGGAAGCATCTATTGGTGGGGAAAAACGATATTTTATCTGATCTAAATTTTTCTTGAACATTTAGATTAATAGGTATATTTTTTAATATTGAAATATGGAATTTTAGAATGTTTACTGAGTTTATATATGAAATCAAATAAGTACCTGTACACCATTCATCATGGATAAGAAATTTTAGGCAGATTTTGAGAAAAGTATTTTTCACTATATTGTATCTATCTAGGTTTATCTGTTTTAAAATCTCCTGTAACCCTTGGTTAATATGTACATTCATCCAGAGTTTAAATGCAGAGATTATGGGCATAGAATCTTCATGTTTTAATTGAAATTTTACATAGTAAAGTTTGAGAATTATAGTCTTAATATTTTCCATATTTCAAATTTAAATATATAGTCTAGAAACATTACCTACTTGAAAATCATTTTTAATAATAAAACCATTAATAATACAAAACTAAACATTTTAAAATGAGTTAAGCCAGAATAATCCAATATATTTATCTAGAAAAAGGAATTTTATTAGATGACATAAACTTATAACATTTTTAAAAATTATGAGTTTTAAGTATTTTATAAAATTAATATTCAAAATAATAAACAAATAAGTAGCACTTATGGCTTACATATATGGCCTTGTTCTAAGTGATTTACGTATACACCTTTCTTAATCTTCACACTACCCAGTGGGCTTGGTGTATATTTTAGCCCTGTTTTATGGAGGAGAAAACTGAAGCACAGAAAGTTTAAGGAATTTACTATATGCAAAAAAGGACAATGGAGCTCCTTGTGCTTTCCAATTTATGTTAATTGCCCAAGTGGAATGACATTTAAACAGTCTAATAATTGTGCACACAGGATCTATGTACAGGGTGAGGCAAAATTAGGTTCACATTTGTTCATATGAAAAATAATACAATAAATAATAAATAATAATACAATAATACACTGTGTTTTACTTACAACTGTAAACCTACTTTTGCCCTACCCTATATGTGGAAACTTAATTTACATTTT
The DNA here is from genome assembly GCF_014108245.1 of Pipistrellus kuhlii. NCBI lineage: Eukaryota > Metazoa > Chordata > Mammalia > Chiroptera > Vespertilionidae > Pipistrellus > Pipistrellus kuhlii. The sequence continues at coordinate 39,495,774 of NW_023425584.1, forward strand.
AAAATTATATATCATACATACATAAAAAGGAAATAGTTTTATGAAAACAGTACAAATATAATATTTCATGATATTTTATAATGGATATTATTTATTTAACTCTACCTACTTTGTAGGAAATAATATTAATAAAAACATTAGAAAAATGTAAATGCCTAATAAGTTATTTTCTAACCATCCTCAATGATTTATCATTATTATTTAAGCATTGATTTACTTACTTTGTATATTTTTAATGCATTTTTATTGATTTCAGAGAAAAAGGGAGAGGGAGAGAGATTGAAACATGAATGATGATAGAGAATCATTGATAGGATGCCTTCTGCACAAATTCTACTGGGAATTGAGCCTGCAGTCTGGGCATGTGCCTTGACAGGGAATCGAACCATGACTTCCGACTTCCTGGTTCATCATTAGATGCTCAATCACTGAGCCACACCAACCAGGCTTTACTTTGCATTTTGAATGTAATGATTTAAAAGGGGTTTGAGATCAACTACTTAGTAAAACTTGTGATAAAAAGTTAAAAATGTGCCGAAACCTGTTTGGCTCAGTGATAGAGCATCGGTCTGCGGACTGAAAGGTCCCAGGTTTGATTCCGGTCAAGGGCATGTACATTGGTTGCAGGCACATCCCCGGTAGGGGGTGTGCAAGAGGCAGCTGGTCGATGTTTCTCTCTCATCGATGTTTCTAACTCTCTCTCCCTCTCCCTTCCTCTCTGTAAAAAATCAATAAAATATATATATTAAAAAAAAAGTTAAAAGTGTTATGTGGGGGAAAAGGAAATACTGTTTCAATTATATCTGAGGAAGGAGGAGGTGCTAGAAGACATTAATAGACATATTAAGCCTCAACAGTTAAGTTCCAGGGCATTGAGGAGAATGAAAAACAGTGAAACATTGCTTAAAATAATCAACATTATTGTGGAACAAAATAAAAATGCCATCTGGGTAAAATAATAAAACTTTAATAATCATAGTTTGTTCAAATTGAAGTTTATGTTTTATTAAGTTAAGCATTTGAAAACAATGCATAATAAAGAATCACACATTTTTAATTGATTTTATAAACAAATCGTTGCAGTTCATAATTTTCCCAAAGGCTAGTGAACTACATGCTCTAAAGTCCTAGAAGTCAATTAATACTAATAAACACCACAATTAATGCTGATAACATATTCAAAGTTCTACTGATCCTCATTAAAAACTTTCTGGATCCAAAGAGGATTTTGTAAATATTTTTATACAAATGGCTCTGTTAGGCTTAGAAGCCTGCCTCCACGGAGAGGCATAATGCAAAGAACTGAAAGGCTATTCTGGCCAGTATGGCTATAGCTTCTCTCTGATTCTTGTCCTGTGGAATATACAACTGCCTAAATATCTATGATAATAATCTATAATAATAAAAGTGTAATATTCTAATTAGATCAGACATCCTTCCGGCCCACCTTCTGGTTGAAGCTGGGGCTACGAAGGAAGCCTGGGTCCCAAGTGCCAGAGAGAAGGCAGTCAGGAGAAGGATGGCCTACTCTTGCACCAATTTCATGCCTGATGCCTCTAGTTTACTTATAATTGGTTTAATTTTTGGTAATGTGTGACTTTCAAGGAATCTGTCCTTTTCAACCAAGTTGATAAATTTAGAGATATGCATATTTTTACCATATTCTCTTCCTATATTTTGAGTGTCTGCAGGATCTGTGATGTGTTTGCCTCAGTAATGAAGTTTCTACTTGTTTACTTATTTTTTAGTTTTTCCCCTCAAGGTGGTGTTATTTTTCTTCTCTAATAATTTACATTATACCTGCTAAGCAGAAAGAATAAAGGATTGCCACCTTGATTCATTAGGGAATCAGCTAAAGTAGGTAAATTTTAGTCTACCTACCTGTGATTTATCTTTAGAATTAAGGAATAACCTTTGAAATTCCAACTATGAGTCCAGGCAATCACTGGGGTCCCTTCTGAGCTGTATAGCTTATATCATTGGGATTGAAAGGGTTCCTGAATTTCTGCTCTATTTTTACAAAGCGTTTTACTTCTTAGTCTTGTCTAGCTTCTGAGTGCAGCCCATGTTTTGAGGGCAAACAGATGACACATTACCGTCTCTCTCCCGCCTTTCTCCCCAGGCTCCTCATCCTTCTAATTTTCAGTATCATTTCACAAACCCTCTCACATACTTATTTTTTTCTCCACATCTTCAGATTTGCCCTCAGCTAAGGAAACCCAGATCCTGAGCCTTTTCTATAGCAGACAGAATTGTCAAATGTCTCAGAAAAAAATGCAGGTACCATCGGGCAAGAGGATATCACAATCACACTTCTTTACCATTCACCATTAGCCCTTTGGCCATGGTCCTTCCTTTCAAAGTCTAATTTCTCCATCAGATATCTGATGTCTTCAACACACAAACATTTAAATCATTATATAATAATCCTACCTAATAAAAGAGAAGAATGCAAAGTAACAGTACCTCCGCCATGTCCGTAAACCACGCCCACCAGCCAATCAGTGTGAGCATGCAAATTAACCTAACCAAGTTGGCGGTTAATCTGCATACCCAGGCCAGAGTGAAGACTGAAAACCGTGTAGAAAGAAGTCAAGTGCGACAGAAGGGAGCGAAGTTGCAAAGCAGCAAGCAGGCCGGGCTGTGGGGAAGAAGGAAGGGAAGCTGGGCGAGAGAAGGGTGGGAGTCAGGTGTGGCAGCGACCACAGCAGGAAGCCCTATTGCAGGAATCTTCCTGCAATGGGCCTCTAGTACAATTAATAATAATGTGTATTGCATATAATGATTGTAAACAACTGCTACTAGTTTGTGTTTTATTGTTATTCTAGAGTGTACTTAGTAAAAAAAAAAAAAAAAAGGCTTCCTGTAAAACATTGTGCTGTATCATGATAATTATAGCTTTGTACCTCTAAGGTTTACTGTATCTCTTAATTGCACCATTTTTCTGTGTGCTTGATTTGATCTTGTGTTTTGTGCAGTAACATGCTACAAGGGCTAGTCCATGCAACCTACATGTAGAGTAGACTATACTAACTCGGTTTGTGTAAGTGCTTTCTATGAGGTTCACACAATGACAAAATTGTCTAACAACTCATTTCTCAGAAATGTATCCCCATAGTTAAGTGACATAGGAGTGTAGCATAAATAAACACATCCACACACATTTTACTTGATTTTTATCTCTTTGAAATGCTTTTAATTTCTACCTTCTGATGCTTATTTGATGCAGTTCATATTAATTTTCTTAAAGTCCTAAACTAACAAGATTAATGTACACTTGAGTATAAAATGTTTGTGTGCTCTGACTGGTTTCAAAAGCAGAATTTTCAGTTAATATTTTGGCAAATATTCTCTTCTTGGGTTTTGTACTTTTGTATAGTGTCAAAATAATGAATGACCATATTAAAGACATTTCTACATGTCTCATTGAGGATATAACATAGCAAATTAATTCTCATCAGGCACCAGATGAAAAAAAACCTGTTTTTCTGAAGGTACTGTGAGTCATCTTATTAAAAAGTGAGATGAGTAGAATTAACCTTTTTACAGACTGGTAGAAGACTCTGAGCTAACTTTTAGAATCAAGAGTTTCTAAATAGATGCTTAGGTCATCTAATTAGTTTTTAGTAAATTTAGCTTTTTCCACCTTTATTTATGCATTGTCCTTTAGTCTTTATTTTTAAGGTTTTTGCTGTGTTCTTGGTATTATAATCAGTGTAACTATATTCTAATTTACTTTATGGCTCTCTATGAAAAATTTTAAAATAATTTTGATATTGGTTACATAGAACTAGAAAATGTGTATCTCTACAGTTTCTTGAAAAATTATACTAAATAAATTTACCCATATGGCTAACAAACAAATTATGTTACATTATGCAAATTTTAAACAGAAATGCTCATTTTTAATCCAAATGAGAATATTTCAATTTAGACTAATTTGGAATTGTTTTCCAAATTATCTAATTAACCAGAGGGGAAACAATTGTTAGTTTTTATTTCCTTATTTTAAATCAATTAAAAAACATGCAAAATAACTAAAAATAAGAAAGATAATAAAAAGTTGTTTATATATAATGAAAAGTTGTTTGAATATATATATATTCCCATCAACTACACTCAAACAAATATAGAATATTTCTTTTTTAAAATTAAACATATTGAGAAAATTTCTTATAGTATATTTTAATTGAACTATTTTGTCTTTATGCAAACTATTCTTCTTGGCAGACTCATAGAAATGTTGTCAGATTTGGCCATCAAAGTTAATATTTTCTTGTTCCATGAGTAGTTCCAACAGATAGCTTTTCATATTCTCATTATCTTTTGGTTTGTTTGTTGTTTCTTAATACCCTTAAACACTAATTAATATGGCAGTAAATCTATACTTGTTTGTTCTTTCCAAAATTAGGCTATTGTGGATCCCTGTGGCAATTTCTTATTATAAAAGGCTGAAAGTAATGATTTGTTTTCATAGAAGTTATGTGTAATATATTTTTGAAGATACAAGCTTATATATAAAGCCCTAAATAAAATTTATTAATCCTTGCTTTACTTTCCTATAATATAGCCATTAACCATATGTGGACATTTAAATTAAAATTAATTAAAAGAAAATAAATTAAAAATTCAGTTCTCTGTGTTTCTAGCTACATTTCAAGTGCTCAGTAATGAATTGGGGCTAGCTGCTATTACATAGGACAACACATGTATGCAACATTTTTATTAGAAAAAGTCCTATGGAATAGAACATGACTAAATTATTTATATTGGAAGTTTCTGTTTAATAGCATGACTTTGCATGACAGCATCATACAAAATGCAATAAGCATGCTCTTTCCCTCTGTGTTTAACTGAGGATCTTTTAGATTATTATGAATACATGTATAAAGCTCACAAAATTCAACATAAGCAGCAAAAAACATTTTTTTGCTAATTTCTCTTATGAAAAAAAATCCTATTTTAGTTTTTCAAAACAAAACTAACCTCTATAAAGTTTTAAAATTTTCAAGAGAATCTATTTCTTTAAGTACACATACATTCTAGAAAGTTTATCATCTTGGAAATGTTTTAATATTTACCAGTTTGGAAGCAAGATGTATGCCTAAATAGATAAAATGACTTTAAGATAATTTATAGTTAAGGGATTGTGTTAGATACTGTTCCTGAGGGTGATTTGTAGCTATTATAGAATAGTTATGCAACCAAACCCAAACCTATATGAATGTTATTGTCTTCACAAATCTCCATTCAAATATCTGTTAAGTTCAACATAAAATATTCTTCTTTTCCCTCCATATTTCATTATAGAGAGAAGATTCATTTTTTCACTCAGCCATTTATTCAGCCAAAAATGTGTTGAAAACCCGAGATAGCATTGTAAAGGTTATCCTATATACTAAAAGCCTAATATGCTAAGTGTCCAGTCATCCAGTTGTCCACTCAACCAATCAGAACGTACTATGCTAATGATATGCAAGGCTGCTCAACTGCTTGCTATGACGTGCACTGACCACCAGGGGGCAGGCGCGCCAACCAGTAGGATAGCTTGCTACTGGGGTTCAGCCAATTGGGTCTGAGCAAGATGAGCTGGGCATGCCCTAGAGGCCTCCCTCAATCCCTCCCTGGCTGGCCAACCTCCTTCATCCCTCCATAGCCCTGATGGTGCACTGTTGGGGTCCCTCAGCCTGGCTTGCACCCTCTCTCAATCTGTAACCCCTTGGGAGATATTGGAGAGTTAGTTTGGCCCGATCCTACAGGCCAGGCCAAAGGACCCCACTGGTGCATGAATCTGTGCTCTGGGCCTCTAGTGAATAATAATCAGATATAAAACTACCCCTTTGAAAGTCTTATATTCTTGTATGAAAATTCAGATATATAAACACACCCATCACATATACAGAATTGAATATAGAAAGAGTAAATTGCTATAAGAAAAAATATATAAAGTGTATATATACAGGGGGAAGGCAAAATAGGTTTATAGTTGTTCATATGGAAATGGACCTTAATAAGTAATAATGATAGAATAAACTGTGTTTTGTATACTCACAACTATAAACCCACACATATATGTATATATTAATACATTGCCTGGTACAAGGAAAATTCCAAATCAATTTACTATTATTTATGTTATAAATTAAGAATTCAGCCGAAGCCGGTTTGGCTCAGTGGAAGAGCGTCGGCCTGGGGACTGAAGGGTCCCGGGTTTGATTCCAGTCAAGGGCATGTACATTAGTTGTGGGCACATCCCCAGTGGGAGGTGTGCAGGAGGCAGCTGGTTGATGTTTCTCTCTCATCGACGTTTCTAACTCTCTATCCCTCTCAATTCCTCCCTGTGTAAAATCAATAAAATACATTAAAAAAAAAAAAAAAAGAATTCAAAGAGGAGGAATTTATTGATAGGTATATAGCCTTTCAGTTCTGTAGACTTAGAGGCTGATTTAAGCCTTAGCCAGTTTGGCTCAGTGGATAGAGCATTGGCTTGTGGACTGAATGATTCTGGGTTCGATTCCAGTTAACAGCATATACCCATGTTGTGGGCTCAATCCCCAGAAGGGGCATGCAGGAGGAAGCTGATAAATGATTCTTTCATCATTGATGTTTCTGTCTCTCTCTCCCTCTCCCTTCCTCTCTGAAATTAATAAAAATGTATTTTATAAATACATACATACATACATACATACGTACATGCATAAATAAAAATGGCTGCTTAAAGTAGGTACCTAAGAGGGTGTCCAGCAGCATATTAAAAGTACAACTCAGACAAAAACATGCAGTCAATCATACATTTTATTCATTTAAGGGAAGGACTTGTGGAAAATGAAAGCTGAGATTAACAATGCTAAATATACTTCTCTAGTATTAGTAAGACAATAAGAAGCTTGATTTGTGTTTAAATTCTTCACACACACAAAAAAACCAAACAAACAGCTAACTGCTATTATTTCCAGCATACCCCTTCTTGGTATGGCTCCAGAAACATGGGAAACAATTCATCATCTTCCCTAAAATGCATTCTTCATTCTGTGTTTCCTACTCAGTAGTTTAAGACAGATACTCAGAAGTTATTTTAAATTCTTCCTAGTCATTCATCTTTAACAGGACATTAAACCTTCAGTCTCATTGCAACTATGTTCTAAACCTCTCTGGAATCTGCCTTGTCCCCTTTGTCCTCATGCCTTTATTTTATTTCATGTCATATGCCTCTTCTATCATGTTTATTCCCAACTACCAGCAGAATACTCAGACTTCTAAACAAGTTCCCCAAGTCTCGTGTTCCTTTACTTGAACATGTCAAATAAACAAGTTTTCACAATGCCTGCTCTGCTCTACCACAGCAGCAGACACGAGGTTAGATTAAGGCACTCCTGAGAAACAGTAGGCTTCTCCCAGCAACACGTGTATATTGCTTTGAAGAATAGTAGAGAATGTACAGCAACAATACTTTTAGAGAAACAGCATAGAGAGTTCCCATGTCTTCCAGTTTCAGACACAGCCTGGATAATTCAGTCACTCCAATTTGGGACATGTGTATTAAAGAGAGACAAATATGGGCAGACACAAATTATTTCAACTCAGAGAAGCCATCATTTTGGGAACCTCTTAATCTTTCATGCTAAGGCAGGCATTCAATCCCTTCAGGAGTAATGGACTAATTCTTATTCTCTGGTTTAGTTGTATCTTATTAATTTGGGTTATTTTCTACGTAATAAATTACCTGACAAAGGGTACATACAAAATTGTACATGAATGTTTGGAGTAGTGTTTTTCATTATAGTCTAAAAGTGGAAACAGCACAGATGTCCATCAAGTTGGATGAGTTTTGACAACTGTTTACAACCATGTAAGGACAATACCAGTTGAGGTATAGAACATTTTAATTCACCCCCAAAATCCACTTCTGCCCTTTTGCATTGATTTCTCTACATCTATCCCAGGAAACTGTGACTAGTGCCATTTTTTAATTGAAGAATAGGTTGGAATAAGGTTTCCATGTGAACATATCTTATTGGAACTTTACATATATATGTTCATAAATATATAATATGTAATGACATATATGAAAATACCTATTTTACAAATCCTAAATTTATGAAAACATAAAATCTAGAAAGAGGAAAACATTATAATTCTGTTGTGAATGTGAGCTATTAATCAACATAGAGATATTACTTGTGGAATCAAATGACATCATGATGAAATTAAGAACGAAAAATACTGACAGACAGAATCCAAAGCTAGGGTGACATTTCACCAACCCGCGTTGGGAGAGAAAAGGCGGTGACATCAAACAGTTTTGTTTGTAGATTTTTCCACATTATCAAAATGTTTTCTGCTGTTAAATTTGAGCTATTCCTACAAAGAAAGTAAATGTTCCTAAATTTATAATCCTAGTACATTTTATACACATCCTATGGATAGTATTTAGAAGAAATAACAAATTTTAGAATCAAAAGATTTCTTTCAATAGGCAGTTTTGACACATCATTCTATATAATAAAGGGCTAATATGCTAATTATCCCAGAGGGCAGAATGACCTTCTGGAAAGACCTTCCAGAAGGACCAGTGGGTGAGGGGGTAAGGGGGGAGTGTGTGGAGCCTAGGGTCTTCGAGGCAGTCAGGCTGTGAGGGCCACACCCCTTGCACAATTTTCATTCATTGGGCCTCTAGTTTGGTATAGTTACCTTAACTTTGCTAGATCAAAATACTATGATATTCAAGTATTCCCAAAGTACTACATGAAGATTGCTTAACCCTGACACCAAATTCCTCTTAGGAATGTAGAGAGAATGAAATCTATCAGACGTAAAAATTATAAGAAAAATAGTAACAAATGGAAACAAGCAATATACAAAAACAGATCCTATAGTCTATTGAATTTGGGTCTATACCATTATTGCAAGTGGTTAAACTCTAGAAAATGAATCAGCTGAAAAATTATTTAGCAAAACTAAATTCGCAGAAAAGATAATCTGATGTAATTACACACCTACTCACGGTAAAAGTAATCCTGTAAAGCAGGTGTTTAAAATGTGCTAGCACCATGGAGCACACACCCATGCCTCCTGTGTTTCTGCTATTGCAGCGAGAAAAGCTTCCCGGAGCGGATGCTGCTCCTTCAGCCAAGACCCACATTTAGCAAAGTTGCTCTGCCATTGCCCAGCCACCCTCACAGTGGAAATAAATGTTTAGGACCTATATTTGGGAGTTATGCAGTGAAAACTACTAGAAACTTTTCTTTCTCTTCCCACCTTTCTCCATTATTAAAACTCTCCTGAACTCATAAATTTTGTGCTTTTCTGCTTGTGGTTGGATGCTTTTTAAATGCATACTGAGATTACAACAAATGCTTGCCATGTATAATGGGCTTAGAACTTCTTCCTTTGCTCTTTTATATCTTTTCCACCTTTACTCCTTCTTTTCTATGTTTTTTAAAATATGTAATTTTGAAATATATAATTTAAAATAGAGAACTATGAAAGTTATTTCCATTCAGTGAGTAGTGAATGGTGCTTTGGGAGGTTAAAATATATTAAGATGGTGTTCCTTGTATATACAAGAGAGTTTATACAATCTATCTTGAATTTTACTCTCCCTAAAATACATTTTTTTAATATTAAAAAAGGATAAAACATTCCCAACTCACTTTCTTCCTTAACACTCTTGGACTCAATTTCTGCTAGTATTGTTTTTGTTTTTTACCCTCTCAGGCAGATATTGGTTATTTTTCCAATGAAGAAAGAATATCTTCCTGGTTTTCTAGATCTGGTCAGATTGTTCTCATCAATTTTAGGTCCAGTGGCTCTTCCGGAGATGCAAAATAGGGAAAGTAAAGATAATTGCAAAGAACTAATACTTTTTATTATCTGACATCTTAGTTACCCTTGAGAATTGGATATAGGGGATAAAGGATTCTTTCCTACTGCAGTGGCAATAGCATCTAACTCATGTGATGTAATCTACAGGGAAAAGATCCTTTCTCTTTTATATAAACCATGAAGAATAAGCTACATGACACTAAGCTTTTAGGCTGTCTCATTTTGGCCTTTCTGTAACTTAACTTATTAATATTTCTCCAAAGGATTGAATTTAAATCAGCATATATTTCAAGAATAACTCTACAGTTCTTGATGAGGCTCTCAGAATACTATTTAAACCTTGCTTTTCTTTCACTTTGTAAAAGGCGGAAAAAAAATTTAAGCATAGGAAACTCATTTCTTTGAGTTCTGCTAAATGATTTGTTTCATTTGGGATTCGTAAATTATAAACCCCATTTGTAAGAGAACAATCTGATCATAGCTGTGCTGCTCTGCAGTTTAAATTAGAATTTTGGAAATCTGAGGACTTAAATTAAAGCTCATACCCAAGGTAACACAAAACCCTCCACTCGACACTCACAGAGAGAGTAATTATATATGAGAACCTGAAATTAGAAGCTGAAATTAGAGCTATATTTATTCAGTCCCAAAGAACAGCTATTTTTTTTAGACCTCATAATGATATGATTCCAGGTAAGATAATATACATGTCAGACCATTTTGTGCCATAGTTCCTCAGCTCTTATTTTTTTCTCAAATATATGGGATCTCTTTAACTCCCTTTGTTACTAAAAAAAAACCAAAAATGTTTTAAATTATTTGTAGAAATGCAATATTTGACAGAAGGTTTTCCCTTACATCTAGAAAAAAAAAAATGAAAGTGCTATCCTATCTAATAATAGAGTAATATGCAAATTAATCATCACTCCGCTACAAAATAGCGGCCCCTATAGCCACAAGATGGGAGCGTCCAGTCCCCTCAGCTCCACTGCTGGAGTGTCTGGCATGTCCACAGGAGCAGCGAGGCTGGATTCGACTCTAGAGGGGTTTTTTATCTGTTCCAGACAGGGCAGTCAGAGTCTGGATAGCAGTTAGTGCAGGAGCAGCAGCAGGGAAGCCCCAGGCCTGGCAAACAGTCGGGAGAGCAGGGCATGGGGGCTGCCATGGCAGCAGGGAAGCCTGCAGCCCAGCAAACAGATTCAGACAGCAGGGCATGGGGACTTAATCTCCATGGCTACAGCAAAAACCTCCAGGCCCACAGAGAGTGGAGAACCAAGGGAAGTGGGCCTAAGCTATCAGTAGGACATCCCCTGAGAGCTCCTGGATTGTAGAGGGTGCAGGTTGGGCTGAGGGATCCCTGTGCATGAATTTCATGCACTGGGCCTCTAATGTTTAAATAAATCTCCTTTCAGTTATAATAATAGCAAATAAAATGAATTGATGTTTTGAGATTTACTCATCACTGTGATAAGGAACACAATACTTAAATTATAAAGCATTTTATGCAATATTTAGTAGTAAAGGATTCCTTATTTTATAATAAAGAGTATGCAGAAAATTACCTTGAAAATAATGACCAGCATATACTGAGCTCTTGTTTGTATCAGATGTTAGGCTAAATAATCACAAATATTATCTCATTAACTCTTGGTAGCAACCGTGATATTTATATATTTAAACAGATCAATTAGAACCTGATCCAGTAAAGCAACAAATGCCAAAAACTAACTCAGTCTTGAAGAAACAATATTTTGGTGTATCAGTGGTGACAAAATACTATTAATGGTCTTTTATCCCAATGAACCTGTTTAATCTGACTCTATCCAGCAGTTTGTCAAAGATCACCAAGTTTATAGGGATTCACAGACAAAACTTTGCATATAGGTACGTGTATGTGTTTCTTTATTTTTTATTTTTTGAGCAAAAAAAGGAAGTTAGATTACATAGCTGTTGTCCATCAAATTAGAAAGAGAAGTAAAAACTTTGAAGTTTCCTATCTATAGCTTTTAGTTTTTAAATGGCTTTTTTGAAATATAATTTCTACACCTATTTATTATAATTTGATGGGATTGGACAGATGCATAAACCCATGAAACCATCATCAGAAGCAAAGTAATAAACATATCCAATCCACCTGCCCCTTTATTGTGTGTATTTGTTTTTAAACTATGGTGGCAACATATACATGAAATATAATTTTTAAACAAAATTCTAAATGTATAATACAATTACCTACTGGTAACTATAGGCACTATGTTGTAAAACAGATTTCTAGAATTTATTCATCTTGTATAACTGAAACTTCATGCATACTATATAATAACTTAGACTACCGAATATTATAAAAACTTTTTTGGAATGAGTTTGTTCACTATTATTTTTTTACTCTCATAAAGAAAAACTAAAGACGTGCAACTGCACAAACTTTGGGCTTATTTTTAATCTCCCATCCTGATTTATAGAAAGGTATTTTTAGTAATCATATATAAGCTATAACATTAATTTATAATATTTTACTTAATTTATAATACAGGGTATTTTCTTTCTTTAAACTGTAGAAAGAATTTGCCAATTAATCTCCCAATTAAAACATTAAAAATGTCTTCTTCACACTATATTAATGTGAGAGTATAAATTGATATGACCTCTCTGGAAGGCAATTTAGAAATGAGTATCAAAAGCCTTAAAAATATGCAAAGAAGGGCACTTCTGAAGTATATCCCAAGGAAACAATTATGTGAGTAAAATGATCCACGAGAATTTTATTGCAACATTATCTATAATAACAATAAATTTAAATTTTTCTAATTGACTAACAACATGGGATGATTTGAATAAATGTAATTTAATAACAATCCAGACATTTTAAATAATTTAAAATTCAACAATATCAAGCAGTTGCATTATAAAAATATTAAATTATTGCATTAAGAATATAGTCAATTGAAATTATGTATGTAGAGTGTTCAAGAGCAAAGACTAATAAAACAATTGAATAAAAAATGTATCCAACCAAAAAAAAAATAGAAGAAAAATTTAAGGTGGGTTTCAACTACTATTGAAAATAATTTTATAAAGGAAGTCATCAAAATATATGAGATACAATATAACATTAAGCTGAATGAAGGAGTGAAACATTTTACCAAGCTTAGAAGTAATTATGGTCATGGTATATTTCAAAAGTTTAACAAGATATTTTACTTAAAGAAATCTATAAATGTGTTTTTAAGGAAAATAGATGTTAAGTCATTTTGTTATTTAAAAAGAAAATCTGTTTGTAAAAATTATATGTGTTAGAGTCCTGAATAACTATTTAAATGTATGTTGCATATATTAGAGCACTTCATAATATTTATCCTAACTTATTATTTTTATTCTTAATTTTCTATGAAGTGCCGGGTGCATAAGACTGACCACATATTTAAGTAAATTTCCTTCTTGTTAATTTTGCATGCCTAAGCAAGTCTTGGTATTCTCTATTCTCAATGCTTTTCTCAAACACATATTTAGGTTTGAAGTCTAGAAGGATGTGATCTTGATTTCTTTTAATAATCATTAATTTCATGAGACAATATCTTAGAAATCAACTTCAGGTATGACCGCATAAGGAGCTCTGCTTCATTCCCAGCAAAAGTGAATATTACTTTAAAAAAATTTTTATTAAAAACTCAGGCTCCAGGAAAAGTAGTGTTAGGAGAATAAGAATTCAAGCCACAGACTGGGACAAAATATTTACAAAATATATCTGATAAGTTACTGTTACCCAAAATATACAAAGAACTCTTAAAACTTAAAATTAGAAAAACAAACACCTTGATCTAAAAAATTGAGAAAAGAACTAAATAGATGCCTCTCCATGTTTTTTTTGTAATTCTGAAGTCATGTGTTACTTTTTTTCTATAATAAACATTCATATACACCCAAGAAGATAGATAGTTTGAGCAAATAAAGGAGAATACTATTATATTCGAAAATGCAAAAGAAAAACATCATATTTATAATTTTCATAATGTCATTGTTAGGAAATTATAGCTTTCGCTCACAATTTGACATTTTATACATCTAGGAATTGAACAGTAGAAGGCTAGCAAGTAAAACCAGTAGTAAGAAATAATTTTTAATTAGACCATCTTAGGTCTCAGCTTCCTTTGATATATTTTAATATGGATACAATATATTTAACAATGTCCTCAAATTGAAAAAAAAACCTGTATGTGTGTAAAATCCAAGGCACAGACGTGGACATTTGTGTATGTACATGAAGTGTATATACACAATTCAGATTGCTGAATTGTGTATGTACAGTTGGTCTACCTCCTTCCCTATTAATCAACTAGTTTCTATACTTTATGAGAGTTACAGAAGACAAGAGCAATAACATTTTCAAAGTCAAAGTCATTTAATTATTCTTAATATGTCTAATTAAGTCAAAATTTCTTACCATCTGCTAAGATAGTCATTATACAGCCAAATCAAAGTCCCCAAGATAGATCTAAGATGTCTCTCAAATTGCTATTATTTCAAACAAAAGCAATCGTCACAGCATTGCTAACCCGCCACCCAAAGTCAAGGTATCTAGTAACTAGCTTAGGCTTAGTCATTAAACATGAAAGCAAAGTTTTTATTTTATCAAACATGAGAGAAGAGAATCAAGGTTATGGGAAATTAACTGAAGTCATCAAGATTGGGAGCAAATAACTATAACCATGATGGTGCACCAGGAATGAAAATTAAAACCAAGGAAGGCCCTGGCTCAGTTGGTTGGAGCATGGTCCTGTAACCGAAAGGTCATGGGATTGATTCGCAGTCAGGGGACATCCTCAGGTTGTCAATTTGGTCCCCAATTGTGTTGTGGTGCATAGAAGGAAAGCCATTCACCAATCTCTCTCTCTCTCTCTCTCTCTCTCTCTCTCTCTCTCTCTCTCTCTCTCTCTCTCTCTCTCTCTCTCTCTCTCTCTCTCTCATCGATAAACATATCCTTGGGTGATAGGTAAAGATTTAAATTTTTAAAAAAGACAGGATTGACTACAATAAGTACAAGCTGATATATGTACTTCTCTTTCAACTACCATATGTTATTTCAAGTGAGAAAGATAAAAGCAGACAATCCCTTGTTGGGCTAGTACTTAGAGCTAAGCCAAATGGCTCCCTTTTAAACATGAAACATTTCATAGAATGTCAACATTAAGGATACACTGTGATGGTGATGAAGTAAGACAGTATGTCTATATACAGAAAAAAAACACACAATAAACATACTGTGCAAGGGACAAAAATACCAAACATATTCCTCTCTGGCTAATATGGCCTAGAGAAGCAAAAACATACTGGTTACCTTAAATGCGATATTTGAAGAGAGCAAGGAGTGGAGCATTAAGTACACAAAGACAAGACAAGAAGAGAACATGAATTAGAGGATATGTAAGAAATCCATGGAAGTTGAAGACACTAAAGAGAAAGTTACAGTAGTTCCAAAGGTATTGATAGGCCCCCTTTAATAGACTTCTCAGTACTTTTGAATGATCAGAGGACTCTTCAAAGATGAGGGAGCAAGTCCATGCAATTCTAGTGAATTGCATGCTTAGGAGAAACTGCTGTATGCAACCCTTCTAGCTCCATGTTCAGTGACATCACAATTGCCCAGCTTGGAAGCTTTACACCATGGAAATTGGCAAAGTAGACTACTTCAGATATTTTATTTGCCTTAGATGGTGTTTGTTTGCTTACTTTAATAATGTCATGACCATAAATGGAGGATATAGATCATTAAAATATTAAGTTTCTGGGACTCCTTAAACAATCATGAGATATGACCACAATTGGCCTATATTGTTTAGCAGAAATGCTATAACCAGCTTTAATTAGAGAGTAAGTGTATTTGCCAGTCATAGGTCTTATCTCTTTATTTGCACTAACAATCTGGCCTATCAAGCAAACTTATTTTGACATTTGTCTTCATATCTAAGAATTAAAAAACAATCTCTCTATAGATATAAATGTTCCTAGCTGGTTCATTTTATGTTTTCTCTGGTATTTTACTCTAATGGTAGATGCAAGAAGGATTCATTAAACAACAGCAACAAATACATTAGTACTAAGTTCATGATAATAATAATAACTATAATGGAAAACTTTGTCACACTTTATAATTGGCCAGTTTGATGATTTATCCTCGTCAACTATGGTGCATCCCTCCACATAGAAAGTATTTTGACCATTCCTCATTGCTGTCAGGACAAAATACAAGTTTTACTTTGGATACTGATAAAAGTAAATTCATTTTTAATAGTGTGATCAAACTATACATAATTATAATGCTTACAAAATTAGATTGATTAAAATATATATTTAGGCTTAAATATGTATTTAGGTTATTTCATGTTTTAAATGGATGTATAAATAAATTCATGTTATTTTTATAATATAAAGTATTATAATTTATAATTTAAATTAGGAGACTAATTTAATTAACTATTGATGTATTTAACTTTTTTTTCCTATACTCCTACTGAGAGTCTTATCTGACAATGAAAAGTAAAATAAAAGAAATATATTCAGCACAGAGTTTGAAGTTTAGGGAATTAGCTAAAAACACAATTGTTGATATTATTTTTCTCAGATATTAGTGAACCTATGGCAAAGGAAACCCTCCATGGATTATTGTAGATTTTATAGCCTACTCAACTGTCATATTAACATAAGTATATTTAGAATAGTCTGTTTGAAACATGTCACCACTGAAATATTGTGTACTTTAGTTACCTAATGAAGCTTAGGGTAAATTAATCTATTTAAGTAGAAAAAATAATGTTAAAGTAAAAGAGAAAGAAATGGTTCATCTGTGAGAAATATTCTAAATGTTGATTTTTTTTTTTTCTTTTAAGGAATGAACTTGGAGGGTTATGGGGTTCTTGCTAAAGAAATCTAGATTGACTTCTATTTTTATTTTTTAAAGTTTGTTTGGGGCAGTGGGGTGGAATTTCCAACATCCTTTACAAATGGAATGGGTTTCATCATACTGTAGCAGTTTCTTGAAACTGATAACCTTTAGGCACAGACTGGCCATACTGTGACATTATAATCATCAATTTAAGCAATTTTTAAACTTTTTAAAACTTTTTTATGAGCCAGTGAGTAAAAATGTATCATTTCTTGTGTGTATTGATTGAAAATATTAATGAATTAAAGAATTAAAGTAGATATCAAAAGTAAGCTTATAAAATCAAAGCAATTAAAACATCTATTTTTAAATCTACTCTAGGAAAATGTGTAAATATTATTTCTCAGTATAATTTATATCCTGTGTTTCTTTGTCATAAAAAGGACCATCATAATGTTTCTTAAGATAAAAGCTATGTAATCACAATTAACATATCTATAACATATTAATGTATTAGTGCATATCTATACTAATAAAAGGGTAATATGCTAATTAGTCTAAGCCAGCCTGGGTCCTGGGTGCCAGAGGAAAGCCGGTGCTGGCAGCTGGGGTAAGGAAGGCCTACTCTTGGACAAATTTTTGTGCATCGGGCTTCTCGTTGTGTAATAAAGAATGTATTATATGCAAATAATAGAACTTAAAATAGCTATAAAATAATTATGATTTGTGAATTTTGAAAATTTGTGAAAAATCACCGTCAATCCATAACATGTTAATGGAAACTGAAGTCTTGTCATTCAACTTAAATAAATTGCATATCACAAATATATGCTAATGAGGTTAACTGAGCATGCTTCTCTAATTATAATTTGTGAAGTTTAAAAATTTGTGAAATATCACTGTTAATCCATAACATGTTAGTGGAAAATGAAGTCTTGTCATTCAACTTAAATAAGTTGCATATGTCAAATATTTGCTATGAGGTTAATTGAGCATCCTTCTCTAAAGGAAGTTATGTTTACCATTTAAATATTAAAGTTACTAATTGTACTATTAACATTTTCCTGAGAAATATAGAAATATACTACTTTATTAATACTTTTTTAAACACTGAGAATTTTCAAATAACAGCCTAATTTTTCTAAAATGTGTTTTTATAACAAAAATGTTAATCTTCAAGTTTTCCTTAATTAAATTTATAAAAGAAAACAGATTAAAATGTGAACAATTTTTATCAATTGTGTTGGAAAATTTTCTCACCCCAATAATGATTCTAAATCTAGCAATTTAAAAAAAATTAAAAATTTTTAAATGTTTTAAATTAAAAAAAAAAAAATTGTTGTTCAATCCTGATCCACACCAGGCCAAGCTGGTGTGGATCAGGATTGAACCAGGAGGACACAGTTTGGTTTGAGTCCAGGTCAGAGCACATGTCCAGGATGTGAACTTGATCCCTAGTGGGGGCATGTGGGAGGCAGAAAAGCCATGATTCTCTCTCATCCTTGATGTTTCTCTCTTTCTCCCCCTCCCTTCCTCTCTGAAATAAATAAAAAATATATTTTTAAAAGATAAAAACAGATATCCTTGTAAAAAAAAATAAAGTGTTTTTATAATAAACTGGGTTATATTAAATTATATGCCCTCCTGCCAACTTTATGTAAGATATTGCATATATAAATATGGGCAATATCAGAAAGTAGGAAATATGCCACTTTATCTTCAAGTCTACTCTTTTTTAAAAAAATATATTTTTTATTGATTTTTTACAGGGATGAAGAGAGAGGTATAGAGAGCTAGAAACATCGATGAGAGGGAACCATCGATCAGCTGCCTCCTGCACACCCCCCACTGGGGACATGCCTGCAACCAAGGTACATGCCCTTGACCGTAATCGAACCTGGGACCTTTCAGTCTGCAGGCCGACTCTCTATCCACTGAGCCAAACCAGTTTCGGCCTTCAAGTATACTCTTGTACTGAGACCAACTCTTGGGAAGGGACAGGAGCACAGGAAGTTGGGAATATATCATTGGGCTTCACAATCTCTGTTTAACAATATCTCCATAGGTTACAATATCAGAACCAATAAAAAGAGAATAAAATATAAGAAAAATAGAATTAATTTGCTTTGAAATGTGCTAAAGCAGTATAGAAGATAGCATGTTAACGTTGTTATGAAAATGGGGACCCATAAATCACGGTTCCATTTACTCTATGACAGTATACATATCACACATTATTCTGCCAGATATAATTTAACAAATATAAACAGCAGCTCACTGATACATCTATCACCACTAATTCCTCTCCACTTGTAATACTTCTTTTGTAGATAGTCACAAACAGGAGATTTCCAACAAAGTGTACTCTGTTCTACTTACAAGAAACTCACTTCAAATATAGATGCAAATAGAAATACTCTTTTTAAAAAATATATTTTATTAATTTTTTTTACAGAGAGGAAGAGAGAGGAATAGAGAGTTAGAAACATCAATGACACAATCCTTGATCAGCTGCCTCTTGCGCATGCCCTACTGGGGACGTGCTCACAACCAAGGTACATGCCCTTGACCAGAATCGAACCCAGGACCTTTCAGTCTGCAGGCCAATGCTCTATTTTATTCATTGAGCCAAACCGGTTTTGGCAATAGAAATATTCTTACAGTTGAGAAGAAAGAGGATTGAAAGCTACAGGACAGGCTAACAGTAACCCAAGGAAAGCCAGAATAGGACCTTTGCTTCTGAAAGTATGTCTGGCCGCGGCTACTCCATGGTGACCTGATACATGAATGACAACCTACTCCGTTTAATGAAGCTGCTGGGAACAGGCCTCCTCTCATAATGCCGTGGGAGTGCAAACCATTACATCTGTAAGGAGGATGAATGAGTTTCATTAAAATTACAATTTTAATGTTAATATTACAAATTGATTCACTCTGACTCAACTGAGAAATATTATGTATATGTTTTTCTCATTAAGGCCATTAATTGCAGCACTGTTTGTAACAGCAAAACAACAATTAAATAAAATAATCTAAGTGAGGTTTTGTTAAGATGACGTTGGAATAAAATATAATACCAGGATGTGCTGCTGTCATCAATGAGTAAGCTCTCTGTGCACGAATATGGGAACAGACTCCAAATATATATTAAGTGATAGAACAAAAGCCAACGGGGGAATATATGTTTTGTGTATTAACAGTGGAGGGTACATATAGATTCACAAGTGGGAGAATTTTCACTAAGATAGTCTGGAATAACAGTTATCTGTGAGAATTATGAGATTGCTGGATCACAGGGAGACCAGGGAGAATTTCACTGGATGACTCAAACATGTGAATGTATTTTCATAAAATAGTTAAATGTCAGAAACAAACCATAAATCTCAAAAATTAAAACACTTCTATTAATACCTTAGCTGGTTTAGCTCAGTGTATAGAGGGTTGGCCTGTGGATTGAAGGGTCCTGAGTTTGATTCTGGTCAAGGGCACATTCCTGGGTTGTGGGCTTAAACCCCAGTGGTGGGCCTGCAGAATGCCACATATCAATGATTTCTCTCTCATTATTAACGCTTCTATCTCTCCCTCACACTTCCTCTCTGAAATAAATTAAAATATATTTAAAAAGAAAACAAACAAGAACTTCCATTGAGTTATAAAGATTTCTATTCTTATCCACAGGAGCCTAACCATTTTCTTTGTCTGGTTGTTCAAAACCAGTTATTGTGTTTTTTCATTCATTTCCTATTATTGTAATTTTTTTTTCAAAAAGTTAATTATCTCAGGTAACACAAGAAAAAATAAAAAAAAAGTTTAAATCATCTTGACCCATATGATGAAGACAAAATACCACTATAGATTCATAAAACTTCCAGAAAATAGCGTAGTAAAAAAGAACTGATTGAAAACTTTGGCAACAAAAATGAATAGGCCTACATTTGAGGAAGGATTGGAATTGGAAGGTTTCACACCTAGAGTTGCTTGTTCCCCTCATGGTTTTGTTGTTGAAAAAATGAAGTAGTTTATGCACAAAGACAGCTTTCATCAGATCTAAGATGAACCATGAATGCCTTCTGGGCATGAACAAAATGGTTTGAGTTTTAAACTTTAGGGCTTTGAAATAGTTATTTTAATCTTACATAAAAGTTTAAAATAGAATAAATTTACCATTAGTTTTATTAATGTGAAATTACCATATTCTTTCCACATGCTATAGTTTCTGTAGTTTTACTTGAGACATTTATAGATGTACTGTCATATAATCACTTATTGACAATCTGTTGACTATCAGGAAAATATAATTGCATGCTTTCTCATTTAAAAGTTATTATAAAATTTATACAAAAGATTTGAGTGAAATATTTGCATCCTAAAACCCAACAATTCATTTATCAAAGGTTTCTGGACTTCAATTAAGAAAAGTAACCATGACTCGTGAGTAAAGTAGGTGTTTTTACACTTTACTAAATTTCTTTAATACAATTTCAACAATGGAAGTAGGTATATTTAACCTCATTTAACACACATCAACACTGATAAAACAAAATATAAATAATTCAATTATAAGTCTGTTTAACACAAAGTATATTTATTAAAGTGTAAGCTGTGTGAAACACTACCCTTATCTGGTATTACTGGGTCAAATGGCAGTTCCATTTTTAAATTTTTGAGGAAACTCTGTATTCCCATCAGTAGTGCATGAGAGTTCCTTTTTCTCCACATCCTCGCCAGCAGTTGTTATTTGTTGATTTGTTGATGATAGCCATTCTGACAGGTGTGAGATGGTACCACATTGTCTTTTTTATTTGCTTCTCTCAGATAATTAGTGACTTTGAGTATGTTTTCATATGTCTCTTGACCTTCTGTATGTCCTCTTTCAAAAAGTGACTATTTAGGTCCTTTGCCCATTTTTTATTAGATTGTGTTAAGTTGTATGAGTTCTCTGTAAATGTTGGAGATTAAACCCTTATCAGAGATAACTGGCACATATGTTCTCCCATATAGTGGGCTTTCTTGTTGTTTTGTTGATGCATCTTTTGCTGTGCAGAAGTTTTTTATTTTGATGTATTCTCATATGTTTATTTTCTCCTCAGTTTCTATTGGCCTAGGAGTTGTATCTGTAAAGATATTGCTTCAGCATATGTCAGATTTTGCTGCCTCTGAATTCCTCTAAGATTTTTATGGTTTCTGTCTTACATTTACGTCCTTTATCTATTTTGAGTTTATTTTTGTGTATGGTATAAGTTGATGCTCTAGTTTCATTTTTTTGCATGTATCTGTCCAATTTCCCAGACACCACTTATTGAAGAGACTATTTTGACTCCATTGTATGCTCTTGCCTCCTTTGTCAAATATTATTTGAGCATAATGGCTTGTGTCAATTTCTGGGTTCTTTGTTCTGTTCCACTAATCTATATGTCTCTTTTTGTGCCAGTACCAGGCAGTTTTGAGAACAGTGGCTTTGTAGTGTAGCTTAATACAAAAATATGGAACGCTTCACGAATTTGCATGTTACCTTGAGCAGGGCCAAGCTGATATTCTCTGAATCATTCCAATTTTAGTATATGTACTGCCAGAGCACTGTATCTTAATTTTATAGTGTTAACAGGTCTAAAACATCACTCTGCTGTTTCCCTGTTTTATTTATTTACTGTATACTCACCTTAAAATAAAAGTAAAGTAAAGCACTCAGTTACTAAGTATTTATTTAGTTTTCAGAAAAAAGTCTTATAAAAACAGTGAAGTCATATAATTTCACTTAAAAATTAAGTCTGTATAGCATTATATCATATCACATAGATCAAATATTGTGATAAATTACAAGTCATTGCAAGTTTTATTTATAAAACTTTACTTCAATTTGTTACTACTAATCTATTTGAGAAAGTATTCAAAACCTGTTTTCATAAAATAAAGTAAAATTTTGGAAATAAATTTGTATTAATGAAGGAAAACTATATAACTTGTGATTTAATGATGAAACAAAATATTAAAACAGACACAATTATATTACATAAGTTTTGAATTGTATTATTTCCTTATGTGAGTACCAGATCTCATGAAGTGCACTGGAGACTATGGTAGTAACCAAGGGTTTCCACTTATACCTGAATGGTTTTATATATAGTTCCAGAAATCAATATTTGATCATCACTTTCTTTGTATTTTACGATCTATAACAAGCATATTGATTAGTCAGTCATGTTTTTAATTAGGAGACAAACTTCCTGAAACTATATTATAAGTTCTTACAATAGAGACATCTCACGTATACAGGTGGAGTGCCAGGTGAAGACAAATAGTCTAAAATAAAAATGATAAAGGGAGCTCACTGAGATATTCATCAGACAAGTCAAAAGCCTCTTGGTTCAGTGAAGGCTCCTGGCAAAGTCATTTAACACACAGCTTTAAAGTATTATAGAAAAATATTTTATTCTCCTTCTATAGAAAATGTCTTCTGGGGATATATTATATATTGGTTGATTGATTTCTTTTAAAATTAGCAGTATATTAGGCTGAAAATGGAAAGCCAATGGAAGTGTTAACATAATTTATACAGGCTGCAAATGTTAAGCAGTTTTATTCATTGTGGGAATAAATCTATCCCCCTGTTTGAAACTATCAATTAAGCTGAAGGCTAAAATTTATTAAAATAGATGTATAGCATGATATTCAATATAAGTAAATGCTTCATCTATCACTACTAAGTAAATGATCATAAGGAAAAATTATTTGAAAAAGATGGCACCCTGAGGTTCAATTTATATTGCATTAAAAACAGAGTATTATGGTTTACTTACATTGTAAACAATAAGTACAAAGCCCCTATTAACTTGCCTAAAGTTCGCAACCATGTTTCCTTAATGTATTCACTATTTCAATTATCAAATCTATAGAATTTAAACTTGTATAAGCATATTTGAAACAATTAAGTGGCAAAAAAAATGTTATTTTAGTTGAAACAATACAGACAAAACCAAGTATTTTCTTTTTGGGGGGGATTTTCTTTCTTTTTTTAAGTGATACTTTTTTTAAAAAATACATTTATTGATTTCAGAGAGTAAGGGAGATGGGAAAGAGAGATAGAAACATCAGTGATGAGAGAGAATTATTGCTCAGTTGCCTCCTGCACACCCCTTCCTGGGGGTGGAGCCCACAACCTGTGCATGTGCCCTTGACTGGAATCGAACTTGAGACCCTTCAGCCTGCAGACCAATGCTCTATCCACTGAATCAAACCAGCCAGGGCAAGGATTTTTCTTTTTAATCATTTTAAAGGTATATAGTACTGAAAAAACTTAAGTGACAGAAGTGATAAGTTATGTATTAAAAATCTATACATAATTTACTAAAACATTATTATCTCTATTTTATACATGAAATTGAGATTCAAAAATTTTAATGGGTAGGCCATAATCATCAGGGGCTATTTTCGGTTAGGATTTTAGCTCAAATCTGTATCGTTCCCAAACATGTGTACTTTCCCAAATGTCCCACTATCTCATGTAAAACACTTTGACTATGATAAATTGATAAGATTAGCAGTTCAATTGAAACTAGGGTTTGAGATATGATCATTGTGTTCATATTTGAATGTTTTAGAGACAATATTTTAATTATTACCCAAAAAAACCCTCATGTTCTGATTGGGCAGTCATTTTGGTGGTACAGCTCTTGTTTAAAAAGTTTTTTCTAGGGAACCAAAATATTCCTTTCCGTTACCTTTCTCCTGTGGACACCCCGTGTGGTTTTGTCTACTAGATTGACACCAAATACTCTGCTCCTCCTGAGGAAGGACTGTGCACCTGCACCCTATCAAGGTCAATGTTTGCAGCCTAGTTCTCACTGACTCTCCAGAAAAATTCTACTTCCGTCCCCACCCAGTTTCCTCATAATTAATCATTGTGATTTGTGGTGAACTGCCAGAAAGAGGACTATAGATCTTTGGAATTTTAAATCAGAAGTCATATAAATAATTTGGGGAAATGAGATTTGTGTGAAGGTGACAGATGTCATACCTAAAGCTTTAAAAGCCAATTCACAGTGTATTAGTATATTAGTGTTTATATATATATATATGTTATTTTTTCCCCTTCTGCCAAGCAACTGGCTCATCCCAGGTAGGTTATGCTTGTTCAGTCTGGACCAGGAGGCAGGATAACTTGGAGCAAAGATGCATTAGTCCTAAAATGGATATTTAGCAAGAGAAAGAAATAGATTTTATTTTCATATACTGTTAAGCTTTAGATAACTGAACTTTCTTAAATTCAAATTTAAAATAAATAAAAACTAGCTTTGAGGCACAAAGTTGTTTATCCTGTAAAAGTGATGGGACCTGTTTTTCTTGAAGGTAAGATTTTTTATGACAGCACCCACGTGATGACAAATTTTTCAATTAAAGAAATTTACCTAGAAAATTTAGTTTCTGGCATTGTGACCAAATTTCCCATGTTAAAATCACTCATGTTGGTACTGTAATGTCAGAGATGATGGCTCTATAGATACATATAATTTCAATCAATTATTTTGGGAATTATGTAATTGGGTTATCCAGAGAGACAGAGTCCATACTTACTACAAGGAACTGGACTGCATAATTCTGTTGGATGGCAAGTCCAAAATCAGTAGTGTGGATTGGAAGGCTGAAGACTCAGGAGAGATGATAGTGCAGATGACATCTGAAGGCAGTCTGCTGGAGAATTCCCTCTTGCTCTGATATATATATTATTCAAGCAGTTAATTGATTGGAAGAGACCACATTCTAGAGGGGAATCCACTGACTCAAAGGTAACTGACTTACTAGTAAATATCAATATCATCAAAAACACGCTTCAGGTTGACACACAAAATTAACCATCATGGGGATATCTCTATAGTAATTTAGATAAATAGATGATGATGATGATAGATAGATAGATAGATAGATAGATAGATGATAGCTAGATGATAGACTACAGGTAAATAAATATCTTATGAATCACTAAAATTGAAGGAAAGTTTTACTTTTAATTGATGGAAATTTTAAGTATTCTATTGTTATCTAGTCACAAAAAATCAGCTTATACATAACATATTACCCATTAATTATATTTTATATCACTCTGATATATGCATATATCTAACTAGCTATCAATAGTAATTTTAATGTAAGTTGACATTGCTTTTGAGAATTAGTTTCAGACTTTTATATTGAAATATATTAATAAATGTTTGAAAATCCTATTAATATTATAGAAAAGGAAAGAAATTCAAAAAAATAACTAATTTTGCTTACAGGTAACACGCTCTTTATAATATTTATTTTTAAGCCAATAAAAAATACTACAGACCAATAATAGGTATTTCATTTTGAATCATAACATTTGCAAGGTTTTCTTATAAATAATTTTACTTTAACTGTAAGTGGTGGCACATGTAGCTCTCTTTGGTAAGCATAATTCATGAGTATTTTCTATAAAACAAAGTAAAAGTGTCAAGAATTTGCCTTGCAGGGTGGTTTTAAATGATCTAGTCATGTCATTTAAATCAGAATTAGCAAGGTTATTATAATTATTGTGATCTAGAAACTGTAGACACAAATCCATGTCCTTTTTTATTATTTCATTTTATCCAAAGAGCCAAAAATGCTCTCGATTTAATTTTTAATGTAGTGATCTATGAAATTTTTAATGAGCGTATCTGTAAGACGTACACCTCACTGGGCGTGGTGAAGAAATGAAGTCAGTGCCACTCTTTCCCATATCCTGAAATGGGCTGTGAGCTTCTTTCCCTTCAGTAAACGGAGAAAATGTTCAGATTATTTGCATTAACTATTAGTAACAACACTACTCAGGGGCAATGAGAAGCAAATTCCAGTTTATTATTTATATAAGTTGAGGAGCTGTGATTTTCATTCCTGATATTTCTATAAAGAAATTGACTCCAATGGTATTTATATTTTTGCTATATATTTGTTAATTCAAGTAAAGCTTCATTAAGTTAGCATAAATGTGTTTTTACTTCCTCTAGCAGAGGTCTGCCTCCAAATTTCAAGTGCGACTTGAGTTTTTTAAAACTGATTTATCTTTCTAACGTGTAGAGCCAACCTAAGCTCAGTTAAGAAATAATGCCTTTGGCCAGGGGAAAGTATTTAATTATTTATTTGGATTTGTAATCAACTTTTCTTAATTATTCTGAATCCAATCCAGTTTTACTTCATTACTGAATTCAATTTACATTCAGAGTTGCATCTCAGGAATTTGATCTTGCTATTTTCAAAAGAGCATTTCTTTAGTAAATTTAAACATTTTAAAAAAATATATTCCACATCTACGAAGTGTCAATAACAAATATCTGATATCCTGTTTTTATCTAAAAATAAGGAAATGGAACATCTTGAATATTCATTTATAGGAGCAAATATCATTATCTTCCCCATGAGTTTACTTTTCAGTCAATTTGTAATATGCTATCATAACCCTCTTTACAGTTTTCTCCAAACTGGATTTAATGCCACTGAGTAAAACTAATTTACTGAGTTCTGTGGTATTGGACTGATTCTCTTGGTAACCAAATATTTATCCAGCTTTCATTGTGGTTTAAAAGAAGCTGCTGCAATTGATCAAGGTAGGATAGGATTCAAACTATAAAAGCAACTAAAGATATAATTTAATTTCTTAAAAATTATACATTTTAATTACTTGAATTCCATCCAATATTTCTGTACATTAATTTATCAATAGTTTACAAACAGGATAATTATCGAATTAATCATTGAGATGATGCATTTGAGAATGAAAGCAGTCTTCTTAATAAATTAGATTCTATAGCAGACATAATATGTAGTTTCCTGGAAAAAGCATGGCATAGGTTTAACTTATCTGTAAATAACTTTAGGAAAAGTAACATTTTCTTAAACATTATATCCTTGCACGAGTCTACCCCATAATAGACACTTAATAAGTACCAATAGAAATAAATGATGGATTAATTTTTCAAAAAAAATGATGCCTTCTTTATAGTCATTTTTAATTCCTTTTTCTTTTTTATTAAATTATTATCTGTGTACATATCTTACCATTGCCCCTCCTCCATGCATGCCCTCCCTCCCCAGAGTTTTGTGTCTATTGGTTGTACTTATATGCATGTATACAAGTTCTTAGGTTGATCTCTTATCTCTCTCAGATCTCCCTACCCTCCCTGTATAATTTGACAGTCTGCTTGTTGCTTTACTGTCTCTGTATCTTTGGTTCATAAGTTTATAATTATTTGTTTATCATAAAATGTATCTATTACACCTCTAATTCAGATTCCATTAACTCTGATATTTTGGGGGAGCATTGGTATGTTAAATGTTTCCCGACCATTTATATTCTGTGAAATAGTCTTGACTTCACTGTATTAGTACTTACTTATCCCTATTGATACCAGTTTCTACTTCAAACAACGTACATTAACATTAACCTCATTTATAATATTTAGATGCAAGTGTTGACTTAGTGAGAGAAGCAGAGCAGTGGGAAGTTTGATAACTTACCTTTATGCTCAGTGTCCATGATCAGGGGATGTTAAAGACGATTCTCTCCACCTCATTTCTGCTGGGTGAGATCAAGGAATCTGGCACTTTGAAATAAGGTATAATGGCAGGCAAATCATTAAAGTCTGAATGGAATATGCAATCTTATTAACCCAGTTTCCAAACGAAATCTATGTTTATAGAATTCTCATTATGTGATGATCAATAGGAAAGCTTTGAAAGTGCTTCCTTGAATACAAAATAAAGTATGATGATGATGATGGCTGCCTATTTCATAATTGGGTAACTTAGGCTTATGGAATTATAATGTCAACTACAGTTTAAGGAAAGGAAAATTTCATCCTCAACTTTATTACAATGACAAAGATGAGCAGAATTATTTTATATAACACTTAATTAGGAAACTGCCAGTAAGCTTGAATAAGAACAAGAAAAATAGCCATCAGGGGTCTACAGTGTGAATCTTCTACTTTGCTGTCTGATATAATCAATGTAATGATCTTATCTATAGTAAATCTCTAATATCATTCGATTGGTAGGCTCCCATAGTCCAAGCAACAGTGCAGTTTTACACATACAGAGCACTCCCTTGCATTACCTACTACTAAAACCCGGCTACTTTCTGGTTCAAGTGGGTCCAAAAGGTTATTTCCAAGAATGGGATATATATCCCGACAATCCAAGGAGCTGCTGCAAAGACTGAGCATCCCTTTCTTACGTTAGGGAGCACAAGGTAAAACCACTCATCCTCTCTCCAGGGGGAAGGCTCTCCTGTGCCACGTAGACGATTAGACTTCTAAGCTTCCCCAGTGTGGCAGATCTCTGGATCTCCTCAGGTTTACCTCCCTATTAAGTTGTACTTTCTGACCAAAAGGTACAATCAGCACGATGCCCCCATTCCAGTGGCAGAGAGGAACAGTGAGATATTATGCAAAATGCAAAAATGATCGATTCCCTTGTTACCTGCAGAACTAGAAAGTAGAGAAGAATTAACAAGTCTTTGGGAAGCAGAGGTGTCCTGTCCTTCCTGCTGAAATAAAACAGGTTTGCTATTTCCTGTGGTTGGGGTTTCAGAAGAGACTTTGCTGGCTTTGTTGTTGTTGTGTCTTCTAGCCTGTTTTCTCTTTTGGTCAGATTAGGTCATTTCTATTGCAATGCATGCATATTCACTGTATTTGGTGACTTTTATTAAGCAAAAGTATATTTTCCTTTGGTTTCCATTAATTAAGTTGACCTATATACTTCACACACAAAAAAAGCCAGTCACCAATTGCACTAAATATTAGTCTTCTTTATTTTTTCATGGGGGAAGGCCCTTCAAAAATATTTATATAGTATTTTAGTGATGTTCCTATCACTCCTTGTTTATTCCCATTCTGTGCCTGTACCTTCTCTATTTGATGGGAATTTTTCTCCTTTCTCTGCCCTTTTTTACCTGTAGATGTTCCACAGGGATCAATTCTTCGTTCAATATTACTTTTGTTCTCAATGCTTGGCATACTTTATGCCCATGGCTTTTACCATCCTTTCTATCATGGTTTCCAAACTCAGGCTCACGAGCTTCATTTTCAAGAAATGATTGTACATTTTATTCTAGTTATTCAACAGACAAACAAAAAAACCATTTAGAAATAAACTTATTGTATCATATTTTTTGCCAGTTAATTCAGAAACCTAGGAAATGTCTGAAATAGCCACTGCCCCCTCCACCCGCCCTGCCCTGGGGTGTGCACATTCAATCAATTATACATTATTTTCTACTTAACTTTTGTGAAATTCAAGGATTTTCACTCACCAAAGTATAAAATTTTATATGATTTTAGCATTATATACAAATCTCACATGACAAATTATCATTTGTCTCTGAACCAAACTCACCTAGGCCAAAATAAAAGTCATTGGCCTTGGATTTTGGTGAGACTCTGTTTTAATCCTTGAAGCAACCTCATACTTGAGCCTTCTCCTGAGCAACAACATCTGGAGTCCAACTCCAGAAAACCATTTCCAAAGTTTGGCCCTTCTACCCACAGACTCATATCACATGGTGGTAGCTATGCATTTTTTTCTGAGGCTAAGTACTTTTCAAATACATTTTCTGTGCACTACTTGAGATCCTAGTTTTTAGCCCAGAAAACCGTATGGCTAATCTTTGCCTGAGATAAAACTAGGCTTGCCTTAGAGGATATTGGTTCTGATCTGAGTAGCTGAACTTTGCCTTTTTCGTGGGTGGTGCTTCCTTGCCTCACCTGACTCATTTATCTTTCCTTATTCCACAAAAACCATGCTGATTCTGTCCTGTTGTCTATTTCTTTATAACTAAACAGCTACCCTATTCCTAGATTCCTAATATAAACAGGTATTCATCCCACTGTCATTTTCAACAAATGCCACAATTAAAACTAAGGATATTTTATTAAATGTATAAAGATAGTTTTAACTGTTAAAAGCATATTTGAGTAAAGTTGCATACTAAAGTAATCATTTAATTTATGGCATATTTTGACTGTAGACATATATGTGTATAAATATATTTCTCTATATAGATATATTCTGTATTTCATAAATATTACAAAAAGGGATGATAAGAATCAATAGAAATGTGGAAACAAATTAGATGTTTCTTTTTTTTTAACTCAAGATAGATATTCAGAGTTCTGGTAGCAGGAACTTTTTTTGAAAAGGGCATTTGCTGGGCAGTTAAAAAGAAAAGATCACAACAGGTGAATCGCCGAAACCGGTTTGGCTCAGTGGTAGAGCGTTGGTCTGTGGACTGAAAGGTCCCAGGTTCGATTCCGGCCAGAGGCATGTACATTGGTTGCGGGCACATCCCTGATAGGGGGTGTGCAAGAGGTAGCTGGTCGATGTTTCTCTCTCATCGATGTTTCTAGCTCTCTATCTCTCTCCCTTCCTCTCTGTAAGAAAATCAATAAAATATATTTAAAACAAACAAACAAACAACAACAAAAAAAAACCCACAGGTGAATCTCTCCATGCATAAAATGTAATAAAATGCCTTGTGTTTGGTAGGAAAAGCACCTCTTTGTTTAGCATTGTTTATGAATTGTGATTATTAAGGCATTTGATTGCTCTTAACGTCTTTGTTCACCATGAGCTATCCTTTCTCTGTTTTTACATCTTGGTGATTCTGCTTTCCACTGTTCCCGCCAAGCTGTACCTCACAGAGCCATACTGCCAGAGGTCAGAACTCAGTGTATGTTCTAAGTGCTTACACTTTCTCTCTCTGTAGTCACCCCATTTCACCTCCTGAATACAATGTCTTACAAGAATGCTTTGGGATTTTATTTATGCTTATTCCCCATAAATCTTCAGCCTAGCAGGCTAGTGAGCTAATAACCATCCGTTTACTGCCTGCAGGCTGGCTGACTTCCAGTACCTCATTGTTAGTGACTCTTTGGTTTAGTCTTTTCATGTTATTTGCTTAATGGTATCGCTTTGGAGAACCTGCTGAATGCTGCTGTTTCTGATGTTACTCTTTATAGAACTATCACATGGGCACAAGAAAGTAGGCATGAAAAGTCAAAGAAAAAAGTATGATAAGCCAGTTGGAAATAAAAAGTGTGTTGTTTAGACAAAGTTGTAATTCTGAGAAAATAAAATAATTTTGGCCATAGCTAAATAAAAAAATAAAATAAAAAGCATTACTGAGGAGACAGAAAGAAACTAGGTACTTAGGGGCGGGGCCATAGGAAAGGAAGTAGAACTAAGAACCCAACTAGGTGCAGTTACTAAGGCACCCCAACTGGGAGGGGGAGAAAGAGCACTCACAAGAAAGGCATGAACTTTAAAATGAATGGATATTGCTAAGACAGGCAACGTGCAGATGACCAACCCCAAGGCAATGAGGTGCATGAACCCATCCAAAGGATATTGCTAAGGCGGAATTCTTTGAAAAGACCACGTAGGAGCTAGCAAGACTTCCCAAACCCCTAAATTAAAAGGTGCCCACTTCCTCCCTCTCTCTCTTCTCCCTGACACACAGTGGGCTCCTGAGGTTCATTCCTATGTCAGGGAGCACATCCCTGAGCCCTCATGGCTATGGCCACCTGAGCCTTCACACATGGACTATTAGACTTTAATTAGCTTGGATACTAAATTACTCCCGATTGTAGCGTGGAAAGGAAGCTCCGGACCCTGGGCTGCTCTTGGAACCCCAGCTGCACCTTTTCAGGACTGGCTTCTCTCAATAAACATTGCTCCCATTGTTTTTGTCCGCGACTTCCTTCTTCGATTTTGGTGAGATAAGAACTCGAACTTAATCAACACACACATTTTTGATATCATGACTATATGGCATTATTTGAGAAAGTGCTTTTTCTATCACAGACAAAAACAATAATACACTAATTCAAAATAATGTATGCACCCCATGTTCATTGCAGTAGTATTCATAATAGCCAACATATGAAGCAACCTAAGTATCCATCAATAAATGAAACAACCTAAATATCCATGGATAAATGATAATAAAAAAAGAGTATAATATCACTCAGCAGTAAAAAAGAAATAATGCTTTAAAAAAAGGTAAAGTGAATAAAAGGTATAAATTTTAGTTATAAAATATGTAATAAGGATATAATGTACAGCACAGGGAATGTAGTTAATAGTATATAATAATTGTACAATCACTTTTAAGGTATATATATATATATATATATATATATATATATATATAAAATCATTATGTTGTATACCTGAATTTCATAATATTTAATAAAAATTAGGCTGTTTCCAAAAATTACATATTGGAAATGTTGATATTCATAACATTTTTGTGTGAAAAGCATTGTTCATATTCCTAGGAGAATCTGAAGAGAGTTAAACTTTTCTGTTTCCATACATTTTCCAATCCCTAAGAGAATTGTGCTGACTGAGAGAATACAAAATAACAAAAAGCTTTCCTTCAATAAACATCACAAACAATAAATCAGATAGATCTCAACATTATATCTTGTTTTGACATACAGAAAAGAGAGATAATATGTCAGCATTTACCTCAGTATGATTCTGTGGGTGAAAAAAGTAGAAAATTTTAGATATTAAAATATTAAAATCCAATTGCCAACTTCCTGAGTGTCTTTTGGTTATAATTCTTGATGCATTTTTTGACTCATCATTTGTAATGCTCATAAATTTGGTAACAATTTTATTTCTTCATAAAATATCAGTTTTAAATGAATAATGCTTATTACATGAATTAAAATGACAGAATAAACATGGTCCTCTTTATTATTTTCCTTAGAAAACATGCAGCATGAATCTTTCTTTTCTAAAACAACAAAAGTTCAAATACTCTGAGAGTATATTGCAAATTGCATAATTGGGAGGCAAAAGTGTGCAGCGGAGTGAGATATTGACATGATCAAATTTTTAATGAAGATTTGTCACAAACCACCAACCACCAGCTACAATATTTGTAATATAAAAAAGAACTAAAATACACTTAACAATTGATCATGGATACCTCAGGTTTATTTAATTAATTTATTTAAATTTTCAACAAAATAATAGCAATAATTTTCTCCTAAATTATTGCATGTGAATGAATTCCTTCCTTGTTTAAAATAGTAGGTGGAAAACTTGAAAATATAAATTAACTTTAATAAAATAATAGGATTCAATATGATAGTTTTCTTATAAATTTGGCAAACATCAAATGCTAAATGTACCAGATAAATTTTTCAAGTGATTAATAAAGCCCTTTAATACTGTTTAATTCATTTAAGCCTTATATCTAAATACTTAGCTGTGAGTACACTTTATTTTATATTTTGCGTCTTCCTAAATATTAATCCATCACAGTTTTTTCCACATTTCCCATTTTATCATACATCCTTAGATTTATAACTTTTCCGATTATGATTTTGAAATAATTATAAATTTAGAGAATATATATATTGATAAAACATGCTGTCATGTCTTACAAATAGTAATGATGCATTTTAGATATAGCATTAATGTCAGTTGACACATGTATTATCCAAGATTCCTAATAAGTTTCATGGTAATTTTATTGTCATCTAATTATCTGAGAACAATATTTATAAATTTTTTATAGATAGTGCAAGGATTCAATGATACCTGGTCTTCAATAGATGTTACAAACTGCAGCTCTCATCTTCAGAATAAATTTTCTATCTAATACTTCCTGTCTTATTAGGAATTTTATAGTATTTTTCTTGCTCTGTCTCTCTCTTTTACTCTCTTTCTTTTTCTCGATTTCTTCCTATTCCTTCCTTTTTCTTTCTCTTCTAGTCAAATTCCTCTTATAAAATGGATCCATCCCATCAGTTTAACATATTTAAGCTTTAAAGAAAAACATTACAATTGAAAAAAAAAATTGATGCATAAACTACTTCTTTCTGTCAATTTTGGGAAAATATATCTTCATATTCTCAATTTATATATATTTTTTTATAACATTCAGGTCTATCACTCAGATGTTCCCATTAACCCAGTTCTCTTTATCTTATTGGAATGCCTTGCTTTGGAATCATGGAGAAAAAACTAGATTCTTGCTGTCAGTAGTGTAGGAGATTGCTTTTAGATATGGATAAACTCTAATTCCTTTAAGAATAAAATTTTGTAATGTGTAAATATATACATTTTTTAATATAGTTGATATAACTAAAACACAGAATGACATTATTTAAATACAGAGTAGAATAAAAACTTCTTATAAATCTTTAACTTTAAGTACAAAATACTCAGCTATTGTCCTTGATAAAAACAAAAGCAAGTTCATAGGAGATTGGCTGACAACAGCTGGCCTTAGAAGAAATACATTTAAGTGCAAAAAATATCGTTAGATAGGGTGAAATGAAGAGAAGTCAGGGGAAAAAAAGCACATTTGTAATACACTGCAAAATCGCTAAAGCAATAGCTTTGAAAACCTTTTATCTGTAGAAAATCTTGTGGGTCTGAATTCAATCCAAACCTGTCAAAAATATTGATGAAAAAAATGTGTCTTTATATTTAAGTAAACATGAATTTAGGAACCTACTCCTAAATTTAATTATTTCCATAAGAATGGTAAAAATTTTCCTCAAGCTACACTATTTAGGCATGAAGATTTAATTAAGACACAGATGATGCCAGCAGAATTACTTTTTCACTGAGGCACTGAAGGAGCTATTGACAAATAACAAGTGTATCGAATATTATAATCCTGTTTCTGCAAATTGTTGTTATAGCTATTTTTAATAAAAAATTAATTTCAATAAACCTAGTTTTTTTCATCACAGATTTGACTGCAGCCATTGTCAATATTTAAACTATAGTCTCCTTCTGAAACAGGATCTGAATGTGTGCTAACTATCCTAATTTATTCTACTGTTACTTTAGTTCTGTTGCCAAAGCGATGAAAAATATTAGGCATACTTAAAAATTATATCTACAAAGTGGAATCAGAAAATATAATTAGTTTTGTGTTTCCCAAACAATCCATGTCAAAATTACATGCACAGCCGAAGCCGGTTTGGCTCAGTGGTAGAGCGTCAGTCTGGTGGACTGAAGGGTCCCAGGTTTGATTCTGGTCAAGGGCATGTACCTGGGTTGCGAGCACATCCCCAGTAGGGGGTGTGCAAGAGGCAGCTGGTCGATGCTTCTCTCTCATCGACGTTTCTGGCTCTCTATCTCTCTCCCTTCCTCTCTGAAAAAAAAAACAATAAAATATATTTTTTTTAAAATACATGCACAGATAAATATACACATAAACACATATGGGAGAGGTACCCTTGGCAGTGCTGAACTACATAGTTTTGCAGTTTTCCTTAATTGATATGTTCTTGCTTGCTTGTAGATATTTTCATCTTCAATCTTTAAATTAACAATCTGAAATTAGTTTTATTTCCTTGCTCTGGATTATGAAAAACATTTAAATTTTAAATTACTTTAAATAACTTCATGTTGCAGGCAGTCCTTGCCCTATTGTCTCTAAAGGCACTTCATAATGATTTGCTATAGGTCAGAAAATTATGAAACCAGAGTACCATCCAGCAAAGGCATGTGGATTTTTTGAAGTGTAGCTGCATTATATGGAGAAGTGTTTTATTATACTAAATTGTAAGATTTTGGTCTGATATTACTGAGCTATCGAAAGAAAATCCTGCCATTTGCACCAGCTTGGGTTGACCTTGAGAGAATTATGCTAGGTGAATAAGTCAGGCGAAGGCAGAAGGCAAATCAGGTCCTCACTTATATGTGAAAAATAAAAAATAAAAAATAAAAAATGTCGGGAAAATAGTTGTAGAAAAGAAAGTCTTCCACCCCATAGTGCCGAACACTAGACGCTGAGAATTGCAGTGGAGAAATATTGGCTATTTTTTTTTTATGGCATATCGGTTACAGATTCTAAAGGACGAAATCACAAGACAATGTGGGTGAGGGGTTTGGAGTACAGCTGGAAGCTGATTAGTCTGAAGTGAGGTAAGGGTTAATGAATCATTTCTTCTGGCCTTGAGGACACTCTGAGGTCTTTTCCAGCTTCCTGGGACTAATGATTTTACAAAACACATTTCAACTTTTTTCATGCAACAAGTTCTCCAATGATAATATTAGGTACAAAGATTTAGCTGAGACAATTTCAAATTTCAGCAAGAGAAGAAAAGAAGTAAAAGGAAACATGCCAAGTCCTTTCTTCTAAATATGCTTCATGTAACATAGAATAGCACAACTGATGATAAAATAAAACACTGTGAACAAATACATTTTTCTGTGGAAGCTTGCTGGCTCTCTAGTCTGCATTAACATAGAGAGAGAGTTACAGGATATTTTATGGTGGGCGATATCAAGAAGCTCATCTGGAAAGACATAAAAAAAGGAAGAAATTCCAAAGAAATAATTGAAAATTAAAACAAACAAACAAACAAAAAACCACAAGCTGCCTGGCAGGTATGGCTTAGTGGTTGAGTGTCAATCTATGAACCATAAGATCATGCTTTGATAAGCTCAGGCACATGCCCAAATTGAGGGCTTTATCCGCAATATGGGGTGTGCAGGAGGCAGCAGATCAATAATTCTTTCTCATCATTGATGTTTTAATTGCTCTCTCTTTCTCCCTTATTCTCTCTGAAATCAATAAAAATATATTTTAAAAATAAATAAACACAAACTCACAGAAATACACAAATGCAGTATTAAAAACTATTGCTTTTATTAGTCAATTATTACTTTAAATATATTTTTTAAATACACACACACACAAAAAAACCACACAACATGTTTAAACAAGATAGGAAGGAGAAAAATACAAAGAGAAGCATTTGTCAGGAGGGCTTTTCAGAAGAAATAAACAAAGTCTTCCAATTCAGAGCAAGGAGTGGATTTTCTGTTTCTGAAATGAATTACCATTTCTGAATAAGATATTTTATTTTACTTTGTTGTATAAGATAATTTCTTTTCCAGTATTAAATTTAAAGAACGTTAAAAAACAGTTTTAAAATGTATATTATGTATCCAGTCTGTTATTGTGTGAACTGTTTTACATCCTTGGGTAGCTATAAGTGACAATCTGCTTAATCTTAAAAATGCCAAGATAAAGTGATTTTTGATCAAGTGCCAGTGAAGGATATTTCTTCTATTTCATTGTTATCCCCGTTTTAAAGTTATAGATTTTAAAAGACCAATTTGAGACCCAGAGAAAAATAGAATATACATACTTTGTTAATCCCCCTCTTTAAATTACTATGACTTAATATGCAATTTGTGGGAATAATTTGGACCTTAAAAGATCTTTAAGCATATCAATTGCTAAGTCTTTGTATTCAATGTTATCTAAGGGATAATGATATAATCACCACCAAATGCAAATTCAATTGGGGCAATATATTTGTCTATTTTGTTTCAAAGTAATAATGGTATAAATTAAACAATAATTCTATGTTATTGTTCTCCAATTCTTTTAATCAAAATTTTCTTAAACTTATATAAAAATATTTGGAAAATTAATTTTAAGGGTTAATTAAACACTTAACGACAACTTAGAATGTTTAAGTACTGCTCTTGGTAAAATTCATCATATGCAATTTAAATACATTTCAGTAAATCTGTGCTAATACAATGCTAATACAATACTATATTAAAATAGTAACATAGTATTGTATAGTCACTATATTAAAATATATTTTCTTTGTTAAAGGTGATTAGTTGTTGCTGCCCCCAAATGATTGGTAGTTATATATTTTTCTTTATTTTTTAATATAGAAATTTCTTATCCTCCCTTCAGTTTTTCTTTGGCATTTTGGAAACCTCTCTCTCTCTCTTTCTCACTCTTTCTCTCCATCATTAGTCTTGTTTTTGATAGCTAAAATACTATCCCCTCTGACAACCTTGCATCTTTATAACATAAAGAGCAATTTCTGCAGTAGTTTCTCATTCATTCTAGCAGATTATGTTGCCAGTGACAGATACATGAAGAATATAAAGCAGAAGGTCCAAATGAGAAAATAAACACAGTCAACTGGTGGCCTGAGCAATTTGGATTGTGTGTCTTTGAGTTCCCCAGAAACCCATTGTTGAGTTAGGCATGTAGACTATAAATGCCAGAACTGATTCCACGCATACAGAAGGGCAGTTAATATCCTGGGTTCTTTACCAATGCTATAAAATGTAATTATTCAGCTCTGCTCAAAGAGTTTCTGATTTTTAGTAGTTTCTATTGTGCATTGATGATAAACCAAGGAAGAAAAAGTATTTCTAAACCCTATATGTGAAATCCTGAGCATAAGCCTCCTTCCACTGGATTTATACAGATATTCTCCATTTTGCACAATCATAAGGCATAAATTGTACTTATTGAAGCTTTTCCCTAAGATAGTCTTAAAAAGAATACCTTGACTTTCCATAATAAGATATACATACATTATTGTAAGTCTACTGATTAAAATCATTTTCAACAATTAATATTTATAAAATTATATTAGAATAATTTCTGCACTTATATTTCACATTTAAACTTTAATGAAAGAACAATTTCTGTCTTCATCTTTATTCTGTCTTTTTCTTCTACAAAGTGTGTGGTCACAAATTAACCTTGAAAAAAAATATCTAGCTGAAGAAAAGGAATAGCTTAAGTTTTCAGTACAAATAATAAAAATGAAAATAAAAACATGTTTCTTGAAGTGTGTATGATATATATTGAGAGTTACTTTTTTAGTATACAAATCTACATTTATGTTTATATTTGATTGGTTTATAATCTAATTTTGTTTATGCCAGATGCTGGTTAAGTCTCTCCTAATTTTTATATCTGATCTATATTTTAAACTATGTGTACCTGATCATAGCTGACTCTTTAAAGATTAATTTTAGCAATTTACTGCAGGGCTAAGAAAATAAGTGTATTCCTGGGAAATTACATAAAGATTAGGCCAATTTTTTTAGCACATAAATGCCAAATTTGAAAAAAAAATTATAATAATACAGCATTCTATTGATATTTCCTTTAGAAAGTAATTTTAAGTCTTTAAAATAAATAATGGGTTTTCCTCTTTTTTAACTATTTTTTTGTGGTGCTTTTACTGAAAAAAACATCAATTTATATTATAAGGACTATTTAGGACTGCAAAGAGTATTCATTTAATGAAGTTCTAGTTGAGCTGCCCAACCTTTATGCAAGATATTTTCCTTCTTGTGGTTTAGTTACTTTATTAAACTTGGATGAACAAGTCCAGTAGAAAAACAGAAGTACAGTCTTTGCAATTATTTTGTGTAAACGTAATATGAAATGATGACAAAAAAATAGACTTTAATGCTTAAATAGCTAACAATTTATATCCAACTAACATTGTATAGGAAGCCATTAAATTTAAAATGAATTGCTCGGTTACACATAAAGTTGCATTGTATTTGATACTTCATTTTTGATGCACTCATTTCTTATAGTATAAATGATGGAGAAGTGGGACTTATTCCTAAGGAGAATGGAATTTTATATGAGTAAAAAAATTCCTTCAGCCCTAGAGAGCTTAGCTCAGTAAATAAAGCATTAGCTTGTGGACTGAAGGGTTGCAGTCAAGGGAATATGCCTGGTTTGCGGTCTCAATCCCCAATAGGGGGCGTGCAGGAGGCAGCTGATCAATGATTCTCTCTCATTATTGTTTCTATCTCTTGCTCCCTCTCCTTTCCTCTCTGAAATCAATAAAAATACATTTAAAAAAATTCCTTCAATCAAAGAGATGTTGAAGTCACTATTCTCAGTGTCTGAGAAGGAGGCTTTAGTTGACAATAGAATCTTTACAGATTTAATCAAATTAAGCTAAGTTTATTGCATTGGACCCTAATCTAATATGACCAGTGTCCTTATGGGAGATAGCCATGTGCAGATAAGGAAATACAGGGTGAACACCATGTGAAGGTGGAGACTGAGATTGGAGTGGTGCTTCTATAAGCCAAGAACATATCATTTAAATATAAATTCAACTGTGAGATTTCATTAGTTCTCAGTCTAAAATAAATGAGATTCATCTTGATCTAGACCAGACTCTCTTCTTTTTTTTTCTTTTTTTTCCTATTTTATACCATCATTTTTAATTGTTCTCCTGTAGCCTACATAGCCTACATGAGGGCAATGTCATAGAGAAAATCTCATACCAGGCACACATGCATTCAAAGCCTGCCTGCCTGTATTGAAGCATCCTTCTACATTGTTCACACACTTCTCTGAACATAGACAGCAAAAGGATGATGGTCAGTGAAATGGTTGCCTTAACTTTCCTTCCTTAATGCCTTTTCAGGAACAACTTTAAATGCTTGTCAATGTCCTTTAGATTCTCAGGAACCTCAGCTCAATTTTCTCCCTGCCTTGACGTAGGTAGAAATCCTGATCAAAGTTAATCTTCCAACACTTGCAGCAACCATGTTTATCTAGTATCGGAATGCATCCTTTTCTCTTTAAACTGGGAATTTCTGGAAGTTAATGACTCTCAATGATAGGTTTTAGCATCCTTAGCATAATTTCCACTTTATATATTCAAAGTTACTTGAATTGAATGACAGTCTCTCCTCTGCTTTTATTTCTGAATCCAACATGGCCAACTAATCCTAATTCGTAATGCTTTCTTTCCATATTGAATTGATTAACCATTATATTTATCAGTTTATTAAATATCAAATCAAAGAGATACAGGTGAATTTTATAGGAAACACTGATGTATCTAGCGTATGCTTTCTGATAAAGCCCAG
Source organism: Pipistrellus kuhlii (assembly GCF_014108245.1). Taxonomy (NCBI): domain Eukaryota; kingdom Metazoa; phylum Chordata; class Mammalia; order Chiroptera; family Vespertilionidae; genus Pipistrellus; species Pipistrellus kuhlii. The sequence continues at coordinate 39,537,190 of NW_023425584.1, forward strand.
CATTGCCGTTGGAGACTGCTGTGTGCTCCTACTTAATCCCGACTCAGTCTTCGCCGTTAGAAGAAATCACTACCCTGAGCACTATGATTGCCAGTCTTTAGTTGCCTTTAGTTTTTCAAATGTGTTCCTCTGGATGTTTGTAAACTTTATGTTCATAAAAATCAATTGACTTACTTGAATTTACATTGTACTTCTGAAATTTATCTATGTTCTTTGTAAAAAAAAAACACACACACTATAATATATTCTTAATTCTTAGATAATTGAGAATTGTGTAACACTGGTAAATGTATCAAATGTTAGGCCTCTTTCCAGCTTTTTGTTAATATGAAAACATTTTCACAAATGTCAATGTATATGTTCCTAGAGGATACCTGCAAGATTCTCTGGGTTATATATCTAAGAATAGAAATGCAACATCACAAGATCTGCATATCTTACTCTTCTTAGAACATATCAATTTTTTTTTCTCAAGCAGTTCTATCAATGTGCATTCCCAACAAAAGTGCTATAAAAGTATTCTGGTTCCTTCATACCATTATTAACCAATATTTCACACTTAAATTTTTTCTAATTGGGTTGATAAAAAATGACATCCCATTGTGAGTTAAAATTGAATTCCACTTATTATTTATCACATTAACATTTTCTTATGTTAAAGGCTAATGTGGTTTTATTCTGGGGGAATTCTATCTTTTGCCCATATTAATGGGTCATCTAGTTTTCCTAATGACTTTTTTTTTTATTGTTTTTATATATGCTAATCAGTTACAAATATAAGCTTCTAACTCATACTTCATATTCCCACTTGTAATTGTTTATTTTTATGAACAGTGGTACTTATTTTTTTATAGTCTCAATTATTGTTATTTACCTTTATTTTGTAACTGCCTTTGAATTTGAGAAATTCTTTATTAGCTTTATGTTATAAAATATTTTCGTATAAATTTTATAAGTTTTATAGTTTTGCCTTTCATGTTTAAATTTCAATTTGACTTTATCATATTTCAATTTGCTATGATCAAATATTACATTATCAATGTATTTAAATATATGTAATATATCATAGTAGGTTTTAGGTGGAATTTTTGGTCATATTATAATATAAAAGTGTTCTCTCCCTATTTTTTACACTACTGTATAACCATCTTTTAACTAATAGTCTAGAAGAAGAAAAGGATCTTTGTTATTCCTTCTTGGTAATAATAAAATGTATATTTCATTTTTGTTTTACTTGGTTGTACTAATTTCAGCTTTATATTATAATTTGCCTTAATAGTACCCTTTTTTTAAACGTATAAACTGGCATATATTTTGGAGAAGAAAAGTTCAAACTGGAAGCCTTAACAGGCATGGTGTTCTGATTGGAATTGTAACACATCAACACTTCACCGTTTTCTGTCCCTTTTTTGCCTGGTCCAGATGGTAGAGTTGCTTGACTTGCCCAGTGTCTGGCTAAGTTAAGTGCAAACCATTTGAAATTCAATCAGTAGATGATGGAAGTGATGGCTGTTGGGCAGAAGATGAATTTTGATAATTTAAAAAGAATTTTATTTAGATGACAATGAAAAATGCACGGTATGTTATACAGTGGGTAAACCTGACACTTTTGGCATTAGATTAAAATGAATTTTCCACTCAAAGAAATCAATGATATGCTTCTTCTTTTTCCTTTATTAAGGAAATAATTCCCATTTTTTTTCTGGCTTAGAATTTGTAGATTAATTACATGCATGATATTTTTGGCTTCATTTCTGTGCATTTTAATAGACTAATTATACATTTTCTATAAAATATATAGTAGATAAGAGAACATTATGTAAAAGGGAAGTATTGCTTTCCTGGTTCAGATAATTTTTTTTTTTAATATAGGCAGATATTATCCTTTGTGAAAATGTAAAAACTGTACTGCTCTTGATTTTACTTTAAATATATTATTATAAATCCATTTTTGTAATAACCTTGGGCTATTAACATATACATTTTCACAAATTTGTGTTCTTATTTAGTAGACAAACTTATTTTGTGGATATTCACATTACTATTCAATGTCATATTTGTATACCTGCAGGAAGTCCCTTTAAAAATTAAAAGAGTTCCTCATATGACATACTTTAAAGCATTTTAGTGTTTCAAGAATAGGCTATATATAAAATTATAAATATCAGTTTAAAAAGTGTAGGACTATTTTAGGTAAAATATTGTATATCACCATTACCATGTAAGTATAATTTCAATAAACTTAAGTGCTCTTGTTATTATGATTATTTAATATTAAATATGTATTTTCCAAAGTATAAATTTGATAGATCCAACAAAGACAAAAGTAAACAAGCAAAAATACTTATGCCAATAAAGAATTTTAAAAATATATTATTCTAAATTAACATCATGGGAAAGAGGTTGTTGTCCATAGATCAAATAGAATGTCTAACCTCAACTAGCTGGTCAGTGGTACTAGATATTAAGTCACCAAGTTCCATTTGGTTTACTGATGAGAAAACATAGGTTTAAATTCTAGTTTTACCCTAGGTAGGTTCTAGCCACCTTATACATTTGTAAAAGTTGGAAAATGCTCCCTTTAAACAAATAAATTAGGAAAATGCCACTTCTATGCAAAGTAGAAAGAAAATCTGGGTCAGGGTCCCAGCACAAAGAAAAACAAAAAAACAAAAACAATATAGTCAAGGTAAGGAAAATAAATAAGTCTTAATACAAATGTTAATACAAATATAAGGATCCTAAGCTTAGCAAGTTTCGCCTTTTTGCTTTTATTAAAATGATAAGGGGAGACAGTGACATGTTGAGGAGGAAGATTGAAAAATAAATATCCTAACATCGCTCTCCTTCCTCACTTTCATCTCCTTTCTTGTTCCCGTAGGCCAGCGGGTTTAGGTGCCAGAGGACAAGAAAGCATTAGGCAGAAAATAGAGTGGAAATTGGATCTGGATGAACAAAGAGATTTCCAGAATGGGTTCTCTTTCTCCAGGCTGTCAGTACTGAGGGGAGCTGGAGGGTTTGGCAAGCAAGGCATGCCTGGTTTTCAGCCTGTATTTTTACCTCCTTGGCCTAACATATTGTACATGGTGTGTGCATCTGTTTCTACCACTGACTAATGTTGTGAAATGGAGCAAATTACTCCTATATGCAAAATAAACATAAGGATAATCTTCACTTCACAGGTGTGCTGTGAAGACTAAATGTAATTAGCTATTTGGAAGAATAGTACAAATCTAAATAATTATGCAAGAATGCGACAATTTTCATATTTTTAAAGAAGAGAACAATATTTCTAAGAGCTGTCATGAGCAAGGCTAATAAAAATTTTCATCAGAGTTGCGTTACTCGTTTTTAGGTGCCCACCACACCTCTGATGTTTCCCCTCAGCTGTCTGAAGCTGATCCTCTTGCTCTTCTGTCCTGAAATGTTTAATCATGCTTTCATGGATGTTCCTAGCCCTTCCAGGAACTATGCTGGTCTGTTATTTTGAGTTCTTATTTAGCTTCTTCTCCTCTTCACCACATACTTTTGGTTTGCATCACATAGTTAATGTATTGGTGTTAGTCATAGAATAGTCTGTGTTAATAGTTCCATACATATTTGAAATATTTTTTAAATAGCCCTTAGTAATAGTGAAAGATTAGATAGAGAAAACAGATTGTTCAGGCTATTTGAACCAAATAACTGTATATTTGCCCAATAAAAAATTAGACAAAAATAACTTCCACATTCCAGGCTGGTTTGGTCATATTTTAAATATTCCTTTTATGGAAAATTAATAGTAAAACAAGAAATAGTTTCAGATTATTGGAGAGGTAGTGTTTTTCTTTTGGAGTTCACTAATTTGATTTACCACATATGAAGTGTTCCTGGTTGATTCTAATAAGTTCTTTCCTGTCATGTGATCAGTAACTGTGGTGGAGCAGTTCCAGATCACAGGAGACTTAGTTACACTCATATCTTGGCTACATCAACCACATTAACAGTTGCCTTTCTGTCCAACAGAGCAGAATATCAAGCCAAATGACTTATGTATTATTTTTATAATTAAGTATTTAGATCCCCTTTATAATTACTGGTAGCCAGCTGCTGTTTGGTCATTACTGTTATTGTGATGGTGTCTCGGACAATTTGCATATTCCACTAATATTAGTATAGGTAGTATTCCATTGTGTAAATAGATCACCTATTTTTATTCATTCTTTTATTGGTGGGCACTTGTGCTATTTCCAGATCTTAGTTATTGTAAATAGTGCTGCTATGAACATAGGGTGCGTTATTCTTTCTGATTAGTATTTCAGGCTTCTTGTGATATATTCTCATAGTGTCAAATGGCAGATTCATTTTTAATTTTTTTTTTTAGGAAATTTGATACTGTTTATATATTAAACTAAAAAGCTTCTGCACCACAAAAAAAACCATCAAAAAAAAAAATGAAAAGGGAACCTACTGTATGGGAAAATATATTCACCAATGATATGTCTGATAAGGGTATATAGACGGCCAATAGACATATGGAAAAATGTTCAATTTCAGTAATCATCAGAAAGATGAAAATTAAAATGACAAGGTATCACTTTACACCTGTCCAAATGGCTACCATCAATAAATCAACAAACATCAAGTGCTGGCAAAGATGTGGAGAAAAGGGAACACCACCACACTGCTAGTGGGAATGCAGATTGTTATAGGCACTGTGAAAAAAGGGCCTTATTGGTATACAACGATTTCATTTTTCTGTGACTAAAATCATACAATTTAAAATATAAACTGAAGGATGTTAAACATTTTAAGAGTTTACATGAACAAAAATCAATTGGAATGGGGTAGTGCCAAACCAGGAATGGTTAGGAACCTCCATGAACAGCAGCTAGGAATAAACTTTTATAGAGAAAAGTCAGAATATTATTGATTGGCTACAGCTTAAACAGTTACCTTATTTGGAAAAGACTAGTTGCTGTTTGTGACTGGTTATCCTTAAGTATTAATTTCTTAACCTTGAGATATTTGGGTTTAGACTTTGATTTTATTTATGTAAGCTGCTAAGGTACTACCCTGTTTCCCTGAAAATAAGACAGTGTCTTATATTAATTTTTTCTCCCAAAGTTGTGCTAGGTCTTATTTTCAGGGGATGTCTTATCTTTCCATGCTCTAGGTCTTATTTTCGGAGGATGTCTTATTTTCGGGGAAACATGGTAGAACCAACTCAGTCAATGGTCTCCTAATTTAATTTTAATAAAAATTTCTATTTATGTAAGATATTTTGGCATGCCATTTCATATAAAACTAACTATAAACCTGCAGTAATATTATTTTATTTTATAAAAAAGTGACTAAGCATTCACTGTGATTTTCCCATCCATACAAGAAACAAATGCCAAATCCAATTTAACTAGGATTCTGCCAATAAAACTGAAAACTTTACCATTCCTTACATCATTCTTGTGTTAAAAACATGATCCATCATCATTAGCTTTTGTAGACATTTGCTTTCAGAAACTAAGGTAATTAGCTTACAAAAATTACAACAAAGTTCACATTTAATGTCATTTTGAAAAATGAGACAAAATGACATTTTATGCTTATTTTCTCTCTCCAAAACTAAATAATTTTCAAACAATTTTATATGTGGAACTTGGTTCTAAAGTTTAGCATGTTGATATATGTGTTACAGTATTAAACATATGTGCTAGACATCCAGGGGACAGAGGAAGGCACATAGGAATGATCAATTCTGATTTCCTCATGCAGCCCTCTCCAGTGACTTCAGCCCTCCTTTAGTGCCATATATAGCACCTTACTGTACCCATTTTGTCAACAAAAATACATAGTGCTGTTTTTCTTTTCTTACTAGTGCCTGGAGAATCTTTTTAGGCTGCATAGGTAGACATCTCTGTGAATGTTTAGGAAAAAAGAATAGAAATGAATTAGTACGCCTATAAAAGGGGGAAATGCAGAATTTAAGAAAAAATAGCTAATGAGTTAGAACAAGGAGAGGATTTAGATTTTTTTTTTTTTCAGGAAAAGTTCAAGGGAGACAGTTAAAATATAGGCAACAGGGATTTTTGGGTTGACATGATGACCACTGTGCTACTTAAATACTGTGCTCTCTGTCTACTACAAAAAATTCAGAAAGCATCCACATAATTGAAAATTTTCTTGTCTGAAAATGTAAATAGTCCTTTTTTTATTTTTGCTTGAATTTTAGCATGGATTGAAATCACAGGTTGTCCAACAAAGCTTCCAATACCCAGCGTATGTGTTACACACAGTAGTTTGAGGTCACCTGTTATGTTTTATTAACTTTGAACCTCTAGTAGAATTAAAATGAATGAACTATAATAGAAAATAATAAATGTTTAGTAAATTAATTAAATACAAAAATTGAAGGTATATAACAGGGAAAGAGAAGGGGAAGGATAGTGGATGAAGAAGAGGGAAGGAGAGACGGAGAGGACATGGATTTTGGCATTGAAAGCACTCATTGGAGCTGTCCGTTGGTCAGCTTTGGTTGCCTGTCTCTGGGCAGTAGCTTTTGTGGGCCTCAGGATAGAGACTGTTGTGTCTATAACTGACCTTTTGAAATACCGAGAGATTTAGATGACAATGGGACTCAAAGATATTTGAAAAACTCAATTGTATTATGCTTATCTTAGACTTCTTCCATGCAGAACAAGTCAGCAAAATTCAAGTGCTCTCCATTAGATAATTTCCTCCCAACTCTTTTGTTTTGGAAAATGCACCATTTAAAAAAATAACAACTTCCTCTAGGAGCATGAGCTTCCTTGCTAACTATCCCGACACTTCTCTTACTATCTCTATTCCATTCCTTCTTCCAAGCTGATCTTTCTCCCCTGTGGTCACTAACAAGGAATGCTGCCACTGTCATAAACTGTGTTTTTAAACTGGGGGAAATGTGCTAGCACAGAATTATAATGCAGCACCACAACTGTGAAAACAAAGTTTTACAGCTGACCAAAGGAAAACATGAATTGACATCTGGGAGGATTTGAGAATCTTTTAAATAGAATGTTTTTGTTGTATGCTTACATGAATCAATAATACTGGATTCTCATACAAAATGAAAGCCAGATTCATACACTAGTTTAAAAAAAAATAAGTGACTTCAGCTATCTTGTGAAAAATGTATGCTTGTTGTGGTTTTCAGTTAAAGTTTAGCTTTAAATATAAGAGGCAGATGATGGTAATGGAAACAAATCTGAAATGTTCAAAGTCATGGAGCTCTTGAATAAGCAAACCTCATTTTCCAGGGTTCAGTAGACATTCAATTCCATTACGATGCTTGAAAGAAATAATGTAGAAATCAATATGGAATTTGAAAGAAGGGAGAAAATAATGTGTAATAATTATTTTATCTCCTTGAGGAATGCTGCACTATAAAAATCCTCTAATATGTCTTTCTCTTCCATTAGTTTACAGTATTATGTGAGAATTTACTTTTTTTCTGAAAGCATTATTAGATTTGTTTTTCCTGTTTCTTCTTTGTGATGTAATATTGCTGTTTTGTGCTTTTTCTTTTTTTTCTGGTCTCTGTTTGTGCCTTTCATTTCTCATTGAAAATTTGGTTTAAAAGCACATTACCTACCTGAGACATTGGCAATGGGCTTGTGGAATTTCTTCCTATAATCTGCTACATACAACATTAAAATATTACTTTTTTAAGTATAATTATGAAAATTTCTTGCCCTTGGTAAAAACAATAATAACAAAAACACACATCCACATCTGAATATACATTGTGTATTCCAACCATCTGGACGGCATTTAAGACCCTCACGATCTGCCCAGCTGTCGTGGCTCAGTGATTGAGCGTGGACCTATGAACCAGGAGATCACAGTTCGATTCCAGGTCAGGGAACATGCCAGAGTGGTTGTGGGCTCAGTCCTCGGTAGGAGGAATATAGGAGGCAACCTATCCCTGATTCTCTCTCAGAATTGATGTTTCTATCTCTGTTTCCCTCACCTTTCCTTTCTGAAATCAATATATGTGTGTGTGTGTGTGTGTGTGTGTGTGTGTGTGTGTGTGTGTGTGTATATATATATATATATATATATATATATATATATATATATATATATATATATAATGATTCCCACAATCTGGTAAAAATTTAAACTTCCAGCACGATTTTTCAATATCTTCTTCCAGAACCCATTCACATTGCTACACATCCTACACATGCACATATCTTCTGACTTCCTCACCTCTGTTTATGACATGGTCTGTTACTAAATGAGCCTGAATTACACCATTTAAAATCCTAGCCACCATCCAAGGGCAGACCTAAGGAAAATGACCACTTCAAATGCTATTTTTTTTCTCCTTTGATAAGCTGTAATAGTTTGTTAATATAAATCATACTCTTGACTTATATTTTTTAAAGCAATCTTATTCTTACTAAATGGTTATAAAGAGGAATTAGTTCTATGTTCTGTTTCCAGTACAGTGATTCACAAACATAACCCTTAGCCTGGTACAAGGTTGTATTGTAGATTAAGTAAGAATCTTCAGGAGAACTTAAAAATATACAGATCGACAGTTTATACCACAACTTTGTTTCTCATGACTGAATATCACATACACGACCCACCACCCAGGTTTAGAAAACTTTAACTTAATTTATTCCACAATTATAAGTGTCAGATAGACCATTTTTAATTAAAAAAATAATAATGCATACATGTGTTTACACTAATGGATTAAATGAAATGCTTTGTTAAGAAGAAATGCTATTTATTAGAGAATTAACTTTAGCTCTGCTATTTAATTCTTTGGAGGTAAAAATTTAATCTTGCTAAGCCACAGTTTCTTCCTTGATGTGTAAACTAAAGAAACACCATTTGAAAAAAAATTTTAAGGGCTAAAATGTTTTGTTGATGTATAAGCTTATGTTTCTGTGAGGCTTAGAAAAAATTAATTTCTTTTATTTCCCACCCAACTTTGTTTTTTTTTTTTAATTAAATGTATTGGGATGCAATTGGTTAATAAGATTATATTGGTTAATAAGATTAAATAGGTTCAAGTGTATATTTGTATTATATATAATTTGTATATTGTATCCTATTACCATATGTTTGACCCCTTTTAGTTTCCCCCATCCTCCCTTCTGTTGGTCTATTTTCAGCTCAAATCTCCTTCTGCATTTTAGAACATGTGAAATGGAAATAAAACACTAAGCATAATACATATGTCTTCTAGAGTTGAGATAAGGTTAATTTTTTAACATAGAAGTCAGGAAACAGAAGGGTTATACACTAAAAATTCTGGATAGGAAGTAATGAATGAAATACCAGACATCAAGTCATTGCTTCCTAAGAAGAATGAGGTTTCACAAAGTTTCTCCTACATAAAATGTATCTCACCTGTCTCAGAGGTAGAGAATACCATTTCCATTGTCTCTAAGACTTTGCTTTCTCAATGTCTTTTCAGTGAATTCTCTCTATTTGTGTATGCACTCATTCATTCATTTAGTGTCTATCTTTTGAGAACCTAATATAATCCAGACACTGTCTGGGTTCTAGAGGTTTGGATGTGGATAAAAGGAACTTGGAGAGCTGAGTAGAAATTATCCACATAAAATATGTAAGAACATTCCTGGCAGAGGAAGAAATTGCGTTTTGATTTAAACAGTGATTCTTTGAGTTTGAGCAATGAGCCACCTCACTTTCCCTTATTCAGTGAGGGAACCTCTTGATGAGTGTGGCCAAAAACTTATGGTTCCCTTTCCCTCAAACTCCCAGCCTAGACTTAAGGTTACTCCTGGAGAAGGGCTCACTATAATCATTTCTCATCCCTCCAATCAAGTCCAAGTTGCAGGAGCTCTAATTGAAGCAGGTATAGCCAAGAACTTTGGTGTTTCCTTCTTCTCTCCACCTTCACAGTGGTTCTCAACCTTTGTAATGCCACAGCCCTTTATACAGTTCCTCATGTTGTGGTGACCCCCAACCATAAAATTATTTTTGTTGCTACTTCATAACTGTATATTTGCTACTGTTAATGAATCATAATGTAAATATCTGTGTTTTCTGATGGTCTTAGGCTCTACAGTAGGGTTTCTCAACCTGGTTGAGAACCATTAGCAGCGTCGCCTAAGACCACCGGAAAACAGATGTTTACATTACTACCTCACCCCCTTCTGTGCTGATTCCTTTTGTGCTGTTATTCTCAAATGTATTAATATTATTCCTTTAACATTATCAAACACATCAAAAGCAAACTTGGAATCACTGCAGTGTGGTGAAAGTTTCCTGAGAATCAGGAGAGAGGGATTCTGGATCCATTTCTCACACTTCCCAGTGGTGGAGACACAGGATATCCACTTACACACTCCAGGTGTCAGGGTTCTCATTACTGGGCATGTGCTGAGTTTTCAGGTTGATATTTAAGGCTGCTTCCATTGTAATGGATTATGATTCTATAGCCTTTATATTTCCATTCACAATTGTAAAACAGAGCAATGGTGGTTGTAATGTCAAACTAAATGTTTTTAGTTTTTATTTCCCTGTAAGCAAAACATAAACGCCTTAAAAATCATTGTTAATAAGATTAGTTACTAAAAACATTGTGGAATGAATGAAGACAAGGGGAGATATACTTTTCACCTTAAAATGAAATTCATCCTAAGAGAAGGGAGTTAGATTTTAAAATTTCAGTTGGGCTTTCCAAATCATGTGGATAAGTTAGCTGAATACTTTTCTTGTGTGTGTGTGTGTGTTTTTGTGTGTGTGTGTGTGTGTGTGTGTGTGTGTGTTTTAACTGAACTGACCTAAACATTACATTTCTGTGTTTATACATATTATAAAACTCTTTATTCTAACACTAGTAATTCTAAATTATTCATGATTTATAGAAGGTCCTTTGAACAAAACATAAATGTCTTTGTTTAGCAAAGTTTCCTTTTAGCATATTTTTTAAAAGATAATGATATGAATGTAAACAAGCCAGAAGGAGAAACGTGTTAATTTAGTTTGACAGATATTGCTGGACACCTACCAAGTACTGAGCTTGACAAAAAATCGTGCTTAACACCAACCCCTGTTTGTAATAAGGTTAATGGGTGTCTAGGAACACAGACAAAAATGCCTAAGGAGCTGTGAGACTGCATGTGTGCTTTTTTAATTGTAAAATCATTATAACTAATAAAAGGAGTAATTGAAATTTTATTAACCAATGTAACCCCAATAATTTCTTTAAAATAGGAACTGTGAATACTGTATAAATTTTTAAAGAAAATATTGGACTACAAATGAACTTTCAATAATGGCAGTAATACCAATTAAAAGAATAAATTATGTTTGTACTGTGTATTAAAATGTCAAAATCATTGCAAAAATATTTGATTTGTTTATCATATTCTGTGAATATATATGGAAAATGCTCTCATGCTTCCCTAATAGATGAGAAATTAAGAGTTAGAAGGTATAATATACACTGAGTGGCCATATTATTACAATCTCTGAACACATAATAATCTGGCTGCTCAGTATGTGTGTGTGTGTGTGTGTGTGTGTGTGTGTGTGTGTGTATGTATGTATTTTAGAGGCCTGCTGCATCAATTTGTGCATGGGTGGGACATGGACGTTTGGCTGGCCTGCCTGCTGGTCGAACTCCTGGTCGAGGGGGAAATTTGAATATTAGCTTTTTATTATATAGGATATACACTGAGTGGCAAGATTATTATGCATTCAGAGATTATAATAGCCTGGCCACTCAGTGTATTTAGTTCTGTTGCCCATTTTTTGATTGGGTTGTTTATCTTTCTTTTCTTTTATTTAACTTGTGGAGGCTTCTGTGTGGGAGGAACACTGCACTCAATGTGAAGGAGGCTGGATACAATCTGGTGGACTCTTTCACTGGCTCTCCATCTGAGTAAAGGTGGCTACCTGTCACAAATACTGTGAAGTGTAAGTGTGTTGCTTGTTGTTATGAATTTGCTAAAGCAACACTTTAGTGGGGAGCACAGGGTCATGAATGGTGAGCCAAATTTCAAAAAACCAGACAAAAGAAACTGAAACAGAGAAGTTTATTATGCAAGGGTCTTGGAGGAAGTACTCTCCCGCATGCCTCCAGGGTCCACACAGCAAGTCAAGGAAAAATGCAGAGAGATGCTGAGGTACTCGAACCAGGACATAAGCCTTTATTAGACTGTGTGCGCAGAATGATTTGGAGTTCCCAGGCCAACACTGGATAAGTCATTTTATACCAAAAAGGTGGGGTTTTGGCAACTTTCACAAGAGTCATATCTAAGGACATCTAAGAGAAAGGTGTTGGATGGCCAGGGAAACTGCTGATCTCAAGGGCTGTTGGAGATGTCATAGAATGATCTAACATTTACATGTGACTCAGGTCTGCAGCGTATGGTGTGCAAGACACGAGTGTCAGTTAAAGGTCTCTGCTGGCCAAATGAATGCCATGGAGTAGCTTAGCTAAACTCTCAACACACTTAACCAACAGGAACAACTTTTCACATTCTGGATGCTGGGAAGTCCAAGTTCAAGGTGCCAGCATTTTCAGGGTCATGTGAGAACCAGCTCCCTCATTGATGGCAATCTTCTCATTGTAACTTCAAAAAGCAGGAAGGGGCAAGCCAGCTCTCCTAGACAAAGACATGCCACTCAAGATGGCTTCAACATAGTTTTCAAGGTTCCCGCAAAAGGCCCCGGCACTTTGGACATAGGTTTCAACCAGTGAATTTGCAAGAAGCATAGATATCTGTTCCATGAGACCACATGGAAATACTTTAGTTTTAAGTTATTTTCGGATTCCTAAATCTGCTTCAATTTGGAGCATGTCCTGTGTCTTTATAAATTATCTCTAAATTAAAAGTGAAGTGAAACAATTGAAATAAGGCTTTTTAAAAATACTATTTAAAATGTTTACAGTAATTTAAACTTCAGAATATATTTGTCAATTTCAAAAATTAGAAATAATAACCTGTGTAATAAAGTTATATTTGTCTTGATATGATATTTTTTAAATGTGATGTGTCATTTAAAAAAAAACAAATATGAGTTTAAATATGAGAAAAATAACTTATTAGTGCATCTGATTAATTGTTTAAATGTACTAACAAACCAAAAAATGTATCTAACTTTTCATTTAAGTGTGCATCATGAAATTTAGCTTATCTGAATTCATGTTGGCTAAATACCTTTACATGTATGTCTTGCTCAGTATGAGTAAGTAGACTGTCTCCAGCATAAACTGTGTATTATTCCTATTGATATCTGCTTTCGTAGTCATTTCCATAGTTCCTGGAACAGAGTTTGTTCTCACTACATAATGTATTATTTAATGAAAGACACCTGAGTGTCATATGGTATACCTGACACTTTTTGAACTAACTGTGCTATAAAACCTTTTTGTCTTTCATTTCATAAGAACAAGTTGTTTTTACTTTAATTTACTGTGTATTTGTAATTTTATCAATTGCCATCTAAATGCATTACTCAGAAGCCAAAAGCTTGTCAGAGAACAGACTGCAGGGGATGGGACAAAAGCGAGCAGAGCTGTGCTGGTTTCTAAGCACACTCTCACCACCAGCTATGTCACTGAAGAGCGGGCGTGTCCTCCTTGTTGTAACAAATTAAATCTGAACTGTACAACAAACTTGAAAACCCTGCACGCAATTCTTTTGATTCTTAAAGAAAAGAAAAGAAGAAAAAAAAAAGATACAGGAGTAAAAGTGAGTAAAACACTGGTAATTTGTTTAGCTGGTCGTGCAGGCTGTTCTCCGATCAAATTTTGTTTCCCAAAGGAAGGCATCAGGTTTAAATTACACAGCAAGCAGGCGTGAGAAAGGAAGCAAACAAGCCAAGCCTTCCCAGGAGGGGAAAGAATGAGGGAGAGCCCCAGAGATCACATTTAATAAATAAACACCTTCATTTCTGTAAGTTAATTTCACCACAGGAAATGCGTTTAGTTTTAATTATATTGCCTTATGTCATGTTTTATAATAGGTACATGAGATTTATTGACTTGCTCTTATTAAAACTTTGGCGTTTCCAAAGATATTGCATGAAGCCTAACTCTCTGAGGAAACATAGCATATGCATGATTACTTGAAATGCGATATTCTCATCGTGTCCCAGGTTAGAGACAATTAGATAGATGTGTTTAATTTTCATTTCAAAGGGTCTTACGTTCGGATTTGTATAGAAAAGACTAATACCCGCTAGTTGTATTAGTGGCACAAATAGAAACGTTTGTCATGTCACCCAGGCCTGTGTTGGCTCCGTTGGTTGAGCACGGACCCATGCGCCAAAGGGTCGGGTCACTGGTTCCATTTCCTGTCAGGGCACATGCTCAGGTTGCAGGTTTGATCCCAGGAGGGGACATGCAGGAAGCAGCTGATCACGTGGATATTTCTCCTCTCCCTCTCCCTCTCCTTTCCTCTCTCTCTAAAATTCAATAAAAACATAGTTTTAAAAATAAAATAAATGTTCCTAAAATTTCAGAAAATATATGTTTTGTAATTTCAGTTTGCTTTTCTGTGATATAAATTCCTAGTCTTCATAATTATATGATACTGAACACCACCAGGAGACTGAACATTTCCATGTTTTTGTACCTTCAGGGTTTTCTGAGCAAGGAAACTGGATTAAAAGACAAGTCTTGAAGTGAAGAGATGACTGATTAGATAGTGAGAGACCTCCAGAGAGATTTTGATAATTATCTTAAAATGTGTTTACATTTCAAAGTGGAATGAAACCTGGAGCCACTGAGCAGGCTGTTTACATCCCAAAGCACTGGAACACATTAGAGAGCAAATGTTTGCCCATCTCCCAGAAGGGGGCGGTGTGGAGCCTATGAACTCCAAAATGTCGGTTCTCCCCTGTGGTGTGTAAAACGTCCTTTGCCTCTGCAGGCTCGGCCACCTGGAGCTCAGGGCATCATCCTGAAGGGGGAGGACGGAGTGGAGGGCACAGCAGCAGTTATGACTCTAAGGAATGGCAGTTGCATTTAATCCAGAAGCTTCCGGCTTCCTTTCAGAATCATATAAATAAATATAGATACTAAGAATTATCAAACATTTAAATCCATGGTTTTAAAATGTGTTATATGAGCAATTTTAAAGGAAAGTGAGATTTATCTGAGCCTCTGGCAAAGCTATTCGATTATCTCTGACGGATTTGTTATTCTTATTTTTTCTTTTTAGGGATAATGCATAGAAATGTTAAGGAAGATGCTCAGAGTCAAACCCAGACATTTAAAACTCACTTCTTTATTAGTTGTTATATAATGAATTGGTTTATTGTGACTCGACACGCAGTGAGTAAAGGAAGAAAACCATAGTGGACAGTTGGCTATAGTAGACACAGACAATTGAGCAGCTATGTTGTGTGTGGTGTGTGTGTGTGTGTGTGTGTGTGTGTGTGTGTGTGTGTGTGTGTCTGTTAATGGAGAACAGTATTATGTGTGCAAGAAATTTTACTTATATGGAAACTCTGAAGCTTACTGGGAGGAGACAAACACAAACATTTGTCTCCAAATCACATTTATTAACATATTTGTGTATTGAGCATAGTAAGGTGTTTCAGACAAGCAATGTGCTTCCTAAGATGAAATCAATACAGGGTAGTTGTCTCTGTGTCTCAGAGCTGGAAAATAGATACCATTCGTTAATTAGACTTGCATTCTAAGGATGATTGATGCACTACCTGGCATGTATTAAGCATTGATTACATAACTGCTCTTCTTTTTATTATTCTTACTTCTTAATTGTATTTTCTTTTGATAAAGTAAATTAAGATTGGACATTTATTACTTTAGCTCAAAACTTAAAATTAGAAAAAATTGAATAAAATGAAATTATGATATATCACAGATGTTTGAATCAGCTACATCCATATTTAACTGAAAATGTATTGCTTTAAATTCTTTTATTAGTAAAGAAGAAAGGTTAAAATGATCTAAGTCTCTGTCTCAAAAATCTAGGAAAGAAGAGCAAATAAAGCCAAAAAGAAGAAATAAAATTATACAGTTAAGTTGGTCAATTAATCAAGTGAAATCAGACACCTAGTATTTTTTAAAAATCAGCAGAGCAAAAGTTTCTCCTTTGAAAAGATTAATAAAATTCATAAGCAGCTATCATAGCAGATCAAAAAATAAAGGATAACACAAATTACCAATAAAATGGAGCAGCACTACAGAGACTATTGACATTAAATAATTATAAGAGGATGTTACTGAAAAATGTATGGTAATATATTTGACAGCATAAACAAAATGGGAAAATTGCTGTAAAAGCTCAATTTAGTAAACTTGACAAAGATAAAATAGAAAATCTAGATAACTTATGTTCATTAAATGAATTACACTATCCTAAAGAAAACTCCAAAGTGACATTTTTCTATTTAGGGAAGAAGGTATACCAAACTTGTCCAACCTCTTTCAGAAAA
The DNA here is from genome assembly GCF_014108245.1 of Pipistrellus kuhlii. Lineage (NCBI taxonomy): Eukaryota > Metazoa > Chordata > Mammalia > Chiroptera > Vespertilionidae > Pipistrellus > Pipistrellus kuhlii. Next base: position 39,553,612 of record NW_023425584.1, read on the forward strand.
TGAACATTTCCCACCTTGTATGAGGTCAACAAAACTATGACACTAAAATTCAGCAAGGATGACAAAGTAACTTGTTCGCTGGCCTGTGTGGCTCAGTTGGTGGGAGGTTTCCCATGCACTGAAACACTGCCATTTGATCTTCAGTGCCGGGCAGGCAGGAGGCAACCAATCAATGATTAATGTTTCACTCCCACATCTATGTTTCTCTCTCTCTCCCTTTTCCTCTCTCTCTAAAAAGCAATATAAAATCATTTTTAAAGGATTTAACAAGAAAAGAAAAAAAAAAAAAAAAAAAGAAGAAGAAAGAAAGAAAGAAAGAAAGAAAAAGAACACAATAAGGCTCATAAGTATTGAGAGACAGAAAAAATTCTGAACAAAATACAGGGTGTCCCAAAAAAATGTATACACACTTGAATAATTATTAACTTCAATGGATTAAATCTGAAAAGAAAGAAACATCAATTGCGCTACCAGTTGCTAAGTGTGTATACATTTTTTGGGGAACAAACTATATTTGTATTTTGAAGCTAATAATATATTAAAAATTGCAAGTTTTTATAAATTAATTAACATAAAATTCCAATTTAGCAGGGAAAATGAGAAAAAAAGCATATGCTAACATCAAAAAATAGAGAGAAATTAAATGTTCATTTATTATAAAACTTTTCAGTCAGGTACAAAAAGAAGAAAACTTTATTTGGTAAAGGGTATCTCCAATAAACCCAAAACTTACATGATACTAAATAGAAAACATGTTTTCTTAATTTGGGCACAGGAAAAAAGCATTTACTGTCACTACTTTAATCTGGTGTTGTTTTTAAAATAGTAGAAAAAAATCGCTATAATAACCCATAGGCCAACACTATGAATTATTAATTTAAACCTAATATTGTGCAAAAAAAAGTTGAACACTTACATTTCATTATATAAGAAAGTATAAGGTTTAAAATTTTATAAAACTATGGTGTTTAAGTGTAGGAAAGAAGGCATAGGAAATGATTGATAGGAAAATCAGAAGGGTTTGTTGGTTGCTGAGGAGGTTTACTCATACTTTTGTAATTTGTCTTTTTAATTTCTTTCCTGTATTTTTAATGCAATTTTATCATTTTTAAAATTTTAACTGGCATTCTCATACAAATGATTATCAAATTTAAATTTATTCCTTATTCTATTCAGTGGAATAAATCAACATTTCAAAAGGCCTTGATCTTTATTCTCTGATCTTTACTTCAGACTATTACATTTACCTATATAATGTCCCTAATCCCCAATTCTGTCACTTGAAAGTATTCCAGTTTTTCAAGGTCTATTTCAGTGTATCTCTCAGGGAAGGCATCTCTGTGAAATTTTCCTCTGTGATCTCCCATTGTGCTTAGTTTGTAACTCTTTCTTAAGATATCCCAGTCCAGTTTGGGTGCAGCTGGTGTTTATCTTCTTGAAATAAGGTTTAAGAAATGCCTTGAAGTGTATTGATCTTTTATTCACTGAAGTACTGAAATCAATGCTTTAATCAAGACAAATGCTAAAAAGTGCTTAACAAATCGCACTCTTATGTAATCTTGGATCATGCCCTCCAACTTTCAACTTTTGGAAAAAGACTGGGTTTACAATGCTTTTAGTAGCCATCAGCTGTGGAAGGGGAGTTAAATGTGGGAGAGATCAAGCTGCTGGAAGTTGTGAGAGAAATCACATGCCCCACCTGGACCAAGACCATTGGTTTACACATGCGAATCCCCAGTTGGCATCCGTTATGGATTGATTATCGATTAGAATAATGCCTGGTTGGGTCCCCAAGTTCTGCCCTGTCCCAGTTCAGGCCCCGTTTGGTCTAACTTAAAACAAGGCTCCTTCTACAATAATTCAGGCCACGCACATTTAGAGGCCAGAATGGACAGTACGATATGGGCAGAAGAGGCAAGTTTCATCCCTGAGGGAAAATAAACCTAAGCAAAATCTGTTTATTTTCTATTTAGTGAGGCAGTTTAACCCCCTGCCTCTGTGACTACCCTGGTTCTAGTTTTCCCTTTTAAGTGAAGAAAAAAAGTTTTTAGGAAGCAAGGTGAATGCCACACATTTTCATGATTGGGATAATCTCCTCCCATTCTTCTGCTGACATCGGAATCAGTACTTTTTCATTCTTGCATTTTATAGTTTGAAAACATAACCCTCCTGGTATATTGTTATTCAAAATATGAAGCCACATTTGTTGGGATATAAGGAGCCAGGTATTAAATTCACTTAGAGCACCACCCCAGCCAAAAGGGAATAATACAAGTTATTCTACAGTTCCCTGAGTTCTTGGGTTATTTAGATTTTAATCTACTGCTTTCTTTATACTGTGAAACATAAAACATATACCTATAATATATGAAATTATGTGTTATTCCAAAAAAGTTCCAGGTGGATTAACAGCTGTATTCATGTCCCTAGCAAAGCCCTTCCCTCAGAAATCCTCTACCTGCTCTACTCCATGTAATATCCCTGCCTCCTAGTACCATGTGATACCCCTCACTCCACTATGTACCCTTTGTTTCTGTTTTTAATCTTGAGACCTGAAAGGAGAACCTAGCTTCCTGTTAGCCTCCTAAATCTACTTTTCAGTCTCAGAATCCCCTTCCATTCTCTGATGCACATCCTTGTTCTGACCTAGAATATCACCCATCCAAGTGACTTTATGCAATTTTCTGTCCAAGACAATATGATCAGCCAGTTAAAACAGCATATTATCTTCAAATGCATAAGAGTGGAAGCCTAGACATTTTTAGAGAAAGTGCGTTTATTCATATTCTCTAAGTTTCATGTTACCTACTCTCAAACTTAATCTTGATTCCTTTTTAAACATTTCATTTTGCCTCATTGAATGGCCTCTTTTTTCATGCACCTGGTTTCTAAGTTTTGTATTGTCTATTATGTTCTTGATTCAATTTCTGGTCTTTTCACTCAATAGCACCTCATTTTCAATCTTCCTGAGAAATTTGAGAAATTTCTCAGAAAGTCCTTAAGTTGCTTCTCTTATTACTTTTCCTTTTATCTTCATATACCTGTGTTCTCTTTATATATATTATTAGCATGCAATATATAATATATGACATATATTATGCTTAAATATTTTATATATATGCATATGTATAATTTATAGCTGTACTATCTTACCCTTTCTAGACAAAACCTAAGCTATTGATGTTTGCTCTATTAATACTTTCTCATCCATATTTTTCAGGGCCAGATGATATGTTATCCTCTCTTTTCTAATATATACATTAGAAAATTTACTTCACTAAAAAACAAAACAAAACAAAACAAAAAACCAAAAAACTAGTAAAACACCTTCCTTTGAATATGAAAATCTATTTCACTCTTACTCTGCCCCTGCCTTTTACAACTCAGGTTTTCCTGTCAAAAATCATGGAACAATGGTTTTAGAATAATTTTGACGCTTGAGCCTGAAGACAGCCTTCTTTAGTCTTTTTTCTTTCTTTCTTTCTTATGGATGGGAAATAAAAACCCTAAAACTTAAGAGATTTGCTCCATATCACATTTCTGGTTATGGTCATAGCTGAAAATAATACCTAAAGTTTCAAAATATAAAATCCAGTTTCCTTTCTTCCTTCAAACTTCTTCTCCACCCACCCTATCAGCTCTTGAAATTCAGTTTTTTGCACTTATCAGCTCACCCTAGACTAAAAATACTTTTACTCCTACTTCTGTCATTCCAGATGAAAAATCACTAAGTCCCAGAGATTCTTTAATGTCCATGCTCTCTATCCCCCTGTTTTGTTACTTTTGGCAACTCCACAGTCCCTGGCCTTCTGAAATCTCACCTGTGAAATCATTATCCTAAGATTATAAAAATAAGCTTCTAAGTGATATTTTTGTACTCCCAAGATTAAGTCATGCTATGAATTTACTTTTTTATAAATGCAAGTTCTATTCAAATGGTGATGATTTTACTTTTATAAATATGAGCTTTATTCAAAGTATCCCCTTAATTACTCTACTAAGAGAAAACATTAAAAAAAATTAAACATTTAAACCTACTACATCATCCACCTATTGAGCACTTAGCACATGTCAGACTTACAAGGGACGATGTTAAATTTCTGCCACTGAGGAATAATTGAAGAAAAAGAGATAATTTAATAAACAACCAAGGATACAACTCTATCACAGGATTACACTTATTGGCATATTACATTTGAGTTGGAATTTAGTGAATAAATAAGCCTCATTGTTTCCCCATCACCCATAGATTTTGGCAAGAACTTCTCACAGGGAACTCTGCCAATATGATCCTCTCTTCCTTTTTCAGCCTTGTTTCGCATTTAATATTAAGCATATAAAAAGTGAAAAAGATATAGTCAGTTTCCTATTTTTTTTTAAAAAGCAACCTTTCTATTATAATAATAAAATACAAAAAAATAAACTGATTCAAATAAGCAACATTAGATGGCTTTTATTTTTAAATATCAGGGTTTGGTCAAATTAAGGACGACTATGCAAGTGATAGTACCCACTTGACTAATATCTGTGTTTCTTTATATGATGGAAAGTCTGGAGTTTTAAATAATATTCAGCACCAATGGACCACAAAGTGACTGAAAAGCAGCCCAGCTGGGTGTGATTCAGCTGTTGAGCATCAATATTCAGGAATCAAAGGGTTACTGGTTCGATTCCCAGTCAGGGCCTATTCCCAGATTGCAGGCTCTATCCCCACAATATGGGGCATGTAGGAGGCAGCCCATCAGTGATTCCATGTCATGATTGATGTTTTTATCTCACTCTCCCTCTCCCTTCCTCTCTGAAATCTATAAAAAAAAAAAAAACTTAAAAAAAAAGGGATTGAAAAGCAAAGGCATCACGGCTTAGGGGACATCGGCTCTGAGGGTGATGGGAGGGAATCGCTCCCCTGCCTTCCTGGCAGGTACATTCCAGCCTTTATCCTCACATGCCCGTCTTTATCTCTGCCAGCGTGCTCCGGAAAAGTGGTTCCCATGGGAGGGCCAAGCTGAAAGGAGAAGAAAAGGAAAGGGTGGGGCCTCACCATTCTACTCTCACTGGGAGAGGGATTGATGTTTTTAAGGCTTTCAAGGAACAACTGTTTCAAAACAGAAAAAAAGGTAGAAGGCCAGAGACACGTGTGGCAAAATCCTTTTCCCCTCTGGATGGGAATAGGATAGTGTTCGGTAAGAATAACACAGTAACCACAGTGGGTCTGTGAATGAAAGGGAGCAGTTATGCCCAGGACAGCCTGCAAGAGGGCTTGGCCACTGCCAGCGGAGGGAATGCCCGGGCAGAGCCCGCTTCATTACGTAATTAGTAGATCTTCTTGTCCCAGAAGACCTGTTTCCCACTATTTATGTAATGAGCAATTACAACCTCCATTGACTACTGCTTGGAATACAGACAGCTGCCATCTACTTGACCGGAGCAATATCAAGAAAATGTAAGTAAAGTCTGGATTTAATTTTTTTTTTTAAGAAGAAAAAATATGGAAAAGAATGCTGTTTGTTCTCTGAGGAACATAGAGTATGGTAGTGTTAGGTAGAAAGTTAGATGTGAGTGGCTGGGGTGGGGCCTGCCCTGGGTCCTAACCTGAGGTCAGACCAACATTGCCTTCAGACTTCCTCTCTATGGGCTGCCAGCAGCCAACAGACCACCAGCAGGCAGGTTCAAATCCAGCTGGTTCTTGGCACAAGCTCAGAGGAAAATAACAGGACCTTACTAGGGTCCTGAACTAATTATAATAAAATTTGCATTCTAATTTGGACAACCCTCCATAGGCGTTTTTTTTGTTTTTGTTTTTGTTTTTATGCATTATGGGTAAGGGCATGTGCAGAAGGAATATCGCTATGTGACCCTTTTATGTCAATCACTCCCGAATGCAAATGAAAGTCTCCACCCAGAAAACCCCTTGTTTAAACCATATTACCCAGGAGTTCTGGTCCATTGTTTCTCTGGACTGGACCACTCCTTCTTTGGAGTGAAGCTTCAAAAAAAATCTAAGTTTGCTTTACTTTCATTTTTGTTGACCTTAAAATTTTTTCTTCATCCAGAAGAACTGACATCCCAGTCAGTAACCCCAATAGGTAATAATAGCACTAAAAATACGAGAGGCAATTTAGAAAAGTGGGAAATATTCTGAGGTTAAAAAAATGATTGTGATAGTTTAATTCTTATATTATTTCAGTTGTTTCAAATTAGGATGTTCAAATAAAAAGTGTAACTAGTGAACCAAAGGGAGTTTGAAAAGGATAGAGCCAGAGCCCAAGAGATTTTGCTTAACTGAGGCCTATGTTAATTGTGTACAATCCTATAAACTGATCATTACAAATGATGGTCATTGTGAAAGAAATGATTTTATATGACTTCTGCTTCAGAGAATTGCAGTGAAACACACGAGTCCCTCAGTAGGAGCCTCTAGAATCATATGACATCAATTAAAAGACCTAGCCAAAACCAGTTTGGCTCAGTGGATAGGGCATCAGCCTGCGAACTGAAGGATCCCTGGTTTGATTCTAGTCAGGGGCATGTACCTTGGTTGCGGGCATGTCCCCAGTGGGGGGTGTGCAGGAGACAGCTGATCAATGTTTCTCTCTCATTGGTATTTCTTTTTTTAAAAAATATATTTTATTGATTTTATACAGAGAGGAAGGGAGAGAGATAGAGAGTTAGAAACATCGATGAGAGAGAGTCATTGATCAGCTGCCTCTTGCACACCCCCTACTGGGGATATGCCCGCAACCAAGGTACATGCCCTTGACCGGAATCGAACCCGGGACCCTTCAGTCCCCAAGCAGACGCTCTATCCACTGAGCCAAACCGGTCCCGGCTCTCATTGGTATTTCTAACTTTCTATCACTCTCCCTTCCTCTCTGTAGAATATCAATAAAATGTATTAAAAATAATAAATAAATAAATAGCCTGAACTCCTTTGAATCCATGACCCCAACTCTAAACTTAGATACCACCTGGGAGAAGGACCTCAAAATGATCGTGATTATATTTTTTAGTAAAACTGCAAGTCAGGAACTTGAAATAATTTTTAAAAATTGATCCACAAATAATTCAATAGTTTGTGACTATTGTGGAAAAATATGTACCCTTACTGTGGACACACAAGAAAATAGAATCATTCACCTATTATTTTCCTAATACTTTGACAAATCTGCTTTTAAATTTAAATAGTTGAATGTATACACTTGACTTTGTTTCTGCAAAGGGAGAATATAAATACCATAGGATTTCACTTGTATGTGGAATCTAAAAATCTAAACAAATGAAACAAACTCATAGATACAGAAAACAAATTGGTAATTGCCAGGTGAGAGGGTGAGAGGAGAGTTGGGGGTTGGTGGTGCAAAAGGTGAAAGGGATTAAGAAGTATGAATTGCCAGGTACTAAAAGTCATATGGTTATAAATATAGCATAGGGAATATAGTCAACAATATAGTGATAACTATGCAGAAATCAGTTTGGCTCAGTGGGTAAAGCGTAGGCTTGCGGATTGAAGGGTCCCAGGTTCGATTCCGGTCAAGGGCATGCACTTTGGTTGCAGGCACATCCCCAGTAGGGGGTGTGCAAGAGGCAGCTGGTCGATGACTTTCTCTCATCGATGTTTCTAACTCTCTATTCCTCTCTCTTCCTCTTTGTAAAAACTCAATAAAATATATTTAAAAAAAAAAACACAAAAAATATAGTGATAACTATGTATGGTCTCAGATAGGTACTAGACTTATCAGAGTCATGATTTTGTAAGGTATATAAATGTCCACCCACTATGTTTATTTCTGAATCTAGTATTACAGTGGATATAACATTGTATATCCACTGTAATTGAAGAATGAAATTTAAAAAGAAAATAAATAAATGTCACTAGGAAGAAACATTGGTGAATCCTAAGGAGTGCACTCTTTCCAATGTATGTGTACTGCTCAAATTATGGATTTCAGTTTGTCCCCTCAGTTCTGAGTGAACTAGCCTCCAGGAGAAAATATTACATGAGAATACATCCCGCAATTTGTATTATCTCTATGGTCAAGTTACAGTTGGTGACAAGATATTAAGGTTAATTTTCCCTACAAAGGTTCTGTTTTCCCTTGCCTTCACAGGTTCCAATAATAACTCTTATCTACAGCCTTTATACCTTCTGTTTGGATAGCATGCTTATGCAAAAATATTCAATATGTGGATGCAAAGTCTTTTCTTTCGTTTTGATGTTTTTATTCCTCCATGGATGGAATTTAGACATGGATAGTCTCAGTAGTTTCAATACCTCTTCTTTTTATTACAGATCCACTGCACTTTATCTACATTTCTGAAATGCATCAGTATCTTAAGAATTATTTCTTGGGGGTAAGTTATTTATATATCTGATATAAACGTGAATTTAATGAGGCTATTTATATTGAATTTATTTTTCCTCCAGTTGCTTTCCCAAATTCTCCTGGGGACCTTGTACAATATATTTCATATTTAAATTGGGAGCATTTTGAATTTTTAAGGGCAGGTGTATCAAAGGGCTTCAGAGTGTGGATCTGTACCTATTGGCCTATGTTACAGTGACTTTCAGAAACTGTGTAATTTACTTGCCAGCTCACTTGCTGGGCTCTCAAATAGAATTTATCTGCTGACTTCTGCTCTTGTCTTCTAAACTGTTGGAAATTGTGCTGCATAGGTCAGCTATATGATAGGTTATGGTATCTTAGTTTTGCTTTGGTTTATTATAGTTGGTTATAGAAGAGGAACTAGCTTTTAGGCAGGTCACATTTCTGATCATGACATCTTTCATGAATCATTCTTTGAATTGACTCCTACAAAAACATTTTGGAATTAAATATAAGGAGTGAATCTGGGGGGACAAGATAATGTAGAAATATTATTTAAAGTTCCCAGGAGTTAATGAATCGGGTCAAAGGGCAAATTCTATCTATTCTCTAAGTCTGTGTTAGAAGAATATGCATTTTCCGCCTTGCTATCTAACTTTTGAATCCTGACCCCAGTGAATCACCCTGATTTTAGGTTCCCTAGCTGTTTGATCCAGGGATCAAATCTTTAGTCGGTGCTTGGACAACCAATGGAGCAAATAACGCAAATGTTTTTTGATACCTAAAATTAAATAACTATGAAATATTTCTTTTTTTTTCAACAACAATAAAACAATTTCATTTAAAAAAGGGTAGAGAATACAGATAAACATTTTTTCAAGAAGACATTACTAGCCAACAGGCATATTAAAAGATGCTCATAAATTATTTTATTTATTCTTTATTGATTAAAAAATTACATATGTCTCCTTTTCCCCCCATTGACCTCTTCCCAACCACTCCCACTCCCCGAGCACATACCGTCACCCTCTAGTGTCTGTGTTCATTAATTATACTTATATGCATGCATATAAGTCCTTTGGTTGATCTCTTAACCCCCATCCCTCCCCTGCCTTTCCTCTGAGGTTTGACAGTCTGTTTATTGCTTCTCTGTCTCTGGAACGTCATCAGTTTATGAAGTTCATTATATTCCATAAATGAGTGAGATCATGTGGTATTTATCTTTCTCTGACTGATTTATTTCGTTTAATATAATGCTGTTCATGTCCATCCATGCTGTTGCAAATGGTAATAATTCTTTTTTTTTTTTTACAGTAGCATAGTATTCCATTGTGTAAATATGCCACAGCTTTTTAGTGCACTCATCTGCTGATGGGCACTTAGGCTGTTTCCAAATCTTAGCTATTGTAAAGTGTGCTTCTATGAACATAGGGGTGCATATATCCTTTCTGATTGCTGTTTCTGATTTCTTGGGATATAATCTTAGAAGTGGGATTACTGGGCCAAATGGCAGTTCCATTTTGAACTGTGTTCATGGATGAGCAAATGAGAGGATTAAAAGGTTGTGGCATATTTACATAATGGAATACTAAACTGCTTTGAAAAAGAAGGAACTCTTACCATTGGAAATAGTACGGATAGTATTCATGGATTGGTAGAATCAACATCATTAAAATGCCCATGCTACCCAAAGCAATCTACAGATTCAATGCATTCTCATTAAAATACCAACAGCATATTTAACATACACAGATCTCTCCAAAAATTTATATGGAATAAAAAATGACCCTGAATAGCCACAGCAATCCTGAGAAAGAACAAAGTAGGAGAGATCTCAATACTAGATATCAAACTATATTACAAAGCTACTGTTCTCAAAATTACCTGGTACTGGCACAAGAAAAGATATATAGTCCAATGGAACAGAATAGAGAACTCAGAAATCAACCCAAGTTACTATGCTCAATTAATAAATCCACAGGCAGCCAAATATCAGACATATGTTGTAGCAATATCTTTACCAATACAGTTCCTAGGGCAATGAAAACTAAAGAGAAAATAAACAAATGGGACTACATAAAAATAAAAAGCTTCTCCACAGCAAAAGAAACCATCAACCAAACAATAAGAAAGCTCACTGCAAGGGAGAACATATCGGCCAATGTTATCTTCGATAAGGATCTAATATTCAAAATTACAGGGAACTCATATAACTTAACAAGAGGAACTCATATAACTCAATCAAAAAAATGGGCAAAGGACCTAAGTAGACACTTTTCGAAAGAGGACATACAAAAGGTCTAGAGACATATGAAAACATGCTCAAAGTCACTAATCATCTGAGAGATGCAAATCAAAATGACAACATGGTACCATCTTACACCTGTCAGAATGGCTATCATCAACAAATCAACAGATGACAATTGCTGGTGAAGATGCGGAGAAAAAGGAGCCCTTGTGCACTGCTGGTGGGAATGCAGACTGGTGCAGCCACTGTGGAGAACAGTGTGGAGTTTCTGAAATATTTCTTTTTAGATAAATAATGATCTGCATTAGAGTAAATGAGTCTCCACCATGTACAATCAAACTCTATTTTATGCTCTTTTCAAATAAATATATGAAAAATGCTGTGCTGAGATCTGTAATGATCCTGAATAGAGTTTTTGGGATAGTTTTAGTGATCCCTCGGAGGCACATTCTCAGCACTATCCTTGGCAGGGCAGCAGGCTTGTTTCTCATTAGTTATGAGAGATAAGAATGTTTTTCATCCTGCTATGGAGCGCTCATCTCCAATAGACAAGCCAGGGATTTGCACAGCTATAGGTTAACACTGATGTTCATTAGCAGTACGAGGTCTGTCAGGGAGTGAATAGTGATCTTACACTTCGCAGTGGGCTCTGGGGAGGAATTTCTGTTTAAGAGTAAGTTGGAGTTGTTCATTAGTGGCGCAGCATCCAAAACAAATAACAAACCCTGAAACAGGAAGCTGTTGCTCTTAACTCACCTAAGCTCAAAGTCCAAGAGGTAAACGGTTTCCTTCCTTCCATGGACAAAATTAAAGGTAAAAACCATATGCAATGTTACGACATGGCTTCTCATTTGAAGGCAATTTGAATCCATGTAAGTGGGGTTCTTAATTACCATGTTAGGTGTAGTTGGCAGAATGGTTCATTGAATATTTAACAATGAAACAACGATGTTTAGTTAATACATACATTTTAAATAAATCTCATGATGCATGTAATTAAGAGATATGAACGAGAAAAGAATGATTTCATTTCTCTATCCCTTTAGCTATTATTTTTTCTGACATTATAATGAATATTCATAAAAGAAAAGTTTCATAGCTGAAGATGAAGGGAAAATTGTTTAAAAATGACAAAATGGAACTCATTTACATCTGGATTGGTGAGTTTCATGCAAGGATCTGAATCAACATCTCTCTCCCTCACTTTCTCTTTTCTTTCCTCTCAAACTTTCTTAAGAGTCATACCTCAGCTCTCATCAATTTCACCTCCTCATCTTATCTAATACATTGCTTGAACGTTACTAAAAAAGCATCATTTTTTATACTTTTGTACATTTGCTATGCCAATCTTTACCTAAAATCCTTTCTCTTTCACATTTATGAACCCCAAAATTGCAACTTCATTGATGTCTCCCCGAGAAAACCTTGTCTGCAACATATAATTGTTATAGTTAAGTTTTTATGTTCATGTGAGATTTTTAGTGTATTTCTGGTATAGTGTTTAACATATAATGGTATAATTAATCATCTATATTTCTGCCCAGCCCATGCATGAACCATATCTCTATGTCTTATTCATCTTTTATCACAGATAATATGCCTATAATGTGGCACAAAGATAATACCAAGAAATTAAAATTACTAAGCAGATTTGAATTTTTAAATAAAATTTAAACCTTACTGTATATAGTATTGTGAATCAAATAATCAGAACAGACATTTAATAGCTATGCAATCAAAAATAAATTATATATGGAAACCTTTGCCAATTATGTTTTAAATAATTACTGTAAATGCACTCTTAAGTGACATTTAATTGATCTGTACTTTGAATCTTAAAATTATTTTCAGCAAATTACATGCTATGATTCAGAATGATAATCCATGAAATACTTCTTTCAGAGTTGTTCATTGCAAAAGTCCTATGCTATTTGCAGAGAAAACAATCTTATGTAATAAAGAGGTAATATACAAATTGACCATTACACCCTCACAAGATGGCTGCCTATGACCAGGCTGACAGGGGGCTTAGTGAGGGATGACCAAAGGACTGAACAAGCAGGCTGTGTGAGGCGACCAGGTCAGAGGGGGGTTAGTGAGGGATGACCAAATGATTGTACAAACAGGCTGCATGAGGTGACCAGGCCAGCAGGGGGGTTAGTGAGGGATGACCAGGCTGGCAGGGGAGGCATTTGGGGGTGACTAGGACAGCAGGAGGGCATTTGGGGGCAACCAGGCTGGCAGGGGGCAACAGGGGCAACCAGGCCAGCAAGGGATGCAGTTGGGGGTGACCAGGCCGGCAGTGGGGACAGTTAGGGGTGACCAGGTTGGTGGGGGGGAAAGTTAGGAGTGACCACCCAATGGGGGGGTCAGTTAGGGGTAATCAGGCTGGCAGACAGGTGAGTGATTAGGACAGCGGACCAGGATTGTGAGAAGGATGTCCTGGATTGGAGAAAGTGCATGCCTTTCTGAGGGAACCTACTCCCCCACCCCCCCATGCATGAATTTTGTGCACTGGGCCTCTAGTAACAATAATAATAATAATAGTAATATTGAATAACAATGATAAAGGGGTTAATAGGGCCTAAGCTTTGTTCCAAGGGTCACTTATATTTTGTTATTTAATCACTACCACTGCTCTTTGATGTTGGCATTTACCAGTTTCACAGATTGGGAACAGAGGTACAGAGAAGGCCAGCTGGTGGACTCAAGTCACAGTCTTAGTGACTACAGGATCTGGTGTCAAAAACAGTCATTTAGAAGCCAGAGCTTTTATCTCAACCAATTGAGAAAAACATGGTATTCATTCTCCAGTTTGCAAGTAATCATAAATTCCATGGGGAGAAAAGATATGTTTGTTAGTGATCTCTATGCAATTGCATATTCATAATTCAAATTGAAAATTCTAAGTATTCTATTTCTCTACTTAGGTGACTGAAATACTAATAATATGTTTTGATAATGCTTAGGAAATTATGTATGGTATAAAGACTCAGTGTTTCATCTTGTAAAATAAAGGGGTAGAGAATAAATAAACCTCATTAGCACCTTGATATTATAATTGGTTGACACATCTTATAATATTATATATGGATGAATAACAGTCACTATGAGTAGCAAAATGCATGTCACTGGAATAACTTTAAAGAAAATACTTATTTTAGGTTCAGAGTTACTAAAGATCCAAAATAAATTAGAAATGAAAATATCTCATCCACATATGTGAGTTTTGAGAATCTGAAACATATATATCAGTCAGCTAGAAAGCAAACACTAGCCCTAACCATTTGGACTCAGTGACAAAGTGTCGGCTTGCAGAGTAAAGGGTCCTAGGTTCCATTCTAGTCAAGGGAATGTGCCTTGGCTGCAGGCACATCCCTAGTAGGGGGTGTGCAGGAAGCAGCTGATCAATCTTTCTCTTTCAATCAATGTTTCTAACTCTCAATTCCTATCCCTTTCTCTCTGTAAAAAAAACAATGAATTTTTTTTTTTTTTTAAAGAGCAAACACTGACCCTGGCCAGTTTGGCTCAGTAGATAGAGCATCAGCCCATGGACTGAAGGGTCCCAGGTTCAATTCTGGTTAAGGGCACCTCCCTTGTTTGCAAGTTCAATCCCTGGCCCCGGTCAGGGCACATGCAGGAGGCAACCAATAGATGTGCCTCTCTCACATTGATATTTCTCTGTCTCTCCCCCTCCCTTCTACTCTCTCTAAAAATTAATGGAAAATATCCTCATGTGATTAATAAAATAAAAAGTAAACACTGGTCATTTACTATAGGAAACTGGCTTTTAAGAACATAGAATGGCCGAGAGTGCTGGAAGTGCAGAAACAAAATAGATCTGGGTCAGGAGCATAGAGAAAGGGGGGTTGATCCATAGAGCACACAAAATGTTCACTCCCCAGCTGGAGCCCAGGTGCTCACATTTGCTGAAACATAATTGGAAATGCTCCTGAACTCTACTCTGGTTTCAGGACAACAAATGCTTCTCCTCCTCCCTGGATCCTGGATTCACAAATGACTTCCTCCCACGGCTGTTTCAGTCACTCCTTACCAATCCCAGCTGTTGGATTTAGAGGGACTTTCTCATAATTTTCCACCGGGGCCTCTTCTTGGACGCTCTTAGCAGGAGGCCAGCTGGCAATTAGACTGGAGGAAGAGTCTGCACACCAGCAGCCCAACCATCTGCAGCAGCAGTTAGAAAGGTGGGCCTCAGTCTGGGAGTTCACCATATAGATAACTCCGATGGCATGTCACAGGGAAAATTATAGCCATCATCTCTCTCTCTCCAAGAAGATTGGCTTTCATGTTTGCTTGAAGTATTGTCAGCATCTTGAACATTAGATTTATAACATAAACTTCCTGTTCTACTGAAGAACATCATAGAATTGAGAATTTTTCTCCTGGTCCTTAGATATCTGATTTGGAATTATTTCATGAGTTCGTTTTGGTTTGCACTGCAGTAGGTCACCACCAATAATTAGTATATTTACACATCTTCTCACTAATACTGTGGAAAAGGAAATAAACTTTGGGAACTTGAATAGGAATGACAGGCATACATGACAGTGAGGACCTCAAGCATGCAGGGTGAAAGGTAGGTTTATATTAATTTGTATGGGAAAAATTACAACAATTAATAAATAACAATAATATAAGAATAAACTGTGTTTTTCATACTCACAACTGTAAACCTATTTTTTTCCCACCCTGTACTTAGAAATACCATATTTTTCGGACCATAAGACGCACTTTTTGCCCCCAGAAGTGGGGGGGAAAAGTCCCTGAGTCTTATGGTCCAAATATAGCCTACACATATATTTTAAAAAAAAAGTTTTTTTACTTGCCCGGCTCTGTGTGGTCTCTGTGTGCTTGCCCGGCTCTAAAATGGTTCTAAATGCTGCTGTTTACTTTACAGGGTTGATTACATGTGTTTATGACTGTGATGTTGGGTTTTAATGCACATAAAATATTTTAGGACAGTATTTGTTTCAGAATCTTTTTTTCTTCATTTCCCTTCTCTAAAAACTGGTGCGTCTTATGGTCCGGAGCGTCTTATGGTCCGAAAAATACGGTAGCAATTCAGCTGTTGAAAACTGTTTGGCTGTCTCAATGCACCCTTAAAATTATTCTCTACTCATGAATTGCACCTGCTTATATATCTTTATATCTGCTCTACTGTAGCCTTCCATAATCTACTTATTCATATATCCTGTTAGTATCTTTTTAAAGAATCTTCTACATGAACTTCCATGTCACCATAGGCACACAAAGTCAGGTTTCCGACATAATGCTAACTCTCAAAACATGGTTACTGCTTTTTTTTAATTATCAATGAAACAACCGGAGATTTATTTGGGAAATAATATAAAATCAATAGATAATCAGAAAACCTAGGATTATTTTTAAATATGTTTTTATTGATTTCAGAGAGGAAAGAGATAGGAACGTTAATGCTGAGCATCACTGATCAGCTGCCTCCTCCACACCCCTACTGAGGATTGAGCCACAATCCTGGTCTGTACCATGACTAGAAATCAAACCAAGATCCCCTGGGCTGATGCCTCAATCACTGAGCCAGGCTGGCCAGGCAACCTAGGATTGTTGGAATGTTCTTAATCTACTGTGGGATTTAAAGTGAGTGTAGATTTTAGAGAACAGATTGAAAAAGGCTAACACTAAATGACAAAGTTCCCTGTTCTCCCTCCAGGCTTTGCATTCTTCAGATTATCTACTCTCTCTCCCTTCCAAACACTGAACAATATATGTAACAAACACTGTGATAAATGCTTCTGATGAGTAACCTCAATTAATTCTCACAACCTTAATCCTTAATTACTGTTATCCTCATTGCATAGAAATAAACATTGAAGTTCATGTAGGTAACTTAGCCAGATAGATAACTTACCCAAGGTCAGTTTATAAATTTGGGGGCTAGAACCTTACAATTTGCTGATTCCAGGTTCTTGGGCATTTAACCTACAACAAACTGTCTCCCTCTTTAATCTTGGCTAATTTTAAGTTATAGAAAAATGCAAATAATAACAATTTTTAGAAACAAAAATGAGTAAACCATTTAGAGAAGTAAAATAACATATGTAATAACTACACTCTCTGGAATCCCAAAAGCTATTCAGTGAATTTGAACCCCATGCCCTCTTTCCATTCTATTAGATGAAAAGAAAACAAACAATTTTTAAAAACAATAAGGTGAATTGCAGGTGACATGGTTTTATCTCAAAATTAAAATTGGAAGATGACTCTTCTAAACATATCAGAACGTAAATGAGTGGTCCACTAGATAAATAAACAGTAAGATGCCCTTGATAAAATATATGGATAATTCAGTTCTCACTTTGTAGAGGTTTTCATTTAAACTTGAAAGACAACCAATATAGACAAAGTACAACCAATTGTAGAATTTAGTTAGATAGACAAAATATTTAAAATTTTCATTCATTCACTTGTACATTTATAAATATATAGTGTATGCCAAGGATATGGCAGGAACTGTGTTAAATTTTATACTGTCAAAAAGAAGACATTCTGAGCATATTCAGAAGTATAACAAAAACTGCTCTATTATGACAGCACATAACTGATCCACCTAAAGCCTGAACCAACCTCACAGGTCAACGACATGGATGAAACAAAGATTTCTCAAACTATCTGTCCCAATGTTGGAATCAAACTGTAAACTGTGAATATGCACAGATGGGGATATGCTATGATGTTTTCTTTCTACGTCTAAAAGCCTCAGAAAATAGCATACCAAGATCAGCTTTACTAGTTAAGCTATGATTGAAAGTCCTCAGTAAGTATTACTTTTACCTCAAAACCCACTAACTATAATTCATAATATATACATTTTAATATTCTTTAAAATAATCATCATATAACAATATTAATATTGACTTATATAATTCAATGATGTGATAGACACTAAATGGCATATTTTGTTCATATTGTGGACTAAAAAATAGCTATCTTTTCCTTTCACTTTTTTTGACAGAATTAAATTGCATTTTTTTTTCTGAAGTGTCAAACTAGAGAATATCCCATTGGTTTATGACATGGTACAACACAAATACCACATAAAGTATATACCAACATGACAAATGACACATCTTTTTAATATTAAATACTAGCTATCAATTCACACATTTGTACAGCAATAGTTTAGATTTATCAAATGCAGCAAATGGAAAATAACCTAAGTAATATGTATCTACATAAAGAGTGAGCAAATAATTTTCTGTCTGTCTTATTTTTTGAGGAAGAGATGGAAAGTGAAAGAGAAGAGAGAACTGATATGACTGATATTAGAGCTAGATAGCATGCAATATTTAATAACTTTGATGTATTAAATTTTCATAGTTGTACTTTATGAGAAGTGTCCACATTATTTCCCAGGTGATACTGTCATCCGTGCACTGCTAACTGAGTCAAAAATTAACACTAAAGCCAAAGATGGCCATGGCTGATTTGCTCAGTGGCCAATGGGGAGATCATGAGAGACAATATCAAGTAGTGTTTATGTTCTATCCTGTCTTCATTACTCAATAGCTTTATGATCTTAGGCAATTTATTTAACCTCTTTGCATTTCATTTTCATCATATTTTAAATAAAATATTATTAGTTTCTAACATGTTTTATCAGTAAAAAATAAGGTGTAGTTTTAAAAATTCAAAAATGGTCATCTATATTAATAAAAGGGCAATATGCTAATTAGATGCGATGTTTTCTCCGCAACCTTCTGAACATCCTTCCAGAGAAAGCCACGGTGGCAGGGCTGAGGCAGAGGCAGTTAGGGGTGATCAGGATGGCAGGGGAGAGCAGTTAGGGGGATCAGACCTACAGGGGAGAGCAGTTAGGGGTATTAGGCCAGCAAGCGGATGAGAGGTTAGGAATCAGCAGGTGAGAGGTTAGATCTTGGATTGCTAGAGGGAGGCAGGTGAGCAGTTAGGTCCCGGGTTGTGAGAGGGTGCAGGCCAGACTGAGGGACCCCTCCCGTGCATGAATTTTGTGCCCAGGGCCTCTAGTCTATATATATAAAACCCTAAGTGACCAGTGGACTGTTTGATCGCCATGATGCTCACTGACCACTAAGGGGAAGAAGCTCAATGCAGGAGCTGCCCTCTAGTGGTCAGTGCCCTCCCACAGAGGGAGCGCCGCTCAGCTGACCAAGGAGCACCAGAACATGGGCTTACAGCTGACAAGCTCGCTGTGGTGTGAGCCTCTCTCACCTTCGTGGCATCACTACCTAGCAGCAGAGGTGGCAGGCACAGCAGGGCCGGGATGAGCAGGAGCAGTGCAGCATCCTGGGCCAGGGCTTGGACTTCTCCCCAGCCACCTGCCGCTTCGTGCACTACTGCATCCCTGGGGGATGTTGGACTGCCGGTGTTGGCCCAATACCTGCAGGCCAGGCTAAGGGACCCCAGGGATGCATGAATCTGTGCACGGATCTTTAGTAATATAAGCATCCCACATTGCTAAGTGACTAATAGATACTTAGACTCTTAATGAGTGAGTAGACATAGAGGAATTGTAAAGGGGTAATAATTGACAGTATAGTAATGCAGAGGCCAATATACACACACTTAGGAACTTATAAAAGAAATATTAAGGAAGTAGAAACCATAAGATGATGCCTCACAGCTCCATAAAAACATTTAAATGGTGTCCTAGATCTCTGGTTACCAGCATCTCTTTTACCTTCTGCTCTGGATTCACATGCAGCAATTCTTTTGGCATTCATTCTATTGGGGAATTCAAGGCTATGGCCAAACCAGTGGGTAAGAGAGAAAGAAGCCAATGAGCAGATAACAATCCACAGTGTGGAAGGGGACTATAGATTTTCATGATAAAAAAAATCTTCCATAAAGCATATCAAATAAAAAGTTAATTCAGGAACAGGGTGCCCTTTTTTGGATAGCAAAAGAATGAGGGTCTATCAACCATCATTGCTACCACGAGTTATAGGTTAGCCAAAAAGAAAAGAAAAAGTCAAATTATGAGGTGAAGAATAAAGTAAAAAGGTGTTTACTTTTCCCTTTAAAAGAGTGAAATTTGTTTTTAAAAAATCAAAACTGGATTCACATACCAGCAAACACCCATAGAAAAACCTTACTGGTTTAAAAATAAATATATCAACATCATTTCATGTCTTCAGACATTTACTTATAAAGGCTTATTTAGCCTTTTAATTAATTAATTCACTTACCAAATAATAATTGTTAAATTAATTTATTTACCATATTATTAGTTTTATTTAGAAAATGGACCTCAAATTTACATATTTAATTTAATATTCCCAGAAATGCAGGACATATTTTTAAGATATCACTGAATATTTTGTGCTAAAGAGTTACCCTTGAAGAATTCCATTGGCAAGAAAGTAATTATCTTTTTTGGACAATGCCTTGTTCTATGCCTTGTTCTATGGTTAGACAACTGTAACAGATTTAAATAGATGCCTTGTAGTCAAATAATTCATCTATCTGTCTTAGCCCTTGTTGTTACAAAATACCACAAATTGGGTGTCCTATAAACAACAGACTTTAAGTTCTCAAGTTTTTGGGGGTTGGAACGGCAATATCAGGGTACCGGCATGGTCAGGTGAGGGCTCTCTCCTGATGGACAGCATTGATGGGCACGTGACTGCTGCAGCCATTTCTTATATTGTAATGGCTCAGTAGTCAAGCTGGAGTTGGTGTTCCCAGAGGCTGTCAATTTCTTGCCATTTATGAGCAACTGAATACATATAAAGATATGCAAATTAAAGCAATAGAACCAGCCTCTAGAATTAAAATACTAGGAGCTGCCAATTAAAACCAGAATGTATAGGGTTTTTTTTCATGCAGTTCTGTTTTGTAAGGCAAATTGTACTTTAGTCTAAAAAAAACATGCTGATCATACTAATTATTTCCATTTATTTTATTACTGAATATTAAATTAATATAATTTGAGCAAATGGATTACTCAGGCATTAGTTAAATGCCTGTTGTAGTATCTGGTATCTAAAATCACAAAATGCTGAATCAAAATGAAGCAACAAACAGAACAAAGAAAAATAAACTTATGACATCTGCAATAAACTTATGACATATGATTATGGTTTTTATTTGGTATACAGTTGATTTTTTCATGTTTTATTTTCTGAACACATAAGAAACCCCTTCTTTTCTCTTAAACAATCTAGAACTCATAATATTTAAGTAGACAATGCTTTCTAAAACAAAAATTAAGAATTTGTAAAATTTTTTTTTCTCTGCAGGCACTGCTAGAATTTGAAAATTCTTATTCATTATTCCTATTTTCATGGTAAAGAATATATGATTGGAAACATTAACGTAAGTTATGCATGGAGTAGGAGTGTTTCCACTCCGTTAAAGGCACCTAAAAACAACACTAATATCAGTATCTATTGTTTTCAATAGAGAAACAAAGTGGATAGTTACTAAACTGAGTAATACAAACAAAATTTTCAAGTAACTTTATGAATTTGTAATCTCTGGGTCTCAATTACATCATTTAAAAATGTCTAATCAATTAAAGTATTCTATTCTGTGGCCTCTGATATCTGTGAAAACTCTAAATGAGGTGTGTACACAATAATCAGCTGCAGGCCTTTGACATGTCCTCCAACATAAAGCATCATGCTACACATCTATACACACACACACACACATTCCATTGCAAGAATTTAAATAAGTAAATATATACATAAATGTAGATAGTTAATATTTACATTTAATCTTACTTGAATTAGCATCAGTCTATCACTAATGCCCTTTTATATATTATTGGAATTCATCCTCAAAATTATTAATTCTTTTCCAGCTACATATAAGTCTTTGTCTCCTTAATTATTTTGGACTTAAGAGAATTACATTTCTCTCCATATCAGTGTTCTCTGTCTGCTTTCAGAGTGTACTGAATAGGTTGCAATCACAGATAATGCAAGAACAATTATGAAAATACACACTGGAAATATTGACACCTGAGAAATAAGCAGAAATAATATATTATCAGAAATGCATCTATTGGAAGTGGTGACAATAGGGCTTTGTGTGTGTGTGTGTGTGTGTGTGTGTGTGTGCATATGTGTGTATGAGAGAGTGAAAATGTACACAATTGATATTATGCAGTTTATATTCCTAATAAGTTGTTTGTTCAATATAAAAAAGTAAACTGCCTCTAAGACTTTATTATGAAAGTACTTATTCACCTTTTCACTGTGTGTGTGTTTTAACATTTTATTAACTGAATTCCCTATTTTTAGGTTTCCTGCTCTAAAAGAATGTGAGGACAGAATGTTGGACGTAAGTGCTCTAAGCAGTAACACCACGTGCATTTGCAAGGTACACTTCAAGGCCAGATAAAGCTTATGCTAAATCCTTACTTTGTCACCTATTAGCAGTGTGGCCTTAGATACATTATTTTATCACTTTCAGTTTAAATTTCTTATTTGTAAAATCTGAATAGTAAAATATATTTTATTAGGAAATATGAGGATTAAAACTTAGTTCTCAAAGCAATGCCTGTCACAGAGTAAACAATGTTTAGATTTTATTCCAAAATGCTGAGTAACTTAGTGTGTACACAAGTGCACAAATGGCCATTCACTGATTTTCCTCAATTGATTTAAAAGAGAGTAATTATGGAGATTAATCACAACTTAAGCAATAATAAATGCAAAATTTTTTTCACTCATATTATGTACTTGACTTATAATTTTCTCTGCATCCAATACACCTACAGATATGTTCCACGACACACCTGCTGAGACATTTTTGATGAGATGGCATTAAACATGTATTCCAGTGTCTGCTCCCATGAACCAGTACACACTGAGATCTCTTATCACTGCTTCTAAATATACACACATTAAATGAACACATGGACGTTGATATCATGGATGTGCCAATATTTAAATAAACGTTTCCCTTTCCATTGACATTATCATTTTTATAATAATCAGTCTTTTGTAGTTTCATTTATGAGCATACATTTGTTTTTCTAGAGGACAGCTGCTCGGTTTTGTTTATAGATTTCAAATTTTTTGGTAAAAATAAAACTTAGCCAACCTGCGTTTACAAAGCAATTACCAATCAGTTCACGAGCCCACTGCTCCTGAAAAAGTGCCCTTATTCCACACATTCCCCAGTTCTAAATTTTAACAACCTTTTAAATGAGTGCCTGTGGGAGGGAAGTCTTTTTTATTTTTCCAAGTTTCACAAATTTAGTTACTAGTAAAACAAATTATTTAATATGATAACCAACAAGTTGTATTTCTTGTGTGTGCATCACATATTATTGATAATCTTTCTTGTTTTTCTACTGGTAATATTATTTTCTTAATTCTGAGAGCTCTGGTTACATCGGTTAAAAGCTTCATGTATCCAGTCTGTCGCTTGCTTTCTTTACTTATAGTACCTTTGTTTTACTTAAATTTCACGTTATATATTCAAATATATTTTTTTAATTTATGAATCCTGAAATTTCCCCTTGATGTAGAGACCATTTCCCAACATATAAAGCACCCAAGATGATTTTAAAATGTCCTCCTGATTTTTATATAGTTACTAGAGGCCCAGTGCATCAAAATTTGTCCACTGGGTGCAGGGGAGGTATCCCTCAGCCCAGCCTGCCCTTCTCAGAGTCCTGGAGCCCTCAGTGGATTCCTATAAGAAGTGGGCCTAAGCCACAGTCTGGCCTCCCTCTGTGGGAGGCAACCACCAGCTGATCAGGGGAAGTCTCCACCCCCATCTCTCTGCTGCTGCTGCCACTGAGATGTGGCAGCCCTCCTGGGCCCTCGAAGCCGCTGTGGCTTTGGCTATGGCTTTGTCTGGAAGACTTCCGGTCTATCTGATCTAAGATTAGTATAGATTTTAAAGTATTGTGAACATTTACATTAGAAGTGCATTTATTGCAGTTAGAATAATGTTAGGTAGGGGCTTTATTGTTTTTCCCCAAAATATCCTGGGAGCATATACCAAATTTCTCTATATTTGAAATATCAAATATTTATAAACAACCTATTTAAGTCTATTTTTGGAATAACTATGTTTCTCATTCATATATCTGTATATCCCTAAGTCAATATCAGAGTGGTTTAATTGTGACTGATTTATAGTGTTTTAATATTATACAGTGCAAGATATATTGTTATTTGTTAGAGTAGATTGCCAGTTATATCTTTTTACAACCACATTTTCAAATCAAACTTAAATATATTTAAATTCTTTGCCATAATAAACTACATGTCAATATTTGGGGGAAAGTTACTGGTGTTATTAAACACTAATATACTCAATTAATTGCTTTGCTGGTTGAGTTCTATTTATTTTATAAATGATAAGTTAAGATTGTGAAAAATTTCATCTGTAGCCTAAGACATAGATGAATTCAGTTTGAAACATAGATAGAAGTATTGTTTCTGACACTGGAATCATGGAAGGGTAATAAACAATAACATGGCTGATTACTAAAGTAGAAGATGTAAATTCTGCTGCATTTCTATGCATTAAAAGCCTCAGATAACCTGATTTTTAATATACAATACAATGAAGTGTATCAAATGAAATTCCCCATCTCGCCTCATAATAATGTGGTTAAGTCACAATGTGAACACTTTAAAGGGCAAAAAAAAAAATGGCTTTAAAAAACCTTTGCCTCACTAAATTTCAAGAATATCTCATTTTATTTCAAAATCTTATTGAACTTTTCAACACTTTCTTCCATGACTAACTTTGACAATATTAGCGTCTTGGTTGTCACCTCACCTAAAGAACCAAAGACAAGAATAGTGAATAATTCTATGCTGAGAAATAATCTAATAATTGGTTGTACTGAAACTAAAGATGCAGAACTGTGTTAAAAAAAAAAGAAGTAGAAAAAAAAGGTGGTCATGTATTTCAACTGTGACAGGGTGTCTGCTTAACGAAGGCCTATTCATAGTGATGCATAGCAGTGGCACTGAAATGGCTTAAGATTTTAAAAGTATAGAACCATAGCTTATCACTGGCCTCTGAAGGGAATGCACCGCAAAATGAAGTTCCAATTTCTCTAATAAATGGTGAAGTTCAGATATTATTGTGCCTTTGAGACCTAACTTGATTAAGACATAAATTTTTACTAGACAGTTTTAAGCAGTGAGAAAAGACAGAGTATCCTTATTTTTCTTTTAAGCATTCAAACTAATATTCCATATCATGTATGTGAAGACTGCACAAAAGTTGTGTTTTATATAAGTATTAAAGGCCCAGTGCACTAAATTTGTGCACTGGGGAAGAGGTCCCTCACCTCAGCCTGCACCTTCTCCAATCTGGAACCCCTCAGGGACCCCTCATAATCCAGGACTACTGGCTCCTTACCACTTGCTTGCCTGCCTCTAACTGCTTCTTCCTGCCAGTCTGATCACCCCCTAACTGCTCCTCTGCTGGCCTGATTGACATCTAATTGCTCACCTGCAGGCCTGGTCACCCCCAACTGCCCTCCCCTGCTGGCCATCTTGTGACAACCTAGGGGCAGCCTTCTTGAGACAATGTGGGTGTGGCCATCTTGTGACAACATCTTTTGAGGGCATGAGGGTCAATTTGCATATTACCTCTTTATTATATAGGATACCCAAATAATCAAGAAAAAAGTAGTTTAATGCTTAATAATGAGTTCTCCTGGGATTTTTGCTTCAATGTTTACAATCTATATAACTTTGGGAAAGTTCCTAAATCTCTCTGTGGCTCACTTTCCTGAATATTAGAATAAGGAAAATAAGAGGACATCCTTTGTAAGATTATTATAATGATAAAGTATTTTAAAAAGTAAGATACTGAGAGAAATGTTCACTTTGTCAAGTGGCGAGATATTAAAAGATTTTAGTGGAGAGACATAATTAGATTTGTATTTTTAAATATTTGTAAGTGCTTGTTTGTGGAAAAACGCATTATCGGGTGGGAGAAAAGGTTTTACAATGAGAAAAGTTAAATGGTAATTGAGGTTAGCTCAGCTTAAATGTTCAAATTTTGGAGTAAGGTATTAGCAGGACCTATGGGAATATATTTTATATGTGGAGTCAACAGAATTATTTGTAGGATGAGTAGATATGAAATAGTTATTATACTCCTGAAACAGAATGGGTCTATGCTTATCTTCAGAGAAGCCGGTTATTATCAGGCAAGATCAGGGAATTTCATTTGATATACTGATGTCTGAGTTGGACACTTGGGCAAAGATAAGAGCAACTAACCAAATAACTAATGATTGATTTATGACTCCTTTTTATAGTGTAAAATTCCTTGGGAGCACCCGAGGCTGGACTTTTATTAGTGGTTTTCGCCTGACTGATTGGTCAGATGGCCTAGGTTAGTTATTTGATCAAGAGGCATAAATGACCCTGCTATGAACTCCTGCCTGAAACTCCCAAATCTATAATTTGTCAGACAAACCTTGACACTTCAATCCAGAGGAATAAATACATCCTTGTATAAACAGGAATAGCCCTGGAGAATTGGAGCCTGGTAGTCCCTCTGACCTCCACTGTTGGCCCGCATTCCCTTTGTCATCATTAAAAGTCTTACATGAGTATGCTACATGAACTCTTATGGGTCTTTAAAAAAATCTCAAGTTCTCTTGAATCTTTGCATGGGCTTTGGGGCTGCATAAAGGAGAGGGATCAATAATGATTCCTAGGTATTTGGCTGGAGCAACTGATGTAACCAAGAAGTAGGGCATTGCCAGAGTAGAAATTTATAGCACTAGTTTGCTTTGCTCATGCTAAGTTTGACGTATTCAATAAGTGGAGATACTATATAAATACTCTAGAAATACAGGAAATAGGATGGGGCTGTAAAATATGTATTTTTTATGTAAGATTTTTCATGTTATATAATTTTATGAAAGAAATTAGTACAAAGAGAGTTACATAGTGAATTAGGCATCAATCAAAGGAGGAAGAGCTATCAAAGCAAACTGAGAAGATGGAATCACTTAGGAGATATGGAAAACAAGCGTGTGGTTGATAAGGCCAAGGAAAGATGAGGTTTTAAGAAAGTGAAATGAAGAAAGCATGTGCTAAATATTTCCAAAAGTATAAGTAAGATAAAATCAAATAAGTACTATTGAATTTCATCACCAGGAGGCCACTGGTGATTTTTAAATGAGACGTTTTATAGTGTACTTCACTTTGGAGAGAAAACTCTTTTGTAAGTTGGTTGACACATAGTCTCAATGGCTGAATTTATAAAAAAAAATCTTACTACATATTTTCGTCATGTCAGAAAGCAGAGAAATGGGGGATAGTTATTGAAATGAAATAAGAGCAATGATTTTCCTTTAAAATAGAAGATTCTATAGTATGTGAATATATTCTGGAAGTTACCTAAATGAGAGAGGAATAAATAACAATATAGATGAAGGTCAAAGAAATTGCAGAAGAGATTTCCTTGAGAAGTCAAGACTTCAGAATCCCAGCACCAATGGCAATGCTGCAGGGTGACAAAAGCAAAGCTCCGTCGGCTCTTCCATAGGAGACTGGGGTGCGGGTGCAGAGATCTTTACAGGAATAGTGCAGACGTGGGAAAGGGAAGGTGAAGGAATTCTGGTTCTATTGCTGCTATTTTTTAATGAACCACAAGCAAGTTCATAATAAAAAATAAAAATGCAAAGAGAACTAATAGCAGGAATGAGCGGGGAAAACAGAAAGCACAGAATGTCTATTTCAGAAGCAATGGACTCAATGTACAAAAGGGTAATCTTTGTACTCACTATCAGTCTTAATATTTCATTTGAGGTGTACTCTGTTGAATGAATTCAGGCTTAAATTCTTGATATTCATATACGTAATTTTTTTCTTTATTAAATATTTCATTTCTATTGCTACTAAGATTTCACTCATTCTAGGGATGAGAGAAAATACCTAAGATTTAAAAAAAAAAAATAAACACAATTTTCTCTGTAGTAGAATTTTTGTATAATAAATATATTTTAAAATGTCATAGAATTCATTCAGATTCTATTTAAATTATTTTTTGAAATATATGTTTATGCATATCATCGTATGTATTCATATGTGTATGGATTTTGCTATAATTATTTTCCTAAAATATTGTTCTGGAGTCAACATGCTTTCTTTTTATCAATTTCCAAATCTTTCTAAATTTCTCATAATATTTTTTTTTAAATAATGGGAAGGTGGATATTGCTTTAACACTTTGATTTTGCCCAAAACATATTGCTTCCCTGCAAGCCACGTGTAATATTTCACTTACACTTGTGTTCCACTGATGCAAACTTTATTGTAATTGCTACTTCTTAAATGTGCCTTTACATATTTTTCTCCTGAGATGTTCTCTTTAGATTCTAAGCATGTACAAGCATTGCACTCTATCTATTTACCTAGCTTTGCACATATCTCTAACAGCTCTGGGGATATTGCCACTAATGCCAGTGAGTGTTTATATACTGTTTGCTTATTCATGACAGTTCCAAAATGTTTGCAAAGTGATAAAAAAAAAAATCAATAATCTTGTGGTCATTGAAATGCTCCCCAAATTTCAATTTCAGTTATGTTTATAGTCTCAATATTCTGTGAACACTCACACTGTTTAACCATCATTTCTTTTAAAGTAACTGGAAATACATTTGCCACAACTTAAAACAGTAGCTACTCAGGTGAGGATTACAGACATCCCTACATTTATGTAATCTTTCTTCCTCCCTAAAATGCACACAGGCACACATGGACAGGTACAAGCCATGCATTCAATTACTCCATGACCATTTCTCTGTTTTGATATATCAGCTTGGTACATATGCCTCAGAGGCAGTGAATTCAAGATTATTGTGTCAAAAAAGTTATTTTAACAATAGCTTATTGTGAAAGAGGTGGATAGATTACTCAGTTTTTCTTCTCTTATTGTTGTCTTAGCAAAGCTCTTTAATTATCCCATCACTTGTAGTAGTTTCCTGGGGCTACATAACAAACCACTACATTCTTGAATTAAAACAATAGGGATTCCCTGTCTCATGGTTCTGGGAAGGCCTGAGATACAAAATCAAGGTATCAACAGGCCTTAGAAGAATCTGCTCTTTGTCGCCCGTTTGATTTTTGTGGCTGGAGACATTTCTTGGCTTCTGGTCATGTAACTGGAATCACTGCCTCCTCTTCATGTCAACTCTCCCTCTGCCTCACACTTCCAAGGACACTTCTCACTGGATTTGTGGTCAACCAGGATAACCCAGGATAAACTCCTCTGATCAAGATCCATATTCACTATTTTAGCACTAAAAAAGCATTCAAAGTGTCAGATATAGAAATTGTGATAATTCATTTTATATGTCAACTGGACTGGATTATGGAATAGCCAGCTATCTGGTTAAACTATTTCTGGATGTGTCTCTGAGGATGTTGCTGTAATAGATAAGCATTTGAATCAGTAGACTGAGCAAAGTGTATAGCACTCCAACCCTTAATGTGAGCAGCAGCATCCAATCCACTCGCGGCCTGTGTAGAACACACAGTCAGAGGAGAGGGGGGCTGAGTCTCTTTCTGTCTGACTGTTTAAGCTGAGGAATCAGAATTCTCCTGCCTATGGTGCTCCTGTTCTCGGACCTTCAGGACTTGGACTGAAATCTACTCCAATGGCTCTCCAGCACTCAAGCCTTTAAACTACATCCCAGGCCTCCCTGGGTCTCCTGCTCGCATGGGGCAGATTGTGTAACTTCTTAGACTCTAAACCTCCTTATGTATATATTGGTTCTGTTCCCCTGGGGATCCCTGATTAACATACAAGTCAAACTCAGGTAGTCCTGTTCTAGTACCTGAGCACTTAGAGTTTAGGCTATGCTGATTCTAAATATATATATATATATATATATATATATATATATATATATATATATATATGTGTGTGTGTGTGTGTGTGTGTGTGTGTGTGTGTGTGTGTGTATATACATATATATATATTATCATTTAAAATGTTCATTCTTTAAAAATAAATGGAACTTTTATACAGTCCAGAAGAGATTCAAGTCACGTAAGGTTTGAAGGTTTGTTTGTTTTTCCCCACCTTAAAGCTGCATTCAAGTGTCTGTAATCTGAACAGAACTTTCTTTCTCATACTGTGCAAAGCGTAGACTTTGAGTCAGTCTTGCTGATCCACCGGGCTTTGTCAATAATTTTAATTGCCAAGATTTGAGGCTCAAAGCAATTATTTTGAGTAAAAAAGTAAAAGTCAGCCACTTTTATTCAAAATTATCACAGTTCTCCATTACTGACTGGCTACCACACATGAGGTCACATACTAGTATATTTTTCTCTCAGGAGAATTAAATAGATGAGAAAGTTGAGGTTTAGAGAGTTTGAGCTTGATGAAGCTCATTCAACTGGTAAATGGGTGATCTGGGATTTGGATCAATCTTGAGCTGATTCCAAAGATCATGATTTTTCTACTTAGGGCACATTGTTTTTGATAGATCTTAAAGAAAGACCTGCTAAGCTGGCAAAAAAAAAAAAAAATCTTTAAGAATATAATTTTAATTATAGCTAAGAACCTAAAAATGGCTTAGTAATAGTATTACATCATGGTTATTAACAATGATAACTCCTGGGGAGGGGGGCAAAATTATATTAATGAACCTTTTGAATGAAATCCTTCAATTAATTTGGAGTTTATAAGTATATCTTTAAAACAAATACAGAAATGTTCAGAAATCATTATTCCCAGAATTAACTTAATATAAAAATTGAATATTCTTATTCATGTCATGTGCAGGTACAACTAAAAAAAAAAATAGATCAGAAAATTGGAAGACTTTGGCATTTTTATTTACTTATTTCATTATTATTATTATTATTATTATTTGTTAAAACTTGTCAGAAAATTTTTTCCATTGATTTTCAGGGACAGTGGAAGAGAGAGAGAAAGGCAGAGAGAAAAAAATTTGATGTGAGAGAAACACATAGATTGGTTGCCTGCTGCATGAGCCCTAACCAGGGCCTAAGCCAAGGAGGAACCTTACAGTCAAGGTATGTGCCCTTGACCAGAATTGAACCCAGGACCCTTTGGTCTGTAGGCCTATGCTCTATCCACTTAGCCAAACTGGCTAGGATGACTTTGGGATTTTTAAAAGTACTTCCAACGTAACTGGGAGCAGTCACTCCCTTTCCACTAGAAAACAATGATGGGTTAAACAAAAACAATAGAAGTATTAGCATAGTAATCAAAATAATCTGTTATCTTTACAATTGTTCTCAAATTATCATTTAAGCATCAACATAACTAAAAATACATTTAATAACCTCTAAACATTATGATCACGAAGAAGCTTAACTTACATATGCAAAACCAAGAAAAAAATAATCACAGCTAACATCAACTTAAATGAGTCTCAGAATGCCACATGCATGAATGCTAATTTTTAGTTCATAATGCAGGTATTTCTAATTGGTAAATATGATAAGCAACGTTTCTTATACTTCACCTATTCTGATGTTTGAATAGTCCTGTATTCTGGCTCCAGGTTTTCCATAGGAAGTCTTATGGGGGAAAATGTATCACAAAGAAGGGTGGGGCAATGATTAGAGCACCAGGATAAACTCCATCTTCACAGATCTGGTGTCTACAAGACCCTGACTTTAAAGTATTATTATAGACTGTGTCAGGGGAAAGCTAGATGAACTAGTTTCAACAACTTCAAGGGGTAAATAAGAAATGCAAATCATTCAAGTGCCTTTCAATGCCTTTGAATTTTATGGAATATATATCTAATTTAATAATATGTCTAATACCATTGGAATTTGTCAAAACTTTATCTAATAACTCTTAAAGTCAGAGAGTAAAAGAAAAATGACGTAAGTCTGGGCTTTGTTGTTAGATCACATCTTTACCATCTAACAACTATGTTCTAAGGGAATAATAAAAATAATTTATTTAGGCTTCATGTCCCCTTTCATACTGAGTGGGAATAATAATAATTACCCAGTAGAGTTGTTTGTATATTACATCAAACTTTGCACAAATGTAGACACAGAATAAATAAATACACAACAAAGGGCAGGCAGTCTTACTGGTTCTACATGTGTGTCACCTGCCTCTAAAGTTTGGCCTAAATTTTGATTTCTAAAGGTCAGTTTCCTCAAAGAAAGCTATACCATGCAAAGAGGTGGTGATGATCTATGATGATCTTAATAGCTGATAGACTTTAACCTTCACCTCATTTTTCATATTTTCAGTGTGGAACCCTATGGTATATTTAGTTGGCCATCCACATATTTTGGTGCCAGCTTCTTGAGATAGGACTCCTTTTGGTAGTTGTTAATGGTGGTGTTTTTAGCTTAAGGCTCAGGCCCTAAATAAATAAATAAATAAATAAATAAATAGGTTGGTAGTCCTACATTAGAAAGTGAGGAATTCCATAGCCTATACAGAATTATAAGGCAGCTATTTAAAACCATTTTGCAGTTCTTCATCCATCTCCAATTGTATGACCAAATCATCATTTAGATTGTGGAAATTGGAGGATTTTGGGGTGGTGAGGCACCCCCGGCCCCCAGCTTTAGGTAGGAGAGGCTTGGTGAGTATTCACTCCTCATTTAAAGTCTTGTAAATATACCACTCATAGGGCATTGCTATGTTTTCTATCAGTGACACTATGGCAGCGGAGTAGATGTTGCATTTGCAAATTCCTGCTTTTCCTCTGATACAAAGCCAAAGATGTGTGAGTACCAGGAACTGGTTGGAGGGCCAGTTTCTTCAAGAGCCAATATTGGCCCATGGTAGCTTTAAAGGGACAATTGTGCTCTGGATGATGTCAGAGGGTGATGCAACTGGCAGCCAAAGCATACCAATAGCTGTAATTTTACAAAGGCAATTTTACAAAGCCAGCTCAAGAAGCAACAGTGCCCAAGGCTGTAGAGCAGTGTGCTGTTCCTTCTAAAGAATTTTGAGAAATCCCCAAGAGAACTAAAGAGAGAAACTGAGCTTTACTCATTACGATTTTTCAGAGGAAAATAATGGCAAGTTACTTAAGTTCCAGTGAAGGTAGATCTTTCTTGGCCCTGTCATTCCTTCTGACTCCAACTTTATACTGAAAAAGGCAAGAGCAGTCTAGTGAATGTTGAGCAAAAAACAGAGAAGTAAGAATAATAAATACCCAAACTTCCTTTTCCCTTAGTGCTTGGTTAGCCTGTAGCAGGTCCAAGCTGGGAGGGAAAGTTTTTAATTTGTAAAAAAAAAAAAAAACACCAAAAAAACTTTAGAGTTTTATGTTATTCTGGACTATACAGATTAGTTTATTTAAAAAGACAATTCTTATGACTTGGAGAATTTTAAACAACGTGCATTATTCATCTTTGATTCTTTGAAATTCTCTATCATTATAGAACACAGACAAAATGAGTTGCCTCATCAGTGTGGGACACAAACACAAGCACATCTTTCCCTGCCCCATGACCCATGTCCCCTGCCCTCAAACATCCAAGTAAGCCCAACTGCTGCTTATCTTTAGAAACACTAATATCGCCAACCTTAGGTTTTCATTAACCAAATTTTTTAATAATCTTGAGAGTTTGATCATTTCATGTTGTGGAAGGTAGTGAGGCAGGTCACTTCTAAATGCCAGGATGAAATGTCAGGGCAGATTTATACTAAGGTGCTCTAACCTTTGAGCTCCGGCACGGTAGCCACTGTCACTGGAAGGTGAGGTGACATACTGTTCCACAAGGATGCTGTAGAGACATCCTTGTTAAAAGTGCAAGGTCATAGCTCTTTCCATTCACCCCACATGCTTAAAGATGAATCCATGGAATATGACCTTAAATCAACATGATAAAGTCCAGAAAAGCTCTCCATCCATGGTCCTTTGCTTGACATTAATTCGCCGGTCCATTCCTTTCCCTTTTGTGACTTCCTTATGCAAACCTTAGGTTAAAGTAAACTTATTCTTAAAAAAAGGTTGGGGATATTGGTCACTATCCCTAAAGATGCTCGAGAATCCTTACCCACTTCAGTGTACTCTTATACTGTACATCTTAAAGGGTCCCCAGCACAGAACACCTTCAAACCACAATGTATTATTAAACAGAATTCCTAGTCAGTGGTGACTGTATTTTCCCAATAGAATGAGCAAATAACCTTTTCTCTTCAACTTTGGAAGTAGAAGCAGCTGGTACATTTGTATATATTTTACTCTGTCTAGCATCTTATTGTACTAAATATTCAACATATTAATATTTGAATTGGAAAAGAGGAGAGAAAAATTCTCAGAAGAGCTTTACTCAACAATATATGGCCTAGATTAAAAAAAAAATTAGCAATTTAAATTCTAATTGTCCAAGCACAGTTCCGTCTTGCTCTCTTTGGGAAATCTCTGCTTCAGAAGGCACGAAAACAGGTGCCTTTCATCTTAATGTAATGTCATGAAAACACAAGCATTTTTTTTAATTCATATTATTTGATCACACATCCTTTTTCTTTCTTTATAAAGCTAATTTTCTGAAGCCTGTTTTAATTTTAAAAATATTTTGCATTCTAAATAATGCATATTAATTCAATTCAACTGAATGTAGTAAATATAGCATAACCTTATTCTGAGGCATAAATACAGATTCATTTAGTACATTAGCTCTTGCAAACTGCTGACTTGTAGTGCTCTAAAATATCCACAACATTCACTAAATTTGCTAGTTCAAGATAATTTGTTAATAAGCACTTTCCATGGTTAAATGAAAAGTTGATGTATTATGAATAATTATGGATGTATACATTCACCATACAAAGTAGGTATTTTTAGAAACACCCAATTATCCACAGACGGTTTCTAATAAAAATGTATGTTCTGGCACTCTCTAACCATTCAAAGACATCTGCATTGTCAATAGATGGCAGCATAACTCTTTAGGATTCCTGGGGACAGTGTAGTTTAAGTTCATAGCTCTCAGCATGCTAAAAATGGATATCTCGGTGCAGCTTTCTATTGCATTTTTCCTTAATACTTCATTGCATTCATGCTACATGTTTCCAAAAAGGAAACTGGGAAAATGTAATGTACAAGTGCTTTATGTTCTAGTTTTCCTTTTAATTTTTTCCCCCTGTAGATGTATAAATTTGGTGTCAGATCTGTGGAAAGGACATCACTGTTGACACAATAGTATATGAACCTTTCTCTTTACTATTAGACCTTGAAAGTTTTGTTTTACAAAGTATGTGAACGTAACTTAGCAATCATTTGTCAGCATGAAGGACACTTTTCACCAAAGTTTTCAATAACTTACTGAAAGGAAGACAAGGGTTTTAATTTGTGAGAGTAGAAAGTCTTCTTGAAACACTTCAGTGACTCTGCTGTAGTGGGAGAAAAGCAAGCTGAACTTTTCAAATATCCCCCATAAAAGCATACAGGCATCAGGTAATTCCTGTTTGAATTGCATTCAGGTGGCCCATGCTGCCTCTCAAGTGGAAGTTGCTAGGGCTACAACACTTCCGTAGGAATAAACACTGGCTGTGAAGATCTAATTTGTTATCACACATAGGAGAAGAGAACAGGACACATGGTGATTTGTTTCAATAGACAGGGTTTCAGACCTGAAGCTCTCACTACAAGATTAAAGAGAGCATCAATCACAGAGTGCAAGCAAAAAGGTTTTAGCTCTCTATCTTAGTGTTAATAGATCTCAGCAATCAAAATTGTCATTACTTTATTTATATTACCCAAGTAATCATTATCAATTTTGAAGAGAGATTCCTAAAATTTTTTTCTAATCCACGTTCTTTCTTACATTTTCATTATTAATTTACAAATATAGAAAATCTCCACTTTCTATGTGATCTGTTTAATTTCACAAAGTCAATGACAGAGATCTTCCTATGATGTGTGTTCCCACCCACACAGAGAATTTAAATTCTAAATAACGTAGAGAAAGAAGAGATAGTTTAGTGATTGATACTGATGTCCTTGACTATGTCCACAGGGGGGGGGGAAATTTTTTCAATTCAAAAATCCCTCCTTAACAACTGTTTCACATAATGACCACTACCTTTAGAGAGTTTCTCTTAAGCAAACCACTTTGTTTATTCATTTATCAATTATTGATTGATATATATTTAAATTCATTTCATATATATTTAAATGGACATCTATCATGGTTCAGATGCTACCATATTTTTATGGGTAGGGTAGAAATCCTTCCCTTATTTCATACCCAGTAGGAAATGAAGATACATGGATGGATGATGTTATTGCTATAGAGATATACACACATATACTCTTCTAACTGACTTCCACCTAACCTTACCCCAATAATTTCACAGTTCTTTGTTTCCTTTGTATAACAGACTGACTGATGCCCAGCCATACTGACTGTCCTTGTGGTTCTCTCAAGGACATTCCCACCAGTTAACATGTGTGTTTATGATGGGGAGCATGAGTCATTTTGGGGTGAGGGGGATAGCAATCTGAATTTGTTCTAGTAACCTGCCTTCTACCGCACACTCTTGCTAGCCGATAATTAATGCCCTTTGTGAAAGAATGTAGGAGACTAGCAGCCTGACTCTGTACTAGTTAATCTGTGTTCCCAATGCACATTCCTGATAGCCTATAATGAAGTCACTGCCCCTTCCTTAATTATCTGGTCTTGCCAGACTTATTTACCTAAATCCTCCCAATTTACAAGGGCCATAAACCAAGGATGTCATAGTTTAACTAGAGGGAGGTCAGTGGTGCCATCCAGGTTGGACGTTAGATGCAATCTAAGTTAACCATTCTAACTGACTGGAGTAGGGCTGTGAGAGTCCACTACGGAAGCTTGGTAGTTAGGAAACAAAGAACCTCAGAAATATATAAGGAGGAAATCTCATTGTCTAAGTTGTTCAGAAGCTGGATCTTTGAGTCCCCTGAACCAGCAGTGCTACTTTCAATACAGGTGCACTTTCCTGAACCTCCGAGTGTACAACTGTCTCTTTTCTGCGCCCATTCCGTAACATTTACTGAGTCAGTTGCATCCAAATCCCATTTATGCTGGTCACACCTGATATTATAGTTTTATAACTTGCTGACAAATGTATTAGAGCAAAAATCGTTACTGGTTCTTTGAACACCAAGTTACAAACTACATTTTTCAAGAGATTATAAGACTAGTCTGCTGAAAAAATATTTGTCTTATTAGAAATTGTTATGGTTATAACAACTATAAAATCTTTTAGAAGTAAAAAAATATAAAAAATGTAGAATATGAAAAAGATCTAGAAATAATTTTAATGTCTTGTTTATTGCTTTAAGTTTTCAGTATATTTTGAAGAAACTGAAACTTTAAAACATATATATATATATATATATATATATATAATAGACGGCAACTACGTAATTGCGGGTTTCACACATATATGGCTTCAGTTGAATTTTTAGGTTTGCAGACATAGTACAAATGTAAAACACATTTTGTTATTTGATAGTTGGCTATTCAGCTGTTAATCAGTAAAAAAAAGTTTTTTGATCTGTTTTGTAGTTTTCGTTTGGCGTTCGTTGAAAAATGGAAAATCAAAAGGAACATTTTCGTCATATTTTGCTTTTTTATTTCTGCAAAGGGAAAAACGCATCGCAAGCTCATAAAAAGTTATGTGCTGTTTATGGTGACGAAGCCTTAAAAGAACGGCAGTGTCAAAATTGGTTTGCCAAATTTCGTTCTGGTGATTTTTCACTCAAAGATAAAAAACGCTCTGGTCGTCCAGTTGAAGTTGATGACGCCCTAATCAAAGCAATAATCAATTCGGACTGTCACAGTACAACACGTGAGATTGCAGAGAAGCTTCATGTATCACATACATGCATTGAAAATCACTTAAAACAACTTGGCTATGTTCGAAAACTCGATACATGGGTTCCTCACAAACTGAAAGAATCACAGTTAACGCAACGCATTAGCAGCTGCGATTTGCTAAAGAAACGTAATGAAAATGATCCATTTTTAAAACGACTGATAACTGGCGATGAAAAATGGGTTGTTTACAACAATATCAAGCGGAAAAGATCGTGGAGCAGGCCAGGTGAACCAACTCAAACAACATCAAAAGCTGATATTCATCAAAAGAAGGTTTTGTTATAAGTTTGGTGGGATTACAAAGGAATTGTCTACTTTGAACTCTTACCACCCAACCGAATGATCAATTCTGATGTCTACATTGAACAACTAACAAAATTAAACAATGCAGTTGAAGAAAAGCGGCCCGAATTGACAAATCGAAAAGGTGTTGTATTCCATCATGACAATGCAAGGCCACACACATCTTTGGTCACTTGGCAAAAATTAATGGAGCTTGGTTGGGATGTTTTGCCACATCCACCATATAGTCCTGACCTTGCACCATCTGATTACTTTTTGTTTCGATCTTTAAAAAACTCCTTGAATGGTAAAAATTTCAATAATGATGATGTCAAATCGTACCTGATTCAGTTTTTTGCTAATAAAAACCAGAAGTTTTTTGAACGTGGGATTATGATGCTGCCTGAAAGATGGCAAAAGGTCATTGATCAAAATGGGCAATACATTACAGAGTAAAGTTATTTAGTTCCATGAAAAAATTGTCTTTGATTTTCTTTAAAAAATCCGCAATTGCTTAGTTGCCGACCC
The DNA here is from genome assembly GCF_014108245.1 of Pipistrellus kuhlii. Classification (NCBI taxonomy): domain Eukaryota; kingdom Metazoa; phylum Chordata; class Mammalia; order Chiroptera; family Vespertilionidae; genus Pipistrellus; species Pipistrellus kuhlii. The sequence continues at coordinate 39,591,807 of NW_023425584.1, forward strand.
AATATTTTTTTTTATACAGGCAACCTGGTGGTCAACTCCAAGAAGCTCACCCATGCTGGCACTAATGTCTTGGCTTTTTAAAACTGGGTGGATTAAAGCAACAGGCCCTGAGAGAGAATCCATTCCATGCCTCCCTTCTAAATTCTGGTGCTTGCCTTCAACCTTTGGCATTGCTTGGCTTCAATCTCTGTCTTCATGTCACAGTGTTACCATGGACATCTCTGAATAAGTATCTTTGTGTGCTTTTGCATATATCAATAGGATAAGTTCATTCATTGAGATTTTTGGTTTGACTGAAATCCATAGTTACAATTTTGAAATGGCCAAGCTACTTTGATAAAAATTGAACACAATCATCTCTATTGCCATTTTACCTTCTTTTAAAATAATTTTTCAGTAATATTTCTTTAAACCCAATATTTAGTGTCACACTAATGATGTAATGTTCAGGAACCAGATTGTTGAATTATAATTTTAACTTTGCCAATTACCAGCAGTGAGGCATTGGGTAAATTACTTGCCTTGTCAGTAAGGGGTGGTTATTAACACAATAAACACATGCGGTTTTACTGTGAAGTTAGATAAATAACAAATTTCTGAGTTCTTAGAGTTATTGCTAACATGTGAATGAGATTAATGATTAAGAATACTAGGTATTTTGAACTGAAATGCTTGATATAAAACTTGGTTCTGCAACCATATATTCTTAGCTAATATACTTCATCTTTCTGTGCTTTTGTTTCCTGACATGATAGATAAAGCTGTAGCAACTGTAATGTATTTAGAACTTACTCTATCAAGTTTTATAACAATATCCTTAATTAATAATCTAATTTAATATTCATAACCTTTGCATATTTTTATGATGGCTAAAACACTTTGATAAGCTTTAGTTTATTAGTTCATTATTCCAGTCTTAAGATAGAAATGGACTTTTTTGCTTTTTACATATATCAGCAGGTGCTATTTCCAACATGGCTTCATTATAATTATTTTTTTTCTTTTGAAACAAGATGGGGGCAATTGGGAGAAATGCTGGGTTACACTTAAAATGTTCCTAAATATACTGTTTCTATATACCAATGTCTATAAAGAGTGACTCTAGGGTGGCAAATCCTGTTAAGCAAAACCTAATTACTTAAATCAACAATTCAGAAGACTCAATAGACCTCCACTTAGGCACTGAATAGAATTGGAAGCTTCTGTTTTTTTCTTATCTTGTCTTGTTCCATTTGATTATTTCTGTTTTCTCAATTAGATTTTAAATTAAACTACTGTTTTTATCTCTTGTAGTTTTACTCAAATGCCTAACTCCTGCAAAAGTAACAGCTGTTCAAACAACAATGACTCTAAAATACAAACAAACAAAAAGAAAACAGAGATTTGTATGTGGGCATATTCAAATTTTATTCTGCTTTAACAATTTACACTGTACCCAATATGAAAAATCATTAATAATGTCAGATATATATCAATAGATTATATATTCACAGATTTACACAGTTGGAAAAACTCTTAAGTATTAAAAGATGCCCAGGACCACAAATTTCCTGAATTCTACTAGTTTGCTGGAAATAATTAACGTTATTATTTAGAAGTAAACATTATTGAAATGTCAAGACCATTTATGTTATGATCCAAAAATTTTTTTGGATTTTTAAGTCTACCCTCAATTTTCCTACCACTGGTTTTATTATCTGAAAACTCTTATAATCTCCAGCCTATATCTTTAGTTATATGTGCATACACTATAGTTTCTTTTTGTTGTTGTTGTTAATATTTACCTGAGGATATTTTTATCATTGGTTTTTATAGAGAGTGGAAGGGAGAGGGAGAGACACAGAGAGAAAAATATTAATGTGAACGAGGCACATTGATTGGTTGCCTTCTACACATACCTCAACAGGGGTGGGAATGGGGGCTGCAACTTAGGTATTTGCCCTTGAACTTAATCACACCCATGTCCCTTCAGTCCTTGGGCCGATGCACTAACCAATGAGAAAACCAGCTAGGGAACAATATAGTTTCTTTATGGCATAAGAACAAGCTGAACAGGTGACAAATATTCTTCATTCACCCCATAATACTGATAAAAATCATTGTGTTTAACAGTATTTTAAATTTTTTGGGTAGTTTATGTTTGTACATTGGAGTTTTATGTTGCAAATTGAATATAATAAATGATTCAAATACAATAATGTTTTCAACTATATTTCAATAATGCATGCATTTAGGAAAGTTTTGTCATCTGTTCCTCTCAAGTCTCAGGGTTCTATTTCACGGGTCCTTCCCCATCTCCTGAAATCTCCTCATCCTCAGGTTTTCTTGTGTTTGAGGTCTAGCTGTACTTAGAAAAATAAAACGTTGTATTAGTTTATGATGTAAAGCAAGTTATTTGTCTTCATCTCTTTCCTAACCTATATATCCATCTCTAAGATTTACACTCCAAAACAAAAATAAAAAATAATTTAACAGTCAATAAAGGTTCTTTGTTAAATAAACACATTCTCCTCAAAATATCTCAATGGGAACCTTTAACTTAGCATTTAAAATTTGTATTCTCCAGTTTCATAGCTGTATATTTCTTGTTTTAAAAAGTTAGTAATCCAACCCCTATAGAATAGCCCCAAGATGACAAATATATATGCTTTTCTTTTCTTTTTTTCTATGAGATTCTTGTGTAATTAGATAAAGGTTAGTGACATTCACAGATGAGATCATGGAAGAGGCATATTTATTAAGATGAAGAAAGGAGATCATGAGTTTGAGGTTGGACATGATATATTTACTTAACTATACGAATCAATGAAATAATGTCCAACAGAGCCGAAACCGGTTTGGCTCAGTGGATAGAGCATTGGCCTGCGGACTGAAAGGTCCCAGGTTTGATTCCGGTCAAGGGCAAATACCTTGGTTGTAGCCACATCCCCAGTAGGGGGTGTGCAAGAGGCAGCTGATCGATGATTCACTCTCACTGATGTTTCTAACTCTCTATCCCTCTCTCTTCCTCTCGGTAAAAAATCAATAAAATATATTTTTAAAAAAAGAAATAATGTCCAATAAAAAGGCGCGCACACACACACACACACACACACACACACACACAACTGTAAGTTAAAGATAAGTTCTGAACTAGAGATGGATACATGGAGTATTTAACATTTATGTTATACTTGAAGTCACAGTCCTGGGTGAAATTCAGTTTGGTAAAGAAATAGAATAATAATGGAAGTGGCCATCAAACTCAACATTGAGAAAATCCTACATTTAAAACTGACACATCGGAAAGGGGAAGCTAACAAGGGATTCTTAAAAGAATGATCCAGAGCTGTGTAGGAATAAAAACATAATGGTGTGGATTCATGGATGTCAAAAGAAGTGAGTGTTTCAAGGAGTGACTAGTCAAGAGTGCTGAATGCCTTTTTTTACTAAGTGTAGTAATGATGATAAAAGTCATAGAAGAGTAGATTGAAGATAAGTGGAGGTGAAGAAATGGAACAATTATAGGAAAATAAAAACCTTTCCAAAGTCCACGTATGTAATTTTATAGATAGCTTTCACAGGAAGATTGATTTTTAAAAAATAAATGTTTAAGGTGGTGAATCTTGAGTTCTTTTTAAACTATGGAACAAATTAAAGTTGAGGAATAACTTGTATATATATATATATATATATATATATATATATATATATTTATATATATATATATATATATATATATATATATATATATATATATAGAGAGAGAGAGAGAGAGAGAGAGAGAGAGAGAGAGAGAGAGAGAGAGAACTGAACTGGTGAAATAAATTTGAAGAGATAAGAAGTGATGTGACCATGATCATGAAGATGGGAGGAAGGACTTCAGTCAGAGAAGTCAAAGCTCTCCTACAGTAGTTAGAAGACAAAAGATTGATGTGAATTCAAGAAACTTTGTCCAATTGGGGATGGACAAAGCTAAAGGTTTCTTTAGCTTAATTGTCTGAGCCTTCATTAACTGTCTTCACTTTAGCATTGTGTATACAGTAAATGTCCTCAGACAAGAGAGACCTTTGAGGAATTACTACTCCCCCATTTTATAAATGAATATATGCAGACCAGCCTACTTAGCTTGTCCTCTCTGAATCATGGGTTGGCAGAAGCTAAACTAATTAGACATTCCTAAGATTTTGAGGCTTAGTAATGAAGACAGATCTCATTTATTACAGCCATGGTACAATAAAGTGGATCATTTCATGCTACCTAGACTCCAGGCTGCTGCCATTCTTATTCCTGCAGCTTATCAACCAAGAAAGCTTTTAAGAAAAAAAAATCAGGAAATTGCTAATTTGTCTTATGCTGAAGAATATGATTAAAGTAGGAGTGTATGTCTGTGTTATTACAACATGTTTAACCTATTCATTCAATCTTATTATGAAAGAATTTAGCAGAGAGTCTGCCTTCATCATGCTAGCATGAGTAACCATATGTGCTTCTAACAATGTATGGGCTTGGGAATGCCGTGTGTGTGTGTGTGTGTGTGTGTGTGTGTGTGTGTGTGTGTGTGTTTAATTGGAAAATGTAAGACTCATTAAGAACTGAAGTCTTATTTATTTAGCATATCTAGATGAAAAAATGTGAAGCCTTTATAGGGAAGAATGAATCACCAAGCATTAGACTCTGACACATTTTGTAGATTTAGAACAATTCTTAGATTTAAGATCCTTAAGTAAACATCAGTTTGGTTAGCTAAAATAGGGAACCTTCTATTCTGATATAAAACTAGAAATGTGCACCATAACTTGTCTTCTATTTCCCTTTGAAATGACATGAGTATACTCAAAAGGGTATTTTTGAACTGAGCAAAAAGACAAAGTCCAAAGTTTAAAGGAAAAATACTGATGTTTTAGAGATTTCTATCTAAATCAGCATGAACTCTAATTCCTGAAGATACCAGATGCCGTTGGGTTGCCCCAGTGAGACCGATGATGAATGGAATTTGACCAGAGTGCATCTCACACTCAGCTCACTGGAACTTTGTAACTATCAGATATCTATTGTTCTAGTTTCTAGCCTTGCAGTTGAAACAGATAATTTCAGTACCTGAAGAATCTCCACTGTAAGTGTGGCCCAGAGCAAGAAGATGCTAGTCACAACAGCCAGGTTCCCTCACAAAGTCCTCAGCAGTGTGGTCCATTTCTGACCAGCCATATTCAATGGGGCCCAAATCTTCTATGACACATTTTAATAGGAATAAATGCAGACATTTGTAGCAAGCAGACACTTCTCCTCTGAAAGACAGAGACAGGATTAAGTTTGAATATGAATGCTTGATTTACTTTGTCCAATACAAAGCAAGTGCTATCAGATTTAACCCTTCCCGCTGCAGAATGCCTTGCAGAACTGTTACCCAGTGAAAATTGTACATTCAAAGTGACCTCAGCATAAACAGAAAATGAAAAATAAATTTATCTGAGTAGATATCGCATGGTTCCAAGACATCCTCTAACACACAGTATCCCTGCTGCAGAAGAGCTTCCTCTTAGGTGATTCTGAAGAAAAATGAAGACAGGACATCCTCTGAAATATTTTGAAGTGGAGGTTTTGATTAAATCAACCAGTCCCTTTAGATAGCTTATCTTCTGTTATGAGCTAAGAGTGACCATTATATTTTGACAATGCGTAGATTAAAATATGCTAATTTATACTTCTCTGTGATCTCTCCCTCTTGATTATTTTTCTTCTTTTAGCAGGCTATTATTTTCTCAAGAGGATTTACAAGTAGCATTCACTGGTCATGACAAACCTTCAATTAACTGGCTGTCATGCAGTGTGTGTTATTATCTCATTATCACGTTGTCTTTGTGTTCTTCCCCCCCCTTACAAGTTATTTATGTATTGCAGTTGGCCCACACAACATTCTTAAACTATTTTACATGACATTTTCATTAGCATTAATACATATTTTCCAGGAGTTATTCTTGGGGGAAAACGATCCAGAACAAAACTTACATTTGCTCAAAGAAAGAAGCTCCTGTATAGGAAACTGGCAATGTAGATTCCAATTTCATTCGCTTGAATGTACCTCTTAGCACCTTACTATGAAAGTAAGCTGATATAGCTGAGACGGGCAGAGCTTCCATGGCTTCCTTCCAATTCTTTTAAGTCTCTTGACCTCCTAACCTTCACTCTTACCAGCTGATCTGTCTCAAGCAGAGGGGGGGAAAAATCCTAACATCACACCGCTGAACTTCCCATCATTATAAATATGTCATAGGTGTATCTAGAGGTACTTCTTTGTGCTAGTCCCATATTTATTATCTCCACCGGTCGTCTTATCTCATCTACTCTTTCTATCTGCGATATCATCCCACGTTCCTGTATTTTCAACCTTTCCCTTATGTTGTCCTTGTGAATACACACAAAGAACACCTCTCAGTTTTATGCCTCTCTCTAGTCTCATCACCTTGCTTCTTTTCTTCCTTTTATATCCAAGTTCCTTCACAAAAGAGACTCCACTCATTACCCATTCTTTCCTATACATTCTCCAAACACCCAGCCAACTGCTTTCCATTCAAAGCAGCCACTGGTAAATAACACTCGTGTTCCCTTAACTCCTTTCACTGAATTCTTCCTTTTCAGTACTTATTGTTTGGCTGCTTTATAGAACCAGGTACTTTTAACTACATACATATCTTTATTTCTTAATCACTCATTCTAACTCTATTTGCTCCCTTTATGTTTCCCTTAGCAGGGCTTTAAACCCATTTTCTCCCTGAATCATCTCTTACTCTCCTAACTTCAAACAAGTGTATGATGATGATTCATAAATCAGTAACCATCTCATGTCCAAATCCCTGATCCAGAAATTGATACAAGCACTTTGCATTCATTTTCTTATTTGGCCCTCTCATTACTTTTTGAGTTCTTCAGAGATAAGAAAATTGAGGCTCAAAAGAGGCTAAGTGATTTACTCTTAGCGGAAGTTTTGGGTGATGGCAAAGCCTGTTCCCTTGAAGTCACTCAGTGCTTCAGTACTTTCTCTAAGCAACTGGAAGTTCCACTAGCATTTCAACACATTCACAAGTAATTCTCCTTTAACTCCCAGCCCCTGTAGACGCTAACTGGTGCCAAAGTCACATTTGGGCATTATCTTGTTACCTGATGCTGCCACAGCTCTCAACCTCACCAGGGCATCCACTAAGCTAGCATTCTGGCTTTGTTCACTCAGCCTTTGAATTCAATTAGAAAAACATGCTTTACATCCTCTATTTATTCTCCTTGTAATCGCATCATGGGACACTCAATTGCCCATTTAAACTTTCCATGACATAAACTATTTTATCCCCTTATTCTATACCTCTAATAAATTACTATATAGTCTCAATTTTAGTCACTGAATATAACTTGATTCTATCTTCTCCTTTATGTTTCTACCACTCCTTTTTAGTTAAGTATAAAGCTCTCTTTAGATTATTTTCCTCTAGCTGCTATACAGCAACCAGAATCTATCTGTATTCTCAATACAGAGAGAGAGAGAGAGAGAGAGAGAGAGAGAGAGAGAGAGAGAGAGAGAGAGAGAGAGAGAGAGTCTTTCCTATAAAATTTGGTGATTAATTGTTCTGCAATCAGGGAAACTTTATTTTTTTGTAAAGTGTATATAATAAAATTCAGACTCACCAGAACTTCATAGAGGGCTTTATATCTATGTGATTACTGCCTATAACTTCCAGTTTATTTCTTCTCACCACATACTACTTAGATGCTAGTTCTAAATTTCTTTTATTTCCTTGAACTTGCCTGACTGCTTCACATTTCTTTATCGTTACTGAAGCTGACCTCTGGCCGAAACACCGCCCTGGCTCTCACGTGTCCTCACTTTCTCTGGGGCACACTCCCACTCTGCCACCACCTCATTACCTGTTGCTGATGCTCATCCTTAAAACTGAGTTCTAGGTTAACCAGAGTGAAAACATCTCTGATTCATTAAGGAGGAGCACGCTAACCCCAACTGAGAACTCTTTTGTGTTATTTTTTGATATTTATCAGTGCACCATTTTATGCCACTAACTTGCTTATATGTCCTCTTCATCTACATTGCAACTTTCAAAGGGTGTGCCTCCAGAATTGTTAAAACATGCAGTATCTATTTGCACAGGGGCAGTGACCTCTTTGCCCTTAGATTGTCAAATAAAAAAATAAAATTAAAAAACAGCCAACACAACAATGGCCGTCTGGAGGAAATAAATAAAAAGTATATCTTTTCTTTTTGTCAGATTGGCAGATATATATTTTTGGTGTGCCACACAATTTTAGTAATTAGTTTATGTGTTGTGTGATGTGTAAAGGTTGAAAATTGTTGATCTAGTGTCTCTTGACACTTTCAGAAGTATTAAACAGCCTTTGTTTGCCTTATGCCTAATACTGTCTCTGATATATATTGCATGCTATGTTTGATATTTCTTTAAACTTTATTTTAGAATATGTGTTTTCAATATAAATAAAATGTTTAAATCAGTAATTGATTATAATAGCAATTTACTTTAGGGCTTGATTTTGTAGAAAACTTTTAAGTTTTGACTAACTTTCTCAGTTAATCATGTCTGGAGAAAAAGCAAGCAGCATATTATTCAACTTAACTATTTTCCCCAAATAATTGCTTTGCTTTTATTTAGTTCACCATGATAGCTAGGAACAAACAACTGTTTTGTTTTTGGCTGATTTTACAATGTGGACTTTTTAAAAAGTGATAGCAATTCTCACCTCTAATTAAAAAAATTTCTTCAAATAATCTTAAGTAACATTATTAACTTAGTCAGACAAATATATTTGAAAGAGAATATAATCTTATACAAAGCACAACTTCAATGACATATTAGCACTTTCATAAGCACTTCATTAAAAAGAAGTTACATTATTGAGGATTTGAGCAATCTTTAGTGAGGTCACAGGAAAAAATAGATTTTGAAACTTATATGAATGTGTTGTATTCTCTTAAATTTTGTTCTTATAATAAGAAACAGAGACATATGGTTAGTAATTTCTCATTGGAATTTCTATCTATGTAAACTAAGATATCCATGTTTCTCATTTCTCAATTAATTTATCAACTTTTAAGTAATAATTGACTGACTTTTAGACAGAATAAATGTTAAAAATACCTATTTCCTTGAAAAATGCTCAACAAGAAAAATATGGATGTAATCCAGGTACAAAACATGAGACTTTCAGTTATACTTTCTAAATACAAGCATCAACTTCATTTGAAAAGGTCTAACTTTATATTTCTCCAAGCATTGTAGAATTTAAATTGTAATTTACATAAAAGACAATAAGTAGGAAGGTTTCTTTCTCTCTCTCTCTCTCTCTCTCTCTCTCTCTCTCTCTCTCTCTCTCTCTCTCTCCATCTAATGACCAGATTTCCAAACACAATTTACTCAGTCTCTCCTCAAGTCAGATAACATTCTTTCCCATTTTCAAATCCTACTAAGATTGTTTTCACTGTTCCTTTAAACATATGCAACTAGACATTTAAAAATAAGAAATCCGTTAACAATGCCTATTTCATTTTAGAAAAGAGTAAAGCTCAGATTAAATATCCATATTTAATTTTGTACATATGAAAAGTTAATATTAAAATTTCTAAAGTTTAAAAATACCTATCAATTCTAATAAATACATTTGGAAGTTCAGAGATAAATTTACTCAAAACAAATAAAAATCTTTTTTTGCATTAATATGTTTCTAGTTATTCATTTCAGAATTTTATTAGTGACAGTGCAGACTCTGCCCTAATTATAAATTATAACTTATAATTACTTTTAGCTGAATAACAAGGGATTTAAATGTTTTTTGAGAAACATTTCAAAATAAATTCTCTCCGGTTTTCTTTCAACCACACTTCCTCATATTCAGCTGTTTAGCAATGACTTATGCAACAATGCAGACTTGATTAGCACAGGCTAGATTTTGCTTTTCCCTTTGAAAGTATATTTATGCTCATTATGGGAAAATGTGTGCTATATTGCGTATTGATGATAGTCTGTAGTGGTTATGCATTTGAACCTCCTAGATAGCTATCAGAATCATCACTAATAAAAAACTTAGTTTATGCACAATTGAAGGCAGTTTTGAATTCTTCACTTCTCACTTTTCTATCAACCTCCACCCCTAAAAAGTTTGACAGTGTCTTACTTTTGCAAATCTCCTACTAATTAATTGTGCAGAAAGAATTTTTAAGAGGCTTAATAAATGAGTCTTCCAAACTGGGAAAGCCCTTTAGAAAAAAAGTGTGTATCTGTGCCTAAGATAGAAGGGATTGTAGAATGTTTAACAATAATATGATTCAGTAGGGATAGTCTAGTTAAAGGTATAAGGTTTGATAATACCTGAGAATCCCTACCTCGCACAGCGTCCTCTCATTCTCAGCCCCAGCTGTGACAAGTTGTCCCCTTCAGTCTCAGCAGGATCCCTCAGGCCTAGTCTCCGCTCATTGTAGTGGCTTAGAAGATGACAGGGGAGGAGCAGTGGCATTTTAAAAAGATATTCTCTTCGTGTATCAGGATTGCCGTAATTTGGCACCTGGAATATAATAGTATTACAAATGAATAGCTACATTCCATTTCATAATCATGAGCTGCCAACCACTTTCATGTAATTAAATCATGTGGTTATCATAATAAATCTGAGTCACGTAATACAAGCATTACAAGTATCAATCAAAATATATAATAGAAAGAAAAGATCAAAGATGTGTAGTAACTTTAGCTGTAATATTTTAAATATAATAGTATATAGAGCCATACAGTCTTTTTAAAGTAAATGGATATTTCAACTACACTATGCAGTATTTCAATTACTATTGCTACTGATATTATTAGTAACTGGAGGCCTGGTGTGCTCCCTCTTGCAATTTGGGAGCCCTGGGGGATGTCCAACTGATGGCTTAGTGGGCCTAAGCTGTCAGTCAGACATCCTTAGCATTGCCACAGAGGCAGGAGAGGCTCCTACCATCACCACTGAGCTTGTCATCCATGAGCCTGGCTTCTGGATGGGCAGTGCTCCCCCTGTGGGAGCACACTGACCACCAGGGGACAGCTCCTGCATTGAGTGTCTGCACCCTGATGGTCAGCGCACATCATAGTGACTGGTCATTCCACCATTCGGTCATTTGCATATTAGCCTTTTATTATGTATGATACACTATAGATGAGGCCCCCTAGAACCATAAGAAATACAAAAAATTCACTATTAAGTCATTCTCGAATTGCCCCCGCTTAAAATCAAACTGCCCCCCTGTGGGGGGTGTGCTGTACCTTGGGGACCACTGGGCTTGACACTTTTCCTCTCTGAGCTTCAATTCTGAATACATATGCATATGCCATGGGAATTGTAATCTCTTCTCTGCCTACCTCACTGAGTTGTCATGAGGAGGTTCTGAGCTAATAAACTAGAAATGTTTCATCAAGTAAATGATGAACCCTCGCCGATGGCAGGTGCTGATTAGGGGAGAAGGCATGATTGTTTCCTTGGACTGTAGCTATGGAAGCTTTGCAGAGGGGGCCTCAGAGGGATGGGCTCTGGCCAGCAGCCCTGTAGTGGTGGTTGTCCCTGGAGGCACTGGTGTGTGTGTGTGGGGGGGGGGGGGGGGGGGCAGTAAAAGGACACCAGGAAGGCGGCAAGGCCGAAGGGGGAGTAACTGTCAAACCTCCCTGCTTGGTGCCATTCTTTAAATTGTACTTGTACAGTGGTCATTTCACAGCTGTATGTGCTCAGGGTGGGGCTCCAATCTCCTGAAGTGGGCAAGGGCGGGCCAGGGTGGGGCCAGGGTGGGCTAGGCAGGCTGGTTTAGCTGAGCCCCTGGGGGGGTTCAGTGCACTTCCAAAGGTGCTGCTGCGGGGGAGAGGGGGAGGGGGGCAGGTGTTGGCCATGAGTCTGACCCTGAGGGAAAACTCAGGCCTGCCTCCACCGAAGTCTTGAGTTGCAGGGAGAAGAGGAGTGCCTGGCCCCAGCAGGCTGTGGGCCCCGGGAGCCTCAGGGGCACTGATGGGTCCCTGCTGGAGTGCTATTGTTGAGGGTGCCCCCGGCGGGGGTGGTAGGGAAAGAGATCAGGATTCGGTGCAGGTTGTGGCTCCCCCTGATATGGGTCTTCTCCCTGTCCGGTCAGCCTCCCGGTCCCCTCAGGGGTGTCGGGGCTGAGATAGGATGTCCATGCAGGAGGACACCCTACCACTTCCTCTTCCTTCTTTGCAGTCAGGCTCCTGTCTGGCCTCTCCTCAGACCCCCTGGAACTTGGCTCTGGCTGCCCCTCCACTCCGTGGCTCCCTGCAGGCCCTGCCCCACTGGGCTCTCCCTGGCCACCCACTTGTCAGGAGGCTGCCAGGCGCCCTGCTGCAGGCAGCGCAGCCCTAGTGCAGGGGCTGGGGGTGTGGGGAGCAGCGCCAGTAAAGTTTAGTAAACCCCTGGTTGGCATTGGGATTCGGTTCTGGGGCCACGGGGGAGTTTGCCTGGGGGGACAAATTAGGCTAGATACGGAGTGCCGCCTTGTGTCCCCACAACCCCGCCACCTCGCCCAGCCTGTGAATGTCTGTGATGTGAAGGTGTCCCAGATAATTTGTATATTCCTCTATTTTATATATATATAAACTCACTGGAACTTCCATGGGATATCTACCAAAGTAATCTTACTCTTCCAATTCAAGGTCTTCTCTGCCTGCCCCACTCCTAGTTGATCTGAAATGGGCCAGTGGTGCACAATGACTTTGCTCCCTAATGGTAAATTATTAATACAACCGCTTTTAAGTTAGCTTTGGGCAACACTGTGTTACATTCATTCCACTGTCCTCACAAAGACCCTATAGAGAAGCATGTTCAATCATTCCTACTTTACAGATGAGATTACGGAAACCTAAGAGAGTAACCTGACTGAACAATGCCACAGATGGTATGTGGCAATGACCCAATTCTGATTGGTCTGCTTCCCACAAACATTTCCTGTGCACCCTACGTGTGGAAGGCAGTGTGCTGGATGCAAAAGAAACAAAACAAAACAAACAAACAAAAAAAAACATAAGAAGTATTTTAAAAAAATAGTTTATAAGTGAGGAAGTTTAGGAAGGAATATGCCATAAATCACCAATACAAGACTCATATGAATTGGCCAATGCTCTTGTTATTAGAGGGGGAAAACACAACAGTTTCTAGGTAACCTAGCAATTATAAAAAGAATAGATTAGAATTGTAATATTTATTTTCTGTTTAGAAGCAAATATGCAAACCACATCAAGCATGTTGCTTCAGATTGGTGGGACAAAATTGATTTATTATAAAAAAAATTTATATCATGAACATGCAGTAAACTTTAAAAATATTAAGTATATAGTTTATTGAATTTTTTTTTCTAAACTCTTTTGACTACTAAGATAAAGACATGGGATAGTTCCAGCATAAAAATAGTTCTGTGTACCCATCACAGGCATTTCTCTGATGTCTAACACCATACCTTCAGGTTTGCCTGTTCTTGAACTTCAAATAAAGACTATGTACTGTGTTTTGTGTTGGGCTTTTTTATCATCCAATATAAAACATGTGAAATGGATCTTTCTGTATGACTTATTGTGATTAAAGACAGATGACAAATAATATCTACCATCACAACACTGACTATTTTTGGCTGAAAATTACTGTTTGTGTCCTTAGATGCTGTTTGCTAAACTTGGGATCTTCCAACATGTATATTATCAATAATTGCCTGTAGATCTCATCAGTGTTCACATGATTATATATTGTGTCAGTATATTTTAGAATCCTTTAGAAGTTTTTAAAAAAGCTCTTATAAAATACAAATCACTGCCATTTGAGGTCAATTATTTAGTATATTCCCTTCTCTATTTAAAATCCTACAAAAGGAATTTTAAAGTCAATTTATTTCCAATAGAATTATGAAGTACTCATGTTAGCCTCTAATGGTAGAGATACTGCTTTAAAAATGCAACCATCTTGGCCAGCCAGCGTGGCTCAGTAGTTGTGTGTCAATGTATGAGCTAGGAGGTCACAGTTCAATTCCTGTTCAGGGCACTTGCCCAGGTTGCAGACTCAGTCCCCAGTGTAGGGCCTGCAGGAGGCAGCCTTATGATTCTCTCTCATCATTGATGTTTCTATCTCTCTCTCCCACCCTCTCTGAAATCAATAAAAATATACATATATATATATATATACATATACATACATATATATTTATGTGTGTATATATAACACAACCCTCTTTATAATATAGATGTTGAATGGCAGTAGATCAAGATTTTGCATTAGACCTACAAAGCAAGCATATTTGTATCTCTGGAGTATACAAAATAATCACCAACTTCTGATAATAAATGTTCTTATCCACTTTTTAAGTGAATAATTTATTAATAGGTTTTTTTACTCTAATAAGGAGGACATGATTATGCCACTATCAGACATTTACAATTAAAATGGTACAGATAGTTTTCTTTCGAGAAAACATAAAGGAGCTTTCTCATGGCCAAACAGCACTTTCCCGTGTGCAGCATGCATCACAGCTGCCCTAGAAATACACGGTGCGTGTGCAGGCATGCTGCAGAGATGAGAAGAGATAAGTGATAATACATGCTGCTTATTTCTGAGCTGGTCTCAGTGCTTTACCAAAGCCCGAAAATGGAAAGGAAAACAATATTTTCCTACATGTCAGTAAAAGAAATGCATTTGCAGATTTATATACACTTTTAAATTTGTTCTCGGTTGTATTACTGATTATTAATCATGAAATACATATCTTATTAAAAATAGATTTCTAAGTTCATACATGCAATCTGAAAACACAAGCAGCTAACTAGAAAAAGTGGCTTTCTCTACTGAAAAATAAGATAAATTTCGCAACTGAATGATACTGCCTGTACCAAAAACTTACAATTCATATATGTATTTGAGGTGTGTGAAGCTGCCCAATTTCCCCCAGCAGGTTAGAGAAAATGCTTTCAATCTGAGACTTTCGCAGCTCCATGCATTTTGCAAACCTCACCAACACTTATACAGGTTGCCTCCAAACTTTCCAAATATTTGTAAAGCTGTGAGCCTTGTAGCAAAATTTTAAGTTCTTGTGCCATTGTAGCCATAGGAAGAAAGGAGTCATGTATATATAGCTAAAAAATTATCAGAATTAAAATAAGATTCAATTCAATTTGGGGACTAGGAGAGTAAAAGTTATTATAAAACCTATGCAATGTGATTGGTTTTTAGGTAGAGTTGCCAAAACAAACTTTAACCTCCTGCTTTGTGGACATTGTCCATGGGTATGATACAATGTTGGTGAGCCTTTATTTTCTCATTGAAATAATGGAGATAATGGGAATTACAATGGAATACTACTCAGCCATAAGAAAAGATGAAACACTGTCATTTGCAACAACATGGCTGGATCTTGAGAATATTATGCTAAGCCAAATAAGTCTATCAGAAACAGCTAAGAACCATATGATTTTAGTCATATGTGGGATATAAAACTGAAACCCATAGACACAAGACAACAGTATGGTGAATATCAGAGGAAAGGGGGATGAAGAAGAAGTAAGAGGCAAGGGGGATCAGATATATGGAGACAGAAGATATTTTGACTGGGTGGTGGGTACACAAGGCAATATACAGATCATGTATCATAGAACTGTACACTTGAAACCTAATAATCTTATTAACTAATTTTTTAATTAAATGCAAATTACTTAATTATTCACAAAAAATAAACCATAGGATTATTATTAGAAATCCATGTAATCTGACATGTTGGGTCATAGCAGATTCCCTGGGTGATTGGTAAGAGGCTGTTGTTTGGCCAAAGTTGGCAGTCTGGGGTCCAGACTCAATTATAGGTTGTAACACAACGTTCTCTGCTTGGTTACCCCATGGAAAGATAGAAGAAAAACTCACCTAAAAATTAAACACATGACAACAGCAAAGCTGTGCATTACTAACTGTGGAAATCAGAGCAGTAACAATGAAAAGGTAGGAAAGGGGGGATACTTATTGGCTATTGGCATGGTAGACTAGGTAGGAATAACTTGCCTTTTTTTTTTTTTTTTTTTTTTTAGATATATAATAGGAAGTGTCAAGAAAAACTTCAACTCTGCAGTGCTACATACTTAATAAAATACTTGGTGCCATGTATTACATCCACATTTAGTGATCCTACTTGAATGAGTAAATTTTTTTTTGTTTTCTTTTTTATAATATTACTGTAATCTAACTTTACCTTTGTGTCCTCATAACATGTGATGGAATCCTGGGAGAATAGGACATCCAATATAGCTGACATTCTTACAATATTGGAGCTCTTGGTTTTATTTTAAATAGTAAAAATGATTATTTCTCTTATTTCTAGCTCTTGGCAATAAGATGTGCTTGTGCTGTTAATAAATTGAAATTTAGTAGAGCTGACTTAATAGAACTGGATCCAGAAATGTAAAAATGTTAATTTCTCTAAAGAAAATGCATACAAGAAAAAAGTTATGCCAGTTTTTTTTTTCCCCTGCTATCAAGCACTAAAATAAAAGGAATGTTATTCAGCAACACTGAGAAGAGTGAACAGATTTAAGATTTCAAAAACTAAATATTCAGAAGAAAAAAATAGATATTTCCATCTGAAGAGTAATTGGGTTAAAGAAGTATGCAAATGTCCTTGTTTTAGAGTGGTTGATAAATCCCTGAGCTATAATGTGGTTGCCAAAAATCTAAATAAACTTCATTACTACATAATAGAACAGCTCAGCTTTAAAACTGGTCAGTTTATAGATTTCAGAGGCAAGGGATTTGAATGTATTTTCTTTGTTTGCTGTTAATTTCTTGCTTTCTGAAACCAATCTGTTACTGCCAATAGAGAATTATACATGCAGCTATTGTGATAATCAGACATAAAATGAATTGTGGGCTCCTGTGTGTTTATGATAAATTATAAAAACTAGTTCTTTTATCATCTTTTTCAAGTGCAGAGGATATCAGTGTGGGATATTTTGAAACTTATTATTTTTGTTGTATATTTTCAGCAAAATTAGCCAATTTTAATTCACTTACTGAAATCTCAGAGTCTAAAACTTATTGGGTCAATCTGCTGGTGTTTGTCACTTTTGCATTTTAGAATGATCAAAATCAATTCACACAAGAGGCTTTTCTCTGTGTCCTATATTTTCTTCTTTGTAAAATACAACACCTTCGCCAATCAATCCCATTTTTTTTTTCATCCTAATAACCACAAAAGCCTCTTCTGATCAGATGCTACTTGTCCATGTACTGAAATCTCAACACTGGCTGCCTCTCAAATAATTTTCCATATGCTCATTCATAATTATTATTTGCATAGAGATCTGTTGTTCAGTTTTAGGTTTTATGCTCCAGGAAGATGTGAATGCAGAGTGTGGAAAGTAGGACCTAATCCCAAGCAGGATTTCATATTTGTGAACATATGGCCAATACTATTCAGAATGCCAGTTTTCATTCTTTATCCTATTTTAATTAATGTGTGAATTCACAAGCAGTACCTGTTTTGAAATTGCTGAAAAACAGAATGATATTTTAAAATTTCACATTAAAGCAATTTGCGGAGGTAATTCTACCTATCACTATCACTCCATTCAGTCAAACATTCTGGATATCAATCAGATAGCATTTCAATACAATGAGATTATTTTCAAAACCTAAGGTAGTTTCCTTCTGTAACATTTATTTAATAATTCTTCTTGGACTTCTCATGGATTCTCTTGTTTACTCTTTCATCTATATCCTTTTGGGTGCCTAACTAAATCAAAGATTATGGATTCCCCCTCCCACTTTGTATCTGTTGTGGAATTTACTGATATCTTGTTTTTAGGAGAAATTTACTAAATGATTGGTGATTTATTAATTCTGTAATGTCATCAGGATTTCTGAAAGCAAAAGCCCTGAATTAAAAGACAAAAAATCTAGAGGCTATGCTAAAACAAACTAACTCTAAAAATCATAGAATCTCCTTAATCATCAGTTTCCCTGTTGTATAACTATTATTAAGATTGGATATCTCATATGCTAAGTGTTTGAGAAACCAATATAATAATGTAGGTGAATTACATGACTATAGATTAATATAATTGTCATTGTTATTTTAATACAAATGTTATTAATTTAAATTTGCTATAAGGAGTATTAGATTAATTAGATTTTCTTAGAACAATTACTGAAACAAAAAAGCCCAGCTTTTAAAAGTAATATAATTAATAATTATGAGGGGGACTAGAGGCCTGGTGCATGAAATTCATGCACAGGGGTTGTGTGTCCCTCAGCCTGCACCCTCTCCAATCTGGAAGAAAATGTTATGTTTTGCAATAGCATGGATGGACCTGGAGAACACTATACTAAGTAAAGTAGTCCAGACAAGTCAGAGAAAGACAATACCATGTTATTTCATTCGTATGTGGAATTTAATGAACAAACTGAACTGAGAAGCAAAATAGAGACAAAATTATAGAGTCATCGATCAGCTGCCTCTTGCACACCCCCTACTGGGGATATGCCTACAACCAAGGTACATGCCCTTGACTGGAATCGAACCCGGGACCTTTCAGTCCCCAAGCTGACGCTCTATCCATTGAGCCAAACCAGTCCCGGCTATACAGCATTGTTTAATCCCTCTTATTAATTCTGCAGTTGATTCTCCTGAAATATCTATAACTGTAAAATTTCTTAGTATAAATCATCTCTCTGTATGCTTATTGATAGAAATAGCATACAGCTTAAAATCATTAAAATCCTAAAGAAAGAATGGAATTATGCGTATTTATTTTCATTGCCTAAGGTATGGATTTAGAAACTTATCATGTACTGTAATACACAAATACTTAAGAACATAATTTTGCTTAAAATCTCTTTAAGAATTTGGTTATTAGTGAACTATAAAGTTTTTTGAGAACAATAGTGATATATTTGTTTTAATATCTTCACCTTAATTAATTTAAAATATTTTGTTAGAAATTATATTTCTGTTTTATTTGAATATTCGTTTCAAGGCCCTTTATCACATTTTAATTTAATTACATTTGTCAACATTGAAGAAGCAAGAAGCTACTTCACATCCTTGCCCACAATAACTGGCTATATAAAAACCTATAAACTTAACCTGAGAGAGCAAAATTGGGGAGAGGATGGGGATCCTGTAACTGCAAATCTGAATTCCTTTTGAATTCTGCTTAAAATAAAATTTGTGGGAGTCTGTTTGAAATCTAAATAGGAGCTATTGTAATGAAGCCGGCTGTAGCCTTTTATAGCTTTTCATCCTTTATGACTGCTCTGTTCCCTACAGCATATCTGTGAAGTGCAGAAAAAGTTCACAGCAGATGGTTATACTAAGACACCAAAGCCACTGGAGTGTGAGATAATCTTCCGAGCTGAGAATTAGTGTCTCTGGCAACCAAGCAGGAACCAAAGGGGAGTTTATTTCTCAGCCGAGTTTAACATCTGAGATACACCTGGAGCCACAGCTTTTATTATCGCTCAAATCCATACTTTTGATCATTTGGTTACATGTTAGTAAAGGTTATATTTTTCTCTCTTTTACTTATCCTTGCTCCCTTCATGAAATGTAAATTCTCAAGACAATGTGTAGCACATTCAATCAAAATAGGAGAGTTTCCAACATTGGCAATTTCATGCCAAGAATAAGCAAGGATAGGTTTCATTATTAAACCTTTGAAGTACATAGGGTTTATGTACTTCCAATTTGCCTTGGAATTTTTCACATTTCTGATAAAATGCCATTAGGGAAATAAGTGTTCCACACCTAGAGAAACACCACAGCATACAGAAGAACATTATAATAGACAAGTAAAAACACAGTTACACAGTTGTATTTTTATTTAAAAATTATGCTGCTAGAGGAGAATTTCCTTGATAAGGATTAAAGTTCTGTGACAAACCTCTTCTTTGTATGGAGAACACTTTTCACTTTTACATAAAAGGTGTGTTTTATGTAGCTCCAATTTAAAGTGGAAGGATATATTGGTGCTATTTATGAATGTTTTCAATTTATAATTTCTGCATTCACCTTTATACCTTACCCACAATAAATACAACCAATATGTTATGCATTGTTATTTTGCAAATATATTTATTGGTTGTAATGTTTTCAGCTTGTGAAGTCAGTGTAACTATCATTATTATGTCTAAACCAACCGTAGAAAATACGTTCACAAACCATAATTAAGTAATTTATCAAGAATAGTTAAATTCTACATTTATATTTATGGAAGTTGACCTGAGTCAAATACCCTCTGTCCTTTGCTTTGAAAGAATTCAACTCAGTCTTTCTAATAACTCTCTCCATGTAGACAGAGCCACAAAGTATTTTACAGCTAAGCTTTACTTAAAATGTCATAATAATAGGTGTTAAATTTTACTGACTGAATAACACCTTATATGCATTCATAGCTATAACTTCTTAATCATCTTATCTAATTAGCATTTATTTGGAAGGGATATAATAATCTTCCCAATAATATATTTCTTTAAAAAGTGAAATAGAGATGTCATTTTAAAATAGAGGCACTGCATTTAAAAAGAGAAAACTAAAGAAATATGTGAGAGAATGAATAGCCTGGGAGTCTGACATGACAGTCAGAACCCGGCACAGCTACTCAGGAGCACACTAATCAAGTTCACCGCCATTGAGCGTTCAATTCATTACAGTGAAACTGAACATAATTCAAAATGTACATCATTAAGAGTCTGACATTGAAAGAGGCAGTTTAACTCTTTTCTCTATTAATTATAGAATCAGACAATAAATTTCCCTTCGGAAATTCCCGGTTTGTTCTTCTTGCCACAAAATCATAGGCTATGCAAATTATAAATATACTGATCTTTTCCCTGCTTTCTGCTGCCGTAGCAAGTATCTGCCTTCTATTATCTGTGTGGTATTTTTCACACCAGGAATTGTCGTTATATAGAATTTTAGGCATTAAATCATCAAGCCAATGATGAGTAGCGATGTTAGGAAGTAGTAAAACACCTGCCATTCCAAACTGTCTTTAGATAATGCAGAGTCTGCTCTGTGCTTATAACTGACCCATTAATTATGTGCTGAAAATTCCAAGCAAGATCCCTGCTGTTTTCAAAATTGAGAACTCAATGCTGATTGGTTTTGCAAGAACTGCCAAGAGATAATAAGAAATGATTTAAGGGAATACGAAAACAAATTTCTCATTCTGTTTGAGGCTCTATTTCAGAATTCAAACAAGGTGCAATGGCAGAAAATTCTTTACTTCTAATTTTGAATACCTGATGAAATATTTGGATTTTTAATTAAGTCTTGATTTTTATTCTCTTATCAAGATTATTACATGCTAGAAATTTATCTGTGAACAATATTTATGCACCTTTTAGATTAAGTATTGCTTAATAAATTGAAACTCAATTTTATTTAATGACCTGAAATAACCTGAGATTTTTTTTTTTTTTCTCCCACCATATAAAAGCAAGGGAATTGAATTAAGCTTGGCTGGTGTTGCTCAGTGGTTGAGCATTGACTGATAAACCAGGAGGTCACATTTGGACTCCAGATCAAACACATGCCTGAGTTGCCAGCTCAATCCCCAGTAGGAGTCTTATAGGAGGCAGCAGATTAATGATTTCTCTCATCATTGATGGTTCTCTCTCAATCTCTCTCTCTCTCTCTGAAATCAATAAAAATATATTTTAATAAGATGTATGATGAACAGTCAACAAAAAAACAAAACTTTATCCAGACCCTAATACAATTGGGGCTTGATGACACTGTATCCCCCAAATCATTTTAATAGGGAAAATAGGGAAAATAAAAATGTATTTACAAAACCAATGAAAAATAAAAGTAATAATAAAAGAGCATATAAAAATGACTGCAATCCTCTGGTTATTTCCAAAAATCCTTAAGGAGAATGCCAATAGGACTGAAAACTCCTGCTCATAATAGATGTTGGGTCAGTGTGTCATCTCTATTAGGAACTATTTGTTTATTAACTATGTGTACCTTTAAAAATAGAGGGTCCTATGATATTATAACATTATTATACATGGACTTCAAAATAATTAATTATTTTCTGAAAATGCTAAAGGGATCCTCCATTTAGTTGACATTTTTGAAGTCTGTTTTATGCTACTGATTCTAGTGCAGTGAATTGAGGAGATAAAGCCATTGCCCATGTGGAACTTATGTTCACAGATAAAGAATTTATTTAGTCTACAAAGGTGACATCATTTATTACAAAACGTTGAGCTTAAATTTTTATCCTCTCCCATTCAAAACCTTTCTCTGCCTCAAAAATAATCTCACTAAAAAGAGATCACATTGTAACTTGAACCTTGTTAAAGAAAAGTCCACCCATTTGCACACTGCAATCTGGAACATTTATTTAAAAACCGAGAACAAAAAGCAAGGGAAAATAACGGAAAATGAAATCAGGATTTACAGTAACCTTGAATCATTATCCAAAATTAATCTAATGATATGTGGGTCTAATGAAAGAAGACACTGAGCAAAGACACAGGGCTCTAATGGGCTTGGAAAGATGTGAGATTTTCTACCAGTCACTAATGTTGCCTTTCTTTTTCAAGGAGAAGTTGGGGAAAGAACTTGGTCCAACGAGATGAGGTGTATTGTAGCACAGACTCTTTTCACTCAGGAAGCAGGTGCTCCGTGTGGCAGGTGATACCCTGGAGAGAACAGCAGCTGCAGATTGCAGCCAGCTGAAGAAGGAAAAGCCAGCAAAGCTAAATGGCCAATCAAAGGCAAAAGCAGAAATGGAGCAGAAAACACAGGGCTGGCAGAGCTGTGTCTGTTTTTCTGATGGAGGAAGCAACAAATGCTGTGAGTCATGATCACAAATGCACCGTCAGGGTAGTCTCAATAATACAACACAGAGTTGGTGCTGGTTTTTGTTTGTTTGTTTGTTTGTTTTGTTTTTTAAAGGTTCTGAGAAAATAATTTATATTCAATTTTTCTGGCATCTTAGGTCATATGTTTGCTCCTTTATTTGATCCCCATTCCAATGCCTAAATCTATGCTTCAAATCACTCCTAACAGTGAGTGAGAGAGATTACAGAATAAGCCCTAGCTGACTGGCTCAGTGGATAGAGTGTCGCCCCTAGGACTGATGGGTCCCAGTTTCAATTCCAGTCAAAAGCATGTACCTCAGTTGCAGGCTTGATCCCCAGCCTTGGTGAGGCATGTGCATGAGGCAATCAATCCATGTGTCTCTCTCAGATCAATGTGTCTGTCTCTATATCTCTCCCTCTTCTCTCGCTCTTCCACTCTCTCTAAAAACATCAATATAAAATATGCTTGGGTGAGGATATGAACAAAAAGAAAAAAACAAACAAGAAGAACATAGATTAACTTATGCTTACGTAAGATAAGAAACTAAGGTAAGAAAAAGCACATGAAAAATACAATGTAAAATGATATCAAAATTAAATATAAAAACAAGAGCTCAAATACAAGTTCAAAAACTAAAACAATAAAGGATAATATGTGAGAAAAACATAAGCCAAAATAGCACAGATAGTAATAAAAGAAGACACCAAGTCTATAAATAAAAAAACATTTGAAGAAATAAAAGAATATATTATTTTATTTTATTTTATATATTTTATGGAGGAAGAGGGAGAGAGAGATAGAAACATCAATGATGAGAGAGAATCATTGATTGTCTGCCTCCTGCATGCCTCCTACTGGGGATCGAGCCCGCAACCCAGGCATGTGCCCCTAGCCAGAATCGAACCTGGGACCTTTCAGTTTGTAGGCTGACTCTCTATCCATTGAGCCAAACCAAGCAGGGGTCTTCAAACTATGGCCCGCGGGCCACATGCGGCCCACAGAGGAGTCTGATCCGGCCCACCAGGTTTTTTGGGCAGTGAGCGCAGCCGAGGTGTTACAGTAGGAATTAGTAGTTCATATAGTTCGGCCCTCCAGCTCTCTGAGGGACCATGATCTGGCCCCCACTTTAAAAAGTTTGAGAATGCCTGATACTAGGGCAAGAATATATTATTTTAAAATATGCTTTTATTGACTTCAGAGAGGAAGGGAGAGGGAGAGAGAGAAACATCCATGATGAAAATCATTCATCAGCTATCTCCTGCAACCTGGGCATGTACCCTGACTATGAATCAAACCCTGACCTCCTGGTTCATATGTATTAATAGATGCTCAACCACTGAGCAACACCAGCTGGGCAGAATATATTATTTTTTAAAATGAAGCAGGCACATGAAGAATGAGCTTAAGAACAGTATCCCTAGGGGTATAAATTCCACACATAAATATTCATAGGGTAAAAAATCTAGTCACACTGGTATGTGTAGGAGTGTGCTTGTGTGCACACATGCACGTATGCATACCTGTGTGTGAGAGTCTGGGTATATGATGTTGAGGAGAATCAGGATGGGAAGTGGTTTTAGAAAACTCAATGACAGTGAAATTCTTTCTTTGAAGACACAGAGAAAGAAACTACTAGGAGAACAATGGTAACAGTAGATACATATCCTTTAAATCCACTTCAGAAAATGCATTGAAAGTTTAAAATAAATAAGATAATTTTTATGGTGGCTTATTACAAAATGAATAGACAAAGCAGACAAAATGAATAGATAAATAATTAGATTCCACATATAAAATTGGGAGTTAAGACATATAATGGAAGACATTATGTCCCTTACCTTTAACAAGCTAAATTTAAAAAATTAGTTTTAAGTAATAAATGTAAACATAATGCATAGTACCACAGGACTATAACTTCTAATTCAGTCCTTTAAAAAAAAAAAATACCAGAGTACTCAGAGATGTTGGTTTCAAGGGAGATAAATGCATTCTGTCTAACTTAAAAAGGAAATTTACTGGACATATGCCAGAGTCTGATCGATTGTATTTAAGATTCGAAGTTTTTGCCTAGGCAGAAAGTCAGAAACTGAAACAGCTCAGTTTAGAACAATGAATAAAGAGCACAGGGGATCTGCAAGATAAATGGTCAGGAAAGGGCGTCAGGCCAGCATCCTGCCCTCTGGCAGCCTCCCTCCCTGGGATAAAGTGGTTGTCACCACTGGACAGATACCTTTACTGCAGCAACTGCAAAACCAACTGTTTTCTGTCTTTTCTGGTTGCACTGCTAGCACCAACTTTAAAACAGAAGGTAGCCATGCCCAGGGTGGCTCAGTGGTGGAGCATCAACCTATGAACCAGGAGGTCATGCTTCAATTCCCTGTCAGGGCACATGCCTGGTTGCAGTCCAGATCCCCACACTGGGGCAAACAATCAATGATTCTCTGTCCTCACTGGTGTTTCTCTCTCTCTCTCTCTCTCTCTCTCTCTCTCCCTTTCTTTCTAAGTCCCTTTTACTGTGCACAAATTTTA
The DNA here is from genome assembly GCF_014108245.1 of Pipistrellus kuhlii. Lineage (NCBI taxonomy): Eukaryota > Metazoa > Chordata > Mammalia > Chiroptera > Vespertilionidae > Pipistrellus > Pipistrellus kuhlii. The sequence goes on from NW_023425584.1 coordinate 39,617,200, forward strand.
TGCATTGGGCCACTACTTGGTTAATAAGATTATATAGGTTTCAAGTGTATAATTCTATTGTGTGACCACTATGCAAAGTTAAATCATCTTCTGTCAGCATATATTTGACACCCTTTACCTTACCATTCCTATTGCCCAATGCCCCTTCCTCTGGTAACTACCATACTGTAGTCTGTGTCTATGAGTTTTGTTTGTTTTTCAGTTTTATATCTCACATGTAAGTGAAACCATATGGCTCTTAAGTTTTTCTACCTGACTTATTTTGTACAATCTTATGTTGTTACAAATGGCAGTATTTCATCTTTTCTTATGGTTGATAGTTAATTCTTAATAGAAATTTTTACTTCTATATAAGTTAATCTTATTGTAATTCCTTCCTCTGGAATCATGGAGAAAAAACTGCATTTTTGTTGTCAGTAGTTTAAGAGATTATTTTTTATATAAATAATCTTTAGTTAGAGTTTTAAGAATAAAATTTTGTAATTTGTAAATATATACATTTTTTATTGAATATAGTTAAAACGAAAAATGACATTATTTTAATTGAACAACTGCAGGTAGCTAAATGACTAAAGGCATATCACCTACTTTTCAATAAAAGTTCCTGAAAGAATCTTTAACCTCTACTGAAATAATCCTTGACCTCTACTAAAAATATGCATCAGGATAATTCCCTTCAGGGTCTGATATTAGATCAAAGCTTGAGGTTTTGGGGAATGAGTTTGTGCGTAATAGGCTTTCACCACACTTCTCATTCTGCAAATTCTATCTCAGAGGTGCTCTTCGCAATCATTACCAGTAGTGTTGTTTCTTTAAAAAGCAATTATACCAGTCATTAACACCACGGAAGCACAAGTCATAGCCAACGTTGGTTCTTTCAGAGCAGTTATACTTGGAAACAAGACAGGGGGGTAAAAAGGAGTACACTTCATCAAAATTTCAAGTGGAAATTGAGTTGGACTTGAGAATTTAAACTATGCAAGTGACTCAATTAAAGAAAATTATGTTGCAAATAAGAATATTTGCATCTGGGACATTTAACAATTATGACACCCATAAAAAATAATGCAGATGTGTCATAGGGATTTTTGCAAAGTGAAATACACTTGCCAGCAGTCTAAATTCAAATACTGACTCTTACTCTCTCATGTTGTGTGACTTTAGGCAAGTAACTTAATTTCTGTGTTATATCACATAAATTCATCACACAATGTCACCTGTACTAATATCCTTTGTATGTAAATAATCTACTTACCTGTGTGTATTGTCCTCTAGACTAGGGCTCTTCAAACAGTTCCATTAGCCCTAGTCTGTTTTTCTCGGTGGTTAGAGCCTGAGGATTGAGGATCACAGGTTCAATACTGGTCCAAGACATGTACCTTGGTTGCAGGCTGGATCCCTGGCCTTGATTTGGGTGCATGCAGGAGACAATCAATCAATGTGTCTGTCTCACATCAATGTTTCTGTCTCTAGCACTGCTTCCACTCTCTCTAAAAATCAATGGGGAAAAAACCTCCTAGGGTGAAGACTAACAAAAACAATAACAAAATAAAGAGCATACTATCACTTAAAATTCTTGGTGTCTTCTCAATACTTCTATTTATGATAAACATATATGCATGTGCCATAGTAACAGTGTTATGAGCATGATAAATAAAAGCCAACATACAAGGTAAAAGAATGATAAAATATGAAATAATTTTAATTATGGATTTTTCTGGTTTATTAACAAAAATCATTTCATTAATAATTTATTGTTTTTATAACTCTTGATTTAACTTTGTGTTACATTCTGTGTTTTGAATGTCTAGGAATAGAGCACTGAATTTTTTTCTGAGACATTACAATATTTAGTTAAAAAGAGGCATGGAAAGGGTGCAAATATCTCAAATCTTCTTTCTATTAAGTGTTCTGACCACAGCCTGTTGGAACTTGACGTTAAGACAAACATGCCAATATTCTAGAAATACCATTCAGACAAGCAGAACCTCCTGAGTTCAAAACTGGATTCAGAACCAATTAGTTTTTGGTCCTGAGCTGTGGATGCTGGTGCCACCTTCCAATATACAGGCTACTGGACACTTCACATTTGTATATAATCCTTTTACAAATTGGGAGCAGAACACTGTATTTTGGTATTTGATTTTTGGTCAGTGTCATAGCTAAAATAGATACCTCACTAAGATTATATATATGCCCCCAATTAAATAGGGGCATCCTTGCCTGTTTAAAAACAAAACAAAATGATTCTTATTGTCTAGTTGTATCAAACACTTGGGTAAAATGTTTCTTCTACTTTAGCACCTATACTTTTACATTCTCTGATATTAATAACTAGAGGCCCAGTGTACGAAATTCATGTACTTGGGAGGAGGGGGCCTCAGCCCAATCTGCACTCTCTCACAGATCAGGAACCCTCAGGGGATGTCTGACTGACAGCAAAGCCCTATTCCCCACAGGGAGCAGGCCTAAGCCAGCAGTCAGACATCCTTAGCACTGCCACAGAGATGGGAGATTAACTATATTGTTAATACTAACCACTGAGCTCACCAGCCATAAGCCAGGCTTCTGGCTGAGTAGCGCTGCTTCCCCTGAGGGAGTGCACTGACCACCAGGGAGCAGCTCCTGCATGGAGTGTCTGCACCCTGGTGGTCAGTGTGTATCATAGCAACTGGTCATTCTGCTATTCGGTCAATTTGCATATTACCCTTTTATTATATAAGATGTGTGCTTATACACCAATGAGAATGTATTTATAAACTCATGTGTGAGTATTAGGAAACATTTTTAATGTGAGAAGAAAAAAGTTTTGATAGGTGATATAATACCATTCCAACAGCAAAATTATATTTATTGGCATATTTTCAGTCTCCCCCTACCCAGTGTAAGTTCACTGCAGGTAAGAATTTCTGACTCCTTTGTTCACTGCTGTAGCTCCAGGCTTCCACTTATTTGAAAGCTGGTACACAGAAGGCAGTAAACTGATTCTTGTTTCAAGAATCAATTAACTTTAACTGTTCTGTGAACTCCATGACCTTTCCCCAAGATTTTTAAGGGTCTGAAAAATGATTATTCCACCAATAGTTAAAATTAAAGAGGTATTAACTCGAGATTATACTAGCCTAGCATATCTTTCTTCAGCGGTTCAAAAAATAGTATTTTTTATACCTTTTAGTTTTGAAGCAGAATGTTGTAAGAAGCCCAATATAAGACACAGTAGAAACCTGTGGACTCCCATCCAATTTTACTGCCATCTTTCCCCACTTTGAAATTTGTTGTAAAGCGTGTTTGTTTTCAGATCTTCAGCAATGCTTTCCAAGCATCATCTGGCTTCTGAAAACAGAATGCACTTAATTTCAACCCCACATTGTTTTGTATATTTGGTGTTTTTTGTAGGGATTTTTTTTTTTAGCTGTTTTACCATGACAATAAGAATAAGTGTTACTTTCATGGCATGGTTTATTAAAATAATTTCACTTTTCAATTAAAAGAAGAAGAAGAAGAAGAAGAAGAAGAAGAAGAAGAAGAAGAAGAAGAAGAAGAAGGAGAACAACAACAACAACAACAACAACAACCACCACCACCACCACCAACTAGCCCTGAGGATGTTGTTTAGTGGTTGAGTGTTGACCTATGAACCAGGAGGTCATGAATGTATTTCTGGTCAGGGCACACGCCCTGGGTTTTGGTCTTGAGCCCCAGTAGGGGGCATGCAGTAGGCAGCAAATCAAAAATTTTACCTTATCCTTGATGATTCTATCTCTCTCTCCCTTGCCCTCCTCTCTAAAATCAATAACAGTATATTAAAAACAAAGAACCATCTAAATTTTTGCCGTTAAGAATATTTTTCCAGAAGATATATGAAGCATAGACTGACTTGCTAAACAATAATTATAGCATTTTTTTATCATATATTGGACACAGATTACAAAGGTCTTGCTAATAATGATGGCTTACTATTATCATTATCATCTCAGGCCACATTTATACTTAGAATATGCTTCTATTATTAATAATAAGTTTGTATAAGAATCTGTATTAAAGAGTTTATTTTCGTTCTAAGCTCTTTCCTCTGTATTTTTTAATTCTATTAGACTTTATCAATTTTATCTTATTATATTATTATGTACGTTCACAACAAAAAGAAAAAAATCAACTTACTACTTTATGTATGTTTTTCTGTTTGACTTAATATTGTATCAGATTTTTCTTTGCAAATATTGCTTGTCATTTTGTGGATGTTATCTTAATTAAATATAATTAAAATAATACAAATAAGAATTCACTGAAGTTTATGAAACAAGTATCACCATACAATATTGCAATGAATAGTATGTTTGTAAATTTATGTATTAAACAAGCATAATTTTCTTAGGATCAAAAGAGTATAGCATGTCAGAGGTGGCCATATAGACAAAATCAGAGAAGAGTCTCTCTGTACATCAAAGTATAGACAGAAAGTTTAGTATTCTGTACCAGTGGCATAAGAGATAGTTTTGCAACCTATCAATACTTGGCAAAGGTTATATTACACTATATCGATCATTGATCTTGACTGTATGATTTTGCGGGAAAATACACAATACTCTATTCCTTATATCAATTACACAGGGCGGAATAACTGGCTTGCTGCAGCAGTATACAATTAATAGTTATTTGCTTAAAAAAAGACAGTTAACATTTGTTTATCAGATGCCATGCAATATTATTTCACAGCAGTATTTATGATAGTATAGCTTTGTTCAATTAATGATTTCCTCTAATAGAATTAGCTTGCTCAATTTTAGATACTATTTTACAAATATATGCTTTGAACCAAATCTTTGGTTGTATAGAGTACAACCTGTATGTATATTTGCAATCATCTTTATTCTTATGCAATGCATGTTTACTGCAGCATTATTCACAATAGCCAAGATATGAAAACAATCTGTCCATCAACAAATGGTGAACAGATAAAGAAAATGTATGTATTTACATACACACACTGAAATATTATTCACCCATAGAAAGGTAGAAATCCTGCCATTTACAACAACATGGATGATCCATGAGGGCGTTATGCTAAGTGAAAGACAAAGGATTTGTGATTTTTTTAAAAATGTGGAATCTTTTTTAAAAGCCAAACTTATAGTAACAGAAAGTAGAATGGTGATTGTTGGAGGCTTGGCATGGGAGAAATGGGGAAATTTTGGTCAAATTTCCAGTTATAAGTTGAATATATTCTGGGCATCTAATATACAGTATGGTGACTATAGTAGTTAACAATACTGTGTTATATACTTGAAAGTTAATGAGAGTAAATCTTAAATGTTCTCATCACCCGCACAAAAAAATAGGCAATGATGTGATATTATGGAAGTGTTAACCTTATTGTGGTAATCATTTATATATATGATTAATGTTATTTTAGTTACCATATATATATATGTCTATTATCATAATAATTATAATAGACATAAAACATTGTGTAAGTTAATCAAATTATTATGTTGTACATGTTTAACTTACACGATGTTTTATGTCAATTACTAGAGGTTAGGTGCATGAAAATGGTGCATGAGTAGGGTCCTTAGGCCTGGCCAGTAATCAGAGCCAATCTGTGGGGTGATTGGAGGCTCCTGCTGGCACCCACCTCGGCTGGTCTTGGTGCTGCTTGTGTGTGCTCCATCATCCATCCCTGTTTCCTGCTGCTGCTGCTGGTTGCCTCCCTCAGCAGGCGTGGGGCCTGTGCGCTGGGGAAAACTCCTGCATTGAGTGTCTGCCCCGGTGGTCAGTGCACATCATAGAAATCAGTTGTTCCACCAGTCATTCCACCACTAGGTCAATTTACATATTAAGCTTTTATTATATAGGACTAGAGAACCGACCGGTACATGAAATTCCTGCACGGAGGTGTGTATCCCTCAGCCCAGCTTACACCCTCTCCAATCTGGGAACCCTAGAGAGATGTCCAACTGCCCGTTTAGGCCCAATTCCAGAAGGATTGGGCCTAACCGGGCAGTTGGACATCCCTCTTGCAATCCAGGACTGCTGGCCCCCAACTGCTTGCCTGCCTGCCTTTCTGATTTCCACTAACTGCTCCTACCTGCCAACCTGATCACCCCTTAACCACTCCCCTGTCAGTCTGATTGATTCCTAACTGCTCCCCTGCCAACCTGATTGCCCCTGACTGCCCTCCCCTGCAGGCCTGGTCACCCCTAATTTTCCTCCCCTGCCAGCCTAGTACACCACAACTGCTCTTCCCTGCAGGCCCGGTACTCCCAAACAGCCCTACCCTGCTGACCAGTCACCCCTAAAACCCTTCCCTGCCAGTCTCATCGTCCCTAATTGTTCTCCTCTACTGGCCTGGTTCCTTTCCCCACAAGTGCTGCAGGCCTAGGTCCCCCTAAACTGCCCTCCACTGCACACCTGGTCCTGTTCAACTGCCATTCCCTGAAGGCTCAGTTGCCCCTAACTTCCCTCCTCTGCAAACCTGGTCACCCTTAACTGCCCTCCCTTTCAAGCTTGATCAACCCCAACTGCCCTCCCTTGCAGGCCTGGTCCCCCAAACTATTCTCCCTGCAGGCCTGGGTCCCCTTCCTATTGCCCTCCCCTGCAGGCCTGGATTCCCCCAAAATGCCCACCTTGAAGGCCTACCCTCTCCCCCAACTGCCCTCCCCTGCAGGCCTGATCATCCCTAACTGCCCTCTCCTGCAGGCCTGCCCCCCACTCCCCCCAACTGCCCTTCCCTGCAGACCTGGTTATCCCTAACTTCCCTTCTCTAAAGGCCCAGTCACCCCACTTTCCCTCCTCTGTCAGCATGGTCATTCCCTAACTGCCTTACCCTGCAGACTTGAACTCTCCCGACTGTCCTCCTTTGCAGGCTTGGTTCTCCCCCCCCCCCCCCCCCCACTGCCCTCCCCTGCTTGCCTGATTGCTCCCAACTGCCCTCCCCTGCAGGCCTGGTTCCCCTCACAACTGCCTTTCCCTACAGGCCCAGTTGCCCCCAACTTCCCTCCTCTGTCAGCATGGTCACCCCTAACTCCCCTTCCCTGCAGACTAGATCTCCCCCTGCTGGCCTGATTACCCCCCACTGCCCTCCCTTGAAGGCCTGGCCCCTCCCAACTGCCCTCCCCTGCTGGCCATCTTCTGGTGACCATCTTGTGTCCATATGGGGGCAGTCATCTTTGATCACATGGGGACAGCCATCTTGTGTGTTGGAGTGATGGTCAATTTTCATATCACTCTTTTATTAGATAGGTATCTTAAAGCTGGGGGGAGAATTCTAAGTATTCTGCTGCAACAGTTTTGACTGCATGCCCAATTAGCATGTTTATTAAAATATAAAAATTTTTGAATCTAGTAAAAGCAGTGAATAATCAACCAACAATAAACATTTACTAAATGCCTAATTATTGTAGGTTTTTCAACTAAGAAAATATTTTTTTTACTTTTTATAAAAACTAAGAGATGACATTATTAATCAATTTTAAATGGTTCATGTTGATGTCATATATTCTTAGCACTGTATAATTTTTTTTTTTACTTCAAATATTTGAACTCTTTGAAATACATAATTTGCATTGGTAGTTAGTCTTTTGTTTATTGAACAGTAGGAAAGGATGACATAGACAGAGATTCCTGCCAATATACTTTATTGTGGATATTAAAAACAGAGTGTGCATGAATAGAAAAGAATTCCAACATGGATCATCCCTTCCCATTTGCCAAGTTCTTCATAGGCTGCTAATCGCTACTTGACAATGATTCAATGAAAATTGAAGTCAGACCACCAGGCTGTTGCATATGTCATAGCTTATTGAGCAGCTGCCAAACGTTCAACACCAGATGTCTTCATTGACCTAGGCTGGAATGAGGGCAGAGAAGAAAAAGAAATGACTCTATTTCAACTCAAAATCTCCTATCAGATTCAAATACACATATATTTATAAAAACCTGCTAGGCTGTACAAACAAAATACTACAACTTTCTATTTATATTTTAGCAAATAATTAATATGTGTGTATAAATACATAGACATACTTGTGTTTGCATATATGTAATGGATATTTGGGGTCTTGTAAATTGGTAATAGCTAATCAGTACTCCCTGTAAAAGATAAATGAAAAGGCAACTTAAAACATACTGGTAAGGTGGCAATCATAAAATAAATGATCATTAAATAAATGTTGAAGTTATTTTAACACACTATAAAACTAGAAAACATTGCTTATAAATTTATGAATGTATTTACAGCATGTAAGCACACATATTTCACATGTCAGAAGAGATTTCATAATCCATAATATAATTTCACAGTAGCTTTTTATAAATAAAGCTTGTATTTCTAAATAATATATGGAGTTCCCATTGCGATATCTAACTCTAGACCAAATTTCTGGAACTTTTACAATATTATCAAATACTAGAGGCCTGGTGCATGAAATGTGTGCAGGGAGATGTGTCACTCAGCCCAGCCTGCACCCTCTACAATCCAGGACTGCTGGCTCCCAACTGCTCACCTGCCTGACTTTCTGATTGCCCCTAACTGTTTCTACCTTCCAGCCTGATCACCCCTACCACTCCCCTGCCAGCCTGTTTGCCCCTAAGTGCCCTCCCCTGCAGGCCTGGTCCCCCCTAACTGCCCTCCTTTGCAGGCCTAGGTTCCCCCCCAACTGCCCTTCCTTGCAGGCCCAGTGGTCCCCAACTGTCCTCCCCTGCAGACTTGATCACCCCCAACTGCCCTCCCTGGCAGGCCTAGTCCCTCGCAACTACCCTGCCCTGCTCACCATTTTGTGATGGCCATCTTGTGTCCACATGGGGGCAGCCATCTTTGACCACATGTGGCAGCCATCTTGTGTGTTGAAGTGATGGTCGATTTGCATATTAGTCTTTTATTAGATAGGATTAGATAGAATAGAGGCCTGGTTCACAGGTGGGGTCCGGCTGGTTTGTCCTGAAGGGTGACCTGGATCAGGGTTGGGGTTCCCTTGGGGCATGGGGTGGCCTGGATGAGGGACGTATGATTGTTTCCAGGTCAGCTACACCCCCCGGTGACCCAAGTGGAGGCCAGGGTATCTGGGATTTATTTATCTTCTATAATTGAAACTTTGTAGCCTTGAGCAGAGGCCAGGGTGGGCCAGGCAGGTGGGAAGCTTGGCTTCCTCCATTGCCAGGGAAACCCAAGCTTGCTCACTCTGTGGCCACAGCAATTTTGGTTGGGTTAATTTGCATATTTGCTCCTGATTGGCTGGAGGGATGGCTTGTAGGCGTAGCAGAGGTATGGTCAATTTGCATGTTTCTCTTTTATTAGTATAGATAATAATACTGAAATTATAATACTAATAATACTAATAATAAATAACAGCCACACCAAAAATGTAGAAGAGGAAAAAGAGAATAATTTGGGAGATAAAAAATCATGTTCAACTTATTAACCAAGTATTGACATGTAATTTTTAATATTTAAATGTGAAGGCTACTCTTCTATCAACAATTGACATACAGATACAAACACTTATTGTATAGGCAAACAGAGGTCCTTTTTTCACAAACCTGACTATGTGAACAAATTCATAGCCCAATGTCAAATTCCATTTGGGAATGTATTTGTGGAGGTCAATTGAAAAATTTATCCTGAAATTGTTTTTGTACAACTTTCAGAGGTAACCTGTTAAATACCACCTTGAAATAAAAAGTGAAAGAGAAAATTTCAAGCAAAAATATTACCACAATTTGGAAATGCAATCTCATAATGTGGCACATTTTTCAATTAAGGTCCACTAAAATTACAGAAATGTGATTTTACATTTAAAAGTTTACAGAACTATGTTCTTTTTTTAAAAAAATATATTTTATTGATTTTGTACAGAGAGGAAGGGAGAGAGAGATAGAGAGTTAGAAACATCGATGAGAGAGAGTCATCGATCAGCTGCCTCTTGTACATCCCCTACTGGGGATATGCCCGCAACCAAGGTACATGCCCTTGACCAGAATCGAACCTGGGACCCTTCAGTCCCCAAGCCGACACTCTATCCATTGAGCCAAACCGGTCTTGGCCAGAACTATGTTCTTAAGCATTCACTAGAACACAACAAATTTAGCCTAGAACACAACAAGTTTTGCCTTTCTCAAAAGAAAATAATTACTACATTTTACTGCCATATTATATTGTGGGTTTTTTTTTGTTTGTTTGTTTTTGGTCTTTATATACTAGAGGCCCAGTGTATGAAATTCGTGCAAGGGGCCGAGGGACAGGGGGTGTCCCTGCACGCTCTCCAATCTGGGACCCCTCTAGAAATGTCAAACAGGCAGTCGGATATCCCTCTCACAATCCAATGATTAGAGACAGAAAGCCCATATAAGGACAGAAAATGACTAATGAGCCTTTTCTAAGAAGAACTTGTCGCCTGTCTATCTTTATGATTGCCCCTAACCACTTCTGCCTGCCTGCCTGATTACCCCCTAACCACTCTCATGCCAGTCTGATTTATGTCTAACTGCTCCCCTGCCAGCCTTTTTGCCCGAACTTCCTTCCTCTGCCAGCCTGGTCACCCCTAACCCTAACCCTAACTGCCCTCCCCTGCAGGTCTGGTCCCTCTCAACTGCCCTTTCTTATATGCCTGGTGCCTCCCAACTGCCCTCTCCTGTTAGACATCTTGTGGTGGCTATCTTGTGTCCACATAGTGGCAGAATCTTTAACCACATGGGGTCAACCATCTTGTGTGTTGGAGTAATGGTCAACCTGCATATTACTCTTTTATTAGATAGGATAGAGGCCTGGTGCATGGGTGAGGCCAGCTGGTTTGCCCTGAAGGGTGTTGATACCCTTGGGCATGAGGTGGCCTGAGTGAGGGGCCTGTGATGGTTTGCAGGCCGGCCATGCCCCTTGGTGACCCAAGCGGAGGCCCTGGTATTTACAATTTACTTACCTTCTACAATTAAAACTTTGTAGCCTGGAGCGGAGCCAAGCCTCCTGCTGGCTCCATGGCCAGCAGCCATTTCTGTTGAAATTTATGTATCTTCTATAATTGAAACTTTGTAGCCTGAAGTGGAGGCCTGAGCCAGCCAGGGTGTGCAGACAGCTTTGCTTCCTCCATTGCCAAGGGCAACCCTAGCCTCCCGCTCTTTCCAGCTCTGTGGCTGCCACCATTTCTGTTTGGATTTGTTTACCTTCTATAATTAAAACTTTGTAGCCTTGAGTGGAGGCCTAGGCCAGTAAGGGCAGGCTGAAAGCTTGGCTTCCTCCATTGCCTGAGAAACCTAAGCCTCCCTCCTGCTCTCTGTGGCTGTAGCCATCCTGGTTGGGTTTAATTGCATACATGCTCTGATTGGCTGGTGGGCATGGCTGGTGGATGTAGCAGAGTGATGGTTAAGTTGCATATTACTCTTTTATTAGGTAGGATATACAAAGCCAGTGACCAGAACGCTGTAACAACCAGAACAACTGGCCACTATGATGCCCACTGAGGCTAGCAAACCAGCCAGATCTGGGGGTGGGGCTGGCCAGCTAAGCTCCTGCAGCCCCTCCCAACCACCTCACCCCTGATGGGCCTCTCACACTCAGATCAGCCCACAGCCTCTTGCAAACCTCTTGCAGACCCCACCCCTGATGGACTCCTACCACCCAAGTCAGCCCCAGATAGGCCTCTTGCACTTGGATCAGCCCTCAGCTTCTCCCCCTAACCAGCTCCATCCCCTAACACACCTTCTACACTAGTTAAGGGTGGGGCTGGATGGCCAACATCCCACAGCTCCTCCCCCAATTGCTGAACCCCGATTGCCCCTCCCCCCCCCCCATCAGCAGTGGGGCTTGCCGGCTAATTGCCCACAATCCCTCCCCCCAGCCAGCCCAGCCTTGATTGGCCCCAATTGGGGCTGGCCAGCCAGCCAAACTCCTGCTGTCTCCTCCTCCCAAGAGGTCCAGCTCCAATCCACCCTAATTGGGGCCAGGCTAGCTGGAACCCACCTGTGCATGAATTCATGCACTGGGCCTCTAGTCCTAATATAAGAATACAGCACCACTCAAATTTTATATCAAGAATTATTGGTTTATAAGATTTAGATGTAGAGGATTTTATTGATTAAAACCTTTATAATTTATTAGAAATATGTAGTAACCATCATAAATAAGCTAAATCATAAATCTTGGTTTCTATTAACTACCATATCCTCAAAGATATTTAAAACCAAACTTTTCACAACCATTTCAATAGCTAGCTTCAAACTTTTACCTTCTATTTTCCTCACTTACCTTCATACAATCCCAGCAAACATTGTCCCTACTTCATATAATTATGCAGGTAAGAAATAAAATATTTACTTATTTTATTTTTTTAAATTTCTTTATTGATTATGGTGTTCCTTATGTGTCCTTATTCCCCCATTACCCCCCCCCCCAATCTTCCCTCCCTCATGCCCTCACCCCCATGTTGTCTGTGTCCATGCATGCACACAAGTCCTTTGGTTGATATCTCCCCCTTACCCTCACTCTCTCCTCCCTTCCCTCTGAGGTTTAGTGGTCTGATCGATGTTTCTCAACTATTAGATAGTCAAGAAAATAATTTTTTAAAAAGTAATGAAATTCTGTTTTCTTTTTAATTACTGAAAGCTGAAGTAGCCTATATTTTGAGGTGAAAATAAAATACTTATAAAACATGTAAATTCATACATTGAGATATTAGTATTCAGGTGCACAAAACTGTGATTTGGCTTAAAAAAAACACCGTTCTTATTTTAACTATTGCATTCCACACTGGAATGAACAACAGAGCAACACTTTCTATTATTTTTAAGTTTATCTCAAGCACTTTCTCCCTTTGTTAGCTGGTCATAATCCTCAGCAATTGTGTAGTGTGTGCACTGGACTGGACAATCTATTGTGAGACAATCTGGTTTAGTTGATCCAGAATTAACTTTTATTCTTCTAAAACCAATTTAAAATATTCTTGATACTTTGTACACTTGTACAAAGAGTTACCAGACTTTTGGATAGTGCAATCAACTGAGTCTTTTTTTTTTTTTAAAGATTTTATTTCATTCTAGCACATTATGGCCTTCTCCACCTGACTGGGTGCATATTGCTACTGCCTTTTGTTGCATTCTCTGGGAACTGGACTCTGAGAGCTCTACTGTGTGTCTGTTAATATATAAATTTGGTTGCATCTTGCAGCTATAAACCTATGATCATTCTTATAATAAAGGACAATGTAAACTTAGTAAAACCAAAAGCAAGAATGTTCTTTTCTTGTTTATGTTTATTAGAACCTATTTTATTTTTATCATCAGTAGACTTATGCAAAAGATAACTCCATGATACCATGTATAATGTATACTCTATAGGTTTACGTTAGTTAGATTTTAATTTTAATTATCACTACATATTTTATATTTCCTTTAACATTTTTATACCAATGACCTCAACCTGTGACTACAGGAAAATCAACAATCTTAAGAAAGTTATTGATCAGACATAATGGATTTATAATACAGACAACTAAGATTTTTAGAAAATAGTAAAATTATCCTACTACATTTAACTTTAAATTTTATCTTTCCTGTGGATATAGCCTCGTTTTCTTCCTTTCTTTCCCCAAATCCTTAAAGATGTGTAGCCCTGATATTTTTTCTTATCCTTTGACCCACATCTTTGATAGTATCTTTCTTGTACCATTTAAAAAATTGCTTTCAAGGTTTGCAAACCTAACAATTCTATATTCTTTTAACATGCACTTTTGTTAAGGCCTTTATGTGGGAATTGGGTTAGAGTTAGGTTGTTGTATTAGTTAACAGCATGAATGCTGAGTAAATGGGTTTAAAACCAGGCACTACTCCTTATAAGCTGTGATACCTTAGATAAGCTAAATAATTATTCTGCACTTCAATTTCTTCATGTGTGAAATGGGGGTTATTATGGTATCTACCTCATGAATTTTGTGTGATTATACATAATGCAATTAAAATGTAAATACATTGAATAATAATTAGTAAGTGTCCTCAAAACTACTAATTTTACTGCATATAAATTACTCTTTGATTTGTACTGCCCCTATTTATTGGTGCAGTGATTCTCAAGAAAAGGGCATTTTGCTTCTGAAGACTATGTTGCAATATCTGGGGACATTTTTGTCACAACTTAGTGGTGGAGGGGAGGGATGCTATATCATCTAGTGGTAGAGGCCAAAAGAGCTGCTAAATGTCCTACTATATGGGACAGTCCTCCATAAAAAAGAACTCTTCAGCCTAAAATGCTAATAGTGCAGGACTGAGATACCCTGGTCTAATATAATAATTAAACTTGAAATAATATGATTAATAGAAGAATCTTACAATGGGAGTGGCTCATAAAAAACACTAAAATTATTTAAGGTGCTTATATCATTTAAATACATTCAAGATGATATAAGAAAGTCATCTTTTATCAAAGAAAGTGGGCAAGGGTATAATGTTGGTTTATCTATCTTTGTAGGGCATTAGAATGCATAAAACTTGTGTTGTAGCTTCATAAATGGTGAAATGGCCCTTCCTGTAGATGTGATGAGTATCTCACGTGCTCCCTGGAAAAGTTTTCAAATAGACCTTTCAAATGATGTCCAGAAAAATATCATTGGATTTGATTAAGTAAACTTGAGGGAATCATTTTAGAAAAATTAAATATAATTTCTCATGTATGATTGCGTTAAGGGATTGAGTGAAAATTATATTTTCTAAAAAGTTGTCAATTCAGATAAACAAATTAATGGAGCCATATCCTGAAAATTTGATAGCATAAGAAATGACTTTTAAATCATTGTAATAGGGTGGCGATGTCCTGTTGGTATCCAATTTACTTATTTTGAATGGTAAAAAACAAACAAACAAAAAACCACATTGAAGTACCTTGGGGATAAAAATGACATAAACATTACAGTGACATAATTCAGACAATCATTAAGAATTTAGAGAAATCTGAGTTACTCATAATGTAGCACAATTGCCTCTTTTCCATTAAAGAAATTATCTATAATTGAATCCGCATTGCACTTTATTCCTATGATTTTTATTGCATCATGAAACATAGTTTTATTATTGTACAGATATTGTCTCTCTTTAAATATATATTATACTGCTTGAAATAAAAATATCTTTAAATGCATATAATGTACTGTAAATTTTAGTCAGTAAGTACACTTTTTAATATATTATATTAAAATTTTAATTTATAGTTAATTGAATAAATTATATTTTAAATATAATATCTGGAAAAAGCACATAATGGCAATTATCATTTATTATAGCAAATGAAAAAATAAAAATGCATTGATTTACAAAAATAATTTCCTAATTTATGTTTTAAATGTATGCTATTTATTCTGCATTTGTTGTGTTTCCTAAAAATTTATTTTATGGACTTGGTTTTGACCAGATAACAATTATTAAATTTCTCTGCAATTTAATTTTATTCAGGGTTTGTCATTTTTGTAGTGAAAAATTCTCTAAAGCTCATATCAATTTAAATAAATTTATGTCAAATCATATTCAATTCATTTGTAATTTTAGAGTTGTGACTATGGCAAAACACTTGTTCTCAAACCATAAAAATTATATTTTAATATAATATTCACTAGTAGAGTATTTTGCTTGTTATGAGAATTTAGTCTGTTTGAATACAATTCCCTCAAATCCCTTGAAATAAAAAAATACTCAAATCAATTGCAATGACCTTTGCACTTTCATTAAAACTCATTAGATTCACATGCATATTAAAATAAGAAACACAATTTCCATTTCAGTGTGCAATTTCAGGAGCTCTACAATTTGAATATTTTAAAATAGCTAAAATGCTATGTCATTGCCCTGATTAATCCAAAGGAAAGAAAAGAATGGGAACACAAAAATAACTCATTTTAAGGTAAAATTATTCATTGATATATGTGCATGCACAATAAATTGTTTAAAATACACTACTGTTGGAATTTTTCATAGTTAGGACTCATAAGGATGCTAGGGTACCAATGCTTACCTGACTCATTTATCTTTCAATTTGATAAATGTCATTTTCTCAGGCAGGCTATTTTTGACTCCTCAATCTAAATATTAATTTCGATATGCAATCATTTTTGTTTGAATAATATTTCTTCAAAAGAACTGTCCAAATCTATAATAAGGTATTCGTTTTTCACATATAAATATTTATTTATATGATACTTGTCTCTCACACAGGTACCTCCTATTTGAACTGTAAACTCTATGATAATAGAAATATAGTAACACTTTAAACAAAACAACTTTGTGAATCCTTACATTCAAAATATTATTGCCGCATGAACAAAAGAACAATAAAATGAAGAGAACTGAAGAAAAATTACCCAGAAGCAAAGGGAAACTACAAAGATTTTTAATAATTATACAAAGTTATGATAGAATTGCATGCTATATAATAATTTGGACATATGTATATTTAAGCATGATGAATGCAAATGAGAAAACAATAAAACAGAAAAATGTTTCTGATGTATAAATTTTTTTTTTAATCTATAGATCTAAGAGACTATATTCTAAGCTTTAAGGGACTCATTGCCTAGAAGGAAAAATTGATGAAAATGTAAAAACAGGAAGCCTGGTCAAAATCTGATATATTTATTTAAGATGAAGATTAAGGAAATTCTCTAACTAAAAGAAAGACCAAGTTCTACACATGTCTATGGTGGTGGTCATTAATTACAATAATAATGAGAACATGAAGATACTTTTATCTACATTAGAAAATTCAAGGAGGAAATAGAGTTTGATGAAATAAAGCAGGAAATAAGCCTTGTTCTTACAGTAAAAAATCAACAAATAAATTATTATTCTATTATAGTAAAATATAATAAAAGTTAAACGATAGAAGTAAAAAATAACAATAATTGTAAAAACTCAGTTTTTTACACTTGGATCAGGTAGATATACCAGCTTTATGAAAATATGCTCTAAAATAGCAAATTAATAGTCAGCACTAATGTGTATTGTATAAAACTGCTCTAGGGGGAAAATAGCCAAAGAAGAAATTGATATGGTCATTTCAATATGTGAGTTTTACGTATGCATGTGTATGTGTAGTTGTGTTACAAAATATTGGATAACATGCATTACATTTATACAATACTTATAACTAGGAATTGGGATATTAGGTAATTATACTTTCCTATTACATTTCAATCACCATCTGCATCTTCTTAAGTGAGAATGTTTCTCTTTTACAATTTTAAAAGGAAAATACTATTTTCATATTTTAAATGAATAGCAAAACTGTGAGATTCATACATATATCCTATGCTTATTTTTTAAATGTATTTTATTCATTTCAGAGAGGAAGGGAGAAGGAGAGAGAAAGATAGAAACATCAATGATGATAGAGAATCATTGATAGGCTGCTTCCTGCATGCCCCTTCCTGGGGATTTAGCCTGCAACCAGGGCATGTGCCCATGCAGGATCGAACCCAGAACCCTTTAGTCTATAGGCCAGCATTATCCAGTGAGCTAAACTAGCTAGGGTCATACATATATTTTAAAAACATTCCCAAATAAAGTTATCTTAATCTTGCTTTATATAGACAAGATTAAATTAGTTGACAACAAAAGCAAGGATAGAACTTTAAATTTTCATTTTTTTCACATTAAGACTAATAATGAATATTATATCTATATATCTATATCTATATCTATATCTATATCTATATCTATATCTATATCTATATCTATCTATATCATCTATATCTATATCTATATCTATATCTATATCTATATCTATATCTTACCTAATAATAGAGAAACATGTAAATTGACCTTACCTCTGCTACACCCACAGCCAATCAGTGTGAGCATTCAAAAAAAACAAACAAAGATGGTGGTTAATTTGCATATATACTTGGATTCCAGGAACCTTCTAGGTACCCAGGTCACTCCCAGCTGGCCATTGGAGGGGGTTGGCTTTTCCCAAGCATAAAGCCTGGGGTGGAGGTTTTAGGCTTGGGAAGGGGCTGAGCCTGCAACCAAATGCAGACCATCCAGAAGTCAGCACTGGGTTTCCCAGCTGCAGCCTGGGACCCAGCACTGACTGAACAGGTGGCTGAGACCCAGAAAGTGAGTTAAGGTCTGATCTGCAGCCTCAGTGGAAGCTGTTGACCAGTGTACTTCTCTCTCTCTCTCTCTCTCTCTCTCTCTCTCTCTCTCTCTCTCTCTCTCTCTCTCTCTTTCTCTCTCTCTCTTATCTTTGCCAGCAGGCAGGCTTTTCTTTCTCTCCTGGCCTCAGTGGGGTCTGCTGTTAAGCCCTGCCTCTTTGATCACAGATAGGCCTGGAGATGCTGACTGGCATAGGAACCAACCAATTATTCAATAGAACCAAATCTGGGTGCTGTGGAGAGCCAATGACTGCCTAGGAGGTGGAGCTTTTGATGCTGACTGGCATAAGAACTGACCAATCAGAACCAAAGGTGGGTGCTTTAGGGAACCAATGACTGCCTAGGAAGCATAGCTTCTGATGCTGACTGGCATAGGAACCTACCAATGAGAACCAAATCTGGGTGCTGTGGGGAGCCAATGGCTGCCTAGGCAGCGAAGCTTTTGACCCTGGCATAGAAATTGACCAATCAGAACCAAATTGGCCAGCAGAGGAGAGAAGTTGGGAGTGACAACAGGCTTGCAGGAGAGGGCAGTTAGGGGTGATCAGGCTGGCAGGCAGAGGCAGTTAGGGGCAATCAGGCAGGTAGGCAGTGAGCAGTTAGGAGCCAGTGGCCCCAGATTGTGAGAGCATGTCTGACTGCTGTTTTAGACCTGATCCCTGGGGTTGGGCCTAAAATGGCACTCAAACAACTTGCAAGGCATCCCCAATTGGAGAGGGTGCAGGCTGAGTTAAAGGAACACCACCCCTCTCCATGCACAAATTTCATGCACTGGGTCTCTAGTTTATTTAATAAGAGAACATTTATTTTGGAAGTCAGAGAGGTAGAAGAGGTGATTCGTAGAAGAAATGGGCTTAGGAAACAAGTTGTAGAGGTAATGGAAGGGCCATTGGAGCTTAGAAGTGAGAAAGGTAAAGATGAGGGGTTGATGAGAAGGAAGGGAAAGGCTAAGCTCAGGAGGGAAAGCTGGTTGGCTAGGTCTTCTGTGCTAAGGGTATTTTATTTTATTTTATTTTATTTTATTTTATTTTATTGATTTTTTTACAAAGAGGAAGAGAGAGGGATAGAGAGTTAGAAACACCAATGAGAGAGAATCATCAATCAGCTGCCTCTTGCACACCCCCTACTGGGGATGTTCCCGCAACCAAGGTACATGTCCTTGACCAGAATCAAACCTGGGACCTTTCAGTCCGCAGGGTGACACTCTATCCACTGAGCCAAACCGGTTTCGGCTGTGCTAGGGGTTTGAAGGTGCAGATTTTAGGGGAGGTCCAAGGGGAAATTCTCAATTGAATATACAACAGCTTTCCAGGTGTATCCTTTCAGGGTGTATCCTTTCACTGGTCAATAAATTGGCACCAAGAGAAGGGATCATTATTCAGTGCAGCTGGTCCTGAGGTCAGCTTTGGCTTTGCTTGTCTAGTTTTTCTGTTCTTCTGGGCCTAGAGCTGAAATACAACTGATGCCTAAATGTTACCGTATTTCTAGGGAGGAAAAGATCAAGGGGTCCAAACTTTATGATCATTAAAATGCCAGGTCATATCATATATGAAGCAACATAATATCAAAATAAATGTTAAAATCTCCAAAATATTGAGAGAATATATATATTTTTATGTAGGCAAAATATCCACATGGAGTAGAATTTTTGTTTTACACTCATTAACTTTTAAGTAAAAATGATAGAAAACCCTACAACCACTGTGAAAATACATTCATTATTTTTAAATTATTTATAGTTTTATAAAGATCATTTGCTTTTAGAGTATTTTGGAAAAACTTAAAAATGCAATATTGAAGAGCTCTTTTTTAAAACATTTGCTTCATAAGAGCTTTAAGATAAAAACACAATTTAATACAACAAAGAAACATATAATTTGTTATACGAGGCTTTGCAAACATTTCTTTTTCTTTTATATATTTCTGTTTTTGAGTCTGTGTGAATGTTTATGTGTAACAGGATGCATTTTAAAGTACATTATAATGTTCTCTGTTTATTTGAGCAAAGAAATCTGGAAACCTCCCATTGTAATGAAGAATGGACATTTTTCATTTCTAAAACTAAGATTAACAGTAAGAATTAAAAGATCACTACTATTCAGTTGTATTTAAAAATAGTGACATGTCCCCCAATTTTAATCCTATAATATCATACCATTAATGATTCATTAGACTTCTGTGAATATTTCCCTATAAAATGTTTGAGTTCTGTAACAGGTGATCTCAGTGATTCAGTAGTCATCTGACCAAGGCTGAATAACACCTTTGATTAGGTCATCAAAAGTCTTAACTGTGTAATTTATGTAAAATACTAGATTATGTAAAATTTATGTATGTGGGGGAGGGTTCCCTCAACCCAGCCTGCACTCTTTCCAATTGGGGACCCCACAGGGATCAGGCGTAAACTGGCAGTCAGACATCCCTCTCACAATCTGGTACCGCTGCCTCCTAACTGCTCCCCACTTCCAGGCTGGTTACTTCCAACTGCCCTCCCCTGCAGGCCTGACCTCATCCCCAATTGCCTGCCTCTGCTGGCCAGTTTGGTTCTGATTGATTAGTTTCTATGCCAGTCAGCATCAAAAGTCTCCTAGGGCAGCCATTGGCTCCCCATAACACCTAGATTTGGTTCTGATTGGTTAGTTTCTATGCCTGTCAGTGTAAAAAACTCCACCCTCTAGGTAGCCATTAGCTCCCTACAGCACCCACATTTGGTTCTGATTGGTCAGTGTCTAACCAGTTAGTGTCAGAATCTCCACCTCCTAGGCAGCCATTGGTTCTTCACAGCACCCATATTTGGTTCTGATTGGTCAGCTCCTATGTCAGTCAGCATCAATCACTCTTCCCCCTAGGCAGCCATTGATTCTTCACAGCACCCACATTTGGTTCTGATTGGTCGGCTTCTATGCCAGTCAACATCTCTGTGCCTATAATGGGACCTGATTAGAAAAGTGGGACTGATCAGCAGCCCTGGTGGAGATTTGGAGAGAAATGAGGGGAGACTGCTGGCCAGACTAGGAGAGAAACAGAGAAAGTGCTGATCAAAAGCTGCCTCAGAGGCAACTTATCAGTCCCTGATTCACAGCTCCCTCAGCAGTCAGTGCTGGGGCACTGAGCCTGCAGCTGAAGCAGTCAGTGCTGAATGCAGAACTGATTTCCAAGCTCGGTCCTTACTAGTCGTTTGACCTGGGGTTTTTATATATTAGAATTGGCATATCTCCAGATCATTAACAATACATTTGTAGCCGAAATGGGTTTGGCTCAGTGGTAGAGCGTCCGTCTGCGAACTGAAAGGTCCCAGGTTCTATTCCAGTCAAGGGCATGTACATTGGTTGTGGGCACATCCCCAGTAGGGGGTGTGCAAGAGGCAGCTGGTTGATGTTTCTCTCTCGTCGACGTTTCTAGCTCTCTATCCCTCTCCCTTCCTCTCTGTAAAAAATCAATAAAATGTATTTTTTAAAAATACATTTGTAGGCCATACGTGTATCTCTCTCTCCCTCTCCCTCCGTCCCCTTCCCTCTCTCTTTCCCTCTCTCTCTCTCTCTCTCTGTCTCTCTCTCTCTGTGTTTCTCTCTCATTATCTATATCTATTTTTAGAATTAACAACATTTATCATTTCTGCAATATTGTCCTCTTTCAAAGGTAGATTTTTAAGCAGCTAAAAATGGCCAGGGAATAGAATATTTTTTAACATTTCTTTCTCTCTGTATTTACTCTCTATCATTCATTTAGCCAGTCGCCTTGGATCTAGTTCTATTACTCCAAAATCAATCGGTAAGATTTATTCCTTATAATTGCCTCAAAGCTCTAGGCACTCTATAACAAATACGGGTTGGCAGCTACATCTTGTCTAAAATACAGTCATGCTCATGGTGTAAATTGGAGCTACCACCACCAATCAAATTGTCAAATCAACTCACTAAATGCAAGATCTTGCCAGTGTCAAGTTTTACTAATAATATCAAGGATACAAGCAATGAAGTTACATAGTTGAAGCAGAGATTGAAGTCTGGGACAGCCAAACTGGCCCTTTAGGTACTTCTGACATCAGACACATGTTCTCTGACCCATAATAATATAAAGTTATAGATTCTGAGCAAGGTTTTTTTTTTTTTTAAATGTTTTATTGATTTTTTACAGAGAGGAAAGGAGAAGGATAGAAAGTTAGAAGCATCGATGAGAGAAACATCGATCACCTGCCTCCTGCACATTTCTACTGGGGATATGCCTGCAACCTTGACTGGAATAGAACCTGGGATCTCTCAGTATAGGCAGACACTCTATCCACCGAGCCAAACCGGTCAGGGCTCTAGGTAAGGTTTTTGTGTCACCTCATATGATGGAGATCATTTGGATTATCAAACATCTCCATTTTATAGCTAAAATGGTAAAATACTTTCATCACTTTTTTGTTTTGTTTTGTTTTGTTTTGTTTTGTTTTGTTTTGTTTGACACTCAGGTCATAAATCCACAGATGGTGGTTTGTTTCCTGTTAGTGATACTAACTAAGCCATGGACATTACGCTATTAGATTTCCATAGATAAGAAATTCTGCCCAGCAAACAACCTTAGAATATACTGGGTGATACAATTAAGGAAAGGATTAGACTGGGTCAGCTGCTTTCTTTTTCATGAGGATATCTCCTTTCTAATAAGGGGAGACATGGGTCATAGCTCTGCTGCTTTAGCATTGTTCTTTACAGGTGACCTAGTACGTCTAATTGTAGGGTAAAATATTTGCAGCTTATTTATTCACACACCTTTGTGCATTCTCCAGAAAGCTTTATCAATAAAAAAGGTAATATTTTGATTTTCATATACTTGATCTTTAGGCTATCTCTAACAATAGTTTTTTGTGTTTTTTTCTCCCACTATTCCAATACTATATGTCTAAAAGAAACTCATTTTCACCTCAAGTAAAATTCTTCCACTATAATCTGTTTGATATGTCTGCTGTTTCTCATTATGATAATTGTTTTCTAGTCACTAAAAAAAGAATTACAGGATTATGAAATACACTTTATGGATATACAGAATCAAAGTCTAGTAAATTTGTAGTCTAACTAACAAGTATATTAAAAGGTTTTCACAATTTCCAAAGACTTGACAAATAATTTATACCTTCTATTTTCACTATCTGAAGAACATTAGTCATTTAAAATACAATTTAACTCTTACACATTGTGATTGCCGTGCTCATATGATGGTTGATAACTATTATACTATTAACTAATTCTTATTCACATTTTCTATATGTGAATAAATTTGTTCACTTTTATGGAAAATGTAGATATCATTTAGTATACAGTGTAATGAAATTAATATATTTCAGGCTTCATTTGGTACTACAACTTATTTGACATTTTATCTTCTTCCAATGATAATCTGCAGTTTTCTAATTTCAGTTAAATATTATTATAATTGCAACACACAACTCATATTTAAAAGCTAATGGAGTGAAATAGCTCACATCAGAATCCAGTCCACAGGGCCTCAAACCTACATCTAAGTCTCATATATTCATCCCAAGACTTAGATGTCCATACTGGGGCCCAGACCTCAAACACAGAATGTAGTCCTGTATCGGGGGTCTAGACTCTATCCATTGTCTAGACCAGTGGTTGACAAACCTCAGCTCACAAGCCACATGCAGCTCTCTGGCCCCTTGGGTGTTCAAACACCACTTCTTCAAAATAGAATCGCCCAGGCTGAAAACCAACTTCTGCTCATGGGCCTCAAAGTTTCAATCCCACTGTATGAGCACACCCCCACGTGGTATTTTGTGGATTAGCCACAGTCAAGGGGCCAAAGAGCCGCATGTGACTCATGAGCCATAGTTTGCCGACCCACTGGTCTAGACTACCATTTCAAGACCCAGAGTCCAGCCTATGACCCAGACTTCCACCCAGAACCCAGATGCCCATCCCACAACCCAGCCCTCCCTCCAGGACACAGCATTCCATCCTTGGCCCAGAGCTCCACCCCAGGACCTAGACCTTCATCAGGGGCTCAGACATCATTCCAAGTCCCAGACCTTCATTCCAGTGCCCAGAACTCATTCCTGGGCCCCTAACCTTGAACCCAGAATCCATTCCCATATCCGGTGCCCAGAACTCCATCCAGAGCCCAGATATTCAATGGGACTCAGACCTACATCCAGGTTACAGACCTTCATGCCAAAACCCAGAAGTTCATCTCAGGACCAGAACTTGAACCTAGAATCCAGTCCTTTATCAGAGGCCTAGACTAGATCCATGGTCCAGACCTCCATTCCATGACCCAGAGGTCCAGCATCTGATCTAGACCTCCACCGGGGGCCCAGATATCCATCCCATGACCCAGCCCTCTCTCTCTGGGACACACCCTTCCATCCTGAGCCAAGACCTCCATCCCAGGAATCAGGCCTCTATTGGGGGCTCAGACCTTCATCCCAGGGCCCTGAACTCAATCCTGGGACCCAGACTTCAACCCAGAATCCAGTTCTATACCAGGTGCCCAGACCTCCACCTGGGGCCATACCTCCATAAGTTTCTCAGACCTACATCCGGGTCCCAGACCTTCAAGCCAGGCCTAATGTACATGTTGGGACCAAGACATCAAAACCATAATTTAATCTTGTATCAGGGGTCCAGTCCTCCATCCCAGTCTCAGATCTTCATTTGGGGCCCAGACCCTTAGCCCAGGACCCAGACTTCCCTCCAGGACCAGCCTTCCAACTGAGTCCTAGACTTCCATCATAGTAGCCAGGCCTCCAAGCAAGGCCCAAATCTCTATCTGGGGCTTAGACCTACATCTGGGTCCCAGACCTTCATGCCAGGTCTCAGAAGTCCTCCCAAGACAGACATCAAACTCATCATCCAGTTCTGTATCAGAGGCCCAAACCTCAATCCCAGGACCCAGTCCTCACTCTAGGGCCCAGCCATCCAATCAGGGTCTGGGATGAAGGTCTGGGACCCTGATACAGGATTGGATTCTGGGTTTGAGGTCAGGGTTCCAGGTTGGAGCACTGAGCCCTGACATGAATGTTTGAGACCCAGATGTATGTCTGAGCCTAGGATGGAGGTCTGGGTACTTGGTTGGAGATCTGGGCCTTGGATAGAAGGCTGTGTCTTAGAGGGAGTCTGGGTCATGGACTGGGTCTCAGGGTCATGGAATGGAAGTCTGGACCATGGATGGACATCTAGGCCCCCAATACAGGACTGGATTCAGGGTCTGAAGTCCAGGCTCCAAAATGGAATTCTGGGCCCTGGCATGAAGGTCTGGAATCCAGATGTAAGTATAAGCCCCAATGGACACCTGGGTCCTGGATTGAGTTCTGGGCTCTGGCATGAAAGTCTAAGCCCCGGGTGGAGGTTTGGGTCCTGGGATGGAAATCTGGGCCGGGGATGGGAGGCTGTATCCTGGAGGGAAGGCTGGGTCATGGGATGAACATTTGGATCTTAGGCTGGACTTCTGGGTCTGGACCGTGGATGCAATGTCCCAATACAAGGTTTGGGCCTGGGATGGAACCCAGACTCAGTCCTGTATCAGGGGCCCAGACCTCCAGCCATGGTCCAGACCTCCATTTCATGACCCAAAGGTCCATCCTATGACCCAGACCTCCACCCAGGGCCCAGATGTCCATCCCACAAACCAGTCCTCTCTCCAGTACACAGACCTCCATCTCAGACTGAGACCTATATCCCAGGACTTAGACTTCCATCCGGGGCACAGACCTAAATCTTGATCACTGACCTTCATGACAGGGCCTGGATATCAATCTCGGGACCCTAAACTCTAACCCAGAATCCAGGCCTGTGTAGCATGCCCAGACCTCCATCTGGGGCCTAGACCTCCATTCCAGGACCTACATCTGGATCCCAGACATTCATCCCAGGGCCCAGAAGTCCATCCCGGGTCTAGACACCAAACCCAGAATCCAATCCTAATTGAGGACCCAGACCTCCATTCATAGTCCAGACCTCCATTCCCTGACCCAGAGGTCCAATCCACAACCCAAATCTCCACCCGGGGACCAGATGTCCATCCCACGACCCAGTGCCGTCCCCCACCTTTCCTTGTAGGACACAAACTTACATCCAGGGCCCAGACCTCCGTCCCAGGTCCCAGACTTCCATCCTAGGCTCAGACCTACATCCAGGTCCCACTCTTTCATGCCAGGGCCTAGAACTTGATCCCAGGACTCTAACCTCAAACCCAGAATCCAGTCCTATATACCGTGCCCAGATTTCCGTCCGTGGCCCAGAGCTCCATCTGGGACCTAAAGCTTCATCCAAGGACCCTGACCTATATCTAGGTCACAGACATTCATGCCAAGGCCCAGATGTCCATTCTGGGGCCTATACCCTGAACCCAGAATCAAGTCCTGTATGGGGTACTAGACCTCAATCCATCTAGAGACCTTCATTTCATGACCCAGAGGTCCAGCCTATGGCCCAGACATCTACCCAGGGCCCTGAGATCTATCTCATGAACCAGGCCTCCCTTCAGGATACAGACTTCCATCCTAGGACCCAGACCTCCATCTGGGGCCTAGACCTCAAAGGAAAAAAAAAAAAGAAAGAAAGAAAAAAGGAGGGGCTGGGCAGTTTGGAGTGAGCAGGCCAGCAGGAGTCAGTTGGGGGTGAGCAAGTCAGTGGGGAGGGAAAGTGGAGGCAAGCAGGCCAGCACGAGGGGGCAGTTGGGGGAAAGCAGGCCATCAGGGGAGGGCAGTTGGGGCTACCAGGCCAGCAGGGGAGCAGTTAGACAGCAATCAGGCTGACAGGCAGAGGTGGTTAGGAGCAATCAGGCAGGCAGGCAGGTGAGTGGTTAGGAGCCAGCTGTCCCAGATTGTGAGATGATTTAGCGGGATTGGGCCTAAAGCAGCAGATGGACATCCCCCAAGAGATCCCAAATTGGAGAGAGTGCAGGCAGGACTAGGGCCAACCCCACCCCTTATGCATGAATTTTATGCAACAGGCCTCTAGTCATATATAATTATGTATGAATAAATAAATGCATGGTTTGTAAATGACTGCAAAGAAAATGTAAAATGTAAGTTATCACTAGGTTATAGTGTTTAAAACATATGAAGTCCACATTAGGTAAACAAGATTTTTTATTCAATTTTTTTTCCATACAAGATTAAGTTGTTATAGATTTTCTAAACTGAGAGTGAATCACATTAAGTCTGATCCAATTATTGTTTTGATATAAACATTTAGATTTTTTATAAAAGACAAACAGTGACAAAAGATTTTCAAAACATGAGATCTCAATTTAAGATAGTATTTAAGAACAATTTCTAATTCAATTTTACATTTTTTATCTGTCTCGATTCTTATAATATCATATAGTAGTAAATTTATACCATATATTACTCAACTTTATTCTAATTATACTACCATAAGTAACCAATAACATAGCAAAAGTCTTGACATAAATGTAAATTAAAATATATGTCATTGTTCTCTAGAGAAACAGAACCAATAATGTAATAGTGTGCATCTATCTCTGTCTCTGTCTCTGTCTCTGTCTCTATCTCTATCTCTCTCTGTTTGCCATCATTTATCAGACTCACTCTAAGCAATTATCTCACAGGATTATATAATTTGACAAGTTAAAATTCCATAGGGCAGGGCAGCAGGGTGGAAACTCAGCCAGAATTCCAATGAGGCAGAAATCCCTCTTTGTGAAACTTCAAGGTTTGCTTGTGAGTCCTCCAACAGATCGGATGGGGCTTATCCATATCATTCAATGTAATCTGCTTTACTTATAGCCACCTGCTTGTAAATGTTGATCACATTTACAAAACACCCCACACGGATGTTGTCTGAGGAACAGCTAAACATCGACCGATCTGAAAACGTTTTCTGAGCACTGACTGTGTCTCTTCAAGTACCCTAAGGGAGAGGGGTGGGGGCGTTTTGAGTGGCACTGAAATTCCATCTGGCTTGGTTTTTGAATTGGAAGTTTAAAGTTGTTAAGAAAACACATTTTCAGAATGACATTAGAACTGTTACGAAACCTGCTTTCCTCACAGTGCCATTGATGCCTATTTGTATGAAATACTGATAGGCACGTGAAAGTTGTCATTATAATTTCAGTAGTAGGAAAAAAGAAACCCTGGCCCAAAGGAATTTATGATCTAGGTAGCAGAGTATTGAAAAACATAGAATACCCTTGAATAGCTTTAAGTTTAGAATCAAGGATAGCTGTTTTGTAACCTTCCCAGTTAGAACCCAAAATCTTACATTTCTAAAATTTCTCAAAGCTATGAGTCAACTTAAAATATGCCGGAACCGGTTTTAGCTCAGTGGATAGAGCGTCGGCCTGCTGACCGAAAGGTCCCGGGTTTGATTCTGGTCAAGGGCATGTACATTGGTTGCGGACTCATCCCTTGTGGGGGGTGTGCAGGAGGCGACTGGTCAATGTATCTCTCTCATTGATGTTTCTAGCTCTCTATCTCTCTCCCTTCCTTTCTGTGAAAAATTAATAAAATATATTATATATATATATATATATATATATATATATATATATATATATATTCCTTTTTTCGAATTCTCAAATTTAAAATTCCAAAGAAAATTATCTAGTTGCTCTTATTTCTATTTTGTTTTATGCGCTTGAAATTTTTTTAAAGAAAATTACAATGAATATTTGACTTTTAAAAGAACTTTGCATTGATTTAAGACCACCTTGCCAAAATAATTTTTTTTTTCCTGTAGCCATTTAATTACTCTTACCTAATTTGTCACCTTTTACTTTATTCTCCGTAAATATTCTGTACGCCATCTCTTCAAACTCATCAGTACTGTTTCACATGGAAATAACAGGCGGGTCTTGGCACGTCGGCTGATCTCCGGGGAACCTTTTCTTTTATTGCGTTGTATGCCATCGCATGGTCTTCATTGTGTATTCACATGAAATGTGCCTGATGATTTCACTAGATTATATCATTCTCCCCCTGCAGTGAAAGGACTGCCTTGCTGTGATAACAAGTAGCATATGCTCCCCACTCTCAACTTCGAAGGATGATTTTCTGACAACCGATGCCGAAGATGCACCATTAACACCTGGCGAAATTGCTTAACTGCATTTTTAAGGGAATTTAGAATATGTCACCTTCCTTTGAAAATTAAGGCTTCATTTATACTTGATGAAATCTCTCAAATATATTTTAGAAGACAAACCATTGCTTATGCTTTTTTTTTTTTTTTAAGTGTATAGCCATGCAATCTACTCATGGAATCTATAATAATAAAAGTGTTAATATGCTAATTAGACCAGAGGTCCTCATGGATGAGCTTCCGGACCAAGCCTGGGCTATGAGAAAAGCCTGGGTCCTGGTGCCAGAGGGAAGCTGGTGCCAGCAGCCAGGGGAAGGAAGGCCTACTCTTGCACGAATTTCATGCATTGGACCTCTAGTTTATTAATAATATGCCATGTATTTGTTGAATAATAAATTCAAATAAATTACTATGAAAAAATAAAACTTTTTATTTTTCTTTATATTTTATGTAGTTAAGAATATTGTCTATGCCTTATGTACAGTTCTCTAGTGAAGATACATGCTTAATTATTTGGAAATATGTAATGTGTGCTTTATTGATATAACTAAGTTTTTCAGTATCTTCACTCTAATATAGTTTATGTTTTTGAAAATACTAGCAGTAAGATATATGCGCTCCATAGTCAATGCAATTTGATTATGTCAAAATTATATTATAATTATTAATAACATATTGTGTGCAAATGTCGCATTCGTTTTTCCAAGAGATACAAAAGCAATTTAAAAAAAAGGAAAAATCAATTTCATTGTTTCCCTCTTTGCCCATTAAATGGTAATATGAAGTAAACAAATGACTAGGAAGGGGAACAAGGCACAAATGTCTGGTGTGATGTAGATATTTTGGTGATACTGGATATTTCCTTCTTGTTCTGATTGCTTTTACCTTGTCATAGACATTTTGAAAATGTTTAGCAAAGGATATTTTGTTTGTTTTAATGGTCTTCAATTTTGTCACTGTTGAAAGTGATAGGCATGTTTAAAAGATCTTGACAAAAAATATTACTTAAAAATTAAGAATAGAAAATTGGATCTTTCTAGGAAAGAGAAGCTAATATGTGTGGTTGATAAATTAGATATTATTTATCATACTATTCTGTCTATGCTGCTCTGCATTTGCAGCTGTTTCATTTTTAAATCTACAAATATTCAGAAGATGCTGTTTAATGTTGTGTTTTTATTTTCCCTTCTCTATGCCAAACAGGTTTTGATAAACAGATGATATGAGACCCTTCATAGGTTCCCATGTGCATTTATTGTTGTGACAAATAAATATTTTAGGAAATAAATCATTTTTTTTAAGTAGGTCTGAGTGAGCCTTGGTCTGATAAAAGGTAGATAAATAGTCCTATATTTAAATATCTAAGTTCAAGAACAAAAAGAAAAGGAGGTAGAGCAAAACATTATTCCTTTATCAGTAGTAGTAATTTTCCTCTATACATGGATGTTATATTTCCTCAAAAATAATTCTATCTGCTGTCTTATCTCTCATATAATTCAGTTTAGGTTTAGATTTATTATACCCCATTATTTAAGGCAGGCAGTTATGGAGCTATAATACTATCAAAACTAAACTTTCAAAATCTCTCAATAAATATGATTATGAGTAACTTGTGCTGTTTAATTTATTATAATTCACTCCATTCACTTAAGTTATCTCACATGAATATTTCATATGAATAATTAACATTGGTGATGTTTTATAAAAATAATAAGAGACTGATATCATTTTTATCACTTGTACTGGAAGCCATTTAATAGGTCAATAAAGAGATTTATGGAGTATGGACAGGATCTCTTGTCTTTTTGGTATCCTTCTTCAAGGACACATGTTCTTTAATTTAAGAAAATATCCTGTCTGGTTCTTGGGCACACATTTCCATAAATTTTATTTTATTCTCTTTTTTTTTTCTTCCTGTTTTACATTTGGAATAGGAAAAACCTGCTTTTGAGACATTGGAGGGCAAGTAGTAACATTCATTCATCCCCACTTGTTCCCCCATATCTATGTGTGTGTGCGCACACACACACACAGACATACACACACATAATCCAAACCTGAAATTATAAGACAAGTATCAATAATACAAGTATTACTTTTTCTATAAAATGAATGACATTTAAATAAAAGCCATGGTTCCTATTTGAAAAAACATCCACGAGTAAAATTTTATATATGTATTAGTAGTCCTGCACACTAATATGTGCACTAGTAGCTTTCTACAGGTCCTGGCCACTCCACGGCCACTGCCCAGAAGCTCTCTATGTCCCAGAGGCCCATCCGTGGCTGGGCATGGAACACTTGCCTCATTGCCGGGGCAACAATGCAAGCATCCCCCTCTCCCCCCAATCAGCCACTCCATGTCTGCTGCCCAGAGGCCCTCCACAGCCAAGGTGGAATGCTTGCCTCATCGCCGTGGCATGAGGCAAGCATTCTGCTAGGCCATTCATGCTACCTGCTCTCTGTGGCCATCCCCAGGGACTGGAGGATTCCAGTGGGGCTGAGAGGACTGGGCACCACCATCTTGTGGCTATGGGCACTTCCATCTTTGTGATGGAGTGATGGTTAATTTGCATATTACCCTTTTATTAGATAGGATACATACACTAATAATAGACAAATATGTAAATTGACCGTACCTCCACAACACCCACAGGCAATCAGGAATAAGTATGCAAATTAACCCAACAAAGATGGCGGGCCTGTGGACAGCATGAACTCACACAGGTGCTGAGCAGCCAGGGTCCCTGGGATGCCACTGGAGTGTCCAGTCCTATCAGTCCAGCCTGGGGGTGACTAGAGATTCCAGTCCTTTTGGTTTGTGTAGCCTCTGGAATGGAAGTGGAAACCAAGAGCATTGGGAGCACCAGGAATTCTGGGAATCAGTTCTGGTGGAAGCTCCTGGACAGGAAGTGGAAGCCCAGAGCACAGGGAGTGCTGGAAATGCTGGAAATCATAGCTCTGGTGGCAGATGCACGGTGGGATCTCTTAGACACTAGAGCAAAGTGAGCCCGGAGCAAGTGACTATCTCTGGTGGGGACGGAGGGAAAGCAAAGCGGAGAGACATAAGTGAAGTCACAGAGTTGAGGAAAAATTAAGGGAAGATATCCTGCAACTTCTAGGAAATCTCCACCAATGGAGCAAAGAAAAAAAAACACAGAAAGACCTCTATTATTCTGTGATTCACCAAACCAAACTGGGTTGGAGTCTGGGACAATTTGCTCATATGATTGCAAAGACAGAAAGAAACTTCCAGATTGGAGAGGGCTACCCTGAGGGCTCCCAGATTGGACAGGGCTCAGGTCAGGCTGAGAGACCCACCCCCATGCACGAATCTTTGTGCAATGGGTCCTACCTGTGAGTGTGTGTGTATCTATATGTCTATCTATATTTCTATCTATATGGCTATCTATAAGGCTATCTCTATGGCTATCTATCTATATCTATATCTATATCTATATCTATATCTATATCTATATCTATATCTATCTATATCTATATCTATATCTATATCTATATCTATATCTATCTATATATCTACATCTACATCTATATCATCTATATCTATATCATCTATATCTATATATCTATATCTATAATCACTGTGTTCTGACACAGATCATTACTCATTATGTAATGCATATTTCAAATAGCATTGCTTTGCTATTATCCCACCAAAAAGTTCTCTAAGGATAGACTCCTTACTGTCATACACATTTCTCTAACACTGACTTGTTCGTTGTTTTTCACTCCTTTCCGGAGGTGAAAAGACTGCCTGAAAAATTGACTACTCTATCATGTACGAGCCCCTTCATATTAGTTGACCAACTCTGTTCTATTTTCCTCTCTGAAAGTAGTAGTTCATCCTTTCATTGCTTCCTGAAAGTTGTAATAAAAACAAATGAAAAAACAAAACAGCATTCCTTGGAACCCTTGGAATGTAACTAAGGTAGGCACAGTTGGTCAGCAACTGGGAAGGGATTGCTACGTATTCATGTCTGCATGTGCTTCTGTCAGGTGTTTGACTTAGTATCTCAAAAAAAGTTCACTTTATTTGATTCTCAATTATACAAAAGTGTCCACTGATATTGACTTATAGGTAAAAGTGTTTAATTACTACAGTTTTCCCCAAATTTTATAACCACCACATATCCTATTATTTGAAGCTCTCTACTTTCTTCTCCATAAAAATTATTTTTAATGGCTAACCACATCTCATCTTTGCTCTTATAAAAAGATTTAGAAGAAAACAGGGAGCTAATCCTGCAGACTCAAGCTCTATTCATTTTTAAGCCCTGCTGCTAATGCAGTTTGTTAAAGGGCAGGTTGAAATGTGAACCCAGTATATTAAATGCAAAAAGACCGATTCATTTGGCAAACCCATTCATGTGAAAAATGTGTAAGCAAATGAGATGGAGTGAACCATTTACTCTGAAGGAAAAGCTGTCATGAATGTTTCACCCATAATCTGGTTGAAAGTTTCTGCCTTTATTAATAACTCCACTATTAGAGAAAAAATATCAACGTATATATTTTTCTCTAATAAGGGAGCATCCCTTGACATGGAAAGGTGTACCTGGTTTAACCACGGGGTAGAAAGGGGAACTTGTCTCGTCCTGAATCTGACAATGCCACAAAACTTTTAAACCCGAACAGCAATTACCTTTATCCAACTTCACCTCTGACCTCAATCTTGCCCACACTGGGCCAGTTGTGCCCTACAGACAGTGCTCTGCATGGCGGGGGAATCAAGAATGGAAAGCTTTTTGTTTGTGGATAACAAGGGTTATAGGAACTTCCATGTGCTGGAAGCAATCAGAACTTGTGGAAACAGCCATTATAATGAAACACTAATAAGATCACTGAGTTGGGGAAACTGCAAATTGTTTTACACGTCTCTATTTTCATATTTCCATGTTTGTTTTTTCCCCTCTCTAAATTCATTGTAGGACATTCTGGTTGCATTTAATTCTACCTTATTTTAAAGATGTTATTTTTGAAATAGATTACATATGTTTTCTCACCTTCGTACTTTTACCCTGATACTTAAGAAGCACATATGCATACATTTAATTATAATCACTTAACAAATATGTCTTGAGCACCAAGTATATGTCAGACATGGTGTCTGGTGTTTACTCTTTTGTGTTTTATTTTAAGAAAATGATTCCATTAGAAGAGAGTGCATCTTCACCCCTCTTTTAACAGATACCTGTCAATTAGAAGTTTTTACTATGGTGAGACAGAGGGAAAGGTAATGAAAAAATGCTTATGAAAATATATAAGGTTCCACATTTTATATACATTCTTCAGGCCCCTGTCTGGTCAGTGAGGGTCAGTAGTTGAGTATGGCACTATGAACCAGAAGGTCACGGTTTGATACCTGGTCAGGACACATGCCCTGGTTGTGGGCTTGATCCCCAGTGTGGGGCATGCAAGAGGCAGCTGATCAATTATTGATGTTCCTATTGCTTTCTCCCTCTCCTGTCCTCTCTGAAATCAATAGAAATATATATTTAAAAGAGTTTCCTCAGACCCCTTCCAACTAATTTTATATTTAGCCCAAGAGCACAATCCCTGCAAAAACAAGACAA
Source organism: Pipistrellus kuhlii (assembly GCF_014108245.1). Classification (NCBI taxonomy): domain Eukaryota; kingdom Metazoa; phylum Chordata; class Mammalia; order Chiroptera; family Vespertilionidae; genus Pipistrellus; species Pipistrellus kuhlii. The sequence goes on from NW_023425584.1 coordinate 39,651,964, forward strand.
AACCTATAAATAGATCAGAGATTAGAGAATAAACTCTGTGGGCTTTAAACCAGATGTAAGAGCAGTCCGTGTGTCCTATACACACTACCTGCAGAATACACAAGAAGCCGTCTTTCTGGGCAGAAAAATAAATTTTGTAACTCTGAAACGTGGGGTGTGGGGATTACCCCCTTTAAGGTTCTTGCTACACAAAATTTGAAGAATAAAATTCTCATACTAAAAGAACTTGTTAGTAAAAGGATGGAAATTTATTGGAAGTAAGTACAGACCCCCATGCAGGGAGGGGTTCCCAAGTGTCTAACCCACAAAACCCCCTTTTCTAAGGTTTATAAAAGCTATAGTTCTTTGTCCCTTCATGCTCCCTTCTAATTGGACCCTATCCCCATTTTATGACCCTGTGTTTTTCCAATTGTTCACCCTTTTGCAGAATATTAGCTTCAAATTCCAATCCCCCCACTCCCATCTGCTTCTCCCCCTTATTTTGCAACGTTCTTCTATCTCTTGTGAACATACGGTTCTCTTTTTCCAGCATCTGTGGACATTTCTCTGTCTTGTGTGAAAGTATGTTTACTTTTCCCCCCATACTCTGTGACTCTTATTTATCCTCTGTGAATGCATGCCTTCCTCTCCCCTTATCCTGTGGCACTTTTCTCTTCTCCCAGCCCTCACCTATGCCTTCGCCCCCCCTATGGACCCTCTTTATTCCTAAGGCTCCCTAAACCTATTTTGTCCCTAGAATTCTTTTCACTATGAACATTAAAAGGTTAGAGGGGTTTCAGAAAGAAAGAAAAAGGAGCCAATGAGAGAATTCCAAACCAGTTTCCACATGTTTTTAAAATTGATTTTCATTGATTTCATAGAGGAGAAAGAAGAGGGATATATATATATATATTGATCAGCTGCCTCTTGCACATCCCTCACTGGGAATCAAACCCACAAACCAACAGTGACCTCCTGGTTCATAGATACACACTCAACCACTGAGCGGCACTGGCTGGGCTGTTTCCACATTTTAACTGAACCTTGAATCATGGATGGAACAGATTTAAATCAGCTAAAGGAATAAGAGCTGAACGGAGACCACTCAAGAAATATTTCTTGCTAAAATTAAAAGGAAAATGCTGAGAAAAATCACAGGACTCAGAAGCCTTATAATTTAACCTTTTCAGTATTCAGCATATAATCAAAATTAACTGAAATATGAAGAAACAAAAAATGTGACACATTCTCAAGATCAAAGAATTCCAATTGTGTCTAGAACTGAGATAAACAAGATAATTACAATAACAGGTAAACATCTTAAAGCACCCGCATCTGTTGTAACTTTTCTCAACTGACCATGGTTTCACTGAATGAAGATCTCAGCGGATAAATAGTAACAACAAAAGGAAGCCAAATGGACATAACTGGACAAAAAAATATATACATACATTATGAATAAAACACCAAGCAAACAAAAAGCTGGGATTGAGTAAAGATCAATGCTACCCTCGGGCTGTTATTCTTGCAGGAAAACCTGTGTAGGTCACATAACAATGATATGCAAATGAAACGGTGTTTCAGCCAGCATACAAGGTTTTCAGGCAAGATCATGCTTAGTGATCTCCTGTCAAAAGAAAGCTAACTTCAAAGTTTTCTCCTGCTAATTTGAGTTTTGAAGATATGAATAAAAAAGGAGTACTGTTAGAAAGGGTGAGAAAATGTTATTGAACAAGATTAAAGAGATAAGATGATGAAGCAGTTCAGTTCTCTCATTAGTTGTATTTTAAAATTCAAGACTGAATGTACAGGTCACAATGGCCACAGTCCTTTGAGTTAATAAATCTATTGTAATAATCATAACCTGCATTCTTTTTCCCATATGAACAACTGAACTTTTGCCTACATCTGTATTCATATGAAGAGCGTGCACTTATAAAAAATTAGGTAGCATCTTAATATCAGAATTTAAGAGTGAGACTAAATCAACTCATACATGATGAATGTGCTTTAAAAATAACAACAAAAAAAAGATATAGTTTATGGTATTTCAGGAGATGAATGATTCCTATTGGGTGAAAAAAATTGGGTAACTAAGAGGCTTGAAGATCTGCTAACCTGTCTTAGAGGATAAAATTAGTGTCATCCTCGAAGACTAGTACCTAGCAATATAGCTGCCAAATATAGAAGAATGCATCTACCTTTTTTTATATTCTGAAAGTTATCATTCTAATTTTGCTATTACCACCAATTTCATGATGTCATATATGCAGATATATTTTGAAGTAAACTTGTAAGTATATCAAGTGTGACTTCCTAGCCATCCTTGAGAAAAGCATTATGGAATTTTAATTCTATGACATAGAGAAAGATAATTTTTCTTGATTTCTCAGGGATCCTTCAAAAGTCCTAGTCTTCTAAAACTCTCCATGTGCCATGAGAATTGTACCTGTAAACATATGTGAGGTTAATTACACTGATAATTTGAGGGGTGATACAATCCTCCCTGGGAAAGCCAAAGGCTTACAGCTCAGACTAGCTCTAGCAGGTAAGGAAGACTAGAAGACCAGCTCCCTCGAGATTTACATGTCAAAAGGAATGAAGTCCTGGGATTTTGAGATGCTCTGGACTACCTGGATTCTGCTGAGATTTTATACAGAAAAAGAAAAACAGATTCAGACCATTTGAATTTCTAAGGAGGCTCACCTACTTCCCCTTCATAAGCAAAGGAAAACCATGTTAGCTCCACCTTTACCTGTGGAATACTTGACAACTTATCTAGAATATCTGTCATGGCTCTTTCTGTGTTACCCACCAGGAGTAAGCACTGGGACAAGGGAACCAAAATATATATCAACTGTGGAGTAATTAATAAGTAATCCAGCCTTTATTCAAAACATCTCCTGTTCTGATAAAAATTAATGTGGATAGCTCTAGCTGGTTTGGCTCAGTGGATAGAGTGTCAGCCTGCAGACTGAAGGGTCCTAGGTTTGATTCAGGTCAAGGACACATGCCCAGGTTGTGGGCTCGATACCTAGTAGGGGGCATCAGGAGGCAGCTGATCAATGATTCTCTCTCATCATTGACGTTCTACCTCTCTCTACTTTTCCTTTTCTCCCTGAAATCAATTAAAAATATATTAAACATTTCTGAGAATTAAAAAAGAATAAACAATTAATGTGGACAAAATTAATAAAGATGTATATTAAAAGCCCAATATAAAAACATTGTCAAAATATCCACCAGAAAAATGATACCAAATTAACTTTCATACCAAATTGTCAGGAGTACACATTACACAAATATAATCTAATATATTAATAATCTTAATATACTAGTAGCCCTCTGCATGAATCAGTGCGCCAGGAGCTTGCCTGTAGCTCGCTGCCGCTCTCCTGCAGCTCTCCCTATCTCCCATCCCCCCACCTCATAGCTTGCTGCCCTGTTCCCTCCTGTAGTTCTCCACCACCCACTTATAGCTCACTGCCCACCCTCCTGCTGATCCCTGATCCGGTTGTTATGTGTTCAGTCATGCTTCATGGCTTAACAACCATTTGCATATTGCATCTTTATTATATAGGATATAATATTACATAATACATAATATATCTATGTATTTAAATAACTATATATTTAATATATTGAATTTATCTGAGTCCAGGATATCTCTATATCTATTCCAGTTTGGCCTTTTTTTGGCTTTCTTTCCCCCTCTCTCCCCTCCAACTATTTTTCATTATTTACCTATTTACTCTTTTCAAAGAAATTCTGTGTGTGTGTGTGTGTTTCTAATTATTCTTCATTTTTCCTAGATGTGAGGATTAGAATAACTAAGTTCCCTCATCTTTCAATGTTATTTCTCAAAATGTTGCAAGAAAATTGTGAATTTATATGAAGACACAGGATTAGATTAAAGTTGTAGATGAGGTCATGTTATGAAGTAAGAATATGAATAGTCTATACAATGAGGAAGAGAAAACTAGGACTTTTAAAGATAATATGATCAATAGAAGGGAAAAAATAATGGATCTATGGAAGGAATAATAATATACTAAGTACTGATCTGGAAGAATGGGTGCCAAAGAATAAATGAAGAACAGGATTATGAAATGTGAACAATAATGTCAAGTTCTAAAGACATTTCATCATTTTCTCAATTAGCTAATTAATGCATATTTTTGGCATTACTATGTTTCAGGTTCTAAAGAAAATAATATAGATTTCTAATCTTAAATAGGCTAAAGTTGTTCTTGTGTGAAACCTTTGTACATAATGCAGGGGAGATGGTTTCTACTCAGACTTTCTGTTGCTGGAATGAGGTTAGGCATTAGAAGACATGAAGGAACTAGTATATCTAAGATTGGAACTATGTCAATAGTTTCAAAGGCTAAATGATCCCTGTTGATTTAGTTTTAGAAAATTACTGAAGCCCTTTAAAAAAGTTGTAAGTTGGGGAACAAGACAGATTCAGATAAGTGACTGAAGTAGAGGGTAGATACCGAGGGCTAAGCACGCATTCTCCGGCTGACAAAGTACATAGTGTTCCCTACCTGACACAGATGTTACTGATGTCTCCCTGACTGGCTAACATAACCCCCTGATCAATGCTGTGCAGCCTAAGCTGTGTACTATGTCTATGCATAGTCAAATAGTGTAAAACGTTTATTCTTCTTTTTACATCACAAGCCTGGCATGACTTACTAGCATCGTCCCACATGGAATTAGAAACAGACAGTGTTAAGAGTGTATTTGAATATAAATAGTTTCGTCTGATATTTTCTTAATGTAAATAAAGCAATTAAAATATTCATAATTTTAATATATAATTTATTCAGTGAAAATCAATATACTGAGAAACAAATTTATCTACCAAAGGCACTGCTAAGATACCAGGATGGGAGCACTGCAATGATAAAGTCTTGCAGTTTGGTAAAACATGGCCTTGAGTCTGGAATCTACCATTTATTTGCTTCATGACCTTGGATATATGACTTATAGCATCGTGTGTTTGAAATAAGACAATGCAAGTTTACTTTTTGATATAGACATAATGATATGAAAATGCTTTTGGTGCTTTCTTTTACATTTTGGGTGTTCTGCATTGTTGCCCTTAGAAAACTTTGTCTTGCTTTGCCTATTTACACTAAAAATATAGTTTTTCTTTGTTTGCAGGTCAAATACAATATATGGTGACAAAAGAAGATTGGACTTTAGATGGTAAACACATAATGCCATATACAGAGGCTGTATCATAGAATTGTACACTTTAAATCAATATACTTTTATTAAGCAATGCTACCCCTATCAATTTAATGAAAAACTAGCATTTTTAACCACCGTCTCATCATTGTCCAGGTACACTACACACTGCCATTTTTTTCATTTCTAGTAATTCTAATATTTATTCTCAAGGAGGGTGACTTTTGAAACTTCCCTTGATAAAGGCTTATAATGTATCTTTTCTAATCAGTCATTTCCAAGTAAACTGTAAGTAGAAAAATACAATACCTAACCAAAGACCTACTAGTACATTCTTTTCCTCAGAATACTTTAAAGTTACTTTACTTATTCAGTTTTCTACTATATGACATACCTCTTATCTCTTATTGGCACAGCCAGTCATTTTTTTTTTTTTTTTTTTTTTTTTTAGCAAATCCTGTTACACATTCCCCATCTCCCACCCACCTGATATATTAGAAAAAAATATTCTTCTAAAAGATATCTTATGATTTTGGTAATTATGAGTTAATTTTTAAAGTCTTTTACCTTTATTTCTTTCTATCTAAATTGATTTTAAAAATCTTTTTACCTGCATTTCTGTCTTAGTATGGTGCCCGACATATATTTGATATATACTGAATAAATACATGTTGATTGCAACCTTTATCCTAGTAGATGAAAGAACATTTTTGGGTTTACAAATCTGAACATAAAGCATAGACTTGTATAGTTGTGGTGAAAAGGATAATCTCTACACATTAAGAAAGTATTAAAAACTCTCTCATTTGAAAAACTTAGCCTGATTTTGTGAAGTAGGTTTTCTTTTAAATCATCGATTAAGTTTCTGTAAAACTATTATGTAAGGGGGCACTAATAGCTCAAGAGTTCAAAGACACCAAAAAATATTTTAGATCTTTTTATTTAAAAGAAAACAAAGGATTATTTAGTAATTTCTTTCAAAACATACAGTAATGCTATAACAGTGAAAAATCTATTTACTAAGCTGGTATTTCTTTTATTGCTTTCCAAATAAACTTGCAAATGAGGTAAAATCAATTAAAGTTAATAGAGATTTGAAGGGAGAAAAATAGGGAAGAAAGCAAAACAAATCTCATGATGAAATATTGGTTAAAAATGCAGTAGGTTTTTCTTCTTAAAGAGAATGTAAATAACATCCAATTTATTCCTCACATTATTTAAGATCCAAGAGAGAAAATGTTTGTGTTCACAGTGATGACTTGTCTTTTGTTCTCTAAAGGTGACTGGCACTTCTGCTGGACCTCCTAAACAACTGAGATCCACAGACATGCAGCAGATTTTATTTTTTCGATCAAAAGTTTTTTATCCAGTTTTTGTTATCATGCACTTTTGACTTTGTAGTACTGAGATTTCACAGCCTCACTTAAGAATGTTTTTTTTTTTTTATCATTTTAGATGGGGATACTCATCTGCAAGTATAGTTGAGCCTGTAATCATGGAACACAAAATCAGGGTGGCTGATCAACACATAGGAAAATTGGGGGAACAACAAAAGCTAGAATGTAGCTGCAATTACAGCATCACATCATTAGGAAATTAATTCTGAATTCTCCTCTATGACCTTTGAATCATTACAAGAAATAGTGATTACATCCAACAAATATTTAATTTTCATATCTATACCTGTAGTATTAAGTTTAATGTTCTCAAGCTATATAAATGCCTAAATTGATGGAGCTCTTTACAGACTAAGATTACGATTTTTGTGAGAAGTGAATTAAATAATGATACAATGGTGAGAATCAAAATTTAAACAAATCAATATTGTGGGGCTGAGATTTGAACAATTAATTAATAGTCCAGTCACCTATCTACCTACAGTAAAAGAAGGCTGTGTAACTGGTTGTTTTAATGTATGTGACCCCTCAAGGCTAGTATTTACTATACATTTCCCCAAATGTCTTTGTCATCTTGGAAAAAACAAGAGGAAAAGAGGTAGACAGGCATAGCTGAAAAAAGAAAGAGAGCAAAAATTTAATCCCTGGAATCATTAATCTTAGAATCAACATCAGTTAGGGCTTATAATGATATACTCTATAAACTGTTAGGTTTCTTTTTAAAAAAATATATTGACTTCTTTACAGAGAGGAAGGAAGAGGAATAGAGAGCCAGAAACATCAACCAGATGCCTCCTGCACACCCCCTACTGGGCGTGTGCCCACAACCAACGTACATGCCCCCTACCAGAACCGAACCCTGGACCCTCCAGTCCAAAGACCAAGGCACTATCCACTGAGCCAAACCGGCTTCAGCACTGTTAGGTTTCTTATTAGCATATTAAATACCTATCTGGTTATTCCTTGCTACAAAAACACTGTCTCTGTACCTCCCATAACCAGAAACTTTAATTTTATTTATCAATAATACAAATTATAAGTATATATATATATATATATATATATATATATATATGATAATAGAAATATGCATATATAATGTTAATTCCATGAAACAAATATAAAAATCAGATTTATTATGTCTCATTTTCATTTTGCATATTAGGAGATAAGATACCACAAACACCACTGTTGGGCTATGAAAGATACATTTCTCTTGATTTTCAGGACGCAAGCTGTCAGAGAGCCCAATGCTTATCTAGAAAGCTCCATACCACTTTCAATCATGGGAAAGACTTTTTAGGATCAAATGAAATAAAGGTTCAAATTGTGTCTCAACTTATTGTACCTCCATCAATGTACTGGCCCTCACAATTCTTCTCTACCAGTCACTCTCTTTTAAGAAGCTTCTCAGTTTACTGTATTCATTATCATGTCTTTATTTTTGTTTCATTAATTCCTGTTGTCAGTTTACTGTCCTTGGTTATCTGAAAGAGATTTTGTGCTATTTCATCAACCCCTACTCCTTCTTTCTGGTTTAACTTTATAAAATTTTCTTGAACAGGAATGTTAAAACTATGACTTTTATTTCCAAAATGGATTAGAACTTCCTTTGACCTTCAAAACAAGAACTACAAGTGAAAAGCATACAAATCCTCAGATTTACACATTGTTCATCATAGTTTGCATTTTTAAAACATCAATCCTGAGTCCATGGTTCTGTGACTTAATGATAAATTGCTTCTCATCTGTGATTACAATCTCAGGGAACATGGTTTTTTCAGTATAAAACATGTCAATCAAATTAGCCAATATCTAAATCTCTTCCTGATTATCTATCATTCTTTCACTCATTGTGCTTCTAAGTTATTACTTCTATACTCAGGAGCATTTAGAGCTAATATTTATTTATTTCTGAGTCTTATAGCATGGTTATGGACTCTGTAATCTAGTATCTCTTATTAAGTTATTATATTTTCCTTAGATTCACTTATATTTTGAATAATGGGGTTTTGAATATTTATTTCCATTTAAATTTTACTGAATAAAACCTTACTGTTCTAGCATTTCAGTATTAAAGATTATTATTATACTATTTTTTTCTTTTTCTTTTTTTAGTTTCTAATAAACACAATGCTGTTTTGCCAGCATCTGTCTAACCATCATCTTAAATCTAATCCAGGTGGTTAAATAGCTGGCTTAAAGATTTTTTTTTCCTTTTGTATATTTACTGTGTAGAAGTACTCTGATAATTTTTCTAAAACTCCCATAGTATATTGCATGCAGAACTGTCTAAATTATAAAAGGCTGCAGACTTTTTATGCTCAAGAATTAAATTCTATCTTACTTAAACTAAACCAAGTTATATTGCTCTGGGTGACTACTCATCTTTATTAATTTCGCTCTGAATGAGCACACATGATATTCTGGATCAGAGACAAATTTATTCTTATCACTTCACAGTAAAGAATAAGTGAGTTGGCCCCTTTGTCCTGATGCTTTCTCCTGGCATGAGGTGATGAGAATCAATAGCAATTTTTTCCTATAAAAGTAGCTGTGCACTCCACAGATAAGAGGCTGGGGAAACACAGTATGTCCTGCTTAGGAGAGGAAGGAGGCGGCTGTCCCCTTCCCCCCTGAAAAGGTCTTCTTGGAAGAGTAATGAGACACAGTCCTTCCTCCAAAACTCTCTAGTATCCAGAAAGTTCAATGTGTCTCCGCTTTTATGGCATCGAAATGTCTTCACATTCTGTATCTCCATCCCTTGTGACATATAGCTATCTCTGAAGATAACTCTCCAGGGTGCTCCCCTCAGAGCTGAGCCTGGGCACAGAGTCAAGGCTGCAACCAATTGGTTCGCCCAGGGTGGCAAGATAAATTTGTGTCATCCCTTCAAATAAAAGCAATTCATTAGATGTTTAAAAATCAAATTCTCACGGTATGTGAAGAAGCTTGGGAGACGAGAGCTATTGTCAACAGCACTGAGAAATCCAGCGAAATATGTTTCCCTATAAAAATGTAAACTCATATGGCTTCAGTGCGATGATAAGTCTATAGCAGTCTTTGCTTTGTAAAGATAAACCCAGAACACACTAACCTCCAGCATCTGGGGGGTTTGACTGGCCTCGGCTGGATTGAGCTAATTGGCGTTGGACTTAGTGATAGGTCTGTATTTTCGCTGGTTTTTCATTAGTTCTCTTACAACTCCTGCAACCAGGAGGTTAGCATAAGAAGCAATTCTCCTGAATCACAGGATAGCAAGCAAAAACTCCCAGAACCTTTTGCATTTTCAGCCTAAGCTAGCAATTTGCACATCATCACTTTTGCTTTGTTTTCCTGCCCAAAGCAATCCACATGGTTGATCATGACATCAAAGGCATAAGCACTGAAAAAATCACCTACCATGTTCTCTAGAAATGAGTAAAAAATATATATAGAAAGTGGAGGCAAAGAGAGAAAAGGAAGCTTTGCCCACAGAGGGCCCATGTGTCATGTTTGTCGTGGACTAAAGAGGATTTGCCCTCCAGGACTAGCAATGGAGAGGTGCTGGTGCTAAGGGGTAATAGTTGACCTGGGATATTTGATTAACTCTGACATTTGTGTTACATGAATACAGACTACATGTGGTTATATCATTTATTCTTTCAGACACAATTAATATCAGATTCAATATTAGTTGTTTTGAAATGTACATATGCTTTAAAGTGCAGAAAATTAAAACCATCACTGTGAGAGAATAAATATACAAATAGGTAATTGCCAGACCATAAATAAACACAAAACTATGACTACATAACCTTTACTGCAACCAGCCCAGAAGCCAATCAAACTTCTGTATGCAGCCGTCAACCCCAAAGGGTCTGGACTTGGTCAATAACTGCTAGTTCCCCTGTTTTGCCATTTATTATTCTGCATATAAGGTCTTCTTTCCTAGGTGCACTGCACAAGAAGCCTCATAAACCAGAGTTCTCTGTCTCTTGAAGAATTACCTTCCATTGGTCATCCTCAGCTTTTACAGTTGGTTTTTTTAAGTATATTTTATTGATTTTTTACAGAGAGGAAGGGAGAGGGATAGAGAATTAGAAACATTGATGAGAGAGAAACATCCACCAGCTGTTTCTGCACACCCCCTAATGGGGATGGGCCCACAACCAATGTAAATGCCCTTGACCGGAATCGAACCTGGGACCCTTCAGTCCACAGACCGATGCTCTATTCACTGAGCCAAACTGGTTTCAGCTACAGTTTGTTTATTTGTTTGTTTGTTTGCTCATTTCAAATAAGCACCCCCTCAGCTATACTGAAGTATAACCAATAAAATTGTAATATATTTACTTTTTAAAATATATTTTTATTGATTTCAGAGAGCAAGGTAGAGGGAAAGAGAGATAGAAACATCAATAATGAAAGAGAATCATTGATCAGCTGCCTCCTGCATGCCCCCTACTGGGTATCAAGCCTACAACCCAGGCATGTACCCTGATCAGGAATCAAACATGTGGCTTCCTGATTCATAGGTCAATGCTCAACCACTGAGCCACACCACAGGCTGGGCAAAATTATAATATATTTAAAGTGTGCAATGTGAAAATATGATTGTTAAAAAATATCACAATCAAGTTAATACATCCATAACTTCATATAGTTAATTTTTTTATGTGTGTGTGTGTGTGTGTGTATACTTAAGATCTACTCTCAGCAAATTCCAAGTACACAATACAGTGTATGAACTGTAGTCACTAGGCTGTACATTAAGTCCTCAGAATTTGAAATTATATTTTTTCAAAACTTTTCTGAGCCACCCTCAGAATGAAATGAGATTAATGTTAGCAGTAGCTATTAGACTAACGGATGTGTAAGATTGCCATTTACTTGCCATGAATCATTGAAATATTTTATTTCCATAAAGCTTTTATTATTCAGTTAATTATTTTACATTTGCTCACAATATCTAGTTTCTAGCTAACTTTCTCTTCTAGTACTAGTTTCTGTTTTCACTACCATGGCCATTTTACAGAAAGTGCTAATGCTTTTTGCCTAACTCTTGACTGCTGGGAAAACACACTCTTGTGACTCACCCCTCTTATCATGCTCTCTTCCTGATCAGTCACAATAAATTCTATGTTTTGGGCCATAATATATAAGAAGATCTCCTGAACAAGTCACTTCTCATAAAAGGAACACATTAGATTTTCTGTGCTTTATTTGATGATAAAACTTATATTTTGTTAAATTCTGTCTATCTAACATTACATACAAAATTTATCAATGAACAGGTGTATAAATCATTATGTATATTAGATTATTTACATACTGTAGGCCCGATGCATGAAATTCGTGCACGTGTGTGTGTGTGTGTGTGTGTGTGTGTGTGTGTATCCTTCAGCCCAGACTTCACCCTCTCCAACTCTCCAATCTGGGACATCCCTCTCATAATCCAGGATTGCTGGCTCCCAACCATTTACCTGCCTGCCTGATTTCCCCTAACTGCCCTCCCCTGAAGGCCTGGTCACCCCTAACTGCCCTCCCCTGCTGGCCCAGTTACCCCTAACTGCCCTCCACTTCAGGCCTAGTCTCCCTCAAATGCCCTCCCCTGACAGCCTGGTTGCCCCTAACTGCCCTCCCCTGCCAGCCATTTTGTGATGGCCATCTTGTATCTACATGGGGGCAGCCATCTTTGACCACATAGGGGTGGCCATTTTGTGTGTTGAAGTGATGGTCAATTTGCATATTACTTTTATATTAGATAGGATATATATACAAATTTTTGTTGAAATAAAAGTAACCTTCAAAAGCATGTAAATGTACAGCTAAATAAATTATGAAAAAACAGTTAACCACTATACAATGAGAAAAAGCACTTTACCAGATCCCTCAAGCTCATGCTCATATTTCTTTTCAATCAGAACCTCTTTCCTAGTCTCCCAAGGAAATAGCTAAATTGATTTTGAAACCAATTCATGGCCATTTTTTATTTTTATAAATATATATTTTGTTGATTTCTTTTTTTTTACAGAGAGAAAGGGAGAGGGATTGAGACTTAGAAACATTGATAAGAGAGAAACATCAATCAGCTGCCTCCTGCACACTCCCTACTGGAAATGTGCCCACAACCAAGGTACATGCCCTTGACCAGAATGAAACCTGGGACCCTTCAGTCTACAGGCCAACACTCTATTCATTGAGTCAAACAGGTCAGGGCCATAAACATTTTTTAAATGTATCTTTATATAAATAATATTATAGAGTATGTTGTCTTTTGGCTTTTTTCACTAAATATTGTCTTTGCAATACATATATGGAGCACTCTTTGTTTTTTGAGTCAAAGTGTCTTGACCCAGGACTGAGTGCTGCCTAGAGGTCAGCTAGTTTCTCTTCATGAGCAGCGGATGTGCATTGCATGCTTTACATATATTACACTTCCCTTTTCAGGCTCCCGCACTATCAGCCACTGTGCATCGGCTCAAATCACCCCAGACTAAGTACCAGACAGTTAGGGACATCTGTGCACCAGAAACAGCTGACCTTATTCAAAACAGCCAATCCATAGGACCTAAAAAAACCTGGCTAACCCCATCTCACTTGCCAAACACAAGCTACCCCTCCAGCTCAAGCTTGCTGTTACCCTGTGCCTGGGGCAGCATCTATGAGGCTACATTGAAGTTGTAAATAAAATAAAAAAATATTCCTTTCATCTATCCCAGGGTCACTGTGCCAAGTCTCACCATCTAAAGAATCTTCAGGTGTTATAAAACAATAGTTACTGTAGATATAGTATACCCATTCTTGCATAGTCTTTCATTTTAAAAATGTGCTAAAATTTATTTATATTATAACATTAATTCATGTTTGGGGTTTTATTTGAGGTAATTGCAAATAATTTTGTTAAACATTCTTGGTCATAAATTTTTATGGTATATACCTAGCAGTAAACTTGCTACATTATATCATCTTTAATAGGAAATGGCAGTTTCCCAAGTGGTTTTTTAATTAATTGTCATTCACATGAACATAAGATGATGCCTGTTATTGCTCCATAACACTCGGTATTCACAAGGGCAATAAATTTCAGCAATTATCAGAGGGTAGAACATATTAGTTTTAATTTGCATTCCCCCAGATAACAAATACACTTGGGACATTTTTCATATTTTACACTTAATTGCATATCATTTATGAAGTATTATTTCAAGTCTGTCCATCATTGTTCTCTTGGATTTTGTCTTTTTCTTGTTCTTTAGTAATTTTTTTTTTAATAATAAACGTGTCTTTTCTTGTTACATGCATTACAATTACACTCTTTCCCTCCATGTCTTACCTTTCCTTTCACACATTTATATTTATTAAGGAATATAAATTCTTCATTTTAATATAGGGAAATTTAGACTTTTTTGTTTTAAGTTTGCTTTTTTCGTTTGATTTTAAAGGAATATTATCCCCCATGGTCATTAAAATAACCTCACATTATCTTTTAGGGCAGTGGTTCTCAACCTTTCTAATGCTGCAACCCTTTAATATAGTTCCTCATGTTGTGGTTACCCCCAACCATAACATTATTTTTGTTGCTACTTCATAACTGTAATTTTGCTATTGTTATGATTCATAATGTAAATATCTGTGTTTTCTGATATTCTTAGGCTCTACAGCTGTGGTTCTCAACCTTGAGTCTTGACCCACAGGTTGAGAACTGCTAGCGGGGTCACTGAAGACCAGAGAAAGAGTCAGGGCCTGATTTGCAGCTACTGCAGAGGCTATTGATCAGGCCCAGAGATAGGCCCAGAGAGAGAGGGTGGTGGGTCATGTAGAGAATCTGAGGGCCTAAAGGAAGTGCCTCTTCAAAATCCAGAGACAGCTAATGGCTGCCTAGGAGGTGGAGCTTTTATTGCTGACTGGCATATAAACTGACCAATCATAACATAATCTGGGTGAACTGTAAGGAGCCAATGGCTGCCTAGGAGTCAGAGCTTTTTATCTTGAGTGGCATATAAATCAACCAATTAGAACCTAATCTGGGTGAACTGCAAAGGCAGAATCTAAGATGGGGGCTGAGGAAAGGTTTTAAGGGCAATAGCTGTTTGGTGTAAGCTGTAAGAAAGTGGTTTAAAGTTTTAATAACTGGTTTTTAGTATAGTGCATATGGCTGGCTATCAGTCCAGATATAGGGCTTATGTATTTTTGTCTGCCAAAAGCACTTCTTCCTGATGAAAAAGGCTCCCCTCCCCCCATTAAAGAAATTCTATCCTATGTAATTTATCTATACTACTAAAAGGGCAATATGCTAATTAGACTGGGTCAATCGGCCATCTTCCAGAAGTCCAATTTTCTTCCAGACAAAGCCATGGTGGTGGGGGCCAAGGCAGAGGCAGTTAGGGTCAAGTTCAGGCTGGCAGAGGCTTAGGGTTGATCAGGCCCTCACAGAGGGTAAATGGGGGCAATGAAGCTGGCAGGAGAGGGAAGTTGGGGGTGACCAGGCTGGCATAGGAGGTAGTTTGGGGTGAGATCAGGCTGGCAGGCAAGAGCATTTGGGGGTAAGATCAGCCTGGCAGAGGAAGGCAGTTGGGAGCATTTAGGCCATCAGGGGAGGTCCATTGGGGGTGACCAGGCCAGCAAGGGAGGCAGTTGGGGACATTAGGCAGGCAGGCAGATGAGTGGTTAGGTGATAGTGGTCCTGAATTGCAAGAGAGATTCAGACTGCTGGTTTAGGTCCAATTCCACAGGCCAAAGGGTCTCAGATTGTAGAGATTGCAGGCCAGGAACACCCCCAGCTGTGCACAGATTTCATGCACTGGGCCTCTAGTTCTTTATATATTAATTGACTGGTTTGCTACTATTTTGTTGAGAATTTTATATTGGTGTTTAGGGATTTAAGTTTTATTTTGTGCTGTCTGTAACATTTGGTACCTATTTTATACTGGTCACCTAAACATTTTAAAAAACATTTTCATTTACTTATTTTCTGTGTGACTATATAAGGTTGTTGTTACTTATTCCATAACATTTTAGGAAAAGATACTAACTCAAGTAACACCATTTGAACTTCATCATAAAATTTTTAAATGTGAAGTTTAAAAGAAGAAATATTATCATTTTCTTTGTACTATATATCTATAATAATCACACCCCTTTTACTCATGATATTGGTTATATGCTCCATTACTGTATTTTTGCTTTATTAATTTTGTTATTTTTTATCAAAGTTAATAGTGCTTTAAAATGTTAAATTTTATCATTCTATACATTCAATGGAATATATTTTCCATTTCATTAATTTCCACTCTCAGCTTTATTGCCTTAGTTCTCTTTCTCATTCTTTCAATTTCTCTTTCTCCATCTCTCCTCTCCAGAATTTCTTAATTTCCCTCTTAAATCCATCAACCACACTCCTTTCAAGTGCACTTTTAATAAAAATCAGTCACATGGATCTTTCTCTGTTCAAAATCATTGATGGCTATTTATTGTATGTTGAATCTTCTTGGTATGATGCCAGACCTTGAACTATTCCCCATCTAACACCCCTTCTATATCATTTGAATTGTCTAGCTACTTAACATTAGAAATTATTAGTTATTTATCCTATTTTATGTCTCCGCTTTTACAGATCTGGAAACCTCTTTCTTCCTGTTTAGACTCATACTTGTTCCTTGAGTTTCACTCCCAGTGTTCCCTGAGTTCTTAAAACTGGAAATATCCCAGAGGAAAGGCAGAGCAGTGTGGGTGGGCAGAAAGATATTAACCAATGAATTTATATGCAGATATGCATAACCCATGGACACAGACAATAGTGTGGTGAGGATCTGGGGTTGTGTGACTGTGTGGCGGCAGATGCACATAAGGGGTCAAGGAAGGCGGGGGTAAGGGAACATATGTAATACTTTCAACAATAAATATTTTTTAAATAAAATTATTATTTAAAACAGTTGAAACAAAACAAACAAACAAAGTGAAAGTAGTACCCTGAACCAGGCTTTTGTAACATTTTATGAAAACATGTAATTTCAGTCCTAATAACCATGTTGTAATTCTTGAGACTTCTCTGTATTTCCCAGTAGGTGCTCAAATAAATTTATCTCTCCCTAGCGGTTAACAAAGAGCTTAGAGCACATGTGTGAAACACAAGGCCCGCGGGCCAAATCCCTCCCGCCAGGCCTTGAAATGTGGCCCGCACCGCGCTGTCATCACTGCACTCCGCTGTGTTTCCATCACAATGACAGTTTATGACTGTTCAGTAAACCATTCGGCCCGCGATTTAGGCTGGATTTTAGATTTTGGCCCCTTCTCTGATTGAGTTCGACACCCCTAGCTTAGAGAATAGGTCAGGCTCTCAATATATGTTAAGAACATTTGTGAATGAATGCATGTCTTTGGAATTCAAATACATGGAAAATATTAGCTTTGCATGTTATATTTATTTTTCTATCAATAGAATTCATTAGAATATCTACTTAATATTTCATGATATTCCCTTGAATCATGCTTGATATACTTTTAAAATGGTGGACATTTCAAAATTTCTAATTAATTTTTTAGAAGTTTAATTTTACTTTAAGTATTTCATGAAGACATACAAGCAATCTTTAAAATATAACAATATGCATTTCTTAATTGTTATGAAATCTTTCTCTTCTTGGAAGTGTCTAACTGTACTGAGATTTTAGAGTTATCTTAGTTATATGTCTTATTTTAAATGTATATATGCAGTAGAGGGCTTTGTGGTCAGTCAAAATTTTAGAGTAAATACATGTCCCCAACTATTAATAGATATAGTGATTTATAATAAATGGTTGATTATCCTAATCAAAAGGCTCAACTCACCAGAGACTGAGTGTCTTTCTGTGAACTGATAAAAATAGTTTGCTAGAATTAAAACTTGATTTAATTTTGTGGATTTTAGGAAACCACAGACACTCTGCATATTCTAACTAACAAATACCTAAGGCTTTTGTAAAATACTCATTTTACTCACAAGTTAGGATCTGATAATTGACCAAAAATATAGTAAATACACAAAGTTTATTTTATTTAGATTTTTTAACAAAAGTTTTGTTATATATATTTGCATTAAAGATTAAAATAATCTATCTTTTACTGAATTACTGTAATATTTCAGATAAACACATCCAGGAATCAAGGTCAGCCTTTTTTTTTTTTTTTTTTTTTTTTTTTTTACTGAAACTGTAATTACAATAATTACATCATCTTCGGTTTTCAGCAAAAAGCTTCTATTTAAATGTGCTGTCCTATTATCTATGTGTTCCATTACAGATTGAATGTTATGCCCATCACAACAGCAACCATAACTCATTCAACTTGTTTTTTGCCTTTTCCCATTATAATTAGCATATGCATTTCCCCTTCTCATGCTCCTTTCATTTTCATTCCAATATCATGATATTAAACAACCAATAATATTCTAGATTTAAATAAGAGTTTTATTTTTAAAAGTAGGTTATAGATTTGGCTCTTTTATTTTTGAATCCAGCTCTATTTCTAATCCTACTTATAACAAAATACAAAAAGGAAGAATAGACTATTATCTAATTATTAAGGCCATCAATGATGGTGTTAATAAAGTGCAGGTGAAGGTTACAGTTAAGAATAAAAATATTTAGAATACACATTTCTGCTTATACATTGGTGTTTTACACCAATAAGCTTCCTTTGTAAATGTTTACCCTCATCTTAACATAGTGTGTTCCTAAATTCTTACCTTCTTTTCCCAATTTAAAAAGAAATGTTGTTGCATCCTCTCTCAGAATATATCACTTTACTTTAGCACTAAATTAATAATAGAATCTCGATAACTGAAGGTCTAATATAACTCTCTTTCTTATGGATAAATAAAATAATACCGAAACTTAATTTTCTCCATTACTTCAAAGATGACTGTTTAAATTAGTAAATTATAAATCAAATTGGAACAATTTGGTAAAAATACTTTCACCAGTTATCTACTCATATGTGGATATGAAACGAATGTGTTATGTAAACCTCACCACGATCAGTGTTAGGTTAACATTTCAAAGTCTTCAAATATTCCAGGACATTATATGCAAATTAGGCCGGGACACCAAAAGTCACAACTGGTCAGGATGAGTCTGCGCATGCAGGTGAGGCCCAGAGCTGAGACAGAGAGGTGGTGGTGGTGGGGGGGGGGGGGGGGTTTGCCATGTCGGCTCAGTGTCCCTGGAGCAGACACAGGCTTGGGGGGGAGGAGGGGGGGCGCGCCAGAGCCACTGCACCAGCTCAGGCAGCCCCAGAGCAGACACAAGCAGGGCGGCCCTGCTCCAGCCATAGCACACCAGCAATCCCGCCTCTAAGCTTGAGCTGCAGAGGAAACACCTTTTCTGACTGCTCATTGATTAAGCTCCTGGTATACCATTCACAGTGTTCTTGGTATCTTGGGTAATAAGAATCCAAAAAGGTGATCTAGGGTTTTTCCACCTCATTCCTGGAGGAACAAATGAAGGTCCGAGGGGCTAATCCATGTTTCTCTCTCATCGATGTTTCTAACTATCTCTCTCCCTCCCTCTCTGTAAAGAAATCAATAAAATATATTTAAAAAACAAAACAAAACCACCTCAATGCCATTTTATTCTGCTAAGTAAAACCTTCACTACATTTTTTAATTAAAAAACAACACTTTACATATTGACATGCACAACTCCCTCTACTAAGCAACAATAGCTTTGAGGCTGAGAGAATGGTACTGTGTTAGTAAGACCGTGTCAAGCCTAACATAGGAATACCTGAATGTATCTGAAATGTAACAGATAAATGATGTCTCTTCTTAATTAAAGATAAGACACTTGATAGAAAATTTATGTTAACGTTTTATTTTATTTTATATTTTAATACTAATGCATATGGAACTCATGATAATGAGAAGAGTAAGTAAATATAGAAAAAAATGCACCAGTAAATGGAATTAATTTACTTAACTCTTTGATTGAAAGTTTAAAAAATGCATCTCCTAGGGGATTTTTATAGAAAGAAATGTAATTATGGATTATAATAGGAAAGATTGGAAGATGAGGGCATAGTGAAGAATTGCATACAAATTGACTCATTGCAAACATGTTCTGAAAATGCTTCTTAAGAAACCATCACTGTATTTATTGTTCACAGAACATATATTTTATTCCTTTGCCAAAGATGTAATATGGTATTTTTATAAAAAAAAAAACAAAACAAAAACTAATTCCTGAGATTTCTAATAATCTTCAACTGGAGGCAAAACAGTAATTAGAGATATGTGGGTATGGTATCAAAGTACCTGGGCTTAAAGGGTTCAGAACTCTCGGATCTCAAAGGCATTATAGATTCTAATTATCTCCTCATTGTTCATTCTTCTTAACATGCTCTCTGTCTCTCTTCTCCAACCCTTTTCTTCTTTCCTTTCTTTCATTTTTCTTATTTTTAACCAGGTTCAAAATCCTTGTGAGCAAAACTTTTAAGGGAATATTAAGTGATAGTATGGAATCTAAAAATATTAATAAGAAAGCCTAAAAAAAAAAAAAAAAAAAAGCTCTGATTCCAAAAAGGTCAATCTTAATTTTTCACTGAAAATGAATCACCTTCAGGGATATGATTTTCAAACTGTTAGCAGGAAAAGAAAAAGTAGTGAATGAATTAAAGGAATTTTAATGATAAAAATAGTTAGTATGCATCTGTTTTGGGAAATTCAATTCTCATACAAATAAGTCATTTTAATTATGTGGTTTGTGTAAAGAGGCTTTAGTTTGTGAAACATTTAAGTGCTTTCTGTACTATTTCACCATTTCCACCACATTTCTCTTCTATTTGCATGTTCCTTTTAAATGCTACCACCATTTCTCTTCATTTTATATCCTCCTCTTTCATTTTCATTTTATATAACATTTTTAAAGTGTTAGCTAATGTTTCCAATCATGCTTAGTAGCCCTTTGTCTGAAATGTCCACCTTGTGGAAGTGAAGTATATGACTTGTAAATACAAATAGTATTTTCACAGCATCATTTGTACGTGTTGCCTTAAACACACACACACACACACACACACACACACACACACACCTTTCTTTATCATTATGATGGACTTGCTCCATGGGGTGACCCTATAGTTCACAACTGCATTTAAAATTCACTCTCTGAAAATGTTCACAGATGAAAGTGGCCACTCTTTATCAAATCTGTGAATTTAACAGATACCTATTTAGAAAGGTTGTGGATGCCTTGTTGAAACCAAAATGCAGCATTCAGGTCTGAGTTCATTGTCTCGCAAAATTGAAGAAGGAAGTCAAGGACAAGAATGCTTTTGAGATAGGTGGACTCTCTGTAGCAAGGAGCAGCAGGAAGAAGGCTTAACGTGGGTTACTCCTGAAGCTTCTTTGTCTCAGGTTCTGAAGTCCCCCACCCCTTAAGCCAGTCCTGGAAAAGGTGCACCTGGGTTCCAGGAGACCCAAAAGCAGGCTGGTGTCCTGAGCTTCCATCCCATGTTGCAGCTTGGAGTAGTTCAGCATCCAGACTAATTAAAGTCCATTAGTCCGTGTGTGGAGTCCCATATGGCCATAAGCCATGTGGGTCCCGGGGAGCACATCCCCCATCCATTGTAGGAGACAGGGATCTAGTGAGAGATAGATAGATAGATAGAAAGAGAGAGAGAGAGAGAGAGAGAGAGAGAGAGAGAGAGAGAGAGAGAGAGAGAGAGAGAGACTTTGAGAGGAGGAGAAGAAAGTGTGTGTGCTTCTTTGTCTAAGAATAGATGCACCCTTGCTAGATTTTGATTGGTTCTTTAAAGCTCCGGTCTCCTGTGTGCACACTTCTTTCCCCAGACAGCTGAGTTGCCTTAGCAATTACATGGGGTTAGTTAAGTTTCCTGGTTCTATTTCCTCCCTGCCACCCTACGGTCCCATCTCTGTCTGCTGAGCCCTTTTATTCTAACTCCTCATTGGAAAGCTGATGACAGGGAGCTGAGAAGCACCTTAAGAATGATTGACCAGATATAAAAAGGAGGATCAGGGGAAAGGAAGGAAGCTTCTAGTTTCTGAATTCATGTGACTCTACAGATAATGTGTTTTTAACATTGTCCCTCACCTCTGTCTTCTGAGATGTTATTCCACATAAAGTCTCATTCTCCTTAATTTTCTTAGCACAAACCAGTGGTATTTGAAAAGAAAATATATGATCCCCTTTCAAGAATCACTTTCCAGATTTATTTATTTTAATTGTTTAAAGATAGATTGTCTTTAAAATGTATTTTATGCATAAGTAAGTAGCTGCATAGAGAGGTATCATTACACATATGATTAGATAGAGGTTTTATATATGAAGGAAAATGGTGTAAAAAAGAAAGAAAAGTTTCACGGTAAGGTTAATTTTCATCTAGAAATGTAGGCATGCATGAAAAGAGGTAAACATCTATTCTGTTTGATTCAGTATTAGGAATAGCTTACACAGCAGATAAATATTAAGTGATTAGAAAAAAATTACTTGAGAGAAAGCAATAGAGTTTTTATTTGCTTTAAGTGTGTGAATGTAAAGCTTTAGCCTGATAGTATAATAGAATAAATTATTTTATGTTCTGTTCAAAATCCTTTTGCCACTGAATATATTGTCTTGGAAATAGGGCAAGAAAAAGGAAAAAGGATTCCTGGAGTTTCCTTATTCCTTCAACCTAGTTTGTAGAGATTGATTTTTTCACTTACATGGCTATAGCTGCATCTGGTTAAAAGAAGAAATAGTTTGTGTCCAAAGTTCTAAAGTGCTATTAGCATTTGAGAAATACTAAGCAAATAACAATTATAAATGTTTAATGCTACTAATGAGAACAACACGATAACAAAGTGTACTTATTATGTTGCCCTTTGAAAATCCACAAATAACTTATTGGAAGCATTTGCTTAGAAATATTTTTTTAAAGGGATCATTCTGCAATGGTACCATTCTCCAATAGATGGATATGGTTATTAAAACCAAACATATCTCTGTGCTTGGAATATTATAGTTATCAATAAAAAGAGAGAGAGAACCAAGGTGGTGGCATAAATAAACACCTATACTTGCTGCCTCTCACAACCACATCAAAATTACATCTAAAAGGCAGCACAACTACCACCCAGACCCGTGGGAAAGCTGGCTGAGTGGAAATCCACAACTACAATAGAAAGGTGAAGAAAGCTCACTGAGACCGGTAGGAGGTGCGGAGGCACAGAAAGTGCTGGCACCTGGATGTGCTGGTTTTTAAACCAGGAGGGAAATACAAGCTCCTGCTCACTCTGAACTCCAGTTCCAGGCAAGACTCTGGGGGACCCAGACACAAACGGGAGAAAGGGACTGTCTGGCAACAGGACAGGAACAGGAGGGCGGCTTTCAGTGGTGCTTGGAGAGATCATTGTTCCTGCCCTAGGGCGCAGGATGTAGAGACCTGGGGACCTCTCTGGTGCAGGGCTGACTGGCAGCCATTGCTGTTTGCTCTGCCCTGGTGATTCTCAGAGAACCCGCCCCTCCCAATTTACAACCCCACCAAGCTGTGTGAATTGGCTTTTGCATATGAATGGCCTGTCCTTTCACCTAAAACATGTCAAACTGCAGCTGGGTCAGAGAGGCCCAGAGCTTCCAAAAGAAGGTCCAAATCCTGGCAGTAGTTGGGCCTTACCTGAGCAATTCCAACCCAATACAAAGAGGAGGAATCTGCAGATATCTCTGTAGCTCCTGCTGGGCAGTCCCAGATAGTGGCTGCTGACCTGCACCTCCGAGATTCAAGAGCCAGTGTACCCAGCGGTCAGAATGAGACCATACCGGATTACAACTCTTCATATCCATAAGAGACACACTCAAGAGGCAGACTCAGTGAGCACCAAAGCCCTACTGAAGCAAGTCCTGCCCCATAGGGCGTCTCTCGTGTGCAGCAGATCTTCCAATGTAGACACAGCTGGTCATCACAACCAATTGGCCTGGAGGTCAATTCCTTCCAGTGATACCAACAGCAATCAAGGGTTAACTACAAAGACTGGTCAAACCACAAAGGGGTGCACCAAGAGTGTCTACCTCAGGTGACTGGAGAGGCTGATCCACGGGGCCCTACAGGATACCTACCACATAAGGCCACTCTATCAACTCAAGGAGACGTAGCAGCTACCCAGTCCATAAAAACAGACTGGTGAATGTAATAGAATCCGGGGCATGGAAAGGGAGAAGACTGATAATTCTCAGGGGCACGGGGTTGTGGGAAGTGCAGGAAGAGTTTGGACAAAGATCAGTGGGAGTTGGGGGAGACCTGGAGTGGGGTGGGAACCAGGTGGAGGGGACCTATATATGTGCAGGGAGAGGAACATCTGTAATAATCAGAACAATAAAGATTTAAAAAAATAAAATTAAATAAAAGAGAGGAAAAATATGTGACTCCCTGAAAAGAATCAAACTGATATTATTACTGGTTTAGCTGAGGCCAACAATGGCCTGGATAGGTTTTGTTGTATTTAAAGATTTTAGAAATAAAATATTTATATTTTTTAACAGAACACACACAAAAATAAATAAATAAAGCATCCTATATAATAAAGATATAATATGCAAATGGTCATTATGCCATGAAGCTTAACAACTAACCATGTAACCCCGGATCACAGATCAGCAGGAGGGCAGCAAGCTATGAGGGGGAGGCAGGTGGGCGGCGGTGGGAGCTATTGGCAAGCTACTGGCACAGGGATTTGTGTGCAGGACTATGAGTTAAAAAATAAGTAAAAAGCATACTTTTTTCATTCTGACTGATGGGTGTGGCAGCCATCACTCAACAAAGAAGTAATCCCATTGCAGCTAGAGAGAAATGCAGAACATCTCTGCTACAGGAGAGCAACATGGCTTTACTGCACCATCTGCGGCCATGGAGCAGACTGATGCATTGTTTTCTATCTCCATCAGGCGGACTTTGCGAAGCTGTTTAGGCTCACATACGGTGTACAAGAGTATGATTTCACAGCCTTGCTGAAGGGCTGTTTTATCTTTTTGATCCTCTAGCCTCTCCTAGGAATATCACATTTTCCACTATCTTAATTACCTCATCTTAATAGGACCAGGCGAGCAAAACGCTAAAAGCACCTTAGAAGCCTTAAAGCATATACGCACTTCAGAAGGCAGGAGATAAACCGTAGCAGTTCTCTTCGTCAGATTTATGACTTGAAGTCTGTTTTCCAAACATCTCATGCTAAGGCAGAAACAAAAGCAGGGGTGCTTACATGATGGCCCTCAAGACCTGACATAGTTAGCTGAAATGTATATGAACATCACACCTTCATTCAGAAGACATTACTAGCAAGTGTCCATATTAAAAAAATATATGTACTCATTGGCATATTTAATGATAGAGAGTAGGTAGATTACTAGGTTGTCTATTGAATAGTGGAACTCCCATAAGAATATGCACAACTGTATATTTGAAATTATGTATGTCATTGGACCACTAAGTTCACATTCTTGATTTGTGGTCCTGCAATGATTACACAATATTAAAGAGAATGTAAGAGAGAGGGGAAAAAAATCTATGAATTACAAAATTGTTGATCACAGAAGTCTTTTGAATCATAGGAAAACTAAATGACAGAGGAAAACAAAAAGTGTCAGAAAATCTAACACATTTTATAATTCTAAGAAGCACAATGTTACATTTAGGAATATATTAACTTACCCCCTACTTGTGCCTGGCTTTTAGTATTACAAGTTGGGTTTACATGTGTATCTTTTTTTAAAAAAAATTACTTTATGGTTTTAGAGAGAGAGGAAAGGAGAAAGAGAAACATTGATTTATTGTTCAATGTGTTTTATGCATTCATTGGTTGATTCTTGTATTGTATATACCCTGACCGGGATTGAGCTCCGAACCCTGGGATATTAGGATGATGCTCTAACCAACTGTGCTACCCTTTCAGGGCCTAGAAATTTATCTTCCACCTCCTGAATATCCTGCTTGTGATGTTTTTCCTGGAGACATGAGGATCTCCTAATGTTTTTATTTTTAAAAAAAAGTTATCTGGATAATTTAGTGAGAATTTCCTAAATGAAGGGGAAAGTGTCAAGATGTTATTCGGTTGCCAGCAGATGACCACTGTTTTGCCATATGAGCTCGCTTACTTCGGCAGTCTCTCATTCTGACTGTGGCCTCCCCTCTGATTCTATCTCCAAACCTTTGAGCTCTAACTAGTATTTGATAAGATATTTTAAAATCTGAATCTTAACCTGCAGATACTCTCAATTACTTAGAACTATTCTCTCACACTAACTGTAGACTGATTAATCTGTTATACAAATCAGCCTGTGCCCTGTTTTATTTTCTTGTTTGGTCTCCTTTGAAGCCGGGCTTCTGAAGCTAGATTTTAGTATCTCAGGCTCATTGAAATGTTTTTATCCTAGTGCAGAATATATGTTCTATAAATTGGACGATTTTTTTTTTTGCCCATTGAAGGCAGTAAAAGGAAAGGAAATGATCAAAGGTATTTAAAAATATATATATATCTCCATTCTCAAGTAGAAAGGCTACATCTACAGAAATGAAAAGGCAAAGGTCACCATTTTTTTTTTTTTACTTTCACACTGTATGTGTATAATGGTACTAATGAGATTTCAATGACCTAATCAACAAAGGCTTATAACTCTCATTAGCAAGAGCTAAATCAGCAACATAAATGATGAGCCTAAGAGGAAACCATATTTGAGTATTATCTACTTAAAAGCATATAGAAAAAATAATAACACTGTACTTTTTATGTGTTAACAAATCATTCATTTTATATCTTCTATCTTTTATCATTTACAAATTAGCAGCTCTTCAGCTATTTTTTCTTAATCTTGTGATCCACAAGAATGTTATCACCTAGATAATGTTAATCCTGATGACATAAACAAATGTTTCAACAATTGATAATTTAGAGAGAAAAATGCAGTTAGGAAAGCTTTAAAAAATCTTTTAAAGAGCATGCATGTAGGATTTAAAATATTTTCTTACTTGCAATTTTATAAATAGTATTTATTTCGCCATTTGTGTAAAAAATATTTATATTTTGGCCTTTGAGCTAATTCTACCTGTTATAATTAATCAGGAATAATTGACCTATACTGTTAGGCATTTTGTTTTGTTTTAATTTTGGCCATTCGATGTCAATGCCATAACATTCCCATTTTCTAATCCGTTAGTTTATAGTATAGCATGATCTTCATAAGACATTTCCAAATTCTGCATCAGTGGTGGCTAAGAAGGTAAGTCAAATTTAACCCCCAGAAAAGTATAGTTGAATTTTCTATAATGTCTGTCTGCAAAGAAAACAACATTTGTGAGTTATTAAGGAAGTCCTTCATATTGTTCACAGAAAGCCCTTGTGAGTCATTCCCTAGCAACAGGGCAGACCAGAGACAGGGTGAGTTTTACAAAACTGCAATGCACCCTCGACCCAGCTCAGCCTGTCATTGGATTGAGGTCACCAGCACCCTCCCAATGCTACCTGTGCAGTCAAGGAAGGAGTAAACCCTCCTTTTTAGAAGATATGCAGAATCTTTATAATCTTTTATATAATGTCTGAATTAATAAGCATATGGTTGGTGAAAAACAGAAGACATGCAACTAAGAGAAAAAGAACCAAAACAATTCTGTAGGTGATCTAGATATTATAATTTACGAAGGCTTTAAAAATGTAAAATAATTTATGAAAATATGGACAATAAAAGGTTAAAATAGATACAGTGTAAAACAACACCCTGGAATACAGAATATAATATCTGCAATTAATAATCAATGCGTGAGATTTATTGCAGAATGAAGATGGCATAAGAAAATATTTGAGAGCTATGAATAAGTCATTAGAAAATATCCAAGATATAGTCACAAAAATATCTGAGCATTAAAAACATGAAAGACACAGTCAAAAGGATATTTGGGAATGTCTGGGGAAGATAACAATTTGCATTTGAGATCGAGAATCTTTTATTTGATCAGACAAGCATCACACTGCAACTACAAGGTTTCTTCAACCCTCTGACCACCAGGAGCGGCCCCCTGACCCCTCAGTTCTCTCTGTGCCCAGAGCAGCCCCTGTCCCGAGGCAAGGGCAGTTGAAGAGGACTGTTGACTCTTTCCTCTTGAGGATCTTTTTCTTCTGGGCACCACAAAATTCCGGGGATTTCTATTTCATCTTATTATTATTTTTTTATTCTCCTGCACCTTTCAACTTTGAAATATATAAAGTGTCCTCAGAAAAATATTATTTATGTAGTTGAGGGCCCTAGTATCCCAAATTTTATTATTATTGCCCCATATAACTGCTCAAATCTCTGCTGGTTTCTCTGCTCCTTCAGCAACTCCTGACCTGGATCTGGCTCATTTTCTCACATGGAGACCTTGTTCAGAGTTCAGAGATGCCCTTGTAATCAGCTACAGATAATGAACCATTTTCCTTCGATGGAATAGTAATCCAAACATTTAAATTGGAGATTTTGCAATTTAGACAGTTTCTGCAGCTGCAGACTACCAGCAAGTACAAATCTTCATACACATTTTCCTATATCTTGGATATTTATTGTCCATATTTTCATGCCAGGGCCACAATCATGGAAACTGAAACACACAAGACTGAGTAATAAATTCAAGGTGAAAGGCAACATTTTGAAGCTGTAATCCAGACAGGTATGCCTCCATGTCATAATGTTTGATTCTGAATCAGAATGTAATGTGGAACATTTTAAAATATTGTATAACTAACAAGCACGAATACTCAAGTGAACCCCGTATACATGTGCAACCCCCTGGCATCTTCAGGTCCTGCCGCCGTGTCATCTGTTTATTTATTTAATGTTTTGTTTTTGTTGCAGGCATCAGTATAAAGTTTCTTCTGCCATTTATGTTTAAATAAACTGTATTTTAACATCATAAGACATAGCTTTCAAAAACATTTCCATTGCAAACTCATCTTAGCGAATCAAGATGATTTCATATTCATAGATTTAAAAAAAAATGAGCAAAAGAAAGAGAAGCCCAGTCCATCGGTTTCCTTAACATGAGCGCCATAATAATGCTTTAAAAACACAAACAGGAAGAAAAAACAAATAAGCCATCAGCAGAGCCGTTCTGTATAGTTAAACCTGGAGTGGAATTCAGCCCCGGAACAAGAGAACTGATATTTTTCTATCTCTCTGTAAGGAAGGATATTTCCACTTTCCTCCCCATATTCATTTCCGTATCCAAAAAAAAGAAAGAAATCTATTTGAATATAAATAAATAATTAAACAAGTAGTAAATAACCCACAGCAGCTTATGGCATTGCTTCCCCCAAGGAAGCCAGGAGATAGACAGCAAATGAAGAGTGAGTGCAGGGTCCTTGCCGTTACTCCCTTCAACATGCAAATAATTTTCCTCTTTTAAATGAGTTTCGCTAATGTGCCTTTGAGATGATTCATAGTTCACGGACAGCTGTTTACCTTCAAGCCCACCTCAGACAATTTACCCTTCTGCCTGGCCGCATTGGAATTCTACATAAACATCCTCAGGAAATTCTCCTGGTAACAAGTTAAAGGTTAGATTGTCTTTTGGCAGTAGATTTCCAACCAGGTGGAAAGCAAAAAAAAAGAAATGGCAGAAACTTGCATGGGTGAATTAAAAAAATTAAATTTTAATTGGCTTCCAGATGTGACTATTGCTATTGTCTAACCTCTAATTAAGTGGTATAAATTATATGTTATTAGTATGTTTCTAAAATTATGTAATGTTACCTTTATTTTCTGTGTTTCTATAATTTTCTAGATCATCACTTATCTATCAACATATACAATGTAATAAAAATAATTAATTATTGATGATTCACATATATAACATTTTTGATGTGGGTACAAATAAAAATGTTTTGAAGATTTTAAAAAAATCATACTAGAAACTGTGTCTATTTTTAAGGTTCATCATAAAAACAAAACTAGTGTAAAATATATTATGGCATTTTTACAATGGTGGACTAAATAAATAGGTCACATATTACAGTTTAGTAAATATTGTGTATATTAAGTATTCTATTATCCTTACATTCTGTAATATACACAATTTATTTATTTTTAATATATTTTTATTAAATTTATTTTTAATATATTTTTATTGGCTCCAGAGAGGAAGTGAGAGGAAGAGAGACAGAAACATTAATGATGAGAGAGAATCACTGATCATCTACCTCCTGCATGTCCCACATTGGGAATTCAGCCCACAACCTGGGCACGTGCCCTGACTGGCAATCGAACTGTGACCTCCTTGGTTCATAGGTCCATGCTCCAACCACTGAGCATGCTGGCTAGACTATACTAGTTTTATTATTCCCATTTTAAAGGACAAGATACCATGATACTCAGAAGTTCTGTATTTCACCTTTGTTACATGACTGGACTAGTGAAATTAGAACCGGATAACTGTACACACATATTTCAAAACTTTAAACTATGCTGTTTCTACAATATATTTTATTTTATTTCAAATGTAACAAGAATATATATATATAAAACTTTGAAAACCTTTGATTATTTCTTGATTCTTTCCTGAGTTTTAAAGACTTGTTTCAGATATACCAGAAATCTGGCACATGCTTTACAGCATTCTTTTCAAATTAACAAGTGAAAATGTAATCCAAATATTTTAACATATTCCATTATTCTTCATTTTGTCAAATACTGAAATTGGAAATCCACACAAGCAGAGGACCAACTAGATTTCATACCGAATTTTACATTTCCTGATTAAATAATAGAATGCTAAAGCATGGGTAAATGTGCACATTCTTCCTGCAAGTGTGCCAAATCAAGCCTTCAGGGTTTCTAGCTAATTTTTTATTTGAGAGGAAAGTAGCACATTTTACATACTGATATTGAGCATCATTTTGGTAATGTGCAATATGCTCTGAAAAGTACCTCACAGAGCACTCTGCAAAAATATATGAAATAGACGCTCAGATTTTATTGAATTAAAACTACGTTGCATTGTGTGCAATGTGGTTCTTCTCTCGCTGAAAATGTTTACTCCCAAGCACAGCATAATGAAGATGCATTAGCTGTGTATTCGGCATCCTGAGGAAGATTGAAAAGAGGTGAGGATTTGGTGGATTATCACTCATCGTCTCAACAGCTCCTAATGTTCCCGTCACGTGTGAGTCCCACCTGGTTAGAGGTGAGACAATAGCATGTTTTGGTTAAATATCAAAGGTCCAAGCTAAGCATTCAAAATAAATGTTCACTCACATATTCTAAAATGAAAATTGCAGATAATACCTCCATTACCTCACGTAATTACCTTTTTTATGGGAACATTTCAGATCTAATCTCTTAGCAACTTCCATGTGCATAACACAGTGCTGTTAACTATAATCACTGCGGTTGATAGATTATCTGTATATTCGGTCCCCAGAATGGATTTATCTATAACTGGAAGTTTGTATTCTTTTACTGGCATCTGCTCATTTTCCTCACCTTTCAGCCCCTGGGAGCCACCATTCTACTCTGTTTCCAAGAGTTCAGCTTGTTTTCAAAAATCACATATAAGTGATATCATAGAGGTTTTTCTTTTGTTTTGTTTTGTTTTTTTCTGTCTGACTTACTCCATTTAGCATAATGCCCTCAAGGTCAGTCCATATGATTGTAAATGACAGGGTTTCCTCTTTTCTCATGGCTGAATGATATTTCATCGTGGTGTGTGTGTGGGGCGGTGAGTATATATCATATCATCTTTAAGCATTTATTCTTAGATGGACACTTAGGTTGTTCCCATTTCTTGGCTATTCTGAATAATTCTGCCATAAATGAGGGGAAGTAGATATCTCTTCAAGACCCTGATTTTATTTCCTTTGTGTTTAAATCCAGAAGTAGGATTCCTAGATCATATCATAGTTCTATTTTTACTATTATAATCATGTTGCAATGTATAAGTGTATCAAATTATCACACTGTATTTAAATTTACACTGTTCTTTGTCAATAATATCCCAATGAAGCCTGAGGGGAAAATAAGAATTAACCAATAAATACACACACACATACAACCAAACAACCTAGAACTAGAATGTTTAAAAAGCTCACAAAACTCAATGGTAGTAAACAAATAACCTAATAAGAAAATGGAGAAAAGCCATCAAGAGGCATTTCACCAAAAAAGACTCAGAGATGGCAAAGAAGCCCACGAAAAAGTGTTGAATATCATTAGCCATTAGGAAAATACAAATGAAAATTACAATGAGATATCACTATAAACCTATCAGAATATTTTAGATAGAAAGTAGGGCCAGCACCAAATATTTGCTGGATATACCCTATGTGGAGATACCCTCTCACCCCTGCCTTACTAAAGAGAATGTAAAATGGTATAACCATCCTGGAAAAAGTTTTGCAGTTTCTTAAACAAATTAAACATGCAATCCAACAATTGCACCCCTGGACATTTACACAGAGAAATGAAAATTGTGTTCACATAGAGTTTGTTCACAATGTTTATAGACACTTTATTGATAATGGCCCCATAATGCAAACAATATCTTTCTCACAGCTGAATGGTTAAATAAACTGTGATACACGTATACCATGGAACACTGCTCTGAAACAAATAAGAACAAACTATTGATACACACAATACCCTGGGTAAAAGCCCAGAGGATTATGCTGATTGAATAAAGCAAATCCCAAAAGGTTACATACTTCACTATTTCATTAATATATAATAATATCTTTGGGGAAATGAAAAAAAAATGTAAAAGTGGAGAACAGAATTAGCGGTTGCCCAGAGTTAAGGATGGGATGCAGAAAGGATGTAAGTGGTTGTAGCTGTATAAGGGATAAGGAAATATTCTATTGCTCAACTGGTTGAGATGTTTTAGTAAAGTTTTGTTATATGTTATATGTTACTAATGAAAAAAAAAGGCTGAGTATACTGTTTAAAAAGAAAAAAATAAATATTCAGACAAATCCTAGACTAAAAAGAAAATGCATTTCTAATAAATAATAATAAATCTTAATTTTTATTTAATTAAAATGTAATTATATTACTTTATTTTTAAAATCTAGATTGTAGATTTATCTGAAAAAGTGTTCTGTGTGCTCAGCTTGCATGGTTTAGTGGTTGACCTAAGAACCAGGAGATCAGACCCCAGTACCTGGCATGCAGGAAGAAGGCAGCCAATCAATGATTCTCTCCTATCATTGATGTTTCTATCCCTCTCTCCCTCTCCCTTCCTCTCTGAAATAAATAAAAGTATTTTTTTTAAAAAATAAGAAATACATTTTTTTTAATGTGCTCTACATGATTTTGGAATTCTTGATATTTCTGGAATTTATGAAGGTAAAATTAATAATCTATTTTTAATTGATCCCAAAGAAACATTTTATTAAAAGACTCAAGGTCTAATATTGCTATTTGTCAATCAATTGAAATGCTACTTAAGGTTATTCTATTCAATTGTAGACATGCTATTCATCTGTGACAATTCTAGCATATTATTTTATTTGTTCTTATTAAGCAAATGATTATCATTAGTTGACTTAAAATAAGGATGTGCCCCTCCTAATTTTATCTAGGTAATGTACATTCTTTAACAACTGTATTAACTGTTAATTTTTTTTCACTGCATAATTATATTTGAGTTGCTTATATTTTTCATATTTGAAATTATTAGGCTTTAATGTTTGGCTAATTATCTTATTGTTTAATTATTTCAATGACAAATCTTCATTCTTCAATTGACTACTGAATTATCTACAGATAATCTTTCCATTTAATGCTGGTGGAAATGGAGTCCTTCCATGAAGTCACAAGAAAAGCATTTCTTGGGACCCATGCATGGGAAAATAAGGTTTGGTCATAAAATTCATTGGAATAAAAACAAAAGATTGCCCCCCAGGCTCATGGCATCTCATCTCTGTCCACCTCCTGTGGAAGAAGTCCAGCCTTGTCTTCATGAAGCCTAGAAGAAGGGCTGGGGTCTCAGTATTCTATGCCATTGGTTCCTTATTCCAGTTCCATCTGCCCCCATCCAGCTAGCTTAGTCCTGTTCCCAGGAGCTCAGAGGGGCTGTGTTGCTGTACCCAGGCTCTTGTTTGGGGTCCCATGGCTGCTAGGTCTCCATGGATGCTGCAGAATAAGCGGAATGAGTAAGAGTAGGAACAAATGAATAAGTTTGGGGGTGGGAGGGGAGAGAGAGAGAGAGAGAGAGAGAGAGAGAGAGAGAGAGAGAGAGAGAGAGAGAGAGAAAAGAGGGGCCTTTGTTAAGCTTTGATTATATTACCCCAGGCTTTCAAATTGGCCAATCTCTTTCCCAATTCTTTGTGGGCTTGTGCTAGGCCTTCCCCCTACCAGTGGTCGGCAAACCAAGGATCGCAAGCCACACGTGGCTCTTTGGCCCCTTGAGTGTTCTAACGCCAGTTCTTCAAAATAGACTTGCCCAGGCTGAAAACCAACTTCTGTGCATGAGTCACGAAATTTCAGTCGCACTGTGCCTGAACTCCCGCACGTGGTATTTTGTGGGAGAGCCACATGTGGCTCGTGAGCTGCGGTTTGCCAACCACTGCCCAACCAATCCATTTTTTAGATCTTCAGGGGTTTTGTGGCCCTTATCCCATCAGAGCTTTTCCCAGGCCAGGGACCGCTCCTTTGTGGTTGCCATCTTGGCTCCTATGCACATGTCTCCTACCTCCACAGTCCCACTACCAGGCCCTTCTCTGGAGGATGCGGTGGTCCCTGGGATGTGTAAAGCTGTAGCTTCTGACCTAATTAAGCTTAGTACCCAGGTTTGCACTCTTCTATTTTATTACCATGTAGCTACCTATGCTAATACAGACCCTGATTCCAGCCAAATTTCCTGCAAATCTTTTTTACTCACTAGGCTCCAGATATATCAGCCTTTCTCCATTTTTCAAACATCAAATGTTTTTATGCTTTATTATCAATAATCAGGCACTTCTTTTATCTGAAATACTAACCAGCTTTCCCTGTTCACTCCATTTTCCTACTGACATCCACACATCTATCAGATCTGAACATGCAGATAGGGACATGTGTTATATTCTGGACTAAGACTCCCTATTATTTTCTCTCTCACAGACACACACACACACACACACACACACACACACACACACACACAAATTCTTTTACAGTTTATCCTAATGAAATAGTTACTAAATGTAAACATAAAAGTTACTAAAATATTATTGTGTAATTCATGATCTGCCTGTCTTTTTTTGGTCATCTCCAGGAGAACGGAAGTCACATATCATTTTGGTCACTATTTAAATCACCATTATATAGCTATGGCTCCATGACACCAAATACAAACTCAGTAAGCCACACATAATTTTTAGTCTTATGCCATATTGGCCTATAACAGGGGAACCAGCTTCAAAATAGAAGTCTATGAATTCTAGACAATGCTTGCCTCACTGTGCAAGAAAACTTATGTGTGCCATATAAAAGTAGACAGTTTAAATGTCAGAATAAAAACTACCAAGTTTTCAAACATGAACTCTCCCTGCCCTTATCTGGATTTGCAGTTAATGTTAAAAGCAGGTTACAAACTAGGAAAATCATATTAGAGATGAGAGGGGTGAACAGGAGAAAGAGCTCTAGGCTAGCAATGCTAAAATTGCTATAAAGGATCTTAAAAAGGAAAACAAACACCTTCCAAATGCAATTACAATCATATTGTATAACAGAAGGTCAATGACCTAAAGGAAGTAAATTCTAAATTATCATGGACAATTTACAGGTTGTCTGATGATGTGGTTATCAAGAAATATTATATAAATTAAGAACAATAAGATTCAGGCCTGGAAAGTTAAAGGAAAAGACTTTAAAACATATTCTTTTTCTAGACCTGGAAACTGTGTATGCATGAGCAATAGGAAGGTTATTCTGCAAGGTTTTATTCCTCCTCCTTTTTTATTGCCTGTTGCTAAAATGGCACCAGGTCAAAACAATGAGATTCTCTGGTGATAGTAGTGCTATAAAATCATAGATTTATTGATAGAATTATGACACTGTAGAAGCTTTTCAATTAGTATTACAGTCATTAAGTAGGCAGGGAATATATGGATAGTGGCATTTTATTCAATTATACTTATAAAGATGTATTATTGCAGATGATAAGAAGTATTAGAAACATTTGTATATAACAGTACTTAAATAAAATACTAATAAAATTCTGAATTTTTTTTTCTTCTTCCTAAAGTATAGCTGATAGATCTTTGCTACTCTCATAATTCTAACTCCAAATTTTTAGGGTTGGATCTGTTTTCAGGGTGTTGGCCTCCTGCTTAAGTTTCAAGGAATTGAGTTTTGCGATGTTAACCAAGTCATGCACAGCTCTTCCTCCCAGCTCAGTGTGGCTTATTATTTCTAAGGATTCAGCTTCTTATTTCTATTATCTACTCAACTGCCAGTCCATTCAGGAGACTCTCTCTGACTGCCCTATCAAGAATATCTCCCACCTTTTAGCACCATTTCCTCACTATCCTCCTGTTTTGGACTGTCGGGGTGAAGTGCCGAGGTGTGTGGGATCTGGCACACAGTGAGGTAAGTGTTTTATACGGCTCAGTTGCTGTAATGAAGTAAATCTCAGTGAAGTCAGCAGGGTACTTCTGACTTCAGATAAGATGATGACAGTGTTCATAATGGAAACATTGAATGGGCACCGTGCAAGTCAGTGTCTCAAGAGCCTGGCTTACGAAAACTTAAATATAGGCAAATGGCAGAGAGTCAAGAGGGCAGGTGAACTAGTCAGGAATTCAGGGCTACCATGACTCATTGACTCAAGTATGTAGCAGACCACATGACAAGGGAGTATTTATTACTCATGCAACAGTTCAGCATGTATGATGGGGAGCAAACGCATATTTCCACTGCCGTTTAGCATTTCCACAAGGCTTCCTGAAGGCGGCTCCTGGGCTGGGAATGTAAGTATACACATTGCACAGCTGGACCTGTGAGGCCCCGAGGCCTTAACTCCTGCAACTTTCCCCAGAAAACCGTATGCCCTGGCTGTGCACCAAGGCCAGTGTGGGGAGGACAGCTTTGTCTCTGAGGCCCACTATTAAGGTTTCTGTAATGGCCTCTGATGCAGCCTGAACGATCACAAATCAGATTTTGGCCTGGAGTTCAACTCCTCAGATCCATCACTTGTTTCTTCAGGGCTGAGCATGAAGCCTGGACAACCCTATCATGGGTGCCCTCCAGGCCTGTCCTCTAATGTTCTCTGTTGTGTGGACATCGTGATGATGATGACACAGTCAGGGTGCCCATATACAAGTGCCATCCCTGAGGGCACACTTGGTCCTGATGACAATGAGGAGTTCACAATGTGAGGGCACTCCAATCAGGATCTACAGTCACCAGTTAGAGGAATAGGGCCCCAGGATGTTCTTGCACCATGGAGTTTCCCGGACAGTCTGAATAACTTAGATGAGGCCTTGGTTTCAAAAGGACTGCCTGAGGCAGTGAGCCGCAGACAGCTTTGTTTGCCCATGCCACTTGTTCACCAGCCTCAGGTGTGCCGATGACATCTGGAGGCGTTTCCTGAGGGAACTGCAGGAGCTAAGACCACCTCCTATGGCCCATGGTTGGTATTGTCAGGTGTGAGCCTGGTCTCAGCTGGCAGTTTATATTCAAAGTGTGCACAGCAGCAGGAAAGGCAGCTGGAGGAGGTTTCAGGAGCAAGAGAAGCTTTTAAGTACAGTTCTTTTTAAAAAATATATATTTTATTGATTTTTTACAGAGAGGAAGGGAGAGAGATAGAGAGTTAGAAACATCAATAAGGGAGAATCATTGATCAGCTGCCTCTTGCACACGCCCTACTGGGGATATGCCTGCAACCAACGTACATGCCCTTGACCTGAATCGAACCTGGGACCTTCCAGTCCGCAGGCCAAAGCTCTATCCACCAAGCCAAACCGGCTTCGGCATCAGGTACAGTTCTGACAAACAATGATCATTAATACCCTCCCTCCTCTCCACATCCCTCATCCCACCCCACCATTGTTCTAAAGCATATGCATGCAATAATCTAAACTTTGTATTTCTTCTTCATCCCTTCATTTCCTCCAGACTCAGAATTGTTATACAAGAAGGAAAAAACAACAACGTTTTTCTAAAAAAAGTTATTAATTTAATTTAGCCAAAGACATTTTATATTTAAGAATTAGTCAGGATGAAAGTCTGAAAATATTAAAAAGAGTTTACATAACCTCTCAAATTTCATCACTTGTGTTTAAAGCCATCCTGAATCTCCAATCAATTTGCATTTTCATGAAATGGCAGGAGTATAAGCTCCTTGCAGGGTTGCCATATGTCAATAATTGTAGAAATAATAGGGGTGGGGGATAGGGGTTGTGAAACGGTCTGGTCAAAAGCGAGCAGCTGATAAGAGGTACATTTTTTGAGCATTGCTGCAATGAAGACAGAGTGCCCACCTGAGTTGTGTAGTCCATGCTAGGATTGTCTTATCCCCTCCCAGTAGTCATTTGGCCTATTATTAAATGCCCATTAAAATGCTGACTCATCCTCTCCCCCCAATGTAGCATGGGGTTGTTATGGAACATGGAGAGTCTATTATGTGCCAACTAGAGGCCCTAGAGGCCCGGTGCATGAAATTCAGCCTGGCCTGCACCCCCTCCAATCTGAGACCCCTCAAGGAATGTCTAACTGCTGGTTTAGGCCCCATCCCTGTGGAATCAGGCCTAAACCAGCAGTTGGACATCCCTCTCACAATCCAGGACTGCTGGCTCCTAACCACTTGCCTGCCTACCTGCCTGTTTGCTCCTAACTGCTTCTGTTTGCCAGATAAATCACCCCCTAATTGCTCCCCTGCTGGCTTGATTGATGCCTAATTTCTCCCAGCCAGCCTGATCACCCCAACTGTTCTTACCTGCCAGGTTGATTACCCCCTGAAGGCATGGTCCCCTCAACTGCCATCCCCTGCCAGTCTGATCGCCCCTAACTGCCCTCCCCTGATGGCCTGTTTGCCCCCAACTGCCTTCCCCTGCTGGCCTGATTGCCTACAACTGCCCTTCCCTGCCAGCCATCTTGTGGAGGCCATCTTGTGATGATGTGGGATTGGCCATTTTAGGACAACATGGGGGCAGCCATCTTGTGATGACGTGAGGGTGCGAGGGCCACCTAGGCTTTTATTAGTATAGATGGTTGAGTCAACTGCTATGTTGCTTTTGCTACAAATCTGGGGTCATTATGGGAGGCAATGTGCTCAGATAACCTAAACAAATGTGGGGGAAAAGTGTGGTATTGCTGGACTTCAATCATGCATCTAAGTGGAACACACCCAAATGGCTGAGCCAAACTTGAAGGAAGTGTCAAATGCAGTGGGACCCTCTGGACGGAATGCAAGGCCCGATGACATCTGTTTGCCAATAACTCTCTGGGCTGTTGGGCAATATTTTTAACTTTGACTAGGATCTGGCAGGTGGGGCAGTCATGGTGTTTTGGTTTCTTCTGGAAGAGAGTCGGTCTTCTTTCCTGGAGGCTCAATTTAGGATGATGTCTATTTTCATCACCATCTTCTCATGGGTCCAGAGCACAGGTGATTACAAATGTGCTTGTTCTGGGTTGAGGGCAATTCAGTCTCATGTTTAGCTCACCAGAA
Organism: Pipistrellus kuhlii; assembly: GCF_014108245.1. Lineage (NCBI taxonomy): Eukaryota > Metazoa > Chordata > Mammalia > Chiroptera > Vespertilionidae > Pipistrellus > Pipistrellus kuhlii. The sequence goes on from NW_023425584.1 coordinate 39,691,158, forward strand.
ATTGTTTTTGCTCCATTCATCAGCAGAAGGTGCTTTTGGGGTGAACAACCCCATGGGTAACCAGGAGCATGGAAGTAGCAGACCTGATTTTTATAGAAATGTCTTGTCTCCAAGGGGATTTATTTGAAAAGGAAATAATCTCAAAATAGCATTGACATAAGATATCAACAAATACAATAAAAAATAACTTGTTTATGTTTTCTGTCATTTTTTTCTAAGTTTTTATTTTACGATTTATAATATAATAGTATTTGGATTTTTCTATGCTTTTCAAATTTTCACTTTATTTGGAGTGGGGTAAATAGGAAGCTAAAATATTGAAAACAGTTGAAAATAGTAGTAAATAATGACAGTTATACAATCCAAAGAACTTGGAATTATGACAATTCTTAAATGATACTTTCTTGTAATATGTTTTTTCAGTTTTTAGAGGCAAGTTAATGTGAGCGATTTATTATTGTGGGTATTGTGTGTGTTTAACGCTTCACTGCTGAGATGTGTAAATGATATTTCCGTTTACTCCAACAACCTGCTATAAACCAAATTTATCTCCTTCAGAGTTTCTGTAGAAGAACAAGGAGGGAAGAAATATCCAAATATAAAACTATAATAAGTAAATTAGTTGTATTTCGCAAGTTTGAACATTTTATGTTCTGTTCAGAATCAAATATAAGGACATATTATGCTAAGACCTTTATATATTTTGGAAGAACACATTTACTATAAAATTCAACTTAATTAATTGCACTTTTTAAAGCCCAGTCCATTTATATTAACTTTTTATTAGGGTACTTTTGAAAAATTGAGTTGAAAGTCTGAATGTTTTTTGAATCCTTAAGATTGGGCTGAAATGATTTGTACTCTCTTTTCCTATTCCCCACAAAGCTCTCCCCAACCCCCTCATACCACCTCTCCAACATTAATTTACAAAATGATTATGATCAAGTAGCTAGAACCTAGTAGTCAAGATCATCTTAAAATGTGTTACTATTGCCTGGCTGGCATGGCTCAGCAGTTCAGCATCTACCTATGAAACAGGATATCTTGGTTCAATTTCCGGTCAGGGCACAGGCCTAGGCTGTGGGCTTGATCCCAAGTAAGAGTGTGCAGGAGACAGCCAATTAATGATTTTCTCTCATCATTGATGTCTCTCTCTCTCTCTCTCTCTCTCTCTCTCTCTCTCTCTCTCTCTCTCTCCCCCCCCCTTCCTCTCTGAAATCATAAAGACATGTTTTGTTTTGTTTTTAAATGTGTTACTCTTTTCAAATGCTTAATAAGCAAAATGCAATTAGAAAATAAAGGTAGAATTAGCAGCTATTCAAAAGCAACGCCAATCACATGAAACTGATGGGGGTTATCATTGAGCAAGGTGGGAATTAGAATCAGGAAGGAAAAGAAGTGAGCCTTTCTGTGGCATAATTGAGGAGGGTAAGACTCCAGACCACAAAACATTTGTAAAACGTGGGAATTTTTTTAAGTGTCCTCTGAGGACTTAAACACCAGAAAAATTAGGCTGCAATGTAGAAATCAATATTACAAGGCTTCAAGGCTCCATCCATCTCCACTGGCCAGATGTTACAAGAGTGGATGGGACAATAAATCTTCATTTACATAGAAATTTATCAGCTGGTCCTTAATTTGATCATTGTTTAAAAGGTACAACACCACTTAGTTAAGTAGAGAGACTTAAGAGTAGAGAGAGGTAGCCCCAGCCCTGGCTTCAGGGTGGAGCCTAAATCTAAATATTTTCTCTTAGGCACCAATCTCCTCACTTCCACTAGCTTGTTCTGTTACTCGACTTCCAACAATTCTTCAGTTTTAGATCTGCTTAGTATTTTGATTTTCTATGATATTCCTGTCCATAAATATGATTTTTCTTGTATTTGAACTTATTTTTTTTTAAAATTTATATCATTCAGTGTATTTGCTTAAAGCAGAGTCATTCAGACCTGATGCTCTACATTATCTTGATCCAAAAGTTGCAGGTCATTTGAACTTGCTGTAAAGAAAATCTTTAGTGCTCAAGGACACAGGTGTGGATATGTTTGTAGAGTGGGGCAGGGTTCCAAGAAAAAGAAAGCAGCACTGCTCAATTTTGAACTTTTCATTATATGTTTTAAAACATATACAACATCATAAAGAAGAGTACAGATACATTTAGTGAGTAATCTTATGTTATTTGTAAACTTCTACTGAAATTAAAATTTCTTTATGATAGACAATACAAAATCTGAAAGAAGGTGTTTTAAATGTGTAAATATTCAAAAGGATTAATGCCTAGAATATATAAAGAATATTTAAATAGATGAATTGAAGTAAAATAACTAATAGACAGTAATGCTCAGGTGTGACTACCAACTTTGAGAAGAGTAAGCCCAATAGAAAGTAAAGTATTTGTAAAGATGTTCAACCTTATAATAAGGAAATTCAAATTAAAATGGCATTTCAGACTTGTCAGATGTCATATATTTCAATGGTAATATAATTTTGCATATTAGCCAGAATATGCTATTCTAGTGAGGAAAAAATGTTGTCAAGCACTTTACAGTCAAAATTTGAATGTCTCATTTAAAAAATATTTAATCTTCATAACTGCTGGGCAGTATTAGTATCTTTACATTACTATCTGCACAGAGAGATTAGTATCTGGCCCAAAGTTATACAATTGCTAAATTGGAGGAGCTGGGATTTTAATCAAAAGACTTAATTTCAATATCCACATCATTAGCTATTATGCTATTGTTAGACATTAAAAATAAGAGGATCAAGATAAGGTAAATCTATCTTAGTTTTAAGAAGACCAATCACAAAGATAAAGTTAAGACATTTTGCAGTGTATAAATTTGTTAAAAAAAACAAAACAAAACAAAACACATCAGTTTACAAAGAGAATCAACAAAATCAAAATTTATGTACCAGCTTGGTGAAAATATTAAAATGTGATATAAAAATATGTCCAGAGATGTAAATAATTCATAAGGACAGGGGAAGTAAAACAAGCACAATAAATCATTATACAAAAATATAAATGAGTATTTCACACAAAAAAGAATGTTAGTGAAGCACTTAAAGTATAAAATTATTCTCAAGCCTGCTAGGAGTTAGGAAAGTGGTAATTTTTACAGTAACATAAAATGTCATATCTATCATATTGAAAGAATTTTAGAGAGAAAAAACAACAACAGGTAGGTTTAGGGATAAAGAGGGTGCATGGGAGAGGAATGCATACGTGGGGGCTTGGAGATACCAGAACGCTTGTCTTACAGGGGCGAGAGAAACACCACAGGATAAGGGGGCACGAAGGCATACATTCACAGAGGATAAAGAGAAGTCACAGGATATCAGGAAGAAGGAAACGTATTTTACAGAGAATAGAGGAATGTTGCAAGATAAGGGGAGAAAAAGAAGGGGGCCCCACATGGGCTTTGAGCTTTGAAACTGATACTACGTAACAGAATGACCCATGAGGAAAGCAAGGGGGTCCTACATTAAGGGAGGTCCAATTAAAAAGGATCAGGTTTGTAAGGTCAGGCCTGTTTCTAACTGCCCGGGAAACGGCCAAGAGATTGCAATCTCAACCTTATGTTTGCATTTCCCCAGGCCAATTTGCCAATTTCCCCAGGCCACCTGGGTGTGGTTTCTGCCTATAAAAGCTTGTAACTAACCTCTGTTCAGGGCTCTCAAGCGGCAGTCTTTTTCTGGACTGCTGCTTGTGGGTCCCTGCGCAGCGCTTGGAATAAACCTCCTGCTCTTTGCATCAAGACTCGGGCTCTGCGTTTGATTTGGGGTCGCCGCTCATCCTTTGGACCGGGGGTCTTTCAGGCCTTACATTCTGGGGGCTCGTCCGGGATCGAGCGCCCCCCCCCTCAAGCCCAGAACCGATCTTGGAGGTAAGAAGGGGTACCCCGAAGTTGTCTGTCTTTGTCTTGTGTTCTGTTATCTGATCTGGTTCTGTGTGCGCACTTCTGTAATCTGATCTGGTTCTGAGTTCGCAGCCGTTCGGCAACTCGTGAGGGTGGCCGAACAGTGGTCGGTAGACATGTCGGAGGGCCACAGGCTGCAACCCTGGGGGACGCCCCAAGGGTGCAGGAGAGCCAGGGGCGCCTGGCGGTCTCCTATCAGGTGTCGGGTTCGAGTCCCGGCAATCAGGTGTCGGGTTCGAGTCCCGGCAATCAGGTGTCGGGTTCGGGTCCCGGCAATCAGGTGTCGGGTTCGAGTCCCGGCAATCAGGTGTCGGGTTCGAGTCCCGGCAATCAGGTGTCGGGTTCGAGTCCCGGCGAAGATTGGATAGGTTTGGCTACTGAGACAGTGAGGCAGCCGCGACCGTCTGCCCCAATCGTGTGTTTGTGGAAGAGATTCAAGTGGAGACTCCTTGGCTCTGTCTGGGTTTGGAGTCTGGAGATTCCCTGGTTCTGGTCTGAGTGAGTGTTTTTGTGAGTGTTGAGAGAGTGCGGCCGCAATCGAGTGTGTGGGAATTGGTAAAAGTGCAGTGTTTTTGTTTTTACTCTTTTGGATTTGTTTTGGAATTATTTGTTGCCTAACAAATTGGGAAGAAAGAGAAAAATGGGGCAAGGAAACTCAAAGGAGAGTCACCTAAGTCCCCTTGAATGCATGGTTAAAAATTTTCCGGACTTCAAAAAACGAGGTGAAGGCTATGGTGTTTCGGTAGATGCCTTCACTCTCCAGAGACTGTGAATTGGAGTGGCCGACATTTGGGGTTGATTGGCCTTCAACAGGGACCCTAGACATGGGGCCCTACACGGGAGTCCGGCGGATAGTCTATAGGAGCCCTGGGCATCCGGACCAAATTCCATACACTGATATCTGGATTGATGTTCTTTTTGATAACCCCAAATGATTGAAGGAGTGTGGTTGTCTCCTTGACAAAGGAAAATTGGGAAAGAGACCTCCCAGGTCCATCTTACTCGCCCGGCCACAGGCGAGCAGAGAGAAAGAAAGAAACCTTTAATTTGTTTAAAGCTGAGTGCTCTGGTGGCAGCACCGCCTTCGTCACCTGGGACCCGTTTGCTCCCTGCCTCCATTCACCTCCAGGAGTTGAGTAGCTGGAGGCAGCAGATAAATTAAAAACTGGTTTCCCAAGTCATTGTAAGCAGTTCTTGAAATTCCCCGCCATGAGGCGGAAACTAGATGGTAATGGTAACAAGTTTATGTGAATGGTGGTGAATGGCCCTGAATGGCCAGGAGTCTTTAGGTAAAGAATGTGTTCATTTGCATTTGAATGCTGCTCCAGCAGCCCACAATGGTTAGTCTTCCTTGTCATTGGTATCAGCTAAGCAGAGTCATATAGCTACTTAAGTATGAATTGTGATTGACCTATGATTTTCTGACATTGTCTTAAATCCTAGTAAACTGCCTCTGGTGTGGAGAGGTCTAGGGGAGGCAGGAGAGCGAAAGACTATTAGTTCTCCTACAAAGAGATTATTCAGTGCTTTGTTTGAACTTGCCAGCTTTAAAAGTTCAAAGTATAAATTGAATTAGGAAAAGTTAATTGCAGTAACTAGATGCCTAGAATATGGCAGGCTAAACTGTATTATATGTGTTTAGAATAAGCAGTAATGATTCTCATTTGTCAGATGAAAAAGTATGTAATGCTTACACTTAAGAAATTATTCTAAGTCGGGTTTTCTGAAGTAATGTTTAATGTAACATGAAACTTTTGTATTTGATTTGTTTTGTTTTGCTTTTTTCATATGCCATTGTTGTCAATTTGGGCTTGTACCTGCATCTTGTATTTTGTACATTCGGTTGTTTAAACTTTGGGAATCATTTTTGGTTTCAGTCATGTGTATCTACTTTATAGGTTTAAGTAGACTTCATCACAAAGGTTTATAATTTATTTAGAATTGTGTTAAAACAATGTGAAAACGTGGTTTAACCCCCCGTAACTGCTTGGACACTTTTCACCGTGTTCTATTAGGGGATTTAAAGGCACAGTTAAAATTCTCCTGTGCCCCTTTTCAGTCTTATCAGAATCTGAGATCTTTATCTGTAGGAAGAATGTGGCAGTTTAAAATTCAAGCGGCTATTGGGAACAGAGTGCTAGACCTGCTCTCTCTTCCCTCTGCCTTTCCTAAATATTCTAAAATAATGGTTATAGATTTTTGAAGGACATAGGAAGAAGGTTTAAGAGCTAATGTAAAATAGTGAAAGTTTTTATAAAAGTTGTACATGTGATGAGAAGGTAGGGAGCGACTGACAGTCTATCTCCAGATTCTAGTGGCCGGCCTCAGAGGAGCCGCGCGTCGGCCCACCAATTTGGCTAAGGTAAGGGATGTCCTTCAGGGACCCACGGAGCCTCCCTCGGTCTTTCTTGAGCGACTAATGGAAGCATTCAGGCGGTACCCTGCGACCGAGGGGCAGCGGGCTTCGGTGGCTATGGCCTTTATTGGCCAATCTGCTTTATACTTTGCAGGACTTAGTTAAGGAGGCAGAGAAGGTGTAGACAGGAGAAGAATCTCACGCGCATCTTGGCAGCAGTGGTAGGTGATAAGGGAGAGGTAAGGGTAGAACCTGGGCGATCGCCTCCCACTCGACCGAGATCAATGTGCCTACTGTAAAGAAAAAGGACACTGGAAGAGAGAATGCCCAAAAAGGCAGAGGAAGGAGAAGGAAGCCAAGACCATTTTGGCCTTTCATGAGGACAGTGACTGAGGGGGACGGGGCTCGGAACCCCTCCCTGAGCCCAGGGTAACCATCCAAGTGGAGGGGAAACCAGTAGAATTTCTGGTGGACACAGGAGCACAATAAAAGCTCCCTTGGGGCCGATATCTAAGAAAACTTCTTGGGTCATTGGGGCCACCGGTAATGAGCAATACCCGTGGATGACTAACCGGACTGTAGATCTTGGGACTGGGACGGTCACCCACTCTTTCCTTGTGACCAAAGTCTCTTGTTGGACGAGGGGAGAGTCCAATTCGGGGCCCCCGTGACATTGAATCCTGCCTCTCTGCTACCAGAAGCAGACTTGGAAAAGAGAGAGATTCTGCATTCCTGTCAGAAGATATTGGCTGAAGAAACGGGGGCCAGGCGGGATCTCAGAGACACACCCCTACCCGGGTCCCCCCTCACTTGGTTCACAGATGGCAGCAGCTACCTCTCGGACAGGAAGAGGAGGGGGAGATGGCCAGAAAGCCTGGCAAATACGTCAAGGATAAGTACGGGGTCTGAAAGGATAAGGCAGGTGAGAAGATAATCGTCCCTGAAGAAATGGCAACACCGCCTCACCCATCTGGGTCCAAAATCCGAAAGCTCACCTCCCTAGCCAAGAGAACTGTCGCTAGCTGCAAGGCATGAAATTCCCACCCCTCGAAAGGGAAAGGGGAAATAGGCCAGGCAGCTATTGGGAAGTTGACTTTACGGAAGGAAGTCAAGCCGGCCCGGTAGTCTTTAGCGAAACGGCAACCACAGTAGCCAAGATTGAAGACATCTTTCCCCGGTTTGGAGTTCCAGAGGTAATTGGTTCAGATAATGGGCTGGCATTCATCGCCCAGGTAAGTCAGGGAATTGCCAAGGTGCTGGGGATTAATTGAAAATTGCATTGTTCATGTAGACCCCAAAGTTCAGGACAGGTAGAAAGGATGAATAGAACGTTAAAAGAGGCTATGACTAAAATATCCTTAGAAACTGGCGTGACAGACTGGACAGTCCTCCTTCCCTTTGCCCTATTCCGTGCCCGGAATACGCCCGGACCCCTGGGAGTAACCCCTTTTGAGATCCTTTTCGGGGCCCCACCACCACTCACTGCTGACCCGTGGACCATGCACACAGAAATTCACGCCCCTCAATCCCTGCTCGCTAGGTTGAAGGCATTGAAGACGGTCCAAAAGGACGTGTGGGTCCCTTTGGCTGCCGCTTACACCCCGGGAGAGCTCAAAGTACCACACCAGTTCCAGGTTGGGGACTTTGTCTACGTTCGTCGTCACCGGACAGCCAACTTGGAACCCCGGTGGAAGGGACCTCACCTCGTACTTCTGACTACACCCACCGCCATCAAGGTAGACGGCATCGCCTCCTGGATCCATGCCTCTCATGCCAAACCTGCACCACCGCCTGACGATGGATGGACTGTGGAGACTGCTTCAAATCCCCTCAAGCTTCGCATCCGCCGGCGCCCTGCTCCTCCTGAGTACAAGGAGTGAGGCCTGGCGGTGTGGAGGGGCTGAGGTTTATCTAACAGAAGAGAGCCGGTTTCACTAACCCTAGCTGTCTTGCTGGGGCTAGGGGTAACCGCCGGGGTGGGGACTGGGACAGCAGCTTTAATCCAAACCCCACAGTAAGCTGGAAGAATCCCTGACCTCGCTGTCTGCGGTAGTATTACAGAATAGGGGGGGGGGGCTAGACCTCCTGTTCTTGAAGAACGGTGGCCTGTGTGCAGCTTTGAGAGAGGAGTGTTGTTTTTATATAGGTCATTCAGGCATGGTGAAGGACTCTATGGCCAAGCTGAGAGAGAGACTAGACAGGAGGCAAAGAGATAGAGAAGCTCAACAGGGGTGGTTTGAAAATTGGTTTAATCGTTCCCCGTGGCTCACCACCCTAATCTCCACCTCATGGGGCCTTTGATTACTTCTAACCCTCGGGCCCTGTATCGTAACTGGGCAAGGGGAAACAGAATATGAGTTCCAGGGTTGAAACTCAGTCCTGAGAAGAGGAGGGAATGTAAGGTCAGGCCTGTTTCTAACTGCCCGGGAAACGGCCAAGAGATTGCAATCTCAACCTTATGTTTGCATTTCCCCAGGCCAATTTGCCAATTTCCCCAGGCCACCTGGGTGTGGTTTCTGCCTATAAAAGCTTGTAACTAACCTCTGTTCAGGGCTCTCAAGCGGCAGTCTTTTTCTGGACTGCTGCTTGTGGGTCCCTGCGCAGCGCTTGGAATAAACCTCCTGCTCTTTGCATCAAGACTCGGGCTCTGCGTTTGATTTGGGGTCGCCGCTCATCCTTTGGACCGGGGGTCTTTCAGGCCTTACAGGTTCAAACAAAGAACTGCAGCCTTCATAAACTGGAGATCAAGGGACATGAAACAGATTTTAGTTTTTTTGGATTTAGATTTTTTCCCATGAGAGAAAGAGTGAGAGCAGACTTTTCCCATTGGGGGGCCCTCCCCAGGAGGTTCCCTTTGGGCACCCATGGCCAGATGGAGTTTGTATATGCTTCCAATAAACTTCCAGATTTTTACCGAAGAAATATTTTAGTCCACAAATTTATTCTTAAACGTCATTGGACAAGGATACACTATAAGAATCTGCACCTTAAAACCCACGTTTCAATATTATCAGCAAAAACATAAGATTCAGTGTTGTTGAGGGCATACTATGTGACAGTCAATTAAATTGGCTTTTTTTTTTCCAAACAAAATTTGGTGTTCCTTAATAAGATTTAGTTATATGAGCATCTTTTGACTTTCTTAAAAATCATGCCCATTAAGAAAATGGATAGCATATTATTGTCCTAAGATTATAAAATTTAAGGCCATTTATAGGAGATCACTGAATAAAATGTTCAGTTATTGAAACATTAAATCAAAGTTGTAACATAAGTTATATGGTTAGTTCCTAGAATTCTAAAACAAACATAAAACATTATGTCAGTGATATCTATCTTCATATATTTAAAATTTGGAGCATAAGCAAATATTAATTTATAATCATATTTAGAAGTTAGTTATTTTAATATATTTGTATAAACATGAAACAAAACAGTCTAAACTACCATAAATTAAATTTCAAAAAATCAGGATACTCATTCTCATGGACAGAGAATAGAATGGTGATTGCTAGAAGTTGGGGAGTGGTATAAAATAGATGAAGAGGGTAAAAATGTATATTTCCAGTTAAAAGACAGATATGACCTGGGAATCTAATGTACATCATAGAAGTTCTCATAACACATACAAAAAAAATTGTGACTAAATGTGGTGAAGGGTGTTAACTAAATTTATTGTGGTGACCATATCTCAATAGGTACATATATTCAATCATTATGTTGTACACCTAAAACTCATAAAATTATATGTCAGCTATATCACAATTAAAATTTGTAAAAAGAAATTTTCTGCATATATTCCCAAATTTGCTATGTGGATTAAAGAAGAGGATGAAAGAAAACTAGAAAGGAAAGAAAGAACAAGAGATGGAAAGTAGAGAAAGGTGGATAGAAGAGTCAGAGTTGACAACGAAAGCAGTGAGAAAGTAATTAAGAGAGAATTTAAGGAATGGATTAAGGAATAAACAAAGAAAGTGGACCAACTGTAATACTTTAAACAAAAAAGATTTTTTCTTAAAACTTAGTAAATTTAGTTTTTTTACAGTCTCATTAAAATTAATAATAAAATAATTATATATAAAAATGAAAACTATAACATACACTGATAACAAATAAGACAATGCAAAGTACACAGCATGATTCTTATTCTTTCTTTGTACTGAGATGTGGCTCTTAGCGTGTTAATATATCCAAAATAAAATATAAAAAGGTTACACAGGTGTTACCATTTTTCCCTCAAAGAAAATGTCAGTATGTATAGATATGTAATTAATCAGTTAGGCAGGAATTGACTTCAAGAAGTTTGGCTGCAGTGAAACAGATCCTTCCAAATCCCTAGTTATAGGTAAAAGAAATAAACAGTTGAGAGGGTGATATCCTTTTCTGCATATATTCCCAAATTTGCTATGTGAGAGATTGATGAAACCTGGCACCCAGTGGGTATAAAATTAATACTCAGATTATTGTCTGATAGAAAATAAGCTTACATGATAGAGATGGGTAAAATCACTTAAAATTAAGTTAATCTGTGAGTACAGGACAGTTTTGTCCTCCATCAAAAAGGAATCCTGGGAGGGAATTGGGCAGAGTCTGACATCAGCAGTTGACTTCAATCTACAGAATTCCAATTATCATACTTTGGTGAATCTTCCCTATTTCATATCCACACCACCCACCCACCAGGCCATTGTCTCCATCACTACTGAAAACTGCCCAACCAACCAATTCCCCAAAATATACTAAGTTAGAATTGAAGTTTCCCTGAGCCAAACAGCGATCCAGGCACTACTAGTACGTAAAGTCTTCTACGTCTCCTGTCAGTCCCTTCTGATTTAATAACCACCACCCAAAATCAAGTGTTTCCTTTGTTTCTTCTGGAGTTTTCAATAAGATCTCACAGCTTTTCATTCTTTGCCAGATATTTTATGTCAGTTGCATTTGATTACTTCTATCTGTACATAACATATTCCTGATTAAGTGACTTAATAAATACGAACATGTTTCTAATTTAAAAAAAAAGTATCCATCAAAACATTGTATTATTTTGATGTCTTTCCATCTGCACTACATTCATGCTGCAAGAAATCTTTATTGACTTTGAGAATCGTGATATTCAGTCATAGTTAAGATTTACAATTAACCTAGGGGATGTTGTCTTTGTTGTTGAAGAAGGCAAACACAATTTATCTCTTAGTGGGTCTAGTACGACGGGGCCAATCTATTTCCAGTTAGTGTCCAGGGGGATGGTGGTAATTCTATCTGCACCATTACAAAGACTTTGAATCTTTACACTCGAAGTTTTAGCATTATGTTACAGATGTCTTCACCTCATTACATGGTTACTGGGGGATTGTTTCATCTGGTGTGCTTCGATGCCGTGTGTACCTTAACAAGCAATCTGGCATACGCCTTCTGTTTATAGCAGTAGAAAACATAGCATTGTTATATATCATGGGTACTGTTAATTACACTGCTGCGTTCGGCATCATTAAGCCTCAAAATGCTCAAAGGCATGTCAGGAGGATTTGTTTTTACTTAAACTAAACTGCTTTTAAGACTCAGATTTAAAGAAGCCATAGATGTGACAATTGAATATAATATATCATTGCTTTCCCAGCTTTGGTTGAGACCAATCTGTTGGCAAGTTCAAGTAGTTGGTCCAATTTAAATCTTTCTAATCAGAAAGAGTTTTCATTCTTTTGATGAACTGCCAGCCATTTTGGTTCACTTTACTTGAATACACGTGCATTTGTTATTTGCTACATGCAAAAATTGAGTTAAGTACATTGTATAAGAGACATATGAAATACAACACCTGCCACAGATACCTTCATAATCTGGGTTGCCAATACATGTTGTAAATTGACTATAATGTAAAGCAATTAAAAATAATTTTAAAAAACAATTGCTGAATGTTTACATTTTGTGCCTCCATTAAAATACTAATAAAATGTAAGGAGATGAGTGTTCTGATGTGAAATGGTTATTTGATATTATATAGCATATATTAGTTGGCATTGAATAAGTTGAAAGTAGAATCATCAACCTTAAAACTTTTTTTTTAAGAGAAAAAATGAAAAAAAGTCAATGTGATATATTTGGCTATGAATGACAGAACTATTAAATAACATTACATACAATTAGTAAAAGAATGACATAAATATATACATATTTACTATATGCAAAATTATATATATATATATATTTACATATATATAAAGTTAGCTAAAACTAAACTGCTAACCAATTATAGAACTTTTATCCAAATATTATTTTCTCTACATTTTAAAGCCTAGCTCTCTGGGCAGTTATATGAGCAAGCAATGATGTAGATCAATTACTCTACCAAATATGTTAAAAGAGAACATCCTACATAATAAAAGGGTAATATGCAAATTGAATGAATGGCAGAATAACTGGTTGCTATGATGTGCACTGACCACTAGCCATTTCCCCACAAATTATTGTATTTCTGTGCTCACTCTGTTGTCATTCCAGATACTAAAGACATCCATGTGGGTGAAAAGATGTCTTCAAGGGAGTTCAAGGAAAGGAGCCTTTCCAAAAATTCCCACCCTTTCAATAAAACCTATGCAAGCTATAAAATCAACAACATGTGGCCATTATCACAGGCCAAATGAGGAACTGAATAAAAGTGATTCAGAAAAAGACCAAGACAATGTAGAAAAATCACCACCTTGAGTGATAACTTGGGCAGCCGGTAACTTCAGAGCAAGGCCAAAGACCTCAGAACTATCTATGAAGTCTCTGAAGTCTGGCTCCCAAGAAATGCTGACAGTGTGGAAGCCAAATTTTACACCTACAGGGTAAACCAATAGTGATGATTTTTTTAAAAAATGGTTTCAGTGGTTCACTTCCAGTGTAAGCATAATTTGCAGACAATTTTATTAAATTTATTGGGATAACACCTATACTAATAAAAAATAATGTTCTATTTAAAACCCATAGACCTTCTGGGAGACCTTCCAGACATCCTTCTGGACAAAGCTATGGTGGCGGGGCTGAGGAGGTTGGGGGCAAGCAGGCCAGCAGTGGGGGGCAATTGAGATGATCAGGCTGGTGGGGGCTGGGGGGGACATGGGCAGTTGGAGGTGAGCAGGCCAGCGAGGGAAGGGGCAGTTGGGGGCAATCAGACCCACAAGGGGGGGGGGCATTTAGGGGTGAGAAGGCTGGCAAGGTGGGCAGTTGGCATTGAAGAATCTGGCAGACAAAGTGGTTAGGAGCACTCAGGCAGTCCGTGACCAGTTAGGAACCAGTGGTCCCAGATTGCAAGAGGGATATCTGTCTACCAGTTTAGGCCCGATCCCTGTAAGGTATGTCTGACTACCGGTTTAGGCCCTGTGGGATCTGGTCTAAACCAGCAGTCAGACATTCCCTGAGGGGTACCAGATTGAAGAGGGTGTAGGCCAGGCTAAGGAACACCCCCCCATGCATTAATTTTATGCACTAGGCCACAAGTATATATATATATAAAAAGCCAAGTGACTGGAATTACTAGAATGACTGGAATGACCCGACTGGCCTGATCAGGGGTGGCCCCTCCCTCCTAGCTGGCCCCAGCTGGATTGGGGGTGGGGCCAGCCTGCCAACCTCCTGTGGTCCTTCCCCTGCCTGCCCAGCCTGAAAGGCCCCATTGGGGCTGGCCAGTTGGACCCCACCTGTGCACGAATTAGTGCACCAGGCCTCTATATTTATAAACAAAAGCTCTTATTTTTATTAGTCAAAAGAAAGAGAACTGAGGCCAAAATTATATACTACAATATAGGACAGTGGGTAATTCTAGAAGCTCTGGAGTTAGATTAACAGGTGTTTTAACTATGGGGACTTTATATAACTTCTTTCAATCCTGGTTTTCTCATAGATTAAAGGGAATAGTCATCTTGTCATCTTGTCTACCTTCTTGAATTGTTCAAAGGCTATATGAAGCTTTATATCATCTAAAGTGTTAGGCAAAGACTTGACACTTAAACAAGTGTTCAAATATTAGTAATCATTATTGTGTTTTTATTTTTATTAGGGGAATAACTATAACAGAATGTATAATATGCTCACAACCCAAACTATTTTCATATTGATATAGAGATTTCTTGGTTATTAAATGAGTTAATTAATTTTCATCAAATTCTGATAAGTGAGTTTGAATGTATTTTTTTAGTGCTATATAACCAAAAGTATATTTTAACTTTTGAGAAAATATATATCTGTAATTGTAATAAATGTATATTTAATAATGCAAACAAGTTTAAATTTAATGAGTTTGAAAAGATAACCATTTTTGAATATTCATTAATATGCTATCTGATTTTTGTCTGTGATAACTGATTGTAATCAATGTGATTCCAATATGCAAGTTTGAAAATAGAAATAAAATGATTTTCATATTAATATACATAAAATGATACAGGTTTTGAGAGAACTCTACTGCCACTCACTAATCTGAGAATCTTTATCAAGTTATATATAGCCTTATGATGCCTTTCTTCTCATGTCTAAAATGGGGATAAAAACAATATTTCTTTACCTGGATGTAGGGCTCAGTGGTTGAGCATTAATCTATGAACAAGGAGGTCATAGTTTGATTCTGGTCAGGGCATAAAGCCGAGTTGCAGACTTGATCCCAAGCAGGGGGCACACAGAAGACAGCCAATCAATGATTCTCTCATCATTGTTATTGCTATCTCTCTCTCTCCCTGATTTATGAATTAGTTCATTGTTTTCTCTTCCAGTTTATCCTCATGGGTGCATGACAGGTCCAAGATGGCGGTTAGTGTGAACTAAAACCTTAGTTACATAAGAACTTCTCCATGTAATCTTTTATCTTTCCACTAGAGGCCCAGTGCATGAAATTAGTGAACTGTGGGGGAGGGGTGTCCCTCAGCCTAGCCTGCACACTCTCCAATCTGGGACCCCTCAGGGAATGTCTGACTGCCAGCAGTCGGACATCCCTCTCACAATCCAGGACTTCTGGCTCCCAACCACTCACCTGCCTGCCTGCCTGATTGCCCCTAAATGCTTCTGCCTGTCAGTCTGATCACCCCCTAAACATTCCCCTGCCAGCCTAATCAATGTCTAACTACTCCCAATTGCCCTCAACTGCTCTTTTTTTGCAGGCCTGGTCACCCCCAACTGCTCTCCTCTACAGGCCTAGTTGCCCCCACTGCCCTCCCCCGCATGCCTGGTCCCATCCAAATCCTCCCCTGCTGGCCTGGTTGCTTCCAACTGTCCTCTCCTGCTAGTCTGGTCACCCCTAACTGCCATCCCCTGCTTGCCTCGTCGCCCCTAACTCCTCTCCCTTGCTGGCCTGATTTCCCACAACTACCCTCCCCTGCCGGCCATCTTGTGGTGGCCATCTTTGACCACATGGCCATCTTATGTGAGGGCATGAGGGTCAATTTGCATATCACCTCTTTATTATATAGGATATCATAGACAATTATGTAGTTGGTAAGAGGGAATCTTGAACATTCTATATATAGAGAGAATATTTTTAAAAATTATATCTTTCTTGATTAACTGTATGCCAACCTATATTCAATTTACCATGCATTCACTTAGTAATACAACATTGATTTGATAAATATGTTCTATGTGCAGGCACAGTGATAAATAAAGAGATAATTATTCTTGTAATAAAATAATTAATAGTCTACCAAAAATTCCAAGGGAATGTTTTAAATGAGGATATTGAGTTAAATTATCAAACATTTTAGTGACATTGTAATGAAATTAAAAGGATCATTTTTAAAATAAATTGCATATTGTTTTTATATGTAAGACATATTAGGTACACTGCTGGTGGGAATGGTGACTGGTTCAGCCATTATGGAAAAACAGTATGGAGTTTCCCCAAAAAATTAAAAATGAAACTCCCATTTTACCCAGTGATCCCACTTCTGGGAAAATATCCTAAGTGACCCAAAACACCAATCAGAAAGAATATTTGTACCTCTCTGTTCATATAACACAATTTATAATAGCTAAGATTTAGAAACAGCTCAATTGTCCATAAGCAAACGAGAGGATAACAAAGCTGTGGTTCATTTACACAGTGGACTACTATGCAGCTTTACAAAAAGGCCCCTGACCATTGGAAACAGCATGGATGGACCTGCAGAGTCCTTTCCTAAGGAAAATAAGCCAGTCAAACAAAGATAAGTATCACATGACCTCAATTATATGTGGAATCTAACAAAATAGACTGATGAACAAAATAGATCCAGAGACCTAAAAGCATGGGACAGACTATGGAATTTCAGAGGGAAAGCAGGGATAGGTGGGGAACTTACAGGCATAGATACACAGCCCAAGAACATAGGCTGTAAGTGTCCTAGAGGGTGCAGGCCTGGGAGGGACAGGATCCGGTAGAGGGGATCAATGGGAGGAAAAACAAACAAACACACAAGCAAACAAAGGGGACATCTGTAATACTTCCAACAATAAAGATTTTTCAAAATAATGAAATCAAAGCCATCCTATATTAATAAGAGGTAATATGCAAATGGTTGTTACAAGTGACGTGTAATGGCTGATCACCAGGAGGGCGGGCAGCGCGATACAATGGAGGGAGGGGTCCAGGAGGGTGGGGCAGCGAGCTGGGAGCAGCAGAGAGCCACAGTTGGCAAGCGGCCACAAGCTACTGGTGCCCATTCATGCGCAGGGCCACTAGTATTAGATAACAGCTTCAACAGCATTAATGTGGTCACTTTATTAATTTTAATGATTGAGTAGGAAATTGGAATATTTGTGGTATGATAGATATTTTTCTGATTTTCATTTTGAAGTAAAAAACTTCAGGCTGACACTCTATTAACTGAGTCAAACCAGCTAGGGCAGAAATATGTTTTTAAATATATAAGAAAAGTGCCTCCAGGGGAGAGTGGGGAAAGGGGGAGAGATCAGCCAAAGGACTTGCGTGTATGCATATAAGCCAAACCAGTGGTATGGGACAACAGGGGGGTGGGGGCATATGTGGGGAAGGGTTTGGGGTGGGAGTGGGGGGATGAGGACAATTATGTGATACCATAATCAATAAATAATAATAATAATAAAAGAAGAAAAATACTGGGGGAAAAAAGAAAGAAAAATGGCATCTTTTACCAATGTGACTTTCCCTAACTGCCTCAGAAAAGAATCTAGGCATATAAACATACTGGCTTTTCCAACACAAGACAAGAAGTAATAGGCCTATATAGTAGTTTTCATATATCAGGTGTCTGAGGACTAAAATTTCAATAAGTAAAATATACTTTTAAGCTACATATACATAGTGAATTTGCACACTATTTTAAAAATCAGTGTAAGCCTTAAGTGGCTTATTTCTCTTACAAAATATTTTTCTTTCATTTTCCATATATCTATATATCCATATCTTATATATCTATAAATCATTATGCTATTTTATGTCTCTCACTAAAATGATTCTGATTTATTAATTACTTAATAATGAAATAAATTTAATTTATTAAGTCAAGGGAGAATCCTGAGATTTGACCTTACAGCATCCAAACATTTTAACATGTTATTGAGAAGAACCTATTAGATTAGAAGAAAAGTGCTCTCAGGAGGGAAGGATGCCAGGTAAAATCTTATGAGTCATTTTTCTAGTAATTATAAGATCATTCACAAAGTTAATAGCTTTATTCACATTATGACATATCAATTAAGCATTGTTTAGAGATTGCATCATGTACATTAAAGTTGTACTAAATTATGTTAGATATCACCTTAGTTCATTATATTCTGACTTTTTTTGGGGGGGGAAATGGTTGGCCTTATAAAGATATATAACTTTTAAAATTTCAAAACATTTCTCAAAATAGTGAAATAATGAATTATCATGAATAATGTTTGCTTTGAGAAGTTGTAATTGAAAGTTACCTATCTATTAATTTTGTATGACTATAATTATGGCTAAATAGAATAATTTTCTCAATTCATTGGGTGAATTCTGACGTTTTTATGCACAACAGATCACAACTTTTAGAATCAGTTCCTCTTGGTGACATTTCTGAATGTAATTAGTCCCAACGAACCTGAGAGTTCCATACACGCTCGCAGAATGAGGCCACTTTAATTACTCAATAACTACAGCCCTAGGATTTCTTATTTTTGTGCAATGACAAGGGATCATTTAGCAACAAAAACAGGCATTAAAAGGCTAGTCATTTTTATTCTGGCAGGACAAGAAGTCAGGGTATGTTAACAAATAGTTTGGTTATACACATTTGTCTTCATGTTCTAAGTTAAACATGACTCCATCCACAAACATATCATTAAGCTGCCGTATAAACGTGGAAAATTTAAAGAGCAAGTTAGAGAAAATTAAGCCGATAAATTCCTGTTTCTACGCTTACAGTATATTGGAAAGCCCATGCTATTGACTAAAAGCATCTAAATTATTTCTTCAGCTTGAATGAACTTTAGATGGGCTTCTTCCTGGCTTCAGGCCCACACTTGCCATTTCTTTAGAGCATTTATCAGAAAACATCCTTTGAGAATAAATCTTTTTAAAAAGCATCTTTCAAATTGTTACTATCCAGGAACGTCTTTCTGAAAGGACCTAGAAACCAAGTCCTTGCAACATCATCATCGTGGAGGATCCTCTCTCCTCTTCTCTGGGAGAAGGGTCGGAACCTAGATGCAGGATGCCAAACGCCACGGTGTAAAACTACCACCTGCCACGAGATATAAGAAGCTTCACATTTCCTTTGGGAAGAGTTCATTAGCAAACACAGAACCTAAGGTATTCCATGTCTCCACTCTTAAAAACTTGTCTTTCAAGAATCATTAAGCAAATCATTAAAACACAGTAAGTTCACATTTTTACACACAATCGTATTTCAAAACAAATAAATAGTGCAGATATACACTGTTGTGATACACATTCAAATACAATTTAACTAAATCTTATTATGCCAAATGTGTTAAATAAATATGCCAAAATTTGTGTAAGGTACTGAAGTTTAGAAGCTATTTAACCTAATACTTTAATAACTTATGTGAGAATTGAAAAAAAAAAAAAAGAAAAGAAACAAAACTCAAAAGCATTGAATAATTGCAGATTTAGAATGCCAACCAAGAATCTAGTGTATAGCTCAATTCTGTTTTCAATTTTATATGCCTAATATACAACTTTATTTTCTACCCTTGCTCCCAGAAAGGTGGACAAAATCAGCAACCCCCAAAGAATTTAGAGACAGCCACCACTTTACAAAGTTATTCAGTGCTTCTGCTTCTCCACATGTACAGGGGTGGGCAAAATTAAGTTTATAGTTATGAATAGGCCAAATACAGCTTATTCTTGTTATTCTTTATTTATTAATCATTGTATTCAGTAGTAGTACCGGTAGTAGTATACTTTTGCCTACCCTTGCATAATCTCATCAGAGTTAACTGGGCATTATATAAAGGCAGTAATAAACAATATACTCAGCTACTTGGATTACAAACCTGATTCCAAATGTTCCAGTGTGTAGAAGAAAACGAGAGAGATTGAGGCTCACATGCCCAGGGGGAGAGCCTTACAAAGTTTGACAAGAAGTTCCTTTAATCTAGCACCCCTAGGGCAGTCCCATCCTCCGGCACAGATGCAGAGAGAGGCAAAACCATTACAACTTTCTGTTTTCTCCATAGTGCTTTGTATAGCCATCTTTTACCTCGTATATTATCTCACAAATATACTACAGTTCCCCAAGGACTATGAACTATTTTACTGTTTTATTTTATCTGTATATTTTCCGTATCTAGAGCAATGTTTGGTACATGTAATGCATGAAAAATGCTGGGTAAAATTGTGAAAACTTCTCCAGACAATTGTGGTACCCATCCATTGGTCTACTCGTGAGTAAGAGTGTGACAAAAGCAGCTGCCTGCACACAACCCTTCCTGGATGTCTCTTTATGTGAATAAGTGAATGATGTGTTAAATATAATACATGGTAACATGCATCTAATTAATTAGGTTCTTAGGCCCGATAAAAAAAATAATGAGAAACTTTAAAAGTTATTGCTTTGGTATATTCCCTTTAGACTCATTTATAAGCTAACAGAAGGATGTAAATCTTGTAATCAGTAAAATTAGCATATCTGTAAATGATCTCTTGGATAACAGATCTCTAGGAACTTTGCTTTATCGACATTTTGTACGTTCATGCCGTGGGATGGTGATCCCTTTGGGAGACAAAGCCCACTTAGAAAATTTGAAGCTTGACACTCTAAAATATAATAATATCCAATGTGATACCCTGAAGATGCATATAAATTCCTTATTGAGAGGGATTCACTTGATTTTGCTGCATTTTTCTGTTCATACCACATAGAAATTTATGAGTAAATGAATGTTATAATAGTACTAATAAAATATAAAAAATATTGGAAGAGCTCTGAAAAATAAATGAACTACTTTTTAAATTACAGTGGTGCCTCGCATAAAGAACACCCCGCACAGCGAACGCTGCACGCAACGAACTTCATTTCATGATTCATACAACGAACTTCGTTTCACACAACGAAGTCGCCCGAGCTTCCACGACCGCTTTGCCCGAGCTTCCACGACTGCTTCGCCCGAGCTTCCAGGATCGCTGCCGATGTATTGCATCCTTCCGCGCAGGCACTGCAGGCAGTCGTTAGTCACTGCGCTTAACTTAAGCACGTATCGCGGCAATCGTTCTTCATTACGAATTAAATCACGCACGTATCACGGCAGTCGTCCTTTTAAGTTAAACTCAATATTTTTTTTTATATCATGGCTTCTAAAAAAAGCAGGAAGGTGATTTCTGTTGAAATGAAACAGGAAATAATTAGAAGGAGTGAATGTGGGGTAAAACAGTGTGACCTCGTCAAAGAGTTTGGCCTCAGCAAGACCACCATTTTCACCATTTTGACAAATAAGGATGCAATCAAATCAGCCAAAGTAGCCAAAGGAGTATCAGAACTATTTCATGAAAAACATAGGTCTTCAATCCACGAGGAAATGGAGAGGCTATTAGCGATTTGGATTAAGGACAGGCAGGTGAAAGGTGACGTAACAACCCAAGATATTATCTGTCACAAGGCCAAGAGAATTTATGACGATCTAAAGAAAAACGTCCCTGGAAGTAGCAGCAATCAAGATAATAAAGAAGAATTCAAAGCCAGCAGGGGGTGGTTTTTTAGATTTAAGAAAAGGTGTGGAATCCACAGCGTTACTATGCATGGTGAGGCTGGCAGTGCTGACAAGAAAGAAGCAGAAAAGTTCTCTATTAACTTTCAAAAATGTATTAAGGATGAAGGATACTACCCACAACAAGTGTTCAATGCCGATGAAACGGGTCTTTTCTGGAAAAGAATGCCGAGCAGAACCTTCATTACAAAAGAGGAGAAGAAATTGCCAGGACACAAAGCCATGAAGTACAGACTTACCCTTATGTTTTCGTCTAATGCCAGCGGAGACCTCAAGATCAAACCTCTATTGGTGTATCACTCTGAAAATCCAAGAATTTTCAAGAAAAATAACGTTATTAAGTCCAAACTGCCCGTCCATTGGAAGTCCAATCAAAAAGCCTGGGTGACCCAAGTTATCTTCAACGAATGGATTCTGGAAACCTTTGCTCCTGCCGTGAAGAAATTCTTGCTGGAAAAAGAACTGCCGCTCAAAGCCCTTCTGATACTTGACAATGCCCCTTCTCACCCAAAAGACCTAGAGGAAATATTGCAGGAAAATTATCCTTTTATCAAGGTGCAGTATTTGCCACCAAACACCACATCCATTCTTCAGCCAATGGATCAGCAAGTTATTGCGAACTTTAAAAAACTCTACACTAGAGCCCTCTTTAATAAGGTATTTGAAGAATGCGAGTTTGGTGGAGACAATATGACTGTCTGAAAGTTTTGGAAGGAGAAATTTGATGTCCTTATGGCAATACGACTTATACAGAAGGCCTGGGAAGAAGTGTCACAAAGGACCCTCATTTCTGCTTGGAAGATGCTTGTGCCTTCGTGGACCCAGGAAGAAGCAGTAGTTGATGACACAGAAGTGGTGAAGGACATCATCACAGTGGCCCAAAGGTTGGAATTAGAGGTAGAGGAAGAGGATGTAGAGGAGCTTATTGAGGAACACGAAGAAGAGCTGACAACTGAAGAGCTCCAAGCACTTCTGGTCCAGCAACAGGACAATGCTCAAAGGGAAGCGTCATCTGATAATGAGGAGCAACAATCAAACAATCAACCAATCCCAACTGCTGACATCAAGAACATCCTGGTCAAATGGAAAGCAGTTCAGGAGTTTACCAATGCCCACTATCCAGATTCAGCTGAAGCAAACAGGATCAACGATCTTTACTCCGATACTCTTGTCCATTATTTCCGGCAGATGTTGGAGAAAAGAGAAAAACAAACGACTTTGGACAGGTTTTTCATGAAACCATCGGCCAAAAAGCAGAAAATGGATGAAGATGTGCAAGATTCGGTAGACTCTACTTAGTCTGTCTTAAAATTAAAAAAATGTGTGTTTTTTTTTTAATTATGTTTTTAGATGTATCTAAATAAAAATAATAACAAAAAATTTATCTTTTTTTATGTCATCTTAGCATATTTTATGCTACAGAACGAATTATTTTTTTTAACATGTATTGTTATGGGAAACGCGTTTCACATAACGAACTTTTCGCATAACAAACTTGCTCCTGGAACGAATTAAGTTCGTTGTGTGAGGCACCACTGTATATGAGTAGCATTTGTTTTTACACATAAATTATAAAATTAAATATTTCAAAAATATAATTCAATATTACAATGGTATGTTGTTGTTTTTTTGCTTCAATTAAAGGAGTTTTTAACTTGGGACCATGGCTGATGGCTAGCACTCTGACCATATCCCCTAGATACTACTTTAAAAAAAGAAGAATGCTTAATTGAATACATGAGCTCTCCACAGAGGAGAGTCCACAGACGAAATAGCATTTTTAAAAGAATCTGTGATAAAAAATGGCTAAGAAGCAGAGTTGCACATAAAAGGATCAAGAACCTTGATTTTGGGCTAGTACTTACACAGGTGGGTTTGTTTTGCTTTGCTTTGTTTTGTTTTATTCAAGTTAACCTTGACCAATAACCTGAAATTCTTTCATGACTGCAGGTTTTTGCACTTCATATTCTTTAGGATCTGTGTTTGTTGAATGGAACCAGAAGCATCATTGCATCGTCATGGGAAAGGACTATGGGGATAAGTAAGCATTATAAGAATGTACTGGCATGCTTTAGTACCTTCTACTAGATAACAGGAAAAGAGGTGAAGCACACATTCCTTCCAAACCTCTGTTAAGCTGTGACATTTTCTGCTACTTGTAACATGATTATGGAAATTAGGAAAAGAAACATTATTATAATAATGATTATTACTATTAGAGGAATGATTAATTGATTATAAATTTAGATTAAAAATGATTATATATTAGAAATGCAGGTTCTTAGCCAGAAAAGTTTTAATTACTAAGTAGAAAGAGATTTAAGATAAGCGCATGATGAAATGCCTAAGTATAAACTTTATGGATGTGGGAAGCTAGCTGGTAATTTAAAGAATTAAAGAAAAATATGACTGAAAAGCAAGCATTCATTATTTTGAGATCATGTTTAAGCATGAGCTCATGTTTAATTATAGATTTGTCAGAAAGTGTGTATCTTCTAACATATATGTATTTATTTAGATTATTATACAATTTTTAGAGTACTTGAAAATGGTAGCTATTTACAACTAGTTGGACCACTTGACAAAATGTTTATTATTGAAAATATACTCCAGGGAAGAAAGGAATTGGTGGAAAACAATTAATGACACCTTCATCCCATTTAGGTAATATTCATCATTATTCCATTCTCTTTTCTTTAATAACCTATTAATCTCACACTAAAATTAACTACAAGAAGTGTAAGTTAAGGATATAAAAATACCTATAAAAATAACTAGACCTGTATTTGTTATTCAGAACAGACAGAATATAGCCAAAATAGTCTTCCTTGAGTGGATTAAAATTTAGTCAGTTTTTCAATGAATATGGATTTGACATTAGGGAGGTATACAGACAGTTCTCACAGGCATACATAAAGATTTTATAAAAATTTAACATATATATTTTTTGCTTTTTGAAATGTTCTGTGTTTACTTTAAAAATCAATTATGTTTTACATTCAATATTTTGTATGTTTCAGGTATACAGCATAGTGGCTAGATAACCATCTACTTTACAAATTGTTCCCCATAATATTTTCAGTATGCGCCGGACACTATACATACTTATTACAGTTCTAGAGGCCCAGCCCACGAAATCAATGGCAGTAGCCCGCCACTGCTTACAGGCCGGACACCTGCCCTGCACTCGCCTGCTAACCGCCCACCTTGCTGAGATCAAAGCCAGTTGGCTGTTGGGGAGGACCGAAAGGTGCTCAATGCACCTCATTGTGATTGGTCAATTAGTTATCACAGTTGTCACAGACACTGGCTTTTTATATATATATAGATTATTGACTATATTGTCTATGATGTGATTCACATCATCATGGCTATTTTGAAACTACCAAACTGTACTTATCAAAACCTTCATTTTTTTCACTCACTCCTCAATCACTCCTCCCCCCCCCCCCCCTTGGCAATCGTCAGTCTATTCTTTGTTTTTGTTTTTATTAATCCTCACTCAAGGACATTTTTCAATTGTTATTTAGAGAGATTGGAAGTGGGTAGACACACAGAGAGAAACATTGATGTGAGAGATACACATCCACATGCCTCTTGAATGCACCCCTACTAGGACCAGGGATCGAGGTATATGCCCTTGACCACAAGCAAACCTGGGACCCTCCGTTCCTGGCCAAGGTTCTATCCACTGAGCCAAACCAGTGAGGGCTATTCTTTGTATCTATGAGTCTGTTTCTGTTTTGTTTGTTTGTTTATTTATAATATGCATTTTTATTTCCCTCTTAAATTATTCTTTAAATTCCACATCTGACTACACTTTGTCCTTGATTGCTTTGCTATCAGACTGAAGCTATGGATTGTAAAAAACCAATGTATTTGGACTTAGCCTGCATGAGAATCATCCTACAACTATTTCACCTAATTAAACTGGATTATGCATCCTCACCATGAAAATATAAATAAAAAGCAAAGTCACTAAGAAATGACTCACTGCCCACACAGGTTCAAAAACAATGTTTATATTTTAGGTTGATGCCATTATCTTCAAACACTTTTTTTTTTTTCATGACAGTTTGTATTAGGTATGCCAGGCCTCTTGAACCAATATCCCTTCAATAGGCCTAACATAGCTATGAGTAATGAAACATGGAATTAACCAGGTTCTATAACTGTGGCACAGCAAATGGTCATAGACCAGTGATTCAAATGTTAACTCTGTGTTGTACACCCTCAAATTCCATCTCGGCTTCCATCCCATTGGGATTGAAAGAAACGTAATCTAAGGTTTGGGGTTCTGCAGGTGGGTCTCTCGTTCCAGAGATGCTTAGGGAACCTTGTGGGGGATAGAGCCTCTGTGGTTCTGCAGCCTCTCATTCCATGCTGTCTTTTTCTAAGTGATCAAATTTGTCTCAAATTTATGTTTCTGTTTCTAGAATAAAAACAAGTAAAAGAAAGAGTAATATTTTCATAAAAGATCTATTTGTTGGGATTTTTTGGGGGGAGGGGGTAAAATGTACAAACATACCTTGGAATTACTTTACAGCTAACACACTTAGGAAAACACTCCCTCAATGTTTCTGCTTATAGAGTGGGTAGGAGACCTTTTACTCATTCATCTTGTGTCTAGTAACTAATGGACAACTCAAGGCCCAGGAAGGTGAAGGAGTCATTTGGACCAGGTAAGATCTTCCTGGTTTAAGATTATTATTTTTGGACATGGTTATATGCACCCCTATGTTCATAGCAGCACAATCTACAATAGCCAGAATTTGGAAACAGCCTAGGTGCCCGTCAGCAGATGATTGGATCAAAAAACCATGGTACATTTACACAATGGAATACTATGCTGCCATAAAAAAGAAGGAATTCTCATCATTTGCAGCAACCTGGATGGAATTGGAGAACAACATGCTGAGTGAAATAAGCCAATCAATGAAAGAGAAATACCACATGACCTCACTCATTTATGGATAATAAAGAACATTATAAACTGATGGACCAAAAGATAGATATAGAGACAGTAAAGCAACAAGCAGACTGTCAAATTACAGCTTGGAGGGGAGGGAGATTTGGGGGAGATAATAGATCAACTGAAGGACTTGTATACATGCATATAAGTAGAACCAATGGACATAAAACTTAGGGGAGGGAGGGTATGTACGGGAGGGAGGAGTGCATAAAAAATCAATAAAATATATTTTAAGAAATGTATTTTCCAGTTTAAATAAAATCTATCTATCTATATAAAGGCCAAGTGAACAATGGAATGACTGGAATGACTGGTCGCTATGACACACACTGCAGTGGCCAACAGGCCTATCAGTGCCCTGATTGGACTCCCGCCCCCATCTCCTATGGCCCCTCCCCCAGCCAGCCCCACTCCCAATCAGCCCCTCCACCCCGATTTGTGGTGGGTCCAGCTAGCCAACCACCCAAGGCCCCTCCCCATAGCCAGCCCTGCCCCATTGGTCCCCCTCGGGACGGGCCAGCCAGACCCCACCCATGCATGAATTCATGCACCAGGCCTCTAGTTTTGTAACAAGAAAGGAAAGAGTCAAAGACAAAAAAAGAAAAACATGTGACTAAACAAAATTATAAAAAGATCTTGACATTTTGTTATTTTTTTGTTGTCTTCAGTGTGATGTATTATTTGATTCAATATTTTAGTTCAGTGAGCTATGGCAAGTGATTGAATACATTTTGCAAAGTTTAACATGATAAATGCTTAAGAAACACTAGTGATTAGACTATTATGGCTTTCAATCATAGAAAGTTTCATATTACCTACTTCACCAAGTCACTGTGATTTTATGATGACTCAAACATGAGTAACGACAAAAGAAAACAGTGCTGATTGATGGTGACAGTACTATGAAACTCATTAGGGATTCCAAAGACTTCATATTGAGAATTCTACTCAAAATTCAGCCATCAGACTCAATGGACTCTGTGAACCCATGAAATTACAATAAAATGCATACACACATTTAGATGAAACTAAAGATCAATGGGTTATATAACTTTAATTCATCAAATAGAGACACCATTGCCCCTGCAACTTGTCACTCTTCTGCTACTAAAATTACAATACAAGGTAAATTACAACACAAAGGTAAAATATAGCAGGTGCTTTCTCAGAATGATTCCTAGCCCTGGCTGTTTTGCTCAGTGGTTAGAGCATCAATCTGTAGCTGGAAGGGTGGCCAGTTTGATTCTGGCTCAAAGGCATATATCTTGGTTGCAGATTCAAACATGGCCCTGGTCAGGGCTCATGGGGAGGCATCCAATTTATGTGTCTCTTTCACATTGATGTTTTTATCTTTCTCTCTTTCCCCCTTCCTTCCACTCTCTAAAAATCAATGGAAAAAACATATGTGGGTGAGAATTAAAACAACAACAAAAAATAGGATTATTCCTAAATATTAATTTTCTAAAGAAATAGAACCTTATAAAATAAAAATAAATAAATTATATTCCCTGATTCATATTGAAAAACAAGTTCCTGTGAATTTACTGAAAATTAACTTAGTGGAAACAGTAACTCTCTTTAAAATAAGAAATTCAAATGGATTGCCTCTTTATATTAAGATTGAGCAAAATATTACTATATTTTTCTTGAAAAAAGTCAGATGCTCTGATCAGGAATCTAACCAGCAACTTTTTAGTGCATGGTATGATGCTTAACCAACAGGGCCACATCAGACAGGCATCTTTGTCATTCTTTTCTGCAATGCTACTTGGTACTTTAGTCTATGATTGTTTGTGATAGTAATAAAAAACAATATTTACTTAAGACTTACTCTATGCTCACAATGATTTATACATACTTTAGCATTTAATTTTTCAGTGCTGCTGTGAGGTAGATAATAGTTATCCTAATTTTATACATAAATCTGGTAAAACTCAAAGAGGTTGAGTGTTACCAATATTGCCACTGTTTTCTTATGCTCTTCTTTTGGTACTGCTACTCAGACCATTTTGTATTGAAAAAAAAAAAATTCTGTTGAAGAAATACAAGAAGCTATAATGTTATAAAAGCTGACTATGGCTCTAATAATTATTTATTATGTGAATTTGAACAAGTAATAACTCTGTCCGGTATTCACTTCATATATTTGTACAGTGGGAATAATGGCACATGATGAAATGTTTGATTTCAGAACTCATAATAAATATGCCTGTAAACCTTGGCAGATTCTAAAGCATCAATAATGTTAGGTACTGTGATTGTGATTAAGTTTGTTTATTTTTAAAGAGTTAACAATTTGCAGGCAGATTGAATCTGGTCACATTTATTAATTATTTCCTCACTATCAAGTATTAGATTGTTCAGCTGTTAAGTAAGTATGATAATATCACCTGTATGAGTATGGTCATTTTGAGGCTTAATTTAGAAAATGCATAAACTAGAGTCCAGACATAATGCTTATTGAATAACCATTATTTTCATTTTTATCTAGATAAAGTTATTATCAGCTCCTTTACTAAAAAAGATAATCTACACTATTGAATGTTTTAATATTTACATTAATATTACTGAAAATGAATAAATAGTAAAAAATGAAAAATATGTAAATTTTGGACATTATTTGACTGTTATATGCTATATTGAGAAATTTACTAGTAAACTTTATAGTAAACTACAAAAAAAATAATCCAGTAAACAAATTACTTTTGGGGTGGGGGAGTAACAAAATAAAAAAAAAACTTTTCTTTTTCAGTACATTTCAGATATATCTTTCTTTTAATATGGGTACTGTAATATGATTTTACTGTATTCTATCATACCGAAGAGTTTCAAAGGAAATAATGTGTAAAGAAATGACATTTTACTTCAGAGTGATAATTATCAGCTATATTCTATAACAGACAGAACACTACAAAGTAATAACAGCACCTATTATGATTCAAAAAAACTTCTATGGGAAGTTATTCATATTTCCAGGATGATTATACTGATGACAACAATAAAATAATAGCTCATAGAAATAATAACATGTTTTATTTTTTATTTTATCCTGAAAAATCCTAAGGTTATATATTTGAAAGTTTCAATTTGTGCAATCATGGAAGGCAAATAAAATACCATTATTTCCAATAAAAATAAATTGAATCTTCTTAACAGCAAGTCAGTATGATTTGCAAAATAAGATGCTTTCTTTGAACATTTAGTCATAAATTTGCAACATGCTCTAAAAGAAAAACAAAATTGATGACAACGAAAACAGAAATTAGGACTCTTGCATATCAAAAATTCCCAAATTGAGAGAATTTATTTCATGGTTCATTCATCAGTAATTCATTTAACACCCGGAGTTAAGTAATAGTGAATATTTTCATGATTATCATTTATTAATTGTTCAAAGGATAAATCCTTTTTCTGAGGGTAAAAAGTACACAATGAATCAAAATATATTTTTAAAGCTAGAGGATATGGAAGACTCAAAATGAAAATACAATTTCCTAAAAAATGATTTAGAAATTTTGAAATAAAAGAAGTAGAAATTTTGAAAGAAAAATATTAGAGAATATTTAGAAAGTTAAAGATGTAGAGTTAACAATATCATTAAAGTCATATGTAAAGATATCTACATTCTAAGTAACAAAGCAAATCTATTCTATTTAAATTTTCATAGAAAATAAATGCATTTAT
Source organism: Pipistrellus kuhlii (assembly GCF_014108245.1). Classification (NCBI taxonomy): domain Eukaryota; kingdom Metazoa; phylum Chordata; class Mammalia; order Chiroptera; family Vespertilionidae; genus Pipistrellus; species Pipistrellus kuhlii. The sequence continues at coordinate 39,721,273 of NW_023425584.1, forward strand.
TTTCCAATCAATATATGCAATAAGCATAAATTTAATGTTGAAATCTGATCAATACAGTTGACCCTTGGACAATGAAGGTATCAGGGTTGTTAACTCTCTGTACAGATGAAAATCTGTATATAACTTTTTTGAGTCCCCAATCTTAACTAGTAATAGCTTGCTCTTGATGCGAAGCCCTACTGGTAAGAAAAGCAGTTGATTAACTCATATTTTATGTTATATGTATTATATACTATATTCTTATAATAAAAATAGAGAAAATATTATTAAACATCATAATAAAGAGAAAGTACAATTGCAGTATTTATTGAAAAAAAAGTCTATATATAAGTATACTTGTGCAGTTCAAGCCCAAGTTGTGCAGCGTCTACTGTAATACAAATAAAATTATAGAATAACTAGAGTTCCAGTGCATGAATTCGTGCACCAGTGGGGTCCCTTGGCCTGGCCTAGGATTGGGCCAAAACCTGTTCTCCAACATCTCCTGAGGAGTCCTGGATTGCAAGAGGGCACAGGCCAGGCTAAAGGGACCTTACCAGTATACCAGCAGGGCCTGGGAGAGATGCAGGAGGTTGGCCAGCAGGAGAGGGTCCCCAGGAGGGCTCCAGGGCATATCCAACCCATCTTGTTCAGTCTCAATTGGACAGACCCCAGCAGCAAGCTAACCCCCACAAGGGGAGCACTGCTCAGTCAGAAGCCAGGCTCAGGGCTGGCGAGCCAGTGCAGTGGTGGTGGCAGGAACCTCCCCTGCCTCCATGGCAGTGCTAAGGATGTCTGACTGACAACTTAGGCCGACTTCACATGGGGAGTGGGCCTAAGCTGTCAGTTGGACATCCCCCGAGGGCTCCCAGACTGCAAGAGGGACTGGGTCCCAGACTGGCTGAGGGACCCCCGTGCACCCAAGTGCACTAATCTCATGCACCAGACCTCTAGTTATATAGATAATAACAATAAAATCTTTGAAAATATTTAGAAATAAATTAAGCAATAAAGTCCAGGAACTACTTAGTGAAATTGTAAAATTCTATTAAAATTGATAAAAACAGCATTTAAATGTAATGACAGAAGAACATGTTTAAGACTATTGTCATGAAGAAGTCAGATGAAAAACATATATTATGATATATTGTGTTTGTAGACAATTGTCATGAAAATACCATGTGATTTTATATGATTTAGGTTATGTTTGAATGTAAAGAAAATAAAAATATTAAGGTTTATATAAAATAACAAATGGCCTAGAATTTTAAAAGATGAGCAATGATGGTAATCTGCCTTATCAGTTTTAAGTGACTTATAATAACTATTCTGGTCAAATCAACAAAATATTAATACAAGAATGCACAGAATCTTTTTGGGAGAGTGTTCAGATCCTCTGACCATTTTTTTTTTTTTATTTGGTTGTTTGTTTTGTTTTGAGTTTCATGAGTTCTTTATATATTTTGGAAATTAAACTTTTGTGGAAACTACTGTTTGCAATATCATTATGCATCTAGTTAGTTACTTCTTTGTTTTATTGTCAGTTTCTTTTACTGTGCAGAAGCTTTTTAGTTTGATATAGTCCCATTCATTTATTTTTGCCTTTACTTTCATTATCTTTGGGGTTAAGATCATAAAATATTTTCTACTACCAAGGTCCATAAGTTTGGTACCTATGTTTTCTTCTATAGAATTTATTGTTTCTGGTCTTATATTTAGCTGTTTAATCCATTTTAAGTCAACTTTTGTACATGGGACAAACTGTAATCCAGTTTCATTCTTTGGAATGTGGCTTTTCAATTTTCCCAGCACCATTTATTGAAGAGTCTATTTTTACTCCGTTGTGTGTTTCTGGCTCCTTTGTTGAAAATTATCTGCCCCATATATGCAATTTTATATCTGGGCTCTCTCCTCTGCCCCACTGATCTGTGTGTCTATTTCTCAGCCAATCCCATGCTGATTTGATTTTTGTAGTTCTGTAGTATAATTCCAAGTGTGATACCTCCAGCTTTGTTCTATTTTCCTCAGGATTGCTGTGGCTATGTAGGGTCTTTTGTGATTCCAAACAAAACTGATGATTTCTTGTTCTATTTCTTAAAAACGGACATTGGGATTTTGATGGGAATTGCATTAAATCTGTATATTCCTTAGTGTAAAATATGGCCCTTTTAGCTATGTCTATTCTTCCTATCTATGAACATGTGATATTTTTCCATTTTGTTGTGTCTTTTGCAATCTATCTTAATAATGCTTTAGAATTTTTAGCATATAGGTCTTTCAAGTTCTTTGTTAATTTTATTCCTAGGTATGGTGTTATTGCAATTGCAAAAAGAAATGTGTGTGTGTGTGTGTGTGTGTGTGTCTGTGTGTGTTTCATTTCTTTTACTGAAGTTTCATTGTTAATATACAAGAGGTAGTACAGCCAATAAACATATGAAAAGATGTTCAACCACCCTAGCAATTAGGAAAATGCAAATAAAAACAATGAGGTGCCACCTCACATCTGTTAGAAATGCTGTTACCAACAAGACATGTAATAACAAGCATTGGGGATATTATGAAGAAAATGGAACTCTCATTCACTGCTGGTGGGAATGTAGACTGGTACTACAACTGTGGAAAGGAGTCTGGCAATTCCTCAAAAAATTAAGAATAGAGCTACTATATGACCCAGCAATCCCTCTCCTGGGAATATATCCCCCAAAAATCAAAGTCATGGGTTCACAAAGATAAATTTACTCCTATGTTCATTGCAGCATTGTTCATGGTGGCTAAGACATGGAAACAACCAAAGTATTATATCTGACAGAGGTCTGGAAAAATAAGTTGTGGTACATGTATACAATGGAGTAGTACTCAGCTGTGAAAAAGGATGAAATCACACCATTTGTAACAACATGGATGGGCCTTGAGAATACTATGCTAAGTGAAATGAGTGAGCCAGAGAAAACTAAGAACCATATGATTTCACACATATGTGGGATATAAAACTGAAACTCATCGACAGAGAGAAGAAGTAGTAGATAAAGGGGCCTAATATATGGTAACAGCAGAAAATTTGACTTTGGATGTGCACTATGCAGGTCTTAGAACATAGAAACTCAAACCTGAAACATATGTAATCACATTAACCAGTGTCACCCCAATAAATGTAATTTTTTAAAAAATGCACAAAAAACATGATGAAAACAATATCTGAGAGCAACTCGAAAACTGAGTTGATCCTAACTGGAACTACAATATATTTGTTTTTATTTTATGGTCTCACTTCTCCCTATACCATTACTTCCTTTTTTCTGCAATGGATAGTCAATTCCATTCTCTATATTCATTCCTTGCATATATTTTCAACTTGTTCTTCTCTCATATTTGCTAATAGATAATCCGAAGATATTTCACTAGATAACCAAGCTTTCCAATCCACAAGTAAAGCATGATTTCTCTAACTCTAAATTCATTTCCATTAACCTCAAAGGAGTCCTTCTGCAGTCAGTGTGCATTTCCTTAATCCAGGGTGTCTCAGCCTTGGCAGTTTGATCAGATATTTCTTTGTTGGTGGAGGACTGGCCTTTGCTTTAGAGGCTGTTTTGCAGCATCCCTGATGTCTACCAACTAGATGTCAGTTAGGGAACTATTTTATAGAAATTATATATGTGAATATGTAAGTTGTATGTCACCCTTTCCATGGACCATCCAGGACAGGTCCTATGGATATGGAAGAAAAAAATCTTTCTGCCATAGTTTTCCTGAATTGGTACACAACAGACCACATGACTCTTGTATGAGTTTTCTACCAGCTAAAATAACTGTAATTACATACTGAAATGAATAAAATCGGGGCTAGAAATGAAATAAATTGTCCATAGGACTACTGTTATATTTTTTATTATAAATTTTACTCAGACACAAACTCTGAGGCTCACAGAATAAGTGATATGCCCAAAACCAAATAATTTTCAAAAAGTGAAGGCAGGATTTGATTACTTGTTTTTTTTTTCTGCTACATTACTCCACTTACCATAGAAGATCCCCTCCCAGCACCTTTTAACTCTTTGTATAGTAACCCTGTTTCAGACATACTAGGCTACATTATGCTGCAATGTGACACAGCTCTAAATTTAGTGACTCACGAAGAAGGTAATTCTCATCCTCTCGGCTTGTCTACAGTGATCTGGCTATCAGCTTACTCTCCACTGTGTTTTCCCAGGACCTGGGTCGATGGAGCAGCTCTCTTAAGAGCATTTTCTTATCGCGGAGGCAGAGCAGAAAGAAAACATATCAACCATGAACTGGCTCTTCAGGTTTCCGTTCAGAAGTGACAAATGTCACATTTCACTGCCAGAGCAAGGCATCTAGTGATGCCTGAGATGAATGATTGGTGTGTATTATCATCTCACGGAAAGCGGTGCTGAATATTTTAATATTTTGAACAGCATAGCCTGCCAGGGAATCACTACAGAAATTACATCCTCAGAAAATATGCACTGGAAGAAACCATACGATAATAGAGAGTGATTGAATCCATGAATATCACAGAGTGAAACTAAAGAAGTCTTTCTGGGTGGTAATTGCAGAGTGTAATCAGAAAGGAGCAAGTCTGACAGTGTGGGGACAATTCTCTGACTAGGAAACGGGACCAATGTTAAAATGCTAAGAACTTCCCAGACCGGCTTTAAAAATGCAAAATAAATAACAAAATATAATAATTTAATGATGTAAATAAATGGTCGACAGTAGGAGAAAGATTGCAAAGCAATTTAACGGTCAGACTGCAAAGGTCTGTAGACCTGACATTTAAGAGAGAACACAAAGAAACAGCTGTTATCCATTAACAAATGCATCAAAACGATCAATATTTACCCGTAAGGCCTGTCCTTTCTATATCTGAAAATGAAACCTTTCCTACCACCCTGCCGTTTAGACACAAAGGAAAGTCACTGAACTCTAGTTTCCCTGAATGCTTCCATTTTCCAAGTGCGGGTTTCTATTGCTAATCATTCAGAGTGCCTGCCAGACCACTTGGACTCTGAATCCCAGGGACAACACAGATGGCTGTGTGCCGTTGAACAGCTTTCTGGTAAAATAACGTCTCACGCAAAGAAAGTAGAATTGACATCTAGCATGCTGATAAAAATAGCAGGCTTTTTATTCATCAAATAAATACAATTTGAAGCGAGCAGCCTTTTAAAAATATGTATCTGTTTTTTCTTGAGTGGGTCACCACAAATCATGCTAGAAAATTGTACTCTTCCTTTCGAGATGATTTTGCACGTTGTCCCTCCCCTATGTCAAAGATGTATCTTTCTAAATTTAGAAGGCCTCATGTAATAGTTTACAAAGGATTTGTCATATTGTGTGTTTTCGTCTTCCCCTTTATGATCCTTGAAAACCCTGTTGTTATTGTTTCAATTGCAATTAACAGAACTTAGCAGCAAGCAAAAAAAAAAAAAAATCACATTTGCACATCACTGTTGATTGCATTAAAAAGACAGCATATTCATTTCACCTCTGTTAGCACATGTGTAGAGTTCCTATGCACCAGGTGGGCATAATTAGATTGGATTGTGTTTTGGCTGACAAATTATTTCCTACCCACTGCATAATGTTTCTGCAGCATCTCATAGAAATAAATAGTAATATTATTGAGAAGGTTCTGAAAAATATTTGATAGGCAACTATGGTTTGGTTTATACAAATATAGCTTTGAAACTCCAACATCCTAGGGCCATGTAATTAAGGAGAGCAAAAATTGTCTCCATGAGAAATTTCTCTAAAAACAGCCATTAAAATTAAAAAAAAAAGAAGATAAATTTAATCTTGATAATTGATTTAGAGAATTGTTCTCTTTCATTGGAAGGTTTGCAAATCATTTCAACAGCAAAGCAGTTAGTAATAGACCTGATATAAATAATAATTGATTTTATATTAACCCAGCCAACTGGCCCATTTATTTTATTTGTAATGCAAGCAAGAATCATTTGTTTCAATAATTCCTCATACAAGTAAGAAGATGAGAAGACATAGAAAAAAATTCTTACTTTTTAAAAAAGAAGAGAGCAAAACACAAATACCACTGAAAGTCAATAGAAATAAAATTTGAAGATATAGGTGAATTGTTACTGTTTTTACAAGTAGAGAATAAGATAAAATGCAACATATATTTCACAGTTAATATGTGAGCATATTGAGAGACATAAATGGATATGGCTTTCATAGACATCTGGTTATAAGTGGCTCTCTATAACCACTGTTGAAACTTAAACGTCAATGAAACTTTGAACTAATTATAAAAGTCCCTCTGTGCAGAAATGTTGATATGTTTCATAAATGTAAATATTATGTTATAATTCTATCAATCATGTTGAAAATCAAATCAATATTTTCTTTTTTGTTGTTGTTTTTATGATTTTTTTGTTGTTTCAAGTATTACAAATAGTAGTATATATGTCTCCTTTTGCTCCCTTTGACCTTCCCAGGCCTTCCCTACCCCCTCACACATGCTCCCCTCTCCCCCTCCCGGTGTCTGTGTCTATTGGTTATGTTTATATGCATCCATTCAAATCCTTTGGTTGAGCTCTTAACCTTCTCCAACCCTCCCCTGCTTTCCGGCTAAAGTTTGATAGCGTGTTCCATGCTTCTTTGTCTATATTTTTGTGCATCAGTTTATGATGTTCTTTATATTCCAAAAATGAGTGAGACCATGTGATATTTATCTTTCTTTGACCAGCTTATTTCACTTAGCATAATGCTCTCCAAATCAATTTTTCTTGGTCATACTTTTTGAGCCATTTAAAAATACAAATATGCATTGCACTTAGTTTTATGTGAGATAAATGAACTTATGGACCATACCAATCGCAGATTAAATAAAGTAAAAATGTAATAGTATCAGTTATAAAGTTACTATGTATATTACTAAAGTGCCCAGATAAAACATATTTCAGATAGATAGATTTTATAATCAACCACCAAGTTAAGAAATATGTTTAATGACATTAATCATAATTTTAAGAAAATAAAGACATTGTGGGAAATAACATAATTAAAAAGCAAGCATGAGAGGTTATTCCAGAAATAACAAAAAATAATCTTAAAAAAGTAATTATTATGGTAAGTTACTGGAAAAACTGATTTATAAGTCTAAATCAAATAATTTTATAGTTCTGAAGACATTTTAATAAGCATGGATTTTGTAATAATAACTTACATATTACATTGTTTCTAAAGCTATCAAATAATTTTATAACTATAGAAAGATCAATGGAAATGGATACTGGTCTTTATTTGAGTTTCCTCCAAATAAGCCCTAAGAAAATGGCTTTTGAGAAAGTAATTTAATTGGTTGACGATGCCAACAAGCAAACGTGAGGAATTAGACATGTGAGACAAGAACGGGGAAAAGTTACCGAGGGCTGTATAGATGTGGGAGTTATTGCTATGGTGAATGACCTCAATTCTGCTGAGATGTGCTGAGAACTGTAATTCTCATACTTGAAGACCTTAGTGATATTAACTTCCCACTGTCTCCCACCACCCTCCTCCACTGGTCTAGGATGTCACTCCACTGAGGTGGGCCAAGCTTCACTGGAGACAAAGGTGCAGTTGCAGCTAAACTCCCAGAGGCTGAAGGACTGTGATTGTGTTTGTGTGGGTAAAGGTTGGGGGATAGGGATGGTAGAGAGTTAGACATCCGTACATCTGCTACTATATCTATAGAAGAGATTCATAAGAAAAATTTTAAGTTTTTTATTGTTACATGAAATTTAGTGTTGTTCATGAAAAATCGAAAGGGAGAAAAGTGGTCTCCTGTATTTCATGAAGGTGTATTTTAGTATTGATACATACTGTATATAGCAAATTTAACTACTACTTAGTACATATTAACTAAATTATAACACAATTTTAATTTAGTATTAAATGCATCTAATTTGTTTCAAAAGCTTATGAAATTGGCTTCCCTACTATTTCTCAATATTTTATTCCTACAGCCACTAAAATTCAGACCTCATCATTTTTGTTAGAATATCATTGTCCCTGCTTTGCATGTTTCCCTGCATCCAGTCTTCCTTTTTGTAATATCATTGTATTACATGCTCTCAGACACTTAGAAAAGATTAACTAGAAGAATGTAATACTCCAAGTTTATCACGCTATGGTTCTTCAGTGCTTTCAAGATGACATCAAATAGGCAACCCTTTCTTATCTGATCCAATACCTACTTTTTCTATGTATTCACTTTCTTTTCAAGTTTCTGATTCTTGCAATAAGAAATTAGTAACTACTGAACCTTAATTTTTTTGCCCTCAGACTATAAAATGACTATATCTCTGCTATCTCTGTGCATTCGTATGAAGTCTTCTCATGTGATAATGTTAATTTTTTGTGTGACAGTATCTTTGTTGTTGTTGTTGAGCAAGAAAAAATGAAGAGTAATAAGAACTCATGAACATGAAAAGCAGCATGGGTAAATGGTGTTCTTTCCGTCTCCATTTTGGTTGAGGGATGAAGACATCCCACAAGTGCTGTAAGCGGACAAGCCTTGGGAATAGACTGTTGAAAAGCCTCAGCCACCGGGGAGACATAAACAGGTGGAGGTTGTGAGACTGGCAGATTATTATCGAGAAATATTTGTTTGGAGAGATCTGCTGGCCTTCTATAAATCCCATAGTCCTTTCAGATAGGAGGGCTTGGGGATTCCTTCACTTCACTTCCAGCCAAATGAGAACAGCATTAATGTACCATTAAGGAAATCGAGTTGGAGGGTCACAATGATTAAGTGTCTGATTCCACCCCAGGACATTGAGAAAACAAGAGGTGACCTGTTAGTGGACTGGAAGGTAGGCAGAGAAGAGTTGTTGCAGGTTTTCTGACTACATTTTGGCAAAGGATCTGCAGGGAGTAGTCCCAGCTTCAGAGAATGAACCCCAATAAAAAGATTATATGAGGTGGGTCAGAATTTGATGGGGAGTGATAGTCAGAGATCAATGAATCACTCATGCCTAGTGAAATGCAGCTAAGAGATCTTCAGCAACTGACAGCTCTTAAACAGCCATTAACAACTCTCAGAAGAGATATTTAAATACTCCTGGGGCCAGAGATTACAAGAAGATGTGGAAATAATGCTTGTTAAAAGTAATTTTTATGCTTTTCTTATACCTCCTTTCTTTCCAAAGAGCAATCCCAATGTAGTCAGAAAGCATGCCTCGCAAGCTGACAGAAGAGACCAGGTGGAAATGAAAGGCTGACCACATCCCTGTCCATAACCACAGATGGCCCAGTAGGGTTAGGCTAACACTATTTCATGCGAGTGGACATTCTAATGATCAAATGAAAAACATGTAGTGACTCAAGGCAAATACAGCAGTCATGATTACATAAGAGTAACCTTAAAAGTCATGAGGCTTCCCTGAGTTTTCTTCTGATAATAGAAAACATTCTTTTGATTAAATACATTTCTAAACAAAGCAAAGTTACTCATAACTACACACATGAGCCTTGTTTGTTAGATACCAATGTATAATTTCCATACAGCACAAAAGGAAGCAGTTATAATTTATTATGATCTGTAAGAATACACTACTTTTTCAAGTTACTAACATTATTTGATCTTGTTTTGTTTTAAATAATTTGCCATTATTTAATAACTAGGGGCTCAGTGCATGAATTCATGCACGTTGAAAGGAACTGTGGGCCACTAGGCTGCAGTGGGCACAGGGGCAGGTCTTGGCCCATTCTCTGTGCTCCCACCTGGTGCCTCCTGCCATGGCCCCAGGTCCCCTCTTTGGCAGCAGCCCCACTCCTGCCACAACTGCTCCCACATGCTGACAATGCTAGCGTGGCGCAATTGGGGTCAGCACCAGCAGCAAGTGCAAGTAGAGCCAGTGCTGTCAGTGGATGTGAGTGGTGGCTTCTGTACCAAGCCCCCCTCAGGAGCAGGGAGAGATGGAGAAGCCCTCAGGGGTGATTATGGATGGAAGCCACTGCTTGCACACTGAGTGATCTGGGCTGGCACTGGGTGGCGGCAGCAGGTGCGAGTGCTGGATGGGGCCATAGTGTGCAAGAACAAATGATTTTTAGAAACCACCAGAGGCTCTCCTCAATAACAGCAACTGGCGCCTCACCTTGGTTTGATGTCCCTGCTCACCTACTCCTCCACTATCTTGTTGCAGCTGATGCCCACCTTGTTCCATTTGTGCCTCCTGGTGGTCAGCACACATCATAGTGACTGGTTGTTCAGTTGTTCCACTGTTCAGTCTATTTGCTCTACAGCAGCTAGCAAGGTTGCCAAAGACCATTGGAAAACACAAATATTTACATTATGATTCATTAACAGTAGCAAAATTATAGTTATGAAGTAGCAACAAAAATAATTTTATGGTTGGGTGTCACCACAACATGAGGAACTATATTAAAGGGTCACGGCACTAGGAAGGTTGAGAACCACTGATCTACACAATGGAATGCTATGCTGTGGTAAAAAAGAAGGAATTCTTAGACCATTTGCAACATCATGGATGGAACTGGAGAGCATTATGCTAAGTGAAATAAGCCATGATCTCACTCATTTGTGGAATATAATGAACAACATAAACTGATGAACAAAAACAGGTTCCAAGACAGAAGCATCAATAAGACTATCAAACCTTAGAGGGAAGGTAGGAGAGGATGGGGGTAAAGGGGAGAGATCAACCAAAGGACTTGTATGCATGCATATAAGCCTAACCAATGGACACAGACAACAGGGGGGAGGGGGCATGAAAGGATAGTTAGAGGGGGAAATGAGGGGTAAGGACGCATATGTAATACCTTAATAAAGAAATTTTTAAAAATCTGAATTGCTGTTGCTATTATCATTGTTGGTTTTTATGTGCAATTGAGACCTCATCTAAGCCATTCAGAAAATATATAAATGAATAAATATCATAATGTTTCCTATAATATTATCATTTCAACACTTCCAACATTTCAGTGCAATTTTGTTCTGATCTTCTTATCATATGCTATTTTCTGAAATTAACAATGGTTTTGTATTCTTAAATAAACCTAATAATAAAACCTTTAAAGAAAGAGGATGAGTATTTTTAGGAATGGTCAGAAAGCAACTCTTTAAAGCAAAGTCTGTCAATGATGATTTCTTTCAGAGCCAAAATCAATATTAACTACTCAACCCAGAATCTTAGACATACTCTATTCCCACCCATCCGTGTGCTGCAGAGAAGTATGCTCTTTATATTTTCTGCACTATGAGAAGGCTTAGTAAAGCTCAAAGGTCACTGCCCTCAATTTCATAATTTCTTTTTCCATATTATCAAACGTTGAAAATATGCAGCAAGTATTTTTCTTATTTAATTGAGTGGTGAAAAATAGATTTCCTCCAGAATAGCAATTTTAATGTAATAGTCTTAAGGAATTGTATCTTTCATGTAGCAAAATTTTAACTTAATTTTTGAAGTATAAGAAGAGTGGCAAGTTATACTTTAACAAAAATATGCTATCCCCATATCTGGACATTCCCAAATTTTAACAACAAAGTGTACATTTCAAAATAAATTTAAATGAGTATAGGTAAAAAGTTACTGGCCATTATAAATTAGATTATGACATTATTAAATAGTATTATAATTTATACTGGGAAAATAATGAATTACAATTAACACATAAAAATATATTATTTTCTGAAAGTCAAAAACCATTTGGCCATAGCCATTTTGGCTCAATGGATAGAGGGCTGAAGGGTCTCAGGTTTGATTCTGGTCAAGTGCACATGTGGGCTTGATCCCCAATATGGGGTGTGCAGGAGGCAGTTGATCAATGATTCTCTCCTTCTTTCCCATCATTGATGTTTTTCTCTCTTTTTCCTTCTTCCTTCCTCGCTAAAATCAATAAAATATATAAAAACCTCTTGCAAGCACATATCGATAAATCATATTAGAAAAAACTTTAAAAAAATATAATCTAGCTTAAAAATATGGTATTCCTCTCGTTAACCTGGTTTAAAGTATAGTATTTCTCATGAATAAATTTTGATCATACTGTTTTCATACATTTATCTGTACATTACTTCCTAATAATTCTAATAGTGGCTAAAAATGCTAATTACATAATAGTTATTGTATAAAAAGCCATTTCAACTTAAACCATTTTTCATATAAAATATTTATGATACACAATAATTTTAACAGCACATAATATCTTTAAAGAAAACTTCAAATTACCAATTTAAGACTTATTAGAATCTCATTCACTGCCGGCACCAATATCCTAAAGTTAACATAAATAACATCGTATGTTTATTTAATATATGTTGTACTTAGTAATTTAAAAATCCTAACATTTCTGATTCTGTTAAATACCTAAAGTGATCTTATTTTCTTTTAGTTATTCACTGCCTCTTGCAGTCACATAGGAAACATTTTGTCTACTCTCTAGTATCCATAGAATTGCAAATGCGGAGAAATAACTGTCTTCTTGGACCATATTTGTGCAATGATACTCTTGAGAAATTTATATTATTATAAAACTACCAGAAAGCATTTATTGATATTATTTACTTAAATAACATGCTTTTCTACTTTAGATGAACAAAATGTATCTACATATTTATGTAATATGTGCATTAATATGTATAATATATATATTCATATATACTTTAAAGCAATGAGATGATTCTATCTTGCCATTAAATTTAATGGCTACTTATTCATATGCTTTCCATCTAAAGACATTCCCAAAAAGTTAAGTGCATCTATGATATATCAGATTCAATAGCCTTAGAGCCAGATGCCTATGTCCACTGCCAGAAATGATGCATTCCGCACATCTAACAGGCACAAAAGTGAATTAGAGACTGCTGCTAGGCTAAGAGGTAAGTGTGAGTGCCATACAGTTTAAAGTCAGCTAATACAAAACAATTTGAAGCACAAAAACATTTTCATCGGATTATTATAAAACAAATCTAGGCGGTCGCATATATATTTTGCACAATCCCTTTTCCCCCACCCCCGAAGATGCCAAAGGGAAAGAAGGCTAAGAGGAAGCAGGTGGCCAAGAAGGTGTCCAATCCCTATTTGACAAAAGGCCCCCCATCTTATCCGCCCCCTCAGAACACCTGAGCCCAACACTCTAATCAACTACGCTGAATGTCTGCAGACCCATGTAACCTGCCACCCTGAACACTTTTGGTCTCCCCTGTAATCTGCCACGCTGAACACCTGGAAACCCCTGGAATACACCACGGAGAACACCGAGGGCCTCCCCTGTAATACATCACACTGAATGCTTGGAGCACCCTTTAATCAACCTCACTGAACCCCTGTGGACCCCTGTATCCAATACCCTGACCACTTGAGGCCCCCTGTAATCAACCTCACTGAACACCTGTGGCCCCTCAGTAATCAATCATGCTGAAAACCTGGGAACCCCTGTAATCCACCTCCCTGATCACCTGGGACCTCCCATCTAATCCACCACCCTGAACACCAGAGGCCTCTCTAGTAATCCACCATCTTGAAGACCTGCGCCTCCCCTGTCATCCACCATCTTGACCACTTGGGTCTTACCTGTAATCAACCTCATTGAACACCTGTGCCTCCTTGGTAATCAATTATGCTGAACACCTGGGATCTCCTGTAATCCACTCACTGGACACCTGTAGCCCCTCAGTAATCAATCATGCTAAACAACTGGGGCCTCCCTCTAACCCAGGGGTCTTCAAACTTCTCTCATTATGAGAATCACCTGGTGGAGGTGTTAAAACACAGATTCCTGATAGCACTTCTTATAGTTGGGATCCGGGAATCTGTGTTTTAACAACTCCACCAGGTGATTCTCATAATGAGAGAAGTTTGAAGACCCCTGCAGTCTAACCCACCACAGTGAACACCTGGGACACTCAGTAATCCACCACCTTAAACACCTGGGGCCTTCCCTGTATCCATGTTGATCAGCGGGGAACCCTTGTAATCCACTACCTTGAAAACCTGGGGCCTCCCATTGAATCCACCATGCTGAACACCTGGGACCACCCTTTAACCAATCTCACTGAACACCTGGGAAGCCCTGTAATCCACCACCCTGACCACTGGGCACCCGCCTGAAATCAACTTCATAGAACCCTGGGCCGCTCAGTAATTCAACATGCTTAACACCTTGAGCCTCCCCTATAATCCACCACCCTGAACATCTGGAGTCTCACCTCTAATCCACCATTCTGAAAACTTGGGGCCTCCCATATAATCCACCAGGCTGGAAACCCGGCCCCAGCCTGTAATCCACCACTTTGAACACTTGCAGCCTCCCCTCTAACCCACCCACTGAACACCTGGAGCCCCACTGTTACCCTCCACCCTGACCACCCGGGGCTCATCCTGATCAGCCTTGGAGAGGACATCCAGCCCAGAAGGGACCTCGTTCCTTTGTCAAGGGCCCCCACCACATTGGGCTGCATCAGCAAAGGACTATTCTCTACGAGCATCTCAAAGCTCCTCCTGCCATTACCAGCTCACTCAGGCCTTGGACCCACCAGCTGGCTACTCTCTGCTGAAGCTGGCACACAAGCACAGACCTAAGACAAAGCAAGAGAAGAAGCAGAGGTAATGTTGGCCCAAGCTGAGAGAAACAGCTGCGGGCAAAAAGGATGTCCCACCAAGGGGCCACCTATCCTTCGAGCGGGGGTGAACACGGTCACTACCCTGGTTGGGAGCAAGAAGGCCCAGCTGTTGGTGATAGCCCACAGCGTGGGCCCAGGGAGCTGGGCGTTTCCCTGCCTGCCCTCTGCTGGGAGATGGGGGTTCTAATTGCCAGGCTGGGGCATCTCGTCTACAGGAAGACCTGAATCACTTCTGACTTCACACAGGTTAACTCAGAAGATAAGGGAGTTGGTGGAGGCTATTCTGGACCAACTACAAGGACAGATACGACGAGGTCTGTCGCCACTGGGGAGGCAACGTCTTGGATCCAAAGTCGGTGGCTCACATTGCCAAGTTGGAAAAGGCCAAGGCTAAGGAACTGGCCACTGAGGTGGGCTGTGTGTGCACTGTGGAGTTTTCTGCACATAAGTACATAAAAGTAATAAATATTCTCCTTCAACCAGTGAAACAAAACAAAATCACCCCAAGTCTATATTAGGCAAGAAGCATTTGCTTATTTTCATGGTCCTCGGAAAGGGTATCTCTAATAAAAATCATCTTTAATAAATGAATGTTTTGCTGTGTGTGTGCCTTGAAGTTTCTGAAACTCAGCGTTTACTCATATTCATGCTAAAATAATGCAATGAAAATGTCATGGTTGATTAACAAAAAATTATTTGTAATAAAACAAATCCACCAATATTTAGCAGACACAATTTAGAGAAAAAACACAAACCTTAAATATATTTTTGCCTTTCTTTTAAGCGAAAAAGTCTTCCATCATAGGAATCATGACTCACAATGTTAATAATAATAAAGATTATTATTTTACTGACTTTATTTTTAGTAGAAAAATGCCTCTGAGAAAGTGTTTCCTCCCCTGGATCTTGACCTAATTGGACAATTTGATGTGAGCTCATATTTGTGGTCTGATCGGGCTTTCAAGGGAACCAATTATGTGTTTTCCACCACAATATTGCAGCAGTACAGCTTTTTTTCTGGAACTTTTGTACCTTTTCTCCTGTAAATATTAAGTTAAGTTTGGCTCTTTGGGACGAAACCTTTCTTCTGTGACTGTTATTGTTGCTGATAGTGAAAAGATTGCTAGCAGAATTTGTTGTAAAGAAATAGGAAACTGTTTTTTCCTAGAAATGATTGCATTTTATTTCATAATGCACTAAACAAAGTTTAACTAACACTAGAGAATCGCAGGTAGCTTACTATAGAAGAAGTAGAAAAATCCTTTCTATCACAAATGAAAACTTCTGCAAATCATTACTGTGAGTCTAAAATAGAGATGCCCGCTGATAAGGGAAACCAATACTTCTAAAGTTGCTCTGGTTTGTCTGTGAGTGTGTCCGATGAAAGCAGAACAAATATCCATCTGAGAAAATCCCATCTTCAGTATAATCCTTTAGAATATTCAAGGTACCAGAAAAACTGCAAAGCTGCTACTCAAGATAAGACAGGAATGAGCTTCCGTGCTCACATTTCATTCCCAATAGGACCTGGGTCCCTGAGGCTCAGATGTAGACCTGGCCTCTGCCGAAGATGAGATGTGCAAACTCTGCATTCATTTGGATCTTTTCTGAGTAATGAAAGGAATAATAGGAACTTTTGATATGGTAAAAAAAAAAAAAAAAAAAAAAAAAGGGAGGGTGTTCTCCAAATCAGACTATTGTGCATTATATTTCAAATCTTTTTTCTTCTTATTATTAATGTTGTAGTATTAAATGTTCTGGGATAAGACCTTCAGAATTTCAGACTTGTTTTTTTTTTTAAGTGCAATTTAATATATTCAATTTTAAAATACAATAAAATAAAATAATTGGTAGATGAAAAGTGCTTTTTCAATAATATAAGAATCTAACTAGCAATTTTTATTTAAAAAATAATGGCCAAAGGTGCCAATTAATTTGTTTTAAATAAAAATGTAAGGAGTTATGAAACAACTTTGGAGAAATACAATAACAAATTTCAAATAATTGTTACGAGTTTTACGAAAGAAACTTGTCCTGATGAGGAAATGTATGCAAAATGTCCCCTACATTGTGTGAATGTTTTGATATTTCTACTACATTAGATTTACCATGGCTTAAAGCACCTCTGCACAAAAGTCCAAAAGATTGACTGACATGAATCAAAGGTAGACGTGCTTTATGTTTCACTATTTAGTACATAGATAAAGGTGCTCTGGAGTTTTTCATAGGGATATTTAACATCATTGCATTGCTTGGTAATTATCTAGTAAGAGTTAAATTTGAATTTCAAATATATTTCAAAGTAGTTAGACACTTTTGTTAAACAGTTCGGATTCCATGAAGCTCTTTCCTTAGAATGGGCTCTTTCCTATCCCCAAGGTGAGTGTGTTAATTCACTCACTGTCCATCTTTGAAGTTAGCTTACGTTCCAGGAGCACACAAATGGAGCAATTCATATGGTTTTAGATAAAATAAATATACTAAATCCAGATATATTATTAAATGTTCTAGAAAGGTTAAAAAATGTATGACATAAAAATGTGTTTCCCTTGGTTAAAGACGGATCCTGCATTTTTATTTGTACAGAACAAATGTTAAAGGTACATAGGATTAGACTGCCTGGTTGCTAGCTGAAATAGACTATAATTCTATAATAATTGCAAATAAATTAAGTATCCTAAAAGTCATTTTCAGCATTAGAAAGTGTGTAACTTAAATTGATGCTATAAAAATAAGCAAAATAATCCAAAGTAATATGCATAGTGCCTTAAACATTCTAGATCACATGTGTCAAAAAACAAGGCCCGCGGGCCAAATCCGTCCCACCAGGCCTTGCAATGTGGCCCGCACCGCGCTGTCATCACTGCACTCCGCTGCGTTTCCATCACAATGACAGTTTATGACTGTTCAGTAAACCATTCGGCCCGCGATTTAGGCTGGATTTTAGATTTTGGCCCCTTCTCTGATTGAGTTCGACACCCCTAGTCTAGATAGTGCCTTCAACATTCTAGATAAATCAATACATTATTCACATTAATAACATTATCCCACTGTGTTGATTATTATTCTTAACTATTCATTATTATATTTTCACCATAACAGTCATACATTAGAATTCTATAATAGAATTATTCCAATTAGAATTACTCCATTCACAATTTATAACATTCATTGAAAAATCACCCTATGATCATGTTCCTGTATCTGAGAGATTTATGGCATAAAAATGTGGATTATGCTATTCTGTCTGCTCTTGCCTACAATCAAAAGGTGAAGAGTAAAGGTGAGAATCTTCAAAGAGCTAAGAAATATTGGACTATCAACTGCACATCACTAATTAGAGTTTGTCAGATAGTCTACTTTATAAAAAAAATGCCACATACAGATTTAAAATTTCAATATTTTTCTAGCTAAGAGGTTACAGAAAAATTGTGACATTAAATTGATGTATTATGGGAAGAAAAATAAAAATGAATTATCTATTACTCCATCTAATAAACCAGGAAAAGAACAACAAATTAAATCCAAATAAGTGTCAACAAATGAGCAAATAAGTAAAATAAGACACAGACAACAGTATGGTAGTTACCAGAGGGAAGGGGATGTGGGTAGTAAAAACTAAAGGCAGTCAGCCCTAGCAGGTTCAGTAGATAAGAGTGTGGGCCTAAGGACTGAAAGGTCCCAGGTTTGATTCTGGTCAAGGGCATAGATTATGGCTCAATCTCCAGTAGGGGCGTGCAGGAGGCAGCCAACTGATGATTCACTTTCATCATTGATGTTCTCTTTCTCTCTCCCTTTCTCTTCCTCTCTGAAATCAATTAAAAATATATATTTTTAAAAAAGTAATGGGGGTCAAATATATGGTGATGGAAGAAGATTTGACTTTGGGTGGTAAACACACAATGCAATATACAGGTGATGTATCATAGAAATATTGAAACCTATATAATCTTATTAATCAGTTTCACCACAATAACATTTTTTAAAAAGCTGTCATAATGGACACATCTAGGCTTTTGTACTATTTTGTTTAACATAAAAATTTTCACACGTTATTAATGTCAAACAGGGCCACTCCATAAATGTCAAACAGAACCACTCTATAGCCATGAAAGGTCAAGAAAAATATTAGGTTATTTCACAAACAAGCAAAAAAAAAAAAAACAACGAAGTCACGATTATGGTGGAAATCACAAAATGAGTAAATATTCCTGGTTAATATGAATGACAGCTGCTACTTTTCCACTCACAGGTATAGCCTTGCTCCATTCCTCATGGATATTCTGTCATCTTCATCATCAAGTTGCTAAAAAACCTAAGTCACTCATTGTCTCAGAAAGGCTATTGTTATGTTTAGAGAGATCTGCAATTGTCTGCAGACAGGATAATATGCCACAAAGAAATACCTTGTAGTGTTCCATTATTCCAAAATAAAACTATACCTTAGAAGATACTTTTTAGTGCTTTGTAATGCCTCTAACTAGAGTTATGCTCTTTTCTTGTAAGGCAGGATGATTTACTTGAGGAAACTACCTGGTATTTAAGATGCTCTTACACCCATTTCTGCTTAAATATACTAGTATTCATCTTTTTGACACGGATTCTCCAGTTTAAAGATAGCTCTAATAACATTTAGTCCTTACCAAGTTGCCAAGAATAATATGAAGAATAATTAAATAAAAGATGTGCTTTTCTTGCCTGGGAGTCCCCACAATGCTGTAATATTTGGAATTGCTGGGGTTTGAGAGCTAGGGAGAAGAGCTCTTAGATGCAGTCATTTTAAATGATTTATCTCTCTGTGTCCATTTGCGATTTTGATACAACCTGGACAGCAGGATGGATATTATAAAACATTAAAGCATCTGGAAGTAGTCCAAACTATAACGGAAGGAAATTGCCTATTCTTATGGAGCGGATTTTATGCTAGTTTTTTTTTTTCTTTTTAATATAAGTAAAGCACTCAAGAGACAATGGCATGGCTCTAAAATATTTTAAAAGTATAGATTAATCTATAAAATGCCACTTCTGGATGGAAAAATCCTAGGCCAAAGAAAAGTACATGTTAGGATTCCACTTTTAAGCTCTAATAGAAAAAGAGAGACTTTTAAAATAATGGGCGCAAATAAAACTGTGCTATTAAGTAGTACTCATCCTCTTAAGCTTGAAACACATATCAACCTTCCCAGGAAGAGAAAAAGGCCGTTTTAACCAAGGATGAGTCACTCACTCAACACGACTCCACTGTGAGGAGCCTGGGGACAGAAAACAACATCCATCTTCCCTGAAGATTTGTGTTTACTACAGGGGGTGTGCATTCTTTTCATAACCAAGACGAGGAAAAACAGGCATTATGGTTAACAGACTAAATAAAAAAAAATCACTTTGGAATTCTAATTATTTTCAGATAAAAGTAATTGTTTTCTGACATTGGATCGATCAGAGCTTATGAGTATGTATTTTCACACACTAGGGACAAAAAAAAATAGAGCTAGCTGCATATTTTTGCTTTTGTCCATACATTTAAAATGTTTGAAAATACTGAATGGGAGTGAGTGAGTGTGTGTGTGTGTGTGTGTGTGTGTGTGTGTGTGTGTGCACGTGTGCAAACACCCAGGCATGCATGCACACAGAAATCTGAACTATCAAAATTTTAATATCTCAATTTTAAAAATAATTTAAAAAGCTGTGACAACCTCTATTTGCTTCAGCTGTGTTATGTTATTCTTTTGCTTTTCCTGACAGCTTTCCCCTCACATTGTCGCTAGCTTTAATTAAGTTTTCTCCTTTGACCTGAATGAAAACAAAAAAATTGCAGGCTCAGTAAATTTTCTCAGTGCGCACACAGTTTGATCAGTTCCTGCCTAGTGTCTATTAATAGAGGTTTCACTGCTCTTGATTATTTTTATTGTTCCTGATTAGTAATTAGTAGGTCAAAAATATGGATTAAATGCTCCTGTGCAATGCTTCCTAGACGTCTTGGGACTGTAATAATTTTCTGAAATACCTATTAAAAATGCAGGCTCAGTGTTTTCATGATAGACAATGAAATAGACACTACAGGGGCAAAGCCTGGTAATATGTATTTTAACCATAATTCTCTGCTTTATCTAGAACTTTGATAGAAATTCAGATTCTCAGACCCCCACTCCAACCTACTAACTCAAAACCTGCATATTAAAAAGATGTCAAGATAAACCATACACCCCTTTAATTTTAAAAAATAGTCTCTTCACATCTTTTCACTAATGTTAAAATAATGAAATATTTTAATGTTTTGCATGCTAAAGTGCCTTTATTCTCAGTTTACAAATCAGAAAATTAAGAGCCAGACATATGATGTTGATAATGAAATGGATCTTGATATATAGTTTCCTACTCTCATCATCTTCAAATATTCTTTGTGTGTTTTACAAAGCTCTCTGTCTAGACTCTACTGTTCACAGACATCCACAATATGATATTGATCACCATTTTCATGTCTATTATTTCCTGACTCTTATGTGCTCATTTTTCATGCACTGATTCCCTTAAGTAATATATTGAACTCCACGTGTAGTTAGTTTAAATTCCTCATCATTCAAAACTATATCACACATATGAGTATTTGTTTATTAAAGTCTTAGCAACAGATAAACATAACCCATAACACAACCCAATGAAATGCTTAAAACCATTTGAAGCATTATTCCATTATAATTTGTCTAGTGCAGTCTCTAACCATTGAGCAAGAACAGATTCCTATCTCACTGAATCTCCCTTGTCAACACTTATATGACTTTTCAATTTCTACCATAACAAATAACAACAAACTATGTGGCTTAAAACAACACAAATTTTTATGATCTAGAAACCCCTGTTCTGGGTATCTACTCCAAAAATTTGAAGACACTTATTCATAAATGTATATGTACTCCTAGATTCACTGTAGTATAATCTTCAATAGCCAACATATGGAAACAACCTAAGTGTCTTTGTCTAGAGTCTAGACTCTAGACAATTGAATAAAGAAGATGGGACATAGTGTGGCTGGTGAGGCTGAGTGGTTGAATGTTGACCTATGAACCAGGAGGTCCTGGTTTGATTCCTGGTCAGAGCACATCCCCAGGGTTGTAGGCTCAATCCTCAGTATGGGGCATAGGAGGCAGCCAATCAATGACTCTCTCTAATCATCAATGACTCTCTCTAATCTCTAACTTCATCTTTGAAGTCAATAAAAATACATTTTATTTTTAAAATTTTAAAAATAAAACCAGGTACTCAAGGTTGAAGTGACACAAGTATTTTTATGTTTACTATTTTAAATGTTCCTATAAACTATATGTTTCACTCAAAATTAATTTTCTTTTGCTGTCAATTTTCTTCAAGAAGCTGAGCACTCTATTTCAGTTCTGAATTCTTCAAAATTAGATTTTTCATGTTTGTTGCCATTTCAGAATACTAACATCTGGAATGTAACACATTTAAATACAAAATTTAGAATGTAAGATTCAAACTTAAATATATTACCTCTCCAAACTCTGTAGTGAGATCTTTATTTTTATTTGAGGTAATCCTGCCCTAACCACCCATCTTATTTTAATACTTTTTTACTCAATACTGTATGTTTATTTCTGCTTCACACCCATTTTCTTTCCCATATCTCATGTTATCAAGACCACTCTTAAAAAATATTTTTTATTGATTTAAGAGAGGAAGGAAGAGGGAGAGAAGATATATGAGAGAGAATCATTGATCAGCTGCCTCCCACATTCCCACTGGGTACTGAGCCTGAAGCGTAGGCATGTGCCCTTGACTGTAATCAAACTGGAGACCTTTCGGTCTGCAGGCTGACTCTCTATCCATTGAGCCAAATCGGCTAGGGCAAGACCACTCTTAAATTAAATGATCCTATATAATAAATAGCAAATATGCTAATTAGACGGAACAGTGCGGGATGACCTTCCAGATGACCTTTCAGATGAAGCCAGGGCTGCGAGGGCTAAGGCAGCTATGGCTGCAAGGGCCGAGCCCCTTGCATGAATTTTGTGCATCAGGCCTCTAGTGCCATTATAAAATCTGAAATGACACTTGAGACAAACAGTGCTTTTATGTTCCTTAAACATTGTCACTGTGCATAATAGCATAAATTATATTAATAGCCACACAACAGGCTGGGCAGAATGCTTAATTCAACAATGTACAAGTGATATAAACTTCCAATAGCAATGTTCTTTGATAAAAGATTCAAATACAAGTTCAGACATTACTTTGGACAGCCTTGAATTCAGTTATTCAGTGATAATTAGTTCCTCTTGACTTGTAGAAAGTTATTTCCAGGAAAATTAGATTACATAATAAGTTACCCAGGATACATAACTCTTCAGTTAAGCTCAAAAACATATTTTATATTTTGCTGATGAAAAAAGTTTTCTTTTTCATTCGTTGATAAGTGGACCTATGGTAATAAATTTATGGCTTTAATCTTTGCATTTTGTGCCTATTATATTTTTATTTTTCATGTTCTTTAATAGTATCTTCATTGAAATGTTGAAAAATGAGTTGACATATTAGCAGTATGGACACTAATAAAAGTGTTAATAAAATTATAACTTAGACAGAATATATAGAAACATATATTGAAATAAGTCCAATATTATTGGAATTATTACAATGTATAGATATTTTACATTGTTTTAGACTCATATTTCTTTCCCTCCTGCCATCTTAGGTGCATGTCTCATAAAGCATGAAATTGACAGTTGGACAATGAGCTGCAAAACATTATTCTTGTTGTTTTCTCCCTCAGAGAGAGCAAATCTTGAACGGAAACATTTATTTTCAGTTGGGTACCTTCTTCTACTGCTTTAAAAAGCACACACAAAAAACAACTCTCATTGAGTTTTTACATCCAATGTAAAAATCACTGGGCTTAAATGGCATTTAAAAATCATGATTCTTTTCATAGGGTGAAGTTTATGAAGAGGGGAAATGTTGGCTCATGGAAAAGAGATGAATGAATACAATGAACTGTTGGAGGGATTTATGACATATTATTTAGCATCGCAGACAGCCTAATAAATCACTGCCACAGTCAATGTGAAAAATACATTAGATGTCATTTGTTTTTCATCAGCCTATCTGGGTTCTTTTCAGATGTCATTTTGAAGATTTATATATTAGTTTTATTTTATAGTACCAAAGTTCTATTACTGATTAGCAAGGAACTCTTAAACATCATAATGCTTTTATAAAAATTTTGGGACTGCTCATGTGCATATTGTGTATCCAAGAAAGAAAAAAAACAAACAAACAATGCAAGTCAACACAAAGCCCTCTGTAGCTGAATATCATAGAGTGACACTTTCTCATTAAATAGCACTGGCAGATCAAGCTCAAACATTCTACTGCAATCTATAGAGACCTTTGTTCATTCTACATTATGCATAGTTTTCTAGGATCTGCCCAGCTGTGTCTGCTTCAGTGTTGAATGCAATTATAAACTCCTAATGGTTTCATTCTGTCAACATGGTATTATGCTATGTGTAACAATCTATATCAAATTATGTTAAAATTGGTTTTGATGATGGAGATAATTAAAAAGAAGACCACAACTCAGATACATTACAGTTTAAAATTATTCCAGCTGGGAAAATTTCCTGTTATCCTAACTATAATACAAAATATCTAAAAGCTTTCTTGATAAATGGCTATAAAAAGCTCAAATGTTTGGGCCAAATTGACTGGAAAGAATATAGTTCAAAGAAACAGATATAAATAAGTACTTTCTTATATTTTGCTATATTAAACAATTAATATTTTACTAACTCCTTATTTGTTCCATTTATTTCAAAAGCAGAGAATTTTCACTAAATCAACTCATGGATAAAAGAAATATTCTAAGCCCAAATTTTTTGTTCATCCCTATTAATATTGAGTTTAATACACTGTGGATTTAAATAGTTTAGAGAATTCATTGCAAGGTTAATCATGTTAAACTTGTTTATTATTTATTGTCATGTAAACTTCAGATAAGCCAAAGTCAAATTTATTTAAAATTTAGGGAGTTTCATGTACTGTATACATTACTAAAATAATGACAATGTGGGAGTATGTTAAAGAGTTTTAAGATGCATGTATAAAAACCTGTACTAAGTAAGGAATTATTATTTTTCCCCTTGGGTAATGAAAGGGGTATTTAGAATTTGAATCTTGCACATTCAAATTAATTTAAAATGTGGATCAGGCCTTGGTCCTCTGGGTGCATTCATATTAACACAAAAAATTACATTTAAAAACGTTATGTCCTCTTCTACCAAGTTAAATCAATGTGCTTGCATTTTCCCCAAAGGCCAACATAAATACACGAATGTAATTTTAGGAGTGAAGAACCTCTATAAACAATATTCTGCTTCCAATTTCAGGAAGGTGAAATCAAAAGATTGAATACGGTAACCTTGCGAGCATCTTAATTACTTTTATGTAAAAGAAGTTATCATTTCTGTACCATTTGATTATATAACCCATAAAGCTAAATACATGAAATAGAACATAGTCTCAAATCTGTGCACAGGTACTTATGATGAGATATAAATACTGTATTTGTACATATGTCGTATGTCCTTATACAAACACCATAGGTATTTGATGAGCACATGGCCTGTCATTTCTATGTGCATTTTTCTAAAAGAGGCCTATACTATAGTCCAGTAGGAAAGATACACCTGAGAGATTAAACATGAATCTTATCACAATTGTCATTACAATATTGAATCATTTTCTTAGAAAATCTAGACATGTTTGGAAACTAAATAGGTACAATCATTTAGAGCTTGGAATCTAACAGTTACTGTGGGCCAAAACTCTAAGAGAATCCTCAAAGAGCACAGGATAGTGTAGTTGGGCTTTAAATTAAAAAAATAAATAAATAATGGTCTGGATGAGAGCAGTTCTGCCAACCATTCTGCTCTGTGAGAGGAAGCATTGGATGGAGTAGGCCATGGGAGACATGATCCCACTCTAGCCAATGTTGTCAGTCATTTCATTTCCACCTCTTGAGTTGTTTGACATATATTTAACTTATTTTTTAAATCAAAATTTCAACTTACATGTTTGTTATCCAATGTAAAGATGAAGAAAACAAATCTCAGAAAGTGTAAGTAACTTGCACATGAAGATGCATGAATTGATAGGCCTATAATTGAAAGCCAGCTCTGTTGTAATTTGCAAATCTTGTAGTTACTCATATATAACTAGGCATACGTAAGTCATTGCCTAAGTAATTTCACCATATGTTAACATCTTTGTCATAAAAGTGATAAAAGCATAACATGATAGATCTACAAACTTTTAAGAACATATAACTGGTCCTTGCTTTTTTTATAGAGAAGACTAAGGCCAAATATAAACAAAGGATATTTTTAAGACAAAAATGGCTTTTAATGCAGATGCTGTCAGCCAATAAAAGTTCCATGCATAGCATGTGTATATTCAAATAATTTTGTGTAAAAGTAATTCAATCAACTATATCCTACATGTAGAGGAGGAAAACATTTTTTTCCCCTCTATCCAACTAGGTTCTTCTGGCTGGCCTGATAGTCAAATTGACATGAGACAAATTAACAGCAAAAGAAATAATTTAACTACTTATACAGGGAAGTGGAGGGATGCAAAGACAACAAAACCCAAGGGCAAAGGAGGCAGTGGAGACCTAAGTGCTCTTTTGAGCTGAGGAATGGGGTAGGGATCTGGGGCTTCCAAGGGCAGAAGGTAATTCACAGGATGATAAGAAGAACAGATGTTTCCTAATTAGATATTTATCATGCTATACAGGTTTATCATTCAGATAAAAAGTTATTTCTTTTCCTGGGCAGGCCCACTAACTAAATTCTTTAGGTAAAGGGATAATTGTTTATCTTGAATCTGCTGGGTCTGGATTGCCTTTAGCTGCATATTTTGGGGAGACTGGTTCTGAGCCTCTTCATATGCCTTAGCAGGTACTTTTTGCTTAAATATTAGTTCACAAGCCATAGTCAGATTTGATTTTTATCCCTCCCTCATTAGGTCTGACATTCCTTCTATTAGACTTATAGCTTTAGTTCTCAGAGCAAATGTAGAGATAATGTATTCAAAATAAAATTGGCAACTTTTTTTTTTTTTTAAGGAAAGGGAGAAAATATGTTCATTTTGATAATTAATTTTCTGGAATTTTTGAGGTTACTTTCTCAGTGAGTTATTAAAAACATACCAAAGAACTGGATCTTAGCAGCTTGAGATCCAGCCCAACATAGGACGCGGTAGGGAGTTAAAGGTTTAGCTGTGGGTAGAATATGAAGAACATTCCAGGAAAGGTTCTGTGGAGACGGGACTCTGGCTTCCTACATGAAGATGGGAAGTTTCAGGAAGTTGTAGGCAGTTGCTGGGTCACTGCGTGGAAGGGCAGCTAGAAAGACAGTTGGCAGTGTGCCACCTGGCGCACATGATGGGGATAAAGTATAAAGTATTTATGCTCCCATTGTCGAATAAGACACAGATGGAGTTGGAGGATGTTTGGGGATGTTGCCATTTCATAATTGCTGGACATAGATGATAGACAATGCATCCGGGAAGCCTGAATGTTTTCTCAGGATGTAGGCGGCTGTAAGCCCTTGAGGAAGCCCAGTAGCAGGGCCCTGGAATCTGTACACAAAGATCAAGCCTTGCATAACTCCATGGAGTGCTTTTCCATAATGACCAAGCATTATGCAACTCTGGCCTCTCTGGGAGTTGACATACAAAAGAGAGCACAGTGTCAGTGTAATTCATAAGCCGTCTACATTATTCTGGAATCAGGAAAATAAAGCTGAGTAAATACCGTGCAGATAGTTTCTACTGTACCATTATCCTAGTTAATAAAGATGGAATATGCTAATTGACACTCATGCCATCACACAGATGGTAGCACCCACAGCCAATAAGGAGGAAATATGCTAATTGACTGCCATGTCCTCAAAATGGCGATGCCCACAGCCACAAGATAGCAGCGTCCAGTTCCCCCAACCCCGCTGGTGCACCTGCCTCCAGAGTTTCCCAGTTCCCTCAGCTCCCCAGCCGCCTAGGACTGCCTGAGGCTCAGGTAACCAGGGATGGCCAAGGCTTGAGCTGCTAACAGTGGCAGCAGCAAAGGTGTGATGAGGCATCACCTTCCCCTGATTACCCTCTGAGGGTTCCCAGACTGTGAAAGGGGGCAGGCCAGGCTGAGGGATTTTCAGTGCATGAATTTTCATGCACCGGGCCTCTAGTACTATATAATAAAAAGCTAATATGCAAATAGACCGAACGGCTGAATGACAGGTCACTATGATGCAATCTGACCACCAGGGGGCAGATACTCAATGTAGGAGCTGCCCTCTGGTGGTCACTTTGCTCCCACATGGAGAGCACCACTCAGCCAGACACCAGGCTTATGGCTGATGAGCATAGCAGCGATGGTGAGAGCCTCTCTCGCCTCTGTGGCAATGTTAAGGATGTCTGACTGATTGCTTAGGCCTACACACTGGAGGGCTTCCGGATTGTGAGAGGGTGCAGGCCAGGCTGAGGGACCTCCCCGCTGCCCCAAGTGAATGAATTTCATGCACCAGGCCTCTAGTAAACATATAAATAACAGTCACATGCCACTAAACGATGGGGATACCTTCTGAGAAATGTTTCATTATGCAATTACGTTCTTGTGAGAACATCATAGAATGTACTCAGCACTGTGTGTGAATGGTTTAGCCTATTGCTCCTAGGCTACAAACCTGCATAAAATGTTACTGTACAAATTGACAAAAGTTTAAATCAAGCATAAGAGAAAATGATGCAATCAGGAGACGTGGTAAGAATCAGATATATGAATCTGCTGAAAACATAACACTATATAGTAAAATTTTTTTTAACCAGTCCAAAGAATATACTCTAAAATACAATCTAAATACACTAAAATATACCACTGTAAATACATAAACCAGTAACATTTATTATCACCAAATAGTATGCTGTATATAATTGTATGCACTATAGTTTTTAAAAAACACATATATTTTTATTGACTTCAGAGAAGAAGGGAGAGGGATAGAAACATCAATTGCAAGACAGAATCATCGATTGGTTGCCTCTTGCATACCATTCTGGGGAGTGAGCCCACGAAGTGGATAAGATCACTATCAAATATGCAGTCAATCTATCACTGCTCACATTATGCAGCACAAGACTGTAATATAATTATTATGTTTCATGATGTTATTTTGCTTCAGTCACTATAAGAAGTACTAGTAGAAGGAACATGTACATTTCAATATTACTAATATGAATTATACCAATAATATTCTATCTATGCACAGTAGAAGCTAAAGTATAAATGCAGCCTTCAGTGATTTTGAAAATAGAAAAAAAAAAAAAAAACCCTAATGAAAAGCTTGAGTGTTGGTCACTAGTAAGAGACATAAATATAATCTCCTGTGTCATTCTATGTACTTGATAAGTAACTTAGGCTTCAAATAACCAGAAACCAATATTACTAAAATTAAATATATTATTTTTTTGGTATTTTTATAGGCAAAACTCAGTTTTGAATTGTTACAAACATGAGTCTTTGACTACAATCGTATTTAATGTATGCTGTGTAATAATATTTCCTCTTTTTTGTCTTAATTCTACTCAACTAATTGTTTAGCCCAAATGGCTGCAATAGTTCTATTTGCTTACACTTGGAAAAACGCTTCTCTTCAACATCACTTATGCTATGTATGAATGTCTTTTTAAAAACCCAAAAGGTAATGAAAATTATTATTCACACACTTTTAAAAAATTATTCAACAGCAAAAAGAGCATTTATGTTTATTTCACTTTGATATTTACAATAATGCTTTGATAGTGCACAAGTGAAAGGGCTGTTATTCTAGAAGAGGAACCTGGGATTTATGCATGCATAAGATCAGAGATTAGCGATTAATTAGAATTTGAGGGAAATAAGTCATTCTTGGTTCTAGGTGTGTAAGTACTGATAAGGGGATATGAAATGTCTTTTTAAATATATATCAGTTTGAACCATATACTATGTTTTCAACATCCACTCCTACTTCGCTTGCCTTCATAACATGAAGGCAAACAATTACCTTGCCTTCATAACATGCTGGACAAACAATTACCTATGACTCAGAAGCAGCAACCCCAGTTCCAGAGGTAGAGTCAGATAGGAGTTGTTCGCCATGGTTTTGCCATTTTGCTAGTATTTGGTTGAAGAACCAAGGTTTAACTCAAACACAGTAGATGATGTCTTTTAAAGATAGTGTTTGCTTCAAGAGCTACATGTTATGTATCATTTTTGGTTCTTATAAGTGTATTTCTAGTATCACATGATCTCACTCATCTAGGGGAAATAATGAACAACATAAACTGATGGACAAAAACAGACCCAGAGACAGGGAAGCATCGATCAGACCATCAAACCACAGAGGGAAGGTAAGGGAGGTTGGGGGTGAGGGGAAGAGATCAACCAAAGGACTTGTATGCATATAAGCCTAACCAGTGGTCACGGACAATAGGGGGGTGAGGTATGTGTGGGGAGGGGTTTGAGATAGGAATGGAGGAGGGATGAGGACAAATATGTGATACCTTAATTAATAAATAAATTTAAAAAAAATTTTAAAAGAGCTACATGTAACCTAAGTTGACTCTGATTCAATAGTAGGGAATATTTCTGTTGCACCGGTATGTGAGGTCCTCACTCTCTTTTATGTACTCTTTATAAACAAAGAAAAATATAGTCTATTTTATTATCAATAACTATGTAATGATGACAAGATGGCCTGACCTTAGCATTTGGCTGTCATTGTGAACAGCAGAAAGGAGAGGAAGCAAGAATCAGAGTTCGTGACCACATACTGAGTCACTGGCTTCCAATTTAAGTCAGATAAAAATATCCTTATTCTTTAATTCAAGGTGAATTAGATTTTCTGTTCCCTGCATTCGGTATGACACCATGCATATCAAGCATTAAGGCTGCTTTGTGGAGAAAGTAGGATGATGAAGGGATATTGTTTCATAGGACTTCAAAGAGCAACCACTTTTATGGAAAACCATGTCCACGGGGACCTTGGAGGTGCGCACTGAGGGGAACGATGTAACTATTGCTTATTGTATCAGCAAACCATTGGTTGTAATACTTTTCATATCAGCTAATAATATAAGGTCTTCAGAAACATTTCACATATATTATGCCACAGATTGCATTTGAAGACAGATTACATGTGTTATGGTTGGCAAACAACCAAACATACATAAAATTATTCCCTTTGCTATTTCCTGCTGCTTCTGTAAAAAAAAAAAAAAAAATACATTCCAACTTAGTTTAAAAAAATCCAAATTTTCATATTACAGTTCTGTAGGTCAGAAGTCAATAATGAATCTCAAGGGGCTAAATTTAAGATGTAGACAAGGCTGATTCCTTCTGGAAGTCTCTGGGGAATATATGTTTCTTGACTCTTTCAGTTTAGAGACTTCCGCCTCCCTTAATCCATGGTAACATCACTCTAACCCCCACTTCTGCAGACATATTGTCTTGCATTTCATTGAGCCTCTTTGCCTTCCTGTTTTAAGGTCACTTGTATTAACATTTAAGACTCACTCCATCTAAAGATCTCAATTTAGTAGCATTTGCAAAGTCCCTTTTGTGATATTATTGAATATATCTAAAGTCCTAAGGACTACAATATGGACACTTTTGAAGGGTCATAATTCAGACTACCACAAGTGCACTGTGGTATTTTTAGTTAATGGCATAGCTTTACTTTGCTTTATTTCCTAGTGATTAGCAACTTGAAGGCAATAACATCCTTGTGAAATAAAGCACCTGTTTATCAAACCAGAATGATTACTGCCGGTACTTTGGCTATTATCTGTTTTTGTTTTTTGTTTGTTTGTTTGTTTGCTTGTTTGTTTTTTGTTTTTTTTGTCCTTTTTAGAAAAAAATAAACAAAACGTTATTATTGAAAGTATTACACATGTCCCCTTTATTCCCCCACTGACTTCTAGCTCACCCCCATCCCCTACCTCAGGCCTTCACCACCCTACTGTCTGTGTCCAGGGGTTATACGTATATGCATACAAGTTCTTTGGTTGATCTATTCCCACCCACCCACCATCATCGATGTTTCTATCTATTCATCTCACTTCTCCCCTCTCTAAAGATCAATAAAAACATATTTAAAGCAAACTTTGGAGTGTACAAAGTAGAAAATGCCTGTCCCTGCAAAAGAAGCCAGTCAAGAGTAGATTACCTTCTTATATTAAAATAATACACTTTTAAGATCATTAGTGTCTGTTGTTGTTTTTTAATTTAAACAGCCAATGTATTATATCTCATACAGATTTTTTTTCCTTACAAGTTAATTGCCTTGACACATTTTAAAAAAATATATTTTATTAATTTTTTACAGAGAGGAAGGGAGAGAGATAGAGAGCTAGAAAAGTTAATGAGAGAGAAACATCGACCAGCTGCCTCTTGCACACCCCATACAGGGGATGTGCCCGCAACCAATGTACATGCCCCTGACCGGAATCGAACCTGGGACCTTTCAGTCCTCAGACCGACACTCTACCACTGAGACAAACCGGTTTCGACCACATTTTTTTTTTTTTTTTTAGTTTGAAATTCAATTAATATAGTTTGTTCACATTTGTTTTCTTTTTTTTTTCACTTTCACTTTGATTTCTACTTTACCTAGTTGCCCTTAAGTGCATGGATGTGCCTGACACAAGTCTTTATTTTTCCCTTTTTCTTATTTACTTTGATGCTCTACTAGAATTTTAGAGTTTGGCAATTAATGCAGTCCCAATAAAATTTAAAGTATATAAATATTTTTATATACCTGGAAATATGTCTCGTTAAATAAACAGGGAATCCTAAAAACATGGCAGAAAAAGGAAGTGTACCCCTGCCCGCATCTGAAGGCCCTGCATCCATGCACTGGGTCACAGCCAACCCCCACTCCACCTGACCTATTTGAAAAACCTAATTTAGTTGAACAAACAAGTGTGATATTTGGGTAACTATTTGGTTTTTAATGTTTTAGGTCTGTGACTAAACATCTTGATACAACCAAAAATGCAAATATTTCTTAGTTTTCCATTTCTCTATAACCTTTCCTTACTTACAGAAGTGAGTTACCGGAGTGTTAAAAATGCTGTTGATGGATATCTCAATAAAATTAAAACTAGCATAAAAGTAGACCAAGTGGTAAAAGGAATATTGAGTTTCTGTTTATTGCACGTTTAACAATATGAAAGGTAGTAAAATGTAATTTTATGTTAGGTATAATAAAAATGTGTTCTATAACACCACATATTTATGAAATGCTTTCTGTTCCTCTGCTTAATTTCTGAATATGAGAACCAATAACACATTTTCTTCATTAGTTCTCTATTTCCTAGTGAAAGTGACATTTATTCATCCTTGAAGTATTAGCAATTTCCTGTTGCCAAATTATTACTTGTAACCAAGAACACATATGTACATAATATATTGTGATCACTAAATAAAGAGCTGAGATGAAATCAGATTCTAGAAAGTGTCATTGATATTAATAAAGAAATAGTCATAAAGGCTGTGTTTAGATGTATAGGTAAGGGCAGGTTCATGAGATTATTCATAAATCTAAAGAAGGCAATAATTTGTTATGATTTTATTTAAACTTTAAGATTGAAATTTTCTTAGATAATTTGTTGTATAGGTGCATTCCTTTTAGGTATTACTATGTGGTAATTTTCTTTATGGTTGAAGGGTAAAATCATATTTTCCACACTTAAGTGTTTAGTTTTCCTCCAGTTAAAATGAACCATATTTATATCTATATCTATATATATGGCTAAATCTATCTATCTAAACATTATTATTGTAGTATACACAATTTCAACAGTTAACATATGGAAAATATTCTCAATTAAATATCAGTTAGTAATTATTAAAAATTATTGATCATTTAACCTTGTCAAAACAATTTGGAGTTAGGATGAGAAAACAGGCTTATAAAACAAAGATTTTGGTCTTACCATAAAGTCTGTGTAGCACATATTCCTAAATTATAAGTGTGTACTGTGAATGATTGTCTTAAGTTTATAATAATGATTAGTGATGTTATAAAGAAAAAATAGATTTTTTTTCATGCTATATGTATGTATTTTTTTTCTATTTTCTATACATCTTGTGTCATATTCCAAATAGCTTTAGTTTTAAGCAATTGAAAACATTTGTATTTTTTAAAAATAAATCTTTATTGCTCAGATTATTACAATTGTTTCTCTTTTTCCCTCCCCCCATAGCTCCCTTCTAACTGGTTCCCGCCCCACCCTCTGCCCTCACCTCCCCCTGCCATTGTCCTCATCCATAGGTGTACAATTTTAATCCAGTCTCTTTGGTGCACCCCTGCACCCCTTTCCCCCTGATAATTATCAATCCACTCCCCTTCTTTGCCCCTGATTCTATTATATTTACCAGTTTATTTTATTCCTCAGATTTGTAATTCACTTGATTTTTAGATTCACTTGTTGATATATATGTATTTGTTGATCATAATTTTTATCTTTTTTCCTCTTCTTCCTCTTCTTAAAGAATACTTTTAAGCATTTCATATAATACTGGTTTGGTGGTGAGGTACTCCTTTAGCTTTTTCTTATATGTGAAGCTCTTTATCTGCCCTTCAATTCTGAATAACTTTGCTGGATACAGTAATCTTGGTTGTAGGTTCTCGATATTCATCATTTTGAATATTTCTTGCCACTCCCTTCTGGCCTGCATAGTTTCTGTTGAGAAATCAGCTGATAATCCTATGGGTGTTCCCTTATAGGTAACCAACTGCTTTTCTCTTGCTGCTTGTAAGATTCTCTTTTTGTCCTTTGCCCTTGGCATTTTAATTATGTGTCTTGGTGTGGTCCTCTTTGGATTCCTCTTGTTTGGGATTCTGTGTGCTTCTGTACTTGTAAGTCTATTTCTTTCACCAGGTGGGGGAAGTTTTCTGACATTATTTCTTCAAATAGGTTTTCAGTATCTTGCACTCTCTCTTCTACTGGCACCCCCATAATTCTGACGTTGGTATGCTTTAAGTTGTCCCAGAGGCTCCTTACAATATCTTCAAGTTTCTGGATTCTCTTTTCTTCTTGCTTCTCCAGAGGAGTGTCCTTTGGCTTTTTGTATTCCAAATCTTTGACTTGATTCTTGTGTTCCTCCAGTCTGCTGTTGTATCTCTGTATAATATTTTTTTTATTTCAGTCAGTTTATGTTTAATTTCTAGTTGGGTCTCATTAAATTTATCGGCCTTTTTTTAGGAAATTCTTATAACGGTGGTTTTGAACTCTATATCCAGTCTTTTGTTCTCCTCCATCTCTTTTGTTTGAGATCTCTTTCCTTGTCTCGGCATTTTCACTGCTTCCCAGAGTTGGTAGGATTGCTTTGTGTGTTTGGTGTCCTATATGTATTATTATACCAAGTGGTACCTTCCTCCACTCTATTAAACAAACACATAATCTATTTTTAAGTAATTTCTTAAAATCAATTTATGCTGAAAGGTAATTATTGATTTACACATTATTAAAGCTGTGAATAAGTTGGAACATAATTTCATTTGACTCTGAAACCAGTTTCAGGGTAACTACGCTGTAGCCTGTGAGAACAAATTTACTAATCACAGTGTTTACATACAAAATTTACTAACTAGTGTTAACATTAGAGTTTAAAAAAGTATAAACCTGAACTCACTGTATCCCAAAGTATTCAGGTCAGCACTTTTACATCTGTCTGTATATCTACCATCTATCAATCACCTCTCCTCTATCATCCTTCTCTCCCCTCCTCCTCTCCTCCCCTCCAGCTCTTATTCTCACTCTCACTCTTTCCTCACTTTTTTCTTCTATCTCCATGGCACACACATGACACATCTCTTAATATTTAAATAAGTAAAATCCCCATTATAAGGATGTCTTTCCTGTAATATTTAAAACTTATAAAGAGTTACTGTCTTTTATTATGCATTATTTATCTTAGTGTGATGTCAACTGTTTCACAAGGATTATGAATAAATTCTGCCGTTTAGTGAATATGATGATTTTTTTATATAAAGTCAACATTTAGAAGAATATTGCTTCATAATCCATTAAAATAAATATCCACTTGAATTACTAACTCAAATGAATTCTTGTGCCTCTCTCTTTCTTAAATTAACCAAAGCATGTTAGCTGAACACTGTGCTTTGGTTAAAAGCATCTTGACATTTTTGTTACTAGTGCAGAGGACTTCAAATAAACTCAATTTGAGACTATAGTGAAGTGGAGGAGAAAAGAAAGAGATGAAGAGAACAGGGCATCTGCAGTGACCAGCAACAATAAATACAAATTGCTTATAATTATGAAGTTGAATATAAGGAAAATCTAATATTGGAAACTCATAACAAGCCTTCTTCATAAAAGACACTGTCTACTGTGATTGCTTTAGGTGTGATGGCTTGTCATAGTGGAATAGTATCTGATTTGAAGCCAAATGGGAAAAGCATAACATTATTTCAATATTGTGATAGTATTTCAGATCACTTTTTTTTTTTCCACTTTATATATTCTGGCATGAGAAAACGTATGAATGCTAAACACCTTAACTACCACAATGTCAAATAGATGGTAGCATTTACTTTATTTCATCTCCAAAGACACACTAAGGGTCTTTCTCAGATTTAAATGTGGCAAGTTGAGTTTTGCAAGAGTGAGAAACTGATTTTAAGAGAATTTCAAATGTTCAGTAGATAGTAATGGCTTCAATGAAATGTTCACACCATTTTGAATTTTGTTTTATAACCCAGTGCTTCAAATGTAAGCAAACTGATACACTAGATTTACAGAGTATCTGAGATAAATTAGATGTCAAGTGTATATACTTGTGCACTTGTATATTATGGGCTTTGAAAGGAAGCCCTGGCTATGGCTGTATTTTGAATTATACAAACCAGTAGTAAGTGCTTTTCAATTTGTTCTGACATGAGAGTTTTAATAAGCTCAAAATGTCATCGACATAGATTATCTGATTCTATTATCACTTGCCTCTTTAAATCTGTTCTTTGCTAAAC
Organism: Pipistrellus kuhlii; assembly: GCF_014108245.1. NCBI lineage: Eukaryota > Metazoa > Chordata > Mammalia > Chiroptera > Vespertilionidae > Pipistrellus > Pipistrellus kuhlii. Next base: position 39,757,960 of record NW_023425584.1, read on the forward strand.
AAATGGCTTTCTCCTCAAAACTTATGCACTGTTTTATGCCTAGAAAAGCTTGCCAGTTATTAAAAACTATTTTACTTTTCTCTGCAACCTGTTTCATGAAGTTGTTGCAAAGCTTCCTCTGTTTCATTAGTCAAAGCCATTTCCTTTTTATTTGTTTCAACTTCTTGTTATGAGTTATAACCAAATAATTGATATATTGATATATTCTTTAGAATATATTATTGATATATTCTTTCTTAGGTAGAAAAAAAAACATTAGATATTAAAGCATAACTTTCTGGGACATTTTATTCAAAAATGTCTCTAGAAGCCGGTTAGCCCAATTTGTTCAAGAAGGCATAGTGATATTACATTGCCATGCCCTTTGCAGACTTGGACATAAAAAATAAACAAATCAGAAATTTTACTTAAACTGCCATGCTTGTGGATATTATGCCTCTGAATGATTTATTCTGATCTGTGTGAAACTTTTTAAAAAAATATATTTTTATTGATTTCAGAGAGGAAGGGGGTGGGAATGCGAGATAGAAGCATCCATGATGAGAGAGAATTATTGATCAGCTGCCTTCTGCACACCCCCCAGGTACTGAGCCCACCACCCAGGTATGAACCCTGACTGGGTATTAAACCGTGACCTCCTGGTTCATAGGTCGGTGCTCAACCACTGAGCCACGCCAGATGGGCTGTGTGAAGCCTTTAAAGACTACGGCAAATGTGTAGCAGAGAACAAAATGATAGGGTGTTTCTCATTTCAAAGCCAGGGGAAAAGATGCACTCAAAGAACAAAAAACCTTTGTAATATGTATTTTTAAAAGATAAACTGCCATTAGGGTCCACTATGCCACTAAAACACTGCTTGCTAAACATTTAACCAGTGGTTTTAGTGAATTCAGAGAGATATTCTTAACAGTATGATCGATCAGGTCAATTACAGGGTTGAGGTGGGGTAAGCTATACTATTATTTGCGTGAGAGACTCTCTTTCATCACTCATACTGCTTCAATCCTGCACCTGCTTATGCAGCTGCAGGAAAACAAAAACAGCAAAAAGCAGAGTTTTAGAAATATTATAGTGAGTTACAATGACAGGACAGGGTTAAAAAGAGCCAGAATTTAGCTTATGAAGTGCATTACACCTACCAGTTATTATTCTATGTTTGCTTCTGCTTAGCAACCCTTTGTGATAACAAGTACAAAACAGGTGTCCCATAATAGGATAAAATGGAGTCATTGCAAAACCCGGGTCCAGAAAAACATCACAAGCCCATCTCCATGCATATGAGCAGAACAAATGAGACTATGGAAGCAATAATAATGCAATCCTCAAACTGGTGTGAGTTTTCCCTCAGACAGAGCTTTTATCCCCAAGGAAAGGCCCTGTTGACCTGTTAATTAAAATGTTACAAACTTAGCAGCCTTTAAAAAGATCAGACATTTAAAATGGGGGTTACACACACATTCAGTGTAAAAATCTGTTACCACAGATAGTAATTCCTACTCATAGTTCATAATAATTTTTAGATGTATCACCTTAAAAAAGTAAATGACTAAAAAAATTATTACACTTCTCATAATTGTAGAATAAGGTTTTAATTTGTGTGTTTTATATAAAATATATATATGTTTTTAGATAGATATTATATATTTATTGTATATAGTAACAGTCAAATAAGAATTGGATAATACTCTAATGATAAAATATTGAAAATATAATAATGAAACATTTTAAATATAATTTGTTTTATTTCAAATATAAAGTAGTAATTTACTACTAGTTTATACTTATATATGAATAACAGTGGTATTTTACAAGCATATATTTTAGAATCATTATATTCTTAGAAATTGTACCATGAAGATGAATTATTTGTTCATATTATTCAGGAAATAGTAATTAAAATAAGAATAAAATGAAGGCAGTTATTTTTTTTAATAAATTTAGATAAGTAAAAGGTTCTTTATAAATTTTTAGAACTATTCAAAATTATCCCAATTTAAAACCAATCAGAGAGAAATAATGAAAATCTTCCTCTCTGGTATTTTTACATTTCCTTCCAAATCTTAACCCTGTACAATGTTCATTATCTTATTTTCTGTTTTTCTTTTTTTTTTAAATATATTTTATTGATTTTTTACAGAGAGGAAGGGAGAGAGATAGAGAGTTAGAAACATCGATGAGAGAGAGCCATCGATCAGCTGCCTCTTGCACACTCCTTTCTGGGGATGTGCCCACAACCAAGGTGCTTGCCCTTGACCAGAATCGAACCTGGGACCTTTCAGTCCGCAGACAGACGATCTACCACTGAGCCAAACCGGCTTTGGCATCTTTTTTTCTTTATTGATTAAGGTATTACATATGTGTCATTATCTTTTAAATATTTTTATGTTTTTAACATATAGTTTTTCATTTAAAATGAGTTTTTAAATGAAAATTTTGCATATAAAAGGTTCATTTAAAAATGAATTTAGTATCTTCTGGTGAGGATTTTTAAAAATTGAGTTTGATCAAATTAATTAGCTGATTTTGAATAAACACCACAGTATTTTAACTACAGTAAATAGTAATCTAGACTTACTGCTTTCCATAACTTTCACATTTATGAATGAAAATATAGATATATAGATATATGAATAGATGGATAGATAGATGTTAGAAAGATGAATATTCTAGATTATGGATAGCAAGCAATTATTATTAGAGAAAAATAACCTGACTGTACTGTTTTAAATAAAGCATTTCTGCAAGATAGAAATTATAATTGCTTTGCTGAACTTAAGCTGCACTTTATTCTCTGAATAAATTAGGCCATTATTATTCTCTGTTCAAATTCCTAAGGGTACCTTGCCTTTGGTTTGTATCTATTTAATTCAGATCAGTTAGTGAGCACCTTTGGTTAATGTCATGATATTTCTATCACAGAATTCAAACTCTCCTGAAAGAAGTGTGTCAAGTTGCTACCCTTTAGTGAAGGTGCATTCCATTAAAGACTCTTTGATTTTGGAGAGTCTTTAGAACGTGTTTCAAGAGCAGCTGGTATGAAGAAACACACTATAAAGGCACAATTGATCAGAGAATCTCTTTCTAACATGTGCTATTTTTGCACATTTATCTTTTTTAATAAGCCCTTCATAATTTTTCTTTTTCCCACTTCAATTGTCCTGTTCCAATCCATTTACTTTCACTTTCCTATCCAATATATTTACCAGTCACATTTTTATTATTCTCCAATGTGAATCCTACAAAGAAGAGCTATTTCAGTTGAGTAGAGCTCACAGTATTCATTATAGCCAATCAATTGTGTGAGGAATGGTGATGAATAATCAGAATGTGTGAAAAATGATCAAAATAGAAAAGAGTAATAAATATAAATGAGACAGGGCTAATCATTCCCTGAATATTATCAGGATAATATTCTTGATTTCATATGAAATGAAAATTATAAAACATTTGTAAGTTTGTTTATCTTGAAGACAAATAACAGGTCATATAGGATATTCTTGTGGATACAAAAAATAGAAAACACTAAGTAAAGATGGTCCATGTCAAGTTTAAGTCATACATTTAAAATGTTTGCAATCATAAGAATTTCTATCCTCCAAAGTTTCAGAAATCACATTTGGAAGTTTGCAAGCTGATATGCTTGAGAGGTTTTTTTTTTTTGTTTGTTTGTTTGTTTTTTGTTTTTTTTTTATTTTTTTTTTTTTTTTTTTTTTGTGTGTGTGTGTGTGTGTGTGTGTTTTGGGGGGTATTTTTTTGTTTTGTTTTGTTTTGTTTTGTTTTTTTAGTTTACTAAATTCATGAGCAAGAATCCCAGTGAGAACAAAAGCATTATTATTCATTATTTCATTTTGTTAACCTTGAGATGTCAACATCAAGTATACAGCTGGAAACATTTTAGGTAAATAAAAAACCAAAACAGAGGAAGTAAGTAAAATGAATAAGAGGAAAGAAATGCTAAGAAAAATGTGCTTCTCTAGAGGCCTGAGGTAAAAGATTAGATTATGGTTTGCCAGAATCAAGGGCACGTAGGATGGCACACAATGATCATGATTTATGGGAAGTATTTGGAAGGTAAAAAATCAATATATATTCTAAAAGTTCTGGTTTGTTCAGGTTTATCTGAACTGCACTCTCTCCTCTCAGATCACGTTGGCTTAAATGTGATAGTGATTTAAGGATACACACACATACACCCACACGCACAACACACATACGATACTAGAACACTTTCTTTCAGTTAAATTAAGTATTTATGCATAAACTTAGCTTCAAGGCTTAAATATAAAAATACAGTTGGCTTTTAGCAATTCATTAAAGTGTTTAGCTGAAACCTTTTTATCTGCTTGTATGTTTTGTTTTTTTTTTTTACTGTTATAGTTTTCTGGTGTTCTGCTCCAAATAAGACAGATCTTATGTTTATATTTTCTTGTGAAAGTGTCTATTTTTCTTAGATTTCAGGAAAGTTGGTTGCTTTCCAGTCTCAGCTGTCTTATGTGTTCAAGATTTCTTAGATTATCTGACTTTTTTCTATTTTTAATGTGGGAATTGTGATAGTCTCTGGGTTTTAACTTTCTAAATAGAAGCCAGAAGTGACAACTCCTTTTAATTAGGCCAGAATAAACTTGATACTGAAAACCAAAACAAAACATTAAACAGGAAAAAAAAAATCACATTTGCAACTTTGTTATAAACACAGATGCAAAATTACTACACACAATTCTTGCAAATGGTATCCAGCAAAAAAGAAGAAAAATGTCATTTTAAATGACAAAAAAAAACCCACAGGAAATATATTTCAGCATAAATTCCAAGTAAAGGTTAAAATAAGTAAATAATCTCACTTATTATGATGATTCTATATTAGAAACATATGACTTCTCCCTAATCTGATATATGTAGGTTATGTGTGTATATAAATTGACAAACAAATACATTTCTAAATTATTTATGAAAATTTGAAAAGTCATGAATAAACAAAATGATCCTGAAGAGGAGGAAAAGGCTAGATTTTTAAAATAACGGCTATCAAGATCTATTATAAAGCTATGATAATTAAGACAGCATGGCATTAGTGTGGAATTAGAAATTCTGTAACATTATTAGAGAAATAGACAAATGAAATAGTCCAAAAAGAGATCTCATGTATATGGTCACCAGGTTTGTGACATATGGTGAAAGGGAGTAGGATGAACGTTTTAATGACAGAGTTTATCAATTAAATCTTCACTTAAAAAAGATATACTAATCTATGTTTCAATGTACACTAAAAGATTCAGATAGGTTGTGTATGTTCATATAAAAGGATTTTGGTAAAACTATAAAGATTTGATAAGAAAACTTACGAGGCTATCATTATGGCCTAAAAATGGAAATTTCTTACATATAAAAATGATTGAATTATTGCAATATGATTAAATTGGTTATATTTAAATGAATATTTTTTTTCATTTTAACAGCTAACACTGAAATTAAATGGAGTCCATACAATGCATATTTCTGAAAATGTACTAAAACCTAAACAATGTAAAAAACTTCTATATACCAATTAGGGGGGAAAAACAAAACACAAAAAAACAGACACGTAAAAGAGGGCCAATCCAAATTGATAATCAGGTCAAATATATAAATAGATCATATTAGGGGATACCAAATGAATGATAGGAATGAGAGGTGCTAAGTATTATTATTATTATTATTATTATTATTATTATTATTATTAAAGTAAACGTGCATTATAACCACATTGCACCACCACAACCAAAGCAGAATACCTAAAATGGGGGGAAATAGATGATATGAAGTATAGACAAGAATGTGGAATAATCAGAAATGTCAATTTTCTTATGGTAAGTATGACATTGGTGTACATACTTTGGAAAATAAATTTTCAATACTTATTAAAGGTAAATGTGTGCATTCCTGTGATAAAGAAATTCTAATTCTGGGTGTGACCACAGGCAAGGAGGCTTTGTACCTGGACAGACCATGAAAGGGGTGACAGCTGGTAGTTTGCTGACCAAAGACCTTCTGCATCAGGGCTGACTCCTATCAACATCTATCAAAATATTCAACAGAAATGCATGTACACACACAAACTAGTAAAATAATATGACAGCACTCTACAGTGTAGCTCAAAATTGTAAATGAGCAAAATGTTCGCCAACAGAGGAATGCTATAACTATGTCCTCACATAGTGTTGAGATAGACTCCAGACACTCAAAGTGAATTGTGCATAATTAGAAACAGAAAAAAACAAACACAAATTTTGTCATGAAGAAATTGACATTGAGGAAGCTGGTTAGTGAAAATTGGCAAAAGAGCTTTTTATTTCCATTCTGATAAAGTTTCATCACTTGTTTTGGGAGCTGGCTAATGTTACATATAATCTTCAAAATACAGTATTAGTTATTTCTGAATATTCTTGATTCCTGGAGAGTGTTTTCTAAGGACCATAATGGGTCTATATATTCACGTATATATTTATATGAATAATATATATTAAGAATATATAATGTGTATATGTATATGAGTTAGAGAATGTATTCACATTAATATGCATACAGACCAACATGAACCCATAAATAAATGTATTTTGTAAGCTACTTCACTCACTGAAACAAAGATATACATATTTTTGTGCCCCAGAATTGTTCTTCATATGACACCTTATACTGGGAGTGAAATAAAAAAAAATCCTTGGTGATCAAATTTAGTAGAATAATACAAAGCTTTGAATAAATAATTCAATTTCAAGTGGTGCATTAAAATGCATGTACAGTATGATTTTTTGTGAGGTGAAAGAAGAGGAATGTCTGAAATAATCGAATATGACTAATCCAAAGCATTCTCCCTCAATGGTGCCTTTTTAAGGCTATTGCCAGGTGAAAATTCCATGTTATTATATGGCTGAAGGAGAAATGATTTTAATTTCTATTTCTGTTTTCTGGTTCTGTGGAGGAAAGAAGATATACAAAGAGAATAGTTGGTAGATTCATACTTTATAATAGTCAAAGGTTTACAGTGATGTGTGTGTGATGATGTTGTCTATCATGCCTTTGTCTAAATTGTTTGTAATAGAATCAAAAGGCACTTACCAATCATCCACATAAATAATATAAATCATAAATTCCAGCTCAGGGAACCATGTATCACAGACAGGCACTGACTAAAATGTATGCATTATCTTATCCCATCCTCTCTGTTACCCTGTCAGCTTACATGAACAAGATGCTTTAGTCTAAGCTTCACAGTGTGACTTCCTCACTGCAATTGCTACAGACACCCAGCTGTTCAAAGCTCTTCAATTATTTATGTATCCTTTGCTTATCTGTATCTCAGCAGAATAATGGCTTGCTACCACACATCTTTTCTAAGTTTGATCACAGAGCTCATAATATAACTTTTTGAGGGATCTGGACAGTTTAATTGAAAGGAGTGGAATTTTGCAATTCAATCAGAACATGTGACTACTTCTTTCAGGAAGTTTTATTAACATATATCAAATTGAATTTATTGGGGTGACACTGGTTCACATACCATACAGGTTTTTGGTGCACTACTCAACAAAACACCATTCACATACTGATTAAGAGCACACTGCCTCAAGCAAAGTTTCTTTCTGTCCCTTCCCCCCACCCCCTTTGCCCACCTCCACCTAGCCTCCACCCCCATTTTCCCCTGACTATCACCACACTGTTATCTGCATCCATGTTTATATATATGAGTTCTCTTTTACTTAATCCCTTCATCTTCTTTCTCCCGCCCTCCAACAGCTATCAGTCTGTCCCATGTATTCATGTCTCTGTTCCAATTTTGTTCATCAGCTTATTTTGTTCATTAGACACCACATATATGTGAGATCATGTAGCATTTGTCTTTCTCTGGCTGTTTATTTTACTCAGCATAAGAATATCCAGGTCAGTCCATGCTGTCACAAAAAGTAATATGTCCTGCTCTTTTATGGCTGTGTAGTATTCCATTGTGTAAATGTACCACAGCTTTTTTATCCACTCATTTACTGATGGGTGCTTGGGCTGTTCTTAGCTATTATAAATAAGGCTGCAATGAAAATAGGGGTGCATATATTTTTTCTTTAAAATATATTTTTTATTAATTTCAGAGAGGATGGGAGAAGAAGAGAGATAGGAATATCAATGATGGGAGAGAATCATTGATTGGCTGCCTCCTGCACACTCCATCTTGGGATCAAGCCCGCAACCCAAGCATGTGGCCTGACTAGATATCAAAAGCTTTATGATTTGTTCTTCCTAAAATATATAGCCTACATCCTCTGCTTTCTTCCTAACTGTTTGCCAAGACAATATGATTTTTCTCATTTTTAGGATCTTTGCTGTTGATATATCTTTTTTTCATAGATTATTGTCCCAAACCATCTCCTGAATTTCAGAATTGTTATATTCTTATACCCAGTAGCATTGAATGTTCCTAAGTCATGACTTACTGACAAACTATTTTAATCCTGTATCTATGTATTACTTTTCCTATAGTCTTTAAACACATTAATTTGTGCACTTAGAAATTATGAGATATGATACCTATTTTAAAAGCACTGAATTGGAGTCTAGATTTACACACTTGTCATGTCAATTAAATCAGCCAAACAGTAAGTTAGGGATAGTACAAATTAATCATGGGGTTTGTGAGAAGTTAGAAATAAGGTGCATGAAGAAAAGTAAGAACAGAAGTGGAAAGTTAGTATGATCCATGTTGTAGGTATTAAAATTATTGAATGAATATGTGTAATACGATATATAAGATTTATGGCTAAAATACATGTAAAATCAATTTTCAGCAGAGGTGAAAACTACATTCAGAATTTATCTTTGTGATATTTGACATCTAACTATAACAGATAAATTACAGAAAATATAGTTAGAGAAAATATTTACATGAAAAATATTCTTTTTTTCTGTTTCAAGATTCTCTTTATAACTGGGGAAATTGTATAATCTTTCTATAAATCAGCTTAATTTTCTGTTTTTATGTATACAAGTTGATAAAAAGACAGTATATAGTAGTAGCATGTTTTAGAAGGATATGAGAAAAATTATAGGGCTTCTTCAGTCCAGATATTACAATAAAAGGCTAATATGTTTTAATTTTCATGTCATTTCAGCACTGGCAATAAATTTATGATTAGTGTTGTTTTTGTAAGTGATAAATATCATTCTTATATTTAAAATTAAAAATATTTTAAGATTTAAATATTTTAATCTATCTTCATAAAAATACATAGCTAATGCAAATTTTAAGTTAAAAGTGTCTATTTAAATCATCTTGACTTGGGAAATAATAATTTAATTGGATTTACACAATTTCTAGTCATGAATCTTTAAGAATGCCCAGATGAAAGCAAGCAGATAGAATTTGTAAAGTTGTGAATAATCTCTAAGGTGGTTTCAAAAATAAATAGCAATTATTTCAAAATATGCCTTTTGCTACTTTTCTTCAAAAGCTCACACTTAATAATTATTTTTCAATCTCCAAAAACACAATCGTGTTGTCTCCAGTATTCCCCCTATTAATACTTCATTAGAATTTTCCACTGGTTGACCTCTATCAATTTCATATTTAATATATGGTGGGTGAAATCAACTTCTCATTTACTCACATATTTTTTATAAGTAGTACACATTTATCACATACATTTTTATAGTTATTGTGCTTTATTTCCTTTTATATCCCAAGATCCTCAGTCAGATTTTTTTTATTTGTGTTGCTATTAAATGCACTTTTTCGTAAGCTATGATTCTAATTTCTTGAAATTGGTAGCATATAATATAGCAAACTATACTTTTTATGCTACTTTAGGTATTTTTCTAATTAAAATTTATCAATATATTTTGCTGTTTTGTGTGTTTCTGATGAAAACCTGTATTTTGTTTAGATACATCTTTTTAAATAATAATAAGTAGCTTATAAATACTAAACAAATGGTGAATGATACTTCATTATCTAGGTCTCTAATCTTGACCTGCTTATTTCTATTGTCTATTAAATACATTTTTTATATATCGTTTAAATTTTCTTTTAAAATTACTTTAATCTTTCTCTATTTTTGGCTCTGTTGAATCAAAGAAAGCACTTAATTTTTTTTTTCTCAACCACTCTACTGGATATACATATAAAGGCAAGTTCTGATAGAACTAAAAAGCAGTTATTCACTAATGGTCAGAAAATCATGACAGGTAAAATATGACCCACTGCATATTTTTTAAATTGAAATTATAGATTCACATGCATTTATAAGAAATAATGCAAGACTCAAGATATACAAATCAAATGTGATACATCATATTAATAGAATGAAATATAAAATCATACGATCATTACAATAGAAAAAAGCATGTTACAAAATGCAATTTTTTATGATAAAAACTCTTAACAAAATGGGTATAGAAGAAATACACTGCCATACAACACAGGCCATATCAGGACTTCTATTCAACATAGTAATCTTGGAAGTTCTAGCCAGACCTTTACACAGGAAAAAAGGATGGAAAGGCAGAAGTACAACTGTCTCTGTACAAAAGCCATGGTCTTATAGAGAACTCTCAAGATTTTTGAGGTCGGTACTCAAGCTATTGATTTGAGAGTTCTCATCATTTCTAGTTTAAGCATTTAGTGCTCTAAATTTCCTTTCCAACACTGCTTTAAATACATTCAATACATTTGGATGTGTTATATTATTTATAGTTCAATTATATTTGAAACTATTTGGGGAAATATGAAGGTAAATTAAAATATTTTAAGTAGCATGTAAAAATATTTATTTTGAGTAATTGCTAACTATGGATCGCCACAGATCCATGAACCAACAGTAAAGCCTGAAAAATTAGTGAGATTCAGGCCAACTGGAAACAGGTAATCAACAAAAACGAAAGGGCCTTTTCGTATGCCCATTCTTTTTCTTATAAAGAAATATTTTTTTTATTGTTTTTAGAGAGGGAGGAAGAGAGAGGGAAATAGAAATAGAAACATCAATTGCATGCCTCTTGCTCGCCTCCTATGGGGATTGAGCTCACAGCAACCCAGGCATGTGCCCTGACATGGAATTGAACCAGCTACCTCTTCATGCATAGGACTATGCTCACGCAAGTAAGCCACACTAGCTAGGCTCCTATGGTCATTCTTAATGAGAGCTGATGATAGTGAAGGCAAGAAGGCCCAGGGCATATGAAAAATAGGCCTCTGCTAGATTCTCCTCTTATTATTCACACTAGAGGCCTGGTGCACAAAATTCGTGCACTCAGGGGCATCCCTCAGCCCAGCCTGTGCCCTCTTACAGTCCAGGATCCCAGTGGGGAGCAGGCCTAAGCTGGCAGTCAAACATACTTAGCACTGTTTGCTGCTCCTTACTGTTCGGTTCGCTGCTCCTTAGCGCTGCCACAGAGGCAGGAGAGGCTCCCGCCACAGCCATTGTGCTCACCTGCCATGAGTTGAGTGGTGCTCCCCTTGTGGGAGCACACTGACCACCAGGGGACAGCTCCTGCATTGAGCGTCTGCCCCCTGGTGGACAGTGCACATCATGGTGACCAGTCATTCTGCTGTTAGGTTGATTTGCATATTAGCCTTTCATCATATAGGATTGTTTTGTTTAAATGTATCATTTTTAAAACTTAGCATTATTTTAACAATTTAAATGACATACATGCACAATTATAAGAGCTTTTCTAAAATAGTTCAGACAGCAACAGAGATTGAAATATGGATATCCCATCAAAAGTATAAAAGTCTTATTCTAGACCCAATTTGTTATATTCTATGTTTAAAGCAACTTAAGTGCCTTTATCATTAACACAAATATCCTGGGAATGTGTTTTAATTAATTTGGTAATTAACTGATCTATATTACTTAATTTTACTTTTGTTTAATTGTAAATAGAAAGGGAACAGTTAGTATTATTTTGAAATAGTTTCTTTAAAATGCTATCAGAAATTAATGGCTAGTACCTAGCATGTGCAACAACATAACTTAATAATTTCTCCTATTCACTGAGAACACTGTGACAATGGTAACAAAACAACATCTTCTTATCATAATATCTATTAATCTGCATACATGTAATCTACCTTCTCTCTTGTTACTATGCATGAATTGTTCATCAATGTCATCTCATTTCTAATTCTCAGGGGCATACTTTATCACTTATTCTCTCTTCCTCCTACAAAATCAATTTTCTCTCTGTCCTAAATCATCACCATCAGTGTAAAAACTTGCCATAATATCTGCCATTTTAAAATGAACAAAAAATTATTTTAAACATTCTATCAATATCTCATCTTTTTTTCCAGCTGCAGCCTCATTTCTTCACTACCCTTATTAACCCACTGTCTCTCATTCAATTTTTTCAGCACATTTGAGGAAAGCATTAATCTTCATGATTTCAATGAAACATGCTTCTACTTTAGCAAATACAATACTAAATTCTCAGGTCTTATCTAAATCAACCTATCAAACCACATTTTATATTCATCCTTGATTATTTCTTAAAACACTTTCTGCAATTGTCTTCTTTTAAAATATATATATATTTTCTTGATTTTTTTTTTAAAAAGAGAGAATAGAGAATTAGAAACACTGATGAGAGAGAAATATCAATCAGCTGCCTCCTGCACCCCCAACACTGGAGATGTGCCCTCAACAAAGGTACATGCCCTTGACTGAAATCGAACCTCGGACCCTTGAGTCCACAGGCCGACACTCTATCCACTGAGCCAGACTGGTTAGGGCTGCAATTGCCTTCTTAAAAACCACTCTGCTATTATTTTATCATCAGTTTCTTCACCTTTCAACATTCATTTATGCAAGTTTCAATCTTTACATATTTGTTCTGCTCCATATAAGTTCACTTATATGTTTCATTCAGTTGCATGTCTTTAAAATGATATATCTATATGTGACTATCACAAAATACTCTTAACCACCTCAGACTTCTACATTAATTAACATCCTATATAATAAAAGACTAATATGCAAATCAACTGAACAGCAGGATAACTGGTTGCTATGACACTCAGTGGCCCTGGATGGGTGGGTGGAGTGGTGGCAGATGCTCAATGCAGGAGCTGCCCCCTGGTGGTCCATGTGCCCCTCCAGGCTCACTGCTGCTGAGTGAAGCGGCGGTAGTGGGTAGTAAGGAGCAAAGGGTCGAGGACTAGGAGGGTCCCAGACTGTGAGAGGGATGTCTGACCGACTGCTGGCTTAGGCCCGATGAGGCCTAACCCAACAGGCAGACAGCCCCTGAAGGGTTCTGGACTGGCAGGCCAGGCTGAGGGAATCTGGTGCTCTAGAGCTCTAGTATACTCATAACCAAGCATCAACAACTGCAAACCCTCTACACATAGGTTTCAAAATATATCTCTAACACCACAAATTCCGAATCAAACCTGAGATTTCCACACAAGCCCCGCACCTTAAAGTTATCCTAATATAGCCCAGAATTGTTCCTATTTCAATAAATGCAAACCTCATCCTTCATGTTGCTCTATAAAAAAAATCATCGAGTCAAGCTTGTCCTTTCTATTCTTTCATACTGCATAGCACCCATTTTAGATTATTTGCTTAGTGTAGCCTTCAATATACATCAAGATAACTGGCCAGTTCTGACCTATGACAATAAGTCAATTTTACTACTGGTCTATGACAGCATTACCCATGACTGGATATCTTTAATAGCCTCCTTACCGGCTTCCATGTTATAGTCTATGCTAAATGCAGCTCTCAAAGTGATATTTTAAATGCATAAGTTAAATTGTTCCCCTGATTGAAGTCTCCAATTTGTGAATCTCACTCAAAGGAAAATCAACCCTTTAATATGGGTTACAGGTTCCTAAATTACCTGGCCCACTGTCTTCAGACTTTGTCTATTAATACTTTGTATGCTGCTCATCCCATTCTAGCCATACATAGCTCCTTGGTTTTTTTAAATCCATAAGGAACATTTTTGCCCCTTGGCATACACATTTACTGCTTCCTAAGATTGATTATCTGTAGATACATCTTATAGTCACTCATTTATATCCTTCACGTCTGCGTTAATATGCCGCCTTATCCTAAGAGCTTTCTCTGCCTTCCTTATATAAAATAGCAACCTCTCTTTTCTCCACCCCCCACCTCCAGTGCAGCCCCGGGCTACTTAATGGGTTTTATTTTTCTTCACAGCATATTTAAGCACTTGACTTAAAGGGAATTTTTTATTTGCTCCACGAACGCCAAGACTTGTCTGTTTTGTGTCCTGCTCTATCCCCAAAGTGTGGAAGAATACCCGGCACATGAGATGCAGGCAATAATTGTGAATCCAATTAATATTTGAGTGAATGAGTACAAATGTGGCTGTGAATAAATAGCATTGGGTTTTGTCCTTTTAAAGTTTCTACAGGAATATATTTATTGAGCTTAAAATATTTTCATAAGATAGTAGGGGGCACAGGAGTATACTTATATTTCTTAGAAAGTAACACCTAACATGAGCCAGTCATTCCATTCCTAGGTATTGAACTAAAAGAAAAGTAAGCATATATGTATATGCTAAATCTATAAAGAATGTATCCCTCAAAAATAGAATACCTTGCAGAACTAATTTGAAGGTGATGAAGAGGCAATTGCATCTGAGGTACTGATTCCAGATCTCGGCAGGGACTTAGTGGACACCACAGAGCAGCCAGATGTTATAAGATAAGGACATACGTTCCTAGAAACATGGCAGGGAGAGAAATGCCTAGCACACATTTTGCTTTGCAATTTTGTGATGGGTATATTTAAAAAAGATTAATACAACATGTTAACAGAGCAGAATCTCTTCCCCAAAATCCCTACTCGGAACTTCAGCTTAGACCAAAGCCAGGAGTGCTCTTGACATGAAATTGGCCTTTTATACATGGTGATGGTCTTTTCACACTCAAGATAAGAACATTATTAAAAATTTTTAAAATCTTTTTTATCTGTGATTTGATCGGTAAAGAATTTCTCTACTGTGATTTTCACTTTTATTATTCTTTTTTTCTCAGATTCCCTATCTATACCTATTTTAAATAAGCAGAAAATGTGCTATCATTTTAAGATAAATGTCCTTTTATCTTCTAATTTGATTCCCAGTGAAGTGCTTTAAGTATTCATCCAATTATGAAAGTCTTTAAAACTTTATATATCTTATAATGCTTCATTCTGGGTTTTTTGTTTTAATTTTTACAAGAAATATCTTGAGAGAAGTAATGCATAATATATTAAGCAAAACCTGAAGAAAAAAAAACTTCAGTGATTTAATGCATCAAAGGTCATTTAGTCTTCTGAGAGCTCCGTGACCTTTAAGTTAATTTCCTATTTTATGGATTTTTATAAATTACTTAGTTGTGTGGGTTATATGTATAGAAGGCAGACCATATAACTTCAAAATTTTCTGAAATCATTTTTATGATTCAACAGATAAGTATCTACTTAATGAATCTGTATACTTGTAATAAGTATTTGTGTAAAAGTAATGTCATCAGGAGTCTTTCTAATAATGCTGAATAAAGCACTGTAACCACGGTTGACCTGTAGGGAAAATAAACTTTTAAAAACTATAACAGACAAATTTAGCAAGAGCACAGAGTCTGTAGTAAGTAAATGTTACCAAGGACAAATGGAAGTGAAAACCCAGGGTTAGTACCACTGAAAACTCAATTCTATCCATGAGTTATAGGAACAATCACAACTGTCACAAAACTTGTTCAATCTGAGGTGCACAAAAACAGTTTTGGGATTGTCATGCCCTTGATGCCATAATTAAAAGACATTTGTTGAGCTCCTACTGTTTGCCAGGCAATCTGTCCTGGGCCGTATGGTGGGCCTTACTAGATAGGACCACTGTCCTGCTTGAAAATGTGCCTTGGTGGATGTTACCCGCCCTTACAAGAAAAACCAGCCATTCTTTCTTGATAACTGTTTGATTTGAAGTTTATGCATTTTTCACACACACACCACAAACATATATATGTTTTTAGTGATAAAAAAATATTGTCTATTTAGAGAAATCTAGAGTTGTTTTTGTTTGTTTGTTTGTTTTTTAATGTATATTTTAGATTTAAGAAAGGAAGGGAAAGAGAGCAAGAGAGAGAGATAGATCAATGGTAAGAGAGAATCATTGGTGGGCTGCCTCCTGCATGCCCCCTACTGGGGATCAAGCCTGCACCCTGGGCATGTGCCCTGACTAGGAATCAACTGTGACCTCCTGGTTCTTAGGTTTATGCTAAACCACTGAGCCACATCGGTCGGGATCTTTATTTGTTTTTTGTTTTTTGTTTTTTTTTTAACCTTAAAATTGTCCCTAGTGGCAACAACTGAAGGATTTGGAGTCTGACAGCCTTACTTCGCAATTCCAGTTCAGTCTCCAATAACTGTGTTTTAAAACACTGTAGGATCTTCACAAATTACTTCACTTTTATGATTTAAATTTTCTAATCTGTAAATAGTATGACATCGTTCATATGAAGGTCAAATCTGGTTTGCTCCAGATTCATTCATCAGCAGTTCCATTTTCTTTTTTAATTCATTTTTAAGAAAATGGAATTTTCTAGGCTTCCTTGACATCTTGTGTCTGGGTAGGTTGAGACAAAGAATGGCAAAAGCAGTGTTGGAAGGGGGGACAAGGGAGGAGGTGGGCCAATTCTCCTGAGGTTTTGTTTGTGTGTTTGTTTGTTTGTGTGCTTGTCTTTTTCTGATTCTAATGGCATCGTGCCAGAGGTCAAGTTCCCTCCCTGACTCCACCTCTCACTAGGCAGCTTTTCCACCTTGAAATGACTGCTCATTGTGATTCTGGCCCTCACTTGCCCCCATTGCAACTCCCACCACTAGAGAAGTGCCTGTGTCCTCTTGGTGCTAATGACTGGGTTTTATCACTCTCTCCACTTTCTGTTTCTCAGATCTCTTAAACACCTACATAACTTTTTCTCTATATTAAAATCAAATTGTTTGTAAGTCCCATACTGGTTTCTGTTTTACTGGCTACACCCTGAATGATACAGTAAATATCTACCTCAGAAAAGAAATAGCGCTAATGAACTTAAAAGTTTAGCAGTCTGCATGGTACAGATGAACTTCTCAGTAAATATTTGCTCAAAATGAAGAAGTAAAAAAAAGAGAAATTTGACTTTCGTGTTTTGTCATCGACTCCAGAGTAATGACTTTGCAGAAGGCAAACTAAGGGTGAAATTATGCAATGACAAGAAATGCTTATAAATCAGTGACTCTCTGCCAGAAATGTATCTTCATGCTGGGGTGAGATAGTGAACAAAGGGAAAAAGAAAAGTTCTCCTGACTAAAAAGCTTTCATCATTTCTTCTTCGGAGAGAAAGTAATATTTAAAAGGAAAAGAAAAGAGAAGATTTTAAGATGCGGCTAAGTTCTAGAGAGAAATTTGAAGGCAGGCTAAGAATGCTTGTGAGCAGGTAGGCAGGGAGGTTCCCTGTGAGAAGGAGTCAGCTGAGTCGACACAAGGGAGGGTGCATCGCTGGTGTCTACAAGCATTGCTGGTTTCAGACAGAAGGGCCAAGGGGAGATTCTAAGGTGGGAGAAGCTTGGTGTTCTCAAGGAATATCAGGAGGATATTGAGGAGAGAATGACCAGAGCAATGAGATCAGTGGCAAGAGCAGAAGTGGGACCCAGGATAGCAGGGACTAAAAAATGTGGGGATTCATAAGCAGGGACGGGGTTTTAGGCTTTACTCTGAGAAAGAAACGGTTATTAAGTTATGAGCAAAAGTGTGATGTTATTTTATCTATGGTGTAAGATCACTCTCCGAGATGGAAAATGGCCCCCAGCAAACAGGGTGAGAAGCAGGATAAACATTTATAAAGCTTTCAAGGATCCCTGCCTGGAGAGTAGCCTGCACATGGTTTATAGAGGCAATAACCTATGTCCTAAAGACCAGTGTTCATGGGTTGTACGTGGAGTATGAAAGAGTGAGTCACTACATGTTATAGTCCTTGAGTTGAAAGTGAGGAGTAAAATAAACATGCCCTGAGGAATGGCTAATTAGGTTCAAAAAGGAAGAAGAAAATTATGGCAGTTTTATCAGTCACCTGGACCTGGAGAGTATTGTGCTAAGCAAAATAAACCAGTCAGATATTACATGATCTTACTCATATGTGGGATCTAATGAGCAAAATAAATGTATGAACAAAATAAATCCAGAGACAAAAGCAGACTGATGAATTTCTGAGGGAAAAAAAGGTGGGTCAGTGAGTGGCGAGAGAGTAACCACAGAACTTGTAGGCATATATGCACAACCCATGTGGTGAAGGCCTAGCAAGGGACGAGGGTAACAGGTATAGGGTAGAGGGGGTCAATGGGGAAAAAACAGCACATCAATATTAATATGCAATTATTTCATTAACTCATTTATTAGCAACTACTTTATATAACCTTTAATTATGACATGTTTCACTGTCTTCTGAAATTTAATATAGAAGACAAATTTTTTGCTGCCAACTCATTTTTTTTCACTCGGCTATATACTGGTTTTTGTATTTTATTTAAAATAGTCTAAAATAAATAAATAACTTATCTTATAGAGTTAAACTTTTCAACCAGTAAGGCATGATTTACAAAAGGGTGTTCTAAATCTTTAAATAGATTTTTCTGCAGTCATTACACTTTTTATACAGGTATGTGAAGATATGTGAACATACACATTAATGAATACATTTTAAAGATAATGATAAGTCATAGAAAACATTTTTAAATACTGCAGTTAATTTATCATGATTAGAGATATGTCATCAATTATACACATAGAGGTATACAGACATGGGTTTTGCCTGACCAATATATATTTTCTCTTAATTTAATATTTACAGAACCTCAGTTTGGTCAATGAGCATAAGCCCAGAATTATAGTTGCACTCACATAATCATGACAATTCTTTTTCTTTATTTTCTAGCCTTCATCCTTGATGTTTTGGAAACGAAAACCATTTTCTATAATTGAGGTATAGGTGGACACTCTGTAAAGGTTTCTGTGAAAAAGCATCAATGTGCTAGCCAGCCTTCCTGCTTCCATATAATGTGTCCTGGATGTGGAAGCAATGATTAAATGAAATGCTGATGTCTGGCAACACCAAGTGAAAAGCATATGAGAAAGATCAGAAGAGAAGGGAGAGTTTCTCCCCAATAATGTAGATTATCTGAACCAATACAAATTTCATTATTTGCCAAATTTTGCAAAATGAAAAATAGATTGTAATATTACTCCATTAACACCAGCAAATGTTGCTTGTAAAGAAAATATGTGCTAAATAATTCAGAATATGTCTTTTTCATGGCAGAAATATTCAGAGTACTGAACAACTGTTATTTTTTGCTAAACCATAAACTCAAGTTCAATCAAAAGAAGTAATTCAATCTCCAAACTTCTAGGAATGTAATCAAATAGGTAAATACATGAAGATAATACTTTCTATATTTGTTCAAATAAATTAGTTTAATAATTACTTGGAATACTCTCAATTGATATGAGTCAGATTTGAGAAAGATTTGTAGTAAAAAAACTTTTTTTCATGAAGTCTGAATGTCCAGGTTTGTTTTAGCATCCAATATTTACCTCCATTAGTTCACACAGAGTGGAATAAATACTCCATACTCAATTTATTTATTAATCCAAATAGGGTTCAATGAGAGATTTAGAGAGAAGGCTTAGAGCCATGTAACATGGTGCAGAAAAAATTTCTCCTAAGAACTAAAATATTTTGCTTTACCATGTATACACAAAGTAAACATATCTTCACAATATGAGAGTGAATTATACTTGAGAAAAACTCTGAAGGTCATATTGGAGTAGTTTAATAGTTAACCAAATTGGGACTCAAAAGAACTGTTGGCCCAGGAAGAAACTCACTACAGACTGATTCATTTGCCTCTTACCATAACCATTATGACTTATCTCATTTTAGGTTCTTATAAGTGTATTTCTTGTATCACATGATCTCACCCATCTAGGGGAAATAATGAACAACATAAACTGATGAACAAGAACAGACCTGGAGATAGGGAAGCATCTATTAGACTGTCAAACCTTAGAGGGAAGGTAGGGGAGGGCGGGGGTAAGGGGGAGAGATCAACCAAAGGACTTGTATGCATACATATAAGCCTAACCAGTGGTCATAGACAACAGGTGGTGGGAGCATACATGGGGGGGAGTTTGGGGACGAGGACAAATATGTGATACCATAATCAATAAAGAAATTTAAAAATTAGTTAACTAATACTTTGTAGGTTCGGTTAAAGGAACCTTATTCTGACACTCATTAAAACAGTAAGGAACACTCTATTCAGGGCTATTGTGATAAGTGTCAAGATAATCCTAAGAGTAACAGCTCATACTCAACTCTATATTATACAAAGGCAGCTGGGGATGTAAGGCAAACAATACAGAGAAGGGTCAGTGGATGGAAACTACTAACAGATTTCAAAGGGTAGAAGAATTTTACTAAACTGAACAGAATATCCCACTTATTATTTTAAAAAGAATGTGGATTAACAAAAGAGCTTTAATAACTAATCATCATCCATCCCAATAGTCATAGTGATAGAACACAGCTAACATTTATAATTGAATACTTATTTCATAAAATAATATTTTAAAACTCAATTGCCGAGTTTTCAGTTTTTAAGTATTTGAGTGTTTAAAATTTAAGAGGATCTAAAAATCTTATTGATAGAATAGGACTTTCATTAATAAACATTCAAAATATGGTAAATTATGCATGATGATTTAATATATGCAAATTGAGAAGTTATATAAATAGTAAATTTGAATAGAGAAAATATGTACATAAATGAATGGTATTCCAGAATCTAAGCAAATTGATGACTGCATTATGTACTTGTCCCAAAGGTAAATGAAATATTAATTAGAAAACATTTTTTTTTTACTAAAGGGCAAATATAGTATGCGAAAAATTGTTTTGTCTTAAGAATTTTGTTCAATATATTGTCACTTTAATGTTTTAATACTCTTTTTCTGAATGCTGCTATATTTATAACTGGAGTATGCTTATAAAAGTAATAATAATGGGATTATACTTAGCTTTTGAGAATGGTGCAAATTCAATTAGTTTTATTCTTACTGGTATATTCTTAGGAGCCATTACTGCTAATATTATGAGTGATTCTTGTATATAGTGGATTGCTTTCTAAAGAAATGTTGTTGTTTTTTCTGAGAAAGGGAAGTAAATAACTGCTATCTAATATAAAATTGAATTAGAAGTATCTGTTTCTATTTCAAAATGCTTAGTAAATTACGATGTACTGTTTTATATATTATTTGATTTGACCCATTCCAAACTGAGTCACATACGTCATTTGACCTCAAATTTGATACTTCGAAGATATTTTTTAAATGTTTTTCAAAATACCATACCTAGCGACATGCTGTTATACAAACTGAAATATTTAAATATTCAGTTCTCTCTGACGGAGAGTGGATGTGCTTTGCTTATCTCGGTGCTTGGCCTAATTCTATAATACAATCGGGATGAGAACCCTCAAGTTCATTGGTCTCTCTGCACTGCAGCCTTGGAGGTATTATGGAGGCTTCGAATGCACTTGGGATGAGAACATTAAAAGTATAGATCACTGAGTCAGACTTTCAGTTTCAGAGCTCTTGGAGAGTTGTGGAAGGCAAGTTATATGAGGAGAAAAATGAAAAGCCTTCCTTAGCTGAAATAATTAAATATTTTTATAGTTTTGAATTAACAATACATCTAACTATGGTTTGTTTGTTTTTTCTCCGGTTGGAGAGTTTATTTATTTAATTTTTTTATTATGATTGTTTAAAATGTTACATACATATGTATCCTTTTTTCCCAATTGACCTCCCCTGCCTGCCACTCCCGACCCCCAGGATAAGCCCTCATGGCCCCAGTGTCTGTGTCCATTGGTTATGCTAATTAATATGCATGCATACAAGTCCTTTGGTTGATCTCTTACCCCACCCTGCCCCACACTTTCTCTCTGAGGTTGGATGGTCTGTTCAGTATTTCTTTGTCTCTGGATCTATTTTTGTTCATTAGTTTATGTTGATCATTATATCCCACTTATGAGTGACATCATGTGATATTCATCTTTCTCCAACTGGCTTATTTCACTTAGCATAACACTTTCCAGTTCCATCCATGGTTATTTCCCTCAGCGTAGTATTCCATTGAGTGGATGTACCACAGTTTTTTAATCCACTCATCTGCTGATGTGCTCTTAGGCTATTTCCAAACCTTAGCTATGGTGAATTGTGCTGCAATGGAATTGGGGGAACATATGTCCTTTCTGATTGTTTTTTACATCTTTTGCTTTCATTCAGTGCTATCTGCATAAATAAACATGTTGTTTCTTTTTATTTTCCTTACTTTTTCAATTGGCAAAATATTGGGCTTGGGAAAGTGATATAAAATGAAACAACTCACTGTTTTTTTCTCTTGCAAATTATTCAAAATTTATAATAAATTTTCCCAAATTTTGAATATTCTGATTCCATTCTCTTTATCTATTAACTTAAGTGCTTATAAAATTTCCAAAGCATAAGAAAGTTGAAAATTAGATTTAGATATTTACTTGAAACATAATATTTCAAGTAGTTATTTTATAAGCTGAATTATCTTATTTTATAACTGCTATTCTAAATATTACATCTTTGCATGGTTTGACTGTTCTTTTGTAATTCGACTTTTAAGACATGAAATGTTTTAGATTAGAGATAGCACATACTTCAGATAACTAAGAGATAGATTATATAGCACTTGTTAAATCATGATAATAGCAGAAAAGCATTACAAACTTAAGGATAATTATCAAATATTTTAAACACCTCAAACAAAAATTTACTTTTAGCATACACTGCACCCATGAAGGAAGCCAAAAGGAGGGAAAGTTTCAGTAAAATAGGGTGAAGCTAATAAAAGAGAATAGTAATCCCTTTGTCTGAATTATCATACTGAACATAGTTATTTAGAATATATAATTTAGGATGGGCATGTCAAACACTATACCTAAAAATATGAACAGCCTTTTATTTTAGGCAGAAAATTAAAATGCTAATTAACTTAGAGAATTAAATTTTTCAACCTGTAAGGCATGAACACCTGTCCTTAGTGGATTTGAAAAGGGTGTTCTAAATCTTTTCAAAAGGTAAATTTTTCTGCAGTAAAATGTGGAAATACTTTCAAATCTTAACCCTAGAGTTGTATCAAAATGCTAGGAGGTTTTAACCAAGAATAAGTTAGTTCAATTATAAAATGCTTTGGAAGTAAGGAGGCATATTTAAGATCACTTTCTATTAAAAATCTTGTTCATATGGTAGAATGTAAGGAATCAGAATCTGAACATATATCTACCTATATATAAACCTCAGTGTGTGTACAATGTCATTAGCTGTCTCCATCATGGAAACTGAAAAAGACAACTGTAAACTGTTTTCATACCCTAAATATTTATCATTGCAATGTTTCACGATGTCTTTTTGTATAGCTCCGATTAAATAATATAGTTCACTTAGTCACTGATATAAATAGGTACCTGAATATCTCACAATTCAAGTTAAATGTGGAAATAAACTTGCTTAATTAATATATTTGAGCTCAAATTATATATAGAGCAAAATAATATTAGATTCATCACTTACTGCACACTCTTAAGACTCACAAATAATTTAGGATTAGTCTCCAAGAGTAAAAAGATCCATGTTTGACTGGAAATATCAAATTCTTAACATTCATAGCTATAAAAATGAAAAAAATATAAATATTTAATCTGATCAAAAATCATATATGTAGCTTAAGTTTTATAAAAATTAATGAAAATGCCGTTAATTTAAACATTTCATAGACTAATATAAGAATGCTTGAGTACATATAATTAGGATATTGATGGAGAGCAATGTATAGGATATATAGTGAATATACACACATATTATATTATACATACAAACTAGTGGACTGGTGAACAAAATTCGTGCATGGGTTGGGGGGTGTTCCTCAGCCCGGCCTGCAACTTCTCCAATCTGGGACCCCTGGTTTATAGGAATCAGGCCTAAACCAGCAGTCGGACATCTCACAACCCGGGACTGTGGGCTTCAGCTGCTCAACTGCCTACCTGTCTGCCTGACTGCCCCTAACCACTCTGCCTGCCAGCCTGCTCACCACCAACTGTCCAATCACCAGCCAGACCACCCCTAATTGCCCCCCGTGCCAGCCTACTCACTTTTAACTGCCCCCATGCTGGCCTGATCACTTCAAACTGCTTCCCCCCACTGTCCTGATCATCTCCAACTGACCCCCACTGGTGTCCTGCTCACCCCAAACTGGCCCCCCTGCTGGTCTGCTTACCCCAACAGCCCCTGCCATCCCATCCTGGCCTGATCACCCTGGAGACCTAAGGTCCTAGCTTCTCCTTTTTTTCTTTTTCTTTATTTTTTGTTTCAGTGCCTCTTCGACCAGAGGCCAGGGTTGGCTCGAAGCAAGTATCTAGAATGTATTTATCTTCTATAATTGAAACTTTGTAGTCTTCAGCGGAGGCCAGGGCTTTCCAGAGTGTGTGGGAAGCTTGGCTCCCTTCATTGCTGGGAAAACCCAAGCCTCCTGCTGGCTAGGGCTTTCCATTTTTAGAGAGGGTAAAAGGGAGATGGAGAGAAGAAAAGTCGATGTGAGAAAGACACATCCATTGATTGGTTGCATCCGGCATAGGGGCAACCAGGGTGGGGGAATCAAGCCTGCAACAGAGGTACTTGCCTTTGACTAGAACCGAACCCGGGACTCTTCAGTTCGAAGACCAACACTATCCACTGAGCCAAACTGGCTAGGGACAAAATAGGCATTTTTAATTAAACATTCATTTTTAGAAAAGGAAGTACGTTACCAAGATAAAGATTTTAAAAATCACAGGTGAAGAGACCAACCTTATATAAAAGCAGATGAAAATATTTATGTTAGAAGTAAATATTGAGAGGAGAAATAGACAAAATCTGGAGGAAAAGTGTTTTCGGAAAAAAATAAAAAGCCAGAATGTTGAAGGAACAGAAAATTGTATCAAGGATTATATGGAAGAATCCAGAATCCAATTTAAGCAAGTATTTGAGGGAATGTTTAGAGAAAAGGTGGAAGATAGAAGGGAATTATATCTGGGAATCTTAAAAACAGATTTGTTTGGTAAAGATTTGACCAAAGGTCAAATGTGAGTTCATATTTGAAAGTGTGCCCAGCATGTAGAGAAATTAAAGGGGATGATAAGGGAAAACTCTTCATGGGGAGAAATAAACAATTTGGCCACCAGCTCAGCTGGCCAGACCCATTCAAGGGATGGTTGGAAAACAAGTGTTTCTCAGTTGCTTGGGAATGAAATGGTAACATAACTGCTTGCTCTGCAGACTGCAGAGACATTTTTGTAAATGATAATATAGTTGTGCTTCCAGCTTGCCTTCCTTTCAAAATTTTAGACAGAGTAAGCTCTACTTCCATCCTCCATTTAATCTGATATTCAGCTCTTTTGTTTGTTAATATTATACTTTTCTATTTACTTGCTAAAAGTGATAGATATTAGTTTTGTAGCAGTTTCCCAGAGTGAAGTTTCCAGTTGTCATGATGTATTTGTAGAGCTACACAAAAACAAAAACAAAAAAACACAAAACCACCACGCTCTGGTAGCACACCTGGAGATCAGTGGCCTGTGCTGTTCGATGCGGGAATATATATTATACTTGCATAAGACATTGCATCTGTGACTCCAAATGGACAGTATGGTGAACACTTATTTTGAAAAGAAAAATGGTTTCTATGAGAAAACAAAAGAACAAGTGAGGAAGAAAATGAAAAAAAAAATTGCAATGGTGTTCCTTTCCATTTTAGGAAAAAAAGGAATTTTAAGGAATAACTATTTACTTCCTCATATATTTCCTACAACTGAGTAAAATAATTCGGGTAGGTAGTGTTTCTGGTGTGCATCTCCACCTGGGTCTGATTTTTCATTTCAGTTGTCAAAACACACTAGTAATTACTCTCACCAATCAAAGAAATGGATGATCTGCCATAGTGTTTTCTGCAGTTCCCTCTCTGGTTTGCACGTACCATTTTAATTGTGCATCTATCCAATTTTGATCTCTGCTCTATTTATTTTCTTTATTCATAACTCTTCTATGAACTGGTTTCTAATTGTTCTTCTGTCACTCTCAAAATGTTAACTCCATCTTATCAAAGATACCCAAAATAAAGCAGCATATTTTACTATATTAATACACCAACAAAAACAACTTGCTTGAATGTTAATTCATTTATATATGAAATAGAACTTTTTATTTTTCACTCAATGTCATGTGATTACATCTTGATTTTTATAACTGAAGAAATCTAAAAATATATAATATTTTTGTTGGAAAATATTATTTTCATAACCTCCCAAAGACCTTACATTTTATCTTTGAAAATATATTTTATGAGGTATAAAAATGATATTCATAAATATCTCTATGAGATTAAGGTGATGAACTCAATATATTACATATTTTTGAATCTTTTTTATTTTAGACACTAGTGGCCCAGTGCACAAAATTTGTGCATGGGGAGGGGGGTGTCCCTCAGCCCAGCCTGCACCATTTCCAATCTGGGACTCCTCAAGGAATCAGGCCTAAACCACCAATTGGACATCCTTCTTGCAATCCAGGACCACTGGCTCCTAACTGCTTACCTGCCTGCCTGCCTGATCATCCCTAATCACTCTGCCTGCCTGCCTGCTCAACTCCAACTGTCCCCTGCCAGCACGCTTGCCTCCAACTGCCTCCCCTGCCAGCCTGCTTGTCCCCAAATGCCCCCCAATCAGCATGATCACCCCAAATGCACTCCCCTCCTGGCCTGATCTTCCTTAACTGCCCCAGCCTCGCCACCATAACTTTGTTGGGAGGGAGTTCCAGAAGGTCTACCCGTCTAATTAGCATATTATCCTTTTATTAGTATAGATGTGTACCACTTATTAAGTCCTAATGCACTGAACAGTAAAAAAAAATAACTATATCCAGATTCTATTTGCATTTTTAATAAATTATAAAATTAAAAAAAAAACTTACTGTACAGAATTACAAAACTTAGAATAAGATAGGTAGTTAGGTATTTTATCAATGACTAAAAACATACTCATATTTTAGAATAAGACAGCAATACATTATATTCAGACAAAAACCTTAGAAAGGATTAGACAAAACTATTCATTTTCAGAAATATTAATAAAAAATAGTATTTTTAGTATAACACTATGTGTATAGTTTGAATGATGATGACTTTCAAAACCATTTCCTTAATTTCTATTTTAGTTATCATAGAAAAGCATTATCATACATTATTTTATTTAATTACTAGAGGCCTGGTGCACAAAATTCATGCACCAGGTGGGGGAAGGGTCCCTCAGCCCAGGCTTGTTCCCTCTCTAAGCCATCAGTCGGACGTCCTTAGCGCTGCTGAGGAGGCAAGAGAGGCTCCCTCCACCACCACCACTGTGCTCACCAGCCATGAGCCTGGCTTCTGGCTGAGGGGTGCTCCTCCTGTGGGAGTTCACTGACCACCAGGGGGCAGCTCCTGCATTGAGCAGCTGTCAGTGTGCATCATAGCAACTAATTGTACCACCGTTCAATCTATTTGCATATTAACCTTTTATTATATATGATTTTTCAATAAATTTTTCTTCTATATTGAATATCACTTCACCCAGGTAACATTATTTTAATATATACTCTTTCCATAAATTTCACTTTACATATATGATGTAATATAACCTATATTTTACTGTCTCCAATAATGAATATTAATATACAAAAACTCAATTTGTAGGATAATTCAACAATATTGGGTAGATTTTTTTAAATCAAAATACATGAATTTAAACTATGTTGATGGTGAACTACTGTGGATATATTTCATCAGTTATTAACATTCCCTTTTCAGGTTAATATCATGTCATCAAAATTTGGAATACTCTTGACCCTTTTCCCAATGTGTAAATTAGTAATGTAATGGCAATATTCAGATGGGAAAATATAAACTAAGCTCCCTTTGATGAAAACAACATGAGGTAAAGCTACCCTACTGAGAATCATCTTAGTTTGTGAAATAGTAATTTGGAATGGCTATGTCTGCAAAGTATATTGAAAGAAAGAAAACGTGGAATACAATCTGTAACACCTTTATGTATATTTAGTCATTTTATTTCTTTTTTATTATACAATTTGAAATATACTCAAAAGATAAAGTCTTTCAACAAAATGTAAAAATTAACATATACTTTTTTGCATTTGTTTTGTGATCTGCTTGCCAAATTCAATTTGAAAAGAAAAAAAATGAAAGTACTTTGCATGAAAAAATATTTCAAAATAATAACTAAATGATTTAAACAATGATACACTGTAGGAAAAATATTCATAAATTTTACAAATCAATCTACAACTTGCAGATTTATTATCTGTTATTGTTTTAAATTAAATTCATTGGGGTGTCAGGGTTAATACGATTATGTAGATTTCAAGTGTGCAAGTTTATGATACATCATCTGTGTGCCCATCTTCCAAAGTCAATGTCAAATCATTTGAACCCCTTTAGCATGGTTGTTATTTAATCCCACCCTATAGCTCTCATTTCCCTTTCTTTATAATTTTTAGCATAAATTGAACTCTTCCCCGAACATCTTGAATACAGCGTTTTCCAACAACGTTAAATATTCTTTAACTCACGATCCAGTACCAAGCGTTCAGGCAATATTTTCAGTATGTTTGGAACCAATAGAAATAAAAACATTTAAATTCATAATATTTGAAAATCACTTCATAAAACTTTCCTATTATAAAAAAGAATTAGGTTGTAAATTTATTTAAGGAATTCTGTATCTATTATGTGAGCTATGTGTCATCTATAGTATAGTAAGAAAATATTTTTCAAATATTGGACAAATTGTTTAAATATTCTACTATAAACAGAGTGCTTAGAACTATTAAAAATCTGAGAATAAGACATAGTATTTTTTAACTATAGAGCTTATATATCAGCATTCCTACATTGATTTTTATTACAGAATAACTTATTAAGTCTTCATTAACCCTCATCAATTTTTGATGGAAAGCAGCTTGAAAAAACTAATCCTTTCAGAACACATAAATAATTTTAATGATTTAGCTGGCAGCAGGTTACTAACAATAGATTTATAAACTGAAATAACCTATTAAACTGAAAATCATTACAAATAGAGATTAGAATAGATGCAGATTAAATGGCAAATAATAGAGATTGTTAAGTAAACAGTTTGGTGGCTACTATTTTACAATAATTAGATCATCTGTCTAAAATCTATCTGTATGGACACTTTTTTGTAAATATTTTTTTTTATTTCCATATTGTGTGTCAATCTTTTTACAGGACCAGATAAAAGTTAACTTGAAATCTATTCACTAAAGATAAAAATAAATGGTTTTAACCTTTTTATTGCAAAAGGCCAGCAGACATTTCTGAAAGTACATATTATATATACAGTCATATGCCACTTAACAAGGGGGAGACAGTCTAAGAAATGCACTGCTAGGCAATTTCATCATGCAAACATCATCATAAAGTATACTCACCCAAACCTAGTTAGTATAGCCACACACCTAAGCTGTATGGTAAGTCCTTTGTCCCTAAGCTACAAATCTGTATGGAAGGCTAAGGTACTGAATACTGTAACACAGTGACATTTTTGTGTCTAAACATATGTAATCACAGGTACAGTAAAAACACAGTATAAAATATTAAAAAATGGCACACCTTAGAGCGCACGTACTTCAGAGGCAGTTTTATTCACTAGAGTAAGCAGACTAGAATGAATTGTTTTTCACAAAGAAGGAAGGTATGGCAGTCAGCTTGTAAAGATTGTGAGGTGTTAGTGAATTGTGCAGATTCAACAAATAATGATGCTAGGACTCAGCACTGGGAATGAGGCTGTACCATGACCCCAGTCTCTTGAGTAGTTCCGTACTGACAGAGCACTAACTGTGGGGCAATGGCCCTCTGTCTTAGAAGCTGAGGAGCCATTTATTTCCATCGTAAGGACTTCTAAATCTAGAACCTGGAACGCTCCTGATTTACACTGATGGACTAATACTGCCAGCGCCCCATGAACAGATCAGAATGAGACATCCTGTGATATCCATAGCAGGGACAGACACTTTTCTGAATATTATCTGTGTTCTCTCTGTAGGAGGGCAAGAGGCCCTACTATGGGACATCAAACAGTGGAAACTATGGTCAGCGGAGTCCTGTGCATTGAGACAGAGTGACGGGCTATATCCCTGAGTATGATATACACTTCTATCCAATTAGATTCACAGTCCAACCGTAGGCCATTTTGTTTACCACATTTTAGGAAAAGCACATGCTTACTCCCAGTTCACCTCATGTGAAGGATGTAGTTCTATGCAGTCCTTTACTTAATGGGATTTCCCTGTTCCCCTTCCCTTCGAGCTTGGTTGGCCCTTGAGCTTTGTCTCTGTTCCCCTGCCCTTCAGAAGAAGGAGGAGTCTGACCTCATCCTTATCAGGACTAGTGCATGCTCTCAAGGTCAATGCTTAATTTCTATGTGGGTTTTTTATCCTTGTCTGTTCATTGAAGCATTAAAGCAACATGCTTTTTTTTTTTTTTTTTTTTTTTTTTTTTTTTTTTTTAATGTTTTGCCAACTTTTAAAAAGTGTTTGAGTGGTAGGGCTGGTTAGTATATCTACCAGTCAGCAGGAGTAAAAGGCAAAGATGACTTTCAAAAATAAAAGTCCATCCTTTTGTAATAGGGATTTGTGATGCATTTTAAATAAAATGGAGATTAAACTTCAGTATTTGAATATCTAAGATAATTAGCATAAGGAGTACTGAAACTTAAATTTCTCTTGGGACTTGAGTTAATTTCTTTCTGGGTTTTAAATAAATGTGGTAATATATTTTCAATGTTTAATATAAAATATTATTAAATCTGATAATCCAATATCAATATCAATTATTTAGGACATTTTACCTTATGCAACATATGGATCTATTGTAGTTCAATATAAATCTAAAACTAAGCACATTTATTCAAACATTACATTTTCCACTATTGAAAATCTGTATTATCTTTCTCACCTCATTAAGAAAAGATTCAAAAGAATAGCTAAAGAATTCCATTAATCTTATGAATACAATAGATAAAATATTACTCCAACATTAATATTGATTTTTTAATAAGAAATGTAAGGTTTTTATGAACCGGTTTAGAAAAATTTACAGTTTTCTTTAGCTTTTATATTGTAATATATTCAGAATATATGCCAAGATCTAGTTGTAATAAATGTTCTAATTTAATTTTTTTACATAAAATCTGTTTGGGATTATAATGAATCGAAAGACACTTCAAATAAATTTCTAAAAGCATAGTTAAGATTAAACCACATTTAATTATCTATACATCTCACCTGGATAACTCAAATAAAATTATTATTTATAGTAAAAATGATTGCAGTGTATTCACACATTTGAGATAGCAGAGTTGTTGTTTTTTTGTTTTTGTTTTTTTAATAACTCAAACCTGTCAAATTAAATGAGTTATCACTAAAGTACGTAAAAATAAAGGTTGGTCAGTGAAAAGTTACCAAATGCAGAGTATTCTTACTGAACGAATGTGATTCCTGTTGACAATTTCAGTCTCTTTTATTTGCTCTCTATGATCAACAGGGACGTTTTTCTTTTCTTATTTCTCACTAATCATTTTTGACAAATAGTTGGCAAGCTTAACAGTGAAGAGCTGTCCATAGGGTTCCAGGTCAATCTCGCCCCTCAGGAAGCACACAGGATGTCTATGAATAAATGACCTCTAGCAGAGGAAAAGGGCAATGCTTTACATAGCATTTGTATAGCTTTTGTTTTCTAGTATAATTAGCTAATCTCTTTGTGGTACAATTTGACTTCATTTGAGATGTTTGAAGTGAATCACATTTTTCATTCTATCAAGGAATATGATAATTTTTATATTATATTGCTCCCTTACATTATCATCTGTGGTTTGATTTAGCCTTGGTTAAAAAGCAAAACAAAACAAAACAAAAAAACCCTTCTAAATTCTATTCAAAATACTAATAAAAACATCTTATTGAAGATAGAGCAATGATTTTATTGTGTGTGAGAGGGTATCTATGTGTGTTTGTAATTATTTTTCATCAAAGGAGAGAACTAGAAAGTTAACTCTTATAGGAGAAAAGTATCTAAATAATTCAAGCAAAAGTGTTATACCTATTACTTTTCCTAAATGGTTGGTTGAAATGGAGTGAAAAATTTAAATCTGTTTACCTATATGTATATTTAATTCAAAGCCCATTCTTTGTTCTGAATTTTTCAACAAATAATAATTGCACAGAAAATACTATGACGGCAACCCTAAAACTACATAGCTTTGAAATCCAAGTGCAAGTGCTTTTTTGCCAATTCATTAAAAATGTTATGCAATATTTTTATTACAGGTATGGAGCTAATCTCAGAATAAATTAAAATAGATACATTTAGGGTTTTTTTTCATCACTAAAGGAAAACAATGAGAAAAACAGAATTTGTTATCAATCTTTCCACTGATATAATCATTAAGTATGTACATCATTATATTTTTATTATTACTTTATTATAGTAACACTAAAATATTGAAATACTTTATGCTAGTTGATAGTGTTCTTTTCAAAGGTATAATGTGTTATATATATATATATATATATATATATATATATATATATATATATATATACAGAAAATAGCAAAGGTACTTTCACGCAAAACATACTGGGAATAAAATATTACCTGTTTGACCATCAACATAGAGTTTGTGCTGAGGCTAATTTTTAGTCATTTATTTAAATAAGACAAAAACAAAACAAGTATTAATTAATTAAAATAAGAGAAAATGAAGTGGAAAGATAAAGTGGTAAAAAGCCTAGAGAAAATTGCTTGGTTTGCATATAAATTAGGTAATTAGCCTATCACCTGCCCAGGTAAAAGTTTATAACCCTAATTAAAATAATTCTATAAACTTCCAAGGCTCATTAGGAAAATGTGAGAAAGTAAGTAAAATGCATTATTGCCCTTTCTGTAATTTTTCTCGAGCTTGGTTAATAAAATTTCCAAAGATTAAGCTGATTTACACATTTTCATGCACATATCCTTTTTATAGTTGAAGATTCTAGGAGCTTTTTTTAAAAATAATATATAAGATAAAATTTTTAATCTCTAGAAAATGAAAGCAAACGGGATGATAAAAATTATACTTCAAATATTAATTGCATTATTTAAAATATATGTGTTTATCCTACAATACTTCTAGAATCCAAAATATTATAAAGTGAAGTATAGATTTTTAATGTATTCTTGAAAATGTATTTTTTGTGTATGTGTTTAATACTATAGGTTAGGGGTGTCGAACTCAATCAGAGAAGGGGCCAAAATCTAAAATCCAGCCTAAATCGCGGGCCGAATGGTTTACTGAACAGTCATAAACTGTCATTGTGATGGAAACGCAGCAGAGTGCAGTGATGACAGCGCGGTGCGGGCCACATTGCAAGGCCTGTCGGGACGGATTTGGCCCACGGGCCTTGTGTTTGACACATGTGCTATAGGTTATTATACTGGATTATCAGGGTAGGCCCAAATTAATCACATGATCTTCAAAATCTGTGAACCTTTTTTGCATGCAGTGAGCATGAGAAAAATGGGAGAATAGAAGAGGCAGGATAAATATGAAAGGGACTCACCCAGCCTTTGTTAGCTTTGAAGATGAAGGAAGGGGTCATGAATAGGGAATGCAGGTGGCCACTAGGAACTGAGAATGGCAAGGAAGCAGAGTCTCTCTGAGAGCCTCTGTAAGAACACATCTTCTCAATGCTTTGGTTTTAGCCTAGTGAGACCAGTGTCAGATTTCTGGCCTAGAGAACTGCACGGTAATGGATCCGTGTTGTTTTAAGATGTTAAATTTGTAAGTAACTTGTTGCAACATCAATAGAAAACTAAGAGGTCTCTTAAGGGAGAGATCAGTGTTGTGAATGCAATTCTGTGCAAAAGATGTTGCTTCACTAGCTTTGACTACACTGAGCAGTATACTTACTGTATTTTTTGGACCATAAGACGCACTTTCCCCCCCCCAGAAGTGGGGGGGAAAAGTCCCTGCGTCTTATGGTCCAAATATAGCCTACACATATACTTTTAAAAAAAAGTTTTTTTACTTGCTCGGCTCTGTGTGGTCTCTGTGTGCTTGCCCGGCTCTAAAATGGTTCTAAATGCTGCTGTTTACTTTACAGGGTTGATTACATGTGTTTATGACTGTGATGTTGGGTTTTAATGCACATAAAATATTTTAGGACACTATTTGTTTCAGAATCTTTTTTTCTTCATTTCCCTTCTCTAAAAACTGGTGCATCTTATGGTCCGGAGCGTCTTATGGTCCGAAAAATACGGTAATCAAAAACGTATTTGCATGCATAAACTTTAAAAAATATATATATATGCTTAAAATTATTTTATACAGTCTACAATGTAATTAGTAATATTATTTTATTACTAGTGTTAGTAATTTTTTTTTAAATATATTTTATTGATTTTGTACAGAGAGGAAGGGAGAGAGATAGAAAGCTAGAAACATCGATGAGAGAGAGTCATCAATCAGCTGCATCCTGCACACCCCCAACTGGGGATATGCCCGCAACCAAGGTACATGCCCTTGACCGGAATCGAACCTGGGTCCCTTCAGTCCCCAAGCCGACGCTCTATCCATTGAGCCAAACCGGTCTCGGCTAGTGTTAGTAATTTCTATCTTTTATCATTTATTACTGATATGGTTAGATTTTTTCATTTTTTAATAATCTAGGTTTTATTTCATTGATATTCTATATTTGTCTTGTATTAATTTCTTATTGATTTTTAAAAACTTATTTTATTATAGCATCCCCCTGTTTACTTTGGCTTCAATTGCAGAGGTCATTGATTTGATTCTTTTGTCTTTTTTCTAATTGTTATGCACTTGTGTCCCACCAAAGATGATATATTGATGTCCTAATCCCCGATGTGATTGTATTTGAAGATAGGGCCTTTAAGAAAGCCTTCAGGTTGCATGAGTTATAAAGATGAGGCCCTAATCTAACAAGGCTGGTGTACTCATAAGAGGAAGATGGACCCTCTCTGCACACCTGGCCAGAGGAAGTCACGTGAGGACACAGCCACTGCAAGCCAGGGAGAGTCCTCGCGAGCAACTGATTCAGGTGAGATTTCTTACCTTCAGAACTATAAGAAAATGTATTTTTTATAACTTAAGCCATCCAATCTGTTGTATATTTTATGGCAGGCAAAGCAGACTGATATATTAATATAAGCAAATATTGCCATCTAACTTATTTCAAAGCACCCATGAATTTTTAATGTGGTGTATGTTCATGATTTCATTCGTGATTCTCACTTAAACCTTAGATGATTTACAAATATACAAGGCCATTTTCAAAACTAAGTATTTTCCAAATAACATTTATTACTGATATATATATATATATATATATATATATATGGAAAACGAAAATACTTTGCTCATCAAAGATTCATAAAAATTAATTGATTCATTTTAGAGACCAAAATGTGACCCATCATGACAAATGTTCTCTGTACTTTTGAAATAAATGCATATTCTGCTATTATTTCTTTAATTACTCCATAAATATCAATTGGTAAATTGTTCAGTAGTGTTTTTCAAAACTTCTTGTCTTTAGCAAAGTTCACTTTTTTGATTATTGAGACAGAAATGTTAAAATCTCATACTGTATTTTTATATATAATAATTTTTGGTTTTAATTAAATGATTTACACTTTATGTGTTTTGAATAACTGTTTTGGAATAATTACATATTTAGGTTTGTTATGTATGTCACTTAATTATATAATTATTTATTATATAAATGGAAGTGTCTTGCCTTTTTTCTTTATTTAAATATTTAAATAGAAGGTAGAGCTATTTTTTCCATGTAATGCCAATCAGTAAATGTAGAATGAATGATGATGTACATAAAAAAATTACTAATGAAACAAATTGATAACCATCATAGTAGTATTTAATTGAATCAAGAAATATGAATGAATGCTAAACCAAGGGTGTAAATGTTGGATGTTTTGCCTTTTTTTTTTTTTTTTTTTTTTTTTGCTTTTTAGTAAATTTGATTAACTTAATTATGACCTACTAAGCCAAGTAGTTATATATAAATATCAAATGTATCTATATAGCTTTGTCTTTGATTTCAGAATGAAGGCCTTTTTAAAGAAGATTGTTCTAAGTAGTTTTTCTAAAATAAATCCCACTTGATTAAAAAATACACAAACTTATGATATGGTCTTTACTTCCAAAAATGGCTACTCCTTGAGTTCTTGGGAATAAGTGCCTCTTCATAAAACTGCATTTCAGCAAATGTGCACATTGAGCATCTCATCTAGAGCAAGTTTCTGAAAACAGGCTCAATTTGTGGCTTGTGGTGATGCTTTCATAAGCAGTTTTCAAGTAATCCACTGGAAAGTATCCCTGGATATCTAATTTTGCATTATTTTTAAAGAAGCCATTTAATTTTAAAGTGCAATGAACATAATATGAATGAATTAAGCAGATACAGAGCTCCTTCTAAAACTTTATTTTATAGTAGTTTATTCTTTTTATAAAATTGGAGAAATAACCACTAGTAATTTCATTTTTCATGGTTGAATTGACTCAGTTGAGTTTCATCAAGCATTCTTATGTTCCAGCTATAAATCGCTTCAACAAGCTAAAGAAAATATATTAAGTTATAAGTTTTTTAGCAATTTAACATGATACATAATGGAAGTATTTCCCCTGTTAAATTTTATGATTTATTACAATTCTTCACTTTTTAATATCTGAATACATTCACTAAGTTTATGTCTATTTGAACATGCAAGTAGTGAGAGTTCAAGTACTCATGATCCTGAAACTGCATATATATTCTTTGGGGTTTCAAAATATCTTTTAAATTTCACTGATAATTCAGTTATCAAGAACTATGAGTAAATGCTGTTGTCTTCAACATCTGTGTTACTGAGGATAAGGAACATTATCTCAGTTTTCGTCTTTTGAGAATCAGATGCCAATATGAAATTCCACATGCAAGAGGGGGAATGGAAGAAACACGTCTGGAGCAAGCAGAAGCTAAAGGTGTCTTCAGATCATGATGCAAGTCTGGCACCTGTGAAAGGAGAGAGACACCCGGAAGGATACTTGGGAAGAAGGAGGAACCTCAGACAGCATCCCAGATGTGAGAAAGTCCTAGTCAGACTGAAATTGCCCCAGAACAAACATTGCCATTTAGAAGTGTCCTTTGTTGGGTAAGCCCTGGTAAACCTACCTTGCTCAGCCATTGGCAGGGGGCATCCTAGGTGGGGCACGTCATCTGCATTCACAACATAGAAGCTCTGAAGTAGGACACCCAGAGGTTGCCCATCAACTACTCTCCTCAGAGTAGTTGAGAGGAGTACATTCTTGCCTGTCAAATACTATTTCAAATTCTCAGGAATAAAATGTATTCATTAGCTAGCATGATGGTACATCAAGAAGTAACAGAGGCTGAAGGCTTTGTGTTTTCACCCAAGAAATGATGTCACCCGTTTTCTGATTGCTTCTAACTATTCTCTGCTGTTGTCCTTTAAATCTTCATCCTCAATACTGTAACAAAAATACCTGCAGAAGTTGGGAGGCATCATTTCCAGCTATGGTAATATCCAGAAGCTTTCTCCCATCTCTCTGAGGAGTCTATAAGGAGATTTCCCCTCATTTGGCTTTACACAGAATTGAGTCATGTGCCTATTTTTGTTTTAATCACTGGCAAGGAGAATCGGGCTACACTTAGGTTAATCGCATCAAACCTGAATCTGGGGATGAGACAGCCAACCGTGAGCAGTCTTGAAAACACTGAATATGTTTTGCATCAGAAAGAAAAAGGAAGAAAATGAATGCTGGCAGCCAACCAATAGAGTATACTACTAATGACAAGCTGGAGATTCATGTAAGATCACTGTTAGGAACTTGATTATAACTTGGTAAGCTGAACATAAAATCCTATCTCTTTTCCTACATTAAAAGTGTGGACTATACCTGCTAGACTCTTACATTTTGGCATAAAAATCTAGGTTAGACACTATGAAATGTGAGTAAGAGCGATGTGGCCTCTTTCCAGGCCTTATTCATATAAACCTCAAATTCATAATTATTCATACATTTTTCTGCTCTTCTGATTGGATAGAATAAAAACAATGCCCACAGTAATCAACAGAGCTGTGTGTTAAGGATATCAAGGCCGTGTATGAAAGGAGAATGAGTCCTTAAGTCACCCTGCAGGAAACCACAGCCAGCACTCACATTATAAAATAAAATAATTGCTTTTGCTTTAAGATTTTGAGGATTAGTTACTTCCAGCACTGCTGTTGCCTTAATTATTACAAGAAATGAATACACAGTAAAAAAAAAAAAAGTTTATATGAAGCAAGGGTTATTAATTACTATGAAACATTTTCTTTCCAATATCACATTTCTTTACTACAAACATTTCTCCACATTTATCCTAAAGCACTGTCTTGTCTTTGTTTTATATTTTTCTATAGATCTAACCTATGGTTTAATTATTCTACAGTTAATAAATTCTAGTTACAGATTTTAGAGGAAAGGCTTTCATCACTGATTATAAGTTGGCGGTAAGCTTTTTCTATCGATATTAGTAAATGGCCTTTATTATGTTGGAAATTTTTTCAACTATAGTTATTTTGTTGAGAGATTTTTGCCACATATAGGTGTTGGACTTTTCCAAATGATTTTTCTGCATCTATTGAGGTAACAATGTCATTTTTATCTTTTATTCTACAAGACAAAAGTACTGGGTCTCACTTTTATTTTGCATAATACTGGCCAATGCAATCAGGCAATAAAAAGAAATAAAAGACATTTAAAATCAGAAGTAAAGAAGCAAAATTGTCTCTATTTACAGATAATATTATATTATACTAGAGGCCCGGTGAATGAAAATGAATACACTGGAGGGGGGTCCCTCAACCCGGCCTGCCCCCTCTCACAGTACAGGAGTTTTCAGGGGAGGGAGGTGACCCAGTGATCAAGGGAAGGCAACTCCCCCATCACACCTCTGCTGCTGCCATTGCTGGCAGTGCAAGCCTCAGCAGGCCCTGGTTATTATGCCAAATGAAATAAATCAGACATAGAAAAGCACTGCATCATCTCACTTATAAATGGAATCTAATAAAAAAGGTGAATATAGAGTAGAACGGTTTTTCTAAATGGGGAGGTGGAAGGAATTGGGAGATATTGATCAAAGGGTATGAAGCAGTTAGGTAGGATGAATAAGTCTAGACATCTTATGCACAGTTTGATGACTATAGTTAACAATACTGTACTGGTTATTAGAAATTTGCTAAGAATAGAATTCACGTGGTCTTACCATAAAACAATTAAATGGACTGTATTGATAGTCTCAGTGTGCGTCTGTGTTGTAATTTCTTATATCTTATATGACAACTGAAATATATATACTTTTATTGAAAACTTTTAAATACTGAATGCTTGCAAATCAGAATCATATTTGTATTTCAGCCTTCTTATATATCTACTAAATGTATCATTAACTTTTACCAATGCATACTTCAAAATATCTCTCCATATTTTTGTTTCTGATTTTTCTACTTGATATGCATTATCCTAGTAGAGAAATATTTCAATGTTTTTATAGGTTATTCCATATATATCAATATATATATGTTGTCTATATCATATGTATTTACAAAGTTAAAACTTATCTGAATCATATCCTCACTGTTCCTTAGTAGCAGTCTTTTAGGCTGTGGTCATAAACACTGCTTAAGCATTTTTTCAGTAGTTTGTATAACTTTATCATGCCCAATTTGAGGCATGTAGCACAAAATCAATAAAACATATTTAATTGAATTAAAAATTGAAAGGCATTAGTAGGTTGTATTATAAATATTGATATTTATATTTTTATAAACCCAACTCTGAAATGATGGTCCATAATAAGTTGATGTCTTTTTTTATCAGACACTATTAATAGTCATTGTTCAACATAAAGTGTAATATGTTTCAGATTCATAAATATTTCAGAATTCAAGGCAAGGAAGCCATTAAGGAAATCCCACAATTTTTATTGCTTCTAAAGCTAACATAATTTAAGGTTATGAACATCTTTTCTTTTTTCTCAGCAGAAAGACAAATCACCAATCCATTTAAAAAATCCTACATTATTATAATTAATCTTGTTAATATAAAATAGAATAATCATATTTTTAAACTTAAAGATTAAAAAAAAAAAAAGTACTAACTATGACAAATCAATTAAAATTACTTTTTTGGCCCTGGCCAG
Source organism: Pipistrellus kuhlii (assembly GCF_014108245.1). Taxonomy (NCBI): domain Eukaryota; kingdom Metazoa; phylum Chordata; class Mammalia; order Chiroptera; family Vespertilionidae; genus Pipistrellus; species Pipistrellus kuhlii. The sequence goes on from NW_023425584.1 coordinate 39,798,433, forward strand.
TGTGGCTCGGTTGGTTGGGCATTGTCCATGCCCTAAAAGGTTGCTGTTTCAATTTCAGGTCAGGGCACATGCCCAGATTGTGGGCTTGATCCCCAATAGGAGGCATACAAGAAGCTGCGGATTTATGATTCTCTCTCATCATTGATGTTTCTCTCTCTCTCTCTCTCTGTTCCTCTCTTTTTAAAAAATAAATAAAAATTATTTTTAAAAATACATTTATGTTCTTTAAAGTTTAAACTGCAATATCTAAAAATAAGATGTGTTTTAAAAATTTAATATCCAGGAATAATTTGTTCATCAAAAAATTATATTATTGACCAATTTTAATGCAACAGAATTAGTACTCATCTGGTAAAAAGGTAATTATTGTTCAGAATTCTAAATCATTACTCTTAATTTGTCATGTATGTCACCTCTGCTTTTTCTGATATACATTTCCTGCTTTCTTAAGGTCTAGAAGTGATATCACAATTGGCATTTGATGAAATTATTCTTATTGATTTACAGTACTTCAAAATGAGCCATTTACATATTCAAGGTGATACTCAGGCTCAAAATACCTTAAAGACATAGAAAATAGAATTGTGTTATTGTTCAAGTAGCGGGTAACTGATTCTGCCTGCCAGCCTGATCACCCCCCTAATCACTCCCCTGCCAGCCTGATTGATGCCTAAATGCTCCCCTGCCATCCTGATCACCCCCTAACTGCCCTCCCCTGCATGCCTGGGTCCCCCCAAACTGCCCTGCCCTATAGGCCCGGTTGCCCCCAACTCTCCTCCCCTGCAGGCTTGATTGCCCCCAACTGTCCTCCCTTGCAGGACTGGTCCCTCCCAAGTGCCCTCCCCTGCTGGCCTGATTGCCCACAACTGCCCTCCCTTGAAGGACTGGTCCCTCCCAACTGCCCTCCCCTGCTGGCCATTTTGTGTCTGCATGAGGTCAGCCATCTTTGACCACATGGGGTCAGCCATCTTGTGTGTTGGAGTGATGGTCAATTTGCATATTACTCTTTTATTAGATAGAATTGACTATTACAGATGCCTGCCATTTTCCCCACTTTTGCCTCCCTCTCCCCTGCCCCTGTTCTACACCAGGCCTTTACCCCACTATTTTCTGTGTCCATGGACTATGGATATATGCATACAATGACTTTGCTTGATCTCTTTCTGCCTTCCTCACCTCTGAAAGCTATCAATCTATTTCATTTATCCATGTACCTGGACCTATTTTTTTTCTTTAGATTCCACATATAACTGAGATCATGTGATGTTTTTCTTTCTCTGACTGGCTTATTTTGTTTAGCTTAATAATCTCCAGGTCCATCCATGCTCTCTCAAAGGGTAAGAGTTCCTTCTTTTTACAGCCACATAGTATTCCATGGTGTAAATGTACCACAGGTTTTTCATCTACTCATCTACTGATGGGCATTTGGTCTGTATGCAGATCTTGGCTATTATAAATATCACTGCTAGAAACATAGGGGTGTATATATTCTTTTTTTGAAACTGACAACATTTTATTAGACTTTTGTTTCTAAGATCATGAGTGGGAGTGCATACATTCTTTCTGATTGGTGTTTTGGGATTCTTAGGATATATAGCCAGAAGTGGGATCTCTGGGTAAAAGGCAGTTCCATTTTCAGTGCTTAAGGAAACTCTATACTGGTTTTCACAGTCTGCATTCCCATTAACAGTGCATAAGGGTTCCCTTTTCTTCACAGGTGGGGAAGGCGCTTGCTTGTCAGTCTAACCTCAGATAAGATAATTGGCTAGAGAGGGTGGGGCTCCTAGTTTTAAATCTCTGGAGATAAATGAATTTCCTCTCTCTTGTTACTCCACTTCCCTTCAGCATCCTTGCACTCATCCCTGGGCTAGCCTTCCCATGGCCATGTGGACCCTACACTCTGTGGACTGCAACTGGGAACACACGGTAACCTAGCCAGATGCTGGACTAGACTGTGCCATAGGGAGAGAAAATTCTGGGCAACGACTTTGATCTTAGTTAGCCCTGTTGAACACAAAAAACAAATGGGCCTTTTCCCATAGCAGGATGGAAGAAGATGCGACCTTGGAAACTCAGGGGTTTAATTCTATAGAAATAAATCTTTCCATGATACTCATCTTTCCATGGGGACTTCAGGAAATTATTTTTCTCATGGAACTCCAAGAAGCCCATTTCCACCAGCAACAGGTGGAGACATGGGTAGCACCCCACCAATAACATTACCATCCTTATGTTCTTTATTAACCTATATGTGTGTATGTACCTATGTGCATATACATATACTGTATTTATTGAAGTATACTTTACTATATATTACAAAAATATATTCTATGCAATATGTATATATTATATACACATGAATGTGTCTTACATCTAGAAGAGATTTTAATGTCTCTATTCCTCATTATAAATTCCATGTTTTCTGAATCTGTTCATTTGACGCTGGTCATAGTTAGAGCACTGATCAGGGAGTGTTATGCCCAGACTTCGTGATCCCCAAGGACCACCAGGGAGCCAAGTCCGATGCAATTGCAGAAAGCCTGAATTCCATGCTGGCATGGGCTCTGTCCCACTCAAGCCAACAGCATGGCGGAAGAGAGGCCGAACTTCAACAGGTCAAGGGGTTTTATAGGGGTGGTGATGTCACTGCTTTGGCTGACCCTGATTGGTTGAGTGAGGACTAAGGTTCAGTTACACACGATGAAGGATAGCTCCGCCCTGCTCCACCCTGCCCCACAGTACAAAATGGAGTCAGGAGTTAGCCTTGCCCTGCCCTGCCCTCTCAGGAGCATCTGCTCAACCATTCTCATAACCAGGTCTCAACATGCAGCACCAGCATTCCTTAATTTACTTTCCAATTCTGATTTTCTCTCATTGCCATTTCTATCTTTATAATCTGTCTAAAAACCCCATTCCTCTAGAGAAAATTGCTTACCTGCTATGGCAGTTATTGTCTCTCTCGCTTCCTCTTTTTTGTTTTGTTTTAATAATACCTGCCAAATAGGAATCCCTTTCAGTACATTTATCACAGAGCAACTTCCTCCTATGATCTGATTCAATTTATATAATGGGCTTAGATTCATGCCCTGTCCCTATAATGCTGTTCCATCTTTTTATAACTAATTGAGACATGCCCAGTTATGTTCTGAAATCTTTAGTTAGAATCAAGCAGGTCCTATTGATTTGTTCTTAATTTATCATTTTCCAATATTTATCACTCCTGTAAACTTCAACATCTCATATGGATGCCCTTCTCAAAATTATCTCAAAGTTGCCTCATAAAAGGAAAATATTTTAATCAAATTTCATATTGATGTACAAAATCTTATGTAGTAATGTCATTTAATCTATCCATGTATAGAGTCATATATAATTAATTAATTAATTAATTAAGCAAGTAATGCATTTAAAAATCCTTTGTGTGTTTTGGGGAAAAGAAACACAAAACTGGAAACCATGATTATGTCTGAAGAAGAAACTAGATTTGGGTAATATTCAAATGAGTCTTTAAATGTTTTAATTTTCTATATGAAATGTATTACCTATGTAATTAAAAGAATGTACTCATTAAACATTGAGTGGGCAATTAAAAACTGTTAAAATAGACAAAGATGAGCAACACAGGGGTTGTAATATGTTCAGGTAATGAGAAATCATGGCCTTGTTCAGATGTCTAGGAGTAGTATCCTTTTAGGTGGTAATGTTATGATTGAGATGATAATTACTAAGTTAGTTACTAGGAGGCTATTTCTCAAGTAGAAAGTGTATTGGTGTTTCAAAGCTTTCTTTGTAAGTTATCTACAAAATCATGTAATCTATCTCCATTTTGTTTCAGTATTTTGAGGGCAAGTGAAAATTCTTTCTCTTTTTATTTACTCTTCAGTGATCTAATGCCAATATACCAGCCTATAGACACAACAGTTTAATATAATGAAAAGCACGTTAGAGAGTCAAACATCACCATGCCATAGACATAAAAACACCTTATTAACATTTTTATAACACTTTCAACTAAAATAAACAGACCACTCTCAATTTTAACATCTGGTTCCCAACAGTTCTTATTTGGGTGATAACTTAAAAAAACAACAACCAAAAAACACAAATGCTGGGCATCTTCCATCGACTTTTCATCAAGTAACAGCTGCTCCTTTAGAACAAAATGTACACAGGCTGGAAGTGTTACTGATGCTCACTTCTGTTTAGTTCTGCGTGAAAAGCTTTACATTGGGTGCAATTCAGAAAGACAAATGGCTTCAGATGTTTTGAATAGATGCCATAGCACAAGTCTGAATGTAGTTTCCTGTGATTTTTAGAGTATTTTCAGCCACAATTTTTACATTCCAATTTTATATTCAAATTATAGATGCAAGAATACATTCTTCTTCAGGACAAAGGCATTTCTGTTTTCATGCGCTCTTGGGCATCTTTAGGTCATCCATTTTATAAATCATTTGTCTTCATAAAGTATTTGACTATGAATGATCACTTACTACATAAAAGCATAGCCGATATTCATGAGGAAAATGGATATGGTTCTTCTGTTCTTGAATGCATTTCCACCAGATTCCCTTAGGATAATTTCTGTTTCAACTTAGGCTATTAAAATTTTTGCTGAATTCAAATCACCTCATCATGCTGGAACATGTGGAGACAAATACCCACAGATGTTTGCCTCAAGGTTCAGGCATATTTAAAAGCAAATTAATTATAAGACACTATGAAGTTTTCCCAATTAATTTGGGGCTAAATAATCTACATCTGCTTAGCCTTATAAAACAATTTTAAAAATCTTTATTTTTCATATAATTATGGATTTAGTCTTCAGTTAAAATTGGTGTACGTTGTCATATTAAAACTAAATGTACACATTTTATTTTAATAGTATTTATTATAACTTAAAAATAAAAGTCTCTGGTAACATACTCTTTTTCCATCTATTTATTTCATGTTTCATTTGTATATATTCCTGAAGTTCTAAGAAATAAGCATCTAGAAACTTCTTAGAGCTTCTTAGAGATAACATTGAGTTTGAGCAATGAAATTCAAATGGAAACTTTTAACCACAAAGATACATAGTTTACTTTTTTGATTAGATGATATTTGTGAATGACACAAACTCTGAGTCTGTATCACTTTTCCCTATCATTGCTTTAAATTATTTGACTTTCTGATAAATTGTTTTCTTTATTGCACATTTAATATTCTAAATATTCGCCAACTTTTCAAATAATCTAGACTACACTCGATTCTCCAATTTTTAGCAGAAGGATTTTGTCTTCTATTTCATAGACTATGAGTTTCCTTTTTTATATTTGCCAAATTTATTTTGCATCAGTTCTTAGCCTTTTCCTTTCCATCTCACAAAAAGAGATGATGCAAGAAAATCTTGTCTCCCATGTCCATAAACACATCTCTTTATATGGCCGATTTTATTCCATTACTTATATTTTCTTCTTTTACATTTTTACATTGTATTTCTCTTCCTTGAGCATATGGGAACATTTAAAACTAAAGCAAAAATATTTGTCATAACCAGAGACAGGCTTATTAAGCCAGGGTAGCAATCCATAGACAAAGGGCCAAATCCTGGTTGCCACCTGGTTTTGTTAATTAAAAATTGTTGGAATACAGTCCCAATCATTTGATCACATGATAACTATGGCTGCTTAAGCACTACAAATGCAGAGTTGAGTAGTTACAACATAGACATAGATGTTATGGCCTACTAACCTAAAATATATACTATCTTGTTCTTTACAAAGTTAATAAAGTTAATAAACTTATTTATTAATAAATAAGTTTCATGCCATATAATTCTTTCTCATTATTATTCTTTGCCACCACACTTATCTCTTGAACTGGTAGGCTTCTCCAAAGAATCTTAAATATTTATTCTCTCTTATGACATAGTGTTCATTCCTCTAGCCACATAGAACTCTCTCTGGATCCTTCATTCACTCACAATTACTGATAGTATTAATTAATTAACTAATTAATTATTTTTTTTTACCTGATTTGCTATAGCTCATTTCATACAATTCAGTCCCTCTTTTAATTTTACATCACTTTTATTTTCTAGTTCTCCTCATATGGGGACTGGATTTCTCATCTACTCTCCTTTCTACATGTTGAAACCTTTTGAAGTTTGGGGACTCATCCCTTCCCATTAACATGATTCCTTGAGATAATAGCCAAATTATTGAATTGTGAAGTTAGACTCACATGAATCTGAATCCTTACAAAATATCAATCTTTACTAGTAATTTAAAAAATGTTGACTCTCAACAATAAAATATATATATTTTTAAATCAGGTCTCCAGCAATGTAGTGGTTCAGACACCTATCTTAGTCTGATTCCACAGGGCCTTGGTTCTTCCATGAGATACCCTTTTGCCCAAGTAGAGAGATGAAATTTCTAGGGAGACTTGTATAATTCACTTACATAGAGGGACCTTTCCAGACATAAAATATCCCTATTCTTTTTCCCATATAGTTCCACAGCATATGTGACATTTTCCTAAGGAATCATGTCCTATAGACACACAATTCCCTGCTGTGTTAACCATGAGCAACCCTAAGCAAGGAGGTTTATTCTGATAAAAAGAATTTCGTATATAATCACTCTATTGCTAGCAAAAAATGAAAAATCAGATTTCTTGCTGGAGTTCTGTTCTTAGACTGCTTAAACACTCACACTGGGTCACATGCCTACTATTTGTACTGGGAGTGTCTTTTCTTAGTAACAGAAGTAAATCATAGACTAGTTGTTAGAGCTTTTACTTCCTAATCCACCCTCTGACCTGGGTCAACATCTCAACGCCAGATATTTCTGGTATATTTTCCTTATTTGTCTTGCAACATTTTCTTCAATACTTCATGTAAGCAGCATACTCTGACTTTGGTTTGAACCATCCAGTATAAATTCCTTCTACAGAATACCTTATTTATGAACAATTCCCTTTATTTGTGCTTTGATGTACATTTAGCAACTAAGTTACCTCTCCATCAACCTCAATTGTCTGTATCATTTTTTGTGTGTCTATGACAATATTGAGTACTTTTTCTCATATCTTTTTTTTTTCTGAAAAATTAGATTCTATTAATTTCATGGAAATTAAGGGTCTTCCTATAAGCTTCTATAACATTTTCATATCCAGGGATAATCTTCTACATAAAGCTAGTATGTATTTAACTCCCTCAATGAAATTATAAACCCTTACACAGTTGTTACAAAACATTATGGTGATGTTTGACACACATACGTGAAAAGGATATGCTTGCCCTGAAAAAACACCTTCTTCTTATAAATCATATATTTCCAGTGACTAGAGTGGTGATTAAAAGCATAACCATTATGGCTTGTTGCAGTTTAGGTTCTTACAAGGGTATTTCTTGGATCACATGATCTCACACATCTAGAGGAAATAATGAACAACATAAACAGACCCAGAGAAAGAGAACCAGCGATCAGACTCTTAAACCTCAGAGGGAAAGTAAGGGAGGATGGGGTAAGGGGAAGAGATCAAACAAAGGACTTGTGTGCATACATATTGGCCTAGCCAGTGGCCATGGACAATGGGGGTTGGGAGGGGCATATCTAGGGAGGGGTTTGGGATGGGAATGGGGGAATAAGGACAATTATGTGAGACCATAATCAATAACAAAATTTAAATAAATAAATAAATAAATAAACGTAAATGACAGCAAAAGCTTGCTGGAAGCAGAAATAAAATATTGTATTATGTCTAAAAAAAAAAATGTCTATGTTCAGCAATCCCTGTCTTTTATGTAATTGATGGTCATAACCACATGCTAGATATATTCCAGGTTTATACAGACTTTTGGTTTTCGTGAGGTAACATGTAATAAAGCCTACTATTCCCCATCCACACCATAGGGATGTTCGGGAATTATTCGTTATCCAAACCAACCAAGTCCATAACATGGAAGATGAGCCATCTTCTCTGGCCTGGGCTGTCAGAGAACAATGGTAAAGGCCTCCATGTTTAGTGAAAAATGGTTTACCCAGGATTTCACTTCTTTAGCTTGGCTCTCTGAATTCCCGAGACTAAAATTTAAAAACATAATATTTCATGGTGATTGGAATATCCAACAGAATATTCATCCTGGGCAGAGGTGCACGCTTCCTCTCAGCATTGTGAATGAGTATGAAAGAGCCGTTATTCATTTCCTACATTCAGTTCCTGTTTGACTCCCACCCACTGTGATTTCTAGCAGCAGCTTGTCTTCTGAAAATGAGCTCCCTCTAGTGTCTCTCTTTCCCCAGTGTTTTGCATCATAATGAAGGGGCTCCTAGAATAATGTTTCAAGTAGATTCAATACCTCTCTGACCAACTCTTATCATTTCTGCAAAATACCTGGCACAGGGAGACCGATTCTGATTAATAAGCTACATATGGTGTTGGTATTATGCATTAATTAAATGCATATAGTTTGTGTGCACCAAAAAATATTGTGCTTCATGAGACTCCCAATCAGGTATATTCTACAAACAAATATAATATGGTTGTGCCACAAGGCTTCCCATAAATGTCTTCTGTGTACCTGTGAAGAGGAATTGCTTGTAATTTTAGACCAATTAATCAAACCCAAAGCCACATTCCCTAAGGTTTCTGGGTTCCATTTTTTTTAATACTTTAAATTAATTTCATCCACATTCATATGATATGATTAAAGGAACAGATGACATCAAGCTGTGCCATGCCAAGCAGGCCACCACTATCTGCTTTCCATCGTTCCAAGGGAGCAGTCTTAGAAATAGATCACCTTGATTTATGGCCAACGTGGGACACAGAAACTGTAGCAGAGCATCCTCTGTTCCATACAATTTACTGGTAGCATATTTTTTTCTGGGGAAAAAAATCCTGGAATGGTAAACAAAGCCTAGAAATTGAATAATAACTATAGTCAACTGCCCATAAACTGAGTCAGCAGGGGGAACTTTGTCATTTATTTTATCTAAATTATACAGGTAGAACATTCAAATCAGTAGGAATCCAATTTTCCTCTTCTGCAGAAAGCAGGTCATGAGATTTCTACCAACATCAGCCATTTATCTGAGTGAAAAAGGCAAAAGATAGACAAATATTATACCCTTGCTTTGATCTGTTTGTGTGGAAATGTGATGGCTTCTATCCCTGGTAATATTAATCTTCTTATAAACTTCTCTCCCATCTGCTATGATTTTGCCCTATTTCCAAACACTTCCTCCCAAATGTGAGACTTTGTTACTCAGCCCACATAATATTTACACACACGGACAATAACATGAGTCTTCCTGGGACATACAAACAAATGTTTTATGACTTGACAGACCAAGCCCTCAGGAGTGTCTCCTTTGCTTGGTAAATGGAATTCATTCCCCTTTATTTGGTTACATGGGAAGACAAGCGACCATAAATTACTTTGCAGAATATGTAGCATCAAATTCAATATCATGGGTATCATGTCTGGGCACTGATAAGAACTTCCTATGATTTACATGGATTTAAATCTGGACTTGGGATCACCCTGAGAGTTAAAACAAAAGACAATGTTTTCAAGGTGGGAAAGGTATAAAGTGACATAATTGCATTGCCCCTGGCTCCCTCATTACTGCCTTAGGGTCCTAGAAAAGTTCCCAGTGGATTTTGTGAGTTACTTCTCATATTAATTTCAGCACACAGGATTTAATTTAACAAGAGGCCCTGCAGTTTTGCTTGTTCTGGGTCACATGAATTGCATATCTTGTTTGTTGATTCACCCAGGACTTTTGCATGTGTCATTCAAAGGATTATATTAAACAGGTGCCAGAGGCATAATCTAAGTAAAGATCCTGAGTGGTTTGAACTAGTGGCCTGATTTAATTTTCCCCAAAGGGTTCTAGTTTTAGTATGATCTGACCAATTGGATTGAATCATAAGTGCCCAAAGATATCACCTACCATATACAACTTCTAACACTTGTTTCAACTCGGTACTGTTGTAGGTTAGGGTATCCTTAAAATCATGCCTTTATAGAAACTCAGCAAATGAACTTACTTAGAAATAGGGTCTTTGCAGATGTAGTTAAAATGAGGACATACTAGATTAGGCTGGGTACTAAATCCAATAACTGATTGTGTCCATATGAAAAGAGGAGAGGACACATAGAGGAGTATGATGTGAAAATGGGAGAAGAGAAGGGAGTGGTTATCTATAAGCCAAGAGGCACCAAGGTCTGGTCGGACAAACCAGAAGACAGGAAGAGGCAAAGCTTTCAGAGGAGCAGAGCCCTGCCCATTTCTTTATTTCAGATTCAAATTTCTGTGGGATCAAGTTCCCTGATTTATGGTAATTCTTATAGCAGCCCTATGGAACTAATTCAGTGCTGCTCTCATGTTCATGATTATTTCCAGTATGTGGGGGTAAACAAGTTTCCGTGAGGAGCAGCCCCACCAGTCTCTGAGTTTGTTGGTTAAAGGCAGGTTCTAGTAGAGAGAAATAACTTCTCAGAGTTAAAGGAATGTTTCTCATAGCTTCATTGTAATTCCCAAGAATTTTGCACATTGGGCTCTGCCTTGAATTTGAGCTGGGTTTACTAGGCAGCATCTACTTGTAGTAGCGGTGACGAAGGCCCTTCACTCCTCTCCCACTTCCTCCTCTAGGAAGAGGATTATCATGATAGCATCCATGTAGTCTGTGACCATTTTGTTCTCGGCTTTTAATCCTGCCTTACTAGATTACAGCAGTGTGTGTTGCTAAATTAAAGCAAATCTGAGATGAGAAAGTGAGCATATATTTGTTTCCATTACCCACGATTTCAAATGATGCCTAATTGGAATACAAAACTGAGAGAGGAAAGAAGTCAGTTTGACAGTGATGCAATTTCTATGGAGTCTGATAGCACCCTTTGCTCAGGAGGGTCCTAAGATTGGGTTAGTACTCAATTGTATCATTCTTCAAATTCTTAACAATTCTTTTTACATGGGGCCTTATATCTTCATTTTTCACTGGGCCTCATGAATTTTATAGCCTGATGACATATGACTCTCTCTTGGCCTGCTGTATTTCCTGTACAGTCTTCATCATAGCTGGTGCAGATGAAGCATTCTAATAAACCACCTGGATAGTCTCCTGTTAACCTGTAGAAACTGCCTGCCTTACTCATTGACCAGACAGAACTCATACAAGGGTGTAAATGGAAGAAAAGCCTATTTCCTTAATTAGGACAGTAGTAATTTATTGACTCATGGAATTCTGCATTGCCTAATGTTTACTACTGAGAGGAATGTTGGGCAATTCCAAAGGATCCCATTTATCATGGCTAATTAAACTTGATGGAGAGTGGACTTAGTTGCTACGTTCTGTAAAAAGGGTGAGAATCACAATGTCCACTTCTTGTATAGTATCAGTGCTAATTCTCTATTCACGTAAATGAAGCACAACCACATCAATCCACATCTACCAATTCATCACATCTTCCTCATCAGGGTTTCCTCCCTCACTTCCTCTCCAAATACATCAGAACATTTGTGAGCACCATCCCAACTTCTGTAAGGGTTGCTGTAGGTTCAGCTCTTCATCCTAACAATCCCAACATAGCTTATATACCACCCAGGCAACTTTATCTAAATGATTACATATGGTCGGGGATCCCCAATGGGGGTTGAATAAACAGATCTCAGAGCCTTAGTCAGCATTTTTCAGATTCTATTATTTTAATTAAGGGGGTAAATCCATTCACCTGTTCAAGTAGATTCTAAGGGATAGACATGGGCCTAGTAATCCCCTCCTCCTATCCAAAAGTTGGTAATGAACTTTTATTCCTTAATGAAGAGTCTTCAAAAGCAAAATTAACCAGGTGAGCTGGCTTTTATTTCCTCCTATTATTTTTAATTTTTTCCTCATTGTGTTTAAAGTAGGGAAGTTCCCCATCCCCACTCTCCCAATATAATCCCATATGTAGTAACTAAGCTTATACATATGTCACTGACTTTTGATTTTTTTTTTTTCTTTTGGGGCAGTTCTTCCAAGGAAACATAATGTTCCTAAGATAGGAGAGTGTCATCTAGACCTCATTCACTGTATTACTTACATCAATGGCATGATCCAAGGTGTTATCTCTGGATCATAGAAGAGGAATGTTACAAATGCAGGTGAAAGCCTGTCTAGGCTCACTTGCATTTGTAACAATCCTATTACCTGAAAATGAGTATACCATTGGTGATGTGGAGAGGGGTTGTAGCAGTTACTCCTTCATCATAGGTCTGGCAAACCCTGCCTTAATCCCTGTACTAATGGGTCATCAAAACAGGAAGTGTCTTTTCAAAAGTTTCTAGCCATTTAATGATTATTCATTAACCTGAACCATCCCTTCAATTCCATAATAATTATACACTAAACTTCTGTTAGTGAAAGTGCAATCCTTTAATAAAATACCCTTAATATTTAGTCAGCACCTGACCTTGGTCTACACTTGCATGAATAGTTTTTTTTAACTAATCAATGATTTGAGTCACTTCTAAGAGGACATGAGATTTCTCCAAGAACCCATGGAGGCATGAGAAGGTCATCCAGGGGGAAAAAATTCAATTTTGTATACTTTCCCTCACTACTATCCCCTCAGTTATTAAAGGTTGGGCATTGACAGGCATGCTAGGAAGAGACATAGGATTTCCCAACTTCCATCTGTCCCTGTGCTCCCAGATTTCAGACTATTTCCTCCAAAGTTTAATGGTAAGACTCATCACCCTTAATATCCCTCTGAGCTTTTACCACTTCATAACAGCATTGGGTAGCCAACCATCCTGGAATCCAAGGCTCATTGTATTTTTCTATTACCTCCTCCCACATAGAAAAATAAAACTTTTTACCTGTTATGATTTGGTGGTCTGAAAGACAATCCTGCCTACAGGACCAATCTGAACTCAAAGTACCAGTTTGGGAATCAGACTCACAAGTAAGAGAACTTGTTCAATATGAAGCTTTATCTGTAATTGTACAGTTACAATAATGAGACCTTGGTGAAGTAGGGAAAGGCCCAGGCCCTGCTGTAGAAGTCCAGGTCCTTTGTCACTAAATGTGCCCTTCCCCAACTTTCTGGACTTAGTTTCTAAGTAAAATGTTCAATTGCCTTACTTACACAGAAAATACTTTCTTAATCACAAAACGCCTCCTTTGATATTTTGATAGTGGCATAGGTAACATGATTTTCCATGGAATCAGGACCCTAATATTATAGTTTCCTGGTTTATCACAAGTAATTCTAGACTACCCTTCAAAGACTGCTGAAAACATTTTAAAGAAAAAGTACTCTTCTGCTATCAAAGGCTATTTAATTTATTTTTCAGGATCCCTGAGTTAATATGTTTACAAAAAGACTATACTGGAACACCTGCCTTCTTTGTTTTCAGGGAGCTTCTCACCATACCAGTCACCAGCAGGGAAGAGAATTAACCAAGAGCACCATCCTTTTTCTTACTTTTGAATCTATACCGTCTGTACAGAATTATTTTACACTAGGGGCCCATGCATGGAGATTTATGCACAGGGGGTGGGTCCCTCAGCCCGACCTGCACCCTCTCCAATCTGGGAGCCCTAAGGGGTGCCCTCTCCAATCCTGGCGTTTCTGTCTGTCTTTGCAATCATATGAGCGAACTGTTTGGTTTGGTGCTCACAGAATAATAGAGGTCTTTTTCTTTTTCTTTGTTCCATCGGAGGAGATTTCCTGGAAGTTGCAGATTATCTTTCTTTTAATTTTTCCTGGGCTCTCTGACTTTACTTATGTCTCTCACCTTTGCTTTCCCTCCATCCCCCACTACAACAGTAATTTGCTTCAGGCTCACTTTGCTCTAGTATTTAGAAGAACTCACAACGCAACTGCCATATGATTCCCAGCAATCCTGGTGCTCCCCGTGCTCTTGGTTTCCACTTCTGGTCCAGGGGCTGTACAAACCAAAAGGACTGTGAACTTCAGCCATCGCTAGGCCTGCCTGACAGGACTGGACACTCCAGTGGCATTCTCAGGACCCTGGCCACTCGGTGCCAGCATGTACACACACTGGCCATAGGATCAAAGTGAGCAGGGTCCCGGGGATTCCTGCCGCATTGCCCTGGCTACATGGAGGGCAGGTAGGCATCCCACCCCACCCCTGGCCACTCAGCTCCTGCGCATGAGAGGCCAGGGGAGGGAGAAGCGGGAATGCCCTCCCCCAGCCAATTGGTGCCTGTAGGCATGAGCGCTGTTTACAGGCTTGCCATCTTTGTTGGATTAAATTGCATACTCACTACTGATTGGCTGTGGGTGTCGTGGAGGTATGGTCAATTTAAATATTTATCTATTATTACTATAGATGGTCTATTGATGTGTTTAAGATTGAATATTTAATTTCTACTAATTTTTCTTCTATGTTGAAAATTACATAATTATATATTGATAAGAATTTATGTATACCTTATTAAACACATGATATAATGAAGCTCAAAACCCAGTTCATTCCACCCAATCAATTTCTCTTTAATTCCTATCCACATTTATATTCCTGTTGTCACGGTTACAGTAAAGGCTTTCATAAATTCACACATACCAATGTATTATTTTATAAACTAGTTTTCTTCAACCTTTTCTTCATGTTAGTACAATTCTGATTATTCTAAAATGAGAATGCGACATTAAGTCCATGTTCAACATATTACTTTCTGATCATATTCTAAATACAAATTGAATTCATAGTTGTTATTGTTCTACAAAAACATTATTTGCAGTTTAATGAATGTTTCATTATTTTACACATTCAGTGCTTCAGATATTTTGTTCCATCTTTGATCATCAGATACATTTTTATCCACTAGCCATGACTCACTTGGCAAAACTTCAACCTTGTTTTCATATGTATCTCTACTAATCCTGGAATTGCTTTAATGCGTCTGAATGCAGTTGGAGAAAAACACACAAACTAAATCATTCTGATATTGATCTCTTAAAACTATGACCTTGAAAATTAAGTGTGACTTTAATACTGCACACACAAAACACACACACACAAAAAAAAACACCCACAAAATACAAAAACAAACAAACAAACAAAAACAACCCACCACATTATTTTTTCCATAAGCCATTATTCTCTTTCTCTTATGTAAGATGAATTTATAGGTTATTTTCTCATTTCAAATCTTTCACACATTTCTCTCTGATCTCATTGCCAGCTAATGATCTTGATTTTTATGTCACTGAATGAATTAAAATAATCAGGAGGAGAACAGCTAAGAGTTCTATTGCTCTATCTACTTAATACCAGCATCTGAACTTACATATTATTTATCTTACGATAGAGCATAATATGATAAAACAGTGTTTTCCAACCTTCTTTCTACTCACATATTGAGCCAAATAATGTTTTGTTGGGTGAATAGTGGTGGGGGATGGGAGCTATCCTATGCCTCGTAGGATATGTACTAAATAGTATCAGCATCCCTATTTGAAATCAGTATCTCCCTGATTGCCATCACCAGTTGTGACAATTGAACAAGTCTCCAAACATTGCCAATTTTTGCAAAAATCACCCTCAGTTGAGAAACATTTGCAGAAAAGGAATGTTCCTGGTCTTACCGTCTGCTTGTTCCTTGACTCTCTCTGGCTACACACAGACCCTTTCCTTCTTTTTTACATAATTATTTTTTTTTCCTTTTTACTGGGTCATTTCATAATCACACAAATATGCTATTATTTCTCTCATCTTATAAAAATCAAATATGCAGTTACAAACCTTTACATATCAACTTTTCCTTGCCAGATACCACCAGGGATATTTCATCTCCTTCTTTTTTTTTTTTTTTTTTTTTTTTTTGTTACACATTTTTTTTCAAAAGAATAAAAGAATCATGTAGGCTCACTATCTCTCATTTGCTTATTTCATTGTCTCTTAAATCTCCTGCATACAGAGTTTTGCCTCAACATTTAATTAAGCTTCTCCTCCACTCTTAATAGTTCTTTCTTTTTCTCACATGACTCAATCTATTAGCAGCATCTGATATAGCATGTCACTACCTTCTCTTTCATTTGCCTTTCCGGTTTTCCTATTATTTCTCTACTCGTCTCTCTCTCTCATTTTATTGTTACTGCCTCTTTCCCTAGAACTCTTAATGTTGGAATTCTCGGGTCTTGATACTTGATTTTATTCCCCTCTCATTTTTCTTTACACTTGCTTCCTCAGTGATTTCATTCAATCTCATGGCTTTATATGCAATCTAAATGCTAATGACTCTCAAATTTATATTTCCATGCTATATCCCTATCCTGAATTCCACACTCATAACTTCAATTGCATTTTTTACACTTCCTCTTGAATATTGTGATTATAATGGGCCTATTTCCCCTCAAATCTGTTCCTCACACTCTTCTGCTAAATTCATAACACAGAGGACCTGACTATTAGAGGTTGTGTATTTCAGGGCATCCTAAAAGCTGGCTTCCATTGGAATCAAGCCACAAGAGACGCATGTAGAAAGATGAAAAACAGGAGAAAGGGGGATCAAAGTATTCTCTCAATCCCTCCCTGTCTCAGTGTCATCCCTGAAAGAGTTGTGTTTCTTCCATTACTCTAACTTCTTTTACATAGTCTACTGTAGTTCCAGTTCCCACCGCAACTGCTCTCCTCAGCTCTAGGAATTCAGCCAGCTGGCCTTGTCCCTCCGCCTAAAGGTGGTAGCAGCTTCATATTGTTTCTAAATTTGAGGTTGCCTACCTATCTCCTGATTGGCTTTTTGTAAAGCTACTTTGTCTAACAATTACCTGAATGCAAAGTATTAAAAATGGAATTATGACCCAGCAATTCCACTTTTGGGAATATAGAAGAAAAAAACCTGAAATACTAATTGTAAAACATATATGCACCACTATGTTCATTGCAATTATATTTACAACTAGAGGCCTGATGCACAAAAATTTGTGCCAGAATGGGCCTTCCTTCCCCTGGCTGCCAGCACCACCTTCTCTCTGGCCAGAGCCACCCTTTCCGCTCTGGCCTGGAGCTGCCTTTCTGCCTTCCCATTCTGCCCAGAGGCCCTGAGCAGTTGGGGTGGTGCAGAATACCCCCAGCAGCTTGGCACCTGTGTATGCAAATTAACTCAACATCTTTGTTGGGTTAATTTGCATACTCACTCCTGATTGGTCGGTGGGTGTCATGAAGGTATGATCAATTAGCATGTTACTCTTTCACTAGGTAGATAGTCAAGATTTGGAAGTAGCCTAAGTGCCCATCAGTAGATGAGTGGATAAAAATGCAGTGGTACTTTTATGCAATGGATTATTACCCAGCCATAGGAAACGAAGGAAATCTTAGCCTTTGTGACAACAATGATGGACCTAGAGAGCATTATGCTAAGTAAAATAAGCCAGTCAGAGAATAAAAAGTACCATATGATTTCACTCATATGTTGAATTCGATGAAAAAAAAAATAAGCTAACAAACAAAATAGAAATGGACTCAGAAAACAGACTGATAGCTGTCAGAGGAGAGTGGGTTTGTTGTCTGGGTGAAAAAGCTGAAGGGATTAAGCAAAAAACACCAACCATAGAACCAATAACAGTGTAGTTATTATCAGAGGGGAAGGAGGGAGAGGAAGAAGAGGGTAAAGGGCATAAGAGAGATAAATAGTGATGGAAGGAGACTTACCTGAGATAATGAACACACAATATAATATATAGTTTATGTATTACAGAGTTGTATACCTAAAACCTACATAATTTCATTAACCACATCACCCTAATAAATTCAATAAAATTAAAAAAATTAGATGGTTAAATTTTATTTATTAAAAATGCATAAAAGGAATGGGGTAAATATATCAACCACACACACAAAACATCTATACTAATTATCCTTTTATGAAAATTCTCAATTTCCATTTTCTTGGTTGAGCTTCCACTACTTGAGAAATCATACAGAAAAGCCATAATAAAGATGCCTCCTAATAAATTGCTATTGTCCATCTCCCTGCCCCTGCCATACCTGGTCATGCTTCTCTATCCCATTTGATGAAAATTCAATTTTTTCCCCCCTGTTTCTTGGACCTGCAAGCTTGAACCCAATTTACTTCTCACCATCTCCAATAGAGCCTGAATCACTACTATTTCTCTACCTCCTAAATAACTTTGATACCTAATTGCAATCCATCTTCTAAAATTGACTTCTTACAAATAGTTATGAACACAATATCCATAGTGATCGTTGAACTATACAAGTCAGAGCATGCCATTTCTCTCCTTAGAAACTATCTGGCTCTGCATCTCATTCGCAGGCAAAGTCAAGGGCAGTGCAATGCTTAAAATGCCCACTCGTCCCCATCCTTCCCGGATGCCTTGTTTACATCACCCGGGCGCATAGCTGGTTTAGGCCTTTGCATCAGCTGCTCCCTCTGGCTGGATTCTCTTGCCACAGAATCATGTTTCTGTCAATGCTGGACCCCATACATGACGGTGGTCCCATAAGACCATAATGGAGCTGAAAAATTCCTATATCTAGTGAGTGAGGTAATAGCCATCCAGACATCATAGAACAAGGGTTACTGCATGCTCTTCCTCAGTCTACCCACAGCCATGCCATTTGTTATAAGCTCCTGGGATGTGGGGCTCCATCCAGAGCCTGATGAGCTTCCCATAGAGTCTGCCCTTTGTAAAGCAGTGTTACAACTGGCTCTTAACATTGCCAGACGCCCTTCAACGATAACCATTAGAAAACGTTTAAGAAAAAAGTTTATTACTTACAGACCCTGGAGCATTCAGGACGCACCAGGAGCCACAGAGCCAGGTGATAAACAAAGCTGAGCCTAACCGGTCACACGTGGGCCTGGGCTCCGTGTTTCATTGAGATGGGGTTGGAGGTGGGCCTAGCATTGCCTGGCTGGCTCTTCATTGGTGAGGTTAGAACCTGAGAGCCGGATTTAAAGCGCGGGAAGAGGCGGGCTGGTGCTGCCTAGTGGTGGAGCATCCACTCATGATCCAGGAGGTCACAGTTTGATTCCTGGTTTCAGGCTCTATCCCCATTAGGGGGTGTGCAGGAGGCAGCCAATTAATGATTCTCTCCTTATTGATATTTCTATCTCTCCCTTTCCCTTCCCCTCTCTGAAATCAATAAAAAAACAAAACAAACAAACAAACTTAAAAAAATATTAAAGCTTGAGACGAGAAAAGAACAAGTAGCCCAAATGTTCAGTGACCCCCACTAACCACGGTCTCTGGAGTAAAGGCGCCTCAGTGCGGGGAGGCGGCGGCTGGGGTCTCAGTCCTGAGCTGGGTGCAGGGGGCTCCACAGCCCGCCTGGACAGGATGGCATCCAGCCAGAGCTTACACCAGGCACTGGCATCCCCCCCAAAAAAGCGGGCTGTCAGGGCTCACACATGCTCCCTCATGTGTTCGTGGTGATGCTGGTGTGAACAAACCTTCGGTGCTGCCAGTTCTACGAAAGCCTAGCAGTGGTGGGCTGTACCCTCTGGGTTTATGTCAACGCACTTGCTCCATGATGCTGGCAGAACAAAAGTGCCAGACCACACATTTCTCAGAATTGTATCCCTTTCTTTAAGTGTCACCTGACTGTATATATTTAGTCTCTCATCACTTTTAAGGTTTTACTTAATGCCATTTTTTTTAAGGATGCTTACTACGGTCTTCAATTTAACATTGCAACCTGCCCTATCGATCAGCATTAAAAACTAAATACGGATAGTTGAACACGATAGATATGCTCCCACCCTTATAGTAATAACAATCTACAGGGACACTGAATAATTAATAAGTCATTGCATTATTTTCCCTCTTTCTAAAAAAATCATACAAATGCTTTAAAGTTTGTAGTATTTGGAAGTGCTCAATATGAATCAATAGGTGATGTCACTCTCTAAAAGTAATGTGACTATTAAAAAAAAAAAAAAGCCTAGCTGGTTTGGCTCAGTGGATAGAGTGTTGGCCTGTGGACTGAAAGGTCCGGGATTTGATTCTGGTCAAGGGCAAATGCCCAAGTTTGGGTCTCAATCCCCAGGAGGGGGCGAGCAGGAGGCTGATAATCTATTGCTCTCATCATTAATGTTTCTATCTCTCTTTCTCCCTACCTCTCTGAAAACAATAAAAATTAAAAAATAGATATTAAAAAATAAAGGTAATGTGACCTTAGACTGCTTCTGTTTCATTTCTGGAACAAGATTTTTATAGTCTAAAAGCACATACTCAAGATTAAGATAGAACTGAATTTAAATAAAAGTTCTACCAAACACTGGCTACTCTGCATCTCTCCATCTCAGGGTTCTCATCAGCAAAATTGAACTAGTAATAATAAATTATATAAGTTAAAAGATTTGCCCAATACAAACTAAATATTTGAAAATGGCAGATATTCAAGTGAAAAATAATCATTGTCACTTATTATTGTTAACTTATTCTGTTGATTAAATTTATAATTGACTGAGAAAAACTAGATCTTATTTTAAAATAGCAAATATGATAATTAAGTATGAAAACTGGATGAAGAAACAAGGTGTGGGTTTTTTAGAAAGGAAAAAAAATTAGAATAAAGTTAAGGAAAATTACATTTAAAATTAACACCTACTATGTGGTATTGCTTAATAGCATCACACTTGATCTATATGACAAGCCTTAAAAGTATATATGAATCATCACCACAATTTCACAAGAAAACTGAGGTGGCAAATTAAACAATTTGCCAAGGTTACAAAAACCAGAGAATTGGAATCAAATCTGTAAATCATGTTCTCTAATATCTAATAAAATATTTATGCTAAGTATGACATTAAAAATAAATAGTTTGACGCAGCTGGTGTGACTCAGTGATTGAGCATGGACCTATAACCAGGAGGTCATGGTTCAATTCCCAGCCATGTATCATGCTTGGATTGCAGGCTTGATTCCCCAAAGGGGTTTATGCAGCGGACAGCCAATCAGTGATTGTCTCTCAATATTGATGTTTCTATCTCTCTTTTTCTCTCTTCCCCTCAGAAATCAATATATATATATATATATATATATATATATATATATATATATATATATTTTTTTTTTTTTTTAAATAAACACTGTTTTAATGGAGGTCCTAAATAAAATGAAGTTACTATCCCCCTTTTAAAATGTATTACCAAATATTTGTATTTTCTAGACATGCATCATAATTTAGATAGACATGGAATGATATGCTAAGATATGATTGTAAAATAATTGGCAAAAAGAGAAAAAGAATACAGGAAGCAAGTATTGTAAAACCAGTGGTATTTTTTGGATTTGGGTGATGATTAAATGTAGATTTATTGACTTATTTAATGTGAGTATAAAAATATGATAAAAGTAAAACAAGAAAAGAAATATTATATTTTAAAGAAATAGTACAATGTATATTATTATATATAGAATTATATAATAAAAGAGAAACATGTAAATTGACTATACCTCAACTACACTCACCAGCCAATCAAGAGTGAGTATGCAAATTAACCTGAAAAAAACATGGTAGGTTAATTTGCATACACAGGAGCTGGGCAGAGAGTGGAGCAGCTTGAGAAACTTGGCTCCCCAAGCAGCCGGATGGAGAGCAGAGAGGGAGAGCTGGTGGTTTGGAGGACTTTGCAGAACAGGAGGCCATGGGATGGAGACAGAGCAGGAAGGGAAAACCCATAGCTCAGGGAGAACCAGGAATTCTGGGAGTAGTAGTTCCGGTGGCAGACAGATCTCCTAGACACTAGAGCAAAGTGAGCCCGGAGCAAGTTACTGTTGTGGTGGAGGATGGAGGAGAAGCAAAGGTGAGAGACATACGTAAAGCCAGAGTGTCGAGGAAAAATTAAAGGGAAGATATCCTAAAACTTCCAGGAAATCTCCACCAATGAAGTAAATAAAATAAAATAAAATAAAATAAAATAAAATAAAATAAAATAAAATAAAATAAAATAAAAAAACCTCTATTATTCTGTGAGCAACAAACAAAACTGGGTTGGGGTCTTAGACAATTTGCTCATATGATTGCAAAGACAGACAGAACTCCCGGATTGGAGAGGGCTCCCCTGAGGACTCCCAGAATGGAGAGGGTGCAGGTCAGGCTGAGAGTCTCCCCCCGCCCATGTATGAATCTTCATGCACTGGGCCCCTAGCAGTACTACTAGTAGTAGTATATTTGACATTTGATGAAATAAGATTAAGTCTAGAATCTGTTCATTCAAGGTAGCAAAGACCCATATTACACAGATGATATATGTAATGAGTAATTACACTGAAAGATGTGCTTATTTATATTTTTAATTACACGATATCTTTCCTTTGCTATCCTTAACTTATGGTATTAAACTTATATAAATATACATTGTATCTCAGGATCTATAATCTAAATAGTGTATATCTATAATAAGATAATTACAAGAAGAAAGGATCAATGTATATTGCTATCATGCACAACCATTATTCATTTAAATTTTGTTTTTGTTTTACATCTCCCTCAATTGTTACAAACAAATAACAGTTTAAAATAATATGGTTAAAGTTAAATTTCAATGTGCTTATTAATAAACCAGAGAATAATAATTCAGGTTGCTCTAAACTTTACAAAAATTATCTACATAACGACCATTATGATTTTCAACTTAAATTTTTTGTCCTTAATTATTTTTAATTTTTATAGATTTAGCACTTCTAATATTACTTATTCATTTATTTACTTAAGTGACATTATGAAACATCCTCAGCGGATTCTTGCTTACAAGACATAAACTTAATTTATTCTATTGTACCCTTTTGTGCCATCAAGACTGTGAGTTTTGTAATTTCCTGGACTAAAAGATATCTGTTTACATGGTAAAATGCCAGGTCATATAAAATATTACCTGTATTCAGTTGCATTTTTGTTTTTTGTTGCAATGAGTTATTAGATATCTTATTAGATATCTGTATTATATTTCTATCATTTAAATATTTGATTAAAATACCTACTTTACCGGACATGTTAATGGAATGAATATGTAAACATGCAATCCAATTTTGGAATTAGGATAATAAAAATAATTTTGCAGCTATTTTTCATTTATTTTCTGCTACACAAATGTAAATACACTCTTGCATTTTGTGTTTAGAATTCTGTTCTTCTTAGTAGATAGCATGTTATTAAATAATCTATTTTTTTTATTCCAGACAGTGTATATTTGGATGTTATTTCTTCCATTTTCCAGTCAGTTCTGAATCTATTCCTAACTTTTATCCCCAGTTTCTTTATGAAAATCCAAGTAATTATAGAAAAGGTAGAAAAAAGTGAATGATAAAACATAGTGTTTTTAGGTGCAGAAATGAAGACCTGGGCTTTAGTTAAATGAAGCTGCCTTTCTGACTGAAGCCCCAAATCAGAAATCACAGACGTTCAAGTAATCATATCTCTTACTGAATTGTATTTGGAACATTTTCATTGATGGCCATGTCAGCATGTTAATGTTTGAATGTTAATGTAATGATAGAAATACCTTAGAATCCTAAATGGCCAAAACATATTCTAAAGGGAGGCAATGATTTTTTTAAATTGCAAATTCCTCCCATGAATTCTTTCAGAAAAAAATGAGAAGAATTTCGTTGTGAAATCCCTTTAACTGTAAAATAACTGAGTGGGTCCAACACTGTTTGTGGTGTTATACAAAGAAAGATCCCAGATGAGCTATCTCATTATATCAATAATTCCAGGAAAATACCAATCATAGATCATGGGTTTGTGTAAAACAGCATGAATTATGGGAAAGAAAAGAACTTGTGCATGGCTCCTCACATTGAGGGTCTAGATATCAATATATATCAATCTATCTATCTATCTATCTATCTATCTATCTATCTATCTAGATAGATTGATTTCAGAGAGGAAGGGAGAGGGAGAGGAAGTTAGAAGCATGTGATGAGAGAGAATCATGTCCCACGTCCCACACTGGGGATGGAGCCCACAACCCTGGTATGTGCCCTGACCTGGAATTGAACCGTGACCCTAGTTCATAGGTTGATGCACAACACACTGAGCCACACAGGCTGTGCTAGACATGAATCTTGATAAGCTCTTGTTTGTTAAGGGATCTGTTTACCTGGGTGAGTAGAATGTGGCTTCTGAAAATTGAAGCTGCAGGAATGTCCTGGTAAATGATTTACTGATATGCAGTTTTCCCTTTTCTAAGCAAACATTTTTTGAAACAATTAGTTTTCACACAGAAATCTTCTTTCTTTTTATTTTTTCATGTAACACCAGAGACTCAGTGTTACATGAAATTCCGCTCGGGTAGGGTCCTTAGTGGCTGCCTGCTGCTTTCCTTCCATTCTGTGCCACCCCCTAGAGGTCAGTGCACGTCATAACAACCAAACTCTGGGTCTCCTGGTCAAACTCCCTCGGGAACACTTTGCATATTAAGTTTTTATAGATAGATAGATAGATGATAGATAGATAGATAGATGATAGATAGATAGATAGATAGATAGATATAGATAGATAGATAGATAATTTTTATTTCCTTTCATTTATGGAAGCAGCAAATATTTTCATTCTAAGAAATAACTTTTGCACAGTAAAATTTCAAGCAGGGGTAGGTAGGAAGATGAATTTGAGGATAAAGGCCTATGCAAGCAAATCGAAATTTAACCTCCAAAGGCCTTACCTACAAAAAGAATGATTTTGGAATTGGTGATCTTCAAGACCCCTGGGTGAGATTCATGGAGTGGTAAATGTATGGTGCATTGATCAAGCCCGTCTCCGAATAATACTTTCACTTCACAATGTTTTATAGCACACCCAATAGCCAACTTCAGAAAGTCTGTGAAAGAGTGATGTGCAAATGTGTAGAAGGTAAACTTGACCCAGGTTTCTCAATTCTTAGTTTGAAGAGCTGTATCATGTTAACACTGAATATCAGTTTTCAGTACCTGCTAATCATAATATATGTTGTCTCAATTATCTGAAGTTAAAACGTTTAGGTAGGTGAAAGATTGGTAGACTTTTTCTTGTAAAGTGTAAAATGGAAAATGTTGTAGGCTTTGTGGGTTACATGATCTCTTGAAACTGCAAAATTTTGCAATTTTAGTTCCAAAGCAAGCACAGGAAAAAAAATGTAAATAAATGTGCATGATGGTATAAAACATTTTTTTATTTCACTTTTAAAAGCATTAGGTAGAAGTTAGCATTGCCCTGTGGAGTATAATTTGCTGAGCTGTTTAAATTAATATGGTGCCATATTATAGTTTCCACATATTTTCGTTACCAAAGACATAAAAATTGTACAGTCCATTTTCATGTCATATCTATATATATAAAAGCTTAAGTGACTAAACGACTGAATGACCCGTTGACTGGTTGCTATGACATGTGCTAATAATCAAGGGACAGACGCTCAACGCAGGAGCTGCCCCCTTGAGGTCAGTGTGCTCCCGCAGTAGGGGCGCTGCTCAGCTGACCAATGGGCGCCAGATGCTGGGGAGCACAGCTGGGGCAGTGAGAGCCTCTATGGCAGTGCTAAGGGGCACTGGCAGCACTACAGGGCAGCAGCAGGCTCAGTGGGGCCTAGGATGAGCAGGAGGAGCTCCTCCCCGGCCACCTGGCTTCACCACTACTACATCCCTCAGGGAAACCAGCAGTCCATATCCTGCAAGGGGTCCCTGATTGCCAGAGGGCGCAGGCCAGGCTGAGAGACCCATTAGTGCATGAGTCCATTTATAAATATATGCATATTTATAAAATATACGTATATAAGCTCTAACCAGTTTTCCAGTTTTGCTCACGGATATAGCACTGGCTCCAGACCAAAGGGTCCCAGACTTGATTCCGGTCAAGGGCATGTACCTTGGTTGTGGGAATATCTCCAGTAGGGGTGTGCAGGAGGCAGCTGATTGATGTTTCTCTCTCATCAATGTTTCTAACTCTCTATCCCTCTCCCTTCCTCTCTGTAAAAATCAATAAAATATAATATATATGTATACATATACATACACATTAACATATATATATATATATATATATATATATATATATATATATACTTATATCCACCAAATAAGTGTACATGTATACTAGAACTCAATAAAATAGTGCTTCATCTGGCACTCAGACTTTTCTTTGACCTTTTTTATCCATAATAACTAATAATAATCTTATAGGATTTTTATGATGATTAAAATAATGCTAAAATGTATAAATTAATCGAAAATATTTTACGTATTTTTACATAAATCATTTGAAGTGATTGAGATCAGTGACTTTTGAGGGTCTTAATGTAGCTTCCATTCATTTTTGATATGTAAATTGTGGAGAGAGGTATTTTTACCTTAAATATAATTTCTTAAAAATAGGAATGTAAAAATTACCTAATTGAATATGGTGCTAAAGTTTCTCTATTTGTGGACATTTGGAATTTTCTACGGCATGCTATTTCTTTTGGGAAAAACAAAACAAAACAAAACAAAAACTCAAAGTAATCCAAATAAGTAAACAGTCGTAGTTTTTTTAAGATATCTTTTTCATATAATGTTAAACAATAAATGCTCTAAAAATGCCAAAAGTTTTTAAATTCATGTATGTGTGTGATTTATATCATATAATTCATTGGGTCAGACTTTCTGAGAAGCCCACAACAGGAAGTTATTATTGGTTGCTCAAAACACTTACGAGAGGAACTTCCTGTTAATCACTAAAGAGAGGAAGCAGGTGTAATTATAGGGAGTCTTCAGACAGTGACCGGGGTCGGATCCCTGTGAAAGGAGGGCTAGAAAGGAGGCCTGGGAGAAACGAAGTCCAGCCTGCAGCACATTTCAGAAAGTTTTGTCCGGACCAACAGAAGTCCCCAGTTCAGAGTATTCTGCAGGAAGATTCCCACGGTTGCTGCGATGTGTACACCACTAGTAGCCTCGCTCTTGGCCAGGAGTAGCCTCATAAAACCTGAGGGGCAGCCAGGGTAGCTGCCCGTCATCTGTGTCCCCTGAACAGGACTTCGAAGTGGCCACCACAGGAATCAAATATTTGTTTGAAAAACAAACAAACAAACAAAACCATGAGATTATTACCTTTAACGCCTGTTAGATGTGTTATGTTTGATACGTTCTTAAATCTTGAATCATATATATATATATATATATATGCACTACAGTATGTATATGTGCATGGAGATATTTAATGCGAATGCTTCAATAGTATTAACATTGATTCTTACATAATCCTAATTGAACTTTTAAAAATCCACTTGAAAGGAGAAAATAAAATATTCTGCTTTAATTTCACTAGTAGATTTTTTTGATGTTTTGTAATCATAATGCTAAATTTGTGCTGTTCTCAGAACTTTAATTAGGACACTGAATTGTACTAATAGCCATTAGGTACTTCTTAATTGAAGGCACATCATATGTCTGATGCGGCAGTACTAATTGATGTAATTAAATTCTAATATGCATCAGTAGTCTAATTTTAAAAAGTGAATAAAAAGCAGATACAAATAAGTCAGTTCTTAAAACTGCATAGCTGTAAAATACATAAGTATATTTGCCTTTGTAACATACACATTTGTTCAGAATGGACAACTGATGAATTATTTCAAATTGATTTCACCAGATAATCTGAAATAGAAAGTAAAAAGGATCGGTCATGTGATTTCAAAAGGAAGAGTCATAAAGTGCTAGAAGAATGCTTTTCTTTATTATAAATTCTTATGTAGGACAAACCCTGTGAGAGTAAATACATTCCTTATTGTAATAAGTTTGGAGTGAAATTGCAAGCCACTTGAATATTATTGGTATTCAAGCAGGAGGTGAATCAGCGGTGAGTTCCTGCCCCTGCTCACACAGTCTCTAAAATCAGCAAAAACACTATTTTTTTTTTACATGTTTAAAAATGCTCCTGGATTTGGCTCTCAGACCTTATTTATTCCATGTACTGCATCATAATTTTAGAATAGAGTAATTTTGATTATACATTTTATCTCAATCTTTCTACTGAAATAAATAACTGAAATTAATAATAGGATGTGTATTTGTTTAATTAAATTATGTAGACCTAAAACAGAAAAGTAAATTATAAATTATTTTAATTTCCTTATTCAGGAATTCTTAAAAAAACATTTTATTTTAAAAATTAATTCAAATAGACATTTTTATTGAGATGCAAACTGAGATTATGAGTAGAAATCTCAATATCAGTCAATTTGGTTCAAAATCATTCAGATCACTGAGTACACACATGAGAAACTTTTTCTCTGTTACTCAATGTTCAGAACCTTGAAGATTTGCCTATCTAGATATAGGCTCACAGCGGGCTTCATGCTTGTGTGACCTGTGCAGCCACACAGGACTTCATGTGCATAATGGTCTCTGCTTGGTTTAACATTCTGCTGTTATATCATGAAATTCTTAATAGTTTTTGAACAAAGTGAAACCCTCATTTTTCATTTTGTATTGGGCTCTGTAAATTATGTAGCTGGTCCTGTATGAGCCTAGTTTTTTTTTGTTTTGTTTTTTTAATTTTCATTGCGTTTATTCAGCATTTTGATGTTGGCCTGACAGTGGCTAATAAAATCACATGGGTTTCAGGTGTCCTATTCTACATCACATCATCTGTATATTACACTATGTGTTCTCCACTCCAGGTCAAGTCTCCTTCTATCAACAGTGTTTTCTTACAACCAGAGATTTTTATTTTTTATTTTTCATTCTTTACCCGAGGGTATTTTTCCATTGATTTTGGAGAGACTGGGAGACGGAGGGAAAGACAGAGAGGAATATCGATGTGAGAGAAACAGGTAGATTGGTTGCCTGCTGCACTAGCCCCAACCAGTACTGGGGTCAAGGAGGAGCCTGCAACTGAGATACTTGCCCTACTGGGATCAAACCTGGGATCCACAGGCTGACTAAAGACATAGAATGTGTTTTGCAAACTCAAAGGGAGAATTTTAAAGGGTATATTACTTTGCAAAGGTAGTAATTAAAAAAAAAAAACTAAGATGATACAACTGTTCTTAAAGCCATTCAATATTGTTAATTTTGGAAGTGACCATTTCATTCACAGTGTTTGCAGAAAGAAGCACTGTTCATTTACTTTGCTACTGCACTTTGGACCATTGACAACAATGTATTTCAAAAGGAGGTCTTTAACCATTTTGGACATTACTAAAAGATATTAGTTCTCTCACAGCTATTTGGAAAGAATACATATTTTTATTTGATTTGTAAAAATATCAAAGTGGTTTTAAACTCTTCAGCATTTTGATCTTGGTCTGAACAATTTATTGGAATCCAAAAATCACCAAGCACCACACAAAATAACCTTGTCAAACTTAGTATTACCAGTGACTTGTGAAATTCTGGAAAAAGTAAAATGATCCCTTATAATGACCAAGATATTTGAAAATTAAAAAAAATAATAAAGCATGCTTATGCCTAGATATTACTAAATTAAAAATAAATGCATATCATAAACCATCAGTACAATTACTGAGTAGAGCTATCTCAGAAGTTGGTTGTTTTCCTATTATTAATTATTTATGAAGTATCATTTCAAAGAGGTAACTTCAGGTGAATAAATCAATCCACTAACACATTAATGAGTTCAAGTCAGAGCAATAAAAAGATGTTGATAGAAAAATAATTTGAGGCCAGAAAAAAAATTAATGTTGGTGATGTTTTATTGTTTTTGTTTTTCACTTTAAAAAAGTGATTCAGAGTTTTATAGAAAAAAAGCATATAAGCATATCAGAGTTCCCAAATACCTTCCAAATTTTAAAAGAAAAAAAAAAGTTTAAATTCAATAAGAGAAGTAAAGTAATTCATAGGCATATTTTAATTATGGGAAATCTAGGATACAGATTGGAATTAAACAAATGTTTAAAGTAGACTGGACATAGGATTTTCTCTTTAAATAGAACAGTCTTTTCAATAAGTCAGGGATTTTCACAATTTTCTATTTTTCTAACACATTTTTATAAATGCCAGAAGCAGAGACAAATTACAGCTAATTTGGTGGAATCTGGGCTGACTCCACAGAGGACAGTTAGAAAATAATTACATTAAGCTGAGCATGTGCAGAATTCCTGCAAATTTCAATGCAGCAGATAAAACAATAAACAATGTTAAACAAAGATAGCATGCTGAGACACTATGTATGTATTATCTATTTAACAAAATAGTTCTCTATTAATTTTAATGTAATAAAATTTCACTTTAAATAGAACTCTAATAGAGCAATATATTTCACTAAGATAACATTAAAAATGTAGCAAAAAGTTGAAAAAAAGTATCTGTAATCATGCCTTCCAAATACACCAAAATGGGTTTATATAATACTAGACTGCAGACTAGTATCCAAGCATTGAAACTTTTCATTAAAGAAAATCCTCATAAGCTCTTAACCTTGATAATGTTTCAGAAAGGGATAATATCTTAGTCATCAGAACAACTCCTGAAGTCACTGAAAATATTAGTTGAAGAATTTTAAAAGTTACATATTTTTTCCTCCTCAAGGAGACTATCAGTGTGCAACCCATGCCTATGTTCCTATGTATGGTGATAGGAGACTTCCTATCACTCACTGCATGGCTCTGCATTACCACCAGAACCATTTTTTTTCTTTTTACCCTACACCCCACATATTTTATTTAATATATATGTGTTTACTTATTGATTTCAGAGAGGGAGAGAGAAGCATCAATGCTGATAGAGCATCATCGATCTGCCGCCTCTTGCATGCCCCTACTGGGATTCAAGTTCATAACGCTGGCATGTGCCTTGACCGAGAATCATGACCTCCTGGTTCATGGGTTGACACTCAACCACTGAACCACACGGACTGGGCTCCATCCCACATCTTGAAAGGTCTTCTTGAATGCTTGTGCTCTGATGAGCAAGCAGCCATATTTTCACAGAAAACTGGATCTTGGTGTACCTGGAAAGCATTACCTCCTGAAAGCCCTCTCAGCAACAGGGTCCCTTTTTGTTCACTCTAGATTCATGAACCCAGTAATGACCGAGAGGATGGGTATATAGGCTTCTTGGTTTTACTTTGCAGCTGCCGGTTTGTTGTTCGTCTGCAAAAACAAACAAGCAAATATTGCCAATAAAATTTGCCCACTTCCTGCTATGACATTTATATCAAACTTTCCACCCTTGAGTTCCCTTTCAAACCTTTTGGGGGTCTTTCCAATATGACAACTTTTGCTTTGGCTTTTAAGCAAAAGTTGTCATAGCCTCCTGACTGAAAAGCCTGTCATCATTCTGCATTACTTTCGCCTCTAACTTATAATGCTTCAAACACTTACCCCTTCGTTTCTTGCCACCACATCTGTAATAATTTTCCTTGTGCCTTATTTTGAGAACAATTATTTCTTGTGATTTGAAAAAAAAAAATAATTTGAAGTATCTTTGATCATCTCTCCTGACCATTTCACTCATCATAGCTTGTTCAAGACCCAAGCTAGTAAATAAAAGTTTTGGCCTCTTAAAGATTGTCAATCTATATACTTCACTATCTTTTCTCTCTCTTAGTATTCTCATTACTTTCTTACTCATTCAGGAAGAAATGCATAGTCCATAATTATACTTACCTGAAAGGTAGGTTTTTAAAAAAGTAAATTTTTGTTGAATGTATTTGTCCAATGAGTAACATTTTCTCAATAGACAAGTACATTCAACAAAAAATTACTTTTTAAAAAATGTTGCCAAATCCAATGGTTTATTTTAATAATTTTCACATTTATTTCTCCCAAGGAACTGTGAATGTAGCCCTTACTTTAGACTCTGAATCTATGTCAGGGTACCTAATTTAATTCCTAGATGTACTTTTCATCAAATGCAGTGAAACAAGTGTGATTGGTTAGTCATTCCAGTTCAATCCAATCCTAATATTATCTGCCTATGTTGTACTGAAACATTTTTCATATTCGTAAGTTTTAGCTTTCACCATTCTGTAATATCTATTCTTGACATGTTTGTTACATCTCTGGGAATATACCAGCTGTTCATCCTCTCAGAACAATATCTAGACCCTTCTAAAAGTCTGTAACTTTTGAGACCAATGCTTCTTTTCTAGTAGAATATCTTAATGTAAAATTTTGCAATATAACGAAAGAAAACCACCAAAACATTTAGGAAGGATGAAGCATTATTTCTACTATTTGTGATGAGGACACAATAAAATCAGATGGATAAATTTGCACTGTTTTCTTCTCAGTTTCAAATATGAAATGGCAAAGAATTGTTATTTGCATTCAAATCTCTACTTGCCAGTAACTCAAAGAAAATTTCCCTAATTTACCATTGACATCAATTCATATATCTTTACAAGACTGATTTAACCAGAAACTATTTTTAATTTAAACTGAGAGGAGCTAAAAATCCACATATCACTTCAATTCAATATGTTGAAGCGCACTGAATTGTAGTCATTTGTTTGAATATATATTCAAGGCCATTTCAAAGCATGTACAGCTGTAGAAACAAAAGGCTTGTCTGAGACTGCCTTACTTGTTAACATTTTAAGTGGCTTGAGAATGGTAATTAAAACCTCAATTTAGTTCAGTTTGAAGAATCTTGAAAGGTGACATTAATTATGCTCTGACCATGATGACTTGATTTCTATTGGAAGTTTTTAAGATAATTTTCAGGGCATGACAAAATACATTTGAGAGAAAAAAGATCTCAAAGTTTAGAACGTTATGCTATCCCCCTAAGTCCAAAAATCCTTATTTGTTGTATTTTCAAGTTTCTCATATGTTTTTTATTGGACTTTTCCCTAAATTGATTTTTAAACTATTTTTATTGATTTCAAATAGGAAGGGAAAGGGAGAGAGAGAGAGATAGAAACATCAATGATGAGAGAGAACCACTGATCAGCCTCTCCCTGCATGCTCCATAATTGTGATCTAGCCTGCAACCCAGACACGTGTCCTGACCAGGAACCGGAATGCAACCTCCTGGTTCATAGGTCGATGCTCAATCATTGAACAACACTGACTGGGCTAAATTGATTTTTTTTTAATACCAGGGCCATCAACATAACTTCTTATGTTCTATTCTCTAAGCTACTGTTTTGATTTTTAGATTGACAATTAGCATGGATTTATTTAATGAGGCTGTGTATTAGAAGTCATGGTTGGCTACCATGATTTCCTGCTGGAATTCGTGATTTACTATTTTAAAATTAAATTCAATTGCCCACATAAAAATCTTAACTACTCTAAATCTTACTAAAATAAAATATAAAGTCTTCCTCAACAATTAATATCATAGATTAGTTCTAGGATGTTTTCAAAGAATTACAATTTTATTTTTATAAGAGAACATGTTAATTGTATATTTTTTATTTTCTCAGTATATTTTTATTGATTTCAGAGAGGAAGGGAGAGGGAGAGAGATATTGAAACATTAGTGATGGGAGAAAATCATTGATTGGCTGCTTCTTGCACACTCCACACTGGGAATTCAGACCACAACCCAGGCATATGCCCTGACCAGGAATCAAATCATGACCTCCTGATTAATACATCTAGGCTCAACCACTGAATCATGCTAGCTGGGCTGGTATATTTTTTCATTATTACTCTTGTGTTCTGTTCTGTTTTTTTGTTTTGTTTTGTTTTGCCTTCCTCAGATATCCTCTTTTATAAGCAAATGTTAGGAAAGTAAGCACTTCCTAGAATGAAGACATAAAAATGAACATTGTCTGATTTGACCAAATATTTTTATGCTGAGTTAATGGAAGACAGAAAGTAGGGGAAAACTGCAAAATGAATTCAAGAACTCCAATGAAAGAGGTGTCTAAATATGTCAGTGTTTTAATGTTAAGTTAACCTTTCATAGTAAGATTCCAAACAACGCTAAATAGGGGGAAGAAGCCTGGCTATAAATAACAATTTCAGTACATATGATGTTTAGAATGTTGGGTCAGAGATCAGCATACATGCAGATTGTGAGTTAGACAATAATGATTAATCATATGAATCTTAACTTGTAATGTTATTGTCCATCTACACTTGCAGCAAGAAGACCTTGGGGAAAAAAGGCTCTCTGAAGCAAAGCAGCAATATCAGGTATGCACTGATTCCTCTGATTGTTATTTAGAACAGATCAAAATGCCTTTGAAATAAGAGAAATCTAGAAATATTAAAATTATTAAGTTGGTATACACATCTCAAAAGGGAGTTAATGAGAAATTGACTAAGACTAAGTAATAGGAGAAAGCAGACCCAAAGGTCTAATTTGTTTTTTGAAATTGATGGCATCCATTTAAAGGTTTAAGAAAAAGTCCATATTGCTAAAAATTGCTTTATATTTTTAATTCAATTTATCTATGTCTGAATTTTTTTTACTTCTAAATCTAAGATGAGTTTTTAAAAGTTATCTCACATTTGAATTATCTTTTACATTTTATTTTTCTCTGCCTATCAAACTATATATAACGCCCAGCCGATATACAAATTTCACCTATAATATTTTGTGATACAATATGACAATTAATCAATAAATTTGTGTTACAGCAAACACAAGATAAAAGTATAAGATATAATACACACAAAAGAAAAATTAAGCACAATTATGATCAATATACTGTCCCTTAAATATTTTCAATTTTTTGTACTTATATACCTCTTCCAAAAAGAAAAAATATATATATATATATCAATGCTGAATAAAAAATATATATATATCAATGCTGAATACACAAAATAACGCTGAATAGATAACAGATTAAATTTACCTGCAAACAATCAAAAGCAATGTAAGTCTAATTCCTATTTTGTCTTAACCATAAAACTTTGAAAATGTTCATAGCACATGTTGAATTTTTAAATCTATAATGAATATATATTGCAGTATTACTATTATCATTTTGAAAACTTAGGGCATTTTAAAGTGACCTTTACTGATATATAATTACATTAAAATATTTGGAAATTTTAAGTTATTTTGTATGTTACAGAATTTACCAGGCTACCAAAAAATATGCAGGAATACCCGAGATACAGAAAAATCCATTTATTTTCAGATGTTTCACATGTACTAGGACAGTGACTCAGGACAGACTGTATCTCTCCAAATTCTGTGCAAACAATATGGAGAAAGCTCTTCCTTTATATGCTTTTGGTTTCTTTGTGCCCTCAAATGTGGATGGAATTCTGGACCTTTCCTGGGCTTTGCAAAAAGCCCCCTGTGTGTTGGGCTGTGGGCTGTGAACCATGCCTAAAGGCCTAGCCTGGTGTCAACGCTGATAACCCCCTCTGGGGGCTGTGTATTGTTCACAGTTTATGGCCTCTGTAAAATGGGAGGATTCAAGTAAACAGGTCTTGCAAGGCCAGATAATTAAGTGACTAGACTATAGGCTAACTGGAATGTGCATTCAGGTGGCTAGCACAGATTCAGAAAAATGTCTTATTTTCCCAACATGTGCACATTCTTTAAATAGGATTCTAGTTTCCATACAGATTTGGTGTGATTTTTACATACAAATATGGTAAAATATTCAGAAAAAAATATTTGAATAGATCATCCTTTTTCCTTAGGGTCCTCTCTCTCTCTCTCTCTCTCTCTCTCTCTCTCTCTCTCTATATATATATATATATATATATATATATAGAGAGAGAGAGAGAGAGAGAGAGAGAGAGAGAGGATATATATATCCTTGAAGTTCTAGGACAAGTACACATATTCTGTTCTAATTATGTACTTCTAAGTGTTGATAAATAATTCATAATGCAACCAGTAGACTTGATTCTTCTTACTTTGCATTTATAATAATAAATTTGTGTCAGTGTTTGCTCCAAATTTAATGACAAATTATTTCATTTTTACTTTTACTCTTAACTTTGAACTTAATATTGTGTTTATGTGATAACTTTTGGGGAAATACACATCTATTTTCTATCATTTAATGCTACACAATTGAGAGAAACAAGATTCAAACAGCATTAATTACAATACAAACAAATTTAAATATACCGTATTTTTCGGACCATAAAACGCACCGGACCATAAGACGCACCAGTTTTTAGAGAAGGGAAATGAAGAAAAAAAGATTCTGAAACAAATAGTGTCCTAAAATATTTTATGTGCATTAAAACCCAACATCACAGTCATAAACACATGTAATCAACCCTGTAAAGTAAACAGCAGCATTTAGAACCATTTTAGAGCCAGGCAAGCACACAGAGACCACACAGAGCCAGGCAAGTAAAAAAACTTTTTTTTAAAAAGTATATGTGTAGGCTATATTTGGACCATAAGACGCAGGGACTTTTTCCCCCCACTTCTGGGGGGAAAAAAGTGCGTCTTATGGTCCGAAAAATATGGTAAGTGATGGAAATGTATTCTTTGTTTTTACATATCTAAATGTAATCCATATTACTTGGGTTATTTCATTTTTTTCATATTTTTAAATACAAGCTATTGCAATAACCTATTTGGAATATATTTAATGAGCAATTCATCTTAATACACAGTCTTATATATAAGAGGCTTCACCAGCTACAGAGAAACAAAATAAGGATTTCAGTTTATAAAAATTTCATTATATCCTCTTTCAGACACACTTTTTGAAGGCACATTATACACATTTTTGAAAAACTGATTATACATTTTCAGTAGGGAGAAAGCTGGGTATGAACTAAACTGTAAGAAAACTATGTTTTAGTAATTGGAACTCCTTGAAACAGGATTAAGCTCTCACTTTTTTGCTCATATGGGCACAGTCTAAATATAGATATACCTGTAGATTATATTGATAGATATAGATGATATAGATATAGATATAGACATAAATACAGATATAGAAGTAAAGCAATGTTATAAAATATTCCAAATAAACATATAATACTTTAAAATCTAGGTTGAGTTTTGAAAGTTAAATTTTCAACCAATCAAAGCAGAGAGGATTTTAATTTAATTTATAAAAATTTGCCCAACTGA
Organism: Pipistrellus kuhlii; assembly: GCF_014108245.1. NCBI lineage: Eukaryota > Metazoa > Chordata > Mammalia > Chiroptera > Vespertilionidae > Pipistrellus > Pipistrellus kuhlii. Next base: position 39,835,352 of record NW_023425584.1, read on the forward strand.
TGTGGTTGAGCATCAACCTATGAACCAAGAGTTCACCCTTGAGATTCCTGGTCTGGGCACGTGCCCACATTGTGGGCTGGATCACCAGTGTCAGGTAGACAGGAGGCAGCCAATCAATGTTTCTTTCTCATCATTGATGTTTATCTCTCTCTCTCTCTCTCTCTCTCTCTCTCTCTCTCTCTCTCTCTCTCTCTTTCTTTCCTCTCTGAAATCAATAAAAATATATTTTAATAAATCATCACATATCATCAAAAAGGTTTTCTTTTAAAATATGAAATGTTTCTTTTCTTCTTGTTTTTAATCAGCATAGAAAGCAAATACTTATACACTCAAAATTCTCCTTTTATCAATATATGTATTTTGATTTTTCATTGTTGAAATAATATGTAATTTGAGTTAGAGGTTATCCTAGTATGGAAAGGTATTTTTTTCAAGGCTATGCCACCCTTATCTTATGCCATTGTATCTTGCATACAATATAATCAAAGAAATATGGCTGCTGCTGATGAATTTTTACCTAATCATTCAATATAATTTTTGCTCTCAAAAGAAGAATGATTAAATGAATTAAACAACAGTTAAGCAATTGGATTCAGTATGAACATTATATGCCCTTTGTGCATACTTTTGAATTTTAAAGGTCAATTACTTCTTTAGAAGATATAAATATAGTATTTAATTTTGAATAAATTAGTTAATAACTATGATACACTCAAAAATATATTTTTTAAAAGTAGTTCAATCACATTTGAACATGCATGTAAGAGGTTTTCTTTAGGGTAGAACCAACAGAAAAATAAATGAAAAATTAAAACATTCCAAAACCCAGACCAAAAAATCCAAAACAATAACAGCAAAACTATGCCCAAAATATGTCTACTTCTATTTTAATTGAAAAGTAAAAATAAATATGCTAAGTGAAATAAGCCTGTCAAAGAAAGGCAAGTTTCACATGATCTCACTCAAATGTGGAATCTAGTGAACAAAATAAATGAACAAAATAGACCCAGAGACATAGGAGCCTGGGACAGACCGTCAATTCTCAGGGAGAAGATGTGTGTGTGTGTGTGTGGACCGGAAGAGGTCAACCAAAGAACTTGGTTACATAAATGCGTATCCCATGGACACAGACAATAGGGTGGGTATAAATATTTATTTTTCTTCTGATTAAAAAGGCCTGGAAGGGGTGAATGGCAGATAAGGGGAATTTATATAATACTTTCATCAATAATTTTTTTTTAAATCTCTTTAGACACGAGTTAATGCCACTAAAAATTTTACAAAATTTTGATTATACACTTGGAAATAATAAAAAAGACTAAGAATTAAATAAAAAGACAGAGTTGATGTTAACTTTCATGGATTTATCATTGTGGATTTTGCTGGATCAGGTAATTAGAGCTGAAGCTTTTTATTTTATTTTTTCCGCTATTACCCTAGTTTTCCAACCTCAAACTTAGAACACTGGACACAGCACTGCACCTGTAATTCTCTAAACCCTCATTCTTTTCCAGGTGCTTACCTGCGTTTTTGTGCTTTATAATTTTCTATAATTCGCCCCCCCCACCTCCCAATTGTAACCTACAATAATATTTTTAAAATAAGGTGTATTTAATAGAAAATCTAAGATACTATAAAAGGAAGAGAGCAGAAGACACAAGCCATAGAGAAGACAGTTTATTACCCACAGAGGAGGGAGAATTCCACCTTACAGGGGCCATGCAGGGAGAGCCTGGATCAGCCATAGCCTAAGGGAGAGGGAGGAACTTTGAGCAAAGGCCTTTATTGTGGTTTCTGTGGGAAGGAACAAAGAAGGTCAGATACACAGGGTTAGGATTGATTGATATGAATAATTTCAGTGGGTTCTGGAGCATAGGGGCTATCTCTTGTTGTCTGGTACCTGGCTGTCAGGTTAATTAGGGCAGGAATACAGTGGGTCAGAATGTGGGAGCCTGATAGGAGAGGCGATTGGGGATTGGTTGGTTTATATTTAAAAAGTGAACTACTAGAAGGAGGCAGATGGGTGAGGGGTGGTGACAAGGGAGGCAGGAGGCTCTGGCAAGGAGTTTCAGGCATATTATTGGATCGTCCAGAATAAGATGTGCCTGGCATATGTATGTGGGCAGAAGAAGAAATAATCTACAGAAGTTAGAAACATAGTTAATGCAACTTATTCCACTATGTATTACTTAAACATCTCTATAGCCAGTATATCATGATTGATTATTTACAAAAGGTAACATTTTTGTTTGCTTGTTTTGTTAATCCTCACTTGAGGATATTTTTCCATTGATTTTTTAAGAGACAGTGGAAGGGAGAGGGAGGCAGATAAACATTGATGTGTCCACATTCTTTGGTTGCCTCCTGTACACACCGGATCAGGGCCAGTCGATTTGCAATCAAGGAAACTACCTTGACCAGAACCCAGGACCTTTTAGTCTAACTATTGAACCGAACCAGCTACGACAGAGCTTAAAACTATTAAAATCTTATGTTCCCCTTCTTCTCTCTATGTTTTCAGTAGATGCTCATAACTCCTACATGAAGATGAGAACATGGGCATACCTGCATTTCTATAGTATATAACACACAATAGATATCTTACACTTAGATATCTTCATATCTATACTTTTAGTGATTCAATCAAATAGTCTGTTAAATTCTTTTCTAATGACTACCCTCCATCTTGAACTGTTCCAATACTAACTTTTTATGATTTCTTTATCTGCCTCATTTAAATTTAATATTCCTATCTCAACTGAATTGACATTTCTCTTTTTAGCTGCTTTTTAAAATTGAAGTATAGCATATATAAGAAAAGTACACAAAGCATAAATGTACAGCTTGATTAAATATCAAGTGCACACATTTTCATTACACAGTCAAGAAATATGATATTAGTAGCATCTGAGAATTCCCCCTGATGCCCCAAAGGTGCATTAGATTATGCCTCTACCAGCTATGCATCAGTATTCCCACTTAAACATATCTTTTTCAACACGGTATTCTTAAGAAATGTTGGTCTGTTGTGATTTGAAATTCAATTCCCAAAGCCATTTGGCATGTTTTTATATGTTTAGCAGCCTTTTGAATTGTTTATTTTATGTGCATTTTCTATTCTCTTACACATTTCTATTGGACTTTTTAAAAATTAATTTTTCTTTATTCCAAGGCTCTGGACATCATTTCATGTGTTCTATAAGTATTGTTCTGGTTTTTTGATCCACACTTAGTATGGATTTGATTTTATGAGGCTGTGTTTTAGGAATGAAGATTTTTGTTTCTCTGCTTTGTTTTTAATGTAGGCATACAATCAGTATTGCATCCATTATTGAATGGACCATCATTTCTATCAATTATCAATTGGAATAAAAAATGAAATTTCAACAAAAGCTAAGTAGTCACATATGTGTGGATCTGCCTATACCCCCTTTAATCAATCCTGATTTATTTGTCTATACTTGCATAAATATAGCACTTTAAATTGCTCTATTTTATAAATTTTTTAAATCAAACAGAGTAAAACACTCTACTTAGTTGCTCTTCCTCAAGATTTACTTTGCTATTTTTTTCTAAATAATTTATTGGAATAATCAAATTTGTTGTATGTGTTAGTATTCCAGTGACTAAGCAGATCACTAATAGATTAAAGTCCTATTCCCACATAGCCCTGAGAACTCTGAGTAGCCTTTTTATTATCTCTGTCCAGGTGATTTTCTCTATTGGAAGAAGCATCAGAGAAAAATAACCTTTGAACCTCATGACTTCATTGGAAGGGACCTTGTCGAGTACTATTAACAGCAAATATATCAGTGAGACTCCAAACAATCATAAGGCAACTCTAATAGGGGATCTCAACTATAGGTTCTAAGAGATCCCTTAAAAGCATCACCAATGGACACAGACACCAGTGGGGTGAGGGCATGAGTGGTGGGGGGGTGGGGGGTAGGGAGCAATAGAGGGATAAGGACACATATGTAATACCTTAATCAATAAAGAAAAAAAAAAATTAAGACATTTGTTCTTTGGAAGTAAATAGATGACCAAAGACTTTTGGAACAAGCTACTAATCTCTAACATGAAGAGTTTATACCCAAGGTGGACCAGTATTTCTGTCTGATGCCCCACCCCCTTTTTTTTCATCTGACCACTTAATGTTATTTCTGTAAGAGACATCTGCTTTTCATTTACCCATAGTTGCCCCCTTTTCTCTTTTATAACCTCCTTATTGTCATCATGAGATGAGGATGTTCTCATTCTAATCCCATTCTTAGATTATCACAGTCAATAGTCACTACCCTCACTCTTACTGACTCCTGGATATGCAGCCTTTATTATCAGACTCTCATGATAAAAAAATTAAAAAAAAATTAAAAATCTCTGTATAATTCGTGTTTCATCAAATAGGAGCATAGGGAATTAGAGCTGATATCATTTCCACATGCACCAACATGGATGAATGACCTGAAACAATTAAAACTGGCATTGCTAGTGTCCCTTTCTCTTCAGAAAACAATTACCGTAACCTTTTCATTAGTGCTCAGGTAATTCTTAATTTAAATTCAGCAAACCTCATAGGGCAATAGACCAAATAGTTGTCAAATGGAAGAGATTAACAGAGATCCAAATATATAACCCAGCTCATGTAAATCCTTGGTTCCTACCTCATCTTGAGCAGTCTCTCTCTCACCACCCACTCCCCAGGGGGATTTCATGTGCTTCTCCTATATATCGCCTCCTGTATGGCCAGGTGCTTTGTCCTACTAGACTCAAACCATCACCATATGCCTTTTAGGAATAGTATTCCAAGCTTGTCTGTACAAAATATCCTAATCCTATCAATCATCAAGGCTGAAAATTTTGTCTCAGAAGCAATCTCCAAAGTGAGGCTACCCTTGATCTTTATACCTCAGAATCATTGTTTATGGGAATTATCAGATTGTTGTTCCCAGTAGGGAAGTCATAAATACAAAAAGAAAAAGAAAAAAAAAAAAGAAAAGAAACCTGTAATATACTTGTCACTAACTCTGGCAGAAGTTATTAATAATGTCACTCACTTCTGCTGTGCTAGACAGAACTGAGATTATTAAATAATTTTGGTAAGCTCTCACCTATATCGGTGGTACAAAGTTGTCAAGTACTCCAGATTGTTTGGTTTGCATATAAAAGACAATAGGCTAGTTGTTTACTATCTCTAGGAATCAGCTAATCCTAGCTGTCCAGGAGGCCCCAAGAGAAAGCATAATGAAATGTGGAAATTAAAAAAAAAGATTAATATTATAGAACAAGGTAGAACCAATAATACATTGCCTTAAGAATAAGGTGCATGGCTCTCTAGTGGCGATCCTTGGGATTCTTGGCTCTGAAGCATTTCAAAAGAACTACTATTGTTCTTATTTTTGTCATAGTGATCTGCTGCTGATCAATTGTGTCCCAACAAGAGTCTTAATGTCTCCTTACATGTCTTCTTTTTCATCAGGAGAATGACATTTACATAAAACTGCCCAATGAGTTCTAGACCTCTTCATGTGATTAAAAATGGAACCAATTGACTAATGCCCAAGAAGTAAAAAAACAAATCTCTAGCCTTCCCTGAATTGGTCAATCTCTCACAAGCGTGATAATAACCATCCAGGGAGGAAAAGGCCCAAATTACATATAGTAAAACGTTGACCCACAACTTTGTAGCAACTAGCCCAGGAAAAGAAGCCACAGCCTCTGCTGCAATCCGTCCCGAATGGTTACACTGTTGACAATGACTACCAGCTTCTCTTTGGTCCTTGCTGACAACTCAGAACCAACCAGAGAAAATCATGTAACGTAGACCCATCATCGGTGGTGCTCCACTTTCACTTAGCCCACCTCAGCATCTCCAGACCCATAACCTTCCTAAGCCTTCACTCTTTCTCAGCTGTGAGGCTTTCCCATTCCCTGCCTGTCTTCCAGTCTCTGCTGAACAAGTGTAATGGTAGCTGACCTTCTTGTAACAAAATCTGAGTAAATAGCTTCAGTACTGGTGTGAGTGGTATTTGTTTACTTTCACAAATCTAAATATAAAAACTCCTTCATAATAATATCTAAGCAATTTCCCCTAAAATCAAGAGCAAAGCAAGAACAATCATTTCCTCGTTTAATTAAACATATTACCATAAGCACAAAACATTACATAAACAAGAAAAATAAAGGGAATAATGATTTAATAAGAGGATTAAAATTTTCTTTATTTGCAAATGCATGACTACTTATGCAAATAAAACTAAAGAATTTATTGAAAAGCGATTAGAACTAATAAATAAATGTACTAAGTTTGTAGCAAACAAAATTAATAATACAGGGTGGGACAAAAGTAAGTTTACAGTTGCTTGTGTGGAAAATAATATAACTAATAAATAATCACACAAGGATAAACTTTGTTTCATTATCTCACAAGTGCAAACCTACTTTTGACTCTCCATGTATATAAAATTATAATGCATTTCTACTTACCAACAATATATAGTTAAAATATAATTAAATATTTTATTTACAATAGGATAATCACAAAAATAATACCTAGGAATAAATATTATAAAATATGTGTAAGACTTTTATCTTAAAACTATGAAATTACTAAATAAATTTTAAAAAATTAAAATGAGTGAACTCTACATGTTTATATTGAATTTTATTAATATTAAGGTGCCTGTTCTCCTTAAAATAACCTACAATTTCATTTCAACTTCAATAAGAATCAGAGCAGATTTTAATACAACATAAAAATAATCTATGTGATGCTAAAATGTATATGAATATTTATGTAAAAATACAAAGGATCATGCATAACTGAACTAATCTTGAAAAATAATAAAAATAAAAGTTCTCACATTAATGATTTCAAGACTCACTATATAATAGAAAGCTGTATTAGTCAAGAAAGTGTGGAAATGGCATAGTGACTTGCCAGTGAAACTGCTGCTGGGAATTCAGAGTGGGAACCCTCCGCTGTTCGTGAGAGTGTGGTTCTTGGGGTGCCACTGAAATAAGAATCTTCAGAAACCCCCACAGGAGGCTGAGGGGTGGTAGAAGATGTTATTGGTGCCGAGTTACATAGCTCAGTTTCCAAGGTCCCAGTTCCCCCACCCCAGTCCTAAAAGAGGGGCAGGTAGGAGTTTAGCAAAGCCAGAAGCCAGGCCAGTGTCCAGAGTTTCCTTTTTATGTTAAAGCCGGGTGTGGTTTGCATCCAAGCTAAGTAATGTCCGTTAGTCCATGTGTGGAGCCCAACATGGCCCTGGGCCGTATGGTCACATGGGAGCGCATCTCCCTGCCACAGGAGAGCCAGGATTCCAATGCGTGAGAGAGAAAAGAGAGAAGAGGTAAGACTTTTGTTTGGAAGTTTATGTATGTACTAGAGGCCGACTGCATGAAATTCGTGCAATTGGTGGTGGTGGGGGTGGTGGTTTGTGTCCCTCAGCCCTGCCTGCACCCTTTCCAATCAGGGACCCCTCAAGGGTTGTCCCACTACCGGGATTGGGCCTAAACAGGCTGTCAGACATCCTTCTCACAATCCAGGACTGCTGGCTCCCAAGTGCTCCCCTGCCTGCCTTCCCGATTGGCCCTAACCGCTTCTGCCTGCCAGCCTGATCACCCCCTAACCACTCCCCTGCCAGCCTGATTGATGCCTAACTGCTCCCCTGCCAGCCTGATTGCCCCTAACTATCCTCCCCTGCTTGCCTGGTCACCCCTAACTGCACTCCCTTGCAAGTCTGGTCCTTCCCAATTGGCCATCTTGTGGCAGCCATCTTGTGTCCAGATGGTGGCAGTTATTTTTGACCACATGGGGCAGCCATCTTGTGTGTTGGACTGACAGTCAATTTGTATATCATTCTTTTATTATATAGGACTAGATAGGATAGAGGCCTGGTAAATGGGTGGGGGCCAGCTGTTTGCCCTGAAGAGTGTCCCAGATCAGGGTGGGGGTTCCTTTGTGCATGGGGTGGCCTGGGGGAGGGGCCATTGGTGGTTTGCAGACTGGCCATGCCCCCCAGTGACCCAAGTGCAGGCTCTGGTAGCTGGGATTTAGTTATCTTCTATCATTGAAACATTGTAGCCTTTAGCGGAGCCAAGCCTCCTGCTCTCTCTGTGGCTGCAGCCATCTTGGTTGGGTTAATTTGCATACTCTCTCCTGATTGGCTGATGCGTGTGGCTTGTGGGTGTGTTGGGGGTGTGGTCGATTTGCATATTACTCTTTTATTAGATAGGATGTTTTGCTTGCTTGCAGTGGCCACAGCCACTGATTTGCTCCCAGATATGACTGGCAGACAGGTAGGAACCTTCCCATGTCACTCAGATCTTACTGGGCATGTGTCTAAGCTGCCTTTGTCTAGACTAGGGGTGTCGAACTCAATCAGAGAAGGGGCCAAAATCTAAAATCCAGCCTAAATCGCAGGCCGAATGGTTTACTGAACAGTCATAAACTGTCATTGTGATGGAAACGCAGCGGAGTGCAGTGATGACAGCGCGGTGCAGGCCACATTGCAAGGCCTGGTGGGACGGATTTGGCCCGCGGGCCTTGTGTTTGACACATGTGGTCTAGACCCTTCCCCCATCATTTAGCATGGAACAGCCTTGGAGGAGGTTAAATACAGTTTTTTGGCAAAGCTGTATAAATGTCATACCTCTATCTAGTTTTTCCTTTCAACCTTTTCTGTTAAATAATAACCAGGTTATTACAAGGGCATCAAAACAATGGAGCACTCATAAACATGTACCCATTTGTATGGTGAAGTTATTTTCTACAAAGTAAAAGGGAAATTAAATAGAAATACCTTTACAACAAAGCTGGGACAACTAAACACATTTGTGGATGTAAAATTAAGTTAGATTCTTACCTCACACAATACTCATTTGGCGTGTAACCAATTTGAAGTGGATAGATTTAAACATAAATACTAACGCTATAAAGAATATAAGAAAATAGTCTTGTCTTTGTGTAAGCAAATATTTTTTAAAGAAAACAAAAACATAGCATAAAGGAAAAATAGATAAGTTGGACTTTTTAAAAATAAAAATGTATGCCCACTTGAAGCATTGAAAAAAATTCCAATAACTGGTCACAAAATGGGGTGTTATTCACAACACATATATTCAAAAGTGATTTCTACTCACTATGTGTTAATAATTTATAGTACGCCATAATAAAATATCTCACTCACGCCCTCCTAAAATGGGAAAGATTATTGAATATTTCACAAATGGAGATATACAGTTCACACATGAAGAGGTACTAAACAACAATATTTATTAAGAAAATGAAAATGTGAACTTTGACATACCTTTGCACATACATTAGTATTCCTTTAAAAAACCCTAAGGAGGTTGACAACTGTTTTAGATATATAGAAAACTATTGTATTTTCTAAGTATAATATGAGACAAACACTATGAAAATGTTTATGTTTTATAAAGGCTAAAACATTTTTTTCTTTTGAACCGGGAAATCCATTCTTAGATATATATCCAAGACAAATAACAACCTATCCCCAGAAAAAAACTTGTTCAAATCTAATCAAAGAAGACTCATTTTTAATGTTCTAAAACTTGAAACAACTCAATCATCACTCAACAGAAGACTGACAAACATATTGTATATATTTATAAAATAAAACATTACTCAGAACTAACAATAGTAGCAATAAATCAACTGGTGATATGTGTAACAACATGATTGGTATCTATAAAAAAATTATGTTCAAGAAAAGAAGCCAGGGACAAAAAGTTGCATACTACATAGTTCTATTTTTGTTCCGTTCTAGAACCCATAAACATAATTAATATTTATGGAAATAAGAATGAAGCATCTGTATGATGTGAGAGTGGCATTTAAATGAAAAAGGCCCAAGGAAACTTTGGGTGGTGACCTATATGCGATAGGCTCGTAGCTTGAATAGATGTTGATTACACAGGTGTTTTTACTCATCAAACTTATTTAATTGTAAACTTTAGAATAGCACAATTCACAGATTTGAAAATGTTTCCTCCATTAAAATAATACATTTATTTTAAAACAAACAAAAAAAAAAACCTTTGCCTATGCAGCAGATATTGAGCATATTAAATGGGGTTGGGGGAATCTCTATATATAGCACCATCTTCCACATTCAAGTTTGTGATCCACTTAAAAATCAATACAGAGAATATGGCATACTGTTAATAAACTAACACATCTATAATAATAAAAGCATAATATGCAAATTGACCAAATGGCTGATTGGACATCCTTCCAGATGACCTTCCAGACTACGTTCCAAACGAAGCTGGGGCTGCAGCCGCGGGGTCAAGGCAGCCACCACAGCTGCGAAGGCCTGCTCTTGCACAAATTTCATGCATCGAGCCTCTAGTTTATTATGATTATGTAGATGTGGTAAAATTTTTCTATATTGACAGCAACTGAACTCTGACTAAATGTCAAAGTTAGGCAGGACACTTTTATTGCAGAGTCAGAGAAGAACATGTGTTACTTGTGGGAGGTACATCTTTTAAAAATATTTTAACCTTAAGCAAGTTTCATAAAAGTAATTTTTATAACCTTCTCTATTCTGCTAACAAGTGTGTTTTCTCTTTGATTTAGAACCAACCACGTGCAGAGAACCAGAGGCCTTTGTCTGTCTTACTTGACATTTGAGTTGAAATGCTTAGCCTTTGCCACAGGGCACTGGAGAAAGACAAATGGCATTTGATCACCTTTTGTTCTTTCTGACCCTATTTTTTTTTTCTTTGTGTGAAGACCCTTGAACATAACGGTTTACCAAAGTCTAAAATTTTTATTTATTTTTTTAACCCATCATAGTTACCTCTTCTCCATTACCATCCTTTTTGACAGTTTTCCATCAGCTTGTTTGTGCTGCTTTCTCGAGCAAGTTCCTTATACAGCTGCTTCTTTTTCTCCTTTTCAAATTCAAACATGAAAAGGAGAGCCAGGAATTGCCAACAGCTGGCTACTCAAAGACCCTAGGCTAGGGGTGTCGAACTCAATCAGAGAAGGGGCCAAAATCTAAAATCCAGCCTAAATCGCGGGCCAAATGGTTTACTGAACAGTCATAAACTGTCTTTGTGATGGAAACGCAGCGGAGTGCAGTGATGACAGCGCGGTGCGGGCCACATTGCAAGGCCTGGTGGGACGGATTTGGCCCTCGGGCCTTGTGTTTGACACATGTGCCCTAGGCATTCTGTCAAAAGCTGGTTCAGATGATTGTCTAGAATACTTAATGTTTTATTACTATCCATCAGTGCATTTATTTGGCTACAGGATTCTGACTTGATTTCTAAATCACTGACCCAAGTGAGGAATTTCAAAAGAGAGGCCTTCAGAAATACTATCATTAGGGGCATGCTTTGCTTTAAACAATCTTTCAAGGTTATTCTTAATGTTTAATCCATCACACTCTGACCTTCTCCAGAAGAGAAGGAAATGTAAATCTCCTAGACAGCAGAGAACAAACTGTCAGAAAAATGAAACTGTATTTTCTAATCACTGTAGTTCAGTAATGTGGCTCTCAACCCAACTGTCACTTCAGGTGCCTCACAGTCTTAGTAGAAAATATTAACCTTCCAGCTTTGAACATGAGAAAAAATAGTCTAGAAAAAATACGCCATATTTTCGGAGTATAAGACGACCCCCTAATTTTACAGTTAAAACATAGGTTTAGGCCTATATTTACTGTATAAGACTACCCCCCACTTCAAAGATAATACTTTCTTTGCCGTCAAGATCTGCAGGTAATTTTTGTGCTTTTGCCTCTGATTTTCGGTTGACTTTTTTTTTGTTTCAAAAGTCGTCTTATACGCCGGAAAATACGGGTAAGTCTATCAATTTCTGCAACTAGGAAATGTATCAGGCTGGATCAGAAAAAGAAAAAGATAATCCCCAATGGTACAATTAAGTGAGTGCAATGCAGTGAGGGTTTGCCAGCACTTTACAAAGCTGTTGAAGGGGCGGGGAAGAGCACCAGGGAGTGCAGGTGCCTTTGGTGAGGGAGAGGAGAGGAGAGGGTTTATCACCCTGGGCTTCACGGGCCACTGGCGGCCACGGTGACCAGCCATGGAAGGAAGGAGACATTGGCACCATCTCGAGAACAGTCATCTATGCTTTAGGGACAAAGCCAGTCACCGGTTAGCAGCCAGCGTCAAAACCACCCTGACATGTCATAGAACTGTAAACTTGTAACTTATACAGTTAATAAGAAAACACCCTGATTTTGCTCTCTGCCTTCCCGGAATCTGCCCAGCAGCCCTAGGAAAAGGGAGCCTTTGTCGATGGGAGTCCATCTCAAGCAGCTTCCAAGACAGAAAGTAACAGGGAGGAGCAGAGGGACCAGGAGGGACGAGCCGCTGTCCAAAAGGAAGAAAACTGATGTTGTTCCTTTGGCCTTGTTTCAGGGTGAGAGTTTATATGTAAGGACGTTTTGGACTTTTTGTTGCTATAAATTCAATTAGTCATCATTTTATTGTAAGATGATCGTGGGCATATTATTTATTTCAAGTCCTCGTTTTTAGCTTTCCTCTTCCCCTCACCTCTCAGCCCCTGTGGATGTAATGACTTCTTGTATCCCTCTGAGGATGCTAACTGCACTTACTTGGAAGTTTTTTCTTATTGCTCTTAACGGCCTTTGTTCTTTCATTGTATAAATTTTCCATTTCATCACTTTATTTTATTTTAATTTTTACCCTCGGTTCTTATGATATTGACACTTCTCTAAATGACTATTGATTTTTTTGACTTTGCATCCAGTTTCCTCTAGACTCCTTGTCTTTACTGAGCATACTGCTTCGTGGGTCATGCTGGTGAGAGAGTTTCATGCTACTGAAGCCCATAGTCAGAGCTTTTTTTTTTTTTTTTTTTTTTTTTGTCAGACAGGGAAAAGCGCTCATTAGGCAGTGTGCAAATGTGTACCTAGACATTTGCAGATGGTCATTGCTCTTGCTTTCTGATCCAAGTTCCCACACTCAGTACATCCACCTAAGGTACAATTCCCCTTGCTTTATTAAACAGGAGTCAAAAACAATAGCCATGAGGGACAAAAATAATTTGACTATATGGAATTAATATATTTTCTACTAGTAAATAGACTATAACTAGATTTCAAAGATAGTTATCAACTATAAGAAAATATTTAAAACATATGAACTAAAAGAGTATAGTGGGTTACCTACAAATCTTTTAGGAAAATAAGAATATCTGAATAAAAAAATGGCAAAAAATATGTGAATAAACATTTACTGGAAGAGTCAAAGCAGTAATCCAGAGACCCTAAGTATATTCAAAAATCTGAAAAGGCAAATTAAACTGATGAGAGAGAATATTTTGTTTAGAAATGTGAAATAATGAAGTAGACATATTTATGAAGCTTAATTTTAAACCCAATTTGTGTAAAAACAAACTAGATTGCAAATTAAATATTGTCAGAACTCCAGACTACTCTGAGTCCCTTTCAGAGAGAAATGCTTAGTAATTTATCTTTTAGTATAATTTTATTGCTGTACTTTGAAAAGGTATACCATAAATGCACCTCTAAACAATATACTGGGTAATACGGCCATTTTAACTCTGTTGATTCTTTCAATCATGAACATGGAATCTCCTTCCATTTCTTTGTGTGATTTTCTATCTCTTTTAATAATGCTTTTTACTTTTCAATATATAGTTTCTTCACAACCTTTGTTAAGTTTATTCCAACTTATTTTATTTGATTGTTACAACTATAAAAGATATTGTGGGGGGGTTACTTTTTTTAAATAAAATTTCATTTTTAGTATAGAGGAATGCAGTGGATTTTTGAACATTGATTTTGTATTTTGCAACTTTAAGGTAGTTGTTTATTCTTTCTAATAATTTTTGGAGGAATATTTAGGCTTTTCTCCATAAAGAATGATGTCACCTAAACAAAATGACAGTTTTACTTCTCTGTCCCAATTTGACTACCTCTTTATAAATGGAATGATATCAAACTAAAAAGTTTATGCATAGTTAAAGAAACACCAATAAAATAAAATGCAACCTACTGAATGGGAGAAGGTATTTGCAAACAACAGCTCCAGCAAGGGTTTAATATCTAAAAATATATATATATAAAGAAATCATGCAACTCAACACCAAACAAATAACCTAATTAAAATATGGGCAGAAGACCTGAACAGATACTTCACTCAGGAAGACATACAAGTGGCCAATAGATTCATGAAAAGATCTTCAGTTTTACCAGCTATTAAGGGAATGCAAATCAAAACTAAAATGAGATACAACTTCACACCTGTTAGAATGGGCATTATCAACAAGAAAAAACAGTAACTTGTGTTAAAGAGATTATAGAGAAAAAGTAATACCTGGTTCTGGCAGAGCCATTATGGAAAACAGTATGGGGGCTTCTCAAAAATTATGAGTTACCATATGAGCCAGGAACCCCTGTTTTGGGTATCTACATAAAAAATTGAAAACAGTTACTCACAAACTGGATGATTTGACTTTAATTTTGGAATCACGAATCTCAAAAGGATGCAGAGTATTGCCATTTAATCTATTATACTTGACAATGCACTCACTCTCGCACTATTCATACTGACAGCCTTCTGCAAAGTTAGCACACATATGGTGTAAATAGGATTCATCCAGCACACACAGCCCCATCTTCCCATCACCAATTTTGCAACATGTCTAGAAGGGCCCCTCGCTTCTTCTTATCGCTTGTTCCTTCCATGAAAATCCAATCCCTCGCCTCTGCCTCATACTCCACTGGATCATTTTCTTCCTTCATGAACATCTCTTTCTTAAAAGTTTAGATTGACCTCCTATTGCCCTCCAGTCACCACCTTATTTTCTAATCTTTCTTTTAAACAACAATCATCTAGATTTAAGTCTCCTCCTGTAAGAGTACACTGTCTTCAGTCCACCTCCTCTTCTTCCTTCTCTGTTGAGTGTTTCTACTGCATCTCTTACCTTTTCTCTTAAATAAGTGAATGTTATAAAATGTATTTAACTTGTAACCTAAATCTATCAGACAATTTTTTAAGTGAGAATATTAATTTGACCAATTTTTATGACTTGCTATATTCCATAAATCCACAATATGTCGCTATAGTTTGAAGTTTTGCTTCAGCTATCAATAAAAAATTAAGAAAATTGAATCATTATACTGTTTGAGCTTCTTTCTTTTCTTAAGAAATATGAACAAAGTTGAAACAATTGCATTCCATGTATTTTAGCTGTATTGCTTTTTGTTATTAAGGTAGGAACTTCTAGGGGGGAAAAAGGAGAGCTATTATGTTAGAAACACAATATAATCAGAAGATGAATACAATATAAATATAATATAATCACAATAAAATCAGAAGATGAATGCAATATAAAAATTTAAAAGGATGATAACCACCCAAATAACTTCTTATTTATAATAATATTTTTGTAGAGTGCTTTTTATTGAATAAAAATAATTATGTGTGGTAGTCAGAATATTATGTGATATTATAGAATCACATAGGATATTCTAATAATACTATATGTGGAAAAAAGTATTGAGACGATATTAGGACTAAAGGATATTTGTTTAATTGTGTCAGAATTCATTTTAACACCACAAGAATAGAATATGTTTTTCAATTTTCACTCACTGCACAAAGCATTAGATAAAAGAAGATTTTCAGTAATAGCATTTCGAGTCTTACCAATCCTTTTAGTTATGGCATAACAAAAAGGCTATTAGCTTTCACTTGCTGTGCTAAATTTTCATGATTTTTGACAGTCTTCACTGAGACACTCACAGAAATGAGACTTGCCATCGAATAACATAAGATTTCATTAAATTTACCAGCATTAAAAAAAAAAAAAAAAAAAAAAAAAAAAAAAAGCTGTTTCTGTCTCTTAACATTTTGTCTTTTTCTAATCCTCTTCCCAGGACCTACATAAAAGGCAATAAAATGTTTATTTCTGTGTGTTCAACTGTTTCTTCATAAGCAAGTACATTGTCAAGTCTTAACTTTAGAATTATTGCATTTATGAACATCACAATAGCACAAAATTATTTTTTAAATTAAAATTTTATATTAAGTAATTTGCGTGGTATTTTGTAGCATTTATAAAGATATAACATTCAGTTTAAATTTTACCACAAAAGTAACGGGGACAAATAATAGTAACATTTTCATAGTTAAAAAGATGGTCTATGAAAATGAAAACATCTTTCTCTAAGTTATATGTTAGTGAGTATCTAAGATATTAACAACTCCAAATATTGTAAAACTTTCATTTGTGTTATACTGTACTGCTTAAAAAGGAAGTGTGTTTTCTTATCTTTGGTAACTCGAACTGGTTATCAACACAATGTTACTGAATAAACCTTAAATTAAATATACAATGAAAGTATGAATAAATTCTTATTTTTGCAAATTTGAGAACATGGTTTGGGGAAAAATAATATCCATAAAATCACTTGTTACAATAATCTTGCTTTCCAGGATCTCTGGGACTAGAAATGTATACTTAAAATCACTGAAGAAATGAAATTTTATTTTTCTGAAGTCAACATTATATTAGGTTATGAAAAGATATTTGAAAATATGAAAAATAGAAGGATAGCATTAGCAGAAAGAAACTAAGGATCATGTAATAATTATAATAAATAATATATATGAACTATTTTATTGTGAAACTGTTTAAAACTATTAAATGATATGAAAGACAAAATGCACAAATATGTTTTCTATACCAACTTCAAGAAGCACTCATAACAATAGTAATTTTTTTCATATGGAGGTAATTGAAGGCTTGCTATTTTTACTATTCCCATTTTGTAGATGAAGAACACAAGGCCTCCTTTAGTGTTGTTTAACCGCATCATGGACCCAATTCCAAGAGAATAAAAAAAATAATCAGGATCAAGTTTATGCTAAGCAAATACAATAATGAGGAAGCACAGCAAATGCTCACTAGGGACTGAAAAAATAATTTTCTTTTGGCTAACGAAGTAAGATCTAATATATAAGCCAATAAAATGGGTAATTATAAGACTAAGAGGGCCTAGGATAGAATCAAGCTAATGAGAAATAAGGCCCAATGCTTGTTTAAATCTAGAGGGAATTAAATTAAATCATCTATAGATATTTATTTTGTTACCACATTAGAAATACATACCTTCTCTGAAAAAGGTCACATTTTACTTAATTTTTATTTCATTATTTAAAAAATAACAGTAGACTGAGGCAGAGGCCAACCAAATATGTTTTATAAAATACAATGTCAAGTATATTGAGATATTAATTACACTATATTTTTCTGAGCTCTGCATTAAAGTAGGGTTATTTTATTGTTGCAGAGCTTATTAATGAGAAAATTAAACAAGATATATCAAAGAGACTTCCAATCATAGAGTATTGTATCAATACTAGTTATATATATTGTTGTCTTTAACATATGCCTGGATCTTCTCAAAATACCAGACAGAGTAATTAGAATATAAAATGAAACAACCCAGGGTAATACAATCAACAAAACCAGATGACCAGTATACAACATAAAATTCAGAATACAGGAGCAATTAGCTCAACCCTTAGCAGCATGGGGCAGCACTGGACAGGGTTAATGTTAAATAATAAAATGCATATGAAGGGAAGTGTGAAAGGTCTAAAAATCAGCAGATCATATCCAGAAAAGGCCATGCACACTGATAAAAACACTGGGAACAAACATAATTTAATCAGTGAAGAGATGAGAGAGAGAGAGAGAGAGAGAGAGAGAGAGAGAGAGAGAGAGAGAGAAGAGAGAGAGAGAATGAGAATAATCTGGTTGAAGATGAGAGGAGATAAAGATGATAATTTTCAGAAAATTATTTTCAGAAATAAAGATTTAATTAGAAGGAATATAAAATCATATAAAAATTATGCAAAACAATAAATGATATAGAGAAGAAAAATGAGTGAAAATATAAACCAGAAAGGAAAATATGATAAATATTTGAAAAGAACATTTAAAATATAGAACTTGGATAAGGAAGAGCAAGCCAAATGCAATGGTTTCTTTTTTACTAAAGAGGAAAATTGAAGTAAAGAGAAAATATAAATTATTTGAGCATGGGCATAAAAGGTAGAAAAGTTATGTTGGCAACAGACTTCTTTACAGCAACATTTCATATAAGAAGATAATGAAAAATATTTTTAATGATTATGAAAAAGTGGTAGAGAAATTTTATTTTATTCATTCAAACTGTGTATTATATCTGAGGATCACAGAGCATAAGGGACATTTGGGAATACATTTCCCATGATCATTTTCTGAGAAGCATCTTGGCACCTGACAACAAACATTAAGTTCATTAGGTTACTGCTCAGTGGGACAGTTATAATTTAAATGGCTTTATAAGGATGGAGTCCATTTATTATAGCATAAAGTTTATAGATAAGTATTAAATATGTTAAATTTAGAATTAAGAAATGGAGATAAAAGTCATAAAGTATGATACTACCATTAAATGTGCTAAAAACACGGAAATTATACAAATTGAAGAAAGGAGGAATGTGAGGTAAGGGAACATTAATGAATATTTATTTGTCATTGGAAGGATAGTGAATAAAAGTAAATGCTAGGCATGCCCAACCAGTGTGTTCATTGGTTGAGTGTCAACCTATGAACCAGGAGGTCACTGTTCAATTCACAGTCAGGGCACATGCCTGGGTTGTGGGCTCCATCCCCAGTGTGGGGCATGCAGGAGGCAGCTGATCGATAATTCTCTCTTATAATTGACTAGAGGCCTGGTGCACCACATTCGTGCACTGGAGGGGGGTGGGGCTCAGCCCATTTTGTGCCCTTTAGCAGTCTGGGAGCCCTTCAGGGATGTCCTGTTCCCTGTGGTGAGCAGCCCTAAGCCACAGTGGAACACTCTTAGAGAGGCTCCAGCACTGCTACTGTGCTTGCCAGCTGTCAGCCCTGCTTGTAACTGAGCAGGGTTCCCCCTGTGGGAGCACACTGAACATCAGGGGCAGCTCCTGCACTGAGTGCCTGCCCCTCGGTGGTCAGTGCGCATCATGGCGACCAGTCGTCCCTCTGTTTGGTTGATTTGCAAGTCACCCTTTTATTATATAGGATGCTTCTAGCTCTCTCTTCCTCTCCCTTTCTCTCTGAAATCAATAAGATTATATATAAAGATATGAATGAACTTAACTTATCATTAAGTTAAGTATATTCAGATTGGCTAATTAAGCAGAATCAAGTCTATTCTATGTGCAAGTTAGATAACCTAAACAAATCAATTTAGAAAATGTTTACATTAAGAGAAAGGCCAGATATTGCTCTTGTCTGATAATAAGATTGTGAAGCAGGTGTCATAATTTTGTTTGAGACATGGTAGAATTTTATATATATATATATATATATATATATATATATATATATATATATATATATATATATATATATAACATATATTTCCTTAAATATATGTAAGGAAAGGAAATGTATTAAGCTATCATCAGCAAGAATTTTGTTAAGTTGATTTAGCTAGGATCCCCCTGCCTTTGATGTCTTCTCTTAATTATTTTCCAACCAATGAATCTCACACTGCTTTTTGGCTATAAAATTCCACATTTATTTGTTTTTGGAGTTTAAGCTAATTTCTATACTGAAGTTCCATTTACCATTTTACAATCATTTCTGAATAAAACTTATATTTACCACTTTACTGTCTGGCTCTGGTTCTTTTTGACATCAATCTTTGAAGAATCAACTTTATAGAGGGAAAATTAGATGCAAGAGTCTTTTGTCCCAGAATGGAGATGATAATGATGCCTTTGATAATGATAATGACAATAGTAATAAAAAGAAGTGAATTCATTAGAGATATAATACTTTGGCAAAATAAATAACTGGACTATCAATTTTTCTTTGTTGTCGTAGGTTTGTCTTTGTTTTTCGCATGAATGAAATGAAAGGTGGTGATTAAACAATGCTAAGTCTAAACCATAGAGAACAGAGATAGAAATAAAATTGTGAGAGTTATCAACATAACATATATGAGCCATTTAATATAATCATTTTTAATCACCTAAGCTGAGTTTAGACAATAAAAATGAATACAAAGTTAACTAAGAAAAGAAACCTGTCAACATTGAGCTAAGAATACATTTAAGAGTGGTAAAAAGAAATTGAGGTAAGTATATTTTTAAGAAAATGCATAAAGGAGAATGTTTTAAAGAATAGGAAGTTGTCAATTACTTGAAATGCTGTGGAGACTTCGGGAAATGTGAAGTGCCCATGTAGAAAGTTATTGGTGGTCATTAAAAGAACACTTTCTTTAAAATTATGATTGAGAAACCAGATGAAAATGAGAAGTATGGGTCCTTAATTCCAGAAATACAGCAAAGTATGGAACCTAAAAATTCTCATTAGAAACAAAGAAGTACACCATAAACTATAACAACCATCCATTTAAACACATGTCAGAGGGTTTCGGGTTCAGGCCACAATAGAGTAGCACAGAGTGCACAGGCCAGCACACCGGAGACGGCTATAACAGCTGAGCAACATCTATCAGACAACTGTTTGAAGGCATTGGAGACCAACCGACCCACACAGGGCTTGGATTATTATTGGGAGGAAATAAGCCCGCAAGATAAATTCCATTCCCAGATTTCTTTTTTCCTGACAGTACTTCCCAAACACTGATGTGCCAGAGACCACAAATAGAAAGTGAAACGTTTCCACATTGAGGAGACAGAGATTACAGTCTGAGACACCCAATGCTTCTGAAACTCGAGGGACAAATTTCCACAGAAAAGCTAAACACAGAAAAAACAAAAACAAAAATCTGCAAACAAGTCCCCTTAAGTGTGGCCAATTTCAAAGGTGCACATGCGCAAGGTGAGATTGAAGAAGCAAGAAGCGCTATGGAATGTTTCACTGTAGTACAGCAGCATCATTGCTTCTCCATATTGTCTACAGCCACTTAGCACCACAAGGGCGGACTGGAGTAGCTGTGACAGAGACCATAGGGCACACACAGTCTTAAACACTTAGTGGCTGGCCCTTCCCAGAAAGGTTTCTGAACTAACCACCCTGGTTAATCTCGCGTTCAATGTCATTTGTGAATCAGTTTTGCTTTGTGAGGCCATGTTTGATTTCCTTTCTAATGGCAATAATTGTTATTGCCTCTAGACAGAAGATTCCAATTATTTTAAGATTTCATTATTAGGAATGGTATACTTAATTAAGCCATAGTTGTCACTTTGAGTATAATTAATTAGTGCAGGTATATTAATTTTATATAATTAATAGGCAGATAGGTTAATGCTCTGTAGGGTAGTTATAATTTAAATGGCTTTATGGAATTTAAGAATGGAGTCTGTTATTAATTATATCTTATATTCATTATTTAGCTCATGTGATATAGCTCTCATGTAGTACATTATTTATGCTGTTGGTAAATTATTTTATATATAATAGTTGGATGAGGTAGGATTCATGGTAATTAACGTAGAATACATGAATATGTTCCTGAGAAAGTGATGGAAAAGACAAATTTATGCCATTAATTTTTTTAAGAAATCTCACCAAAATATGTAAAAATGTTTCTTTCTCAGTCAAGGCTAGAAAATAGGAACTATTCCCTACAGAATTAAATAGATACTTGAAGCTTTGAAATTTCATCAGGAGAAACTAGAGATGTGTCTTTAAATGGTGTTTGACTAAGGGGATGTATAAATTCATATGTAACTGTTAGTGAGAGTGGAAAGGACCCAGATAAAATAGTAGAACAAACTCTTGCCAATGACCTTTTCTGCAATGTTAGCAAATTTTTTTATGATCTATCATTACTGTTTTGCCTTACTGGTTCCACTTTCCCAAGTCCCTAAATATTAATTCAATGGGACAGAAGCTTCAGCTGTAGTTCCAATTTAATTTTCCTGCTCAGGATATGCAGTGCAGTTAATTAGAATCATATAATCTTGAGGCACAAAGGATCCATAGAGAGTGTCTAATCCTGTTCTCTCATTTATTCATGTGGAAATGGGTTTAGCAATCGTACTAAGGTCACACAAATTTTAAAAACACAAAGAGAGAGTCACTAGATAAAATTAAACTTATAAAGCTTAACTGGTATTATTAATTTATTTATTTGTGAGTATGTGTAAGGAAATATTAAGTCTTTCAAAAATATTTTTTCCTTCTGGCATGTTTCTGGTAAATTTAATGAGTCTAGAACAATGTTTTTCAATAATTCAAACTTTAGTTTATCATCTAAATGTTATAATACTAATACAGATTTTATAAGTGTTAGGGCTCTCTAAAGTAGAAATTATTAATTATAAAAAAGATATGAGCATGGTTGTATCAAATTCTCAAAATGCATACATACAGACTGAAAATACCTCCTTATCCAAAGGGACACTGGTGATACCCCATAATATGAATGGCAGTTTTGGTTAAAACAAAAGTCATTGATTTATAAATAATAATTAAATTCCTAGCCAAAACCGGTTTGGCTCAGTGGTAGAGCGTCGGTCTGTGAACTGAAGGGTCCCGGGTTTGATTCCGGTCAAGGGCATGTACCTTGGTTGCCGGCATATCCCCGGTGGGGGGTGTGCAGGAGGCAGCTGGTCGATATTTCTCTCTCATCGACGTTTCTAGCTCTCTATCTCTCTCCCTTCCTCACTGTAAAATATCAATAAAATATATTTAAAAAATTAAATTCCTAAATTATTTATAAATATTAAAATGCACTTAATGCAATAGAAGATTAACAAAATCTTGCATATAACTGTAATATTTTTACAATAAAATGCATCAAAGTTAACATTTCACTTCTGATGTAAACTTCTGAGGGTTCTGGGGACCTCTCTAGCTTTGATGGTTCATCGAAAGTACTCAAGTGCTAGCCAGTTTGACTACAACAGCCTGCAGATCGAAGAGTCTTGATTGGAATCCAGTCAAGGCATGTACCTTAGTTGCAAGCTCCCCCCTGGCCCAGGCAGGTCCTGATCAGGGCTCATGCAGGAGAAAACCAATCAATGTGTTTCTCTCACATCAATATTTCACTCTGTCTTTCCCTCTTTCTTCCAGTCTCTCTAAAAATCCATGGGAAAATATCCTTTGGTGAGGATTTTAAAAAGAAAAAAAAAAAATACCAAACTCATTATCAGGTTATTTGCATCACTAACTTTTATTACAGAAAAAGAGACAGAGTAAAAGCAGTTATAATCCTTTTATTAGTGGATACTAAAGTAAATTATGTGTTTTCTAGGTAATATATTGCCTATTACCTAGAAACATAACGTAAGGATGTTAAAATTCTATATGTTCTATTCCCAGGATCACACATGAATGGTGCAATGATTCAACATGCATGCATGAACCTTAAATTTCAAAGAATAAAAATTGTAAAACAATATAAAACAACTTCTTCCCAGAAATTTGCATCTTTAGCAAAACCGCACAAGGCTGGAGGGAATGAGAATTCTATCATGTGACCCCAGTGCCTATGACAGTTCATCAGTTCTACTAATGGCAGCCTAAATCTTCCTGGCTCCCTCTCCTTTTTATGGCTTGGTTTTTCACCTGGTCATTCAATATAAAAGCCTTCTAGTATGTTTCCAATAAACTCCGTTTGGTTTAAGTTAGTCAAAGTTATTTTCTATTGCTAGGAAATAAAGAACTTTAATAACAAAAATATGTCAAACATAGAGTATGTTTCATATATTATTCTTAATGGAAAATACAAAAACAAATCATTTTGTCAGTGAACTTAATAAAATGTCTGTCTGATGGGAACACAAAATCAGTGCAAAAAAGAAAAGAAAAACATCCTAAAGAGGTGAATGCGAATTGACTCTGAAAGCAATTGATTAATAATTCCAGATTTGATTAAAAGACAATTAAAAATCTATTTCAATAGCTTGCAAGAAATAGTGGCTCAAAATTGACAAAACTGGTATTAAAATGCACCTAACTGAGAATTTTAAGAAATCAAAACAAATTAAACTGACCTTTTAGGTGGTAAATATTGAAACTTCTATTGCAGAACATTGAAATAATAATATGCTATTAAAAATATTTGAAACCCTCCAATACTATGTATAAAACACCACTGGTCATTAAACAGGAAAAAAAAAAAAAAAAAAGATGACAGTAGTCTAAAGCCTGAATATAATCCA
Source organism: Pipistrellus kuhlii (assembly GCF_014108245.1). Taxonomy (NCBI): domain Eukaryota; kingdom Metazoa; phylum Chordata; class Mammalia; order Chiroptera; family Vespertilionidae; genus Pipistrellus; species Pipistrellus kuhlii. Next base: position 39,859,517 of record NW_023425584.1, read on the forward strand.
AGACCTTTTGGTACTCTTGATGAAGCAATTTGGACAATTAGAACAGGCAAACTAATATAACATATCATTAGAAAAATATTCAGTATTTTAAAATATAAATGAATATAGTGATTATAATTCACAAATTGCTCCAAGCAAAGGTTTTTTGTTTGTTTGTTTGTTTGTTTTTTAATTACAATCCTATATTATAATGTGTCTTGGTGTGGGCCTTTTTGAGTTCCTCTTGTTTTGGACTTTGCACTTCCTAGACTTGTAAGTCTAGTTCTTTCACCAGGTAGAGGTAGTTTTCTGTCTTTTCTTTAAATAGGTTTTTGATATCTTATTTTTTCTTTCTCCTTCTGTTCCCCCAAAATATGGATGATGTTATGCTTGAAGTTGTCCCAGAGGTTCCTTAACACTATCTTTATATTTTTGGACCTAAATCCAAATTATTCTACCCAGCAAAGCTATCATTTAGTATTGAAGGTCATATAAAGAGCTTTACAGATAAGAAAAAGCTAAAGGAGTTCATCACCACCAAACCAATATTAGATGAAATGTTGAAAGGTATTCTTTAAGAAGAGAAAGAAGAAGGAGTGGAAGAAGAAGAAAGAGAAGAAGAAGAAGAAGAAGAAGAAGAAGAAGAAGAAGAAGAAGAAGAAATGTGAACAATAAAATGGCAATGAATATATATCTATCAACAACTGAATCTAAAAATCAAAATAAATTAACAAGGAATCTAATTAACAAAATAAACTGATGAATAAAATAGAACCAAAGGTTTGAAAACATGGAACAGCCTAAGGAATCTCAGAGGCAAGGGGAGAGAAGAAGGCCAGGAAGAGATTAACCAAAGATCTTCTGTGCATAAGTGCATTACCTATGGACACAGACAATGGGTGGTGGAGGCCTGGAGCAGCGTGAGAACCTGGTGGAGGAGAGCTGGAGGGTGGGAGGGGAACAGGGACATCTATAATACTTTTAACAATAAAGATTTTTTAAAAATGTATTTTGTTGATTTTTTACAGAGAGGAAGGGAGAGAGATAGAGAGTTAAAAACATTGATGAGAGAGAAACATCGATCAGCTGCCTCTTGCACACTCCCCACTGGGGTTGTGCCCACAACCAAGGTACATGCCCTTTACTGGAATCAAACTTGGGACCTTTCAGTCTGTGTAGGCTGACGCTCTATCCACTGAGCCAAACCGGTTTCGGCTAATAAAGATTTTTTAAAATAAAATAAAAATAATACACCTATAGATATTTTTAAAAATCAAAATTTAGAGAAAATTCCTACATTAAGATGAGAAAATATGGCAACTTAAGTATGAAAAAAATATTACAGGGTGTGGCAAAATAGATTTATAGTTGTGAGTATGAGAAACACATAATCCTTGTGTTATTATTTATCAATTTTTGTATTATTTTCACATGACAAACTATAAACATGTTTGTTCCACCCTGTACAGGTGACCCCAGACTCTCCTTTGTAGAATATCAAATATCAAAATTCAGATAGCGATTATTTAGAGACAATTGAGGAGAAATGTGTTACTTATTTGGAAATCCTTAGAATTTCACTCTCAGCCTCACTGATATAAAGTTGTTTTCAGATAATCAAAGGTTTATTATATCTACCTATTAAGCCCATCCTGAATATGGGCTTAACGGTAACATGGAGATTCGTAAGATAACCAATAAATTAAAAAAGCTTGTGAAATAATTCTTTTTATAAAGTTATAGGCATTACATTGTGACTTCCAAAAACTAATGCAAATGCAAAATGAGATGTATAAGTATGATTGCAAACTATTCTCAATATGAGAAATCCTTGGCAGGGAAACTGTTAAATATTAAATGGTAAATTAAAAAAATATATATCCACAAAGAAGTACCATGTGAGATAGGGGTCTAGGGTAATAAAGATGTTCAGAGTTCCTTGTTTTATATGAGTGTAATTTTGTTCTTGGCTTTCATAACAGAAAGTTATACAGGCATACCTTGGAGAAATTGTGGGTTCAGTTCCAGACCATCACAATAAAACAAATATCTCAATAGAGTAAGTCACATGAATTATTTTATAATATTCCATATGTTGCATATAAAAGTTATGTTTATACCAACTCTAGTCTATTAAGTATGCAATAGCATTATATCTAAAACAAGCAATGTACATGCCCTAATTAAAAAAAAAAATACTTCATTACTAAAAATGCTAACCATCATCTGAGCTTCCAGGAATTCATAATCTTTCTACTGGTGGAGGGTCTTGCCTCAGTGTTGATTGAAAACACAGCATTGTTGAAACACAATAAAGCGAAGTGCAATAAAACAAGGTATGCCTAAACACCTCTAAATATGTGTTTCTAAAATTAAGGAGTCAATCCATAGATGATATCTCTTACAATGTGTCCCACACTGTGTTGGAAGCTGCCAATTGCCTTCACTAGCAGAGAGGTGTGGATAGGAAGGCTGTTCAACCCTGAAGCTCTGAAAGTTCAGACAAATTAGTTGAGACAATGATTGGTAAAGCAACTTCCACCTCTTCGTTTTATGTAAATTCTTGCTGATTGGCTATTATTGTAATTGCCTGCCTAAAGGCTATGGGTGCATCCCATACATAGTCTTAATAAAAGGAATACCAAGGCCAGAACTTGGTGGAGTCTTTCCCCTTGAGTTGGGCTCCCACCTGGCCCCCAGTATCCCCAAATTTATACTTTCTTGTCTAGTCTCTGTCATTTGCATGCAGCCTCCTCCAAAATCTGAACCCTGAACCTGAACTCTGAACCACATGGGACGTGGAAGGGGTTCACTACAACACCACCTCACTGGAGATTCACAATGCGTACTTATATACAAAAGGCTTGAGGAATTCTTACAAGAAAGAAAAAAATTTAAATGCATTTAATCTAGTGTTTTAGCAATGTATTTGACTGTATAGTTCATGTTATTGGTTGAAAGCAGTATAAATTATTTGTAGTTTTAAGCAAGCAAAAATAAATGTATTAAGAAGCATTAAGAGAGTCCTTAGAATGGACCCAAATATCAGGAGAACAAGGCTTAGGCAGGAGTCAGAGAGCAAGCCAGAGCCAATAACAGGAGAAGGAGGGAGACCTGTTTCTGATGTGGCCTTTAGCCCACCAGCCATGGTCCCTTGCCACAGACCACCGGCAGCATAGCACACAGGTACACACATTTCCAGCAATGCTGCTGGGCTCTGCCTCACCTTGTCACTTGCTGCTTCTACTTGAGCGTTCAAAAATGTCTCTGATCACCATGAATAATTCTAGACTTTGTGCCTGTTTCTTGCCTCTGAAAGTTAAGAGTCCCAGGAGTGAGAGGTTAGGCAACCACACTTAAGTCTCTGGTTCACATTTTAGCCTCCAGATGGTGAAAAGAGGCAATTCTGCTCATAAAGAGCTTCAAAAAGGAGAAGCCTGTTTCGCAATTTTCACATAGAAAGTCATTGAGGTCTATGCACGTGGTCACAAATGACAGGGTTTCCTTCTTTCTCGTGGCTTAATACTTATGCAGGTTCCATGTCAATTAGAGCTCAATAAACTGAAAAAAGGAAAAAAGAAAGAGTGTTCTCCAGAAAGGACATATATTCTCCATTAGGCAAAAATTACACTTATTAACACAATGAAAGCAATTGCTTTTTTTCTCATTTCCTTCTCTACAATAGCTGATCCTTAACTCTCCTTTTCTCCGCTAACCATTTCATGTTCCCTTTACCTAAAGATAGATTTTTTTTGGTCATTTTTATCACAAACACACCTTTGTTTCAGAACTTCTACAGTGCTCCCTATTTTCTCCTAACTTGTAACATTTGAGTAATGCCTGCCAAAATTTACTGGAACTGTAATCCACTGAGTTCCCCCACCATACACACACAGATACACACACACACACACACACACACACAATCGAAGAAATTATATGAGGGAGGTAGGGAGAACATTTCTATCTTGTTGTCTGTCAAAACATCATAAATTGTGTATATGAACATCAGCAAATGCAAATGGTCCTGCATGGTGAAGTTATTGGTTTTCCTATATAATAAAGAGGGAATAGGCAAATTGACTTACTCTGCCACAAAGATGGCTGCACCCACAGCAGAGGCCCAGTTCTCATAAGGAGCCTTAATGAGCAACCTGCAGGTCCTGAGGCTGCACTGGCCCCTCCACCCCCCGCCCCCATGGGACTTGACAGGGGACCTCAGGTCACGCCCCCCACCTAGTGGGGATTGATGGGGGACCTCAAGGTGTGCCTCCCCCACCACAGTGCTGGGCTGTAAACTATTTTCAGACCTCACCAAATTCTTTTTTTTTTTTTAAATATATTTTATTGATTTTTTACAGAAAGGAAGGGAAAGAGATAGAGAGCTAGAAATGCCGATGAGAGAGAAACTTCAATCAGCTGCCTCTTGCACACCCCGTACTGGGGATGTGCCTGCAATCCAGGAACATGCCCTTGACCGGAATTGAACCTGGGACCTTTCAGTCCGCAGACCGAAGCTCTACCACTGAGCCAAACTGGTTTCCGCATAGACCTCCCCAAATTCTGATGAATAAGTGTATACTAGGAAAAGATTGTTTGTTTGTTTGTTTTCTAGAGTGGCCAATATGTAAAATTACTACACAGGTGTCTAGAGTACTCCTGCCCATTCAATTATGACCTACTAAATTGCTCTGAATTATAAATCAGATCCTCCAAATTAGTGCTCTTTTCAACTGTAGTGCTTTTAAGTCTATACTAATAAAAGAGAAATATGTAAATTGACCATACCTCTGTGACGCCCACCAGACAATCAGGAGAGAATATGCAAATTAGCAGGACAAATATGGCAGTGGCCTCCATGGAGTGACTGGGCAGGGCAGGAGCCTGCTATGAGGGGGATGATGGGGGTGGAGAGAATTACAGGAGCAGCTCTCCAGCCATAGCAAAGTGAAGACTCCAGCCAGAGCACAGCCTGCAAACTCCGGCCAGAGTCAGCAAAGCCTACAGATGGGCCTAGAGTCAGCGAAGCCTATGAAGACTCCGGCCAGAGAGAAGGCTTGGGTCCCCAGGGCCGGCAGCCAGGTGAAGGAAGGCCTATTGCATGGATCTTCGTGCGATGGGCCTCTAGTCCTTTCATAAAAGGCGTAGACCACCTGCTCATGTCTGGAAACGGGGACATGAAGATTCTGGCTCCCCAGGGTTCACCTGATTGCCTAACAGCTACAGGGATCAGACACCTCTCCGGAACACACCTTCCCACCAGTATGCTACTGCAGGGAACTCAGTTTTGATTTAAGCCACGGATAAACCTGTCAAGTAATATGTGAGACCAGAAAGGTCAAAATGCTTTCAAATCAGGCAACTAAATGCTGACTCTTAAGTTGTTTTATCAGTAAAGACATGATCACATCATGCCTTGAAGAAGAAAGTTTTTCATATTAAGGCATTTTTTTGTTTGCTTGTTTTTATTTTTGCTGATAAAAACAACTGGTGCAGCATGATTCCTTATTTGCATATGGAAAAGGAGACAGGAAATATATGTTCCAATAATGGAACACAAGTCCTATATCTTGAGTCTGATTAGGCCGGATTAGGTAGGTGATGTGCCCACCGTGAATCAGTAGCAGCCTGGAAGCAATGCCATGAACTCTAATGATGTTTCTATGGAATCTCTGAGCTAACAAAGGGAAAGAGCTCACCACGGTTGGTTGAACACCTTGGGGTGGGGAGAAATTTCACTGGCTTACCTGGGCTGCATGGGGAGGCGTAGACACTTGCATCATATCAGGATTCCATCTAGAAGAAATAAAGATGAATGGATTGATGAGTAGGCAATTAACAGTGCTCATTGCTACAATACGAAAAGCAATGTTAAACATTATCATTAAGTAAATAAAAATATATCTTTCTTTTTATTTGCTTAAAGTGGCCTTGATTCAGTTATTGTTAGTTATATGCAAATTTTTTGTGGATTTCTATACGCTTGGCTTGAATATAACTTTGCAAATAATGTCAAAATAAACACTTTCTATGATTCAGAAAAAAAGAGAAAAGAAAAGCACTATCTTATTGTTTCCATTGTGTGGTTCAAATAGAGCACATCAACTTCTTATTTTGTTTAGATGTTTTCTGAAAACATTTAACAAATAAAACCTCTTGGCAGATGATCCGTATCCATGCTTCTCTATACTAGATGTCTCTATGACTATTTTTTAAACTAAGTCTTCCTTATAAAATTATCATTTGGCAACTTCAAACACATGAAGCTATTATATTGTTTCCTTGAATGGCATTTCTTTCCTATTCTTTTCTTTTCAATCTAAATGCATCCCCCAAAAAGTGACCTTCATAAACTTGTGGCATGTTAAATATGTTATCTTTATTAACCTTATAGTTCCCTGCACAATTTAAACCTAAATAAAAACTATTTATAAATAAAGGGTAATATTGTTTTAACTTAACCTTGAAAAAGTAGAGAGAAAATTGAGAGCCTCAGTCCAATAGCAGCCAAAGGAAACAGTAATCTCCATGCCAGCCTGGCAGACACAATCTACATGGAACTTAATCAAAATAAGATTAAAAGTCCATAGCAATTTCCTTGAGTGGCCAGTCAGATATCGCCAGAACAGTCACCAACCATTTTGTCCCTGGGGCCTATTTCAGAAATAAATTGGTTCGTAGATAAGCTGATGCAGAAGAAGGGGAAAAAAAATATTTTCTTAAGACTGTAACCTAAATATCATCAAGCAATACAAGAAAATTTCAGTCTTTTTATTCTGAAATGTTATTTTTTTCTGCTCTATATCTTCTTTTATTTATTAGCATTATATTAAATATTAGTTTATGTAAGTCTATTATTTGAGTTTGTGTAAGATTTAATAGATGGCATTAAATATTTAATAAGATAGCAACAGCAGTCACACCTGGGCAATTGTTCAATGGAAAATTCTATTACATTATTAGAAGATTTGCATAATTATTTTTCTAATATTCCTGAGCATTCATAAACACTGTATAATTCTAGAGTAATCCAAAAGGGGCACCATTAACCCAGCAACCTTAAAAAGAAATGTTCAGCCTGAGGAATACTTCTCGGCACATACTTTAAAGGAGGTAAAACATTTTAAAAACTATTGTGTCACTTAAACTTCACATATGAGTGGAAGGTCCCACTCATAATAAAAGTAATTGATCCATGCTGGTTGCCAGAGGGGCAAGGGGCAGCCAATGAATGATTCTCTCTCGTCATTGATGTTTCTAACTCTCTCTCCCTCTCCCTTCCTCTTTCAAATAAATGAAAAACATATTACAAATATTAAATATTTTTAGTCAAATAAAGGAAAAAGCTGTATTATAAAAAAATATCTGTATTAAAAGTCTGTATGAAATACCTTTTATTTTGTTTGTCTTCAACTCTACTTGCGAACTAGCCTTCCTTTAAGTAATATTTGCACATCACCCACCCCATCTCACAGAGACATTGTTTTCTTCTTTCTGTGAGTCATCAGCAATATGCATCGCACATACCTGGTGTGTCTGCTCTACAGAGGCGAATCATCACATAAAAGTTTTATGCTTTTCTGTCTGAGCTTAGTGGGTGCTCTGAGGCAAAACTGAATGGCTTTCCAATAGCCGGACCAAAATTATAAGAAATACAGACACAGAAAGCCTGGGCTTATCCTCAAATAAAGTTAGATTTGAATTGTGTCTTGTATCTTTAATACAATGTGTAGGTAACCAAAGCAAATACAATAGTTTCTTTTTACCTCTGTGACTTGTGTTTACATCTTTGGGTTAAAATATAACTGGAATGTCTAGTTCACTGAGGAAACTTGGAAAAAATGGACTCAATAATAATTTTCTATAATAACATATTAAAGATTGTATTGTGAGGCAAAACAGGAATATCAATTTAACACCAATTAAATAATAAAATTTTACTAATTGGAATTTCACTCCTAAAGTATTCAAATTGTTTAAGTTAAAAATATTATAATAGCATTAAATTAAAAGCATACACATGTTGGAGGAGAAGTAATAAAAAAATAACTTCTGAGAATAAGCTTTTTAAGAACACAGGTAATAAAGATGCTACATCACTTGTATGATCATTATAAATAAAACACATGCTATCATATTTTAACTCAATACATATTCAAAAATAATGTCTTATTTTAATAAAAAGTAATGTCTTATTTTAATGTCTTATTTTAACTATAGTTAAAAATAAGAATTGGTGTTGCCTCAGAAGTGGGGAGTAGTCTTATATAGCGAATATAGGCCTAAACCTATGTTTTAACTGTAAAATTAGAGGGGACGTCTTATACACCGGAAAAATACGGTACTCTATTAATCAAATAACATGTATTTTACATGTAAAGCCATGTGCTTTGTAAACCTAAATTTTTCACTATTTATTTGGATGTTAATAAAATGTGTAACATAAAAATTAGGGAGTAGGGTTACACATTTATAAAACACGAAAAAAATGGTTACATTTCCAGCTTTTCTCTATTTTATTTTGTTTTCTTTTGTATTCCTCCAAATTTAATAACTCTTTTTTTTTAATTTCTTACACTATTTTACTTACAGGGATAATAGGATAAATAGAAAAGTAATATATTTATAATTCATTTTCTACTTCACTTACATAACTGCTTTATTCCAATTTTGGTAAGATGTATTATATAAAACAGCCATAATTAAAAATATATATTTTACAGTCAACATTTATTTGATTGTGAAAATGGAAACATCATCAAAATAAAATATAAATAGATAATAAGCTTTAGTTGTATGTTTTTCCATTTCTTCAACTTGATCAGGTAGATGGGTAGCACTTTAAATAATCTGTTAAATTGAGAGAATACATTAAATAGAAAAGAACATCATAGAAAATAAGAAAGCCTTTCCATTAAGGGCTCAGATATGAAATGTTCTATTCAAACACAAACTAAACCTAAAATTAGAGGGTTTTTTTTTTTTTTTTAACTGCAAGAGCTAAAGGGTAATTAAAGGTAATTGGCATGTTATTATTCTTAAAAGGTTCCCTTTTATGTTCTAAGAATACTGAGGGAACAATTGAACAGATAAGACATGAACTATAGATTGCCAAATAGATCTTTTGTATAATAATACATTTTTTTCTAGACAAAAGGTATCTCAGACCCATAACAAAAAGGGAAGTGTACTAACCTGACTGGTGTCTGTCCTGATGAAGGTGGTGAAGTTGCATCGGACTTTTACCCAATGAGTCAAAAACTGCCTCAATGGGTTGTGAGGGAAACAAAAGCGGATGTGATTAACTTGAGGGAGATCAGTTGGTTGGCAGAATTCAACAAGAGGCGAGAATAAAATTACTTGATGAATAAAATTAAAAACGGAACAAGTACTTTTATTGCATAGAAGCCCCTTAGTTGTTTACATAAAGTGATTTTATTCAGTGTTCATGCCAACAATTAGAAAAAGTGCAAATTTTGCTTTACCATTTCTACAGACAAAATATATAGAAAACATGGTAGTGACTTGATGAATATTATACTTAGAAAATTTAAAACAAAGTAAGATATTCAGCAAATGTGAAAATATTTTCTAAGAAATAAAGAATAAACCCACTATAACAGTAGCAACTGACACTTAGCAGAATACAAAACTATTTCCTGCAAACATAGAGTGAAAGAAATGATTGAACATTCAAGTAAAATCAAGGCTCTAGGAAGCCATCTTGCTGAGTCAGACTGGAATATACCTGGACTACATCTGCATAGCTGTATCCCCTGCAGAAATCTTGCATGAACTCTCCTAACAAAATTAAATATACCAACCAAATAGTTGTGTCTGTCTTTGTTTACTATTAAGTATTTCGACAAACTCAATTGTGTGTAAAAAGAAAGAACTATGATAATAGGTTGTTTCATTGATAGTATAGATTACCTTAAACAATAAGACTGTATTTTCTCATAGTTCTTCAGGCTAGAAGTCTGAGATTAGGGTGGCACCTGGTTGGATTGTGATGAGAACTTTATTCCGAGCTTGAAGACAATTGCATTCTCACTCTATCCTTACATGGCAACAGAGAAAGGAGAGAAAGATGAGAGAGAGAGAGAGAGAGAGAGAGAGAGAGAGAGAGAGAGAGAGAGAGAGAGAGAGAGAGAGAGAGAGAGAGAGAGAAAGGGAGACAGAAACCTTAATCCTTTCTTGTGTCTATAAGCAAACTGAACCACCTTCATGACTTCTCTAAAGCTAAGTACCTCCCAAGCTAAGTATCTCCTGATGCCATCATATTGGTAGTTAGGGCTTCAACATTAGAATCACGGGGAGGCACAGTGGGGCCATGGCAATCAGGTATGTGCAGATTGGATTACTGGCCCAAATTCTTATTCCTCCATAATATATATATATATATATATATATATATATATATATATATATATATATATATATTTTACCAGGTTTCTATTGTCTAACATAAATCAAAAACTTGTGTAGCCCTAGCTGGTTTAGCTTAGTGGATAGAGTGGTTCAATTTCAGTAAAGGGCACATGCTCAGGTTGCGGGCTCAATCCCCAGTGGGGAGCATGAGGGAGGCAGCTGATCAATGATTTTCTCTCGGCATTGATGTTTCTATCTCTCTCCCTCTCCCTTCCTCTCTAAAATTAATAAAAATATCTTTAGAACACACACACACACACACACACACACACACACACACAAACTTGTGCAATGAAAAGAAGCAAAATGGAAAATGATAATGTTTCTATGCCAATTACAACTAACCTACAATGACAGACGAATACAGTCTTTTAGATGATTAGTGAGAAGCAGAGAGAATATATCCTATATAATTAAAGGCGAATACGCAAATAAACTGAGCAGTGGAACCTTTGGTCGCTATGAAGCACCCTGACCACCAGAGAGAAGACACTCGAGGCAGGACCTGCCCCCAGTTGTCAGTGCACTCCCAAAAGGGGGAGTGTTGCTCAGCCAGAAGCTGGGCTCATGGCTGGTGAGCGCAGCAGTGGTGGCAGGAGCTTCTCCCACCTCTGCTGCAATGCTAAGCACACCAACTGCCAGCTTCGGCCCACTCCCCGGGGAGCAGGTCTAAGCTGGGATTTGGACATTCACTGAGGGCTCCCAGACTGTGAAAGGGCAAAGACCAGGATGAGGGACCCTCCCCCAACAAGTGCACAAATTCCGTGCACTGGGCCCATATATATATATATATATATATATATATATATATATATATATATACATACATATATATATATATATATATATATATATATGTGTGTGTGTGTGTGTGTGTGTGTGTGTGTGTGTGTGTGTGTATAATAAAGGGCAATATGCTAATTAAAGCAGACATCCTTTCGGACATCATTCCAGATGTCCTTTCAGACGAAGCCAGGGCTGGAAGGAAGTCAGTGCCAGCAACCGGGGAAGGAAGGCCTACTCTTGCATAAATTTTCATGCATCAGGCCTCTAGAATATATATAAAATCAGTTAACATAATGGTAAGTGAATGGTTACAGAAAGCAAGTAATTTTTAAAATGTTATATAAAAGAACTAAAAATATTTTGCATGTGGGTGGAAAAAATAGAGAGGGATTTATAAAAAATAAAAAGTTGATGAAATTATAGACAGTGTGTGAGAGAATGAGGGCAGAGCCTTGAAAAATTCTCACCAATGATTTATTTTTAAAAGGTATAAAAATTCAAAAAATTAGAATATATGAAGAAAAGGCTCAGAAATTAGTCACTCAAACAGAATATATATATATATATATATATATATATATATTCTCTATATGTAGATTATAGATATAATTACATATTGATCATACATATATAAAATCTACATATAAATAGAGATTTAGTTCAGTCTGGAATGTTAATAAAGGAAGAACTGTGTTAGTGAAAAGAGAAACACAACCTTAGGAGAAGCAAGGCTAGTCAAAAAACTCTCAGCCTTGCAAGAGAGAAAATAAACACACTGAGTAAAATGACCTTAAAATGAATGTGAACACCATCTGTACATATCTATAAATATCCCTAAAGATCTTGCTCATTTTTTCTCTGTTAACATAATAGAGTTTTAGGTATGCATAAATAATATGTGTGGGTTTATCCTTCACATGCGGCTCTGGCATATCAAATGTGGAAATGGAAGATTTTATTTCAAAGCATCTTTAAATATATTTCATTCAGACAGTGCATAAAAAAAATATTCACAATATTTATAAAAAGAATACATTATTTACCAGCATTTGCTAATGACACAATAAAATGCATATTATTATTTGCCCTATTGAGAATATTTGCATTTCTTTAATGGCAAGTCTCATGTGATAGTATTAAATAAAAATAGTTTATTCATCTACCCTTTAGAGTGTATGTTATCTTAAAGTTCTTATACATTGTTATTTTACAATAGATTTAGGTTTACAGGAAAATGAAACAAAAAGTGCAGCTTCCCATATATCCCCTTTCCATGCCTCACACGTTTGCCTATTATTATCCTCTTGCATTAGTATGGTGCATTTGCTACAATTGAACAGATATTGATACATTATTATATTTACCAAGTCCATGATTTACATTAACACCTTAAGCGCAGAGCCTGTTTTGTCTTCCTTTCCAGAAAGTATAGTGTCAATCACCGGTGATTGACATGGCACTTAACGTGTAAAGATTCACTCTTTGTGTTTACAGTGCTATGGGTTCATGTATACATAATACAATACCACCATCTCTATATATAAAAGGCTAAGTGTCTGTCCTACTGACCAGTAGCTATGATGCACACTGACCAACAGGGGGCAGACACTCAGTGTAGGAGCTGCCGTGACATGCACTGGTCATTTAAAAATAAACGACAGGGTGAACCTGGCACTGACAAATCAACACACTTGGCTTCCTCCAAGTGGGACCCAGGCCCCACCCCTCACCCCCGAGACCCCATGGTACAAAATGCAACCCACAGCCCAGCCCAGACCTGAAACGGTGGCTATGGGTGCCAGGCAATAATGTCACATAGCAATGCCTGGCTCCCTCTCCCTAGCAACTAGTATCCTTGGAGTTTCTTCAGCCCAGGAACCCAACTTGCTTTATGGCCAGGTGCAAACATTTTACAGTTTAATCACATGTTTGTGAAGCATTTTCCCATGCCTCATCTCATTTGATCCTCACAGAAGTACTGAAGTAGGTAGATAGGAGACTTGATAGAATCCTATGTTCTTTTCATTAGCAAGATGCGTACAGAGATATTAAAATATTTCTTCTAATTAATTTCCTTTCAATATGCATAAACCCGTGCACTGGGACGCTAGTTACCATATAATACAGAATAGTTTCACTGACCTAAAATTCTCTTGTCTGACCTATGCATCATGTCCCTCCCTGCCAAGAAGACACTGACAACCACTGTTTCTATGGTTTTGCCTTTTCCAGAATGTCACATAAATTGAATAATAAAGCATGTCACCTTTTCAGATTGGTTTCTTTCTCTTAGCAACATGCACTTAAGGTTTCTTATGTCATTCCATGGCTCTACCTTGTGTTTTCTTGGCTTGATAGCTTTTTTCTTACTTTTTTAATTATTAAATTTTAATGATAGAGACATTCAATCATTGTGATGTCTGCTTAGACATGAATAAAATATATATATGCATATATAAATATATTATTTTTTCCTCCTAGAGAAACTAAGGAAAACTTGAGTCATGTTCTCAAATTGAAAAATAACTTGCATCATTGCATGATCTTTTGAACAACTTATTTGTGTTGCACGGAGTGGCATTATTAAGCATTTCAGGATGACAATGTTAAATTGGCTTAATATTTTACACTATATATTGATTTCTTTTTGTTAAACATTTTCAAAAATTGCTTTTTATCAATTATTATTTTTTAACTTATATGAAGTAAAAATTTATTCTCTGATGAATCTCCCTTAATACATGTAGCTCTATTGCATTTGTTTACAACCCTATATAGTGTTCCATTTTAATAATAGAACTATAAGTCCATCTGTTTTTTCATTGATTTTTTTTCTTGTTTGCTATTTTTAGAAAAGCTCACTCTACATGCATATAAATTATTTATTGTGAGAATGTAGATATATTTTTAAGAATTCAGATACATTTTTTAGAATTCAGATACATTTTTGTGTCAAAATTTATAAATGCATTAGATTTATTACGATTCTGTATTGCTAAAATGTAAATAATTGAACCTGATAAAACATTACTTGTCAACTTTAATTTGAAATTGATACATCAAAGAGATATATCAGGAAAAAAATATTGCTTAAGAAAAATGTCCAAGATTTTAAGTTCTTTATTTTCTTCTAGCCTTTTTATGGTTTTAAGTCTTACATTTAAGTATTTAACCAAATTTTAGTTTATTCTTGCATACAGTGTAAGAGGTGATATACTTTAATTTTTGCATACATCTGTCCAAATTTTCCCAGTACAGACACATTAAATGTAACTGCAATTAAAAAATAAGGAACAGCCTGGCCACAGTGGCTCAGTGGTTGAACATCTACCTATGAACCAGCAGGTCACGGTTTGATTTCCAGTCAGGGCCCAAACTCAGTCAGGCTCAATCCCCAATGCAGGGTGTGCAAAAGGCAGCCAATCAATGATTCTCTCTCATCATTGATGTTTCTATCTCTTTCTCCCTCTTCCTTCCTCTCTGAAATCAATAAAGATATATTTTTTAATATATCATTACTGTGTGACAGGAAAAGAAAATTAGACTTACTATTCAAAAACCATTATGTGAGCATTGGAGGGGAAAAAAAACCTTTTACATAAAACAAAATGGATTTTAGGTTCTCAATCTGATGAGCATTGCATTTCAGTCACAGGGACATTTGCATGGCTTTCTTGTGCTTAAAGACTGTAAAAATCAAAGCAAGTAGCAGTGTTTATAGAAGAATGTCTAAATGCTAGAAAGAGTACTGATGTGGCTAATAGGTTTCTTTTATTCCATAAAACACTTGAATCTTCCAAAGGAGTATGCAAAGTTAAAGGGAGTGTGCTTAAAATGTTTTATCTAAGAGATTAAGAAAAACAAACAAACAAACAAACAAACAAACAAACTTCTGTAGTGTGCTTCCATAAAATGTTACTATGAGAAGTAGAAAAAAAATGATTTCTGAAATAAGACTGATACTCTAAATTCCATGACAATATGAAGAGTGCCACATATGTATGATGGAACATACTCTATGGTTTTAAGTTAAAAAAGCACTTATCTGTCCTCTGTATTAAAAAATTTATTGCTTACAAATTAGCATATTCTCATGATATCTTTGCATGAAATAAAATAATGAGGCCAGCTAGCTAATAAAACTGTAGGACCAGCAATAATTCAAATGAGAATAGTTCTGCAAAATTATAAAGTCACCGATTAATGTGGAGATACAATTATTTGTCAAAGGATTCTCAAAGATGGATTACCCTTGTTCAGGATTTCTGTCTTTCTTTTTGTAACAAAATAAATTTCTGTTAATCATTTCAATTTATCATATCAAAAATTTTTATTTTCATTGAATATGCAAAATGTAATATTTTTCAAAATTGTAAAAAATATATTTGCATTGTTCACTGAAGTATTCTGATTGTCTTGTTTTTTTTATGAGTGAGTTTTAGTCATGTTCAATAACTTAAATTTTAAAATACACTCCATAAAAGCTTTCATAAAAAAAAAAAAAACTACTGTGAAAGAGAATTCTTATTTTAATTAGTAGAAGAACACTGCTTCTAAGCAGAATAATTCAATGCACAGGAAATGTGTTTTGTCCCAACAAATGTCTAGTTTTTATTTATAGTTCCTTTTTCTCATCATTTTTAAGCAAAATAATAACAGCATTTAATAAGCGCTTTTCTCCTCATAGCATTTTTTAAAGGCAGCTGAATAAGGAGGTTAAGTGAAACATTCATGGTTCCTGTCCTCTGAAAACATTTACTATAAGCATCACTATTTGAAAATGTGTGTAACAACACACATACATCCCACGAAGAGGCTAGGATTAACCTAAATGCTTATATGAAATGCCAACAGCTAAACTAATTGCATGTTCTGAGGGAACTAGTTAGAAACCATACTGCTCAGTATTTATTTTTGATTCAGCCTTGCTCTTACTCATTGACTGTTGTTTGAACTTTGTTTTTAAGGAACAATGACTCCATATTATCAAGTCAATAACATAAATCCTATATTTTCCAAAAGATGTGCTTTCTACTTTCATCAAATTTGAACAAACCTTTGTGTGTGTTTTTTATTAGTAGCAAATCTTGTTTGATTGATCTCTTTCTAAATTAAGTCATCATTTGTGGCTGCCTCTAATACATCTCTGTCTGATATGGTGATAGTACTTCTTGACCTTTGATACAAATAGTACTTGGGTTTCGTCATTTACACTGTCTGTCTCTGTTGCTTAGTTCTTCCATGGTGCAGCTCTGGCTCCTTTCAAGAATACTGAATGGATTTTGGAGTTCTTAGGTTTAGAAAAGAAAATAGAAATATATAATGTTTACTTACAGGGTTTAAAGTTTTGTTATCTGATAAAATATGATAAAGAAAGAAAATGGTAAACTTGAAAGAGATGGATTCTTGATTCCCTTGGAAGAATATTAATCTAATCAAGAATGCAAGTAATTCATATTTTTTTTCTATTTTAGAAGAAATAAAATAGTAACTGTTTGTTTTTTATTATTCTAATAAATGTTCATGAGAAAGGGGATAAATATTAGCTCTTCTAGCACACATATTAAGACTAAGTAGCCCAGCCAGCATAGCTCAGTGCTTGAGTATTGACCTATGAATCAGGCGATCACAGTTCAATTCCAGGTCAGAGCACAAGCCCAGATTGTGATTGGATCCCCAGTAGGGGGCATGCAAGAGGCAGCCAGTGGATGATTCTCATCATTGATATTTCTATCTCTCTCCCTCTTTCTTCCTCTCTGAAATCAATAAAAATACATATTTCCAAATTAAAAAAAAAGACTAAGTACAGAAATGGTTGTCAAAATAATAGAGATCAAAAGTGTGAGAGTATGATTAAGAAAGCATGAGAGAGAGTTAGCATGGGCATAAGTGAGTGTTCAGTTAAGAGGTTTCTAGGCAACAGTATTTCTTTTTTTTTTTTAATATATTTTATTGATTTTTTACAGAGAGGAGGAGAGAGGGATAGAGAGCTAGAAACATCGATAAGAGAGAAACATCAACCAGCTGCCTCTTGCACACCCCCTACCTGGGATGTGCCTTCAACCAATGCACATGCCCTAGACCGGAATCGAACCTGGGACCTTTCAGTCCACAGACCGACGCTCTACCACTGAGCCAAACCGGTTTCGGCTAGGCAACAGTATTTCTAGAGAAAAAAATGATTCAGTGTGACAAAATATACAGATAAAATGTGTGGCAAAGTACAGTTGAAAATTTAAAATTATTTTTGTTGTATGAATTTTTATTGTGATCTCATGAGACTAAATTATAAAAAAAAAAAAAACTTGGTCAATAGTCACAAAATTGATATTTTAGTAAATAAATAAAATTTTGTTAGAACTTAACACTATTGAAATAGTGGTAACACTGATGTCTGGTGGACAGTCTGTGCATGCAATAATATATAGAAAAGGTGGTATTGACACATATAAAAATAATATTCTGCTATTTCATTCTTAAGTATGCTGTTTGCATATCTTAGTGAGTGTTGAAGAGTGGTTGTTGAAATACAGTAGACATAATTGTGTTACTTTACCATAATATAAATCATAGGATTTCAACTTTTTTTCAACTTATGCACACATAAACTAATTATTTCAATTCTATAGCATACCAAAAATATATTAATTTTTTGCCCAATTGCAAAAAAAAAACCAAAAAAACAAAACAGGTATAAGTTTGATTCATTCATTCTGGATGACTATTGTTGTGTTGGCTATTGTCATTTTTTAATTTGACAATTTAAGGGAAAGGAGGTCAGTGCCGCTGTGTAAATAGTAAGGTATTGCATGTTTTAAAAATTCTTCAGGCACGCCAGTTGAAAATCACTAATATAAATGACAAGCAACTCTCTAATGAAATTATTAAAAATGTCATCTGAATATGTAATCTGAATTCAACACATTATACAAAACTGTTAACAATATTTAAAAAAAATAGTGTGAGTCAGCTTGGAAAGCTTTTTTCTGTTTTTTGTTTTGCTTTGTTTTTATTAAATACTAGAGGCCCGATGCACAAACGTTGTGAAAGAATAGGCCTTCCTTCCCCCGGCTGCAGGCACCAGCTTCCTTCCAGTCACAAGCAGTCACCCGAGATCCGGGCTTCCCTCCCAGCCAGGCTTTGTCTGGGAGGCTGTCCAGAGGGACATCCAGTCTAATTAGCATATTATGATTTTATAATTATAGATGTGTTAAATTAAGGCCGTATAGAGACTTCTGGCACTATGTCTATAATGACAAATGTTTATAAAAATAAGGTGTGTAGGGTATTTTCTTAAATTCAAAATGCAGAAAATTTGATACAAATAAAGTCCATGTTTGAACAATTGTCTGAGTTAAGTTTTAAAAATGTGAAAAGACTTATGTGAAAATACATTGTTGTTTTTTAAATAAAATTACCCTTAATATTGGTAGTACAGAAAAGAGTAGTATGGTCTTAGTTGTTTTTACTAATGGAAAATTTGGGACTGCCTAGCCTTTTAGTATTATCTGCTTGGCTATGATAAGTATTTCAATCATAATTTCTAAGAATGGATATTTAGTCCACAGCTAGACTATAGCTGGATTGATTATTGATGTTTTATTCATAATTTTAATTTATATGGTCTCTTACTACAGTCATGTCTATTATAAAAATATACTGGTTTTGTTTGCAAGGGAAAAATAAAAGGTGTTCTTTGTAAGAAAACGTACATGTGGAAATTCTAAATTAGAAAATTATCTTACCCTGACTTATATTACTTGAGCTATTTTTATATTAATGCTTTAGGGCAAAAAAACCATCTATGCAACTTTTTAACATCAAGTTTTCCTTAAATTATTTTTTTAATTTACATCTCTTCGATAGGATAACTGAAAATATAGGACTTTTTACATTTAGTGCTACATGAAATTTTTTTGTTATTAATTCCCAAGTGATTAAAATGAGCACATCTAAACTCATTATCTAGTAACTTTTGAAAGGTGGCACTTTACCAAGAGAAAACCTTTTAGAGGGAAGATCTTTTTCAGAGTTGTAAAACAAAGAGCATCGAAATCTTATGATAAATGAAAATAAGCCACTTTTTTTCTCATTGGTGACATATCCATAAATCAAAGAGATTTTATCATTTGGGTTTCCATAAAAATATATTTGATGGTTTATTTTATATTTAAAAATACTTTTGGGTCATTGAAAGGATAGCCAGGACCACTTTTCCTAGATTAATATCCTATTTTTAGGAAGAAAAAAAAAAAAACAACTGCTAAAATCTACAAACATAGCTATTCATAAGACTACATGGATTGTCTATTTCCTTAAATCATCTGAGTAGATTATTTAAAATGCTTTCCAACCATAACAGTTAACTTTTATGCACTGTGAGTTGAAGGAATTATAAAAGTTATAGCTGTGCATTAAGACCAGCTATGTCCTCCACATTTGACAATCTGACTATGATCCATTTATTTGGAAGAATGCTACATTTCTTATATTAAGGCATCTTCAACTTTCCAACCCAAATATTGCAGGAAAGTGTCAAAAACTGTGAAAGCAGAATATATTATTACTCTTGCTAAAATAAAAGTTAGAGAGAACAGAGATTAGAAAAACAGTCAGAGGCAATGAACCGAGAACACAATGATTGAAAGGGTTGGTGCAAGGGGTCTTTCCGCACCTGGTTTGGACATATAACTCTGAGACTTACAGCATCCAAGTTTGATGCAGACGCTGAGTGTATTTATGTAAAGCATTCAAGAGCTATCAACTCTCCATATCTAATTTTATTCAACTATTAAATCCTGACTATATGGAGGCAGCAGTCATGTATCGGAGTCTTAAGGAGAAAATCACTACTATAATAATTAGAGGTTTTATGTTGCAGTGTATTTCCAAATCCCATAAAACGTTTTATGAAGTAGAATTCATAGTATTGATCTAGGTCATATTTCTGTGGGAGATAACTAAGTGGGTGCATAATATAAATGACAACGTTAGTGCAAGATATCATAATTTGAATATGTTAATATATCTGTTATATATATATTTCATTCTAAAGGCATACTTTTGACTGCTTTTAATATTGAGGAACTATTTACTGGAGGTTTTTATAACTTTTGGATGGTAAAAGGAGGGAATGTTAAACTTGTCATCTACTAAATTTTGTTCATTGCGTGACTAATTTAGATATTGAGATTAAATACATTTCAGTAGGCAAGCATTGAATATAAATAAGCACAGATGGAATTTCTTCTTCTGATAGTGAGCACACTTCAGTTAATACTAAATTTGACATTGTGTATACCTGAGGACCTTTGATAGCCAACTAATTAAGAAAGACAATTTTCTGAAGACAAACTGGAGAGTAAGTTATTAAAGCAATTACCTGTAAATGAGAAATGAAGAACCTGAAATCCCTTTTATCCAAATCTCGAGTGGTTAATACATGACTCTGCATGAATCAAGAAAGAATCTTGGGTTTCCAAGCTGACCTCATCCAGAAAACTAAATTTATCATTTAAACATGCTATCTTGCTAAATCCAAAGAGCAAAGAGACATATATGCCTTAGTCCCTTTTACATTTAGTCAACACTTATTATGTTAATACATAAAAATACAAAGAAGAATTAGATTGAAAAGAATACAAAGCAAGTTAGAATGGATTACAAATTAATATTAAATTTGCCCTTCATGTGACTTGTTCTGTAACAGAAAAGTGATAAATTTTAATTGACTCAACCTCTGATTTTTTTTGAGTACCAAGTTCAAGATTTGATTTATTAACTTCAATGAAGACTAAGTTACTGTATTTATGTTTAAGATTATCCAGTTAGCTCACTACAAATCTGATTATTACATGGAGTATAAAAAGAATTACATTATTTCCCCTGAAATTTAACATGCACTAAACTCTCATATTGTAAGCATATACATCCTGGATATATACATCCTGGACATGTAACAAATATATAAGCTTGAGTTCTACTCTCAGCTTAGTAGCAGCTGCTACCTGGGAAGCATTTGGTCATCTCTTTCTGCTAAAAAAAAAAAAAAAAAAAAAAAAAAAAAAAAAAAAAAAAAACCCACACAAAAACAACAACAACTCATTATCCATCGCAGACTCACAGGGAATGTCACAGGAAGCCTGTGCATCCTTACTTTGGGATGCCCCTGTAGATGACAATGAATCTGCTTCCCCGAACTCAGATCTGTGCCTCTTCAGTATAGTAGGACCAACATGCTGTGTTAGGGATCCAGCTCTCTGTGCTGTTATTTGTAAATTTCCCCAATGTCTAGATCTGGCAAGATCATGGGGCTTGCCTTGTCTGTATCTCTTCTCTCAGGGATTTCAGTCTCGTGTTGTCTTCTATTGCTAATGAAGTCAGTTGCCCTATATATTTCACCCAGTTTTATATTTTATCAGAGGTAGGTGCATTAGATTTCTAGCTATTCCATCTTAATGAAAGCTGACATAGGGTTTGGACCTATAGGAGGAGGAGGGGAAGGAATTTGAAGGGGCTTATATGCTTATTTATCTCTCTGTAGTTAAACACCTCTCCATCTCTCTCTCTCTCTCTCTCTCTCTCTCTCTCTCTCTCTCTCTCTCTCTCTCTCTCTCTCTCTCGTTAAATCCTCATCCAAGGATGATGTAACATTGATATAAGATAGAAAAAGTGATTGGCTGCTTCCCCTATGGCCCCTATCAAAACCAACAGAAACTTGGTTTTAAACCAGGACCTGAAACTCATTCTGTGAACTTTTGACCTGTCAGTATATGAGAGGACACTCCAACCAACTAAGCCACACTGGTCAAGGCAACACATCCCGTTCTTATCGGTGACTTTGTTCCCTATTCTCTTATCTGGAGATTGGTGGTGCTTCACGGAATCTCACTATGAAACTCCACAGCATGGCATTTCTGGTTTTGCCTTTTCTACCTATATGTTTTCTGTAAAATAACTAGAGATAAGGAGGTATTTTCACTATTACTTCAAGTGATTATGATGAATATCAAATTTTAAAAAATGTGTCATGGTATTTATAAACTACAATTATATTATCAAGTGTAGTCTTAAGTATTTTATTATTATTATTAATTTTATATATTTTTTTTGGTTAATCCTCACCTGAGGATATTTTTCCATTGATTTCTAAGGTGGAAGGGCGGGGAAAAGACAGAGAGAGAAACATGGATGTGAGAGAGACACAGCAATTGGTTGCCTTCCACACACACCCAGACAAGGGCTGGGGATTGAGCCTGCAACTAACGTATGTGCCCTTGACCGGAATGGAACCCAGGACCCTTCAGTCCCAGCATCAATACTCAATCCCGCTGAGTAAAAATCCTTAATTTTATTTTTATGTGATGCTTATATTTGTATTTTTGTTCTTTGAGTTTCCATGATTTTGATGCAGTAATGAAGTCGAAGTTTACTTAGTGCCTTGGAAAAGTTAATTCCATTTCAATAAAATATTTCATTTACTATCAGTAGCTATTTTAGGCCCTGGGAGAATCTACCTTATCTCTGTTATTTTCACTCTCTTCAAAGTAAACAGAGGCAGGTATTGTTATCACATCTTGGAAACAGGAAAATTGAACCCTAGAAAGTTAATGGCTTGCCAAGGTCATTTTTGCTTGAAAACACAGATCAATCCATATTTCATGTATAGAATAAATATTTTTTTAAAAAATAATTTAATATTATCATATGTTTAGGTATTTGCAAAAGGTTACAATTTGTTTTAAATCAACAGAAAGATAAGTTATTTCATGGCACCTAGGCAATCAGTGACAATAAATATTATGTAGATTTATGTGTAACAATGAATCATCTAGTCAAGGTTTTGAATGCATAAGAAATATACTATTATTTCTCATTTCCATTTGTACCATGAACTTATTGGAAAAAAATAAAAGTCTCCTCACTTCTTAAAGCTTCAGGGCTACTCTAAGATCATCTATTTTACTGCTCATACAAATTCTAGAAAAGGTTACCTCTAACCATATTGACAAACAAGCTTCCATTAGCCGATTTTATGGAAGAGTAACCTGTCTGATATTTGTCAGAATAAAATTATTTCTATATCCATGAAAATTATACTATTTTGTAAATTATGTTCCAACTTTGATTGGCCTCTTTGTTAATATAGTTTATAGCACTAAATTTTAGAGCTTAGATTTTGAGGCAGATATTTAGATCTGCTAAAATAATCACAAATAAGTACAGTACTTTCTGACTTTCACATTATTAAACAATGTTTGAAAATTATCTTTAAATTTTTAACTACTTCTTGCTATGATATATTTGAAGTTTGAAAAATATTTACATTATTGTTTGTTTGATTGATTCCTGTTAAGAAGACATAGAAGTGATATTTTAACCCATTTTAAAAGTACGTCTTTAAATATACATATTTTATGATAATTATTAGTTGCACAAAATTATAGCTATTTAACTTCGTGTTTTTATGTAATGGTTTTCTGATATTTAAGAGGTTATTGAAAATATAACAGCTCTTTTTATACCAGTTTTATTGACCTTGCAAATGAAATATACTTTTGTCTAGTGCATCAGGCCTTAGCATTTTAAAGGGCACACTGGATTATTTTATAATCCATTTTTACAAGAATATATTGTTTTAATAATAAAGCAACTATACTCCTTTAATAGTATTATTTTTCTTTTAAGATTCTTGGAAATTTCATGATCAGAATTAGCATGAATAGGCAGTTTTTTATAATAAAAATGAATAAATATTTTCTCTTTCAAAAAGCATTAAGGACAAATTTTAAAATATGGTCATATACAAACAAAAAAACCCCCTCAGTTTTATTTATAATGCAATTACACATTTATTTTCCCCTGAAGTATTTTTTAAAAATTTTGCAGATGTAATCTTTCACTTCTCAAAAATTATACGGAGTTAATATGATCTAAAATAAAACAAATTCCTCAACTTTACTTTGGATACAAGTGGCTTACTGTAGTTCTGAATCTTTCATCCTGGTCAACATGGAAGTATTAACATAAACTGTTTTAAAGCTCCACTTGTTGAGAGCTAATATTTAAAACACTGTTGATGTTAGATTATATATTTAAACAAATTTACAAATGTTATGGATTAATCAAGGTTCTGCAGAAAAAATAGGACCAATATGTTATAGAAGACAGACAGACAAATAGATGGATTAGATTAGATAGACAGGATAGATAGATGATGATAGATAGATGATAGATGATTGATAGATAGATAGATAGATAATCATGTATGCATAAATATTACATAAATCCAGTGATTATAAGGAATTGGCTCACACAATTATGGAGGCTGAGAGGGTCATGATCTGCCATCTGTAAGCTGGAGACTCGGGACAAGCAGAGGTGTGGTGCATTTCAGTCTGAAGGCCTGAGAACCAGGAGAGCTGATGATGAAGTCTGTTTAAGGCAGAAGAAAAATGTCCAGCTCAGCAATCAGGCTGGCAGAATAAGTCCTCCCTTCCCTTGCTTCTGGCTCTTAGGCCCTCAGTGATTGGATCCTGCTGGCCTATATTGAGAAGGGCTGTCTGCTTTTTACTCAACCTACCAAGTCAAATGTTCATCTCTTCCTGACACTCTCTTGTAGACACACTCAGCAATAATTTTTCACTAGATATCTGGGCATCCTGCAGCTAGATCAAGCTGACACATAAAATTAGCCTTCACATGCTCTATATTTTAAAACTTTTGCAACTCAATTTTCTTTAATTGGTACCTTGTAAGCAGAAATAAATAAATAAATGTTTAAAATAAATAAGTAAATAAATAAATAAATAAATAAATAAAAGGACTCTCTCAAAACAAACAAACAAACAAACAAAAACAAAGGCAATTTATTTTTAATAGACGTGTGATTGAGTGGCATATCTTTGTATTTTTATACAATAAAGTTGTTTCATATATAAAACTTTACAAATATAATAAATACAGTCTAACAGGTAAGACAATCTTGACTAATATTAAACAGTAATATTGCCATGAATAGATATGTTTAGGATAATAAATCCGATTAATAGAAAACTTTAGAAATGTGTAATCTTTCCTTTGTTGCTAACATAATATCATTTTTCTTTTGTTTACCTAACTCCTGTAACTTCTGGCTTGAAATAAAATCCTTACTTGCTTTCTTTCTTTCTAGTCAAGCAGCTTAAAATTCACATCCACTCTCGCAGGGCAGCACACAACTCAGTTAGGGCGAACTTTGTACCTTAGGCTTGTTTTCCTGTTCCGCCTAAGAATTTAATTAGCTAATTAGCTTTCTCAGGTGTAAGCAGCAGATGCCTCACATCTGCCGGTAATATGTGACTAGCCAGGAGCGTGTTTCCCCCATGTCGAACGGAAGAAATTCATTGCCTCTCTTCAGTTGGCTTTTGCTGCAAGCGCGATTCCAACTGATCCTGAAGCTACAGCGTTGGTCCTTAATATCATTTCTCCCCAAAGAAATCAATCTATTTTGTCTCGTCAGTTGTTCTGTTATCAATTATTGTTCCTCTTCTGTCTAGGTCCTTAGCTTTTGCCTCTGCATAATGCTTGCATATGAAAAGCATGTAGTATGACATTTCAGACCAATTTTTTTTTTCTTCCTGTTCGTGGAATGTGTGTTGAGTTCTTTTTTTTTTTTCCTTTTCTTTTTCTTCTCCTACCACAGAGAAATACATATTTACTTGTACTACTCAGTTTCCTTAGACGCATGTAACAAAAATGATTGGCTGATTTGAATCAAAAATAATTTATGGATTTTGGTGAATCTAGAGGATCATCCAGAAGAATGGAAGACTCTGTTGGGAAATAGAATCCAGGAGAAACCACAAAGCCAGACCTCAGGCAAAATCATAGGACAGAAAACACTGTGAGTGGAAGTCTTCCCGATTGCCCACCAATGCTGCCAGAACACACGTCACAGTGGAGAGACCGTGACCTCTAGGAAATGGGTGCCGGGTGCTTTTCCTGTGCTATCTATCAGCTTGAATTCATTGTACTTTCGTTCTGCCACACAAGCTCCTGAATGGAAGCCTGGCACTGGACCCATCTACATGAAAATATGTCTTTTCAGGTCTTTAGCATTCATTATAGAATAAATATTGTATTTCATTTGTAAATGAGTATTGACTTATGGACTTCTCTACCCAAAGATTATAAGTTTCTTACCATTATCATCAACTAGTTATTAATAATAGGAAAGGAGCAAATGGAAGACCAGGGATTATGAGTATGTCCATCTGGAAGCCGCAACTTCACACTCCCGAGGGAACACGTGGTCCTTTCCCTGCAGACCACTGGAGGAAGGGGCCAGACACAGGAGGAGAAGGGTGTATGCACAGTGGAGTTGGGGTGAAGTAGGGAAGGTACTTGCCTGTTGGTCAAACTTGGAGCAGATATAAACCTGGGAAAATGTGGGAATACAAATCGCCCAGACCAAGAAAATCTTGATTCACTTGTTTCTCTGATTTTGCTCTTGATTCTTTGAATTCACTGTATTCCTAGAAGCCACATGATCATGGGCAATGGCGTGCATCTGGGGACACAAGCCTGACGCTGATTTGGACTATGCTCTAACATGGAACAGAAACTCTGCTCAACAACTTTAATCCCAGCTCTGCTGAGAAAATAGCTGGTCTTACATGGCAGGACACAGGAAGAGGGGACCTTGAAAACTCAAGGATGTAATTCCTTGCAAACTAATGTCACTCACTCTCCTGTTTGAGTCTCAGAAAATTCCCTTTTGTGACATTGCAAGAAGCCCACTTCCAGCAGTAACAGTCAGGGACACCAATAATGGATTGACACACTGTATCATGTACAATATTTCTCTATGTTTAAAAGATTTTTTTTTTAAATCTGTATGTCTGTGGGAGAGTATAATTATCTTGTTTACAGGTAAGGTAGCTCAATGGTTGGAAGATTTAATAATTATAATTGTGTGGCAATTCCTCTAAATAAAATGGTGAAGTCATGATCAGAATAATGCAAGTTCTGATACTGTAGGCTTATGGTTCATAGATTAAATTTCTCCACATGGAATACATTCTCTGATATAATGGAAAACTTAACTCTGTGGCTGGGCCTTTGGGAAGTCACAAAATTGTTAGTGAAGCAATTTTATTGACTTTGCATTACTTGTATATGAGCCCAAGGATGTTTTCAGAGTGTTTCCTTTTCTTAATACCCTGACAGGCATATTTATATTACAGATCACACAATACAAAATGTAAAGTAACATACCTTAATATTTTATTACAAATACTCATTTTCCCATTGGCATTTTAGTTACTGTAAGTCTTTTGTAGATTATTCCCTTTGCTCATAAAGAAGAATACAAACACAGCATTTTAAAAATAACATTCCAATAGGAGAAAGTTAGAAGATTTGCTTCAGCAAATATTAAAACAATAGCTATCAGACTAAAGATTTCAGGATGGAATAAATTCATCTTGAGACCAAAAATATATATTACTTTAAGATCTCATAAATGATATATTGTATAGCCAAATGGGAAAAGAGAAAGAGGCTTTCTCTTAATAGCAAGATTGAAAATCATTTCAAAGAATGTATCCTTAAAAGAACATAACCTTTAATATTCATTGGATTTAGGGATTTTTTTCCTAACATTTAGAGGAAAAAAAGATTATTCCATTATTTATTCACGTATTTAACATTACCGAGTGCATATTATTTCTTGGGAATAATTTATGTACCAGGAATACAGCAGACTGATATCAGACCAATTTTCTGCTTTTCAGAAAAGTAAACAGAATATAACATGACTGAATAAACACATGATATAGTAAGTAAACATCATATAATATCAGTTATTAATAAGATCTGAGGAGGAAAATCATACTCTGTAAGTGCTGGTTTAGATAGGAGTTATTTGACCTGACTTGAATGAAAAAAGTGATTTAGCCATTTGCCTAACTTGTGAAACACATTCCAGGAAGCTAAGAAGGGAGGAGTGGAGGGGTGAGCCTCAAGCTCCCATGGAGAATGTGAAGGACTTGCTAGATAGAGCCACGGCATGGAAGAGTGGTAGCATACACAATTAGACAGAAGTAAACAGAGGCTGGGTATAAAAGAAAGAAAATAATATTTTATTCCAAGTAGAGAGAAAAAAAGACATTCAAAAGATGAGAGCAAAGAGCTGATATACAATAATTTAAACAAAAAAAATCCTCTCATGTTTTAGAAAATTGATTTGTGGATTCAATGGGGAAATAGGCAAAAGCAAAAGTAAAGAATCTGTAGGCTTTTTTTGGTAGCATAGGTGGAAAATCTCAGTTTTGGTGTTGATGAAAAATCATTTGAAAGGAGGTCATATTTCTGATATGCATCTAAAATAATTTTCTAAAGGATTGAACATGAATTTGAGGGGACAGGATTAAAATAAGATGGCTGGGAAATTGCAGTACTCCAGTCTCTTGAAATTTCTTCTACAATATTTCTAAAGACAGTAATTTTCAATATGTGTGTGGGGAAACAGGTAGAGAGTTTTCAAGTTCTGTGGAGCATTTCAAATTTTGTGAATTTGTATTTTGCTGTCCTAAGGTTGAAGGGACACAACTAACATTTATTCCGGTTAATGTTTATCCTTGATATATTAGATGTCCTGCATTAAGGGCTGTCCCTAATAATAAACAATTTTTCTGTGTCTTGGATAAATTATAAGAGCCCAAAATTTAACTCTATTCCTATCCAAACATAACATATATTGAAGTTTTAACATTCACTGACATTGATAGAATTAAGCCTAATATGCAAGTTGTTTTTAAAAATATTTACCAAGAGTTTCCCACTGTTTTTTTGGAGAAATCATGGCATCAAAAATGGGGCACTTAATGACAATTGAAATCACAAAAACAATAAAGGTGCATTAGTCAACATTTGCATTCATTGCTCCCAAATATGTATCAGCAATTTTGAGGGTCCTTTAAATAGATTCAAAAACAATTCATTATTATATTTAACACATGAAATGTAAGGATCTCTTTGAATTTTATCCAAAGAGGTTATTTCATAATTTATATAGTTATTTCATACAATTTATAATTTTGATAGAGCAAAGTGAGGAATCCTATATAATAAAAGGGTAATATGCAAATTGACCTTAAGGGTGGAATGACCAGTTGCTATGACTCATACTGACCACCAGGGGGCAGACATTCAATGCAAGAGCTTCTACACGGGGAACACCTCTCAGCCAGATGCCGGCTCATGGCTGGCCAATGCAGCCACAGTGGTGGGAGCCTCTCCTGCCTACGTAGCAGCACTAAGAATGTTTGACTAATACTTCCCTTGGGGAGCAGGCCTAAGCCATTAGTTGGACATCCCCTGAGGGATTCCAGGCTGCCAGAGGGATGTGTGACTGCCAGCTTAGGCCTGATTCCCCTGAGGGGTCCCAGACTGTGAGAGGGCACAGGCTGGGCTGAGGAACATCTCCCCGCGCCCCACCCCCCTCCCCAGTGCACAAATTTTTGTGTACTGGGC
This sequence comes from Pipistrellus kuhlii, assembly GCF_014108245.1. Classification (NCBI taxonomy): domain Eukaryota; kingdom Metazoa; phylum Chordata; class Mammalia; order Chiroptera; family Vespertilionidae; genus Pipistrellus; species Pipistrellus kuhlii. Next base: position 39,889,229 of record NW_023425584.1, read on the forward strand.
CTCTAGTTAATGTTATAAAATTATATATTGAAATTATTAACTTTTTGCTTGTTCTTATAATTCAATATTTATTTGTCTTTTGTAAAGAATGAGGAAACTTTCTAATATCTTCCTGTCAAGACATTCCTTCTTCTACATTAAAAAGAGCACTTCCTCTTTTTTTGACTTTTACTATTTTCTCTGTGTCAAGCTCATATTTTTACATTGGTATTCTTTCTTCTCTTTCAATATGGATATTGTCAATTTACTGATTATCTTAAGTTTCAATAATCTTTTTTTCTCTTAATCCTCTTTTTAGAACTTTGATATTCAAATATGTAATTTCTCTTTTTAAGATATATTTTTATTGATTTCAGAGTTGAAGAGAGAAGGAGAGAAGATAGAAATGAAAAAGAATCCTTGATTGGCTGCCTCCTGCATGCCTCTGGCTGAGAATTGATCCCACAACTGTGCCCTGACCAGGAATCTAATTGTAGACCTTCTGGTTCATGGGTCAATGCTTAATCACTGAACTACATTGGCCAGACTCAAATATATATTTTCAATGTCCTTTTAACTTCCCATTTCACTCCACAAAACTCCTTACACATTATGTTCACATATTTTCTACAGAAATGTTAACATGTAAATTAAATCAAGTAATTTATTTCCTTAAAACCTTGTCATGGCTTCCTTGTATAATCTGAGTGCAACTTATACTTTGAGTGCAGTGCCTTTCTGATACTGTATAAACTGACCAACATCATCCTTTGTGAGATTTTGGTCCTTGCTGTTTCAGCCCAAACAGACCTTTTTTGTTTGATTTTCCTTGTTTCTTTTTAGCCACTGAATGGCTCTTATCTCTTTCTACAAAGTACTTCCATGAATAACCCTTATAACCCTTTCCATTCTGTTTATACTCATTATATAATGTTTGAGAACTGACATGAGCTTTACTTATTTTTCTTTCCTTTCATCTGAAGATTAGTTCCATTAATAATTACCATGGCAATAAGTTTGTCTGGTATGTGCTTAAAATGAACTAATGGTTATTAACCTTGAGTCTGTTTCAGTAGCCTTGGGCATCAATACCTCAAGATATTTTCATAGAGATACACAATGAACACATATTGTCTACTGTAAAACTTGTACCTATATGAATAAAACAAAACTAAGAAATATATTCATAGCTAGTTCTAGTCCATATTCTTGATATTTTATAAAGTCTTATTTATCAATAAAAGTGATCGTATAAAACATATCAATTAATATATTAGTAAAGTATAGCATGTTTTATAGATTTATAAAAAAGTGTCATGATATTTAACTGTATTATGCATTGTCAACTATATTATAATATTTAAATGTATTATGCATGATCAGAATTCAAGAAAGGAATGGGTAAATGAATATTTCTCTAGCATCATTCTTATGTCTGCAGAAAAATTACATTGTTATGTTCCTTTTAAATATAATCTACATATATATATATATATATATAAATATTGCAGAATTAATGTGAAATCTCATCTTAAATTTAATGTGCCTACCTTAGACAACCATTCAAAATTGTGCCATTGGGGGGGGGGGGGGGAAATAACATTGGAGGATAGAATACATCAGAAACTAGATATAAACATTTTTTAAATATAAAATTTTATAAAACTAACATTATGTACATTTTTAATTCCATAATTAATTCTTATAATTTACTTAAGCAATGAAGTAAAATTTATAAAAAATATCAGGAAAATATGGGTATACATATGTAACATATTAATTTTTATTTCCTTTGAAATAAAATCTGAATTTCACAGCCTCAAAATCAGTATAGAAATATATTTAATCCTCCAATTTTATTGTGTAAGTAGTATGAAACAATTCTCATTTAAAATCCATGAGAACTTAAATCCAAACCCTGGCTATAAAATTGCTTCAATATTAAGATAAGCTATAGGAATGAGTTTTAAATTCCAATCTTTAAAAATTTTTTCTGTGTCTTTGATGAGCAATTTCTCATGTTCATTCTAATGAGCAATAATGTCAAGGTGATACAAACAAGAATTTCAATTCCAAACATATCCTTAGAGATGGCATCAATATAAAAGCAATTTTTGTCTGGATAGGTTTTGAGGCTTCACTCTTTCTAGGTAATTTGTGGTGTTTCATTATGGATGGTAAACAGCACAGTAATACTTATTTTGATACTAAGACAGATTGTTTTATGCCACATCATATTTGTCTCATATGCTGCTCTAGTTCAGAAAACAAGATTTTTAAAGCTTTATCTCTAGTATAAGATTAAAGCAATTGTATGTATCTCAAAATTTTTTACTTAATCACTTCTGCAGTCTTTTTTCTGCCATCATCATTTTGTAATTTATAATGAAAATGATATATTGATCTCCCTCCCTGTCCCTGGCACAAAGCCCCTAAAACCCTTGGAATATCCTAAGTGATAAAGTGGAGACAAATATCTTTCATTGTCTATAAACTGGCCAGATTATTATGATCTCTGAATGCATAATAATCTGGCCATTCTAATATATAAAATTAGAGGCCTAGTGCTTGAATTCTTGCATGGGTGGGGTCCGACCAGCCTGGCCAGAGGGAAGCGGATATGGGCGGTTGGCTGGCCAGCCTGCTAGTCAATCTCTTGGCCGAGGGGACAATTTGCATATTAGCCTTTTATTACTGTATATAGGATATATACTGAGTGGCCAGATTATTATTATTCAGGGATCATAATAATCTGGCCACTCAGTGTATATATAAAAGCCTAAGCAACCATTGACCATTCAACCATTAGACAGGTAGCTATAATGTGCACTGACCACCAGGGAGCTTATGCACAACACACAGGCATGGGAACATGGGAATAGACTGATGAATCTCAGGGGGAAGAGGAGAAGGGGAAGTGGGGAGGGTGGGAAGATATTAACAAAAGATCTTATATGTATACTAGAGGCCCAGTGCACAGATTTGTGCACCAGTGGGTTCCCTTGACTTGGCCTGCGGAGATTGGGCTGAAACTGGAAGTCCAACATCTTCAAAGAGGTCCTGGATTACAAGAGGGCACAGGCCAGGCTGAGGGAACCCACTGGTGCATGAATCTGTATACCCGGCCTCCAGTTTTAAATAAAAGCTTCCCCCAGGAACCTTTAGGAATGGGAGAGGAACTAGAGATTGAGTTCAATAACCAATGGCCAGTGATTTAATTAATTATACTCTATAATAAAGACTCCATAAAAACTTGAAGGGCAGGCTTCTGAGGCCAGTTAGTTTCTTTGCATCCCTTCCCATGTACCTTGCCCTATGCTTCTCTTCCATCTGGCTGTTCCTAAATTAAATCATTTTAGGAATAATCATGTAATCTAGTAAGTGAAATATTTCTCTGAGTTCTGTGAGGTGTTCTAGCAAATAAATGGAACACCAGAAGGGGGTCTTTGGAACCTCTGATCTATAGCTCTTAGGTCAGAAGTACTGGTTGTCACTTTAGATAGTTTGGATTCACTTAGATACAGGTTTCTCTAATGAAGGCCTGAGATACTTGTTTGTATCATATATATATATATATATATATATATATATATATATATATTTTTTTTTTTTTTTTTAAATTTTAAACACACATTTCTTGAAAACCAATTATGGAAAATACACTTACCTTTTATCCAAAGATAAAAGTAGTTTAAGACAAAGAACCTGCTAAAATTAAAATATTTAAGCAGCTATTTTAAAAATTTTTTTCATATAAGAAATACATTATTATTTATGCTGTTAAATTATAAAGATTTTTCTATGGGAATTCAGACAGAAATATATATATATATATATATATATATATATATATATATATATATATATTCTGTTAAATATTTTATAAATGTATTTTATTTTTAACTTTGCCTGAATATCATAGGCAACATAAAATTATTTTAAAGTTTCATTGTTACTTTGTTTTATATAAGTGACTTTTTTAATTATTTACATTAAGAAAAAGAAACTACTTTACTTCACTGGACATTTTTATCTTGGAGTGAATTAGCCAGCACTTTCACTATCATATGCTACTCCTTATCAATGAAGTAACATTTATCCTCATGAACAAACTTGTAGAAAAAATAAGAATTTGCCATTTAGAATTTACTCATGAATAAAATGCCTTTAAGAGGAGATAGAAATGACTATTTTCCTCCCCATTTCCTTACCCAGAAAACAGTTCACTTGACATAAGTGAAGTTTTATAAAAAGAGACATGTTTTGTTTGAAGACAAATATGAAATATTCCAACCATCAAGGCGGACTTTTAGAAAATGGTGCACAGAGAAAGACAACAATGTTAATGGAGGAGCAGTTATGTGCTCCTCTATGTTGTTACCATAAATTGCATCGCCATGAAATTGTGTCACCCTTTTCTACACAGAATCAAGAGCATTTTATCATAACAAAAGACTATTCTTTTCAAACTCAGTGGGAAATAGGCAATAGTGGAATTTTTATTAGAATGCACAATGATAAAGAATCCAGCTCAGCTATCTTTTATAAATGTACAAGTTAAAAGAAACTTTCATATAAATGTACTGACCTTCAAAATAATAATATCATATCTAAAACAAATATCTGCTGTTTATGTACCAGGGGACTTTATATATATAAACATGTATCAGTGCAATTTTGTGAAGTATCATCTTTGAAATAAAATAGGTCACCAAGTTTGGAAAAATATATGAACAAATAGTTTTCAACTCTTTGTCATCAACTCTCAGGTCTCCAAAGCAATGGTGTTGTCCATCCTCTTTATGACTCCAGTAGTTGAACTTGCCACTGACACCCATTCAATTTCCTGAGTAGTCTCATTAGTAATCTATGAACCAGTCTTTACATCATAACATCGGACATGATCAACATCGGTGAGGTAGTGAAATGCAGTCTATCCATCAGCATTGATGTCAGGTTAGCTGTGACCCAGCTCTACAAGGCTGATCATGTTCAGAAGATGAATGTCCTTGGATTATATTAGCCGCTGCTGAAGATAAGTTAGAACAAAGTAAATGTGAGCAAGGTGTAAAGAAGCTAAAAGAAAATTCATGAGAAGTACAAAAGAACCATTCCATAGCTTGAAGATATTATTGGTTGAATTACTGAAAATATTCTGATATACTCTTATTTCCTTTTACACTTGTTACATTGGTAATACTGCTACAAAACCAAGAGAAAGAAATTTCAAATTGTGCCCTGACTAGTTGGCTCAGTGGATAGAGCTTTGGCCTGCAGAGTGAAGGGTCCCAGGTTCGATTCTAGTCAAGGGCATGTACCTTGGTTGTGGGCACATCCCCAGTAAGGGGTGTGCAGGAGGCAGCTGATCTACGTTTCTCTCTCATCAATGTTTCTAACTATTTATCCCTCTCCCTTCCTCTCGGTAAAAAATCAATAAAATATATTTTTTTAAAAGAAATTGCAAACTGGCAAGCACATCTTTATTTTATTTTATGGCTGTAATAACATTATACTATATAATCTGAGGCACTGGAAACAATTTCTTCTAATGTTCTTTGTGTTACTCCAGTTACCAGATGAAGTTTCAAGTACAATTTAACATTTCTATGATTCATATATTCCTCAATTCTCACATATTCTTAAGTGTTCTTTTGGGAGGAAGATTTTTAAACAACAATCAAAGGCAATCTCTCTTCTATAAACTATTCCTGGTAAAAATAAGTTTATGAATTTTTCTGTGAATTAAATACATATTAATGAAATAATGTCAAATAACTTTTATGACTTTATGAACTTCAAATAAAGCATTGAATGCATGTACATATTTATATATGTATATTTTTTGTTTTGTCTTCTACTAAACATTATATAAGAGATTTATTTCTATTCTGTGGAAATGAATGTTATCTTCATTATTATGTAATATTTAATTGAATAAATATACCCCAATTTATTTTGCTTCCAAGTTTTTGCTACTACAAATAAAACATCAATGAATGTTCTTATACATATATTTATAAACAATATGATTGCATATAGGAGAAGGGCAGAGTAAATGTAGAGTAGAATTCCTGGGTCATTAGAAATTATTTCATTCAGTGTTAATAGATTCCCCCCCCCCCAGATTTTTATGTAGCAAAGTGTCAACTGCTTCAGAATGTCAACACCACAGGTTATTGCCAATTTTTGTCATATTAGCCATTCTCATGTGTATAATACTTATATTATACTGTATTGTTGTTGATGAACAGTAAGGTACTGTATCTATATTATTTGTTTTTACTGACTGTCTGCTTATCCCTTTGGGAAGATATCCTCAGGTTCCAGGATGCTAACTTATTATTTTTTTGGACCATTGATGTGAGGTCAAGTTAATTTCATCTAAGACTGCTGTACTAATGTTGGCCTCCGAGGAAAGCTGTTAGCCTCTTGCAAAATTCCATGAAATCCAGCTAAGTTTTAGTTCTTAAAACATATAATTCTAGTCCCTTCGAGATCTGTCATTCCGTCCCCTGATAACCAACCATGGATACCAAGCTGACAAGATCACGTATTTTATTACTATTTTATCGAAGTCTCTAATTATGCTACATGAAAGGCCAGTTATTTCTCAGTCATTCAACTTTATATTCCACAGTCTAGGGGTCATGTCCCTTTTCTGCATTCGGGCATACAGTTTGCCTATTTTCTGAGTCTACGAAACGTGATGTGGCAATGATAAACTGTTACCTCAAATTTGTCCCAAATGAATGATGCTCAGGCAGGTATTATAACAAACTAGCCACATGGTTATTTCCCATTGTTTTTATGATGATAATACATATTATATTAGCAGGATATCATGTCTTGAATATATTGTGAAACACTTGCATACGTGAGTCCCTGTGTACAACGTTATGATTTTGTGTAGATTGCCTTAGAATTTAATGTGTTTTTATTTTAATATTTCTCTATATTTATTAGTAAATGGATTTTTTTAAAGTAGTTCAAAGTGAGCCCTGTTCTTCCATCTTATGATCCTGCCTCAAGACATGGAGGGAATGCCACCATAATATAATCATAAATATCAGGAGTCTTTCTAGATGCTAATAGTGGATGACACAGAAAGTCAGGGACAGTACTGGACTTCATTAAGCTCAGCCCAAGGAATTGGGGGGAGGGGATTAGAAAGACAAAAATGATTTCTTCAATATTTCTCTGTATATATATATGTGCATTAAAAAAAAGTTCATAGATTTATAGTTCAGTGTATTTTGGTTAAAATTTATCTGATTGTTAATACTATAGGAGAATTATATTTAAATGTCTTACTAACATTTAAATTTTTCAATGAGATACTTTATTCTAATATATTAATAATGACATGTTTCGGAACTAGATTCTTATACACTTAATTATCTAACGAAGGAAGCAGAAAAGAAAACTAATATTTATTTGTTGAACTTGGCACTATATTAGATATTTTTCATACCATTTTGCATTTGTGTGTACATTAGGAAAAAGTTGACATGGGTGTTTTAAAATGTAATCATTATATAAGGACTGAAGGCCTGGTGCACGAAATTCTTGCCCTGGGAATGGGGTCCCTCAGGCTGGCCTGTACCCTCTCGCAGTCTGGGATTCCTCAAAGGATGTCTGCCTGCCAGCTTAGACCGGTTCCCATGGGGAGCCAACAATTGGAAATCCCTCTCACAGTCTTGGAGCCCCTCCTTCCTAACTGCCTATCTGCTCACTGCTCCTTATCGCTCAGTTCACTGCTCCTTAGCACTGCCACAGCGGCAGGAGAGGCTCCCACCACAACTGCGCTCACCAGCTGCGGGCCCTCTCTTCCTGTGTAGCTGTCTGTGGTCCAACTGCTCTCTTTCTTCTCATCGAGAGGAGCAGCATGTGAGGGCAGAGCAGGGACGCTGAGGGGAGTGGCCAGACCTACGGGGTGAGAGGTGGACACAGAAGAGGCTATCTCACCCAACTGTGGGGCGGGCTGGCCGGCCTTCACATGCCTGACCTCACCCAAGGAGGCGAGCTTGGAGTCCGCCTCTCCATTCTCCATCCTCCCGTCCACGACACCTGTCACCCTTGCCAGGCCTCTCCCAAAGTGAGCTCAACTCAATCCCTGAATGTAAAGGGGCACGGGGGGCGGGGGGGGGGCACTCCACTCCAGTGCCCTCTGATTCTTAGAACTTGGTCTCAGGACGATGGCCACAGCTGCAGAACATAATCTGTTTCAAGAAAACTTGGGAATGCAACTTTCATATGAGCCCCTATTCCAAAAGGCGGCAGTTTATTCACATTGTGGCAAAGACACCTTCAAGAGTAATATAAGTGGGTAAAGTCAGGGCCAGACCGGGCCATTTCCTCATCCATTCTCTCTGAGGCATGTGGACAGAACCAAGTCTGAGCTCTACGCAGGACAGTTCCCGGTTGTTTTAAGTCTAAAGGACAGTATTCTGTCTCCATTCGTGTTCTTTGGGATTTTTTTTCATTGTCGAATAGAAGGACATGTACATTGGGACAATCCTCTCAAGATACTATATTCCAGTTGCACCCATGTGACTACGACATTGCCCCTTAGAGGGAGGGAGCCAACAGATGGGGAGCAGGGAATTCTGGAAACCAAAGCAAAGGTTCAGAACACGGAAGTCCTTGGTGTTCTGCTGAGAAACTTGGACTCCTTCCTCTGCAGTCACACAACTGTCACACGCCAGGCAGTCACTCAGAAATACCTTCACATCAGCTAAGTTAAGGAATCCCCCCTCTTGAATGCAGACTGGTGCAACCACTGTGGAGAACAGTATGGAGTTTCCTCAAAAAACTGAAAATGGAACTCCCATTTGACCCAGTAATCCCACTCATAGGAATATATCCTAAGAAACCAGAAACACCAATCAAAAAGGATATATCCACCTCTATATTCATAGCAGCACAATTTACAATAGCTAGGATTTGGAAACAGTCTAGATGCCCATCAGCAGATGATTGGATAAAAAAAAAACATGGTACATCTACACAATGGAATACTATGCTGCCACAAAAAAAGAAGGAATTTTTATCATTTGCAGCAACCTGGATGGAATTGGAGAACATCATGCTGAGTGAAATAAGCCAGTCAATGAAAGAGAAACACCACATGACCTCACTCATTTATGGATAATAAAGAACATTATAAACTGATGAGCCAAAAGATACATATAGAGACAGTAAAGCAACAAACAGACTGTCAAATTACAGTGGGGAGGATAGGGAGATCTGGGGGAGATAAGAGATCAACTGAAGGACTTGTATGCATGCATATAAGCAAAACCAATGGACGAAAAACTCTGGGGAGAGGGGGCATGTATGTGAGTGGCGGGGGGGAACAATGGTAAGATATATACACATATAATACCTTAATAAAGAAAAGAATGGGGGGAAAATAAATTAAATAAAAAATTTTTAAAAAGGGGGGGTGGAATTCTCCCGAGCCAGACTCCGGACATTGACTATAATATGAAAAACTGGCTGACAACAAAACATACAAACAAAAATAGAGTGCATACAAATATTTATCCAATATAACATATTATAGGGAAATATTTAGTATAACATCTTATTTGTATAAAAGATACAATGTTTTAAATTACCACAGCTTAAAACTATTTTAGAAATGTGAATTTCTCTATTGAATTCTATGATTCACTTTGAACCTGTGGACATTTAGAAAAAAAAAAGTGTTAAAGTAATTTGATAAAAGTGTTAAGAAAAAAATAGAAGCTCATAAAACAAAATGTCAAAGTATTTTATATAAATGCCTGAAGTTCTTAATAGTAATCATTAAATCCAACTATTCATTTGTTTTGTAATACGACTACTTGGTAAACCCCAATCATTTAACAGATAAAGGCTAAGAAGATTCATGGTAATCCGTGTTTACCATTTTAAAATGCTAACACCTTTGAAGTATTGTGGGAAGTAAACTTGAAATATGCAAGAGCATATAATGAATCAAATAATCCATCTGGGGAGTCAATATTAAAATATATTAATTAACCTTGGAACTGGGACAGAGTTTTCATATTGACTATATATTTACATTTTTAACCAATTGTAAAACTATAATTTTATTACTTTTTACATAGATCCTAAGATACTAATAGATAATTGTTGAATGATTAAAAGACTCATTGGCACAAAGACTTAACATGGCATTAAATATAATACCTTGTTTAAGTTAACAGACCACATACAGTTCCATTTTTTTCAATCTATAAAATAAGAACCTTCTAAAAGATAATCTTTGAGGATTCACGAACTCAAATATACTCTGATTATATAGAATTTTTTGTTCATCTTAACAAGTTGAAAAGAGGTCCTTAAAATGTGAACTATCATCCAAGTAAAACAGCTACTACAGAAACCACTTCTATGGAATATATTGATTACACTCATTTCATGAATTATCAGACAGTGTAAAAGTATTGAAAATTTGATTAGGCAATACAAAGGAAAACTAACATTATTGGTATAGCAACTAGAAATTGTGCAGTTTTAATCATGTTGTGAATAAAGATTTTCTTGTCATCTATTAAGAATGTAAAATAAATATGGAAAGTTCTATCCTTCTCATGGAATAAATGAAACCAAAATTTTCAGATTTCTTGGGTGGCTGATTGCTGATCACTTATATAATAGTTTGGTTCACTGGCCTTCCCAGAATAATTGACATTCTTTCCCTGAGTCTCAGACACTTTGGAAAAATTCTATACTTATGACAGTCAGTTTTATTCTCCTCTATAAGAATAATAAAATACAATATATTTATTCTTAAATATTGTTATAACTTCTTAGGAAATTCTGTATGTTGAAGGGATTAATATGTACTCTTACCAATGGAAAATATATAAACAGTACTTACTATATCGGAAAATAAGTCAGGAATTAAATCTTCCTTGGAATTTTGGAATGTTAAGAAAAAATGAGGTTTATAATAGTGTATTAACATGTAAATGCATATAAATCATGCTCAAATGTTTCCTCAATAATACCATTTCATAATGGATTAAGTCCCACTAAACAAATTTATTTACCTCCATATGTTCATTATATTATATTTAAAATACTACAGGCCCAGTGCATGGAATTAGTGCATTGGGGAGGGGGGTTCCCTCAGCCTAACCTGCACCTTCTCCAGTCTGTGACCCATCCAGGGATGTCCAACTGCCTGTGGGATTGGGCCTAGACAGTCAGACATCCCTTTAACAATATAGGACTGCTGGCTCCCAACTTCTCACCTGTCTGACTGATTGCTCCTAACCACTTCTGTCTGCCAGCCTGATCACCCCTAACCACCCCCTGTCAGCCTGATTAATGCCTAACTGCTCCCCTATCAGCCTGATCATCCCCAACTCCCCTCCCCTGACAACATGGTCACCCCCAAATGCCCTTCTTTGCATATTCCATCTTTATTAGATAGGTTTTTGTTTTTTTTAACATATTGGACAGCCCTAACTGGTTTGGCTAAGTGAATGGAGCATCGGTCTGCAGACTCAAGGGTCCCAGGTTCAATTCTAATCAAGGGCATGTACCTTGGTTGGGGGCACATACCCAGTGGGGAGTGTGCAGGAGCCAGCTGATCGATGTTTTGCTCTCATATCATATCTCTCATATCTCATAATATTTCTAGCTCTCTATCCCTCTCCCTTCTTCTCTGTAAAAATTCAATATTATATATATATATATATATATATATATATATATATATATATATATTTTTTTTTTTTTTTTTTTTTTTTTTTTAAGAAACTTTTAAGATTCCTCCATATATAACCTGGCTGGTGTGTCTCAGTGGTTGAGATCCCAAGCTGCTGCCGCTGGGCCTGTGAGGAGTGAATTTGTTTTTGTTTTTTATAAAGGGTCAGGAGGGCCTCTGGGCAGCATTCCGCCAGGCCGCTTACTCTGCAGGCTCTCAGAGGCAGCCCTTCCTGAGACTGGGGGCCTCTGGTGGGGCTGAGAGGACTGGGCACCACCATCTTGTGGCCATGGGCACTGCCATTTTGTCACAGAGTGACAGTTAATTTGCATATTATTATTTTATTAAATAGGATATCTTGTATGAACCTTATATAGTACAGATTAATAATTATTCTGTATATTTGGGAATCAACTAAGTTGGAAAAGTGCGCTTAAAACTTGATTTCAAGTATTACTTTATTTCGCTTTCAGGATTTGTGGTCCAGATTTCTGTCTTTGTTTTTTCTGGTGTATCTATTTATAATCCTTTTCCACTCCCATAGATGTTGGTCTCAGCCTGCTGTGAGCAGCTTCCTTTACTTTTAGGCTTGTTTTATGGAGGCAAGGGTTGATGGCAGCAGGCAAGACTCCCTGCAGTAATCTGGGTCACTTATATTTTATAGATCAGTGTTTTCTTTACCCAGAAGAGCCTTAAATTACAGCCATGAATGCACACAGACTCACATGCATGCACATATACACCAATCTTTCACTTTGTTCAAGAGTTAATTTAGAATGCTATGTCTAATAGAAGATTTAAAAAAAGGAAAATAAAAAGAGTAACATAGATCCTAAGATACTAATAGATAATTGTTGAATGATTAAAAGACTCATTGGCACAAAGACTTAACATGGCATTAAATATAATACCTTGTTTAAGTTAACAGACCACATATAGTTCCATTTTTTTCAATCTATAAAATAAGAACCTTCTAAAAGATAATCTTTGAGGATTCACGAACTCAAATACACTCTGATTATATAGAATTTTTTGTTCATCTTAACAAGTTGAAAAGAGGTCCTTAAAATGTGAACTATCATCCAAGTAAAACAGCTACTACAGAAACCACTATGCAGTGCCTACCCCAGTTTAATTTATGGCTGGTTTGTTGTATCAATAAAGTAATTGGAATGCTCTCAGCAAACGTTTACTCATATGTAAAATGAGGCTAAGGAATATTTTTCATAGGGATATGTGATGATCAAGAGAGATTCTACATGCAAATCTTTTATTGAGGGCCTTGTAAATATAAGAGACAACAAGTAGTAAAGTATTACTAATATTGAGAATAAAAAATATTAATTTGATTTAATAACTTTCTTATTTGAAAGCGTTTCAATATGTTGAAACATATTTTGCTTTGAGATCATATATACATACTGTATATACATACAAACAAAAATAAAATTAAAGCAAATATGACCCTTAGTCTATAATTTGCACCATCAAAGAGTACCAAATGGGCTTTTTTATAAAAACAAATATATTGTCTATTATATATTAAGTTATATATTAGATGTAACGTCATAAAATATTGCATATAATTATACACTATTTTTTGCTGTATTTTTATGGGATTATCTCCTAGTTTTAGCAGTCTTGATTATAAAAAGATACTTCCCCTAAGAGAAAAATATAATTCCATGTTAATTTCTTGGTTTTGAAAAAAAATGTGTCAGTCAGCAGTCTACAGACATCATAACAATCACAAAGTCCGTCAAGCATGCATATTATTAGTCCAGCAATAATACTTAGATACCTTAGAAGTCTGCACACACCTACCATGCCAGCCTGGATTTAAAGGTGCAGGGAACTTTTTATTTTACTTAGTCCATCTTTTAATAATACCTATGAATTACCCTGGCCTGTGTACTCAGTGGTTAGAGTGCTTGCTCACACACGGAAGGGTCATAGGTTAAATCCCAGTCAAGGGCTTGTTCTTGGGTCCCTGGTTCGATCCCCAGTTTTATCCCTAGTCCTGATGGTCCATGAGTATGCAGGAGGCATCCAATTGATGTGTCTCTTTTTTTCATAAGTTTCTCTCTCTCTCTCTCTCTCTCTCTCTCTCTCTCTCTCTCTCTCTCTCTCTCTCTCTCTCTTCCTGCCTTCCACTCGCTCTTAAAAAAAAAAAAAAAAAGGAAAAATATCCTCAGGTAACAATTAATAAAACAAAAAAAAAGTGATATCTAAGAATAACAAGAAGCAATTTATTTTTTACATGCTACATGTGAGTATAATCAAATGTTCAACTTAAATAATTAAATGTTACATATGCCTAACAAACTTATTAAAGATAATTTATATATAGATATTTCAATGTAGGGAAGAAAATGAAGTAATTACCACTCCATAGTCTAACAAAATTATTACAATTGATTCTTCAACAATGTGTTAGCAGCGTTGATTCCCATGCTGCTGAAAATGTTCTTATTACTCTAAACTCTTGAGTCAGCCTTTGCATCCACGAATTCAACCAAACTCGCAGAGAAATCAGCAGTTTCCACCTGTGGTGGGAATCCACAATTGGGAAGAAAAAAGTACTGTTCTTACTCACGGTTGGTTTAATCTATGCTCTCAGAACCCAAAGACAAGCACTAAATGCAATTTCTTTTCTTACCACAATCCTTGCTATCATTTTATATTGCCATTTTACAAATTAATTAAAACTACTTGAAAAATTAAAATTCCCTTTATTTACATTGCATAATTTTATTTATTAGCCACTTTGTATTTGAAAAGTTTTATTCCTCTTTTGCAACTATCATTTATATTGATGTCATTTAGAAAGACTTGATGTTTGAAAAAAAAAGTTTTCCAATGCTTGTGCCAAGCATATAATGCTATAGTTAGATATCAAATATATATTTCATTTATAAAATTTAGTAACAGTTTTAGGTTGTTTCTTATAATATTGCCATTAAAATAACTTTTTTGTGTACATTAGAATTTGATGAATTCAACTATTCATAATCCCTCTCTATAGGGAAATATAAACAACTATGAGATTTTACTATATAATATTTTGACTTATTGTTAAAAATCTAATTATAATACAGTCTCTACAAGTTTATTTCTAAGTTTCTGTTTTTATACAATAGTAAATGGAATTGTTTGTTCAGTATCTCTTTCTGAGAATTCATTAGTGGTGTATAAAAATGCTATTGATTTCTGGGTGTTAATTTTGTATCCTGCTACATTGCCAAATTCATTTATTAAATCTAGTAGTTTTTTGGTGGAGTCTTTAGGGTTTTATATGTACAATATCAAGTCACCTGAAAATAATGAGAGTTTTAATTCCTCCTTTCTATTTTGGATGCCTTTCATATTTCCTTCTAGTCTGATTGCTGTGGTTTAGACTCCCAGCACTATGTTGAGTAAGAGTGGTGAAAGCAGACATCTCTTGTCTTATTCCTGTTCTTAGGAGAAATGGTTTTAGTTTTGCCCATTGAGTTTGATGTTGGCTGTATATCTATCATATATGGCCTTTATTATGTTGAGGTATGATCCCTCTATTCTCACTTTGCTGAGAGGTTTTTTTTTGTTTGTTTGTTTGTTTTAATATATATTTTATTTATTTTCTACAGAAAGGAAGGGAGAGGGATAGAAAGCCAGAAACATCAATGAGAGAGAAACATTGACCAGCTGCTTCCTCCACACCCCCCACAGGGGATGTGCCCACAACCAATGTACTTTCCCTGGACCAGAATCGAACCTGGGACCCGTCAGTCTGCAGACCGACGCTCTATCCACTGAGCCAAACCGGTTTCCGCTTGCTGAGAGTTTTTATAAAAAATGGGTATTGGATTTCCTTGAATGCTTCTCTTGAATCTTTTGATATGATCATGTGACTTTTTAAAGTGTTCAATCTGTTCAATCAATCAAAGCATAATATGCTAATGATATGTTAAGTCTGTTGAATTGCTCACTATGACATGCACTGAACACCAGGGGGCAGATGCTGTGATCAGTAGGTTAGCTTGCTGCTGGGGTCCAGCCAATTGGGACTGAACAAGACAGGCCAGACATGCCCTGGAGCCCTCCTAATCTCTCCCTGGCTGGCCAACCTCCCACATCACTTCCTGGTCCTGATCGTGCACCAGTGGGGATTTTAACATCTATGTTCACCAGGGATATTGGTCTGTAATTCTGATAACGCTGGCCTCATA
Organism: Pipistrellus kuhlii; assembly: GCF_014108245.1. Taxonomy (NCBI): domain Eukaryota; kingdom Metazoa; phylum Chordata; class Mammalia; order Chiroptera; family Vespertilionidae; genus Pipistrellus; species Pipistrellus kuhlii. Next base: position 39,905,141 of record NW_023425584.1, read on the forward strand.
AGAAGAGTTTGGAAGTGTTCCTTCCTCATGATTTTTTTTTTAATAGTTTTAGGAAGATAGGCGTTAGTTCTTTGAATGTTTGCTAACACTCTCCTATGAAGCTCTCACGACCATGGCTTTGTTTGCTAGGAGTTTTTTTTATTTTTATTGCTGCTTCAATTTCATCAGTTATTATTGGCCTACTTGGGTTTCCGATTCCTCCTAATTCAGTTTTGGATGTCTGCATTTTTCTAGGAATAATTTGTCCATTTCATCCACAATGTTTAGCTTGGAAACATGTAGTTTTTCATAGTATTTTCTTACAATACTTTGTATTTCTGTGGTATTAATTATTACTTAAATGCTTTCAGGATAGAGTTGTATCAAAAAAATTAAATATGGAACTGCAATATGAGCAGGTGATCCCACTTCCAGGAATATGTCCTAAGAACCTAAAACACCAATCAGGAAGAATGTATGCGCTCCTATGTTCATAGCAGCACAATTTACAATAGCTAGGATCTGGAAACAGCCCAAGTGCCCATCAGTTGATAAGTGGATTAAAAAGCTGTGGTACATTTACACCATGGAGTACCCTACAGCTGTAATAAGAAGGATAGCTTAACCTTTGAGATAGCATGGAGGGAGTTGGAGAGGATTATGCTAAGTGAAATAAGCCAGTCAGAGAAAGACAAGTATCATATGATGTTATTCATATGTGGAGTCTAAAGAACAAAATTAACTGATGAAAAAAAAAATAGATCCAGAGACATTCAAGTATGGAACAGATTGCCTAACCTCAGGGGAAGGCAGGGTGGGTGGGTGGCAAAAAATAAACCAAATAACTTTTATGCATATATGCTTAACTCATGAACACAGACAATAGCATATGAGGCAGGGGATAGGGGCAGGGAGAAGTCAATATATAATATTTTCAACAATAAAATTTTATTTTTAAAAGAAGTGTCAACTGTTGTTATTATTTTGTCAAAACCATAAAATCTCTTTTATTTTTCACTTTTGTGAAACAATTAAATATATGTGCCTCAATATTATTTCAATAACATAATGTCAAGCCTGACTATTTTTTTTTTCTGTAAAGGGTCATGTGATAAATATTATAGTCTCTGCTGCACTCCTCAACTCTGTCATGATGTGACAAAAGCAGCCATAGACACTATGTAAATAAATGGGTGTGACTGTTTCCCAATAAAAATGATTTACAAAAATAAGTATTGCATTGTATTTGGCTTAGACTTAGCAATGTGTTGATACTTGACATAATGCATTTCATAACACTTTACAGATTCTAAAATGCACTTTAGAGATGACTAATTTTTCTGCTTTCTCATGAAATGTTTTCTAATTACCTTACTTTAATACTTATGCCTGCATCGCTCATACTGTGTGCTATGTCATGCGCTAAATTCACATAAATTGTATTTCTGGATGAAAAATACTCCATAAGTTCATTTCATTATGCCTCTTATTGCTTACTGACATTTTGCATAGAATTAAAAGTTGCATTATTGTTGAGTACTAAGTATTGAACAAGAATGTGTCAAAAAGATACACTGTGTTATTCACCAGAATATCTACACTCATTTTTGTAGCTCCAGGAATTGCTTTTATACCTGCACACATTTTCATTAAATACATACATACATACATACATACATACATCAATAAATAACACACTTCACAGTAACCGTGCACTTAGGACAAAGACTGATTTGTCAACTAAGGAGACCACTAAATTTTAAAACACAAGAACAATGTTACTCATTTCATTACCCAGTATGAACCTGGGCAATGATTAATTATTTACATGAAGGCAGCGTAGCACCTAAAGCATGTCGTAAGGCCTCCCTTGCAATTTAATTCAAGATATTTGTGAAACTGAACACCTTTGCAGAACATACATAAAATAATTTTTTTTTTTGAATTTTCACAATTTTGGATCAGGATAAGAAGACAGACAGAATGGTATAACCTTTCTTCTTAAGAATCATAACATGTTTGTTACTGACACTTATTCCAAAAAGATAAATGCTTGGTTACCTAATTGCTTCTGATTTGGCCCTTGGATGCCTCCTTTGCGAGTCCAGAAGAGGTGATTTAGAAGCGTATGAGAGTAGGTGATCCTTAATCTTTATTTTTTGGACCTCAGCAAAAATTGATACAATTCCCAATTTAGCATCCTGTTACACATATTTACTCATTATCATAGTTACAAATTGATTTTTACATTCTCTAGAATCATAGGAATTAACCACATAATATGATTTTAATTTTAAAATAAAAAAGAAGGTTATTATAATTTTTAAAGGGTAAATAAAACTATAGTGAGAGTAACTGAAAGTATAAGGACATAAAAACTGCTGATAAAAGCAATTGTTCTTTATGGACTAATTTTGATCCCTGAAAAGATATATATTTAACCTGTAATAGTTTTATGGCATGGTAAAATTATACAAACTCTAAAATGAGTAATAACTAGACACATGTGTAAATATAACAGAAAATTTGACATAATTGATGTCCTTAAGTAAATATAAATATATTAATTTTTTGTAATATATATAATATTATATGACTGGAATTAATTCTCTAAACAAGATAAGGCTCAATAATTAAAGTTACAAATGTCTGATAAATATAGCTCAAAGTGAAAACTGTTTGATTAAAAAATCAGAGGAGGGCAAATGGGATAGAGTTCACAATGGGAAATTAAATTTTCCTTATGTGAGGAAGGCCAAAAATTTTATTGACTATTTTCCTAAAACTGTGATATCTCTTCCCTGTCTCTAATAAAACCTCTCTGAACAGAAATTCAACAAGTCTTAGATGTGAGCACTCAGAAATTTTTAAAATAAACTATAATATAGGTTTCTAGCATGTGATTAGTCTTGATATATAAAGCTGAGTATATTTTGTTGCAGTGCTATTTCAAAACCTAAAGAAAAAAAATGAGAAGTGCAATATCAATATTATATAACTAATGCTCATTGCTCATGTCAGATTGAATATGAAGGTTGTTATATGGGAAATTCTAGTTCAATAAAAACTTTTCATGTTTAATTATAATTTGAGCCTTTAATTTTTTTTTTTGTTCTCATTTTGAGGCAACAGAAAACCTACTTTAGTACATCCTAACTTTTTATAACAAATAGTTAATTTTGAACATTGATCTCCACTTTTATTGTATATGTTATTATTTGTCAGATATACTGAAGAAAGATAATACATACATATTCTTACATGTATATGTCTGTTTACATATATTCACACACATTTATATAAATATATGTTAATATCAATATTTTCTATCCTATCTATAGATATATGTAATTGTACATTTATTCTGGAATTTTTTTAAATACTTAACAAATGTATTATCTTAAAAAATTCCAAGTCTCTAAATCTAATTCTACTTTTAACAATGGAAAAATGTATCTTGATTTAATGATATAGCAATTTTTCCTTAATACATGTAATGATAATATAATTATAAAGTTAGCTGAATGAAAAACTGTGGGTGATGAATAGAGGTCAAAATATTAACATGTAAGTTTATAATAATGTAAAGTGTCCAAAAGCACTCAGTCATGGAATAAAAATATATAAGAAAAGATCACATTAGTAATAGCTCTGGCTAAATTTTATTATGTATAATATATAAGATGAAAAATTTCACAGGACAAGTTCATATAGATATATAATATATATGACACAGATGTGTTTTTGTAAATAGTATGTTGTAAGAGGCATCAGTTTATATCATATAAGTCTTGAAAATATCAGTAATTTTTTTGTATCAACATAAAAAAGACTGTTAAGAAAGATCCATTAGAACTGAGACTACAGAAAGAAAAAAAAGAGTGATTTTATGTTATCAGAAAACTTCCCATTTCTCCAAATATAGTAAAGGTTACCAAGGCAATTAAAAATAAAGAATAAAGATCTGTCTAGCACATAGCTTTCTGGAAGATTAGAGTTCATCTTTTCTCTTGATTATTGCTGGGATAATTTATAAGATATATAAAATCCAAAATAGGAAATTATATGTGTCATCTCTCATCCATAAATTAAAGATTAAGATTAGATAAATCCGTCAGGGAAAATATGAAGAAGCTTAGTTTCAAGCCTAACAAATTAACTATATACAGGTTGTAAAAAATAATAGATAAGGAAGCATTCTAAATCATCAGAAAGCTTCGCTGGGAAGCAACTCAAAGAGGTGTGGGGTGTTTGTGAGTTCTTTTCTATTAAAAAGGGCACTAGCTAAGAGGAAGAGAATGAAAGAAAAATTAAAAGCATATTGAAAGAGCAATTTTGAGATCTCCTTAGCTATTTGTTTGCTGTTTGTTTGTTAATCCTCTCCTGAGGATATATTTTTTTCCCCATTGATTTTTTAGAGAAAGTGGAAGGGAGTGAGGGAGGAAGAAGAAGAGGGGGAGGAGGGGAAAGAGAGGCAAGAGAGACACATTGATTGATTGCTTTCTGCAAGTGCCTTGAGTGGGGTCTGGATATAACCTGCCACCCAAGTACTTGCCCCTGACTGGGAATAGATCCAGCAACACTTCGGGGAGTGGTTGACACTCTAACCACTGGCAAACACTGGCCAGGAACTCCTTAGCTTTTCAGTCAGTGTTAGAGTAGATCTTATTCAAATAATGTGCATCAATTCCATCTTTGTAGCCACCCACCAAACAGGAAAAGGGAACTGAGAATAATTTTCTCAGGATTGAAAGAAAAATATGCAATTTGTATAAATAAATCTAAAATATTATAGTATTGTAATTACTGGAATTATTAGACTGGAATTATTTTTTGATCAATAGGATCCTTGAAATTAAAAAAAGAAAGAGATTGTTTGTTGACCAAAGGAAGTGGAATGAGCAAAGACCACTCGAAGACCAACAAGAAGAAACAGAAGCTCAGTGATCCCTGGGGAAGGGCTCCATGGGGAACTAGTAAGTTATAGATTGACTTAAGGGCGAGCTCCATGTATAATATATGTTAGATGAAGGAAAGTTTTTCTGAAATGTTCAACCAGAACAGTATAGTCCATTCAGCTTGAACCGAAAAAAAGGCTAATAAATACTATGCTGACAAAAACCACAACCACAGCATCCTCTTCTTAAAATGTATAGGCATTATCATATTTGAAATTATTATACTTTTTTTTCTCTCTCACTTGATTTCCAAACTAGACCATGTAACAAAGGATGAAGAGGGAAGATCTGATCTATTTTGTTCTTGTTGAATCTTCATTGTCTAGCCCAAAAAAAGTCCTTAATCAATAATATTTGAATGAGTAAATGTCTTTTTAATAGTAGATTATACAATATACTACAATATGCTACTAATATTGTACATTCATTACATTCTAATACATTCATTTCAAATATGTTTTATTTTTATATTCCTTTCTAGGTCACTACAATGCATATGTACTTTTGCCTATTGACATAATAGACTGTTTTAGAAGACAGTCTACTCTAAATTTAGCAATTTTAATTTTCTTTTTTGATTATAAATTATAAATCCACCTAGAAAGAAGATTTTTTTAAAAAACAGTAAATTATCCAACTTCCAAAATACTGTTAAAATTTCTCTACCCTCTCTGAATAAAGTTAAAAACATTAGTTTTATATTCTTATGTAAATTTAATTAGTAATCATGTATACCTCTACTAAACATTTATTAATAGAAACATACCACCCATTAGAACACTACCAGTTCAGACATTTAGGTTAGCATTATTACTATTTTAAATAACTGGCTAAAGATGTATATTTATAATTAATTGATCTAATATATTGGGTATCAGTAATAAAATATTCAATTTAATAGATATGATACAACCCTGTAGTTAGCATGATAATTATGCTTGATTTTCTAATTGGTACTTACATGTATTTGTACCACAAATAAAAAGTGGTGCATATTCAACTGAGTTATTCAAATTCCAAAGACCAGAGAACTCAACTCTTTTTTATATATGTATACAGTTTTCATTATTTGCTACTAGAAGTATGTGCATTTAAAATTAGTTAATTAAACTCCAAAAGTCTAATTTAATCTTGAATGGAGTCTGATATATGATTCCAGTAAAGGATAAATTAATCAAATGCCTAATTTTAATTTATCAGAAATAATTTAACATACTTCAGAGATAGGAGATAATAAGAAAATGTTATAGTCTTTGCATACGACTACTGAGAATTTCTTACATATACCCTATTTTTATATAAATTGAAAGTTGTGTGAATAAGTTATTTCTTTTCATGCATACTATTAAGATATAAAACATCTCAATTAACCTTTATTACCATAAAGAAAGTGAGCTGTGGTGATGAAATGCATAATTACCTATTAAATAATATTTTTATTTTTCCTTTGGAGTATGAAAGTTGTGTGCCTACTAGACAAATAAAGCACATTTTACACTCAGACAATATATATTTACAATTAAAACATAATTCTTTCCATTAAAATACTTAGATTTATAGTAATAAGTTAATTACAAACTTGATTTGAATATTAAAATCACATTTGAAGCTGAGGATAAAATATCCACTACCCTTTTATCCTCCTTAACATATAACACCTAACACTACAAGAGTAAGGGAGAAAAAAAATACATAGAACTTTATTCCAGGATTTTTATAGAAGTGAATCATGCTTATTTCTCTACAATAAGATGCAAAGTTAATGCTCTGAAGTATCTGATCTTCCATTACATTCTGTCTGGACCATTTGTTTGTGTTCCAAAAGGCTGTAAAAACTAGGGACTCCTTTTCTAAGAGAGGATTTATTTGTATTTAATAATTTAAAAATATATTTCCCTCCCTCGCTCGGCGTTGAAGAACTTGGGAGGTAAAGGGGTGCCTACAGAAGCGCCCAGACACATACTTTGAGGGCTCCCCCCTTAGAAATGTGCAGGTGGCATTTGTCTTCATTGTGTCACCCCGGGAGGATGAGAGCACTGGAAATCAGTGTGGTTATTCCCGAAATAAGTCTAATCTATAATTCAGAAACCTCATGTTGCTTTCCAGACAAAATAAATACATAGAGGTACTAAAATATACTAGCCCTCAGCCAACAAAGAAAACAATTCCCTAGGGGGAACTGGCAGAAATTAGTACACCTCTTACAAACCTAAAGGGTCCAGGGATGTATCCTACCTCCCTTTAACTTACCCACCTGGCTCCAGAAAACATCAGTTGGGAGCTGGAGGACGGCCGTGGATCACTGCAGACTCTACCAGGTAAGAACACCACAGCAGCTGCTCTGCCAAATGGGACATATTCGCTCCAGAAAATTCACAGGGACTCTGTTCCAGGGTGGGCAGCCTTTGATCTGGCAAACGGGTTCTTCTCCATTTCTGTCAGAGAAGAGGGCCTGAAACAGTTTGCACTTAACTTGGAACAGACCTCGTCTTGCCCAGGGCCACACTGTTGTTTCTCTCTTCTGTCTTAACGTTCATCCAAAAAGACCAAGACCAGCTGGAAATGCTACAAATATGATATTCCTCCACTGACGGAGAGAGTCTGGATCACATTACTGGTGAAACCATGGATACCAGCAGAACTGTTACTTGAGCTGGACGGAAACCTAGAATAGACACCAGGGAGGGAGACGACAAGAGATGGTGCCTACCAGGGATAGTCCGGAGCCCAGCTGCAGGAGCAGGGGACGCCATTTGCCCACTCACCTTCCTGTTTTGTGTTCCCTTTGGGAGGATAAGCACACCAGAATCCTGGACCTCATGGGAGGTCCTCTCCTTTCAGCAGCAAAAGGGGGAAGTGTAGTGCAGGGTGTGATGTGTTACCCAGGTTCCCCTTCAGGAATGAAATAATACCTACATTCATCCTCCCTTCACTCCTTGGATCATAACTAACAGTCAGTGCTCAGTTGTCAGATCCCTCCTGGATTTGCCTCACCTAAAGAAAATACTTCTGCTTCAGGTTACATTGCTTTCTGGGCCAGGCCATCACCGTGACTACTTTAGACCAGGACCCAAAGGGCAGCCCGCTCTCTCCGGTTCTGAACTACTCTGAACGGAGGTCCCTTTGGAACCGGCTGGGGTTTCTGTTGAGACAGAATCACAGCCTAAATGCCCCTCCTACACAATCCTGCTTTGGATCTCAGGGATGGCCCTTCATAAACGCTGTATTCCGTTCTCCATCTCAGAGTTTGCTGCCTGGGGCACCCAATATGCAACAATAGGGAAGACAGGTGATGAACACTTCAAATGAACACTTCTGCTCCTGGAGTAATTGGTTAGTATTTTTAAATCTTAAGCAAAGTGACATTATCTGATGAGTGTTTCCACAGATAACAGCGATCTATAATAATAATAATAAAAGCGTAATAAGCTAATTGACTGGACATGCTCTGGAAGGCCTTCCGGGGAAGCTGGGGCTGAGAGGGAAGCCAGTGTGCCGGCGGCAGCGGGGTAGGCGGAAAGGAAGGCCTACTCTACTCTTGCACAAATTTCATACAGTGAGTCTCTAGTAATACGTGTGTGTGTGTGTGTGTGTGTGTGTGTGTGCGTGTGTGTAAAATTGTATAACATTTAGATCAGAGTAGATTTTTAACATTATCTTGCTTTAATGATGATATATAATACCAGCCAAGTAAGCATGGACTGTAATTCATATAACCTGTCATCATAACCAACAATGTGACAAGTCCAAGATATTTAACAAGACAGTTTAGTGAAATTACTCACTGACATTTCTTTTGCTTTGTTTCATATTATTTGAATTTAAGTCCCATAGAAACAAAAACAACAGTAAACATTTTATTAAAACTATTTGATAGGCTTAGATAAAAAATGGATTTTTTTTTAGCTAATAATCTACATTAATAATAGACAAATATATAAATTGACCATACCTTCACAATCCCCACAACCAATCAGGAATGAGTATGCAAATTAACCTGACAAAGCTGGTGGGCCTGTGGGCATTGTGGAGGTATGTAGGTGCCAAGCAGCCACGGGCAGGGTGGGCATCCCCAGGACCACACCAGCTTTGAGCTTGTGGGCAGCACGAGCATATGCCAGCACCAAGTGTCCAGGGTCCCTGGGACCGCACTGGAGTGTCCAGTCCTGTCAGCCTGGCTTGGGGGCAGCTGGAGTTCACAGTCCTTTTCGTTTGTGCAGCCCCTGGACCAGAATCTGAAGCCCAGAGCATGGAGCGCCGGGAATGCTGGGAATCATAGTTCTGGTGGCAGACACATTGTGGAATCTTCTAAACACTAGAGCCTGGAGCAAGTTACTGGGTTGGGGTCTCAGACATTTCACTCATGATTGCAAAGACAGACAGAAACTCTAGGATTGGAGAGGGCTTCCCTGAGCGCTCCCAGATTGGAGAGGGTGCAGGTCGGGCTGAGGGACACCCCCCACCCCATGCACCAATCTTTGCGCACTAGGCCCCTAGTTATTGTATAAAAGCACTTGTTGGTTGAAGAAAGAAAACCTGGCATTTCCTTCTGAGGCATTTTCCCTTTTCTAAAATATTATAGTGTAAAAACTTTTTCCAGTGGATATTTAATACAATGTACAGTGTCAAGTATATATCAATAATTTATAAATAATTCTCATAAATTTAACCTTAAAACATAGAAATATAGGGTATCTCCCTAAAACGAAAGTCATAATGATTTCAAGTAAAGATAACATTTATCATCCTGAATAATTAATCCTGAATAATTAGTCACTCATATAATATTTACAAAATATATTTTATATATAAAACAAAATTAGTATGATCATTTTAAGCCTTTCATATATATTTGGTCAGGCCTTCTTTTGAATTTCCACCTACTTCTATGAAATGGCACTATGATTCCAAAATGAAGAATCTAAATTGTTTTCTATGTGTTTTGTTTGTGAGAAATAATGTATATTCAAGTTGTGTATGTGTGAGCAAATCGAGTTATTTTATATATATTTTTAGACAACAAAATGAAGATTGTAAATAAGTCTCCAAAAACTACTTCATTTGAACATAATGTTGTTTTATAACTCAGCAGAAATATGGTTAGAAACCTGAATATTTTATTTCAAAACAGACGACGAGGCCTACTATTTTGGTATATCTAGCTAAACAGCAATTATCTCTCATCACTCCAAAACACTCAGTAATATAAAATTAAAGGAGTCAAGAGAGCATTAACCCAGAAAGGCTCAAAATGGGAAAGGAGATAATAGGAGACAATTCAAGTAAACAAAACTTCAAAAGATGAAAAGCAAGTTGTAGTAGTTGCTGTTGGTGAACTATATTACAGCCTTCCAGCCCACATCTAATTTCAGTTTCAGCTGTGGTGTCAGTTTTTTGATAAATCAGATTCACCTCATGGTACTAACTTTCAATCTTCAGTTTGCACCGTGAGTTCTGCTTTCTGATTTAGAGGCAGCTTAGTGAACCATCTAGTCCATGGACTAGGATCTCACCAGAAAACGCAGCGAGCACCCAGGAGAGAAACCCTCGAGGGATAGGAGTCTTAGGTGATCCAGAATGTTCTATTTTAGGTGAACAATTCTGGGTTTTAATTGATAAACCCTTGAGGGTAATATGAACGAGCAGTAGCAACAGTAACGGTGCCCACAGCAGTGCTCGCGATGATAGACCTCTAGTTTGCCTTTTTCTCTTCTTTTTCTCTTGATTCTTAAATGCTACTTCTTGGGATTATGATACAGACTCACTAACTACAGACAAGTTTTGTGTTTGTTTGTTGTTGTTTTTTTCTTATTGCTTGCTTTCAGAAGAAACATTTGGATGCTTTATGGAAGAAGTATAGACACTAGACTCTCAAGCTGGGATTCTGGAAGTGGATCACCCACTACTCAGACAGAGAGAAGACCTTGGTTCCTCGTGTACGTGAGGGTGGAGACAAACACTTAAGGTCTGTGGCATCAGAGTAGAAAGAATTGCAATGAATTAGACAAGAAGGTTAAATAGTGGGGTTTAATAGCTCTAGTAGTTGAAGGTATAGTTCAAGTGCAATTTGAGAATTGTAGACAACTTCATTTTTGTTAACTAATTTTAAAAGTCTTGAATGAGATTGAATGATGTTAGTAACATTATTTAAAAAAAAATCAGCTTCATGGATGCTTTTAAAACCAGAAGGCCTCTGAAGAAAAGTTATAAAGAGCTGCTCAGCTCTTGCAGCAGAAGGAAAGACTGGCTTGGAAATCAGCTCCGGGCCTGAAACACGAGCATAGCTCACCTGCCAAGGAGGCTGATGTACACCCTGACTCTTCTCCTATGACGATAAATTCAGGATCCTTGTGGAGAAAGAGAAATGTTAACAGTAATATTTCATGATATTTGCTTTCAATGTGGATTTTGCTTATTAGATGTACAACTATGGTTTTCTTTGAATTTATTCTATTTAGGGTTTAACACACTTCTTGAATCTGTAAATTTGTATCACTACATTTACCTAATTTGGGTGGCTTTCAGCATCATTTTTCGAACAATTTTTTTTTCTGGCCCAAACTCTTTGTTATCAATGCCAAACCAGCCAGCACTATGGGAGTAAATATGACAGATATATATAAGGTAGCCAGCGACAGCTTTATGGGACCGTGATCTGTGCAGTTGCACAAGGTCCAGTACTCAGAAGGGCCTATGCTTGATTTCATGCTCTGCTGTCTTGGAATTTTTAATAATTTTTGTTCAAGGATCCAGGCAGTTTTATTTTAGTGGAGTCTATAAATTACACAGCTGGACTTGTGGATAGCACAGTCCTTTGACACAAAGTATAGGTCAGAAATATCCATTGTTAACAGTGCTGTGTAGCAAAATGGTCAGCCACATTAAAATAGCCATGTTCAAAAAATCCTACATTGCTACTCAACAAAGATGTCGTCATAATTGAATGTGATATACTACTTAATATTTGCTTATTAGAATGTAATGAAATATTTCAATGTCATTAGATATTTTTACCCTGCATAGTTTTAGATGAGAACTTATTTTATCATATACTTGCACTTGTATCTATTTTAGTCAGTATTCCACCATGGGATATATACTTTCCAATATTTTGCCATTAGAAATAATTCTGGAGGATAAACTGTATTTTTTCCTATAAGTTGAATTGTTAGTTTAAATAGTAAGGGTATTTCAAATAATATCAGTATAAACTCCTTTTTTTTGTAAGTTCAATAATGTTAAATCTATTTTAGTATAGAATGACCAAAATATATGTGAAAGTTATACTTGCCAAAATATATGTAAAAGGCATTTAGCTGGTAATTATTTCTTAAATACTCAAAGCATAGAAAATTAAAATTTGCAAAAAACAAAAGTGTGACTTTATGCATTCTGTTTAAGAACATTAAAAAAATCTAAGTAGTTTAATTAACCTTGGACTTTAGTAGCTTGCATTCACTGTTCCTAATAGTACAAACTCACTTTTATGTTGTTGTTTTTCCCCCTTTTCATCTGTAGGTAAACATTTATACTTTGCATTTGTAAACCCAACTAGAAAAATTATGCTACTCCTTTATTCTAGGATTTTTAATTTTGCCTATAATTTGTCTTCTATTGTTTCACATTTATAAAGAATGGTAAGTGAGCATCTCTTTGAATATATGTCCGACTGTATCTTTAACACTTCCTTGAAATATATTATTGAAAATGAGAAGAGCTCACTAGATTAAAAGAACTGAAATTTTAAGGCTCTTAAGTTTGTTGCTGCACAAACATAATCTTTTTTCTTTTAATTTTTCTCTTCTAAAGTAACAAATACAAAGCAACTACCCAATGGCATGTTAGTTTGTATAATTTGTGTATTCAATTGAATTACACTTTTGGCCAATATGTTGTGATATGTTCTATCATTTCTGTTAAATGTTTGCCATTTTTAAATTTACCATTTGTTCTTTGACAATTTTTGTAGGTTTTTTGTTTGTTTGTTTGTGTGTGTGTGTGTGTTTTTTTTGTTTTTTGTTTTTTTATAAGAATCAAAGTGATCTGACTTAAGGCATTAAATTTGCCTTGGAGAAATGAGATGTATATTAAAGAAGACCTGTTGAGTTTAAATTGACACAATCTATTGACAGATTGAATATGAAATGAAAGAAATATAGGCTTGTGTGTGGTAAGTTTATAAGACTGAATGAATGACCTCACAACTAATCTTCAGAGAGATATTTAAAAGAGCAATGGGCATGAATACCTATTTCGTGCATGTACAATGAAAGAAGCCTGGGGGGTATTCCTGTTAAGGATATATGAGATTACAAAGTACTACTGCTTAATGAAAATGTCAAAAAGGAGAAATTCCTATTATTTGTGAGTCACCACGATAATTATGAAATGTGATTGTGTCTATGGAGGAGTATGTAGCTTCAAAATTTCACCAGAGTCATAACTTCTTCCTTTTCAAAACTCTTTTTATCAACAATTTGAATTTTTTAAAAATATCGAAAACCGCAACATTGGAAGTCTTCAAATTGGAATTCCTCTCCTTTGAAAAATACCCTATGGGGTCTCTTTATACCTTTACATTTTTTAAAAACTTAATCTTATACCATATACATTTTCCAAAGTTAAAAACATCAGGCATATGATGTATTATTTTTTGGATTCATGCCAGGATGAATAGTCAAACAGGGCGATATTTGTCAAGTGTTTTGTTATCCAGGCTCATTGGCTGGTCGCGTTGGTTAAACTACTCTTTTTCTCACTGTTTCATGTTTCTTCCTAATTATCTATTTGTTGAAAAATAGACTCTGTCTGGATCAAGTGCACACAGCTGGAGTAGTTACCCTTCTGGATTCTCTAGGTCATGCTGTTAAGTAGCTATTTCCATTCCAAATTTTTTTCTTCCTTTATTCACAGTTCATAAAAGAAATATTCTATGTATGAGTGTTAATTCTAACACTGTTAAAGAGGCCCTTACATGGATCGTATGAACTAGTTTGTAAAATAGACTAGTGTCAGGATAAATTGTTTTGTTAATGTATAAGAGGAAACTACTACCTCTGAATTCAAATTTCCCTTCATTCGCTTTTCTTGTCCTATAATATTTTAGAAACAATAATGGCTTAAAATATTTTAAGAACAAGAGAGTTACAAGATATGTAGGGCCATTTTATTCCCAAGAGACTTCATGATTCCTAAACAATTCACCTCTTTCATTTTAATACAGTAGAATGACAAGCTCATGATAAAAGTAAATATATTTTGACAGAAGAAATTTGACCGGAGGGTGTCCATGGTGGAATGAATATAGTAAAGGACTTCCATCAAGAATGTTAAATGTGAAATGGCATTTTCAGCTATAAAACTCAATAAAGGCTTTGTAAACCCTACAGTTTAAAAGCAAACCTAGTATCAACTACTTCCATTTTGTTCATGTCTAGAACTGAATTTCTATTATTAAAACAGAAATTCAATAGTCTTTTTTCAACTTATCCCTAATGTAGAGAAAATTTTATATTACTAACTATACTCTTATTCAACATTTTTTCAGTAGAAATTACATTACCTTGGGGAAAATTTAATTTTATGATAATATGATCATGGTTCCTGTAAGTGAAAATTATATTATTACTTCTCATTTTGTGTTTAATTTCAGTGCTTGACTTTAGGATTAGTTCTTTCATCTCCTTGTATTTCTTTATATCTTAATGAATTTGGCAAATATTTAGGGCACTTAATATATATAGATTAATCTATGGCCACCATTTATTTTTACTAATGCACAACTATATACTGCAATATTTATTTTGTACCATAAGCACTTGTAATGAAAATATATTGTTCTTTGAGAAAACTTATGTACAATTTAGTAATTTCCTTAAAATTGAACCTAAGAAAAATATGACATTGTAAACTGACTTCTTACCAAAATATACTGATTTTGCAAATTGCATTTAAAAGCAACAAAGGGTATATAATTTAAAGCTTAGTGAATATCTAAAATTCTCAGAAAAATATATGGATTTATCAATTTGAAGCACGTTTACCTTCTTTTTCTCCATACTTTCTAAATTTAATTTATTGGTGACTTTGGTTAATCAAATCACATAGGTCTTCAATATATATTTCTATGATAACTGATCTGCATATCGCATTGTGTGACCCCACCCAAAGTCAAATCTTCTTCCATCACCATTTGTTTGATCCCCTTTATCCTTTACTACACACCACCCCCTTTTCCCATTTGTTAAAATTGGTTTTCCCTAAGGATTTTTCTCCTCTATCTTCTTTGCTCCTTTGCACTTTTACCCTTGACCATGCTATTCAACTTCAGGGATTTAAATCTATCTGTGTGCTTATCCATAATTACAACTAGAACTTCTTATCCTCAAAGTAATGATTTTATGGAAATAAAATTAAAGGTCTCCACTTGGAGGTCCAAACTGATGTTCAAAATAAACTTGTTTTCGTTTCCGGAACTGTTCTTTCTACTCACATGTTTATTTTAAGATCTTAATATCTTCCAAATCATCAAATATTGCAGTTTTGAAATAATTCATTTTGCTTTCTATGCCTATCTGTAGTCTATTTCCACAGGACTATTCAGTCTATTACTTCTTCTTGATTCAGACTATTTCTATGCAAACATAACCATTATGCCCAGGCTATTGTAATATCACTTCATTGTTTTCCTTATCCTCAAAGTGAACCTAATACCCAAATGCAACAGAATGTTCATACAACAGAGCTTAAATCATGTATTTTTCTTTCTAATATAAATTTTATAACTTTTATTATCAATAAATAATGTGAAGTGTCACAATCTAGGAGTTCCATTCTCTCAATAAAATATATTTTTGGATTGATTCTTTATTTCATCCAACCAAAATAAACTATGCCCCTCAAGTATGATTCAAGATTATAGGTGAGCTCTCACAGTAGCCTTCAAAGTATACACCCGCCTTCCCCAGTCCTCTGCACACTTCAAAGCAAGGATCAGAGACTGAGTTGCCTAAGAAGCCTACCCTAAAAATAAGAAAATAACACTATTCTCTACTGAATCTTACATCTCTCTTTCTGTTAACTTCTTAAGACACATCACTTTTCCAGCTCATTTATTCCATATGTCCCTGCAGTAGAGTCTACTTGTTTTTATATTCTCCACCCACCACATTGAGTGCAGCACACATGAAGTATAAATTCACAATAAATACATTTTAATGAATTATAACTATTTACCTTTAATACTTAAAAGGTTAAATTACTTTATATAAGTGCACAAAGACCACTGTACTTATTTTAAAATAAAAATGAAGAAAAGTGGCATAATACTAAGGGATACATTTTAGTAATATATTGACATGTTCTAAATGCCATTTTTATGGATAAAAAATAAGTCAAGGATAAGAGATATTTTGGAAAGAAAATAGTGCACCTGTCCTGAAAAGCAACAAAGAAAGGAAATAATAAAATTTCATTCATAAGGAGGAAAGCAATAAACTTACCCAAAAATATTCTAATTCCCAAAACAAATCTATATTGTTGGTAGGATGCTAAAAATGTTTAACACGATCTTTCAACTTTCTTTTTGGCAGAACAGTGCAGACAAAATTAGGTTACATTATTATTACTATTATTATTATCCATGAATCCTCATTATTCATCACGATTACCAAATTTATAGAATGTCTTCTGGTTTCTGACATTAGCCAAAAGTTTGCATAATTAATTAGACAAAACATAAAACAAAAGTTAATACATTTTTCTTATAAGAAAATACGTGGGAATATTTTAAGTACAAACCTAAAATTTAATTTATGTCTCTTTCTGCCGAAATTGGTTTGGCTTAGTGGTAGAGCATCAGTCTGCGGACTGAAAGGCCCCAGGTTCGATTCTGGTCAAGGACATGTGCATTGGTTGTGGGCACATCCCTGGTAAGGGGTGTGCAAGAGGCAGCTGGTAGATGTTTCTCTCTCATTAATGTTTCTAGATCTCTATCTCTCTCTCCTCCTCTCTGTAAAAAAAAAACAAAATCAATAAAGTATATTTAAAAAAATTAATTTATGTCTCTTTCTACTGTTGCTTATCTATGTTAATAATCTATACTAATAAAAGAGTAATATGCTAATTAGACCAGGTTGACAGGCCATCTTCCGGATGACCAACATCCTTCTGGGACAAAACCATGGTGGTGGGGGCAGAAGCAGAGACAGTTAGGGGCAATCAGACTGACAGGGGAGGGCAGTTGGGGACAACCAGGCTGGCAGAAAAGGGTATTTGGGGGCATTAGACAGGCAGGCAGGTGTGTGGTTAGGAGCCAGTGGTCCTGGATTGAGAGAGGGATGTCAAACTGCCCATTTAGGCCTGATCCTAGTCAGACATCTTCTGGGGGACCCCGGATTGGAGAGTGCAGGCTGGGCTTAGGGATCCCCCGTCCCCCTGCACACATTTCATGCACAGGGCCTCTAGTTGATAATAATTGTATTCCTCAAAGTATCAAACTATACTATAGAAATTATTTTTACCCTCTAAAGGAAATTAATTTTCATTTTCTTTTAAAATGCTTACATTTACTTATAGCAATAATGGACTTCATTTTAAAAAGCAACAAATTCCTAAGCTGCCTTGTTTAGATTTTTGTTTCTTTATTGCATTATAATCAAACTGGTATGACATTTGTGCCTTATTTTGTTTGGCCTGGATAGATGTCAAAATATCAAAGATCTTCTCGTTTATTTGGCAAGATCTATACCTGGCTAATAATACTTAGGAAAAATAATAAAGTAAAGGGAATTTTTGTATTTTCAATAAAATCAGAAGTCAGGCATGTAATTATTTTTTCATAGAACATTCAAACTGTGAATTATTTTTCAGTAAACTTAAAAAAAAATAGTGTCCACATTTACCTTACATAGTTTTTCAAGAGATTTCCAGAAGATTATCGCTTCCGGGTAGTTGTTTAAGTCTGTTTTAGTACAGTCTGCAGCTGAAAATTCATATGAAAAATCAACCCCCATTTCCAGGAGTGGCAAAAACTCAATCCCCCTGAGAGACATCTCAGTATAATTTGTTTTCTGTTGCAGTTTCATTCTGTCTCACCACTTGCTCAGGGATTTCTGGTAAGGCCCCCTGACCAGCCCTGGGAGGGTCTGTCCTTCCCCAGAGGGTGCTGTGCAGAAATCATTCCTTCAGTTGGCACCTAATAGTCCATCACTGGTGATTCTGATAGGACTGTTCTCCTAGGTAGCTCCACACAGTGACTCAGGGACCTATGTTCCTTCCATCTTGTGGTTCCTCCTCAAGGGTCTTTACGGAGTGTAAATGTTAACTCTGGGGTCTGGGAAGTCCAAGATAAAGCTGCTGACTGGTTTGGTTCTGGACGACTGCCTTCTTGACTGGCAAATAGCTACCTCCTCCACATGTCCTCACCTGGAAGAGAGATCCTAATATTGTAATTTTTATATACAATAGTAGTCATATTAATCTAGTCCTTAATCACATATGAGTTTATCATATTAAGAGATTAAAACTAAACCTTGAGAAACAATGATAATTATTATAAGCTGTGTGGTAGATGATAGTTTCATGTGATTTGAATTAGACACATTTCCTTTCCGGTCATCCGTTGGCCATCTCACATTGTGCCTAATACATGAATGCTTAGTATACTTTTATTTCTAGACGTTTCATTCTCCTAGCTCTCTTATTTTTATTCTCTTCAAATAGTTGGTATGACATGTTGCTTTCATACCACAGATGCTGTCAGGACAAGGTTTGGCTTATAGTAAAACTCCACTGAGGTCAAACCATTTTGTTCTTAAATGAGAGCTATCGCTGCCACGTTTTTTAAATTGTTGCATCTTTTTGCTCTAACTAGATTATGTTTAGATAATTTTCTCCAATTTGATGTGACAGTTTTCTAAATTGTTTCCACTCAAACCTTAAACAGTGCCAAGAAATTATGAAGTGCCAAGAAAAACTGACAACACATAGAGCCAAATACCACCGGTTTCAATAAAACAGTATTTGCAAGTACATTATCAAATATTTCTGCACTGCCATTCTATGATCCCAATCCATCACTCTCCTTAAACTGCTGTACATATATTCAATTTACATTAAACCATATCCTCCAAGATGTCCTGTGGATATGTGTTCCAGATGGCATTTAATCACAGGTGCCAAGGACGAATCCATACTGGGCTCTATGTGCAGACAGTAAATCATCTGCTAATGAGCTATCACAGTTTTAACCACTTACATATTCTGGCAAATAACTTAGAGATTCTGACTTAATTGATTTGGGGTCTAGACTGTGTATCTGGATTTTAAAAAAATGTTTGTTGACATTTTTAAAAAATATATATATTTTTTTTATTTCAGAGAGGAAGAGAGATGGAAACATCAATGATGAGAATAATTGATTGGCTGCCTCCTGCATGCTCCCTACTGGGATCAAGCCCCACAATCTGGGCATGTACCCTTGATGGGAATCAAACCTGAACTCTTAGTTCATAGGCTGAAGCTCTATCCACTGAGCCAAACCAGCTAGTGCATTTTTGCTGGCATTTTTAATGTAAAATGAAAGTTAAGAACCAATGACTGACATCTCCAATAGAATGAAGAAACTGAATTTTTGAATTAGACACATCAGACATCAGAGAATTTTAAACCCTCTAGTTTCTCATCAAGATGCTTAAGATCAATGGGGAAACTGGAGATACTTAAAGGATAGAAGAAACTCTTGGCAACAGAAATGTAGCCATGTTAACATAGAAGTAGATCTATATTAAATATCTTCAATCAGGGACTATTGCAGATTTTACATATTAGATTTAGAGTATTGTATCACCAGCCAGAATATACACAATCTACCAAACACACACAGACCACATACATACACTTTCTCATTCACATATACACATGTAATAGGAAAAATATGTTCATATTAGGTAAATATATGTCTGAAAGCATTTTACTTATATCAGCCATTTAAGTAGTGTTTACTTAAATAATACTTTAACATAAACCTGATATTTCTCTGTGCAGGATTAGTTTTCAATTCTTTTAGAGTGATTTTCATACAAATGTTGAATGAAATAACCATATTCAAGAGGATTGCCTTTTAAAACGCTTGCACCGTATATATGGCTAATTATAAAAACAAATAATTTTACATACCTAACGTTCAGATATAGTAGAATAACTCCATTGTGTGGTTCTTGCATAAAAAAAAGAAAATGTATATTTTCTGTGAATAAAAACCCAAAGGGTTTTATTCCCACTCTAAAATATACACTGCTAGAGCGTCTTAAACATCATAAATATTATTAATAATTTGTTCTGTTGCTGGTTGGCATATGTTTGACAAAGAACAGTAGGAGCAGACTTTGAAGTGGGAATGTACATTTACAGAGACCTTTCACAGGTGTCGAAGTCGTGTGGGCCTCAGATGTTCTTGAAGATCTGAGACAACAGAATTTCTCTCCAAACCATTAAAGTTTGAAGAGCAATTGAACAGATGTTCATTCTTTCATTTAATATTTCAGACAGCTGCATAATGGCACTGTGTTGTTTTTTCACTTCTTTTTTTTTTATAACATTTAAAAACTAAACGTGGTTTAAGGTCACTTCTGATGACAGTTTGAACTGTTCTGACAGCTGTTTAAATGTTTTTGACATCTGCTTGGGAAAATGAAATTCCTGCTTGTCTTCTACCTGCATGGATGCTCAGTATTTTTAAAAATAATTGTGTTCTAACAAATTAGTTAAAATGAAATAATTTATTGAGATGTGGTATATTTGGGGTGGCATACTTGTATATATTCCCTGCCTTCATAATTTTCTGCTACATCACAAGAGACATATAACTCAGAATTAATACAATATAAATTTCTGTAATTAAATATAAAGGATTTGTTTCATTTTATTTTATGAGCTATAAAACATTATTGCTTATAAAAAAGAATTCCCAAATGTTCATTGTTACTTCCCCCAAAGGTATAGCAGATGTTGAACCCAAGTATATTAAACACAATTGGTAAAATAGCATTCAATATACATACAATTATTAGAGATGAGTCTAGATATTTTCTTGAAAGACCTATGGGATGTCAGATCTGGTCTAGCAGGACTCTGCTTTTTCTTAGGGTGATGGTTCTTATTTAGGGAATACCCCTAATAGACCTCTGGGATATTTGCAAGTCCTCTGCATACCTGAGTTATAACTAGTAAATTGTCTGTGAGACATATTTTATACACCATGAGAGCCAAAAAGGAAACATGAGATTTTAACTTGATCTCAGGGAAGATAAGCACTGTGCTTTGCCTCAAACTAAACAGCATGAACTGTAGAAAAGCTAAATATGGCAAAATGTGCTGTAGCAAAGACAGGCTTCTAGAATGCATCTCTGGAGAATGTGGACATATGTTCTGAAAGTCTGCGTGTGGCTGTCGCTACCGAGCTAGAAAGCACTCCCAAAGACAGGCTAGTGAGGGTAAAAGTTAATCACCCGGCTGTGAAGAGGCTGAGAACTGTATGGATGAACCTCATGTAAAACTGGATACCCTAGGAACTACCATGGGGGAGCAACATAGATGGAAATTAAAATTCCTTTTGTAAAAAAAAAATATATATATATATTATTGATTTTTACAGAGAGGAAGGAAGTGGGATAGAGAGCCAGAAACATCAATGAGAGAGAGACATCCATCACCCCCTCCTGCAGACTCCCCACTGGTATGTGCCTGCAGCCAAGGTACATGCCCTTGACTGGAATTGAATCTGGGACCCTTGAGTCCGCAGGCTGATGATCTAACCACTGAACGAACTGTTCAGGACCAAAATTCCTATTCTTAAGGTATAGTCAAGAACGTTTCATGGGGAAAAATATATATATATATAAGTAAACAAAAATGAGTGAGGTTGTTGCTATTGAGTGGAATCAAAATTTATCTTTTAAAAAATGTGATAACTTTTATGTTGGTTTGTTAATTGGTATTATACATTTTTAAGAAAGGCTAAATAGTCTGGCTAGGTATTAGCCTGTGTTAAAGACTCTGAACAAATTTTTTCTGCTACCGTATTTATTTTACATTTACATTTGCATTATGAATCTCTGAGGATAGCATAGTCCCTTAAGCAGCTATATGCAAACTAGAAGAAACTGCTTATAATATGTTAATTAAAATAATGATATTAATAGCAACCATCCATATTTTATATAACACAATGAGATGGGGCTATAATGATAATAATGGAGATTATTTTTAATAATTAAATATTTTGCTTTCATAAATATATTTTATAAAACACATTTTTTTTCATATAGTGAATATACCAATTATTCTGCTGTAAGCAGATGATGTTAATCTAGGTAACTTCTTGGTCTTTTTAAATTGTAGTGGCGAACTAAGAATCCATTTCTCGCCACATCTTGTTCCAAAACACTTTCTGTCAAGTTAAATGAGTCTTCAGAGAATGAAATGATTTTCTACTGATATAGTAGAAAATGTTTTAAAAACTCATAGCAGTGGGTGAGACAGCAGATAATAGAAGTCTTCTTCATCTAATGGTGGCCAAATCAATACAAAGTTGAGGTCAGCACAGTCAGTAATAAGAACTGATTCAGAAAGACAGCTACTTACCACCATAGGTAGAATTCAGACAGCTGTGCTATGATTCTGGAGATGGCTAAGCCATTTGTAACAGTTATATTCACACCTTTAAATGAGAAACATGAACCTCACAACCTGAGATTTAGAGCATTATGTGGAGGAAGATTGCTGTACTGCAACTCTTTAAAAATAGAAGGAAAAACAATACTATATATTTAAAATACATTTTTCCGATTTACCTATGGTTCTTATAGTTAAGAAGGACAAATTTATGTTCAAATTAACATGAGTATTCTGCATATATTCACAGGAAGCTACTTTAATTTTCTACTGCATTGAAAATAATTGACAGTTGAACATTTTGGGGGGTTATTTTAATGCTTTTTAAATTGATTTCAGGGAGGATGGGAGAGGGACAGAGAGATAGAATCATCAATGATGAGAGGAAATCGTTGATCTGTTGCGTCCTGCATGCCCCCTACTGGGGATCGAGTCTGCAACCCAGGCAAGTGCCCTGACCAGTAGTGGAGCACTGACCTTCTTGTTCATAGGTCGATGCTCAACCACTGAGCCAGGCCGGCTGGGCAGAATAGTTGTTTTTATTTAGACATTCGAATTCAATGAATTTAACTTGTATTAGCATGTTTAAAAAATGTACACTGTTTAATTAAAAAAAAGAGACCAATCTAACTTTTCTTCTCCTTGATTAATATTCTTCTGGAGCTTTGATTGCTTTTAGGGTGCTAGTATTATTTCAACAGCTTCTCCTTTCAAATGTTAGCCTTGTTTCAGCAAATTGTGAAAGAGTACTTTCCAAGAACTATTCCTCCACACCCAGCCAAATTTCCATTAGATATGTGGTAGTTAGATCTGAAATTATTCTTCTGTATTACATCAAATCCAAGATGCAAAGGAAGATTGCTAAGGGTTTTTTATGTACTTAATATAATTGCTTAAAATTATTTGGTTATATTTTTTCCATAAAACAAATGTTGTACGTAAACTAAAAGAAAGTCTCACTTTTAGCCTCACAAAGCATTGTGTTCCATAAAATTCTAATGATTTCTACTTTAGAAAGCATGTTTACTGCTTTGGTATGCTTATGTTTTATTATTCTGAGAAAAGTCACCTTGTAGGGATTCTAAAGTAGAAGAGGTTATATATTTTGTTCTTTTTTTTGAGGAGGGGGTGGAGGATGAATACCAACAATACCCCAGTGATATTTAGAAGAAAAAAAATAAGATTGATTTGAGATATTGAGGAGGTAGAATAAATATATCTGTGTTTTTTATTTTATTGTTATCATTGACACAGATGCCCCCACCACCCCACCCACCTCGGCCCACCTCCATTTCACTGCGCCCACCTTCTGCTCTGGCCATCACCGCACTGTTGTCTGTGTCCATGCGTATGTTCTGTGGCTGCCCCTTAACCTTCCTTCATCCCGTCCCCCTGCTTCCCCTCTGACAGCTGTCTGTTCCATGTATCCATGTCTGTTTCTATTTGGTTCCTTTTGCAACAGCATGGACGGACCTGGAGATTACTATGCTAAGCTAAATAAGCCAGTCAGGGAAAGACAAATACCACATGATCTCACTTATATGTAGACTCTAATGAACAAAACAAACTGACAAACAAAATAAATAGAACTTTTGATTAAGTAGCCGTTGAGGATGATTAAGGAGGGTGAGTCAGGATGACCACTAGGTTTCGAGTTTGATTGACCTGAGAAATGATAACATTTCATGAGTACAGGAAGAGACAGGCTCGCTGTGGGGAGAATGAGGTCACATTTGGATGGGAAGCAACATTCAAAATAGAATGTAAACTCCTGGCCACTCTTTATGTGGGCCATTTCTCAGGGAAGTGCTTGCAGGGTGCAGTCTTAATGAAACGACTCCCGTCCAGACAGAAAGACAGGCTGACAATAAGAGTGGCTGATTGCCTCAGCTCACCCTTCATCTCTCTTATGACATAATCCTAGTCAGGTATCTCAGCTCACCTGTATGGCTCCTGGTGTATGGGGTGGGGATTGAGAAACATATGGAAATGGCACAAAAGAGAAACTTGCTACTGCTTCTGCCCTGGGTAGTGATACCGAGGTTTTGGACAGGAACCCGATTCTTTGTCCGCTAGTTCAAAAAATAAAGAAGGGCCTCACGTATTCCATGTGACTTTGACCTTTGAGCTCAGCAGTTGCTATAGTGACCAAATCAAAGGGGAATGGTGGCCAATCAGAGGGGATATTGAGGCACAAAAACAAAAAGAAAATTGATGGGACTCTTTCTCCCTCCCCACATGGGAGTCTGTGCTGTGAGATTTTGCCTTCTTCCCCATGTGGGAGTCTGTCCTGGATCCTCAATAAATTTCTGCCTTTGCTATACCATCTTCTCTCACTGCATTCTTTCTTCCACTCCGAGGGACAAAGAACCCAGGGGAGCCATCCTTCCCAGGGAACAACCTTGTGTTCCGGTCCAAAAAAAAATCACGTCATTTATAGCAAATTCAATTTTATTTAATGGGGCATATATTTAGTTAATTTAATATTTATTTAATAAAGAATATATTTATTGAAACCAAGATATAATTTTATTAGTTATTACTAATCCAAAGTTGGAATGGGAAAACTCTAACAGAATAGAGCAAATGCATTAACATCATTATGTGAATAGAATTATTTTCCACTGTAGTATTCTAAGTTTAAGTTTCATGCCTTCCTTTGACTTCTGATAGCACCTTAGTTATTTTTTATGTTTCACCAAATAGCTTAAATGCTGTCATGTTATGTTCTTAAAATGTAGAATTTCATGAAAATATGTTATACTTGAATTAAAGAATATTTTTAATTTATATCTACTACTGCTATAAAGCTACACTTGCCTTGTGTTTTCTGTTCCTTTTATTATATGCTTACAATCACATTGCCATTATTATGTTTTCTACCTACTCTGAAATAAATCAACGTTCTCTACTGTTAAGTGTGTTTAAACCTATCAACATGAAGGCACCTTAAATCAATCACACTGGCTCTAGGTATGTCATAATATTTTATCCCAGGAATCAAAGACCAAAAGTTTCACTATTATTTTATTGCTTCAAAGATAAAACTATGCTCACTTTTTGAATACCATTCTGATTTCCATAATGTCTAAGTATTTGTAACATCATAAGGAAAAATTTTATCAACACTATTGCATCCTAAATATTTAAATATGCATGTGGACTTTTTTTTTAATATTCCCTTTAAATGTAGAGTAACAGAAAGGCTGCTGTAACAGGGAGTTAGACAGACTCTGCTGATGGGTATCAAACTGTGCCAGTAACAGCAAATACTCTCCACCATCATCTTTGTTCTAAGATTAGTGTTCAGTCTTAGTAGGTTAAGGCAGCCATTATCGACTCTGGCTATATTTGAGAATCAGGTGCAGACAGAACTCTTACACTGAGATTCTGACCCAGTAGCCTTGTGGGGGTGTTTAGGCATCTGTATCTCTTTTTAAATCTTCATTGTGATTCCAGTGCTCAGTTAAAGTAGAGAAGTAGAAGTGGGTAGTTATTAATATTTCAAAGTAGCAACTTAGCAGAAAGCAGCAATGTACATTTGCAATTCAGTGGACTATAAAGGGTTTATTGCTTTGTCACTTTCAAAGCGACAAGAATGTTATAGCAAAGTGGAGGTAATTAACTTATTGGAGGTTAGAAAGTGCTGTACTAGTTTTAATCATTGGCCAATCTCATCCAGCCATCTGACAGTGAAATGGACAATATAAATCATCCTGGGGGTATTTTTCTTTAATTTAAGCAGTTAATGATTCTTTTCTTGTTTTCTCTGGTCCGATGAGATAGCTTGTGCTTTTCTACAAACAACTGTGAAAAAGAGGAAGAGACTGAAGGGACTATGAAAATTTAGTCCCAGTTCTGTCATAGGTCACCTCTTTTTTACAACATGCTAAGCTGTAATCTCAAATCCGATTTTATTTCTTTTTATTTCTTAACCATATAAACATGATATATTTTTTTTTTAGTCTCATGAACCATTCTACTCTAAGCACTCTGGACTTCTTATTGTTTTTTAATAAGCCTCTAATCATTTATCCAGGTGGTTCTATCTGCCTAGAATGTTCTTCCCAAAGATATCAACGCAAGTAAAGCTCTCACCTCCTTGAAATGTATTTTCAAATACTGCACTTTTATAAACCCTATTGTGACTCCTTAATGCAAATTGTTACCTGCCTTGACCATTCTTTATTTTCTGTGGCACTTGCTATAATCTAATATACTGATGATTAGAAAATTATTTTTTATTAATTTTGTTTTTTAGTGATAAGTTTCAAGTACTACAACAGCTTTTAAAGCAAAGTAATTGGTTGATAGTTAATTGAATTGATTGTGAAATGGGAATTTTGGGGGGTGAAAAGGACAGGTTTTAGAAAATTTTAGAAATTAAGGGGACCATAGAAGAAACACAAGGCTGCAGAGCAGGAAAATGTCGATATATACAAAATAAAGAGAAGGAAGTCCTCCATCCAGAAGAAGAAAACCAAAAGGGAATAGGAAAACAATAAGGAAGGAGTTGGGGAGAACCTCACACGTCCCATGGGAGGTTCAACCTTTGAGCCCAAGAGTTACCATAGTAACCAGTCTAAGGGAATAGTGACAATCAGAGGGGATATCAAGGCACTAGGACTTTAAGCCAAGGAGGAAAAAGAACTCTGAGTCACTCTTCCCCCTCCCCACATGGGAGTCTGTACTTGTTCTTCAATAAATATCCATCTTTGCTATCCCATCTTTTGTCCATGGATTCATTCTTCAACTCCAGTGGACAAAGAATTCGGGTTCCAGTTCAAAAATTTCATTCCACTTGTAAATATTTATTCAACAACGTCTGACTAAAGGAAAGAGAAAGATCAGGAGAAATAGGGTTGAGAAATTGAATTGTCTGTTTCTGTTTTCTTTTGTTTAATTCAGGGAAAATAAACATGCATAAATGTTGGGAAAGAGAGGTTAAGGTGAAAGGAGAAAGAGAAGGTAATCAAAGCAATTTTTAAAATATTTTTTTCCTTATCCATTTTCTAACGTATTTATGTTCCAACATAATCTTACATGAATATAATAAAAATAATTACAGACTTTATGCTTAATTGCATCATAATTTTTTGAAGTAGTAATATAAAATGTTACTTCAAATTTGGGGTATTTTCATTTTTTTCAGTTATACTTCATCACATTGTTTACTCATATAAATATGAAATAACTTCTGTCTTTTCCAAATTTCTGTATTTAATTCTCAGGAAGTAACCTCACTTGTTTTAATATCAAATTTTTAGGAGAAAATTAGTCATTTTTATGTATCAAACCATTTGAAGCAAATATATTCTCATATGATACATTAATTATAAAATTAATTAATATGTATTAATTACTTACATATAATTGATTCAGAATTTTTGGACTGGAACCCGAATTCTTTGTCCATTGGAATCAAAGAATTAATCCACAGATAGAAAGTGGTAGAGCAAAGGTGGAGATTTATTGAAGAACGAGTACAGACTCCCACGTGGGAAGGGTACAAGGATCCCACTAAGTTCCTTTTCCCTACGGCTTATAAAGTCTGCAGATCCTGGCGCCTTGATATCCCCTCTGATTGGTCACTATCCCCTTAGACTGGTTACTATGGTAACTCCTGGGCTCAAAGGATGACCCTCTCATGGGACATGTCAAGTTTCCCTCCCCTCTTTCTTCCCCATTGTTCCCTATTCCCTCTGGGCTTTATTCTTCTCCTTCCAAATGAAGGCTTCCTTCTCTTTATTTTGTAAATATAGATCTTTTGCTGTTCCCAGCTCCCCCATTCTATGTAAATATACCTCTGCTGCTCTGCAGCCTTGCTTTCCTTCATGGTCCCCTTAATTTCCAAAATTTCTAAAATTTCCTAAAGCTGTTCTATTTTACCTCTAAAATTCTTGTTTCATAATTAAATATGTTCTCACATTCTATATTAATTATTAAAAATTCTGCTAATTTATAACCATTAGAAGATGTCAACATTGATAGCAGCTGTTTGTGTTGAACTTGTACCTAATTCTATATTTTAAAGTAAGTCACATATATATTAGAAGAAAATATCATCATCAGAATAAAATATTAAAATGTGATATATATTTATGTACTAGTGGCCCAGTGCACAGAGGGGGTGGTTCCCTCAGTCCAGCCTGCACCCTCTCCTATCAGGGACCTCTTGGGGGATGACTAATTGCTGGTTTAGGCCCAATAGGGATCGGGACTAAACCAGCAGCCGAACATCTTCTCACAATCTGGGATTGCTAGCTCCTAACTGCTCACCTGCTTGCCTGCCTGATAGCTCCTAACTGCCTCTGCCTACCTGATCACCCCTAATTGCCCTCTCCTGCAGGCCTGATCTCACCACCAACTGCCTTCCCTTGCCAGTCTGATCTTGCCCCCAACTGCCTTCCTCTGCTGGCCAATTTGGTTTTAATGGTCAGTTTCTATGCCAGTCTGTGTCAAAAGCTCCACTTCCTAGGCGGCTATTGGCTCGTCACAGTGGACCCAGATTTGGTTCTGATTGGCCAGTTTCTATACCAGTCAGCATCTCTGGGCCTATCAACAGGGCCTGATCAGAAAGACAGGGCTGATCAGCAGCCCAGGTGGAGGCTAGAAAAGAAATGGAGGCAGGGCTGCTGGCCAGACTCAGAAGGAAAGAGAGAGGCAAGTGCTGGTCAAAAGCTGCTTCAAACGCTGCAGATCAGCCCTTGTTTCTCTCTTCAGGTCTCTTTCTGGGCCTGATTTGAAGCCCCCTCAGGATCTCTCCATTTTTTTTTGGATCACTGTTCATTGTAGGTACTGAAACCACAAACAGTGAAACTGTGGATAAGTAGAAACTATTGTATTTTCAATAATTCCATTTCCAAGTTATGAGTATCATGCAAATACAGTTTTACAAGCCTGGTCAACCTTATTGAAAGCTATGTCTCATAATTTTTTGGTCTACATAATTTTGGGAGACTGTTCTTTAAAAACAAAAAAACAAAACAAAACAAAAA
The DNA here is from genome assembly GCF_014108245.1 of Pipistrellus kuhlii. Taxonomy (NCBI): domain Eukaryota; kingdom Metazoa; phylum Chordata; class Mammalia; order Chiroptera; family Vespertilionidae; genus Pipistrellus; species Pipistrellus kuhlii. Next base: position 39,934,749 of record NW_023425584.1, read on the forward strand.
AAAACCACTTAGCTTTCTGCTACCTATGTGTGTTTTCTTTCTGTGACAATGAACCACAGACTTTTAGTTAACTGATATGAAAGTTCCTATCATAGATATATTTTTGTTATGATCAAAATTGAAGAGTTAAAAAAAATTGCATGATTTAATTAAACTAACCTGCTTGAGATTATGTTGAAAACTAACTACCAACTCAGTGGTGTAGCTTTTAGATACAATGCTACACTAAGAAATAATTAATTTGCAACAGTGTTCCTTAAGTTTTTAATGGTTCTAGCCTACATGAAGTACTTAATTCAATTATATTTTTATAGTCTATGTTTTCTTTGGGCCATTGAGCTTCTCTATTGAGCTGTTTGATCTATTTCCTTATTCTTGAAGGTCACAAGGTAGTCATTGATTTATCAATTTAACCAATAGAACTTTATTGCATTCTTACAGTAATTTTTATCCAGTTCTAGTACTTGGGAATTCAAATGAGAGGTAGTCTCTGACTTGAAAGACTATGTGGGGATAAACAAGTAGTTATAATGAGCATGGTAGGCTTAATAATAAGATTATGAAAAAGTTGTAAGGCAGCTGCTGGGGCTGCCACCTTTGGTTCAGCATATTAAGAAGCTGCTGGAAAGAACAAAAACCTATATTAATCATAGAAAAGGTGAGAAGACTGGAAATTGAAGCAAACAAAATATTGAATACTTACCAATGTAGGGATACCATGCATGTGTGTACAGGAAAAGACCCTCCTGCTGATGGTTTTTGGACTGGAACACATCCCTGGGCAGGATGGTTGCCCGGATTATTTGTCCATTGTTGTCAAAGAAATTAATACACCAACTGAAGATGGTATAGAAAAGGTGGAGATTTATTGAAGAACAAGTACAGACTTCTACACGGGGAGGGGGAAGAGTCCCACTGTTTCCATAGTTTGTAAAGGCTGCCAGTCCCTGTGTCCTGATATCCCCTCTAACTGGTCAATATTCCCTTTGATTTGGTCACTATAGTAACTCCTGAGCTCAGAGGTCAAACATCACATTTTGATTGTTCTCTTATTCCTTCTAGGCTTTCTTCCTCCTTTATTTTATAAATATAGACCTTTTGGCTACTCCCAGTTCCCTTGTCTTATGGAAATGTAACTTCTCCTAGTTCTATAGCCCTATGAGTTTTCCACGGACCCCCTTAATAACTAAAATTTCCTAAAATATGAATATAAATTCCTGGGCTATTCTCTTCCCACATCTATCCTTCAACCCCCACCTTCCCTCTGAGACTTGTCAGTCTTTTCCATGCATCTATGTCTCTGGATCAATTTTTTTTATCAGTTTATTTTCTTTATTTATTTTCTTGATTTCAGAGTGGATTGGGGAGGGGAGAGAGGCAGAAACATTGATAATGAGAGAGAATCATTGATCAGTTGCTTCCTGCATGCCTCCCTACTGGGGATCCAACCAGCAACCTGGGTATGTGCCCTGCCCATAAATTGTACAGTGATATCCTAGTTTATAGGTCGATATTCAACCACTGAACCACTCCTGCTGTGTCAACAGTTTAACTTGTTCATTAGATTTCCCATATGAGTGAGATAATGTGATACTTATCTTTCCCTGACTGGCTTATTACACTTAGCAAAGACTCTCCAGGTCCCACCTTGTTGTTTCAAAGGATAAGAGACCCTTATTTTTTACTGCTATATAGTATTCCATGGTGTAAATCTACCAATTTTATCCACTCATCTAATGATGGGTTGTGGGTTTGTTTCCATATCTTAGCTATTGTTGATTGTGCTGCTATGATCATTAGTTGCATATAATATTTCTGACTGGTGTTTTGGGTTTCTTAGGATATATTCCTATAAATGGGATCACTGGGTCAAGTGGCAGTTCCACTTTAGACAATATTTTAAACATGTTAAAGTTAGTAATATCAGGCAACAGATTCTTTATCAATAACAGCATATATCAATATGCTTTATCAATAACAGCAAGTAAAAAAATCTAATGATATTGTATAACTCCCCAAATTTCTTTATCAATAATAGCATATATAAAATCTAATGATGCTGTATATATTCCCAAATTTCTCTATATGTGAATGTACTATAATACATAATGGTTATCTATAGTATATATGAGGTAGTCAAGATTTATTTTCATTTTAATCAAAATAAAACTTTTATGAAATAATTATTAAGTATAAGAATTAAATATACTAGAATAAGACATGGATATAGACACAGACTAGAACTAATAGAATATATACAGATGTTAAAATTGATTATACAAAGCACATTTTGAGTTTTATTTAAAATTAGTTTAATTCCATGCATTAAAGTGTGTCTTAACTATATCAATGTCATTTTTCATGGTGTTTAATTTACAGATACACTTCAATAGAAATGGTTTAATAGTTGTTAAATGTACATTATAAAATGTTCATTTAATGATAAGCTTTTACTGTACTCATCTTGATTTTCAAACAAAATTTTATTTCACAGAACATTAATTTCTATTATGTGTTTTATACTTTGTCATTAACTCACTTTCATTATTTCAATAAACAAAACTAAATGTGGTATTAGCTGTTTGGCTCAATGCTTCAGCAATTTCACCAAACAGCTGAAAGATGAATGAATGAATGAATGCAATAGACTATTGTTTTAATTATATTTGTTGATTCTAGTGTGTTTAAATTTTTTATTTATTTTTGAATAATAGTGTATTTATGTTTAAAAATTGATTAATGGATTATAATCTTAATCATGAAATAGTAGAATCTACAGCTGGCTAAGTGATGTGTTTTCTTACAAATTACTTAAATTATAGATGCCAAGCACATTGCATTCTCCATTTAACAAAAATGGTTTGCCAAAAAGTCCTTTTATCATTAGCTATTCTCAATAATAATGCAGCTGCTGGAAATATAGTCATCCATTTCAAACAAGTTGAGTCACAAAATGCAATTCCCAAATATAGAGTGTCTACAAAAATATTTCAATCTTTATGTGATAAATAACTTTTCTGATATTTTTCAGGAGCTATAAAGAAGTTAACTTACTTTTCTACTTAACTATTTACATAATGTTCCTTATGTTTTTGAATAATAGGAATATCCTGCTTGAATAACAATTTAAAAGATTATATAACTGCAGGCTTTTAATGTGTAGAGTTATGCAAATTATAACATTTGATTAATATTTTAAAAGTGTATCACTAAAATGCATATATTATTTGTATTCTTATTTTATAACATGTAAAATATAGATATTACTTAAACTTGTTATCTTTAGGATGTTATTTTATTGAAAGGATGATGTTAAACAGATATATTTAAATTATGATTTGTTTTGTTTTATAATCCAAAGACTATTTTTCGCTCACAGTGAGAGAGAAAAATAAAGATAAATTCCTTTCATATATATATATAGTTTTATTCAGTTGGTGAAAATATTAAAGCTATGAGTGATTTCTTAGAAGAAAAAAAAGTCTATGTTCTTACTATAATATCTAATTGCTTTATCATAGACTTCATAGTGTACTATTAACATGTAGTAAACTTTGTCATGTAGAAATTAAAATTTCAATGATCTTTATACATAGACAAAACATAGAAATAGAGGCACTATCTATCACTTCTTATTTATTAATTTACCTGTTGATATAAATTTAAATTGTTTTCATATTTTGGCTTTCTGAATAATACTATAGTGTACATGGGAGGCAGATATGTTTTTAAGATCATGTCTTCATTTCCTTTGAATATATACTTAAAAGTAGGGTTGCTGGATCATGTGGTGGTAGATCAATTTTTCATTTTTTGATGAACTGCCATACTGTTTTTCTTTTTTTAATGTTTCTATTGATTTTAGAAAGAGAGGAAGAGAGAAATATAGATGTGAAAGAGACTATTAATTGTCTCTCCTCATGCATGCCCCCTACTGGGCATAGAGCCCACAGTCCAAGCTTGTGCCCTGAAAGGAATGAAATCTAACAGAACCAGCGACCTTTTGGTGCATTGAAGGATGCTCAAAAAAGTGAGCCACCCTAGCCAGAGCTGTACTGTGTTTCATAGTGGCTACACCAGTTTATATTCCCACCAGCAATGCAAATGGGTTCTCTTTTTACCATATCTTCACCAACACTTGTTATATTTTCATTTTATTTTATGGTAGTCATGCTAACAGATATGAGTTAATAATTCACTATGGTTTTGATATGCATTGCCCTGACAATTAGTATTGTTGAGCACCTTTTCATGTACCTGTTGGCCATTTCTGTATATTTTTTGGGAAAATGTCTATTCTGTTCCTCTGCCCATTTTTATATCATTTTTATATTGTTTGTTTTTGCTACTGTTTTGAGTATATATATATTAACCCTTATCAGATAAAAGATTTGCAAATATTTTCTCCTATTCTGTAGGTTTTATTGGTGGTTTTATCTGCTTTGCAATCCAGTGAGTTTCTAATTCATATTCTTACCTTTGTTTTGTTCTTATGCCTGTTCTTACAATTTTTTTTTCTTGGAATAGGATGTTAAATGGTTATTCTGAGTAATTTTTTCAATGTTCTTATTGTTTCTCTATAGTCTTCAGAACAACAATAAATTCACTATAGTAATAGAACACTCGCCAAGAAGAAGGAGGATCATAGAGAGAAATAAGATTTAATTTAGATTTTAATTTAGATAAGATATTGATAATTTGCACAGGCTCCGCTTATATGACCATCATTTGGGGAGAAATAAAATCCTTCATTAATTTCCAAGGAGATAAACAAATATCACAGATATTCAGAGTGCTTAAAAAACATATCTACATACTCTTCTTTTTAAATTGTACCACAGCTAACAAATGTATTGATTTTATCAGTACAGAATTATAATGAGACCAGAACAAATAAAAATGTTTTTGCAAATTTGAAAGCTTCATGCACAAATACCAGAATAGACGATATAAAATGTGATAAAGGTTAAATATAAAATAATATAATTGTGTGTGAGGTGGCTGAAAAAGAAGTGAATAGTAAAAGAAAACTATGCCCTTTAATTTAATACTAGAGACCCGGTGAACAGTTTGCACCCTCTCCAATCTTGCAATCCAGGACCACTGGCTCCTAACCGCTCACCTACCTGCCTCATCACCCCTAACCACTTTGCCTGCCTGCCTGCCTAATGTAATGCTCCTAACTGCTCCCATGCCTTTCTGATCACCCCTAATCACCTCTGCCTTGTCCCCCTCCCCAGGCGCTGCTTCCCCCTCACCCCTCCTCTTTCACCACTTTGGAAGAACATCCGGTGTAATTAGAATATTACCCTTTTATTAGTATAGATTGCCAAACAGAAAATCAGATAAAGTGTGTTTTCTTTTTTATTCCTTATTTCCTTCTTTTTCTCTCTCCTTATAAATATGCCTCCTCAAATAACTTGGAAATAAGTTTTATTTTGTTTTGAAAATAATTAACTTAATAAAATGTACAATGCATAAATATGATTTTTTTTCTTCTTAGTTATCTGTAAGAGATTTCAGAACTACTGGCTTCAGTTTATCTTTTGCATACTTTTTTTTCTAAAATTAATTTCAGATTTAATAAAGGTTCCAGTTTATCTGTTTATGAATCTGTGTCTGTTTCTGAATTGCACTTCTTAACCAGGGTCTGCAGTTACTGTGCTACTGAGTCCATTGTGGTGCGGAGATGGGAGGCTCAGCTTTAAAGAATGTAAAACCATTTCACATGTACAGCATTCATTATTTAATTGGAACTATTTATGTCAGTGTGTTTTTCCCGTTTATTACAAATAATTAATAGTTGACGGGCTTTATTTATTATTAAAAGCCAATATCATACTTTCAAAATCCACCTGGAAAAACTAATGCGTGTTCCCATTCAGCTAAAGTTGCAAGTGGATGTTAAACTAAAATCCACTTCTGGTCTGTTTGCTCCATAAATATTTTATGAAAGCACTTGAAGGAACATAGCAATGATCCCTCTGTGTCCTGAGTAAGATTGCTCTTCTCAGATAATACCACAACATACAGTATTTATTTGCTTTTAAACAGATCAGCAAGGTTGCTGACAAGATGTTGTTATGCTGACTGAATAACCTCAACTGCAATTGAATATATAATGACTGCTTAAGCATATGTGACAACATTCTTTGGAAAATGCTAAGTTGAAAGTATTATGAGAATGTAGTTTTTAAGAGAGGAAATGCATACCTCATCTTGCTCATCCTGTCAGATAATATACACATACTAAAAGTAAATGTACGATTTATATATATAAAAAAGAATCTACTAAAATAGAAAGGAATCTACTGCAGATATTTATTTTGAGGCATTATACTTTCCCATGTAAAATATTTTCATCTGATTAACATTATTTCACACTTACAATATATGAAACTATACCTATACTAGATTTTTTTTAACAGACTCTACTTTAAAAAAATATTTTTATTGATTTCAGAGAAGAAGGGAGAGGGAGAGATAGAAACATCAATGAGAGAGAATTATCAATCAACTGCTTCCTGCACGCCTCCTGCTGGAGATCAAGCCTGCAACCCAGGCATGTGCCCTGACTGGGAATTCTAGTTCATAGGGCAAAGCTCAGCTACTGAGCCACGTGAGCTGCACAATATACTTTACTTTTTAGAGCACTTTTAGGTTCACAGCAAACTGAGCTGGAAGAAGAAACTTGCCCATACAACCTCTGCCCTCACCAATGCAGAGCCTGCCCCACTCCTACCATCCCCACCAGAGTGACACATTTCTTGTAATTAATGAACCTACATTTATACATCATTATCAATCAAAGTTCATAATTTAACATTAGAGTTCATTCTTAGTGTTTTACATTCCATAGATTTGGACACATATTTACATTAGCTTTAATCATAAGAATCAACATCATAGCTATACACATATGCCTAAGTGACTGCCCTTAGCACAGTAGCAATGCATAATGATTATGATCTTGACTAGAATAGTATTTTACAGGAGTATCTATGTCCTCATATTTGCCAAGTCAAATATTTTAAGTCTGAATTTTTATTAAAAGATATGGAAACAAAGATATCCAATGACAGTATAAACAGTTCCCATATTTCTAATATCAAGAGTAACTTTTAAATAATTGCATTTTATCAAAATATTGACATTTTTGTCACAATCTTATTTAACATGTTTCAAAGAACTTTTTTTTTCTTTCAGAAAAATGGACTAAGTTCTGGAAAAGTACATGAAGTCATAAAAAAGTGACAATTTAACACTATTTGATGAAAAAAATTAACAAGATTTTGGAAGGGAAATAACCATATTCTTTTGAAGTATATTGCAACTCTAAGTTATAAAATGGTTTGTATAATCTCAACGGTAGTATTTCGCCCCGAAGTCTTTAATATATACTAAAGATATCTCAATTTGAAATAAGTATCCCTGAATGTATATCGTTGTGATATAATAAGCATGTTATAAAATCATAGATAACCTAACTTGTTTCTGAAAAAGTTGTGATAGAAATGTTCATGAAATATAAACGAACAAAACTGTTCAGACACAATATATTGTTCAAAAAATTATCTATAAAAACTTTATTTCAGTTTGGTACCAACTGCAAAAAGAAGAAATTTAGAAAAGCAATGTAGCTCAGAAATTTGGAAAGCAAAGTAGCTTAGAAAGAAATTTAAACAGAAATCCCCAGTCCATAAAAACGTATTTTAGTCCCTCATTAATTTTAAAAAGATTTACATTAAATGTAATATTAGCAAAAATTATTCAGCTTGATGACAAGAAATGTAAAGGCTGTGACGGTCAAAAGGGCATTGCCCCTGGTGGATTAGATTTAGTGAGCATGAAATCTTTAGCAGTTAAAAAAGTGTTTTAGAAACTATTGAACATCAAAAGTCTCTAGGCCCTCAAATTGCTTGGTTGATTCAAGGGTGAGTGAGTCAAATACACAAGAATAACTACAATCCCTTGGTTTATTAGTTATTTGGAATTTATTTTATTTAATAAAAAGGTTAAAATGCTGGCTTAGTTAAACTCATGAGGCAAACATTCACAGCAGTGCGTTCCATTGTGTATCTGAGGCAGTTGGCTTCAATTTCTCTTGGGCAATCTTTTCTAGATCTGCTCAAAAGTATTCATTTTATGCCACTTCCTTACGTATTTCAATTATAAATGCCCTTTAGGTGGGCTAGTGCAGCTCAGTGGTTAAACATCAACCCACTAACAAGGAGGTAGAGATTTGTTTCTGATCAGGGCAAAGGCCCAGGCTATGGGCTTGATCTCCAGAAGGGGGTTTTCAGGAGGCACCTGATCAATAATTCTGTCTCATTGATGTTTCTATCTCTCTCACTTTTCCCTTCCTCTCCAAAATCAGTAAAAATAGATTTTGAAAAATGTCCTTAAGTTATTAGTCCTTAAAAGACATAGAATAATAACACTAGTTGGTTTATAAAACTATATACTGCCTAAAGACATTAAAAAAAATATTTATGCGGTAGATTTTTTTCAAAGACATCTATACTAATAATAGACAAATATGTAAATTGTACCTCCAGGACACCCAAAGCCATGCAAATTAAACAGACAAAGATGGCGGGCCTGTGGGCAGTGCTCACATGTGCAGGAGCTGAGCGGCCAGGGGTGGGGAAGGATGCTCAGGATGCCCGCCTGTCCTCTGCGTAGCCGTGGTGATGCGGCGGGCATCCCCGGGGCCCCACCTGCTTCAAGCCTGTGGTCAGCGCACACACATGCCAGCACCTAGCGGCCAGGGTCCCAGGGACTCCGCTGGAGTGTCCGGTCCTGTCAGCTCGGCCTGGGGACGGCTGGAGTTCAGTCCTTTTGGTTTGTGCAGCCCCTGGACCAGAAGCGGAAACCAAGAGCATGGGGAGCACCAGGCATGCTGAGTGAGAATCATAGCTCTGGTGGCAGACGCATTGCAGGATCTCCTAGACACTAGAACAAAGTGAGCCTGTAACAAGTTACTGTTGTGGGTGGGGGGTGGAGGGAAAACAAAGGTGAGAGGCATAAGTAAAGTCACAGAGTCGAGAAAAAATTAAAGGGAAAATATCTGCACTTCTAGGAAATCTCCACCAATAAAGCAAAGAAGAGAGAGAGAGAGAGAGAGAGAGAGAGAGAGAGAGAGAGAGAGAGAGAGAGAGAGAGAGAGAGAGAGAGACCTCTATTATCCTGTGAGCACCAAACCAAACTGGGTTGGAGTCTCAGACAATTCGCTCATATGATTGCAAAGACAGACAGAAACTCCTGGATTGGAGAGGGTGCATGTCAGGTTGAGGGACCCCACCCCCTGTGCATGAATCTTCATGCACCAGGCCCCCAGTATAAATATAAAACAGAGAGTTTGTCGCCAATTGTTTGTGGTTTCCTCCCAGTAGTTTTGTCTTAAAATCCTATAAGAACATATTCTCCCCATTTTGGTGATGTCCAGATAATGTATGTCAATGACAATCATTTTTGTGTGCTCATTTTGTGTAAAATATAGAATAGAGAGATGAAATGAGTTGTCATGAAAAGGAAGAATATTAAAATTATAGATTAACTTCAAATGATTTGTGATCTGTTTGGAAACTTTAAATGGACACACAAAATCACTTAAATTTTTGCTCAGTGGATAGAGCGTCGGCCTGCAGTCAAGGGCATGTACCCTGGTTGCGGGCACATCCCCAGTAGGGGGTGTGCAAGAGGCAGCTGATCCATGTTTCTTTCTCATGGATGTTTCTAGCTCTCTATCCCTCTCTCTTCCTCTCTGCAAAAAAATCAATAAATCAATCAAATGTAAGTATTCTAAAAGAGAAGATAAAAATAGCATTGTTTGTCATAAAAATCAGTTTTCGTTCTTTTTAAAAAGTCTTTAAATATCAAGTTCAAGGTTACAGTCTTTAGTTAAAAAAACCCTCTAAAACCTAGATATCATCATTCATTCTTACCAGAAAATTCATTTCTAAAGATTATTAGACAGAGTACAATTACAATGCAATGATGAATAAAAACCCTGTATATAAACTTTAATATGCTTTCATCCATATTAGAAGATAATAAATTTTACAAATATTTGCACAAAAATTAGAAATAATACAGACGAATAAAATGTTATTGTAGCAAAACCAGTTTGGCTCAGTGGATAGAGCATCAGCCTGTGGACTGAAAGGTAACAGGTTCAATTCCAGTCAAGGGCATGTACCTTGCTTGTGGACACATCCCCAGTAGGGGGTACAGGAGGCAGCTGACTGATATTTCTCTCTCATCGATGTTTCTAACTCTCTATCCCTCTCCCTTCCTCTCTGTAAAAAATCAATAAAATATATATTTTTTAAAATGTTATTGTATTCCTCACAGAGAATCAGTATGCCTGTCACTTAATCAAGAGGAATATATATTATGTTAAGTGACACAGTATCAATACACAGCCCCTCACTTCAGGAAGCTGTACAAGAAAATACATAAATCACATTTACCACACAATTTTTAAGTTAAGGCATAAAATATCTATTTTCCTTCTGATGCTACCATTCTTAGCACATTAACTTAACAATGCACGTAGAATGTACACTGTTTTAAACATTGGGGAAGTTTTATTTATGTATGAATAAAGCTCTAAAATAATGAAGTAAATCTATTAAATACTTATTTTTGAACAAATTATTTTGTAATTTTTTTCCTTTCAATAAAATAAATTTTAATTTGTTTACCAAACATATATTTTTTAAAAAATATATTTTATTGATTTTTACAGAGTGGAAAGGAGAGGGATAGAATTAGAAACATTGATGAGAGAGAAATGTCAATCAGCTGCCTCCTGCACAACCTCTAATGGAGATGTGCCTACAACCAAGGTACATGTTCTTGACCAGAAGCCAACCTGGGACCCTTCGGTCCGCAGGCAGATGCTCTATCCACTGAGCCAAACAGGGCCGGGGATTGTTTACCAAACATTTAAATAGCAATTGTCTGTATGCAGGATGGAGGTTAATTATTGAAGATGTTAATATAAATTAACTCTTTTCAGGGAGCAGTCTGTTGAAAAAAGTAAGTATAAAGAAAATATCAGAAGACATTCAATTTTCAAAACATGTGTAAATAGTCTTGACTGGTTAGCTCAAACGTCAGACTGTCCAACACAATCCAAAGGGTTTCGGGTTTGATTCCCTGTCAAGGGCTGACTCCTGGGTTGCAGGTTTGATCCCAGCTCCTGCAGGAGGAAACCAGTTGACATCGATGTTCTCTTCTCTCTTCCCCTCTGTCCTCCCACTTTCTCTAAAAATAATGGGGAAAATATTGCGGGGTGAGAATTAACAAAAAAGTAACAGATACAACACACTTATAAATAGAGTATTATGAGATCACCTAACCTGAGACTTTTGGAATACATAAAGGAGTATTGTTTGAAAGAGATGAGGATCATAGTTTTAGGAATAATGTGCTTCCAATTGTTAGGTGGAAACATGCAGTGACTATGATTATCATACCCAGAAAGAGAGTATAACATAACATTTAGATGCTTTGACTCTAGTGGGAGGCAAACATTGATTTAAATTCTCTTATCAATCCATTCTGCCCTTGGCCTTATAGTTTTCTCTACCACATGGCCCCTTCATCATGCACACAGTGGATTATCAAGAGACCTGACCTAACTATTCAACCCATATGTTGGTAAAAGATTTATTTAGTGCTATTTTGCAAGATGCTTGTCCAAGAAGGAAAAATGGAAATTCACTAGAAAGAAAGAAATCAATTTGAGTTTCTTTCAGAAATTCAAAGGGAAATGAGAAGTTCTTTTTGTGGTAATTGTTGTTTGTTTTGATTTGTCAGGGAGGAGTCTAAAATCAGACAAAAAGATTTGTAAAGGTGAAGGCCCATCATAAAAATCCGTGAATTACTGCTGTTGTTGTTGTTGCACTTTGTTATAATTATTATTCTTAGTATTATTATATGTATAGGTAAGTATATAGTAAGAATAATAAATTGATACTTGGTGCAGCTTTGGATCATAAACAAAAATTTCCAGTTCTCATTTCCATAAGACCCCATTTATCCTAATGCCTCCTTTTCCCAGTAGGCATATTCTCTGGCTATTTTTAATACTTAGTGAAGGTTAATCTTGTCAAAGAAATTTTTGTTTTGCATTTTTCAGTGCATCAGTAAATAAATGCCTTTCATCTTTTATTAGTTGAACAACCAAAAATGCCTAAGGAACATATAAAAGACATAATGAAAAGAACGAGTATTAGAAATAATTACTGAAATAATATGGAAGATATACACACAAAGTGCTATTTTAGTTTGTGAATTTCTAGTTCTAGAAAATGTCTTCTCAAATCTTAACTGATATAATGATTTTGCTTATTTAATTGTAATTTGTGTAGATTTTCACAATCTCTATAGTTCCTATAAAATTATATATGTATGGTTTCTTGTGTGTTTTTCCTAACCATTTAAAAATTGATAGCCAAATTCTAAGGGCAACAGTCTTTAAATTTCTTATGAAGATCAGTTTGTTCATCAGTTTATTACTTTCCTATGTTAATGCTATTTTAGGTTTGTCTTTTCAATAGTGTTTCAGTGATTTTTTTGTTGTTGTTGTTTAAATTTAAATCTCTAAAAAATCAGGATATGTGTAAAACACTGAAGTCACTGTTATTTAGAGACTAGAGAAGCAAATTAAAATGTTATCCTATTCAGAATATAAGTAAAGTAAATTTCTTTACTTTTTTTTAATTAAATGAGTAGGAGCAAAAACATTTTTATCAAGCATATGTCATCCTTATTATTTAAAAGTGATATTACATCATATAACATGTAACAGACATTTATAAAAAATGTCCCAAATCTCAAATACTATCATAGGTTATTGCAATTATTATAGCACTATTGCATTATTTATTGGTATGTTAACCTGCCAGTAACAAAAACAAATTTCATGCAATAGTGGAGGTACTCTAAATGGGCTGATATTCTCATGTCATTCAGAATATTTATAGTATCTAAATTCATAGTTTTAAAATGTGGTTTTCATGTTTAAACATTGGCTTTAAATAATGTTTTTCCTTTTTTTTTCTTCTTTGTTATGTTTCTTCCCCTCAAAAAAGAAAAAAATCTCATTCTTTAAACTTGTTTCATTGATTAGTTTTAGGAAAAATGAGTTTTCTGGTTTTAGGGCAAAGCTGAAGACTCATTTGTTATATTAGGCATTTGCCTAATGGATATAGGAGGATCAGCAAGATTAAGGTCATGGATCTTTTCTTGTTGTCAGATAATATGTTAAATAAAATCAAAGGGATGATAAACAAGGGTAATTGCAGAGAAAAGCATTTCCTTAGGGTTCTATCCAGAAATCTAAATGTAAATTTTCAGAGACACTCAAACTCTTCTTTAAGGTAAATTCTAGGGGCAAATAAGATAATTATTTTCAGAGATTAAAATATTCTATCACTTTTTTAAAATAATAAAAATTATTTGTATTAGAATTCTGATCTATGAATACATTTACAGGTGATTTGTGAAGTTATTTGTGGTAAAAGCCAATATCTTTTTAAGACCAAGTAAGTAATATCTGTCTTACTAAAACAAATCAAAGTGTTACATTAAAACATACATTTAAGCAAAGCTCAGATGAACAGCATTTATTAGATTTACAGAGGTAGAAAAATTATATATGTATGGTTTCTTGTGTGTTTTTTCTAACCATTTAAAAATTGATAGCCAAATTCTAAGGGCAACAGTCTTTAAATTTCTTATGAAGATCAGTTTGTTCATCAGTTTATTTAGTGTTAAATACAGGTTGACATTTTTAAAGTGCATACCTTGTTCATATTTAGAATACATGACTCAATGTAAAATTAATAACATATTTTATACAATGTAATTAATACTTTAAATTCAAATTTTAGTGAATTAAAGAGATTAAGTTAAATAACTGGCCTCATGGAAATAACATTTCCTTCATAGTATTTTTAAAAATATGTATTGTAAATACATTTGGAGCATATCATTTGCCTATACTTTTTTGTGATTTCAAAAATACTCATTTTTACATAAAATATTTCATAGAAAAGCTATTTACCATATAGCATATTTTGTTGCTTAATGTTTATACATCACGTAGAATGAATTAGGAAAAAAACAAGATGAGGAAAAGACACTTCTGTAAGATTTTTTTTTCTAAATTACTATTATACTGTATAATATTTATTCCTAATCCATTTTTTAAAATTGCATCCTAATAGCCTTGGGTTCTCAAAGATCTTTAGCAATCTCAGTCCATAAGGATGATAGCTTTTATCTTTTATTGATCATCAGATAAACTTGGCCTTGATGACACTTGGCCTTTGATACTGTTGACTCAACCATTTTTATAAATTTTTAAATGCTCAAATGCCTTTATTCTGGACCTTGATCAGAGAAGTTGACATTATTTCTTTAATAATCTTACTGTCTTAAAAACTCAAGACCATTACATTAAATGTGTTCATATCCAAATGCATTTTTCTTCACTTTTATGAGTTTTCTTTTACTTTATGTGGATGGATTAAACTAACAAACTAATCTTGGGTTTTACACCTCTATTTTACAGTAACAAAAAACAGAAATTCCATTTACTTGTCAATTTTCATAGTAACTGAAATAAGAGGTTCAAAAATTGCAATTTCCTAACTTTTTTTATTTCATAAGTTAGGGGAACTTTCTTTCATAGACCTATCAAATAATCATTTGTTCATTTATTTCCTTTAGCAGCTAAATTGGCCTTCCATTTGAAAAGTGTTCTGTTATAGGAAAGGAGGCTAAATACAAAAAATTAAGAGATAAGAATATCAAGAATTCTAAGTCAGTACACTTTCCAAATAATGAACAAGCAAAATAAACAATCATAGACTCCTTGTTTTCTGTTATAACTTAATTCTTAACAAGAAACATTTGGTTTCTGGTAACCCTCACTTATCATGACATAAAATAATTAATAAATAATATTATATCATTTTTTGTAGTTTTTGGAGAACATGGAAAGTCCATTTCCTAAAGTTGATTTTAAAAATAAGGAAGGAGCTTATAAAGTTAAATGTTGCTAAAAGTAGAAGATTGTCTAAGTACATTATTTAACTCTTGCTGTATGCTTTGCTGGAAACCCAGATGTGCTATTTATGAGTAAGGTCAGATGACAACAGCATGCAGGCATATTGATGTGACCATATAAAGATGGAAACTCCTGGTTGCAAATATTAGTAGCATTTGCAATCTTGTTAGTTAGTAATATGAATAGCATAACTTTCTGCTAGGGCCTAGTAATAATTAATGTCGTTTTTAACGTTCGTTTAAAATCTTGCTTGGTGTTGACTTGTATTGACATAACCTTCAAACACGTGGTATCTACAGAACGTGTGAAGTGCAATTAACAAGTTTTGCTTGAAAAAGTTTGTGTTTGGTTGGTTTGGTTTTCGTTGCAAAACTAGGGCTAAGAGGATGGCGGATTAAGAGCATATTCGGCACTGCATGCTTTACGAGTTCCAATTAGGAAGAAAAGCAAGTGAGGCTGCAAAAAACATCTGTAGTGCTCTTGGTCAAGATGCAGTTAGCGCCAGAAAATGCCAGCGTCGGTTTGAGAAATTTCGCGAGGGAAATTTTTCGTTAGATGACAAGAGTGGGCGAGGCCGTGTGCCCAATTTTGATCAAGAAGCTCTTCAAGCTCTTTTGGTGCAAATTCCTCAAATTACCCAACAAGAGCTTGTGACAACTTTAAATTGTTCACAAAAAACAATTTCCAATCAATTGCGTGCACTTGGCAAAGTCCAAAAGTTTGGAAAATGGGTTCCTCATGAGTTGACCGACAACAACCGTAATCAAAGAGTCACAATTTGCAGTTCGCTCCTCTCTCGTCAAAACCGTTTGCCGTTTTTAGAGCAAATTGTTACCGGAGATCAAGAATGGGTGCTGTATGTTAATTTGAAAAGGCGGCCTCAATGGTTGTACAAAAATGAGGCTCCGCAGCCCACGCCAAAACCTGACTTGCATGCGAAAAAAGTGATGTTGTGTGTTTGGTGGAATTTTAAAGGAATTCTTCATTATGAACTTTTACCATCTAACCAAACCATTACAAGTGCAGTGTATAGTGCCCAATTGGAAAGGTTAGCCCAAGCTTTAAGAGAAAAAGAACCCGCGCTGATTAATCGGAAGGGCGTAATTCTTCACCACGATAACGCACGACCACATACTGCAAGAATCACTGCTGAAAAACTGCGCCAGTTGGAATGGGAAGTTCTCCCTCAACCTGCATATTCTCCTGATATTGCCCCTTCCGATTACCATTTGTTTCGTTCTTTGCAAAACTTTCTTCTTGGAAAAAATTTTAATAATGAAGAATGCCTCAAAAATGCATTGACCGAATTTTTTGCATCAAAATCACAAGAATTTTACAACAGAGGGATTAAAATGCTTCCTGAGCATTGGGCACAAGTAGTAGAAAACAACGGCAACTATATTGTTGATTAAATTTTGTTGTATTGCTTAAATAAATTCAATTTAAAAAAGTATTAGTAAACGACATTAATTATTACTAGACCTAATAACAAGGCAATTGAGGAACCTGAAAGAATAAAGGTTAGCTGAGGTTATTTGAGTAGGTTCTCCAGAGTAACAGAACAGATGATAGATGGGGTTGGATGGATGAATGGATGGATTGATCTATCAATCAATGGGTGGATGAAAGAGGAAGGGACAAGATAAGGGAGGGGGAGGGAAAAGGAAGAAAAGGAGAGAGAGACTTTAACTAATGGCTCATGCAGTTGTGGGTACTGGTAAGTTTTTAGGGCGGGCTAGGAACTCAGGTAAGATTTTTATGTTACAGTCCTGAGACAGAATTCCATCTTTTTTTTTTTAATATTTTTTATTGATTTCATAGAGGAAGGGAGATGGAGAGAGAGAGAGAGAGAGAGAGAGAGAGAGAGAGAGAAACATCAATAATGAGAGAGAATCATTGATCAGCTGCCTCCTGCACGCCCCCTACACAGAAAAGAGTCAGCAACTTGGGCATGTGCCCTTGAAAGGAATTGAACCCAGAACCCTTCAGTCTGTGGGCTGATGCTCTATCCACTGAGCCAAACCAGGTAGGGTTAGAATTCCTTCTTTGTGAAACCTTAGTTTTTGTTCTCAAGGCTTTAACTTAACTCCTCCCCCCATACACACACACTTTATTGAGGGTTATCTTAATTAAGTCAACAGATTGCAAATGTTAACCATATCTACAAAATACCTTCACAGAAACATCTAGTGTTTGACTATGTACCAGAGCCTAGCCATGTTGACAATAAGACTAGCCATCACACTGGGTAAAACATTTGGGAATGATGGTGAAATGTGATCTTGGGCAGAAAATCAGCCTTAGATTTGCCATCAATAAACAACATATGGAACAATAATTTTCTCATGGAGATATGCTAAATAGTATAATTATTTATCTATATAAGAACTCAAATACTTAGACCAGTGTAAACAATTCATGTTATTTATTCTTTATCTTTTACTGTTACATGAAACAACTTAAGCATTTTTCCTAATTTAGAATTCTGCCCCCAGTGGTTTCAATTTGACATGTCTCATTGAAACTAGCTGTCTTAGAAGGAGTCACAGGACAGTGAATATTATTTAAATACTTTCAATGTGAATCAAGAAAAAATGTGTGAGTAAGCACTTATTTTATGAAATTTGAAAAATTATCACAACACATGTTAAAACAGAGAGAAAAAATATAAATAAGGACAAAGACAGAATTAAGCATATGAAAAGAATTTTAAGAGAACCTGATGAACCTAGAAGATGTCTTTTAAGAATTGGTTGTTATTAATTATGAAAATAAGTATGAAAAAATACACAAAAATAAAAATCATAAAGCAGTAAAAACCACAGAGGAAATTGTTAAACATTAACCAAAGCTGTTCAGAATTCGATGGTAATAAAATATTCAAATATAATATTTTCAAGCAAGGCCTAATTCATCCCAATTGTTCAAATAGTACAAAATAATTGAAGCTGTCCAATAATCATAAGACAAACTAAACCACTTTGAAATTAGTATAAATAATATGCTGGGTTTACGTTCCTGTCTCTATAAAATACTTCTTATAACTCAATTAAAATACGATCTTTTGTTTGTTGTTTTTTTATGGTGAAAGAGAAATGTATCTCATATATAGGCAATAAACTAGCTGGCCTTGTGATTATTAATTTAGGGCAACAGAGAAAGGTTAAGTAAGGTCTTGATGAGCAGAAGTGTGGGTTAATGTGTTTGCTTCACTTTGTATTGTTGGCTGTCCCCTAGATGCCTTGTACGTGAAGGCCATGTTCATTCAGATGTTTACAAGGATTACTCTGTTTTGATCATTGACAAGTGCTCTCAATAATTTTTGGTCCATTTGGTCATGAATGCCAAGAAAGTGCTTTTTAGAGCAAATTAGGGTTTTTTAGTAGCTTCACCATTACTTTTATTATCCATTAAGGTTTGGAAATATGTCAACAAAGTTATCAAGAATACTCAACAATAATATGTCATCAATAAATTCAAGTAGATATTTGGTAAGCCTTTTCTTTAAAAACATAAATTTTTATAATGTTGCATTCAAAGCATTGCTAAATTCCTTTAGTTTTAATATATCTAAATGGTTAAATTAATATCAACAAGTTAAATAAATGAAACAAGATATTTCATAAAATGTGTTCTTTAGAACTTTTACAGAAAGAACTTAGAAGGCAGTTAAAAGGAACTTCCTGTGAGGTGGTGTTTGCCTAAATATAGAAAGTTATAGAAACTTCCTGACATAAATAGTTTTGAATTTGCTGTAGCAAAAACTCTCAATATCAAACTCAGTCCACATTATTATGATGATAAAAAAAAAAGTTTGTTTCTGCACAACCAGTGTGGCTTAGTGATTGAGCATCACCTATGAACCAGAAGTTCACAGGTTTGATTCCCAGTCAGGGCACTGGCCCAGGTTTTGCAGGCTTGATCCCCAGTGTGTGTGTGTGTGTGTGTGTGTGTGTGTGTGTGTGTGTGTGAGGGGGGGGGGGGGAGGAAGAAGGCAAGACAAGAGGCAGCCCATCAATGATTCTCTGTCATCATTGATGTTTCAATCTTTTTCCCTTCTTTTCTAAAATCAATAAAAATATATATGTATTTTTAAAAGTTTGTTTCTTCAGTTGAATTCTGTCAGCAATTTTAATAGAATCTGAAAAAATAAATTTATTAAATTTGAGAATCAATAAGAAGTAAAATAATTGTATAATTTTAAGAAATCCAAGTGGAACACATACTTGCAGAATATGATTTTTACCTATTGAACATCAGGGTAAAATCTATGTGACTCTAACAAGACCATGTGTATTTGCTTTTGAATTACTGTCTGATCAACTTGGTATTTTTGATGTTAATTAGTTTGCACCAACATTTACCCTATTCGGCCTTAAACAAAACAGAAGACTCATGAGGGTGAAACGCAACTTTTGCAAATGTTAAAGGAATAAAACATCTGCAAGTTGTCTTACATAAACATCATCTACTGCATCCCAAAAGGCATTGTTTGAAATGAAGAAAAGTTTGCTATTCAAATCAAAATGAATAGCATGCAGTACCTTTGGGAGAGCAAAACATACTGCGTTATACTTCTTCTCATATGCCCTAGATTTTCATATGAAAGCACAATGTAGCTTTCATAGGTCAGCGGCTCTTTTGGATCACCACATAATATTGCTATTTATAATATGATATATTTACTTCACAGATCAAAGAGGTTAATTACCTTATGAAATGTAGCACAGATTATAAAGGAGATAGAAGGTCAAGTCTTTAAAGTTCCAGAACAAACTCCTTTTAATTAAATTACATACTTTCCTTTCTCAATAGAAGCTACTCTATATAGGTACATGAAGATAATCATCTCTTAAAACTGTTATGTTATTGTAATTAGTTAACTGTAAATGCATTGTTTTCTTAAAGGACAAATAAAAATTGTGTAAGTTTTATAAAAAACAATACAGCTCAGGCTTCATTATCTCAAAATAAAATTAAAAAAAAAAAACAAGAAGAAAACTACAATTATATGTTATTTTCATTAGCCAGGGGAAAAAAAGTTTTTCTTGTCTACACAGAAGTGATCTGTATTAAACAATGTTATAATATTGATATGGGTTTTAAATGCATATTTCTTGTTAGAAACTACAGCCTACAAAAGCTAATGTTCTATAGGTATATTTTGCAATCATATCAATAGATGCTATTAACCATTTATTAAAATTTGATTAAAGATGTTTGTCATATTTTGAGTCATAAAATTTATGAATCTTAGAAAAAGTACTTAAAAATATTGTAAATCATCCGTGCATGGTCTAAGAATCATATAATTATTATGACCTTTGCATGAATATCATATTTAAGCCTTGTCTTTCCAATATACCTATTGTAAAGAGAAAATGACTTCTATACCAAAGTAAATGGCTGAAGAGACTCTTAATTTAAATAAAAATTAATATTTTAAAACTTCTATCAATCACTTTCATATTATATAATTAAAAGAAAAATTTGACATATAGAATTGACCATTTATCCATCCGTTATAGTTAAGAAAATTATGGTTTAAAACAAATTTCACTGATCACTTCAAGTATTATTTGTTCCAGGAAGATGTCTAAAATAACAAAAATAACTCACCTACCAAAAGCAACAGTTTCCATGTCTGAACTTTTCTGAAAACTTTGTTGTCATCCATACTTTCTTTAAAATTCTCCCCTCAACTTGCCCACCAATCCAAAGCAATGTTTTTTCTGTAAGCTCTGCCCAAATCAAACTAGTTTCTTGCATTGCAAGGTCTACCTTAAAATTAGCCATCTAGTTTCCGAGCCTCTATAAATGTTCTTTCCTAATTACTCACCCCATTTGAGATGTTTCCAAAGTGACAATATGGTTTTCTTCCTTGAAGTAGAAAATTCATTAATTTAATTTCACAGGAATTACAGATTTTTTGAGATAATGTATGAAGGCTTTGATTTACTACAATTTTTATTTGCTACTAGATATCTGAGCCAACTCAATGCAGTTCTACAAATTTTATAGCTATCTTTATTTTGCCATTGTGCTACCAATAATTTTTATTTAAAAAGAATGTTTCTGATTTCATTCTCCGTTTACTGAGTGTATCACAAGAATAAAAAAAATTATATGTATTCTGGTTTATTCTCTACTATCATCTTTCATTGATTCTGTGGAAGATTTTGTATAAAACTTAAGTTATATGTTCTTTGAATGTTTCATAGATCTCAACAGGAAAATGGTCTAAGCTTGTCGTTTCCTCTGTGGGAAGACGCTTACTTGTAATTCAGGAATGCTGGTGGTTAGAGGAAACATGTGACTTTTTTATTTGTTTGTGTGTTATATTTTTGAAATTTTATTTATTTCTGGGAACTTATATATATTCTTAAATCTATTGGGATAATATATTTATGTCATTCTTATATATTTTATATACTGACTTATAAACTTAAAAATCTGTTTTCCTTTGAATTTCAAATCAAATTCTGGAGATTATGTGATTTAATTCCAGCCAGGATACATGGGTGAACAAATTAGACATTTTCTATTTCTAAACACAATGACATTAATATAGCCCAAATTAACAATAATTTTTAATATCTTATAATATCTACTTTATATTTATGTTTTATTTACTTGTCTTTTAAGTCTCTCCTAGACAAACACAGTCTGTATTTTATAATTTCATCTGCTTACTGAGAAAACTGTATTATTTGTCCTGTTGAATGTTTCTTTCTGGATCCATCTGTTTTTTTGCTTGTGTTGTCACTTAACTTGTTCTCCTACTCTTGCCTTTCCAGTAAATAAGACATAACTCCAGAAGCTTAATGAGATTTAACTGTGGTTTTTATTTCTAGAGTAGCCTATATGATAAAAGGCTAATATGCAAATAGACTGAATGGTAGAACAACTGGAACAACTGAACAACCAAACAACTGGTTGCTATGATGTGTGCTGACTACCAGGGGGCTTGTGCAGAACATGGCGGGCACTGTCCGCCATGGGATGGTAGAATAGGTAAGCAGGGGAGCCAGACCAAGGTGGGGTGCCAGTTGCTGTCATCAGGGTGAGCATCTAGTGGTTACTAAAAATTATTTGCTTCTGCATGCCACCATCCTGCCTGGAGCTTGCACCTGCTGCTAGAGCCAGCTCCGATCACTTGGCACCATCAACAGATGTGAGTGGCCGCTGCCAGCTTTGACTGTCCCTGAGGGCTTCTCAACCTCCTTTTGTTCCTGAGGGGCAATCAGGGTAGCAGCCACTTCTTGCATGTGCTGCTGGTGCCAGCCCCAATCGCTCCATGCTGTCAGTGGAGGAGAGCAGACCAGAACTGTCAGCATGTGGGAGCAGCAGCAACAGGAGTGGGACTGCTGGCAGACAGGGGCCTGGGGCTGTAGTGGGAGGGGCCAGGTAGGGGCATGGAGGATGGGCCAAGACCTGCCCCTGTGCTCACTTCAGCATCGTGCCCCACAGTTCCATTCAACATGCATGAATTCATGTACTGAGCCCCAAGTTCACACATAGTCCTGTGAATTTCATATGACATCACATCTATAAACACATATAGTATTTAATTTTGACTAAGGTAATATTTATGCAATGTAAGTTTCATGCCTCTGTTAACTTCAACAACAGAGCATCTAATTATTTAATCCATGGATGATCTTGTCTTGACTCAATATTCCAATACAATGTTTACTTGAAAATTATTAAAATTATTATATAATGAAGATTTTTATCTAATAATTAGATGAGTATATCTTTATTTTAAAATATAATTTATACAGAAGACATAGAGTATATTTCTAATTATTTTTCAAAGAATAAGAGTAATTGCATCAAATTCATTTTTCTTTGTTTCTCTATCATAGCATTAAGAACTAATTTTTATAAACATATTAAGTGAGTTTTAATCAGTTTAATAAATCAGGCATTTTTTGAGATTCAGTGGTGCCTTTATATTGTTTCCTATGTCTTTTTGATAAAACCAAATTATTTTTAATTAGTGATCCAGTGCACGAATTCATGCACATTGAAAATAAATTAATTAGAAAAAAGTATTTTAATATCGCTATTCGCTCTTTTGCTATAATAGAAGTGTCAATCAAATTTATGATTGACAATGACAGATGGAAAATATACACGTGTGATTGGTGCCAGCAAGATCTTTATATGTATTGTGTATGCCTTTTATATATATATAAAATAAACTTGTTTAATTAGACCTGCTTTCTGATTTAACTAAACCTTTTCCCAGAGCAGTGAAGCACCCCAACTTCTCTTTCTGTCAATTGTTAGCAACACAGCAGTAAATATCAACATGAAGCAGATTATATTGTAGATCATGCAGGGAGAACAAGGGTAAAATATTTAACTGCAGCAGTGTTTGACTATAATGTATTCTATGCAGTGAGAAAACCTGAAGTTATTTTTAAGGTCTACCATTTCTTACTTCTTTTCAGCTGGGTCAGTTTTCTAAATTTTCTAAATATCCATTTTCCAGCTAATGAAAAGAAAATGGGATTTCATCCACTCTCCTATCTCCCATCTCCCTACTCTAGTACTTCTGTGAGGATCAAATGAGATAAGGCATGAGAAAACACTTCACAGACATTTGGTTAAAGTGTAAAATGTTTCCACCTGGCTATAAAGCAAGTCATATTCCTTGGCTGAAGAAACTCAATGGAGGTTAATTGCTTAGGAGAGGTTAGTTGCAAAGGAGGTTAGAAGCCAGGCGTTGCTATATGACATCATTACCCAGACAGACACTTAATATATATATATATATATATATATATATATATATATATATATGCACTAGAGGTCCAGTGCATGAAATTTCATGCACTGGAAAGGTTGTCCCTCAGCTCAGCCTGCCCCCTCTCACAGTCCAGGAGTCCTCAGGGGCAGGAGGCAACCTGACGATTGGGGGAAGGTGACACCACATCACACCTCTGCTGCTGCCAGTCCCAGCAGGGAAAGCCTCAACAACTCTGGTTACCTGAGTCTTGGATGGCCCTAGGTGGCTGGGAAACTACCATCCAAGACTTTCCTATGCATTGGGTATCAATTGGGCATCTGCCATCCAAGGTTTGTCTGTGCCTTGGCCCTGCCCTGGGCAGCTGTGGGGGGGAGGATGCTGAGGGGACTGGAGGACTCTGGAGGCAGGCTCATGGAGCGGCTGGACCTGCTTGGGGGAGGGCCTGGCCTTACCATGCACCTGTTACCTCAGCGGGGCTGAGGGGACTGGGTACTTCCATCTTGTGGCTGTGGGTGCCACAATCTCTGAGGGTGTGGCAGTCAATTAGCATATTCCCTCCTTATTGGCTGTGGCATCATCATCTTTGTGAGGGTATGATGGTCAGTTAACATATTCCATCTTTATTAGATAGGATAGATAGCTTCTTTACTTTTTGTCACAACAAAATATCTTAGATTCCTACTATATGTATCTCATACCTGACTTGAAATCAGTAATTCGTCTTTGGAAATCTGACTTGTTTTTGGAATCATGACATTTTTTTTATTCTAAAAAGAAAGAAAGTAGAAGATAAACATTTTGATTTTTAAAATTTGTGACCCTAAGCTGCTCCTATACCATTGGCTTGAATTTGTTCATACAGACCTATCCAGCAGTAAGACAGGTTGGGAAGGGGAGCTTCTAGCTGTGCACAGAGTCCTATGGCCATGTGGAGTGAGGGAAAAATAAAAGATCTGTCATAGGAGAAAACCAGTAAGCTTAAAAATAGAAATAATCAATGTGATTTCTAGAGGGGTGGGGTATTAGGGAGTGAAGGAGTAGTGAAAGGAAACCTTGATTTTTATAATTAAACTGTCCTATGGTGTTTTAATTTAAAAGTCATATTTCATGTATTATTTTGATTATATTTTTAAACAAAAAATATACATAGCATTTGGAAATGCTGGAGGAAGAAAAATCAAAGGAGAGTAAGCAAACGCATAGCATCAAGGGAAAACACGTACATTTACAAATATGTAGTGTTGTAGGAGTTTCTGATACCAAAAATTGGCATTTAGAACTTTGCATAATTTTTGCAGAAAGAAGCACAGAGATCCTTATTTTTCCTGAAGTTAATAAAATAAAAGTGCTCTCTTTTCTTCAGCAGCTACAGCATGGCCATTTAACATTTTTTAATCTTAAAGAATGATAAGGTAAATAAAAAGAAGATTTAACAATTCAGAGTTAAATCCCTAGATACACAATAATATTTACAGCGGGGGATAAGCTTAGAAGTTGTGTTATATTGGGGCACATGATTACATGCATTGTGTGTGTGCGTACACACGTGAGTGTGTGTGTGTGTGTGTGTGTGTGTGTGTGTGTGTTTGCAGGTAGTTGGAGGAGGTAAGGACCTGGGAACTCATAATTTCAAGTTTGTCTTTTGTTTTCTTAAAATAAGTTACTTGCTGCGACCAGTTTCGCTCAGTGGATAGAGCGTCGGCCTGGGGACTGAAAGGTCCCGTTTGATTCCGGTCAAGGGCATGTACCTTGGTTGTGGGCACATCCCCAGTAGGGGGTGTGCAAGAGGCAGCTGATTGATAATTCTCTCTCATCGATGCTTTCTAACTCTCTATCCCTCTCTCTTCCTCTCTGTAAAAAAACAATAAAATATGTAAAAAAAAAAAAAAAAAAAAGGGGGGGGGGACTTACAATATTTATAAAATAAGTTACTATTATTAAATAACACCCTCTTATTTGTGTTACATTCATTGTCTATTTCAAATCTTTAAATACTAATAAGAAATTTCAAAAGAAAATGACAAAATAGACAACATAGATTTATGCTTTTGGAATCATGACATTTTTTAATTCTATACTACTAACCAGAGTTCCTCACTCTCCTAAAAACGGTCACTAAAGTCATCATTACGCAGCCTCTGCTTCTCTGATTACACAACTGGCCGCGCACCAGAGAGACCGGTGCACTGGAATCAGTGATAAAGGCCAAGTGCACCCAGCAAAGCTTCCATCAGGCCACTATCGCCGCTCTGACACCCACCAAGACCGTATGAAATTCCATGTCAGCTGCTTCACTGCCTCTTGATATTGGAGAAGTCATTCTTCCCTTAAGCCCGTTATAAACAAGTGGGTTAAAGAAAAAAAAAAATTAATATATATGTATAGATGCTAGTGGAGTGAAAGGAAAGTTTATACCCTACTGTAGCACATCATCACTGCATGGCCTTCTAAGGTGAGGAAGGAATTGTTAGTAAATACAAGGCGATGTGGAATTGTTACAAATTAGAATGACTTCTCTTTAGCAAAGCTTAACATTTTGAGTGAGTGTTAGTTTATTTATCAGGAATAAGAAGTGTGTCAGATATAATTTTATTAATATAAAACGAATTACATAAGATAGCAGAAAATGTGAAGTGGGAAATTTGATTTCATGGATTTTAAAATACATAAATTTAGAAATATCAGTTTGTTTTTATAATCTGCCTCAAGAAGGGAAACTAATTCTTTACTTCAGGCAGCTTGTTAAATCGTAGTTTTAAAAAAACACTGGGCTAAAATATTTTGACATTTTAAGACAAGGGTAAATATTTTATGAACCAAGCGGGATCAGTTCAATTTATTGCACTGACGGATTCTGAGCACATCAATATTTACAGAGGAAGTAAACTAGTATGAAATGAAAACTAAAATAATATTTAAAGACATGATTCAAGTATATGTACATTAACCATGACATTTGGAACATTTAATTACCCTTACCAGATTTGGTATTGGTAAAGGTAACCATGAAATTCTTATTTAGACTCAGCTGAATGTAATTGGTAGAAAAGGAAGGGGTTGACTGTTCTGAGGTGAGGAAATTAACTTGATGGAGATAATAAATCAGTAATGAACTGCATCATGCTTTTTATACCCAACAAATGACAGATTTCATACTAACAGAATATAGAAAAGAGATGCCTGCATTCCATGAAAAAGTTGTTATAAAAATAATAATTTAAAAATAGCACTTTTTATTCCTCCAGAAGACAATTTCTCAGAGAATAAGAGAATGGCCTGACTCTGTATTATGATTACATAATAGACACTACATACAATTTATTGTAAAATCACCTCCATACCCATAGATTAAATTATAACTACTTCATGTCCTCAGAATTAGAAAAATTAGTAGATAAACTTAAAAAAAGGAAGTCCTCATAATATTTTATTTATTGGCACAATTTTATTAACTTTGGCTTTTATTAAAATGTATGAAGTTATATAAATTGGTTAAATGGTTGGAAAATGAGTTCAATTAAGAGCCCACAAGTTTTGAGAAAATGAGACCT
Source organism: Pipistrellus kuhlii (assembly GCF_014108245.1). Classification (NCBI taxonomy): domain Eukaryota; kingdom Metazoa; phylum Chordata; class Mammalia; order Chiroptera; family Vespertilionidae; genus Pipistrellus; species Pipistrellus kuhlii. Next base: position 39,962,146 of record NW_023425584.1, read on the forward strand.
TTGATGCTTACACACATTGATAGTCCTTTGACGCAGTTCTCCCATTTCAGGTTTTAAGCCCACAAAATAGAAAAGAAAAAGAGCCCTTTTTCATTAATTTATTTATATAAATGTTCTTTCCCCAAATCATGTCTTAGTTCTGGCTGGTGTTGCTAAGTGATTAGATTGGCTAGTTGATCTAAGGGTCATGATTTTGATTCCTGGTCAAAGGCAGGTACCTGGGTTGCAGGTTCAATCCCTGCCCCAAAGTATGTGGGAGGCAACCAATTGATAAAATATCTTCATGTGAAGATTAACAAAACAAAACAAAAAACCATGTCATAGACAATCTATGTCTTAAACATAGGTATTTATAGAAAAACTAGTTATAGAGATCTAGAGATGGCCATATCAATATCTTTGTAGAGTTTAGAGAAGAAATGTGAGAACATGTACCACTTTTCCAAACTTTGTCTGTCCTCTATGTGAAAGATGCTTGCAGGTTCAACACCACATTGAATTGATATGAACATGTCTTATGCCATCCATATTGTTATAAATTTAGATTAAAAGAAAAAAGTCGCATTGGTAAAATTTATTAAAAGAAGTGACAAGCCGAAACCGGTTTGGCTCAATGGATAGAGCATCAGCTTGGGGACTGAAGGGTCCCGGGTTCGATTCCGGTCAAGGGCATGTACCTTGGTTGCGGGCATATCCCCAGTAGGGGGTGTGCAAGAGGCAGCCGATCGATGACTCTCATTGATGCTTCTAACTCTCTATCTCTCTCCCTTCCTCTCTGTACAAAATCAATAAAATATATTTTAAAAAAAAGAAGTGACAAATATACTTGGAATAAGAGTAACATCATGGAAATCCCGTCTTATAACTAATTTGAGAATGTGCACTAAGGAGTTAGAAAGGACATCTGCTAAATGTCTGTAGAAAGATTTGGTATTAAATGCTGCTACAGGGAAATGGCATATCATACACAATTCTGCTAACTGATTCTCTCCCCCAAAAATAAGTGTAAAGTATCCTCTCTTTTGGAGATGCAAGAGAGCACCTTTACTGAGCACAGGCATAAAGCTATTTCAGAAGAAAGACTTCAGTGCAGATGAGCAGCAACACCTTGTAAAAAGAGAGAGAAAATATTTCTCAGTTAATAAATACGTAAAAGGCAGTTCTTAATTTATAGTTCTCACTGGAGAGAAATCTCTCTGGCAGTAGAAGTGTTAAAGAAGGCAATAAATTTAAAGGAAGTTTTAGCACATGTGAAATTATAAGCTAAATGAAGTGTTGCCTCAATAGTTAATAAAGGTCCCAATCCAAGTTGTTGACAAGGTCAAGTGGCATTAGCACAGAGAGGCCATAAATTGATTAATTAGGACTGCTACAGGTTTGGCCAGTACGAGGAAAACATAGTTCTTTAATAAACCAGAAAATTTTTCTCCAAGACAGTGTATTAACCACAGTAAGCATTTTGACTTAAGTGAAGAGAAACTGGAAGTTTATTACAGAATCCTAAAATGCTATCTATCATCTGTCTCCTATCTGTCTCTATGTGCATATATAATGTTCTCTTAATTACTAATCTTGTGGCACTCTTAATTAATCCTCTTGTTGACCTAGATTTCTGAGTTAAAGAACTCTTGGGTGCTGCTCAGATAGATACATACCCCTCAAGACAGAAAGCCCCTTCCTGTCCTTAATGATTCTTCCCTGTGTCACAAACAGGCCTCACACGCCACAGTTCCTTAACTCCTCTCCCACAGATTAAAGCTCTCTCTCCTCATAGTTGGTGTAGACGAGAATGGTCTAGAGCAGTTTCTGTCCCTCCCACAACAGCTGCTGTCCTCCTCCAAGACCATTTTCTCGGGACTCACCTTCCTGGTCTATGAGCATCTGTTGGGGTTCACAGAAAGAAGGCCAGCAAGAGGGGGTATCTGTATCTGTAGCCACCAGGGCTTTATCCTCTTCTGCCTGCCTGTTCTTGGTAACTCAACTCTTCCAGCAGAATTCTTCCCACCAGCAGGATGATACCTTTGTCCTTCTTATGCAGTGTTTGCTCCCCATACCTTTCTACAGGAATCGATATCTCTTTATAAATATTTTTATTGATTTTTTACAGAGAGGAAGAGAGGGGGATAGAGAGTTAGAAACATCTATGAGAGAGAATCATTGATCAGCTGCCTCTTGCACACCCCCTACTGGGGATGTGCCCACAACCAAGGTACATGCCCTTGACCGGAATCCAACCTGGAACCCTTCAGTCTGCAGGCCGACGCTCTATCCACTGAGCCAAACTGGTTTTGGATCCATATCTCTTTAGATGTGGGGTTATTCGGCTCCTCTGAAATGTCAGAGTTGTGATTGATTGGAGCAAAATCACTGATATGCATTTTGTCTTGAATTTTTGGAGGGGCAGGGGGTAAATGTGGAGTGAATATGTCTCCAACTGTATATACATTCTGTAGATAAAACCAAAAGTGACTGCAAGCCAGTTAAGGTCATGAATCCTGCCTTTTAAATTAGAATTTAAAACATTTACAACATTCAAACATTTAAAATTATTCTATTTTCACAATAGCGTTCTACAAATGTATATTTTCATATTAGAAATCATATGAAGTCATATCAGATTACAAAATAATATTAGAAATAAGTATAAGCACTAAAGAGAAATTTTTCAAAAAAGTGAGACACTAGAAGTCAAAATATTATACCAGATTCTTTACTCCCTGGTCAGATATGACATAATTATATTTTATTATGCTTGTAAGAAGTAAAGATTTTTCTAATTTTAAGAAGTTTCCTTTTTTTGTCATAGTTCTAAAAGTGAAAATTTTGCAGATGGCTGAGCATATAGTGAAGAAATAGCCATATGATAAAGGCATACACTCTTATGTGGATGTTAATACTCCACATAAACCTCTGAAAGTACCTTGACATAGTCTGAATTATCCAACAAAATTTTTATCATGGGAAACAAAGAAGAATCTGGGTAAGTAGCATCAAAAGAAATATGAGAAAAATCATAAGCATCACAAATAAAATACACTATATTCAAGCAGAGCACTCTAAATATCCAAATAATATATTCTCCAAAGAATATTGATTTTCCTTTCCAACTACACATTTTTTTCTTTGAGTCTTGTGCATAGAGGCAATTATAATTTAGATTGTTTTTAGTCTTTTGAGACCGAGGAGAAATACCTGAATGCAGAAATGTACTCTTTATTTGCTCATAAATTGGTTTGTTTTACAACCTTATCTTTCCCTCTGACTCATAGTATAGGTAAATTTAAGTGTGTGCTGCAATATTTTCCCAAAATCCTTTAATTCAAATTCCTAGAGGTAATATATATTTCAAAGAAGGTCCTCTTTTAAGGAAAATAATTGTCTATTAGAAAAATGTGCTAATTTTTTGATCCAGATGCCTTTAAATATTAAATATTTAGGGTTTAGCATAGGCAAAGACATCTACATATTTTGCATTTTATAAACCTAATTATTATTTTTCTTATAATTATATTATTTTAAACATATTGAAAAATATATATAAGAATTAAATAACATAGTATATACATATACATATGTTTAACATCTTAGTTAATATATTGAGTAATATATACATTGTATGTACACTATATTATTTCATTTTAAAAAACATACTAATATATATATATATATATATATATATATATATATATATATATATATGTATTGATTTCAGAGAGGAAGGGAGACAGAGAGAAAGAGATAGAAACAATAAGGATGAGAGTGAATCATTGACCAGCTGTTTTCTGCACGCCCCCTACTGGGGATTGAGCCTCCAACCCAGGCATCTTTCCTTGGCAGGAATTGAACCCAGAACATTTCAGTCTGCAGGCCAAGGCTCTATCCATGGAGCCAAACCAGCCAGGCCTCATTTCTAAAATAATCCAAAAATGTTAGTCAGTTAATATCATCCTCATTTTACAGATGGATGAGATTAAGGCATGGAAGATTTAAGGCCACCTAATTAATAAATGTTAGGGTCATGATTTAATTCCAGCTCATTTATCACCAATGTCTATATTTTTAATTACACAGCTATAAAGCTTTAATGAATTTTTGTCCAAGAAAAGAGAAAAATAGTATAATGGATTTTAATTCACACAGAATTCACATACACACACCCCTTCAGAAATAATTTAGTCATAATAAAATCAATTTGTAGTGAAGTTAGAGGAAACTTCAGGTTTAATGTATATTTTATTTAAATGTTTTCAACAGCATTCCTTTGGAAGGTTCCCTATTCTGTTTACTTCTTTATTTTAAATCAGTGTTGTGTAGATGATGGGGTATGATACAGATACATTTTACTGATCAATGTTTTTGATGCTTAGTGTTTAATTAAAGTTGTTTATCTTCAAGGACTATTGGATCTTGGAGAGATCCAGGCATTAGTCATTGACATTTCACTCATGTTGCTTTTAGGTAAACACATGCATATATAAATTCCTCCACAAAAGCATTCACTTCCTGACTTTGCTAGACTTTCTATTAGAAGTTGGCCCTTTGCACTTCCTTGAATAGATCAAATTCCTTTGTGGCTATCACCTTTGCTCTTTCTGGAATTCTCTTTCCGTAGGTTCTGGTTCATTCATTTCCTAAAATGTACCCTTGTTCCCACCTCAATATCTTTCTTACCCGATGTTTAAATTTTTCTTTATAATTGACATAATCTTAGATGACAAGGAAAGTTCATAGGCTGTTTCCTTTGCCTCCCTGTAAACTCCATGAGTGCAGGGGCATTATGAACTTTCATTAGGTCTCTGGACCTAGTGCCAAGAATAGGACCTACCACAGAGGAAGTGCTCAATTAATACTAGCTGAAGAAACCAATTAAAGTTCAGTGCTTGACACTGAAGTGGGCCCAAATAATGATATTTCCACCCTTTTAGAAAAGATCAGGAGAAATGAAAATACTTGATTTAGTGAACAAGCCACAAAACGGTTGAATCACCCCCTTCAATTATGTTGAATGGGTAGATTTGGGGGGTGAGGCGGGTTTCCATCCTACTTTATTTACAAACACACTTTCTTTTTTTATAAACACTGTGGGGATGACAAATGTCAGTATTAAGAAATCCAATTATGCAAAAAATACTACATCTAGTTTGATGATGAAATATTTATTCTTTTGGTAACATACATTAAGTGGCACTAATTACCCGGTAACAACTATATGGTGACTTATGAAGGCACAGGGATGTAACTTTGCCGCAGCTGTGTGAATTTGGGCCTTTCTGGATGAGCACATTTTGAAAACTTGGATGCCACTCCAGAAGTACGACAATGAAATCTGTTCAGAGTGAAATTCTGAAGTGGTAATTCACCAAAGTACCCTGTAGCTAACAGATGACGGGCAAGACATGTTAGTTATGAAATAGTTACAAAAGTTACCATTTCTCTTTCTAGAAAGAAGCAAGAAGCTAAGGAATTCCTTGAGTTGGCGCCTGGTGTGCCAGGAGAGAGTGCAGAGTAGGGCTGTCAGAGAGTCAGAAGGACTCTGGTGGGTCAGGTGGGTTGGACATCTATAATAATAAAGTGGAATATGCTAATTAATCTGGATGTCCTTCCTTCCAGACAAAGCCGTAGCAGGTGGGATGAGGCAGAGGTAGCAGAGGCTCCTGGCTGCAATGGCGGTAGGCAGGGACCAGGGCCAAGGCCCTTGCACAAATTTCATGCATCGAGCCTCTAGTCATTAGTAATCATGCTTGGCTTCTAAATACTGGTAGGCAGCCTCCCATACCGCTGCTGAAGATGGCCAAGTTCTAACCTCTGGAACCTGGCGTTATGTCATATCACATTGTAGAAGGGATTTTCCAGAAAGAGTCCAGGTTATAAACCTAAAATAGAGGAGAATTATCCTGAATCATCTGGTTGGGCCCCATATCACCACACGGGTCCTTAAAATGGAAGAGAGAGGCGGAAATATCAGCCAGAGAGAACAGAGGAAGAAGAACAGGAGCTATTTAGAAAATGAGAAGGATTTGCTTACTTTGAAAATGAAGAGAGCTGTGAGCCAGGGAGCACACACAGTCTTCAGAAGCTGAGAATGACCCACAGCCAGCATGCTATGAGGACCTCAGTCCTACCAACCAGATTTTGCTATCAACCTGCATGGATCTTGAAGTGGATTTATCCTCAGAGGCCAGCCCTGCTGATAACTTAATTTTGAACTTGTGAAATTTAAAGCAGAAATACAAACCAAGCCCACCAAATGTCTGACCTATAGAACTGTAAGATAATACATATATGCTATAATGAAGCCTCTAACTTTGTGGTAAATTATTATGACAGTAATAAGCAATTAATTTTTGTGTAAAAATTATTACCATTCCTTGTGCTTGGCTATTAATCATAAAAGCAAAATATGGGAATCAACCAGCTAGCAGAACAACTGGCTGCCATGATGCGCACTGACCATTAGGGGCATACTATCAAAGCAGGAGCTGTCCCTGGTCAATGTCTATAAGCAGTGGTGCTGCCACTTAAATAATCATCAGCATTATCAAGGATCAAGAAGCTGGCTAAAAATAAGAATCTAAAAAGATTTATCAATAAATAAAAGTAAAAAAGTTCTGACCCCACTCTGAAGCCCGAAATCAAATTTCAGCCCTGTTAGAACAAGGTATCTATATTTCTAACGAATACTTTAGGAGCCAAGAGCAGAGATAAATATGCTGGTAGATCTTTTTATAATTCCCATTAAACACCATTTCTAAATGAGCATCTGTTGTACAATCTCATAAAATTAGCATAGAAATTAAAAATTTTCTGAATGAAAATAAATAATTTTCATACTGATTTGAATGCTGCACCTCTGCATTTTTTAATCAATTTCTTGGAATGATCATGTTGGGAATTGTCCTGAAGATTTAAATTATCTTGAAGATCATGTCGCATTAGTCTAACAAACAATAACAGTTATTGGCCTTGAAACTGAACCCAACAACATGCTAATGGAAGATGTATCATTAAGATAAGAAAATATTTGCTTCCTTGTAGCTACATAAAAGTTGATAATATTCTTTAAAATTTAAACATGCTTAAATGCTATTTGTAATAGAGGAGTTTTGTAGGATACCTGGAATTTAGATCTATAAAATGGTAATTAGTCTATAAAATATCTATGATTATATTTAAATGTGTAATTGAATTATGTATAAACTGTAATAATATATAAACTAACAGCTCTGTTTTCTCAAGTATCCATATTTTAGTGTTTTCTTATCAAATCATAAGAGCATTATTGTTATGTCCTATATAATGACACACATTAAGATAATAAACCTATGCTAGATGTTTCATGTAAACAAAAGCTTGAGGGTTTTGGCTCTTATTAATAAAATTTTTCAATAAGTTTATATTAGGGATTCTACTTACAAAATATCCTTTGATGTAGTAGAAGAATTTCTTATTTAACTTTATATTTTATAAATGCATTTTAATAAACAAATTAAGTTTTCTTGCTACATCTTTTAAAACCTGTAGATTATCTAAGTTGAAGGACCTACACATAAATAGATCAAGAGAAAACAGAACAAAACACAGAAACAAACAAACAAAAACCTGTTGGGGGGTATTGCTTAGGTGTGTGTCCATAGTACTTTTATTAAACATTTCGTGACTGCACAATTTGTGACATACAAAAGGCTAGGGAACATGTGGTTTGCACCTCTGTGAATGTGAGACTATGAAATAATTATTTCTGACAGGTTCTCCAGTGAGGAGAAGACAGCTTGACAGGTACACACAGATTCCACTGTAGCACTCAGTTCCAGCGAAGGAGTGATATCAGTCGTGGTTCTGTGTTAACAGGGAGTATTATGGAAACTGAATTACCTATAATAAGTTTAAATTCGATTAGGCAAAAACACTAAGCTGTTAAAATTAGTATGTATTTGAAACATTTTATTGAATGGATTTTACAATGCTATGAAATTGCTCTCTACTTTAATCACAGCTTTTCAAATTAATCAAAATACAGAATTTCTATGTGCCCTAACCTTTATTTAATTTACATCTTTAATGATACTGTTAGATGAAACAGTCCAACTCACCCCTAGTTGAAGAAATTAGAAACTAACAGCATAGTGTAGATCAATATAAAACTATAACTATGTATGTGATCGCCATTTCTGATAATGCGCTCTTTATTTTGTAGTAAATTTTGCTCAACAAGTGACATACAAAAAAATGTCTCATAAAATGTTGTTGAAAAAACATGTTTGACATTTAATTATTAAATTATTACTGATGTTCCATAGGTAAAATTACTGGTGTGTGTGTATACATGTGTGACAACGATTTCCAAATGTACTCTTTTGTAAGTAGGTCTCATCTGAACAAAGTAAGGTATTTCTCAGCAATATAGCAAATCCCACAAACAGGAAACTAGAAGGAAATATGTAAAAGCCACATAATTTATGGAAGAAGAAAATGCTTGAATATCTTGTTAGTTTATTATATTTGCTAAGGTATTGGTAAATTTAAGATTGCAAATAAAGCCCTGACCAGTTTGGCTCAGTGGATAGAGCTTGGTCTTGCAGACTCAAGGGTCCCAGGTTTGATTCAGGTCAAGGGCATGTACCTTGGTTGCTGGCACATCCCCAGTAAGGGGTGTGCAGGAAGCAGCTGATTGATGTTTCTCTCTCATTGATGTTTCTAACTCTCTATCCCTCTTCCTTCCTCTCTGTAAAAAAAAAAAAATAAAGAAAGAAAGAAAGAAAGAAATATTAAAAAATCGATAAAATATATTCAAAAAAAGATTACAAGTAAAGAATTACACTTTCAAGACTTTATTAATTTCCAATGTCCTCTGTGATCACATTCCTACCAGCATTTTATGAGTCAGAAATGTCAGCATTATCATTAGTTCCTTTTATCTACCCAATTTTGCCAAGAAATCAACAAATTCTATCAATACTACATGTTAAATTCTATGAAATCATTGATATTTGACTATATTTTACAGGGTACACAGCAACTTCGTCTAGTTTAAAACTTTCTAGTTGTTTTCATCCCATGATTGCTGTTCTAGTGATTTCCATGTGTTGTTCTAGTGTCTTCCATGTGTTGTTGAAATAGCATCTCTCCTAATGGGTTCAACACAACCACTCTGGTATGCTTTCCAAATGGGTTGCATTGCAAACTCACTATCATGGCCTCTAGGGTTATTAAACTAATATAAACCCTGACTGTTTCAATTCTGGCTCCCTACAGTTTCCCTCCATGTTAACATTAGCCACCATAACCTTTTCCTTAGCTACCGTATTTTCCGGCGTATAAAAAGACACTGTGTTCTAGTAAAAAGCCTGCTCAGATTGGCCAGAGTCAGAGAGGCGATCTATTAAAAAAAGAACTGGTGTTGCCTCGGAAGTGGGGGGTAGTCTTATACGGTGAATATAGGCCTAAACTTACGTTTTAACTGTAAAATTAGGGGGGTCGTCTTATACGCTGGAAAATACGGTAGTTATTATTCATTTTTCAAGTCTGAATTTAAAAGCAATTTCCTCCAGGAGAGCCCTGACATCCTCAAATCTGGCAAAGGTACACTATCTACCTGTGCTCTCCAGTTCTTACTGTAGCAGGTATCACACTGTATCTAATGTTTATCTATATTCTCCCAATGATGATACTTTTATCAAAGTGATGGCTTTAAAAGAACACACAGCCGAAACCGGTTTGGCTCAGTGGTAGTGCGTCGGTCTACGGACTGAAAGGTCCCAGGTTCAATTCTGGTCGAGGGCATGTATTGTACATTGGTTGCAGGCACATCCCAGGTAGGGGGTGTGCAAGAGGCAGCTGGTCGATGTTTCTCTTTCATTGATGTTTCTAGCTCTCTATCTCTCTCCCTTCCTCTCTGTAAAAAATCAATAAAATATATAAAAGAAAAGAAAAGAAAAGAAAAGAAAAGAAAAGAAAAGAAAAGAAAAGAAAAGAAAAGAAAAGAATAGAACACACAAACTTCTCACCTTTAGAGTTTCTCACACATTGTCGACACATTAGGCAGTTAGTAAAATGTCACCTATTGTGATTAATGCTTTCATTTCCAATACTAGCCTTTTGTAGAAGTCTAGAAATGTCTACACAAAATAAATCCAATTATTTGAAAAACTCCAAAGAATCCAATCCTAATAAATAAAAAGCCAGGGGTCATCATGATCTAAAAATGCCTGGATGGATGACCAAACAGCAGGCTGTGTGGGACAACCAGATCAGAGGAAGTGGGGGAAGTTGGGGGTGAACAGTCAGGACGAAGAACAGTTGGGGGTGACCAGGCTGGCATGGAGGGCAGTTGGGGGTGACCAGACCAGCATGGGAGCAGTTGGGATGATCAGGCTGGTGGGGAGGGACAGTTAGGGTTGATCAGGCTGACAGGCGGAGTTAGTTAGAGGTTATCAGGCTGGCAAGGGGGGGGGGGGTTAGTTAGGGGTGATTAGGCAGGCAGGCAGGTGAGCAGTTAGGAGCCAGTGGAACTGGATTGTGAGAGGGATGTCCTATTGCCAGTTGAGACACGATCCTGGCAGTTTGACATGCCCTGAGGTGTCCCAGATTGGAAAGGGTACAGGCTGGGCTGAGGGGACCTCCCTTCCCCATGCATGAATTTCCTGCACCGGGTTTCTAATATATATAGCTATAATGTTCTGTAATTAAATAAATAATTATTGATCGTCTGTTATATGATAGGTTCTTTACTCTGCATTTGGAGTACAGAATCGAATGTGACTGTGTTCTTTCCTCATGGAATTTATTTTTTAACAGGTTTGAGTGAGGGGCGCATTGAAGATATATTTTGGATCTGGGCTCTATAGCATCTCTAAGTTAGTACATATGTTTTTATAATATCACTAGAGGCCTGGTGCACAAAATTTGTGCGGTGAGGGATGGGGGTGTCCCTCAGCCCAGCCTACACTGTCTCTAATCTTCGACCCTTAAAGAAATGTCCAACTGCCCATTTAAGCCTGATCCTACTGGGATTGGACCTAAAGGGGCAGTCAGGCATCCCTCTCATAATCCAGGACTGCAGGCTTCCAAATGCTAGCCTGCCAACCACACCAGTTTGCTCCAATATTTACAAATTCACAAATGTGTTATGAATAGTTTAATGTATATCATCACTGTATGTTCAATGATCAATTATAATTGATACCATGTTTTACACTATAATGGCATTTTATAGAATTATACTTTTTTGAAGAATAAGTTCAATGCAAAAAAACATACTAACACTTATTTCTGAAGGCAGTTAATCTGAAATTTATGTGTGCATCAAAATCCCTGAGGTACTTAATATGCAGTTTTCTGGTATACTATTCCCAGAAAAAGAGATTAACTGGGCATGATCACATTGCTAGTAATCTGTAATATTTCAGCCTTCTCCATCTACGGTACGTTTCTTTAAGCTAATAGATTTGGTCAGATTTTTAGACTTTGTGGAAGAATAATAATAATATCAAGAAGGTCTTCATAGTCAATATATTAAAATATAGAAAATAGTAAAGAAGTTACTTATTTGATTGTTCTTCCCTAGTTATACATACATAGTAAATTGAACATATGAATAAAGTAGTACGAAGCATTTGTTGTTTATTATTATTAAGAAAAATTGTTTATGGGAATTCCTTATTACTATCAAGTTTATTCATGGGTTGAGCATGATATATAAAGACAACCAGATTAATTTCCAAGCATTTAAAGTTTGAGGGTGTTTTTTTTTTTTTGGTTGTTTTTGTTTTGTTTTTAATCTGAGTGTGTTTTGTACCATAAGAGAATGAAATGGCTTTTGAGAGTGGTTTTTGTGTTGATATGCTTTGAAGCTTTTGTAGGTTTTGGGCAGCCATTTAATTTAAAAGATATTTTGTTCAGGTAATGGATTTGTTTTATTCTCAGGTAAGTCACCCAATAATCCCCTTCTTTGCAGTTTATAGCTGCTGTAAGCCCAGGTTAATTAATTAGATATGTTAAAGCTTAGATTAACATTTGGACCTCAATCACACCTCATTAGCTTGAAATTATGAAAGTTGCCTGGTAAATTTATTTATTTATTTTTTAAATCTTAATGCCACACTGGAGAAAAGCAGATCTTTTAAACTTTTAAACTAGATAAGCTGTAAGAAATTTTTAAAAGCAGTTTTTTATCTGGTTTCCCACCAGCCAAACTGTCTTAAGCTATTCTTACTTGCAGCTATGTCTGGAAGTTGCTATCAAGGCATTTTTCTATGTATGGATTTTTTTTAGGAAATAAAAAAAAAATAATTTTCTAAACTGTAAAGTTAAATAAACATGTTCAAATAGGTGTGGCATTTTACATAGAAAAGTAACACATGTAATTGCTAGAAGGTATTATGTACTATCTTGGAGAATGAGACAAATACAGGCTAGGAAACTAAGGAATCCTTGAACTCAAGTTGACAAGTCGACACAGCTTATGAGGATAACTTTTCCTACAAAACTGAAACTGGATTTTTTAAAAGGTGAACCTTAAAGGACTTTATGTACAAAATGCAAATATTTAGAGCCACATTGCCAATGTGTAGCCAAAAAAGGTAAAAATGGGGACATGTTTTCTGAGTTTTTACTGGTAAGGGAAAAAAATCAAAATATAGAATGGTTCTTCAAAAGGTTTATGTAACAAAACTTTTATTTTTGTACGCTAAACAAGAAATCTAATTTTATAACATAATCTAGGTTGTTTTGGTCAAAAAACCAAACTCAGTATCCAGTAAGAAGTCAGCAAACATATTCTGTGATGTCCAGAGTATTTTAAGCGTTCATGGTCATATGATTTCTGTCTTTCGGCTCTGCCACCGGAGTGTAAAAGCAGCCATGGAAAATGTTTGCAAAATGAGTGTGACTATGTTCCAATAAAACTTTAATTATAGCCGCTGAAATTTGAACTTCATGTAACTTTCAGGTGTCACATTTCTTCTTTTTTGAGTTTTTCAAGGATTTAAAAATGTTAAAATCATTCTTAGCTCAAGTCTTGTACTAAAACAAGTGTAAGGCTAAATACCTTCTAAGAGCTGAGATCTGCCACACCTACCCCAGCAGCGTGAGAAATAGGCAGCTAATTCTGAGTTGAGGGAACACAGAGCTAGTAGTGAACACTGCACAAAGGTTAGGCCATTGCAGTTGACCAATAAATATTGGCTGAATAAATTCACATTTCAAGGTTTAATCCTTCAATAGGCACTACTCATGAAGGAAAGAAATGATATTAAAATATATAGATGGTTAATATCTATTCTATTTTATGATATTTATAGTGGAACCTTTAAATTTTAATTTTCTCACGATTCTAAAATTGAGGCTTTTATGTTTAGAATACATTTCCATTTCCCTTTCCGGTGAAGGAAGGCTGCTTTATTGCTAATTAACCTTCAAAGAATACATTAAAAAGTTAGTCTCTCACTTTCTCTCCCTCTTTAAGGATATGGCTGTCTGGAAATACGACAAAATTAAAAAGCTACCAAGGTACAATTATCTTGAGAAATCAAATACCTAAAAAAGAGAGGCAAGGATGCCAATACTACTTTCTCTTTACATTATGTCCTGATTAAAAAGCAAAAAAAACACAAATACACAGAAAGCTTCTGGAAACCTGGGAACCTACGTAAAAACGGCTTCTGAGAGTCAGAGGAGATGAGCAGAACTTATCCCAGTATTTGAGGCCTGAGAGTGTAAATACTGGAGTGCAGAACTCACAAAGTGAGGACCCTAATACACTCTACAGTGAGGACACCAGAAAAATCACTGATGGCAAAATATTGCCATCATTAAATCAGAGTCTGGTTTTAAATATGTTAAGAATCTAATGTGATCCTTTCTACCTAATTAAATCAAATTTTCTTACCTGACAAATACAACTGAAATTATGAACTCAAAAAATATTTGTTTGATAATAGATCAACACAACTGAAAAGAGGTATAAAAATATTTCACAAGTAAGCATAAGGATTAAAATAGATGGCAACTATATAAAAAAAAAAACATTATACACATATAACAGATGATAGAAACCAAAGTTCTAATATATGGGTAGCTTGAGTCCTATAAGAACATCTGAGAGAGAATGGGATACAGGTAAAACATGTAATATTAATGACTGAGAGTTTTCACAATTTAAAACAACTTTAGTTCACATTATCAATAAACACTATGAATGTGTCATTGCAATAAAACACTTTTAGATACAATAGGTGTGGTTTCAAATCATAGAACATAAGAATCTTCCCTGAAAACATTTGCAGATGTTTGACAATGACACAATTGTATTTTTTACTATGTTTTTTTTTGTTTTTTGCTAAGTGTTTTTGTTGATGTTTTTTATTATTATTAGAAAAATATAGCACACACATATATTCCCTATAGCTAAAACCAGAAAACTAGGCAGGATGGCTTCCTTTCTTGGGTATGAAGCAATAAATAATTTTTCTGCATCTCAGATACATATATATTTCTAAATATATATATATTTAGAAAAAAGGTACAAAAGTGGAATGATGTCTTAGTTAAATCTTCTCTTAACTTTAAGTAGATAGAGAATAGTGCCTGCACTGAGCCACTGAGATGGTTCACATGGTCAGGAAGACAGGGGAAAACAAAAACATTATCAAACCTGAAAGTATCAGCTAACTTTCTTTCTAATAAAAAGTATAATTTTTACCTAGCAAATATAATTTTATGATTGGTATTCAACAATTATTTTGAGTATCCTGTATATAATCAATAATTTTTTTTATAGAATTTCTCCAAAAGACACGCATATTACTATATCTTGCTATCGCATAACTGGATATTGCAGGGTGCAGATCTGACTATAAAAATAATATATTTTTGACTTTGTAGGTCATGGTAAAATATACTTTATTCATTAAAATATTTGGAAATCTCATCAAATCTATATTTCCTCGTCCTGGTCTTAATAATTCTTATTAAAAATTGTTAAGAAATTACTCTTCTATAATCCTTATTCTACGCTAGTCGAGAGTCAAAAGTGAACGTGAGAAGAATAAAATTCACAATCCAACCTTGTGAGCTTTATACACTTGAGACTCTTAGGCATGGAATCATTAATTCAGGATTGCCTCTTTTAATTTATTTTTCCATAAGGAGGACATAAGATTATATTCTTTCATAAAGCAATTTGCATAATGATTCAAACAAAAGTGTCCAGGCTAAATTTGGGGGCACCTGGATAATCAGTAAAAAGTTCTAAAGGGATTAAGTAGTGCCTGAATACCTAAATTACGGATGACATCAGGAAATTAAAAATTATAATAAGGAAACCATCTTCTTACCCTGTCCAGACCTACGACTTGCATTCAAGCTTTAAAATCCACACGAACTCTAGGAAGGAAATTGACTTTCTGATGTTGCATCATGTTAAAAGTGACCTGACGTTTTAAAGGTTATTTACCTAAATTACTAATGGTAAGAATGTATTAATAGTTAAATTCTAGCCACACAGTGGGTCCTATATATATATATATTAAATGAACTACCAAGTATTCAAAATTTAAGTACATTTATACTGTGGTTTCCAGGTCTTGGTCATATTTCCTTAATATTTGTTTATATTTCCTTGAACCTTTTCAGGTCATTGTTTCATTGTCCATGTCTGAAGATTTCATTAACTGAAATGCTTTTGAGTTTCTTTCTTTTTCTTTTTTATCTAGAGCTTTTGCTTTTTAGTGAAATTTCCTCTACATCATGAGCATTGCATGTGAAAAAATATAGAAAACATTCGGAGGGAAAGATGACATTGCCTTCCTACAGCTTTTTGTTTTCCATTATCTGTCTAAGTAAAAAAAAAAAAAAAAAAAAGTGACAATATCCTGTGAGCTTGAAAGAATCACCTGTCTTTCATTTTGATACTTCTTTGCTCTCTTTGTATATTTTTGTCAGTGTTGACTACCTAGTCATACTCCTATGCACTAATAATAGCAATTGAGGCATTTAGGTTTTGAAGCAGTATCTGTAATTATATTACTTTCCTATAAATAACATAGGGATTGATGCTTTTATGATGAAAATGAACCCAAGTAATTGAATATTTATGAATTGGAATCTTTTTAGAGGAGAATATGACAGCATTGAAAACATGCAATTACCAAGAATACCTACAGTGATTAAAATGTTAATTAATGACAGTTACCTTTATTAGAATAAACCAAATCTCACTGCACGTAGGAAAAATGAAATTCTCTTATAATTTTTAAAACTCAGATTTATTTAGTCACTGAAAAAATTTACTTTTGAATACATTATGCCAAAGAAGTAAAATAATTTGTTTTAATTTCCTTCAAGGTATTAAGCAACTCAAAACTCACCATCCAATACTCATATATCAGACCTGCCTAAATGGAACAAATAAAATAAAACATTTTAAAGCTCCTGAAAAGTTGGGTTCTGTTATTCCTCACTATTAAGAGGAATACTTTGGAATAATTCAACATCAACATTCAATACTCAACACTAAATTTATTCTAAGAATTTGCATGAAAATCAATCTTCTAGACTAGAAAATATTCTTGTCTAATTAATTCATATATTAAGTCAATATAATTCCCTAATTATTTGCATTGTTCCTTCTGTAATGTTTTCTGTTCTCTTTATATTTATTCAATCACAATTGAAGGCTTTAATCTGAATTTCAACAACTCCTTTATTTCTCAATTTATCTAAAAAATCGGGGTGTTGAGAGTATAGGTTTCATTTTTCAAATATTCTATTTTATGAGTGTTTCTCTTTAGGATAAATAATTTTGACATAGCAGGGCTTCATTTTAACATTATATACAGAAACTTCTATGGGCACATCTGGTCCAAGAGGTTTGATAAACTTTCCAATTAATGAAATAGGTTGAGAACATAATTATTTGGCAAAATACAATGGAAAATCTAAGGTTGAAGAGCAGACCAGAAAGAAAAAAAAATCTTGAAACTCACTGCTAAAATAGGGAATCTAACTTAAAAAAAGCAAGGAAGCAGTGGGATGATAGGATAAGAAGACGTTTGTTTTAAAGGGACATATAGTCTTAACTAAGGAAAGCAGTTTCACCATGGAGGAGGAGGGTGAGGAGAAGTTCAGTACAGTCATAATGGTTCCCAGAATCAAATACACCCACAGGAACTCTTAATCACTGCTCTAGAGTTTTAAAAAAATCAAATATGATTTATTTTGCAATTGTTATGCCTCCACACAACAGGGGAACTCCTGATGGCTCGGTAATCACTTGAAAGTTATCATGCCTAATAAAAAATGAGTTACTATTGTTGCACTAGTGATTGGTATTTTGCTAACCATTTCTATAATCTTCACAGCTACTGCCCCAAAAGGGCAAATTTATTGTCTGAGGTTATAGAATTTTGCAGTTAGGACCTGAACTCTTATCCATTTGATTTCAAATTCTGTGCTCTATCAACTATGCTGGTTCTTTTCAAGTTTTAAACAACAGATTGTTGTTACGTATTTTTCCTGAACAATAGCTTGTAAGAAAGCCAAGGGGAAAAGACCAAAGCTCCTTTGCTCCTTGTGAAGGGCCTCTATAGAATCCCATGATTCCATGGAGGCTAGCTATAACACTGTTAGCTGTGCTTCCTTTCTCATAAGACAAGCTTCCTAAAAGACTCCACCCAAAACATTCTCTTAGAGACTGAAAACTGTTATGTGAGCGTAAATCAAAATATCGTAATTACTTTAGGATAAATGCAGATATGATAATCTTATATAATGACTCGACATCCAAGGAGCTAAAGAACATTTTGAGTACAGCTTAGACCAGCGGTTCTCAATCTGTGGGTCGAGACCCCTTTGGGAGTCGAATGACTCTTTCACAGGGGTCGCCTAAGACATCCTGCATATCAGATATTTATCAGATATTACATGACGATTCATTAACAGTAGCAAGATCACAGTTATGAAGTAGCCACGAAAATAATTTTATGGTTGGGGGTCACCACAACATGAGAAACTGTATTAAAGGGTCGCGGCATTAGGAAGGTTGAGAACCACTGGCTTAGGCAGAATCAGTTCAACAATGGCCTCACTGCTACCGCTGGCTCTCCATTCTGGAAAGGCATTCTCTGAAAAACAGTGTAAGAAACACAAGTAATGACTATCCCCCAGCAGTGGTGTACCTGACTGAACTGGTGCCTGTCCTCTGCTTACTACAGGCACTGGGCACATTATTTTCTCAGCTCTGCATTGAGTGGCTTTAGGTTGTAGGAAGAAATCACATCACCTTGGGAGACATCTATAATCATAAAAGCATAGTATGCTAATTAGACCAGATGTTCTTCCAGACAACCTTTCAGATGATTCCAAGAGTTGGAGGGAAGCCTGGGTCCCAGGTGCCTGCCAGTGGCTGGAGGGAAGCTGGTGCTGGCAGCCAGGGGAAGGAAGGCCTACTCTTGCACAAATTTCATGTATTAGGCCTCTAGTTATAAAAATGCAATTTTTATAAACTGGTGCTTTTTTTTCCCACCAGAGATGGGGTAAACATTTGATTTGCCAGCACACCAATGCACTCTGGCATATTCTAAGAAAAAAATAACAAAAACCAGAGTTTAAAGAGTAGTGGAATTTAATGGTTGAAGGTATTATGTTACCTTTTCTCACTTTAAAATATCTCCCCTTAAAACCCTCCTTGACATGTGAAAATAACCTTGATTGTTGGGAACTGCCTGCCATTGCATACAGGTTCCTAACAATAAAATAATTGGATTCAGAATTTATTTATATAAATCTAAAAGTTTTTGATTCTAACAGCATACTGTACTTTATGAACTGATGTGAAATTAGTGTTCTATTTCATTTTTAGTAACTTTTCAATATGATTGATGTAGGCTCTTAATGTGTTAATTTTATAGAATGAATTCATATTTAAATATGACATGCTTGTTAAGAAATAAAATGGTATTAAGACAACTTAAATAAATGCCTGAAATAACACTAGGCAATCTGAATTATTGGTCTGTACCATTTTGCTTTTTATGTAGATCCTTGCATTTGTTTAGCTGTTCAAATAGACAAGAGCAAAATAAATAAATAAATAAATAAATAAATAAATAAATAAAACAACTTTAAGAGCAATTGGTAAAAAATAGGCATATGCTTGTGATTATAAGTCATAGAATAACAACCTCTATATCAAACCTTCAGTTTCTTTTATTTTAGTAAGTACAATTCAAATTTTAAGCTATCCAACTCTTAACAGTACAATAAATTAAAACCTTATATTTAAGTTTTGAATTCAGTAAAGCTTGTAGAAATATGTCAGCCTTCAATAGATACCTCTAGGTCAAGATTTAGGGGACAAGGTTAAAGTTTAATATAATTATTATTTTACTAGAGACCCGGTGCACAAATTTGTGCATGGGTGGGGTCTGGCCTGCCCACCCCAATCAAGGCCCATCAGGTCGGACCAGCCAGGGAGAGGGGACGCAGGAGGTTGTCCAGCCAGCCAGCTCTGCCCCTGGTCAAACTTCCAGTCAAGGGGACAATTTGCACATTAGCCTTTTATTATATAAGATTGTCTTTATTCAACTTAGTAAAGTACCAATAAATCTTTACTTTGAATAAAAGCTAATAAATTTTAAGGAATGTATGTGGACAAAGACAGCATTTAATCCTTTTGGGGTCACAAATAAACATGAATAAAAAAATACTGGATTTAAATTTCAGTAACTTTAACCCCTAGTCTTGCTGTGACCAGGATACATGATTTGTTCTTTCTAGGCTTCAGATGTTAATTCAGAAAAAAAGGGAAAAAATAGGTATAATTAATTTCTAATGTTACAGATCTAACTCCAAATTCTATTATTTTAAGTTACCAATTAAATATAATTCTTAATCCTAAAAAAAATAGTTCTGCTCTATTTCAGATTCATTCATTCATTTATGTATTCCTTTATTCATGTACCCAAGATATTTTAACAGTTTCTGCTAGGTCCATAACACAGGCTACAAACACATTTCAACAATCATTATACGAGATTACTTTTGTTTTCTGTACTCTAATCGTAAGTACATAACGAGGCATACACTTAAACTGAACTTTTTAGATCTTTAAAATAAAGAACACCAACCAAATAAATTGGACTTAGGGGGATGGGGGAATAATCGGGCAGCTTGAATACTGAGTTACAGACATTTCTCTATAATCATGAGTGTTGCACATGGTAATGCATCAATTATTTATTTATTTGATTAAACTGCTGAATTATATTAGGCTATATTTTACATATTAAGGTCTTTTCACAGTAAGAAATACTTGGGGATTAAGAAATCTATTATTATGTATAAGTGCATACTGAGAAGAGTTCAATTACATAAAAAATAAAACTGGCCGGCCCTCCATTCAAAGTGTTCTTTTGGTATTTCGCAGATCATCTAAAACTCAGCAGTTAGTTTTTATACAGACCTTCAGACATGTCATATGTGCTTTCTAGCTTTCCCATTATATTTTGTTGCTGAATATTAGTCATTTTTTACCAAAAGGTGTCCACATTCTAAGCATGACAAGCTCAGGAAGGCCTGCCTGGCAGCCTTACCAACTGAGACTGAAATTAACCATATAGGATGGTGAGAAATTAAAACTTCTTAATTAAAAGTGAGTCATGATGGATAGTCATATCCTAGACCTAGACCAATATCTTCTCTGACAAGATCAATGGTTACTAACTGAACTTGTTATCTTTTTGCATATAGATACCTTTGGAATGTCAGAGTAATCCCTCTCCTCTTTTGATTGTAATGCATAAAATAAACAGCAAAGCTGCCATTCTCTGGAACATTTTCTCTGTGGAGATTTTTCTTCTTGGCAATTGTTGTCAGTTTGGCTCAAATAAAACCATAAAAATTCTCTACAGGTTTGGATGTTTCTTATGTTGACAAAAAGCAGTTCTTGCATACCTGCTGTTATTTGGAAAGGTCAAAATAATACATTTTAGAAAAAAATTTATACCTTTAAGCTTTTTTATTTTCCTATGGGTTGAAGGGCATTTCTGATTATAGAGTAAATAAACTGAAAAATCATGGCTTTCTACAGTAGATTCAATTGGTGCTAGATTCTATTGCTGTAAAGTTAAAGTAGTATATACCCCTATAGGTTCTTTTAATATACAAGACAGTAATATGTGTATAAATATATAAGATAAAAGCATCCAAATGGTAACTTAAATTTTAAAATTGGAACATTAAGGTTGGGAGAAAATAATTCTGGCTAGTAATAAGTTATTTATGTATTTAATTCAACAAATAGTTATTGCCGGCCTATGTCACAACAGACACTTTACTTAGGAGATAAACATACTTTCATGTTGCCAGTTTATTGTGAGACAAACAAACAAACAAACAAAAAACTATATTAAAGAGTAATGTTTGATGATGCCCTGATACAATATGTGCTCATGAAACTTAGAACATGTAGTATTTGAACTCTGTTTTGAAGGATTACTTGGAAGATTTTTTTACATGTTCCAGTAGATGTATGCCTCTAATTTTTCAGTAGATCTTCATGGGTACATTCAATTTTAAAAGGTCACACATTATGGTATACATTTTCTAAAAAATAAATTATTTTTAAGTTTAATTAGTAGTGAACTAATGAAAATAAAACTTGTATATTTTATTCTAGATTCTAGCATCTATGGACAGTATTGACTCTAAGTTAAAACTTGACTAATATAAGCGGTATAGTCAACCTTGTGCAGAGGTTTTCTGGAGGAACTTTATTTCTCACTAACACTTTTACAAATAGAAACATATCACGTCATGATATTTTGGAATTCTTTAAAATCTCCCTTTATCTGCATTCTAATTGCAAATGCATTATTCTATGCTTTTTGCTTAAGAGTTCATCTAGGTGAAACTTAATTAAACTAATATAGAGTGGCTATTCTTTAATCACTCAAATATGTAACACATCGTTCCAGAAAAACAACCCAAAGGAGTGATTATCATATGATGACCATATCCCCTCTTCTGTCTCACTGCTAATTAGATTAATTAATAAAGTGGTTTTCCCCAAGTGGACTTGATTTTAATGTGCCCCCTGTAATTAGCAGCTCAGGAAGTGGAGATGAGATGATTTTGCTCATGGTTACACAAAACCATGATCCAAAGAACTTTGCAATAATACAAGTGAAGCAAAATATTTTATTTATTATTTATTTTTAAATAAAAGTGTTCTCTTTTTTTTGGAAAAAAATAATAATACAGTAAGAAAATATTTTTGGCCAGTGTCTGCTAAACAGATATAAAGCATATTTGTTTGAAAGTTGCTTGAAGCCATAGAAGCTGTTTGGGAACATAAAATTGATTTTGATATTAATGTTAACAAAATACTTTTCACCAATTTGCAGGTAATATAACTTGATGTCCAAAAGCACCAATTCTGGAGCTGCCCCTCCTAGATTAGAATTTCAACTTTACCATATGCTGGCTGGCTGATCTTTGGAAAAGTATATCATCCACATGAGACTGGGTTTCTGCAAATGTAGATATTATAATAGCTACATATTAGTGTTGTTTTGAAAGATTAAATGAGTTATTCTATGTAAAACAGTAAGATTTTATTCATGGTTTTATTATATTAATAATACAATTTATAATATTCTATTTTTCATTGAATTATATATGTGAACCTACAAGTCATAGATATTTACCTGAAACTGTTAACTCATAAAAGTATAGATACATAAAAGAGAAATCAAATAGCAGAAAATAGAAAATTGCCACTAATATCTCTTCCTTTTTAGAAAAAAAAAACACACAATACTTACTAGTTTTTAATTAGACACTTTGAAGTTGTTTTTGCTTTAAAATGGTCAGGAAAAAAACCCCAAAAAGGTCAATAATGCTCCTTATTTGTTTATTATCCCAACACTGTGTAGTAGCATTCTTTTATGTCTTTAATGTTCTTTTGGGATACTTTTCACATATTCCTTATAGCTCTACAGTTGAAATAAGTATTTGCATAACTATTGTTTCAGCCAATTTTTTCAACTTTCTGAGGAATTTGAATAAAATCTGAGAATTTCAGTAATTGTAAAACTAGATATTTATTTTTAGCAGTTTTCTTTATTTTACTTTGCCTTTTGTTTGACTCTTTTTTTATTATTAAGTTATTATCTGTGTACATATCTTACCATTGCCCCCCCACTCCCATACATGCCCTCCCTCCCTAGAGTTTTGTGTCCATTGGTTGTACTTATACACATGTATACAAGTCCTTCGGTTGATCTCTTATCTCCCCCATATCTCCCTACCCTCCCTGCTGTAATTTGACAGTCTGTTTGTTGCTTTACTGTCTCTGTGTCTATCTTTTTGTTCAACAGTTTATAATGTTCTTTATTATGCATAAATGAGTGAGATCATGTTGTGTGTTTTTTTTTTTTTCCATTGACTGGCTTATTTCACTGAGCATAATGTTCTCCAATTCCATCTAAGTTGCTGCAAATGATAAGAATTCTTCCTTTTTTTATGGCAGCATAGTATTTTGTTTGATTCTTAAGTCACCATGCTTGGGGACATCATTCAGCTATCTGTTACTGCTTAACCCTCTTCTACTGATGGTGCACCATGCAAATTGGTCTGAAATATTTTCTGGGCCCACTCGTAACTCTCTTCATACACTCCCAAAATAAAAAGTATACATACTAATCTTGTGTGCTCCCCAAACTACTTCATTAAGACGCAATTTCTGAGTCATTATTGTATTTTTTATTTCTTGCCCTTCACTATATCTAACAAAGTCCATGACAACGAAGATAATAATGGTATTCTCTGCCAATGTCAGAGTCAGCCCCATTTTATATTTCTTCCCGTGAGAACAGAAGATGAGGTGATGTCCTCCAACCAAAATCTGACTCAAAAGTTCCAGTTCCCTCTAATCAAGATAAAAATGTTAAGTCCATTTTAAGCAATGAAATTGAAACAGCATTATTGATGATTTTCCTGCTAGAGTTGAGTCTTATTTTGCACCATTCGACAGAACATTTAGTATCACTAATTCTACTTTTGAAATGTTTTTCTGCTTAAAAAAATAGTTTCTGCACTCATGCTCCTAATGGGCATTTCTTCTTTCCTAGAGGAATTTAAGTAGATGTTTTTAATTCATGCCTGTATTTTTGGCATTATTGTGGACTAGACATCTCTGTCTCTGATTCACTTATGGTGTTATACTATTTAGTCTAAATAATCACCTAGGCCTTTTGCAATTCTGCTTGCCCAAGGGATTGCTGACTGACAACCACATGGCCTGCCTGAAAGTTAATGCTGAAGTGGCCCCCATTGTCAAGATTTCCTTTTTTAGAGTTTTTACCGTGGTAAAGTGTATTCTTTATTTTCTCAACTAGTATTTTAGTAAAATACATGTGGAAATATTGGAACATATGTTTTGTTTTGTTAATATATTTTGTTGATTTTTTACAGAGACGAAGGGTGAGGGATAGAGAGTTAGAAACATCCATGAGAGAGAAACACCAATAAGTTGCCTCCTGCACATCCCCTCCTGGGGATGTGCCCGCAAGCAAGGCACATGCACTTGACCAGAATCAAACTCGGAACCCTTCAGTCCACAGGCTGATGCTCTAGCCACTGAGCCAAACCAGTTAGGGCAAGGAACATATGTTTATATAATATATCATCCCCTATAGCACACCTGATGTCAGCTCTGTATTTAATCTTATAAGTAGATTATAAACATATATTTAATACCAGAACCTTAATCCTAAGTGTTGAAAAACATAGTATAGTTAAAATCTTTAAAAAACAAAACAAAACAAAACTATATATATATATATAGGACTTTAAAATAAATTTTATCCCACACACCATCTCAAGCACATAATAGTTCTTTTATTTAATAAAATTATAAGAAATCTGCTATTTCTAATCATCAAGTAAACAAGTCAAAAAGACCTCAAGTAACAACAAGTGCTCAATTTGAGACCATTTTGAGCTATTTTTTTTACAGTTTTAATATTATTTTCCCCTTCTCTCAGGCATGCTGTTCCTTAATTGTGCATTATTACTGAGAACAAAGTCTAGTGCAGAAATTCCATCATCCAGTCCAACAATAAACCAAATTCTCAGTAAAAATGTGGTGTTTTTTTTTTGTATTTTATATGTTGTTATCAAATGTGTTTCCCTAAGTTTTAATTTTGCCCATCGTCATTTAATCAACCAATGTCACCTCCTCTACTTCTTTAGTTTCACATTTCCTATATAATCCTACATCTATTTCCTAGTATTTTTGAGGTGCTGCCATTTAATGAAGAGAGAAACTACCAAGTGCTAATGAATGAAAGAATATGAAAATGCTGTTTTAAGCTAAAAAAAAAAAAAAAAAAAAAAAAAGTTGTACTATTCTGAAACCACTTGTCCAAGTTTCTTTTCTCAGAGAACAAGTGCACAGCTCGCCCGTAACAGGCAAAACGATTAATTGATTCCAGATAAGCAACACATTGCTACTTCCCCGGAAAGGAAGTCTGGGTTGCAACAGAAAACTAGACTTGGTGGCACCTTGCTTTAATCCAAATGATTCTGGAAGCAGATAGATACGAGAAGACACCTTTTATAGCATCATGCTAGGAAGGTTAACTGCTTTTTATGCTTCAGAGTCACTCTCCCTGTCTAGGGAACATCATGCCTAAATTGAAAAGGGCACATCTTTTTGGTTTAGCTGTGGTTGTCTGATTAATAAAGGAAGCCAAGCTAGTTCTTTTAACCATTTATGGCTTATCATTCTACATTCTATATTGACAGAGAAGCAGTTATATCCACTTGGTTTATATAATGGTAGGGTCTGTAAACTAACTGAAAGTCAGAATAAATATTATTAGACTTTATCATGTAATACACATTCATTTACTTACACTGCATATGAATAAAATCATAAAACATTTGCATGATTCTTTACCCCCTTTGTGAGAAGGGGGAGAGGGTGTCAGTCTTTGCATTTGGAATATGCTATAGTCAAGGAAAAAATAAAAAATGTATTTGTATTCATAAGGAGGATCCCTTTTGTGTGTGGTTGGAAGTTTAAGTCCTTTTGCTTCAGTGACTCTCTGCATTCACACCTTTCCCTCCATCCATCCTGGAATATCAAACCCTCTTCTTTGGAGCCAGTGAAACTGGGAGTTAGTAGGTAGGCCTGTTGGAGTTTTGTTGGAGGCTAATTTAGTGACTGCTATTGCTGGCACAATCAAATGGGCAGAACAAAGGAGATGTTCTGCTTCATTAAATGCACAGCCCTCAGATCCTGAACATTTATTTGTACTCAATTCTGTATTACTTTTTTTAGTGTCAATATTCAGATGTAGGCCAAGACCCTTAAAAATTTTTTCACATGCTCATTATATGGAAAGATCAAAGAGGAAATATGTTTTTGATGGCTACCTCACAATGGAAATTGTTTAGTTCTTAATTGTGCAGTCAAAGAGATTCAATAGCCCTTGGATGCACTTATAAAAGTGCATTAATTTGCTATTGCAGTATAAAGATAACCATAGATTTTGCACCTTCAAACAATATCCTTATCTGACAGTTTTGTGGAACGGGGTTGGTTCTCCATTTCTGGTCACAAGAGGCTGAAATCAGACTGGAAGCCAGTCTGAGATCTAATCTGTGAATTCTGGGAAAGAATCCCCTCCAAGCTCCCTCCAGTTGTTGGTTAAATTCAAACTCTCCCAGTTGCAGAAAGAGATCCCCATTTCCTAGTTAGCTGTCAAGTTAGTTGTCAGATATAGTTTGTCCACATTTCTCAAGACATGGCTTGTTTATCTTCCAAGCCAGCTACAGCATCTCAAATACTGCAATCTGACCTCTTCTTAACCTTTCCTCTGTAATACCAGAATATTCTTCCATTTGTGCCTGGAAAATTTTGAGAAATAAAGTCTGTTTTGTGTTAGGCTAGAGAGTAAAAGCACCTCAATCAATTTCCCTCTTGAGAATTAAAACATGGCAATTTTCACTGTCCATTTGTTATAAAAAGTAATGTAGCACTATTTTTTCCTAGACTATCTTCCTAAGCCAAACGATGCCTGAAGGATTCTTAGGGACCGCTGAGAGGCTAAGGCTGTTGCCAGCAAATGTCCCGCCAGGCCCTGGGTGAATCTCATCTTGGACTCTACTTAGAGCTCGTCATGGGCTGCAGCAGTGTTGCAATGATAAAAGACCCAGAAGTGGAGTGGATTTGACACAAATTCCCTAGGATCAAGTAATTTGACCTCTGGGAGAGAAGTGCAGATATTTGCATTTTTATCAAGCATTCAGTTTTAGTAACATTTTCAGAGATTAAATACATTCAGAGCCAATATATTTTCCCAATACCATAGAAACTGTTTATCTATTTAGGGGACTTTCTCTATGAGTCTAATTTACAGATAATTATCAGGGTTGTTTTTTGACAATCCCAATTTTGGCTAAAATATGTATTACCCTTCCAGACTTTGAAAAGTTCAACATTTCGAAAATGGTGACGATATTAAAAAACATACAAAAAAGAATGAAATATATGTTTATACAAATTGTACATCACAGCAAATCATTGTATGATCTCTGCATTGATTTTCATAGTATTTACATACTTCCTTTAGATTGCTAGTTTACACACAGGGGAGAGGGGAGATAAAGGTAGAAGGGGATATAGTGTTGGAAAAAAATAAAATTCTAGTTTATGTTTAGCTATCTACATTAATGTCTGCTTTTCTTTCAGAGATACAATATTTGATCTCACTTATATTTCTCTTTTGGATAATAATACAAAAGAGAAAACTGCATAGAAAAAGGTAATTTTTTCAGCCTTTCACAAAATTATTTCAAATCCAATTTGTGAGTTCCACTTCGGTTTCTCATTTGGTTTTAGTCAATAGAAAATTGTTAATTTAACATTGCACAGTTTGACATTTTCCTCAGTAATATTTGAGATGAGGAGTTCTGACTCAACACTTCCCAACAGGAGGATAGACAACTTTATTTCGGGAGCTTCCTGCATACCCTAATTCTCCTGCTGAGCTATCTATTACCCTGTAGAATCATAAATGACTTCTGTGTTATGTAAAATCCAGCATGAATCAAAGGTGGCACATGCCACTTGGGGGCTTTATTATAGTTCACCTAATAAATTGTAAGAACAGTCAAGTCAAAATGAGATTTCAGAATGCTAAATAGCATTGGTGCTAGTGGCTCACCTGTTGAGTTCTATTTCATGTTTGTTGCTTCCCATTGTGGGGATGCTTCCTCAGAGGGAAGCCTGAGAAGTATCACTCAGCTCTCTCTTGCTAAGTACCACCTGTACATCTGTGATCCTATAATATCATTGTAAGTGCCTTTTGCAAATTGCCCTATAAGGAGAGGTACTGACGTCTGCAAGAAAAGTATATAGTGAACTACAAACTATACTCACTTGTGTCTAAATACAGTTTATAATTACTTTTGGTGACAATAGAGGTTTATTTTCAAAGAGGTCCATTTTTAAAATGTACATTAGGCATATGGTTGGGAATAAAAATACTTCTTTCCCATCTTAGCAGGGTAACAGATAAAATTTGAAATGGTGCTTTCATGCAAACCCTAAAACATGACAATATATTTGGAAAAAAGACAGTACGAAAAAAAGCCTTCTCTCCAATTCTTTAAAACACTAACTCATGTCTTGCGAATCTCATTATACTTGTTTAATCAAAATTATATAAATATGTGAAATCAGTATACTAGTATACAGAATATTCTTCAGTACTGGTGAAATTACCAAGCAAATAGAGAATGAGAGAATGTGTATGATTTCTGCTTTTGTGAAACACACATCTAAAGAGGAGGGAAAGTAAGCATTGTATGTAAAGCAATAAAACTGAGACTAACTGCACAAACAAAATGAAAATTTTAACCAGCCATTTACTTAAGTAGTAAAAAATTCAGAAGCTGAAAAATAAAAATAAATAAATAGAGAAAGTAGTAGTAAGAATAGCCATGGAATGATTTTATTCAATGAATTTTGAGCTGCTTGAATTAGAACTGTATTAAAATCAGCTCATACAAAAAATAAAAAAGCAAGAGAGTTACAGTTCACAGGGAATGGGATATAGCTGTATAACAACTGTCTCAGTCACCATTTTTATGATTTACTAGGGCCTGATGCATGAAATTTGTGCAAGGGGCCAGTCCTTACAGTCCTGGCTGCCTTGGCTGGCCCTCACAGCCCCTCACCTTAGCTTCTTCTGGAAGTTCATCAGAATGTTGTTCTTCTCTTTTGTCTAATTAGCATATTAACTCTTCATTATCCTATCTAATAAAAGCATAACATGCAAATTAACCACCACTCTGTCACACCCACAACTCACACCCACCATCAAATAAGGAGTGAGTATGAAAATTAACCTGACCAAGATGGTGGTAGCCTTAGAGAAAGCAGGAGGAAGGCTTGGGTTTCCCTGGCAATGGAGGAAGCCAAGCTTTGATTTGTTTTGTTTTGATTTATTTTAGGCCCAATCCACCAGAATTGGGCCTAAATGGGCAGTCGGACATCCCTCAAGAGTGTCCTGAGGCTGGGCTGAGGGACATCTCCCTCTGTGCATGAATTTTGTGTACCAGACCTCTTGTATAGGATATAAATCATTTCTCATCATTCTTGCTTCATCTATTGAAGGCTGTTGTCTTAGATTGCATATGAACCAACATGAACTCATATTCATTAAGTGTTCTAATATCAAAGTACCCAATATTACTTAATGGGCTCAGTTTTTGTGTCCAAACCAAATTTACAAGAGAAATTATGT
This sequence comes from Pipistrellus kuhlii, assembly GCF_014108245.1. NCBI lineage: Eukaryota > Metazoa > Chordata > Mammalia > Chiroptera > Vespertilionidae > Pipistrellus > Pipistrellus kuhlii. The sequence goes on from NW_023425584.1 coordinate 39,991,962, forward strand.
TTGCTATTTATCTTTTATTGGTGGCACAGCTCATTCCTCGATCAATTGTTTGTGGTTGAGAGGATAGAATACTATAGAAAAAAACAGGTCCTAATGTGTCAACTCCTTCAGTAGAAAGTATGGATAATATCTCTAAAAAGAGGCTGTATATGAGAAAGCAATGTCTGAACTTGTCATTTAAAGAAATATAGAATGAGCTTATTTAGATGAGTGAGCTTTATTGGAGAGATAGTTTGTTTTCTTGTTTAGAGAGTATGTCCATTGTTTGGTGATCTGTAAATTAATACTTTTTAAAATGCATGTGTGTGATACTGAGTAGGGTAAGCTAACTGAATTCATAGGAATAAAATATGGTGCTGAAAGATACAAAAGTGAAAGTGCCTTGTGAATGAAGCTCCTATATTCCAGAGATATGAGTTCTATTGGGATTTTAGAACCCAAAGACAAAAAAAAAAAAAAAAAAAAAAAAGTGTATTCAGATAATGTATTATTGAAGGCTGGGTTTGATTTGTTTTGTTTTTGATTGCTTGTTTGTAGTTGAAACAGATAAGGAGGAAGGAAGCCAAAATAAACATAATTTCCAATAAGAGAATTGGGGCAAAGAATATTTATCTTAAACATTCCTCCATCTATATCACAATTTCACAAATTAGTACCCGGATCATCTAAATATTTTGGAAAGATTCCAGTTGAACAGATAAAGTGAACCCAATCATGGTATTATATTTCACTTTACTGTGTAAGTAATTTTTATTATTACTTTTGTTTCATGATCTCAGTTAACTGAAATAGTTTTTCCCATGAGTACATTACATTTCAAATAAAATGGCTTGACCACTCCAAGCATTACCTCTATAATTAACAGTTACTTCTAAGAAGATTGTTACAGAATAACTATCCTCATCTGTCAATAACATCCTGCCCTTATCTATCACTTTATTTATGCATTAGACATTTACCACAACCCAAAGTACTCTCCATTTACAAAAGGCAAGCAGAGCAGAATCTCAAAGAACCTCATGTCAATCTGTTGTAATCAGCAGAATGAACTCTTGACAAGTACATGTTTGTTCAAATGCACTCTTACCCCGATGCCTTCACTAATATCTTGCAGACCAAAAGGAGCTTTGATTCATCATTGGTCTGTGACTAATTTACCATGTGTGAAAGGGCAGGAGAACAACCAACATGACTTTAATACAGCACTTCTTTAGGTAAGTGTCCCCAAGTTCATTCTCTCTTTTCATCTGTAAAAGGATCCAAACAATAAAATGTGATTATTTTGATCATGTTAATTTATTTTATTTTTTATTTTGTAAATATATTTTTATTGATTTCAGAGAGGAAGGGGGAGGGAAAGAGAAATATAAACATAAATGATGAGAGAGAATACTTGACTGTCTGCCTCCTGCATTGCCACATTGGGAATCTGAACACATGCCCTGACCCGGAGTCAAACCTTGACCTTTTAGTTTATAGGTAGATGCTCAACCACTGAGCCTTGCCAGTGGGGCGATCATGTTATTTAAGAAAATGATATAATTACAAAATTTCAAATATTAGTATATAACTTGTGTTTTCAGAATAAGAAGACAATAAATAGAAATGAAAAACTGGGAACTAGGCAAGACAATGAAAGGAAAAAATAAAAGAAAATAGAAATATTTCATAGTTGTTTCTTGAGCTTTTTAAAATAAAGATTTTACATTAGAACATATCATTTTGAAGAATAAAACAATTAGAGGAGTGATATCTTTGCCCACTGTTGAAATATGTAAGTGGAACATCTAATAGAATGTAGTTATGCATGCAGGACTCAGTCTTTTAAATCTTCCCACTCAAGTTCTAATGAAAAAAGTAAAACAAAAAACTTTTTGCAATGCCAAAAACTCTTAATAATACCAGCCTGTGTGTAGTCAGGACTATAAAGGCAATTTTGAAATCATAAACAATCTGAAAATACTTGGCCATCTCAAACTAAACAAATCATTGAAATAATTATGAAATATGTTTTTCTTTTTAAACTGAAATTCATTAGCTGCCTTCTCTCTCATCCAGGACAGAAAACCAGATTGTCTACCTATCCCATTGTTATATGAATACATTTTTTTATAATGGAAGCCCATGAAATTCTTAAAACTCCTTGATATCTTATATTCTCCATGAAAAAAAATGTTTCATTGAATATTAGGAAAAAATAACATTCCAGTTTATTCCCTCCCTCTCCCCCAGTTTATCTTGAGTTAAGAATAAAAAGCAAGCAGAGAAGAGAAAGAAAAAAAATATGAATTCCTAAACAAATCATATTTGGATGCTTGCTAGAATCTGAGAATTTGACTATTGCTGAAATAAGGACAGCCATACATTTTGTCTATTTATAAGCACTGTCTTTATATAGAGATCTTAGTAGTCCAGAAAACACACATAAGTAAAAAGGAGATCTATATGCACTAAAGAAAAAGATTATAAAAGTGATAAATGACTGCAATCACAAAATCATTTTAAAAAGATGTTGGGACTCCCATATGTAGCATCTTCGTGGATTAATGTACTAAAAGAACCACTCCATTGAGAGGAAAAAAATAAACTAAAATTGTAAAGAAGGTAATAAAGTGTGCAAGTTTATCACTGACCTAGGAATATGCAATCCCAGATGCCAAAATGAAGTGTAACAAAGAACCATTATTAGTAATCATCTATACTAATAATAGCCTAGGGCTGCCATGACCTAAACAACCAGTCACCAGGAAGTGCATGGAGCACCTCTCTCTCTGTCCCCTGAAGCCCTCAGCAAGGCTGGCAACAGGCAGGCAGGCCAGGTGGCAGGAGGTGGGGAAGGGGGACGAGTGGACCTGGGCTGGTCTAGAGGCTTAATAACCTCGCTGCTGCTGCTGTGGCAGTTGCAGATCACGCCCAGAGAGAGACTTGGAGAGAGGCAGGGCCTGATCAACAGCATCTGTGGCTATTGGTGAAGCCCGGAGAGAGAGAGAGAAAGGCAAGACTTGATCAACAACTGCCAATGAAGCTGCAGATCAGGCCCAGAGACAGGGCGGAGAGAAAGGCACCTGTCAGCTGGGCCTTTCTGGATTTCCCAGAAGAGCCAATGGCTTCTCAGGAGGCAGAGCTTTTGATGCTAACTGGCATAGAAACTGACCAATCAGAACCTAATGTGCATAAATGAAGACAGAACTTAAGGTGGGGGCTGAGGATGGGCTACAGCTGTTTGGTGTAAGGTATAAGAAAGTGGTTCAGTTTTTTAATGACAGGTTTAGCAGTATAGTGCATATGGCTGACTATCAAGTCCAGATATAGGGATTATGTATTTTTGTCTGCCAAGAGCATCTCCTCTTGCTGAAAAAGGCTCCCCAGCCCCCATTTAAGCAATCCTATCCTATATAATTTATCTATACTAATAAAAGGGTAATATACTAATTATACCAGGTCAACCAACCATCTTCCAGACATCTGGCTTTTTTCAGGAAAAGTCACGGTGGTGGAAGCTGAGAGGCAGAGATAGTTAGGGGCAATCAGGCCAGCAAGAGAAGGCAGTTGGGGGTGAGATTAGGTCGGCAGGGGGTTAGGGGTTATCAGGCCATCAGAGGAGGGCAGTTGAGGGCAACCAGGCTAGCAGGGGAGCAGTTAGGGTGATCAGGCAGGCAGAGGTGGTTAGGGACAATCAGACAGGCAGAGACAGTTAGGGGTGATCAGGCAGGCAGGCAGGTGAATGGTTAGGAGGCAGTGGTCCCAGATTGTGGGAGGGATGTCCGACTGCCAGTATAGGCCCAGATCCTCAGTGTAGGTACCTGAGGATCAGGGCCTAAACTGGCAGTCGGACATCCCCCAAGGGTATCCTCACAGCCCCAGCTCTGTCTGGAAGGTCCACTGGAAGGACGTCTGGAAGGACTTTCAGTCTAATTAGCATATTTTGGTTTTATTATTATAGCCATCAATAGGGAGTGTACATTCTTCTCCATTACTATATTCCTCCACAAATCATTTTATTTATAAGGAAGATCTAAAAAAATATTTAAAACACAGTGATTAATCCTAATTACCATTATCTCACTGACTTCTTTTTCTGTCAATTTTTTTTTACCCTTTTCTCTGCTTTAATAAAGCACTTAGATAATAAGCAAAATAAATGTGCAAATACTGAGCAGCTGTTTGGGGTATTTTTAAGCATTTTTGGACATTAGTTACACTGTAATGTGCTTATAGATTACAGTATCTTATATGTGATCTATGTCTGTATTAAAAGGATACTTGACCAAATTTACTATAAATAGTGTTACCATTCAGTTACATAAAGACAGCTGCTAAACCAACTTACAGTTCCTGTTTATTTTTAATATATTTATTTATTTATTTCAGAGAGAAAGGGAGAGGGAGAGAGAGAAGGAAATATCAATGATGAGAGAGGTTCATTAATCAGCTGCCAGCTGCCTCCTAATGGGGATCAAACCAGAAACCTGAGCATGTGCCTTGAGTGGAAATTGAACCGAGACCTCCTGGTTCATAGGTCGACGCTTGGCCTGGTTGACAGAGCCACACCAACTGGGCTGTTTTTTTCTTTCTTCTGGGAAACTGACATTAATCCAGAGAGTGCTCAGGATCATAGAGGCAGTGACTTTAATTCAGTTTAACATATTGATTCTGCCAAAGTCAGTTCTTGAATTTTGATTCAGTCATTAAAGAGAAATACAAAGAATTACACAATTCATTAATCTAGCTTGCTCTGATGTTATTAAACACACACACATACACAGACACACACACCGGAATGAAGCCCTCCTGAAACAGAATCTGAATTTCAAAATCTAATGAATAAAATCCATTTAACAAATTCCTAAATCTTTTAAAATAAGGTGTCAAAATGTACAATGTTCTCAGTGTTACTCCAACAAAATCTTTTTTAAAATAAAGAATGAAAAGGAAGGTACAGTAGATATTGGTTAGTCAATTAATAATCTTCTTTCATTAGATTTTGAATTTTTTTTCTCCAAAAGTGTCTGCTGTTTCTCCCACTCACAAGTTTGGGAGCAGTTTCTTCTCTTAGTATCAGCCATTTGTAAACCTGTTGAATAGGAGAGGGCTAGGGAAAACTCCCTATTAAATAACACGTGAAACCTATATACTTGTGACACCAATTCATGAATATGCACACTTTATATATAGCATTCCATCAACTAATGATTACACAGTTTTCACAGCATTCTTCTAACATTTGTTAGTCTTTACTCCAGGCTGGAGTGTGGTTACAGTGTAGGTTTAGTGACAGAAGGTTATAAACAGCACACAAAATACTGGATGTGATAGTGGAAATGAATTCTTGCATTAGAATTGTCAGGGAAATGGCCACTCAGAAAAAGCACATGCGGACAACCATAAGGTCCTGTGTAAGATGCTTTAGCAATGTCCCTGGTGTGGCACTAAACATATTTCCTGTGAAGTGATTCTGTGCTGACCACCAGACAGCATGCTCAGACTGAGTGCTTTGGCAGGTGACTGTTTCAGGAGAAATTTACCATAAACACTTATTAAAGGACACCATGAATTTGTTGGTTGTTTTAAAAGACCACTCTAATTCCACTTGATTTTTTAAACTTTATCTTTTTAAAATTATCTTAATGTGAGATGAATTCCCCAAAAGCTGCTTATCTAATTTGCATACCTGCTTCTCCAATGATTATAAATGAAGACACTTCTGCTTAGGCTAACTGCGGCCTCTCTAACTTTACAGGCTTGGATAAATGAGTGATTAGATACACTCCACAGCTGATAAAATTCCATGTCTGGGTTTGGACATTAAATATGCCACAGATTGTTTATTTTTCCGATCATAGCTACTAAGAGGAAAAAAACTCAGATGCGATGGCGGTGCCAAACAATGCATATCATCATTGATATTTAATAACTTATTTAAAACAGCACTGTGGCTGTCTATCTTCTTGATGCAGCAGATGTTGGGTTACACAAGAAAGAAATAAAAACCACGATTCTACACTTGGACTATTTAGCTAATTTTAAGTATAAGGATTTCCAGTAACAGATGGCACACCACTCAGTCTTAGGAAATAGAATTAAAAAAAATGTTAGTCTTGACACTGTAAATTAACAGATTGGTGAAAACTATGTACATATGGATTAATACATTCAAAATCTGTTTTTTTAAAAGGTAGGAAATTTTCACACATAGTGATATCAGAGTTAGTAGGCATATCTTTTTAATCCTTATATTAAAAAATCAATATAAACTCACGTTTTGCTAAACATGGATTACATGCTTGGATTTAGTTGAAATTAATTAAAAATATATCTGCCCATTTCTAGGGAGAAATTTACCATTTGGTAAAATGCCAGTTTTGTAACTGATCCCGATAAGAACATGTCTGGTTTCACAGTGTGTATTTCTTTTATCACAGTAAAGAAGAACTGCAGGGAGAATTTCCTTTGGCCACAGGTGCATTGTGTTCGGAAATCATTGACTCAAACGTTTTTTGCAGCAGTTTTGAGTAAGAGGTGTGTAGAACTCTGTCTAAAGCAAATGTTCATTCTTTCTGATATACGATACATCTCATTTTTATGGATGGGAAGTTTTAAAAATAACATAATAGTTTCCATTTTTAACAATTATTATCTGTAAATTGTACCTGAATTACCAACAAAGAAAAGGAACATTTGTAATTACTGGAAGGTTGATGGGATAGATTTGGAGTGGAAACACTAGTACTTAAACAATGGCAAGTTTAGTTATTTTTGGTCTTCTCTGAAAAGTAATTTCTCAGTTTAACATTATAAAGACTATAATATTTGAAAAAAAACAAATAATATACAAACTATTGTTCTTTTGTTAGATATAATCTATGTAATAGATAAATAATGCAAAATTAAAACTGTGTGATGAAGTATATTTTTTTACTGTGATTGATTTCAGAGAAGGGAGAGGGAGAGATAGAAACATCAATGATGAAAGAGAATCAATGATTGGCTGCCTTCTGCATATACCCTACTGGGCATTGAGCTTGCAACCAGGGCATGTGCCCTTGACTGGAATCAAACTTGGGACCCTTCAGTCCACAGGTTGATGCTCTATCCACTGAGCCAAACCAGCTAGGGCTGTATTTTTTGAATATACCTATATGCTATTGCATTTTATAGTAAATTGACAAAATGCCCTTGCTCCTTTAAATGACATTAAGGTGTATCAACAAACATTACATGCTCTGTATCAGGGAGTCAGGAGCAGGGCCCTACGGAGGGCTTTTCTACCTCCCCCCAGCATAGTAAGAGGACTTGTTGACATTGCAACTGAAGTGGAAGTTGAGATGATCATGGGAGATGTATAGTTATTTGGATCTGGCCAGATGCTCTTTTCCATGCAGATGTGAGTACTCTTCTGAACACTCCACCAACTGTAACTTGTCTAAAAAATTATTTGAAATTGGGTAAAATTATTATATATAAATGGGAAATAATAGTACCTACCTCAGTAATAAGGGTTCAATACATAATCACCATTATTATTTTAACCTACTACTGCTACCATTAAATAAAACTTTTCAAAATAAAAATACAACCCATTATTATCTTTTAGTTTTAATAGTAAAGAAATTATATTTTTATGTAGCAAAATGCAATCTTTTTACTAAGACTATAATACTGAAGATTATGAGGTTGGAACTGAGACATTTTTTGACAAGTCTATGTTTATCTCATCTGCATATTTAATCAATGAGAACTTTTCAGTTTTCTGCAATATATAGCTCAAATCCAAATCTACTGCCACATTTCAAGTTCAATTTATAGTCATCTATTTTCTTTTGATCTAATGTAATTTATCCTCTAAGTTTCAGCGTAAATAATCTTTTGAAAGCATGAAATCTATTAAAGTAACTCCCCTGTGAAAAACTTCCACAGTTTCTAATTATTCTTATGTTGGAGACAGCATTTCTATGGTGCCTTAGACATATAACAAAATCATCAAATACCTCTACATTCACTCCCTTAATTTTTTGAATGAATAATTTTATCTTGTGTCATAGAAGCATTTGTCCAGTTAGTCCACCGATAAATTTATTTATACTTATGTGTATAGATAACATGTAGATAACATAAACTTTAAAAGTTTATAAAGTTTATACTGATATAAATGTACATGTATGATTTAAATGTATACATATATGAATATGTAAAATTCTATTTGACAAATAGTTTTGTTTTTAAGATATTTAAAAGTTTGCAAGGTTGCTTTATAAAGTTATAATTGCAGGACATACAGAAAGAGCAAGGTGTATGCTTGTGTTCAACACATACTGCTTATTATGTGCAGCTTTACACTGAATCTCTGTGTCCCTCCTGAAATTCTTATGTAAAGTAGTGGTAGGTGAAGAAGGCCCCTTGAGAGGTAATTGGATCATGAGGATGGAGGCGCCACAAATGGGATCAGCAGCCTTACAAGAAGAAGCCAGAGAGTTGCATTCTCCTTTCCACCACACAGAAGAAGGAGGCTAGGAAAAAAGGTCCTCACTAAGAGCCCGCCATTGGGCACCTTGATCTCCCTCTTCCGATCTCCAAAACTGTACTAAATGGGTATTTGTATGACATGGGTATTCGCTGTTTACGTCACCCTATGGTAATCTGTTATATGTAGCAGCCCAATCTGAGACATGTATAAACAGCTTGATTTTCATTATACCGGTAAATGTATGGAACTTACATTTGAATACAAATAGAATGTAAATGGTGTCCATTATATACAAAAAGAGTGTAGGAATACATGTGAATATATATACATACATATGTATGTATTTTTATTATTTCTTAGTAACTCTTTCTTTCTAGGATCAAATTTTACCAGCCCATTTCTCATGTAATGTTTTAATATAGCAATTACTAGTTACTCTACTGTGTTGTAATTTGACACTTATAATCCAGTCATTTGATTATCTATCCCACTAGATTGTAAATTCCATAATGCCAACTGAAAAATGTCTGCTCTTGCCAATGCAGTCTCAGTGACTGACAATTTGTAGTCAATAAATACTTGGATGGATAAAGGATTACATAAATACTGAATGAATGGCATATGTTTCAAGTGATAAACTAGTTCACGTTCATTAACTAACTGGCAGTAACTGACCTCCTGATCTCTGGAGTTAGAGTGTAGAGAAAAATTATCATCATATATTCATTAGCCCTGTACTTTAATCAATTAAGCTATCTTATAAAACACCATTCTTTCCGCTATTAAATGCAGAAGTGCTTTTATCTACTAAGGAATTGGACAATAGACAAATCTTAGTTTGGTGCTTCTTCTACATTTATCTTTTTTTTTCCAGATAGTTTCCATATATTGATACCAAAGAAAAATTACATTACGTTAGTATACACAGACTATCACACAGATAAGTGAATAATGTTGAGAATTCTTGTAAAATACATTTATTTCAAGACCTTCTAATGAAATTTGTATGCAAAAAGCTGCATAGGAGCCTGATAACGTTGTTTTATATTTGAAATTCGATTTGCAACTCCTGTTACTAAAGAGGCAATTTATTTGTATAATTAATCATTAGAATCTTCCCAAAGGATTTATTTTTTTATAGAAAAAAACCTTTTGTGGTTTGCAAGTAATGAAATCGCTTCATCAAGGCTCTGTAGTGATTGATTGTCTTAGCTACGGACGTATTCCTTAACCCTTATCTAAACAACCCACTGATTTCTCTCAGGTATGTAGTATCTCAAGTATAGCTTTACATTATTTACTACTAGTATCTCTCAAGCATAGCTTTACATTATTTACTGCTAAGTTACTCCTTAATAGCAAGCTATTGTTTTCATATTAAAAATGCATATGTACACACCTGCGAGTACAAATATTAGCCTTTAACATTATATTTCTATGCTCTAAAGAGTAACATTATGAAACAATTTACATCTTAAATAAGCACTTGCTAAATAGTTCTTTTACAAAGACTTCAGAATTTTACAGTTACCTTTATGGGTATAAAGGCTGAGCGTAGAGAGAGGTGTGTGTTTACTCTGTTTAATAAGTATTTTGCATTCTGCTCAGTTTTACATCTCTCCCTGAGTTCCCTTGAGGCCCTGCCTGGTTTTAGTGTCTGCTCTGTAATTTTTATCTCCTGTTATTTTTTCCTGTCCAGTCATCTCCACTGCAGTGGCCTCCTAGGTGTATCCCTAATATGTCAAGCACACTCCCACCATAAGGTCTTTGTGCTTGCTCTGTTCTTTGCCTGAAACACAGTCTCAAAAAAGAGGCATAGGCCCCTTGTGTTGCCTCTTTCAGTATACAGTTCAAATATGACCTTTCAAGGAAGTCAGCCTTGACAACCTTATATACAAAAATCTCTGTGCCTACACTTGTATGCTCGTGCGCGTGTGTGTGCACGCACACACACACACACACACACACACACACTCACTCACATTTACTTTTCCCTCATTTGTCTCTAAGCCACTTTTAACAAATAGCAAGCATTTGTCTATGAGCTTATTTCTTTGTGTTCACTCCTAGAATATAAATTCCATGAGAGAAGATACTATTTGCTGTTTTGTTTACTGCTACATGCCTGATGCAAAAGAGTAGACTAGCTCATAGATGTCACATAATATTTAATGAATTTAAAAAAATGGGACATAGTATGGTGTGCTCATTCTTTACTCTGACGGTCAATAACCGAAATATGAGTATGGGATTGTAAACAGATACTAGTCATCAGAAAGCCTGGGTGTCCTGAGAGTCTATCAACACTGGATAGATCTTAGATTTTGGAATCTTCCCCTCAGCCATCTCAGCTACAATGAAAAAAGTGCATTGCCAGCTGCTGGGTAGCATGTTCTGACAACAGTTTCAGATAAAAGACTCCTCAGTAATAGGAGAAAATTTCCCCCATGTTTGATCTGGGCCTGGATCCATTGCTCTGGCTGATTCTCAGCTGGACTCCTTCATTAAAATAGGCAGATCAACTAAAGTCAGGCAAACTTGCCTAATAAGTGAGGCCATCTTTAAAAATTGCCACCTTGGGGTGAGGATGGGTTTGTGAATTACTTTCCAGTTATCACATGTGTCATGAAAATCTTTGGGTATCCTCTATCATCAGTCTCTAGGGGACATTATTAAACATAGTAGAAGAGCAGCTACTTTGCTCTAAAATACAATGCTTAACTCTGTAAAGATCTATCTAATTTTGAGAATGTCTCCAACCTACTCTGTACTAATCATAACATTTAAGTATCTCTACTTAGGTGTAATGTAGACCTAAGTGTAACGTAGATATTGCCATTGCCATGGGGATAAACAAGTCTTTATAGCCCCTGAGAATAATTTAAGATGAACATAAGATTGCTAGACTTGCTGTCAATAAGTCCACTGTATCTGCAGAAAAGTCCCATCCAGTCATGTTCAGTCCCACTTCAGTTAAAAGTATTTCTCTTCACACTCTGAAACTTCAGTCTTCCAAACGTCTGGCCTCTGGCAACAGGTGCTTCCACCATCCTGAGCTGTTGAATGACAGCTAGCTTTTCCATAATGGTGATTTGGAAGAGGGTGAGAGTGTTCACACACTCACAAACAGTTCTACCTCTGATGCTCTTGCATGCTGCTACCTGGGCCTTGTTACACTGAGGACTCCATGGATGCTCTTCTCCATCCAACCCTACTCAAGCCTCTGCTCCAATCTTTCCTTTTCTTCTCTGATTTTCAGGACAATTCTTACCTAATGAAATTTTTTTATAATGTTTAATTTCTAAGAATTCTAAAAATTTCTGTTTCATAGCAGCTTCTTTTCTTTTATGTATAATATGTTATGGATTCAAAGTCAGTATGAAAAGGAAGAAAAAGTATTCAAATGACAACGTTTCGGTCTTTGATTACATTAAGCCATTGAACTGACGACCCTGGGGCCACTAACTCCAGGCATGTATTATCTGATTATTAAAAGCCCTTATAATTTCAACTAAAAGTAAAAATTAGCTGAACTGTATACTCTCTTTATCTTACTTACACCAGAGAAGCCAGATAGTACATGATAGATTTTGATACTACCCAGAACAAATCCCTACTTAAGATTTTTTCCCATCGTTTTTGCTAGTTATTGCAACATTAGCTCATAGATAATAAAAGAGAAGGTATACAAATATACTTATTTTAAACCTAATCTTTGAATTTTGGCAATGGGATTGGAATTATGTTTCAATTTAGGTAAATGCAGATTTAAGCAATTGTCATTCCTGAGAGATTGAATGAAAAAGAGTTGGTTGGACACTAGAAGTGGGCAGTGTTTTTAGATGAGAGAAAAGTCTAGAAAATAATTAACCATCAAACACGTTATCTCTTGAAACACCAGTTTATTATGTTTGTGTTTGTGGGTTGTAGTTTTCTGAATTCTAATTCGAAAAACAGTATTCAAGTAAATTATGCAAAACAGTAGAATACCAAATTTGCAGAAAATATGGGACACTCACATGTAGCATAAATGTCACCATGGGTTAGGGAAATCGTTGGCAACAAACTTAATGCTGGGATATTAGGGAGAATTCAAATAGTACCTAATTCCTTGCATCTCCTTCACTAATTAGGAGATGCATGGTTGCTTAAGGAATAAAATCCAGTACAATGGAAGTCAGACCAAAAGAACAATTTAGGATGAGATCAAAGTTTCGGTGCTGGACCATATTGGAGCAGATGAGAAAAACAGAGAACCATATTGGGACTAATGGGTTCCAGCAGTATGCAGAATCATGCTTGGGATTTTTTCTTTCTAAGTGGAAGTGACCAAAGGCAACTCATAAACCAGGCAAGAATGTCTCAAACAGTGATTCTTGGTAAGGAAACCTACCCACAGACTGCAATGGATAGAAAAAACATCTGAGCAACATCTACTCTGTCAGACTTGGCCTGGAAACATGCTGTGTATAACTGCAAGTCAGTCCATAAGTGGATCCTTCCAGATGTGAAAGGTAAGAGCGACGCAGGATGTATCAACCTATTTTCTAGCTCAAATTCGCACATCCTCGCATACTGTTTCTTCTCAAAGTATTCCTTCAGAAGAAAACATATTCTCTTCTAATATGATCACTATCTACACTAGGATGATTCAGTATTCTGTTTTTAAAGCATACTTGTAAAAGCAGTTCAAGATAATCAATTAAATACTTAAAAATAGAAAACTGGGAGTAGTTATGAAAACAATCCTGAACTTAAAAGGATGAAATAGAAGGTGTAATCTAAGTGAGTGTATAAGTAGGGAAAAGTGTATTTGTACTGCATACCTATTGTTGAGGGGAAAAAATAAACTTGTGACTTTTCCCCCCTGTTCAAATAGACTTCCATTTAAAAACTCAAAATTCCTTTATATTCCTGAACTGAATGGTAAATGCTTTTTATGAGAGAATTCTTTTATTCAAAAATATAGTATTATTTGATATTCTGAAATTTCCCTTATGCTTTTAGACAGATACCAGGCATACTAAAATACTTGCATTTTAAAATAACTGACATTAAAGAAATCAGCACAGATTGCATATCTAAAATGCATCCTCATTATTTTTGCTATGAACAGAATCTGCTTTATAAACTTAGAGGCAGTTTCTTTCGGGCAATTATCCTGAATGCACACAGTAAACTGCATTCACTTTCCACTTATGCTGCAAATAGTCAATACAGAACTACAGTATAACAACATAATCCCCACACCTTAGTGCCCTTCAGTCTCTTCTGTTTAGATTTTCTTAGGCCAAAATGATGTATATGTTTTATGTGAAAATTGAGGGCGCAATAACAAAAAACTCTTTTTGATGTTTTCTTTTATTTTTATGGAAAAAATCACTAAGTACTAGAATCCTCTTACTTACAAACAGGTCACATTCCGAACAGCCCATTTTAAAGTCAGGTGGGAGAAAATCAGAAAGCATGTTCTTACAGAAATAGCAGAGAAGCATCATAGCTGAACTGAGAATTTAAAATCATGAAATGCCTGGCCTACCAGGACTTATCACCAGAAATGCACAATTTCTCTGGAGAGCAAGGTTTTCTCTGTCTGCCCCTCTATGTATAGACTTCATTGTGCACTCCTGCTTCCTCTCATCACTAAGGTGGAGGAGCAAGATTGGGAGATAGACTCATAAGTAGGCTTTTATCTTCTAGTAGATTCACGGCATAGATTGTTTCAGCAGATGATAGGTAAAATCAACTCTCATAAGGCTTAAAATCTACTCAATTGAGACTGAAAATAAATAAATGTAGATATAAAAAGTTAACAGATCATAATAGAAATAGATCGGGGTGATATGGCATCTAGCAGTGAGGAAAGAACTTTCTCAGAGGATGATATATAACCTTGAAACCATAGGACAAGAAGGACTTGACTAAGTAGAGATGAAAGAAGTGTATTGGTAAAACTTAAAGACTGGTGACTTAATTCTAGGTATAAGTGGTGAAGAGTATAATACCACAAAGAGCCCATTCTGTATAAATTTGCAAGCAGGATATGGGATTTGGATTTTATTCTAAGTGCCCTGTGATGCAAGTAAGGGCTTTAAGGTGAATAATGCTAAGCTGACTATTTGAGAAGATCATACTTTGGTTTTAAAGGTATCCAGTTTTGAATGCTTATTAGATTTCAAGTGAGGATACTATACATGAATGACCAAAGGAGAAGTTGCTGTACAGATAGTATTGGCAGTCATGATAGAAGTTGAGGTCAATAAGAAAGTAAATGTAGAGAAAAATGTTTTCAGAAACAGATACTTGGGACATTCTAAAATTTCACATTTTGAAGATAAATGTAAGTTTTGCAAGTAAGATAGAAAATGATATTGGTACAAAGAAAACAATATTTTGGAATAAAAGCCAAGAAGACATATAACGGTGCCATTTGCTATGCTGAGTCAAGACTAACAATTGGCAACTTGTGTGACCTAGAGAAGGACATTTTAAGGGAGGGAGTATTAGAATTAAAATAATTCTTGAAGATGATTCATCAGGAAATCAGAAGAGATATTGACTAGAGACATCTCTTTTGAAGCATTTTGCTCTACCTGAAATAGAAGAGAAGAATCTAGGAAAGATAAACAGATAAAAAATTTTAAAAGACAATTTTTTATTTTAGTTTATAATAGTAACAATTTGTGGTCCAGAGAACTATCTGTGAGACGATCATAGAGAATGCAGGGACAGAAGGGGAGGAAAGTTAAAGTCCATGAGATGGTAAGTGAGGGAGGAAGTTGTCCCTGCCTTTTATCCTTCCCAGGATCACCATAGGGGTTGACACTGGGGATGCTGAAGAGTGACAGTGAGCTGAGCTCCTAGTCAGACACTCAATTACAGGGTTGATGCTCAAAACTCTACAATGTATTCAATGTGTTAGATGATTTTGCCAAAAGGTAAGCTAATGCAATTCAATATTCTGAGCATGTTTAAGGTAGGCTAGGCTAAGTTATGATATTTGGTAGATTGGGGATATTTAATACATTTTTTACTTATGTATGCTATTTTCAACTTATAGAGACATAACCCTAGCAGTAAGCCAAAATGCATCTGTAAAATGTCTCATAAATAAAAAAGGCCTCTAGTAAGAATAAAATAATAATAATAACATAAGCAAATAGGAAAGCAATAAAATACTACCTCTAAAAAGTAATATAAGCTAAAATTATTTTTAAAAGGCTAAGGAAGATTTAAAATCAAATCTATAAATAACAATTTTATTCACTATTGGGAAAACACTTAAATTGCATTAATTGGAAAACTTTCTGGTCACTACACTGAAACAATAAAGCATCTCATTTTGTAGATATGTTAATTAAAATATTATAGACAATTAGCATATTGAAAAGTAGCTGACATAGCCAATGACATTAGTAGCATCTAGTTGAACATATGATTAAGGTCAATAATCCCCAAGTATAAATATGATGAGTCATGAAGTGGCCTTCTCATGGGCTTAGCAAGTACACTAATTTTGACCTACCACTGAACCTCCAGCATATCCTTAATGATCAGTTTAAATACTTCTAAAATTATGCAGAGTTAATTAGTCTTTAATAACTATTTTCAGAGTAACAGGTCATTGCACCAATTTTGGATGATTAGCTTAAGGAAATAACACCTTTGAGAATAACAGCATAGTGATTTTATAAATGGATAAATGTAGATTTTATTCAGAAGCCTGATGAGAAATAGCTTCATATGATATTTTCTTTAGGTATTGGATACATTTTTTAAGTAGATACTATTATCCTATTACCTTTTCATGCTTTTTTTTAAGTGTTAAGCTTCTAGTGGTATTGTTTATGACAATTTAAGTATATTCTGATATCCAACATCCCAAAGGACCATTTTCAGAAAGTCCTCCAAACTGTTTCAAGAAGAAACTATCTTGTTTTTATTTTTTCTTCTTTTTTTCTTTTCCATGATGTTTCTGAAATGGTGTGGTTAAATCAGCTGTGGTTGAAAAGAAATAAGGGATGCCTTCCACAACTAACATCTGACTTTAAATATTTTAACTCTAGAAATAGTGTCCAGAATCTTAGTTGAAAGTTCAACTTCACTCAGCATAATTGAACTTCCTTTTTGCTTCTCTCATTCTCCCCAAGACTGAAGGTAACTTATAATTTATATAATTTATCTGATTTTTTAAAAATTTAATTTATAATTTATCTGATTTTTTTAAATTGTTGTTTCATAATTTATTGTTTTAATTCATAAAAATATAATTTCTCTCGCTCAGCAGGTATGGCTCAATGGATTGAGTGTTGTCCCATGCACCAAGAGGTCACCAGTTGGTTTCATGCATGTGTTACAAGCTATTGTAGATCCTCAGCAAATTGATGTTTCTATTTTTTCCTCTCCCTTCTCTCTCTAAAGTGAATAAAACATATTTAAATATATATAATCTATTAAGTGTACCGTATTTATTTTATAAAATAAACATATATAATCAAGGTCAATTAGCTATTGCTAATTTATTTATATTTTTATATTCTAATTCTTTTCTCATTTTACAAAAATATTTACACTTAGGTTCTATATTAGCTCTAGTGCTTCTTGTAATAAAGTACCACAAACGGGTTGACTAAAGAACAACAGAAAATGTTTTCCTCACAATTCTGAACATTAGAAATCCAAAACAGTGCCCACAGGGCCGTGCTCCATCTGAAAACTGTAGGGGAGACTATGTCTTTGCTTCTACCTAACTTGTTTCTCTTCCTCTATCCTTTTCAACATCCTGTAGCTTTCCTAGTAAAGTCTTAAAGCTACTGTGTATAAGGTCTTATTTCTCCTGTGATGTCCCCCCACCACCTCAGAGAAATCTTTAACCACCAAATGTTAGCTTTGGTCTTATATTTGGAAAAAGACTCAAAGCCAGGTTTCAGAGCTCTATAACAAATCAATTTTCTATAGTAAATTAATCCCATTTGCAAATGATTTTTAAAATGTACGTTATGCAAAACAAATCTCAGCTACCGGAATAACGTGGATTTTGGTTGCTAGGCCACAGCTGGATGAGAAATTCCACTCAGAGTCCTAGATTCGAGGGACAACATGGACTGCAGCTCAGATTAAGGATTCTGCGGAAGCATAACACACCATGAAAGAAATAAAAAACATATTAGGGACCCCTGGGCATTACTGGAAGGTTTCTACTGCCTTTTTAGGTCTGATTCTCTTCAGCTGGAGATCTCATTTGTAAAGAATCCTTTATTTAAACATAATAAATGTACCATTAAATTAGGGAAAGCCCTACATGGTTTCCCCTAATACAGTCCTGTGTAAGGAATCGTTCTTATGAAATATTTTGATGCCCTAGCTGCCTTGGCTCAGTGGATAGAGCGTCAACCTGCGGACTGAAGTGTCCCAGGTTTGATTCCGGGTACATGCTGGCATGATCCCCAGTGGGGGGCATGCAGGAGGCAGCCAATCAATGATTTTTCTCTTATCATTAATGTTTCTATCTCTCTCTCCTTTTTCCTTCCTCTCTGAAATCAATAAAGAAATATATGTTTAAAAAATAAATTTTTTGAAACCATTTTTTGACTTACCATCTTAAACTTCAAATTGAATAAAGAAATAATATAGATCTGTTCATAGACTATGCAGGCTTTTTTTTCTTCATATAATAGAAATTCAGTAAGCATTTGCACTAACATAGCTTTAGGATTACCCATGTCTTCAAGTAAGGGGGCGGGGGGGGGAGGAAATGCAACTTATTAATTCTATAGCTCTCTGGAAAATCCACTATTTTCATAAATAAATATTGTATTAAAACCCCCATTCTTAAAATAAAAGTTCAAATGCTCCATTTCTTTGAAATAAAAGTTTACTATAAATTCTTGTAAGGAGAGACATTTCTACTACAATGTGACAAAAGGATCGCTCGTGCAAGTTGACTTACAAAGGACCTTTGTTGGCCCTTTGAGGAAATTTCCTAAACAATTCTCTCTCTCATTTCAGTTATGATACATTGCATGGCTGCTCTGTGAGGACGTGCTTCCTAAGGCCCAAATTCGACAGCAGCAAATAGGTGTGCTAGCACATCAGATAATGTGCGGCATCCTACACCTCCCACATAAAAATGTACCATCTCAACACAATGAATTGATTTTTAAATATTTGTGCAAAATTTTATCTCAAAGCCTAACAAATAAACCATATGAGACGGTGAGTGATGAATATTTATGTGTAGGTCTTTGCAGAGCAGAGAATATTTCACACACAGTTACCATGGCTCCCGCTCTGCCAGGTATTGATGCTGTTAATACTGTTCTTCTGCTATATCATCATCCTCTTCCACACCTGCTTCCTCCACTCCATCACTGTCACCTTGAATCTGTTCAGCACAGTTATTGTCATATTATGGAATGTCTTTTTTTTTTCATGAAGTAGAATAAAAATTACGAGCCAGACTCTCATTGAAAGCATAAGAATACTCCAACTCTTAATCATCAACAACTTTAACACAGAGAAACACATAATAGCATTCCATTTTCAGGAATTACAGGAACACAAAAGCAGTTTTGAAAGGGTGTTCTACTTGTCATTTCTATTGTTTAATGATTTTTGTAGTGTCAGTCTCTCTTTGCTGTCAATCTCCCTGCCCTTTCCCCTGCTCCCTGCAGTGCTATTATTTCTGGTCTATGGAAAAAGTAGGAATTGGAATTATCTGAATCGACTTCATTTTCTGCTTTCACTAACACCTCAGTTGAGAAATAAGTTTAAAGAGATATTCTATTGTACAGCAAATAACCTGTCAACATCTGAGAATTTGGATATCTTTCAAGAATTTTGGTATGGAATATCCAGGGTTAGAATCACATATTTGAGCACATTAATATTCTTAAAATAAGAAACACCTTTCTGTGGGCTTTCCCTTTACATTTGTTGTTCTCCTCAACCTTGCATTTCTTTAGAGACTGACTTCTCATCATGTGTTTAATACATTTTCATTCCTCCTAAATGTGTAAGTTCCATAGATCATAAAATACCTCTTTCCAAACAGAGATGGACAGAGCCCGGTGCTCCCTTTTAGGTTTATTCATGTTTTAGACTGTTTGACCTCTGTCTGTACAATTTCAACTTGAAAGTTATTAGGGCAATGCTTTATTGCTTAACACATTTCAGCAAGTGCTAACGCTCGTCCGCTGATACTCCAGCGCATCTGCGCAACTTTCTAAACCAGTTTCACAAAGCTGAAGAAAGTTCCTCCTTTAAAAAGTTGCTTCTTTCTCTATTTCTTGACTTCCTCCAAAAGTCTGACTCCTCATCTTCTGCGGCACTTTCTGTCTGTGCCACATCATAGGATACACATCTGCCTGATCAAGAGCTTGGTCTGAATTTAGAACATCAAGTCTGTCTTCCTCTTCATAGTCTGAGAAACCAAACTAAAATGATGTCCTGTAACTATGGCCTGTGAGTTGTATCAGTCTGCCAGCATGGATTGCCAATTGTTTTGTAATTGTGGAGGAGCCTTGAGGGATTTGGGGAGATGAGGAGTTCCAAGATTAGGGCCGTCCAAGTAGCTTCAATGTGCCTGCCTGTCAAGTACAAGCTAATGTTGAGCATCCCAGAGAGGCAAGGCGCTTTGTCCTGATGCTGGTACTTCTCCACCACCCTCTTACCTTCCATAATGCATTTCTCTAAATAAATCTCATGTGTATATAAGCCTGCCTTGATGACTATTTCTCAGAAGTTCCAAACTGGATGCCAAATTTATGTACAATACCATTTTCTCAGAATCTTTGCTGTTGCTACAATATTGCAATGTACCAAAATAAAAATAAATGATGACAAAATAGGGTTTATGTCAAGAATGCAAGAAACCTACCATTTCAGCAACAAAGAGTTACAGTATGCTTGTATCAATAGATGCTGAAAATGCATTTGATAAAACTTTGAAGCCATTTCTAATACAGACATAGAATCAAAAGAGGTCATATAAATATAATAAAATCCATTTACTCAAAGACAACAGTAAAGTTTATTCTGAATAGCAAAGCACTGAAAGGAATCCTATTAAAAATATAAACAAGTCTTGGTTGTCTATTATGTCTATTAATATGTGTGTGTGCCTCAGAACTGGTTGATAGGAGATATCTACGAAGTTAGCTAAGTGATTATAATATATATTATGGGCTTTTGGTATGACATGGTAATTGGGTAGGTTATCATCATCCTTACCTTCTTCTTGAAGTCATGTGAAGCATTAAGAAAAATAAAGAGAACTGCACTCTCCATGCTCATTGAAACTTGCAGTTAGATGTGATTTTCAGCTTCTAGACTGTGAAGGTTACTGAAATCCATGAGTCTGTGCAGGTGTCATGCAAGAATAAGTGTGAAGGTTATTTAGTTGGCCCAGAGGTGGCAGATTGCAGGATGTACTGCAAAAATATACTTCCCACAGATAAAGAAATCATCCTGGGGGGTAAACACTATATCTCTTGTTCCCAATAACCAGATGTGTAACTCTAATGGATTGCAACCAAATAGATTACGTTCACAGAGAGATGGAGAGAAGAGGCATGGGGAGTGGAGAGCATCAAGGGACCTCAGCAGATAAGGATTTCCAGTGTCAAAAGAGTGCATGTCCTGAATTTAGTATGCTTACCAGGAATTGAAGAATTCTATTTTGCAGTGGCTTTTGATAAAACTGAGAAGTTCGAGGTTGTCAGCAAAAGTTTTCTAGGTTTCACTTTGCACAAGGAAACACCAAAGATAGATATTGAAAGAGCGCACAGAGAATATTTGTTTGTAGGAAGCTCTCCTGAGGTCAGAAGAATAATTATGTTGGACTTTGACCTCTCCATTTACAACAGGAAATAACTGCAAACAAATCCTGTATAATAAAAGGCTACTATGCAAATCAACCAAATGGTGGAAGGACTGGTTGCTATGATGCACACTGACCATCGGGGGCATATGCTCAACACAGGAGCTGCCCCTGATGGTCAGTGGGTGAGCGCAGTGGCAGAGGCAGGGACTTCTTGCACCTCTGTGGTAGCACTAATGTCTGGAGAAACTTTAAGAGGGAGTTCCAATTTGAATATTTCCTTTAGTGATGCCTTTTTGCATTTAGGTGGAAATGTTAAGTGAAAAGTTATATATATTTGTAAGTGATTATTTTTTCAACTGTTTGAATTCTCAGACACTTGTTTCCGAAAAGATGGTGAGACATATTATGTTTCTCTTTGAGAAACCACAATATTTTTAAATGATAGCTCTACTATTAATTGAACTCTAAACATAATTCAACCCTAATTAAAATCCTAGGGGGCTTTTAATGGAATTTTAAAAGTCTGTCCCAAACCTAATACATAAAGAAAAATGTGTAAAAATGGCCAAGACATTCCAAAATAATAAAATGAGAATTCTTATCATAACAGATATCAAAATGTTATAAAATTATACTTTTTACTCTGATGATACAAATTACACTCTAAGATTGGTACAGATGATCAAAAAGTGATTGCATTGTAATGTTCAAAGAATGTGAATTTTGAGAGAATCAGGCTATGAGCAGTCTAAGCAATTAATCTTTTTTTCTGAAACCATTTATTTCTCTTTGTATGATAAAACTGCCTTCTCTGGGAAAATCCTCAAAATACCTAGCTTCCTGGCAAATATACAATCTTGTTTTGGCTGATGCTACATGCTGCATGGAGGGCATACCACTACCATTGTGTTAGGTCTCTCACTGCAAGAGCTACTGGCATTGGACATGAATTTTGTAGTCCCTCAGTGTTGCAGCTTCCCAATACTGGGTATCAACACATACAGAATTGATTCCAAATGATGTGTGACACATCTGCTTCATGGTTCATTTTTGGTCTCCAGATTATATCTTTTGGTTAGAAGATATTAGTAATTTGGCCTACTTGTCTCATTATCTGGTCCTTTCGGCAGTACATTTTCCCAGAAATTCCCAAATTGTGGTCTGTACATACAACTCTTAAGTAAACTATATACTATTTTAAATATCACATTCATTAATTTTTAAATTTTTTGAGGAAATATCTGTGTTCAGACTACCTTGTCAATGGCGTTTTCCCCATATCTATCTAATAAATGGGAAACATGCTGATTGACTATACCTTCATGATGCTCACCAGCCAATCAGGAGTGAGTATGCAAATTAATCCGACAAAGAGAATGGATTAATTTGCATATGCAGGCACCCAGCCTCTGGGGATGACAACAACACAGGCATTCAGCACCACTCCAGCTGCTCTGGGCCTCTGAGCAGTGTGGGAAGGCAGAAAGGCAGCTCTGGCCAGATCAAAAGCGATGCCAGTAGCCAGGGGACCTAAGGCCCATTCTTGCACCAATCTTCACTCATGTATCAGGCCACCATTGTGTTTGGGTATATATATATATAAAATTTATTTTTAAGTTTTATTTAATATATTTTATTGATTTTTTGGAGAGAGGAAGAGAGAGGGACAAAGAGTTAGAAACATTGATGAGAGAGAAACATCTATCAGCTGCCTTGACTGGAATCGAACCTGGGACCTTTCAATCTGAAGGCTGATGCTCTATCCACTGAGTCAAATTGGTTTCGGCTGATTTTTTGTATGCTACTTTGATTCCTTTGAAATAAAGTGTGCAACTTACATAGATAAATAAATTGATGAATTATCTTTGATATTAGTTTTTTATAAATATTAGGACTCTTAAAAATTAATCTTTTATTATGGATCATAACATGTGTACAGAAATATACATAAGTTTAATGACCATAAAATAAACTAGCATAACTCACAGTCTATAGCACTGCAAGCACTCCAGAATCCCTAAGTTCCTATGGCCCCCTTTCAAATCATGATCTCCTAACATTTCCCTGGGTTTTATTATAAACACTTTCTGCAATTATTTATGCTATCAACTCCCTTTGTATCTCTAGCTA
The DNA here is from genome assembly GCF_014108245.1 of Pipistrellus kuhlii. Taxonomy (NCBI): domain Eukaryota; kingdom Metazoa; phylum Chordata; class Mammalia; order Chiroptera; family Vespertilionidae; genus Pipistrellus; species Pipistrellus kuhlii. Next base: position 40,015,379 of record NW_023425584.1, read on the forward strand.
TGATTGGGGAGTGGCAATTTCTGAACTTTGTATCAGTGCAAATGCACACTGCATTTCTTGTAATGTGGATCTGCTAAAGAAGATCCCTGTGAACTTCTGATCATCTAGAAAATAAATTTAATTTGTCTGTATTTTTTAGTTATATTCTTTCATGTTACACAATTCTAAATTCTTGTGTTTTTTTGTGTGTTTTTTTTCATTGTTCAGTTGAGAACAAAAGTCCTTTCTAATTTCAATATCCAAAGTAGAAAGAAGTCCTCTCTGGGATTTTGGATATGTTAATGAGAAAATTGAGACTTTTCCTTCACCAGGCCTGAGGAGTTCCAAATATCTATTTTAACATCACCCAACCAAACGCCCTCTTTGGAGAACAGTGGGAGTTTTCTCCCTGTTTTTCAGAATGATTGCCAGGGTTTGGTCTCCTTCCTGGCATAGTGCCTCCGCTAGTCCTCTCCCAGCCTCCAGAGCCCTTGGACTCTAGAGTGCAGTACTGAGGAGACGGTGGGCCCCTAGAGCACCTTCTCTCAGCACCCCTACCTCTCTCTCAGTCTTTGCTTTGCTTTTTCTGAAAGCCTGGAGTTTCTCTGATAGATTTTTCTCTGCTCTGCTGTTCTGCCCAGGTGTATCTGAGCCTGGCTACCCTGAATTTGATGGATAGAGCTTCCTAACTCAGGGGACCACTCAGTAGCTCTCCTTCTCTGCTCCAGCTTTTGCTTTGTTTCCACTGAACATTTTGTAAGCATCTATGATAAAGAGTCAGCAAGTGGGTCTGGATTCACTTTGTGTATGAGATTATTTGGGATTTGAACCTGTATGCCATTCCAGGAGCAGATAGTAAAAGTTCCTTAAAAGTTCTTCTGCTCTCACCTTCCTTCATCAGAGTGACCTCCAGTAGTCTAACCATTATCCAACCATTTCTATAGGAAGCTCCACCATGAAGAGCTTGTCACTTTTTGGAATATATTCCCTTTAGCTTTCTTTGAGTCCTCAAATTTCTCATCATCTTTAAGAAAAATACAATTTTTTAGCTTGAAGATTGTTTTGTTTGTTAGTGTGAACACATGGTCTTTTTGCAAATCTCCATAGTTAAACTGGAAGCAGAACATGTTCTCAGTTATTTATTTTAAATTTAGTTTATTTGTTGTTATGTTTGTACCTTTACAATGTTTTTAGAATGCACTAGACAGAGTCAACTCTAAGTGAGCTACATATATTCATAATATAAAAATGGAAATGCTTCTTGAAGGTATTTGTTATCGCAAACATTTTAGCAAAGCGATGAGTAGGAAAAATGATAGTCCTCTCAGAACAGCAGTAGGCTGTCTTCACCGTCAAGCACTGCCATCACAATGGTCTTTTCCAACCACAATAAAATATATTTGGGGAGAGATAAATGATCTCTCTACACTGAGTCCCAAGGAGACATCTGCTTTTATTTTGAGATCATACAGAAAAGGCAAAGGTTGTATTCTGCCTCTATAGGATATTTTTATATTATCCTATCTCTTATTATCTCATCTTAATTTCTAATTAGCCTCACCTAGACTTTTTTATTAAGCTCCTTTCTAGTTTACCTTGTTTCATTGTCTTCTTTATTGGATATCCTTCCATAAACATATTGAACAACTAAAAACACTACTTCCATCATATTAATTTTCTTAAAGAAATGAATGCCAATAAAATGCCAACCACATCACAAAAATGCCAATGTGAATAATATTATCATTAACATTATTTTATAGGTAAAGAGTTCACATAGAGACATAAGAACTTGTCCACTGCCAAAAAGCTCATAAGATACTAAGTTCATTTTTTACTTCTCTCTAAAACCTTTAAATTTAACCAATGAACTATTTTTCCCCATTGATAGAAATACTAAGAGAATTTAAACTCTATGTCTAATTAAATTTTTAAAGGAAATGGTAAAGGTTGCCTTCACTTCATTTCCTTCATTATAGAAACCTAACTTTAAGAGAGTTTAGACTAGTTCTAGTTTGATATTTTAATTGGAGAACTTGAATTTTACTTGCTGTGAATATTTATTTTAGAAGTTCAAAAGCAAGAATGGCTCAGTTTTATTATCTATATACTAATGGGAAGTCCGGTCCAGTATTAAAAGCAACTGGATCTGAAAAGTCGTTTTTCCATGTTGAAAGTGGTGGGGGTGGAGTGGTAGATAAATTTAGTAGCCAAAGTTACATTCAGTAAGTGTTCATCAAACTCCTGACCTACGGACTTAAATGGCAACAATCATAATTAATATGTACTCCATACTTGTCAAGTGCCAGATGTTATGCTACTTATTAATCACTACCAATTTTAAGGTTTTTCAATATTGGAGAGGTTCTCTTAGGATATGTTATGGAAATACATTATTTTTCTATTCAAACTTCCAGTTATAAAAGGATAAAAATGTATGAATAATAAGTATTCTAAAATTCAAAGCCCTCTACTCTATATCTGTGCTTATACAACAATAGAAAATCAATATCATTCATTTAATTTTGCAGAGATTTGGGTCTGTGGAGATCACATGCAAAGCTGTGTTACTGAATCCAGAAACTTTTCCTTTGAGGAAGGCAAGATGAATTTGCAGAACGATCCCATCTTGAGCTACAAGATTCTTCTCTCAATCCCTAATTTACAACTCTGCATCTAATAGTACCCAATCAAATATATTGAATTAGTAAGTAAAATTAGTCCTAGCATATAGTAAAATGTGATTGCTAATATCAAAAATACATTACTTGAACTAGGTATGTTATAGAGTAAAAATGTATAATGCTATGTTTTGAAGTTGTGAGATTGGCACATTAAATCCAGTTTTTTTTTATCAACTCTTAATTAAACTTGTGTAAGTAATTAACCTCTGTATGACCAAGTTCACTCATCTATAAAACAGATATGATAATTATTATCACCTACCTTGTGAGCATAGGGTGAGAACTAATGAAGTAATTTCTAAGAACATGTTTCTTTAAAGGTTATTTTATATTTATGACAGCTTAAGGTTCCAGACTATGTGTTTTATTTTCAAAACTTACATTCAAAATCTGATTTACAAAATATATTTTTTTAAATTTTGATGTTGACCAGTCATCACTAACAGAGATCTAGTTGTTGAAAAACAGTTAAAATGTTGGCTAACGTTTCTGCAGTGTTTTGTAAGTCTATTCTAAATGAATATTCTTTGGAGGGAAGTAGAGTTGTTTTCCAAAAATTCAAAATTTCACCATTTTTGTATTACTCTTATGACTCAATAGTTAGATGACAAAGGTTGCTATGGTCTGTCCAGAGAAGGGTTACTCAGATGCTGGTTCTGTAACACTTTGTTTTGGGTGACTGTCTTGTGCATTGTAGGAAATTCAGTAGCATCCTTTGCCCTTACCCAATAGCTCTCCCATTGCTTACATTAAAAAAGTAACTGCAGCCGGGACCGGTTTGGCTCAATGGATAGACCGTCGGCCTGCGGACTGAAAGGTCCCCGGTTCGATTTCGGTCAAGGGCATGTACCTTGGTTGCGGTCACATCCTCAGTAGGGGGTGTGCAAGAGGCAGCTGATCGATGATTCTCTCTCATCGATGTTTCTAACTCTCTATCCCTCTCTCTTCCTCTCTGTGAAAAATCAATAAAATATATATATTTTTTTAAAAAGTGACTGCAGACATTAGCAAGTGTCCCCTGCAGGACAATATTGTATCCAGTTGTGAACCATTACCCTAGGGAAATTAAATAGGGCAAATGTCCTGTCCCAACTGTGTGGTAAACTCTATTTTAACAGTCTTGACTATTAAATACTTAATAAATTAAGGAAAATTACTAAGTAGTTAATTGATGAACAAGCACTGAGTGCACACACAAACCTGGATTGCCTGGTATGGTTCTGATTTATACTTGATTTTCTAGCATGCGGTCCCATTACCATTGATACTAGATATTCAATGGTAAAACAGAGTATTTTATTAACCCAGGTAATAAACGTATAAGACTTTTGTTGACCTACATCTTGTCCACCCAGTTCCTTCTTTTTTTTTTACAGTGTCTATTAGGTGGGAACAGTAAACAAAAGTTTCACTTTAAAACATTGCAAATTTGATAGATATACTCATTTTTTTAATTTTTTTTTTACTTTGCCCTTTCCTGAGTCAATATAAGGAATGCTTCCCTTCTGAGGCCAGTGCAGTATGCTGAGCTGTACGGTGAGGAGGGGCAAGCACTGCTAACAATCCCTTCATATATCGCACAGTTGGGATAAGGCCACTGCTCCGCCAGTCACTATGTCCCAGCTAGTCATGCTTTGGCTGAAACATGGAACCTAAAGGCAGCCAATCTTTGGGGATCAGTATGAAAAGTGGGAAGTCATAAATTGGCCCTATAGGAAATCTGTGCAGAAAATAAAGAGTAAGGAATCCAACCTCTGGACATTCTTGCAATAGTTGTTTTTTATTTATTTATTTTATACTGGAAATCTACAATAATTCATTTATACATTTTAAAACATGATTTTATTGAGCTCAGAGAGAGGAAGAGAAGGATAGAAACATCAGCAATGAGAGAGAATCATTGATTGGCTGCCTCCTGCATGCTCCCTACTGGGGACTGAGCCTGGAACCCTAGCATGTACCCTGGTGGTGGGCATTGTGACCTCCTAGTTCATGGGTCAATGCTCAACCACTGAGAAACACTAGCTGGACATAATTCATTTATTTTATAATTTACTTTCTAACATTTTCCAATATTTAATGCAAATGAGAATACAATAAGGGAAAATTATTAAGTAATTAATTGATGAACATGCACTGTAGCAAAATGTACTTTTATGATGCTATCAATGATCACATGAGAATCAGAAAGCAACTTTTCTAAAAAAAAAATCAATTTATACTTGAAAAGTAAGAATATATTTTAGTTACTAAAGAGTGTCCCACTTTGATAATTTAACTCATATCAATCAGAACTGCATTTATATATAACTCTGTAATGTGAGCTTTTATTTATTTATTTTAAATTATATATATATATACATATATATATATATATATATATATATATATATATTATTGATTTTTTTTTTCACAGAGAGGAAGGGAGATAGAAACATCGATGAGAGAGAAACATCGACCAGCTGCCTCTTGCACACCCCCCACTGGAGATGTGCCTGCAACCAAGGTACATGCCCTTGACAGGAATCGAACCCGGGACCTTTCAGTCCGCAGACCGACGCTCTACCACTGAGCCAAACCAGTTTCGGCATGTGAGCTTTTATTTAATCAAATGACTTTTTTTCTAAATTTTTATAATTTTCAATTGCAAATATTCTTTTGCTTGTAGCAAATGTGACATGAGCTTTTCAAGTTATGACTCATAACAGGATAATCTTACAGTTAATTACAGTTAATTTATACAAAGTAGATTTTATAGCAACAGATGCTTCAACTTGAAAGACAGTTTCAATCTTTAAGTTGGAGGTTTTCACCGAATGAATTCATAAAATAGACAAGTGATTTATAACCAGAACCAATATATTCAGTAATCTTTCTTATACTAATTCCTCTTGACTAATAAAGTGTTTATAAATGTTGACATAGTCTCCTTGAGTTTTTTTCACTGTACTATAATATTACACTAGGATATATAGAATATCGTAATACTGTGGCACTGATTACACTACTACATTATGAAACGTGAAAATTTAACTGGAACACGTGCTGTTCCTCTGGGCAGGATGATTCCCGGGTCCTTGCCCAGTGGAGTCGAAGAATGAAACCCCTGACAGAAGGTGATATAGTGAAAGATGGACATTTATTGAGAAACAAGCACAGACTCCCACATCGGGAGGTGGGGAGAGTCCCACTAAGTCCCTTTTCTCTACAGTTTATAAAGGCTGCAGTTCTTTGTGCCCCGACATCCCCTCTGATTGGCCACTGTCCCCTTTGATTGGTCACTACAGCAACTTCGGAGCTCAAACCTCAGGTGAGGTATGTGAGGTTCTCCTCTTCTTCTCCCCTATCGCTTTCCTGTTCCCTTTGGGCTTTCCTCTTCCCTCTCTGCATAAGGGGCTTCCTTCCCTTTGTTCTGTGAGCGTGCACCTTCTGCAGCTCCCCTCTCCCTTATTCTATGGAAATGGGCCTTCTGCAGCTCTGTAGCCCCGAGCTTTGTCCATGGACCCCTTACTTCCTCAAATTTCCCACACCTGCCTATTTGGCCTCTAAAAACTCCTTTCAAATGTAACATCCTGGTTGTTTTCTTAAGTCCCTAAAAACTGTATTGTTAATTCATTGGCATTTTCCGCATAGACAGCCATGTCACATGTCATCTAAAGTCATAAAAAGTTTAATTTCTTCCTTCCATTTTGTACACATGAATGGCTATTTTTAAAACCCTGCAAATTATTTCAACACATACATGTGTTTTAAAGAATTCACTAACACTATTTCACTAAGAGGGATTGCTTTGTATTGGTCACAGCCCATGGTCAGTGATGCTCTCAGCTAGAAAGGCCTGGGATGCTCCCCTGGGCCAGGGCTATTCTGGCCAGCCCCCATAGACGTTTCTCTAAGTGGAGCCAATGAATGTGGTAGCTGGACTCGTTTTTAATATGATTGCAAGAGGCACCTCAGCAACAACCACTGGGACTTTGAGGAAGTTTATTGCTCACAGGAGAGTACATGGCATGCTCAAGGGTCACATACAGCAAGATCTATGGCAAGGAGAGAGAAAGCCTGGGTCTGGGGTTCTGCCTTTGTTGGGGTTAGGGGTGAGGTGTCTGGGGATTTAGGGGTTTACTGTTTCCTGGTGAATTTAAAACGTTAGCATGGCAATAAAGGCATGGTAAGGGAAAAGCAATGGTCAGTTATTTAAGTCACTGGCTTTCTAACAGGAGAACTTGCTGGTTGGGGCAGCCAGGTGTTTTATCTAGTTGCATCTGGCCTATGTGTTATTTCAGATGGACGCCTTTGAAGTGGGTGCCTTGCTTCAGGTAACCAAAAGTTTAATCTCAGGTACTTACCTTACATTAAAACAACAAGAAGTAACTGTCAGAAACATTATCCTACAGCCCTGACTGGTTTGGCTCAGTGGATACAGCATTCGGTCCCAGGTTCGATTCCAGTTAAGGGCATGTACATTAGTTGCATGCATATCCCCAGTGGGGGGGAGGGGGTGCAGGAGGCAGCTAATCGATGTTTCTAAGTCTCTATCCCTCTCCCTTCCTCTCTGTAAAAAAACAATAAAATATGTTTTTAAACTAAAAAAAAGAAAAACCAAAAAAAACCTTGACCTTACAATGCTTGACCTAGACTAAAAACAATTGAAATTACTACTGAAAATCATGTTATTTTGCATGTCATTTTATTTTTTTTCCATTCAAGAGACACACATTTCTTTTATTCTCAAATTTTAACCATGAGATAAATGTACATATGCATTATTTTTTATTTTTAAATTTCCCATTGTTTCTGTCAGTTCAGGCTGCTACACAAATCACCTTAGACTGAGCGGCTTGCAAACAACGGAAGTTTATTTCTCATAGTTCTGGAGGCTGGAAGCCCAAGATCAGAATGCCAGCAAGGTCAAGATCAATTTCTGGTGATAGCCTTCTCCTGGCTAACAAACTTCTGCTTTCTTATAAAAACAATAATATATATGAGGGAGAAAGATAGAAACATCAATGATGAGAGAGAATTATTGATCTACTGCCTCCTGCATGCCCACTGATGGGAATCAAACTGTGACCTCCTGGTTCCTGGCTCAGGGCTCAACCAATGAGACACATCAGTCCAGCATAACTAATCTTATCCTTTCTTCTCTTGAGAATATTTTTCCATTGATTTTTAGAGAGAGTTGAAGGGAAGAAGAGAGAAACAGAGATAAAAACATAGATGTAAGAGAGACACATCAATTGGTTGCCTCCCACTTGCATCAAGCCTACAACCAAGGTAGGTGCCCTTTTGATCAGAATTGAACCTGGGATCCTTAAATCTGCGGGCCAACACTCGATCCACTGAGCCAAACCAGCTAGGTTGTTGTCTTCTTATTGTATCTTTACATAGCAGAAAGAGGATGAGAGGTCTTTGGGGTCCCTTTTATAAGGAAATTAATTCTATTTATGAGGTTTCCAGCTCATGGACTAATTATCCCCAGAAGCTTTCACTTCCTAAACCCAACATATTGGGCTAGAATTGCAAAATTTATATATATATATATATATATATATATATATATATATATATATATTAAGGGGACATAAATATTCAGTTTATAACACTCATATTATCCCATATTTTCAAATATAAACACAGTTAGCCATTAAAAAAAAGTGTTCACTCAGAAAGAAAATCCGTGAGTAATAATGTATAATATATTGTGTTTTTCTTGTTTAAATAGCTTGCTCTGCAGATGTCATATGCAAAGGTGACCTTTTAGCTAGTCATATTTATTAAAGCAGTTGTGTGTTACTATAATGGTCATTGTACATGTAAAAACTACTGTGAAGTAATCCTTTTCTGCATTTTTAATTTGGAAATTTTAAGCTATAGTATTATTTATTCATTCCCCTCCCCCTTCCCAAATGTGGGATCATGCAAACGTCACCTCTCATGAAAGCTGGCGATATTGAGATTCTATTTTACTGGATATAATAAAACAAAATTATAGAGAATAATTATTGATGTACCAGGCAAAAAAATATATATCTTTCTAAATCGTACACTGGGCAAGGATAGGTATGAAGAAAAATCCAGTCAAAAGCAAAAGTATCTATAAATACATCTTGTTGACTGATGCATGTCAGGCAAAACAAATTGGAGCAAATTACAACAAAGAGGAAAGTTAGTGAGACATAATGCTAGAGGAAAGAAGAGGAGTGGTGTTAAGGGGTTTTTATCTTTTTTCTTTAGGTCATTGTGAAGCAATTCCAGCATTGTACTTTCAGAGATTGGTATTTTCATGTAATATGAAAATTCAAGTGTGACATAAACAGATTTCAGCTCTATAAACATCATTCTATTTTCAGTGTGGAGAATGAATTGGAGTGAGCCAAAAATGAATTTGTGTGCATCGATTAGGCTTGCCCAAGGTCACAGGTATGATATAAAACAGAATGGTAATGTGGTTTAGGATTGTGATGACAGGAATGGAAGACTGAGGTAACTGAAAAGGTATGTAGAGGGTTAGGAACGCAAGATGTCGAGATGAAGAACTGAATATGTGGAAGAAAGGACAACGGTGTAGAGAATGGATTCTAGGTTTCTGATTTAAAGGGCTCAAGTCATCCAGCAATAGTAGAAGGCCAGGTGTGGAGAACACTCTCAGAGATTTTAAGGTCTGATAACATATTTAGGAAGACTTGTTACCTAAAAAGTCGTATAAAGGGTGTAGACCTTGGAGAAGTGTGGCTGGAAGTCATGGACCTGTGATTCCTAGATGTGTAGGTGGTTATCAGAGTCATAATTAAAGTCATTGGCCAGAAGGAAGACAGAATGAAAAGAGGAGAACTGCCATTAAAGCTTTAGAAACATGAACATTTATCTGACAGATGAAATAAGCCTGAAAGAAAGCAGACCAGGAGAATGGATTAGCAAGGGGGCAGGAGGGAAATCAGATGATTGCAGTGTCATAAAATACAGGGAAAGGGAGTACGTCTGAAATAGCTCAGTCACTAACAGTGTTGACTGATGCTGGGACAATAATAGGAGTAAAACAGAAAATCCTGTAAGATCTCTCAATTTGAAAACAATTGCTAATTTATAGAGCTATTTTATGAGGTTTTTTTTTTTTAGATTAAATTGAGATTTCCATGGCAGATTCACAAGGTAGAGTTTAAATAGAAAAAGGAACAGATTGAATAGAATGCGGAAAATGGCATCATTAAGAAAATATTATTTTTATCATGAACCAGCCAAAGCATTATTCTCTTTATTAAACTTATAAAATTCAGTAAAATGTTCTCAGGTCATTGAAATTATTTTCATTTGATGTCGTTATACTTTTTTATGATGATATTATATATAAACCATTCCATGTTTATTAGAAGATGAAGAATTCTATAAACTAAATCCATAATGATATATATCGATAGATAATTTTATAATTATGTTATATATATACTAGATGCCCAGTGCATGAATGCATGCATGGGTGGGGTCTGACAGTACGCCCTGATGGGGACCCATCAGGCAGGGCCTGCTGTGGGGTCTAATGCTGGAAGCTATAGCTTTCGCCCAGCTGGATCCAATTATACTTTAAGGATGTCCAAAAGATAACCCACAACAGAGGCGTTTTGCATTTCACAAAAACAGTTGTTGAGTTGAACTTGTTTATGTGTTGTTTGCAAATGTATATCAAGATGGATGATGGCCCTCTAATGATTTTTGCATTCTTCCCTGAGCTCTGCCCTCAGTTTCCCAATATGATCTTCACGTCTGTTTGTTTAAAAGTTTTCTGTTTTTGAATCTGCCTACCCTTTGCTATTGTTCCTAGCAGCCTGTGGGTCCTCTTCACCGCCCCTTTTAAAGAGAGATTGAAAGCTCACCTAATCTGCAAGGCACCATGATTTCACAAAATCCCCACCCAGCCTCTCTACATTCCTCAGCAGAGGCCCACCATCCAGTTAATGCTTAGATCACCTTTTTGGCTAACTTGGAAGGTCTCCTGGGGCTCCAGGCCATGGAGGGGAACGACACACGGCTGCAGTATTAGCAGAGTCCTCTGGAGACTGGTTGGGGACAGAAGGGACTGGTAATTATTTTCTTGTGCTTCACTAAATGTGCATGCACCAGGGAGCCAGGCAGTGAATATGGGTATTGGGGGGCCAATCTGGGATGGGACTAGCTAGAGCAAGGGGCTGCGGGCAGTTTGCTAGTGGGCCCCGCCCCTGATCGGGGTGAGGAGGCCACTCAGAGATGGGGCTGGCCTGGACAAGGGGCCCCGTCATTCTGGTCATTTTGGTCATTCTGGTCGTTTGGCTGTTTGGTCCCTGGGCTTTTATTATATAGGAACATTAATGAATTGATTTCATCTTTACATGAGAAATTTAGATTCTCATATATGTAACATATGTTATAGTATTAAGTAAGATGATATATGTGCCTGTATAATGAAACAAAATAATTGATTAAACAAGTATTTAACAAATGCTTTTTGTTTCAAATAAAAGTGCTTTTATTAACACTCTAGAATAGGGGTGTCGAACTCAATCAGAGAAGGGGCCAAACCAAAATCTAAAATCCAGCCTAAATCGCGGGCCGAATGGTTTACTGAACAGTCATAAACTGTCATTGTGATGGAAACGCAGCGGAGTGCAGTGATGACAGCGCGGTGCGGGCCACATTGCAAGGCCTGGCGGGACGGATTTGGCCCGCGGGCCTTGTGTTTGACACATGTGCCTAGAAGAAGAAACATCGGATTTATAAATTTAACTCTAAGATGAATTAGCCATTGAATATTATGCTTATTAGCTTAGCAAATATTATAAACTAACTATATCAACATGTGAGATGATTATTATTTGATTTCACTAAGATATTTGAAAATTTAAAACACTTTCTGTATTAAACCAATAGTCAGTATAACTTTGTCACTTAGCCATTTAGTTGTTAACGTTTCCCTCTTATAAATAAATGCCTGGTAAGATTGTATGCCAGATGTGTTCTTAGAAAACAAATTACCCTGATGTATTTTAATTTTTTAAAGGCCAAAAACATGAACTGGGAATAGAACCTATTAAGAAAGAGAGGAAACATTAGGGCATTTACATAATTTTTTAAAATGCTAGAATAGAAATAGATTTGTCCTGATAAAATTAGTAAAAATGATCTACTTTGATACTTACCAAGAAAAAAAAATGTGGTGTTTTTTTGTTTGTTTGTTTGTTTTTTTAGGGAAAAAGCAAAGCACGACTCAGAAAAAAAAGCTTATTAAGTTCTCAGTTCTAAGGTTGGGAGGCCATATTGAAAAAGCAAAATAAATGCCAGGAGTCAGTTTAGTTCATAAGTTTTCCTGGCATCCAGGCGTGGGAGCCTTCAAACTGTGCTAGAATTGTGCTGCCTCTCCTGCTGGGTTGTAGGCAGGGTCCCAGTCCCAACCAGCTCATTCATTATCAAGCCATCCAAGATGTTACCCTATAGCTGTTTTCTGGAGAATGCTTATTGTCATATTCAGAAACAAAGAGGGGGAAGGAAAACACTAGAAGAAGAAATTTAAAACTGCATGTAATTAAAATAAGTATTAGTATAACAAATACATAAAATTAAATAAAGATGAGTATTCCACTAGAAATGGATAACATATTTTTAAATGAGCTAGATCATATTAGCAATCATTACAAAATTAAAACCATTAGCTCAGCAACAATTAAAAGTCTGATAATAGCCGAAGCCGGTTTGGCTCAGTGGTAGAGCGTCGGTCTGAGGACTGAAAGGTCCCAGGTTTGATTCTGGTCAAGGGCATGTACCTTGGTTGCAGGCACATCCCCGGTAGGGGGTATGCAAGAGGCAGCTGGTCGATGTTTCTCTCTCATCGACGTTTCTAGCTCTCTATTTCTCTCCCTTTCTCTCTGTTAAAAATCAATAAAATATATTAAAAAAATAAATAAATAAAAGTCTGATAATATAACAGGTATTGATTAGGATGGGAAAAATTGTGATAAACTGCTAACATGTGCATAAATCTATACAACTAGCTTGGAAAATAATATTGTATATCTCAGTAAGCTGAGAAAAACAAATCCCATAACTCCAAAAAAACTTATACCTGTGCACCATATTAGGATGTTTGAAGAAGCCTTGTTGATGGAGGCCAAGAAACTAGATACCATGGAAATGTCCTTCAAAAGAAATATGGATAAATTCAGTGTTCTACCTTAATTTAAGTGAATGAATTGCAGTCCTACACACTGGCCTGGATGAAACTAAAAACCTTAATATTGAGAAGTAAAAAAAGAAAAACCCATAAATTATTAACATGAGAATAAATAAACAGCATGCAAAATTAAGCAATAAATTACTTAAAAGTAGACGTTTGTGGGAAACTATAAGGGAATTCATAGGCATAATAACCATAAAAATTATGAAACTAGTCATCTCAGCCTATAGGAGGAGAGGACAAATGGCCAGAGAAATGACACAGTGGATCTTGATTTTTAAAACAATGTAATTTAGTCTACAACTTAGTAAAATGCAACTGATTTGTATTAATTAATTAATAATAAAATATTTGTTTTCAGTAGAATCTTGCTACATTCAATATAATTTAGACAGACTTTCAAAAATAGTTGTGCCTAACTTATAGATATATAATAAAACAAATTTAATTTTGATCTTAGGCTAAATAATTATATAACTATTTTAAATGTAATAATTTTAAAAGTAACTAAATTCTACTGCATCAGAATTTGAAGAAAAAAAAGTTGCCAAACCATGTTTACTTTTTTATTTCAGAGTTAACCACCACACTGAACATTGCAGAAAAAAATAGTTAATGTAACAGTTTTATCTACAGTTTAAAAGAATGGTCAAATAAAATAAATAGTTTATAGGCATTTTTTTAGATGCCCTTTCATTTTGAGTCTTTTTAGACAGACTATAAGTGAATACGTATTATATTATGGCTTTAAAAATCTGCCACCTTGTGGAAGTCACTTGGAGTTACAAGAATATTTATTTATTTGTTTGTTTATTTATTTATTTTCTTGTCTTTTCCCACCTGGATATGTTTGTCTTCCCAGGACTCAAAAGTGGAAGGTGGAAAGGGAGGGGACTTATTTAGTTGTTAGCTTTACAAACACTTAAAAATTACTTTGTACAAATTATACAGTCTCCTAAGTAAATAATGGGATCATTCAGTATAATTTCTTTAAAATGTATAAAGTGCTATGAAAACAAATTTATGAGAAAAATACATTTTTCAAAGGTGAATATCAAAAATAAATCTTTTGTTGTTATCATCATTATTATTATCTTTGATAAACCAGAATCACTTCAAATTTCACCACCAAGCAATCACATTAGGGACACATTTCAGCCATCACCCAGTTCTCAAGTGCAAAAGAAGACCAGTGACCAACTGGTCGACCATTTCTTTGGTCACTGGGCTTTTATTATATAGGATGATACTTCCAACTCTCTCATATCTCTATATTTATTGTTTCTCCCTCCTTATAAAATTCAGATTCTCAATAACATAGCATTTGCATAGACCATTAACTTTATAACACAAATTCTTGACATGCCCAAAGTAAATTTCTATGAATCATTTAATTATGCCCATGAAAGTACTTCGGGATTTACATGTATTTTATTTACTACTATGTGTTCTATGTCAATCTGAGGCATGATCCTGCAAAGGCAGTCTTTAAACTGTCCATACTTTCCATGTTTCAGACCTGAGTTTTGAGTTGCAGATTACCTAGTGGAACATCAGATCCCACAATATTTTTTTTACTAAAAATGTGTTACATATGAAATTATTAAAGACAGAAAACTACCCAACCAGGCTTACATTTCTTCCTAAGTGAATGAACATATACGAATAAGATCTGTTCCATCCCTGTACCTTGTTTATCCCCTTTTCCCCAAATCAACCCCCATTGCCCTATGTATTTCAAACTCTCATTAGTCAGCAGGGGTTTTTTTTGTTTTTTTTTTTATTACAGGTACCATTATTTGGGGTCTTGCTTAATTATTATTTCATAATAAGTGCTAATTATATTGCCAGAGTAATGTTCTGAGCTATGATCAAAGTAAAGTACACTTGTCTGATATCGCTATTGAAGGATATCTTCAATTATTTGTAGACCAAAATAGGCCTGGAACCTTTAGGAACTCTAATTCAGTGAAAGAATGAACCTCTTCTGGCTCCCTTGTTTTACTAAGGTTCTTTATTTAACGCCTCTGTTCTCAAAATAATCATCACTACCCATTTTGTGTTTAATTACAAACATAAATCACATTCTGAAAGCTTTTTGTACAATCTGTAGTTTCATAATTTACGTAATAAATTAAGCTTTAAAATGAATGACGTATACCTTCATTTATAGATGTGATCATTCAGCTTGGGTTGTACTAGTATGTGTAATTCTGATTTCCCATTGATGCTTTAACCATGTTTGTGCTATTTTCTTAAATTTTGGCTACTGTGAATACAGATTACATTATGCATCTTTGTCGCTATCTACTTCACAATTATACTAGCATTTCTGGAAAATTATAGGTACTGTGTGTGTGTGTGTGTGTGTGTTTATTTATAGTAATAAAAGTGTAATATGCTAATTAGACATTAGACCAGACGTCCTTTTGGATGAAGCCGAGGCTAGGAGGGAAGTCCAGGTCCAGGTGTCTGTGAGTGGTCAGAAGGAAGCTAACGTGGGTCTTGGGTGCCATAAGGAAGCCAGTGCCAGCAACTAGGAGAAGGAAGGCCTACTCTTACACAAATTTTGTGCATCAGGACTCTAGTGTGTCATAAATGTGCTAGTGCTTTACACAATCTTTTCTTTTTAAAAGCTGAGAATAGCCCAGCTATTGAGCATCAACCCATGAAACAGAAGTTCAGTGTTCTATTCATAGACAAGGCCTATGCCTGGATTGTGGGGTGTGCAGGAAACAGTCATTCAATGATTCTCATCATTGATGTTTCTATCTCTCTTGCCCTCTCCCATCTACTCTGAAATAAATAAAACATTCTAAAAATAAAAAATAAAAGCTGAGAATAAAAGAGAGAATACATATTTTTAAGGACTTTAATATTCATACAAAAGGACACTTCATTTTCCCCTGTGGGTCAGCATTAAACTCTTATGTTAGTTCCTTTCAGTCTTACAGAATCCTGCAGTATTTGCTATACAGCAGGTCTGCTAGCAGCAGCTTTCTTCAATGGCAATTACCTCATCTGGAAATGGTACTATTTTTCCTTTATTCTTAAAAGATAGCTTTCCTGGATATAGAATTGGTGATTGGCCTTGCTTGTTTTTTATTCCTATAGACTTTAAATATATCATCCTACTACCTTCTAAGTCCATAGACTGTGATGTGTTTAGGTATGAATTTATTTGTGGGTATCTTTTTTTTAATTTGGGATTTACTAAGCTTCTTGAATATATAGCTTAATAACTACCATCAAAATTGGCCATTATTTCATCCTTTATCTTTTCTCTTATGGGACTCCATATGTATTGCTAATATGCAAAGTGTAGGGAATTCAAATGGGAGACCAGGAGTTTGCTCACTATGACATGTGCTGACCAGTAGGGGGCAGCCTGAAACATGGTGGGTGTTGGCGACGTGGCGCTGTCAGTGGGCAGCAGTGCAGGCACTGTCGGCCCTGATGGGCCCTGATGAGAGTGGGACCACAGTGGGATGGTAGAGCTGGGGGTGATTACCCTGCCTGTCACCCTCAGACAGCGACCAGCGGTGGCAGCAAGGGGTGGGGGAGCGGGACTGTGACCCAGCTACCAGGCTCTGAGTAAGTGAGGGAAGGAGGAGGTGGGAGGCAAGGCAGGGAACCTGATTGGCCCTGCTCACCAGCCACGCCCAGGGACCCTACCTGTGCATGAATTTAATGCACCAAGCCTCTAGTATATAAATATCTATAATACTAAAAGTGTAATGTGCTAATTAGACCAGTCATCCTTCCGGATCACCTTCCAGATGAAGCTGGGGCTGCAGATGTGGGATAGAAATAGCCACTGTGGCTTTGAGGGATCCAGGCAGCTGCTCCAGCTCTGAGGGAGGGATCCAGGTAGCTTGAAAGCCTACTCCTGCATGCATTTAATGCATTGGGCCTCTAGTATGAAAATAAATCTGAATGCAATCTAAATTGAGAAATGCAGCCATGGTTATAGAAAAGTCAGGACTAAAACAAAACTGCTAGAAATCAATTTCTGTCTTTGCAGTTGTCACTGCATCCAGAAAAGATATTGAGCTCCATTTATTTCACTGAAAAAACAATTAGAAGAGGTAAAGGCTGCAAAGTGAAATTGCCCACCTCTCCAGATTTTTTTTCTTTAGAATTTCTTCATTGGTTTTATGCCTAACCTTCATCATCTCCTCCCTTTATGCATAATTTTTTGAATCTGTAATCAAGGTGTGCTCCTCATCTCATTTTTCTCAATATTTGACAACTTTTTAAAAAATCAAACTATATACTCTACACTAGGTAATAACTCCCAGGGATAGCTCCAAACTCCTGTCACTTTCAGAAACAGTGATTTTATTCCCTAGACCAGATCAAGAGTTTTGAAGACACACAGAGCAACACAAGGACTGTCAGAAGAGATTTTCCACCTGACTACATTTCTGAAGCCTTGTTATTCCTTGTTTTATAGTCTGATATATGGCTTCTTTTAGTGTGTCATATTTTAGCTTTTCTCCTCCAATTTTACATAGTGCCCTTTGGTCTTGACTAATGGCTTGACTTGGCTTTTGAGAGTAATTTTTCTTCTGACTCTTACATAATCTCTGTCACATGAGCCACTCTGCTAATTATTGACCACAACTTGCCCCTGAGTAACCATCCTTGTTTGAAGTCTTTTTGAGAGGTACCTCTTACTCAACCAGCCAGTTGCCCTTGCTCTGTTACTCTTTGCCTCCCTCCTCTGGCAATAACTAATCATCGCAGTTAGCCTCACAATTGTTTTGTCTGTGTTCTTATACGTTAGTCTTAGTCCCTGAGACAGATTGTCTATTTATTTATTCATTCATTCCTTCAAAATATATTTATAGAGCACTGATAGTTTGCCACATACAGAGAGAGTGTGAGGACAAAAAGTTTTACAAAATCATATTCTATCGTGGCCCTTGTTGATCTTACCGTATGGTGGGGAAAATAGTCATTAATTAAAAAAAAAAAAATGCTTATCATTGACAGTGCCTTGTTGGATCACTGTTATCTGTGTTTCTTTAATGACCAGAGTATTGTTACCAGGCCTTTTTTAGGATCTTCTGATATGAAAATGATTAATTTTTAATAAATTATCTTACTTATTCATTTATCTACTCTTTTATTTGCTCATTTGGTATTTCTATATATTAAATCATGATGCATAAGTCTTAAAACACTGGTGATACAATATGAAAGCAGGAGATATCTAGCATGGAGTCCAGCAGAAAGATAGCTATTCAAATATTTAGAAGAAATGCACAGTGAATGAGGAGCTTGGGAGAAGTAAGAGGAAGTATTTAATTTTTAATTTGTAGTTTCCATATAATGAGAAAACTGTGGCAGAATTTCCACCAGTGTTTGCACCTGCTGATATTGTCATCTTTATCTTTGTGTGTTTGTATGCATATACATTTTTTTTTTGGGGGGGGGGTTGTATACACTGCTTAATTCATGTAATTATATTATATTCTCCTAAAAGTAACTGAATTACAAATACTGGTAGTTGTATTTTAAAAATGTATTAAATGTTAAAAGTATTGTAGGTTCTAGTCTAGACACTCTCAGAAGCAAGCAGTACAGTTGAAAAAGTTATGTAGAGACACTTTTTTTATATAGAATATGAAAATGATTATCAGACAAGTTTAAAATATTTGCTTAAGACTTAATATCTAGAGATACTATGAGACAACCTTTCAATTCAGAGTTCCTGCTCCAACTGCTCTCCCAGAAAATGGATATGATGGTAATATTAATTGAATACACCGTCAGGTTTATGCCAAAAAAGAGTTATTTACTAGTAAATTACCTTGAAAATTATGCAACATTTTAATGATGCAACATCTCCCTTCTCTCTACTAACCTGTATTGAATCAAGTGATGTGCTCCAACCATTCACCCACCGTGAAAGAGTTGCTGCTCTGGCTGCCAGAAGCTTTAAGGGCACAAAGTGTTCAAGTGCCTTCTGGGAATTGTCTCAGCTGACGAGAGTCACCTCTTTGAAAACCATGCTCCTTCCTGGGTGGTCTACATTCAATCACTGATGAATTCTTGACAATAGAATTCGAACTGGAACAATTCTGAAGATGCGTCTCAGTTCCATGACTCCCTGTGCGTTGGGAGTGTAGCCATCGGCTTGCCTTGCTGCGTGACTTCTTTGCCCAGACTGCTTCTTCCTCTCCGTTCCACAGGGATAGATGAATCCAAGGAAGGGGATTTAGTGACTATCGAGCACACTAAACTTCATTTCAATTGCATCTGGGGCATTAAATCTATGATAGCTGTGTCAAGCGTGGACCCAGAAAGGAGGTACAATATATGTCACACATGGAATAATTGTTCTGAAAAAAATACACCAGGGGACATGTCATCTTGCCAACTTTGAGTGTAGCCCAGAACCAAAAGCTCTCTGGATTATATTCAGACTGTCATAAAAACAATTCTTCTAGGAGCATGACCATGACATCTGTCACAGAACATCCTGTGCTCCCCAATTCCTGGTGTTCTAGGGGGGCACACTAGAGAGAGAGAGAGAGAGAGAGAGAGAGAGAGAGAGAGAGAGAGAGAGAGAGAGACAGAGAACCTGGATTACAACTCAATAATCTCATGTAATAATGAGTCTGCCTTTTAATTTTCTTAAGAATTACCCATCCTCCTTGTCTGGGATCCAATTCCGATTTACAAATTGGATTTGGTAGTAATTTTCTTTTGTTTCTTTAAATATACAGAATATATGTATTTGTATGTGTGTACATATACCTTGAAGCATCTAGGCCAGCAATCTTTGATGACCTGATGCCTGCATTTTTCCTCCAAATGGTGTTTGTCCTTTAAACTAGTTTTATTGTTAGAAAGGCATATATGCACACACTGTTTCCCACTTTTCTTATCATTAATAAAAGGCTTATTTTATTCAATTCAGATTTTTCTTTGGAGCCATTTATTGAACCTCCTGCTTGCTTTGACACACACGGCACTTTTTTTCTGACAATAACCTTCTATGTCTATGTACTGCATACAAAGCCCCTTTATTGGGTGGGAACTAAAATTAATTTTTCTGCTAGTTCCCTACAAAATGAAAACTCAGGTGTTATTAAGATATTTTTTGTCCCAAAGGGTAGAGATCAGCATAGGTATTTTTACTTCCACGTAAACACTGCTCTTTCTTTTTATTATGTTATCTCAAAGAAGAAAGAAATATATAGGACAGTATTAGCAACCCAGTCAGACACCAAAATAATATTCTAAGGTCTGGCATACTGTGTTCAAAGATTTCTTTATACTCTGTGTATCTCCCATGTACTCTCAGATTTTCTGATATTTCTGATTCAACTTCACACACACAATCAGCACCTATCATTGGTCACGTGTAATTTCAGTGACTTTTCCAGCATTAGGGACTATATTTAAAATTAGGGCATGTATAAAAAATGCACAAAAGATAAATATATAGAGGGCTTTTTTTTCACGTCACTAAATGTCAGATATACAGAGATGTGCAATTAATATGTAGATAACTATTCACATACATTTGTTTCCCTGGACAGAAATTTGTACTTTTTAATGCAACTGTTGGCATTTTCCCTGTATGCCAAATCGCTGTTTTATAAATTTCGTAGATCTGGATTCGACATTTCCTTATTTGTAACATCCAATGCAGAAATTCTTAAAGCACAGACCAAAGACTATGGAAACACTGTGCTTTGGAATATTTGCCCATGCTAGTTTCTGTTAGTTAGCTAATATCCAATTAAACTTCCAAATGTTTTGTATTTTGTGACAATTATATACTACATCTCTGCCTGGTCCTATATCTTTTTGTCTTTTGCATATAAAATATTTAAAAGCTAAATTTGGAGCAAATGTGCTTGCCATGATCACATGGCAACATTTCATTTTTATATATGACTTCTGTTCAGTTCTCCTGTTTAATTGCACAGAAGCTGCTGGTGTAAAGAAGGGGTGTCACTAGGGAAGTTCAGTAAAAGCATACATAGAAGTGGACATAACCATGCTTTAATAAAATGTTAACCCATGAAACATTTATTCACAGCTTCATTGCATCATCTAACTGGTGGAAAATTTCATGGCATAAATCGTATTTTTTGTCTTTATCTTGATATATTTGAGTATTTGAAAGAGACACTTTGAACTGTGATGTTAGTCTTTCCTCATTAATTTGATAAAGAAAAGGGCCTATTTAATGGAGATGTTTTCTATCATGTAGGAGGTTGACACCCTGTC
This sequence comes from Pipistrellus kuhlii, assembly GCF_014108245.1. Classification (NCBI taxonomy): domain Eukaryota; kingdom Metazoa; phylum Chordata; class Mammalia; order Chiroptera; family Vespertilionidae; genus Pipistrellus; species Pipistrellus kuhlii. Next base: position 40,036,493 of record NW_023425584.1, read on the forward strand.
AAGATAAAGTAGGATGTGGAAAGTGGCCATGATATAATTTTCAGTTGGCACAGTGGCTCTCTACAGTATAAAAAGGAGTGTTGCAAAAAGCCGGCTTCAGCAGAAGCAATGAAAGTGGAGAGCTGTGTATTTTTATAGTGACAATGAAGTATTTGGGGTGGGAAATAATTAATTGTCATTATACAACAGCAGGAGTTCACTTAGACAAATAATCAGCATTTACATGTACTTATAAAAAGTAAGATAAACTTACCAGCAACTACTAATCTTACAACAAAGACTATAATAACAGCTGTAAACAATCTTTCTCTTCAGACATGCTATCACTGAAATGTTTACTTCTCTACAAGAAGTAAAACAGCTTTGGGTAAATGCTAACTTCTCTGAGAACAGGTACAAAAAGTAGAAAATGTGCTTTACTATACCTTCAAATGTACAATACTGAATATTTGAAAATAATATGTCTTTAATAATGTATTGCTACAATATGCATGGAATATGCTATAAATATTCTACAATGGAGTAAACCTTTCTGCACATGGAAACATTTCTGTGCTTCTAAATTTAATTGGCAAATAGTTCACTAATATGTTAAGATTTGTTTTTACTACCTCTCAACCAAAACATTTCAGTATCATTTAAAAATATTTATATAACATTCCAAGACTTAAATAGAACATTAGTTGAGATTGGATTAAGAAATTTATTCATATTCTGGCTTGTTCCAATTTAGAAAAATATATATACTTACAGGAATCACTCAAATGAGCTCACATTTATCTATTGACAGTGCAATCAAAAGAAAATAGTTAGGTTTAACTTGGTTTCAATTTTTTTCCAAGTAAATGTTCATCACAATTTCATGTTTTTGATAGAAGATAACACAAATACATATATCATTTTCTAGTGATGTCTTAAGCAAAGACAATGCATTTTAAAATTATATTTCTCATGACCATTATTTTCCACTATTGTCAAAAGAGAAATGGTAAGAAACAATAGCTTTTCATATAATAAAAATATGTGTGTGTGTTTTTTTTTAATCTCCAAATATTTGAACAAAAAAAAAATAAAACCATTCTCAACTTTTAGGATTATAACCAACATAAGAAGTTTCAGAATGGACTGAAACCCTCAAGTGCAATTGGCCTTGTAAGATCTGGTGATAACATTTAGGAGTCAGGGCTCACTTGTAGCAAAGTGACTGCCTGACACTCACCAGGCTGTAGGGGTCAATTGACACCCTAATCTGAGCAAGACTTAAAGGACACTTCTGAGATTTTATAAACCTGAAATGTGTTGTAAAACTCTCACCAACCCTACCTGTTTCCTAGTACTATGACAAGTAGGACTGGAGGTTCTCAGCGTTTATGTCTTGGTGTCTCATCTCTTTAATATCCTTTAATATCCCTTATGAATAGTCCTGGTCTACATACTGGGTAAGGGAAAACACAAACAAATATTTCAACCTTTCTCATTTTCTACTCCTGCCTCCAAGTGACAGGGGAACTGAGACATCTTCGGGGGGCTAGCAATCTGAATTCGTCCCGCTAACCTGCTTTCTACTGCACTCTCTTGCAAGCGGATAGTTATCCACTTGGAGAGTGTGGGAGAGGGATCTGGTCTGACCTTGGTTTCTCCCATGCCAGGTGTCTCCTGGTGATCTGAGCTATGCTGTGCTCAAGGCTGCAAGCTTTCTACAAGATACCTGCTAAGCACAATAAATCTTTCCCTACCATGTTTTGTTCCTTTTAATCCCTTCAATATATAGAGAGAAGATCTTATTGTCCAGGTTGTTCAGGATGTGGATCTTAGAGTCCCCTGAACCAGCAGCGCTGCTTTAATTAAGAGCTCTTTCCTGAACCTCACATGTCCGACTGTCACTTCCATGCCAGTTTCATAAATTCCACATGCGATAACGCAAATATCCCTCTAGATAGCAGCTAAAGAATTAAAAGCCATTACCTGTGAATAAAAGAACTAACAGAAGAGCATCTATTCAAATATAATAAATAGAGCATTCAAAGATATTCTGCTTTCAAGAGCTAATATCAGAAATCTTCTGAAGAAATGTGAGATGAGTTAAACTAAATACTTTTGTTCTCTTTTCTTAAATGTAGATCACAGTATGATAAATAATAAATTTCTGTTATGCTAGGCATTTCCAAACTTAATTTGTGTTAATGCCCCTGAGAACACTGTAGTGCTTTTTGTCTGTGGTTTAATGGTGATAACATGTATACTATATTTTTTACTAAAATTTTGTGGGGCTCATTCATCATACCAATTACTAATAAAAATATCAACTCAAGCTCATCATCCTGAACAAATATCCAAGTTAAAATCAATCTCAGGATCAATTAGAACCCTCATTTTCCAAAGTGTGTTTTGAATAATAGGTGAGTTCATCTAGCTGTCACCTCTTGGCTGGAAGTTTCCAGGCCTGTCTAGATTAACATAATCTGTTCCCTTCGCTTATTATTCCCTCTTGGCTAATTGTCTTCTTTCCTTCATTTGTACTAATTAGGCTACATTTTGTTTGGCACATTAGCTTGGATAGTGTCACCAAGGCAAAACAGCTCTAATAAACCTAACTATGCACCATTGCTACCATTGTCAATTACAAATATGACCTCAAAAACAGATGTAACTAAAAGGTAATTGTATTATATGGAAAAGCATATTTTATTATTTTAGTAATGCATATTTTTTCATATATTTTCTTTACTTCTTTAAAAATGTTTTATGAAATTGTGATGAAAACACTAACTTTCTTAGATGTGTACAATTTCTTATGCTCTTAAAAACTTGACTAAATTATTTTTCACTCTCTTATATTTCTTATTAGTATTGTTGGTCCCAAGGTCATCAGCAATTGTAATAGGCTTGGATAAGATTGCTGCCATTTGGTGGCCAGATTGTTCCAAAAATTATAGAGACTGTGATCCAGTAAGTTCACTTGTTCTATAATTTTTCAAGCTGATTGTGCTGATGGATTTGTGACCATATGTAAAGTCTCTACCAGATGAGCAAAGAGGGAATTTTGCTGCCAGCAAAGAAGTTGAAACTTACTGAGCGTGTCTCCTCTGCTTGAAGTAGTTGTCTGAGTAATTCCAGAGGGTAAGAGAAGATTCCAATTCCATTATCTGTTGCTATCAAAATATCACCCATGTCCTAAGAGACTGTTGTTGGGAAGTAGCCATTCAGTAAGAACAGATGGTGACAACAGGCACAAGAGAATATGGACAACTTCCAGGTTTCAGATAAATAGAATTATGAGCTTAGCTTTGAAAAGAACTTAAGGGAACAATTACCCGACAAGGGAAGTAAAGCATATTCAATGGATCAATGAACAATGAAAAGACAACAATAGAACATGGCCCAGTTATGGGTCATTGCCATCTCCTAATAAGAAAGCTCTCAGGGTTCTGGAGCAGCTATCAGAAAAAACCCAATGGAAAGTCTAAATTTGGAAGCATGTGAAAGGACTTTGAGGATTTAAATTAAAAAAAAAAAAAAAAAAAAGGGCAGGGACCAGTTTGGCTCAGTGGATAGAACGTCGGCCTGCGGACTGAAAGGTCCTGGGTTCAATTCCGGTCAAGGGCATGTATCTTGGTTGCGGGCACATCCCCAGTGGGGGGTGTGCAAGAGGCAGCTGGTTGATGTTTCTCTCTCATCAACGTTTCTAACTCTCTGTCCCTCTCAATTCCTCTCTGTGTAAAATCAATAAAATATATTTTTTTAAAAAAGGTAAATTAAGAAAAGCATGGCAGTACTACTACTATAGTGTCTTTAATGCACAGCCTATTAACTTTGAAGGTGAATACTTTATTAAATGAAAATATATTAATACATGACTCATAATCTTAAGTGGATAACAGCAAGTATTCTTTAAAGAAGTTACAAAAAGGAAAAAAAAAAACAGAGAGAGAAAATGTGATTAAAATTGCATTACACACAGAACTGGAGAACTAAATAAGAATCTACCTAGTTTCTACCAATTTATAAGCTATTTCAGATAATATAATAAAGAGTGAGAATAACAAGCTTAGATTACCCAAATGCCACAAATCAAAAGGAAAAAAAGGTGATTCTTTAAATTTGATTTTTATAAACCAATGTACAGTTACATTGTAGCAATGAGTGAAGCACATCACAATGTCTGACTTACACAAGATCAGACAATGCAATTGCTCATCTCAATCTCACAGTGGAGGGGTCAGATAACTCAAGAAGCTTAACAGCGAACAGCCCTTATTCCATTGTTGCCTTCTGGATGGGTACCATGTCTAATGGCATGTATTTCATAAATTTCTATTTCTTTCTCACAGTACCTACGCATTTAACAAATTTTGACTTTTAGATTCCAATATCATTTGTACAGCTTGTAACAAAGTCAATCAGATTATTTACCTTTTTTTTTTTAAACTTTTTCTTGCAGCATGGCCATAGGAAAACCTGTCGGTTAAATTTACCCTTCAACAGAATGCCAGTTATGCCTTTCAGCTAACTTTTATTTAACTTTGCCCATCATCACTCACATTACAGACCTCAGGAAATTTGCTCATTTCTGCCTCTCCAATATACTCCAGCTTCACTCATTTCAATGCATCTCCATTCCATCATCACTGTCTAAACACTTTTACTATTTTTTTTTTACTTGACATCATTAGCTCTCTACAGTTCATTTTCTACAAAGCAATAGAATCTAACTTACAATTCAACTTATGACATGCTCCAGTTTGAAAATCTCTAATGACATTCTAATTGGCTTAAATTAAAATCTAAATGTCTAATTGTAGTTTATAAGGTACTATATAATCAGATTCTTCTGACCTTATAACAGACTTATCCATTCACAAAGCTTCTGAATTTTCCTTAAATACACTAAACTAATCTTAGAACTTTGTAACATTGCTCTTTTTTCAATTAATAGCTCTCTTTTTCCAGAACTTCACTTGACTGGTATCTTCTAAGCTCTCAATTTTTATATTTTTAGAAAAATCTTCACTAAAAATGCTATTAAAATTAGCTAGTTCCACCAAAAACACTTCGACAAAGTAAACACATTTTATTTTGCATATATTTCCCTTTATGGCAGTAATCACCATTTGAAATTATTTTGTTTATATAATTACTGGAGACCCAGTGCATGAAACTTGTGTGCTGGGGGATAGAGTGTCCCTCAGCCCAGCCTGCACTCTCTCCAGTCTGGGACTGCTGGCTCCTAACCACTCACCTGCCTGCCAAACTACCTGATTGCTTCTAACTGCTGCTGCCTGCCAGCCTGATCACCCCCTAACTGATCCCCTGTCAGCCTGATTGATACCTAACTGCTCCCCTGAGGGCCTGATCACCCCCAACTGCCTTTCCCTGCAGGCTCAACTGCCCTCCCTTCCTGGCCCGATGGCCCCAACTGCTCTCCCCTGCCAGCTTGGTCATCCCCAACTGCCCTGCCCTGCAGGCCATCTTGTAGTGGCCATCTTATGATGATGTGGGGGCAGCCATCTTGTGATGACAGAGGGTGTTGCATGAGGGCCAACTAGTCTTTTATTAGTATAGATTTTGCATTTTTCCCTCCACTATAATATTAGCTCAGTAAGAACAGATGCCTTGTCTATTATTCACTCTGTATCCACTGAGATATGAACAGCACAAAATCGAAATATGTTCCTAATAAGTAAATGTCAAATAAATGAATGAAAGTATATAGTCATAAAGCATAATATGATTTTAAAACAATGTAGTGGTCAATGAACATCTAACCAATTTTAAGTTAAAAAGTTTTCATGTCTCAATCCCATTTCTTTCACAAAGGAAATTTTTGTGGTAAGTGTTGAATATATTTATTATGCTAGGTCCTTTCATCAGCATATAATAATCATTGCTACAAATTGTGGCCCAAAGATGTGATTGCAACACTGTTATAACTTCCATAACTTAGAAAATTGTTATCGACTAAGTTATAAATGTGTTTTTATTCTAGACCTCATCCTTATTTTGTCATTACCTATAATCTAATGTTCTCCTTCTTCTCTTTCTCTCTCTTTTTTTCTCTCCTCTTCCTTCTCCTTCTCCTTCTTTTTCATTTCTACTTCCTTTCCTTTTGTTCCCTTCTCTTCTCTCCTTCTTTTTTGTTTTTATTATAAACTAGCTTGGAGCTTAAAGTTTCTACATATCTATTTGGACTTTCTAAATTTTATACCCAATGTACCAAAATATTTTTGGAATTCTAAATCATTCATCTAAAATACCTATTATTTCATTACTCTTTCTTTATCCTAAAAATTGGTGTTAATATTATCCTACTTACTAACTGCACTTGTTAGCAGAATTATAGAGGTAATAGAGCTAAATATTATAACTCTCTCTCAAGGTTGAAATCAACACATAATTTTATACCTATTTTCAGGAACACATTACATATGGCATGAGACTTATGTAAATAGATATAAAGCATCAGGATCCAATTGCATAAAATAAATTATAGCAAACATTTTCTTTTTTTTAAATATATTTTATTAATTTTTTAGAGAGGAAGGGAGAAGGATAGAGAGCTAGAAACATTGATGGGAGAGAAACATCGACCAGCTGCCTCCTGCACACACCCTACCAGGGATGTGCCTGCAATCAAAGTACATGCCTATGACCAGAATTGAACTCGGGACCCTTCAGTCCACAGACCGACCCTCTATCCACTGAGCCAAACCGGTTTTGGCTATAGCAAACATTTTCTGAATTCATTCAGACTCAGTTCACTGTTATGATGAAAACCTTCACTCTTGTCTGTAATCTCTATGGTAAAAGCCAACCATCAGCAGATTCTACAGCCTATTACCTTGATACCAGGGAAAGGACATTTTTTAAAATTCATCTTCTCTTGGGCTCAAAGCCTCGCTCTGCTACATAGAAAATCAGGGAGTCCCCAACTCTAACCTCTGTTTTGAGGTGTTAGGTGGCTGTAGTGGAGCTAAAAAGTATAAATTTATCCCCAACATTGCTATCCTTCATCCAACCAAGTGGGTTCTTGACCAGTTATTCCTGCACTTGACAGCTGTGAGATGCTAATCCTGTTCACAGCCTGATACATCCTAAAACAACTCTCTTGCCTTTTCCACACAGGAATTGACTAGAGAAAACTGACAGCTGGATGAAAGAGATAATAGAACAGGAGGATTCTCTATAAAATTGTGATTGCGTGTGACAGAAATTTTAAGCACTAGTTGGCAAGGAGACACCAAATGATTGTAAGAAGGTAGGGTAAGAAGGTTGTTGAAAACTTCTTTAGTCTGTAGGGTTTAAACACCTCCTCCCAAGCCCCTTTTTTAAATATTTTAGTCAGAGTACACCATCAACTATGGGATCACATTTCTTCTCCTCCACCCTCTCTTCCTCCATTGCCTTCTTTTCAGTGACTTGATTATTCCATCTAGATCCCTATGACTTATATATATTCGAATTTGCAGAAAACTTCTTTGTGTCTTTGACCACAAACTCTCATTATTTTGGTAAGAACACACCATCAACCATTGAATCACACTTCTTTCATTAATATGAAGTTTTATAACTTGCAAAAATGTCTTTATATAGTCTACCCAAACCTCTCTGGCCATTAGAAATTCTGGAACAACAGATGATTTTTGCCTCAGGTCTCTAATAGTTCCCCTTTGCTAGGAATAAACTCTTCATTTAAGAATAGTAAAACTCATAATTATTTCTTCTTTCAGCGGAATGAAGTACTAAAACCCTCTAAATGTTCTCTTAGTATTGGTCTATCTCAGCTTTTTCAGACTATGCACTGCCTCTGATTATGATCTTCATCTTGGTCTTGGAATTTGGTTCTACTCTGTCTCTTCAAGTTTACTTCTTGTGGAATACTTCTGCTGCAACCCAGATGTTGGTCCTCTTGTTTTCTACCTTGTGTAGCTAACTCTACAAAACCCCTTAACTGACCCTTCTTGGGCCCAAGGATATACTTGACTGATTAATCCAGTCATAATATGTCAACAAAATAAATTTTTAAAAATGTTCCACAGTGTCATCCATATTTCTAATTTTAATTAATTGATTTAACTTTATATTAAATTAATTTGAAATTAGATTATGTAATTTTTCAAAGCCATCCATATTATTAATTTCAGCATTATTTTTCATATAGTTAATAGGTTTTGCTTTAGAGAAAAACTGCCTCATTTTTAGATCCCAGTTTCAATACTGAATATCTTTGACTTAGGCAAGTTTCTTAACTATTTTTGTGTCTTTACTTTCTCATGAGAGAATGAGAAATACCCACCTCATAATGTTATTTTAAGGATTAAGTACTTAATCCTTAAAAATTGATGGAAACAATAGATGTACACAGGAAACCTTGAAATGTTAGTTGGCTCTTACTGTGATTGTGATTTTAGTACATATTGAACAATTATGCAAAAGTTGTCATGAATTTGTGTTCCTCATCTATTATATTCAGATTATAGTTAAAAATACACGTTCCTCATTTTCTTCAAAATACCTTGCTAAATCATAGTATCTCCTGGGTTGGTTGGTTACTGTGAATGAATAATTACAGTCCAAGGCTGATAAAGATTGGGAAGTAGTGGATTTTTCTTATTTTTACTTTCAAACATTTATCAATTTATTAAGTACCATGCATGTTTTTCTAAATATAGATCATGACAAAGATATTTTAAAATTTAGAATTGTTTTACCAAACGTACAATTTCTTGTCAATGATAATAAGTGTAACTCAATTTTAAAACCATGAAATGCCATTATGTTATTTAAGTGCTTCTTATATCTAATCTTTATATATTGGAATAATACAACTTTCAGAAAAATATAAGTAATAGGGATGTGGCTGGAAGTAAAATTATGTAAGGCAAGGGTCCGGGTAGCAAGAACACTTGGGTACACTAAGTAGTGTGGATTTGTTTGTGTGGAGTCACTGGTAAAGTCAGTTTTGCTGACCCGATTGGCAAAGCTAATGCCATACAAACAAATCTGCACACATATGTTGTATTTTTGTAAGAACAAACCCATTTTGAAAAGTGTTTTTCATCAAACAAAAACATTTTTAAAAATGGTTTTAAACTAAAAATATGGTCTGGATTATTTCCAAAAGAAATCATTGTCTGGAAAAAAAATCACTGCTTATTAAATTCATCTCAAACATTATTATAGGATTTTTACTGTGCTGTTTTAAAGGGAGCTTTAGAAATTTAATAAACGGACTAAGAAAGAATAAAACAAATTACCACTTATCAATGGTACTATACCTTTAAGCTGTACAGCAAACTGTGGCCTAACTGATGGTTTTGGAATTTAATAATTGTGGTGAGCAAACTTTCTTGATTGAAATTGAAATTAAAAAGAATTCATCATATATCATTCTCCATCCTTAGAGTTTTTACAACTACAGAAAGTCCATTAGCAACTGTTGGGTTTTTTTTTTTTTCTCAATACAATGTAAAAAGTAAACTGAGGCTTATGGAAAACTTCTGGTATGCTCAATTTTCAAAGGTCATAATATCTAGTAACTTAAAATATTAAATTCAAATGATATCTTTAAAAAATTATCCATAGGGTTAACATTTGCTATAAAGAACAGATAATTCATACTAAGTCTATTTACTGACAGTTTACTAAAAATGAATCATTATGTGTAGACTGTATTGATTAAAGAATATATAGGCTGGGACAAAAGTCGGTTTATAGTTGTTCATATGGGAAATAATTCCATCACTAATAAATAATAATACAGGAATAAACTTTGCATTTCATGTACTCATAATTGTAAACCAACTTTTGTCCCACCCTGTAATCTAAGCACAACCATCAAGCTTTCATCATGGAATCTCCATTCTATTAAATCTACTGGTCAGCTGGGACACCTAATTGTACTCACCCATCAGGGACATTTATCTGCAGTCACTCTTTCCTCCTCCTTCATTGTTTTCTTCCTTGTGCTTCTAGAACAACACACCCTCTGTAAATTTTCTTCCTACCTTAAACTCTCCTTTTCAGTCTTCTCTGATGCTTTCTCATGTTTATCCTTGGAATTATCTAGTGCTCAGTTTTTGAAACTCTTTTATTTCAGTACTCTCTACTTTAATTATCTAGTTCAGTCTCATGGAATTCAAATGCCATCTATACACTAACAATTCTCAATTTATATTACCCCTAAACATGATACATGTATCATGTATTCATGTATTCCAATTGCTTAATGAACATTTCCTTTTTGAAAATTCACTTTTGAGTATCTTCAGGTATTGATTAGTCACCAAAAGGAAATGTTCACTTGCAACCATGAAATGCTCTTCTAGGAATCTTCTCATTTTTAATTTATGATAACTCTATCTTGGAAATGCTTAAATTCCAAATTTTAGAGTTATCCTTAACTTATCTTTTCCATAGAAATTTCACATTCCATCCATTCACCGGTCATTTTGGTACACCCATATACCTGAAGTTCTATTATTTACCATTATCTATGTCTGGTCTAGATTCTCATCATCTACCCTCATAATTGTTTTTATGACTTTTACCACAGGGAAATTCTGTTTCCTACACAGAAGGCTAAGTGATCTTTTTAAACATAATTAAATTCTGCCATTCTTCTCAAAATCTCCAACAATTCCCCATTTTACTCAACTCAAAAGCTAATGATTTCCTAACAATGGTGTCAAATTACTGGCTCCCATTGCTCCTTTGACTCATTTCCTACATCTCTCTCTCTCTCTGAGTATTAGTTACACTGACCTCTCTGATAGTTCTTAAACTTATCAAGTGTGGTCCTTGTCAGAAGCTTTGTACTTGCTGTTTCATCAACTTCCCAAGATATTCTCTTAGCTAATTTCCTCTTTCTGCTCAAAAGTTATTTTCTCAGTGATGTGTCCACAATGATTGTATGTAAAAATTGAATGTAAAAATTGCAATCTTCTACCTTTTTCACTTGCCATGTTCTTTTTTGAGCTTCTTTCTTTTTCCATACTAGAATGCATCACCTTCTAAATTGCAAACAAGCCAAAGCCGGTTTGGCTCAGTGGTAGAGTGTTGGTCTACGGTCTGAAAGGTCCCGGGTTTGATTCCGGTCAAGGGCATTTACATTGGTTGCGGGCACATCCCCAGTGGGGGGTGTGCAAGAGGCAGCTGGTCGATATTTTTCTCTCATTGACGTTTCTAGCTCTCTATCTCTCTCCCTTCCTCTCTGTAAAAAAAATCAATAAAATATATATTTAAATTGCAAACAAGTAATTATTTAGTTTGTTTTTTAACAAAGAAGGCAGAGATTTTTTTTTAATAGTGTGGACTATTGTATCTCTATGATATAGGTTGTTCTTTGGCAAATAATTATTAATAAATACAAATTAATATGTGGTTAATGGATTTTATTAGTATTTATTATTATTATTTTAAGATCATAAACAAAATACTATTAAAATGGTTCAAATAAATAGGGAGAAGTTTTTTAAAAGGAGGAAAAGGTATCTTAATATTCAGTATCTGAGAATTTAGAAAATTGTTACTTACAGAGAGTAGATAGAGAGACAGCATTAGAAAGAAAGATCATTATCCCATTTTAAAAGAAGAACAGTAAAGGAGGTGTTTCTGGATTCATATAGGTTTACAGATTTAGTGGCTGAATGTTGAAATGATTTTTCTTTTGAAAGTTTTTGTTGTTCTCTCTTTCCTTTGACAATGTAAGCATACCCTAGAATAAGCTGGGAATTGCAAAATCAAATATTTGAATAAAGTGTCAAATAATTGAAATAGTTGCAGGGAACTGAGAAGAGCTGAATAAGCAAAAGTAGAGTAACTGAAAAGTATGCCATTATACATGGCAGATTGGTATGCATTACAATAAAATCACTCCACCCCTTTCATGGATCCTCTGTAAAAATACTGACTATCTGGAATTCTAACTTATTTGGGAGATACTAATAAAATACAATGAGAATACAAGTAAAATGGTAGATGTCTCAGTAAAACAATAGTCAATAAATTCACCAGAGAAATTGCAGAGAAAGGAACAAGCCAAGAGCAAGCAAACAGGTGAAATTTTAAAAAATGTAATAGCACAAGGAGACGAGAAACTATTGGCACTTTCTATAAGGTTAGCAGTTTGGAGTGCTGACCATGGGCATGGTAGGCACATGCAGAGAAGACATGAGCAGATCTAGGGAGTAAAATCCTTGTTGCAGGACCCATTCCAAAGTTCGGGTCTACAGCTTGGGGTGGACAGAGAGGCTGTGATCCAGGTTTCAAGATCTTTAATTGTTGCTATTAGTAAATCTTTAAAGAGCTTACTATTTATAGATAAAAATATTTTTAAAGTAAATAGTAGCATAACCAAATGACAAGCATCCAACAGGACAGTTTTGCTTGATTGCTCTGTTTAATTGTCTTTATGAAGATAATAGTAATCAAATTGTTTGACTGGGGTTTTGGGGTGAGGGTAAGAGTGAGTGAAGGACAAGGAACTAATGACCAAAATCTGAGATGCATTTGGTGACCCCTCCTTCTGTGGACTCTTGGGGAAACAAAGTCCTATGAACACTAAATCTCCTTTTGAAAAAGGAAAGGTTAGAGAAATATGCGATTTCATGCTTCGTTTATAAAGAACTTTTTAAAAGGACATAATGCAAAGAAAGGGAGACTAAAGATTTTGGTCAGTGAAAAAGAAGAATACAGTTATTGGAGAAGACAGGAGAGAGTATAGGATGACCAAAGTGAGAGTGGGCTTGAGATTTGTGTAGAAACGAAGGACATAGCAGGAGAGTCTGGACTGTTTAGTTGTTTGTCAGGCTAATGCATGGCAGTGACTGGATAGTATAAGCAGTCAGGCTAATCGGAATTCAGCGGCAGCTAAAATCTCATTTCCCCCGGACCCTCAGGGATGGAGGCCAGCAGGGTGTGAAGAGTGGTTCCGGTGGCTGTGCAGCCAGTCAGGACTGATGGGGGCTTGGAATTTTGCTTTGTGCTCTGCCTTACTGTTTTGGTGATGCATTTTCATAAATATATAAAAAGTCTTATTTAAGCATTTGATACATGGAACAGACTGACAGAGGTCAGAAGGAAAGGGAGTGGATGTGCAGGGAGGGAGACCGTATGAAAGAAGGTGATAAGGTTAGACAAAGAACATGCATGCATGGCCCAAGGCCACAGACAGCAGTGTGGTGATGGCCAAAGAGAGGGCAGGCAGGGGCTGGGCAGAGGTGAGGGAAGGGGGAGGACATGAATGACATCTGTAATAGTCTCAGCAATAAATTGACACACACACCAAAATATTAGCCTGAGGACTGAAGGGTCCCAGGTTCAGTTCCGGTCACGGGCATGTACCTTGGTTGCTGGCACATCCTCAGTAGGGGGTGTGCAAGAGGCAGCTGATCGATGTTTCTCCCTCATTAATTTTTTTAACTCTTTATCCCTCTCCTTTCCTCTCTGTAAAAAATCAATAATATATATATATTTTTAAAAAAAAAACATTAAAAAAAAACAACTTACATTGTTTTCAAAGTGTGGGAGTGAAGATAAAATCTTATGTATCTGGTCTTAGATTTTAGCTATGTCTGATAAAAAAAATAAAAAAAAAAGGCTTTAAAACTCACACACACGCCAAAACCGGTTTGGCTCAATGGATAGAGCATCGGCTTGGGGACTGAAAGGTCCTGGGTTCGATTATGATCAAGGACATGTATCTTGGTTGCGGGCATATCCCCAGTGGGGGGTGTGCAAGAGGCAGCTGATCGATGACTCTCTCTCATCGATGTTTCTGGCTCTCTATCTCTCTCCCTTCCTCTCTGTACAAAATCAATAAACTATATTTTTTAAAAATAAAAAAAATAATAAAAATAAAAAATAAAACTCTCTCTCTCTCTCTCTCACACACACACACACACACACACACACACACACACACACACACACCTGGGATAATCAAGTTGCAAAGCACCAAACCCAAAGGCATGAAAACCTAAGAGCATGAATGGTGTCTACCTTACCCTTTTATTTACAGGGGGAAATGAAAGGACAATGTTGGGGGGAAAGTTGTACGCACAGATAAACCAGGTCCTAATGATGCCATTGTAACAATCTCGTTATTATTTAACAGGAAAGGAGGGAAAGGAAGGCTAAATACTAGTAATACGGGCATGCCATTTACCCAGCTTTGCCAAAAAGCTGCATTTAACACTCTCCAAGCCTGTTCCCTACTGACTGATGGGGAAGGGACTGGACCATAGACACGTATCCAGTAAGGTCTAAGTGACTTGTAAGGGGCCTTCGTGTCAATCACAGCTGGAAAGCCAGTCAGTGGCCAGTCATTGGCATAGTCACTGCAAGCCCAGGAAACCTGAATATTTAAACTTCTGAAAAAAGGAGCCACACTCTCTCACTTCTCTCTCTCTCTGGTGCGCCCTCTTCCTGGCTCTACCATGGCAGAGGAGATGCTCCCCTGTGCCTAAGTGGCTCCTTGCCATGTGGGACTCCACACAGTGGATTCATGGACTTTAATTAGGTTGGATGCTGAACCACATTCAGCTGCAACATGGAATGGGAGCTCTGGACACTGGTCTTGCTTTTAGCTCTGCTGCACGGACAGCCGCCCCTTCTGTTGGGGTTGGCTTAAGGGGAATGGAACTTTCTAGCCCGAGGAATATAACTCCTTGCAAATCAAGCCTTTGTCCACGTCTCATTCTCTCATAGAGGCTCCTGAAAACTTATTTCACAGCAGTACCCCAAGAACCCCCTCTCACAAGCAACAGAGGAAATTGATCCTCTGGTCACTGTTTACCTTGCAACCCTAAAATTACTTGTTGGCCTATAGAAAAACACTTACCATAATTCTCACAAAGTAAACTCCCATATACACACAGACAATCTTTTTTTTTTTTTAGATTTAATGACCTTGACATTCTTGTTAATATTACAGGACAATTATTATGAAGAATTTCAGTCAATATGGGTTTGATGTTTTCTCATTATTAGATTCAGGTTATGCATTTTTGGCAGGAACACAGAGACAATGGTGTGTTATTCTTATCACACCCTATCAGGTAGTGTGCAATTCTGTTTTATTTCATTAAATATGATGTTAATTTTATCAGTTGATTATGGTGATGTTGGAGTTATTATTTTCCCCATTATAATTAACTAGAGGCCTGGTGCATGAAAATTCATGCACTGGAAGTGGGGGGGAGGTCCCTCAACCCAGCCTGCCCCATCTCACAGTTTGGAAGCCCTCAGGGTGAGAAGCAACCCAGCGATCAGGGGAAGGTGATGTCCCATCACACCTCTGCTGCTGCCACTGCCAGAAGTGCAAGCCCTGGTAATCTGAGCCTCAGGTGTCCCAGGGTGGCTGGGCAGTCACCATCCAAGGCTTGCCTGTTCCTTAGGCCATCCCTGGGTGACTCGGGGACTGAGAGGACTGAGTGCTGCTATCTTGTGGCTGTAAGCACTGCCATCTTTGAAGGCATGACAATCAATTAGCATATTCCCTCCTTATTGGCTATGGGTACTACCATATTTGTGACAGCGTGAGGGTCAATTAGCATATTTCCTCTTTATTAGATGAGATAAACACCTCGTAGGGTGGTATTTTGAAACTATATAAATATTTTGTTCTTCATCAATCCTTCAATGTCCGAATACATTATCTAAGAAGAGTCTCAGTGCCCCATTTTGTGGAAAAAATTTAATTTATTGCTATCATTATTTATTTTTTATATTCAACATTTCCCATATTTGGCCAGGTAAGGTAAGCACCTTCAAGGTGGCTACTGTGTCCTTATAACATGGTCTCTTCCTTCCCGGAGTACCTATCCTCTTGCCTTCTTGCACAAGTCTTTCCTGAAACATTTTATACCTTTTTGCTCTTTCCCTGGAATCATCAATTTCTCCCAGGGATCCTAGTTCCTTCTAGTGGAGAATGTTATAAATCTGGGAATTAGGTTGACAGATTATTATAGAGTGTTTCTGGTTTGAAGTCCTCTCAATAATAGAGTCAAGAAGTATATATA
Source organism: Pipistrellus kuhlii (assembly GCF_014108245.1). NCBI lineage: Eukaryota > Metazoa > Chordata > Mammalia > Chiroptera > Vespertilionidae > Pipistrellus > Pipistrellus kuhlii. Next base: position 40,052,512 of record NW_023425584.1, read on the forward strand.
TTCATACACACAAACACAGACACACACACACACACACACATTTACATATCCAATTAAATCTACATTTATTGTGTTTATCTATTTATATATTGATAATGATGTCTTACGATACAACTCTAGAGTTTATTCTTCTTTTCTCTCTCCACATACAGGAGTCTCTCTTCTCCAGCAGAAGAAGAGCAGATTGTTTTATTTTATTTGAATATAATTTAGTAATTTGAATATAATTACTTATTTGACCAAACTCTTTCTAAAACCAGTCTCGTTACTAATGCATTGTGCTTAGCAATCACATATCCCTGCAAGAGTGCTCTCTTCACCACACTTGGGTTTTGATTACCCAGGTCCACAGTGTTCCTACATATGGACATTCTCATTTGGCTCTGAAAGCCTGCCTGCACCTGCATGCCTTTCTCACCTGGTTCTGGCTCTGACTTCCCACACTAGACCAATCTCATCAGTATATATGAGCTCTAACACCCAAAGCTGGCTATCCTCCTCTGCTTAAGGCTCTTAACCCAGCTTGTTCTCAGATTCCTCACACTGAACAGCACCAGACACAAGCCTACCTGTGTTATCCCAAATCTAGTTGTTTTAGCACTTTGTTGTTCAAAAAGAGAAGGGGATGGAAAAGAAGAAAAAGTGAATAGAATTTAGTATTTATATAGCCAGGAAATGATTCATTCATTCATATTAAAGCACGCTTGACTGACAACTCAATATATGTAACTTCCTGAGATATATGAATTTTATCTGAAAAGAAAAACTTTTATAAAAAGAAATGAATAGCTAATATTGAACTTTAAGAACTGATAAATTGATAAAAAATACTTTTACTCCAACTAATATATTTATAGTGCATATTGGTGACTTTCAGATTTCCTTGACACAAAATGCTTAAGGCAACCATCTATTCTTCTTACCTAAAATATGGTTCTGAATTGAAGTCACATTTAAGATTGAGGAGTTTGGTGAAATAGGAATTACATACATAAAAGAAGTAAAATACAAATTTAAAACTACAATTTTCTATAGGATTCCATATAACTATCCTGACTTATGGGAACTGTTCTAAACAGTTTACATGTACTAATACAATTTGTATAACAATTGTAAGAGATAGGTTATACAAGTGAGGTTACTGAGGCTGAGATGTTATGAAAATCACTTGCAAAAGGTGTACAACTAGTGGGTGGCAGCATTGGTTTCCAAGCCTAAGTACCCTTCATGGGTGACTCACAATATAATACAGCCTTTTGTTAATGCAACAAATATAGTTATTGTTTTGTGCTGGATCAGAAGTCTCTCTGATATCCCAGCAACTTTTTATATTAGCAAAGCAAGTCCCAGGAATCTATTGCAATTGCCCTATATGGTAGTGTTTGTTATCAAGCTTTAGAGTTTTCACCCTTGAATCATCAAAAGTGCACTTATCTGTGAACAGAGAAAATAGACCTTTACTCTTATCTGTCCTTTTAAGGCAATAAATGCGATAAGATTTCTTTTCGCTAGGGCAGCTTGCTTATTTCTGACTTTTATTTTCTTTTTATAGAATGAGTTAAAACTTGGCAGTTTTTCCCCCCACTGACAACATAGCTAATTCTACTACTCTTCTCTTCCGTAGAAAGGTGTGTAAATAACAGTGTGTCAATAAACAATTCCTTTCCAGATGAAGCTCCTTGTTTAAATTACTTTTGGATACTCCATTCTCCAAAAGTTTTTATTTTGAACTTAATCAGGAAATATTTGTTATCATTAAAATATGTAAGAGAATAATAGTTAATGTTTTCATGAGATAGATTTTTCCCATTTGAATGCTCTTAAGGATTTCAAGTCTGTGTTAAATAATATTTGAGTAGAAAATCTGTGTAAAGGACAAGAGTGTATTTTTCTTTTAATTTGTTTTGTTACCGCATTCTTGAGATTTTTTAACATCTCCATCTTTCTTTATTCAACGTAACACCTATCATCCCCACCAAAGTGCATTATTAACCCCCACTTCTGCACAGTAGTAAGCTGCACAGTCCCGGTGCTTAAGATAGTGTGATAACATCTCTTAAAAGGATAATACATCTTCTTCTATAGTGCATCTCATCAGAGTATCTCAAAGCAATTAAAAATAAATGGAAAAATACTGTTCCCAGGAAAATTTGTTTCACAGTTAGAAACTGTTAAATCCATTTCACAGTTGGAAATATTGGCAACAGAATGAGATTAGATAATTCTTAAAAGTTGACATTTCTCCAAGAATAGTTCATGCATTCTATAGACATCTGCATGTTCTAATCACTAAGTAATTCCTCCTTTCTTTTTGTATAATTCAATCAATGAATGATGTTTTCACAAACAATTTTACAGTGCAGTACAAATTTAGGAATGCCAGAGCAGTGTAATATATTAAACTGAATCTTGGACTAAGATTTGAGAGAACACGTTTCTAAAAATCAAAACAAATATATTTTAAAATGTTGTTGATAAATTGAATTTCTAAGATATCTAAGAATAGTTTCTTAAAATAAAAATGTTATGGATCTGTGTGTAAGCTTTCTTTTTTTTAAATATATTTTTATTAATTTCAGAGAGGAATGGAGAGGGAGAGAGAGATAGAAACATCAATGAGAGAGAATCATTGATTGGCTGCCTCCTGCATGCCCCCTACTGGTGATTGAGCCCACAACTCATGCCCTGACCAGGAGTCAAACCATGACCTCCTATGTCAGTGGTCGGCAAGCTGCAGCTCCTGAGCTGCGGTTTGCCACTCTGTTGATTAATGAATTTGCTGACCACTGTCCTAGGTCAACATTCAACCACTGAGCCACACCGGTCTGGTATACATTTGCATATTTTAATGATTATATAATATCCAACAATTGGTATGAAAGTTTCTTGGAGTGGAATCATCCATATAAAGGCAGTACCTGGCGACCAATAGCACCAGAATGTCAGATCTTTGTATGGTTCTCACAAGTATAATTTTCACAGCCTACCTCTGCTAGACCTATCTATGTTCCCAAACCTGCTTAAAAGTGCATTGAGTCAAGTTAAAAGAAAGGAAAGGAAGAAAGGTCAGTTGTGTATTTTCAATAAGATGGTTTACATGTGGAAAGAAATAAAAGTTCAGTATGAAAAATAATTATAATATTCTCACTAACATTTTTTGCAAGTGTAGCAATATAGTGAGTCATCAAAAATAAGGCAATGTCAGTGATGTCCCTTCTCTTGAGCAAGAAACTCCTGAAGCAGGCCCCTGTAGAAAAGCAAAGAAAACAAAACAGCAAGACTGTTAGAATCAACACTATCAAAGCCCTAGAAACTAATCAAAAGCTTGCCACAACCTGGGGAGCATTTCCTCAGGAGAAAAAAGCCCACTAATTTCATTAAGAAGAGTGAGCTTTGTGGTGTTTCAACTAACATTACATCCATGCTGTGCTCCCCAGCTCAGTGGTGGCCTTAAAAACAGCAGCGCCTGTCCCCAGGACTGGTCCAGGAAGAAAGACAATGGAACTCATTCACAAATTGTTCTCGCTTGATCTGTCTAGTGCACATGTGTCAAACACAAGGCCCGCGGGCCAAATCCGTCCCGCCAGGCCTTGCAATGTGGCCCGCACCGCGCTGTCATCACTGCACTCCGCTGCGTTTCCATCACAATGACAGTTTATGACTGTTCAGTAAACCATTCGGCCCACGATTTAGGCTGGATTTTAGATTTTGGCCCCTTCTCTGATTGAGTTCGACACCCCTAGCTCTAGTGGCTGCCTGGAGACCCAAGTAACAGCTTCTCCTCCTCACCTGACTGGAACTTGCCTTTTGCCAAAGCTTCTATTCAGGAACAGTTGTGCAAAATGTTTCTAGATAAATGCTTCAGCCACTGCCACTTAGGCTGTGGGGAAGAGTTGTAGCAAGTCATAAACTGACCAAAAAGCTTGGAAGGGAAGGCGGGAGAGCGGATGCTTTGGGGAATAAGGCCTCTGAAAAGCTTTGACATATTCCTGAGGAACAAGGGGTACGCACAAAGGAAAGCCCCGAGAAGCCCTGTTCTCGGACATCGGGGTGACCTTGAGGTTCCACACCAGCAGAAAGGAAAAGCTGAGGTAGGCTTGTCAGCTTTTTGGCCCAGGTTTAAAGGTATGCCCTCACACACCCAGAATATATCTGCCAACCTATGCACAGGGAAAAAAAAATTTTGGCTCCAAGCATTTAAAGAAAACTCTTTCCAATCATTAGACAATAAGCTAACATAAAAAGACTTTAGTGGGCACAACATGAGAAAGAATCCATACTTTACGAAATTAATTCAGAGAAGGAATCACACAAACAAACAAGAAATACAACTAGCACAACACATCCTTCACAGGAGATAAAATCTAGTTTTTGGATTTGCCATATTATGATATTCAAAATGTCCAGAATTGAACAAATAATTATAAGATAGACAAAGAAATTTAAAAAGTGTGGCCTAGACACATGTAAAACAGTGCTCAAACAAAATTGTTTATTAGACAAACACTTTATATCTATTTCAATATATTTAAAGAATTAAAATAAAACCTTGTCTAAAGTACTAAAGAAAAAAAGTGTTAAAATATTGTCTCTCCATCTCTCTCTAAAATATTGTCTCTCCAAATATGGAATATAAATAGTGGCCCTCTCACGACTGTCATTGCTACAATGTTAGTTCAAGCCACCATTACCATTCCCTTCGGCTATTTTCTTCAGCTCTCTACATGATAAACCCACCTCTGCTCTTTCTCCTGTATAGTCTATAAAAAACACCCGAGAGATAGTTTAGCAAATTATGCCATATTGATATGGTAGCAGCTGAATAAAAGGATAATGTAAGACTAGAGGGAAAAGCCCTAATTTGATGTCCCTTTCTTAAATTTGACAGTCGTATAGTTTACAAATCTCTAAATCCTGTCACTACTCTCATTTCAATCATCACTATACAAGGATATAAAACACATACTTAACAAAACAGGAAATCATCTTAGTGGAACACTGTGGTGATGGGAACACTGTGAGGCACCAGTACATGTCAAAGATAAATGTCAAGGCTATTAAGTTGTTACTTCAATGTGACCAGCAATTTTAGCAGGGGACTGGCTTAGTATTAAAGGGGCTTCTAACATTCAGGGGTCCTCAAACTTTTAAAAGTGGGGGCCAGATCACGGTCCCTCACAGAGCTGGAGGGCCGGACTATATGAATTACTAATTCCTACTGTAACACCTCGGCTGCGCTCACTGCCCAAAAAACCTGGCGGGCCTGATCAGACTCCTCTGCAGGCCGCATGTGGCCCGCGGGCCATAGTTTGAAGACGCCTGCAAGTAATGTTTTGAAAACAACAGAAAATATGCTAAAAAAAACAAAAACTGTCCTACAAATATTTTTAAACCTGTAACAAGGCAAATTATACTTTTACTTTTTTTTTTAGGAGTACCCTGGTACAATGAAAATATTCCAAATATTGTAATAATTTTAGTCACACTAACCTACCAAGGTCATTGTCAGACTAAAGAAAAAAATCAGAAACAAAGCAATGTTTGAAAAGCATGGAAACCACCTTGGAGTGTGGCAGCGCTGGAAGCAAAGCCACGGAGCTTCACAAGTGCTCTCAGTGTCTTTGGGAAAAAATAGAGAAAAAGAGATCGGTCCCTGAAAAGAGCTTTGTAACTTCTCAAATCTTTGAAGGGCAGCTCGCTCTCTCCATTTCTTTCAGCAATTATAGTCACTTTCCTGTGCCTACTTAGAATTCCCAAATCTGATATTTCTTTTCAGGCTATTTTTTCTCAGAATAAAATTGGGGCAGTAGGTTTATTTTAACCCAAGTACTACATAGTAATATAAAAGTACATTTTAGGACTCAAAGTTTGCAAAGGTACAACCCCACTAGAAAATGTGTGGTCTGACTCCACCTCTACTATACATGGTGAGGCTCTTAAATTCTTGGCACCTCACCCTGCCCTTTGGCTGGCAGACTTTGACAATGTTAAGAGTCTATTTTTATTATATTTTTGCTTTATAATATACTAGAGGCTTGGTGCATGAAATTCATGTACTGGGGAGGGTGTGACTCTCAGCCCAGCCTGCATCCTCTCCAGTCTGAGGCCCCTTGTGGGATGTCCAACTGCTGGTTTAGACCTAATCCCTGTGGGACAGTGGGACATCCCTCTCACAATCTGGGACTGCTGATTCCCAATCACTCACCTGGCAGCCAGCCTGGTCACTCCCTAAACACTCCCCTGCCAGCCTGATTGCCCCCAACTGCCCTTCCCTGCTGGCCTGGTAACTCCTAATTCCCCTTCCCTGCCAGCCTAGTCACTTCCAACTGCCCTTTCCTGCAGGCCTGGTTGCCTCCAACTTCCCTCCCCTGCTGGCCTTATCACCCACAACTATCCTCCCCTGCTAGCCATCTTTGACCACATGGGGGTGGCCATCTTGTGTGACAGCATGAGGATCAATTTGCATATTACATCTTTATTATATAGGATCATTTGTACACTGTATTGTGTGCTTAGCACCCTAAGTCAAGTCTCTTTTTGTCACCATTTATCTCCCATGTTCCCTTTTCTACCTCCCTTCCATTTCCCACTGGTAATCACCATACTGCTGTATGTGTCTATGAGTTTTTTGTTTTTGTGTTTGGTTTTGTTTTTCTTAATCAATTTTGAGTTTATTCTCAGGTATAGTGTAAGAAGGTGGTCTATTAATAGTTTCATTTTTCTGCACATATCTGTCCAATTTTCTCAATACCATCTGTTGAATAGGCTATCTTAACACTATTGTATTTTCCTGGCCCCCTTTGTCAAATATTAATTGACCCTAAAGATGTGGGTTTATTTCTGGGATCTCTATTCTGTTCCATTGATCTACATTCCTGTTCTTATGTCAGTACCATGCTGTTTTGATTGCTATGTCCTTGTGGTATAGTCTTACACCACATAGCATAATTTGTCCAAAATTTAATGATATATAAGCATACTAATGCAATAAATAAATAATGAAAAGCATTTTCTAATTTAGAAAGTGTTATTTCTATTAATTATATTTGTTGTACATAATCATGAATTTGTTATGAGTATAATTTTACATAAATTAGTGTGCTGATTTGATTAATGTCATTCACCCACAGAGGCTACCATCTCTCAGTCCGGGAATTATTCCTTAAGATTTTACTTTGTCCTTATTATGAAACCCAGCACTTCAAAAAGCTGATACATAAATAAATATGAATATTTAGTCTATCTAATTTTCTATAAGTAGGACATGTATATGTTTTTCTGCTAAATTTGTATCATTGTCCATAATTAAGCAGATAAATCATTCCAGCTTTTAAATTTGGTGCAAGTCACAGCATTCTTGAATCTTTTCTCAGTTTAAAAAGATTGGGCCAATGAAAATGACAAACATCTATTTTTCAAACTGTGCTACCATCTGGTATTCCAAATCCTTCTAATTGAAAGCATAACTTCAATTCTTCCTGGGAAAACTCTTCATGATGTAGGACTAGAGGCTTGGTGCATGAAAATATGTGAACTGGAGCTGGGGTCCCTCAGCCCAGCCTGTGCCCTCTCACACTCCTGGACGTCTTGCTCCTTACTGCCTGCCTGCAGTGGAGGCAGGAGAGGCTCCTGCCACTGCCCCCGCACTCCCCAGGTGTGAGCTTGGCTTCTGGCTGAGTGGCACTCTCCTTGTGGGAACACCATGATCACCAGGGGCAGCTCCTGCATTGAGCCTCTGCCCCTGGTAGTCTGTATGTGTCATAGCAACCAGCTGTTCCACCATTTGGTCAAATTGCATATTGGGATTTTATTATATAGGATTATGTGCATAAGTAGAACTGACATTGAGACCTGCATATTTAGTAAGTGTAGTTGCTCATTTGAAAATCCAAATGTGTTTATACAAAACAATTTCTTCATATTACGTCTCTAAAAATATATATTATGGAAATATGGAGCCACAGCTTACTGACCTTCATTATTTTAAAATTGCCTCTTTCATTATTTAAGTAACTAGGTTATTTTCATGTGAAGAATTTTTGAATATTATTAAGAAACATTTGAAGTGCCTAAAAGGTATTCTAAATATTTCTCAAACCTGATGGCAACACAGAGTAAACTAATTCCATTCCTACCACTTTGAAAGTATAACAAAATAATTTTAACACATTCAAAAAAAAATAGGTTTTGGAGATTGTTTGAGATAGATTCTTGAAAAAAAACAAAATGGAATGAATTTTCCTCATAACTCTATGTTCAGGAAATATAATTTTATATGTAACACTAGAGGCCTGGTGCACGAATTTGTGCATGGGTGGGGTCCCTCTGGGTGGCCTGCAGGGATCGAGCAAAACCTGAAATCCAACACCACCTGCAGCTCCTACCTGCCGCTCCTGCTCATCCAGGCCCCACTGTGCCTGCTGCAGGCTCATGTCCAATCAGTCTGATCAGGAGCACCACTTGTCAGCCATGAGCCCTGCATCTGGCACCCTCCCAAAGGGAGTGGCCTGCAGGATCAGGCTGAAACTGGCTCTCTGACATCCCTTGAGGGGTCCTGGATTGTGAGAGGATGCAGGCCCAGCTGATGGACCCCATTGGTGCACGATCATGCTGGGGAGGGATCACAGGACGGCTCCAGGATGTGTCCAACTCTGATTGGGGCCAATCAGTGTTGACTGCCAAAGGAGGGTAGTGGGAAGGACGCCAGCTGGGGAGGGACCATGAAAGGGCTCTGAGGTATGTCTGGCCCATCTCGCTCAGTCCCAATTGGCCAGACCCCAGTAGCAAGCTAACCTACTGGTTGGAGCATCTGCCCCCTGGTGGTCAGTGCACATGATAGTGACTGGTCGACCAATTGACTGTCTGCCCCTGGTGGTCAGTGCACTTCATAGGAAGTGATTGAGCAGCCTTAGCATATCATTATTCAGTTCAGTTGTTCTGCTGTTTGGTCTATTTGCATATTACCCTTGTATTATATAGAATTTTTAGAGAACAAACTTACTGTTTTGACCCATTCTGGTAGCAAGTATGTGGATTTATGTTATACACATTTACAGATTTTAATTATCTTGTTCCAACCAGTGATAACACTGCTAGTTGTTCATAAGTAGCTTTTTTCTGAGAGTCAGCTAAGTGGGTGGTCATCAAACTATAATTACACTTCCTAAATTCTGATGCCATTTAAGTTCTCTACTCAATAGGATATGAGATTCTGAAGCAATGTGTGCTGCTTCAAGATCATGTACTTAAAGGAATATGGATGTTCTTCATTGCTGTTACGTCTCACTGCTTGAGTGATAACTCTAGCTTACACCTGGGAGCCCAAGATAGAAGCCAACCATTCCATCAGCCTTAAACCAGCACTTTCAGACTCACTCTTCCATGAGACACAGAGATAAACCTCTCTCTGTGTAAGTCATTATATTCCTGTGTCTTATTTTTCTAGAAACACAACTTAGACAGTACTCTAATAAAACAAAACCCTCATATTATTTCTAACATAGCATAAAGCTGACAATAAACTACCACAAATGCTTTCATTTGTACATTAGAAATGTTGACAGTGAGTTATTTAAAAAAACAAGTTACTTATATTATCATAAGATTTTTAAAAAATATAATTTTATAATTTTCAATTGAATAATGGTTTTCATTATGATTATGTTTTGTAGTTACCTCATTTTCTATAAAGTAATATTGCTTTTTCTTTCAAGATGGCAATGTGAAATTTTCATACTTAGATTTTCTTGGGGTAAAAATTGGGTCAACTTTAATAACATTGTTGAATAAATAACCATATTGATTATACACAGATATTGCAAACATTATGGAGATGGCATACAAAAAGCATTTTTAAAATAGTAACATTTTCTCCCAAGTAGTTGAAAAGAATAAGATCCATATTCTGGCATGGCTGTGTGACTGAACAATTTACTTAGACCTTAGCCTCTATCATTCAGTTCACTCTGTGGGTAATATTCTTTGATTATTGTGCAGTGGGAAAGTATAATAATCATTTCAATCCAATAAGATTGTAATTTGGTTAAAATTAGATGTTGTTTTGATGTTGCAAAAATAAGTTATGAATAATGAGCATTCATATGGCATGGTGTAGAATGAAGAGTTCTGATGAGTGAAATTTCCCATAAGTTTAGATTCTATTATTCATGTAATAAAACCACCTATGAAAAACTTTCCATTATACAGATCCCTAAAAGTACAAAGTCATGTTTCATATTTACATCAATTATTAATAAATCCTCTCTAAAAATACAGCATTTAGTTAGGAAATTATGAATACAACTTCAGTGGACTTTGGGGAAAAAAAAACCTTAAGTAACAAAATCATAACTTGCTGTTTACTACTCCTAATGAGAATAAAATTGTAGCAAGACATATAAACTTTCTCCAACATTTTATTAATAAATGTAAAAAAATAAAGGATTTCAATAGAAATTACAAAAGTGATTTTACTATATAGTAATCAAGATCATTTTAAAGTTGAATGCTGCTATTTGAATATAGGTGATAAAAATGAGAATCAGATGACTAAAATAGTTTTAGAATTTTGGTGCACTAAGGTTAAAAAAAAAATCCTTGAATAGTTCTTAAGAAATGACAGAAAATTAGGTAAACTTAATGGTTACTTTAGCTGACGTGTATTGTTGAAAAAGATACCCTAACTGTAACTATGGGTTTCTTATTATTTGATTCCTGATTAATTGATTAGGTTATATGACTTTCTAAGCATTTATATTTTGCCATAATATTTGAGACAAAGTTAATACAGTTCTGATTTTTGGGCTTCTGTGTAATCTATAAGTGTCCTTACTTATACATATGGTGTCTGGTTGTATTACAACAATAATTATTTGATAAATGCTGGTTTGGACAGGTATTGGTTAAGTCAGGCATCATTGTACGTCATATGCATTTTTACCTTCAATAAAATGTTAATATTTTTATATTTCTAAATTTCTTGATTCCGTTTGCTGAGTTTCCCAATTCTGCCTACTGTTTTATTTAACAACTTAATAAAAATTGTGCGTTTTTTTTCTTTGGCTAGGCTTTAGGGAGTAATTTCTTTGTTCCATTTCCTAAGGAAGAGCTTTATGATCCAATAAGAATTATTGCTAACCTGCATTCATTCTTCAGGGAAGAGCATATGACTTGGTTTAATATGGAATTTAATTATAGCTAGCATTAATATGTGATGACCACCAAGAGAATAAATAGTTGGAGGGGGGAAATAACAGAGGAACACTTCATTCACCTTAAAGCAAAGTAATATGTCTGCTGAAAGTGGCTGCCTAGCTACAGTTCCTGTGACTTTTTCTTCTTTTAATCCCCTTGGATAATGCTGATTTTTCCTCCACCCTTCCTCACTTGCTCTAGTTTTATCTTATTATTTCCTAGACCAATTTCTCCATTCCTTTTCTAACACCTTGAAAATGTGTCTTTGAGAATTCAAACTCTAGTTTGATATAGCATTTAGGTCACTATTCTAAGTTATATTGAATTTAATCACAAGGTCACTTGAACCAAGTAGCTTTGCTATTTCTAATCTACTAACTGCACATTTTCTCTGAGATTGGATAGGACCAGTCCTGTTAGGATTTCTGACACTGAAGGTCAATAATTCTTCATTTCATCCATAATTTTATATTTTATTGTCCTACACCTCTCAAAAGTTTCACAGTTTTTGAGGGAAAATGAAATATCCTATCACTAAACTAGATTGGTCTTTTTTTTATGTTATCATGGCACTTACAATTCTTTTCTCCTCACTTTCTGGTCTTCGATTTGGTAGCTTGTTTTTATCTTTATATCTAACATATATATGTTTAATGTTATTATAAAGTATACATAATGACATATTCATATCAATGCAGTTATAACTTTTTATTTAAAACAATGTAATTTAATTAATTGGTTTTTAATGCTTTAAAATAGTAAGATTCTAAGCAATTTGTCTAATGTGCTTTTATTATGTCCTTTTAATATTTTAAAGGTAATAATGAATGTAATTTTATACGTCATTTTAGATAATTCTATGAAAACATACATAAACTTAAAAAGTAAAAATAATAATTTTAAGGTTATACATTGGATAACTGAAAGTATTTAATTTCTAAAATACATCTTAAAAAATGCAGAACTACTTTATAATATTAATTTAGAAAATTAATTATTAATAATAAAAGTTAGGAAGGCAGAGCTCCCTATTCTAGATTTAGCCACTATATTCTGTGACTTTGAGCAAATCATTAGGTTTAATAATATTTGATAATATATGCAGAGCATTTTATAGTTTACAATTCTTTCAAACATTATATTAGGGCCCTACAACATACTAATCAAGAAAAGCAAATTTAGATTTTAGAAATTAAATATACATTATAAAACATTTCATTAGCAAAACATTCCATAGAATTCAGGTCTGTTTTCTCATAAAATGTATTTTCAATTACAGAACACTGTTTCATAATGGCATCATTAGATATATCATTTTTATTAATAATTTTATGAAGGATGAAGAAGCCCTCTTCAATGAAAACTAGATATTTCTAACAGAATAAAACATACATTTACCCTATCTTTTAATAATTTCAGTTCTGTGTGTTTACCTTAGAATTATAAAACAAAATAAAAAACACCACCACAAAAACAGAACAAAAAGAGATTTGCAAATGTAAAAAGACAAAGTTCATGCTAGCAACCATATGACTTCCCACAAATTCTACTGAGAGATATAAGTCAGAACAAGAAATTAATTAAAGCAAATTTGTGATAAGAAAATTATAGAGGAACCGGCAGTGATAGCCACCATATCAGTTTACCATATAATTAAATAAGAGTGCAGAAAAATATATTTTAGTCACAAATATTCATCTGAGTTTTAAAACATTTAAAAACAAAACCACTCTTTTAGAAAATTAACATTTTTTTATAATTCTATTTTGATTTTAAAAGTGAACATTTTATATGATACTAAGGCCCAGTGCATGAATTCACGCACAGGTGGGTTATGGCAGGCCTGCCCAGATTGGTGCCAATCAGGGCAGGACCAGACAGGTGGAGGGGCCGCCCCCGATCAGGGTGGAGGTGCCACTCAGGGGTGGGGCTGGCCACAAGGAGGTGCTGCAGGCAGTTGGCCTGCCGTCCCCATGCCCTGGCCAAACTACTGATCTAACTCCTGGTCGAACTCTTAGTCCAGGGGACAATTTGCATACAAGCCTTTTATTATATAATATGTACTACGGAAATCAAAACCTGAATAGACATTTTTTGGAGGAAATGCCCAAAATCAATCTAACTCTTTCCAACCCTTCATTTTTCATTTTATATTTTTACTAATTTTCTTACTAGATGCTCCAGGGTTTATTATGCACAGCTTAATTTATTATAATCTACTTCAGAGTTATGCTAACTTAAATCCAGTGAGATATAGAAATGCTGCTCTACTTCCATAGCTTTGTTTCCTATTCTCCCTGTCATTGCCTTTAGAATGTATATATCACACACATAATTATGTTATATATAAAGTAACATATAATTTGTCTATGTACATATGTATGAATATATGTGCAATAATTATACATTTTAATATATTTTACATTACATCTATATACTACAAATTCTATAACATTGTTATAAATGATTACATATATATAATTTTATGTCTATTAAAGAAATTGTGAAAAAGAAAGGAAATAAAGTCTATATTTATTTACCATATTTTCCATTTCTGATTCTATGTATTTGTTTCTGTGGGTTCAAAATACCATGTAGTTTCATTTCTCTACTCCAATTACAACACTGCTCTCACTGACCTCCTTTGTGCTCCTATTGTCAAATAAATTAAATTTATCTTTGCCATAGGACTAACAATATAATTCTACACATACGTTTATACAATTCCTGTGCAAATCAGTTAAGAAAAAAAAAAGAACAAAAATATGCATTTATTTTGTCCTTATAACTATATAATTACCTTAAATGTGTTATTTGATTTTATGAAGATTTGAATTTCCATTTGGATATACTTGCTAATGGCCTAAATAATTTCTTTTAGTATTTTTAAGGAAGTTATGAAAGCACTAAAGTATCTGTTTTTAATATGTTCATGTGTATTTATTTTGCATTCATGTTTAAAAGGCATTTTGCTTTATATAAGGTTTTAGTTGACAATTTTTTCTTCTTTCAGTACTTTCTCTATGTCAGTCAACCCACAAGGACTGGTCTTACTGTTTCTGATGACAAGTCAGGTTTTAATCTTCCTGGGCTTCCCTCACTCATGGCAAGCCATTTTCCTCTAGCTACTTTTAGGATTTTCATTTTATTTTTATTTTTTTTCTATAATACGTCTGAGTGTGATTCATTTTGCATTTGTTCTGTTTGAAGTCCGTTGAGCTCATTGGATGTGTAAATTAATGTTTTTATTCAGCCATTATATTTTAATATATTTTTGTGATCATTTCTGTCTGTTCTCTTCTTCTGATACTCCCACTTTGTGCCTGTTGGCTCATCTAATGATAACCCACATTTCTCCGAAGTTCTGTGTACTTTTCTTCATTTTCTCTTTGTTCAGATTGCATACTTTCTATTGATCCATCTTCCCCAATTCACTTATGCTTTTTCCTGCCAGTTCAGGTCTACATTTTGCCCCTTTGATAAAATTTCTTCAATTATTGTAGTTTTCACTCCACATTTTCCATTTGATTGTATTTCAATTAGAACATATTTATAATGGCTACTTTGATATCTTTGTGAATCTATTTGATCCCACTCTTTGACATTTCCTTTTGTGTGTGTGTGTGTGTGTGTGTGTGTGTGTGTGTGTGATGTTGTTTTGGGCTTTCCTGTAGCAGGTCACATTGCTATTTCTTTGCATATCTTATAATTTAAATATATCATAGAGGAAGGGAGAGGGAGAGAGAGAGCGATAGAAACATCAGTGATGAGAGAGAATTATTGATCGGCTGCCTTCTGCAAGCCCCACAGTACGATTGAGTCTGCAACCTGGGCATTTACGCTGACTGGGAATCACACCGTGGTCTCCTGGTTCATAATTCAATGATCAACCCCTGAGCCACACCAGTTGGGCTCATAATATTTTTTTGTTGCTGAAAACTGGGCATTTTAGGTAATATATTATACCAGCTATGGATACTTATTTCCACCTGCCATTCCCTTTGTTGTGTGTTTGCTTAAATCTTTTGTCACTAATCTGGGCTGTTTCACTGGAGTTTGTTTCCCCTGTAGTATGAACACTCTGACGCTGCTTCTTGGAGAAAGCGATCCTGGTTATGCTGATGGCCATCCTGAGATGACAGCTGTCTTAACAGGGGGGTTTGAGCCTGTACTTTTTGTCTGATCTCTCTGGTAAGATGCCTGCTTTACTTGCTACGACACCCCTGCCCCTTAGGTGGCACTAATTACTGCTGATTGCACTATTGACATACATAGCTCAGAAGTCTGATCCAATTATATTTTGGCAAGAGTAGTTTTTTGAGGCTAGTCTTTGAAGTTTTCACATGCAGGAGGCTCCTCTTTTCTGTCTCTTTCCCTATTTCCCCACCCCCACCCCCACCCTCGGTGAACTCGGTTTAATGAGTTGTTCCTACAATAAAAAGGAGCTACCGCCTCTCAAGAATGCCTTGAGACCGCACTTTGCACACTCTGTTCCAAATAAAGCCAGTCCGTTGGGAGACCTTCAGAGCTCTCTCGTTTTAGGGCTTCATCTCTTAAGCAAACTGAGCCACCATCCGGGGTTCTGGGCCAGGAGCAGCCTCTGTTCCTCCGGACCACCCCCTTCCTGCCTCTGCAGGTGCAGTGGTCGCCCTCCGGGCCAGCTGAGCAGAGGGCAGTTGAGGCCCCCGTATTCTTGGCCTGCTCACCTGGGATAGAGATTTTGCACTGCAGGTAGGGGTCGGGGGAGGGGAGGAGGGGGAAGGGAGACTGATCTCTGAGTCAGACTCACCAAGCATCTTGCCTCTTCAACTCTCAGTTGAAAGGGATGAGAGAAGCTGGTGGCCGGCTCCTCCCAGAGAGACACAGCAAGCAGCGACTGAAGCAGGAGGGGAAAGCAAGAGCTTGTCCTTCTCAGACATGGCCATGCTGAGCTGTTGGAGGGGGCGGTGGCTCAAAGGTCAGACTCTCACAGATCGTACTGAGTTTTAGCCGACTTTCTTAGACTTTCTCACTTATTGTATGTCCTTAGGACAACTTCCAGAGATTGAGAGTCGTTGGGATTTTTGTTTTCAATAGTTTTTTTTTTTTTTCCACTCTGCTTATTTTTATGGGAGAATGGCTCTGCTGAGCTGTCATACTGAAAATGGAATTTAGCTTTCAAGTCTTTTTTTTTTAATTTTTTTTTTCTAATACATGACAAAACGGAGACTCAAAACAACAGTCTATATTAATTGTAAAACAATCTCGTGGAGCACCATCCATTTCCAGCCTGTAAAAGCATACTCAATAAGAGCATTATTGACATGGTCAGCCTTCAAAACTGCTTCCTCGGTGAAATTGGATTGCTTCTGTCCCTGCCTGCACTCTGTTCCCATGTTCATTAAAGAGCATTTCTGCATATTCTAATGCGCAGAGACTCACCCAGCCCCAGCTTGCTGAAACGCTTTATCTATTATTCACAACTAATTGAGTCCTGCTCTCCAGCACATCATGAACCTTTCCTAGCTGGCACTTCCCATTGAAAGCATTGACATATGGATATGCTTCTTGGTTTTAAAGGAGATGAATTATACACATTGATAAATAACTTGATAGCACAGTTCTGAATTGTCCTTAGTACATGAGGCAGTGGTAAATAAAATGATAATTAAAGTGTAAACATTGAAAATGCAAAATAATAAGAAAAGTAAAAGGCCTCAGAGGTTAAGGAATAAGGAAGTTGTGGATGAACATTTTATACAACTGGAAAGCATACCTAATATAAAATAAAGTACGTAGAAAGCACCTAAAATTTGTTAAACTAATAATACTCCACTTAAAGTATAAAGTCACTTGAGAAAAATGACTTATACTTCAACCAATGGTTTAATAACTCCAGTAAATCAAAGAACTATGGGGATGTGAGGAATTCTAACTTAGAAATAGATGAAGTTCAAAATATAAACTTCATATGAATATTATTGAATCTGATAAAAACTGCAGACAACTCAGAATCTCTCCCTCAAATATGAACCTGGGGATCTGTCTGTGGAGACAAAGAGGTCTCAGACCAAATTCTTACATAGCTAGCTACTAGGAGGATCCTACCTTCCTTACCCACCCATCCCACACACAACAGCTCATATAGGACATCTACACCTTTCAATACCCTAGCGCCAGGTCCTCAAGTATAAGCTGTTCCTATGGCCATAAACTTAGATATGTGGCATTTATGAAACATATTTCCAGGTCTCTTATGTAACCACTCTTACTTTGTCAGCAAGATAAAGGGAAATAAGCAGCTACAGTGTCACTTGTCTGTTTTTGCATCTTTTCGGAGCTGAAATATAACTGAGGCCTACTTGTTGTCTTTAGGGATGAAACAGAGAAACAGTCAGGGGATCCAAATTGCATGACCATAGATACGCCAGGGGAAGAAAGGTTACCATGGGGGTGAGGTTCTTGTTTTCCCAGTTTTGCCTCTTGCTAGACATCCAGGGTTTTTTGTCCTGGTGACATGTAACTGGCCCATCGACCTTGCTCTGCTCATTTCTGTCTAACTGCCTATGACATTTCTGTTGGCCATATCTATTTATTTTTTTCTGTAGAATGTCTGCTTATATGTTTTGCTCATTTGATAGAAAATTATGTATATAATTAAAGAAATTGACCCCATACTCTTACTCTACTTGTGATTTGCCATTTCTTTCTTAAATACACCAATAATAATTTAGTTATATCTATTAATTCAAATTGGTTCTATTAAAATTAGCTTCACCCCCCCTACTAATAATTGTGAAAAAGGCTAACATGCTTGTGCACATTTTATAAAACTCATTATTGGTTTCTTTTAGCCTATGTGAATAAGAAGCATTCTAGATATTTAGAGGTAATCATAATAAAGCCAGCAAAATATTCTTACAGTATAGAAAACTCTAAAAAAATAAAATTAAAATAAAAAGGCTGAAACCAGTTTGGTTCAGTGGATAGAGCATCAGTCTGCGGACTGAAAGGTCCCAGCTTTGATTTCGGACAAGGGCATGTGTATTGGTTGCGGGCACATCCCCGGTGGGGGGTGTGCAGGAGGCAGCTGGTCGATGTTTCTCTCTCATCGATGTTTCTAGCTCTCTATCCCTCTCCCTTCCTCTCTGTAAAAAAAAAAAAAAAAAAAAAAATCAATAAAATATATTTAAATAAATAAATAAATAAATAAATAAATAAAACAGAATTAATTTTAATTTATAAGAGAAAACTGGTAGTACTATAAACAAACAAAGATTCACAACACTGTGGGAAAAATACACTGGAATTTCCTAAGGTAGTGCTTCAGTATTCTTGCTATTATTAGTTTCTTTCTCACAGAGAAATTTTGAATAAAATGCCTTTGCTAGGCAATTCTGCCAATAAAATTGACAAGATAGTTGCAAAAAAGTTTCCAAATCCATTGCAAAAACAATTTATGTTCAGTTTATACTTATATACAGTTAAAGAATAACATTGGGATTTAGCCTCTATAAAGTAGTCTTAGAATGAATTTTACTATCATTGATTTAGTCACTAAAGTAAAATTATGCTCTTTATGATTCTTTTTTTCAAGTGTAGTATATGCTTTACATTACAGCAGGAATGAAAAAAAAATCCATACATCTTCTACAGAATTTCTTTGGCATAATATGTAAACTTATTTACAAAAATAAGATCCTGATGTAAAGCTACACAATTGACCCACTAATTTACTCCAGTTGATATGCACTATTAACATTTAATACACACTTGATTTAAGCCAGAACAGCAGGAATCCAGGCTCTCTCACTGCCATAAAGAATACTTTGTTTTTCATTTTTGAATATTATTATTCTCTTGGAAAAATATCTTAATTCATATCATCCTTGCTTGTCTTCAGTTACATTCTAGAAATATAGCAAATTATGTCTTGCAATGGTTCCCACCTTACACTGGAGAAGAACAAAGCTTTACCTGGTAGGTAAGAAGCATGCATTCCGTTTTTCAGTTAATAGGAAATTGTTAACCCATCCCCATTTGACCCTAATTAGACTAATAGAAGATTTTGAAAGAGAGGCCAGTGAAAGGTGATGCAGGACTTGAGTATGAATCGCCTATTTTATATGGAAATAAAATTCATATCATATTTCAGCCTGTGATAACTACTACTTTATAAGAAACTTTGATAACAAGGATCACTGAGATGTATACATTAAACATGTTTTAACTGGAGACCTGGTGCACAAAATTCGTGCACAGGTAGGGTCCCTAGGCCTGGCTGGCAATCAGGGCTGATGGGAGCCTTCTGGCTGTCAGCCAGGGCTTTCCTTCATTCTCTGCTGCCCCCTGGTGGTCAGCACACATCATAGCGAGCAGTTGAACTCCCAGTGTACAGGAAGACAGACTTTGCATATTGGAGATAGATAGATAGATAGATAGATAGATAGATAGATAGATAGATATACTAGAGACCCAATGCACAAAATTCGTGCAGGGCTGGGGAAGTTCCCCTCATCCCAGCCTGTACCCTCTCTAATCCGGGACCCCTAGGGGGACACCTAACTGCTAGTTTAAACTGCTTCCCCCCCCCGCCTTGCTGTCCTGATTGCCCCTCACTGTCTCTGTGTGCCAGCCTGATAGCCCCTAACTGTCCCCTCCCTGCCAGCCTGGTCTCTCCTAACTGCCCCCATTGCCAACCTGGTCACCCCTCCTTACTGCCCCCCTGATGGTCTGGTCTCCCCAACACTCTCCCTCCCCACTAGCTTAGTTGCCCCTTACTGCCCTTCTTGCCAGCCAGGTTACCCCCAAATACTCCACCTTGCTGGCCTGGTTGCCTCTTACTGCCACCCCTGCTGGCATGGTTGTACCATGCAGCCTGCTGTTCAGTTGTTTGGTCATCCCTCACTAATATCCCTGCTGGCCTGGTCACCCCACATAGCCTGCTTGTTCAGTCATTTGGTTTTACCTCACTAATCCCCCTGCTGGCCTGGTTGTAGACAGCCATCTTTTGAGGACCTTATGGTCAATTTGCATATCACCTCTTTATTATATAGGATAAATTAGAGGCCTGGTGTATGAAATTTGTGCAGGGTGTTGTCCATCAGCCCGGTCTGCACCCTCTCCAATCTGGGACCCCCTGGGGGATGTCTAACTGCCAGTTTAGGCTTGATCCCTGTGGACATCCAGAGACAAACTGGCAGTTGGACATCCTTCTCACACTCCAGGCTGCTGGCTCTTAACCATTCATATACCAGCCTGCCTGATTGCCCCTAACAACTTCTGCCTGCCAGCCTGATCACCCCTTAACTGCCTCCCCTGCCTTCTTGATCGCCCCCAACTGCCTTCCCCTGATGGCTTGTTCTCTCCCAACTGCTTTCCCCTGCTGGCCATCTTGTTTCAATAGAAACAGCAGATTCCATGTACTTTTCTAGAACAAATTGAATCCATTTATGAGAAAACCTTTAAAAATGTGACAAGTATGAGCTATCAAATACCTACCACTGTGAGACAGCGTTTACAGTTATGTTCCTTATGGGGAAGAATCCCTCTGTTATTTTTTTCTGACGCATCTTTATCAAACCAGGAATACAGTATTAATTTTTCTGTTTCTACTGCTGGTCAGAAACAGATTAACCTGACACCGAAATTACTTAAGGGACAGGTAGGCATTTCAAGTGGCATTAAAACTTGATTATCTTTCTAGAGAACTTAAAGTATGCTTTATGAATTATTTAAATGTGATTGCGGTTTTAAATTAGATGTGATTACTACAATATTTCCATGAATGACCACCAAAATCATATCAAAATAAATTAAAACTAGATGAACATAAACTATCCCGTGTTTAGAAACAAACTTTTGAGGCCTTTGTGTCTGCTATTACTGTAGCTGTTTTTAAATTGTCGGCTTTGTTCTGAGATTCAGTTTGAATGAAAATTTTAATGAGTAGACCTTTGCCATTCTCCTTGGTGTCATGATCTTAAACATGTTGCTTTTTCTTGATAATTTTTTTTTTTTCTAAAGGGGATGTATACAAAAACGTGGGTGCCCTCAATTTTGTCTTGATGTAATAAGATAAAACATGCAATAAAGCTACTAGGCAGTGGTTTCTTTTTAAAAATATATATTTTTATTGATTTTAGAGAGAAATGGAGAAGAGAGAAATATAATAGAAACATTAATGATGAAAGAGAATCATTAACTGGCTGCCTTCTGCACGCCCTGACCTATACTGGGGATTAAGTCTGCAACTTGGGCATGTGCCTTGAGCAGGAATCAAACCACGAGCTTTTGGTTCATAGGTCAATGCTCAACCATTGAGCCACACTGGCCTGGCAGCAGTGGTTGTTTTATTTATTCAACCATACTTTTTAAATGTTTAATACTGGTTAGTTTACTTAATGGGTATGTACATATTTGAATATACTCTATGTTAACACTACATTTTGAAATATATCCTTTTTCTTAGTTCTATATAAATGCTTGCAATCATTTATTTGATTTCAATAATGAAACAATGATACATATTTTGACTCATACATTGACATTTTTTTTCCAGAAAAAGTTCTGCTCTTATTGATATAGCTGAACTTGTTAAAACTAAACTCCATTTGAATTCAAGTGCAACCTGTGCCTTATATTTTCATTTTAACATGATTATTTTGAAATAAAATTAACTATCACCAGAAAGTATGAAATAAAAATATTAAAATAAAGTTTAAACTTCATTTTAAAAGCCTATTTTTGTAACATTAGACACAGTCCATTTTTAGTTACTAACAACATTTTACACATTGAATTGAGTAACATTAAATGGAATTAAAAAAAATTCTAGTGAATCAATTGAGTTTACATTTTCATATTTTCATTCTTCATCTCAAATTATTCTGAGGTTAATACAGGATCAGAGTTGGCATCGTTTTCTGGTAATAACCTTCCAGGTTTTTATTTTTTTCCTAAAATGTACTTTCTTGAAGTAGATTGTAGTTAACTCATTAGGTTTCCCTTTTCTATCCTCCCTTTCCTTGGCCTTCTTCCCCTGCTACCCTTTCCAACTATAAGGAAGACATCCCTCTCCCCGGAATGTGTCTGTGCTGGGTGCTAAACCAAGAACTACTTAAAATATTAATAGTTGTAGAGTTTCCTTTAATCCGTCTCCATGGCATGTCTTTCTGCCTTTCTGTTTACGGCTATTAAGGGCAAAGAAACAGTATTTTTTTTTTCTTTACAGGGATATCATATTTTAAAATATGATGGGAGTCATGGCAGATTATATTTAATGATCTCACCTCTTCTATTTCCTGATAACCACACTCAGAGTTCCATGGGAGAAGGCAAAGAGAACGGAGGTTAGAAATACTGAGGGCAGGGGCACCTGATTATAGCCAGGTAATAAACTCCTGCCTGTATAACTTAGAACTAGAAATCAGAAACCACTGTTGTCACAGAAACATGTATTAGCATGATTTTCTGAACTGAAAAAAAGAAAAGAAAAAAAAAAAACAAGGCAGACTGTTTGAATAGTAACTCAGTCTGATTTGGTTGATAACTTTGACATTGAATTCTGGCTTTGGCTATTAGGCTACATAGGTCACATTTTCTTTTAACTTGGTCAAAATTTTAAAGTAATACATGAGAGATACAAAACAAAATAAAACCTCCATAATGAAACCTCAATAAGATTGTCTATATTGAAAAAGCCCTCCCATTTACAAGTAATATTTACTTATAATATCTCATTTTCATTTCAATTTTGAATTAGTACTATTATTATTCTCATTTTATAAAGATAACCCTAATTTTAATAGTAAAAGGTATTTTTTTCCAAACACAAACTGCCCTCTCCATCATTAATCCTGATCTGCTTCATTTTTCAAGGAATCTTCTACCTGTCTAACTATGGACGTGTATTCCAAAGTTATGTAGACATACTCACTTTATTTCACTTGAGAGATCTTTTGGGGTATATTGTTTTCCTGAAAGGCCCTATGTCTAGAATATGATATAATAAAACCATAAAATTGTCCTTGATATTGCAGGCCGACCAAATGAGACAGGGATGAAGCCCAGCATCCTTATAAAACAAAACCAACATGCCATCCTCTCAGTCTGTGTGGCACACAAACATATCAGGGTACACGTTAGGGACCAGAAAGAATGGTGGGAGGTGGCAGGCAGCAGTGTTAAAAGTGTAGAGCTGTGAAATCAGAGAGTTTTGATGTTAACCCTGGCATTTTAACATACTAGTTGAATGGCCTTGAGCATAGTAGTCTTTAAGTTTTCCTGCTGGGGTTTGTAATAGCATTTGTAATAGAATTGCTTTGAGAGTTAAGTGAAGTAATCCATTGGAAGCAATTAGCTTAGCTATTGAGATACTAGAGGCCCTGTGCATGAAATTCATGCATGGTTAGGGTTTCTAGACCTAGCCAACAATCAGGGCCAGTCAGGGCCTTCCTTCCCCAGCTGCCAGCTGCCAGCCAGGGCCTTCCTTCATTCCATGCTGCCCACTAGTGGTCAGTGCACATCATAGTGAGTGATCAAACTCCTGGTCTCCTGGTTGAACTCCCAAGGGGACACTTTGCATATCCCTAAGCATTATGAATATCTATTTCTTTATCGATCAAAAGGCAAATAAAAAATAATATTATACATCTGCTAACTGGGTGATTTGATTTAAAACTATATCTGATATATGCAAAATATTCTTACAAGTCCATTGATTTTTTTTTAATTTAAAAAATATACATATTTTATTGATTTTTTTTTTTTTACAGAGTGGAAGGGAGAGGGAGTTAGAAACATCAATGAGAGAGAAACTTCAACCAGCTGCCTCCTGCATACCCCCTACTGGGGATGTGTCCGCAACCACGTTACATGCCCTTGACCAGAATCGAACCTGGGACCTTGCAGTCCACAAGCCGATGTTCTATCCACTGAGTTTCAGCAAGTCTGTTGTTGTTTTATCGATAGATAGAACAGTGATTTTTATCTAGAATAAAACATGAATTTCACAAATCTAGATTAGGAAAATCACAAGTCCAAAAGGCCATTCATGACCATTTGAACCTTCCTTAATTCCAGTTCCTTTGTAAAAAATAAACAAATAACCCTGTGAAGCTACTCATGTTCTATTTCCTATACACATTTCGCATTTGTATCTAATAATCTCTCATATTTCCCATTGACCATATATCTTGTGTCTTAATGTATCCATAAGGTGATAGCATAGATCACATCACAACCGTCTATTATATAAGTGGTCAGGAAAAGGTAACAGTACCGAATTCCCCCAAAACTGCCTGACACGGTGGAGTAAGCTGGCCTGGTTCCCTTGTGTAGTTCTGGTATAGTTCATTTTACCCGTGAGCCCTGGGCATGCTGTCCTGGCAAACGTGGCTTTAATTATGTTTGTTTGCAACGTAGGGTGAAGACAGTGAGGTACTGCTGGTATCTCTTAAACCTAACCATGTTTTATAATGAGAACTCTACATGGCAAAATTCTAAGCACAAAACAGCATTTTAAAAATGCTGCTTTTGATTAATTACTAATAAAAAATGAATTACTTTGTTAAAAAATAAAAATTCCAGGACAAAAATTGGATGCTGGAACAGCATCGTAAACAGGAAAATGCCTGACACATGGAAACACACAGGCCCCTATAAATTGGTTTCATATCTTACTCCTATTTCCATCCCCAAAGTGTTTTGCATCCTCAAACCTTATAGCACCTTATAGCTCCTTATTGATTCCAACCATGGCATAAATAAGGAAAGAAATACATTGTGAATTTTTTCTTTTAAGGAGCATAGTTAGTATATTAATGGAAATTCTACTTAAATCATCTACATTTTCGACCTTTTCTTCTCCCACTTTTGTCTGAAAGACATTAAATTACCATAACTTAGTATGTACAAATTAGTTTCCCCCCCCCCCTCCCACACTTAGGATAGTTGTAAGGTCTTTAGGTCTATTTAGATGATATATAAAAAAGAAAATTACTTTGAAAATAAATGGGCAGTTAAAACCTCCAATAACTTGGCACATGTTCACAACCCCTAATAGCCTAAAAACTTGGTTAGCAGCAAAAGAAGAGGTGAAGAAAAGCCATGCACCTTAATTTGGAGCTATGGTAAGATAGAAGGGAACTGGGCTTCTTGAAAATAATGTTTTGTTAATAATGTTACATATTAAGAAATATATTTTGGATTTCCTTAGATTTTGATAAATAGATTAAAAAGACTTACATAAGGACTAAATATGATAATTTATGGGAAAACATCTTTGGAAGTGACTACACTTGTTTTCGTAACCATCATATGTTTTGTGTTCCTTCATATGATAAATTCCAGTATTAGACAAAGACTCTGAAGACAATGTGTGTGTTCACTGATAATGTTCCTGTTCTCCATCCATGCAAATGCTACTTTGCTCTTCAAAACAATAGACTTCTACAGGGAAACTCTCAGGGATGTAGGCTCATACTATATCCCAACCTTAAATAAAATACCTTTTCTTTGCTCACACAAATCTTGCTAAAAAAAAAAAAAAAAAAAAAAAAAAAAAAAAAAAAAAAAAAAAAAAAAAAAAAAAAAAAAGGCAGATTGCTCAGAACTCAGAAATTGTGTTTCCGAAGGATAATACTATTGTCCAATATTTCACATTATTCTATATACTAGAGTGGTAGGAGGTCAGAGAGGTAATGACAGAATGGGGAGATCATAGGCATTCTAGGCCATCATAGGATTTGGACCTTCCTTTGACAAGGAAAGACATCGTGAGGTTCTGAGCAAAGGAGTGAAACATCTGGCTCTTTTAAAATATTATTTTGGGCCTGGCTGGCATGGCTCAGTGGTTGAACATCAACCTATGATCTAGAGGTCACAGTTTGATTCCTGGTTGGAGCACATGGCCAGGTTGCAGGCTCGATCCCCAGTGTGGGGCATGCAGGAAGCAGTCAATCAATGATTCTCGTTATTGATGATTCTATCTCTCCCTCTGCCTTCCTCTCTTAAATGAATAAAAATATATTTAAAAAAGAAATCTTTCCCATTTCTCTTCCTATAATACACAACACACACACACACATACAAAACCTACCTAGTGAAAGAATAATAGATTATGTGTATGTATTCTTTCACTAGGTAGGTTTTAATTCTATCTTTAGGCAGAGTTAATAGTGCCTACTTTTTACTTGTTTGATTAATTATCAAGGCCATCTTTAAAATATGTTTATTCCTTTTCTCAACCTGCTGTCTTTCTATATTTTTTTTGTTTTTTATCTTCATCCTCTTCTGCTTTTCTTATCATTTCCCCTAATATTTGTGAAAGTTAGTTCTGTATTCTGTTTGTGTTATTCTAAGAAATTCATATTTTATCTATTTTATGACCCTTATTTACCCTTGAATACTTTTTCTATCTTCTCCTCCAACAAACTGAAACAGCATTTTTGTTATATAAGCTTTTGGTAATATTTTGCTAAAGTTTGGTAAATATAATACTGTGGGCTTATTTCTTCACTACTTATAATTAATAAGTAAAATATATTGAGTAATTACTAGTATGATAATAACATTTTAAATATAAAAATATTAAAATATCATAAATCATTATAAGATATAACAGATATATTCTGAACTTCTTTTTATCAAATTATGAATTAGGTGAAAAGCTAACTAGCTCCCATTTTCAGATTCCTCTAAATGACCATGTATCATTTTCTCCCACTTTCTTTAATTAACAAAGACCTACCTAATAATATTCTTTATTAGTCTCTATAAAGATAAATGTATTATTTCTTTTTTTTGTCACAAACTTTATAGTATCTCACAAATTACAGGACTATATAATTTGTGCATATAAGTTATAAAATAAAATATCTGATAGGTGATCATTTAAAGTCCCAACAATTTTATGTTGACAATATAAATTGCTGCCCTTAATATTTACTGTGATTCCTTTTAAAGACACCTTTTCGTGGAGTAGAATATAGAATATGCAAGGTAAAAACTGCATTCTCTAGACCTTTTTCAGATTAAAATTTTAGGCATGATGTATATTCAGCCATTGGATTCTGAGAAAGAATTATGTTCCTTGTAGAAAGTGCAGATTATGAAAAAGAAAGTTTGCTTTTGAATCCGGTGGCTATTGTACTGATGTTCTGACTTCAGAAATTGCTTCAAATATGACAGCTTCCTGCTCTTGGTAGAAGAAAACAGGTTCTAGAAACAGCACTTTCTAGGTGTGCAACTTCCTGATGGTGAGCCAGTAGGTAATAATAGTCTTGGCGGTCCAGGTATGCAGTGCGGATTCGCAGTTGCTCCTAGAGGCACTGCCTTCAGAGTGATTTCATAAGGTAGCTGCAGTTTTACATAGCTAAGGTGGCACTGTTGCTAACAGCAAACGCACTAAATAATTGAATAATTGGCATCAATAACAGCTATTGGCCCCTGACTCAAGAAAGTGAGAAGTGGGAATTTGCTTGTTAGTTTTGCAGGCAATAAAGTGAGAAAAACTTCAGCCCTTTAAGACCTGTATTATCATTGATGAGCACCTAAAATTAGGTAAAATAAGGTGCTGAGGGAAATTCTTGGGGATCAAATCTTTGTTGCAAACAATCATTAGGGGTTGTGCAAAGATTGGCAAGATTTTGGGAAGTCTGTGCTTTCATCCATCAGGAAAATCATACAATGTAGAAAGGAAGGACACCAGCTTTTAATTTCTTATCTCATAGCAAAGTCAGAAGGTCTGATAGTTTAATGTCTAATCTAATGTTATTATTTTCTCTCTTATGGCAATAGGGTTGTGGACCTGAAAATGAGATTCCAAGTCTCATTTTGAGGGTTAGTGAATTATAATATAGGTTTAATTTGCCAGATATCTTTATAAATCAACTAGAGGCCTGGTGCATTAATTCATGTACAGGTGGGGTCCCTCAGCCTGGCTGGCTATTGGGCCAATTGGCACCATCTCATCTCACCCAGCCCTGATCAGGGCTGATTGGGGCCAACCAGCTAGTGGAAGGGACTGAGGGAGGTTGGCCAGCTGGCTGGGGGGAGGGGCCATGGAAAGTTGGCTGTGGGAGTGCACTGACCATCAGGGGACAGCTCCTACTTTGAGCATCTGCCCCCTGCTGGTAGGTGCATGTCATAATTACCTACCAGTCAGCTAGCCATCTGGTTGTTTAGGCTTTTATATAGAGAGATAATAGGAAATGTAGGTAGAAATATAAGAATAAGCATCATGAAATGTATCTTATTACTATACATGAAAAAATAACAGAAAAAAGAAATTTTGGATGGCAGGGGTCATTCTCAGGCCTGATGTTCTCAGCCTGTTGCTGTTGTGGCTAGAGGTAGCTCTCTGATATTCTAATCTCCTGACTGTGGCAGAGGTGTTATGTGGTGACTCAGTTACGCAGAGCAGTCTAGGGAGTTTTTATTTGTGTAATTGTAAAATTACACATTGACTTGGACAATAAAGAGCTATCTGTCTCTGTAATTAATTATGGACTTCTCCCATTTCAATTGCTTTCAAAATTCAATGCAACAATTCCTTTTTAAAACTGAAGAAACCTAATATAACTATCACATGTGTCAAAAGCCAGAAATAAAAGGTATTTATCACAGCCTAAAGGCAGCACTACTGAAATGAGTAGAAGCATTAGACTGGCTCTCGTGGGAATATATTCATGTCTTCTTATGTGAAGCATGTGAAGGATTGCAATAGCTCTAAGCTTTAGGAATACTGCCGAATAAAGCATGCCATGGGACATTATAGGTAGAAATAAAATAAATTATGTTCCATTCAAATTCAGTAATAAGTGGAAAGCCACAAAGTAAAAATAAATTCTATAGATATACTGGTTATGGTGTCAAGATATCATGGATTTTCCTTATTTATTTGTGCAGGCAGTAATAAAAATGACTATTTTAGAACTATACTTAACACACAAGAACACATAGATGCTTTGTTAGAAAGCACAAAAGGCCTTCTATATTATTCAGCTGTATAGGGTTTTCAAATTAGGCTCTGTTAATTGCTGTTTTCTGAGCCTCAGTTGGTTGCTGAGTGATTTCCTCCAAGTGGTGTCTCATGTAGGTCCTAGTGTCTTACTATAGTGCTGTCTGGATCATCTCTCTACCTCATCCTTCAGACCATTCCATGCCACTTCTTTTTTTCCTATCAAAACTCTTCTCTCACAGCCACCTCCGAAAAGATTTCTCTTCACTTCCTGGGGGAAATTCTGAGTTGAGGCATCATCCCTGAGCTTTGGAAGACCTTATTATGTACACGTATTATATACTCTTACTCCAATGTACAGTAATTGTTGGCTGTTTTCTTTTTACCATTAAACTATCCTGTCCAATGAGTATTTTGGGAAGTTCTTTACCTCTTTTCTAGAACAGACTCAGGACTCATGTTTACTCAATGCCCCTGGTTAGTGAAGTGATGAATATTGACTGCATACGTCTTCTTCATCAGCGACCTTGATTGAACAATGCAGCAGTGGTTTCTGTCAATTGGGAACTACCACTTGATTTTTACATTCCAATACTCTTTTATGCCTCATGCCAAAGATCAATTTGTTTGGGTTATAGAGCTTCTCCGTGTGGAATATGACATCATATCATAGTTTATGTTGCTTTAATCAATTCAACTTAGTCACAAGATAAACCTCAGTGAGAGGAGAATTTGATTTCAGGAGGTGGAAGAAAGAGAATAAAGGTAGAAATGGATTTGGAAGAAACAAAGTGGCATTTTGGAAAGTGATCCAACAATAGAAATTGAAACTTATGAGAGCAATTCCATCACCTAATGTCCACGGACAATACAGATGACGTTTGCACAGGCATTTTATGTTTGTACATTCAAAAGAGATTAAAGATTTATTTTATATATCTATATATATATCTACATATATATATCTAAAGAAGACTTATAAAACTAATAGTCTAAATAAAATAATATAAGAAATTATGAGTAGCATTTCTCATATCCCAGAATTATTTTGGAGGACTTTGAATCCTTTCACTATTGAATTTTTGTCCATATAACTTAAAAATGAAATAGGTTTTACTTCATTAAAGTCTCGTTTGGGATTTGGTTTTAGTTTACTGAATTACCAAAGAGACATTCTTACCTCTTTAGTCATGGATGCACTTTGCCTGAAGTAGCTCTTTTAATACCACACACACACACACACACACACACACACACACACATATTGGATGAAGAGTTTAAGCTTTTAGTTTTATTTATGATTTTGCCTCTACATAGCTATTGAAACCTAATAAAAATCATTTCACATCTGAAGGACAATTCGTCATCTGCGAAATAAGAGAGATAAATTTATTTTTTTCCACTTGTAAGTTTTAGAGTTATATAAATTATATTACTATATATCCTTTGAAATTTCATTTCAATCATAATGCTAGGATAAAAGTTTTAATTATGGTGTATTTTTATCATAAGTAAATGATTCATAAATTGAAAATAAAAATAACTAATTAATTAAAATATAAAACAGAATTAATTCTGGAATACACTAGTATCTATCTTTATAATATACAATATAATGTCATATAATTAAATTTAATAATAATGTTATCATATACATACTATCCCTTTTTATCTCTGCATCCTTCAGTTATTGGATACAGGGAAACCCTAGGAAGTAATTCTTGGTCTTGTCAAAAGGAACTGGTGCCTTGGGAATAGAGGAGGAATCATGTGGTAAACTACAGTGTCCACTTGCTTCATGTAATCAGTTTACCTCATCTGAGAACAGTGATTGCAGGATTCTGGTTGTTCTTGCTTTCTGGTGAAACTTACAAGAGGATGGTTAGTAAGATGAGCCATATCTCTTACACTGCAATGAGTATAGAAATTAGAACTGACACATAACGTCCTTCCCTATTGCCCTCTGTATCCTTTGCCCTTAACTAGCATTTTTTGATGATCTAGAAGGCTTACCTTGTTTGTTTGGCCAAATCTTTATTCTGGAGGCACATTCAGATGTATGTGTATTTTATGAATATGATTTATTTTAATGAGTAAATGTGTTTGCTATTTAAAATTTATACTATTTTATGACTCTTCCCATTAAAAACAAAACAAAACAACAAAAATTGACTTTTCCCATCTGGGCAATGGGGAATGTGAAAGTAATAATACATGCAGAGTAATGAGAATAGCCTCAAATTAAAATTAATTCAACAGAGGCAGGAGGTCCCTTCTAGGTGGGACTCTGGTAATATTACCCCTCAAAAACACTTAGAAATGTCTGGGAAGGCATGTGACTTTCAGTAATGCATTAATGGAAATTAAATTTATGTATATCTTAAAGAGCAGAGTGGCTCTGGCTAGTACATGAATTATGCTGTTTAATACTCTTCCTATTCAATCATGTATTAATTTATGGGACTAATCATTGTTGAGCACATATTATTGGTCAGATAATATAAAAGTCCCTGCGAATCAACAGTCAACAAGACAGACCCAGACTTTGTTTTCAGGAAACATAATCTAAAGTACACTGGAAGCAAATAAATCACACACAAAGAATTAAACAAAACTGATAGTGGGATACGTGTTACAAGGAGAGTGGTGTGATTGGTGAGTCAGAGTGATTCCATTTTTAGGGACAAGAACATGCACTCCAAGAAGAAAACAAAGGCAAAAATACTAAAATAAACTAGAGAAATAATTTAAGGCATAGTAACTGAACAGTGGAACGATCCTGAGATAGTAAAGAGGTTGGCATATTTTAGTCAGTGTCAGAATTCTGTATCAGCTGTGGTTCAGTCTGGAAAACGGAAGCCACTTTATGCATTCTGAAGAGAAAGGATTTAATATAGAACTGGGGGTGGGCCATCAGCTGGCTCTTAGCAAGTACTAGAGAGGCATGAGATGAAGAGATTGTTTCATCTGCTTCTAGCACAATAAACCTTCTCCAGAAAGCACTCTAGCCTACTCACACTAGCTTTCTTCAGCCAAAATGTCTTCCAAAATCACTAGTAAGGGGACAATAAGCCTATAAAAAAATTGCCATACTAATCAATCCATACTCTTCCAGCTTGTGGACACCCTCCTGAAACATAGCAGAAAGGAGGCAATGAGATTTGGTACAAAACTTGTCCTCCAACAATAAGAAATAGATAATATTGTAGGATAGATCTACATAGACAAATAGCCATGACCATGACCTCTATAGAAAAAAAAACACCTTAAAATGGATTAAAGTAGCTATGTTCATTCTGTTCTTTATGTCTTTTACATATTTTGATTTTTTTTCTTTTAATTTTGCTTTAACAATCAGTTATATGAAGAGAGTGAGACTAATTTTTATGATAATAGATTTATTCATTTTTTCTTAGTATTCTGTCAGTGTGTTTTGGTCTATCTACTAGTAAATTATTTAAGAAACATAAGTCACAATAGTAATTCTATTTGGTGGACTATTTTTGGGTAGAAGTATACCAATACATTAATCTTTGTTCTTTTGCTTCCTCTGATTTTTGTAACTGGCTTTTCTTCTAGTTAGTCACAAGTATTTACATTGTCTGGACAGGTATAGTGATAATATAAAAAAGCAGTCATTATTAAATTGTTTGGCTGGCAAAATGCTTTCTTTAAAATCAAGAGAGTATGCCGGGAATAAAGAAAACAGATTTTAGTGAAAAAATGAAGTCAAATATTGATAGGACTACTTTCTCCAAAATAAAATCACTTGGACAGAGACATGGAGAAAACGGAGGAAAAGTCTCTTAGGTAGGTGTCAGAGGAGCCAACAGATGTAAAATCCAAAGGCTTTTCATGTAAAATGAAATGAAAAACATTCTTCAATCAATCACTGCTATAACACATTAACATTAGTATTATTAAATTTGAAATGATTGATATAATCTGGATATGTGTTAATTAATATCTCCAGGATTGTCCTCTTAGAAGGTAACTTAAAATGTAGAATGCACATACATGACATTCTTTTAAATGCAGATGTATGGTTGAAAAAAAATTATTCTTCTTATGGAGGATCAACTAACACAGAAATTGCCCTTCTACCATAAATCTAAAGAAACCAACAAACACAGAAAATAACTGTTTTCAGAAGGGACAAGGTGTAGCTGAGGATGGTTATTCTTGAACAGGGAAGCTGCATAGAGAAAATGATCTGGAGAGTTGAAAGCCATACAACCCTACAGTTTCTTTGTATTGAAGAGAAAAAGATCAAAGTTTTGATAAAGACTAAAAGCTAGAATATTCTGTGCACAGAACAAGAAATAAGGCAGCTAAACAGAAAATGAACTCCAGAGATCTGCAGAGGAGTCTGACTCTTAGAGAACTATCCTGTGCATGAACCTAGGGCTTGAAATTCCCGAGATTTAGGAATGGGCCACCAGTACTAGTAAGTAGTAGGTTAGACCATTCTCAGAGTTCATAGAGCTGGGAAGAGTCTGCCAGCCAAAATCAAGAAACCACACAAGAACAAGGCCTTGAGTAGAGACCTCCAAAGGGCCCTTCCCTAGTACTGAGGGTAGATTAGTTCTAGAGTATTCTAGTCACTTCTAAAAGTGGTTAAAAGCAAAGCCCTAAAAGATGAAATTGATTGTAACTAGTGCACATGTGTGCAAGTTATATACTCTTTGAATATAGACACAAAATACAAGATGTATAACATACAAACAAAACTAGTAAGTAAAAAATCAGAAAAAAAACTATAAATAGAAGAAAAATAAATTATAGCCATTACAGAGAAGAGGAAATAAGCAGACCCTAAAACATCTACTGCATTTTTACTGTGTTCAAGGATATAAAGAAACACTTGAACATAAAGAGAAAAATGAAAGATAAGAAAAGGTATGATGATCATAAATGATGAATATGTGGGTCTGTATAAGACACCATGCTCCTTATTTTTAATATATTTCAAAGACAATTGACTCTTTCTGTGGGTTTTGTAGCACAGGTTTAAGTAAAATGAAACAAAAAAAATAGCACAAAGGATAAGAGGAGGGAAAAGGAAATAAACTATTACAAGGATTTTTAACCATGCACAAAGTATAATATTGTTTTAAGTAAATTCTTGTAAGTTAAAACCTATTTTATAAATCCAAGAGCACCACTAAAAAAAAAAAAATCCTAGCTAATGTGCCAATATCTATAAAAAGAAGGAAAAAAGAAGATGAATTAAAAAAAGAGGTGCAACAAAATAGAAAACAAAACCAAATGACAATTTATATTTGTCTAAATATAAGTGGCCTAACTGCTTGATAAAAATGTAATTGAAGCCTAACATGATTATTAACATAATTCAAATATATGTTATCCACTTCAGGAAATAAAAAAAGATACATTTAATTTTAATATCACATTATATTTTAAACAAAAATTGTAAAATATTATTTCAACATATAATCAGTATAACACTCACTAATTACATATTTTACATTTTATTCTGCATCATTGAAATCTGGAGTATATTTTATTCCTGTTGAACATATCTCAGATAACAATTGTCTCAGATAACAATTCAGCAACATTTCAAAGTTCGATAGCTACGTGTAGCTAGTGTCTACCACATTGAAGAATGCTGGTCTAAGTAAAAGGCAGAGGAGGGGCGCGGGTGGGTGAGAAGAGATTAATTAAAGAACTTACATGCATATATGTATAACCCATGGACACAGACAATAGTGTGGTGAGGTCTTCGTGTAGGGGGCAGGTATGGGCTAGAAGGGATCAATGGAGAAAAAGGGACATCTGTAATACTTTCAACAATAAACATAAATTTTTAAAAAGTAAAAAAAAAAAAAAAGATATTGTCATAGTAAAAAAATATATATGTATATAAAACACCAAACTAAATGTCCTTTCAATAAGTAATTTAAAAATATAAAGGTATAGCTAAGATAAAACTAAAAAATGGAAAAATACAGACCAGGCAGATACTACCCAAGAAGCTAAAGTGGATATATTAATATAAGATAAACTAAACTTTAGAATAAAACATATGACTAGGGATAAAGTAGAGCACTTTAAAATTAAAAAGAAAAAAAAAAACTTAATTCATTCAGAATACCTAATGAATTTATTTGTCTAAGAATATAATAACAGAGCCTCAAATAGAAGATTAAAATAATAATAATAAATAAATATAAAATAAATAACTAGACTGGCTATGGTGGCTCAGTGGATTGAGGATCATCCCGTGGACCATGAGGTCCAAAGTTCAATCCCAGTCAGAGCACATGCCTGGGTTGTGGGTTTAATCCCCAGTGGGGGGGGGGGGGGGGGTAGGAGGGGAGCATGTAGGGGGAAGCCAACTAATGATTCTCTCTCATCATTCATGCTTCTATCTCTCTCTCACCTTCATCTCTAAAATCAATAACAATATATTTTAAAATAAATAATAAAACATATACAATTAATATAATAAGAGGTAAAGAGTGAAAAAGCTGAGCATTGCTAAAATTTTTATTCTTTATAATACAATGGACACAGATATGACTATAAGCATAGAAATTGATGTGTGTAGTCTCTACAGGAACTGATCACCTTTCGTTGTCTAATATATTACAAGCATGATTCATATTAAAAATGGGATAAGAACCTCGTCGAACAGCTTTTTAGTTACAGATATATCAAGTAAACTATAGCCTCACATCAGTAACTTAAGTGAAAATCAGCAGTAATTGATAACTTACAAGTACAGTATGAATATATGACTGCAAGTGTACTACACTTCATTTTTCCCTGAGTATAAGACAATTTTTAAATTATCAGTCATAGGTGTTATTAAATTATCAACCACTTTACTTATTTATACTGTATAGAAGAGAAATAACAATTTCTCTGACCACCCTCATTACATAAGATGACCATTTTTAGCTGCCTAATAAGTAAGCTGTGATAAGTTATATGTAATCTGAACATTATAATGTAAAATAGATATAAAACATCAATTACAACTAAGCACCATTGCAATATTTAATATCAAAATTGAAAACCTAAAATAGCCAGTATATTTTAATGAAATGCAGGCATAAATTAGTTAGTAGAAAATTATATTAGAAGACAGAAATACTCTGTGGCAACCCCTAGGCTCAGTGCTATAATAAAATGTCTTATTACAGTCTCACAATGAACTCTTGAAGGATATGTCGATGTTCATTTTACACTGGAGTACTACGCTGGTGCTGAGAAGGTTTAGGTAGCTTGCAAAAAATCACATTTATTTTCTCTAATAGTAGTGATATATTTTAGCTCCACTCTGTTATCTTCAGTCTGAGAAAGGAAAGGAAGCTCTGTATGGCCAGTCTCTCTGACACGTCTAACAAATCAAAGAACTTAGGCAAGAGTGGCTTGGACTGGGTGAGACCTTAAAATTGGATGTGGACTGCAATGTCTATGACAGAAATTCCCCTAAAAGTTTGACCTTTCTGGGTAATAGTGATAAAAGAATGGGAGCACCTGTTTTCCTCTTTGTTTCAGAAGCAATAGCTTACACTCCATGAAGTGGATAATTTTTATGTCACTCTATTAAATGTATTCTTCTGGTGTTTGTTCATATCTTATCATCTTAAATGCACAAAAATGTATATCACTAAACACAAAAGTCCTTATGTTTGGTAAGGAAAATATACAAATAAACAGCCTTTGACTATTCAATGTTTCCACTTCCTTTTGGTGTGTGATACCATCTTGCTGAGAGTGCTCAGGGCAGTTTTGTAGCAGAGTAGGGGACTCAGTGCCTCCAGTTCAGCCTCAAGATCTCCTGGGAATTCTAGAGGACAGATTTATTATTGCATCTGAGAAACCTGGTTAGAATGAATTCTACTAGAAGGTATAAAATCTGATTGAGCAATGGTTGCAATTCTGTATCCCTCTCTACTCCTTCATTCTAAGACATAGTTCTAAATTGTCTTAGAATGAAGACTAAGCCTTTGAAATAATGGCAATGCAAAGCTGTAGACTCAGGGGTCCTCAAACTTTTTAAAGTGGGGGCCAGATCACGGTCCCTCAGAGAGCTGGAGGGCCGGACTATATGAACTACTAATTCCTACTGTAACACCTCAGCTGCGCTCACTGCCCAAAAAACCTGGCGGGCTGGATCAGACTCCTCTGCGGGCCGCATGTGGCCCGCGGGCCGTAGTTTGAAGACGCCTGCGAGGCTGGTAGCTATGCCGACAGGGTAAACGAAGAGTGGGCTTTGGAGCCTGAAGCACCCTTTTCATGCCCCATCTTTGCTGTAAATATATGTGGCCTCTAACATGTTAGTTTCTTTTCTAGAGCAAGCTTACTCACACAGACAGTACCGTAAAAGGGAAAGTGCATTATGTCTGATTTATGAGTTTCTCTGAAAATTAAGTAAAATTTGTAGAGACCTTGGTTCCTAACAAAAGTTAAAAAAATTTAATGTTTTCTTCCTTTCCTCTCCAGTTTAACTTACTAATTAAATATACCACAATTTCCCTACACAAAACAACATATGCCTTTGAAGTCCAAAAAGTTAAAAAGATAAGCTTAGGCTATTCTTTAGCATAAAGGAGACAGACATGCGTGTGTTTAAAACTTTGAATCAGCCTGAGGAATATAATTGTTTTTATTGTGATCCATTTCTGTTTTTCAATAATATTTATGTGTATCTTTTGCAAAAATATCTCTTGAAAGATGAAATATATCTTCAAAAATGTATTAGCCTTCCTAACTGAAAAACATGGTAGCTGATTTATATGTGATTTTGTTTAAGTTACAAAATTTATACATACTGTGTTGAATATTCTAAAACTATAAAAGTATTAGGGCATTTTGAATAACACATTTCCTATTGTGCTTCAATTATTTAATTATAACATGTAATCTTAAATATAGTTGATAGTTGACTTTCTAACCTAAAACATTTAAATTATCCCTGGTAATTTTTTTTCCCTGGTAAAATGATTTATTTGACAATATTATGCCTAGAACAGAGTTCAAGTTTGGTTTTGTGAATGGTCTCCCTTAAACTGACTGCATAATCTTAATGCCTCAGGCGTAGGAATTGGCTCTTAAGAGTTAGGTGTTTAGTTTATGCCTGGTCAGGAAAACAACAGCAACAAAAACAAAAAACAAATGAGCAAAAAAGTAAAGAACCAGGTATGTGGAATGACAGCAGTATTTATTAACTGAAATATATTAAATATACTGGCATATAAAGCAGAAATAACCAGTAATATTACATACATTTATTTTATTTTCAATGTATTTTTATTGATTTCAGAGAGAAAGTGAGAGGGAGAGAGAGATAGAAACATCAGTGATGAGAGAGAATCATTGATCAGCTGCCTCCTGCATGCCCTCACTATGGATTGAGCCCTCAATCCTGGGCATGTGCCCTGACCAGAATTGAACCATGATCTCCTTGTTCATAGGTCAATGCTCAAACCCTGAGCCATGCTGGTTGGGAAGTTTTACATGCTTTTCAATATTACCCTTAAAGACATTACTTATGGAGCCTGGTATTATTTGAAAAACAAATTATCTCATAGGTTCTTTTTTAAAAAGCAACATAAGATTTCATTTCACAGTATAAGTGCAAGGTGTATCGACTATCTTGTTAATTCCTGAAGTCCAATTCATTTCAAATAATAGTTTCTACAGATGGAAACTCATTTTCTTATTCCATACATGTGAAAGGTAATAAACCTGAAACCAAGTTCTGGCACACATGAATCAATATTTTTGACTCCAAATGCCATTTTCCCCACAGGTTTTTCTGCCTTTGATTTAAGAATCATCATGGTTCAAAGAACAGGTTTATTCCTTAGAGAAGCAAGTTATTAGTGGTAAAATCATCACCCAAATAGGTGTCATTGAACAACTGCCCTTTTAAGTTAGCTGAATGTTAAATAGAGATCTAGACAATGTCATAAAGAAGTGCTTACTTACTGGGGCATAACTGAAACCATTAAAGAGAACAATGAATTTAATCAAAAACAACAAATGAGCAAAATATTTTACAAGGGGCTAGAATGTTAATGTTTTGATAATGTTGTGATATGTTAAGGATAGTTACTCTTGCATTTCCAAAGA
Organism: Pipistrellus kuhlii; assembly: GCF_014108245.1. Classification (NCBI taxonomy): domain Eukaryota; kingdom Metazoa; phylum Chordata; class Mammalia; order Chiroptera; family Vespertilionidae; genus Pipistrellus; species Pipistrellus kuhlii. Next base: position 40,091,756 of record NW_023425584.1, read on the forward strand.
TATGAAGCATGATACAGGCTTTTCTTGAGCGCTCACTGTGAGGTTTTCTTTGTTTTTAATTCCCCCCTCTCCCTTTGAGATGACACATTACACAAAAAATAAGGCAGCAACAATTTATAAATGAAGTAGGCAACTATTTATTTCATCTTCTTAGTGAGCAAATTATCTGGACCATGGAGTCTCGTTAAAATGTTAAAATGTTTGATTAGAACATATGGAGACCATTTGATAATGAAGCAAATTGAAAGTTACCCTGAAGATTTTTCTTTTAATTTCCCATGTATCTAATTATATTAGCACATGTTTACCTGAGTCTTGACAGGTGTTTGCCCATAGTTCCCATAGTTATAAACCTTGTTCTTTGGAAGAAATATGGGATTGAACCAAGAGCAGTAAACTCCACTGCCATTCTTACCTGCATTCTGAATGGCCCAATTAATCTTTTTTTTTAAATCCTGTTTTTTCCCAAGACTAAGGGAGTTCCTGGGGCATGAGATAATCCATACTAAATCAGGACAGGTTCCAGACAAACATGAGCTAGTGATCCCCCTTTCCCTGAGCTTGCTCACCTGCAGATGACATAAGCCTGAGGAGTCTGCTTTCTGTTCTTGTCATTATTAAAATATACCCACAAATAGTAAACTTGATAGTTGTGGATGATGTGATTTATTTTCTCCAGGGCCCAGAGATGCATTTGATACTTTACTGTTCTACATATCAAGATAGACCTATGCTGTTGCCTTATCCCATCCGATACCTACTCTCCACTTGAGTGATAAATGCAATAATGCCTGTAAAATAAATTCTGTTTTTAAGTGAGTTTCTGCTTAAATAGAAAAAGTGACTCTAAAGTGGGAATGTGGGCTGAAGCCGGTTGACTCAGTGGATAGAGCATTGGCCTGCGGACTGAAGGGTCCCAGGTTCTATTCCAGTCAAGGGCATGTACCTTGGTTGGGGCACATCCCCAGTAGGGGGTGTGCAGGAGGCATCTGATTGATGTTTCTCTCTCATTGATGTTTCTAACTCTCTATCCCTCCCACTTCCTCTCTGTAAAAAATCAATAAAGTATATATATTTTTAAAAAACTGGGAATTTGGAGCAGGTGGAGAGTCCTTTACATCAGAGACTCTATGCACTCTAACAGTAGATTAACCATTGCTTGCCTAAGAAAATCTGCTACTTTGACACATGAGTATCTTATGAGATAAAAATAGTAAAGAACCTGTGGTATATATACCTATGATGACTTATTTATGCTTCACAACTTAATTAAAATGAAAAAAATAAACATACAGATAACCCTCAGAACACAGGTTCTAGGTTTTCCTACATGAATTACAATTTTTGGCTATGCACCTTAACTGCTCTGTGGCCTTGAACTAGCCAATGACTTCTCTGTGCCTTAGTTTTCTCATTGGTAACAGAGAGATAATAAATGTATGTGATCAACAAGGGCTTGGAGAGTGTGGGCCCACTTATATGTAGATGGTTTACAATAAATCAGTCTAATGGCCTCCTTATTTAATTGATTTAACACATACAATTTTTTGGGAAATCTACAGGCAACCGTGTGGTGACAGCCACAAGGAAGGGGCAAGGGAGGTTGCTAGGTTTCATTAAGAAATCCTACTATCTTGATTTCATTATGATTTAATTTGAATAATTTTTTTCTGACTATTTTATTGTCTCTATGTACAAACAAAACTAAAAGAGATTATACTTGGTATGTTATTCTTTTATCATAAAACCTTATTTTCTTGAATTTTGCTTATATTTTCACCACCTGGATGGAAAAAAAAAATACTAGATTCAAGGAAAGTAGAGAAAGTTCTTTCTTCTGTTTTTCTTTTTCCTCTCAAATCAGCATTTTGTTTCATGTGCTTTTGTGGATGCTTTTCAGATATGTTTATGGCGCTGGACTTTAGCTGGACTCACGCCAGATTGCCATGGAGCATTGCCATTAAATGAGCTTCTATGGCTAGATGAACATAGTGGCCCTGGCATAGTGGATTTTCTTTCCATTAGATATGGACATTGACTTATGGATGACTCCATTGAAACTACTTTAGTAATTGAATGTGCTGCCCCACAAAAGGTCTTATTTATCAGTAAACTGGAAGAGTCTACCTTGAGCAGGCTGATATTTTATTTATGTTGCACTCTCTCAGCTTGTCTAGAGAGTCTGTTTCTCTGTTCAGTTTTTTCAATTATTCCATTGATTTTGGCAGGACCAAGACTCTGCCTAAAAATAGATTGTGTGTATGACTTGATTTTCTTTAAGATCTTTGCACCAATCAGGATTTGAGCACTCATTTATTGGAAAGGAAAGCAGGTAATATTACAAAAGCATGCTATGGTGCAGTGATAAACTTTGTGTATATAGAGTCATGAATTGGGCTTATTAAAACATCTTCCATTTTCAGACATTGTGATTCAGACTGTTCTAAAAAGGGTAAGGAATACATCTTTAACATAAATTATCATGAGATTTTGATGCAGGTTCCTGATCAGTACTTGATGGAAAGAAAACACCCTGGTGTAAGGATGATCAATTGGGGTAGTGAAACCCAGATACAATGTTAGTGGAAGACTTGTAGGATTGTAAGATTGCTGTGAGTTCTTAAAGTCTGGCATCACTGTTAGCTAATGAAAGGGAAATAAGTGCCATAATATTTCCCTTTCATTGGTTAATATTTTTTTTAGCCCAAGAAAGATACATTAAAATAGAGTAAAATAGAGTTCCTTAAATACTTTCATAGGCTCTATTAGCCGAAAGGCTCCTCATTCATAAATTCTGAATCTTATTTTAATATTGGTTAACAGATTCATACAGGTTTTTGTGGAGGGCGGCTACAGTGTTTGGACAGGTTTAAGCCTCGAACTAATGAGAGGGCAGTCCTTTCATGGCCACGTGCAAGTCCCGGCTTGGAGGGCAGAGCCCTCCCAGCACAATTGTAGCCAACATCTATACTTGTAAGCATGAACCTGTGCCCGAACATGTGTCCCCACATGTCTGAGTGATGTGGGCTTGATAGAGTTCAGGTGCATGTAATTTAGTAGAATCCAAACCCACGAGAATGCCATTCCCTTACTTTGCCTCATGACATCTGGCTATAAAATAAAGACAAAAGAGACCCAGATTGTATTCTCTTGTCTGTCTTTTCTCAATCCTTCACTGCCCCCACTCAGGTTCACTTTTGGCCATGCTGGTGTGGCACAGGTTTCAAGTGTACAACTCAACAAAATATCATCTGCATATTGTATTGTGTACCCATGGTCGAAAGTAGTCTCTTTCCAACCCCATGTATCTCCTTTACCCACCATTGTCCTCTACTACAATATTATACATCCCCCATTCAGCCCCCAGCCACCCATCACTCTGAGAGCTGTTCCCTATAAATCTATGCTTCTGTTTCTATTCTGTTCATTAAATTTTTTGGTTAATTAGATTCCACATAGAAGTGAGGTCATATGGAATTTGTCTTTCTCTGACTGGCTTATTTCACCTAGCATAATATTCTCTATGTACATCCATGCTGTCACAAAGAGTAAAATTTCCTTCTTTTTCACAGTGAGTAGTATTCTATTTTGTAAATATACTACAGCTTTTTTATCCACTCAAATGCTGATGGGCACTTGGCTATTGTAAATAACGCTACCATGAACATAGGGATGCATATGTTCTTTCAAATTAGTGTTTTAAGGTTCTTAAGATATACTCCCAGAAATGGAATTGCTGGGTCAAAAGGCAGTTCAATTTTTAATTTTTTGAGGAAACTCCGTATTGTTTTCCACAGTGGCTGCACCAATCTGCATTCCCACCAACAGTGCACTAGGATTCCTTTTTCTCCACATCTTCAGCACTTATTTGTTGATTTCTTGATGATAGCCATTCTAACAGTTGTAAGGTCATATATCATTGTGGTTTGAATTTGCATCTTACTGATTATTAGTGACATTGAGCATCTTTTCATATGTCTATTGGACATCTGTACGTCATCTTTGGAAACATGTCTATTCAGGACCTTTGCTCATTATTTAATTAGATTGTTTTTCTTGATGTTCAGTTGAATAAATTCTTTATATATTTTGAATATTAACCCCTTTTTAGATGTGTAAAGAAATAAATTGAGGAAGATATATATAAATGAAACCATATACATATTCATGGATTGGAAAAATTATAATTAAAATGCCTATGCTACCCAAAGTGATCTATAGTTTCAATGCAATTCCTATTAAAATAGCAATGGCATCTCATGTATTTAGAAAAAATATTCCAAAACTTATATGGAACCACAAAAGACCCCAGATAGTCTTGAGAAAGCAGAACAAAATTGGACATATCACACTACCTGATATCAAACTATATTACAAGACTATAGTAATGAAAATAGCATGGTACTGGCATAAGAGCAATATACAAATAAATGGAACAGAATAGAGTCCAGAAATAAACCCATGCCTTTATGGTCCATTAATAGTTGACAAAGAAGGCAAGAGCATCCAACGGGAATCAAGATCATACAATGAGGTAAAAAAAAAAAAAAAAAAAAAAAAAAAAAAAAAAAAAAAAAAAAAGCCTCTTCAATAAATGGTGTTGAGAATATTGTACAGAAAGATGAACAAAGATGAAACTAGACCACCAAATTACACTAGGCATAAGGATAAACTAAAAATGAATTAAAAACTTAAGTCACAAAACCATAAAAATCCTGGAAGGACACATAAGCAATAAAATCTCAGATATTTCTTGTAGCAATATTTTTGCCAATATATCTGCTTGGGCAAGGGAAACAAAAGAAAATAAACACACAAACAAATAAAAAATGCAACTACATCAAACTAAAAAGCTTTTGTATAGCAAAATAAACCATCAGTAAAATAGAAAAAGAACCCACTGAATGGAAGAACATATCCTCCCAATGTATTTTAAGTAATTCAGTCCTTTTGAAGAAAAGAGGTTTTCCTTAAATGATATATGTTCTTCAACACAGTAATACTATGTTTATATTAATATTCCAGTTTTAAAATCTGTGCCAATTTATTCCATTATATTTTTAAAATATCATCCTACATATTTTGTTTACATAGGGTTTCAGTGTTTTCAGCTTCTTGTCATTTTTGAAGCAATATGTCAAATAATTTTCAAAATTTAGAACAAACACTGAATAGGTACAGCTCTATCTTTTGATTGGAATGTATTTTATTTGCTATGAAGAGTGAACTAAACTATTCTTTTAACAGTTTGATTCAGGAGGACATAATAGTAATATTATAGTTCTTACCAGTAAGCAGAAATGATATGGTCACAATAATAGAGAGATATAATGGGCATATGAGAGAGGAGGATATAATGCCTAAAGTGTTCTAAAAGATCCTCACCAAACTGAAGGTCTTATGACCTAATTGTATTGTGATTAATGCTGTTTGTCTGTTGCAGAGAATTGTCAGCTTATGTACTGAGCCAGCTGTCAAAGTTGAAATTTCTTGCAGAGGAAAACGGTACAATTTTATACCCCCAAAAGATAAAATAACCTTGAAGATTAAAGAAAAGTTTCAGAACACAATTGCACATTTTCTAATGAAATGACAAAGTTGTTTTCATTCTAGACAGTATTTTTGACAAAGTTCCATATCTGAGGTTAATGACATTGTCTTAAGGGCACAAGTTTTGAAGGAGAGTAAAACTCGTTCTGAAAATTGAAGAAAAATAAGAGAAGAAAAAATATTTATGGATAAGGTAACACCATATAGGTGAGTAAGTAAAAATAAAAGTAAAAAAAAAAAGGTAATCAGAAATATGAGTTACTCTAAAACTAAAATAAGAGGCATATCAACATCAAAATGAGCTGAAAGATGTATAAATGTGTGCCACAAATTTATTCAGACTAAGTTCGAATAACCAATCTATACTAATAAAAGGCCAATATGCTAATTAGACCGGATGTCTTCCACACTTCCATCCAGACATTCTGGACAAAGCCACAGTGGATGGGGCCAAGGCAGAGGCATTTAGGGGCAATCAGGCTGGCATGGGAGGGCAGTCAAGGGCAATCAGGAAGGCAGGCAGAGGCAGTTAGGGGTGATCAGGCAGGCAGGCAGGCAGAGAGGTTAGGGGTGATTAGGCAGGCAGGGGAGCAGTTAGGAGCCATCAGGCAGGCAGGCAGGCAAGTGAGCATTAGGAGCCAGAGGTCCTGTATTGAGAAAGGGATATTCGACTGCCAGTTTAAACCCTACTCCACAGTTGGATATCTATTGAAGAGATACCCTGATATGCAGAAGGATGATTACAATAATGGTTGCAACCCATCCAAAATCTCACCTTCATTCATTCAATAACTAATCTTTCCAGCTCACTTCTTGGTCATGACTCCAATGACCCAACTCCACTAGGACGTGGCACTACATTTCTACTGATCAAATTTTCACTGTCATTTACCCTTTTGATATTCTAGTTCCCCAGCTTGCACAATTTGCATTCTATAATCCATCACTTTCTTTTAGATAGCACTTCTTCCCTTATTTTTGGACTCTCTCTCCCTCTCTCCCTATGTAGAATCATTTGGAAGCAACAAACTATCATTTGACCCCAAATCTTTCTCTACCCTGAACTTGTATCATAAAGTAAAATGTGGCTGGAGAAGACATGCTACCCCAATAATTGGTATCAATTAAGAATAAAATATAACAAACACCAAAAGAGTAAAAAACACTAACATGTAATCATGGTATTTTAATAGTTCTTTGGCTCATTATACCCTTTCAGATTTTCTTTATCTTTAACCCCCAATAACTCCTCCCAATCCTCATTCTTTTCTAATTATATTATTGTTTTTTTAATTCTCTGAGACAATTGATGTAATTAGAAGGTATTTTCCCTGAACCTGGCAATGTAATCATATGTTTTAACTTCCTGACTCATCTATAAAGTTATGTGTGGTAGAGTTCATACCCTTTCCTCTTATCAGGGATATCATTTCAGTAAGATAAATTAGTCTTTTGCCTGTGTTTTCTTTTTTTTCACACCCAATTGTAGAATTCTATTCCACATTAAAAATAAAATTAATTTATCCTCTCAAGAAAATCTTTTTTCCATCATTCCCCAAGATATAAACCATTTCTTGCTTTCCATTATGGCAATATTTCTCTTCTAGTCCTATTATTAGGAATAAACAATTTTAGAAAATTTTACATAATATACTGCCATTTGGATTTAGTTAAAAACATGTAAAGCTGCATGCATAGATACATAATAACCACCAAGTTCAGGATAGTGCTACCTGTGTTGTGGAAAGAGGGGATAGTACCTGGGAGGATAATGGCACTTCACATGTATTGTTAGTGTTTGATTAGTATGCAAAAGTTAATTATATACCTTTGTATATCTTGAACTGCTTCAATATAAAGAGGAGTCTGGGTAGCACTGAAGTAAATGTGGAAACAGCTAAAAAGGAGAAATATGAGAAATGCCTTTTTCTTCCCATGCTCCAAACTAGGCAAGACTTGTTTTCTTGTTTCCTTGCCTCAGGACATACCACCCCACTCCCTTTTTTTTTTTTTTTTTTTTGTCTTCTTCTTTTTAAAAAAATAAATGTATAACTAAAGGTTGTTGTTGTTTTTTTATTTTCTTTTATTTGTAATTACCCAAGAACACTATAAAGACTGTCACCCAAAGGTGAAGCAGATAGATATACCCACCGAACCTGAGGAAGGTACCTTCCTCTGCTGGCTCCATGGAAGCTGACTGTGATGCTCTCTAGTGTGGAGAGGCTTGACCTGCAGGGTTAAAAAGTGTGATTGGTAGGGAATAAAGTTTTATCCTGAGCTCAAAATATCTATTCCAACACAAAGGTTCCCGTTAGGTTTCCCACAATTGGCCTGAGTCTTAACTTAAACAAATTCAATCAACTTCAGTCACAGTCATTTTGGTAGTAATAGGATGGGTAGAAAACAAGGTCTGAATATTTACTGAAATTAACTTTCCCCTCCGCCTATTTGAGAGGTTTCAGGATTTAATTTTATTTCGATACTACCATGTTTCCCCGAAAATAAGACCTACTTACAGGTTTTCTTCTGAGTGAAATATAAGGCATCCCCCCAAAATAAGCCCCCCCCAAGCTAAACATGAGCAATTTGGCCCACTGATTCTGAAAGAAATGGAGTCACAAGAAATTCATCAGGAAATTCAGGAATTGGATTGTTATGATGATGTTCCAGAAGATGATGACATGATTGCCATTGAATAAATGAGTAAATTCTTGATACTGTAGGATTCACAGTTTGTCTGATTTGTGTTGACAACTACCATACTACCATACCGTATACAGGTAATAAATTTCCTTTATTTTCATTTAACAATAAATGTGTACCGTATTCTTCTTCATGGAAAAATAAGACATCCCCTAAAAATAAGACCTAGCGCATCTTTGGGAGCAAAAATTAATACAAGACACTTTTATTGTCGGGGAAACAGGGTAAGAGTTTTCTCCTACATCCAAACTTACGGACTAATATTCAAAGGCATCAACATTTTTACTTGCCCCAAATCACAATAACATAACCTATGATTTCTGAGATATACACAGCTGTTTTCCATGACCTCCTACCACATACCTGTTGAGGAAGTCAGCAGTAATTGAGCATATTGGTATAGGTGTCTATATGTCAACTAAGGAATATTTTGACTAATATTTGTTTTTGCATTACACACAAAAGACTAATTTATCGATAGAAGATAAAGGCATTGTTGACACATTGGTAAAACGTCTATGCCAAAGGAACTGCTAGCATATGTATGGGCAGCAATTCATTTCATTTTCTTGCAAAGTCTTAATGCACCAAGTTTGTTTGAGTTAGTAGCTCCTGCATCCTCTCTTCATCTTTCTCTCTGCTTCATATTTCCAGGACATCAGCATGTTTTAAAAAATTCTGAATGCACAATTAAGTTATTGTTCTAAATAATCTCTTCCCTTTAAAATAACTTACTTATAAATTCCCAAATAAAAATGTACCCTTTACATAGCTTATCTGATTATATTGAAAATGAACAAAAAACAATTCTTCAGATTGAAGGCTTTAAAAGTACAACCGAAGCATTACAAAACATTGTATTAACCCTCCTTAATATAGTAGTTCTGTTTTCAGTAATGAGTAAAAATGCAATCCTGAGAACGTTGATGTGAAAAGAGCTGTGTGAAAGAATGTATGCATGCATGTGTAATTACACATACAAATTAGAGTTCTGAATAATAGTATCATTAGTTTGAGAGACTATTGAGAAAATAAATGGAGCCTGTTTTTACTTATCAGCTGCTGAGTGTCGTAGGCATTTATCAAGACACACTTACTAATTTTGGAGTTAAATTGGACAATCTTTTCAAATTACCATGAACTTTAAAAATCCATAGAAGTAATTCTTCTCTATTTAATCAAACTAAAAGAGCTCAAGATTCCTTGGAACAGAGTATGAGAAATCAAGATTCAATTAATAACTATGGAAAAGTAGGTGGCATTTTAATAGAAATACATTATTAGGATCTTCATGAATAATAACATATAAACATCACACACAGAAACATGCAAATCTAATACACACATTAAAGCTTGTTTTGCCAGTTTTTTCTTTCATTTCTGATATTGCTAAATGCCTTTTTACATTTATAGCCTTAATTCATACGATTTTTCTAATTATTCTATTTCTAAATACTGGTTATTTGTTTCTTTATTTTCCTCTGCTTTAATCATTAGTGGATTATTAACCTAGAAGCTTATCAGATAGAAAGTGGAGCCATCCTAATATATAAAATCCCTAGGTCATAACGATTGGTAATGATGGAGGCTCGACCAACCAGAAATCAGTCCTGCAGTCAGTGCTGGGTTGACAGAAATCTGCTGCAGGTGCAGTGCCCCAGCACTGATTGCTGAGGGGGTTTCAAATCAGGGCCAGAAAAAGGCCTGAAAAAAGAAGCAGGTACTAATCTGTTACCTTTGATCAGCACTTGTTTCTCTTTTTTTCTCTCAGTCTAGCCAGGAGTGGCACCTCCATTTCTCTCCAGGCCTCCACCTGGACAGCCCCACCTTTATGACCAGGCCCTGTTGATAGGCCCAGAGAAGCTGACTGGCATAGGAACTGGCCAATCAGAACCAAACCTGGGTGCTGTGAAGAACCAATGGTTGCCTAGGAGGACAAGCTTCTAACTCTGACTGGCATAGACACTAACCAATCAAAACCAAATTGGGTGCTATGGGGACCCAATGTCTGCCTAGGAGGTGGAGCTTTTGACACTAACTGCATAGAAACTGACCAATCAGAACCAAATTGGCCAGCAGAGTAGGACAATTAGGGGTTTGATCAGGCCAACAGGGGAAGGCAGTTGAGGGTAACCAGGCCAGGAGGTGAGGGCAGTTAGGGGCGATCAGGCTAGCAGGCAGAGTCAATTGGGGGTGATCAGGCAGGGAGGTAGGTGAGAGGTTAAGAGTCAGCATTTAACTCCTGCATCATTAAGTTGGATATTTATTTGCATGTTCATATCATTATTTCCTCTCAAGACCACTAACATATTCTAAAAATGGCTGATGCAAAAACTGACTTTAATGCTCTCTGATGGAGATAGAGAAGCATCTTCTGTCAGCTTCTGGAACTCTTGGAAGGATTGTAAAATAAATATAAGCATGTAATTATCCAGATCTAGAAAGTTATTTGCATCTTACTTAAGTGAGCTAGAAGATTTGACTGTCTCAGATTTCAGGAATGAGGGGCACCAGAAGTTTAGGAAGTGTTTGAAAGCTGCACAGGAGTCCATGGCCAGTTCTCTGTAGAAACACAGTGTCTGTAAGAGAGAAAGCTAAAGTAGGCAATTGTCACATAAGAAGATGATCGTGTAATAATAGTATAGAATCCCCAGCCTTAGAGAGTGAAAATACAATGGGCTTGTGCTTTTAAGGGTCTTCTCTTTGTGGAGATTTCTCATTCCAAAACGTTGTTAAGATCACCAAATTTTGAGCACGATTTCATGAGAAATTAAGACTTTGTTAGGATTCTCTAAACACTCATTACTACTTTTTGTCTTATATAGTCTTTGCATTCTCTGTTGTTTCAATAATAACCCATTTTTAAAGCAATCTGAATCAAGTTCAAGTGGTAACTAATCCTTACATATAGGCCAGACTTTTCTATGCCTAACTCATTTGACTGTGACTTGAGAGTTTTGAATTTAGAAGAGATATGTATTACTGAGTTTGTTAGACTTCTCTGGAATGGCATGATTGCCTATTTCTGCTACTGGAGAGTGGTTAATCTTAGGTACTTGGAATCATCCATGTTTTAAATTCACTTTGTTCTCTTAACTGAGTATCTTTGGGTAACCTGCCCTGATCTTCTTCCTCATTAAGGGTTTAATTTTTTCCCACCTTAGCTATAGCTAATCTTTATCATTTTTTAAAATAAAAATGTATACATACATATAAAACAGTCATAAATCATAAGTGTACAGATTAATGACTTTTATAAAGTGTAACAAACATCCAGATTACAAATAAAAAATTAATAGCATTGCAGAAGTCCTACTTTCTTCATCTTCCAGATGTTTACCCCAAATATTCCCATTGCTCTTCTGATTTTTAAAAAAATATATTTTATTGATTTTTTTACAGAGAGAAAGAGAGGGGGATAGAGTTAGAAACATCAATGAGAGAAACATCCATCAACTGCCTCTTGCACACCTCCTACTGGAGATGTGCCTGAAACTAAGGTACATGCCCTTGACAGGAATCGAACCTGGGACCTTTCAGTCTGCAGGCCAATGCTCTATCCACTGAGCCAAAGCGATTTCAGAGGCTTTTCTGATTTTTAACATGAAAATACTTGGCCTGATTAATAATATTACTTTCCTTATAATGGAAGTAATAAAGAGACTTCTGTGCAGTAATACAGTTATTGTATTTAGAAAAGGAGAAAAATGTATATAAATAGAAAGCAACCTATAAACATGAGAACACTCTAAATAATAGCAATAATAGCAGTACAACTGACCTAATTAAATGCAATTGGCTTGTCCATAAAGTGAGGGGATATTTGGTTCAACAGCATCTCATTACACAAAGAAAATAAAAGGAGATGGAAATTTATGTAGTTTACTAGCGAATCTTCTATAAATGATCATTATCAACATTCACCTTATTTTTACATTCTCCTTTTAAATACGCTATTCATTATTATAGTAATAACATTTACTAAGATTTTCTAAATTTGTTACAGAATTTAGAAAGAAACTATGCACACAGTTTATATATTACATACAGTTTTCCAAAAGGTCTATATAGGAACTCTAGGTATTAGAAATAGTTTCAGAAAATCTTACTTTGTAAATTATAAAGCAAAAATCACAATATTGACATTGAAAAGACTTTTAAAGGGCAGAAAACTTAAAACCCCTCTTAGAGTCTATAGTTCACATTACCAAACATCAAGAAAATTACCAAGTTAACCTTGGTTCTCAAGGTCTCTTTGTTTGTTTGTTTTTATTTTCCCTTCTACTTCCATATAGTTGTAGTTCAAACAATGAGTTTCAGAACAACATGATAGTGTACATATCCTCAATTTTATACACTTAGAACTCATTACTAATAGTTATTTTCCTTGTTCTGAAAATGTTGAAATAACCCCAAAAGCTTTAGGGTTATAAAGATCATTTTCTTCTCTATATATCAATTTGTTTGATTATAAGGTGAGAACAATGTGTCTCATCTTCTTTGGTCTTTGAGATTTTAAGGCTTAATGAGTGCAGAAGTTTTTAAAGACTTTACAAGAAAGTAGGCACATAAATAGCATTAATGACAAGTCCGCTAGATAGCAATGGGAAATGTGTGAAACATTATTTCCAAAGATCAAAAATGTCAAAATATAGACTTTTATTAGCTCTTAGCCCCCAACCTCTAAGAAGATCAAAGACCCTTCTCTTTTGTGTAGTAATCTCTGGGAGCTATTTAGCTCAAATTTTTTAAAAGAACATACACAAATGATGAAAAAAGTTTCATAGCATTAAGAAAAAATATAAAAGTTTAGTATAGACCCATGGAAATGATATCAGATAATATGGTAAACAATTCTTTCAAAAAAAAATCACCAAAAACTGCCAAATACTTTTCTGAAATAAAATGAAAATGGAATACATGCAGATATTATCTATAAAAACTGTTGTCATTTTATAAGTGGAGAAAGTATCTAGAAAGCATCCAGATGATTTTTTGTTGTTGTTGTTCAATCTTCTTTAGGAAGGAGTATGACCTTCAAAATGGAAAGAACAAACAAAAATAGAGAGGTTGCATATTACAGGTCAAGAAATCATGCTGCCCCAGCCAATTTTGCTTAGTCCCAAGTTTGATTCTGGTCAAGGGCATGTACCTCAGTTGCAGGCCTGATCCCTAGTCCTGGTTGGGGCATGTGCAGAGGCATCCAATTGATGTGTCTCTCTCACATCAATATTTTTCTCTCTATCTGCTCTCCCCCTCCCTTCCACTTTCTCTAAATATATATATATACACACACACACACACACATTCAAGTGAGGATTAACAAAAGAGGAAGAGAGAGAGAGAGAGAGAGAGAGAGAGAGAGAGAGAGAGAGAGACAGAGAGAGAGAGAGACAGAGAGACAGAGAGAGAGAGAAGGAGAAGAAGAAGAAGAAGAAGAAGAAGAAGAAGAAGAAGAAGAAGAAGAAGAAGAAGAAGGAGGAGGAGGAGGAGGAGGAGGAGGAGGAGGAGGAGGAGGAGGAGGAGGAGGAGGAGGAGAAGAAATCATACTATCCTGAATGAATTCTATAGGCCCAAGGAAATTAGAGGTGCCAAGCCAGCTCTGATAATCTTTATGCAATAATGAAAAAAGGCGAACTTTTCAGAAAATGGTACATGGGTAAATGCTCCAAATTTTAATGAATACTCTGATCTTGTCCTAGATAGAACACCAAAAGAGTGGTTTTAATTTCTTGAAAGAGAATTAAACTCTAAAGTAATTATAGATCTTTTGGAATTGAAATGTGTACTAGAGGCCACCTGTTTCAACATAATTATTTTTCAGATCATAAAATCTAAGTTCAAAAATTCTAGTGATTTTTCTACAGCCTTTGCTAAATGACACTCCCTTAAAGTGTTTGAAAACTAAGCATATCATGTAACCTTCTTGTTCCTCAATCCCTTTATGTTTAAAATGGGATTAAATAAGGCTGCTGTTTAAAATATCCAGCTCCAACTTCAATATGTATTCATTCTAGTACAGAATTTCAGATTTTCTTTAAACCCCAAGAACTATGACTGTCTATATGAATCAAGGATCATACATATTTTTATTATGTCATTTTCACTATTTTATGTGCACATTGAGAAAATCACAGGGTAAGTGTGGATTTTATTCTTAGCCCACATGCTTTTTTATGTCTTCCCACACCAAAACATGAATCCTCCCACATTTCTTATACCCTAATCAATGATATCCCCAAGGTGCATTTGTTCCTTCATCCCAACTTCATTTTGCTCAAATTTCCACTAATTCTAAAATCTGCCAACTCCCTGCCCAGAGTCCCTTACCAGCTCTCTTCGCTTGAATTTTTACCCCTTGTACTCATTGCTGTTCTTTCAGAAAAGTCTGTTAAAGGAGTTGCAGATAGCCACCACTGATATATACATAAGCAGGGTATCACAACAATGCCAGCCGAGTTTCTTACCCGGTTCCTAAAAAATATCTGAGGTCTAATAGCAAACATTCTTGCAGCTCATGGCAAACTAAGGACTGCAGACAGAGACACTAAAAAGTAATGAAGTTTTAACCATAGAATCACATGGAAATATTTTATAAAATAGCTATGACCAGGCCACTCCCGATACCAATTGAATAAAAATATCTGGAAATGGGGTCCTAGCATCATATCTTTTAAAAGATCCCAGAAGATTCCAACATGCAGTCAAGCTCAAGAATGACTGTTTAGTACAAATATCTCTTGAGATTTTCAGCTTCCTCTAGTCAGGAAGGGCAGAAACAGAGCCTGGTCAACACTCGGTGGAAACGATTGCCATTAAAGGAGACACAGGCCAAAGCAAGAGGGAAACAAAGATGATTAGAGTCTACAGAGCTTGGGTGATACACAAGGGACATTAACAGCTGATTTACAAAGCCTTGGATGGAACAGAAACATGATTTCTTTCCAGCAAGCAAACCAACAGGAATGATCCCTTAGTTCTAACATCTTAGCTTACTTTAAATTGGGCACAAAAATCTCAAAAACAATTATAACTGGAAATAGAAAATTAAAATGACTAGATATAATACACTCCCCAAACATATTTCTAGTTTCTCAGCACTGTAAATAAGACAATGCGCTATTGCTGTTAATAGAATATTACCTTGTAAAATAAAAATGCAAGTGTGGCTTTTTGTTGAGGAGACATATTTTTCATTTGACACTTTTCTGTCCATTATGAAAGTTTTATTTTATGTGCATGCTACTTTTATATAAATAAATTGGTGGTGAAAAATAAATACATAACTCTATAAATACATATTTAAAACCACATTGATCCAGCCAAAGAGGTTATTGAACTGACGGGAAAAAAAAAAAAAAAAAAAAAACACTTCACATTAATTCTAAAATAATGTGATTATGAGTTGTAAGACTAAATTCTTCAAAATATTGATCATAATGTATCCTTCTACATGTTAATATATATATGTTAGGGTAATATTCAAATTGGTCAGGCAACATCACAGTAACTCCTGATCAGCAGGCTGCTTGTGTAGCGGGTGGGCAGGGACTTGCAGTGTTGGGGACGTGATGGAGGCTGCCACTAGGCAAGGGCCCACCCGGGGCACCGGCAAGCTGCCAATGGCTGCTGCTGCTTCAAGGTTCTGAGGCTCAGCAATGAGGGCTGGGTGAGGCTCAGGCAAGCCACAGTGGCTGCAATGGCTGAGACTCGGGTAGCCCAGTGGCTGGCAAGGGCGGCAGCAGAGGCATCATGGGGGCATCCCCTTCCCCTGATTGCAGGGTTGCCTCCTGCAGAGGAAGGCCAGAGGCAGCAGCAGAGAGGGGGCGATGGGGGCAGTGCCTTCCCCTGATCAGTGGGTCTCCTGTCATAAAGGAAGGCCAGACTGAGGCTTTGGCCAGCTCTGCGGGGAGCAGGCCTAAGCTGTCAGTAGGATATCCCCCGAGGGCTCCCGAGCTGTGAGCAGGGGCAGGCCAGTCTGAGGTATCTCCCCTTCAGTGCAAAATTTCATTTCATGCACTGGACCTCTAATATGTATAATTGGATATTGGCCTCAAGTTCATACGAAATTCATACATATAGCTGTGAACTCAAATATATTGTTTCTCGTTAAAAATTTGGACTCAGCTTTCCATCAAATATATAGATTTCTTTAATGACATGGCTGGGGACTACAGGAATAGAGTTCGAGTGGAACTACCCTAGCCAGTCTCTGAAAGCCGATTTTGTGGAAATTAGAACCCATAATAATGCCATTCCAGAGGAGGAAAGGGTGAAGAGCACGATAGCACAAGCCTCAGGTAAATGTCCTCATAAACTTTAATACTGCAATTTTGTTTCCTCAGACACTGCTAAAAATGCATATTTGTTAATGGCTAGTTTGACTGATTTTTTTTATGAAATCATGGATTTACTTGTTCTTTTAGAGCTGAGGCTTTGGGTCTTTGAAATTTAGGGGAAAGGAAGGAGGGTGGTACTTTGGGGACTCTTGATCAATATCGCTATTACTTTCTCCTGAAAGAGAAAGAAAATTGACAATTAAATTGGAAAAGAAACCTATTCCAGCAATACAATTTTATGCATTCCCAGATTCAACTAAACTTTTCATTGCTCTTCTGTCACCGAAAATCATTTTAAACGCAGAAATAATTTCATTGATATGTTTTTTATCATGAAATATAGGATGCAATACTGAGGTAAATGCATGACTCTAGAGATTTGCATGCCTGGCAAAGGCGATTTTATTTTATTCCATTGGACTGTCCAAAGGCATTTTTTGTAGTGAAACTGACATTTAATGTTGTAATTTTATATCTGATCAATGAAGCTTTTATTTATATCAGGGGCTTTCATGATGAGAAATAAAAGTTATAATTTACAACACCTTCTTTCTTATCAGACATTTTCCCAAGATTGATTTTCCATATCAATTTCATTTAAAAGTTTATTGGATCAAAATTTTAAATTTATGTATTTATGAGTACATAAATACATACATACATACCTATATATGTACATAGTCTTAGTTCTTTAAACTTCTTAGTTTGACTGCAAACTTAAAATGTCAGAATCCATTCTGACCACTTTTCTCACAATATCAGATGAAGGGGAAATTTTTCTTAATTTTTGAATTTTCACTTTCTTTGGCTTCATTATATTGCATATTTATCTGTTTGTCTCAGTCACCTTTTCAGACCTCCTATGAAATAATTGACATCTAAATACCTGTGTAAGTCCATGACCCTTTCCTGTAATTCCACTCCCCATTCTTCTTCAAATTGATTTTCTCTCATAGTCTTAAATGATATATCTACCTCCAAATACTTTTCTGAAGTCCAAAATCACAAATCCAACTAATTGCTTTGCATCTGTACTGAGATTTCACAGACCCATCTCTAACTACATATCTTCAGAAATGAAATTTTCCATTTTTGCTTCAAAAAATGTCCGCTATTAATCCTCTTTTTTTTTTTTTTTAATTATAGGTCACATGGTTATCCTTGACCAAACCAGTGGAATACGGCTGAAAGTGTCAATGTGTCAGTCTTAAGACAAAGGCTTAGGGACCTCTACATGTGTCTGCCCACACTTTTTCACCTTCTGTTATGTGCCATGAGAAGAACATTGTTGTTACCACTGAACTGGCCAAGGAATAGAGCAAGTCTCATGTACAATGTGAGGAAAATAAAACTATGTACAAAATTTTGCAAACCAATTCACATAACCTAATTAACCTAATTTTTCTTGATCCTGACCACAACTTACCTATATTTTACCAGATTATCCCAAATGTAATGATGTCATTTTAGTTTAATTTTGTCTATGTACAGAATAATTGTGCCATTGGTAAACCACTAGCAGAATGACACATAGTAGGTATAAAAAAATCATTTATACAAATCAAACAGTTGTCTGATTTATTTATTGTGATGAGAATTATTCTCAAGGTCATGCTCTACCAAGCAATTAAATACTTTTTTACATATTATACATATGATAATACAATATATTGAGCCAAAAAAAATCCTGGAGATAATTGCATAAGAGACACAAAGTTTTATAACCTTATTCTCCCCTGAACTAAAAGTCACCATATTAAAATATGTGATTTTGCCATATCCTATCTTCCTATATACTGCCATTTTGTTTTCCACATCCAAAATGAATCTGAGAAAAATATTTTTAATTTTTAATTTTATATGTATTATTTTCTTCTACCCATGGTGACTAAGGCTTATATGGGCTGTGATGAAGAATTTAAGAATAGGAGACTTAAATAGAAAGGTGTTTGTTATGGAAAGTAAAAGAAAAAGAAAATCATTAAAAAAAAAATCCATAGCAGAACTTTGCTCTGACTAAGAAACCATTATAAATTCAAATGAGACTGTTAAAGCGGGATATAACACAATCTTAATGTAGAGAGAGACCCTAGAGATGAGGTGCACATAGAGAAAAGCCCACATATGCACACCTTGAGAGAGCAGAGATCTGTTTTCCAAGAAGAGAGGCCTCAGGAGAAGCCATTCCTGCAGACTACCTTTAATTATGGACTTCTAGCCTCTAGAACCGTGAGAAGATGAATTTTTTTTTGTTTAGTCTATCCATTCTATAATATTTTGTTTTGATGGCCTCAACAAACTAGTACAAGAACTATAGTACTATTCAACAAATAAAACATCAGAAATCTACAGAACGTATTTTCTATTTCTGCTCAAATTGCTGGCTTCAGAGCAGAGGCAAATGGAAGTAATTTGCAATATTTTTAATAATCAATGTCACATGAAATAAAGAGAACAGGAAGTTTTATCCATGAATGAGTATGACATATAGCATTTGTACAAAGAATATATTTGTCACATCTAAGTGTCCAGGAACAGATAAATGGATTTAAAAACAGTGGTACATCTATACAATGGATTATTATGCAGCTATAAAAAAGAGAAATAACTCTTACCATTTTCAACAGCATAGATGAACCTAGATTGCATTTTGCTAAGCAAAATAAGCCAGTCAGAGAAAAATAAGTATTATATGATCTCATTCATATGTAGAATCTAATGAACATCATAGACCCAGAGACATGGAAACATCAAATAGACTATCAAATCTCAGAGGGAAGGCAGGGGAGGTTGGAACCAGGGAAGAGATCAACCAATGAACTCATATGTGTATATGCATAACCCATGGACACAGATAGTGAGTGGTGAAGGCTAGGTGGGGAGGGAGTGGGAGAGGGCAATGTGGGGGGAAAAGAGGACTTTATTTTATGTAATACTTTCAACAATAAAGATTTATAAAAATAAAGAAAGAAAGAAAGTAATCTTAAAAAAGAAAAATATATAATTTAGGGAAGATTTGTTACATTTAATAATTTATATGCATATTCGGATAATCAATTAACTTTCCTTAAGTAAAATTAAGCTTTGTTCTATTTTCACAGTGATATTTACTACCTGTCACATATTGCTTCATCGCTAAAGTCATTGTGCAACATGAGAAAAAATGAACATATTATTGATAAAATTAGTTGTCAGAGTCCTTTAAAAACCATTGTGAATATACAGTCTTTAGCTCCCATGGAAATGTCTGGTTACAATCATCTTATTTTATTATAATATTAATTTGTGTATTTATTTATCTTTAATTGAACCCTTTTCACAGAAAGCAGGATAAATACTAATACTGAGGAAATATCCAGGAATAAGACATGGTGAGGAGACAGAAGGAAGCTAAGTAGAGAGGGACAGGACCACAGGAAAGAAAATAAAACCAAGGAACCCAGCTAAATGGAGTTACTAAGGCCCGCCAACTGGGTGGGGAAGGAAGGGGCACACATGAGATAGACATGAACTTTAAAAGAAGTACACTGAGTGGCCAGATTATTATCTCTGAACACATAATAATCTGGTCACTCAGTATATATATATATATATATATATATATATATATCCATCCCAGTGCATGAATTCGTGAATGGGTGGGGGGGTCCGGCCAGCCTGGCCAGGTGAAGGTGATATGGGCAGTTGGCCAACCTGCCTGCTTGACGAACTCCTGGTCAAGGAGACAATTTACATATTAGCCTTTTACTATATAGAATATATACTGAGTGCCAGATTATTATGCGTTCAGAGATCATAATAATCTGGTCACCCAGTGTATGAATGTTGTGAAGACAGGCAGATTGTAGATAACCAATTGCAAGGTAGTAAAGCGTAAAAACCAATCCCGAGGATGTTGCTGTGGCAAAATTCTTTGAAAGGACCAATCAGAAACTAACAAGCATATGCTAGTATACAAAAACAAGCGTGTGTGCTTCCTCTTCTCTCTCCTGATGTGCTAGATTCTTGTGTTGATGGCAGGGACAGACTCCCCTGCTCGCCTACACAAAAAGACTGATCAACTTTAACAAAGACTGTACCATCGAAAGGAAGCTCTGGACACTGGCCTGCTCCTGGAATTCCAGCTGCACCTTTTCCAGGACTGGCTCCTCTCAATAAACTTCAGTTCCACTAACTGCTTTTGTCCTCAACTTTATTCTTTTGTTTTCCAGAGACAACAAGCTTGGACTCAAAGCCTATATTTCAGTTTCAATGATCCCTTATTTTGAGAGTTCACAGTCAACTTGCATTTGAAAGACAGGTGAAGAACAATAGCAACTAAGTTTTACAGCTGCTAAACTCTGCTCGGGACAAAGGTACTGATAAGCAAGAGGTCAATTCTGATAGAAGTGGGCAATCAACTATGATAGTTTGACTTCAAAATTAGCTAGGACATCTGAAAATTCACTTCCTCTGTATTGGGAATAAGACAACTTGAATCAAGAATGAATGCTTAAATATAGCCCCCAAAATGGAACTAGCTATTAGTTGAATACTGACAATGGTTTGAACAGTGCAATTCAGATCTGGTACCCTTTCTAAAGACAAATCTGTTTTAGCAGATGTTTTGAGGAGGACAGGATTTTTTGTTCCTTGATTAATGGTGGAAAAACATGTACATTTACTACAGAAATAATCCCTAGAAGATGTAATATAAGGCAAAAAAAAAAAAAAAAAGATAAATGTAACTTGTTATTTGATATGGAATTTTTGGGCTGGAACCGGAATTCTTTGCCATCAGAGTCGAAGAGAGAATCCATAGACAGAAGATGGTGTAGCAAAGGTGGACATTTATTTATTATTTATTATTTTATTGATTTTTTTACAGAGAGAAACATTGATCAGCTGCCTCTTGCACACCCCCTACTAGGGATGTGCCAGCAACCAAGGTACATGCCCTTGACCAAAATTGAACCTGGGTCCTTTCAGTCTACAGGACGACGCTCTATCCATCGAGCCAAACCAGTTTCAGCGGTGGACATTTATTAAAGAACAAGTACATACTCCCACCTGGGAAGAGGGGAAGAGTCCCACTGGCTTCCATTTCCCTATGGCTTATAAAGTCTGCAGATCCTGGTGCCTTAATATCCCCTCTGATTGGTCACTATTCCCTTAGACTGGTTACTATAGTAACTCCTGAGCTCAAAGGTTCTCCCTCCACCCCTCTTTCATTAGTGTTCCCCTATTTCCTTTGGGCTTTCTCTCCTCCTTCTGATGAAGGGCTTCCTTCCCTTTATTTTGTAAATATAGACCCTCTGCAGTGTCCAGCTCCCCTATTCTATGGAAATATACCTTCTGCTGCTCTGCAGCACTGTGTTTCTTCCATGGTCCCCTTAATTTCTACATTTTCTAAAACCTGTCTTTTTCACACCCCAAAATTTCCTGTTTCAGTAAAATGTTGCTTAGTCTTCCAAAACTGTAAGTTTATAAACTCACAGCACTGATCATTTTATATATGGAGATAGAACAAAAAGTAAGAACTAGAATAAAACCACTGTATTTTTTTTAATTGGCTTTCCCCACTAGGAATAAGTACAGAATATTTCAACAAATATTCCCTTAAATATTCAGATTTCTGTGTTGATTAAATGAAAGAATACATCCAATTAATAAGAATTTTGTTAATAGGTGCTATTTGCCATGAATATGACAATTTCCTTTACAAAAAAAGAAGATAAACAGAAAATTTCATTAGGGAGTTGAAATGTAGTAAATAAGTTGCTATATATATTTATTTAGACTTATATTATACACATATAATAATCTAAAATCATTATGGTAGACAGCTCTAACATAGCTTCTAATTACCCCTTTACTTTCATGCCCTCATAGGTGTGGACTGGACATAGCAATTAGCATCTAAAAAATACAATACAGCAGAAGTGATGGGATGTAACTTCAGAGATTCAGTTACACAAAAGCTTTCATCTTTGTGTCCCTGTCTTGCTCTCTTGTTTGTTGGCTATGTTGGAAAGCCAACTGTTATGAGATGTGCAATAGAGAGGCTAATTTGTCAGGGAATTGAAGGAGTTGATCAATAATCATTGAAAAAAATGAGGCCCTCGGTCCAACAACAGACAGAGAAGTTGAATCTTGCCAACAACCACATGAGGGAACTTGTTAGAGGAACAAGCCTCAGATGAAACTCTGTGCAAGGGGCACCAAACTACTAAACCAGTGCCCTGACTCTTAGAAACTGTAAGTTTTTACTTTCTGTTTTAAGCACTAACATTTTGGGTAATCTATTACACAGCAATAGATTTTTAAAATGCAAGCATAAAAATACAAAAAAGAAAATTGCAGGAAATCTCAAAAGTACTATATATAATAGCACATAGATGCAATAGTGATAAATAGAATAGTGAGTGATAAGAGCAATTGTGTAGAAAGGGTACTACAGTATGATCGAAGTTGTGTGTCTCACATTAGAGAATTGAGCATCCATTCTTTACCATACAAGAGTCAAAAAGAAAAAAATAATCACCACCACGTATTTAGAAGTATCTAAAATTCAACATCTGCTGTAAAGATTATAAATTGCTAATAAGTATTATTAAATTAACAGAGGCATTTTCAAAAGTTGTAAAGCAAGAATTATATTGAATGGTGAAAGTGCTTATTTTAAGTATTTCTAAGTATTTAAGATCAGAAAAAAACAAACAGGTACGTCAATTAGCTAGTCAAGATTTTATATGAGGATTGAGCCAGCGGGGTAAATTACTTGACTTACAAGTCATGTGATCAGTAAAGAATTAAAAGGAAGAAATAAAAGTGATACCGAATTTTTGGACTGGAATCCAGATTCTTTGCCGGAATCCAAGAATGAATCCACGGACAGAAAGTGGTATAGCAAAGGTGGAGATTGAGAGGGCAGGGCAGGGCGAGGATGAGCTCCCAACCCCGCCCCACAGGGTGGAGTTATCCCTAGCCCTCACCCAACCAATCAGGGTTAGCCGAGGCAGTGACATCACCACCGACCGGAGTAAAATGCCTGGACTGGGAGAAATTCACTCTCTGTTCTGCCATGCTGCTGGCGTGGGTGGGAGGAGCCTATGCTAGCATGGAACAGGCTCTTTTGTTTATTGCATCGGACTCGGCTCCCTGGTGGTCCTTGGGGATCACGAAGTCTGGGCGTAACAGAGATTTATTGAAGAACAAGTACAGACTCTCCCCCGTAGTGAGGGGGAAGGGTCCCACAGAATGGAACCCCAAGTAGAGATGGGGAAAGGGTTCCACTGGGTTCCCTTTCCCCATGGCTTATACAGGCTACAGATCCTTGTGCCTTGATACCCCCTCTGATTGGTCACTATCCCCTTAGACTGGTTACTATAGCAACTCCTGGGCTCAAAGGTTGAACCTCCCATGGGACATATGAGGGTCTCCCCACTCCTTTCCCATAGTTCCCTATTCCCTCTAGGCTTTATTCTTCTCCTTCTGAATGAAGGGCTTCCTTTATTTTGTAAATATAGACCATTTGCTGTTCCCAGCTCCCCCATTCTATAGAAATATACCTGCTGATGCTCTGCAGCCCTGCGCTTCCTCCATGGCCCCTTAATTTCCAAGATTTCTAATATTTCCTAAACCTGTCCTATTTTTGTTGTGGGGTCAAACCCTGGGTTCAAAATAAGACCACCGGAGGCTGATAATTAATTAAAAAGCAGGCAAAGATGTATTGAAATATCTGGCCAGGACAGACACGAGAGCACCACACTCAGTGGTCTCCACAGGACTGCACCGTTTCAGGGGTAAGCAATCCCTTTTAAAGGTTCAAACCACAGGAATTTTCCTTTGTTCTAAATTCTAAATCCTAGCAGGGGTCCTCAAACTTTTTAAAGTGGGGGCCAGATCACGGTCCCTCAGAGAGCTGGAGGGCCGGACTATATGAACTACTAATTCCTACTGTAACACCTCGGCTGCGCTCACTGCCCAAAAAACCTGGCGGGCCGGATCAGACTCCTCTGCGGGCTGCATGTGGCCCGTGGGCCATAGTTTGAAGACGCCTTCCTAAAGACTATATTCTAAAGACTGGGGTCAGCCCAAAGGGTCATTGCTAGTCACATCCTGCTGGACATTGGAATGTGGCCCTATCTTGCAATAGCCTATAACATAGAAGCAGAGCTCAGAGGTTATCTACAGTTTCTATCTCTGAAGGTTACTGAGTTAGTGGGAATTATTCTCCTGTGCTCCTGGTCCCAGGCAATTTCCCTTAGCCTCCAAGTCTCTACCTAAAAGCTGAGGTAAATACCCTCCCCCCTCCCCCACCCGTGTTTAATCAGGTACAAGAGCCAAACTAGAAGGGTTAAAATTCAAACAGCAGTTTATACCAAAGTATGGTTGCCACTATATTTCAATTTTACCCCCAAAATTCCTGTTTCAAAAGTATGATTATTTTCTAATTGCGAGAGAAAAGATTGTTTTATTCAACTACATTGAACTTAAAATATTGGTTTAGGAAAATTAGCATGCAATAAGCGAAAATGTTTAAAGTCACCAACTGGAGATATATGAAACACATAATCAGAAAAAAAATCCTATGGATAATATATTCAATTCAGTAATAAAAAGAAATATCAGAAGGGAAATTGGCAAGATATATAAAGTATTTCCAAAGGAAGACATGAAAATGGCATTTAAACATGTACATTACCATTTAACTAACTGTTAATCAGAGAAATAAAAAGTAAACTCACAGTAGTATGTCATTTCACATCAAGCAGATTTACATAAATTAGAAGTCAGACAATATCTTGGGTTGTAGATCAAGCAAAGTAATGGAAACTCCAAACTATGAGTGTATAAACTAGCACAGCAGTTTTAGAAAGTAAATTGGCAATACTACTAAAGTTGACAAAACAAAACAGCAATTCTATCCCATAGCACTAGGAAGCAAACACAAATGGGAATCAAGCTATATAATTCCTAACACTGGTGTGGATAAAATTATTATCTACACAAAATGCAATATTCCACTCTCATAAAAAGGAATACTGTGAGATACATTGGATGGCTATCCTGATCATACAATTAGAGTAGACTAAAGACTAAACCATACATGAATTCCTTCAGTAAATTTTGTTTATATAAAATGGAAAAACTAAGTACTGTATACTTAATGGGCACAAATAGGGTTAAGAAAAGGTTTGTGCTGAGGCACACACTTGGAATTTCTAAAATAGTAGTAATATTTTCTCTCTCATTCTAATAATATGTGGAAGGGTATATATTCTACTGTTGTTATTCTTTAAGCTTTATGCATATATTTTAGAATGTACATTTCACAATAAAAACTTTTGCAAACTTTTAAATTAGCTTTTAAATTTATGAAGTCTTGAAAATATTTCCTCATTTGTATTCAAAAATTATTTCTTGTCAGGTTCCAAAAAAGTATCTTCTAGCAAAAACATCTACTTCTTAATTATTGCTTTGAAATGAGGAACATCTCCACCATCTCTGAAAAAAATAAAATAAACACTGAGATTTTATTGAAGGCATTTTTTACCATATGAAAAATGTCAGATAATATCTTTGAAGCTATTTTTAAATGTTTGTGTGTGAACTCATTATTTCAAATAAAATCATTCTCTATTTTTTACAGGATCCAGAGAGACCTGGATTTATGCTTTGTTAGAAAGAAAAATACAGGTATTCACATCATGTTAATATCACAAGTAAGAAATACAGACTCAGAGAAGAAAGATGCAATGTCTTTGAGATTTCAACCTACCCCTCTGGCAGACATGCCAAATTGATTTGCTACCAACTACAATGTGTGCGTGTGTTTGTATGTGCATATGATAGTGTGTGTGTGTTATGTATATATGCAAAGCTGAGACCTAGGAAGTGGTCTAGTGCTATTAAAACAACAATTTCAATTATTTAGACATTTAAAAAAACAATTTATATGACTAAAGTAGTTTTGCCCGGTGATTAGTAAAAGAGCCTGTGTGAAAACAGGAACACAGGAATTTAAGATGAGCCCATTTAAATGACTTTATTCCAAAATGTGAATGCCAGAGCCATATGTAAAAATATTTCTCCCACTTTTTCAGCTGAAAAATAGTATTTTGAACTTAGTTATAAACATGTGGACAGGCCTTCAAAAGTTTACATCAACTATTTAAAAAATATTTCTTAATATAGTTGATATTCAAATTTCTGTTTAAGTTCTATGCTAAATCTTAGCAAATTGTTAATAATGTGGCTATGCTTATATGTTTCTGACTAATATGTAATTGTTTTTCAAATGTACTTGAGAATTATTTCATTTCATTATAATGTCTTACAAGTGTTA
The DNA here is from genome assembly GCF_014108245.1 of Pipistrellus kuhlii. Classification (NCBI taxonomy): domain Eukaryota; kingdom Metazoa; phylum Chordata; class Mammalia; order Chiroptera; family Vespertilionidae; genus Pipistrellus; species Pipistrellus kuhlii. The sequence goes on from NW_023425584.1 coordinate 40,118,678, forward strand.
AAATAAAAACAAACTTTTAAAAAGAGTGAAAGGTACATCCATGTCTAGGTTTAGAAGTGTTTGCATCACTTTTGAAAGCTTAACGAAATACTTATTATTGGTAAGTGTCTTGCCCTGATCTGTACACACCACAGTTAATTACAAATGCATTGATCTGGCTGAGTGTGTTCAATTGGTTGGCATATGGTGGTAAAAGAGAGTCATCTTTTTAATTCCATAAGCACATCATTTTGTTTTTCACTATTCTTTATACATATGATGAGAACAACAAAATAACACTATTATTTGTATGAAAAATAATACCGGGATTAATAAATAATAATATAAGAATAAACCGTTTTGCGTATTTACAACAATAAATCTATTTTGTCCAACTCTGTAAGTGTGAGCAAAAATTGAAGTCAGAAAACCTTCTAATCTTGTGATCATGACAAGTTTTCCATCCTTACTTGGACCGTCAATATGTTTATAACACTTGACGAGGTCTTTCTAATAACATCACCGTGCGATCAAAATATGTTCCAGTGAAGATCATTAGAGTTGTATTTTCCCAAGATGGAAATCTAAAATATTATAGTAACACTAGTACAGTTGCTTTACACACCACTAATTGTTTCTATTAAGCCTCTGGCATTTTAGAATCATTGATTAAGCACCCATGGTGCGTTAAACAATTATGAGATATACAACTCTGATAAGGATGTATTTCGTTGCCTTTGACAAGTCTTCGTTAAACATAAGTATACATTTTAAAGCACAACGCCAGCGCAATGAATGAATATATTCTAGAACCAAAATTAATAGAGACTAATGGATACTAAACATTCAACAGAAACAGGAAAAGAAAAAGTCACCCATCTTTCTGAAATTTCTGTCGCTGCCCGTCAAAAACAAAAGTGTGGCAGCTTTGATGAGGCCCAGTTAGCACAACGGACGGATCAAAGTGCCGGACTGACAGGATTAAAGGCCGCGGGATGAAGTGGTCGTGTTGTGCAGCAGATTTGAAACCCAGGCACTGATGAGAGGTTCTGGGGGACGGAACCGGGAAGCTTTGATTAGGGCACCTTGTTTGTGCTGTGCAGGCATCAAAGTGGCAAATGCGCGTGGATCAAATGGGGCAGAAGGCAATGGGTAATGGAGCACTCGGAGCGCACTGGAATTTCAGCAGAGATGTTGGCGATGGGCAGGAGGCCACTGTGCACGTCCCCATCTGGCAGCTGGGAAGAAGAGAAGCAAAGCAAGAGGAGAAGCAGGAATAATTGTGACCCCTTGAAAGCTAGCTGATGATGGCACAACCAAAGGATCAGATATCATTTTCAATAATTCCGTGGGATTAGAAAACTAATTAATTTTAAAAACAGCAACGTTACTAATTGTGCGCTGCTAATTTTGCTTTATGTGTTCCTATTCATCCTCAATTCATTCTATCTTTTTATTATTATATATTATATTTTAATTTATTTCAGAGAGGAAGGGAGAAGGCAAGACGATAGACATTTCAATGATGAGAGCGGCTGCTTCCAGCATCCTCCACGCTGGAGAACTGAGCCTGCAACCCAGGCATGTGCTCTTGACCAGAATCGAACCTGGAACCTTTCAGTCCTCAGGCTGACACTCCGTCTACTGAGCCAAACTGGCTAGGGCCTGTCATGGTTTTTAATAAAACTCTACTACATTGGAACTTACACACCAACCTGTATTTATTAGGGATGTTTTTGTGTGGTGTTACCTGTGTTTTTTTTTGGAGGACATTACATGAATAAAATTCATTTTAACTTAAATTTCATTTACTGTGTTTCCAGAGATTTCACACTCCCTGGAAACCAATTGCACTTGAAAGTTAAGTCTGAAGGCATCTGTCTAACTCACTCGGCTCAAGTTTCTGTTTTTCCTTATTCAGGAGTTACTGTGCTTGTATGTCACAAATAAGGATATTACTATATTATCAAATCATTTCAATAATGTAGTCCTTAATATTTCACACTGATAATGTTTCAGGTAAAAACAGAAAGATGTTTAACTGTATTCACATTATACTTACATTAATTGTCCTGCTTATCATTACTGTGACTAATCCTAATATATAAAGAGCCAGGGTCTGTTACAACCTAAAACATCTGGACGGACAACCAAACACCGGACTAGGGTCCTGGCCAGTGTGGCAGAAGTCAGTCCTGGTTCCCGGCAGCCAGCATCAGGGGTCAGTCTTGGGAACTGGCAGCCTATGGCATGGTGACAGGAGGGAGCTGTGGGCCCCAGCCACCCGCAGTGCAGTGGAGGGAAAGAGCTATGGGAATGGAGCCATGCTGCCATCAGACTGGCCCCAGGTCCCTCCCGCTGTCCGCAGGCTCTGGGGAACCAGAGCCACGCTGCAATGGGACTGGACCTTACCCTGGATTGTGAGAGCGTGCAGGCTGGGCTGAGAGATGCTTCTCCCCCGCCCCTGAGTGCACAAATTTTTATGCACCAGGCCTCTAGCATTAGTAGAACTAGAACACAATTCCTATTTCCAAGGACCTGTGTTAGTTGCTTTATATTGTTCTCGTTCATCCTTATTCCAGTTTTGTAAGTGAGTATTACCAAAATGGGATAATATTTTCTGGCGATTTGGTGAAAATAAATGTATTTTGCAAATAGAAGGGAAGTTTAGTAATTATTAACAAGAGGGAAACTCTGTATTGCTTGCTTACATTTCCTCCTTTGTTCACCTTTGCTCTGGCCACCTGTCTGTCAGACACATAAACTCCCTTGCTCCACTGAGTGGCACATGCGCTGTGATTTGTTTAGCCAATGGAATATGAGCAGACATGACCAAAGTAAAGATGCAGAGTGTGTCACATCGTTTAACTTTCAGGTTAACTGTGTTGCCCAACACTGGGAAAAGAACATGATTCAAAGAGCTACTGCTTCAAGAGCATCAGTGGGTAGGTAGATCAGAGAGAAGTCAAACACAAAGCTCTCAGTCAAGTCCAACAGAGCTGTAAACTGAGCCCCACAGAGCCCTGACCTACCCACTAAATAATGAGCAACACAAATTTGGTATAGATTATTAGGCAGCATTATTTGGTCAGCAGCTTTCCAAAGCAGCATTAGACTTATCTGTAGGTAGAGAGAAATAAGCCAATGATCAAATATTCTCAATTCTTTGATTGAATATATTTCTCCTTTTAAGCAGAGATGATAGTTATTGCCCAATTACTATTACTTCCTGTGTTGTTTTTCTGCTGTCCTATTTTTTTTTCCCCAAAAGGGCTTTGCATGGGTTACTAACTTGCCAAATCTCTGTAGAATGCATTTATAGATTTGTTCTCACAAGAGCAACAGGGGGTGAAGAAACCTACTGCCTGTATCTCTGGAGTATTGATACCCACAGAGTGATGCTGATTGAACATCTGTTCTCTCAGGTCTTTGGGAAATCTGTGTCTTTTTAAAAATCTCATATTTGTTTGGTTGTTGTTGGTTTTTTTTGACACTTATTTTAGACCACTCTTAAAGGCAAGTTTTCATTTTATTTTATATATATATATATATATATATATATATATATATTCTCAGAGAGAAAGGGAGAGGGGGAGAGGAGAGAGAGAGAAAGAGAGAGAGAGAGAAATATCAATGATGAGAGGATCATTGATTAGTTACCTCCTGCATGCCCCTTACTATAGATTGAGCCTACAACCTGGGCATGTGCCCTTGAGCAGAATCAAACCCGGGACCATTCAGTCCACAGGCCAATACTCTATTCACTGACCCAAACTGGCTAGGGCATCAGGCAAGTTTGTATTTTAGAACAAAATGAAATAATTGAGCCTCAGAAACTATTTTTTCATGATATTTTCCATCACTGACTATGTAGATTTCAAACATAGGCAGATAAATTAAGAGGCAGATTTATGTTTTAAATATGCTATTGATTTGCTTTTGGAAGTGAGAGAAATCTCTGGCTAAAGTAAAGTTACTAGATTATAAAACCTCACCCAAAAAAGAGTTAATTCCATTGCAAAAAAAACTCTTCATTCAGTAATTAAAGTGGGTATTTGGGGAATATGGAGGGAATTAGAAGAAAAAAACAACAACAATGCTGTTCCTTTTTTTCAATAATGGGCTGATTAAAAAATTTGATAAAAATTAAAAATCTTAGGCATATAAACATTATAGTATACAACCAAATCATAGTAAATAATGAGGTCAAGAAAGGACAAATTATATTCCATTTGGATATTGTTTTAACTTTATTATGACCATAAATTATAAGATAACTAAACTGATTTTTTAAATTATGAAATCCAAATACCTCTGGTAAAATTTGCACTATATTTGAATTAATTGTTAATGAAGATGAGGAGATATATTTTAACAAAAAAGTGACACCACAAGCACAAATAACACTTTTCTTTCTGTATTTTTAACACAAATTAATAACCTTCCACAAATAGGTTTACTGATATCCTAATTCACACACACAATGCCAGAAAGTGCTCATAAAACCTAACCACACAATGAATTTCAACAGTTGACTAAGATTCTTTCAAGAAAATAAATTTATAGCCCATACTTTTAGAATATAACATTGATTAATTTAGTCGCTAAATAGAGTACTAATTGTCCTGAAAAGCATCAGGCCTTTTCCTAGTAAAAAGACAACTCTTTAGAAAAATTTAGACATAGCAATATATATATATAAATTGCAGAGAGGATTTCAGAGGGGAAGGAAAAGGGAGGGAGAGAGAGAAACATCAATGATGAGAGTGAATCATTGATCTGTTGCCTCCTGCATACCCCACACTGTGGATGGACTGTGTAACCCAGGTATGTGCCCTGACCAGGAATCCAACCCTGACTTCCTGGTTCATAGGTTGATGCTCAGCCACTGAGCCATGCCAGCCAAGCAGACATAGCATTATATTTTAGACTTAGAAATTATATTTTCTATATCCAATTTGTGCAACTCACCTTCAACATGAGAAGGCTAGGTCATGATTAAAATTGACAAAAATTATCAGAAAAAATTAAATAACAAATGGGTTCATCAGATTATAATACATTATATTTATCCTCAAATATAAAAGAAACTTTTAAATTGTATTTTTTGTTTTGTTTTGTTTTGATTTTTTGACTGTTCCAGGGTATTTAAACAAGTGTCTTAATTCACATATTTCATGGCATGAAATGACATATATTTTATACACTTTAGCTTCAGTGCTATAAATATGACTTCAAATGCAAATATTTTCAATAAAAAATACTTTATGTCTTTGTTAGAAAAGATTCATAAGAAGTTAAGGCATTAATAAGTAAAAACACTTTTATTTTCTTACTTATATTCTTATTATTTCTTATAAACAGGGAATGTTAAAACTACTATATTTCATTTGAGAAGGCTGATATACTATCTAAAATTTTTAGAATTAAGTTATTTTCTAAAAATGTTATAGTTGGTTTAGTTAAAACTACTGAAATGAATGTTATAACTTATAAAGTTGATATTATGTATTATTTGATACAAATTATTTTAACAGCAGCCTAAGATACTTTTTTAAACTGCAGGAAATATGTAAAAGTTAAATAATATACACCCTGGTGAGTTTCTACACCCATCCCTTCATTAATTTCCTCTCTTCCATCTCATTAGTTTCTTACTGAGTGCCTATAATGAGAAGTACGGTTGTGAAATGAAGAGCATCTATACAAAGCAGATTCTTTCTATTTGACCCCAGTTTGATCAACTGTAAACATAGGAATGATGAGACCCTTCCCTTTAAAAATGAGATGCGTTAAATCAAAGGATTGGGCATTGTGCGAGGCACATGGTAGGCATCTGTAGAAACTTAGTAGCTATTAACAATTATCATTTGTCTGTGCAAAGCCCTGTTATTTGTTCTGGCCTAGGGGGTTTGCTTTTGCATGCCTACAATGTGTAGAAAATGGCTTAATGTTAGGAGCCTAGATTACTGTGGGAATAGAGTTAAAGTGATAGTCATTGGACTTGATTGAACTGACTATATGAACCCAAATCAAAGCAACAACTAATAAGTTCAGAAAAGCCTACATTTGCCATAGAATCTATTAAAACCCTCAGATATTCTAAGGCAGCTCATTTCAAACTATTCAGATTAATGTAAGGATTTATGAGTTTTATGCTTGGAGACTGAGCACTCAAATCTACATCACTGCCAATGCCTTCAACTAACACAGTGTCTTATGCCAATTTATCTCCATAAAGCCTGGGAGAAAAGAAAAGAGTAAAAATCTTTTTAAAGAAGAAGGAAAAAGCAACCCTTTTAACTCTGGATGTGATGTGGGATAATAAAGCTTGCACCATACATTCAGCTGGCTGTCTTGACAGTGCTTCAATTCAAAGATAAATCACAAGAAATTATACTTTTGTCTGTTATCTCCTACTTGAATGGTAGTGCTTAGAAGTTTGAAATTAGCTTTTCTTTCATTTGTGTGTGACTATGAATATAAACCAGGCATGCCTGGCCAGTGTTGCTTTGTGGTTGAGCATCAACCTAGGAACCAAGAGGTCACCAGTGGGATTTCTGGTCAGGGAACATGCCCAGGTTGTGGGCTAGATCCCCAGTGGAGGATATACAGGAGGCAGCTGATTGATGATATTGCTCTTGCATTGATGTTTCTCTCTCTCTATCCATTTCCCTTCCATTCTCTCTAAAATCAATAAAAACATATTTAAAAATAATCCTATATAATAAAAGGCTAATATGCAAATTGTCTCCTTGGGAGTTTGATCACTCAACTATGACATGCACAGACCACAAGAGGGCAGTGTGGAACGTGGTTGGTGACCAGCAGCAGTGACTGGGTGCTGAGGGAGGGAGGAAAGGAGGAGGCAGGGAGGTCAGGAGGCAGGGAGATCAGGAGGCGGCCAAGCCTAGGGACCCTACCCATGCACAAATTTCATGCACTAGGCCTCTAGTAAATAAATATAAACCAGACATGACACTAACATCAAATCTAGCCTTCATCTGCTTTGAAATTTATTAATCTTCAAATGAGCAATATCTACATCCATTAAATAATTTTCATCGTTTATCTTTAAAATATCACACCTGTATGTTACGGTTTTGAGGGTTCAATCACTTGGCCAAAGCAATCCCTCTATTTTATGTCTGCTGCAGCTTTTCAGCGTGGAAAGTTTCTGTTATTTGTGGAAGAAGCCATTTATTGGAATGACATCAAACTGTTGCTTTTACAGGATCAATTTTCTTTATAATTGCTACCGGCATTAATAGTTGTCTCTGAAACTGCACCTAGAAAACTGACTGATGGATTGATATGCAGAATAATCAAAAGAGCTCCTGGAGATAATGACATTTCTGTAGAGGAAGCTGTGTGAGGAGGATTTTCCCTTTCAGCCAGATGACTACCACATTTGGTTAGAAAGTTTCGAAAGGGTCTTCCTTTCATTTTTCAGCCTCAGGCAAAATTATGAGCACAAATGGGCTTTGTCCCTTGCATGATGTTTGCTTTCTTCAGCAATTCTTAGTTTAATGGGCATAACAAGAACTGGATCCTATTGTGTGAAACAGCAGGTCAGCATTTGCTCATGTTCTGATTACTCTTGGGGAAAAAAAAATCAGACTTCCTTGCACACAACAGTTAAAGAATTTTCTTTTGCTAAGTATGTTAGTTGGTGTTTTTACAAGGCTGATGAAAAGTAGCAGGATTAGAATTTTCTTTTTCGCATGCACCGTCCTGGATTCATTTTCACACATCAGTGTGAGTGCAATATGGCAGTAAAATTAAATCCACCTTCTTACTACTATATAGTGTGAACCTAAATAACTCCTGGCTTTATCTTCCTCTTATACTGTTAGCATTGGGTTTTTAGGCATTTTATTTAGTTTTGGGGTCTAATTTGATGAAGAAATATGTCAAGAAAATATAGGAATTAGTCAAATAGCAAACACCCACATTCAGTAGCATTTCTTCTTACCACTGATAAAACAGAAAATTGTTCCCTTAATTTCTTCTTTCTTATACCTTTGAATAAAGGGTGACCTATTTATTACCTGAGTTATCCCCAATGTCCATGCTATTTTATCCCTCTATTTACAGTCCCACAGCAGAACCAGGGTTTGGAATGGAAAAACTGAGGTTGGTTAGAGGAAAAAAGACGATCTAATGCGATAGCTTAATGTTTTGTCATTTCCCCCCAAATCCATGTTCTTTCTTTTCTACACACATGTACACACATATGCACAAGACTTTAACTAGCCTTCTTGGGTGGTGCTATCCAATAGACATGTAAAACACAAGCCACATATCTCACGTTAACATTGTTAACAATCACACTGAAAACAATAAAGCCCTCGCTAGTTTGGCTCAGTGGATAGAGCATCGACCAGTGGACTGAAGGGTCCTGGGTTCGATTCTGGCCAAGGGCATATGTCTGGATTGTAGGCTTCATCCCCAGTATAGGGTTGCAGGAGGCAGCTGGTGGATTATTCGCTCTTATCATTGATGTTTCTATCTCTTCCCTTCCCTTTCTTTTTGAAATCAATAAAAATATATTTAAAAAAATAAAAATAAAAACTGCCCTAGCTGGTATTGCTCAGTGGATAGAGCATCAGTCTGCAGACTGGAGGTTCCTGAGTTCAGTTCTGGTCAAGGGCACATGCCTTGGCTGTGGGCTCAATCCCCAGTAGGGGGTGGGCAGGAGGCAGCCAGTAATGATTCTCTCTCATTATTGATGTTTCTTTCTTTTTTCTTTTTTAATATATTTTATTGATTTTTTTTTTTTTTACGGAGAAAAAGAGAGGGATTGAGAGTTAGAAACATCGATCAGCTGCCTTCTGCACACCTCCTACTGGGGATGTACCTGCAACCAAGGTACATGCCCTTGACTGGAATCGAACCTGGGACCCTTGAGTCCACAGGCCGATGCTCTGTCTATCCACTGAGCCAAACCGGTTTTGGCAATGTTTCTATCTTTCTCTCTACCTTCCTCTCTGAAATCAATAAAATATATTTTTAAAAAAATAAAAAAACAGGTGAAATTAATTTTAAATGTGTATTGTTTAAAGGAATAAGTTTCAAATATTGTCATTTCAACATGTAATCAAGACAAGCTATTAGTGTGATATTTTGACATTCTTTTTCCTGTTCTAAGTTCCCAAACCCTAGTTGTATTTCACACTCGAGTTATTACAGAGCATGTGTGCGGGAAAGCAGGGCAGCACTGACTTTGCTGGGATTTCTGGAGATGAACCATCCTGCACTCTGCCCATTTCTGGGTCAATGGTACAGCACACCTATAAACTCTATGGTCTACCTGCCACCTAGTCCATAAATGTTTTTTCTTCTTAATTTTTTGTTTTGTTTTATTTACTGTTGTTTTGTAACCAGAAACCTTTTATAGGTATTTGTGTCTCTTTCAACTCCTTTTCTTCTGCATATCTTTAAAGCATCCTTATTAAGCAAAACTATTATTAGTTTGTCCTAAATAAATTGCAGTCAGCCATGCTTATCAAATTATCCCAATTAAGTAAATCCACGGCTGTTTGCATAACATATGGTTAAGCTGAAATGCAATGGTAAGACTCTATCTTTAACCTTACTCTTGATTTCCCTCCTTAGCAGATTTCTTGACACTACATAAGTTTTGCTCTTTTCGTGGCTCTTCTCTCTCATACTTACTTCGGCTTAATTTTCATGTGCATAATGGCAAACGGGCATTCTTGATCTCCTTTTCCTAAGACGTTCTTTAAGCAATATTGAGGATTTATCTGCAAATTAAAAAGCTCTTTATGGATATATCTGTCTAGAATTCTTTCAAAGCCAGTATCCCCCTGGCCCTTTTGGGTAGCATCCAAACACCTCAGATTGAGTTCTAAGGCTTTTCAACATTGGACCTCTTGTCTTCATATTCAGAATCATGTCTAGGTGTCCCTCATTTCAAAAATGACAATCAGCCGGGACCGGTTTGGCTCAATGGATAGAGCGTCGGCTTGGGGACTGAAAGGTCCCGGGTTCGATTCCGGTCAAGGGCATGTACCTTGGTTGCGGGCATATCCCCAGTAGGGGGTGTGCAATAGGCAGCTGATCGATGACTCTCTCTCATAGATGTTTCTAACTCTCTATCTCTCTCCCTTCCTCTCTGTACAAAATCAATAAAATATATTTTTAAAAAAATGACAATCATATTTGATTTTTTTAGTGACACATTCTTGTCACAGAGTAAGACAAGCCTCACATTCTTACAGCTGAGGTAAGCACTTCATTGAAAAACTTCCACAATGCCATTACCACAGCATTTCAGCATTTCTTAAATTATATAGTACTGTGATTCTTTATTCATTTTTATGTACTTTCTTATATATGCTAAAATTTCAGGAAAATAAACTCAGTTAAATATTTATTGTATAAAGTAAAAGATAAGTAGGCAAATCAGCAAGAAAACAGGTTTATAAAGATATACATACTTGTTTTAAACTTCATTATAATTGATAAGATAATTGCTCCACTGCATGGTATTTGTTGGAGAAAAAAGCACTTGCCATTTGAAGTTGGACCTGAATTGGAGTAATTGCTCTACCATTTCAGAGTCCTGTGACTTACTAGCAGTTACTTGACCATCTGAGGCCAAATGCCTCATTCTATAAAGACATCTCTGTTATATCAACAAAATGAATGGGTAGAATGCTCAACGTAGCATTTACCTTTTAGTCAACTTTACTTTTTTATTTTTTTAATATTTGTTGACAATATTTACTCTTTTGGTTATTTAGTAAATCTTACCATGAGAAATATGCACAAAAATATTGTTAGCACTTGTCTATAAATAATAGCCTCAACCTTAAAATTTTCAGAAATACAAAGTTTAAAAATCTCAAGAAGTTCAATACCCCTTATTGATAGTGTCTTGACTTGTGAATGTGGTGTGTGTGTGTAGCTGGAAAGCAAAAACTAGCTCTATTTCTAAAATTGAATGAAGTTATATTAATATGATTCTAAATAACAATAACCTTTTGTTCATCATCTCAAGCTTTATGAAACATGGTGCCAATCCCTAGATTTGTATTTTCTTTATATCCTCTTTGACTATAAATAATAGGGCCAGTTTTCTCGCTTGTACTAAATTTGGTTTTTTGGCCATTTCAGTACCTCTTCCCACTTGCATCGACTATCCTTGTTCAATTATTTTCTGTTCAGATTTTGTTTGATGTAAATGAATTCACATATTGTTTTCTCTATGAGTGCTGATACCTTTCATTTACTCAAGTGGGTAAGTGCTAAGAATGTACTCTAGAAGCACTTATTTGTATAAAGGATTAAATGCATTGACCTTTGGTCTTCATGACATTTTTTGGAACAATAAGAATCAGTTGCTATATCCTAGAGTTAATGGATTTTTAAAAATTTGGATGAACATGTATTTTCATTTAGATGCTAATTGGTGATGAACAGGAGAGCCTAATCACCTATTTCCATTCTTCATTTCCAGAGTTATTGATAAATCTCTCTAAATTATTGTCTTTAAATCAAACAAATAAGATGCTGTTCAATATTCTAATAAAATGCTTTTCTGGTGGTTCAAAGAGGTATTGTCCTGGTTGAATTCCCTTAATTTGCTAATATTTTCATCATTTTAAGTTTATGTTTATATTATTCATGCATTAATTAATTTAAAATATTTTTCAATTATGAATTTAGTATTAAGATCATATTGAATTATTATTATACATTATTTTCGCTTTTCGGTGACAACTGCTCTAGCAAGTAGTCACAAGTACAACCATGAGTCTACATTCAACTTATTAAAAAATATTATGAAACACATGGCATCAAAAAGGATAATTTGTTGGTTATTCTTTCTCTTATGTTTGTTATAGAAAATCATATATTTGAGGGGCTTAAACATGTTCGATTTTTAAAATACAGAACATGTTGGCAATTTAATAAATTATGCCTTATTATAAAGAGTAAATTGTGTCAAAATATCCATTTCTTATAGCTTCTGTGTTAATTTCAATATTTTCATGTTATAACTTTAATTCTTATTAAATATTATAAAGTATATTGATTTAGTATAATTTTAAGAAGTTTCTATGACGTGACATTGCTGGGAAGTAATGTCATAGAACTGACCAAATGCAGTTCCAAGTATTGACATTTGACTGGAAGTGGCACCTTTTATGACAATACTAATGGAACCTCACAGAAAAGAGGTACCTGACTTAATTTAGCTGTGTGATATTCTGTAGTGCAATGGAAGAGCAAAATAAATTTCATCACATTCATTGACTTCTGAATGTGTTATGACATAAGATAATTGCATTTCTTGAAACAGTTTTATCCATTACCTATAAAACCAAAGTCTATTGCTACTCAGCATTTTGTCATATAGTTAACTTGTAAAGGTAGCCTTGAAATTGTAGAAATATAAGAACTATAGGTATAAAAACTCCGTTTTTCAGCATTTTTCTTAAAATTGAGGATTCATTTTGATAATATTATTCTGAATATTACTATTGTACACTTTTTAAAAAATTCATGAGTAGCACCACATGATTTAGAATCAGATTTTCATTCAAAATATGCAAAAAAAGATTACTTGGGTTAGTTAAAAACCGAACACTGATCTATTATCTCCCAGCATAAGACACAAAGGCCTGAATCACACCTTTCTGAGGTCTTATTTCTTTCTCCTGTGTTTTCAAAGTAGACACTGCTAAAGCCCAAGTCTTTCTTTGCTTCCAGTAATTAATACCCCTGGATAATAATGAGTGCTAAAACTAGTATTAAATAAATAATCACTAAAATAATAATGTATTCACAAACAGAATTCATATTAGGATATAAATGAAGTGTTAAAAACGTGTAAAACAGAGGAGCATGACCCAATCTTACCCTGAGACATCACTCCTATACTGAAATATAAAAAAATAAAATAAACATGTAAACATATTAACTAAATGAATGAGGTGAGGAAGAAAACATAACAAACATGAAAAACATGTTTTTACAGAGGCCAGTGGAATGGCAAACCCCTGACAAAGTTAAAAATGATGGGAGACAGATCTGGAAAGAGAGGCAGTGACTAGACTCTGCAATCATGTGCCAACCATGTTTAAGATTGTGTATTTTATGCAGGAGAAATGGGAACTATTGAAAATTTAAAAGTAATGGGGGTTTCACAGGGTATATTTGAATTTTTAACTATATTTTCTATTGATTTCAGAGAGAAAGGGAGAGGGAGAGAGATAGAAACATCCGTGATGAGAGAGAATCAGTTATCAGCTGCCTCTTACACACCCCATCCTGGGGATCAAGCCTGCAACCTGGGCATGTGCCTTGACCAGGAATCTAACTGTGACATCCTGGTTCATAGGTCAACACTCAGCCACTGAGCCATGCCAACTGGGCTGAATTTTGAAAACATCGCTTTAGCAGCAGAATAAGGAAGAATGGGAGAGGAGGTTAAGAGGAAACTCACCATTTTCCTACATTTCACACATTTATCAACTTGTCATCTGTAGATATATTCTTATTTCCTAGACCATCTTCATCTAAAGGCTCCAGGAATAAAATGTAGCATTGATATAATATTTATTTTTGTATGATCTTTTTGATGCTAGACATGAGGAGAGCAAATATGAACCTGACTAAGATCTTACTTCTGGTATGTATAGGGTGGATATATTAATCTGGGTACATTTTCTATAGTTCATAGGTGAGTGCTATTGATCCCAATTTGCCAAAACCTAAAGAAACAATTTAAAGTTACCAGATGCCCAAAGTATACAATTATTTCAAAGTTAAGAGTTAAGGTCACATCTTCAGGTTTTACTGTCTAAAGTATGTACTTATTTCAATATGACTTGTCATAAGAGATGGATTATTATGTTGAGAAATTATAAGCACCTTCCTCTAATACCCAAGTTTCCAGTCAAGCCAGATTGTCTTTACCAGAATTCATTTGTGTTGAACATTATAGAGTACACTGACACAATCTTAGATGGCATAATTTATTACACACCTAGAGTATATAGTATAGCCCCATGGTCGGCAAACTACAGCTCGTGAGCCACATGTGGCTCTTTGGCCCCTTGAGTGTGGCTCTTCCAAAAAATACCATGAGTCTATTTTGAAGAAGTGTCATTAGAAGAAATTTAAGTTTTAAAAATTTAGCTTTCAAAAGAAATTTTAATCATTGTATTGTTGATATTTGACTCTGTTCACTAATGAGTTTGCAACCACTGGTATAGCTTATTGCTCCTAGGCTACAAACTTGTACAGCATGTTACTATACTGAATGCTGTAGGCTATTGTAACACAATAGTTAAGTGTTTGTGTGTCTAAATATAGGAAAGGTACAGTAAAAGTACAGTATCTATAATAATAAAAGAGAAACATGCAAATTGACCATACCTTTGCTATGCTCACCAGCCATGCCATGCCCACCACCCAATCAGGAGCAAGTATGCAAATTAAACCAACCAAGATGGCTGCAGCCAAAGGCTTGTGTTTCCCCAGCAATGGAGGAAGCCAAGCTTCCTGGCCTACCCTGGCCTCTGCTCAAGGCTACAAAGTTTCAAATATAGAAGATAAATAAATCTCAGATACCAGTGCCTCTGCTTGGGTAGCCAGGGGTGCGTGGCCAGCCAGCCCTTACCCAGGCCACCCCACACCCTAAGGAAACCCCCACTCTGATCCAGGGCACCTTTCAGGGCAAACCACCTGGCCCTCACCCGTGTACCAGGCCTCTATTCTGTCTGATAAAAGAGTAATATGCAAATTTACCATCACTCCAACAAACAAGATGGCTGCCCCTACATGGTCAAAATACGGCTATCCCCATGTGGACACAAGATGACCAGCAGGGGAGGGCAGTTAGGGGTGACCAGGTCTGCAGAAGAGGGAAGTTGGGGGCGACAGGGCCTGCAGGGAAGGGCAGTTGGGGGTACCAAGACCTGCAGGGGAGAGCAATTGGGGGGGACTATGCCTGCAGGGAAGGGCAGTTAGGGGTGACCAGGCCTGAAGGTTAGGGCAGTTAGGGCAATCAGACTGGAGGGGGAGCAGTTAGACATAAATCAGGATGGCAGGGGAGTGATTAGGGGGTGATCAGGCTGGCAGGCAGAAGTGGTTAGGGGCAATCAGGAAGGCAGGCAGGCAAGCAGTTGGGAGCCAGCAATCCTGGAATGTGAGAGGGATGTCCGACTGCCCGTTTAGGCCCGCCCACCTGGATTAGATCTAAACAGGCAGTTGGACATCCCCTCGAGGGGTCCCAGAATGGGGAGGGTGCAGGCTGGGCACCCTCATGCATGAATTTTGTGTACCTGGCCTCTAGTAAAAAACAAAAATAGTAAATTTCTATAGGACACTTATCATGAATGGAGCTTGCAGGAGTGGAAGTTGCTCTGGGTGAGTGAGAGAGTGAATGGTGAGTGAAGGTGAAGGCCTGGAATATTACTGTACACTTCTGTAGACTTTACAAATACTGTTCACTTAGGTTACAATAAATTTTAAAGACAATATGAAATTAATTCAATCACAAGAGAAAATTATGCAATCAAGAGACACATTAAACACAAGTTACTTGAGGCCACAGCTGGCATAACCCGGCATACTGTTTTACAGCAAACATTTTCTTTTTATATAAGTAGAACAAACATACTCTAAAATAAGGAAAAAAAGTACAGTATAGTAAATTCAGTATAGTAATATAGTCATTTATTATCATTACTAACTTTTATGTACTATACATAACAGCTATCCTTTTATATGGCTGTTATTGCAGTAGGCATGTTAACACCAGCAACTCCACAAACATGTGAGGAATGGCTATGACATCACTAGGCTTCAAGAACTGTTCTTATGGGACCACAGTTGTATATGCAATCTATTGTTGACCAAAACATTATGTGGTGCATGACTGTAGTTAAGATGATTGTGAACTGAGATTAGGCTAAGAGGAGGCTTGGAAGGAGAAACAATTTCATCAAACCTTTTAAAAGTTTTGTCTTTCTTATTATGTAATCAAGTTCTAATATAGCATTAAATGGAAATTTCTTGAATGAGGAAATAGATAGGGGATTGTACCGGGGGAGAAGGAAGACAGGTACAGGAAAAGTTCTTATAACTGAGGTCTGGGTATTGAACCCCATATTTAGGAGTTCTTACCTAGAGAGTGCCAGAGCCAGTGGCTAGAAGAAAGACTCCTTGGGACTACCATTTCAAGTGACCAGCCTATAACTCACCAACAGAACCAGGCATAGCCACCCTTACACAAATTATTATAGCAGTTTCTTTATGGAAGGAAAAAAAAACACACACCAAAACTCATACTAATAAAAAATTACACAGCCCTAGCCAGCTTGGCTCAGTGGATAGAGCATCAGCCTGCAGACTAAAGGGTCCCAGGTTCAATTCTGGCCAAGGGCACATGCCTGGGTTGCAGGCATGATCCCCAGTAGCGGATGTGCAGGAGGCAGCCAATCAATGATTCTCTCTCATCATTAATGTTTCTATCTCTCTTTCTCCTTTCCTCTCTGAAATATATATATATATATATATATATATATATATATATATATATATGTGTGTGTGTGTGTGTGTGTGTGTGTGTGTGTGTGTGTGTGTGTAGTATATATATAAAACAGCCTTGCCTCCAGACCTTGCAACCAAATTTCCATCTAATTTGTGCTATGATTAACATACTGGGTTTTCATGTCCTAACATTCCACATCACTTGATCAACTTATGAGGAAACATTCCCTTCTATACATGATCATTAACATAGGATGAGGAGTCACTCTTGTAGCTTGACTTTGAGGCTAAATTAAAGCCCATTAGAACAACAAAATTAGGGAGAGTAGGGAGTGACAATTCTATTAAGATAATATTAGCTACTGCTCATTTAATGTATGTTTAACTTACACACTGTGATAAACCTTGTACATACCCTAATTTATTCTCACAATAGCCATATTTGAATACCACTATTAGATTTCAAAGGTTAGAGGTTATAGAATTTAATCAAGATCATTTAGCTACATTATGTGCATTTTCAAATTTCATATCTTTCTTTAGACCCATCAACAGCATTGAGTGATCAAGGCAAGTTGAGTTACATGACCACTGAAACTTGGAACTTGACATGTGGATGCCTTGTAAGTCCAGTATTCCCAGTGGTGTTGAGAGGAAGTCAGGTGCAGAGGGAGAAGGGAAAGAAAGGTGAGCAAGTAAGAAGTAAACACTTGTTTTATTCATAAGAAAGTTCATTGCAAGGAAAATGGTGGAGATTGAGGTCAAGCAAGGGAGATTATTTTATCCTGAAGAGATTGGATAATGCATTTGAAGGTAAAGAAGTGATGACAAGAAGTAGATTGAAGAATCCAGAGATAGAAGACATAAGTAATGTCAGAATTTTTATAGGTGACAGGCAGCGATGTGATTGGTCATGTGCGAGTGGGGTGATTTGCGTTAGAAAGAAGAATGCATTGCTCTTCCTTGGACTCAGAGGGAGTACAGTTAGATCCACTAAAAACAACCATAGCAATAAACATCTGCCAAAGCGATTGTTTTCCTTCAGAACAATACAAACATTCCTTATTCTGGAACCCAAGCTCTCCATTAATCAGTGCTAAATGGCACTTCCCTGTCATCAGGCCACAAAGTAATCCTTTACACAGGCTACATAACTGTGTCCACTGTCACTGAGATCTGGATACACCCCTGTTTTCCCCTATCAATGTTTCTTTTTTGCATAAGAAATGTGAACAGTGTCAGCATTCTTTATAAAATTATTCTTAATGAAATGTGTAAGTTTCTCCTATAAATCAATTGAATTTAAAATCAAAGCACAAAAATATCTGAACAAATCTATGAAGTGTATCTTTTAGAAAGCAGAATTGGGTTTTCTGAGAATAAAAACAGAAAACTCATGCTTAGATATGTGATTGTTTTAACAATATAAATGTAGCTTTGTTCAATTATGTCCAATTAAGCAAACATTTGAATACAAAATATATGCGATACACTGAGCCTATAGAATAAATAAGGTGCAGAAAATTTTCCTTCAGGAACTGTCTTGATTGGTATGGAATACTCTTAGGTTAACACATTAATTTTCATTCTCTTTACCATATTAAAAATATAAACTCATTTCATATATGAATAAGTAGCAGGAGAACATATGACAATAGTCATAAAGAAATAGCACTTGAAAATGTCCTATGTGCCAGGCACTGTGAACACTTAAATCAATTATCTTAATCCTCACAATCATACCACAAGGTTTTATATACTTTGAATACCCAACCTCTGATTATTAGCAAAGGGAAAATTAGAAACATAAATTATTTGTACAGCGCCACATAGCTAGAAAGTAAATTGTAATCCAACCTGTCCCAAAATAAGAGACCACAAGTGTCTTAAATCCTCCCAAGTGCTCTCCTCGGTAGCACATATACTGAAATTGGAAAGATACAGAGAAGATTAGCATGGCCCTGCACAAGGATGATACCCAAATTTGTGAAGCATTCTATATTTTCATCTATGTAACAAGTGACTGATTGTCAATTTACTGTACCAAAAGTTGGCATTTGAGAAGTTAGTGACAAGTCTTTTCTGAACAACTACTGTGTGCTACATGCTAGCCTAACCCTGCACTGCTAATCCGTGTCTGCTCTTTTCTCTGTGATTGTTCTGCAGTAAATACAATGTTAGCATATGTGATAAAACGTTTCTGTAAGTCTCAAGGGGAAAAGCCTCCCATGAAAGCCCATATAAATAAACAGTATATCTATATAATTCCTGACCTGGACATGGAATTATCAGAAGTTTGTGGATACAAAAAGAAATGGTGTTTAAAAAGAGTAAGAAACCTACCTGGCTGGCAAATAAAATACAGTAAATTTTTTTTCACTACATTTAATAAAAGAAATGGTTGAACCTCAACACTAGATAAGACTTTATATAATACTGTATATAAATTTAAGAATGAACATATATAATGATATAAACTGGAATATAAAAGAATTTTTGACATAGAATTCAAGTTTTTTAAGAAACTGACTCTGAAGTGTCTTTGAAGTAGAAATGTCTCTGAATTTCCTTGTCATCCTATATTTCCCATGTTGTACAAACTTGGTTTTCCATGATGTTCCTTAGTCACAACACATGAACTAAATTTGACTCCATCCTCTTCTCATTTCCCTTTTTATTTTTTGCACAAAGTGTTTTAGTCTTGCTTGTATCTAAATGCTGAAATTTCAATCTTAATCATTCTTCCTCTGCAAAGCTGTTATCATCAAACACATAAAAGTACTGCTTGACTGTTTTAGGTGTTTCCCACAGTAATTTCCTTCTAATTGCTTTGCCCTGAATTATTGTTTTCTTTGTACATCTATCAACATCTGCTCTATTAGATACTCAGCAGTCATACTGAGTTCAGGATACCAGGAAAGGGAGAAACCATGCCTGCTCTCGCGCCCTCTCTCTGTCTCTCTCTCTTTCTCTCTCTCTCTCTCTCACACACACACACACGCACACACACAATCAAACACACACGCACACACAATCAAACACACACACACACACACACACAATCAAACACATAAACATTTTCTAAGAAAATTACAAATAAGTGACCATAGCATCTCAAAATATAGACAGCATTTTAACATTTTACAGTTTGACTGTTCTCTCTGATGGTATTTTGTGTAATTTTCAGGTTTATGCACACAGACATTCACACCTATACACAGATACACCTCGGGATAAACTGGAACACCGTTTAAACTTACTGAATGATTGATTTTATTTGTAATTATATAGGAAAATGACCTTTCACCATTTGTAGTGAAAAAGAAGAAATCACTCTGTTCTATATTAAACATGAAAGCAATTTCTCTTTGGTCAATGACCATGAGAGTCATGATATGTTCCACATGACTTCTTTACACATATGTTCCATTTAAACATTGCACACCCAGTAACATGTAAAAGGCAGGAGCATGGGGAGACCAGGAAAGATTGGGCCTTCTAGAAAAAAAAAAGGGGGGGGGGCTATAGAAGGCTTTAGATAAGAGACAACATGTCAATTGGATTGTGAAAGATGAGGAAGACAGGAAAAAGCCTAGAACAGGAACCTTTTAGTTAGAATTAATATTGTGAGGAAAGCACCCTGATGTCAAAATCTAAGGAAAGAGCCCATTTCGCAGCCTACCCTTTCCTTGGACAGTATCTATAAACTATTTCCACAAAGCTGACTCTTCCTTGTCACTCAGTGCTCAGCTTCAACGTCACCCTACTTCCTAACCAAGCTATATCTCCTCACAGACGGTGTGAATCTTTATCTCAGCACCCAGTTTTACTATTTTCTTCTTACATACACCACTCCCTGATGAGAGAGTGTGACTAGGAAATCCCTCCAAAGTGACATTTGAGCAGAGACCTAAGTGAGGAGAAAGAAAAACACATAAAGCAATGGAAAGAAATGTTCCCTCGGAGGAAACAAAGGAACATAAAAGCTTGATATGCTCCTGAATTACAAAAATAATAAAAAAAAAAATTAAAAAATAAAAAAAAAGATAATTTGGCTCAAGTGGCAGAGTAAATGAGGCAGAAAGTGGTAGGACATGTGGACAGAGGTTGTATAATGAAGGGTTTATAAATCATGGAAAGTAGGATTATAATCTGAATATAATAAAAGGCCCTAGAGAGTGTTAATAAAAGGAATAAAAATTCAATTATGTACATTTTTTTAAATGTGATTTATGGAAAACTGACCTTAAGGTAAGATAGTTTTAGTTAAGCATACAAAAGAAGAATTGTATCTATTGTATAATCACAAATTGTTGGGAATGGTAAAGAGACTATTGATAAATTTATTTCCAAAAATATTTCAGTCGTTCATGTTTATCCATCTAATAAATTGGTGTCTAGGATGCTTCAGGATGCAAGATGCCCAGTGAGTAGGATATCAGTAATCTAAGTGAGCCACAGTGAAACTGTTGTCTTGTTGGCTCAGGAGGAGAGAAGGAACCCTCAGTAGTCCTAAGGAAGATATTACTGGAAGCTTTTGCAGGTAAATTAAAATATATTGTACTTTCAACTGTATTTTTAGTCCTACAGCCCTAGTCTCCTAATTTGGTGATATAGATTGGGTGAATCTTTAGAGCCATGCTACATTATAATATACCAGATCAAAACAAAGTGATAGTTGCTTGAATCTCTGTTTATCTAACACTGGGTGTGTGTATATAACTTCATCTTAGAATTCTATGAGGACTTCCATCCTATTGAACTAATAAGAGAGCATCAGAAAAATCTCTATATTAGAACAAAGGTACCTTCCCACTCACAAATAGCATATATTGCAAATACCACTAATGTTTCCTTAGAAGCATTTGGAATTAGCAGATTATAAAGGGGAGAAATGGGTATGGAAAAAATAAAGTAAAAATGAAAACCATACCAATACTTTAGAAATGATTCTAGATGCAACACTACTATTTTATTGTTAAATTACTTCATTTGTTTATAACTTCGTTTGGCTGGTTTTCTGTTATCATGAAAGAGTACTGAGGATTGTATCTTTGGTGTCCCAATAAATGTAAAAGAGATGTAACCAGATGTAATCAAGAACCCACGGTTTCTTCCATAGAAACATATTATAAGTGGAATTTTCCTTAGCGAGACAGGTATCCAATCACTCCTATTCAGATTCACTTAAAGGAAACTCTACCATGCCCAACCTCACCACCAAGTGAGCCACATCAACATAAAATAATCGAAAAGTACCAATTTTACCAGAGCTCATGACATACATGGGAAATCTCTGTATACTGCTTTGTATTGAGTAAAGTGAGGAATAAAAGGACAGCATACATCTTTGGTATCTAAAGTCTTTTGGAATTCTGAGACTTCACATCCTTGTAAGAAATCAAAGGACTGGGAGGCAGAACTTTTGGAGTGGTTAGAGTACAAAGCTCTGAAATTCCAGTCCTCCATTCAAGCAACAGACACAGGCAAAGCTGCCAAAATTACTATTGCATTCAGGTGTCCTAATGGCATAATCCAAAATACAGCAAAAACTAAAGAACTAAAAGAAGAAATAGATCATTCCATAAAAAATAGTTAATCATTTTAAGACACCTGTGTTAGTAACTGACAGAACAAGTGGATAAAAGAATCAGCAGAGATAAACTATTTGAATGACATGTGCAACAAGATTGACTTAATGGAAACATATGTAGAACACATGCCCAACAAATGATGAAACTCATTCTTTACAAGCACACGAGAAATATTTTGAAAATGGACCATATATTAGACCATAAAGCAATCTAAACTAGTTTCAAATGATGAAACAGTAGAGTATAATTTGTGATCACAGAAGAATGAGCAGAAAAATCAATCACCTAAAGATAGCCAATGTATTCTAAGAAAAACACACAAAACAACAAAGAACTAAAAAAAGAAACCACAATTAAAATCAGATAGTGTTTTGAGCTAAATGGTTATGGAAATACAACATATCAAAACTTGTAAGATACAGCTAAAAATGTGCTTAGGGGAAAAAGATGTCACAACTTCAGATCCTGCAAAATTTAAAAAGAGAACAGTGGGTTTAAATCAGTGTCCTCCAAAATTACATTGAAATCCTAACCCTCAGTAATTGTGAATTTGCTTTTACATGGGAATAAGGTCTTTGCAAATGTAATTATTTAAGATGAGCTCCTGCTTGATTAAGGTGAACTCTGATCCAATATAACTGGTGGCCTTCTAAGAAAAAAAAAGAAATTGAAAACACAGAGGAGAGACACTGGAAAGAAAGCCAGGAGACAGTGGAAGCAGAGATTGCAGCTATGAACCAAGGATCTCTAAGGATTGACAGAAACTACCAGAAGGTAGGAAGAAGCCAGGAAGTATGTCCTGCTGACACCTTTATTTTAGACTTCTAGTCTCCAAAACAGTGAGAGAATAAATTTCTGTTGTTTCAAGACAAAAATTCTCAAAATTAAACATCTTCAGACATCTCTAATTTAACCAAAGCTTTGCAACCATCTAATGAGTATTTGTTCATAAAAATGTCTGAAACTTTGTAAGATCAGTGAACCTTGTGGCATTTTAATTTGCCCTATCACCATCCCCAACTTCTCAGCTCTGTGGTATCCTCAAAAATCAGCTATCTTACAACCACAGTTAGCTTAGTAATAGCCAAGGAAGTGGGCAGAATGGAGTGAAATCTCTCCAAAGAGCCCTATAATCAGTAAACTTCCACTCTGACATATCTGTCAGCTCCATGGAAGCACTCCCTCTGCTAAACTTGTCATTACATAGCCTGCATCTCATTCAGTTGGAAAAAGCTTTATTTAACCACAGGGCATTTGTCAAAAACAATGAGTAGCAATTGTTGAAATCACATCTGCCTAAAGTGGCACAACTATTTGTAACAAGAGGTTGCCAAAAACCATAAATGAATCAGGTGTCCTTATACCTAGGGGGATTTTAAAGGTTTCACCATATTCCTGGGGTAACTAGGAGGCCAAGTGTACAAGCTGGCAGTGAGAACGTTTAGGAAAGATCTGAATCACTCCATTCGGGCTGATGTTGAGGTCAGTGTAAGGACTAGAGGCTAAGACAGAGTTGTCAACTGCAAAGGATGACAATCCCACAGTAGAGGAAAATGGTAGAAGATTATTGGATCAGAACTGAGCAGTGATCTGTGCCCATGTATGAAGGGAATATACTTGAGAGAATTAATTCAGAAAGATCACTAGTTAGACTAATATAGATGATTACTGTATAATTTATTTTGTTTAATCCTTTTCAAATAAATTATATATATATATATAATTTATTTTGTTTAATCCTTTTCAAATAAATTATATATATATAAAATATAATTTATATATTTTAATTAGTAGACTTATATACATAAAAATATATATTTTTAGCAGATTTAAAAAGAGACAGAGAGTCCAGCTGGAGTGACTCAGTGTTTGAGTGTCTACCTATGAACCAGGAGGTCACTGTTTGATTTTTGGTCAAGTCTTATGCCTGGGTTGCAAGCTTGATCCTCAGTTTGGGGTGGGAGGCAGGTGCAGGAGGCATCAGATCAATGATTCTTTTTCATCATTTATATTTTTATTTCTCCTTCCCCTTCCTCTCTGAAATCAATAAAAAATATATTTAGAGAGAGAGAATGAGAGAAAATGTAGAAGCTAGGTAGATAAGAGAAAAATCAGAAAAGAGGCAGTCAAGCTGGGTTAGAGTAAAGTTCCATGCGAACTATCTTGGACACCAATAGAAGAAAAAGCAACAGGAAGAGAGAAGTTATCAAATAGGGCAAATAGAGCTGACAAGTCAAAAAGGGAGATGAGGTTTGTGAAGAAAAAAATGGATGGCCTTGAAATGGCTGGATTCATAAAAGGAACATATCATTATTGTCAAGACTTTCTTGGGAAGGGCTTTAAATAAATTGACATTATTGACTTCTTAATAAATAGTGTACATAATTAATTTTATTTTAATCTTGAAAATAGATGGTTTTCTAGAGTTTCATACATCATAAAACAATTTCTAATGCTAATTCTAACATAGAATATAAAACAAACTGAATTTTGAAGAGGACTTTTAAAAAGTTGTATAGAAGCATGTGCATCAGTTCTACATATCAAGTCGGGACAAAAAAAATCACATAAGGAATTTCAACAGGGACAAATTAATACAGGGAATAGGTTACATAAGTGTTGGAGAGCTTAGAGAACCCATATATAAACGGAACCATCAATGCAGATAACAGCTGGAGGAAACAGCACTTGCCCAAAGGACTGTAAGAGCACAGGGGTGAGGCTCAGATAATCAGTCCTTGGAGGAGACCTACGGAGTTGGTGCTGAGAACACCAAGAGGAGCTTTGACAAACTAGTCCCAAAACACGGCATGACTCAGCTGAAACATGGCGTTACTCAGCTGGTTCTGACCATGATGAAAGAAGCTATGGGCTGAGAGCAATGGCTTCTGTGGAAATAAAGGATGGTTGCAAAACTAAGTTGACAAAAACTGTAAATAAAACAGGATGGAGGAAATCCTTTCCATTCTTCTGAAAAATAATAGCTTAATAACCTGGACAATGTGCAGCTTAATATTTTATATTTAATATTATATACATGTTAATGTATAATTATTAATTTATAAATAATAAATCAAATAATTTTCATTAGGTAAGGGTAAATAAATAACAAAAGTTACATTTATGACAATTATAAAAATTAGTATTGAAATTTTAGTAAGCATCCATTTATCAAAAAAATCAGAAAATTGGGTCTTCTGTTTGTTTAATTGAACATGCTTGTTAATTGATATTTGTCAAACATAATATATGTGGATTAGCAGCATTCAAAAAACTGGAATAAAATTGCATGCACTCAACATCAGAATTATAACTCTAAGGCTCTTCCTAGGTATATATTGCTGACTCTCTTCAGAATATACAAATATTCAGACATTACTTAAAGTATGTCATTGATACAAATTTATCAACAACTAATTACAGTTGTATAACATTTAGGAATAGAATGTAAAGCTAATAAAATGGAATTGTTATTGACTCTTGGACACAGCATGGAGTTTGATTATATATTTCTGAAGTAAAATTAAACTGAGCTACAAAATGTTATGGGGTGAAAAAAATAATTCAATATTTTTAGCTGTTGGTTTTCTGGGTTAATGGATGCATACACTATCATATTTTAATATAATGGTAGGGCTCTCAGCAAGATACATTTGTGAATGTAATTATTATTTTTCTCTACATCTATATGCTGTAGCATTATATTTGTCTTTCTCTTTTGAGTTTATCTGCTAGTAAGAGTTTTATATTTGTGCCATGAGAACTACTTTACAGTAAACTAATTGAAGAGAGAGCATGTCATTCTTTGTTTTCTGTCAATTATCACTAACTACCAACCAGTTCAGAGAATTTACACAAATAAAGCAGCTAATTAATATTTGTTTTGGGCACTTAACCAAGGCATTCCTATTTTAGAGCTTTCATTATATGCTAGCTGCTGTGTATACACAATCTCATTTAATAATTGGAAAACCTAAAAATTAGATATTTTCATTCCAATTTTTACAAATGAGAAAACTGAGCTCCTGTGTCAATAGTAAGTCATAAGCTGGGATCTATAACCAATTTTATCCAGATTAAAAAATTATATATTTCTGCCCTGGCCAGTTTTCTCAGTGGTTTGAGCATTGACCCATTGACCAAAGGGGCACAGGTTCAATTCCTGGTCAAGGACATGTATTTTCAATTGCAGGATCACTCTCTCTCTCCTTCTGCCTCCATCCCTCACTTCCATTCTCTCTAAAAATCAGTGGGGAAAAATGTCCTCAGGTGAGGATTACAAATTAAAAAATCATATCTTTCTGGTCAATTCCACCACTACCACACTGAATATGTGAGCACATTGGTTTAGAGTGATTATGTGTATGTCATGGAGAAAGGTAGGTCTCATTTCAAGGACAGTTAATGAAAATCCTCCATCTAAAAACATATGCCCAATACTACTCATTTTTCACTCAGTAGAGTAGCAATATCAATTTTGTAGAAATTTGGAAATAAGTATGAGTTGAGTTTTCTGCCCAGGTTGGTTGTAAGAGATACTCACAATATTAGGGTTTTGACCAAGATGGTTTAACGGCTGTCCCACAAATACGTGTGAAGGAATTAAAGTCACATCTGTAACGGAGGCTTTGCTCTGTGAAGTCTTCGGGGGCTCGAGCTATTTGCACTGTGTTGCTCAGTTCTGTGCTAACTCCATTCTTAGGTTAACCTCATAGTCCCAGAGGGCAAGTCCAGCTCCAGCCACATTCACTGCATTCCATATGGTGGGAAGGAGGAAGATACAGATAAGAAGAGACAGGTGCCTTTCATCTTTAGAGAAGGTTTATGGAAGTAACCTCAAGACATTATCTAATTACAATCCATTGGCCACACCTAAGTTTGAGAAGGGATAAGAAGTATGAACTATTTTTGGGGGGTAGGCATGTGTACACTCATTTATTCTATTACCAGTAAGGACATTAAAACAGACAATGAAAAACTCAAAAGTCTGTTCAAATTGTCCCAAAATTATACAAACTAAAATTATATTACTAAAGGCTATTTAAGTGAAATGAAAGTGTTATAATAATCATTAATTAGTCAAGCAAACTTTGAAGTGATACATAGTTATTTTATCATATACACAGAAAACAAAGAGGAGAATTTAACAGTTTACAAACTACATGATAGTAAAATAAATTACTTCAAAGCAGTACAATTCTTGAAATAAATGGAAAATTAAACAATCTGGTTTCTGAGGTGAGTTTTCTATCTTTGGAATCTGACTCTTATATACACTGTCTGTACACCTCTGTACATCATATTTAACATCTTTGAGCCTCAGTCCTCTCGTGTGCAAAAAGGACATACGTAGTAATGTTATTTATCTAATAGGTTGTTATGAGGATTAAATAAATTAATATATGTACACATCTTAAAATTATACATGGCATATAATAATCTGATAAATATTGGTTATCTTTATATATAAGTAATTTTATTAATTATTATTTTTACTAACCAGAATTTTATTTTATTTTTTAAATTTATTTATTTTAGAGACAGAGAGGAAATGAGAGAGAGATCAATTTGTTATTTCACTTATTTATGCATTCATTGCTTGATTCATTTTTAAATAATATTTTTATTGATTTTAGAGATGTACTTGCAAAATAATTCCTTCAAAACACAACACTTTGAGTATAGCTGAGGTGGCTTAGTTGTTGAGTATTGACTTGTGAACCAGGAGATCATGGTTTGCTTCCCAGTCAGGGCACATACCTGGGTTGCAGGCTAGATCTCCAATATGGGGTGTTCAGGAGTCAGCCCATCAATGATTCTGATCATAGATGTTTCTCTCTCTATCTCTCTCTCTCTCTGAAATCAATAAAATTATATTTATTAAAAAACACAACTTGAGAGTTACCCCCACACAAATTGAGCTCTGCAACTGTGTCATTAATTCAGAATGTGAAGTCAGCCAATTTAAATAATCCCTCCATATGTGTGTGTGTGTGTGTGTGTGTGTGTGTGTATATATATATATATATATATATATATATATATATATATATATATATATTGCTGAGTAGACATTTTCTTCTTGTCTCCTAAATGAGCTGAAATCTATAATGCCTAGTTTTTAAATTGTTTAATAAAGGCTTTTAATGAGGAAGTTAACTCAAGCTGGTAGGGCACAGACATTGAGAGTTGACATGTTGATACTGCCTTCTCAGTTACTCACCAGTGCTATATTTTGATAATTGGATAACACTTTTCTCTCCTCCAAAAAGTCTCAAGATTTTACAGTGACGTTCCCTGTGTCAGCAGTGGCTTTATCAACAGTTACGTAAAAAGTGAATATGCCAACAGGAAGTGCTTCACACTTCAGAAAACTAATGTTGATGGGGGTGTAGGTGTGAAAAACCTTG
This sequence comes from Pipistrellus kuhlii, assembly GCF_014108245.1. NCBI lineage: Eukaryota > Metazoa > Chordata > Mammalia > Chiroptera > Vespertilionidae > Pipistrellus > Pipistrellus kuhlii. The sequence goes on from NW_023425584.1 coordinate 40,147,191, forward strand.
TTGTATACTGTTTTAAATTTTATAAAGAAATGTTGTTGTTTTTTCCTAAGAAAAGCAAAAAATAAGGTTCCCAAAATATCATCTGCAGGCAGTGAACAATCTAGTGATTCTGTGAAAAAACGAACACTTCTGAGAAAGGTTTGTTTTTGCATCTGTTTCAGGTACTAATGTGTAATATTTACCACTAGTAGCCAATCACACGATAACGTGCGCAATAGGCCACCTGCTGCTTCTGCAGCGTGCCTCCAGGACCTCCTGGGACCCGCTCCGATTCTGCAGGAGACAGGAGGGAGCCTGCCGTCTCCTCTCCAGTCCTGCGTTAGGCCACAAAGGCTGTAGGCTGACACCCCTGTCCCTCTCCATGTCTGCTCCAGCTCCAGGGGTTAGCCCGAGCCGGGACGCGGTGGCTTGCCAGACCCCCTGTCTCTGTCTCCATCTCCATTCCTGGCCTCAACTGCGTGTACAACCTCCTCCTGTCCAGTAGTGACCTATTACGAAGTCCTGACCTAATTTGTATATTTCCTCTCTCTCTCTCTCTCTCTCTCTCTCTCTCTCTCTCTCTCTCTCTCTCTCTCTCTCTCTCTCTCTCTCATAAAAATCATTTTGCACATGGTAGATGACATAATATCCATTCCTGTCTTTCTAGTTTCAGTTAAAATATGTAAAAAAAAAAATAAAAAAAATAAAAAAACCTTCAGCTAAAATATGCCTCACAGGTAGAGCTTTCAATGAGGCCATATAAAGCTAAAAGTACTATCAGTTTATAAAACACTATACCAGGATTCTTTGAGTATTCATTTTAAGCCAGAGGCAAAGTAAATAGCCTAAAGTTTACTAGACATAAACAGGGTATATAAAATATTCCAAGCACTTTGGACAAATAAGCAAAGAAAACATGAGTATCCTTAACTTAAAATGTATTTTTTATTAAAAGCAATGAGCATGACAATACTATCTTTCCTTGTAATATAAGCAAACGCAACAGTGATATTTGAAGTAGACTGTCAAATAAGACACGGTCTTTTTAAAAATATTTTTTTATTGATTTCAGAGAGGAAAGGAAAGGGAGAGGGAGACAGAAACATCAATGATGAGAGTTATTGATTGGCTGCCTCCTGCACGCCCCCTACTGGAGATCAAGCCTGCAACCGGCGCATATGCCTTGACTGGGTATTGAACCATGACCTCCTGGTTCATAGGTCGATGCTCAACAACTGAGTCATGCCAACCAGGGAAGACACAGTCTTAATTATCTTATAATCACACCTTTTTGGCATATGATTTTGTCAGTTTGCAGAAAATCTCTTTCTAAACTATTGGATGGAAAATAATTTTATGTTAATCTACACAGAAAAAATATAAATATTCTTCATAAAAAAATTTCAGTTGTAGTTGGGGAAAATAGTTCATATCTCTCAAACTACCATCTTACTGACTATTGGCTTTCATTTTCAAGTTTTAATCATAAATAAAATTATTACTTGGAGCTACCATTTTTTCCTGTGAGGATAGGGATGCGTTACTGTGGTGAGGTCAAGGAGACCCCTAAGGAACTGAATACCTGGAGAGCTGAAATTGACGATTGCTTTTTCAAAGATTAAGACTTTCTAAGCCACCTTGGAAAAATCACCCAATCATAATTTGCACTGCAAAACCCCTTGAAAGGATACCATGTAGGAAAGAAATTCATCCTTAAGATATATTTGAGATGTCTGAAATAGGTTTTATTGGACTCCATAAAACAACAATAAAACTAGTTTCAGCTAAAATATTTCAGTAAAAACCTTTGAAGACATTACTCCATTCACTACACATGCAACAATAAAAGCTGAACAAACTAAATATCAGTAACTTTTCTTGGACCCCTCAGAGAACTGAAGTCGCAGGACACACTGAAACCCTGAGATCTGGAGACAAAAGTCCATCTGGAGATCATCTCAGGGGCAGGTGGAACCAGATCTCACACAAAAGGTGACCCGGGAGATTTGCATGTCCTGGTGCTGTCAGCAGCTGGGAAAGGAAGCAAGAGGTTTCCCCAAGAATGCTGAGGTCACCACCACGTTAGGGTTGGGTCAGGACAATGGCCTTCTTTAGTAGCTAACAATGTCCTTATGGGATTGATGAAGTTTACTGTGCCCTCCAAATGGTCACCTGTGAATCAGTTACTTTTAGAAACTTCTTCCTGGATCTCCTTCATTGAACCCTTCCAACCATGGTTGGGGAAGCCTCAAATAGCCTATAGTAATCCCTTCTTCTCAGAAATCCTAGAGTGATTATTATTTTTATGACTGAAACATAACTTTTCAAGTGACTGGAGAAAACCAGTATACATATTAAAATTATGTAAAGTTCTAAAATTACAGGATTTGAGAGAAATACAGAGGTGGTCAAAAGTAGGTTTACTGTTGTGGGTACACAAAATGGTTTATTATTGTATTATTTATTAATTATTAAAACTGTAAACCTACTTTTGCCCAACCATGTATAGTCTGACATACCTGTGGCTTATATTATATTAGAATCAGAATGACTCAATTACTATCTCTAAACTCCCATTTCCTCATCTCTCCAAAAAAGGGTGCTGGCTAAAAACTTTTCTGTCACCACCAGTCCAGAATATTAAGATGAAATTGGTTAAAGAGTTCTAACAAAGATCAATATTCCCCATTTTAAATATTGTTTCTGTGGTGAGCTTAACAGAATGGTCTTTTGTTTTGACATAAATCCCTTTCTCTTCCTAAAGTTAACTTTTCTTTAGTAAAATATAAAATATGATAGACACACTCTTTCTAGCCATACCTAATCCTTTGTACCTCTCAGGCCTCAGATGACTTCTGATTTCATACTTTCACATTGGCAGCAAAACATCCAAACTGACATTTCAAGATAAAAAAAATTATTAATCAAAATTCCATTTTAATTTGTACTTTAATCCGCCAAACCCTAGAAAGCTTAACACTCTGTTAGATTTGGTCACATTCCAAATATAAGGCTCTATTACTTATTTCTTGTATCTGCCATAACAAATTACCACAAATTTGGTGACTTAAAACAATACATGAGTATTCTCTTGCACTTCAGTAGGTCAGAAGTCTGAAATTGGTTTTATTGGGCTGAAATCAAAGTGTTGGCAAGGTTGCACTGTCTCTTGGAGTTCTGGGGGGAGAATGTGGGCTCTTGCCTTTTCTAGCTTCTAGAGCCAGCAGAGTAGTCTCATGCTGCAGTGACCACAATGTCTTATCTGTTCTCTATTGTCCTATCTCCCTCTGCCTCCTTCCAATGAAAACCAGCAGGATATGTTCATAATCGCTGTGTCAGTAAAACTAAAGGACAAAGTTGAACATATCTAATAGGAAAAAAAAACTATTAATTAGATATTATTAACATCAAAAATACTCAGCTCGTAAAGATAATCCAATAAAAAATGAAAGGGTAACCAAGCCAGTGAGGCTCAGTGGTTGAACATCAGCATATGAACCAGGAGGTCACGGTTCCATTCCCGGTCAGGGCACATGTCCCAGTACAGGCATGATCCCCAGGGTGGGGCGTGCAGAAGGCAGCCAATCAATGATTTTCTCTCATCATTGATGCTTCTATCTCTCTTTCCCTCTCCATTCCTCTCTGAAATCAGTAAAAATGTTCATATATATATATTAAAAAAGAAACTGAAAGAGTAAACCAGTAACTGCAAAAGACATATTCCTGAACAAAGAGCTTTTATAGAAAAAATATATATAAAGGACACAGTAATAAATGTTAAAGGGCAAACTTTGCAATTTTAAAATGAGCAAACAATTTTAAAATGAGCAAACACCTGACAGAGACTTTAAATAAAATGTGTGACTCTTCCATAAAGAAATGAATAGGTGTTCAAAGCATTTCCTCATCAGGCAAGTGCAAATTAAAACCACAATGAGGCACTATGTCACATTCACTTTGATGGCTAAAAATAAAAGGCATCAATAATAGTTAGGATGTGTAGCAATTGGAACTCTAATATATAATACTACTAGTGGCTGTGCAAAATTATTCAGGAACTTTTCAATGCTACATATCATTACAAAATAAAAATATACCTAACTGTGACCCAGCAAATCCCCCTTTATGAATCTACCCCAAAGACGTAAAAATGTTTATCTACAAAAACATGTATACAAATACTGTTAATTTTATCCTTATTCATCTAACCAAAAGAGACTGGGGGAAAAACACAATGCCCATAAACTATTAAGTGAATAAATAGATTATGATAATTTCATTTACTGAAAAATAGTCAACAATAAAAGGAATTATTTACTTACCGTATTTTTCGGACCATAAGACGCACTTTTTTCCCCCCAGAAGTGGGGGGAAAAAGTCCCTGCATCTTATGGTCCAAATATAGCCTACACATATACTTAAAAAAAAAAGTTTTTTTACTTGCCCGGCTCTGTGTGGTCTCTGTGTGCTTGCCCGGCTCTAAAATGGTTCTAAATGCTGCTGTTTACTTTACAGGGTTGATTACATGTGTTTATGACTGTGATGTTGGGTTTTAATGCACATAAAATATTTTAGGACACTATTTGTTTCAGAATCTTTTTCTCTTCATTTCCCTTCTCTAAAAACTGGTGCGTCTTATGGTCCGGAGCGTCTTATGGTCCGAAAAATACGGTATTCATAAAACAAATGAATCAGGATCAAAAACATCATTTTGAATTAAAAGAAGCCTAACACAAAAGAGGACATACTGTATATTTTAATTTCTTGATATTATAGATCTATTAACATAGTCTATAAAAATAAAAATCAGAATAATGCTTGTCTTTATGTGGTGAGGGGAGTTATACTGGAGAACATGAAAAACCTTTCTGAGAAAACCAAAATCTTTTAAATCTTGATTTGAGTATTAGTTACACAAAGAAACAGATTTTTAAAACTTATTGAACTCCATGCAATAGATACTGTTTTATGTAGAATTTAGCCTAATTTTTAAAAGGTTAGAGGTAAAAAGGAACTGGAAAGTAACTGAATACTTACCATATGACTCAGCATTCCCATTGTTAGAAATTTTCCATGTGAATTGGGAACTTACTTTGACAAGAAATCTGTACACAATAATTCATACCAGTTTTATTTAAAATCACTAAAACCTGAAGACATCCCAAATATACTTCAACAGATGAATGGATAATCCACTTAATTGAATGCTATTCAGCAGTAAAAAAGAATAAACTATTGATTCATGCAACGAAATGAATAAATCTGAAATGCATTTTATTAAGTAAAAGAAGCTAGTTCCTCATGGCTACATATTGTACTTGTTTATATGACATTCTGAAATAAGCAAAACAATAGGGATAGAAAACATATCAATGGTTTCGAAGGGGAAGGAGTGGAGGGAAAGATTATCTACAAAGGGTCAGCAGGTAAAAACATTTGGGGATGATAGAATTATCCTAATATGCAAAAATCCAGGGTCATAACATCCAAAATGACTGACGGCTCAACCAACTGGAAGTTAGTGCTGGAACCCTGCCCCAACCTCTGTGCACGGATTTCATGCACTGGGCCACTAGTTTTGTATAATAATATGTGGTGAATAATTGACTATGCATTTGTCAAAATCCATAGAGCTAAATCCACAGAGTGAATTTTCCAACATTCAATTCAGTAAAAACAAAAATGTGATTATCAGGGGGTTCAAAATGAAATGCAGACTATATAATAGTTTAGATACATTAAAAAATAAACGATATCACCACCTTGAAGGGAGTAAGTAAAGGAGCTGACATAAGTACATTAGAAAACAAGTCTCTTGACTGAATATGGCAAAGGTAACAGTGGGGAATTGCAACCCACCCCACCCTTCTTTTGGCATTGTTTCTATAAGTGCTGACTCTGGCTAATACGTAGCTGGTACACAAACTGTACGTGTGTAAGAGAATTCTAGGAACTAATTTCAGAAGATACAGACTCCAACCTCCAGTTATCCCAGCTCTAGGAAGATTGCTAACTTTCAGTCACAGAACCAGAATGAGGCACACCAATACTTGACCAGTATTGTGGTCCTTGTTGGAATTCATTGTGCTGGTACAGGTAGAGAACTTTTCAACCACCTCCCCTTGATCTCTTTCCCTTCCCTGCTTGTAAAAACGTCTGCCTGCATCAAAATATTGAAATGGGCCAGGCAACAAGAGTCCCCCGTCTTCTCAGGTGGCCAATGATTGAATAAATCTCTTCCCTTTTCACTAGCACCTGTCTCAGGAGTTTGGTTTTCATGGCAAAAAGCAGCTGAACCTTAGTTTTTGTTACAAAAATATAAAAAACAAAGGATTATAAGCTAGTTAGTAAATTTCTCCCACTTAGGGACATGGGTAAGCAATTCTGAATCTGTGTGTATATTAATTGTGGTTGAACAAATAAACAAATGCATTGTAGATCATAAGAGCAAATTTGTATATTGTTGGGGAAAGAAATTTCAAAGAGGCATAGAGAAATGATAGAATGCTGATTGGTAGTCAGATATGTCAGTATGAATTCACCTTCTGTGTCATTTTGGGGGGTGTATACGTGCACATGTGTTTATTAGATATTTTTCATATGTATGGTTCTGATTGTCTGGACCCTAGATCTTGAAGTTTTAGATTAATTAGCTCATTCAAAATGGCTTTCTTAATTAGCCTCACACTGCATCCTGAAATCCATACATCCTACTTTCACTTAATTTACTCTGTTACATTATAACTATGTATATAGTCAATTCTCCCCAGATTAGAAGGTATGTTAATGGTGGAAAGAATTTTGTTTCATCATTATATCCATCAGCCTTAATAGAAGTTAGATAGTAAAATATACATATTGTTCAAATTACATAATTCTATGTTTTTGTACCCTTTACAGAGACACATGCTAGAATTCTAAGTATAAATATTTGATTTTATTTTAAGCAGTATTATTGGAAATGTAAAACTATCATGCTTGTTATGATTCAAGAGGTCTATGAAATAATATGATTGTCATTTTAATTAAAAGCTAATGGTGTGTGTATTTAATTATTTTGGTTAATCAAAAATAACATTCTTAAAAATGTGAGTTCAAAACTTTCATCATTTAATAAAATTACTGACTTCCAAATATAGTTCGTATGGAGTTTTTTGTTGTTGTTGTTGTTCTTAATATTGCTTTATAGTATTATGTGTTTTCTATCAGTTATTTAAAACTTTATATATAAAATCATGTGAGAACAGATATTATTTTTGGGTATATCTCATAATTATCACAAATGGACAATTATAGCCATTAAAGCTACTGTTTAGTAAGATAAATCCTAAGTACTCTGCTAAGTACTTTATATATAGAATCTCAACTAATTTTTACCAGAAACCTAAAAATTAGGTTTTATTAGTAATGCTGATTATTAGTATCCTGAGACTCAGAAAAGAAAGTTGAGAGGAGTAGCAGTGGCTAAATGCTTAAAATGTATTTTAAACTATGGAATACGTTAAATCATTTGAACTTCTACCCACTTTACAAAGTAAACATCTCTGTTTATTGTGATATTTATCAGGCACAGGAGTTCACACCATTTTAGTTATAGAATAACAATAACTTGCTTTTTTGGTAGCTATTTATAATTTTTAGTATGCTTTGACAAGCATTAACACTTCACAACCCTGAAGGAGTTAAGGCATATTTATGCCTCTCTTATAATTTGAAATGACTAGTCAAGCTCTTAAGACAACCCACTGTGGTAGCTGGTACACAGTGGGTATTCTCCCCCTGGCCTCCATTTCTTTAGAAAACAATAACTTGGTTCTGTCTTCTTGGCATTAACACTTAGCTTCTCTGTGAGGAATGACTCTATATGTTTTAATGGCACTCTTCCCTTCCTCTTTGTAATCAGGTCTTCATGAATCCACCCTGTTCTAATATATATACTCATATTTATCACCCCCTATAATCTTACTCTTCACAGAAGTTTTCTTCATAGAATTTGTGTGGGAGAAACAAAATTTCTTCTATCCCCAGTATTTTTCTGGAGGTCTAATAATCAACTATGCATGAAATAGATTACCAGGAGAAAATAACCAAATTTAGTCAATACATACATATGGGAACCTCACATACATGAGAGAGTCAGAGACTGCACATGCAGAAGAGAGGATATGTTCAGAGATAGAAAGTGAACATGATTATATAAGACATCCTGAAAAAAGGATGAGGTAAGATGTCTTAAGGGCTTCAAAAGGTCATTGCAGGATTTTTAAGAGCAGACATTTAGTACACAGAAGTTTGCCCTGCCCTATAGATCAGTCAAAGAAGTTATCTCTGATAATCTTTCATGGACAAGTCTTCTAATTCAAATTCTCCTATATAGTTGGAGTAGGGGGTGGGTAGGGAAGAAATTTATCTTGACCCTATGGATAAACTTGAATTTAATTCAAACCAATCTATATACTATAAGGCTACCTCTTATAGTGACTCATTCTGAACACCAACAAAGTTTTCATCTATGAATTATCTATACTAACAAAAGAGAAATATGCAAAATTGACCATATCTCTATGGCACCCACAAGCCAATCAGGAGTGAGTATGCAAATTAACCCAACAAAGATATCAGGTTAATTTGCATATACAGGTAGGTGCAGAGCAAAGACTGAAGACAACTGAAGACTGAAGACTGAAGACTCAAGAGGCTTGGCTTCTCCACTGCAGCCAGAATGAAGGCCTGGGTCCTAGGCGCCAGAGGAAAATCAGTGCTGGCAGCCAGGGGAGGAAGGCCTATTGCACGAATCTTCATGCAACAGGCCTCTAGTCCTATATAAAAAAAAAAGAGGTAATATACAAATTTACCCTTACAAGATGGCTGCCTGCCACCAGGCCACCAACAGGGGAGTTACTGAGGGATGACCAAACAACTGAGCAGCAGGCTGCATGGGGCAACCAGGCTGGCAGGGGGTGCAGTAAAAGATGACCAGGTCAGCCGAAACCGGTTTGGCTCAGTGGATAGAGCATCGGTCTGTGGATTGAAAGGTCCCAGGTTCGATTCCGATCAAGGGCATGTACATTGGTTGTGGGCATATCCCCAGTAGGGGGTGTGCAAGAGGCAGCTGATTGATGATTCTCTCTCATCGATGTTTCTAGTTATCTATCCCTCTCCCTTCCTCTCTGTGAAAAATCAATAAAATATATTTTTTTAAAAAAGGATGACCAGGTTGGTGGAGGGGGCGGGGACAGTTGGGAAACCTGGCTGGCAGTAGAGGGCACTTAGGGGTGACCAGGCCTATAGGGGGGGGAAGTTAGGGACAATCAGACTGGTATCCAGAGGCAGTGAAAGGCATTCAGGCCAGCAGGGGGAGGCAGTTAGGGGTGATCAGGCAGGCAGGCAGGTGAGTGATTAGGAGCCAGCGGACCAGGATTATGAGAAGGATGTCTAACTTCCGGTTTAGGCCCGATCCCCAGGACATCCCCCAAGGGGTCCCATATTGGAAAGGGTGCAGGCTGGGCTGAGGGGACCCCCCATACCATGCACGAATTTTGTGCACCAGGCCTCTAGTAATTCATGATAAAATATGAACTCTAGAGCCCAGAACTGTACCTAGTAAAATTTATCTGTTCATGAAAATTTGGTAATTATAACAAATAAATTATATTTCTTCAAATTTGTTGACCATTATTTGCAGATATATTTTTAGTTGGGAAATATACTGAATGTTTTCTGAATTGTACATTATTGTGGCAATTTGATTAGCCATATCAAACCTTTGTAATTATAAATTATATATTACAGTAAACTAGTAATTAATAAATAAGTTCATAATTTCAACATAATGGCAACATATTGGCTACTTATTTACTTTTTATCTATTAATAACGTATATTAATATTTGAATTTCATGAAATTCTCTAAGTGTGTAATTTTTTAAATGTTAAAAAAATAATTTATCAAACTTGAAAAGTTAGATTATAATACTAACATCAACATCAGCATAATGTATTATTTTATTATTTTCATATATATTAATTAATTGATGCACTTTGACCTATACAGTGTTTATAGAGTGCCTAAGTGACAATTAAACATTAGATACTTCTCTCTGAAATTATGTGCCTCAATAAAATTTACTAATTTGGATAAACCACTTTTATAGGTATTTTATATTATATTATTTTTAAATTTAAAAATATTCAGATGCCTTTCTGTTATTTCCAACAGAAGAAAATTATAGCTGAGACCGGTTTGGCTCAATGGATAGAGTGTCGGCTTGGGGACTGAGGGGACCCCGGGTTCGATTCAGGTCAAGGGCTTGTACCTTGGTTGCAGTCATATCCCCAGTAGGGGGTGTGCAAGAGGCAGCTGATGGATGACTTTCATCGATGTTTCTGGCTCTCTCTCTCTCTCTCCATCCTCTCTGTACAAAATCAATAAAATATATTAGAAAAGAAAAGAAAATTATATACAGTCTACAGAAAAAATAACCATATTGCTTTGCTATGTTAATTGAATGTGACAAATTAATACCACCATTAAATTTTATAATGCAAAAGAAATTTGGATTGATCTGAAAATATTTAAGAGTATTATATGGTACTAGAGGCCCGGTGCACAAAATTTATGCACTGGTAGGTCCCTACTGGCTCCCTTCCTCCCCCTGGCCAGCCCCACACCCTGGTCAAACTCCCAGACGACCTCCTGGTTGAGGGGACAATTTGCATACTAAGTTTTTATTATATAGGCTACTTTTTAATAATTCTCAATATATGTAACATTATAAAATGTTTCAAAAACCCAATGTAATAAAAATAATCTATAGCACTATTTCTAATTAGAAGTAAAATATTTTTAGTTATGAAAAACTGTAGCTTGCAGTATTTCTGATAACACAATAGATGTACAAATTATTTTTATAATTTTCATAATTATTTGTATTTTAAACTACTTATATTTTATACTAAATGGCAAAGCTTTAACATGGAAATTAAATCACAGTTTACTAGTTTTCTATAAAAATGATTGCTTTAGAAGGAAGCATAGGTAATTAAAATTTAGTTATTTGGAAATCAAGAGAAAATAAGTACTAATTTTATTTCTTTTACTTCCTTTAACCTGCATTTAAACAATATCAGCACCTATTGTATTGTTTACATATGGAGGGGGATTCTAGGTTCAGTGTTGTTTACAGATGGAGGGGGATTCACAGGACACTGACAGTTTGATTGCTGCCTTAGTGTGTTTCTCTTGATCCCATTCACTTTCAAAATTGTCCCAGTAATGATAACAGATTTCACAGTCAGCCGATACTTAGAGAAATATGCTATTGCATAAAATGTTAATTGATGGAGTTTTGCAAAATCAAAAAGGTAATACACAGATCATACATAATATATTTTGATTGAAAATTTGTTATAGTTCTTATTTGAAAAGATCTTTGCCAGACTATACTTACTTGGGGGTTTCAGCCCAGTTTCTATATCATGGAAAATACAAGGAACACATAGTAATGCAAGATAGTATGTTGAGAATTACAGAAGTCAGTATACTACACAGGATAGAATTTCTTCAGACAAAACTATGGGTATCTTGACCTACAGTAATTTCAGCACATAATTGGCATTCACATATGTTTTAAATTATAGAAGGACAACTCTTTTAAAAAATACCATGGTAATTATTTTGTTTGTTCTTTTGTCTTAGGCAAAAATAAAATAGCAAAGAAAAAATCATAAAGCCCATCTCAATAGATTCCTAGTAGCTATTTTCTGGAATACTTTATATTTGTCTCTATCTTCACAGATTAAGTAATATATATCTACATTGGATTGAGTTAATCAAATGCTTTTTAAAATTTTTTATTAGTCAGTGAAATTTACTATTTAATTTAATTTTATTTATAAATTTTGAGTTCTATGCCAGTTGACTTCTTCTTTATGAGTTATGTGATATCTCACTTATACTAATAAGTATAATGATTTATTATAGAGAGTATTTTCCAAGAAAATAAAAAGAACAATAGAATAGATTGGTTATAATGTGCCATCATCAACACCATCACTCACAAATGCCTGTGTTACGGGCTTATTTGCACATGCGCTTTGCGAGGGCACCTCCTCAAACACCTTAGTCAGCGCGTAAATCATCAGCTGGAGGACAGAGTCTTCCTGAAAACAATCAACTTTTAAACAAATATTGAAATATACGGTGATACCAGAAAAACGCTTGCCTTCAAAATTGAGGATATTATGGGAAGTCATTATAGATATTCAAGATTAAGTTCAACATAAAAGCATGCACTATATTTTGAGAGTGATACTTATCAGAGAGCTCATACTCTTCCAAAATGCTTTTGCATTTACTTGAAATAAATTAGAGCAGAGTGGTAACATTGTTCAAAGTATTTCATTCTTTGAACTCATTTATACAGAGCCATAGATTTGGCTCTTTCAAGTTACATGTCCTTTTTTAAATGCTCTGGGGTTTACTTACAATGTTATTCTCAAACCAGTACCTTTTTTTTTTTTTGCTATCTTGGTGTAGCAAATAGTGAAACCTAAAAGAGAATAGTAATATCATGGATTTGTCCTGGCTCTAAATACTAGCCCTAATTCCATTTTCCCTAATCTTAGGGGGTGGGGGGAGGGGAAGAGATCATCTGAGTGGACAATACTTTCCCCCTTCTTAAAGTACAACATTCTTGTCTATTTAGCCAGACTTAGTGCCAGACTATTGGTGCCAGACTTAGACCCCTTTTAAATGCATCTTCTTTTTTAAAATTTTTTTACTCAGGTAATTATTCATATTTCATAGGTTCATTATTATTTCTAAAAATTGTACAGAACTAAATATTATAGAATTGAAAAACAAGTTATATCAACTCTGTTTATTCTTGATGACATTCTTACTCCACAAATATCAATTCAAAATTATGGCACACATTTTGTAAGCAGGCATCAAACTGATGTTTTCTCATCAAGGTAATCAAATGTAGCACAACTTTTCTACATCAAGCTGACTTTTTTTTTTAATTAATTTTTTTGCTGTGGTTTTTAAATGGTTCACTAGCTATACAAGCTTGAAAGCTGATGTTTCTGCATCTCCAGTTTCCAGAATCACCAGCATGCACACAGGGCGAAATGAATGGCTTTCATGTTCCTTATTTCTATAAGGACTCAGAGAGAAGGCCTTGTTGTTATGGAGGTGACAGCCATTGTTTGTCCCTATCCAGCAAACACTTCTCTCCTCTTTCTTCCTTATCAAGAAATTCCTCCTCAGTCTCTGTTCTAGCTGGATGTGTAGAAAGAGGAATAGAACAACAATAGAACAGAAAGGGGAATGATTTTCTTTCTGATGAAAAAAAAAAAAAAAGAGAGAGAGAGATGTGAGAAGATCTCCCTCACTGTTTTTTTGTTTGTTTGTTTTTGTTTTTGAATGCTCATTCAGTGACTCAGTGACGAAGCAATAATCGAAGTTGCTGCACCATCTTGTGACCACTTGAGAAGTGAAGCTATCTAACAAATGAAATAAATCCCCTTACTAGTTTGGCTCAGTGGATAGACTGTGGATTTGTGGACTTAAGGGTCGTGGGTTTGATTCCTGTCATGCTGGGTTGCAGGCTTCATCCTCAGTTGGAAGCATGCTGGGGGCAGTCAACTAATGATTCTCTCTCATCATTGATGCTTCTATCTCTCTCTCCCTCTCCTTTCCCCTTTAAAATAAATAAAAATGTATTTTAAAAAATAAATAAATAAATTATATATATAATTTATGACCTAATACAGACAGATAAGCTAATGAGTTTTCAAATAAAATACAAAGATAAGTAAGGTAAATGCTAAGTGTGTCTTATTTCCCTAGTGAGTTATGTGTGAACTTTGTGTAAATTATTATTTCTGCAACTTCAAGTAAGAGAGAATTGTTTGATGCAAGTTACGACATTAGCACTAAGACTCCATTTCCCTCAATATTATGTAGAAATAGATGTAAAATCATGCTTGCCACAACCTAAGTAATAATTTATAATTTCATGGAAGTGGTTTTCCTTTTGTGTCATGGTGTAAACATAGCTATATAACTTAGAATAAAACTGTTTGTCCAAAAGACTGAGCCAGCACTAATTACTTTTTACAACAAAGAACAGTATAGCATTTCATGATAAGAAATGAATTAAGGGTCAGTTTAAAATAAAATGTGAGATTAATTTCATCAAATTCATATTGCTTTCAATTTCATGAAACATTCTCTTGCTTTCTATGTATTTCTGATGATATTTTAATAAATAGATAACTTCAAATTAATCTATCAACAAAAATAATAGGTTGTATTCTGCCAAAATCTTTAAGTTGAAATGAGATTATACAAGTATTGATACTTACATTAAACTATTATTTCCAAATATTCTTGATTGTTGAAGAACATTTGGAAAGGAAGAAACTTATGAACAAGCTTATTGTTATTATTATTTTAGAAAATAGTTTCAGTGTAGAGAACAATTAACTTGTTTGTTTCCTTCCCCCATTTTCCTTATGCCTATTGTCAAGTGGCATAAAAATTGCCATTGTGACGAGAGTTAACCAGTTGACATACACCAAGATATATCACGTGGCTTTGAAAAGGAAAGTCAATTTGCAGTGTGGAGAGATCAGGCTGATGTTCTCACTAAGACATTTGGACAGATGATTATAGCTGTTCCGTCAAGGCATGAGTCGCATCACTGCCAAGACTTCCTCCCTCCAGTCACGGATTAGTGACCTCTGGGCAGCTGCCTATGCAGGAACGAGAAGATGCATGTGTCTCTGTCTGAAATCCTCCGTAGTGATCCTAATTGACTGCAGTGATATCTACTGGTGACAGCGGAGGAAGCTGACAGCTGCAGGCCCTGTTGTTGCAGCCAAAAAGCCACTCTTGTGGAGATCTTAGATGAGTATATTAAGTACTTTTACTAGCTCAGCTGGTGAAGTTACTTTAGCTCATTTGGCATGAAGCACTGGCCCGAGAATAGTAAATCAGCTCTTAAAAGTACTTCATGTCATCTGAATTGTAAATGTTCAGTGAGCTAATACTAATCCTCCTTTATAAATAGCGCTGACCCGCGGGTGCTGTCATGTCATCAAGAAACTTTTCCTTTCATTTTGCTAACTTTTCTTTTCCTTTGCCTGACCCCATTTGCCCTTCTACCTATGGTAAGTGGAGGTCTTAGGAGAGCTCAAGCTTATATGTCAGAAAAGAAGACCACACGTGAGCAATCTGATCCATCAGTGTCCTGGGCTTACTCAGAAAATGCAGTCAGGAGCTGAAGCTTTACAGTTTGTGTAGAGGACAGGAGAGAAAAAAGGACTGCCAGGAAACAGAGCAAATGAAACACACTGTGAGGTAACCCACAACATGCTACTGTTTGGAAGTAACATAGGTTGTCCAAGTTTTCTCCAAATTATCTGATTGTTCATGAGGGTCTATCTTAGATGACTTGAGGAAATAACAAAAGTTTATCATTTTTTGTATACTGCAATTCATCACTGGTACAAACTGATCCACTAGATTATAATGATTTAGCTCTGCTTTAGGTTTGACTGAATTTATGTTTACATATTTCCTTTATCTAACAATCCAAAGACAATCACACACATCCACAAAGAGATCTGAAGATGGTATCTGAAGTCCAGCGTTTTTCACAGGCAGATAATTGGTGGAGGCATAAAACTTTAAGTTCTCCAGCAAAGAAAGCATGTGATTAATAGTGAGGCTAACTGAAATTTTTTCTTACCTAAAATATATGACAGAGTGGGCTATGTTTTATTGTCTTCTATAAACCCAGTGCCTTGAACAAAGGACAGCAGAAATAGCGGATGCTTCATAATTCATTGCCACATTTTAAAAAATGAGCAAACAACATCCATAAGCAACAACACATTCTTGCCATTTCTTAACTTAATTGGAAAATAAAATTGGCAAAATCAAATTTAGATGTTGCGGTAAAAATCTATAAAAATAAAACAATTTATCTATCCTCCCAAGGATATCCTTATAAGTGAATTTAATTGCTTATTTTATTTAATTAGAAAACCTCTAAATATCCCAAAGATTATTAAGTTTTCCTCATTCATCACATTTTAATATTATCAAAGTGTTATAAGTTCCAGGGTTTAAGCATTTTTACTAACATAGTTTTGTTGGAGATAAGTATTATTTTCTCATTAAAACTTTCTTTGTAATATTTCCCACAAACTATGAGTCCCGTTTTTCAGGTACAGATCTTGTTATTTGGCTTACTTTAAAATGAAAATGCTTATAATACTTTCTCTTTAGAGGAAAGGCAGAGCCAGTCTCTTTCTACACTGATGTAGGCTTACCAAAGAATAAATCAACTCCCTTAAAACATGCAATTATATATAGTAACACCTAAGGAAGCAATCTCATCTTTAAGCTGGGTTTCAGTTTTGTGTTTCCAAAACCAGTGCCATAGAGGTTTGCATCATTGCGCATTTGTAAATGTGCTCATTTAAAATTTCTTAAATATTTCTCACCTTAAAATCTTCAGTTAATGTGGCAAGCACAAGGTCCTCAGGAGCACTTCCCCTTGCCCACACTGGAGATCACAAAAAGCATGATTAGGATAAAAATAAGCAACAACAACTATCGATACAAGGTCTGCTCTTGAGCACAGATTCCCTCATATACCTCGACAGTCATCTACAAGACCATCCTATAGAATTAAGATGTAATATGCAAATGGTCATTACCCTGTGAAGGGTAATGACCGAATCACAGATCAGCAGGAGGGTGGGACGGCGAGCTACAAGTGGACAGCAGAGAGCTATAGGAGGGGGGCAGAGCAGCAAGCTATGGAGGGAGGGGGACAGGCGAAGCTATAGGAGGACAGGGCAGCAGGCAGAGAGCAACTGGAGGGTGGAAGCAAGCTACTGGCACACAGATTCATGTGCAGGGCTATTAGCTCACAATAAAAAAAAAAGTAAGCAAACAAAAGATATCTATAGCTCACAACATGAGATGTTTAAAAACTATTTGATTTGGGCTCAAGATCTGCTGAATTGCTAAATTACTCACTTTTAACTACCTTGAATGATTTCTTATTCTGTTGACACTAAAGTACAAGTAAAATGCAGAGAAATATTTAGGTAAAAAAAACAAAACGGAATAAAATGAAATAATATGTATGGAAAATTCATGTACTTTTTAGAATCATGGCTACAGCTTGGATGCCACCTATCCTATTACATGCTTATTGACATAATTAAAAATAAAAGTTCACAATTGAAAGGTTATATGAAAATTATGTTAACAACATAGTCCCAGCTAATTTTTTTTTTCTAACACAATTATCTGTAGTTCATCCAAACATGTGCATTGTTTTCTCATAAAGCCAATATGAGGTGCAGTGTTTAGAGTTTCAATTTGCTTAGCAGAGACCTAGCTTGAATTTAGGAAAAACCTGTTTGGGATTTGATAAAGAAATTCAGAGCTAATGTTGAAGTTTATGGAGCATTTAATTAATCTTTCCATTCATAGATAAAAATATTGTAAAAAAAAAAATTTATGTTGTTGAATTTTCACAACCTATGAAACCCATCCTTCACCAATCCACAATAACACAGAACTTGGGACATGGGCAGTTGGGCAGCCTGCCTGCTCCAGAACTCTGGAACAGAAATCTTTTGCAATAATACTCTTTCTGTATGAATCACCAATGCAGAGTGTTATAGCATTCTTTTTGAGCATTTTTTTTTTTTTTTGCAAAGGGTTACTATTTTTCTGCTGGGGGATATATTTCATGGTAAACCAAGAAAGTACAGTATTTCTTATTTTAAAATCTACCATGAATTTTCTAACAGAAAGATTTTAAGAAGTCTTTCAGTAAAATCTTACCAGATTGTAAAATATTTTTGAATGATACACCAATACACCTATAGAAATGCTATTTCATAAAAATGGAAGAATCAGAAACAAGATTGAGAAGAACAGTGGAAACAAATGTTATAAAATTAACTGAAATCTGAAGAAACTAAATTTATTTTAAGAAAAAGCTTATTTGATTGAGTTGCAGCTTTCATAGGTACATTAGAATGATTATACTGGATGAAATGAATGAAAATAAGAGTAATCATATCAATGACTATACTGAAAAGCTATTTAAGTACTTAATGGAACAGGATTTCACATTATGAAAAACTATTTTTTTTAAATAAGGACACCTTTGAACAACACATCAGCCCATGTGTCATAAACCCAATTTTAAAAGGCTCTGCAAATTAGCAGCTATAACCAAACTAATGTGTATTTCATTTGTTAAATTACAAGAGAAAATAGTGTACATGAGACTATGGTCATCTTTAAATATAACAAACAATTAACTGGAAAGAGAGGAAAATTTGCAAAGAATAACCCCAACCTGAGAAGAGCACAGGAAGTAATAAAAGGCCACAAAAGTCAGCAGGCAGGCCACCTCAGCTCCACAATGCTAAACCTCAAGGGACCCAGCAAAACAGTTTCTTACCCCAACACAACCACCATCAGGAGCATCAGGGAGGCACTGCGGGCTTTTCTGAGCTGGAGTCCCAAAGACAGACACAACGGGCCCAGAGGGAGACTGCATAAGGTGGGTTGTGCCACTTCAGAGGAACCTGGGTTCCGGGGTTCGGCACTTTCTGTAGAAAGCAACAAATAAGCTAGTCCTTTGCCTTGTGAGGAAGGAGCTGCCTGGTAGTCACACGTGGTCTTCTTGACCGGCTTGAGTGTCTAGGTGATTAGTTACTGAGGCTGCTTATTATCAGGTGCCCGTGAGACCTCGTTGCTTCATCTATGCCACAAAGATGTACAAGGACACTCACGAGACGTGGCAGCCTGCTTTCCCCACGAAAGAAAATGATGTCTGTGTCAAGTTAATATAGAGGGATTAGACTCTATAACATATCCACAGGGATTTTAAAAAATGGTTAATATGATAATTGGTAATCATATGAGACTAATTGTTAGATAATTGTTAGCTAACTTTTTTTTCACCCTTCAAATAATTTAAGCATGCTCTTAATTTATTTTTCAATGTTTGGATTTTAGGGAGATGATTTCAACCTGTTATACCTAATCTAACTTACAGAGAAAATTACAAAATGAAACATTCTCTCATTAAATTTATTGAAATTTGCATGATTTCATGCACCTCTACAATAATTCTGTAGAACGAAGCTGTACCTGGTTCTAATTCAGGTGAGTTTATTTGAAAGTTTAGTTACAGCCCAACTACTTCCCAGATGATGGGGAGGGTTAGGCCATTATAAAATGAAATTTCATTATCTTTTGGCAAATTTTTATAAATGTCATACAAGGAGAAGGTCATATATTATTAAAATGCTAATAGTGGTATCCTAGTGGTATCCAAAATAAAATTAATCAGCCTTTACACACAAAAAAAAACAAGCAAACTTGAGAGTTTTTATTTTATTATATTATGAAATTATCCCTTTACTATTCATTGTCTGGTGAGATATACATACATCAGCATGCATTTGTGACAAAATGCAAAAACTACATGTATGTATATACCAAGTGCTAAGAGACCACAGAGGAGAACATGTAAAACACAGCTTGGGGTTGTGATGGATAGTGGCCTTGAAATTGTCCCTGGATATGGTGTAATATGGGCACTTTGTAGGAGAAAGCATTAACTGAGTTGACAAAGAAAACAAGGTCACCTCAAAGCAAAAGTACAATCTGAGAAACAATGTTGAATTAGCCAAAATGTAGTGTCAAATTTTGGACTGAGAACTAAGCCAGGTCCATGTCTCAAAAGTCCCAGTAGGTCATTATGTAATGACTTAAAGATTTTATTTGTAAAGGCATAGGTACCACACACACACACACACACACACACACACACACACATACATACACACACACACACACAATAAATTAAATTGGGAATGATATCCCATCGTACATTTTTTGAAATAACATTTCTTTCAGTGGGAAAGGGATTTAAAGAACATCTTAAGCCAGTCGATTAGGAAGGAAATAGTGGTAATTACTGAAATGATAAATGATATGATGGCTAGAATTTCAAAGCCAAGGTGTTGCAATTAGATAAAGAGATAGTAGAGGACTTTTGAAAAAAATTACATTATGGAAATTCTTGATGGTCAAGTAATTGTGTTTGGTGAGGAATAAATAGGGATTCGGGAGAATTACCAACTTTTAGTATAAGGTAGTCAAAAGCATGATCAACAAAATAGGCAATTTAGGGGGAAAAATCAACTTGAAAACATCGTGGTTGATTGTTCACTCCTTTTTCTCTGTTATAGGTCATATGTCCTTACTCATTGTTAGATCCCTGGGGGAGAAACATAAGACCAATTTTATTGGCTTTGAGCATACTAAAATGACGAGTTTTGGTCGAGGAAATGTAAGAGGGCTTGATGTTTACCATGACCTCCTCCATGCAAGTTTTAAATGTTTCTGTGATATAAGGCTTGGGTTGTGCATAAGTAACCTCTATAATGAGAACACCCAGACAGTGGTCCAAAAATTAGAAAGCATTCAGAATCCAATCAAGCATTCAGAGACACAGCTGACCTGTAGCCCTCATGTAATGTAAACAAGAAGTGTATGTTATCATAATCCAATGTGAAAATAGGGTTGTTTGCCTTTACAACAAAACTTAACTAATTAGCAAATGTTTGCTTCAGCTTGACATGTCAGATTTCAGTTATTTACACAATTGGACTATGAAAAGTCATTAGGTACAGATGGTACAAAAACAACAGACAGAGAATAAAAAAGAAAAAGGGAAAACCGTACCTTCTAAACTGCTCTGTCAGTAGTAAAAATGATTGTTAAATGAGTGCTTTCTTCTTGGCAGTATTGGCAATAGATACAAAGTCATCTGCAACCCCTCTATCTGAAGAGCTCACAGGACAGCTCTAAACTTCAGTTCCCAAAGTGAAAATCCTTGGCTCCAAGAAAAGAAAGATCAATGATGCTAGTTTTTTGAGAGGATGAGGAGGCTTGTGCTCAGGGAATTAGCTTTATAACAGCCCATGACTTCTGGAAATCCTATTTTACATCATTATACCTACTGTCCCTCTAGAAGTCTCAGCGCATTGAATATTTTTAACTTTGAAGAATGATCTAGTTGACTCTGTTTTACTAATGACATAAACTATGAAGACGTTTGATTTTCATTTTATTTTAATCTACTGTGGCCTCAAGCATTAGGCGGATGATAGCAGCCCTCGGAAATTTTCCTGGGTGAGTTCACAACATGAAAGTGTTCCAGGGTCTAGCTATTAAGGGAGTTAAGCTCTTATTGTATCAGTAATGTGAATTAGTTTTATCTTTTCCCAAGCCTCTGACCTCCTAGGATTAATTCAGCTTTGAGAGAATGAACCATTTATGGAATGATAACCTTACCAAAAGTAAAGTTCATCTGGGTTCCTGGGTTATTCATGTGAATAATTTCCTTCTATTGTAAATATACAATTTAATAGGCAATTTCTAGAGGTCACAGGCCTGTCTTTCTTATGTAAGTCATAAGTATATCTCAACATATATTTATACCCAAACACTTAAGTGATCAAAAAATGAAAATAAAAAGACTTGAGTTTATTTGTGAGTGTTTTCAGTAAAGAACAATGTCTTCTTTGTTTCTGTGTCTCCAATGCCTTTCTCAGCTAAGGTAGTTCAATAATTTTCAAAGATGAATATCCACTACATAAGAACTGCTTGAGGATAAATGACAGATATTAGATTTACCATTAATGAGTTGATTGATTAAAATAATTTAATTAGTACGTAATTTTGAGACGTAGACAACTTTTGGGTCTGGCACCAGACATCAAACCAGGGATATGTGGAAGGATGTATTCAGGCTACTCAGCCTAAGCAATGCTGTGCAGAAAATCAAGTTATCCTAAAACATGGTCTGCAAACTCATTAGTCAACATAGCCAAGTATCAACAGTACACCTATTGAAATTTCTTTTGAGAGCCAAATTTTTTAAACTTAAACTTCTTCTAACACCACTTCTTCAAAATAGACTAGCCCAGGCCATGGTATTTTGTGGAAGAGCCACACTCAAGGGGCCAAAGAGCTGCATGTGGCTTGCAAGCTGCAGTTTGCCGACCCTGGCTCTAGAGAGATGAAGGGAAATACTTCTTTTATAATGTGAGCTGGAGATGGTCATTCAGAAATCCAAACGAAAGAAAATCAAGAAGAAATTTCAGTTGTTCAGCATAGATCAGGTTTTTAAAATCTTTTTAAAATACATTTTTATTGATTTCAGAAACAAAGGGAGAGAGATAGAGAGAGAGAAATATCAATGATGAGAGAGAATCATTTGCCCCCTGCACACCCCCTACTTGGATTCGAGGCTGCAACCTGGGCATGTACTCTGTCCAGGAATCAAACTCTGACCTCCTGGTTCATAGGTCAATGCTGAGTTACTGAGCCACACTAGCCGGGCAGATTTTTATATTCGGTCTGTGTTTAAGTATACAGGCAACATATAATATTGTAGAAATTATTCAAAATTAAGAATGATGATAATAAAAAAAGACAAAGAATGATGGTTATTTGTTTGTCTTCTTGGAAGAAATGTGTGCAGGTCCTCTGCCAATTCTATGATGGAGCTGTTTGCTTGATCGGTGTTGAGTTGTATGAGTTCTTTATATATTTTAATCGCTTGTCAGAGCTATTGTTTGCAAATATCTTCTCCCATTTAGTTGGTTACCTTTTTTGTTTTTTTTAACTTTGCTTTTATAGTTGACACTATTACAGATGCACCCATCCCTCCTCCTCCTTTCAGTTAACACCCATAACAGATGCCATGTGGTCTGCAGGTGTATGTAATCAAAATTACAGAAAATAAGACACATGGAATTATGCATGTTGAAATGCAACATGGAAACATACAATAAAAATAAATTTTTAATTAGAATTCATTCATATTTCTTCAATGTAATATATTACAGCTACAGTTAAGAATCAATGATAGATTTCTAATGGTAAAAGCATTTAACTTAATTATGCTTTTTATACTATAAATGAAAACTATAGTTCATATGCTTTTTACAACACTGCTATAAAAATATTTTCATTTATCAATATTTAAGTATTCAATATGAGCTCCTATAAAGTTAGTGGATGAAAAAATAAATTATAATGAAAACTCTACTATGAATTGTTATTGATGGCTAATATTGCAGAAATTTTTATAGAAAAGTAAATTATTAAAGCATTTAAAAATAAAAAATCACCTTATTTAAAATATTTGGCATATTCATTAATAGAGGAACAGGTACATATACTCACTCATTTTTCAAGTATAATTTGAATCCCATGTTTTTTTCTAAATAGATAAAAAATATATATATATTTTGAGTGGTTAATGTAATAACTTAAAAAGCTATCACTGTATAACATGTTTAAAATATGTTCTGCAATTTTAAAAAATGTTTACCAAAATAAACACAAACCACACACATGCACCCACACACATACTTGCTATGAAAAAAGTAGTAGTCAAGCTAAAACCGGTTTGGCTCAGTGGATAGAGCTTCGGCCTGCGGACTGAAAGGTTCCAGGTTTGATTCGGGTCAAGGGTATGTACCTTGGTTGTGGGCACATCCCCAGTAGGGGTGTGCAAGAGGCAGCTGATCAATGTTTCTAACTCTCTATCCCTCTCTCTTCCTCTCTGTAAAAAATCAATAAAATATATATTTTTTAAAAGTAGTCAAAGTTTTAGCTTTCCTATAATTTCAAAGTTTGATATTCTTTTATAACAATAATCAGTACCACAACAAAAACAGCAGCATTTAATGGCACTATTAACTCAAGAACCTAAAACAGCAACTACATTAATTGTATTCATTATACTTAATTGAACATAATCATCTAACCTAACAATTCCTTGTGCATTAATTAATAAAACAGCATGCCTTCTACATCAGAAATGTATAAAAATAATATTTCTTTAGATCATTTTTGGGAAAAATATGTAAACTACAATTTAATATATTCAGAAGATATTAAATTATATTTAATTTTAATATTATAATTCTAATGTACCTTAATGCTATATTCTTACTGAAAATGACTTACGTGCCATTTTTAAACAATGAAAGAAAATATTGTCCAATAACTATTTGAAGATTTTTACTGCTCTTGTTAGCATGTGACTTGTGGGATAGGCAGTTATTCCAACAATCATCTCTTTCATCAAATAACTGCCAAACCCTTTCACTTTTCACATGATTTTGTGTCCCACCTAAGAAAATATTTATTTCAACTTTGTCTCTATCATAAGCTAGACTAAATGTATTTATATTATTATATTTTTACATCTTTCTGAATGAAAAACATGCCCTTCCTCCAATTTTTTTGTCCCAGTGAAACAATTCTTGACTGCCATTATTATGATATCCCACTGATAATTTGCTATTTCTGTTTTATCTTTGCAACAACTGTCTATAAGACTCTCAAAGTACTTCTGTTACTTATGGAACACAAAATAGAACTTAAAACATATACAGAGCCATTTATTTCCAGGAAAATGGTTGGGAGATTGCTTTGCTAAAATGGTGAATAGAATAGAATAGAATAGAATAGAATAGAATAGAATAGAATAGAATAGAAAAGAATAGAATAGAATAGGTATTAGAGCTGTTCTACCATTGAAAACCTTTAAAATTAATTGAGATGATAAAATAAAATTGTCTTGCCCAAATCCAAATGAAAGCAAAACCCAAAGAATTAAATTACTTTTGAACATGAGAACATTTCCTAACCCCAGAAACTTGCTGTGTGTGCTTAAGCAGTTACAACCGAAGAAGCCAAATGCGGGATACATTCCACATGGGCTGCGGTGTGGATCCCATAAACATGAGATCCCAAAGTCTACCCAATATACCATTATACCAAATTAAGTTTCTCCACCACTCATTGCCAGAATTTCGCCTTATTTTGTCTTCCTTCAGACAAATATCTGTAGGATGGAGGAGGAAGTTGCATAGAAGTTGTGACCAATAGGTTATGACTAACAGGTTACAGTTAATAGGGCTAAATCTAAGATAACTACTATATAATAATGTGTGACAAAGTCAGTTTCTATGGAAAAGTACTATACATTATAAAGTATATGGTTATTTTGAATATTAAAATATATTAATTATTTTAGTTTAAATTGGGCTCTTTAGGATAATACAAAGTAAACTTCCCAATAAATTTCATAACCACCTTATGAATAGCACAAGTTGCATAACATTTCATTTTAAAAGTATAAATTTTCAAATAAATACTTTAAAATAAATCAAAAATTTTGTAAATGTATTTAATTTTTTTAATAAAAAATAAAGTCATGGAAGCAGCCTTACTTCTATCAATTTATTGACCTACCATATAAACTATTGGGTAGTATAAAATTGACTCCTTTTTATAGCTGGAATCTACTCATTTAAAAAACAAACGACAAAAGAGTCAACCAATCAGACACCTCACAACTGGCTTGCCCAATTGCTTCCAGGGAGCTGAAGAGTCTCTCATATGTATCCATGGTATAACTGTATGCAATGCAGGAAAGTAAGTATAAATTAGAAATTAATTGAAGTGAATGGTATGCTATTATTTAAAAACAAATACTACGTAATTTCAGGAATATATAAATATATTGATTGCTTTATACAATACAAGAGTGTTCAGAGAAAAACCTTTTGAGTTTTAATTTCTAAAGCTCAAATATTGAGAAACATATATTACAACTTTACCAAATAAATCAGCTACAAGAAATGCATGGTAACATGATTCATCAGTTCTGGCACATCATATTTTATTTCTATCAAATACATTTATCCAACAAAAAGAGATCAAGCAGAGAGAATAAATGACAAATACTTCTTCAGACACCATTTGACCCAGCAAGTGTTAGATTCTGCTGACAAATCACAGTGGCAGTAAATAATGGGGTTAATTACAGGCCTTTTTCTGCTACAAAAACTCAGTTGTGCTCATCAAGAGAAAAAAAAATTCAAAGATTATATTAATAAGTGATCTCAATGTTGTTCATCATTACTGTTGCTTATGAAAACTAAAGCGCACTGCCAGGGGCAGGACAAACCTTTAGTTTTGAATTGAGGACCAAAGGAATCAATCCAATAGGACACGTTCATTACATAGTGATTAGGTTTTCCAAATCCCTGTTTCTAATACTGGCCAAATACTGGCCAAGAATAATTTTTAAAATTCAAGTTCGTAGGTCCCATCAATATCTTAATTAAATGAGATTCTCTAGAAGTAGAACCCTGGCTTCAGTATTTTTAAAAAATAGCTTCCGATGATTCTTACGTGTATCAGGTTGACAACCAATAAGTCTCTAATACCCTCTTCTTTCCTAAAATAACCTAATAGAGATCCAGGAAGCTGTGTGGTCAGCAAAATAGTATCAATACTTCCTTTATTACAAATCACTCAGCTAGATCTCTTCTTAATCAAAACAGCAAATAGTCTGTTGAAGGGGCAAACCACCCCACGATGGAACCCAGAACACTATGCAAGGTAAGAGCTTCCAGTCCGCATATGTTTGTTATTTCAAGCGGTCATTATTTTAAAAGTTCATCTTTCAAAATATGAAAAGATAGCAGTGTGCCCTCTTCCCATGGAGTGTTATTGAGGAACTCATAATTATTTCATTATAGGAGTGATCACAAAAAGACACAAAGGATGACAGCACTGAAGCAAAATGTGTTACCAACCAGCAATGATGAAGAGCATTAGAGTTCATCTCCTAACCGGTGTACATACCGGTGGTGAATAAGTGCTCACAGGAGACAAAGGCTCACCTACAAGGGTCTGATTCTCTGGTCCAGAATTCTACCCTGACCCTCCCTTTAGGGACTTGCCTGCTAGCAGACTTGTAAAACTAGCAACGAAGTTGACACCTACAAAGAAAGTAGACAATAAAGGTATCAATGAAGGAGAAGAAAGACATAAAAAGTAGAAACTTACAAGCCCTACAAAAAAGAACACAAAGATTCAGCGGCATGAAGAACACTGCTGAGAATAGGAACTCTGATTAAAATAACACGGGAATTCATCAAAAAGCCATTTCCAATGGAGGCTGCCCTGATGCTAACATACTTAATACTGTTTCACACATTCTGATTTTCCCACTGAGTGTTTGGAGACAGCCTACACAAAGGTATAAACAACCCATTTTGTAATCCGAGTCTCTCCAGTAAGCAAAAACACCAGAGTGAATATGGCTCACACTGTGATGGCTAAATATTTTAATTTTTCACTTCAAGTAGAAAATATTAAGATTTTTGTCACATTTTCCAAAATAAGACGTGGATAAAAAGTAAGGTCACTGTGTGCAGTAAGAGAAAAAGGGCTAAATTAAAAAATACACAATTAATTTTGTTGTTTATGCAAGGAGTTCCAATATTGGTTTTGAATTATCCGACCATAATATTGCTTCAGTGCAGTTCTTTATTTTTAATAATCCAAAGCAATTATCTTCTATGGATCTCTGTAAATAAACTGAAGTGAATTTGATCATATGTTTTGTGAATTAGAACAGCAAAACCTACACAATATTCGCAAACACTTTTCATATAGACAATTTTCACGGTGTTTAAGTCTCTACATATCAATCAAACTCTGATAAAGAACACAGAGTAACATATCATCTTACTTTTTAAATGACACGGGATGACTGAGTTCCCCAAATCACATAAGTAAGTAACAGGATTCAAACCTGGGCCTCTCAAATCATGAATATCGCAGAGCAAGTTTGCAAGCAGTGTGCAAATCCCTTTTCTGTTATTGTTTTTTCTGTAACAGCCAAATTCAGAAAAGAAACAGAGAAGACAAACTTCTTGACATCTTTGAGGCCCACTCCTGCATCCCCGGGATCCATTGGGAATGCAGAGGAAGTCACCGTCATTGTGCTCGCCTGCTTGCCTCCCCCGATTCCCAAACCCAATCCTTAGTACGTAGTCACTTTGTTCTAGACAGAGCTCTAATTTTCACAAGGAGTTTCAGAGAATTCTAAAGTAGCAGTAATTATAATTTTAAACACTTAAAATAATTATATGTCACATAGCATTTGAGGACAGGAAGGGATTTCCAGGCTACTAACTGTAAAATAGGAAGGGTTCAGCCATCCAAAATGCCAGATAAAATCGTTACAGATTTCAAGCTGAAATTAACCAAGAACAACACATTTTCTCTTAGAATTGATAGAATATTTTGAGACAGTCATATAATCCACATCCTTTGGCAAGATGCTGACATGGAGAGCACAGGGTGATGGGAGCTTTATTTGAAATGCACTTTACTTGAAATAACTTTGAAATTCCAATTCTGAAATTAGAGAATTTTCCATGCATGACAATATTCAACCAAACAACATTTATTACTTTCTGCTAGTAGCAGAAAGATAGAAACTTAAAAAGATAGAAAACTAACTTCACTCAAATGCATTAGAAGATGTAGTATTAATCTACAATAGTATTAACTTTCATGTGGTTAGAATATATTATGTAGGCTCAAAATATTCTAATTTATAACGATCTCTTTAGACTTTTCTTCACCTATAAAGGAATGTGTATACTTGTAGCCTGAGATACAGGTTTTCCCCCCTCTCTGAAAGCAGAGAATTCCCGTGAAACCTTTCGTGAGCTACAAGGGTATAAAACAAAGAAACAATTTTCATTAATTTATACAGAAATGTATTTTTAGCACTCTTAGACTCAAAAAAACAACCCACGAAATCATACCAAATAGCACATAAAACCTAAAATAACACTAACATACAACAACCCTGGTGTTACTCTCCCTGCAAAACAAACACTAAATGTCAATTTGCTTTTTGCCTTTTTTTCCCCCTAAGACTGAAAACCTCTTCGAATCTTCTTTGCTTAGTGAAAACAGACACTAATGTAGGTCTTTCATAAAAGCAAAGTGGCATAATGCGACCTTTCAAAAACCAGGGAATTTTTTCAAAGTAAGCTAAAAGATGGAAATAATGGTATTATAGGACTTCAGACTTTAGTGACGACATGCAAACAGCTTGAAAGTTGTGGCTCTGCCCTCACCTGCCCACCACCACCACGGATGAAAACACTGAAAACAATGCCTTTTGTTGGACACATCAGAGAACCGAGGCAGCAGTCAGAGGGAGAGGAGTAAGGGGAATGGATGGAAGAAGATGAAGAAATTAACCAGAGATCATACATGCATAAGCTATAGACACAGATTACAGTGTGTAAAGGCCAGAGGGAGGATGGGGCTTGGGTGAAGGTGGGCAAAGTGGGGGAGGGAAAGCAGACATTTGTAAAAAACAAAACAAAACAAAAAACAGCCCTGCAGGCATGATTCAGTGGTTGAGTGTGGACCTAAGAACCAGCAGGTCATGGTTTGATACCTGTTCAGGGCACAGGCTGGGGTTGTGGGCTTAATCCCCAGTAGGGGGCAAGCAGGAGGCAGCTGATAAAGGATTTTCTCTCATCACTGATGTTTCTTTTTATCTCCCCCTCTCTCTTCCTCTCTTAAATCAATAAAAAAAAATATTTTTTAAAAAACCTACTAATTATGTAATGAATAACTATAACTTCCAATGTAATAAAAATATTATTTTAAAAGGTTTTCTAAAAAGCAATAGTAAAAAGCCATTCTTGGTTTTCAAGCTGGGCAATAGCATGATAATAGGATAATTTTAAGAACATTATTCTAACAGCAGCATGTAAGATGGATGTTTGTCAATAACCTAATTGAGAGTTGATATTCCCATTAAGCCATTGCTAAAAGCTACTGGAGATAATGTGCTGTGATATAATAATACATAACTGTTTTCAACCAATCTGATCATGTTTTCTAATGCCTTAAATTATTACAGTTAATAATTATTTTTCTTTATTTTTTCAGTGTTCCTTTGCTTGTATATTTGGCTTTTGTTTCTATTTTTAAAACAAAATTTTTCTAAACACTGCAGTATTTAATTATTTGCATTTTCTCATGTTTTATATAGCCAAATGGGTAAAATTTAACTCAATTTACAGTTAATTTATTCTTATGAGATATATCTTTGCAAACAAATATGTTTCCAATTAGTCAATAGATTTTTATATTTGGCTTAATAAACAGGCCATTCATTTATGCACCACAATTTTGTCCACAAATGATATATATCTATTTTCTAATCATGTTTGAATGTGTTTTTATTTTCTTATAAAGGGGTGAAGGTTGCAACTTTGTGGTAGATATGAAGTATGTTTGAGATAGAGTAATATTAAAATCCCCAAATGCATTAAGAGGTGATTGTGATTTCTAAGAATAGGTAAGCAAACTATATATATAAAATGAATATATATAAGAAATTATGTGACTTTGGGTGAATGAGAAATTCATTATGAATATTAGAAGGAAATTAAGTAGCAAAAAATTCAATGAAAATGTCAAAGTACATTTAAAAAAATCACAAGTTGAATATAAGATAAAATGATGCTTCAATTATGCCATTAAGTTTCAAGTAGTTTTAAGTATTTTCTTTTTGTCGCAGTTTACATTGAGAGGGTAGGTGTTTTGAAGAATGAGAGTAAAGGGAGCCCATTAAATAAACACTAAGTGCCAATTAGAAACAGGTCTAATTAATACTCAAACCAAAGTAGCTGTTCTTCATCACAGGTAGAATGAGGTAAGAATTTTCTTTCTAATTTACATTTTTTTAACTTGACTCTCCAGAGAGAGGCATGAACTCATTTGCCTATGCTGGTAATTGTCTAAACTTTAATTTTTAAAAAGTAGGGTTGTGTGTTTTTTTAATAGAATTAATATACTTGATTTGAGTTTAATCTTTGATTGAATATAAAACTTTGCTTGACATTATTTTCTAAATCAAAATAGTTTTAGACATCCAGTTAAAAGTCAATGGCTGCTACAATTCAAAACACAAGCCATGAAAAGAATCAATCAAATATCTTTTTTTCTTCTTTACAGTGAGACAGGGTACTTAACATCATATACTATAGACTGAAATCTCTTCTACCTAAAGCACAAAGATATTCAAATTCCACCCAAAGTGAAGTGGAGATATACCCTATGACTGAGGCGACTAAGCAATCAGAAGAAAAAGGAGGAGAAGGAGGAGGAGGAGGAGGAGAAGGAGGAGGAGGAGGAGGAGAAGGAGGAGGAGGAGGAGGGGGAGGGGGAGGAGGAAGTGGAGGAGAAATTTTTAGACAATGAATCTAAAGGGGTCGGTGTGGGATAGAGATAGTGATCCTTGAAAGTAAAACAAAAACAAAACAAAAAACAACAAGGTAGCCTTATTGATTGTTTCCTGGTTGGAAAGTTTCCAGACTACACTCAGGAAGAATGCAGGCAGAGCCCAGTAGCCTCCTAGAATCAAGAAGATGGAGCTAGGGATCCATAGATTCTTCACTTTTAGGACAGAGTAGCAGGGGGATAAAAAGGTGCACAGAGCCCTAACTGGTTTGGCTCAGTGATAGAGCATTGGCCTGTGGACTGAAAGGTCCCAGGTTTGATTCTGGTCAAGGGCATGTACTTTGGTTGCAGGCACATCCCCAGTAGGAGGTGTGCAGGAGGCGGCTGATCGATGTTTCTCTCTCATTGATATTTCTGACTCTCTGTTCCTCTCTGTAAAAATCAATAAAATATATGTTTTTTTAAAAGTGCACAGAGTGAGAGCTTGGAATATATGTTAAATATCCTCATGGGACCTATAACTGAGTCCTAGTCAGCAAATTTGAGTGAAGAAACTACCCAAGCTGGATAATGAGCCACACAAAAGAAGCAGAGAAGACCAGCAACAACTTCATAGGATCCTGGATACCATTTTGTACCAATTAGTAGCTTTTTGTTTTAATTTTATGATTCTTGGTATTTCTGTAATGTCACAGTGTGGGAAAGCATGGGACTTGGTTAGAAAGTCTGTAAGGAGAATTCTCTGAAAGATTGGGGGCCTTTGCGGGGACCTTGTCGAAGGCGACAGCCCTTGCCTTGACTTTTCCAAACAACTCTGAGCCCCTGGGTGTTCTACTGGAATCTCTATGTTTAATCTTCAAACCTGACCTTGTAAAAGCATGTGCTTTTTCAAGGATACTTACCCAGATGATTGTATCTAGAGGTTAATTTTTAATTCAAGCTATTGTTACAATAAAAGTCTAATAAGGCTGGCAATGGAGGCTGTTTTGGTTTCTAAAGCCAAACAGCCCCATAGCCTTCTCTTTCACAGTGATGTGTGTCCGAGTAATCTATCATCCATCACTCAGGGTCTGTTGGTCAATCCCAGCATCACAGTAACCAATGAAATATTCTATGTAACTTTAAAAAAAGAAGAAGAGAGAACAATTCTGAAGCTTACACAAGATCAAGAATATTCATGTTCCCACCAGTCAAGTAGACTCAGTATGGGTACAAATAATCCCTGGACAATGACTTTATTTTTTTTTTCATTTTATAAAACTTAAAAGAAAGTTACATGCAAATTAAAATATTTATAAAAAGCCTGCACTGCAGAAAACCACAATACAACAATTCAAAAGTATGCAGTTCCCAAAACAGTGAAATCTGCAATGTCTGGATTCAAGAAAAAATTATCAGACACCTAAGAAGCAGGCAAATATGAATTAGTAATCAATAGAAACAAATGCAGAAATGACACAGATGATGGGATTAGTAGTGAAATATATTAAAATTGTTTTCCATAAACTCAAAAAAAAAAAAAAGAGGGAAGATGAATCACATTAAGTGAAGATGAGAAAAGTGTACCCACTTTAAATATATGACATGGAAAAGATGATGTTCTTTTCCATGAAAAAAATGCAACGTATAGAATCAACAGCAGAATAAAGGATTAATAAATTTGAAGATGTATTTATAGAAACTATCCAAAATGAAATTCAGAGAGATAAAAGACTGGAAAGAAAAATAATGTATAAAGTATCATTGAACTAAGAAACAGTTTTAAGCAGCATAGAGTACATCTAATTAGAGACTTTGAAGAAGAGAAGCACAAAGTGTTTGAAGAAATAATGTCCAAGTAGTTTTTAACTTTAGTGAAAGCTATAAATTCATAGTTTCAAAATGTTCAAAGAACCACAAGCACAGCAAGCATGAAGAAATCTATATCAAGGCACATGAATATGAAGTTGCTAATGACCATGATAATTAGAATATCTAAAATGCAACCAGAAAAAAAGATACATTAGGTACAGAAAAGTAAATATTAAAAGCAAGAGTGAATACTATCTCATTTGATTCAATGCAAGCCATAAAACAACAAAATTATATGTTTTCAACTACAGAAAGGAAAGCAAAATATAAAACTGTCACTAGAAAATGTATCCCTATCAAAAGTATGTTTCAAAAATCAAGATGAATCTCATTAAAAAATGCATTTGCCCAGCTCAGCAGTTGAACATTAACCTAATGAACGGGGAGGGGGCGGGGGGGGGGGGGCACAGTTCAATTGCAAGTCAGGGCACATGCCTGGATTGTGGGCTCAATCGCCAGTGTGAGGCATGCAGGAGGTAGCTGATCAGTGATTCTCTCATCAGTGATGTTTCTATCTCTTTCTCCCTCTCCCTTTATGTCTGTGAAATAAAAATTATATATTAAAAAAATAAGTGCATTTCTAATAAATGTTAATGTTTTATATTTAGTAATTATTTTCAAAAACAATCATGGTGAAATAAAGATCTTTTAGACATACAAAAGTTCAAAGAGCCTTAGACAGTTTTTGTTCAATGGATAGAGCATCTACCAAGACTCACTCAAGAAAAAAAAACAATAACATGAATTAATCTGTATTTATTAAAGAGAATTTGTAGTCGTAGTTAAAAGTTTGAATTTGTAGTCATCCTTCTGGATGAACCTAGGGCTACAAGGGCTGCCATGGTGGCAGGGGCTGAGTCCCTTCCAAGAAATTTGTGCCTCATGCCTCTAGTATTCATATAATGAGATACTACTCAGATAAATTTAATAAACTTATGATTCACACAAAACACAACTTACAAAATAATTATGTAAAATTTAATAGGCCAAATAAATAATATTAACATACTGTATGTTTTCATTTATATAAAACTAGAAGTCCAGTGCTGAGAAGTCCAGGAGCCCTCGGGGGATGTCCAACTGCTGGCTTAGGCCTGCTCCCTGCCACCCTTGCTACACTCTTCAATCGTGAGCCCTGTGGTAGCACATTGACCACCAGGGGGTAGTTCCTGCATTGACATGTGCATCATACTCATCAGTTCTTTTGCCGTTCAGTCAATTTGCATATTAGCCTTTTATTATATAGGATGTTAGACTATGAAAAACTGAGTATTATTGGCAGAAATGTTAAGTAGTTGTCTTGGGATGGAGTGAAGGGTTGGGGTACAAGAAAAAGATACTACAAAGACAGCACAAAGAAATTTGAGGGCTGTTGGCTTTATTTATTATATCGAGAGTGATAATTTCACAAAGGTACACATATTTCAAAGCTTATCAAATAATACACTTGAAATATGTGCAGTTTACTGTGAGTCAGTTATACCTCTATAGAGCTTTTAAAAAAATACTTGGACAAGGCAAATTTTTTAACTATAAATCTAATTTTCTTACTGTCTTTATAAGATTTATATCTTGGAAGAGTTGGTCTTTTCTGTCTGTATTTCTCTCCTCACCTTGCATTCACCCTACTGTCCATGCCAATCTGGCTTCAGCCCCAAGCTACTGTCAAAGCTGTTCCAAAGTCACCAAAGCCCCTATATTATCTGATCCACGTTATTCCTTCCCATTCCATCTCATTTGCCTCCTTAACAGAATTCAACATTGTTAACCACTTCCTTTTTAATTCAAGCACTCCTTCTGTTTTGCTATTAAAAATTCGTTTTCATCAGGTTTTCATTCCACATTTTTGCCAATCTCATTCTCCAACGTTGGCCCAGTCATTAAATGTTAGCTTGTCCATTAAACATTATGATTTCTCTGAATTAGACATAGGCCTCCCTCCACCATGTTTCTGTTCCTGACCTCCAATTTCCTTTAGTCCAATAAGCATCTCTGTACTACAAATTATTTCAAAAGACTTGTTCATAGCCTAGCACTCTCCTCTGATCAAGTTTTGTACCTTCATATGTCTACTTCAGACTTCAAAATCATATTTTCATTCCCTTCTTTCTCCACAATGGAGCCAGTACTGAGTTTTAAAAATGCAAATCTCAATGGCCACCCACTCCTAAAAATACATCAATGGCTTCCCAGTGATTTCAGATTGAAATGTAAATGTTTAGCATATCATAATCTTGCCCTTACCTTCTTGTGGACCATCTTATCCACCCTGCTCCTTATTCCTTGAATTCCAGGTATGCTGACCTTATTTAAATGACTGGGACACTACTTTCTCTCAGACAAGGGTTGGCTCTGCTTTCCCGCTGGCTGGCACTCATCCCAAGCCCATTTGGCTTTTCATCTTTTTTAATTGTCTTCCTCAGATCTCAGCTCAAGTGATTTTTCATTAGGAAAGGCTTTGATTTCCTGTTGTCTGGTCTGGAAGTGAACTGCTTCTTTCATTTAGCAGATTCTGATTATTAAAAGATATGTTTGCTTAGTGGCCATATACACCTCTAAACTGAAAACCCCATGAGGTCACAACTATAACCATATTTATTTTGCTCATAACTGTTTCCTCATTGGCATGAACAGTGCCTGACACATAGACAGTATGCAAAGAAATAAATTAATTGTATGTGTGCTGTAGGAAGATTTATCACAGTTAATTCTTTTAATAACTCATATAGGGCACAATAGTATAGTCTAAAAAGCACAGACTTAGGGTCATGAAGTTAGAGGATCAAATTTAGCTTCCATTACTTCTTATATGTGTGACTTTACATGATTTATTTAACTTTCTAAGCCTAAATGACCTCATCTTTATCATGGTTATAATTAATAACAGCTCTCCCTTGAGATTTTTATGTATAATAAATTCAATGATCAATACAAGACTTCCCATAAAGGTCCTGTAAAACTATATGATCAATGTTTTAAATATTGTTACACATATTTTAAAAATGTAAAGGGAAGTTGCAGGCAATTAGTTTTTGCATACATTTCAAAAAAATTAAATAAACAAATATTGGTTATGTCTTAAATTGGTAGAGTTTCTAAGATAATGTGTAGCTTAAGAATTTGAATGCAGTAAGCTCAGGTTGGAAATCACCAGCCCATGCTATAACAACAGGCTTACATAACACCCATTTGATTATTTTAAAGTCTACTTACCAGTCTTTTTATTCTATTATTATTTTTCATAATACTTAGATCAAAGGTGTAATTTTTTCCATATGGTTTATGTAATTATATATAAGTCCAAATCTTTATATCACATTATTCATCATCTAAACATTACATTAGTGCCCAGCCAGCATGGCTCAGTGGTTGAGCATCAAACTATGAACCAGTAGGTCAGAGGTTTAATTCCTGGTCAGGGCACATACCTGGGTTGCTGGTTCCAGGATTAATCCCCAGTGTGGGGCATATAGGAGGCGGCGATCAATGATTCTCTCTCATCATTGATGTTTCTATCTCTCTCTCCTTCTTCCTTCCTCTCTGAAATCAATACAAATATATTTTTTAAATGAAAAATAAATAAAAAATATATTAGCTCCCAGTTTTATTGGCATGGTTTCAGTGAAATAAGGGCAATATTATGAAATAATAGCCATAAATAATATAAAATAATTATTTAATTAATAATTAAAGCTATAAAGAAATATATGGATTAAAGTCTTATCTTGGTTTCACAGTTACTAAACAATTAATCATGTACATTTTCAGCCATTATTCATGGTGTTTTTGATGGATAAAATAAGACAACCATGTGAAATAAAATGTGGTTAATTTTGTAAACTTTAATTGCAAAGACTCTCAAAATATAACATAAAAAATTGTTAGTAAGTAAAAACTAAAAAAGAAATGGCTTAATGTAAATAACATAGTACATTAGAAAAATAATACTAACAATTAAGAACATGATGACAAAATATTTTTAAATATTTCTATTTTTTCTAATAACAGATATATTTCAGTC
This sequence comes from Pipistrellus kuhlii, assembly GCF_014108245.1. Taxonomy (NCBI): domain Eukaryota; kingdom Metazoa; phylum Chordata; class Mammalia; order Chiroptera; family Vespertilionidae; genus Pipistrellus; species Pipistrellus kuhlii. The sequence goes on from NW_023425584.1 coordinate 40,184,263, forward strand.
AATAAGCCAACAAAGATTCCATTAAATATAGTCATAAAAAGTTTAATATAATGGTATTATGTATCTTCACTGTTTGTTATTCAAATAATATACAAAGAACAGAAGTTAATATTTTAAAATATATCTATAAGGGAATTTTAACTTCATTATACTAAAGTATAACTACTGAATTTATATTTTATTGATATCAACATGACCTGCAGTACAATAATTTAGTAGCATGTTACATTAAGCTGTTCACATATTTTTGGCCATGTCAGCAAAAATAAATGGAGTGTATTTCTATCCCCTTTGATTCTAGCCTGGACTCATAACTTTCCCTGGCCAGAGAACACACAAGAGAAGTACTACTGTATAAATATGTCTCCATTTTGCTTGGTAGTTCAGTTTGTTCATTAGATTCCACATATGAATCAAGTCATATGACACTTGTCTTTCTCTGGCTTATTTCACTTAGCATAATGCTCTCAGATCCACCAATGCTGTTTCAAAGGATAATTTTTTTCTTCCTTTTTACAGCAGAGCAGTTTCCATTGTGTAAATGTACCACACCTTTTTATCCACTCATCTGCTGGTGGACTCTTGGGCTGCCTAAAAGGAAACTTTTAAGCATATGAAAGCAAAAGCTGCAGATCTCTTTAGGGCCAGATTCATAACAAAAAGAGCACTCTTCCATTCATGAGAACTCCATCCTCATGACCTAAACACCTCCCTAAAGCCCACATCCTAATTCCATCACATTTTGGATTAGTTTTCAATATATGAAGTTTAGGGGAACACAAATATTCAGTGCATAGCACCAGTCAATCCGCAACATCAAAAGTAATAAATTGTATTGTTCTTTAGAACCACTAAGCTTAGTAATAGTTTGCTATATGGTAATAGAAACTGAAATACAGAATAAAAGTTCAACTGTGGTATGAATTGGACTGTGATCCTGGAGTCAGACTGCCTGCTTTTCAGACCGTGGTCTGACAGCAGTTGTATGACCTTGATCAACTCACAATTCTTTCCATTTCTCTGAATCACAGTTTCAATAGAAATCGCTTTATGAAAGTGATGTTAAATAGTGTGCCACAAGAACTTTTAAAACATGCAATACCTGACCTCTTTTTCCTTAGATTGTCAAATTAAAAAACAAACAAACAAAGAACAACAACAAAAAAAAAAACAGCCAATACAACAATAGTGGTCAGGTGATAATGAATCAAAATTATGACTATTTTTTGTCAGATTGGCAAAAAACCTATTTTTAGTATCCCATAGAATTTTAGTAATTAGTTTATGTGTGCCATGATAGAAAAAGATTGAAAATTGCTGCTTTATGACATTGTTGTGAGAAGTGAAGAGTTACTGTAAAGCATTTACTGTGACTAGAAATTAGTAGAAAGATCAGTAAGTGTTGGCTACTGCTGTTTTGTTGCTATTGGTAGTGATGATAACCTGGACTCTATGAAATATTATGCAAGAGGCTTCACTCTGCTCAAAACTGATGATGCTGATCAGGGAAAGGGGAAATAAAACAGCATAAAATCAGAGAGAGCTTATATTCAACATACCTATTGCAAAGGATTTATATTTTAATAAGCTTTCATTTTAAATAACAGCAATCTTGTTGAATGAAAAGGTATTTTTGACATTGAGTAAATACTTTATGTTTTATATAGCAAATACATTACATTACTCTTTGCCTCTTTTTCTAGAAATATATAAATGGATGCATTTATTATGATGTTATAATGAAGCTTAAATATCTAAAGTTAGTTGACAGTCTATAGTTTGATGTGATAATGGAATTAGTGTTATTGCTTATCTAATAATAATAATTGATTTTTTAATGAAAAACGGGTTATCGCATCCCAGAAACATGCCATCCAATGTTTCAATAATATTTCATTGAGTATATGATTTTAGTCTTCATTTATCTATTTAGATGCTAGTTTATAACAAGAACTCTAATTTATCGTGGGTATTCAGAAATTTATGCAGAAATATATATTTAATTTAATTTCCCAATGGTATTCTTTAATTAGCACTCAATTTTGATTTCAGATTTAGAAAGGCTTTTCTTTGTCTTTAAAAGGAAATTAACATTAGATTGATGCTAATAACTAGTATCTATTTGTGTTGCCCAAATAACAAGTATTTTTATCTTTATGTTTGACCAAGTGCACATTGTAAACCACTGATTTCACTTGCAAAGAGTCAAACTCATAATTTCCTCTGCACTTACCCTTTTCAGCTCAGCAGGATGCGTCTCTTCTCTGAGGCCTCCAGTGCAGACTTGATGTATTCAGTAGAGAAGGGCGGCATTCTGATACATGGCTATGAAAACTCTGCTCCTGCTCCCTACCGATCTGTCCACCACACCCCATGCACCTCTCCTTTAAATGTGTCCCTTAAAATTAGTTTTCTTATGCTCGACTAGCTTCTACAGGTTCATAAAAATTAACATCAATCTAGAGAGGTTCTAACAGATCATAGAAAAATGCAAAAGGCAAGTAAATTAACGGAAAAGTATATTTCTGAAGAGAATACAATTGTATTTACAAAGTTGACTAAAGAAAATACATATATATTAAAATTAACCAGCAAGTCGTAATGCCTCAATTTTATTTAGTGAAGATTTGAGGTAGCTACTGAGACTAAGTTAGCCCAGTTTGTCCAGTAGTTTATTTAGTTTTTCTATTACTCAGAGTTTATCTTAGAAATGTCTTGGTCCATATGAAAGCTGAATTAAAATTCCTATTTTTTCTAATTATCCGAATCAACACAGAGAAAAAAAAAAAAAGACAGTGAAAATCACAGAACATGCCCCAAAATTTTTTCAATGATTAAACAGAAAATCCTGACAGAGCCAGAAGTATGATCAGAAAACTTACTTTAATGATCAGGATATAGGGAAACGTTAATTGGCCAATGTCAATTAGAAAATTAATAATTAAAGCAGAACTCGCACCCAGTGCTTGTTACCTAGTGCTAACTCTACAGCGATAGCTCTACCAAAATGCAATACTACGCATACAAGAAAGAATCATGACAAATGTAACTTGATGTTAGAGCAAAGCCACATCCTTATGACAAGTAGTTTTAATTTAATGATCAGTTCATGGTTTCCTTGTTCAGGAGAGACTTAGCCAAGGACTATGTGAGCTAAGTTGTCCATATCAATTAGGTATCATTAGACTCACTTACTCTACAGAGAGGCAATACCAACAATGCCCCAACCGCCAGTAGAGGTGTTGTAAATATTTAGCAGAGCCGAAGCAGGCTCTGTGGGCACAGCTAAGTTGCAGGAGGAGCTGGTTTACACTCTCCGGCCCATCTACACTTGCTGCATTTACCATCTCATCTTCAAATCACCACTAGACCCCATAAGTCTCCAAATTCAAACTCAGTTTAGAGATGGGCCACATATAAACTGGGACAGCGGTACCATCCCATGCCAGTGGCGCTAAAGGACAGTGGAGGAGGAAAAGCCTCCCTGAGGGTGACTTTCAAGCACCCAGAGTTCAATTAGAGATTGTGTCAACTGTGGTGGGGTCAACTATCAAGGGCAACAGCAGCAAAAAATAAGGTCAATGGGCGGAGGAGGGGGGGCACAGGGAAGAAGGGAGACATGTGCACTACTATTTGTAATACTTCAAACAATAAAATATATATTTTTTAAAAGAGTCAATTGAAATAGAACCAACGGTGCTGTTCTAACCAGGCAACACCGCTGGCTGGTTCTGCTGACATTGATTTGTCCAAGCTTAGTTCTATAGCACTCTGAAATTCCATGATTTAACAAATTAAACACACTTTTCTAAAACTCCCTACTTCATTCGCCAGAATTACTTTGGTTTTGAAATTGAGAAATCTGACAAATGCAATGTCATCTGCTTCTATAAAGGTAATTTAAAATATTTTATTTACCAAGATATATGTTTTATGAGTTTAATGCTGGGTCTATTTGACAAAGAAAAGTACTTCATTTTTAAGTTATGAACATTTGTCTATAGAGATTTCTATTTCAGAGCTTCATTGACATTCTGGGACTATGTTTCACAGATAAGAAAGCCATAATTAATAACAAATCTTATAAACCACACTAAAATATTATTTGAATCATCTTCCTAATAATATAATGTGAAAAAATTATATGTGATTAGAAAACTTGTAAAGTGCTGAAAGCATTATATTAACTAATATTTCGTAGCTGAGATTAATGTTTTATTTTAAAGGGAAATATGAAGATTGTTCAGAACAATATTGCAGCGGAAATAGAATGGAAATTCAGAATTTATTCCATATGCTTTAATTGGTTTTAGTGTGAGAACTAGTCTAAATATACTAATGTGACAAGACTGTGAAGTAATTATTGAGCAATAAGATAAGTTATAAAATATGCATAACTGGAAAGCAATAGCAGATAATGTTTACTTTGTTTTGCATTATCTATAAACTATAATTAGTGCTTCTCCTTATTTGAGTCTGGTTCAAAACATAAATCAACGTAAGGCCAACTTTGCTATTTTCTTATTTTGATCTTTTGTTTCTTTAAAACATATTTGCAAGGGCCAGAATTTCCACTTTCTCCTTAAGCTGGAAGAAGATCCTGCTGAACTCGTGAACAAAAACCTAATTTAAAATTTAACAGCATCATTTGCCATGTGAATTATTATAATGTAGCATGCTAAGTGGGCCATGGCTCCAATGTCCGTGTTCAGAATACTCGAATATGAATACTGAAGATATTTTCCCTCTTGAGCCAATAAAGGAAGTATTGTCAAAGGGAGTAAGTGACTGAGGGAATGATGGTCACTACAAATGTCCCTGATGCCAGAAATAGTCCTTCAAAAGTCAGCTGTGCCACCAGTGAATTCAGAAATGGCCAAGTATGAGTCATTGACATAATCAAATTAATAGTTGAATGGGCTACTAATCAATTAATAGTAAAAACTAGAATATTCCAACATTTAGTTCCTTTGGACATATTCAATTTGGAAGACCACATTCCATGCATAAAGAGCTATAACATTTATATTATCCAAGCTGTTTGCTTTCCTACCTTTTTAAAAGATAAAATAAAAGTGATCTAGAGCCATAGTCTGGACCTCACTATCTACTTAAAGCATTAGAAATAATAAAGAACATTTTTCTTTTCCAATCTCCAGGCACACATTTAATCAGAATAATGTAACTGATGGATGTCCTCCACAAAAACATGTAGAGGTGATGGACCATGCCCAAGCTGCTCATAAGGCGCTTAATAAATGAGAGCAAGTGAGAGACAGAGATGGAATAATCAAGTATTTCAGAGGCATAAGCTGTAGGTTTCTCCAGATAGAGAGACATAAAAATGTCAAAATTATTTTAACTGTTTGATACATAAATATGTAATAATGTCTTGGTACCTTGAAATAGAGACTGCACCTTGGTGAGACTTTATGTACTAATTTTATCTCATTGAGAATCTGAATTAAAACAAGTCTTGACTCTGATTGCATACTAATGCAAACTAGTTTGCCAGAGTGGTAATAAAAGGAACACTTTGCTAAAGGTATGAAGACCCACAAAATGGAGGCTGCTCCAGTTTGCCCCGCCCACTTTGCAAGTCTAAATCTAAGTCAGCCTGCCCTTGCTGTCTAGGAAAACTGACCTACACCAGTCACAGTCCTCCAACACCAGCTGGAGGCTAGCCACACCCAAGGGGAATGGGAGAACAAAGACAAAGAAACCTATACAAAAACTCCAACCTGGCTTCAAGCCAGATCAGTCCCTGATTAGTTCAAGACAATCTTAAAGTATGTATTGCATAGGTGGACAATCTTTTCAAAATAATACGTTTTCATTTTGTCAGCATTTCCACCAATGGCACAAAAGCAATGGTAGTGAAAAGTGTGGGTGCCTTAGCATAAAATAAGGCAGTAGAACCAGGCTGTATCAGCACTGATTCCGTTGTAGTCATTGTTTTCTTCACAGCTTGCACCACTTACAATTGAAATGCATTTACACTTCTTAATTGACATTTTTATGATGAAGCTGTGTAAAAAAAAAAAGGAGTCATAGTTTTATTGACTCTTATAACCACATTTCTTTATGATAATAATGTAACTTCATGAGGCAATTCTGCTCTCTTCTATAATATGTCTACTTGAGGAGGGAAAACAGCTTTTTTTTTTTTTTTAATTGTAAGCTGAACTAGCTACTGTTTTCAAAGAAAATCATTTTTATGGGAATCAAACAAGGAAGGGAAGAAGGAAAGAGTGAAGTGAAAGCAACATATGAAGGAATGATGGCCAAAAGTTTTCCAAAACTCATGTAATAAAGACTGTAGCATGGAAATTGTAATACACAGAAAATGAAATTTTTAAAAATGCAATTAATCCCAAGAGAGAAATGGAAAAATTGGGGGGAAATGTATTAAAGTAAACAGCATTCAGTTAAATGATATACACTTAACTATATCACTTCTTACATTTATTATAATGAAATTATAGTATAAATATTATTTTCAAACTGTAGTAAAAAATCCCATATATGTGCTGCTTGAAAAAGGCATGATCTATAAGGACACAGAAAGATAGAAGGCAAAATGATCCATCTTGTATAATATGGAAAAAGTGTATCTTTTGAGTCTTCACTCTTGGGTCTCTTAATCAATGTCTTCCTTCTGTATCTGATGCTTCCCCTAAATCAGCCACCACGTTTATTATTCTTCATGAAAATTTTCATAATTTCTAATTATTTTCTCTGTGTGTGTCTCTCTTTCCCTATCCCTCCTACCCTATACTCCATCCCTCCCACTTCCTCTCAGTTTATTAGAAAACACCAACTTCCTGAACCCTAATATATAATCTATAATATATAATCTATAATATACAATATAATCTCCCTAAGAATAGGATCCTGTCTCTTATTTCTCTAAACCCAGTTTGGCACATCTTATCAATTAATAACTCATATATGCAGATCAGGAACTTTTTTATTGTGCTTATTATGCATGCCAAGAACAATTCTGAGTGTTTTAAGAATAAAATAAAAAAAAGTCTCTCATAACAACCTACAACCTAATGAGGTAGAATCATTTTTATGCCCATTTTACAGTTGAGGAAACTGAAGCAAACAGAAGTAACTTCATCTAGGTCACAGGTCATAGCCTTAAACTCAGGCTGCCTGAGGGTAAGGATCCTGTTCTTATCCAATAAGCTTTCATTTTGTTTGTTTGTTTGTTTTTTGTTAATCCTCACCTGAGGATAACTTTTCATTGATTTTTAGGGAGTGGAAGAGAGAGGGGGAGACAGAGAGAAACATTGATGTAAGAGAAACATACCGATTGGTTGCCTCCTGCAGGAGCCCCCAACCCCCAACTACTGTGACAGAATCTTTCTTTTCACAAGAGGTTTCTACTTTCTATTCGCTTCATTTAAAAACTCACTCAAGAAATAAGCCAGTCAATGAAAGAGAAATACCACATGGCCTCACTCATTTATGGATATTAAAGAACATTATAAACTGACAAACCAAAAGTCAGATATAAAGACAGTAAAGCAATAAGCAAACTGTAAAATTAAAGCGGGGAGAGTAGGGAGATCTGGGGGAGATAAGAGATCAACCGAAGGGCTTGTATACATGCATATAAGTACAATCAATGGACACAAAACTCTGGGGAGGGAGGGTATGTATGGGAGGGGGGGCAATGTTAAAATATGTACACAGATAATAATTTAATTTAAAAAATTTAAAAGAGGAAAAAAAATAAAAAAATAAAAACTCACTCAAAAGATTCCAAAGCAAGAGAGATGAATTGTCTCCCATGTTGCTTTTGCATTGCTACCTTCAGAAAAAAAAAAATATTATTAACAGAATCACACAGAATTGAGGTTTTAAAGATCAATGCTATTTTCATAGAGCTGAATACAATGTAACTGCTCCAATTACATTAATTAAAGGAATTTTAATGACCAGCTCACCACATTTTCTGAATATAACATTTATATCTTGAAAAATTCTCACTAGTTAGTGAATTATTTCTCACACAGAGTAGTGGAGAGATCTGTCTCTTAAATAAAACTACACACAGCTCACATTTATTTTAGAATGTCAGAGAACAGTCCAGTTGACAATATTGATAGAGTGGAAAATCCATGATCATCAAAGCTTTCCTGTCAAATACGACGACCTTGTAAATGACTTGTCAAAGTTGACCTGCATACAAGGTGAGATTAACTAAATTAGGCAAGTTAACAATGAGTGTGAGAATGAGATAAATCTCGGGATTTCAGTTTCAGTGATAATCACTGTACACATCTTGAAACTGAGTAGAGAAAATAGGGGGGAAGCTTACCTCCTTCCTATAGCCATTTAAGAATAAAAACCGTATTTAAACCTTTGTTTGCCTTTTCCTTAGGTCTTCAAGGTTACAATGACTAGCATACCAGATGACACCAAAGCAGGGCCAGGTATGTGCTGTCCAACTCATAGAAGAAAGTCATGTTCCTTTACTCCCTGTGCCCCAGGTCAAGGCCCACTGATTTAGACTGAGTATCTTCATATCATTCCTTTCTGTATCTTCATATTTATCATTCACTGTCCGCAAGGGTAACAGTGTTCTTACTTCACCAGTGGGAAAGTTTCTGTTTAGTGACCTATGACTGACTTCTGATTTTGAAGCTCAAAAAAATGTACTCTTCAAAAATAAAAGAAAAATTACCCTGGAAATAATCATATAAATGCACTTCAAATCTTTCTTTGAGTTGAAAACAAAACAAGACAAAAAACCAGAATGTATTTTTCTTTCTTTCTGTGCACCAGTCAGATCATAGAAAAAAAATAAATAGAGCAAGGAAAGAAAAACTACTAAGAGTGATACTTTTCTTTTTTGTCAGCTAACAAAATCGGAATTCTCTGGGGATGCCTCTCCTCTCTCTCATTGGTTGCTTCTGTCACCTATACTAATAAAAGGGTGATATGCTAATTAGACTGCGAGACCTTCCAGATGACCTTCCAGACAAAGCCATGGTGCCGGGACCCAGGCAGATAGGGGTGATCAGCTGGCGGGGGAGAGGGGTCAGTTGGAGGTAAGCATGCCAGCAATGGGGAGAAGGGTAGTTGGGGATAATCAGGCCAGCAAGAGGAGGCAGTTTGGGGTGAGAAGGCCAGCAGGTGGGGGGCAGTTGGGGGTGAGCAGGCTGGCAGAAAGAGTGGTTAGGGGAGATCAGGCAGGCAGGCAGATAAGCAGTTAGGAGCCAGCAGTCCCAGATTGAGAGATGGTGCAGGCCGGGCTGAGGGACACCCCGCCCCAATGCATGAATTTCATGCACTGGGCCACTAATCTATATATAAAAAAGCCCCATGACCAGAACAACAGAATGACTGGAATCACTGTTCACTATGACATGCACTGCGGCAGCCAACCGGCCCTATCTTGCCTCCCGATCCTGCTCCCCCAACTTTCTGTGGCCCCTTCCCCTGGCTGGTACCGCTCCCAATTACTTTCTCCCCTGATGCTCCCTCCCTCAGGGAGTAGGGCCAGCTAGCCAACCTCACCCCACCCATGCATGAGTTCATGCACTAGACCTCTAGTGTTTTATTATGAAATATATCACGAAGGTGAAAAAAAAAAAAACACATACATTCTGTTTCTTCTGATTTTTGCAATGAGAAATACCTAATTTAATGTGATGTTCCTATAATTACTTAGCACATATAATTTATTTTGCTATTTAAAGAAAATAAATACAGTACAAGGCTACCCTGAATAGAGATAGTTCATAATTGCAGAAATTTTGACTTTAGATTTTCTTCAAGGGCACTCACTAACCAAAAGAGTTCTACCAATCATTAGGAATAAAGCCTCTGACCCCAAAGCAAAAGGCTCAAAGGCTGCTGTGCATCTTCTCTTTCGCTATTTAATATAATTAGATTGACTGTTTAGATGCCTTGATTTTCCAATATTTACACAAGATCTTCCTGTTTTGTGTCCCTTTGAAAAGATTTTTTTTTTTTCCATTTGCCTTCATTTCTCATAGGAAACATTTGTAAAAAAGAATCTGAAAAAAAACAAACAAAGATTAGGACTCAAAAATATTCAAGCATTTGTCCTTTCTTATTTTTTAAATAAGAAAACAAAAGTATTTCTTTAAAAGCACTACTTTGATTTATAATTGATTTTTTCTCTCCTTATAATAATATAGAGGCGTGGTGCACAATTAGCCAGTGGTAAAAATAGGACAATCCAAACACATGTCACTTATGGGCAAAATAGTTCTAGAATATTTTCCCAGATAAAAATGCTATACACTTTTTATTTTAGTGAAATGCTGTTTTATATGGCCATGTATATTTATTCAATTTGTGTACACTTCCTTAAAAAAATCTTAAAAGAGTGATTTATTATTTTGTTCAATTGTAATAGTCTACAAATATTCCATTTACTTAAAGATACACTATAAATAAAGCACTTAAACTAAAGTAATTAGACACCATTCATACCCAAAAGGAACCATAAAGGACACATTTTAGAACCACCAGATACATTTTAAATACTTTGACAGATTGTTTTATATATTTCTAAAAGAATGATTGTATCTACTTAAGACAGTCAATGGCATAGTAAAAAGGAATGGCTGTCTATTATATGGAAAAGATACCTGTAAAGGAAAGCTTTATTGAATAGAACAAAATAAAACCCCTGTCCCAAAAACTATACAGCAAAACATATAATTTAATGTACTCAGTAGCTATAGTTACATCTTCAAATTCACTGTTTTTAAAATTATTAAAGATGTATCTGATAAACTTACTATACATTGACAATATAATAAATGTAGCAAAATTATACTACTAAGCTACTAACCTTGAGGAATGTCACGAAACTTAGCCCTTACCTACCAAAGACAAGTGTAAGACTTCTAATCCCTTAGAGATGATCTAGAAAATCCACTATTCAGCCACCCTCTATGTAAATTGTTAGAGACATTCTTCAGCATTTCATTGAGAAAATAAAGCCATATGCAATTAAATCCATTACTTCATGCTATTTGGGGCTACACACAAGGACATTTTTGGGTTTTATGTATATGTGTGTCATGTTTGTAATACAAAAAAAACAAAAACAAAACACATGTTTTACAGTATTGGGAAACTAAAATTTAAATATATCTACACATAGAAATCATTGCAAGTATGTTTCTGAATGATCCATCAGATAGACTCTGCAATGTACAGAAAAAATCAAATGGCTCATTTGAAACATCAATATCAGTGAAATTCTAAAGAAAGACAGAGTAAATGAAATATGTTTTATAAATTCTCAAGAGTTTCAAGAAGACCTCCTTGTTTGGATTTCATTATACTAAGTCCTCACTTAAGGTTGTCTATAGATTCTGAGACTTCATGTGGACCAACATATAGAAAACCAATTTTACCTCAGGCTAATTATTATAAACAAGATTTACGTTCCCATGGCATCTCACAAACATTTTAGCAAAACAGTGTTGATGAAACAACTTTATGGGAGTGCCTGCTGTACTGAGAAATCTCAGTCCTAAGCAGGACAACAGTAAGAGCCAGGAAACCAGGTTGCTAGTTGCCATTTCACCATTAATTCACTTTGTCACTCAAAACAAATCAATTAACCTATCTAAATCTTACCTACCTCCTCCTTAAAATTGGCAAATAGATCAGATGATTCCTATAGTAGCCTCTAGCTCTGGTATTCTGATTGCACCCTGGCTTGAGACCAAAAATCTTTAGAGCAAGATAAGAGACTACCACTGAAAGACGTTGTGAACTTTATAAATGATATTCCTACAGATGTGAGAGGGGCAAAAGCTTGAAGGCAGTGAAATGAAAGGCTTGTACTTCCCCACAGAGTTGCATGGTTCATTTCCTCCCTTCAGTCAGGGCTCTGTGAAATATCCCCTCATCAAAAAGACCTTTCCTAAAACAACCCCTGTAACCACTCACCCATCATTCTCGGCACATTACCATTTTAAATGTTTCTTCCTAGTACTCTTTGCCACCAGACATTTTAAATTTTTAAATATTTTGGGTCCTTTAATGTCCCTATGAATATACGCTCCGTAAGAGCCGTTTTGCCTTGTTTTAATTCATGGAAGTGCTTCTATCAGGATGGTGGCTGGCAAGAGGAAAGAGCTCAGTGAATGTTTGCTGCCCAGTGATGGATGCTTTGGACAAGTCTGACAGGACCACAGAGGTGCCTGGAGGCTGTGTCAAAGAAAATGAGGCTGGAAAAGTCAGCAGGAATATATGGTCATGGAAGGATTGGTGTAACATCCCAGGTAGGGCTATTCAATAGAACTTTCTGTGACGTTGGGAATATTCTTGACTGGTGCTGCCCAATTCTGTAGGTAGTCACTAGCCTTGGAATGAGGCTGTGATTGAGGATCTTGATTTCTTTTACTTACTTTTAATTCTTTTTCTATTTAAATGTAAAGAGCCTTGCCCTAGATGGTTTGGCTCAGTGGATAGAGCCTCGGCTACCGACTGCAGGGTCCCAGGTTTGATTCCAGCCCAGGGCACATGCCTGGATTGTGGGCTCGATCCCCAATAGGGGGCGTGAAGGAGGCAGCTGATCAATGGTTCTATCTCTCTCTCCCTCTCCCTTCCTTTCAAAATCAATAAAGTATATTTTTTTAAAAAATGTAAAGAGCCTCATATGGCTAGTGGCTACCGTATTAAGTTGTGCACTGTTTAAGGAATTTGAAACATCCCGAAAACAAAAAGCCATGAAAGTTTTTGTAGCTAGAATAATAAATAAATAAATAAATAAATAAATAAATAAATAAATAAGGCAAAAAAAATATATTTTTGAAAATGATGCAGAAATGATGCAGATTTTTTTAGAATGACTTGGTGTAGAGAAAAACTGGAAAGAAAATGACTAGATAGAAACTTACAAAATTTTGGACATTAGGAACTGAGGACCTGACTTAGGGCACTGACAGTATGAATAGAAACAGAAAAAAATGATTGGGAAACATCAAAGAAGCAAAATCCACAGGATCTGGGTGTTTTTAACTATGAATGATCCATGTTTGCGGGTGTAAGTGATTACATAGATATCAATATCACTAACCAAAGACCCCCAATGGTGAAGAAAAAGCACACTAGTGTTAAGGACATTAAATGATTAAAAAAAAAAAAATCAGTTCATTGTGAATACTTTTTAAATCTAGATACCTAAATCTCAATTTTTATTCCAAAATCAAATGCATATATTTGGAAAAATATTTTTGCTTGCTTTCTAGTTGCTCCACGAACAATTACAAAGAAAGTTTGTATTCAATTTAAAGTTGACATTAAAGCTGAAACCAGTTTGGCTCAGTGGATAGAGCTTTGGCCTGTGGCCTGAGGGGTCCCAGGTTCGATTCCGGTCAAGGGCATGTGCCTTGGTTGCGGGCACATCCCCAGTGGGGGGTGTGCAGGAGGCAGCTGATGGATGTTTCTCTCTCATTGATGTTTCTGGCTCTCTGTCCCTCTCTCTGAAGAATCAGTAAAACATATTTTAAAAAATAAAATAAAAAATAAAGTTGACATTAGAGACTTTTAACCTTAAATATATGTATATGTGTGTTTGTGTATGTATGTGTGTGTATGTTTACAAAAGCATATTCAAAATAAACTCAAAATGGATAAAAGACTTAACCTTACGTCATGAAACCATAAAAATCCTAGAAGAAAACATAGTCAGCAAAATCGCAGACATCTCTCCAAGAAGAATGTTCACTAACACATCGCCTAGGGGCAAGAGAAAGGGGACAAATAAACAAATGGGATTACATTAAACTAAGAGGCTCTGCACAGCCAAAGAAATCATGCTCAAAATGCAGAGAACCTACTCAATGGGAGAACATATTTGCCAATGATACATATATGGTTTGAAAAATAATGTCAGACTTAAGGTGTTATTAAATGAACCCACTCTGTTTCTCATTCTGGTACAAAGCCACCTGGGACAAGCAGGCACACAAATTCATTTTTTTAATGGAGGAATACATTTTTATTTTAAGTTCACCTCTAAACAGTGAAACCCTTTCTATCACAACACAAGGAAGACTTCTCCCATATTGGCAACTGTTTTTATATGGTTGGCAGGTTTCAATGGTTCTGAACATGAATAAAATCTAGCTACTCTGCTGGATGAAAAGCTCACAAACTTCCTCTCTTAAAGATGAAGTAGAAAATAAGTGTCAGATGTAAGAAAGCCAAGGAGTGATTTAATATGTCATCAACAAAGAAGCCTTGACCCTTATTTGCACCATTGAAATCTTAATATAACGAAGTCATATAATGGGACAGTCAGAATTTAGAAGCAAATAAAATTCCTTGGCAGACTGAGGACTTTTGCCATCTGTATCTCAAAGCAGAATAAAACGTTCTCTGCATTCAGACTTAGGAATAAGCACATGCAAGTCAAAGGTGTATTTATCTATCCAAAGCTAACTAGAAATAAAAAATGTTTGCAAGGCTCATGAAGTGAATAAAACTGCCTCTATTTTGAGAAACTCCACTCCCTATGGATTTCTAATGATTACAACAGCAGGAAATGAAACCAAAGAAACTCAAAATTAATTGAAAAGCATGATTTTTAAGGGAATTTCCCAAAACACAATAGAATGATAATACAGATTTCAATGTGTATCGACTGGTAGGGCATATATTTTAAACCACAGCAACCTGATAGAATAGAATTCATCTGAAAGACTGCACATAATAGCCACTTTTTCTATCCTTCTGAAAGAGATAAGATTATAATTACAAAATATGTTATTTTATTTTTGAAGATGTTTTTGTTCATTTTAGAGAGAGAACGGAAGGGAGAGGGAGATAGAAACATCAATGATGAGAGAGAATCATCGATTGGCTGCATCTTGCACCCTTTAGTGGGGATGGAGCCCAAAACTTGGGCATGTGCCCTGACAGGGAATTGAATCGTGACCCTCTTGTTCATGGGTTGATGCTCAACCACTGAACCACACTGGCTGAACTCATGAAGTTATTTTAAAGAAGTATGTGTATGTTAGGATTTCAAAATTATAAACTACTGAAAGTTTTCAAAATAAGAAATAGTACTAAGAAGCAGCCATATGTAAGAACATGTGCAGAAGATGATTTACTACTTAGTGATTAATACTGGTCGGATAGGTTCAGTTGTATTTTGAATAACTAAATTTTCATTAAAATTCAGTATTATGTGGATAATAACATAATTTCTAAGAATCAATTAAATTAATTGTTCATAGCCCATACTATTAATAGAAGGCAAAAGGGGATTAGAAAATCTCACAATGTAATCTCACAATTAGAAAATCTCACAATATTGGATGGTACTTAATTAGTCTAGACATTGAAGTTTTAAATTTTCCTGAAAATTTATCAGCTCATTAATACATGTTCATCTCTTTATGTAAATAGGATCAAAGGATCCATCCTGCCACTTTCTCCCCACTTCCCTCGCCCATGCCACTACCTCAGAAATGTTGCCTTCATCGTTGGTTTGGATTTAGTTCAAGTGTTTGAAATGGCTGAGTATTTTTAAAGAAGAATTCCTAAGATATAAGGTTGGAAGTTATCCCTTTACAAAAATATAAGTCTGATTTTCGAGGGATTTTAAGCAATACAAAAATGTATTCTAAAACTGTATTAGCTTAACTGAAATAAATACCTTGTTAGGAATGAACTTTCAAAAAGGCCACCATAGTCTAATCTACTGCAGACAAATGATAAATAAATTTCCTCAACTGGATCTTCTTTTCTTGTCTTGCTCCTATTGGCCTTATTGTCCTTATTTCACTTCTCTGATGTACCTGGTTAAAAACAAACAAGGAAGAAGTCTACTTGTCTTAGCAAGTTGTCTTCCAAAGATTACTAAGAATCACCTAGAAATTCCACAAAGGGAAATAAAATACATTGCATTCAACTAATGTGTAAAACAACAGGAATAACTTTTGACATGATAATAAATGTAAAAAATTTATTTGAATATGGATAAGGCAACAATGCTCATAGAAAGAACTTTGAAAGTAGTTTAATTCAGAGCAGGGCTATTGCACTTATTTTTAAGTTGGCAATATTATTTAAAATAAGTGAATTTGTAACTTTATAGTTTGAAATTGCATTTAAGGAAAGATATCAAAGGAATGTAAAAAAGATCATACTTGATCTTATATTTTAACTCTTAACTTCCTAGCTTGTCCTTGAGTATGTTATTTAATGTTCCTGAGTCTCATAATCTTCATCAATAAAATGATCATAGTTATGTCTGTATTTATAGCTTTCATGAGATAATCACAATGTCATATGCAAAAGATTTGGTTAAGAGTAAATTGTCCATGTAGTCTGATACCTAATAGGAAGTGTGACCAGCATTGAATAATTGGGGAGATTCTTCATCCAAGCACTCAGAGTAAAACCATTTTCAAGCTAACCCGCTTTTGTCTGTATTTATTTGATAGTTAAGACCCACCATAAAAAAATAAAAAAAATAAAAAAATTCCAAGAAGACAAAAATGAGAAAATTAAGACTGGCCTGCAAGTTGGCCTGGAAAAAAAGCAGGATACTAAAGTGAAAGCTATCCTGGAATTTGACTGCACACCTATGGAATTATCCGATAACTAAAATTCAAGTCAACACCATGTGCTATAAAATATGTGAGAGCAATGGGAACTCATAAACTTCTGATGAGAGGTACATTGCTACAGTCACTTTGAAAAACTGTCATCATCTAGCAGGCATATATCTCACATAAAATTGCAGAGTTATACTAGTATAAATATAGAAAAATGCTCATAACAACGGTGTTTGTAATAGCCAATAAAAAACAGAACATAACAAACACATGCCATAAAAGTAAAATTTATGACTAAGTTGTGAAGGAAGCAAATTAACTACACCCATCTTCAATGAAATATAAGAATCTTATAAACATAATATTAATTTTAATAAGCATAACAAAATAAACTATATAATCATGATTACTGTGTATGAAATTAAAAAACATCTAGATTTGCATAATTTTGCTACATGAGTAAGAACATTTTAAAGAAAAGTAATTCCCATAAAATAGGATAATTCTAGTGAATGGGGGTAAGGAAATGATCATTAAAGAAACCCAGGCTTTTTCAGAGAGCTGGGATGTTCTATGACATATCAATGGGTGGTGGTTACTTAGATGGCCACTTTGTAATTACTAGCACTATTGTATATTAAGTATTATTTATTTTCTGTACTTTTGTTATGTTTCACAATTTTAACATGTTTTTAAAATTTGGTCGTGCTTATTGTAGCAGGTTGAGTCCTCCCAAAAGATAAGTCTACCCAAAACCTCAGGATGTGATCTTATTTGGGATAAGTATTTTTGCAAATGTAATTAAGATAAGAATTTCTAGAGACCATCCTGGATTAAGGTGAGTCTTTTTTTTTAATTTATTTATTTATTTATTTATTTATTTATTTATTTATTTCAGAGAGGAAGGGAGAGGGAGAGAAATAGAAACATCAATGATGAGAGCGAGAGCATATCATCGATCAGCTGCCTTCTACATGCCCCCCCACTAGGAATGGAGCTCACAACCCTGGCATGTGCCCTAACCAGAATTTGAATCATGATTCCCTGGGTTATAGGTCAGTGCTCAACCACTGAGCCGTGCCAGCCAGGCTCAAGTTTCAATAGTATATTCTTTACATCCATATGATTAATTTCTTCTGGGACATTCCAAAATTGAGAGGTCAAGTAATAGAAATATGAATGAGTTATTTAGATATATAAGTACAACTAAAAGAAAGAGCTTACAAAGTTCAAATACTGTACTTGGCCTTGGTGATAAGCTATTCTGGATGGGGAGGTGAAAAGCAGAGATCTCTATATTTTACACATTGTACTATTTGGTGAAAATATATGCTAATTTTATTACATTGAGAACATTAAAATCGTTATTTTAAAACACGACAATAACCTGAAAGATGTTAAGGTGTAAAGCAACCAACTATGTCTTAGGAAGATAAATGATATGATCAATAAATGAGTTGAAACCACCATATGAAGGTAATTTAAAAATAATGCTTTGAACATTTTCAACTATTTTAAAAACTTTGAAAACTGCTTGACCTCTAAATATATATGCTTTTCCATCAATATTTAACAGTATTTATTTGTTTAGTATACTCTCTTTTGCACTGTCAAAAAAAGTTTAATATGAGACTCAAATTTTCAGAAATTCTAAATTAATCAACTCTGAATTGGTGTATGATAGACATTACCATACATTATGCTATATAGCAAAATTGCAAATGCAGGCATAAAATGCTGCCTTT
Source organism: Pipistrellus kuhlii (assembly GCF_014108245.1). Lineage (NCBI taxonomy): Eukaryota > Metazoa > Chordata > Mammalia > Chiroptera > Vespertilionidae > Pipistrellus > Pipistrellus kuhlii. The sequence goes on from NW_023425584.1 coordinate 40,202,588, forward strand.
GGATCAACCTCAACTCAAAAGCAGCAAAATTGAAAACAATCTCCATAAAAATCCAATATCTTACATCATAAAAAATATCAATATTAAAGGAAAAACAAGAAAAACTGTCTTCATCTTCTAAGGGTGAGGGAGGAAATACATACAGACTGTTCCCCCCCTTTCCACTGCTTGTAATAATGATCAGGAGACTTCAGTGCTGCAAGTTCTATGCCCCCGTCACGTGTTAATTGTAAGGAAAGTGACTCTGCTTCGTTACTGAAGTGAGAGCTAAAGGAAACCACGCCTGGCCTGGCCTGGCATCATGCGTATGCACCTGGTATAAAGGTGAAACCTTAAAGTGAAATCACACGGATACAGGAAATCGAACGAGCTTAAGGATTTAACTATAACCAGGGAATTAAAGGTTATTCAATTTTGCAAAGTCACAATAGTCTCTGAAGAGTCTAATTAAGGAATAAAAGTCTTATTTCTTTTACAATGGACCTTTAAACTATTTCTACTCAGCAGTCTCAGAATGATTTCACAAAGAAGGACCGGAGTTATTGAACTGAAATGGTAGCTGCTGTTTTTCCTCGTTTCCTTTCTTCCATGACAGGAATGGTAGCTAACATTTGTGTGCAGAATACTTCCCACTGACAGCTCCCCTCTGCTTTGTTTCTCCCCCAAATGTTTAATCTAACGTAGAGTACTCAAAGGGGAAAGAATGGGGTTCTTTTTAAAAAGTAATTAAAGGCATGGTGCCTTTGATTCAGTAGCTTCCAAATTAGGACTGCCCTTTCAAAGAAATATTAAGCTGAAACAGATAAAGTTCATCTTCGTAAATACTGCAATTACCTGGGGAAGGAAGGATCTATATGGAAGTCAGGCTTTCCGTGCCTGTGGCTGGGCAATATTCACAGGAAAGGGAGATTAAGCAGCTCTCAATCTGCACTTTGAACTCTTCAATCGATGTGAACATAATAAATCCCTTACTCTTAAAGATCAATGAAATATTTTCATATTTGAATAGTTTTTTTTATCATAAAATGTAGTTAGTGCCTGCCTGGTAACCAAATGGGATTGATATTGACCCTACATTTAACCATAGATTAACAAGCTTCAACAAAATATTACCTAGACAAATGTACAGAGTTTGACATTTTTTAGTGAGTCATTTTAGAGTGAACAAAACTAAACCAAATGAGTGAGTGGAAAGAAATAGAAAAAGGTGAAAAATCCTCTTATTTCAATTAACTAAGGACAAGCGTCCTCAGACTTTTTACAACTAATGATTCTTCTGAGGGTACAAGTAGGCTAACTGAATAGGTACTTTTGTGCTTCTTAATTACTATAATTTCTTCCAGAAATTATATGAAATTTAGCAGTCATCCCATAGAAGCTAAAATATGAAACTAAAAACAAAACAAAACACTAAAACATAGTTGCAACATAATGTAATGGAATGAAGGCAGAAACAAGACATCCACAAGTAAATATGTATAATTCTATATATTATACTAAAGTAAAGATCATTAAATGTAGGTGGTATAATGATTTAAATGTGATTTCTTAAACATTTAGAAGAAGTATACATATACTTATTAATTGCATTACAAATCTATAAAGTAAAGGAAATTCTTTATAGAAAAAAAAAGAACAGATTTGAGTGGCAAATCAGTAGGCTAAATATATATATTATATACAGAGCAATAAAAAAAATAGACTGAGTCCAATTTGCAGTGGTGTCACTTACCCATCAAATACTAAAAATAAAATAAACCATACAAAATAATTTTTATAAAAGAACTTTTAAAATAAGTAATCAAGAACTTCATACACTGTACATCTATAAATGTATAGTTATTACCATTAATGTAATTATTAACTTTATATAAATGTAAACTACTCTGTTGAAATGATTCTGAAATGTATTAAAAATGTCTCTACCTCATTGGGAAAAATTCAGGCAACAACATATAACTTTTTCTCTTTGTTATCATTATAAATATCAAATACCTAGCACTTAACTAAAGTCATTCAGATTTCTGTTCCTCTACCTGCAAACCTAGTAATACTTATTCTCACTCTCTTCTTTCTAATCTATGTGCAGCCATAAGCTAAGACAAACCAGATTGTGGTTCTCAAATTGGGTACTGAACTGGCCATATCAGTTTATCAACTTTCATGTGAAAACTTTTTAACCAGAAAAAGTGTCTGTAAGTAAATACTTAGCACAATGTCCCAAACATACAGAAGTTCAGTTCATAATTTTAATAAGTGAATAAATACATGCACGAAGTTTGTAAGCAAATAAATAAATAACCTTGGGAGATGGGCATGCTGGTAAAATAAAAAGACAATTTTAGAGGAGGAAGTCTTCCAGTGTGAGCATTTGTGGTTGCAGGTTTTACAAGCAGCCTGAAAGGCATGACAGAAAGGCCACCGCTTGTGTAATTATACAACTGAGTACGTTAAGGAGAAACATAGAAAGTCTGTGTGGCCTGCAATTCTATCCACTGGCTGATAGCACGTTCCACAAGTGCCCATCATATTGGCATTTGGCATGTTTAAGCATCATCGTTCTTCTACCTTGAATATGAGTTAAATTTTTGCAAAGGCCAATGGAACCAGGCTCTTGGGGCAGTCACATTTGACAAAGTTCTTTGTCACCAATTCCCACGTGAAACTTGTTCAAATGACAATAACTACATTGTCCTTTGCTTTTAATTTTATTTATTTATTATTTATTAAATATATTTTATTGATTTTTTTACAGAGAGGAAGGGAGAGGGATAGAGAGAAACATCAATCAGCTGCCTCCTGCACACTCCTTAATGGGGATGTGCCCGCAACCAAGGTACATGCCCTTGACCAGAATCGAATCTGGGACCTTTCAGTCCGCAGGCTGATGCTCTATCCACTGAGCCAAACCAGTTTGGGCTTTAATTTCTTTCAATTATTGTTAAGTTCTTCCCATGAACGGTAAGGGTTCTGTTAATATGGCCAAGAAAGTCCTCTGAACTCTGATAGGAACTCAATATCCTAAACCAAAGTTTTGCCTCCACTGACAGATTATTATACTACCATGTTTCTGTCCCCAAAAAGGACAACAATGAAAAAAAAAAAAAAAAAGCAAGTTACTCCTCTGGTATACCCAGACATCCCTTTACTTTCAAAATCTTGCCATTAGAATGAGAGTTATTTGAGTGGTCCTCCCACTAATTTAGTGTTTGGGGCAAGTCGCCTAATGGGAAAACATTCAATTTAGTGGCTAATGAGAAAAATCTACTTTAAAGCAATTCCTAAAGGGAAAGTTAAAGAAGAACAGCTAACGTTGTGCTTGTTTTCTCTTCCCGTGGCAAAGCAACTATAGTCACTAATGACCCACTCTGCTTCATATCTGAGTTCCATAACCCTCAGACATTTCACAGGGGGGAAAGTTCTTAATTTTCTACAATAAAGTCTCTTAACCTTTTCTTTTTCTCCTATTCCCCACAGCACCTTCCCCTCCTGACATGGTAGATTATTTGCTTATTTGCTTATTATAATGCAAATACTCACTTGCTACCTGTACACACAAAAAACCACTAAAACAAAGGTGAGGACATTTGTCTAGTTTATTCATTAACAAATCCTAAGCCCTTGCCGAAACCGGTTTGGCTCAGTGGATAAAGTCGGCCTGCAGACTGAAAGGTCCCGGGTTCAATTCTGGTCAAGGGCATGTACCTTGGTTGCGGGCACTTTCCCAGTAGGAGGTATGCAGGAGGCAGCTGATCGATGTTTCTCTCTCATTGATGTTTCTGACTCTCTGTTCCTCTCTCTTCCTCTCTGTAAATATCAATAAAATATATTTTAGAAAAACAAAAAATAAACAAACAAACAAACAAAAACAAAAAAAACCTAAGCTCCTTGGCACATGGTAGGTGCTCAACTTGTGTTTCTTGAATTAATCAACCAAAACTTCTTGCCATTTTAATTTAAATTTAAAATTATATGGGACATTAACCAGTTTTTAGTTTCTGGGGGCCCTATCCTCTCTAATAAAACAGAAACATGCAAATTGACTGTACCTTCACTATACCTACAAGCCACATCCACCAGCCAATCAGGATGAGTATGCAAATTAACCCAACCAAGCCGGTGGTTAATTTGCATATGCAGGCCAGAGCGAAGACTGAAGACAGGGTAGAAAGAAGCCAAGAGCTGCAGAAGGGAGTGAAACTGCAGAGAAGCAAGGAAGCAGGGTGGGAGAGAAGGGAGAGAAGCCAGCAGGGCTGTGGAAAAGGGAGGAAAGCAGAGGGTGGAGTGGGGGGCAGCGGAGACTGTAGTAGGAAGGCCTATTGCAGGAATCTTCCTGCAAGAAACCTCTAGTATTTAATAAATGTGAGTTCATAAAAGTGTCTGAAATCTAGATTATCATAGAGGTCCATCCATGCAAGCACAACTTAAATAAATGATTCTCCCCCTAGGCCTAGCCAAATATGCAAAATAAGTCAAATGTTCAAGTTAAAATATACTCATTCTTAACTTGCTATTTGACTCAGAAGCTATGAAAGAGAGTAAATTATTCAAAAAAATAGGGAGGATATAACCTGGGGTCCATTGCATTATTCCAACAAGGAAAGGAGATTTGGGGTTAGTCTGCTATATTTACAGATTTTCATGGCTTCGCTTTATTTTTTAAAGGAATTTTACCCAATACTTTTAGCTACTGGCTCTTTCAGTTTCTACAGGTTTATGCCCGTTTTAAACTCCCAGTACTTAAGAGTATTCAGACTTCTGAATACTGGAGAAGTACATCAGATCAAAAAACAATACAATGTATTGGAAAGGACTTAAGAGACACTGAAGTTTAGAGAACTAATCTTACTGGCCTTGAAAAAGAGAAGGGGGAAACAATCTGAAGAAATGGTTTTTTTCTGAATTTCTTTGTCTGCTTATTTCCTTTTAGAATTAATAATGTTTATATATCAGCTGGAGTGAATCAAATGATCCCAAAACAATTGGCCAGCATTAGTGTGAGCATATCTATTTGAAAATTATAAGCTACATATGGGCCAAGAATTGCAAAGTAATTGAGTGCATTAAAATGAATAAACAAATTATGGTGGCGAACAGGACAAGGAAAGCAAACAAACAAAAAAACCCACTCTGGAAAAAACAGAAATGCAGAGTAAGGACTGCTTACTTACCAGTGGTAGTATTCTGTCATTGTCAGCCCCACCCTGACAATTATCTACTTGACCTTGGGAGAGTGTCAGTATCTACTCAGTTCTCTATTTCTGCTCTACAGATGAATAATTTGGATTATATAAAAGGATTTCCATTTAAAAGTTCAATACATAAAACAAAACAACAGAAAAGCTGAGGGCACCAGAGTTGGACCTGCTTGCTTCTTGAACTCTCACTTCCGCTCTCCCTGCACCACCTGTCCCTGCTCCCCCCGCCCATATGTCTCTGAGTAACCTTCAGAAAACCTTTGGATGCACTTTGTAAAATCCTCTGTAAAGAATGGTGTCATTGGACCGCCATGTTGCCTAATGCTCTTATTCTCCATGAAATGTCACAGTACGGCTGGCTATTGATCATCAACTTAAGGTTTATCCTATTCTCTACATCATTTATAATCTATTATCCTGCATTTGCAGTGGATATCAGCCCTAAAGAATAGCAATTCTGTACTTAGCATTCTTTAGGATAGATATCACCCCTCAGGATAGTAAATCAAGAAAGCTTTGCATTTTTCACCACCAGGCAACCAAAACACATTTGCTTGTTACTTTTGAAACAGAAAATCTAAACAGACAGAATAAAAAATCCTCTGTCACTGGCTTGCGATGTAATTCTAAATTCCTTTCAGCTTTAAAATTCTGATTTTAATATTAAATCAGCTGTTTAGTCAATATTATACTCTTTCCAATACATCTTTATTTAATAACATGTAAACACACACACACACACACACACACACACACACACACACACTTTCAGATACAGATAACATTCAAAATACTTCCCAAGAGCAAGCTCTTACCTGAGGGAGTTTATTTGATGTTTTTAGATTAAGAATAAAAAGGAGGGGTAAGTTTAGAATGGGGGCTAGAATGACAAAAAGCTTAAATATGAAACTGTTAACCAACTGAAATATCTTCTTTATACCTGCAATAAAATGTGGAATTTAGCTGTGTACACTGCCACCTATAATTCACCAAAATAAAACACGTTCTTCTGAGATATAGGAAAACAATTCACAAGTACTCACAAACACAGTGAAAATTCAGCAGAAACTGCATGCGCATCAACAATTTAAAATTGTCATACCATATTAAAAAGATAACTTTAAATCCCATAACCTTGTTTTTTTTTTTTCTTTAACCATTTTATTCAGAATTATTAGAGGTAAAATAAAACTAGAACATCAATAACATTTCTTCCCGTATATGGAAAGCTCTGCTTCACGTGTAAGTAGAAGGGGTTCACGTTACTGTTTCTGCTGTATGAATCAGATCTCATGCTCCCATGCCTGTCCTTATTTTAAACATGTAAATATTACATAAATTATGAGAGCACTAAGCTAAACCCAAGCTACTAACTTTAAGGAGGAGAAAAATGAGCATTTTTGTGAAAGGGGCACTCATTTTAAAATCGCAACTAAATTTTTCCCTTTCAACATAACTTAATTCTGATGTACTATGAAAAAGAATCATGATAAAGATCAACAGATTTTTTTTTTTAAGTAAATACATTATGTGCTCTAGGCTGATACCTATTCAATCTTTGCCATTCAGAGGTAAACAAATTCTTCTACATTCTAATTGTAAGAAAGATCCAGTAAATCGGGTAAGGAGCAATATGGTAAAACATGAATGAGCGAAGAAGCAAAAAACTTTTTAAAAATGACGACACTGTATTTTTGTAAGAAATAACCATGAAACAACCAGTAAGAGAGTTTTCCAACTATCTGTGCGTGTTAGAAATAAACCTCACTGTTCCAAAAATCCCTCTCCAAATTGGAATCTGAAAAATGGGTTACTATGTAAGGACTCTCAAGTAAAAGAAGTCTCTTTCTAGGGTTTCTGGGACCTCAACACCAAGAAACTGGATTTTTTTTTTTTTTTTTAAATCCTGTTAGTGAGGTACATGTTGAAAGGCTAAGGGCCCTCCCTGTACCTCTTTCTACACCATGGTCAAAGGGGACCACTTTGCAAAACAGACAGGCGGGAAACTCTCAGGCCTGCTTTCCTCTCCCGAATCTCCATCCTTCCCCATCACCAGCGGTTTCAGTGGCCAGGGGCTACCCAAGCAGCAGTCCCAGAAGTGGGTACTTGTGTCATGGGGAGAGCTTCCCATGTCTGCTGTCTCTCAAATATCGGTTTGGGAGCTGCTGTGGTGGTGGTGGTTGTCTTCATCTGCCTTCAGAAGTCTACCTGAATCGCTATTTTAGGCCCTTTTAAGAAATATAATATATCTGGAGTGACAACATATTGGATACAGGAAAGGATCTCAATCTAAAATGGAACTAGAGGATAGGAAATGAAGAATCACATGCTTTTGCCCTCAAACAACTGAGAGGCTGATTTCCCTCAGTTGCCTGATTTAGGGAAAGCTGGAAGTTTCCTCCTGACCAATAAACGTGGGCCAAGTACCTCCCTCCATCCTCAAGCCAAGGAGCTCACTGTAATGGACTTCCCCCTCTTTGCACTCCTTGGACTTCCCCCTCTTTGCCCTCCTTGCCCATAAATACAGCCCACCCCAAGCCCTCAACAGGCTCGCCTGAGCTTGCTACAGTTAGTATTTACAAATTGCAATTCCTCTGCTTTTCCCAAATAAATGCAATTTCTGGTCATCTGAGCTTGCCTCAGTTTATCTCTTCATTTAGGTTGCCAGATACTAGTATAAGTGTAGTTATCCTGTAGTTTTATGTCCACCTGGAATTCATTTTTTGTATAGTGTATAAAATGAACAACTAACCCTTTGCTTTCATAACGGATATGGGACTTCTCCATTGTAAACCAAGCAAGTGTCTGCATACAGTATTTTAAGACTGTGTGAACTCTCCTTTGTTGCTGATAACATTTATATTCCTTACACAAAAAAACATAATTTAACTACTATGCCTTTTTCTTACACATGTGTACATGTATATAATTTACATTTATACTTAAACCTTTTTATTCTGGCCAACTAATCCCAACTTTACTAGCCTGTGAAAGTCATACAGGGGTACTCTAAACCCTGTATGTATAAAATAATTACTATCTTAATTACTTAAGTATTTCCAAACTCCACAATATCTAAACCACACATTCCACGTGCCTGCTATGGAATAAGAAAGCTGGAGAATAAGAAGAGAAAAAGAAAATGTACTATGATGACCCAGAGCCCTTTTTTTGAACTGACAGATCTCCATTTCAGGAGATTTGAAGAACTGCTAGTAAGAAGACAGACTGTGTCCCATCTGGCTTGAAATTCAGGACAATGCTTTTAATCATCCAGGTCAATCAAGCTTTCGTATCTCTATATATAAAAGGTTAAGTGACCATCCATCTGAAACAACCAAAAGGGCAACTGAACAGGCTGCATGGGGCGACCAGGCTGGCAGGGATTAGTGAGGGGCAACCAAACGACTGAGCAACAAGCTACATGAGGCTACCAGACCCGCAACAGGGGCAGTTGGGGGTGACCAGGCCTGCGGGAGTGGGAAGTTGGTAACTATGCCAGCAGGGGGGGCAGTTAGGTGTGATCATGCAGGCAGGCAGGTGAACAGTTAAAAGCGAGTAGTCCCAAATTATCTGACTGCCGATTTAGATCTGATCCTGACAGGGGTCCCGGAGTAGAGAGGGTGCAGGTTGGGTTGAGGGGACAAACCTCCCACCCCCATGCACAAATTTCATGTACCAGTCTCTAGTATATATATTATTTCAGAGAGGAAGGAGAGGGAAAGAGAGAGAGATAAAAACATCAATGATGGAAAAGAATCATTGGTCGGCTGCCTCCTGTCCACCCTACACTGAGGAATGAGCCCTCAACCGAGGCATGTGCCCTGACCAGAATTGACCATGACCTCCTGGTTCATAGGTTGACACTTAACCACTGAGCCACACTGTCCAGGGTCTTTTTAACTTAACCCTCAAACATGCTTCCAAGTTACATCTTCTGATTCTAAGACAGCAGGTGTCCTATCAATGGAGCTATGTTTACTCAGATCATCTAATTTTCTAATCACAGAGGAATTCTTAGCTTGCCATTATGACCTAGTAAATGGGGGAAACAATTCAGAATACCTGTCAAGGTACAGCTGACCCTTGAACAACATGGGTTTGAGGATCCACTTATATATTTTTAATAAATATACAGTCTGCTTTCCCTCTCCCTGGGTTCTCATCCATAGATTAAACCAACCTGGCAGGCTGGGAATCCTCAGATGTGAAAGGATAACGGTTTGCATTGTTCTACACTGTTTTATGTAAGGGTCTTGAGCAGCATGGATTTTGGTATCCGTGGGAGACCTGGAACCAATCCCGAGAGACTACTGTGCTTACTTTATTCATATTTATCTACTCAACCTAGTACATAGGACATAAAATAAAAGTTAGAGAAACATCATGAGATGCTAGATCATATTTGAGTATTTGTAGAGACAAGGAATGCATTAGGTGTAAGAGATTAAAGTGTTTTTGACACACTTGTCATGTACAGTGGATTTTCTATCTTAGGTAAGATTTCTTTGAAATAAGCAACTTAAGAAAAACTTTCTCAAATACAGATTACTAAAAACACATCTTCTGGAATTAAGTATAATAGAAATATATTTTAAGGTGAATAATAATCCCTATAGATATGGGGGGAATCTTATAACTTATGTAAAAATGCTTGGTGCATGTTGGGTTTTTAAAAGACGTCACTTTTACCTAAAAAACAAACTAGAAATTTCAATAAAACAAACAATTTGCAGTGTAGCATTTTCGAGACATTTAAGTAAGTGATCATAAAAATCAAGTTTCTTATATAAATAGTTATATTAGCCAGGCAGTTGAATTTAAAGAAAAACTTTTTTTTATTGATGCACCTATTTATCTCTTCTGTTTACTATTAAATTCTAAAGCTAGTTTGATATTCTTTTCATGGTCTGTCTGCAATAACATTGTCAAACTCTTCATAAAATAACACTATGATTTGTAACCCTAGTTAGGATTTAGGTAATCTCATTATGTATTTTGGAAAGTCAAGGGGCTTCCTCTTAAGAATACAATTAGTACTATGCTGCTACTATAAGAAACATACCCACTGAGGATGAAAAAGGAGAGTTCTAGACTCATTTTCTCTTACTCATATAAACTTATTAGGGTTTACAATTAATTTGTGAAATTGTTCTACATCAACCTTAATTTCAAAGCTTCGTTTCTACCTCATCAGTAACTTCACACATCATCTCTGTTAACAAAGCAACTGGCTTTTTAAATGTGATGTCTCATAGTTCTTATGTACAATCCTAATCACATCATTGATTTTAGTAATCTTTCAGTAAGAGTGATTATTAATGCTGTCAAAAACAGAAGCTGGGATTCAATATTATTTTTTTTATAAACCTGTATAATTAGAGTAAGCCTAATAATGTGACTCTGGAGGCCTCTGGGTAATTAGTACTTTCCTATGGTTGAGTATTAATACGGTAAAGACACTGTCTTCACTTAAAATTCTACACACACTCCAAAATGCTTAGTTATACAAGCCACAGATGGTTAAATAAAAATGATAAAAAATGATAGAAATATTCACTCATCACAACACACAAGTAACTAGATTTTTAAAAGTTTTTCAGACTGCAAAAAGAACCATATAACATTTTATCTGATTGATTTTTCTTCTGTAATTTAACAGCCATCAGATGTATTTTGTCTATAAGGGAAAAAAGAAAACTAAGGCTATCACATTTTTACTAACTCAAGTGTGTCTTTAATACACTATGGAATTGAACAATGTTCTGAAAAGCAAAACAAAACAGGATAAAACAAATATGAAAAGGATAAAGACATTTTGGGAAATCAGATTTTTCAATATCCAAAGTAATGAAAGAAAAGTGTAAGATGAGGTAATGCATTTGGATTTAGAAGGAAAAAAGGCCATGATGTAATAAAGATTGTCATTCTTAATCAGATCTACTTATTTGATTCTGAAGGAAAGTGTGGAACAAACATAAATCCAATGGACTATTTACTTATCACTAATAGAGAAAACAGGAATGTTAGTATGTTCAATGTTCATCACTACCATACACCCATACTCAAGAAAAACACACACATATATATATTTGCAAGCAGTATCAAACACCATTGCCTAATTTAAAAATATTCTTGGACCTCTTATTGATCAATATCTCTTATAGGAAGGGTGAGAGTTAGCATCTGAACTGAAACAGTACTATTAGAAAATGATACAATGAGCATTAGGATGTATAATTCATGTTGCTTTCATTTGCTCAGACCATTGTAAAAATCCATAAATCATCTTCTTGTTCATGTATTGCTTAAGTGCAATTTGTCATTTTGCATTAGAGGGCTGCTTCAGCTCATCAGTGTTTTTAATTCACTGTCTAGAGTTTAACAAAATGCTGGCCCTGTCTGATCACTTGGAAAGACTCTGGAGCATGGAGCCACACCAGCATTAACTAGGTTAAACAAAATAGAGAACATTTCTATTTTGAATATCAAATAAAACTTCATGGAATATCCAGTATTCTCAGTCCCCCAAAACATGGTTGGGTTCAAGCCTTAGAACACAGTCACTGAAGAATTATCTGAAAGCTTACAATAGCACAGGCTACACTCACTCTTTAGAATAAAAGAGAACACAGTCTGTGGTGTTGGCTCCAAAGCTCTGCCTTCCCACCTCTTGTTAGGTTACACTGCTACAAACAAATCTATTGCATGGCTACCCTTTCAAAGATGCAATGCAGCCCAGGTCCTTTCCGTTTGCTCCCTGCACTCTCCTTGCTGGAAACGGCAAGTGCCCAGAACCATCTAGCTCAATCCCTGGACGAGCCTGGAGTTTGAAATACTCTTTATTGACAATTTTAATTTTTTGTCTTCCATTTAAAAAAAAAAAAAAAGTCTCCTCTCAAGGCTCTGGGCACACTGCAATAACAAGAGGATTTAGAAACAAATTGCTTTCAAGTCAAGTTAAGTCACTGCAAACACTCATTTATCCAAAGGCTGGTTCACAAACATGTTTCCCTCCCGCCTTTTCTAGAAAAGGGTAGGGAAGAAGGCAACCTGGTTACCTAGTTCCAGAGTTTGCAACTAGGAATGTAAAACAAATGTGCAGGATCTTAGCACCCCCCCCCCACACACACACACACACACACACACACACACACACACACACACACACACACTGCTGGGGCACTTAGAGCCAATGAAAGAGAGGAAGGTGACTTATCACTCTCATACACCAATAAGTTGATTTTGATAACCTCCCTCCAAATAATAACTACTTCCCCCTTCTGTTTTAGAATGGAATTTGTTTTGATCCAGATGGTTGGCCCTCCTGGAGGGGCCCCGGGGTTTGGGGGACTAGAGATTGATTCTCCCTTTTCCCGCCCAGTGATGGGGCGTCCAGGGACACAGCATTATATAAAACCATGCGCTTCAAAGGTCGTCAGCTCACCACTGAGGCTTTTTATATGCTCATGGCCTCACTAAATTCCGGGTCCACCAAAGAGAGTGAAAAAGAAAAAGGGAAGGGAAGGGAGATCTGCTTGATTGGCACAGCAAGGGGGTGAAGAAACCAGTTAACCCTTAAGAAGCGTTTTTCAAAAGGCGAATTGAAAGTGTTGTTTTGTTTGGTGGGTGGCAGGGCGGGGCTGTTGAATGGTTTGGGGTTTAGGAGGTAAAGAAAGCTATCCATGCCACTCTCTGAATCCTGGTCCCCAGCAAAATGCTCTTGAAATTGCCCTTCGCCAGAGGGAAGCGGGCGCCTCTTGCAGGAGACCCCGCGGGTTCCGATGGTACCTTGGAGAGAACAAGTCAGAGAGGCGAGACCTCTGCCAGGTCCCTGACCTGCGTGGCCCCCCGCGGTCACAGGCCTTTGTGACCCAAGAAATCCTGCAGAGCCCCCAACAGGCGAAGCCCCCAACAGGCGAGAGAGAGCTCCGAGCAAATTTCTCCGGCTTGCCCTATGCTCCTTTGGCCGCTAGGAGGCGCTTGTAACCCACGTTTGCAGTGAGAGAGAGTCCTGATTCAAACACATCTGCTACTATAAAAAAAAATAAAAAGCGGTTCCAGCGTTCCAGTGGATGTAGTGGTTATTCACAGGCAAATCTGACCATCTCTGCACAGCCTCCTCTCCACCTCAGGAAGCCCTGGGGCTCTCAGCGAACGCCCCAAGTCTGCTCAAACTTCACCTGCATGTTGCAAACAAACAAAAAACAAAACAAAAAACAAAAAACCCTTTTTCCCCAAATTCTGGATCTGCATTGTCATCCAGCCGCAGGGCGCTCACACGCAGACACGCACGCACACGCGCGCGCGCACACACACACGTGTTCCCACACGTACATAGGAAAACATGAGAACATTACCGTCATTTAAAATAAAATTAAAAAATGCTCCGGGATTCTGATGAGTCAGCTTGAAGAGCTCAGAGCCTGTCGTTTCCATCCCGCAGTTGGAAAGCAAACGAATGGGTGGGGGGGGGGGGGGGGTGAAAGTGCAGACTGCAATGCCACATTCGCATTCAGATAAACTATCACCTCCTTTCCATGGATCCACAGGTCCCTTCTCAGTGGCGGGACGTGACGCTCGCATCATTGCAACTGCAGCGGTTTGCACTTGGCTTCGGCCAGTCATCAATTTACTGCAGCTGGAAAGGGATTAGCCATGTTTGCTGGCATCCTTCCCTTCCAACCGCTCAAAGGCAGGACCAACACCGCCACAGAGCTGGTGGGGGGAGGGGGCCGGGGGGGGGGGGCAGACAGGGCAGCAGGCTCGCACTCGCGGGACCGGTAGGGGCATGGGCTCAACCTGCAATCCAGTCCGCGGACAATCGCCGTCCTTAGTCCTTCGTCCCCTGCCAGGCGGGAAAGGCAACAGCATAGCTCGAGGTTCGGAGGGAAACGAACCTCCTTTTCTCGCAGGTCGCGGCGGTGTTGCTCTAGGGTCATTCATGGCGAGGAAGCCCCCAGGGACCCTCTGTCTTGTGGTTTTTGAAGGAAATTGAACTGGGGCTGCTTTCGTGAATCCACAACCCGCTGAACAGAGAACTGTGCGTGTGTGTGTGTGTGTGTGTGTGTGTGTGTGTGTGTTATGTTGGGGAATCGGCATGCCACCCTCTCTCGGGCAGGGATGAGTGCGCGCTGGATGTGAACTTCACAGGAGCTGGGCGTGTGGACGCTGCTGGGCCCCGCTCCCGGCAGTGGGCACTCGGAGATGCCAAGCGCCTCCTGCGGGACCCGGAGTGGGGGCGGGGGTCCTCTGGGACCCACACCGAGCTGTGGCGCCCTGGCTCAGGGAGGGTGGCTGAGAGCTCCCGCAATGTGCCAGCGCCGCCGGAACCCGCAAAGCACACACACACACACACACACACACAAGCGCTCTCTCTCTCTCACACACACACACACACACACACAAGCGCTCTCTCTCTCTCTCACACACACACACACACACACACACACACAAGCTCTCTCTCTCTCTCTCTCTCTCACACACACACACACACACACAAGCGCTCTCTCTCTCTCACACACACACACACACACACACAAGCGCTCTCTCTCTCACACACACACACACAAGCGCTCTCTCTCTCACACACACACACACAAGCGCTCTCTCTCTCTCTCTCACACACACACACACACACACAAGCGCTCTCTCTCTCTCTCTCTCTCTCTCTCTCTCACACACACACACACACACACACACACACACACACAAAGCCCCGCGTTTTCACCGGGTCCACCTCCCCCCCGCCCCCCACTCCCAAGTTCCCAGCCGCCCCGCTATCCCCATGCAGCGAGCGTGCAAGCATCGCCGGGCACAGAACGGGCGCCGGGTCTAGCCCCGGGGCCGGGGATGGGGCCGGGGATGGGGTCGGGTGGGGGGGGGAGTGGGGGGAGGAGGCGGGGGAATGTTGGATGGTCAGAAATAAAGCGGAAAACACACAGCCTGTGCGCGCCGCCGCCGCGGAGCGCTCGGCGGGGAGAGGAGGCGCGGGCTCCCGCGGGCTCCTGGCAGCGCTCCCGGCGCTCGGCGCCCGCAGCCCGGAGGGGAGCGTTCGCTGGGCTGGAGGCAGGCAGGGCTCAGAGGAAACGAGCCCCTCAGCCCGTGCTCCAAGCGCTCCCAGCTCAACCCAGGTGCCCAGACGAATCCATCTGTGCAGTGAGAGTGTGCGGGTCTGCAAGGGAGACGGCGGGAGGCGAGTCTATAGAGGGTGCAGGCCCATCCGATCGGCCTGACCTCCTTGGGGTGGGACTCACCCCACGGAGGTCAGGCCGATCGGATGGACCTTGCACCCTCTATAGCCCCTGCAGACCCCGCGCTCCGTGTGACCCAGGCCACGTGAGATCCGGTGTCTACATGCCCTGCCCGCCTCTGCCTGAGCCCCTTTACTTAGGTAACCCCTGCCGATGGCTGGCCGCGCTCTGCAACTTTGCCCCGTCCTCGGGGATGCATTTCCACCACCAGCAGCCTGGAAAATACCTTCCAGGGAACAAGAATGTGAGCGTCATTGGAAACCCCGCTCCTGGGAGAGGATACCGCGGCCGCGGTTGCTATTATGGTTTCGCAGTTGCTGATGCAAACGGGGGAACCTCTCTATTCCCTCCCCGCGGCCTGCGGCTGGGGACGGGGAACTTTCCGCGGCAGAGTCCCCGGCGGCGCCTCGGGACCTGCGGGCCCGGCTCCCTCTCACACTCACACTCACCGCGCCCGCCCGCCCGGCCGCGGGCTCTGCCCCGTCCCGCCCCGCCCGGCTGCCGGGTGACGCGCCTACTTGACGGCCGGCGCAGCCAATCCGCGGGGGCGCGGGGGGTGGTGCTCCTCGGGGATTGGTTGGCAGAAGGAGGGCGCTGCGCAAAAACAGAGAAGCGCTGCGCTCCGAGCTCAGAAACTGCCAGCGGAGATCGCGGGCTCCGAGGCTGAGCCGGGAGGAGGGACAGGACTGGAAGGAAGAGAGACAGACGGCTTAGAGGGAGAGAGGCTTGGGAAGGCAGCAGCGGGAAAGAGACTGCTCATCACACCTACAGAGAGGCAAAGAGGCCGGCGGGAATGAGGACGGAGAGAGAGGAGACTGGGAAAGCCAAAAAATACAAATAGGTCGGAAGAAGAAGAAGAAGAAGAAGAAAAAGGAAAAAAAAAAAAAATGCCCAGAACAGCCATCCGGAGAAATGAAGAGAATGAAAGTTTCATGCTGCAGAGCCGTGAGATGCTTTTCCGGCACAGAATCCTCTCCCTGCTCTTGAGCCCTTTGGCATTTGCCCGCCGTTGACATTAAGAGGCATGTTCAGCGGTGCCGGCAGCATCTCCTCTTCCTTCTCCTCTTCATCCTCCTCCTCCTTCTCCTCCTTCTTTCCCTCCTCCTCCTTCTCCTCCCATCAGCAGGAAGACAAACCGAGGACAGTCTTGAAATATCGAAATTGCCTCCTTGGGATTTGCCAGCGTCGCGCTGCGCCAAGACGGTGGGAATAAAAGGACGCGGACTGTTGTATTATTATTTTATTAATCGGTCAGTGGGAAGATTACAGATGAGGCAAGGGGACGCCTGCCACTCTTCCTGCGCTAAGATTGAAAAATGAGGCTGGACTGGAGGAAGCCCTGACATGAAGCAAAAAGAATAAGATTTTTTTTTTTAAGGACAGAAAAGCCACAGGATCCCACACACACACACACACACACACACACACACACACGTACACAGAGAGAACACTTTTATTTGTATTTAATTTTTTTTCTTCTCGTGCTGGTGGGGGAGGCGATTGGCTGGCTGCGGGGAGCTGCTTCCTTTCCCTTTTGGAGATGGTTGTGCTATTCCTTTTTGCCTGGCTCTGGATGGTGCGGGGAGTCCTTTCCCAGCTTCACTACACGGTGCAGGAGGAGCAGGAGCATGGCACGTTCGTGGGCAACATCGCGGAAGACCTGGGCCTGGACATCACCAAACTTTCGGCTCGCAGGTTCCAGACGGTGCCCAACTCCCGGACCCCCTACCTGGACCTCAACCTGGAGACCGGGGTGCTGTACGTGAACGAGAAGATCGACCGAGAGCAGATCTGCAAGCAGAGCCCCTCCTGCGTGCTGCACCTGGAGGTGTTCCTGGAGAACCCGCTGGAGCTGTTCCGGGTGGAGATCGAGGTGCTGGACATCAACGACAACCCCCCTTCCTTCCCGGAGCCCGACCTCACGGTGGAGATCTCCGAGAGCGCCACGCCGGGCACCCGCTTCCCCCTGGAGAGCGCCTTCGACCCGGACGTGGGCACCAACTCCCTGCGCGACTACCAGATCACCCCCAACAGCTACTTCTCCCTGGACGTGCAGACCCAGGGCGATGGCACCCGCTTCGCCGAGCTGGTGCTGGAGAAGCCGCTGGACCGGGAGCAGCAGGCGGTGCACCGCTACGTGCTGACCGCGGTGGACGGGGGAGGAGGGGGAGGAGAAGGGGGAGAAGGGGGAGGAGGAGGCGGCGGCGCAGGAGGAGGAGGAGGAGGAGGCGGAGGGGGCTTGCCCCCCCAGCAGCAGCGCACCGGCACGGCCCTCCTCACCATCCGAGTCCTGGACTCCAACGACAACGTGCCCGCCTTCGACCAGCCCGTCTACACCGTGTCCCTGCCCGAGAACTCGCCCCCGGGCACCCTGGTGATCCAGCTGAACGCCACGGACCCGGACGAGGGCCCGAACGGCGAGGTGGTGTACTCGTTCAGCAGCCACCTGTCGCCGCGGGCGCGGGAGCTGTTCGCGCTGGCGCCGCGCACGGGCCGCCTGGAGGTGAGCGGGGAGCTGGACTACGAGGAGAGCGCGGCGCACCAGGTGTACGTGCAGGCCAAGGACCTGGGCCCCAACGCCGTGCCGGCGCACTGCAAGGTGCTGGTGCGGGTGCTGGACGCCAACGACAACGCGCCCGAGATCAGCTTCAGCACGGTGAAGGAGGCGGTGAGCGAGGCGGCGGCGCCCGGCACGGTGGTGGCCCTGTTCAGCGTGGCCGACCGCGACTCAGAGCAGAACGGGCAGGTGCAGTGCGAGCTGCTGGGCGACGTGCCCTTCCGCCTCAAGTCGTCCTTCAAGAACTACTACACCATCGTCACCGAGGCCCCGCTGGACCGCGAGGCCGGAGACTCCTACACCCTCACCGTGGTGGCCCGGGACCACGGCGAGCCTCCGCTCGCCACCAGCAAGTCCATCCAGGTGCGGGTGTCGGACGTGAACGATAACGCGCCCCGGTTCGCCCAGCCCGTCTACGACGTGGCCGTGACCGAGAACAACGTGCCGGGCGCCTACATCTACGCCGTGAGCGCCACGGACCGCGACGAGGGCGCCAACGCGCGGCTCGCCTACGCCATCCTCGAGTGCCAGATCCAGGGCATGAGCGTCTTCACCTACGTGAGCATCAACGCCGAGAACGGCTACCTCTACGCCCTGCGCTCCTTCGACTACGAGCAGCTCAAGGACTTCAGCTTCCAGGTGGAGGCGCGGGACGCGGGCAGCCCCGAGGCGCTGGCGGGCAACGCCACGGTGCACATCGTGGTGCTGGACCAGAACGACAACGCGCCCTCCATCGTGGCGCCCCTGCCCGGCCGCAACGGGACCCCGGCCCGCGAGGCGCTGCCCCGCTCGGCCGAGCCGGGCTACCTGCTCACCCGCGTGGCCGCCGTGGACGCGGACGACGGCGAGAACGCGCGCCTCACCTACAGCCTCGTGCGGGGCAACGAGGCCAACCTGTTCCGCATGGACTGGCGCACCGGGGAGCTCCGCACGGCGCGCCGCGTGCCGGCCAAGCGCGACCCCCAGCGGCCCTACGAGCTGGTGATCGAGGTGCGCGACCACGGCCAGCCGCCCCTGTCGTCCACGGCCACGCTGCTGGTGCAGCTGGTGGACGGCGCCGCGGAGCCCCCGGGCGGGGGCGGGGGCGGGCCCGGGGGCCCCGGGGAGCACCAGCGCCCCCCCAACCGCTCCGGCGGCGCTGGAGGAGGAGGAGGAGGAGGCGGCGGGGAGACCTCGCTGGACCTCACCCTCATCCTCATCATAGCCCTGGGCTCCGTGTCCTTCATCTTCCTGCTGGCCATGATCGTGCTGGCCGTGCGCTGCCAGAAGGAGAAGAAGCTCAACATCTACACGTGCCTGGCCGCCGGCGACTGCTGCCTGTGCTGCTGCTGCTGCTGCGGCGGAGGCGGCGGCGGCGGCGGGCACGGGGGCTCCGCCTGCTGCGGCCGCCAGGCCCGGGCGCGCAAGAAGAAACTCAGCAAATCGGACATCATGCTGGTGCAGAGCTCCAACGTGGCCAGCAACCCCGCGCAGGTGCCCGTGGTGGAGGAGGCCGGGGGCTTCGGCGGCTCCCATCACCACAACCAGAATTACTGCTACCAGGTCTGCCTGACCCCGGAGTCCGCCAAGACCGACCTGATGTTCCTGAAGCCCTGCAGCCCCTCCCGGAGCACGGACACTGAGCACAACCCCTGCGGGGCCATCGTCACCGGCTACGCCGACCAGCAGCCCGACATCATCTCCAACGGGAGCATTTTGTCCAACGAGGTAAGGCTGAAGCGCAAGGACCACCATCTCTCATCTCCTCCATCCGAAAGCCTCCTCTAGCCTGGCCCCCCTGTTGTCTCTGGTGCACTGTGTATTTATTTTTTAGGCTATTAGCTTATTTGTATCTTTGTGGGGGGAGGGGGTTGACAAGGAGTGGGGGATCTCCCTCTCTTCCACCCCTCTGTGTGTAATCTAAACTCAGTGTTGTCCCTTATGTTTTTGCGCTCCACCCCCCTGCACAGTTTATTTTCACTTCCCACCCTTGGTGCCTTGCCTCCTTGGACTTTCTTTTTTCCCCTCTGGCATCTTTGCTTTAAAAATCCCCACCCCTTCTTCTCAGTCCTTTCCCTTCCCAGAAACCTGGGAATGAATGGGCAAGTGGGCGGGGACAGAGGGAAAAGGGGTGGAGGCACTTGCTGGCACTGGCAAAGGTCTCTCTCTCTCTCTCTCTCTCTTTTTTTTTCTCTCTGCGTCTGTCTCAGGCGTTAATAAAGTTCATTGTTTTGCCCTGTTTAATCGATGCTTTCAGTCGCGTGTAAAAGTAAGCTATAGATTGTCTTAACTCTGCACAGTTGTCTAAACTCGAATGCATGTCGTAGTGAACGAGTTATCAGATTCCTGTCCCCTGAACTCGGGTTGCAGAAAAGCCTTCAGTTCTGTCCTGGACAGCGTTTGCAGACGCTCTTGAAGCCCAAGGCCCACACAGTGTGAATTTGAATGAAGTTGCTTTTGGCACAAGCCCCTGTAAGCATAAACTAAACAGAAGGCTTAAACAATTGTTGTCTTAAACTATATCTTCTAGCTAATAATCACCTTCTTGCCACTGTTTTTGATAAATCACTGCTGTTGGCTTTCTTCACCAAAGGATGTGGCTTGTCAGTTCTGATTTATTCTTAAAAGATGGAGAAGTGGCAAAGTTGGAGGGAAGGAGGGGGGGGGGGAGAGGGAGAAGGGAGTTGATTTATTTAAAAGAAAGTTTGGCCAGAAGAGGTATATGGGTGTGGAGGTGGGAGGAGGATGCAGAGAGCCTTTGGAAGGGGAAAGATTTTGGCGGGAGGGAAAGCTATGAACTCCTTTCTTGACAGGTTATTTTATTTATTTGAGTCTTAGATATTATTAATTGACTTTCATGGATATTTGTACAGCTCATTTGTATCTTAAGCACATTTTGAAAATAAACAACAAAATAATTCCATAAAACATCCAAACTTTTGCTTATTGAGCGTGCTGTCTTTCTTGTGTCAACCAGTTTACACCTAAACACTTTTTTAGGCCATTGTAAGAAAGACTACAGAGCATAACTAGGTTGACTCTGTCCTAGATGATCATTTATGAGCCCCAGCTATGAGGTCATTTGCATTCTCTCCTTAAAAAGCACTCACACATTTAACCTGCATTTTTTTTTTTAAACCTTTACTGGAAATCTAGACTCAGGTGTCTTTTCATATCTCCGTGCCCTTTCCCAGCAATTGGGCTGAGATCTTAGGACAGCATAGAAATTCATAAAAATGTACACAATTACTTAAGCTGGAATTAGTTTCTAACCTCAAAAGCAGACTATTAGTTAACCCTTAGCATTCAAAGGCTCTTGATTTATTTATTTTTTTTCTAGACTAAACATCAGAGAGCAGAGCTCAGCTATCTAGTTGACAGACCTCGCCGAGTTAACAGGTATGGACTCATATTTTACTTCCTAGCTATGTGTGTGGACAATCTACTACCTATTGCAAGCAAGAATTAGGTATATTACTCAATAATATAATATAAAACATATAAAGTATTTCCAATTCAGGCAGGACATAAATGCTAATTAAGTTGGGTTTCCTACTTAATACATTAAAATATGGGTATCTTATTATATACAAGGTTCTAAATATTTTTGGATAGTTTGTCAGTTTTCACCCCTACACTGTTTCTGATGGTCTCCCTAACGGTTCCAGGTGTATATGCACACCTGCTGTATAAAATGATATAAACATATGCTTAGCCCCAATCATAGAATTTCTATTGCCTAAGCTTTCCATGCCTTCCAGGGCTCAAACTGACTGCTGATGCTCAATTTTAAAGAGTTAGGGTTCGGCTTATGAAAACAAGCTTTATGCAGAAATATAGCCAACTCAGAGGTCTCTGAATCTGCAGCGCCATCGGCGGCCATGTGGTGGCAGAAGAATGTTTTGTGTGTCACTTCACCTTTTTTTTATTCTAATTTCACATTTTTGTACTTCTAGTTCTGCATTCCAGGAAGCCGACATAGTAAGCTCTAAGGACAGTGGTCATGGAGACAGTGAACAGGGAGATAGTGATCACGATGCCACCAACCGTGGCCAGTCAGCTGGTAAGTGTGATCCAAAGAGCAATCTAAATGCTGGCTTTTAGAGTTTAAAAAAAAAAAAATCTAGAAAAGATGATGTCCTAGGTAATTATCTTTTCCTTTTTGTAAATTTAATGTTGCTACCTCTAGGGAAAAGGACTGTGTCATCCTATGTCGATAAATATATACTCAAAGAGGATTATAAAAACCCAGTGTTCCTTTGGAGAGTTGACGTTAGAAATGCATTGTGGGATATATTATTGTAGAATTTGAACTATTTCTTCCTTGTGTAATGTGCTTTAATGAAATTATAATGCATGCAAAAAGCCATGGATCTCTCACCCGGGCCAGTCCCCAGCCTTCAGTCAATTAAGATATTGTTAGACCTGTTTGTGGATGAGGTAAGTGAAGATGGATGAAATTGATTGACCTGTACAAGGTCACGAGAGGCTGAGTGGATAACCGGGGCTAGAACCCACAGATCTCGCCATACAGTGCATTTTGCATGCCACCACGTAGTGAATGTGGGAACAGATGGTGATTAAAAGACAAATAGGTTTGAAAGCAGGATTTCCAACCCTGGATTCTTAGGCTTCAGAGCATTAGCAAACATTTGATAGTGTGTATTCCCTGAAGTGTGTTAGGTTTCCTTGTATTTTCAACAGGGTCCATGACCTGTCAAAATGTTGGACGCCGTATATAGTTATACGTGGGCTTAATGGTAGTCACTGATATGGTCGCCATGGGCTACATCTGTTTTATTTTATTTTGCTTCATCTATTTTGCTTTAGTTTTTCCACGTGAATTTATTCTAGAAATTTTATAGCACCCTGATAACTCTACTATTTCATAAAGGAAACACTTAAGAGAAATACAATGTGTACCACAACCTAATGAAAATAACCTCATAACGTTTGGATTTCCTTTCCCTTTCATTTGCACTTCAACTAAAAGGGTGCTTGTTAATTTTGCTTTCTCTTACTTTTTTATTTTCTGATCAAGTTTTGTGTTTATCTGACACGTAAGAAAATGGAAAGTCAACTTTTGTAACTTCTAACAATGTCCATCCTTGGAGACCGTGCCTGGGTGCAACTTCTTTGGCTTGCGATTTGAGCTTTATTTTGATTAATGGTGTAAGCATGGAGTGATAGGGTCCTCGTCTTCAAGGCAGCCTTGGTCCTCGAGAGCACCCATTCCTCAACGCACTCGGTGCCCCTCTGAATGGGGCTGAGGCAGCGGGTCAGAGGGCTGGACACGCCCCATGGTCGCCTGGCAGCTCTGGCCTCTGCCAGCCAGAGACTGGGCTAATGTGTGCTGTGTCTGAGGCTGCCTCAGGCTTGGGAAACACAGGCGGGAGGAGGTGGGAAAAGGCTGCTCAAGGGTCTCTTTATTTGGCTGCAAGTCATTAATATGCAGACCTAATGAGACTTGAGAACTGCCAAGAATTCCCGGAGGTCCCTGCCCCTTGCAGGCCTTCACGCTAAGTGAACAGAGCATCTATTTAGTGTCTGGGAACCTGACAACAAACCAGATCTTGCCAGAAGTTTATATTGGAGTACAAAGTTCCCTTTCATTTTTAGCCTATATGTGGCATATGATTTATTGTTATCTTTAAGAAGCTGTACATTTAGAATCGTGCATTCCTATTCTTCCTTCGGAGTGTCTGACTTTAACAGTCAGCCTTTTAAAACTTTTAAAACAAAATCTTCAGCATGAAAAACTGAGTATCTGCTGAATGCTCCCTGGGGTGCATTTTATACCTTTCCAACTCTTTTGTTTTGTTTTTGTTGTTGTTTTTGTTTTGTTCCTTTTTTTCCCCCTGTGGCTCTCCAATCTCAATAAACATTTCAATTAGTTTAGTCCCTTAGACATAATGAGCTGTAATCACCTAACCAAAGAAAGAGAAATGAATAAACACCTGCAAAAAGCACTGAATTTGGAAGGTGGACGGGAATATATTCCTGCCCATGCAACTTCCAGTAGCTGTTTTATTTCACAGGCACTCAGTGTTGCCATTTTGGGATGTGTCTTCCCACTGTTTGAGATGTCAAAGCATGAAAATGAAAATGAAAATGAAAATACTTAACTGTGTTCTGAAAAACACTTTTTAAAAGTAAGGCAGTTTTTCTTTTTCTTTATCAAAATGGCCACCCCCCCCCCCATCCTTATGTTTTTAAACATGTAAAAGTAGCACAGAATCTACAATCTGTATGTGTCATTAACAGTTTATAGGGCAGCCACTACCTACTGGGCACAAGAATAGCTGTTTCAGAATTGGAACTACACACTTTTATTAAGAAGCAATCACACCTTTGTGTGATGAATTGCAGTCCATTTTAATATGTCTCATTTCATTGTTAAGAATGATTTTGAATGTTTTCCTTTTAAGTATACAATCCTAAGTGCAGAGAATTAGAATGCATTTACTTAACGCTTTTTTCCCAGTCAAACTGATGTTGTGTATTATAAACCCACATAAAAAAAAGGCTAAAATATTTTCTATAAGTTGAGCCCATTTCAGTATATCCATTTCATTTCATTGAAAAGCCAGGTATTATGCTGTAATATTTAGGAAACATTCAAAGCACATGCATTTTCAGGTTTCGGATATTAACACATTTCGTACTAATAAGCAAATCTCACTCAGCTGGATTTTAAGGGGGAAGAGGTTAGATTAGCAAGGGAAAATAACTCTGGAAAGATACAGAAATCTGAATTTTCTCCTTTAGTTTGCACTGCATTCCATACTCCATTTCATACACTTTTTGGCTTCACCTATTTAAACTTCCTAACTTCTTCTTTATTCTCACGTTCTTTTTCTATGTTAACATTGCTTTATATGCACTTATTTAAATATGCCTTCTATTTATTCTCCTATGAATAGTTTTCCTTTTTTATGTCCTCTTTCTAAGCCATTTGAAGTCACAATCTTGTTCATAGAAGGGCTTTAAATACGGAGGCAGCTGCACAGAGAACCACATAAGCTTTTGCAGCTTTCCACTGCACTTGGATCCCTGTATAAAACTGCTCGGATTGACCACTGCTCTGTGGAACTATTTTTTTTCCCCCCTATAGCCTTATCAAGGTGCTTTCCATGTCTTTTTTCGGTGCACTATTGATGTATTGGTCAGATATGGCAAAAGTCCAAGGAGATGTGGTAAATGCATGCAGAAATCATCACAAGAAGCAAAACTGATTAATCACAGCTGAACTAGCCAAAGGAAGTCAAGGTGGATTTTAAAATAAATATATTTTCAATGTTGTTCATTTTATAGTTAGATTAAAAGATAGGCTTTTTTTTTTCTCTCCTCATTTATACTAGTAGTACAACATTTTTTGTTGTATATCCTCAAACATTTTAATATTATTAGGGATACAATTAAGTTGTAAGAAGTTGCTTTTGAATTTAAAATTCAATGTGCATAATACTAGAATTAACTTCTGAAAAAAAATATATTGAAGAGGAGAACCCTAATAAGTGATTCTGTTCTTGTTACTTGTTATGGTTTATCTCAAAATGTCAAATGGTTCTTAATTTTTTCAGTTATGAGGGAACTTAGCATCTAAATGTATTTATTTCTTAACTAATTATTATGAGATTGGTATATAATACATGGTCAAATTTTGGCTATAAATTTTTAAAAAATGATTTGAATTATCATTATAAACTAGTAAATAAATTATATCATGAACTGTATTAACATTAATAAGAGAATACTTGAATTACCATGAATGTAAATTTCCCTTTCCAAAAATTCCAGAATTTAGAGACTGGCAAAATTTGTGGCTTTATAAGTAAATTGAATTACACCATTGTTTGCAAAAACTCACTAAGGTTTGTAGTGAAAGTCTGAGCTACAAAGATTTGTAATTAGAAAAATACATGACAAAATATGGAGAGAAAATGAAAAAAAAATAAACATTTTGAAAAATAGGTAGAGAAAAATTATGATAGACATGTTTTGAATTTTATGTTTGAATTATATTGATAAATATCTGCCTCCAAACCACATTATCCTAAAAATTATAACAATTTTTTATGGTCATAATTAAAAATCTCTTAGTTTCCAGTATTATGTGGTCAAAGGAAGACTAGAAATTTTCTAAAAAAAATTAAGTATGATTTTCTTTAAAATTAACTTATCATGTTTGAAATAATAAACTTTTTCTATGAAGGTTTGGTGCATGAGAAATGTACACATAGTTTTGTATTATTACATTCATCAGGAAGCTGTACAAGTTAAATACAAATCTAAAATCTTTGAAATTATAATTTGTTTTCAGTGATAGTAGCACTGTCTCCAACTATAAGGGACAAATTACTTGCCAGTTATAAAAGACATATTTTAAAATTTGTCTAAATATATCTGTGCATAACAGGCAGTCTATCACATCAGCTGTTAGGCCTTGTAGAACAGATTATTTCTGAGAAGTGAAGAAAATAAATAAGTAGAAGAAAAATTGCAAGGGAAAAAAAGACATAAATATATGTATGGAAAGAGATTTCTTAGAAACTACCATAAATTCAAAACTGAGGCTTATTCTGCACTTTTCTGCAATACAAGTCCTATAGGTACTACAGTAATGGCATTTGAATGAGGACAAAAACAAAAAAAAATCAAGTTAAATTTACTTTCCCTTGGGACTTCGATTTGAGCCATTAAAAATTTCCCCAGGCAATGTGAATGTCACTATGTCATTTTACCCTGTCACATGGTAAACACCTGGCATTCCTTGCATCATATTGTCATTTATCACAACAAAACTTAAATATACCTCTGCCTACTTGGCCATTAAAATAATATTTAATATAGCTAGTGGTAAATAAAAAAATATAAAATAATGTTAGTCTTTCAATGGCTCCCTAAGATGAGGACTGGTTATGAGGAAATTTTGCTTCTCAAACTATATATATAAAAAAGAAAAAAATTCATTTTCAATAAATATTTTATTATTTTTAATTTATTGATGTACTATTTGTGTTATTAAAATTATGACATTTTTCTTATAATGTGTACACTTTATATATTCTTCCAGTTTTAATTATATTCTACCAGTTTTAATTATGATATAAAACTGGTAGAATATATTCATGCATAGTTTGTGACACCTTGTCTTTCCTTCTAGTTATAAAAAGCTATGTGTTATTACTATAGTAGTTCTACTTGAAAGGATTAGTTCACAAATTTCTCAAGAACATTATCTACAATTTGTGTTTTTTTTCCCCTTCAGTCAAGTAAGATTCTTCCAACAAAAAAACTTTATCTTATTCCACCACTGTTCTTTTTATGCTTATGTTGTATTATCTGTACAGGTTCTCAACTCATGGAAACTTATTATATCATCTTAGAGACTTTTAACTACCTTCTAATAGTTAAAAGAGGCAGAACAGCATACACTTCAAGAGAACAAAATGGGCACAGTGGAGTATAAACTACCCGTAAAAACAAATTCTACTGAAGAACCTCCTAATATCATCATCTGCATAGTGATGTTGAGAGACCAGTTTATTCAAATTCCTCTGTGTAAGATTATTATATGCATAATTATAGGAATACTTGGGTCCAGGCTTCAAAATAAGTGAAAGATTATTAATAGTCTCATCATATATTTAAAACGGTATTTTCAGTCATGTGATGAAAATTTGTATTAATTCTAAATTTTGGTATCCAACTTGATCAGGATCTGATAATACAATTCTATCTTAATATTTGAATAATTTTATCAACTTCCAATTCCATATAACTTGAATTTATTTTTAAAAATAAATAATTTCTGCTAATAATATAATAATTTTAGTCTTAATGGTAGTTCCATCTATTATAAATAAAGTGCCCCCACCACCATGCACATTATTAATAGGGAGCATTTATAGTTTAGTGTGTCAATATACAAGTCTCTCTGGTTCTCTAGCTTCCACCTACTTGGTATTTCAATGCACCAGGGACATTTTTTTCCCCTCTTCTCTTTTTCTCTGTACATAGCTACTTGCAGAAATAGGATAAAAAAAAACTGACCTCTGATGTCTAGGGAAACACTGGCATGTCTTACATGTGGAACTTATCCTGGCTTCAGCTCACGTTTTTGTTCCTCAACAGTTGACTGATCGGTAATTTACTTGCAGGCTTATGCACAATAACTGTCAATGGGATGTTATAATTGAAGTTAGACTTTGCATTATGTTTAATTTAAATTTAAAAAGTCATTATAAAGTGAGATTCACACGTGATAAGAAGCTTGTTGTTATTTCCTTCAACATAGTTTATGTAATCAATTACTTATAATTCATAGATAACCTATAGGGTTAGTAATTTTAACTATTTATTCTCTTTATTTTATATATACAGATGTTAACATGTACATGCAGACAAGTAAATCAATCTGTGACAGAATGCCATCAGGAATTTAAAACCTAAAACTTGCTCAAGAACTTGAATCACTTATGATGTTTATGAAAGAAACTATCAAGTGTGTTCATTAAATACATATTACTCTGTTGGTTAAACAAACAAGAAAAGCCCCATGCAGACCAGGCATGCATTTGAGTTTCTTAAGTACAGACCAATTCTACTTTGGTTATCTCAAATTGGCCGTGTTTAAAGATATATTCAATAAATGTGTTACTATGTTTAGCAAAACATTAAAATGCTATCTTGGTTTATGACTTGCTTTTCTGCATTAGTGCTAATTATAAAACTGAATATCAAATAGTATTCCATAAGGCTCAAAATCATTATGCTTTATTTAAGAAACTGAATGAGATTTCTCAAGCCATAATCAGGTAGTATGTAATAGTCTTGTCAATCTATGGAGTACAAAGAAACTTGAAATTGAAATTTGAAATCTTGATACAGCAAATCCTCACTTAACATCATTGATATTTCTGTGAAGTGACTTATAATAAATCAGTTATAGCATAGGCCAATTGATTAGGGGGAAAAAAGGGTTACGTTCCTATGACATTTCATTGACATTACAATGAAATGATGAGACATTATCCGAGGATCTGTTATGTATTCTAGGATTAGTAAGCAAACAGTGTTGACAAGGACCAGTTTTTTCCAATATAGAACAAGTAATAAGGTACTTGTCAATAGTATCTGCAGTTGACTCCCATTGCACTTGGTTACCTTGGTTTCACTAATTACAGTCATTTGTCCTGAATTGCTCTACGCTGGTAAATGATAAGCGGTTTGTAGTAACATGGGCTACTGGAGTGTCATGGAGAATTACCTTTTAGGGAGTAATTTCCTGCGGACCTCAGGAAGCATGTTCTTGGCCGCTCATGAAATCTTATTTCATTCTTTTCATGTCCTGGTTTATCAATATGCATGCCGGTTTTCTGTTGAATTTCTCTCTTTTGTTTCATGTTCGGATTTCAAAATCTAAGTGTCAACCTTCGTGCTTTGCATATTTCCTTCCCCCCTCCCCATGTTACCTCTAAGAAAGAAATGTCAGATATTTATCATCATGAGAGATTGTGGGTTATGAAAACCGAACACAATTTTTTTTCTGTTATGCACGTCACCAGAGATTTTTTTTTTTTAAAGCATTCATTTTCTTTCTACTCACCATTTCCAAATCATTTTTTAAAAATTGAAACAAACAAAAAAAAATTTGGAGCCAGTGTATTTCCCCCAATACCATGAGTAGTTGAGAAACATCTGCTCCCGACACCTCTTTGCCAAAAGCCTTATCCTTCACAATGTAGTCCTAAGAGATGTGGGGCCGATGGTAGGTGGAGATGGGAAAACTGGGAGGACCAGACATCACTGACATCACTCTGGGTGCTGCTGCCTGGAACCTTCCAGGACTCAGCAGCGGGCCCCACTGGGGAATCCTACATCTGCTGTCTCTCTCTCTTCCCCTGCTCACAGGCATGGATCTCTTCTCCAACTGCACCGAGGAGTGCAAAGCCCTGGGCCACTCGGACAGGTGCTGGATGCCTTCCTTTGTCCCCTCGGATGGACGCCAGGCTGCCGACTACCGCAGCAACCTGCACGTGCCCGGCATGGACTCCGTCCCGGACACCGAGGTGTTCGAGGCCCCGGAGGCGCAGCCCGCGGCAGAGCGGTCCTTCTCCACCTTCGGCAAAGAGAAGACCCTGCACAGCACTCTGGAGAGGAAGGAGCTGGACGGACTGCTGTCCAGTACACGAGCGCCTTACAAACCACCGTATTTGAGTAAGTATTCTGTCAAAGGCTGTATCAAGTTGTTCCCTTTGAGGGAATAAAGCTCACCACGCCGTTCTGCTTAGTAACCACAGAGGCCAGGTGGTCCTCGTAAACAAGGCTAGCAATTACTCCAGGATGCAGGCAGCACTTTGCTATGGGAAATGGATGCTGGACAGGCAGGCAGGGTGCAGTGCTAGGACATGGCTGTTGACAGCAATCCAAGGCCACAGTTTTTAGGTTGTTGAAACATTTTTTTTTTTTTTTTCAAACGCTTCTTCGTATTTCCTTTGGATAGTCCTCTCTTGCTTACTTGGTTTCCATGCTGTGTGAGGGGCTTCATCAAGGTAGAAAGACATCTTCTTCGCCCTGGAGTCTCTGAGGGATCTCATTTCTTAAGGATGCCAGCATTAGTGCCTAATCACCCTTTACCACAGTAGCATCGGACACATCACCCCAAATTCAGAAACCAGTGCAGCCTTTCCTTTGACCATTCAGCATGGGTGACAAAGCAGTAGGTTGGTGTGGATTCAAGTCTGATTCGAACCAGAGGCACCGCGTGATGAGCACATATCAATATAGAGATATTCTTCATTTATTTAAATAATAGATTCTTCTAACCTTGAAACTTAGATAATTTCACTCATCTCTTTCAATTTTGGGACCATGTTCTCTCTAAGTGGTTAATTTTATACAGACACTTTGAAAAATAAAAATGCTTTGAGATTCTCTGCAATTTATTTCCTTTGAGAATCTTAGAAATGCAATTATACTATTTATTGTCTATCACATAGGAGTCTTTTAGTTAGTGGATAATTGCTACTGATAACAATATTTTGGTCAAACCAAATGAACTAATATTTCATGAGGATGCAGTTCATAACAAGTCAATCAAAAGATGATGTTTAGCTTGTATAGCAAAGCCATCATAAATGATGTCTGTTTTTATTTATGGTTAAAATAAAAATAAATGGATCCTGGAACCATAAGTTAAAAACATAAGATGAGATAGATTGCAGATGACTTTTATTACTTATGAAATGGGAGGAAAAAAGAAAAAGTACTTAAAGATAGAAGAACGCTTATGTTAGTCCTGATTAATATAAATGTGAAAGGCATGGATTGAATGCACCCAGGACCTGGCTACTATTCTGGCCATTGATAATAAGAATACACAAGTGTCATATAACTAAAGATCTGCCATTGAATACATGCATTGTGATGGCAACAATCAAATGTTGTTTAACGAAGGATCATGCTCAGCTTTTCAAATTATTTAGAGTTGCAATTACCCTAGAATGGTATAGCAATTTTGGATTTCAGAATCAAAGAACTGTGCCTCCTACAAATAATTGATATCTGTTTTGATTTATTTTTTATAGTTATAAAATACAAGGAAACACAAGTACTTAAGGAAAGTATTGAAACATCTAATCGAATAATGAAGGTGCAATTTGAATGCTAGCGTACTAAAGTTTGACTCACATACCGTGTTTCCCCAAAAATAAGACATCCTCCGAAAATAAGACCTAGCATATGGAAAGATAAGACATCCCCTGAAAATAAGACCTAGCGCAACTTTGGGAGAAAAAATTAATATAAGACACTGTCTTATTTTCGGGGAAACAGAGTATCTACACACACTAGTGATTGAAAGTAGCCTAAAATTAAATTTTAACAAAGGAGGACTATTACGCAGTCTTTTGCCCCTCAAACTGAATTCTGGATTTTAAATTTTGTTATCAAAGAACAAGCTTTTCCAAATTTTAAACAATGTATTCTCAATTTAAATTAATAATTCATACTATAGAGATACAGTATCAATGATTTCAACACAAAAGTCAAAGAGCATATGATTCATAGTAATTCAAATTTGTATTTCTAAATAAATACATGTATTTACTTTTGCTATATATCGATTGGTAAGTCTGCATCAAATATAGTGAAAAAAATAAATGCACCTTCTTTTATTCTTAATGAGTACAGATTTTGAAGTTTTATATTCAGACGTGAAAATTTAAGCATTTACAAATGTCTTTCTCCACTGACTAGTTTTTCTTTTTAATTTCAAGTACCACAGTAACAATTTTATTAATGCAAATGTTAATGCTACTTACATTTTAATGAAATTTTCTCTAATTCCTAAGAATCTAGTGTTTCTGTTTAGAAATCTGATTTTAGGGATTATGAAATATGTTAACTGTTATGTGTGTTGCTAGAATCAATGAAGTGTCTATTATATTATCAAGAAAATTGCATTTGTTTCCATATTATCCAAATATGTATTAGGATAAATTAGTTTTCAATAACAATTTATTTTTTTTCTGTTTAGCTAGCTCACATTATTCAAAATTTAGGGGATAGGATGAATTGTGACCTTGATGAAAAATAAGTAGAACAATAGTTATTTTGCTCTTACTTATATTGTCCTTAGTTCTTCATATAATTTTAATCATGTCTGAATACTTTTAAAACTTCTAGTGTTTCATGTCATCTTAGACTCACACAATTATCTTTAAAATTACATCATGGCTCTGATTTAATAGGCATAGTCAATTTTAACCTAATAATGCAAACTATAATCCAAAACCATTCCTGACCATTTTGCTCTCCAAAGTCACATGATAATGGTTGTTAAAAGATGTATCATTTATCATTGGTGATGGAAATACCCTGATCTTCTAAATTGAAAAGCACATCCCTTATCTAATTAAAGAAGCTAAAAATTGACACTAATCATTTGCCTTTAATCAGAATGTTTAAATAATTATTGAGGTAGCAGTTTTTTCTTTTGCTAAACTTGCATTTAGTTTTATGATGAAAATAATATACATTTTGATATTAAGAGCAGTAGCTGTATAATTAGTTAAAGCTCTAAAAAAAAGCTCAATGAGGCTACTGCTGTCATTTGTGAAATGATGACATGAAAATAGTGACATGCTTAATAATACAAATGAGATCATTTTCTATGTCTATACCTCTGATTGCTAAGGTTAATACTGAAAATGGCAGGAAACCAATTTCTACCCAAAAGTATGCATTAAAAATTGTATTTTGTGTTTATAACAGCATACCTAAACACAGTCATGTTTCCTTTTGTTTAAAGAAAAGGTTCATGAGAGTATACATGATGTATTTAATGAAAAAGAACCCCCCTTTTTTTTTTAACTAGGAGTAATTTTGAAAACACATCTCTTAGTACTTGCTTTTAGTCATGAGTGCTTTGTGAACATGCTCTTATTTTTGTTACAACGTTGGCATTTGCTAATACTCTGATAAGGATCAAAGGGACACACTCAAAAATTGAGAAAGGAAATTTAAACATGTAGAGTATATTTCTCATGAAATATAGTCGACACAGTGTTTAGATTTATCTTAAAATGTTAATGAACTTTAGTTTAACCTCACCTTAAATTTTTATTAGAGTAATAAAAATACTAAAATCTTACTTTAACTTTTGTTTTCAGAAGATATCTTTTTTATGAGCTGTCTCCTATATCACTTTATGATATTTCTTCTACTTGACTGTATGCTTTTTTTTTTTTTTACATCCTCAGCATTTTAAAAAAATTATATTGTTGAAAGTATTATAGAGTCTCCTTTTTTCCCCATTGACCCCCTAACCAGAACCCATGGTTAGACTCTTAGGTTTAAAAATATCCTATTTTTATGATGATGAATTGAAGGATTAGATTATAGTCATCTTTTTAAAAATAACTTAGTCTTTCAAATGACACAATAAGTTATACATAAGACAATCTGGATTGTCTCTGCAAATAAGAACAAAAATAATTTTAGAATATAATTGGTAAAGTTATTAATATAACTTAGAAAAAACAATAGTTTTTATACAACATCTTTAACATTGTTTTTCAATTATTCTTCCTTATAATTCTGGCTTCAGATTTTGATCAGATCTTATAAGACTTTTGTCAGTAAATAAACACGTCTTTCAGTAAATAATCAGCCTAAACAATACAGAACTAATGCTGTAAGTTTTAGAAAAATTGTTGATGTTTTTGGTCAATAAACATAGTCCCAAAGAAATGAATAATTAAAGACAATCATAAGATAAACAATCAAATAAATTTTATCTAAAATATATTTGTGAAAATCTTTCATTTATTAAAGTCATATAATAGATTATAAAGAATAAAGTGAGAAAAATATACATTGATATACTAATTTTTAAAATTCTAAATCCATGACATTTCCTGCCTTCAAAGCATACCACATTTAGACTAGTCCATGTGTGCCAAAATATCATGCTAGCTGCTTCCTGACCTCACTTTATTTTTGCCTACTTTTGAGCCTTTTTGAAATTTCAATGCTACTCATCCATATCATAGCATAAGAAAATATGTAGAAGTTCAAAACATTGCATTTAAAATATTGTTGACATTTTATTTAGACTTTGTTTTTAGTAAGCCTTCGATTGGGAAATCTACTTTGGGCATCTATGTTAATTCTAAAGAGCACTTGAAGTTTTTATTTGATTGAAATTGTAGAGCATGTTTTGTTTAGTCACATCTCTTCCGATCCCTTCATGACTTCAGGCTTCCTTCTGTACGTTTTCATGAATTCTTGAACTCAATAGTGTGACAAGAACATATGTAGAATTCAAAATAAAATGTCTTATTGATACACATTATCCTCATATTTACGTACTCTTTTGTAGGGTTTTTCTCTGAGATTTGTATATTCCTCTAATGTCATAAAGATAATTCGACTTTATCAAATATTGAAGTCCACAAATACGTATTTTTATACACAATCTTTTCAATATTTCTGTCTCATAGACTCATACATTACTAAATGGATGGACACCTTTTCTGGATTTTTGTCTTTTTTCCAGCAGATATGTTTATTTCTGTTCACTTTTTCTCCAAGATTTGCTACTCATTTTATAATTACCTGTTTCTGATATTTTTGTTCTCTCTTCTTTATAAGTATATATCTAGATTCATAAACAACTGTATTTCTCACTTTTTTAGTGTATCTCATTGTGACAAATCTTTGGTCTTTGAATAATACCAGTCTTTTGATTTTTCTATTGAATTCCTTTTCTCCTGAATTAGCAATTAATCTCACATAATCAAAATCATTTTCTCTCCTCACCTTTGTGAGCAAGAATAAATGATAACTAAAGATAAAAAAGTACCCAACTCCAATTTATATTCTCTACGTATCTACTGTATAATTTAATGATCCCTGAATTTTATGATATTTTACCTTTTTTGGAATAGTTCACCTATTCATATTTCATATAATTACTCCAGTTAACTGATTCAGCAGCTGACTGGAACCTCCCTAAAACTTTAGATAAATGAGATGTAATAATGTTACCTCATTTCTTATTCATTAGTTGTTGGTTAATGGTTTATCTCAACTAGTATGATTTAAAGTGAAAGCTATAAAAGTCTTTTCTAAGGTGCAAATGTGAAACAGAGAATTTTGCACTTCTGGCAATGTCTGTAGGCACATGTTTTACTTATTCAGACATCAGTGCTTTTGTGACATTAGTTCACTAAAAATTTGTGCCTTTGAGTAAGTTAGAACTAGTAGTAATCAATACTCTCTTGATGTATTGAGACTGATTACCCAGTTATATATATCATAAGTGCTGAATAATTATTTATGAGAAACGAATGAAGGATAAATAAATGAGTGCTTTTAAAGTGCCCAAAATTTACTTAATGCTGTCCTCATACTTCCCTTGACACAAACACTTTTTGATATGTCAAGGGATACTTTTTTCCCCTTCAAATTAAAACATGTTTTAAATTAGTTGTTTTTATCTCCAGCTAATAACTATTTTTTTTTTTGCAAGAAGTAGCATTTGAACGCATTCAAAATATTAAAATGCACCTAACTAGGGTATTTTGTAAAATATGAAGTTAATATGAAGTTTTTGAATACTTTGAGATTTTAAATTTCCTTTGATTTGTTCTAAGAACTTACTTTATATCTTAAGAAAGAGTTAAATTTGTTTTGTATTTCTTGACATTCTTAGAATTGTAACTAATCCCTTTTTTACAAAGTCTATGAGACAATCTTTTTTTTTTTTAACATATCTTATTTACCAGGAACGTTCATATTTTAGTTTCCATTTTTCATTAAACCAATAATTATATACTTCCCCCTGAATTAGTCACTTTTTTTTAATTTAATACCCATGCAGTTCATATTTACTTGTATATTCCTAGTTACATTATTGAGTTTTCATTGAGATACTTACAGTTCAATACACTATTGTACATTTTTTAAGGAAATATAGAGAAGACCATTGATAAAGGTAATTTATATCTTTATTCACTAGTTTACACTTACTGGTATGTGAGTCTTCATCTATTATTTAAAGCAGTTTATTTATGCATACTTTGCATATTTTTGAGTTAACATTTCACATATTAATTATATACCTCATTTTATATTACAGATCATTTTCATCCTCTTTCTTATTTTGCACATTGGAAATAACTTCATTTAAGCATTTGTCCATCATGTGAGCCTAACAAAGGAAGATTTAGCAATTTAATATAAGTAGAATTATTCACTGAAAAGGAATATTTACTTGGAAATTTTTCCTGCCTCATCAAACTGAAGATTTATGGGCCTAAATTCATTAAGTTATAAAGATATTGTAAATAGTCTGGAATATAAAGATTTAATTGCTTATAAATATCATTAAACATCATTTAATACTCATTGTGCCAGACTTTTTTTGGATGAGTATGCGTCTTCTGAAATTACTTTAATATTGAATAGAAATTAGATGGTGTCATTTAGACAAGATAGCTTGAAAACTGCTTTGGTCTTCGAGGTTCAAGATTGAATAATACTACTGAATAAAGATTTACCAAGCATAATGAGTCAATTAAATGTTTCCCAAAGTATAATAAAAACCAAGGTAGTTTTATATGAATATCCAATAAGAACCTCTAATTGGTGATCCCTAATTATCTACATCAGTTTACATGGGGAGAATAGAGGAGATTTGAAAGAAAAAAAATCCCCAAATGTAATTACATACAAATGGATAAAGATAAAAGCAAATGGTAAAGTAGAAATTTTGTGAATAAAAATAGGAAGTTTGTTTCTGATCCCTATAATTGGTACGTTACATTTGACATTATAACACTTGATATTTATATATTATGCCTAGACGCATAACTGTATGTTTTGTTCTAGAAATACATTTTTTAACTCTAAGAATTGAAAAGATTATATATGAACTTTATTTTAATAAAATTTCTATAATCTGTACAACAGACTTTTCTAAATTACCAATGACGTCCTTTTTGTCATTGAGTTCAACAAGTGTTTATAAAAGTTTTCTGCGTTCTATTTTGGATTCCATCATATGGACACATTTGCACATATTTGCACCATGTATAAAGGCATTATGTTTTTAATTTAATTACATCTATTCCTTACCAGAGAAAGTTGATTATGTATACCACAAGAGTTAGTTTATTTAACTAATAGCTATTTCATTATCTGAATCTGTTAACATGACAATATGGTGCTTGATAATAAACAGATAAGAAATAGAGTTTTAGTCTGTTCCTTTAATATTTAAGGTACTGGTTCTATTTTTGAGGAACCATTAACAATGCATAGGTAGCAAATTAGGCATGACACTAGAAGAAATAGAGGCTCAGTTCCAGTGTTTATGTATTATGAGGAAGACATTATTTTTACTACTTATAAAAATGTTGCAATCACTAGGGCTTTTTTCTTCTTTTAATATTGGCATTAGCCAAAATTCTGTACTAGATCCCAATATTGTAGGTAATATTGTTGGATATACTATGGTATAGGTATACATACTGGAAATATGACTTCAATTTGTTATTAAATATTTCAAGTCTAATAACTATATTGCAGCTGAAAATTAGATAATGACTACATTATTTCATAAAAAACATATTTACAAATGTTTTTGTCAAAAATTTTATGCACATGTTTTAAAAAAGAAAAGACCTAAACATAGAAGTAATATATTAATCAAGTCAATATCAAACATATATTTCCTGGATTAAATTTTGAATCACCTCAATTAAAGAAATAGCCAAAGTTGAGGAGTTTCTCTTATCTTATTAAACATATCATTGGGTTTTGACACAAAGTGCAGCACATAATAGAAAGAAAATATTGGTTCAACAATGTCAACAGTAGATAAAATGCATATAATAGGTTGTTTTGATGATGTATACTTGATGATATTTGTAAGATAAAATATTTCACATGTAGGTTTAATAAAAATGGTGGTAGGAATAGATATGAGAGTAAATGTTACAGTTTGACCGTTGCTATTATTTTATTCTTTAAAAATGTGTAGAAAACTTGGAGTTTAAATTGGTATTAAGTTCTTGGCCTGGCCAGTGTGATTCACTTAGTTGGGCATGATTCCGGGCACGGAAAGATGAAAGGTGGCCAGCTGGATGCCCGGTCAGGGCACAGGTCCTGATTTCAGGCTCCATCCCCAGTCGGGAGTGTGCATGAGGCAGCGCTCACACTGACCTTTCTCCCTTTCTTTTCCTCTGTCTCTAAAAATGAATAACAATATTTTAAAAAATAAAAACCAAAATAAAATTAGCATAAAATTCTTGAGCCCCCCCCCACCAATTAACATGACGCCAGACCTAATCCCTTTGCAAGTCACAAATAGTGATATTTTAAAGGTTTATTTGCTACAGAATTAATTACTCAGCAGATGATTATATTGACATCATGAAATCTAGATATGTTTTGATATATTTTGAATTATCTCAACTTTTTTATTAGAACAATGACAATAGAGAACAATATTAGAATGATATTTAGTTCTGAATTATACTTTTTAAACAGTTTGAAAATAATTGAAAAATTTAAGGATGTACAAAACAAGAAGAGAAACTCCATTTTCTCCAGTTTAAACAATGATCAATTCTTTGCAAATTTGTTTCATCCAAATGTTAATACAACTCCCACTTCACTGAGATTTTAAAGTAAACTCAGAGATCCCACTGTTTAATTATTCATATTTCAGTATATGTTTATTAAAGATAAAGTTTATTTTTAGCATAACCACAATACTTTTCTTATTTTTTTCTATTCTTATTATTCACATTACCATAATTTTCTTATAAATAATATTTATATACTTACAGTTAAGTTGTTGATTCATGATTAAAATAAGGTTCATAGATAGCAACTAACTTTTAAACTTTTTATTAAAGATAATATTATGTAGAAAAATACAAAAGCATAGAAGCATAACTCAAGAAATTTTCACAATATGAGAATGCCTGAATAATCACTGACCAAAATATCACCTAAGCGCTATGTTCAGTTGCACAAACAGTACTAAGTATCTCATTAAGTCCAGAATTTCACCCCCTTCTACTTGGCTACTGCTACCCAAGCAATTACCACTATTCTAGCCTCTAACCAAAAATAGTTTTTTGTGTGGTTTTAAAATTTATATAATTTGACTAAATGAAATAGTGAGTATATTTGAGTCTCATTAAATTTTATTAGCCATTTATTCTCTCTAGTAATATAAGGAAGCAGTGAGCAGAGCCCATATGTACCAGCACATAAACTAAAGACACCTTAGTACAGATGAGTTCTCCTTGGATCTAATTTTTCTTATTATTTTTGCAGTTCTCAAGTCTAGTTTTTTAGAAGTGTTTGATAATTGTCTTTATATCTTTCTTACTGCTTGAAACAATATGATATTTAATGCTGTTTTATAGAAACAAATATTTCAATATGTTAACTTGAATACCAGATTATAACAAAAGAGTAGAAAAATTCAAATGTCTGTGTTTCACATTTCTTTCAGCCTAGATTAGAGGATTGTGAGAAATTGGAG
Organism: Pipistrellus kuhlii; assembly: GCF_014108245.1. NCBI lineage: Eukaryota > Metazoa > Chordata > Mammalia > Chiroptera > Vespertilionidae > Pipistrellus > Pipistrellus kuhlii. Next base: position 40,242,647 of record NW_023425584.1, read on the forward strand.
GTTCTGAGGCTTAAAAGAGACTGAATAAAGTAAAGAGATTAACATTTCGGAAAAGAGCTTATCTGAAGAGAGTTTAAAAGGATCGAGGCAGGGGAAATTGAGAAGAAAAGGGGGAGGGGACATAACAAATCTTAAGAGGTTAAACCAATACTACACAGGCAGATAATGATTCATCTGTCTTTATTGAGAGCAAAGAGGAAATGGATCTAGACTGCCTCCTGAGAGACTGAAAGTACGCATTATAGAAAATGTACCGCCCCCAGCACTGGGATTTGCTCCTGAGATGAGGAAACACTTCACTTGGAAGCATAATGTTACAAACCGGGGACGTACGCCTGTGCCCTGTGATGCGGAGGAATAGCACTCACCAGCCCTGTGATGTATTTCCCATAGGATGCTCTTCCCAACCCGGGCCTGATAACAGAGTGAGGCTTAATTTTACCGGAGGATGAAGGAAAGGCAATTAAGAAAGCCTGGTGGAATTTTTAAAAATAAATTAATTATTTTTAATAGTTTTCATTCAAACATTTTTTTGGTGTTAGTTTCAGGTGTACATCACAGCGGACAGACATTCATATGGGTTACAAATGATCCCTCCCATAACTTAAGAGCCCACTTGGCACCATACATAGTTGTTATATTAACTATATTCCCTATGCCATGGTTCACATCCTGCAAGCTTAATTTTGTAGCTAACAATTAGTATTTCTTAATCCCACCACCAAGAAAGCCTTGGTTTTTATATATTTCCTTTCCTTTATGTGCATGACTTATCTTTCCTACTTTGGAATTTTGAAGATTAAAAAATTTGGTTTCTTAAACCCTTATTCCCCTTCACACATTGAATTGCAGAGGATGATGAATGTCTAGGAACAAAAATGAAGAAATCATAGTTTTTGGAGAAACTTGGGGAACTGTGTAGAGTGCAAAAGCTGGGTATGAAATTGCCTTTTGCATGTATAAGTAACAGATTTTGTCTATTAAAAGCATAGATTACAACTTGGAGGTGTAAGACTTCTTATCCATGATAACATATATAAGAGAAAGACAGATGATTATAGATTTAAAAAGTGTAATTTTATATGTTAAGTATTGCTTCGTCCCTTTACTGTGTTGGCTTATTTCTTTTATAATAAGAATTTTCTACTTCTGTTATTATATAATCCTCTGTGGAATTTTGAGGAAAATTTTCGGTTTTTCTCAGATACTGTGAAATGGCTTACAATTAAGCAAAAATGAAATAGTCATCATTAATAATTCAAGGCCAATTTGCTTACTTTCCTTAAGCCTAAAAGTAATAGATGCTTTCTTAATTATTTTGGAGGATATAATAAGCAGGATATAGATGATTATTATGTTTTAGTTGAAATTTTGGAGAGTAAATTAAAATGTAATTAGTATTATTTTGGTAATGTGGAAGTTTAAATTAATCGTACAGCTAAAAATATAATGAAAGGGAAAATAATTTTTAGTTAAACATGAATGCTAAATTTAATAATAATAATATTCTACTACTGAGTGCCCATTTTATAGGCATGAGAAGATGAAATAAGACATAAACAGTTTCAAAAATACACAACTAGTGTTACAAAGTGAGAATTATTCTCATCATTCAAGGATCATGAAATAAGCCCTATGAATTTTAGGCTAGGCTACAGTAAATAATTTTAGAGTTAGATACATTAATTTTTTATTGTAAAATAAATATATCTAATTTTATGTAGGCAAAGGGGTTGTTTAGAATTAGACAACATATACATTCTAACTTTTTTGGACCTGAATTAAGCTAAGGGTTTGTCTAATTTATATTATGGAATGGTGTGGAAATAATTATTTCTCAAATTATAACAGCAAAATATTGTTTGTTTTTTTCTTTCTATTTTTTCAATTCTCAATTTACAATCAGGAATGAGGAAGCATATTTACATTCCATAAAAATCTATTATTCTCGTGCAGCATCTACAGTATTAATTTAGAAGTATATTTTAAAATGTTTAACTACAAATATCTTGTTTAGCTGACTCAAAAATATTGTTTATGATTGAAATTACTAGAAAAGATAATTTTTTAAAAATGCAGGTTTACATTAGAATTTTTTTTTTTTTTTTTTAGGAAATACCCTACATTGAAAATTTTAATTTTCATCTCTCACACTTAAACTTGACCTTGAGTTCTAGAACATAATCTTTGAGAACTTTTAAATTTATGTTCTTTTTTAATCTTTAAAAATTAATACATTTAAGTAACTTTCTAATTTCAGAGGGATATCAATAGGTTCTATTACTTGTATTACTAATGTTTATTGCAAAGCAGCGACATAGTAATTCAGAACTGAAAGAATTTTTTTAAATATTTTATTGATTTTTTTACAGAGAGGAAGAGAGAGAGATAAAGAACTAGAAACATTGATGAGAGAGAAACATCAATCAGCTGCCTCTTGCACACCCCCTACCGGGGATGTGCCTGCAACCAATGTACATGCCCTTGACCGGAATCGAACCTGGGGCCTTTCAGTCCGCAGACCGATGCTCTACCACTGAGCCAAACCGGTTTCGGCTGAAAGAAAGTTTTTAACCAGCTGCCTTCAGTGGTTAAAAACTACTGACAGTGTGATCCATGTTAAAGAATACTCACTGTTGAGCATGCACAGTGGTCTTCAGTGTTGTTTGCCCTGGAACTTGGGTATGTAATTGCTCTCCAGGCTCACTGTATAGGAAAATAATTATGGCTCATGAACATATCACAGACCGATGTGAAAATACAATCAACATCCCTCAGGAGCATCAAAATGCCTCTGAGAGATATCCACAAGGAAATGAGAAATACTGGTTGAGCATAAAAAGGGCATGCAACCAACTTCATTATTAGTGATCACCAATGGCCTCACTCACCCTCATTTAATCAATGGGTATTGTACTTCCTACACAGATGAAAATACTCATCAGGTCATTTCAGTGTAACTGCCCTCGTTGTCATAGAAACACGCAAAAGCATTTTTTAATTCTTAATATCCTCTGCCTCAAACCTCATGCAAACCACGAGCCCTCCTTTAAGGTAATTTTGAAAAATATGAATAAAACAACCGCAGGCATATGGCAGTACTAGTGAACAGTTTTCAACCCTCTTGCTGATGTACATGGAACACAACCTGCTTCTCTGTTGGATTGTGATGTCCTTAGTAAATACTTGAAAAACACTCTAGTCATTATTTTCAGGATATGTTCTCCTAAGCATCACTAATGGCACTTGTTTTGACCTAACGACAGCTTGGAACTTTTAGAAGAAAATATCATTTACTTTCACTTGGACTTGTAACCTACTACAGAATTACAGCAATGGGCTTCATAATGGCCCTCATGTCAGAGAAGTGATGCAGTGTAGTTAGGACCTCCGGTTATGGGCCAGTCTACCAGGGTTCAAATACCAATCCATTCAGTTACCTCGGTCATTTCTTTAACCATCCTGTAACTCATTTTCCTCATCTGCAACATACATCTTCAAAAGCTCATTGTGGAGATTAAATTATTTAATGTATTTAAGTTCGTGAGTATCTGGACCAAAGCAAGCACCCATTAAGTGTTCAAGGCAACCATACATTCAGTTAAAATTGGAACAATGACATCAGCCTGATACGGAGAAAATTTAAATTCTGGGCTAAAAGAGAACTAATCACGCTCTCTTTTACTCTCAGGGAGAAAGAAAAAAAAAAAAAAGACTCCAAATGTTCTTTTCAAAATATATCACTATTTTACATCTGCAGTATATATTCTTTCATATAATGCGTGTTTTAAAAGAACAGTATCCCGGGTCTACCTCTTCTTCCCCCTTTTTTATTATCAGTGAAACAAATGGAATAGACGCAATACAATCAAAGGTGTAATGCCTAGAAATATTGTTTTATTTGTTTTATGATGATGTTAGTCACAAAGCCTGTGACACGTTTTTAATTTTATGTTTTCATTATTTTACTTCTGCATTTACAATGAGTGATGATACTTGATTATGTACAATAAACGGTAAATGTAAGTTGATAAAAAATACTCTTTTTTGAAATAACAGGCTTTTATTTTAGTATAGGAAGCAGCACATTGTATGATGATTGAAAAAAAAGTTATTCTTCAGACTAACTAAAATGTTTAAAGTGATACAAATGGCCATATTTAATTTGATTTAATCTATATTTTTCCAATTGTCCTGGCCTATTAGTGGAAATTCTGGCCTTGGACGGGATCTTGTTACCTCAGAGTTCTGATATTCTTAACTGAGGGTCGCTGATGCCCTCAAATCATCACACAAAGTAAGTAAAAACAGTCTGTGAGTGTAGAAAATTGGGTCTCTCCATATTTTGTCAGTCTACCAAATATATATGTCTGCCATAAATCAGTATTTGAGCAGAAGCTCAGATATCTTCTTCCTTTTTCTTCAATAAAATTATATTATCTGGTAAGCATGATTGTCACAGTCAGCCTTATATTCATATTTTTGAACCATTGTCTTTCAAAGTCAGATAAAACTAGTAAATGACGTCAAAAGAGCCCATTTAAGAAATGCCTAAAAAAAACTGCCCAAATTTAACTTTCTGATACCGTTTATTCACTAGACTCTCTGTGCAATTCCCACGGTGTTTTGATTCTGCGTATCTTCTATATTCTGCCTTTTCATGTCAGTTTCTTCCAACTATGAAAGAAATTAAGTTTTAAAACAAACTTGTTGTTTTTGTATTTAACATATCTGTGAATAAAATTACACTTTCTTTTCGCCTTTTTTAGCTTTTCAAAAGGTATTTTTATTGAGGGCTTACCATGTCCCCAGCATATTCTTTACAGGTTCACATTCAATTTTCACAACAAATTTTTTTTTTTCAGGGAGTTATTGATATCTCCATTTTAGAAAAGAGAAAGCTAACTAAGGGAAGTTAGGATAAGTAGCCAGGAAATGATGAAATTGAAATATAAACCCATCTCTTATTCTTCTTCCCTGTCAGTCTGCCTATTGCAACTTAACTTTTAAAATGGAGATTATGTTATCTTATATTCTGCTATTTTAAATTAACACTATGCGATAGAATTATCATTTTTAAATTTTTAATTACTACTACGCTTACTGAGGTAATACTGGTCCATAAGATTATATAGATTTCAAGGGTACATATTGCATTGTGTGCCACCACCCAAAGTCAAGTCCTCTTTTGTCAACTGTATGAAGCATTTTCTCTGTTTATCAAAATATGCCAGTTTTCAATGATTCCATGTACTTTTAAGTTCTTCTATCCCATTCAATGAATAAGATATTTACTTTACTAGAATAAGATGTCTCTAGTTATCTTTAGGAAGGATCCATTAGAGGGCAATCAAGGTAGAATTTATAAAAGTCGACTTTGAAGCCAAAATCGGAACACGGCCACAGGGTTTTAAGTGGTGGAGAAGAAGGGCCCCTATGGGTACAGCATTGCCTGAACAGAATTGTGGAATTAGAGAGAAAATTAACATGGAGAGGTGAAGGTGCTAGGTTGCCAAATCTATAAGACAAATTTAAGAGGAATACTGGAACTTTATGTTTGAAAGTTATGTTTTGGATAGATTAAGACATGTTTTGAATAATAATACCAACAGTAAATAGTTGGTATTACCAAAAATTAAGAACTTGTTATGAATCTGGCAATATTTAAGAACTTTTCAGATACGAATCATTTAAACCTTACAATAATCAAACAAAATAGGTATTCTTACTGTCTAAATTTTACAGATTATAGAATTAAGAAAATAGATAACTTGCCCATGGCCTCATGACTAGTAAGGGAGAGCCAGGCTTTCATTTGAAGCCATCAGATTCTAGAGTAAGTAAGCATTTGTAACCAATCCACTACTTGAATCCCAGGCTAAACAAATTTGGGCACTATTCAGAAAGAAATCAGTAAGTATTAGTTGTATGGTGTTGTAATTTTGTTTTAGTTTTACTAGTATGGTATTTCAGTTGGCAAGCTTTGTGGTCATAAAGACCTGTGTACCCAATAAAACTGAAAGGGTTATTATTAAAGAAATTAAAAAAAAATATCTATAGTATTAAAAATCTAAGAATAGCAAAAAAAAAAAAAAAAGGTGAAGAAAGCAGTTATCAAGAATGGTTCTCAGATCTAGAGACTAGATGATTGGGAGAAGATTGTATTTTCAACACTATTACTATTACTTCTACTACCACCAGTACTACTACTATTATTACTACTAACAACAATAATAAAGTTTATGTGCTGAGAGGAAATTAGTTTTGAAAGGAAAAAATGTACTTTCTTTTTTAAATTAAGAACTTAATTTAAGTAAAAGGAGGTATGAAGATAACTGAAAATACTAGTAGATTGAGACAGATGATAGACAAATAGATGATAGATAGATGATAGATAGATAGATTGATAGATAGGTAGGTAGATAGATACATAGTAAAGATTATTCATTTTGAGATAGGAAAGTTTTGATCAAATATACCTGATCTAATCACTTAAAATATGTTATTTTGAATGCCATAATTAAAATCATCTATGTGTCTTAACCATTTCTGTGAGTTGCAGACCAGATGTTTCATAGGGTGAGATTTATTTGTATGTCTATCTATGAAAGAATTAAGAGGAAAACAATATTTTTTAAGTATAATATATTTTATTGATTTTTTACAGAGAGGAAGGGAGAGAGATAGAGAGCTAGAAATGTCGATGAGAGAGAAACATCAATCAGCTGCCTCTTGCACATCCCCCACCGGGGATGTGCCTGCAACCAAGGTACATGCCCTTGACCGGAATCTAATCTGGGACCTTTCAGTCCACAGACTGATGCTCTACCACTGAGCCAAACCAGTTTTGGCAGGAAAACAACATTTTATTGTTTTAAGGAGTTTCAGTTTCACACTTATACAATGAATTTAATATTAACTTATGATCGATATCTGCTTTATTTTTTCTTTGTTAAAATTTGTAGGGAAAATCGTTCTGTGTTTTTCTCTAGGTTTTTATTTTTGTTTTTAATGCTGTTGACACTCCCCAGGGCTTGAGATAATGGGATAGAATCACTCACTTCCCTGAGCAGCTCATTTTACCCATTTTTTTCCTTTCCTTTCACAATTATCTTTAGAATTGAATTATCAGCCACAAACACCCAGGCAATCATTTTGAGTGAAAAGGTTGTGTTAAATTTGGAAGCTTTAGGGTGTTGAAATGCAAACTATTTCCAGATATGTAAAGTATAAACCCTGGAACCACTCTGGGCTCTGTCAGAAGACCAACGTGCATTATCCCTTGTGTTCCCCAGTCTGGCTTAGCACCAAATCAGCAAAGACCCTACTCCTTTGGCACCAGGCTTTTCTGTCAAATAATTAGAGTATTTATTTGTATCTATAGATTCTTGACTTCATTATTCCCTTTAAAATTTTTGAGAGGAATTCTTAAAATTATGTGCCACCGTAATGTTTACATTTTTAAAAGTTTTGGTTCATTTTTTAATTTAAAATCTGCTTACAAGTTTTGCTCTATGTCATTCAGTAATTGTCAGCTCCTTGAAACACCCGTGTTCCAGGCCCTGGTACTTGGCCACATTCTATTCTCTCTGGGAATGCTCCTCACCACTCTGCTGGGCCCTCTCTCACTCATCATTCAAGGTTTTACCTTTTACTTTTGAGATCCTCCCCACACAAAGATAATATGCATTCTTCTGGTAACTTCTTTTAGATGTCTTTATACAGGATTGCTCTTTTATTATTTAAAAAAAAATTCTTTATTGATTAAGGTATCACATATTTGTTCTCACCCCCCCCCCCCCATTCCCATCCCAAACTCCTCCCCACACATGCCTCACCTCCCTGTTGTCCTTGACCACTGGTTAAGCTTATATGCATGCATGCAAGTCCTTTGATTGATCTCTCCCCCTTATCCTCACCCTCCCCTACCTTCCTTCTGAGGTTTGACAAGACTGTCAATGCTTCCCTGTCTCCAGGTCTGTTTTTGTTCATCAGTTTATGTTGTTGATTATTTCCCCTAGATGAGTGAGATCATGTGATACTAGAAATACGCAGGAGATTGCTGTTTTAAAGTATCTTGTAAAACAATTGTTTGCTTAGTGGACTGTTAAATCTTTTAGAGAGAATACCTGTGTATTCATTTTAGAGTCTCAAGTCCCAGAACACTGTCTGGATCAAAGTATACACCCATAAACGCTTATAGACAACATCGATGAATCAGTAAATGAAACATCCTGAAACTAAGGAAGCAAGTGCGTGTGTTTTTTTTTCCTTTTTGTAATATAAGCATATTTCTGACTTTTATAAACTAATATAATTATATCAATCTCTGAATGATACAACAAAACAAAGAACACCCAAAACCTAACCATCTCTACTCCTAACTTACTCCACACTGATCTCATAATTTCAACCTTTCATGATTTTTACGTTCTTTTTATTCTGACCTTGGCCTTAGTTCTTTTATTCTTCTAATTGATCACTTTTACTTTAACAAGTCCGTAAGCCTCCTATTTCACCATCACTGACTGCTAATTTTATTAATCAATGTCTTTTGAATTGTCTGTCATGTATAACTTACAAACATATATGTAAACATTAAGTATAAGGTAATCTTAACCATGAATATAAAAAAAATCACTGTAGATACTGATTATGGGCAGGAGGTTTTTGATAAGGGTAACTATGGCGAGAGGCAGTTTATCTGATTTTTCCTTTAGGTTTCTGGGCTTTTCACGTAACAGTTTTTAAGTAAAGGAGTTTTTTTACTCATCATGATTATCCAATATGTTATTTTCAATGTTTTTTCCCTTAGATATGTATATGTTTTTATGGCTTCATGGTACCTAATGAAATCTCATACTTTAAAAAAATAATGATACAAAATGTTTATTATTTTGGTGATAACTTTATGATAATATATGTAAGTGGGTTTATATTTTGTCATATTTTGATAATGAAATAGATATTTTATATATAAAAATACATTGCCAATACTATTTAACCAAAATCTTTTACTAGTCCCAACAAAGGTTGATTACTTAAAATTTTAACTTTTTCCTAGATTTATTATATTTTTCATAGATAGTTCATATCTAACATAACAAATATTCTTATTTTATTATATGATTAAATGTTTATAGTAATTAAGATGAACCCAATCAAAAACAAAGTTTAAAATTCTGGAATGTAATAAAAATATTTAAGGATCTAAATCTCGCCATTTAATTAGAACATAACTAAAGTAATTTTAAACCTTAACAAGCATGATATAATCTTATTTCAACAATTTAGCACTTTTTGATGGTTTTTAAAACTGAATTTGATTCACTGCCTATCCATGCTCAATCTCTAATTATCTGATGTTATATTAAATTGAAAAGTAAGAGGTTTCTAGGATATTACTAAAATTAATATATATATATATATATATATATTATATGGTTAGAGTTTAGGAAAAAATATATATATATGGTTAGAGTTTAGAATAAATAATTTAAAATTATGTTCACTATGCAAGAAGAGTGAACGTTTTATTTAGTATGTCATATTTATCTCACAAAATCAAATAGCTCACTCCAAACAAGGTTGACATTTTTAAAAATAATTTAAATAACAATTAAAATGTATTTGTGTATGATATTTAAGCAATAAGTCATCGAATATAAATTTATATTTTAGGCAATTTTATTTCTTTATCTCCTTTTGAATTCTGACATTTTATTTTAGAATATTTTTGGTAGAAATATGCATGACCTTTATTATAGGAACTATGGTGCTACAAAATAATTAGAAAATACGGTGCCACATTTTTCTAGAAATAGGTAGCATTTGCCTCAGGGTTGACTAGCCTGTCACCTATGGGGCTGCCTTGAGGTCAGGTGGCCAGTTTTAACAATATGGTACATGACACCTAACTATTGTATAGGGCATATGTATACTAACAAGTCAGTCCTTATTTACCTGAAATTCAAATGCAGCTGGCCATCCTGCTTTTTATCAGACAACCTTTCTGAGTTATTGCAGCCTGTATAGTCACGGTTTCTAACCTGCTATAGTGTGGGAGTGTTTTTCTCAAAACAGAAAACAGTGGTCAGCTTTTACTTCTCAGTGTGTCAGCATGTCAGCATCCACTGAGCCAGCGATTCCTGTTTTAAATCTGTTTGTTTTGACACATGAAGTGACTGTAGTACATTCGGGGAAATCAGATCAAGTATATGAAATAAACAGCCATACTTTTGCACACAGTTTCTAAGTTGTTTATGTTGCATGTTTTTTTTAATAAACATATAAATTATAAGTATTTTATTTAACAACCAAATAGATTTTCCATTTGTTTCCATGGCTTTATTACCTAAGCTTTTGTTTAAATTATTTTGAAATGTTATCCCTGTTTAAATAGGCTATTAGCAGTTAATAAATTTGATTCATGGCTATGTAGTTTTTAAATGAAGGTTTTACATATTTATTCTTGTTTTTTATCTTTCCATGACAGAATTCATGCTTGGTTTTCATACTAGTTAGTTAACTAGGAGTTGGTCTAATATTGCGATATGATGATGTCATTTGTTCCAAATAGATCTTTATATGCAACATTCCTATACTTATAAGAATAATCAATCCCATTCAGGAATCTTTCTTGCCTTCTGCTTTGAAAACTAATGTTACTTTCAACATTACAGGAAGTAAATAATTTGATCTCCTTATAATGTTGTTTTGAAGTAAAATACTTGAAATACAAGTATCTAAATGTCAGTAAATATTATCTGTTCCATAATTATCAAAGGAAAAAATAAAGACCAATTATAAGGAACAGATGGCTATCTTCTTAGAATCTTAAGATACTAACTTAAATAAAAGTATCTTTGTCATTATCAAAGTAACATATATTTACAATGAATTGTCTCCCAACAAAATTATAAGGGTACTCCTTTGCTATGTGAAATATATGATTTCAGTGGTTTTGGAACAAATCAGAGCTTAGTGGATTATGGTATAGAATCTCGGAAATTTTTTCTATGGCATTATAAATATCTAGAGCAATATATATTAAAGTTTCATTTCCTAAATATATGCCAAAGTAGGAGTGGAGCATCTACAAATTAATCCAGTCTCCAATTTTCATTTTAAGATACTAGGAGGCAAGGAGTTTATGTTTATCAAGGAAAACTTGGTATAGTGGCAAAAGTGTTCTAGAGAGGGCTACATCCAATTATTTATTTTTTCCCTTAGGGAAAAAAAATGTTAAGCTTCTAAAGCACAACCTAGAAATGTTTAGAATAGATCCCTTCAATATATAGAATTCTTTACAAGTGAAATATCATAACAGGTTTTGTAAACCAATAATTTAAGAGTTTAATATTTTTAGTGTTTAGGAAAGATATTGCCAATTCTTATGCCTCAATGGAAAAGTAATACACGATTACTGTGCCTTTGGAAATCTTACTCAAATCAATTCAGATAATGATAATCAAAATGTATTGTTTCATTAAAGGCATTGATACACTATCACTGGTTTTTGTGGTAGAGTTCAAAGCATTCTGAATTAACATAATTATTTAGAGAGAAATAATTTTAAACTGAACAAAATTGAGTTACTATAATTACACTATCCTGTTAAAAATATTGGTGGCAGTCTACATGGCCACAGTAATTCAGAGTAGATATTCCCTTTCGAACCAGTTGCAAATATCCCATTGCTTTTGTGAAAAGGTAGTTTTACAAACACACACACACACACACACACACACACACACACACACACACACACACACATAGAGAGATTTATAAGAACCTTTGGCTCTTCTCTTTAGAAGGAATTCCATGATGCTTCTGTCAGTTGTGATCTGCTTTTTCACAGGGAACAGAGAGCAGGTGTTTCTGACTTCTCCAAGGGGTAATGGGCTTAAACTCGTGCATGCCAGATTCGCCTTAGATGTAAAGAACGGTCCTGGTGTGAGGCTCATTAAAACGTGGACGAGCTCCGGAGTCCGTCACTGATCTCAGCCCTGATGTGTTTCACTGTAGTGGAGAGCCTCCGTTTGAAGGCCGTTCTTTCTTTCAGTTGCAGAAATAGATCATCTCACGAGCTTTATTTATTGCTTTAGCTTCTATAGTTTACACTGTCAAAAAGTATAAAGGCTCTTTTGCTTCCTGCTATGCAAGCATAGGAATATGAATATTCAAATTGTTAAATTGTCATCTCAGTATACTTTTCCAGGCTATTAAATAGGATATCAATATTAAAAATTGTACAATTGTTTTGCAACATACAGTATTTACAGAGTCATTCTCTTGTCATTCATCTGAATGCTTAAACGTTCCATAATTTAACATTATAGTTTACAAAGTGTTCTAGATATTATCAAAGGCATAAGAGGATTCCATAATATAAGGCAACACATGCATCATAAAACTTTCTTAAAAATTATATATAATGTTAGATGTATATGTAATATACACACTAAATATACACATAGATATGCTAAATTATAAGAAGGTATATATTTGAATATCTCTTTTCCACAAAGAATGATTTTTATCTGCAGTTCAGATAGTAAGATAAACATCTTAAATGTAGCGTTTATATGACTCACTTTGAGGAGTAAATGCAATGAATGAATAATCAGAGGTAAAAATGAATACTAACAGTCTCTTTCTTATTTCTTTGGATTTAACCAAAAAGAAAATCTTTCATCCACATCAAGTGACCAATTCCCCACATATGTTAATAGCTAGGGGGAATTGCATTTGTGAATTCTCCAAGTAGACTTTGTTAATTTGAAAACATATAGAATATATTAGAAAGCAGAGAGACTCAACATATTTGACCCACTCTTTGCAGCCTGAAATGCTTCAGCAAATGCAGTCATCGTAGCTAACACTGTAGAATAGCTGTCAGAGACATGAACTCTAAAATGTAATAACACTGATTTAAAAAAAATAATATTTGTGTGTTACTTGTCCATTATTAACTCATACAGTCCCAAAACAATAATGATTACTCAATATTCAAACTTACTCCTTAAAAACCTTGAAAGAAAATGTGTGTGAATATGACTTTAGTAATATTATCACATTTCATTTTCTCTAGTTTATCTGACAATACTTCATATTTGGCAAATCAGCTTCTGTAATGAAGAAAATCACCTTTCCCATTCTAATTTGTACTGACCTGTTTAAATTTAGACTTTATTAAATTACATATATAACAAGTTGTCCATAGATATTCTAGTATAAGAGCCACCTATTTTTTAATATTCTGATTGTGTGTGTGAATAGTGAAATGGGGGTTGATTTACACAGGATTTTAAAAAGTTAATCTCACGTAATTGGTGGCTGGTTTATAAACTATATATTCCCCATGCAAAACTAGTTTGTAAAATTGTTAAAACTGTCATCTGCAGAAAGCCCAACAATAGAAAAGACTAGAATCATTAGAAAACCAAGGTAACACTGAAATATTTTGACATGGGGGTGGGGGGTTGCCGATGGCGATACAAGTCATTCCATTGTACACTTAATGCTCAATTTTAAACACCCAAAGTCAGGCTCATTTTCTTAGAGTATTTTCTTTTTCTTTTTCACAGCACGGAAAAGGATATGCTAGTCAATTCTACAGGACTTCCCTGAAGCAGCATGATTTGCACAAAGTCGACCAACAAAAGCATCAACTTTTCAACTTCATTATCTTGGCCATCCAGTTAGTTGTGTGTAACTGAGTATTAGATTGCCTCCGCAGTCATCATGGCCAATCGTAGGACCTACTTGCTCTCAGCAGGCCTGAGAAATGAGTTGAAATGTGCAGAACTGTAGAAACTTTAGGCAACTGATTTTGCCTCTCCGATCAGTGTGTGCCTGTTTACAGCACTATATATCTTACTCTCTCCAAATGTCACTGAGCCCTTTAGATGTTTATATTCACCATGAGAAGCCAGTCATAAGGATAAAGGAAATTTGTGCATTATAAATGCAATATCACTGTTTTAAAGTTGACTGTTTTATATTATTTTTGTGTGATCAAGTGTTCCCCAAGCTATTCCAACTTTACAAGAAAGATTGTGATCATGTTCTTTTCACCTGTGGGTTACAAAAAAAAAAAAAAAATGTTGTATTCTGAAGACCCACAAATTATCAAAGACATTCTGTAGTTTATACACCGTGTTGCAAAGTGTTTACTGTACTATTTCAAAGCTTCTAAATAAATATAAAATATATATATTATATTATATAATTTTCCTAAAATGTGGTACAACTCAGTTGGTTTTTAAATGGATTCATACAGTCCACATCATACAATAAAGTAAAAAAAAAAAAAAAAGGGTAATTCAGGGTCCCAAAGATGAACTTACTAAGAAAAAAATAAGCATTAGTAGCTTCCTCCCGGTTTTCATCTTATTCAACCCTGTTTTTCCTTGTTTAAAAGAAAAAGAAGCTCTAAGCTACAAAAATTTTGTCTAGAACTTGTACTGAATTTTCAATGCCAAAGATATAGCTGTCGATGTTATCAGAGAAGCACTGAACATGTACTATCAAAATACCTAACAATCTACATTATTTCGATTCTATTTCTATGGCTTTGAATTTAGAATCATTTAAAACTTTTATAAAGACTCTATATATTCATCTGTATTGGTTGTTAGAAGAAAAACACTGGGTGTCTGTACATTTTGTGGTGTAAAATATGTTACTGAAGATTACTATTTTAAGAAGTCCTCAATCATAGAACTCACGCAGAATTTTATTTTACATAGTTTTGCATAGTTTTGTGACTTCAAATAACACATGCATATAAAATCTATTTATAACTCTATATGAACATATAGAGATATATAAATCTCTGAACTGGTAATGAATAGCTATAACATATAAAGAATCTCTAAATTTAAAGCAAATTTAATAAATTTGGAGATAGAAACATGGTACATTATTGTTTCAGTATTATCCTACGTGTGAAAATTTTATAGCTTAAGTGTAGTCAGTGTTGTATTAATGAGAAAATTCTTCATGTGTCAGCTTGAAAACTGAAGCTTGCCTTTTACTTTATGTCAAAAGGGTTAATTACTAAATTCAGTAGGATACATTTTGCCTCTATATATATATCACTTTCTTCTACTGTTTATTGCTTATTGAAATATAATTGAGAAAGAGAAAAATTAGAGGATGTGAGAAAATCTTCTAAACAGGGAACAGAATTTGTCACAGATTCTCATTAAACACACACACACACACACACACACACACACACACACACACACACACAACCTTCAGCATTATAACTAAAGCTTTGCCCAATCTAAATTACAGACCCACTTTGAAACATTTCCCTTAACTTTTAACTGATCTTATTTTCAATGGCAGTTTGAGCTATGCTATGTTATAAATGTTTTCCAACTCATTTTATGTCATTTAAATGGGAATAGTTTCATTAGATTTAACATTAAAAAGCATACATATGTTCATAGATCCTTGATGTGAAGAGTTGAGTGATATCTTAGTATCACTTATTTGTGTCATTGAATTAGATATTTATGTCAAAATCACAACCAGTTTATATAACAAAATAATGTGTGCATTATTCCAGTCTTTTGGGGACCCTTTAAAAATATAAAGTTATTTCATCATATATGACACAAAAAGCACATATATTCACTAAGTGCAGCAGTAAAAATTTATCAAAAATTTGGCATTACTACATTAATATTTGGAATGATGGACTATTATAGTAAGACTATGTTTCTATATAATTTAACTTTTAAAAGTGTGTTTGATATAATTGTTTTTTTAAGGAGAAAATGAATTTTTTTGTTGTTGTTGAACCACCTCGTTTTAATTAAAATTTTTCATTTATCATTTTACAATTATGGGGGGAAACCCAAATCTATCTGCCTTATTATGTGCATTGAAAATAAGGTTATACTCACTTTATATATAATGGCTATATAATTCATTTGACTTATTTTTTCTTTAATTATTTAGCCCTTTCTATCATTGTATGTAATCTCTTTTGAACTAGCTTTTTATATCTGATATTTGTGCATTAGTTTTTAAATATATCATATTAATCAGTAATACTAATTTTCATTTTATTATAATGCTACAGAAACAAAAACAACAAAACTTTTACCTAATTGTGAGACAAATAGAATTATTTAAACATGACATTCTAACTGACTAGGTTATTAATCAACTACTATATCCGGAATAAGTAAGAAATTACAACAGAATAAGGTATGATTTTAGTACATTTGGCTAAAATGTCACATATTAATGAAGGGGACTACTTAATAGAAAATGCAACCAACCAATAATTTAAGGTTTCCAAGTAAGCATTTCTTAGATTCACATGCAAAGAATTGTACAATAGTTTTCTATTAACTCTAGTCATCCTAATATCAAATTTTCATAATTTTATATATAATCACATAAACAACATTCAAATTATAACACAGTATTTCATCAATAATTTATTTCAGAAAAGAAAAGTATGATATTTACTCCTTGTTAACATAGTTTTAGAGTAGTAAAAAGTCAAAACATTTTCCTGTGGAAACAGTGTCTTAATGTTTCAATGGTATGTCAAATGACAACTTCTAGAAATATTTCAGCCACATGTAAAATCCTAATTTTTAACTGTGAATATAATTATATGAAATCATTTTAAGTCAAATACTTAAATATCACAATGGAATTACTTTACAGATACAGTGATGTCTGTTTCATTAAAAGTGAATCATCTCTTCGGGGAAGTGTTAAGGAAATATGTGTATTTTATTTTATGACGATATTAAATGCAATGCCTTTATCAAACATTGCAAATGAAGTAATAGAGAAGAGTTCAATATCTTAATTACTTGTTTTCCTGTTTTATTTCTCAGTAGTTTTATAACTTACTGTCAGATCTTTTATAATAGAAATATCCTCCCACTTCTCCAATAAGAAATTGAGAAAAAAACAAAACACCTTCAATAACTGCATCATATTGAACCTTTTTACCTTGCAAAAGTTACTTCCTGGAGTAAAGTTCATCCTTAATACAATTACTCAGTCCAAATTTTTCAAATGATACTAAGCAGGATATAAAAAATTATTTAAGTTACTGACTACAAATAACACAAATATTTGTCACTGCACGTGATTTTTCTCTCCCCTCATATATCTATGTTTCCTTTAATATCCGAGGAACTAAAAAAATACTTTAAACACTGGTATACTTGATGACTTCTCTGAAAATTTTATATAGTTCATATTGCAATTTCTTTACTTTTTTCAACTCCAATTTTGTAGTGATAAAGGCTTTGCACTTGACATCATGTTTATGTTCATTTTTAACAAGGAAAAACAGAAAATGGCAAAATCCCATATTTTTATTCCATGGAGTAGTCAAATTATTTTATATATTGTTAACACTTAAGGAATAGCCCTCTGCCAAGTCAAACAAAAACCTTAGACAGTAATTTGTGAAAGTACTGTTCAGTAGAGTATTTTTTTTTTAATTCTAAAAATTGGAGTAGATTTTAGAGGATAGCATTCTGTGAGAACGCAGGTAGATGGGTGCCGCTAGAGTATTGCAGGCAATAATATGACTTAAATCCTAATACCTTCGGTGTGCATGCATGTATTTCTAATCGCTGTTATTTTTAAGTATTTGTAAAGTTAGAAAACTGGCTTTTATTTCTTGAAAACTTGTCACATGCGTAGTTTGAAGTTTTACACTCCAGATGTTTTTGAGTTGCGTGAAAAGGCTGCATTAACGATGCAAAATGTTTTTAAATTTTCACATGAGACTCAAAAGCTTCTGAACGATGGAACGCAGACGTCCAATTCATCTATCCATCCTTGAGCTGAAAGTACGCAGGGAATTTCTGCTCTAAACACATTTTTGAGACAGTTATCTGTGAGTGAAAACAGGGTATTATAACAAAAGATGAGTTTAAATCTTAACTATAGTGTTTGTTACTGTGAATGCTATAATAATACATAAGTAAAATGAGTGTAAATGTAATATATTATTTTATACTGCTGTATACATATGAAATAAATAAAACTAGGATACATATTATACCAATTTTCCATGCATGGATCTTCCACTGACGTCGGTGGGATCTTAGAATAAAAATCAGTGGCAAAATATGCCCTAACGTTTAAAAACAACTTATGCTGATATAGTAACTTTAGTTTTAATAAACAGGTCTAAGGGGACATCTGTTCAAAACTGAGTCTCGTTTGAAGCAACATATGCTAGGTTTAAAGGATTCCACTATATTTATAGTTTCGAAAGTAGGCATTTAGTTCCATATGGTTCTCATGATACCCACAATGAATATTTTAAACATATATATCACACTTGATGCTATATTTTTTTAAAACTTTTTTTGACTTGTAGACAGAGCGTCTACAAGGATTAATGCAGAAGTTGTACCTAGAATATAAGTGCCTTCAAGAAATAAAGGGAACCGAGATCGGTTTAGCTCAGTGGTAGAGCATCGGTCTGCGGACTGAAAGATCCCAAGTTCGATTCCTGTCAAGGGCATATACATTGGTTGTGGGCATATCCCCGGTAGGGGGTGTGCAAGAGGCAACTGGTCGATGTTTCTCTCTCATCGACGTTTCTAGCTCTCTATCTCTCTCCCTTCCTCTCTGTAAAAAATCAATAAAATATTTAAAAAAAAAGAAATAAAGGGAAAAAAAACATTCTATCTAATATTTTAGAAACAAGTTATTTCATACTCAGTTGATGGGAACATAAAATATATATATATATATATATATATATATATATATGTATTATTTTCCTGAGAAAAAAAATATAAATTAAGGTATACTGTAGGTTTTTTAAATGTAAAAATAATTTGAATGAACTTATATTAATTTACATTCTGAAATAGCTTACAGGCAACAGAAGAAATATTGTGCTTTTCAATCCCACAAGTTGTTTGTAAAACTGACTTTCTTAAATTCAAGCTACACATATCTGGATAGAAGTTAACTTTATAAAGCAACAAAGGAGAGGACTAGATATTGCTCTTTCTTTGGACAACTAATACCAGTAAAGCTAACAGGAAGGTGGAAAATAACGATCAGATATAATAGTTCTCAATGACACATTAATGGTTATAATTATCAGTCGCTTCGGTTCCGCTGTAGATCTGTACCTCTTGCCCCTTACATTTACTCTTATTGGGAATCATCGTGAACTCTGCTAATTAACCAAGATTTTGAATTTTCAAAGGTACAATTAAATTTTATCAGATTACAAATGTATTAAAGTCCAACAGCGATGGGATGTAATAATGAATAATAATATCTTCCTTCAAGAAAATTCTAGTTTGCATTGGGAACTAAAGAAATTATAGAAAAATATTAAATGACACATTATAAAATAATTAAGTGATTAAAATTTCTGGTCAAACCCAACAGGAAGGTCATGAGGACAAATTAACTTCTCAAGAAAATAACATAAAATCAAAAGAAAAAATGTAGAATAAAATAGTCCTAAAACATAATTTATGGTGGAAGCAAATAAAGCTTTTTTCCAGATACATGTGTCAAATTAGTCACAACGTGAAATATATTTCTTATTGTGAATCCTTTCCCCTAATGTTTGAAAAGCACAGCACCATATTATCTCTATTTCAAATTAAACTTAATGCTGTGGAAAGACAGGAAAGATCTTTTCAAAATGTCACTTCTCTTCTGAATCTGAATCTTTACCTTTGTAAAATATGGAAAAGTGCACTTGTAGAATGCTTGTGGGAATTAGATGAACTGATTCCCATGAAATGCATAACACAATGCTAACACACAATAAGTGGTATATTATATTATTAATATTATTAGCCATGACTTTACCACTAGCCTTGGTTACCAGAAGTACAGGAAATGGTCTACAAATAGAAAAAAATATTTTTCAAAATTGCAGACTGCTTTCGAGTTTATGTAAGCAGTGCTGATCCGAAAATGATAGGATTGACATTGGTATGCACTGATCAGCTCAGTTCACCTTTGCTTCTCCACTTATTATTGGTGTGGAGTCCAGGAAATAAAACTCACAGTCACTGAGTTCTAGTCATCTCCCTCCTCTCCCCTCTTTCTCTACTATTGAAACATATACACATATGATTGCACTAGACATAGTGATCTGAATTTTTCCTTTGATCCCAATGTGCTTTCTGAATATCTTCCCATTCCCATGCAAATAAACATTAGTTGGAATCAGTGCATATTTGACAGAATCATATTTTTTTTTTTACATATGGCTTATTATAAAATTGAGTTTGGGCAGTATTCCATATTTGCTCAATAGAATTGAATTTTAAAAATGATTCTAATTTCAGAATTCTTGATGTTCCCATTTCTTAGCTCAGCAGATCAGACCTTGTTCTCTCGAGTCGTCCCTTCGGCTGATCAAAAATTTTAAATGTTTTTATCTTTTCTCTTTAATTAATTGCAAGTTTTATTTCTTTATCTCAAAGTCTGAATTTTAAATTCATTAGGTAAAATGAGTTAGTTCATATGAATTTGTGACTAAGTTAATGTTTCAGGGAGCATTTATATTTTAAAGGGCATTTATTAATTCATGTAAAATTTTCTATTGAGAATATTGGATGGGTAAAGATACTTTTTGTTTTATTTCTTTTTACTTCTGTCCTTTTTGAAAGCTGTTGGTAATCATTAGGTAACTCCTTAAACAATCTTCCTGGGAGTAAGGGGCATTTCATTAGCATTGCTATCCCCTGAACCAGAACACAATCACCAGCCCTTCCCTCCTCTTATCAGTGAGACTAACTCCTCTCCTAAAAATGACAAAGGGGAAAATCAATTGCTATTTGAATTGCTTATAAATGAAACTCTGAATTTTATTCTAAAATAGTTATCTTATTCTTAGTTGTTTCCTAATTAATAATGAAGTAAATAATCAATTTCAAAGTTTTCTGGTAATATGTTCTTTCAAAATTGATGAGAGAGTGAGAGAGAAAGAGAGATGATGAGATTGTGACAGATATTAATTAACACAAAAAAGAGTCATATGGAGAAATAATTGAAGGGAAAGAATAGTCTCATAGGTAAATAGATTCTGTGGCTTTCTATTAATTAGTGTTTAGAATATCGAAGTGCCTAGATGGAAGGTAATAATACTTGATCATCAACAAACTGGCTTGAGCTTTTCTACACTTAGATAATCAGTGATCAATTTCTTTTGAAATTGTGTGAAAACTATCCTCATTTATTACTGGGCTGCATAGACTACAGAGAGTAGTCTATAATTGCTATAATAAAATATTCCAAGTAAAGTCATATTTGAGTGAGGAATAAGAGAGAGAAAAGAATAAAATTACTATTTTCCTTCATACTTCAATAAGTTTTAAAAGACTGAGAAGCAGTTTTGATTTTTGAGGTCCATGAAGTCATAACCCTATGTAAGTTAAAGTAAGGAGAAAATTAATAAAAATAAAAGAAATTAGGTAATTCTAGTTGGAATATGAAGAATGAAGTAAATGATACATTATGTCCTAGAAAGGAGTGAAAAAGAAAAGAGATATGTGCATTTCACTTAAAAATATAGTAATACCAAACTCATTCATTGAGTGTCTTCACAGAAATTTGCTTTATTTGTAATATTTCTTTGATCAAGATATATGGATTCATATGCTAGTGTTTGCAAATATTCGTTTCAGTGATCTTAAGATAATGTATTTGGAATTATAGGGATCAGAAAGGTGGGGTGGGGGATTGGCAGTATCATTAACAGATCATGTGGAATTATCAATATCTGACATTAGCATAACATGTCATCACGCTAAATGACAAGGTCACAGTACTGTTATGATTGATGAAGGGCATTGTTACTGAAGTGGGAAGCAAGATCCTGATTGCAAATCAGTTACATGGAGTGAACAAGTTGTATTAGGTATTTTTAAAGTTTAGATATTAGCACAGTTTAAATGTAATATCTATTTTAACACTCTTTCTAGAAGAATCTTTTCCAGTGTTAGATATAACGATTAAAATGTGAAAATACATGTTGCAAATATTTATGCATTATCTAATATAGATTTAGTAAGATATCTCACAAACTTAAAAAATGAAAGAAGATAAATTGGTATAAGGAAAGATTCCAAGTTGCTATACATCTCTAGCTAGGTAGCAAAGGAGCACAATGAACTTACAGATTGGATTAGTAACAAAAGAGGAGGTGAGGCAGAATGGAGAGACATTTCAGAAGACAAATAGAATACACTTCCTCTCCCCAGGGGTAGGGAACCTTTTTATTGCCAAAGGCCATTTGGATTTGTATAATATCGTTTGAAGGTCGCACAAAAGTATCAACTTAAAAATTAGCCTGCTATCTTTGGTCAAACTTTTCACTAAGTCACCTCCAATGCCTTGGCTGGGCCTGACCAAATGATTCTGGAGGCTTCCCACAGGCCAGTGGGCCAGACATTCCCCACCCCTGTATTAGACTGAGGACAAAGACAGACAGAACCTACCATGACTGGGATTTTTGGTTTGTCTGAGTGGACCCTGTTGCCTTTAATAAGGCAACATAAAAAAAAAGGGAAAGTTTGTGAGGAAGGTAACTTTATTTGTAGAAGGTCTTGCTAATTTTCTCTTTATCACTCAAGTTTACTATGTTTGTTATCCAAGAGGGACATGAACTTCATTATACATATCTTAACATTTACAGAGAATTTTAGAATTTTTTTCTTATGTTAATTAAGAGTCTCTCCACTGTATTCCACTTTATTCTCTGTAATAATAGATGGTTATTACCATTTAATTTTTATTAATTATTTATTTGGAATTAATTTTATAAATATGTATTATGTAAATTATAAATATTTTAAAAGTGTTTTTTTTTCTCTTGTGAAACTTTCACTAGTCTATATGCCAAAATTGGTCTTCACCAATTTAAAAAGGACATATTAAGTCAAACTCTCTACCTTTTTTATGTGACACATACATGGTACTACATAATGACAAAGAGAAAGAAAGGTAAATAAAAATAATTAAAAGATATAAGTTGTAAAAAAAATTATTTACCTTCTCTTTCCAACTAAGTTTAAAATATGTTTTCAGCAAATAAATTTGAAAAAAATCCTAATACCTTCATGTTGTTAGTCCTGTATCTATCAACTACTATCTAAACTCTATTAGCAACAAATCTTATTTCTATGTTGTTGCCTTTAAGGTGGACCCACAGAATAATAGGAATTTAGTGCAGCACAGGGCTTTGAAAATATCTTGTTCCTAATCTTACCTGTGAAGAATTAGATGAATACAGATAGACTGATGGAAGAACCTAAACATAAACCTAACATTTACCCAAACCCTTTCTCTTGACTCTGAATTTTCAACTTGTCCCAGGCTCATATTTCTAGTCTCTGTGTCTTATTTTAACTTGAAATCCTAAGAATAACTCTATTTAAAAATATACAAATAAGTTATAACACCTAGAACTTAACTTTATATTTTAAATTTCAGTGCTCTCTCTATGCCACATTTTTGTCTGTAAGAATAATTCTCATGTGTGAGCACCCTCAAATTTGGCCTGAGATGTTAATGACAGCTCTGAATGTCCTTCCACACTTTAAATTTAGAATGAAATGTTGTTGTAATGTATGCATGTTTACCCTTCTTAACAACATTTTATGTTGGCAGTGAATAAGCAAAACTATAGCCAAACAAATATGAGTATATTTCTCAGAGAAAATGTACTTAACCTGCTGCTTCACCAAGAATAGGTCTGAGTTACCTGACTTCACAAAATCATCTTATCATTACCATCTTACCTAATAATAGAGAAACATGTAAATTGACCATGCCTCTGCTACACCCACAGCCAATCAGAGTGAGTATGCAAATTAACCCAACAAAGATGGTGGCTAATTTGTATACATACCTGGGTCCCAGGAACATTCTCTTCAGCCAGGTCACTCGGAGCTGGCCATCAGGCTGAGACTTTAGGCTTGTTCAGTGGTTGAGCCTGGGATCAGAGGGAAGGAGATAAAATCAATGGAAACATCCTCAGGTGAGGATAAAAAAAAAAAAAAAAAGAAATGTCATATCCTATGAAAAACACCTCAGGAAAATGTTAAAGAAAGTTGTCATTTTTTTCATGGTGAAGGGACTGGAGTCCATGTTGATGAAAACATAGTGGCTGCTGTGGTGACTGGCAGTGGCTGCAGCAGTGGGGTGATGGGTCTGGCACCTTCCCCTGATCAGCCCAGTGACCTCTCAAAAAGGGAGGCCAGACTGTGGCTTAGGTATGCTCCCAAAGGGGAGCAGGCCTACACCATCATTAAGACATTTCCTGAGGGCTCCCAGTAAGTGAGAGGGAGCAGGCTGAGCTGAGGGACCTCCTCCCCAGTGCATGACTTGCATGCACTGGGCCCCTAGCGTGTGTGTGTGTGTGTGTGTGTGTGTGTGTATACCAAGCAACCGAAATGACTGGAACAATCAGCTGCTATGACGCACACTGCAGGGCTGGCCAGGCAACCTCCCAGGCCCCCTCTCTCCTGCCAGCCTGGCCCAATCACTCCTATTAGGGCAGGCCAGCCAGACCCCATTCATGCACAAATTTGTGTACCAGGCTTCTAGTTAAATAAATAAAATGAAAAAATATATGTAGTTCCAATTTCCTCAAGTGCAACTATTACAATAATTTATTCACTTTTGTTTTGTAACAACTTCATCCTTATCTTGACAGTAAAAAATATTTATTTATTTTTTAATCCTTATCCAAGGATATGTTTATTGCTTTTATAAAGAGAGGAAGGGAGAGGGGGAGAGACAGAGAGAGAGAGAGAGAGAGAGAGAGAAAGAGAGAGAGAGAGAGAGAAATATCAATCAGTTACTTCCCATATGCACTCTGACCCTGACATTAATCTTGTACTCTGGGTATTTGCCCTGGTTGAGAATCGAACCCACAACCTTTTGTTGTCTAAGGGGCAACACTCCAACCAACTGAGCCACCTGGCCAGGGTGAGACTAATAAAATTTTAGATCAATGATGTTAAAATCAAATATGTGATGTGCACTTTTGTATTTCATGTAGATTAGAATTGTGATTATTCAATTGTCTTTAAGTTTATAATTATAAATGCAAACATAATTTAAAACCTGATAAAGCTTTTCTCTCATTGCATTGGTTTATTCATCATATTACTCTATTTTGAACAGTGCCTGAAATTAGTGTCCAAATAGTATCAAGCAACTTGCAAGCTTTAGTACTTGAGGTCAATTTAATTACACTGTGCATGACAGAAGCTGGGCCATTTGGGTATTGCCTTTGCCACCAGCAATTGACACCTGAGTGTTAATGATCTGGTAATTAAGAACTGGCACATACAGACACATTTTTCTGTTTGGGACTAGGATAACCATATGCTACATAACTTCAGTGCTAAGTATTTCATTAGCTCCAGAATTTACAGTTATGTTTCTCAGATTCTTTTTTTTTTTTTTAACCTCAATTTTTCCATGGCAAAAATGATAAAAATAGTTACTATAAAAACTTTAAATAATTATACTCATTATTTTCAATTTAAGAAACTTTCTAAAGCTAGTGAGAATATATAGTTGAAGGACATATATTTGTAAAAGATAAAACTGCAGGATATGCATGGTAGCCATTACTTTCAGTTTAAAATCGTAATTAAATGACATTTCAAAAGTCTTTTGTAATACAGAAAGTACCCAAAGCAACTTAACATGAATGAAAATACCTGGGATTAGGGTTAGGTGCCCTCTAGGATGGTCCATAATGATTTCCATCTCCTGTTATTCACAACCTTGAGTAACCAGTTTCTATTGAAGGAAAGTGGGAGCTGGAGCAGCCAGTGTCCGGAGCTTCCTTTCCACGTCACAGTCAGGAGTAGTTTAGTATCCAAGCTACTGAAAGTCTAATGGTCCATGTGTGGAGGCCCACATGGTCATAAGCCATGGGCACAGGCTGTGCTCCCTGAAAAATGGTAGCAATCACACTTGGGTAGACTGCTGTTTGAATTTTAACCTTGCTATCTGACTTCGACCTTCGATTGCTTGCTTAAACAATGGGGTAGTTGCAGGAGATTGATTCCTACTGACTCGGTGGCTTTAGGGGTAGAAACTATAGATAACCTTTAGTTCTGCTTTTGTATTATGGGCAAGATAGGGCCACATTCCAATGTCCAGCAGGGTGTGACTGGGAACCAACCCTGCGGGCTGTCCCCAGTCTTTAGAATTTAGTCTTTAGGATTTAGGAACAGATAACATTGGCCAGTTCTTTGTCCTGAGGGGCCAATCAGGGTTAGCTGAGGCAGTGATATCACCACCGACCTGAGTAAAACCCCTGGACTGGGCGATATTCGCTCTCTTCCGCCATGCTGCCGGCGTGAGTGGGACAGCCCATGCTAGCATGGAGATGGCTCTTTTGTTTATTGCATCGGACTCAGCTCTCTAGTGGTCCTTGGGAATCATGAATTCGTCTGGAATCCCCAGCCAGGACCATGAGGGACCCCGGTCCGGAGAGCCTGACTGGCCGCGGTAGGTGTGTGTTTGTCTGTGTTTTTGTGTGAGCGCTCTGGAGGGACTGCCCCTCCATCGGGGCTCTCACCTGGGTGTTTGCCGGCTGCTGTGTCAGCCAAGGTTTGAGCCCGGATTCGAATCTGTAATAAATTCTACCATGCTTAATCAAATTGGCTCCGGTGGTCCATCTCTTGGGGACTCGCTCTGTAACACTCCCGGCCACAGTCAGGAACATCAGGAACCCACTGTGTCAGGGAGAAGAGAGAGTGAGAGAAAGTGCCTGCCTTTTAATTTGTGGGGTGGGTAGTCTGGCTAGCTCCCCTTTATTGGTCTCTCACTAATTAGTCTTTTCAAAGAGTTCTGCCTTAACAACATCCTTTGGATTGGTTTATGTGCTTTTATGCCTTGTTATCTGCATGCTGCCTGTCTTAGCAATATCCATTCATTTTCAAGTTCATGCTTCTCTCCTGAGTGCCCTTCCTTCCCCACCCAGTTGGAAAGCCTTAATCACTCTCTGTAGTTGGGTTCCTGGTTCTACTTCCTTTCCTCATGTTCCCGCCCCTAAATACCTAGCTTCCTTCCATCTCCTCATTTTCACAGACAATAGTTATAAAGCACAGGCACTATTTCTTTCCTTTCCTTTCCAATCTTTCATTCGTCTTTCTGTGGCTTCATCTCCCTACCTCACAAAAAGAGTTCCCCTATTTTCTGGGTTAATCTCCCATTGGCTAAAACAAAAATAAAAAGGTTCCCATCTGCCGAAAAATGTGTTGAATCCTGTGAGTTTTAGTTGTGGGAGTTACTTCTAATTTCCTCATTTGAAGGAGTTTGCTTTTCCATGGACATACAGCCTTTTATATGCAGATTGGTGTAATTACGCTTTGAAATAGCTTTGAATTCCCTGTAGCTTAAACGGAAACATAAAAGGCCAAATGTTATACCTAACTGAAAGGTATAAAAAGTCCGTCTACCTCAATCCACAAGGAGATATAGAAGTGAACAGCTTTTACACAGAGATGCCAGTTTTTGACACATAATAGATGGATCTTTCTAACTGCAGACACTGCCCTGGGAGGTGGGGGGTGGGGTTGAGGGTGGAGGGAAAATTCTGCCTGGGAAAACCGATCAGTTGTATTTTTCATGCTTTGAACACCAAAAGGTGAGTAAATGTTAAGTGAAACAAGAGACATGCTGTTTGACAAAAGCTTTGACTGTCTTCCTCGCTCTGGCCCTGCCCTGTAAAACACAGTGTGCTCCAAGGATGGGATCATCTGCCCAGTAGGGGCTAGAGGAGGCAGGCCTTGATGGGGAGGTTTCCTTTAAGAAAGTCAACAGAAACCCACAGGGCACTCCTCACCCCAAGATCCCAGTGACAGACAGGAGGACACATCACAGTGCCAGTGACAGCCGAGTCCAGGGGATTTAAAGAGTCACCTGCTTTCTTACCACCAGCAGAGAGAAGAAACACAGTGGATTTTTGAATATTCAAGCCTTGAAATCCACACCATATTTATTTAAAAACAGACTCTAAAAAAATACTTAACTTTATGTTAAAAGACTAAGTACTGTTACCTTTTAACTTTATGTTAAAAGACTAAGTACTGTTACCTTTTACTCAGTACTCACTTGAGTGAAGTACATCTTAGAATTGTTCTTTTGTTCCCGCCCTGAATAATGAGTGTTGTTGTTTTACACTTAAAGAGCATATCTTTTCCTGAAATTATAATAGAAACAGCAGAATAATATATCCACCTTATCTGGATCTGTTAAGTAAAGGGAAATATGGCTTAAAATTGAAAACAACAACATCCTAAATTCTGATGGTTTTACAATGTGCATATATTAAGTACAATTGAAACCAGAACCAGTGAGGGGGAGGTAAAACTTTTAGAACAAAATATAGATTTTGAAACTGTCACTGGTACAAGCAGAATTGAGTAGGGGGATGCATGTAATACTTATGTATTTAATCTAGGTCAGGTCATTTTATTGTCTGGCTCTTTGCAAAGCTTACCACTCATTAAACTTGTGAGGAAAAACAAACAAACAAAAAACAACAAAGAAAATAAAAATAAAGAAAGAAAGAAATAAAAGTATATGAGGAAGGACATAACTCAAGAGGGAGTTGAAAAACACATCATTGTTAATTGGCTCTGACACTGCATTTAAAAAAAAAATACAAATGTTCTGCCTTTCTTCTGAAAGAATTTTCATGGAGTTGAAAACATTTGAAATGTGGGGTTCGGGGTGCAGACTTTTCTTCCTATGGGTTCTTGTCCTTACGAAGTTTGAAGAATAAATTCATAGACAGAAAGACTTCTAGAATAATCCTGTCTAATAAAGAGGGAATATGCTAATTGACTGCCACACCTCAAAGATGGCAGTGCCATAGCCAGTCCCCTCAGCCCAGCCTTGCTGCACACCTGCCTCCAGAGTTCCCCAGTCCCCTCAGCCCCCCAGCCGCCCAGCAGGTCCTATGTGTAGGCAAGCCTGGATGGCAGCTGCCCAGCATCCCAGGGTGGGCCCAAGGTGCAGGTAACCAGGGCCAGCCGAGGCTTGCTCTGCCTCAGTGGCAGCAGCAGAGGTGTGATGGGGGCATTGCCTTCCCCTGATTGTGGTGTCACCTGCCCCTGAGGTTTCCCAGACTGTGAGAGGGGGCAGGCCAAGCTGAGGGACCACCCTCTCCAGTGCATGAATTTTCATGAACTGGGCCTCTAACAAAAGCATAATATGCTAATTAGACCAGACATCCTTCCAGACAACCTTCTGGGTGAAGCTGCAGTAGCGAGCCCTGGGGCTGCAGCTTCATTTAATTAAATTTTAATTTCATTTAATTAAAAAAATAAATAAATAAAATAGAAGTTTATTGGAAGCAGATAGAAACTCCATCTGGGCAGGGATCCCCAATGGGAAAAGTCTGCTCTCTCTCTCTCTCTAATGGGAAAATAAAAAAATAATCCTGCCTCGTGTCCCTTTGTCTCTGGTTTATGTTTGCTGCAGTTTTGTGTTTGAGTCTGACCTTTTCCTTACTGGCCCCTTTCCTTAATTTGGAGCCCCCACGTTTCCCTCATTGGTCATTCTGCTACATGGAATTAGTTTCAAAGCTCAAAGCCCACATGGTGTCCCCCACTCCCCCTTTATCTTGCTGGTTGGAGTCATTTATAAGGCCCTTTATCTTGCTGGTTGGAGTCATTTGATTTATCGTATGGTTTTCTCCCAGTTGTGCTGGCAGGGAAGGCCTTATCTTATAGCTCTCCCAGCCACTCAGGTCAGGGCTACTTTTGGTCTAACTTATGATCATTGTAATTGCTTAGGCCAGAAATACTGCCATCTGCCTGTAACTCTCCTCTATCCTTTGTACAAGATAAACATGTTGGCATCTTCAAGTCTCCATCTATGCATTCCTCTCCCATGGATCCTCTTTATTCCTAAAACTCCCTAAACCTGCCTATTTTGTCCCTAAAACTAGTTCCACGTTCAATGGCTGTAAACACATAACTCAATGTATATATTAGGTTAGTAGCAATTTCTGTTAACATTGATATTATAGGAAATATATAGACAATTTGTGATGGATAGCATGGTAACTGTAATTATTCTAAACAGAATTCTCTTAAGCTCTACTACTGAAAATTGTGTGACCTTGATAAAGTTTTGCAGTTAATTTGGAGACTAATTTAGGATCATGCATTAAATTTTACTTGAGAATGATATTAGATAAAACACTCTCCATTTTATAGAGAGAATCTTGTGTGATCTGGAGTTGGGGAGGGGAGCATACTCAGGCCATACATAGACATGAAATCCCCTGTTCAGAGAAAGTTCTGGGTAGAAACTCACCACACTTAACCACCTATTAAAATGCTTCCCATTATTAGTGATGGGGAATAGTAATTCTAGGTTGTTACAAGTAATTTTTTCTCTCTTGATAAGGACAATAAAAGAGCATTTGTCATCTGTACCGTGATTTCTTTTTGTGGCACAAACCAAATTATAGTCTACCCCAGCCCCCAACCCCAGGCCTCACCACCCTATTGTCTGTGTTCATGGGTTATACATACATGCATATAAGTTCTTTGGTTGATCTCTTCCCACCCACACCTTATTTTTTTTTTAAATATATTTATATTGATTTCATAGAGGAAGGGAGAAGGAGAGAGAGATAGAAAGATCAATGATAAGAGAGAATCTATCTCCTACATGGGATTGAGCATGCAATCTGAGCATGTGCCTGACCGGGAATCGAACCATGAGTGACCTCCTGGTTCATAGGTCTACGCTAAACCACTGAGCTACAGTGGCTGGACTACAACTCTTTATAATTGTGTCTTCATAGTGTATCTTAATTATCCTTATTTAAATGATGTGTCTTAAATAATTGGCATATTCTATAGAGGAAATCATATATACATAAAATAGTATTTTAAAAGTACATTATTTTTATGTTATATTTTAATGTTTAAAAAAACAATATATGTAAAATTTTTGTCCTTTTTGCTAGTGCTTCTGTAGTATTGATTTAGATACATTCTACTCCTTTTGGCATTTCTTTGTATCTTTATACAGTGTCATTTTTCTAAGCACAACTATTTAACATAATCACAGGGAGAAAATTGGCTTCAAGCAGGAAATTCTTTTTTTCTGTAAGGCAGGAGAAACTCAAACAGACACAACAGCTTTTGTTGTAGACGCATGAGGATCAGTAAATCCCCATTGTACTCAGTTGATAAAAACGATATTTTAAAGGCAAATAGTGGCAGCATCTCTGGAATGCCGTATTAGAATCAATATTTCATACTAAAGTAAATTTCAATTATTTATTCATTGAATTTTTTTTAGAAAAACCGGTGTTCACTGCTTGGCTTTGCCACTTTTTATCTGTGTAACAGTGGGTAGTCTCACTGAGCCTCAGGGGCCTGATGGGTAAATTTGAGTGTAAATTTACTCAAGCATTTTTATATGAAAAAACTGTAAAGTTACAGTGATTGGCAGAATGTCGTTATTGCTGTGATGACAAGGATGGTGATTTTTAAATGAGATACCATAGCAGGCCCTGAGCTAAGATCAAGAAATATAATGACGAGTAAGACCATCAGGTAGCCTAGAACCTCATATTTTAATGTTTCAATTATGCATACATTTCTCATAATTGTGAAAAATACTGTGGTGCAAGCTAAGACTGAACAGCCATCGTGTGGTGGGAAGATTTCACTTTCTCCTTATGGCAGATGGAGCAGAACGACATTCTTTTGCCTTGAAATATTTAGATACGTAATCTTGGATTAGATCCAAGAAACCTTGTGTCCTTCATTCAACATCAAGTATATCTTATGTTCCAGATTCTGTGTACAGGTGAGCGATGATAAATGAATGTTGTATAGTCTCTGACTTATAACCGAGGCACAATGGCATTGGAATCTTCAGCTATGAAGGAAACAGTAAGGTCAATATCCCCAAATTAAAGTAAAATGTAATTGACAATAAAGATGCATTGTAAACGACTTTCGGAGATTTACTTTCAACTTTGTGTAAAAGTGCATTTCATCTATAATTGCTTAGGCACAGTTTCTACTCGTATAGATTTGAGGGTTTCTCTGTAATTGTAATCCGGACCAACATTTGTTGAACATTGACTATGCTAATCACTGTGATACACAATTTATATTCCATTTTATTCTTACAATACACACTATTGGTCCACATACCATTATCAAGAGGAAAAAAAAAATTCCCTTTGGCGATTTTAAGCAAGAAGGTATTTTTTACAGATTATTAAATGTCTCACTTATCCGTGGCGAGGGTTAAAGAGAGAGAGGTATTTGAGGCTGTAGGAAGTCCTTTCCAAGCGATGTGGCAGGGCCTAGTCTCTAAGGAAACTACCATCTTGTCTGTGACCAGCTGTTGTATCCCCACTGCCACTGCCATAGTCAGAAAACTGGCCCTGGTCAGGGAGGCACCACTTGGAACCAGTTCTCTTGGTTACTGCCTTTTTGTGCCCAGGATGAAATTTATTCCCACAACAGATTCATCCTACAGAGATTAAACACACACACACACACACACACACACACACACACACACACACCACACCACACCACAACAGAGCATGACATACATATAAAGTGGAGGCACAAATTCAGCTGTCCCCATGTAACTCTGAGTTAGAAACATCTCTCATTAAATAGCAGGACATTTTCTCTCATATTGAGAGAATTATTTGTGTCTCTGCTTCCAACTCAATAGCATTCACTACTTAGATGTCATTTTAGATTTTTGAAATAACTGCAAATAGTAAGTTAAGAATGCATGGGTTGCTCATGGTGAGTTATATGCATTGACAAGCTGTATTCTATTTGTTTTCCACAAGGTAGTCCCGTTTAGATGTGCTGTTGGCTTGAATGATGAAGGAATAATATGCTCCAGGGCAAGTGTGCCAGAAGCAGTACATTTCCCGATTTCCTAAATTAAATTGTACTTAGTGCTACTGTTACGCTTTTCAGAATGTAGAGATGCCCAACTAATGTGGACCCTTCCTCTTTTCTTGAAGTTCTTCTCTAGAAAAAGAAAGTTGTGCATGAATATTCTGTTTTCTAACTTGATTTATTGGTGGCATTTAAAGTAATTTCTCATCAGACAGCTACCTGTCCTTTTAATTGTATTCTGAAGAAATCTTTTCTGATTTTCTTAGGTATTTAACTATAACTTGTAGTTATGTAAGTTATACGTATATATAGATATGATTTTCATTCTTTCCAATTCAGTATTAGTTTCCCTAAAGTTCCCGCCTGGATCTTTTTATTTTCCTCTCTCTACGTGCTCTGTCTGAAAAGTATCTATCCACCTCCATGTTTTTATCTAATACATATATGTTTATGTCTTCAGACCTGACTATTTATCTTAGTTCACAGGCAAGATTAACTCCTACCTACTGCTCATCATTACATATGACATCTTACTGTTCCAGAGGCACTTTACAAGCAAAAGGGGAAAACACACCTACTTTTCTTATCACACTAAAAGTGTTCCCCTTCTGAAATACTTGGTTGAAATTACAAATCCTTTCTTATAATTTGTCACTACCACTTAGGTTGTAGCCCCAAATCTCTTCAAAATGTCTGTCCTCTTCCATCCCAACCCATTTAACTTGATTGAAGCTCTCTTCACTTTTTTGGCATAACTTACTGACATAGATATATAAATATACAGATATACTTTTTTACTGATTTACCACACCTTATCTCCTTCCCTTCTAATCACAGGCATCAAACTCATCTTACAAAAGTGCATAACCCTCACAGTATTTGCTTTACTAAAATCAACCAGGGATGCCCAACCCTATGAAGTGAAGTGTACACTCCCTCCAACGTGACACACTAGTCAGCCCCTCCTGTAGTGCTTCCCACCAGACAAGATGCTCTTCTCAGGGAGAACCCTTCATGCCTCCTCATTTTTTTCCATACTAATTTTTCTTGCCTGGAACACTCCCCCCCCCCCCCCCCCATATGTACATGGAGATTTTTCTCCTCTCTCCTAGATCAGGCAGTTATTATTTGCCCTGTGTGGTCTTTGAGATACTTAGGTTCTGAGAAAAAGGCTGTACTAAAGGACAAAGCCCCTGACCTCAGGGAAGTTGCCTTCCACCCAGAACTGCAGACAGACAATAGACCAGTGAACAAATCAACGAATAAGAAAAACACTTGTCATTCTACGTGCTTGAGAATAAATAGAAAGGCTGATGCACTTGAACATGACTGGCTGGGAAGGAATTTTAGAGAATACGCTTTATGTTTGAGCTGAGAAGGTGAGTGGGTGTTTTGTACCAGTCAGTAATGGCATTTAAGGACAGTCGCATAGAAATTGGTTTTTTTTTTTTTTTTTTTACCCCCAGAGAATTCCAGAAGTAGGCTCTTGTTACAGGGGTTTAGCTATTACACGATGAAAGCAGTGGCTTCTTTACCCTCAGCTATTGGCTTTCTCCTTCAAGCTTGTTGCCTTCTGTCACGCCATGGTTGCTGAATCTCTCCTCATCTCTCCTCTGTTCAAAAGAGAAGTAAGTAAGGAATAGTCACATCTGTCCTCTGTTTTTAGGGAAGCAGCAGATACCCCAGAAAAGTGTCCAACAGATATTTTGCTTACATTGGGTTGCCACTCTGGGAAATTCATAGAGTTTAAGAAGCTTGAGACTATTTTTGTTATATTTGATTGGAATAAACATGATCTCTTCTTTCTGACAAAATTTAAAAAAAAGAAACAGGAAATAGGCATATCGAGTAGGAAACTATTAGTAACTGCCAAATAGTTTAAGATTGAGAAATAGTTGGTGCTTGCCCTGCATGGCTCAGTGGTTGAGTATCAACCTATAACTCAAGAGGTCATGGTTCGATTCCCACTTAGGGCACATGCACTAGTTGGGGGTTCAATTCCCAGTGGGAGGCGTGCTGGAGGCAGTGGATCCATGATACTCCCTCATTATTGATGTTTCTATTCCTCCCTCTCCCATCCTCTCTGAAGTCAATAAAAACATATATATATAATTTTTTTTAAAGGAATAGTTGGTCATGTTAAGCATCCCAGGTAAAAGGAACTTCAAGTGTAAGCACTGGAGGTGGAAAAGCCTCTTGTAAACCTGAGGAAGAGAGATTGGTGACTGTGACCTGAAGGGAGTGACCATGAGAGGGAATCGTTGGTGACAGATTCAGAAGTACAAAGGCCAGAATGTATGTCCAGCTCTTGCATGGAATCCTCAGTTACTCAAATTGAGGAACCACTTTTTATGCATTTCTCTATTTTAGCACTTTGCACAGTTCTAGACTAACATAAGCACCATTTTTTTTTTAATGAGTGAATTTAGGATAACACTTTATATAAATATATCAAAGAGCTCTGTGATTTCCTTTTTTTAATATAAAAAGCTTAAACTGTATTCACAGGAACATATGTTAATAGGTCAAAATCATCTCATGACCAGTAGTCTTCATTTTTAGCATAGATTTTTCTAGAATTAATCATACTGTTTAAAACCACGAAGGCCTACTTTTAATTGTCAGTTGCCTCAATGCCATAATTTCTCCTTACATTTTTGTTTTGTTTGGAAAAAGAAGTCATATGAAAAAATATGATTTCATAAATGCTTATTTCTGTTTATTTTTAATGTTGGGGTTCTGTTAATATTTGATTTTTTACAGCTGTGAAAAAATTCACAAATAACTTTGTGCTCTATACTTGATTAAGAAATTATAGACTGATTTTAAAAATTGGGCATTGAAACTTGAGCAAATGGTTTATTTGAGCAGATATTACATTAGACATATAGTTCATTAGCCTTAATTTAGGTGGTGTGCAAGTTTTATCATATGACCTGAAAAAAAAAAGGATTGATCTTATTATTTTCAGAAGCAACATGTTAAATTATAACTAGTGTTATACCTCACATCAAATAATACACATTTTTTCTTTGTAATTATTCTTTTAATTCTTTTTAAATACAAAGCATACATTCACATTAGCAGTAATTTTGCTTATAGTCAGAAGAGAAAGCTTTTGTGTACAGGTTTATAGTATGCGAGAGCTGATTAAATTCAACACCACACTATGTGCTATAATATTCAGAAAGTGTTTTGTGATTTATTTTTTTTTTTACAATATCTATAAAATTTCTGAATAGTTTTCATTTTTGGGTTTACTTCCTTGAGACCAAAATATTTTCCAGCATAAAAACATTTTATCATGGCTTATATGGAAAGTATAAATAAAGCATGTACATATATACATTTTGTATAATTAGTAAATATTTATAAAGCACAGATTTATTTTTTCAGGTTCTAAACTACCGTATTTTTCGGACCATAAGACGCTCCGGACCATAAGATGCACCAGTTTTTAGAGAAGGGAAATGAAGAAAAAAAGATTCTGAAACAAATAGTGTCCTAAAATATTTTATGTGCATTAAAACCCAACATCACAGTCATAAACACATGTAATCAACCCTGTAAAGTAAACAGCAGCATTTAGAACCATTTTAGAGCCGGGCAAGCACACAGAGACCACACAGAGCCGGGCAAGTAAAAAAACTTTTTTTTAAAAAGTATATGTGTAGGCTATATTTGGACCATAAGACACAGGGACTTTTTCCCCCCACTTCTGGGGGGAAAAAAGTGAGTCTTATGGTCCGAAAAATACGGTATTTTGAGAACCTAATTTTTGTTTCTCATGTTTCCCAACTGGTCTTCTTCCATTATCATTCTATGATATGTTTCCAAAATGATGCTGGGAAATGGAGTGCTTACTTCTCCTTTACTAAAATATATCTTCAATATATCTGAAGTAATGAAAACATTTCTGTTTTTGTTGAGTTAGCTGACAACACCTTTTTCCATTATTTTATTTTTAGCTGGCTAAGTTTAAACTTGACTGTGTACCTTTTAAAATTCAAAGTGAAATAATCAGACCATTTTCTTCCATTTGCCATTGGCTGAAGGATTAGTTACTGCAACTAGAGGACAATGTAATCAATAGTGGCTAAATTTATGCCCATGATGACCATCTTTGAAGATATCCTTTTCCTCTTTGGAAGCATAGCAAAGTCCATCATAAATTTGGCCAGGAACAAGACCCTCAGCTCCTTTCATGTGTCTTCTCTCTCTTACAGTCTGTTTTTATGGAAGGGAGGTAAAACAATAAAT
Source organism: Pipistrellus kuhlii (assembly GCF_014108245.1). Taxonomy (NCBI): domain Eukaryota; kingdom Metazoa; phylum Chordata; class Mammalia; order Chiroptera; family Vespertilionidae; genus Pipistrellus; species Pipistrellus kuhlii. The sequence goes on from NW_023425584.1 coordinate 40,279,837, forward strand.
CATAAACCTCGCGTTATGAAAGGTCAATCATATCTTTCTAAAATATGCTATTTCACTACTTAAGGTGTAGAGGATTTTATGTATGACTAACAAGACTACTTTTTATTCTCATACTAATGGGATCAGAAAAAATTGCATAATAAAACTTTGAATTATCGGGATAATTTAGATTTACATCACTTTCTTGGATTACAAAAGTAATTGAGCAGGTTTATACTTGCTTTTGGTACTAAACTATAGTTTCAATTTAATAGACTTCCAGAGTATACAAATTACAGTACCTAATAAATATTCAATGGTGCTTCTAAGGCTTACAATACTTTGCAGGTCCAGAAGCAATTAAAGGCAAAAAGCAAGAGTGTACTGTGCTTACCACACTCATTCTAGAAACATGAGATTGCATCAACAATGGATATTTAGAGGAAATAATAAGTAATAAAATATGACTCTTATAATTGGACGCAAAACCTGTTAAGACTCTAAAATATGTTGCATTTAGGAAGTCGGCAAACAAAAGCATGGGCATTTATTTTTCTGAAAATCAAGCCTCCAATAATCCTTCAGTAAGGCATTATTTTCCTCATTTAAACATTGAAGTTTCCCTAATATGTATATTTACAACTTCTTCATTTCTTATCCCATTTCAAAACCTTTAAATACCCATTTGTCTTTGTTAATCACAAAATTGTTCTGGTCTTCAGTGAAATGCTATTCTGGTCTTCGCCACTCCCACAGGTGTGTTCCAGAGGAGACTCCACGTAAGAGTCCTTCATGGAAGTAAGGATTACTTGAAGCTGCATTAAATCACTCTGTCTCTAGACTAAAGATCTCCACGTTTTTTAAATCTTCTGTTGCTGTGCCAAATCTTCAAGTATTTTAACGGTCTCAGACCTTCTCTAAAGAGCTTTCTCTTGAGATTGAATTCTTCAAAACTCTACATACTCTCCTAGCAAAATTCTGACTATTGCCCACGATGGCAGAAGGATTGCTATGTTCTTTTCCTTCATCTTGTATCACTATGAAGTATACAAATGTATTTAACTATTATGCTTTTCCACTTATAATTGTCTCATCTGGCACTATTAACTCCTCCCTTCAAAACACTTTCTTATTTGGTTTTCATGATATTGCATGCATTACTTCATATAATATATATATGTGTGTGTGTGTATATATATATATGTATATATATATATATATACACACACACACACTCTTTCTCCTCTATCTGTACACTTTCTATCTTGGTTCTCTACCTCTGGCCTTAGTCTCTCTTTTATTCTTGCTGGGTTATCATATTCACACTCATGGCTTAAACTATTATTGATATACTTATATTCAATGGATCAAATTTCCATCTTTCTCCAGATTCTGCTGATCCTACTAGATATTCCCACATGGATGCCCCAATATCTCTTATATCTTTTGCTCAGTACCTCTAGGTGAGTGGTGTTATTTACCCATCAAACTTCAGTCTGAAACTTGGAAGGTGATCTTCATCTCAGGGAATTCCATTGGTTTCCTTTGCATCCAAGTTAAAATCAGTTTTTTAAAAATATATTTTTAGCCCTACTCAGTTTGGCTAAGTGGATAGGGTATAGGCCTGCAGACTGAAGGGTCCCAGGTTTGATTCCTGTCAAGGGCATGTATCTTGGTTGCGGCCCATCCCCAGTAGGGGGTGTGCAGGAGGCAGCTGATCAAAGTTTCTCTCATTGATGTTTCTAATTCTCTATCCCTCTCTCTTCCTCTCTGTATAGAATCAATAAAATATATTTAATATATATATATTATTAATTTCAGAGAGGAAGGGGAGAGGGGGGGAGAGAGAGAGAGAGAGAGAGAGAGAGAGAGAGAGAGAGAGAGAGAGAGAGAGAGAGAGAGAGAAACATCAGTGATGAGAGAGAATCATTGATTGGCTGCATCCAGCATGCCCCCCAACGGAGATCCAACCTGCAACCCTGCCATGTGCCCTGACCAGGAACGGAACTGTTACCTCCTGGTTCATAGGTTCCATGCTGGCGGGCATTAAAATCAGTTTTTAAGTAGTATAAACACCATTCATAACCCAGCCTTTGCTACTTTTCTGACAGGCTTCTGACCTCCCTGTTACTTCACAGAGCACCAGCTACCTGGTCTTTAAAACATTAAGCTCACCCCTTTTCAAAGCTTTGCCCTCACTATGACCTTTGCTTTTTCATTAGTGTTTACAAGACTGGCTTCTTTTTGACCTTCAAGTCGCAGTTCAAATCTCACCTCAAAGAGACCTTCCTTTACTCACTTCAATTCTCATGTACTTCTCACAAGTCCCTTCCTACTTATTTATCTATTTTTTCACAACATATCACAATCTGAGCCCATTATGTTTATTTTGTTTACCTGCTTGGTCTCTGCATCAGACCAACAGTATATAAGCTCTATGACAGTGGAAATCCTGAATATTTTATTTATGCTCTGTCTTCAGTGTGCAAAGGAACACTCACTTGTAAAATTTAAATTTGGAAAAGATTTCTCGTAAATCCTAGAAAAGACACTAAGATGTTCATACTCGAAAATGTATGTATATAGTATACTTTCCATATTCTTGATTTTCTGATCTGGAATGCCTCTCCCATGGAGCATGCTCAGGTCATGCTGATAACCAATTTGCCTCTTTGCAAAAGTAGTTCAATGGCTTATATAGAATTGCATTTGGCTAAATGCATTATATATGTGTGTATATATATATATATATATATATATATATATATATATATATATATATATATATATAATCTGTATTTATTTATATATAGTACTGGTTCTCAAGCATTTTGGTCAGAAATTCTTGAATGTTCCTCAAAATTATTGAGGCCACTGCTGAGCTTTTATTTACATGGCTTTTATCTATTGGTATTTTTTATATTAAAATTAAAGCAGAAATGTTTTAAAACTTTCTATGTTCACTTTTATGATAACAATCAAAATCATTATATGCTGTCTTAAATAATATGCTTTTATACACAATAACTACATTTCCAAAACCAAGACAAATTGACTAGAGTGACCTTGTGTTACTCCTTTGAAAATCTCTTTAATGTCTAGCTATAAGAAAACAGCCTATAGAATTATAACTGCTTCTGCATTTAATTTCTTGATATAGTTTTTGACCATAGAATATGAAGTAAATATTTGTATGTAGTTAGAAAAGGGAAGGGAATTTTATTGTTTAATCCTCACCAGAAAATATTTTCTCCATTGCTTTTCAGAGAGTGTGGAAAGGAGGGAGAGGCACACACACACACATTGATCGGTTGCCTCCCACATGTGCCTCAACAGGAGACAGGAAGCAAACCTTTAACGCAGGTACATTCCCTTTACCTGGAATTGAACCCGCAATTCTTTGGTACGGGCGGATGTTCCAACCACTGAACCACACTGGCTGGGACAAGGAAATAGATTTTAATATTCCTTTCAGATCACTGTGGATAAATTTCTTTGATATTGCACTAAAACTTGACTGATGTTTGTTTTTTTTTTAAAGGTTTCAATACAGAATCTGAAGCCATGTCAATAAACTTTTATGGCCTCTCTATTATTATAAAAAGAGTGCTGATATTGTGGACCCTGTAAAAGTGTTTCAGGGACTCTGGGATATCCTGCACCATCTTTTGAGACACACTGGCATGTAATTTTAGAGTAAGTTTCTGTGTAGAAGGCATGGTATTAGGTGCTCTGGAAAATAATAAAGAGGAAGATTAGCCAGTTGAGAGATCACACACTAATTTAGAAAAATGTTGATTTTAATGGAAAGTTGAAACAGATAAAAGAGAATCATTGATCAGCTGCCTCCTGCATGCCCGACACTGAAGGTTGAGCCTGCCATCTGAGCATGTGCTCCAACAGGGAATCAAACTGACCTCCTGGTTCATAGGTCGACCCTCAACCACTGAGACACACCAGCCAGGCTGACAGGGAGCATATTGGGTAGAATTTTTTCAAGAAAAGATGAAGTTCAGAGTTACTCTGAGTTCTCAAATTCTTTTTATGTGTATATATGTATTACTTATTTATTATTATTTTCAATCCTTACCTATGATGTTTTCAGAAAGAGAGAGAGGGAGAAAGAGAGAAAGAGACAGAAAAGAGAATATCAATCAGTTGCCTCCATAACTGACCCAACCCACAACTGGATACATGCCCTGAACTAGAATGGAACCCGCCACCTTTTGGAGTACAGGACCAACTGAACCAAACTGACCAGAGTAGCATACGTTTTGTCTAAAAATTCTATACTTTTACAATGCAGTGATTTAATTTTCAGGATGAACAATACTTTATGAAACTAATTTATATTTGCATCCTAGGTTTTCTAATAGAACAAGATTGTTAAGTAATTTCATTTTTAAAAATCATTAATTTATTGAGATGTTTTTAGAAAACTGCTTCACTAATTCTGCAAGGAAAAATGAACTTCTTTTATTATATAGCATATAATGTAATCAACATTTTTACATACCACAGAATGGAAAAGCCTTATCTGTTAACGCTTTGGTTGTTATACTTTCAATCCAATTTATAGTTAACTGGCCCCAAATTTTATAATAGCTAACAAAACACTTTACGATATGTTTTACCTCACATGAGTTTATATAGAATGTTTAAGTTTCTTCATTTAAAGGCTGATTTTTATCTTATTCTCCTTATAAATAAGCTTATAATAAATTTTAAAAATAATGTTCACTCTATGATATTTTTAATTAAATTTCTCAGGATGACATTAGTTAATAAGATTATGCAGGACCAAAGTGTACATTTCTATAATGCATCCTCTGTGTATTGCATTGTGTGCCCATAACCCACAGTGAAATCTTCTGCCACCATATACTTACCCTTTCCAGTCCCCACCTCACTTCCCTCTGGTAACCACCATGCTATTGTGTGTCCATGAGTTTTCATTTTTTTGTTTTCCTTGTTTGTTCATTTGTTGCTTTCAGCTTTATATCCACATATGAGTGTGATCATATTTATCTCAGCTTTTTCTGCCTGACTGGTTTTGCTTCACATGATATTCTCAAGATCCAACCACATGGTCTCAAATGGCAGTATTTAATCTTGTCCTGTAGCTGAGCAGTATTTCTTTGTATGTATGTATCACATCTTCTTTTTCCAATCATCTATCAAAGGACAGTTCGGTCATTTCCATGTCTTGGCCACCATGAATAATGCTGCAATGAACATAGGGGGGTTCATATATCTTTGTGAATAAATGTTTTCAGACATTTCAGGAAGATACCCAGAAGAGCGGTTGCTGGTCATATGGCAAATCCATTTTTGTTTTGTGGAGGAACCTCCATACTGTTTTCCATGGCGGCTGCACCAGTTTACATACAAATGCCCGGTATGTATCTGAAGAGATGCTCAACTTCACTAGCTGTTAGGGAAATGCAAATCACTGCACAATATCACTGCTACTTAAATTTTGTCAATTAGCCTGTTAATTACACTTCCTTTCAGTAGTTCTTTACTAGTGTTACTTTAGAGGGCACAGCTGTCCCCTTGACTTAGTAAAGTCTAACATAACAGAGTATTCTTTACTTCCCAGATAATGAAGCAACTTAGATCACTTTATCCACATTTAACAATACAACCATATTTTTTTCTGCCATCTTTTGAGAGCTTAAGAGTGTGTATAGGGTTAGCAGTGTGAAGTGAACAGAGAATTTAAGAATAGGAAAAACTGATAATACACTCATCAACTTTGATAATCACTCAGACAAATGCTGTGTATCATTGTGGTATGTTAAGTGTTCATTAAATTTATTTCCACTGTTGATTTAATGTATTCTTTACTTCATATCCATAATATTCTTTTAGATAAAATTAAAAACAGAACCACTGAAGTTGAACAAGTTATGTGGAAACTTAAAGATACCTTAAAATTTAAAAAATCAGTTTCAAGGTAAACTTCCACAGACTTCAAATTTCTATTCATATGATCAAATGAAAATACTTCTGTTATGTCAAAAGTCAGTATTATAAAATTAAAATAAAAGAATTATTCTTGCTAAGTGGGACTTACTCGCTGTGACAAAAAATTTCAAAACTTGGAATTGTTTTAAAGAAGGAGCCAACAGCCGAGACCGGTTTGGCTCAATGGATAGAGGGTCGGCTTGGGGACTGAAGGGTCCCTGGTTCAATTCCAGTCAGGGGCATGTACCTTGGTTGTGGGCATATCCCCAGTAGGGGGTGTGCAAGAGGCAGCTGATCGATGACTCTCTCTCATCGATGTTTCTAACTCTCTATCTCTCTCCCTTTCTCTCTGTACAAAATCAATAAAAATATATTTTAAAAAATAAATAAATAAAAATAAAGAAGCAGCCAATAAATGGCATCCTGAAGCCATTTCTAAAAATGTTTATTAAAAAGTTATCTGTAAGATTACATTAAATTATTGTTTTTTTTAAGAAAAGGAAATAATTCAAAGCATGGGGGTGACTTTGTCCATTTTGATATGATGATATAAACCCAAATTTAGCATTTGAACCTGTTTCCTAAAAAGCCAACGTACAATATGATGTAACATATAAAAATTTAACAATAAATCCATAAATTATAAACTACTTAACCTAAATTAATAAGAATCTGACATTATTAAATATAAAATAATCAATGTTGGCAGTGTTATATATTGTTAATATTTATTGATATTTTATAAAATGAATTTTATAATACATCTATTAAAAAATTTGTATGAAATATATTTTACAGTAATTCCTGATACTTTGCACAACATTTTTTGCAAACAGATGAATAAATATATTTTTGATGATAAAGAAAAGAGAAAAAATAACAATAAATTTGTTGAAAAGAAATTAACGTAACTGAAAGCAAAAATAACTCAGAAAGTAAGTTGTTAATAGCACTGAAAAAAATGAAGAACAATTATAATAGAAATTCTCAATAGGATATCAGACAGCAATAAAATATCCTCCAAACACACAACAGTCTACAATTAAAAAAGATGCAAATACATTTTACTCAAATTAAAAAAAAAATTTTAAAACAGGAAATTTCAAGAGAAAAACCAGTGGCAAAAGTGTTAAAATAATGAGGGATAAGTGTATATGACAGACATAAAAGAGATTTCTAACCTAAGCCTTATAGATATTGCTAAATAAAAATAAAAGCAATTATAATGAAAATCAGAATACAAATTTAATAGAAGAAAAAGTAATAGAGCTGAGAAAAGTTCTGAGTCTGCACTTAAAATTTTTTTCTGTTTTCTACTAGCAAACCAGGTGAAATTGTAGAAAAAAACAAAACTGTATCTAGAGAAATTAATTCACATAAAGTAAGTCCTAAATAAGAGTAATAGACAATTTATGAGTAAACATTTTAAATTATGAGTAAACATTATTTGCATTTTAAAATTAATGTAGAAGGTGTTAACGGTACGCCAGGTACTATTGGAACTGTGGGAGTTGCTTGTGATGCATTGCTCTTATGAGGAAAAAAAAAAGAAAATTAACAAGTTACTTACAATTAATAACAAGTGTTCTCTTAGGCAGAAGTGAGTCATGCTTTGCTAATATAAATTTACTGTATTTGTTACCCAAAAGATAGTGACCTTGCTTTATATGTGTATAATATTATATTATTATATTCTATTAATATATGTATAAGTGCTATTATGAATATCCACATATATGTCTGGTTACTAGGTTATTGTCTGATCAAGAGTATCAAAGAATATCCAGACTGCTTTATTTTCACAAGAAATTACAAATTATGTAAGCTATGCATTTGGAGTTGGTGGAAAAGATCCAGCTGAAAGAGTTATCACTGAAAATGAGAGCAGAAAGTAATAACTTTGTATTCTGCCAGGTGGCTACTGAAAATACCAGGGGACCACGTTGTGGAGTATCTCATTGTCTAACCGCTATGCTGTACACCTGAACTAATTCAAAATAACTTTGAACCTAAACTGTAATTGATTTTTAAAAAAAATCAGAGCAGAAAAGAAAACCAAAGAAGCCAACATGAGTTTGTATATCCTCAGGGCAGTAACAACACTCAGGTGTCTAAGTACTCTAACAAGGGCTACCATAATCACACACCTACCCATGTGAGTCCATTGATGGTTGCCCACTTTCCCACAGTGAAAGAAGAGAGATTCTTCAAGTTGGAATATTTAAATTTTAAAAATTAATTTAGATGAATAATGCCTGCCCCTTTCTGAGTAGTGCCGGTACTAAAAGAAATCGGTGTACAGAATAACATTGTAAGAAGGTAAGTGATGATAGACCCGGCAGAGTGGTTCTGTGCCAATATTGACTCTGCAGGAAAGGACTTGGGGCAAGCCTGAAGCCTGTTTCTTCTGCTCCGGTTAAATGGCCTTCATTTCCTGCTGAGAAAAAGTGCTCGCTAACAGGATGGGCTGGAGTTCAAGGGCTTGGCGAGGCTGGCTGCATGCAATGTACTGCGTTGTCCTCTGCCTTGTTTGTGTAGCTTGCTTTGTACAGAGACCTTTTTAGAAAGTCTTTACATTAAAGGAACTTCTAACCTTTCTTCCCCCCCCCCCCCCCGAAAAAAAAATGTTATAAAAACAAGGTGACATTCTACATAATGTCAGGCATTGCAAAGCAGAATAGCACTTTAGATTGCAGTGTGAGAGGAGCGCTTCTCTGAGAGTCCTTGGAGCTGAAACCGGCTACAATCCCCTCTCTGCACAAAGGTCTGGTGGAGAATGCCAGGGGGACGAACGCATAAGGAGAAAGGATCTGAGATGGCAGAAAAGAAAAATGCGTGTGGGTGAAGGTCATGAGGATCAGGGAGAAGTGGTAGGAAAGGGAAGAAAGAGACCCAGTCAAGGAGCAAACTTGAAGCCACAGTAAATATGCTGGTTTTTATTTGGCATGCAATGGGAAGGCTTTGAGTGCCGTGTAGTGAAATGGATCACGCAGGTGGCCGCGTGGGAAAAGCGTTCTGGGGGAATCTGGTAGGAATTTGAACTGACTGTCTCCAGACTAGGTGAGCTCCATCTGCTGTCTGTTTGCCAGGGTGGAAAAGCCCCGCTCATTTTCTTCACAGGCTTACCGGGAAGTAGGGCTCTGGAAAGAAAGGAGTTTCTGTCTATTAGACACATGAACATGGATGTGGAAGGAGGAAGTGGAGTGGACGCTGCCTCCTGTGGCTCCTGGACTGGCTCATCCCACAAGCTGTGGAAGTTTTGCAAAGGGTTCTAAACCTGCGCTCTCCTGGGCTTCCAGAGAAGGAAGAGCAGAGATGCACTGCAGATCCCACACCAAATCCCGGAATAGGAGTCCAGGGCCTGCTCTGCAGCTTTCCGAGGCCCCAGGCACCTGGGAGGCAGAGATCATGCCAGACCTCAAAGGCAAAGCTGGCTCAGCGATGGGAGCTCCCATTGCGGGGACTTAGCATCCTCCCCGCGGAGCACGTGAGAAGCACAAGCTAATGCCTGCTTGCAGCCTCAATACCCGGAAAGGTTGGAACAAGTTGCAGCCTCAGATAAAGCTTAATCTGGGCCTGATCCACAGGCTAAGGCTCTCGTGTAAGTCAGTTCACAGCGTCTCCCTCCAGTGAGAAAAGGAACGGGGTCTCCGTCTGGCTTAGCTGTGGTTGCGCAGACCAGAGGGAGCTCCTTCTTTTACAGGCTCCGATTTTGCCGTGGGACCAGAACAATTCTTTGGAGAAGTGGAGATGATTGGAGGGGCTGCTGAATCGTTAGCAGCCAAAATTCACAGCAACTGAGGAATAAACGGCCAGCAAAGTCAAGGAGGAAACGGTTCCATCTACTATACAAATAGGTGTGTCGTGAATGACAAAGGTCTAGAATTTATACAGTATGTTTCCATTTATGTAAAGTTAAAAATAAGCATAATAATGAGACCGCAACTGGGTCAGAGATAATCCTTGAACTCATGTATCAGTACAGAAAGTAAGAGGCTAACTTGTTGGACTTCAGAGGGAGGGTGGGGATAAAAGGGAGAGATCAACCAAAGGACTAGTGTGCATACATATGAGCCTAACCAGTGGTCAAGGACAATAGGGGGTGGGGGCACCACTGGGTAGGGGTGGGGGATTGGAATGGGGGGTTGAGGACAAATATGTGACATCTTAATCAATAAAGAAATTAAAAAAAAGAAAGAGGCTAATAACCCAACATTATTTATTAATTCTTGTTTGTTGCTGGCGAGGGAGGCCGTTTCTGAAAACATTCACTTTCTTCACCTCTGTTGGAGATACGGAGATATTTATTTTATCATAATCCTTTAATCTGTATAAATACTTCACATACCAAAGCACATCCCTACTTTCTAGGACTGCAATTCAGTGTATGGCACGTGCCAGGAGAAATGGATTAACTCTGATTTCTTGACAAATGTGACTAAGATGTGAGGAGAGTAGAGCCATTTAACTTCCAACAGAGACCTGGGGGTCACTGAAACTCATTCCTAGGCAAGAATGCAAATTCCAAGATAAGGAATTGAATAAACACACGGGATTTCATTTAGAGACTTAAAAGGCAACAACAGCAACCCTAGCATCAAAGACTACAGCCCCAGTTCCCCTCCATGGATTGGAAGCCAGAGTGCATGTAATATTTTTTAAAGCATAGGTATGATAGGTAAAATTTTATTTAAAACAATTTGTTAGGTAGCTATAATTGTAAGTGATTTTTGAGTAACCTATATTATTTATGTGTATCTCTTGATCAGGTCTACAAATTGCCTGTTGTAATAAATGAACATTTACACTTTGAATGCCCATATAAGTAAGTGGCTTTAAATAAATTTTATTTGTTGTTTTTCTCTTTTTCCTACAACTCCAATCACAACTCTATAGTCTCTTTTCAAATTCACATAGATTTTTATATATCCAATTTAGGGAATGTTAAAGTTTCAACTTATCTTCAATATTTAGAGATGTGAAATTAATATGTGTTTTTGAAAATCAGGCATTGGTTCTGATTTATCTTTTTAGACTGTTTCACTTAATGTTGTAGTTGATTGTCTTTCAAATAAAAAAAAATTTAAATGCAATTTACACTGCAACCTAGAACATATAAATACATACATAGAGACACAAATAAGCATGTTTATTTAGCAGTGCAAGTTTCATAAAGCACTTCTTGGCTTTAATAGAATAGACTCTGGTATTTATTAGTGCATTTTCTGTTCTATAATCTTTTATGCTAGGGAAAAACTAAATTACGTATGTCAAATTTACAGTTTCTAAAACATTAATTTAGTAAATGCCAAAAATGAGAATACTTTTAAGTAAAATGGATTTATAAATCATGTTCACATTTTTATTATTAACTGCAATTGTTCATCCAAAGGGTGGACAAATTGCTATTTCTTTGAAGCAAGAGGCCTTTCGTCTTTCTTCATAAAGCATATCATTGCCCTTCTGAGAAGATTGGCATAGTAGGACTTAAATTAATGAAGGGGTAATAGTTACTCTAATACATATTCATGGGCTTTAGTGAGATTCATATTTAACAATAAACAAAGATTATACAAAAATATGTCTTATTCCCCTCAGAATAACAATCAGAAGTTTCTTCTGGATCAACCTACAGAATATAGAAGCAAATTCTGTATCATTATTTTAGAATCTTATCCTTGTCTGCAGGCAGGAGTCCTTTTTACTTACCATAGTCACCTTGTTTTACATATCCAATTGTACCTCCAAAGATAAATTTTTGCTCTAATTTATACTTAATGTTAGAGATGTTAAGAAAATAAACTATGGCTCCCAAATTAATTAGAAAAAAAAATAGTTTTAAAATGTTGGAACCAATTATAGCTACACTGAGTGGCCAGACTATTATGATCTCTGAATGCATAATAATCTGGCGACTCAATATATATGAGATTAGAAGCCCAGTGCATGAATTTGTGCAAGGGTGGGGTCTGGCCAGCTTGGCCAGGGGGAGGGGACATGGGTGGTTGGCCTGCCTGCTGGTCGAACTCCTGATCAAGGGAACAATTTGCATATTAGTCTTTTATTATATGGGATATACACTAAGTGGCCAGATTATTATACATTTCAGAGATCAGAATAATCTGGCCACTCAGTGTATATTAAAATAAGTGCATTATCTTTCAAAGGGTTTATGAGCCACTATATTGGCTTAAAAATTGCATGCTGATACACACCATATTTTACATAAATACACCTTACATCAAACATTCTTTCTTATCTATGATTTTTTTGACTTCTTAGTAACTAGAGCTGTGCTTATAGCCTAGCATATACTATGTACTTGATAGTTTAAATTAACTGAATGGCCTTATCTACATTAATAAAAAAGTTGCAAATTGACTGTCACTTTATAAACCCATCAACCAATCAGGAGTGAGTATGCAAGTTAACCCAACAAAAATGACAGGTTAATTTGCATACACGGGCACTGAGTGGCCAGGGTTGGGGTGGGAATGTACTCTGCAGAAAGTACAGGCCCCTGCAGGGCCTCCACAGAGAGCAGATACTAGGGCCTTCGGTGGCATCAAGCAGGCATGTCTGCAGGGAGCAGAGAACCATGGGAGCAGACCTAAGCCCTCCATAGGACATCTCCTGAGGGCTCCCATATTGGAGAGAGTGCAGGTCTGGCTGAGGGACCCCCCCACCCCGTGCATGAATTTCATGCACTAGATCCCTAGTATAATCATATTTTCATAAATTATGACATACATTAAATGTGATATTTACCAAGAGGCAACCACCTTGCAAGAGAGCAAAATTTCAAGAAAGAAAGAGTAATACTTGAACGAGTTATTGATGAATTGTTCAAAGATAGCAGAAAGGCATTTATATATTGTATCTAGTTTAAAGACAGGTGACCTTTTAAGAGGTTAGTTAACCTTTGAGCAATTTTGGAGTTACTGTTTTGAAAGATAAAGGTCAAAAGAGAACTCGGAATTCAGTTATTGTCTTTTGTTTGTTGCTATGACTTTAATTTCCAATAAAATAATTCAAACTGTAGAGTCTGTTCAGAAGTAGATTTATTTTCAAATTAAAAGAATGATATTGATTTAAAGTATTTTTCAGGTACTAGATATGAATAATCAAAATATTAAAACTCAAAATCATAACTTATTTGCAAATTTCACCTTTAATCTCATTCCATGCTTAAAGTTATTAAGACAAAAATATGTTTGGCTAAAGATAAGTGTATGATGCTTATGATTATCTTTTTCTCTTAAGTATAGTTTACTTCATTTTTCATTTCACACCCCCATTTTTTTTTTAAACTTAGTAATTCTAATTACCTTTCTCTAAGCCCCTGCAGTCATAAACACAGTGTTTATATATTTTCTTAGATGTGTTAACACCAAAAGGAAAATTGCATTGAGTGTTTAGAAAACAGTAGTACAAAATAATATTTTGTCCCAGGCTTTCAAATACTTGAAATTTGTGCAGAGGAAATAACCTAAAAATACTTTAACATTTATAGATTTCGGTCAGGTTGTGATAAGCAAAGGATCATTAACCTGACCTACATGCTCTCTTTCTTCCTTGTAGGTTCCTGTATTCATTTTTTTTAAATGCATGCAAATTGCTTTTTGACCTATTCCTTTCAAAAGAAACTAGCCTCTAGTTTGGAAATAAAGAAAATGTGTATTTTTGCTTGATTTGATGATATTTACAGAGGTCAGGCCAATTTTATATTACCTGGACATATGACTTAGTTTCTAATGTTTTATTCATATTCAGCCATGAAACAGATATAGATAATATAGTGCCCAGACTTAGGAAAGCATAAAAAAATCAAAGAATGAAATCATATTGTACCAACTGTGTTCCTATTTGAATAAACTAACACTATTTTGAAGATGGCAATGAACATAGTGATAGAAATTTTCACTTATTTAAAAATCTGTCAGCATCAGTGTAGTCTTAAGAATGGGGGGGGGGGGGAGAAATCCTTGACTGACATTTGAATGGTCTGGTCTTTCATTAAGTAAGAACATGGAGGAAAGGAGAAGCTGAAGTTAAGAAAAGGATATTTTAAAATATACAATAGGTTATTTTTTCAGTGTAACTAAGCATTGATTTTACCACTTAGGATGGTGAAATGACATTAGGAATATCATGAGCATAATCCTCATCAGATACAAAATATTTCAAGACAAAAGTCAGAAGATAGCTTCCAGTTTGGCAACCAGATTCTCTCATCTCACTGTTCTCTTAGTTCTGAGTGAGTACTCTTTGTGCTTCTGGGCCAGGATGACTGGCATAGTTTCTGAAATTACATCACATTCTAGGCGGCTGAGACTGGACATAGACAAAATGGCAAGTGGAACCCACCATATCCTGTTAGTGTGCATTGAGCTTAATTTAGCTGTTTTGTTTATGTGTTTTGAACATTCCTGTTTGTCATGTTTAATATTTTATACTTTTCTTAGGAGTCTTACAAAAAAACAGGGAAAAACCTTCTTTTTAAAAAGTTTAGTATAAAACTCATTACATCTTCTAATGACTTGAGTAGGATCACTGTATCTTCTAACGTCAGAAATATTATGAGTTCATAATATAATTTTGCTGCCTTGAAACATTTGCTATCATCACTGAGAAAGCATTTCATCACTCACCAGTTATTCCAAACCATGCTAAGAAAAGACTATAGATCATGAAAAAGTGCTTAATAATAACAACCTTCAATGTTCCTATTCAATTCCTCCAGGTATCTCAGCAAGAAGGTACACAGGTAGCTGATAATCTGTTTTTAGCTTTCATTGAACATAATGGAGAATTCAAATTGAGGTTTTTCACATTCTACCTTTAATGCCAGCGAAAGTTGGCAAGGTTAGATGTTTTGCAATTGCATATTAGAAGATAAATGCTAAGGGACACGTAATTGGTAACTGTCTACAGCTACACTGTCCAGTGCGATAGCCACTAATAGCCACATGAGGCTGCTGAGCACCTGAAATGTTTTCAGATTAGGGCATGCTGGAAGTGTAAACTGCACACCATATTTTGAAAAGTTAGTATATAAGAAGAAGCAAAATATTGCATTAGACTTTATATTTATTTCATGCTTGAAATGATAATATTTTTTGATGTATTGGATTACATAAAATATACTACTAAAATTAATTTCACCTATTTCTTTTTTATATTTCCACTGTGACTATAAGAAACACATCACAAACGTGGTTCATATAATTCACTTAGACAGCACTCTTCTAGGCTCTAACAGTGACACTGAAACTGAGCCTACAAATAGATCTCAGATTATGAGTTTATAGGCTACATTATCCAACTTAAGTTTTCACAGACACACAAAAATCAATATGGGAAATACGTTTCTTAATAAATGAAATATATAGGATACCCTCCCCCATCAGTCACTTAGCAGAATACAATGCTTTTTAAAAAGAAACAGAACCATTCCCTTATGTTACAAGGAAGAATGCTAGTGTCCTTTCAACCTTAATGATATTTGGCTCCAAAACATACCTGCGACAAAGAGGGATGTTATGTTTATTTTTTCATCAATTTTTTTAGAAATTATTTTTCCCCTTACTTTATATTCTTACTTTTTAGTAGATTATTTTTAAAATGACTTTAAAAAGTCAAAGGGTCCATTGGATGGAGATGGCTACTAGTGATCAATTATTTCCTGGTATAATGGAGGTTAAGGGTCTCTCTCTTTTCAGATGTCACTTAAAAATTTACATTCACTGTCCAGACATAGTCACATCTCCAGGTAAGAGGGCTGCCAGGAATTGCAATATTCATTTTGAACTACTATGAGCTTAGCTAAAATACTTACCGCCCTCCTTCCTGATCTCACCATTTTACAATTTGAGGCAGTTTTTCTCTATTTTAACCAGTCTCTTTAGAATCACCTCCTTCTCTGTGACCTTGTCCCTGAAGGTACTTGAGTTGAAAGTTTCTGTAACCCTGGATGGAGGAATAGACCCAAAAACATAACACAGGTTTTGCTCTTTGTCCTTGAGGTGGTTGGACTCAGCTGCAAGATTGCTGCCTTCAGTGGTCTCCAAATCACTTAGACTTATATCTGCCAAGATGACCACTAATGAAATTTTCCATTCTTTTGTTGGATGAATGCCCAGTTCTTCTCCCTGCCAACCTAGTTTTAATCACACGGACTCAGCAGATTCTTCTTGAGTTTCAGCCATGTTCTCCACCTGGAGCATGGCTTAGGATGGCCATCCCTCTCCAACGCAAGGTCATCTGTCTTCTTGCATGACAAATCATGGATCTCAACTTAGCCTTGAGACATGATGAAAATCTGAGGATGATTTTCCTATTGAATAGAATTTGCAAGAACCTCTGAAATACTACACTGGTCCTCTCTCAGTTTGCCATGTCATGCTGTCATTTTTAGTTTATTTTAGCCCCTCTGATTTAATCTGGGACTCCATGCTTTGTGGTCACCAGCAAAATTAAGAAGAAAAAAAAAATGGTAGTGGGCACAATCTCTTGCCTTTCTATTAAAATTATATAACATCTCACTTTCTAAGGTTTTTGTCATGGAGGATGGGAACCAGAAAATATTTGTTTTTATTATATGACTTCCCTACAACTCTCTCCCTATTCTCTCCCTCTCCATCTAGGAATGGAAGTGTTCTAACTTACTTTTTCTCTAATTCCATCAGAGCCTTCTCCTTTCCCCTCAGTTGAACTCATTTTTCTCTTTGTAGTTAAAATATATAGCTATTGAATAGGTATGTGGTAAAACCTTGACCAGAAAACTAAAATTATTACTTGAGAATATTTGAATCCCATTATTAACTTACCTATAATTTTAGCTATAAGCTCACAAACAACTAAGAGCAAATAAGCTTTTTTATTGGAAGGCCTATATCCTAGGTAATTGCTAAATGCTCTTCAGTGCACAATGAGTTTAAGACACAGTCCCTAACCTCAAGTCTCAAGTACATGGCCAAACAGTCACAGAAAGGATAAATATGGCTATCTTAGACAGCATGTGAAATGTTTAGGGAATTTCACAGAAACTGAAAAAAAGAGCTAATGATTTCTGACTCAAAAGGAATCTCAAATAAGTGCTCATTTAGTTAAATATAGAATAGAATTGAGGGCTTTGAGGGCTCATTGGATTTGATTGTGATTGCAATTAACAACCAGCATTTATTCTGTTAAAGGTTACCCTGAATATTATCTCTCATTAAGAATTTATACTAAAATGGTATGTAAATGATCTCATTTGGTCTGGAAGGTTTTTGAGAATGGGTGACACTCTGTAGTGATCTCAGAGCATGCTGTTAAGGCAGAGCTCTGAGGGATAGTCTGAAGTAGGAGAGATGTGAGATACACACTTAAAGGAATATATAAACATTAGGTTATAGGAACTTAAATTAGAGCAGTGGCCGGTATAGGACATTAGCAATGTATTTCGGAAGTGTTTAAATGTTGTAGCTGATGAAGTGCAAAGAAAAGAGTAATAGCACCACTCATAGCTGTGACTGAGACTCCTGCACACTCTCTAGTTATGTTACTCTGGGGAATTGCTTTCACCTTTCCTCCTTGTTTTCTTTAGAATTCAAAATAACTAACTGATCCATTGTAATGATTACGAAAAATGTAATGGCTCAATGTAAGCATAATACCTAGAAAATTACAGACCTCTAAAATGTTTAAAGTGTTGGCAATAATATGTGATTCAATAAATTTATGGATCTAAAATTAAGACAATATGAGAATACTGATATCATCATGAAAAGTAAAGAAACTTTTGAGATGGAAGTGGGCAAACACAGTCCAAAGACCCATTTCTCTATCTGGACTAACTCCCAGACCAGGGTTGGATTTGGGGGCATTATGCCCTGGCAAGCCTCTGCACTGGCTCTCATTCTCCTCTAGAACATGGTTAGACTTCTGCTCTTGACTGTGTGGCATTCCCCTGCGAATGCCAGAAAGTAAATTTGCCAAAGTGTAATAGTTTGCTGTCAGACAAAGGGAGCTTGGACAGTGGAAAGAGAATAAGAAGGAAGTGGCTTTTATAGAAAGCTTTACATGGATACATTGACTAATTCTAGTTAATTTTAGACCCATTCACAGCGAAGTAGCTTTGTTCCTCCCTTACTATAACGACATTGTACACACCTTTACAAAATATCCCTTGGAAAAAAAATGGCATAAATTTACATTTGCCTCCTTCAGTTCCTATATAATTCCAAACACCTTGTGAATTGCCATCTATAGTTTTTATTTGACAAAAACAGGCCTCCTCCCGAATCTGCAAAATTCCTCCAAATATGTGGGTCAAATAGGAGTTTTTCTTTGTTAGAATTCTCTGTCTTGAAGGTAAGCACTTGATATAAACTGAGGGTGTTATTATCATCCATAGCTGACTCACTGGGCAAAACTCACTGGGCAAGTCAGTGGCCTTCACTAGTTTCTGAGAGTACAGATACCTGAGGTAGTCTGGGCCCTGTCTTGTTGAAGAAGCTGTTATGCAGTAAAAAAGAAAAGAAGAAGAAGAAGAAGAAGAAGAAGAAGAAGAAGAAGAAGAAGAAGAAGAAGACAAAGAAGCTGCCAGAAATGACAGATAAAGGAGAGTAGCCAGAGATATGGTGATGGGAGAGAGATGAGGAGGAACAAGTTGACTAGAGGGAGAGAGAAAGAAAGGGAGAGAGAAAGGCAGGGAGGGAAGGAGGGAGTGAGGGAGATGATTCTGCAAAATTCACAATTTGATTAAGAACACATCGAGTTAGTTTTATTCTACTTGTAGCTGAATAAGGCAGTTATTACAACTACATCTTTTTCTGGAGTTAGATTGATATTCCCAGAGTGCCCATGAAGATTTTTGCATGACAGTTTAATTAACACACTTATTTGTGAAAAATTCATATACTATTTCTCTTTACAAATTAAATTCACACTTCAGTCACAAAGCATTACTAAGCACAGATATTAAATATTTTTAGCTTTATACAACTTCAATATTTATTGTGTGAATAATGGGCTATTCACCTCAACTCACTAACCTGGGATCTGCATTTTAAAACAAATTGAAATAAGGATATTGCTGCAATTTCTCTCTTTCCTTTTATAAATCATAACCCATGTTAGTATCTTCTAACTATAGCTTTCTCATGCTCTGTGTCTTATGCTCTAACTTCTAAATTGCACATTAGCAAGGTAATTTAACTTATGTGTTTATACAGACTATCATCACTTTATTTCTAAGACTTTCAAATTAAACAGTGCTCTGTTGTAATGAATCATGCAGTATAATAAATTACTAACCTGTGTGTCAACCACATTGAGTTAGTAAATGTATTGAACAAATTAGCAAACATATTGCATGTTTTAATATTTTGTCAGCTCTGTTCAATTAAATACTTGATTACAACACCTAATATAACAAAGATTTAAAGTGGTAAAAAGTTGTGTTAAAGAGGAAAAAATATCAAATAGGTTGCTTTATATTTTTCTAATATAATTGCAATTATTTTAATGTGGGATATCTTTTGCTTCTTCCAGTGACTTGTGTCTGGATTAACACATATTGAAAATGAAGAATAGATAAAAAGAAAAAACCTTTCTATAACTTTCACATATTAAAAAATGTCATTGGTAGTGATTCCTAGCATGAGGAAGATGAAAATGTTTATTTTATTAAAGGTGATACTCTTGTTATTAAGGATAGATTAATCTTACAAATGAAGGGTAAGTTGATAACTCAGCTAAGAAGTACTTCTTGTTTGATTAAAACATCACTTTCTTACATCTTGCTATAGACATTTTTTATCCCCCTTCTTCCTTTCCTCACTTGCTACCTTCCTTCCTCCCTTCCTCTTCACCCCCCTGCTTTCTCCAGTCCCTCTTTCCTCTCCTGAATGGTATTGTGTTCACTGGGTGTTAAAGGCTCTGTTTGGATAAGGGGAAGAGTCAATAAAAAATTGCTAAACAAGGCAAGTTCTCCAATTGGAATATGGGCTTTGTCCTGAATGGCCTAAATTTACATATAAAATATTGTACTTGAAGTCAGCAAGGGTATTCCTAAGTAATAAAAACGTAAACTGCTGGGTGGTTATTGGATATCAAGAAAATTATTAATAAAGTGTTCTGACAGTAAACAAATCTACCCTAATAAAGCAATAATATGCAAATTGACCAGCATTTTACAATACCCAGGAGTTAGTATGTAAATTAACCTGACAAAGATGTTGGTGGCCTCACCCCACACCCCCACCCCAGCCACTCTGGACCCCTGGGCAGCATGCTTGCAGGTGGCCAGGCAGGGTGGGACACCTGCTTTGAGGAGTGGGCAGGAGGTGGAGGGAGCTACAGGAGTGGCACTCCAGCCAGAGCGAAGACTGAAGGCACACCCAGAGTGAAGGCCTGGGTCCCAGGTGCTAGAGGAAAACCAGTGCAGCAGCCAGGGGAAGGAATGAATCTTCCATGCAACAGGCCTCTAGTTTAATGTAAAATTATATCATTGGGCAATATTAAAGGGAATTTGCTTATTTACTACAAAATCGTCATAAATATGTCTTCCTTAGAATATAGCCATTATATAGTTTTGGAATAAATATCCAATGCCAATACACGAATATATTTTAGTGTAAATATTTAAAGAACAAATGCTTTCCACTTGTTTTCCTGCTGCCAGATTTTATACACATCTGGCCTTTGCAGGCTGGGAATATGCAGTCATGTGCCACATACTAACATTTTGATCAATGCACTGCACTGCACACATTTGGTGGTCCCATAAGATTATAATGGAGTCGAAACATTCCTATCACCTTGTGACCTCAGAGATGACATGAAGTCATCATGACTGTTGTGAAGTCATAGCTGCCTGAATCCATAGCTGGCCTGACGTGGCAGACATTGTGATGCTGTAGCCCTTGCCAAGCGACAGCCATTGTGAAGTCCTCGCTGTCCTGACATTGCAGCAACCTGCAGTCAGAGCTGTCATTGTGATGTCATAGCCATTGTGATGTCATAGCCATTGTGATGCCGTGGCCCTAGTGAAGTCAGAGTGGTTGTGAAGGTGGAGCTGCCCTGATGTTGCAGGTGTTTAACATCACAGTACATTCCATTACTCATTATTACTCATGTGACCGTGTAAACAAACCTATTATACTCTGCTGCCACTTGTGTGCAAGCATAGCTCACACCATTAGGACAGTCATGGCAGGCGATTATATCCGCCAGGTTTATGTGAGCGCACTCTGTGATGTTTAGACGGTGACGGAGTCGCCTAATGACAGATTTCTCAGAAGGTCACCCTGTTAAACAGTGCATTGCCGTACAACTAAGGTGTTGAAATCCATAACTGTACATATTTTAGTGTCTTGGCCATAAACTTAAAGTTTTAAAAGCTTGCATATTTATATTAAATTGTTCTATTATGTAAAAAAGAAAAAGTTTATTTAATAAAAAAAACATATATACTTTAATTTGTTCATGGTTTGCAGTTTAATTGGATATACACTATAATTTCTTGGTCACTTTATGTAATACTGTACATTAAAAAAAGGTACTTCAGCATTTCATTTATTTTACATTCCCTTCTTCGTTTCCTGGCATCATTATTTCAATTTCACTTCTCATGTCTAGATAATAAATACACTTTTTAGGGTAAAAAGCTGGGCAATATATGGGTTCAGTATATAAATTAAGTGGTCACAGTGAATAATTAAGGCATTTTTGCTCAGCCATTCCTGGAAAATGTCAAATATTAAAAAATTTAAACCAAAATAACTTCTCATTTTGATAGAGAGCCATGCTCCATGGCCACTTTGGCAATGACTGTGAACATGTCTTTAATTAGCATTTAAAAGTTGGATCAGCAATATGTAATTAAAAATTTATGGCATATGGAAGTTGCTAGAATAAATTAATTGCATTTATATATTATATATATTTCATATTCATTAGAAATGAGAGCAATAATCCTAACCGGAGTCTGCCTTGTGCTTCCCTTCTATATGGCTGGAATCGTGCTAATCCAATGGTTTTTAAGTTTCCTAGTTTTTATATACTTTGAGGTTAGAAGATTTTCACTTAACACATATTTATTTCCAGGCCTAGGTCAATCTACCTAGTTGAGCCTTATGAAATATATGTCACTTTTGTATCTTCATTTTACACATGTAGAATCTAGAGATGAGAGAGCTTAAATATTTTCCAAGGCCACAGATCTGCAAAATGGAATACAAGACTACAAGCACAGCTCTCTTAAATCTATGCCCAGTACTATTTCCATAATAATTTGAGTCCCTTGGTGAAGTAATTAATTTTTTGTGAAAGTCAAATTAAAGTGTGAATGCCAAATTATTACTTTTATAAATCATTATATTATCAAATTAAAAAAATATTAGTAGCTAATAAATTATTTCTTTCCATAGTAAAGGTTCACATTTTTTAAAATAAACACTCTGGAGTATTCAGTTTCAAGAGGTGTTTCATGAGACTGTTAGTGATGTAAATGTTCATTTATTCATTGCAGAATTCTAAGTACTAAGGCAGGCCCGTGTAGAGTGCACTAACATAAATAAATTGCTACACTGTTTTAGGTGGCTTGAATTTCTTTTCAAATTACAATTTTTAGAGTGATAATTGCATATTGGTCAAAATTCATTATTCTCTCAGCCTCTGTAGAACTATAAAACTATATAGTTTAAAGGGTAAGAACATTTCCCAGCTGTGATGGGTAATTTCATGTCAGCTTGATGGGCAAGAGATGTGCGGATAGTTGTGATCACTATTTCTGGGTGTGTTTGTGAAGGTGTTTTCAGAGACATTATCATTTGAATCAATAGACTGCATAAACTATATCACCTTTACCAGTGCAGGTTGACATTATCCAATTCCTTGATGGCCTGAACAGAACAAAAAAAATGGAGGAAGGGCAAATTTTCTCTCTGGTTGACCTGGTACATTCTTCTCCTGCCCTTGGACATATAGTATATGCTCCTGACTCCCAAGCCTTCTGACTCAGACTGAATTTACAGCACTGGTTTTTCTGGTTCTCCAGCTTGTAGACAGTAAATCATGAAAGTTCTCAGCTTTCATAACTGAGAGTCAATTTCTATAGTAAATTTCTGTATCTATCTATCTATCTATCTTTCTATCTATCTATCTATCTATCTATCATCTATCTATCATTCATCTATCCTATTGATTATGTTTCTCTGGAGAACCCTGGTTAATATACTAGCTTTTACAATTTGCTTTTTTAAAAACTCTTTTTAACATTTTTTATTGTTCACAGAATTATTTATTGGTGTTTAATAATATTTGATTGGGTTGTTAATCTTTCATGAATTAGATTTGCTTTTTAGTTCTCCATTTTGGATTTAAAGACAAATAAAATCTTCCAATTACCGTATTTTTCGGACCATAAGACGCTCCGGACCATAAGACGCACCAGTTTTTAGAGAAGGAAAATGAAGAAAAAAAGATTCTGAAACAAATAGTGTCCTAAAATATTTTATGTGCATTAAAACCCAACATCACAGTCATAAACACATGTAATCAACCCTGTAAAGTAAACAGCAGCATTTAGAACCATTTTAGAGCCGGGCAAGCACACAGAGACCACAAAGAGCCGGGCAAGTAAAAAAACTTTTTTTTTAAAGTATATGTGTAGGCTATATTTGGACCATAAGACGCAGGGACATTTTCCCCCCACTTCTGGGGGGAAAAAGTGCGTCTTATGGTCCGAAAAATATGGTAAATAAAATATTTATTAACAGTTCTATACTAAGAAAGTTCAAAAAGTTGTTTAAAAAATTTTGCCTTCCACTTGTAGAAACTAAACACAACTTTCATCATAATATATATTAAAATAGGGCTCAAGCATATTGAGGTTCCCTTCCTTCCTTTAATTATACAATGTTTTATAATTTTTTTATAATTTATAGTTAAACATTGCAGAACAAAAATGCTACAAACTGTTTTAAAATAAAAATTTTAACTCTTAAGATATGTTAAGCATTTTGTATAGTATTCATTATTACAAATGATAACCTTTTAATCTTGATTGATTGATTGGTGAGTAAGAGAGAACAATTTGTTGTTCCATTTATTTGTGCATTCAATGATTGATTCTTGCATGTACTCTGACAGGGTTTGAACCAAGTGAGCTATCTAGCCATGACTCAGTAAGTCTTTTACTTAGTAAAATTTATATAAAAATTATAATGAAATTGCTAAAATATTTCATAAATGTACATTCTCTTAACATATTTTGTTTGAATATTCTAAATTTATCTTATGCAAAATTATATAAAACTTCTAATTAACCAGAAGTTAGATTTATTACCATTTTAAAATCCCATCATGTACTCATTAAAATTTATTCTAAATCATATCTTTGGATCAAACACATTCCCCGAAATCTAGACAAGAAAAAGATTAAGCAAGTACCAGTGAAAAGTCTAATTAGTCTATTTCACCTTCATCATCAAACATAAGTAATGATCAAAATCTTTCAATGGTCAGAAGTGGGCAAGTTTGTGGGCATTGTTTTTCATCTAAAATAACTTTTCTGCATTATTTCTTGAAGGTCAGTTTTTTGGCCTTGTTTGGAAGAGCTTCAAAAATGTTAGATTTAAAAGGGAAATATGAAATGATATTTTAAAGCCTTATTTCATGCATATATTTTTTATAATTTGAAGTATATAAAAAAAAATCAAAAGTGGGAAAAATTCTATAAAATTATTAAAAAGAAGTAATCTGAACTTAATTGCAAAACTAATTATAAATGTCTATATAATTATTTTTACACTAACATTGTTTTAAAAAGTTTTTTGAAGTAAGATAATTTAAATTAATACTGATTAAAAGAGAATCAGGCACTATATGCTTTAACTGGTGATCAAACACACGTCCTAGGTATGTGTCCTGACTGGGAATCAAACCTGAAACCTTCTGGTTCATGAGACAATGCTCCAACCAAATGGGCCACACCAGCCAGGACTCATGTTTTTGTTTTTTGTTTTGTTTTGTCTATCAATTCTGGATCATTCTCATTACTATAAGGTAGTTTTTTTTTTAACATAGCCTGCCCCAATTTTCTCTTTTTTCTTCTTTTTAAAATCTAATAAGGGAAATTTAAAGTCATCTCATTTTATCAGCTATTATTTTGGTTACCTATTTTTTCTGCTTCTATGTTACAAATCTGAGGACTATCTTCAGAGCTACATTCAGTACAAATTCATTCTCTCTTCATCCAAATCCACTTGACTATTTAACTTAGATCTGAAGTCTCATCACCATTGATTATATTAGTCAAAAATAGTGCATTCAATTCATTATCCAATATACTTAGGCTTGTTGGATAATATCTTATTCCTAACTCATGGGTGTGACCTTACCTTTCTTTTAAAGAAACACACATATATACCAATTTGTATTTTATAACGGATTACTAATACTTTAATTCTTTGAGCAGATTGTGTTGTGTGTTGTTTCTAGTGATTCGCACGCACAGTTGTTTCCCTGTGGGTTTGATAATTTAGTATTGTGAGCCTTACTGACAAGATGCTATTTGTAGAAGTCCAGTGTAGTTTTTAAAGTTTTCATGTTGCACCTCTTCTTAGAAAAGTTGTATTTTTAGGTAAATTGAGATGCTACCATTTTAATTCCATTTTACGTTAATTTCTTACTTTGGGGTTTCCTGTAATATACTTGAAACTCAAACTCCAAAGCCACATAAAATCAGGGCTGAGTTTTCAGGTATCACGGGCTGTATTTTTCTATCCAGTGCCAGTACACGCAGAATTTCTAGTCAAAGAGATATTCCTGTGCGTGGGAATATTTTTCCATAAACCTGTGGCTAACATATTTCTTGCATGTACATCTTACTTTTAACCACATAATTTTTGTGGACCCACGGCATTGTTTCCAGTTCTTGGAAAAGCAGTTAAACTTACTAAGCCTCTCGGTTCTGATGTTGGAGAAGCTCCCCAAGGTAGCTGTAGTTCAGTTCTGCTACACTTTACTACTCTGTTTTCTACTGTTCTCTCCATTGAGGGGCCAAATAAAGTTTGGATTTTTGTTGTTGTTTTGTATTTTGAATCAGGATAATTTTCAAGATGTCAAATAAATAAAAATCCATTGGAAGCATGTTTTTCTGAACACTTTATAGCCATACAATTTATATGTATTAGATACGTGGGATCAAGGCTGCATAATGTTTTAAAAATATTTTAAAAATTAATTTCAGAGAGGAAGCGAGAGGGAGAGAGAGACAGAAACATCATGGATGAGAATCATTGATCAGCTGCCTCCAGCATGCCCCCTACCAGAGATTGAACCCTTGACCAGAATCGAGCCCTGGACTCTTCAGTCCACAGGCCAACACTCTATCCACTTAACCAAATCGGCTAGGGCAAGGCTGTATGATTTAATAAATGCTATTCAAACTTCAGTATACCAAGATTTTCTTTGAAATGCAGTCTTGTATGTTACCTTTAATCATTAATTTAAGCGTTTTGAGATTAAAAACTCTTTAAAATATGAGCATGCATTTCTCTGAGGACTGTTTAAATTACTCCAATCTGAGGCATTATGTAGTTAATTATAGGGTATTTATTAAGAAAGATGGAATTCCACTTTAATGACCCTCCTGGCTCTTATGTAAGCAGGAGAGCTGGTGCTGCTTTGTGGCCATGTGTGCTGGGGGGCAGCCTTCAGCGGCACCTTTCCAGATGATGGTTTGTATCGCAATACCCTAGCCTTGACCTTTTCATGAATGATTTATAAATATTGTCTTGTGAGCAGCCTGCGGATTTGGGTTTCTGAGAACCAGAGAGGGCATTTTGGATGGTGGAGAGTTGCTTCAAAAATCTTTCACCGTCCTTTTTTAATAGACCCATTGACCTTTAGACCTGGAGCAGCACTAATCCTTTCAGGCTGATATTTCTTAGCAGGAGTTCACTGGAATTTCTTCTCTCTGTACAAGTTGAGGAGATAAAATGAACAGAAAATGCTGACCTTGTATTTTGTATGCGTATGCAAAAGCCACAGAAGTATTATCACCTAAAAAGAAATCTAACAGTTTGCAAACTTCCTGTGTGAGAGTGTGTTCTATTAGAAGAGTTACCTTTTGTGACATGAAGAATTAGGAAAAATAAGTGAAAATTATGCAATCTGCTTTTCAAGAGAAGAATAATATTTTGAATAACTAAGACTTTTAAAAATGGAGTAAAAATGGAGATAATAAGGTCCCTGAAATTCAATGTATTAAACATATTTAATAATAACAGTGTGTTCATTTGCTTTTATGCATTGATTTCCAGAGAGGGTAGAAGGGAAGGAGGGTGGAGGAGACAGAGACAGAGACAGAGACAGAGAGAAACACCTATGCCTGAGAGACCCATCAAATGGTTGCCTCCTGAACATACACCAACCAATGCCAAGGGTCAAACCTGCAACCCAGGCATGTGCCCCTGACCAGGAACCAAACCCACCCACCCCACCTCAGTTCCCCTGCATGGAATGATGCTCCAACCACTGAGCCACACCAGGCAGAGTTAGACTTAAAAATAATCCCATTCTGAGTCAGGGCCTAACCTCATAACATGTGGCCAGTCAGCTATCTATTATTGTCTAACAAAATACCATAATCCTTAGCAGTTTAAAACAGTAAACATGCATTATTTCACACAGAAGTGGTTTGCCCTCTCTCACACTTCAAAAAGTAAACACCTTCTGACTTCAGTTTATTTATTGTTGTTAATATTATTGAAATGGAATCATATAGTACATTCCCTTGTGTGTTGCTAAACATTTAAGTTATTTGTTCCTAGATTTTGTTATATTTTATATGTAATACTAATTCATTCATTTTAATTCTAAGTAACAATGAATGTGGGAATATACTGCAATTTATTTATCAATTCTGGAGCTGATAAATATTTGGGTTATTTCGCATTTTACACTATTTGAGTTGTGCTGCTTCAAATATTTTTGGACTTTTGTTGTGATACACTACATATATATGCATAGTTTTTAAGTGTGCTTAGCTTTAGTACATGCCATTAAGTGAAGTTCATTATAACTGATGTTTGTAATCATAAACTATATTTTATCTACTATTAGTATAATGCACTACCTTTTTCATTCTTTTGGTTAATGTTGGCATAATATATATTTTAAACTTCAAGTTTTTGCATATATGTATATGATTTGATATATGTCCAAATACGGTAATCCCTTGGAATCTTTGGTTCCAAGATCTCTAAAGATATCAAAATCCACTGATTCTCAAGTCTCTTATATACAACTAATAGCCTGGTGCATGAAATTCGTGCACATTCAAAGAGAATTAATTAGAGGAAATATTTTAAAATTGTGATTTTCCCTTTCTCTATAATAAAAGTGTCAAAGCTGAAAGAAAATTAGTAATATGTATATGAAAATTTTCCTCCTTTCAGAGTCTGGGGCATGCCGCAGGACCCAGAGTCAAGTCTCATGTGATAGACCCAAACCTGGCCGGCCCCACCCTAATTATGCAAGATCCAGACCAAGCCAGTCCTACCCCCATCAAGCCCTGCTGGGCCGAGGCATGGCCTCAGGTCTCCCTACCACAGCTCCACACAGCTTCAGGTCCCTGCTTATTGTTCATTATGGGAAACCTGCCTCTGCTGTGAACACAGCCATCTTGTGATGGTGTGATGGTTAATTTGCATGTCACTTCTTTACTATATAGCACATGTGTCAAACACAAGGCCTGCCAGGCCTTGCAATGTGGCCCGCACCGCACTGTCATCACTGCACTCCACTGCGTTTCCATCACAATGACAGTTTATGACTGTTCAGTAAACCATTCGGCCCACGATTTAGGCTGGATTTTAGATTTTGGCCCCTTCTCTGATTGAGTTCGACACCCCTACTATATAGGATAGTATAGTATTTGCATAAAACTTATGCACACCCTTCCATATGACTTATAATCATTTATAGATTACTTATAATACTTAAAGCAAATTATTTAAAAATAAAAAAATACTAAGTAATCTAATGTAGATATACATGAATTTGAAATTAAGTGTTAGAGCAGATTTGTCTCTCTCTAAAACTCCTTAATTTCAGGTGAAGAAAATTTTACAAATGAGACCTAGTAAATGGCTTATCTTGTATGGTATTTATCATTGGTATACACAATACCAATTTCAGCTCATTTTTATATAAATAGTTGATTATATATAGCATAAAAAAGTAAAAATTCACCTAAGTTGTTTTTGTGCTTAAGTTGTACCCTAGGTTTCTCTGTTACTTATCCCATTGTTTTTTTGTAAGTTAATATATGCAAAGGTACCTCGTAAGTATTGAAAATGTTTAGTTAGCAGTATTATTATAAACTAGAGGCCTGATGCACAAAATTTGTGCAAGAGTAGTCCTTCTGTCCTTGGGCTGCTGACACCAGCTTCCCTCTGGCACCTGGGGCTCTGTTTCCCTCCAGCTGCCAGCAGGCACCCAAGACCCTGGCTTCCCTTGCAGCCACAGCTTTGTCCAGAAAGTTGTTCAGAAGGGCAGCCAGTCGAATTAGCATATTATGCTTTTATTATTATAGATATTATCATTAAAATGTGTGTAGATATATTTATAACATAGAAATATAACTACAGCTTTATAGAAACACCAGAGGCCCAGTGCATGACATTCATGCTTGGGTAGGGTCTCTTGGGGCTGGTGGCAGCTGGCTGGGGCCTCCCTTCATTCAGTGCACTTCATAAGAAGTGATCTAACTCCCGGTCAGTCCAACTCCAGAGGGGACACTTTGCATGTTAGGTTTTTACATAAATAGATGAGTTTATAGAAATACAATTTTACATAAATGTAATATGAATTTTGTGGAACATAAATTCCTCAGAAGTTACATAGAAACTTCTGGAGGCTCTCTTTCAAATTTCTTTATTTGAGACCTGAGTGTAGCCCTCATGTAACCTAATAGAATACTACTTTCTAATTGCCAATCTAATACTTGCCTTAGGAAAGCAAGGCTATAAATTACTTTTGGAAGTGCAATAAAATATGCTACAACAACAAAAATATCTAGTACAAACCCAAAATTATATTTGGCAGATACCATAGCCAAATCCACAAATAGAGCTCTTTGGAAGAGCAAAGGTAACAATTAATGTATATTCTATTGCCTGGGTCATGTACAAAGATTTTGCAGTTAATTTGAGGTTGCGAATATATTTCAAAAGGGAAGAATTAAAGCTTAGATGTTTTCTTTGTGAGAGTTTGGTTTTCTTATATATTCTATTATATGGGAGGGGAACCTCTCTTTTAAAAGATGTTATAATTTATGCTCATTTCCATTGCAGATTCAAAAGCAATATTTTTTATGACTAAGATTTTTTAAAAATCTAAGCTCTGTGATATACTTTAATATAATAGTTTATCTGGTAAGTGTTCTTAATGTTTATAAAGCATAATTTACCTGTCAATCCACCACTACACTGGCATCCAAATTAGTGGCTGTAAAGAAAATATTTAAGTGCAGAAACAGCAGGAAAACTAAGGAGAAGTGGGCAGTTTTCAGAAATGGTGCTATTACATTTTCTTATTAAGTGGACACATTTTTTTTTCAGTCAAAAGATGTCATAATACATTATATTCCTATTTCTTGAAATATTTACTAAAATATTGTACTTTTAGCCCATAGATATTGACTTCAGTGATATGGTACAGAATGTTCTCCAAATGATTACTAATAAATCTAAAACAATAATCTTTTACTGCATGAACAAACTGAATTGTGTAAATGTTGATGATTCATCTGCTCCTCAATTTGGCCAAGTTAACTAGCATCAAAATATAAACAGCAGGACAATTGTATCTATTCAATTCTGTAACAAGGTGTTCCTCTTTTTTTATACCAATATTATAAATGTATCCCAACTCTATTCTGAAACCAGCTGAAATGTGGTCTAGTAATCACACAAGTAGAAAATCAGGATAAATAGAAGATCATCATTTTCAGGTCCCATCTAATAACCCAAATTGCTAAGCTTTCACTCAGCCGTAATTACATATAGCTCTAAAGATATCGGTTAATCCGTAAGTGAGGTTTGATTAAGACAAAAATTCTAATTTAAATGAGGTTGCTTGTTTCTTTCTTTTGCTGAGAATTCAAATAAAGTAATAATACTTCAAATAAAAAATATACACATATTTTTAGGAAGAATTCATTTGTGATACAGTAAGCCACTGGAAGCTGGTGGTGGACATAGCTATGTATCCTATCCATATGAAGTAATGGAGGAAAAGGACCAACATCTAACTATCTGACAACCCAAATATGGGGCCGTGTTTCTCTTTATCTATTGAGACCATATGTGTTTATGGTGTATGTAATCAATCACCCCTTTGCAATTTATAGACCAATTTACTTTACTACATTGTAAAGTAAATTTTCTTTACTACATTGTATGAATTTTACAGTAGCGACCGTTTGACCTATTAGTTTTGGCAATAACATCAGTGTCTTCCCAGGTCAACACAAAAACAACACACTGTCACCTTCATGCCTCTGAAAGGACCTCCTTCGTCTGCCATGTAATCACTGGCATTTGGGAAGGCTGAGCAGACACTCATCCAGTGTGTGGGTACCGAGCACTTCAGGAATTTCCTTGCAGCTGAAACAATTATACAGTACCATGGGGAGATGTGACAATGGACCTAATCAGTCTCCCAAGGCTATAATGCGCCCTTTGTATGCATGGTTACAAGTCAGGGCGCCAGAGGAGAACGCTGGGGCTAACACTCAGGGCACCTGCCATTACAAACACATAAAAGGACGTGGAAATGCTTCAACATGATCTCGTAAATGGATGGTACAGCTATCTCATCGAGTTTAAATCTAATTGCTCCAGCTCTCTTCACCCTAATGGCAACGCTGTTCCTGTTGCTGCTGATTCAGAAACAAGGCCGCTGTGTCCATTATGGGAGACCTTCCATCTAAAACGAAACACTGTAAGACGGGCATGCAAAGTGCAGCCAGTTAGAAAACGCTTGGGGCTCTTTCTCTCCCTTTTAAAGCATATCCGAAGCACTAATAGGCCTCAAATCTCAATGAAACACACATAACATATATTGAATCAGGAAGGGACCAGACATGTAAAAAAAAAAAGACACTCAACATGCAGCATTATTTTGGAAAATGCTTATGACTTCTTATTTTTGTCTGTTAATGCATACAACGTTCTCTGTGGTCCTTTATTTTTTAAATATTTTTAATTGATTTCAGAGAGGATGGGAGAGGGGGAGAGAGAGAGATAGAAACATCAATGATGAGAGAGAACCATTGATCTGCTGCCTCCTGCACGCTCCCTACTGAAGACTGAGCTCAAAACCCAGGCAGGTGCCCTTGACAGGAATAGAACCTGGGACCCTTCAGTCCGCAGACCAACACTCCATCCACTGAGCCAATAAAAGGCTCTTGACAAACGTATTGAAATCAGGAAACCAGTAAACGAGTTTCCCATTTAACCATAGTTAACTATCTGGTACAGGTATAGAGGGGGCAGGGAAGCCTAACCCAGTGGGTCTCAAAGCATAAGGCCCAGAGGTTTATGTGGAATTCTTGTTCCACATTCTCAGGCTGTCCTCCGGCTTCTGGTGCCAGTGGTTCCTGGGTCACACAGACTGAATATGCGGAACTGTCAGCCTCCTGATTGCTGTGGGAGCTCAGTCCTGCACCATCTCACAGAGTTCTCACCGCAGTGCTTTCCAAGGTTCAGGTACTTTCACTGAAAGGTGTCAGGGTTTTCTCTCAGAGTCTAGTAGGGGTGTCGAACTCAATCAGAGAAGTGGCCAAAATCTAAAATCCAGCCTAAATCGCGGGCCGAATGGTTTACTGAACAGTCATAAACTGTCATTGTGATGGAAACGCAGCGGAGTGCAGTGATGACAGAGCGGTGCGGGCCACATTGCAAGGCCTGGCGGGACGGATTTGGCCCGCGGGCCTTGTGTTTGACACATGTGGTAAAGCATTGTGTGTGTGTGTGTGTGTGTGTGTGTGTGTGTGTGTGTGTTCAAAATGTTCACAGCTGTTCCTCAAAGCACCAGGCAGCTGGGCTGCGAGAGGCACCCAACCATGTCCTTTCATAGACTTGACCCTCAGTGTAGCCTGAGATATTCCTCGTGAACGCCTTTTCAGGGGCCTGTCTGACATATGGGAGTGTTTCCTCCTTTTACCCAGCGACCTGCTCTGTATCTGAAAGAAGTGAGGAGGGTTTGGGTAAGTGACAGAAAACAACAATTCAATACCAAAAGGACTGTTAACAACCGTAACCACAACCACAGAGTTCGTCTGACCACCTTCAGGATACCAGATGCCTACTGTGCGGTGTTACTGATCGAAGAAGGCCTTTTGAGTAGCCGCAGGACCATGAACGTCAGCTGGAGACTTTTAAAACTCGTACCACATATTGTATGTGTGTTTGTCTGTGCATGCACGTTAGGAATTATTTCTCATTAGGCTCATTTATTCTGGGAAGAAAAGAGTAGTAGAAAAATAAGTACTAGAGACCCTTCTTCCTTTTCTCAATATTGGTTTTTCCCAGATAGAATTTTATTATAGGTATTTATGGTGAGTTAGGAAAATGATAAGCTTGAAATATAATTTCTAGATATAAGGTTTTATTTAGTTTCTGATCATTACCAGTTTTTTTTCATTTGTTTTTTTTAATGTCATTAGAAATTGTGATAGAGTGAAATGGTCGAGCCAGGTTCTAGCAATCCTTTATAGCGTTTATGAGGAGGAAGCCAGGGTCCATACAGCACAAAAGATGAATTTCTTCAAGCTACTGGGTAGAGTTGTGCCCTGAAATAAAGTCTCTATTATATAAAAGGTGATTTTTAAGTCATAATGCTTATCTCATGCTGAGGGGAAATGATTTTATTCCTCAAATACTGTGGTTGCTATATTGTAGTTTAGCTTTATAGTGTGGAGTTCAAATGAAAATTTTGATTTGAAATTTTCAAAACATTTCAGGAGTATTGCAGTCCTTAAGGGAAAAGCTTATAGATATTTGTTTTCTATTTTTTTGGGGGGGGTGTGTATTTGGGATTCACTTCTCAAATACAGTTCTTTCTACCACTTGTTCTCTAGTAAGTGAACAAGGGATTACATTTTAGAAAAGGCTTTTAAGGCAATTTCATGACAGCTTCATGATTTTCAATAAATAAAACACCAACTTTGGCTTTTACATGCTCTAAGTGATGTGTTCATTTGTGGACAGATCCCATGGCTATCCTTTAGAGAAACGTAAGTTATTTAAGAATTCGGTTACCTTCTCAGAAAAAGACAATCGAAAGCCCCAGCGCATTGTTTCTTTTAAAGAAAGCTCTTGTATTAGTGTCTAAAACAGCATCTCAGGATTTACGTAGAACGTATAAAAATATATATCTAGCTTCAAACACCAGTTGAATCAGACTCTTTTCTTTTGTCCTTGAGGAGTTTCTCTACCTTAACATAGTAGCTGTGATCTTAAAGAATGTGGTAAAAATAGAGTCATTTTCGCACTTTATTATTTCAACTTCCATTCCTTTATTGCATTCCAGAATTGAAAACATTCTAGACCATGAGATTTTTCATTTTTCTTTTTTAGGAATTATTACAACCTGTAGGGAAGCAAGAAAAATCTACATTTCAAAAAACATATTTTGGAAGTTTGCAAAATGAGAAAGTAAACAAATCTTAAAATTTTTTATTTTCCTAGGAATTTAAAAGTTACCATAAACCAAATAAATGATAATTTTTGTGAAACATCTTTACCGCTTTCATTCATGATTACATAATTAAATTTTTTATTGCAAATCAGGTAAAAACACCTTGTATTCCAGAAATACTACTTATTCAAAATAAAGTAATTACAGAAGAAAGACAGTTGCATGAGTCCATCTCCTGCTCAAGAACTCTGGAGGATTTGTGACAGATAAACCAAAATGTGACAGCATCCCTGACAAAGCTTATTCAGTTTTCCTCTGAAATGTCTATGGATGAAAACAAAGACCTAGGAATAAAAAACATAATCCTGCAAGTAGTTCTCAGAATAAAATTAATTCCATTGTAAAACAGGCATCTCAGCCCCATCCCTAGAAATTCTGATTTAGTAGGTCTGGAGGATGCGGCCCAAGAAAGAGCAATTTAACAAGTTTCCCATTGTGGCTAGTAACACTGCTTCTCTAGGGAAGCACACTTTTTGATAACCACCATTGTACAGCTCATTGCCCCTCCCACTAATAGTAAAAAAGAAAAAGAAAGTGCAAAGCAACAAGTGCTCCAGCACTAAGCATGAGAAGCAATTTGCTTTGATTTTTTCTGGTTTTGTTTTTTTGTTTTTTTGTTTATTTTGTATCATTATTTTTTCAACACTTTCACAAAAATAAGAGAGCCCAAGGGGAAAAAAAAATCTGTCTGCTGTCTGTTAGCAAACATGGGGACAGAAATGCTTTCTCTGAGTGAAAAGAAGACAGTTATCATGGGCATGAAATGCTTTATTTCAGCATCATTTACGGGAAGGTAAAGCAATATGAAATTATTTTATAAGCAATACATTGAGAAGAAAAATGAATTGTAAAGGTAGAAAAAGGAAGAACTGCACTTATATTGAAATTTATATCCATGATAGAATTAGAAAAGAATAAAAATAATTCAGGGAAATTACATTAGTCATGATGTAAAAAGAAAAAAGAAAATTTTCTAGAATGTATAAACTATATAATAAAGAGGTAATATGCAAATTGACCCTCATGCCCTAACACAAGATGGCCACCCCCATGTGGTCAAAGATGGCCACCACAAGATGGCCAACAGGGGAGCAGTTAGGCATCAATCAGTCTGGCAGGGGAGTAGTTAGCAGGTGATCATGCTGGCAGGCAGGCCAGCAGTCTTGGATTGTGAGAGGGATCCCAGATTGAAGAGGGTGCAGGTTGGGCTGAGGCACACACACACCCCAGTGCACGAATTTCATGCACCAGGCCTCTAGTGAGAGAAAAAAAGATATGGAAATGCTAAGAGTGGACTCTACATATTGAAGTTAACAACAAGTCAAATCTAGGACAAGTAGAAGAGAATGGTTGAATGAACCAATGTCATGTGACCAGCCCTACTTTAGTACCTTTTCCCAAACTAATTTAATGCTCACAAAACTCTGTGAGGTGATTACTGAAGGCATGCAAAGAACCCAAAAAGGTTAAGTAATGCAAAACTAATTAATAGAGTCAGGATTGTACCCAAATTCAAGCACCACCCTCCTTCAGGAACATTCTGTAGGTAAAGATGTTTTCAAAGTCTTATAGATGGCCGAATTGGTTTGGCTCAGTGGATAGAGCTTTGGCCTGTGGACTGAAGGGTCCCGGGTTTGATTCTGGTAAAGGGTATGTACATTGGTTATGGGCATATCCCCAGTAGGGGGTGTGCTGGAGGCAGCTGATCGATGTTTCTCTCTCATCGATGTTTCTAACTTTGCCTCTCCCTTCCTCTCTGTAAAAAAATCAATTATATATATATATATATTTTAAAATTTTGTAGATGAACAAAGATTAGGATAATAAATTCTGAAAACCTGGAGAGTGCACAGTGAAATCAGTGCAACGGGACATTAAAACTCTCTCTTTTAAGTTTTCTGAGGTTTTCCACTTTTCAGGTATTATTCTTAGCCAGGTGCACATGTGTGTGTATGTATATCTATGTATACATATGTGTGTGTGTATATATATATACAGATACCACATTCTATATATGCATAATACTACATTATATCTTGTGACTGTACTCTTGTGAACATATGAATTGTTAATGAGGCTGATTGCTCCAACTTTTAACTATGTTTTGATTTTTTGAGGCTCAGAGCAGGGCTTATTTTTTTTTTTACTGTAGTGTATAATTTTTTCTATTTAGCATATTATAGTATTCTTAGTATTATTTATGGGATTTATTATTTACCTACTTAGATATTTTTTTTCACTGAACAAGTTTGACATACATTCTCAAATATCTTCAGCCTAGCCACTGATAAAAATAAAGCAGGGTCAGTGACCATTCTAGACTAACATAAATACATTAATTATAAAACTGTAGGGTCAGGTTTTAAATCATTAATAAATCTATGTGGTTAAATTTCAACCATTCTTTTCTCTACTTGTCTCATATATTATAAGCAAGTTTGCTAAATTTTACATTTAAAAAAATATTTCATTGGTCAAATTAATAACCTTATTTTTAACATAATCTGAAAATAAATTGGATTAGTTTTTTTGTGTTAGTTTCTAATTATGAACTTGGTGAGAAAAGGAGTCTCAGACTTTAAATGCTTTTTATACCAACTTTATTAAGATTTAGTTCATATCTCATACAATTTATTTAAAATGTAAGAGGTGATGGTTTTCAGTATTTTCACAGAGCTTTGTAACCACCACCACTATGAATTTGAGCATATTTTATTACCAAAACAAATAAAAGCCCTGTTCTCTTGTGCACTCCACTACCCATTCACTGCCAAGCACCCAGCCCTAGGCAACCACTAATTTTCATTCTCTCTCTATTGATTTGTGATTTTTAGCTATTTTATAGAAATGGAATCATGTTACAGGTGGTTTTCTTTGACTGACTTTTTTTTTTTACATGGCCTGCTGTTTTTAAAGTTCATCCATGCTGTAGCCTTTAAAAGACATGGATCCAATATTACATAAAGGGTGAATTTGGGTCAATATCCGAATTCTTGTAACTTAACTTTGTCCTCTGTAGGAAAGGGGATCATGCTTATCATGGATTACACATGGGATGTTTGTTTCCATAACAATGAAATAATTCATGTGTTAAAATACATGTAAGGAAATACAGTGATTATTACTGAAAACCCAGGTATAGAAGATGAAGCCTTTGTTCTCAGTAAGATATTGAAATGCATTTGCCCTTTTGTAGGTGGTAAGGAAATGTCAAAACATTTCATTCTTCATCTTATTTTTTTTTGTTCTACCTCCTTTAGAAATATGTTTTTATATACAGAGAGATGTTAAAGTTTCTGTGATGTCTGCATAGAAGACAAAAATAAGATGCAATTAAGTTCTAAGGGGAAAAAAGGAACATGATAACTATGGTTTTAAAGCTTTCTCTTTCATTGTATGTTAACAACACAATATATAAATGTCAAATATCCTGTTATGAAAAAAAGTAGAACAGATTCACCAGTGCTGATCAATAATAATTTGAGGGCAGGAAAGATCAATATGGTATAATAAAGGAATTATATAATAAAATAATGCAACATATAAATACTTCCTTGAGTAGAGAGTGTCCTGAAGATACACTATTGGAAAAATAGGGTTAATAACACCTTGAAAGCAAGAGGAAGGCTATTTCTTTGTTACATGGGGAAATGGTCCTAAAGCAATTTATTATTGTAACTGGCAACAGGGAGTTCAAGGTTTAAAATTATCTGTTTTACAAATGATTTTTTATTGAAACCTTAATAAATTGCTTTATTTTTTAAAAATAAATGTGCTGGGGTGACATTGGTTAAAAAGATTATATAGGTTTTAAGTGTACAATTCTATGATACATGACCTATACACTGCATTGTGAACCCACCACCCAAAGTCAAATCACCTCCTGTCACCATATATTTGGGCCCCTTTACTATTTCCTACCTCTCCACCCTCCTTCCCTCTGGTAACCACAATCATACTATTGTCTGTGTCTATGAGTTTTTGCTTGCAGGTTCTTTAAATTGATGTAAAGGAGGAAACAAAGGGAAACATGTACATATCTTCATTTGGGGGATGGGGGGGAAGGAAGGTGATGAGAATTTACCAGGTCCCAGGTCACCAGCACTGTAAGGAAGTGTAAGAATAGATCATGCTTAATAGTCCAGGTCATGTTGTCTTAGTCTGAAAGCACGGTAAGCAAAATGTCTGCCACATCATAATGCTCTTTAGGGGAAGGGCTATCTTATTTTGACACTGGTATCTAACATGATGTTTAAGGCACAGGGCCTGAAGTCAGAATAGATTTGAATTTTTCTTCTAGTTACATGCTTGATGATATCAGCAAAATTTTTTTGTGTTTGATTTTCCTTCATCATATCAAGAGGGTTGTAGATGCATTTACTTGCGATTGGGTATATAAAACGTTAAGCATAATAACAATATAGATTGAATTTTCATTAAAGAACATGTTATTTCTATTGGTTTTCTTTATATTTTTCAACATCCCTGTAATGATTACTTCCTTTAAATATGCTTAGCTATATTTTTAAGAAGTGCTTAAAAATATCTGTTAAATTAATAAAAAAAAAATCAATGAGTAGATGGTACTTATTTTAAAACATATTTCACCTGGCAGGCATGTCTCAGTGGTTGAGTGTCAACAACTTAGGAACAAGAAGGTCATGGTTCAATTCCCGGTCAGGGCACATGCCCAGGTTGCCAGCTCCATCCCCAGTGTGGGCCTGCAGGAAGCAGCCAATCAATTATTCTCTCTCATCATAGCTGTTTCTTATCTCTCTTGCCCTCTCCCTTCCTCTTTGAAATTAATAAAAATATATTGTGAAAAAACATTATAAGAGGAAAAGTTGTGTAACATCAAATATGTAAAACTGAAGTTCTCATTTGTTAGTTGTTTACAGGTTTTATCTCTGTTTTAGAATTCCAGAAGGGTACTATCTATATTGTTCTGATCTTTGTTTGTTACATAGAACCCCAAACGTTTCAGGAATTGATAAGGTTGAAATTTCAGATAGGAGGATACCTTCCATGGGAAGATTCTGACTCAATATTTGGCCCTTTATATATATATATATATATATATATATATATATATATATATATATATACACACACACACACATACTAGAAGCCTGGTGCACAAAATTAATGCATGGGGGTGGCCATCTTGTGTGTGGAATGATAGTCAATTTTCATATTACCTGTTTATTATGTAGGACTAGAGGCTTGGTGCACAAAATTGGTTCACAGGGAGTGGAGGTGGGGGGGGGGGGGAATGGGTCCCCTTAGCCTGGCCTGCACCCTCTCAATCCAAGACCCCTTTGAGGATGTCCAACTACTGGCAGTTGGACATCCCCCTTGGAATCCAGGACTGCTAGCTCCTAACCACTCGTCTGCCTGCCTGACTGCCCCTAAATGCTTGCCTGTCTGCCTGATCACCCCTAACTTCTTGCCTGCTTGCCTGATTGCTCCTAACTGCTTCTGCCTGCCTGCCTGATCACCCTTAACCACCTCTGCCTCAGCCCCCACCACCTCAGCTTCATCGAAAGGACATTTGGAATGACTTCTGGAAGGTGATTCGGTTATCCGGTCTAATTAGCATATTACACTTTTATTATTATAGATGTTATTAAATCCACATCTGTCTTCCTTTTCAAATTCAGATTCCTATAATTTCAAACATGTGTCATTGTTTGTATAATCTTCAGAATTTTTCCCCAAGCAATAAAAAAAGATTTTTTTTTGTGTTAGTCAGATGAACAGTGTATTTGGAAAAAGATATATCAACACATGTAAATCCAGATGCTCCTCCTTCCAAACTGGCTGTTAAATGAAAGAGATTAATAAAACTGAAATAACATGTTTTCATATATATATATATTCTCTTCAGCAGTAAAATTTGACATAATGCACAACTTCCACATTGCATTTTCTTTTGGCTTCTTATAACCTAGACTAATGTTCATTTGAATAAATTTAGAAAGCTAATGTCTCATTTTATGCAAGAAAGGTGTAAGATTAAGTAGAATAGTAACCTTGTTAATTATCACTTCTCTGATCTACACACCTGATATTTCTTGCAAGAAGTTTTTAGCAAATATTAAAGAGGTCATATATCAAGGGTTATTTTTATATATCACAATTAAGTAGAAATTTTGAAAACATATGTGTGCATTTAGCATTTTAATAAATTATTTTGATATATGTTATGTAATTATAGTAATTAAACATAATGTCAAGAAATGAATTGCTAGGAAGTAGTTTATATGAGCTCATTTATTTTTAACATAGTTACACTTTTGTTTTCTACTTCTCTCTCTTTCCTCACATTATATTTGATGGTTGACTTATCATCTTAATCCCCCTTCTCTCAGCCTGGTAGTTATACCCTCAGAAGTGCCAAAAACATAAATTGTTAAGCCATCAACATCTAAGTTACTGGCATTTTCCCCCTTTCATGCAATGCAATCACTTATAAGGCTACTCCTTACTTATAATCTAGTGTTAACATAGCTATTCTATATAATAAAATCCCAGCAACCATAATGGCAGAAAGACCAG
Source organism: Pipistrellus kuhlii (assembly GCF_014108245.1). NCBI lineage: Eukaryota > Metazoa > Chordata > Mammalia > Chiroptera > Vespertilionidae > Pipistrellus > Pipistrellus kuhlii. Next base: position 40,321,108 of record NW_023425584.1, read on the forward strand.
GACAACTGCTCAACTGGTCACCATGAGGTGCATTGACCACCTCTTGGTCCCTTTCCCCAGCCAACAGCCTCCAATCACTGATAGTGAACCGGGACCCAGGGTGGGTGGGGAGGATGCTGATGGCATCAGGCCAAGGCCCCTGCCCTGCCAGTAGCCCCAGATACAGAGGGTGACTGGCAGCGGGGGTGGGGGATGTGGGGTGGGGCCAACAGCCAGGGAAGATGGCCCTGATTGCAGGCTGGGGACCATACCCATTTGATGTGCTGAGCCTCTAATATATATATATATATATATATATATATATATATATATATATATATATATATATATATATTTATGCCTAAGTGACCATTTAACTGGTAGCTATGACGTGCGCTGACAACCAAGGGGCAGATGCTCCAACTGGTAGGTTAATTTGCTGTTGGGGTCCTGCCAATCGGGACTGGGCAAGACAGGCCAGACATGCCTTAGAGCCCTCCTGTGGTCCTTCTTTGGTCCCCTTCGGGACACTTTGCAGAATGTTGGAAGAGCCAGTTTAGGCCCATTCCCTGAAGGCCAGGCCAAGGGACCCCACTGGTATATAAATTCATGCACCGGGCCTCTAGTATATACATATTATTAAATTTAATGAGTGTACACCTACATATGTATCCATCCCTTCACTTTTATCCCTTCAAATTTGGAACTTTTATTTGGGAATATTTTCTTTGCTATAAGTATGTGATGAGACATTTTCTTAGTTTGCCTAAAAAAAAAAAAAAAAAAAATCCTATGCCATAATTTTTGAAGTACATTTAGGAGGTGTAGAATTTTAATATAGTCATTTTTGTATACCCTGAAGATATTCTAATATTTATTTCTAATGTCCACTATTTACATTGAGATCAGCTGTAAGTCTACTTGCTGTTGTTGTTTTTTAAAGAAATCTGTCTACTCTTTTTTTTTTTTTTTTTTCAGTCATTTGCTTTATCTTTGGCATTTAGCTATTTTAACTTGATATGTTGTTTTATATTTTTGCTTGAGGGACAATGAGATTATGAAATATTCCCCAATTTAAAATAATAGTAATTTAAAAAATTTTGTATAACATGAATGAAGATAACGTCATTATAATTCAAATGATAATAAAACACAGAGTCAATAATTAAGACTCTAACATTTCATTCCCCTTTTGTAATTACTCCCGCTCATGAAGTATTCATGGTGAACAATTTGACATTTGTACTCCCTGGATATTTTTTAATATGTTTTTATTGGCTCTGTGATTATGAAAATATTCCCAATAGTTATTTTCAAATTTTATACTACATTATTTTGTTTTGCTTTTATAAAGAAAAAATTATACAATTGTGTGTGCTTTATGAGTTTAACTTTGTAAACCCAACTTAAATAGATCGCTTATTTATTGAGTAAATCAGACTGATTTTCACTGGTCTAAAATATACCCTAAAATTCAATACCTAAAAATTATACAATTTTGCTGTGATCTATATGGTTATTCCAGTAAAAATAGTATGTGTTGAATCCTTATCACTGAATGGAATAATTTCTTGTTTAGTATGTGGCACCACAAGTTCTCCTTGATGGTATGAATTTAAATATGAGGAGATGTTATTAGTGAACATTTATTTGTCTTATGATATTTAAACTCATTACATCTAGATCTCCTAAAATTTGGTTGGATTTGTTTTTAGTGTATAAACAATTAGTTGATAATTAAAATATTGAAAAGGTTTTAAATCCATCATATGAAGTTTAGTATGCATCTTACATAGTCAGTTCTTGCTATGTATCCTCTATAAAATTGCTATGTTCATTTGCAAGTGACTTGCTGAGGTTAATCCAAGATAATTTACAGTTATTATTGGCCTCGTAAATGTGGTCTTTCATACTGTTTATTCCCATGTAACTTTTGACATTTAAGAGTGAAAAGATTTTAGTATATTCCCCTCAACTATTTCCTTAGTGAATACAGTTCTTAAATTTAAGAGTCTCTTAGTTATCTATTTTCTTGACCTTTCCACAGAAAGAGATTTGAATGTTAGTGATCAAATCTGTGGCTTCTTTGATCATCTTTTTTTTATTTCTATATTTTTATTAATTCACTTCTGTGCTTTTCAATATCTTTTTTTTTCTTTAAAAAACTTGAGTTGGATTTTTAGTTATTTATTTTCAATCATTCTTCTTTTTTAAATAATCAAAAGCTAGGGAGACATATGTGTTTTAAGGTTTCAGTGAATCAAGCACCACAAATTTATTTCACTTTTAAGTGTCTGAGAATGACAGCAGTTGAGTGTACCATGCAGTTATGAGAAGCGGAATATTTGTCTTGTTTTTTTTTTTGGTTGCCATACTAGACAATGTTTATTTAAATATTTATCCATCAGCATTTCAATACACACTCCCATCACCTTATAAAATAGTAAGGGTTAAAAAATCAGTGGAAGCAGGTTCATATTATAATTATTCCACTTTATGAAGATCCTAATCAAAGTAGCTAAACATCTATACTAATAAAATGATAACATGCTAATTAGACCAGGAGACCTTCCAGATGTCCTTCTGGAGAAAGTCAGGGTGGCAGGGCTGAGGCAGAGGTGCTTAGGGGTGTTCAGGCCAGGAGGGGAGGGCAGTTGGGGGAAAGCAGGCCAGTGGGGTGGGGGGTGGGGGGCAGTTGGGAGCGATCTGGCAGACAAGGGGAGGCAGTTGGGAGCAAGAAGGCCAGCAGGCAGAGTGGTTAGGGGTGATCAGGCAGGCAGGCAGGCATGCGAGCAGTTAGGAGCCAGCTGTCCTGTATTGTGAGAGGGATGTCTAATTGCCCGCTGATCAGGCATAAGCCAGCATTCAGACATCCTGTGAGGGGTCCCATATTGGAGAGGGTGCAGGCTGGGCTGAGAAACACCCACCTCCCCCCATGCAGGAATTTCATGCATCAGGCCACTAGTGTCTTATAAGAACTTGGGAATTAATTATGGATCTTGGTATGTGTTTGAAGAACATGGGGTGATCTATGTGCCTTCACACATACATCTTGTATAGATAAAATCTTGTATATATATATTACAATGTAAAAAAGTTAAAACTTAATTACAAATAGAGTGTGCTTAGACCTACCTTACTTTTTCAAGTGGAATGAAATCTGGTTGTACCACAATTTTGATGTTAAACTGCTTTTCCTTCCTGTTTACATTTTGTAAGAACAAGAAGCCTCAGCTGGAAAATTGGCCCATAATCACAGCCTATTAAGCTTTTACTGATATTGCAATGGAAGTAATGGGTTTTTAATGAGCTTATCCATTTTAACATTTATATAATTTATTCAGTTTTTCTTTTCCATATTTTGTATATTAACTAAAACCTTGGGCTTAATAATTTTCTTACTGAACTTTCGAATCCTCAGAATTTAGCAGTAGTAGTATTTCAAGTTAGTATTGATAATTTTATTAAGCATAAGCAATAATTTGGGTGTTGTTGCAGGGCAAGATATATTGTGAAGGATGAATCGCTCATATCGAAGATTTATTATCACCTGTGACATGTATCATCCAAATCTTGCATAGGAGGTATATCAACTTTCACAACAACAGGGTGGTATTATTGTTTCTTTAAAATATTGCATGTTGCATGGATTTGCCCTTGAATCCTCTGGATAAATTGTCAGGCTAAGAATCTCCATTAGGGCATGAAATCATGACACTTTTATTAACCAATATAATCCAAATAAATTCAATAAAAAGACTGCATAGATGTTTTGGCTGTGCTGGTGATAAAGAAAATAGCACTGTGTGGAGTTGGGACTTCACACAGTGGAATACTGAGGTGGATGTCTTGAAGATGAATGAGAAGAGGGTGGCAACCATGACAAAGGCAGGCAAACATAATAGTTTTCTACAATATATTTTATGCCAGTGGATGCAACTTCCCAAACTTAAAATAAACATTAGGAAACTTTTAGTATTAGTTTACCTAGTCATTTAAGAAATAAATGATTGAACTTCCAGAAATTATTTTAAAAGAGTGGTAAATAAATAATAATGGACATACTTGTAAATTACTTTTGTTGGTGTCTTTATAAATTTCTGATTTTCTTAAAAGAAATACCAATCATGAAACTAGTTTTCTATATACCTACATAAATATAAGAATTTTTCTCTACTGTTTTTATGTACATGACAACCATAACCATTGCCTTGGGGAAAAGATGTTTAAAATTGCAGAGAGTAAATGAAAATATGTGGAACTAATAAAGTAACCCATTTTCATACTAGTGCTTCCTTGAAAACATGTTTTCTTTTAAATCATCACCAGAAACATTGAAAATAGGCATTCAAATCAGACCTATGGTAACACCAAGAATTAGAACTGGGGGACTTCAGAAGGATGAATCTGAAAGATGTCTATCTTCAACTCAAATATTCTATGTCCTTTACCCTCAGGGCACACACTTGGACACAAGCAGGTATCCAATAAGATTTCTATTAGAATAAATGTAAAACATCAGATAATGTTTTGGGGGGATTACAAATTTTCAAAATGACATTTGAGAAAAATGTCAGCTTTTTCCTAAGCAAGAAAAAAAAAAAAAGTGATCCACTTTAATGAACTGAATTAAATTTTCTAATAACTTGTTCATGTTATGAAATTTTAAAAAAAAAAATGTGGCAGGTTCCAGAGTGCAAGAGTAGTCCAACGTAGCCAGACTGCTGGTTTTACATGGAGAACCCTGACCAGGGGCCCAAATGCTGGGGGCAGAACTACATGCGGCCGCTCGCCCTTCTATTCACTGGGTCTCTTACGCCATTCCTTGGCGGCTGCGATGCAGCGGCCAGAGTCATCAGCGTGAGCCTGAAATTGTGTGAAGAGAGAATTACGCTTCTGTCCTGAAAAAGTCTTTTCAGTGCGATCACATTTGCTTCCCAGTGTAACTATGTAGCTTGTCCAGCAGCCACTGACAGCTCACAGCCCTGTTGTTATTCAAGGCTAAGCAGATGAGAGAGACGTAAATGACTAATAGCATGCAGGAAGCTATGTCCTCAAAGCAGCAGCCTAATTGTGCATCTTCATTTGGTGAATGGCTCAAAACAAATTAAAATTTCCTGACCACTGGAGGCAAAAGCAATGCCAAACACATCCATCATATCAAATACTGGTAGGGTGGAAATGTTCTTAATAAAATGCCACAGAAACAAAGAAACTAGTGAGGATAATAAATATGGACTAGAATATAAAATCAAATGTTAAGCTTAGTAGTAAGCAAGTGATTATAAATGTAAGCAACAATAATAATAATACAGTTAGACTTTGCCTACATATGGCAAAAATGAAAGGCTATGATTTAGTATTGGTAGGAATATAGGAAATGGACAATCTCGTGGACTTTAAGTGTGTCTTTAAGACACATATTTATTAAAAATTAGAGTGTCTTTGGCTCACTAACTCCTATCCAAAGGCAATAGGCAATAATAAAAGGTGCACATATAACTTTTAATGCGATACAAAACTGTTTTAGAGCCATAGTAATTATATTGTGACTTAACCATTTTTAATATTCAAAAACAGAATAACTTTTTTTCCATGTGAAGTTCTACAAATGCTATGGTATGCATAACACCTGTAACCACCACTATAATTAGGGTACAGAATAATGTTATCACCCCCAAAAGCTCATCCATGGTATAGTTTTATAGTCACTCCCTCCCTCCTCCCATAACCTCTGACAACAACTAACATGTTCTCCTTCACCCTTAATTTTGTCTTTTCCAGAATGGCATAGACCTGGAACACCAAGTAAGAACTCTTTGGGGACACTGTTCTTTCACTCAGCATAGTCACTGTGGAATTTACCCAACTTATTGTGTATATCAAAAGTGTGTTCCTTTTTTTTTCTTCAATATATTTTATTGATTTTTTACAGAGAGAAAGGAAGAGGGATAGAGAGCTAGAAACATTGATGAGATAGAAACATCAATCAGCTGCCTCCTGCACACCCCCTACTGGGGATGTGCCTGCAACCAAGGTACATGCCCCTGACTAGAATCGACCCCAGGACCCTTCAGTCCGTAAGCCGATGCTCTACCCACTGAGCCAAATTGGTTTCGGCAGTGTGTCCCTTTTTACTGCTGAGTATTATTAAATTGTTTGGAAATACTACATTTTGAAGGACATTGGTGCTATTTCCAGTTTATTTTAGATTTTTGTGTAGACATAAGTTTTTACATCCATAAAGTAGATACTCAGGACAGAGATTCCTGGATTATAAAGTAGGAAAGGGTTAATTTTTCCCCCATGTATATTATACCTACTCAGATAAGTGATTTGCAAATGTTTTCCTAATCTGTAGCTTGCCCATCTTATTGTATTAGCAGTGCCTTTTCCTGAAAAAAAAAAAAAGGTTTTAATAGTTTAATTTATCATTTTTAATGGACCACGTGTCTAGTGCCATGTATAAATCTCATAAGAAATTTTATTTCATAATTTTGTGAAGGAATAAAATAAACTCAACTGTCTAACAGAAAGAGACTGGTTAAAGTTTAGTTTCCACATGTGATAAGATCATATGCAATCATTATAAACCGCATCTTAAAATATTTAGATACACAGAAAATGCTCATTATATGCTAAGTGAAAATTTAGTGGTAGCAAAGTTTTTATATAATAAAATCACATATAGTTGCATATATGTGTGTGCAAGTAGAATATATTTGCAGGAAAGTGTGTACCATAATATCAATAATTCTCTCACTATTGAGAATACCCACCTTAATATGTTTTTAATTTTCTTTTTGGTTTGTTATTCCCCACCTGAAAATATTTTTCTATTGATTTTTAGAGGGAACGGAAGGGAGGGTGGAGATAAAGAGAGAGATAAAGACAGAGAAACATCAATGTGAGAAAGACACATAGATCGGTTGGCTGCTGCATGTGCCCTTGAACCAGAATCAAATCCAAGACTCTTCAGATGCCCAAGCCAACGCTCTAACCACTGCACACACCAATCAAGGCTGAATTTCCTTTTTTCCTTTTTTAAAAGGGAATATGGTTGTTAAAATCAGCAAGCAGATTTATTTTTATATAAAATGAACTTCAAGAAATCCATAGTTTAAAATATATTTTAGTACGCACCGATTCTAGTCATTACAATTATTTTAAACTGTGTGGTTTATTTGACACATTTTGAGTGTTTTCTGCAGGTGATTCATATGTGATACAATCATTTAAATATAGAACAGGAATGGTTTGCCCATTTTTCTATATGATTTATATTTTCAATATTCTTAGGTTTGATCTAGTACATGTTTTTTTACAGTGAAATTTTACAGTGAAAAGTATATATATATATATATATATATATATATATATATATCAATATATATTCATGAAAATCTGTTTTCCCATGTAGAGCAAAATACATTGTTCATGAAAAGAAAATAACATAATTTAAAAACAAAATTTTAATTAGTAACTTAAGGATCATATCACCTTTTTACCTAATATGCATATTAGCCTTATATTACTTTTTTTCCAACCACACTTGAGGTTCCAGAGTTTTAGAAAAACATTTTTATAAATGCTGCAGGTAAAAGGAAGTTACATGTAACAAATACATTCCTGTTCTTAAATCTCTCATTTTGTTTTGTGAAATATCTACCTCAATTATTTAAAATTAATTCTTATGTTCTTCCCTAATGTTCTACATTGATTTTAGCTGTTGTTTTAGTTCAAATGCACTTAGGTTCTGCTTCAAAAACAATACAGATTCAGATCACAGTCTCAACCAACAAAAAAAACTACCAGGTAACTGGACCCTCAATCACACCAGTCACACCATCCATGTTACTGTCATGGCAGCCACTAGGGGGAAGCAGACAAAATGCAGCAGCTGAGATACCCTGAAGTGTCTGCTTGATTGTAGATGAGGCCCTGGCCTGCAATGATTTCTGTGTCCTGTTGCCTTCAAAATGTAAATCATCAGCATCCTTGGAGTGAACTTCTTCTACAGAACTGCCTTAAGCTTCTTGAGTGAATGTTTCATTCCATCTAAATACTATATCAGGGCTTCTCTATTGCTGAAAAGTAAGTTGCTGTATTCAGAGGCTTAAATCAATTGAGAAACAGACAAGTAGAATATATAAATTAATGAAAATGGATTGAGTATTAGTTGCATGCATGATAATTTACATGAATAAGTTAAGTTAAACTCTTATAAAGTAGCTATAGTTTATACTTAAATTATAAGTGCAAAACTTGCCTAAGCTTACAACAGAGGTGTTGAAAATATTGAGTAATAATGTCCTTTGTTTAAAGACATGACCGTTGCAATGGAATAAAGATTGGTTAGTTAGAGGCCCTGTGCATGGGGATGGGGGGGGTGTCCCAAGGCCGGCCTGCACTCTCTCACCCTCTGGGTCCTAACTGCTCACTTGCTTGCTTAATCACCCCTAACCACTCTGCCTTTCTGCCTCATGGCCCCTAACCACTTGCTTGCCTACCTGATTACTCCTAACCACTCTACCTACCTGCCTGATCGCCCCTAACTGCTCACCTGCCTGCCTCCCTGATAGCCCCTAAACACTTGCCTGCTTGCCTGATTGCCCCTAAACTCTCAGCCGCCTGTCTGGTCATCCTTAACTGCTTGCCTGCTTGCCTGATCGCCCCTAACTGCCTCTGCCTCAGCCCCTGTTGCTGCGGCTTTGTCTGGAAGTTTGTCCGGAATGACATCCTGAAGGTCATTCAGCTGTCCAGTGTAATTAGCATATTATGTTTTTATTATTATAGATAATGTATTCTCACAAAATATATACTAAGTAGATATATTTAGTCAAATTGTCAAATTACACTAATTATCTCTTAAGACAAAACTTAAAACATTATTGGACTTTCAAGGTTGGTAGAAGTTCTTTGTTAAAAGACTACCTATTGACAGTCTGTTCCATGCTTCTCTGTCTCTGGATCTATTTTTATTCATCACAACAGACTGTCAAATTTCAGAGGGAAGGCAGGGGAGGGTGTGGGGGTGTCAGTGATCAGTGAAAGGACTTGTATGCATGCATATAAGCATAACCAATGAACATAGACAGTGTGTGGGGGGCAGTGAGGGCATGTGCTGGGAGATGGGGGTGGCCGGAGGGAGGTCAATGGAGGAAAAAGGAGACATATGTAATACTATATATAATACTTTAAATAATAAAGAATTAAAAAAGAGATAGTATTTTCTATCAATATATTATTTATTTAATTGATGCTTCTAGAAATCCTTCATGTTCTTATACAAAGCAGGAATAAATCATAAAAAACAAGGAGAAATTAGAAGATGATTTAGGAGAACAGATATTAAAACAAGATTCTGGATGAAGGAGGAGAGGGAGAATCTGAATGAATTAAAAAGATAAGGCACCAGAACTTCTTGTTATGTGGAGAGTAGCTGAGGTTGTGTAATCTCATCATGAAAATAATAAGCAGCTTCTCCCCCAGAGTGTGATTTTGAATTGGGGTGGCTGTGAGTGGTGGCAATTGTGTTAAGAAATGTTTTAAAGTTCAGAAGACCATGGAAAAAATGGCATTATTTGCTAATAAATATTTGGTGTTGGCATTCAATTATTTATTGAATATTTATTGAGGACATTTCATGGGTAAACACTGGCAAATTATACACACACATGGTCTCCTGGTCACTTAGGCTTTTATTATATAGATAATGTATTTTATATGTTATATTATATACTAGAGGCCCAGTGCACAAAATTTGTGCACAGGGAGGATGTTTCTCAGCCCAGCCCACACCCTCTCCAATCTGGGACCCCTCAATGGATGTCCAACTGCCCCGTTTAGGCTCAATACCAGGATTGGGACTAAATGGGAAGTCAGACATCCCTCTCACAATCCAGAAATACTGGTTCCCAGCCTCTCATCTACCTGCCTGCCTGATTGCCCCTAACCGCTTCTGCCTGCCAGCCTGATCACCCCTAACCACTCCCTTGCCAGCCTAATTGACATCTAACTGCTCCCCTGCTGGCCCGACTGCCCCTAACTGCCCTCCCCTGCAGGCCTGGTTGCCATCAACTGCTGGCCTGGTTGCCTTCTGGCCTGATTGCCATCAACTGCCCTCCCCTGCAGGCCTGGTCTCTCCCAACTGCCCTCCTTTGCTAACCATCTTGTGATGGCCATCTTGCGTCCACATGGGGGTAACCATCTTTGACCACATGGGGGAGGTCTTCTTGTGTATTGCAGTGACAGTCAATTTGCATTTCACTCTTTTATTAGATAGGACTAGAAGCTCGGTGCACTGATTTATGCACCAGTGGGGTCTTTTGGTTTGACCTGCTGCATTGGGCTGAAACCAGCTATCCAACATCCCCTGAAAAGTCCCGGATTGTAAGAGAGCAATTCTTGGGTGACACCCCCCAAAATAAGGCTCCCATCTCTGATTCCAGGTGCATCACCCAAGAATTACAGCTTCTAAGTCACTGCAGCTCGGCAGCTCCTGTATTGAGCATCTGCTCCCTGCTGGTCAGTGTGCATCATAGCTACTGGTTGGATGGTCAAATGGTTGGACGGTCACTTAGGCTTTTATATATATAGGTTATTATTTATGTTATATAATTTGTTCATGTAGGTAATATGTTAGGTATTTATATAAAATATAAAAACATTATATATGGAGAAACTCTATATTAACAAGTTAGAAAAATATATGAATCTGGATAGTTCAAAATATACACATCAAACTTTGCATGAGAAAAGTTTTTCTTTAAGACATGTACTGAAGTGACTCACAGCCAGAGCTAAATATATTCATATTTCTATCACATGTTATGAATACATCCATTCTACTTTTTCATATGAGTATTTTTTATATGACTCTTTATCATGAAAATGAGAAGCATATATTTCAGAAAACGGAATGTCCGTAAGACTGCTATGGAGGATGCAGACCTGACTATGAGAGCCCTAACTATGTAACTCTTGGGAGATTTTACTTTTGGAAGGCTGTGGTAATGGTATGCCAATTTCACTGCCACTGACATTTTTCCCTTGAGAATTAATGTGTATAATGCTAAGACTGCTTTGTTATGTGAAGATAAGTAATCTTCTCTATCTCCTAATATCATACCAGCTTTCCATCATGGCTTTACCATTTTCATTAATGTTGAGTATATATTGCATTTTACTAAGATAAGAAGTATTTTTGAACAAAACTTTTATAGAGGTATAATAGGCATGCAGAATCATGCACACACCTTAAATATGTTGAATTGTTCAGATGTTTGATATATGAATGTGTGTATCTTTAAATATTATGCAGCTTTTGAAGTTGTTAAAGTACTTTTGAAGTATGAGAAAATTATAAAAAACACTCCAAAAAGGTATTATAAAATAAACGTATTAATCAGGAAATCCACCCTCCCCTTCAAAGGGCTATCCCATAGTCTTATTTCAGTTGCTGTAAAGAAGTAAACAATATTTTTAATGTAAGTTGTGAGAGTGAATTAAACCTCTTAAAAACAAAATGGAGGTTCCTCAAAAAAAAAAAAAAAATAGAAGTACCAAATTATCATGTGATTCAACAATCCCCCTTCTGGGTATATATCCAAAGCTAGTGAAAAACAAAGAGTTATCTGCAATCTCATGTCCATTGCAGCATTACTCACAATTGCCAAGATATGTAAACAACCTAAGTGCTATGAATAGATGAATATGCAACAATAATCAACTGTATGCATACAATGGAACATTATTCAGCCAAGAGAAAGAAGGGGATCCTTCCTTTTGCAACAATACAGGTGGACCTGATAGGCATTATTCTAGGTGAAATATGGGAGAGAAAAGCAAATACTGCCTGGTATTACTTATATGTAGAATGTTTAAAAAATTAAAGAGGTCAAACTTACAGAAAAAGAGTAGAAAAGTGCTGGCCAGAATTGTTGGGCAGGGGGATGGATAGAGGCTGGTAAAAGGGTATAGACTCTCAGCTATAAAATGAATAAAGTCTGAGGGTCTAATGTAAACCATGATGGCTATAATTGGTAACACACTAGTATATAATTGAAATTTTCTAAGAGAGTAGAACTTAAGTGTTCTCACACACACAAAAAAACACACACAAAAAACAAAAACAGGAAGGGTAAATAGGTGAGGTGATGAATGTGTAGTAAGTACATTTGTAAGAGAGATAATAAAAATATTTAGCATTTAATTCAGAATCAACGATTCAACATGGAAATTCTTTAGAGAGGAAACTGAACAAAAACACAGGTATTGCTGTAATGATGTGTTCTTGGTGAATATTGAGTATTAATTTTGTAAATATTTATATTTATGGCCTTAAAAATAGGTTATGAAAGTGAAACATTGGCATTGTCTAAGAACTATTGTTTCTAACCAGCAGTGTTCCAAAGTAAGGGGATCATTTCAAAGCAGGCATTTAGTTCTCCCTTTAGAAGTTGGTACGAAGCCAAGGCAATTCTAAGTAAAAAAGACAAGCCAGAATTCAATTTCTTTTAATTAGACCACATGGGCAAAATTTATGTATAAAAGCAAGCAAAACAGAAGGAAAACAATGGCCCCACAAAGAGAAAGTTGCTGCTCTAAAAGTCATTCTTGTCTGGGTTGAATGTAGAAGTGCTATTCACTTCAGAAATCAATCACAATTCCACTCTATATCATCAAGTAAACTGTGTTTTTTTTGAAGAGTTTAATAGGATTATGCTATTGATTCCATCTCTGCACTGTTAGCTGGTGTTGCATGCGTATGAACTATGACCTATTATGTTAGTGAGCACAAGAGAAAAGGGATTAGTCTGTGAAAGAACAAGCAGATTCCATGGCTCCGCACGATGTTCACATACCTGTTAACTCAATAGTCATTTTATGTTCGTAATTGCCAACCAATAAAAGGAAGCAAAATGGAAAAGTGGTCTCTTCTAATCCTGGAAGCATCTGGCTGAGCTTATTTGAAAAGCCCAGTTTGGGTACCTGTTCAGAATCCAGGCACTGGGTATGCAGCAACAGGCTTCGTCTGACTGCTTGTTCCTCTTCACTGGGATGAGAATGCTTCTGAATTATTGATTTTAAGTGCAGGTGATTTCAGTAACTTCTATAGTATCATCTTGCTAATCATTTAATCAGAGCGGGATGCTAATAGCTAGTTATTTTTGCTTATTTTCAGTTTAAATCAGGAATGTGATGATGTTAGGGAGTGAGAGGGAGGGGAGGCCGTAATTATCACTACAAATGCCCTCTGCTTTCAACAGTTCACTGTAAGAAGAAGTAATTTACTGGAGATTTATTTTTATATATTTAAATTACCTGGTGAACAAGGTAAATTTTAAATCATTCCTACCTAAAACCATTTGTTTCTGAAGTGCTTCTTCTATGAATTCTTAAGGTCATGGATTTACATCTGCTGGACTTTTATTTTGTAGACACTGCCAGTCATGAGAGACCTGTCTTCCATAGAATTTCAGTTAAAGTAAATCTATTTGTAAATACGCTAAAGTGGCAAAGAATGTCATAATTGCTTTTAATGGAATTTTGCATATTTTTTAGTTAACAGTCTATCTTCAAAATAGTAAGAAGTAATAGTCACTTACACTGGTAGTCAATACTTTACACACTATAGTTGTTATAATATTGTCCAAATGTGAATGCATCGGCATTTGTTGCCTCTGAATTGCTTTTGTTCTTTCATTTCGGAGACCTTAGCAGTGAAGCTGCACTTCAGTTTCCCAGTCTCCTCCATGGAAGCCATAGCCCCAACAAGAGCCTCTGAGGTGTCAATTATCTCCCATCTGGGTCTAATCCAGAGTCTTCAAATTTTCCAAACTAGATTTCCTTAGGAAAACAATACATTTGGCAGTATAAACTGAGTAATGCTCACCACCCACCCCCATATATTAACGTCCTAATCCTGGAAACACTTGACTTATCCCTGAAATGGGGGAAGAGGCTTTGGAGATGTGAGTGAGGAATTTGAGATGGGGAAATGATGCTGGATTGTCTGGGTTGGCTCTGAATGTAATCACAGGGGTGCTTGTGGGACAGAGGCAGAGGGAGATTCAAGTTCGGTGGAAAAGGCAGTAAGTTGCAGAAACAGACAGTGGAGTCCTGTGCTTTGAAGATGGAGGAGCACCATCCTTAGCTTATGAGCTGAATAAGAAATTCAGCCGCCATGATATTGTTCCTCAGTGGGAACTCTTAGCTCATGGCAAACTTCTCTAAGTGAGGCACAGTGACAGGAGGCCCCTCCTCACTCTCTTGAGTAGATTTATGACTTGTTCCATTTTTTTTCAGTATTAAGTCAGATTTTGTTTGGTTACAGACAATAGAAATATTTATAATAATTATTGTATAAATAAGAAATTTATTTCTCTCAGAAAAACATCCAAAGGCATAATATGTAAGTCTGATAGACAAATTCCTTAGGGAAGCAGGCTTCTTCAAGCTAACTAATTCATCCTCACCCTCTCAGTTCAAGATAGAATCTAGGTTCCAGGGCAACTGAAGGAGAAACAAAAATAGAAGAAAGTGGCAGCATGAAGTGTATGTAAGGAAATGTCCACAGAAGCTTCTGTAAACACTTGTTTATATCTGTTTGGCCAGAACATCCTAATGTGGGCATGTCTAGCTACAGGGAAGGCTGGCCAATCTGTCAGCCTCACATTGGATACATTGGATACCAGAGCTGAGTGAAATCTTCTATTTCTATTATATTGTAGAAAGGGAGAACCAACTTGAGGGCTAAATTACTAGGTTCTGTTGTGACTCTTACTTAAGAGAAAGCCAAATGATGATATATAGACATTGACCTCAGTGACAAAGTCAATGTAACAGATACAAGCACTATGCCCACAAACCATGCCCACAAGCCCATCAGGAGCAAGTATGTAAATTAAACGAACACATATGGCAGTGGCCAAGTTGCTGGAGCAAGTAGGAGGCTTGGGGCTTGGGTTTCCCCTAGCCATGGAGGAAGCCAAGCTTTCTCCCCTCTCCCCCACCCCTTCCCTCCTCCTCCCAGCCCTGGCTGTCCCTGGCTTCTGCTCAAGGATACAAAGTTTCATTTATAGAAGATAAATAAATCCCAGATACCAGGGCCTCTGCTTGTGTCGCTGGGGGCTGTGGCCTGCCTGCAAACCACCACAGGCCCCTCACCCAGACCACCCCATACCCCAAGGGAACCCACAATCTTATCTTGGGACTCCTTTTAGGGCAAACCAGCAGGCCCCCACCCATGCACCAGGCCTCTATTCTATCCAATAAAAGAGTAATATACAAATTGACCATCACTCCAACACACAAGATGGCTGCCCCATGTGGTCAAATATGGCTGCCCTTATGTGAACACAAGATGGCTACCATGAGATGGCCAGCAGGGGTGGGCAGCTGGGAGGGACCTGGGATGCAAGGGAGGGCAGTTGTGGGTGATCAGGCCTGCAGGGGAGGGCAGTTGGGAGGAATCAGGCCTGTAAGGGAGGGAAGAGGGGGGAAGATCAAGACTGCAGGAGAGGGTAGTTATATAATTTTCCCTTCTTTTTCATAAGTTATTTTATTTCATGAGCAAATTAATAAGCAATGATTCTCTCCATATTAAAAATAATTCAGAAGTTTAGGGCAGAGTAGGATGGTAAGTATTGTATGACTATTTAGCTTGCTGTTCTATACAGGCAAAACCAAAGCTTGTTAGTCCCAAATGACATATTGGTCATTTATTTTGTTAATTATGCATTTAGGTTTGAATAATGTGAACTGCTTGTGTATGAAAAAGCCATCAAACTCAGCACAGATGGGGGAAATCCAAATGATTTGTATTCCTAGATAAACCAATGTTTCCAAATATTTTTGAAAAATAGAAAAGAAGAGAATATAGCTGATCAATTTGCCTGAATCTTTGGTTCTTTGTGACATATCCCTTATGAATATTATCTGATAGTTCTATTATGGCTTTTGCTGCCAACTAAAAACTATTTGTCTTGGATGTGCTGTAAATATTATTATGGTACCTATAACAAATGTTCATTTATATTTTAAAGTGACATCCTCTTGAATGTAACATGTAGAGATGCTAACATAACTATTCCCCTGTAGAATTCTTAGAAATACCTGAAGCAGTTTTATTTCACTTTCTTATCAATAAAATAAGATGTAACTTTTTAAAAGTGACTAAGTACTTTTCAATTTGTATCAAGGTAATGTTAAATACTTTGAAATAACCTCCCCAAAGCACACAATTATTTCTAAAAACACAAATATATAGTTTAATAGGATAGTATAATTAACACCAAAAAAAAATATATATATATTATTTGGTTATGGTCTGTTAGCCACAGCCAGAATCCGTTCAAACATTTTTACAGAGGATCTCAAGTAATTGCTATTTAAGAAAAAGGAAGTCTCATGTATTTTATTTCTCTAACTGGTATCAAATATCTGTCCCTTATGTAATACTCTGACTCACAAAATATTGGGTAAACATGATATCCCAATTACAAGTGTAATATTTAAAATATAGCAATTGTTGCTCCAGGGTCTGATGTGAGATGCTACTTCGTAAGCCATCATGAAATATGCTGCTCCGCAGGTGATTTCTTACTGCAAGTGGTTGGCTACAGTAAAAGGCTTTCACAAGATTTGTAGCAGAGATCTTCATAGTGGCTAGTCACTGCATTGTATTATTAGAAGAGGTTTTGTTGAGCTCATGGCATCCTTTGATTAACTGCCATCGGAGACATAGTTTGCAACGGGGCTGTGTCATGGCTCTGTGTCACCATGTTTCATGAAGTTACTGGTAGGCCTTTAGGGAGGCTAAGTGTATAAACATTCACTTAACAAGAGATGTATGGACAAGCTGTGAAAGTAATGACTAATTGACTGCCATTCAGGATTTATTTGGAAATCTTTTGACTCCAGCTCTCCCTCACGTAATGATGAATGATGTTTCTTTCTCTAATAGAGGAAAACAGCAGGCCTGGGCTAAGTGCTGGCACTCTGAGATGTGACTAGAAGTCATAGTGTTTCTGCCAGGGGAAATGTAAAGATAAAGACAATCTGTAAGGTTTCCCACTTACATTTTTGGCAGTGAAATTAATAAATTAGGTGTACAGAAATGTATTTCTTTGCAGGACTAAAACAGCAAAGCAAATCAAAGTAAATGTGGTTGAATTTCAAACATTGTAATTGTAGATGTGCTTCTTATTATTGATTGTAGAAAGAAAGCATAGTTTCTGTTTTCTGTGAAGTATGGCTTATATTTTATTCTATCTGTTGAAATATGGAATGGCCAAATGTTTACATTTTCTTATTTATCATCATAATCTTGTTAAAGGGACTAAATTTTACTACAGTTAATTTTCGTTATAAACATAAATATTCCATGAAGGAATCAAGTCCTCTCTCTTATAATTTGGTTCCCTCTCAGCTGTCCCAAGGAGGTGCAGAGTAATTGAAGAGAAAAGGGGACTGAGTAAGCATGGTAAGGATTAGTAAATGAAACTTTTTATAGTTGTTTTTTTTTTTAAATAGAATCAATTTTCTTACTTAAGTATTCATTTGGGATTTTTAGACTGATTCTTTAAGTATAACACTATTACATGATACTAAACTTTTAGTTCACATTTAAAATTATGAGGACTCAGTTGTACATAACTCAAGTAAAAACTCAAGGAAGAAATAGAGCTAACAGCATGAAGGGCCTGTAATACTGGCCTTCTGGTCTTGCCCTCACTCATTGTGCTTGCTTCTTGAACTTATTTTGAATCCAGAAAAAAGAGAGAACACAGTTTTTAAAGCTCTGATTGTTTAGATATGCCATCATGTCTTCATGATTCAAGTGAAGCTGTAATTCAGGGATGTAAGCAGTGAGAGAGAAGGATATTGAGCTCCTTGGTGACTTAAATAAAGGATAATTGTTTATAATATTTTTACTCACTTCTTTAGTCTCATCAATTAAAAAAATTTAGCAGTACACTTGCCAATATCCATGCTTCAGAAAGTCCCCAGAATCATTTTCAGGTTACATGTGATTTTAGATATTTGTTTCTCATCAACATCAGATGGCAAAATTGCAGAGTTGACCAGAATTGAATATTTCTGGTCATTAATCTAAAACTAATACAGCCGAGACCAGTTTGGCTCAATGGATAGAGCGTCGGCTTGGGGACTGAAAGGTCCCGGGTTGGATTCCGGTCAAGGGCATGTACCTTGGTTGCGGGCATATCCCCAGTAGGGGGTGTGCAAGAGGCAGCTGATCGATGACTCTCTCTCATCGATGTTTCTAACTCTCTATCTCTCTCCCTCTCTGTACAAAATCAATAAAATATATTAAAAACAAATAAAACTAATACAAAGAGGAGATAAAGATGAAAGACTTATAAAATGTTATATGCTCTGACAAAGAAAAAATAACTATAAATTGGAGAATTAAGAGAGAAAAGGGAAATACAATAATTGCCCATGGGTAATAGATAGGAAGCAAATGGCCTAACATAAGTCAAATGGTTAAACTACAAGTATGAATTTACAGTCTTCTAATACATAAAGATATAAGCAGTAAGGAAAATTCTATAGATGTATAATGAACTTTACGTCCTTTCAAATGCACATCAAAAGTCAAAAGAGGTAGTGAAGTAGGGATATAATTATTTTATTCGTGTTTATTAATGAAAATAAAATACTTTATTAAAATTAAATGTTTAAAAACAAAAACAAAATCTAACTTTGTAACAAATTTTAATAATGCACCTTTTTTTCTATCAATGTTCTAGGCATCGCTGTGGATAAGTACCTTCTATTTCACTTTTTATAGACCCTATATTTATGTATTATTTCTTGCTCTGCCCCTCCATATTCATTAACATAATAATTTATATAGTTTTGATTCAGTTGCATGATCCAAGATATATATTAACACACACACATGCACACATGTGGAAAAGAGAGCAACCACATTAAAGGGTATTTTAATAATTTTTTTTCACTTATGACTGTCGAAGCAAAAAATAGATTGCTGAAAGACTGCTTCATATACTTTCATGATTGCTTATAACTTCAGAAAAATTGAGCATGTGAAATAAAAGGTAAGTGAAAAGTACTAAGGTGAGATTTTAGTTACAACTGAAATAAATGGCAGAATAAATAAAAGAAAAGGAAAGCACTATTGATTGTGCATAAAAGAGAAAAATGAGAAGGTAATGAAAGTTGATTGTCGATTGCTCTGGTTCCTGTTGTTGCCTTCTGTAATGCATCTGCATGTCTTTTTCTGCTTTATGATTTTAATTTCATTTCTATGCAGCATTGCTGAAGCAGAAGCTATATCAATATCAATGAACTATTAGTATGCCTCTTTTGAATTATGTTTTTTCATCAAGCCTTTTCAGAACAGGAACAAGCTAAGTCTTTTGAAAATTTCAAAAGAAATCTTAAGCACTTACTAGAAAGCTGTATTTGTGCAGGTTTTCAAAATTAAAGAACAAAGTACATTTTAATTTAGTTAAATAAACATCTATTCAATTAGGATAACTTATAGGATAAGGAAGTAGCAAGACTAAAAGCAATGGAAGGACATTCAGAATCAAGGCTATATTAATAAATATTTTATATATATTTAGGAGAGAAGAAAATAAGTTATCTGTTCATTATGTCAATTTCTATATTATTAAAAAAATATACACATAGCCAATCAAACAATATAAATATCCAATTAGTTCCAATGCAATACTGAAATGAACTTTGTAATCAATATGATCATATGAAGCAACAGATATTAACTTGAGGGCAAATAAGAGTGAAGTATAAGTTACCTCCCACCTCAGAACTTTAGTTTTAATTTTTCATTTTAACTAATTCAGATTAAGGGTTCTACCCAGTGATATTAGCATGTGTATCTTATACTTTTATTTTTCTAAATAAATGTATTTTAAAAATATATAAAAAATACAACTTAATTGTATACAACACAAGATGACATCATAATCATTGGAATTTGATTATGAAAAATACAGAGGTTTGGCTGATCAGATTAATGTATATTTGCCATGTGTTACCAGTAGGTTGATTCAAAGTACATAGTTTATGTTTCCCATTCTGCTCATGATCTTTTCTGTTCATCCTATCTGTTGGGTGGAAGACTAGTGACCTGTATTTGCAATAAAATGGAGAAAAAAGATCAAGATAGAGGTAAACTCATCTCCTCATAGAAATAGTAGTACGTAGGTTGGTTTCCTAAGGCTGAGGTGTGGACATGGGGAATGATTGCTCATGGGCAAGATATTTTCTTGGGTGGGGGTGTAATAAAACATTTTAAACTTAGATTGTGGTGTGGATACACAACACTATAATATAATGAAAAACATTGAATTGCTTGAATTGCATACTTTTATTAGTGAATTTTATGGGATGAGATTTATAGATGTTTAAAGGGATGTAAAAATATATATATAGTTAATAATATCACCTAGTGTTTTGTAACAAGAAGAGCAAACTACTTGGGGACATGGTATTATTCTTTAGCACTTGTCATGTTTACTTTAAATAAATTTTGAGTTAGAAGGGGCCTTGGAAATAATTTACTGTAATTCTCCCCTTCTATACTAAGGAAGCTGAGGCCCAGAGGACTTATGTAGCTTGAACAAACTGTTAAAGTCAATTTAATACCAAAACCTATCCCACATTGTTGTGGGTAGATAAAATTTGGTGAAGACTTTTTCAATCTGTAAAGTGCTGTGTCAATATATTATTATATATATATATATATATATAGATAGATAGATAGATAGATAGATGATAGATAGATAGATAGATATAGATATAATGTTACAAATAATGCTATGTATAATATAAAATGTTATAAGATATAAGTTAATTTATTATTATTTATGACTTCATTAGAAGGAAATATAACTTGTTTAATATTCATCATTTTGAAATAAATGGCTGAATAAATATGACATAAGAATTGATAAAATTTCCTTTTATATTTTTCTTAGCCCCTACTGTTCTCTTTCTACCTCTGCTCTAAACTTTTTGCTAGTATTTGGAGAGTATTTTGAAAGCAACTTTGGATATAGAGTATTATTTGATTATTTTCAACTGAATTTCCTTTAGGTTTAAGATAATACAAAAAGCAATAGGGAGCATATTAATCTGGGCTTGGTTTGAAAGTTCTAATATGGATCAGGGGGCCAGAGCTATGAATTGACAGGCTTCCCTTATATTAATTAAAGTATCTAAGAGAACTAATCCTTGTTGTGGAGAACATTAAAAGAATGAATCATTTTTTCCTCAAAGGAGTTTTCAAATAACTCATATAGCCTTTGCCTTTTTGATTGTTCAAAACCCTAAGATATTTGAGTGTCTCTTGACATTTCCTTTTCTTCTTCCTTTTCAATATTTGTATTAGGCATTGTTTTCTGCCTGGGGCAAGAACCTACTATAGGAAAAATAGTATTGCTTCCAAAACATAAGAATCTAATGTGCATTTTTTTAAAATCTAACATTTAAAGGGCTATTTTTTTTTTTCTAAATCAAAGATGAATCTAGAAAGAAAAGCTGGAGAAATGAAATTTATAAAAATTAAACTCTATAAATATTTCAAAAATATTCCACTATATTCATGGCTATTTTGTCCATAGTAATCACTTTTCCTGTTTCCCTCAAGAATTGTTTCTTCAATTTTCCTTTAAGCATGGAAACATATGGACAGTCTTACAGATATTGAATTCTCTTTCCTATATCACCTTTCTAACACTCATAAAAAGATACATTATTCCTTTTAATCACCTGTCTAGGTGATTTTGTCACACAAAATAATTGTCCAATTGACAGAAAAATAGCCAGACCTATCTATCCTACTTTTAGAAAAATCACTAAGGCATTTATTTTTAGATTTTATTCCTAATCATAATGGAAGAGGTAATTTCAGTTAGATTGGGATCTCAAATATTATCTCTTCTTTTTTTTACTTCTAATACTGGGCCAAAATCAAGAGTTTTGAGATAATCAAGTACAATTTGAAAAATAATAAGTCACAGGGGTTAACAGAGATTTTGACATTTTTGAGTGATTACTTTTTTTGTTGTTAGAGACAACCTTTAAAAAGAGATAAATTTATTAAAATAATATAATGCTTCTTTTCAAAATTTATTTTAAAATACTACATTTTTAAAGTTTCTACTTTTAATAATTCATTCAAAATATGCTGATAGAGAAATAGCAAATTTCCACATATATTTTTACTTAGTCTCTAATTTTTTTTATTGTTTAAAGTATTAGATATGTCTTCTTTTTTCTCATTGACGACCTCCCCCTGGTCACTCCTACCCCTGAGGGCAAACCCCCAATGCCCCAATGTCTATGTCCATTGGTTATGCTAATATGCTTGCATACTATGCCTTTGGTTGATCTCTAAGCCCCTCTCCTGCCTTCTCTCTAAGGTTGGATGGTCTGTTCAGTGCTACTTTGTTTCTGGATCTATTTTTGTTCCTCACTTTATGTTGATCATTATATCCCACATGTGAATGAGATCATGTGGTATTTCTCTTTCTCCTACTGGCTTATTTCACTTAGCATAATGCTCTCCAGGTCCATCCATGCTGTTACAAATGGTAAAAGTCCCTTCTTTTTTAAAAATATATTTTGTTTTTTTATTTTTTTCTGCAAAAGAACTGTTGGCCTAGAAAGGAACTCACTACAGACTGATTCATTTGCCTCTCAGCATAACCATTATGGCTTGTTGCAGTTTAGGTTCTTACAAGGGTATTTCTTGGATCACATGATCTCACACATCTAGAGGAAATAATGAACAACACAAACAGACCCAGAGAAAGAGAACCAACGATCAGACTCTCAAACCTCAGAGGGAAAATAAGGGGGATGGGGGTAAAGGGAAGAGATCAACCAAAGGACTTGTGTGCATACATATGGGCCTAGCCAGTGGCCATGGACAACAGGGGGGAGAGGGGGGGCGGGGGGGATGGCAGGGGGCATATCTAGGGAGGGGTTTGGGATGGGAATGGGGGAATAAGGACAATTATGTGAGACCATAATCAATATAAATAAATAAATAAATAAATAAATAATAAAATATATATTTATATATATATATTTCATTGCTTTTTACAGAAAGGAAGGGAGAGGGATAGTCAGTTAGAAACATTGATGATAGAGAAACATCGACCAGCTGCCTCCTGTACAACCCCACTGGTGTTGTGCCCACAACCAAGGTACATGCCCTTGACCAGAATTGAACCCAAGACCCTTCAGTCTGCAGGCTGATGCTTTATCCACTGAGCCAAACCAGTTTTGACAAGATCCTTTTTTTATTTTTTTATAGCAGTATGGTATTCCATTGTGTAGATGTACCACAGTTTTCTAATCCACTCATCTGCTAATGGTCACTTAGGCTGTTTCCAAATCTTAGCTGTTGAAAATTGTGCTGCTATGAACATAGGAGTGCATATATCCTTTCTGATTGGTGTTTCTCGTTTATTGGGATATAGTTCTGGAAGTGAGATTACTGGGTCAAGCGGGAATTCCATTTTTAACTTTTTAAGGAAAACTCCATACTGTTCTCCACAGTGGCTGCACCAATCTGCATTCCCATGAGGGTTTCTTTTTCTCTGCATCCTCTCCAGCACTTGTCCTTTGTTGATTTGTTGATGGTAGCCATTTGGACAGGTGTGAGATGGTATCTCATTGTTGTTTTGATGTGCTGAGATTCTGCAAACAGATTAGAAAAACCATACCCAGAGTGATTATCTTTCCTTGAGAGGAAAACACTGAGCCTTCTAGAATGAGTGTCCTAATTTATTTAATCTATCACCAATAGGCTCATTGGTATCTACCACAGGAGAGAAGGCCCACTTACTTAATAAGCTGCTAGAAAGGCCCTGTGGCTCTCACACTTAGTCTTTTCTTATTTGTATAGGCCACTGGATATGAAGACTGTCAATTATGACCTTACTGTTCGCATTAGCAACTTTTTCTTTGTATCTTTCAAACTTCTGAATCACTCACTGCACAATCAAGGGATTCCCTCTCACCAGAGCATTTTCCCAAGTCAAAAGCAGTGAAATCTTCAGCAATTGGGCTATCACTATCAAAATCGCACTTACAATTCCATACAGAGTCCTCCTTGTGAGCAAGACAGAGAGGGAGTCAGCCCCAAGCTTTTATCTTCTTGTTTTCTTGCAGGACTTCAGGCATTGACTGTGCTAGAAGGGGTTAGCTATGAAAGGTTTTATTAAGGGAAATGAAAGTTAAAGACAAAGGGTGAAGGAGCAAGAGAACACAGAAAAAGTGTTCACTGTGAGCAGTCTGAGACCTATAAAAGGAGAGAATTTTCAAAAGATTGGTTTCAAAGACCCTTAGACAAAAACACAACTTTCAAAGAGTCTGAGTTAGTCTGGTGGGAGCCATAACAAAGGACTCATACAAACAGTTCTTTGCTGCCTGGATGGGCCGGCACTTGTACCCATGATCTATTGAGATACTATATTGGCCGAAAGCAGCCCAGGTAGAGGGGGAACTGTGGGAAGTCAACAAAGGACCCAGTAGTGTGGAAGTCAAGTAGGCTACTCACTTTATTTATTTTTTTAAATATATATTTTATTGATTTTTTACAGAGAGGAAGAGAGAGGGATAGAGAGTCAGAAACGTCAATGAGAGAGAATCATCGATCAGCTGCCTCTTGCACACACACACACACACCCCCCCCCCCCACTGGGGATGTGCCCACAAGTAAGGTACATGCCCTTGACCGGAATCGAACCTGAGAGCTTTCAGTCTGCAGGCCAAACAGGTTTCGGCGAGGCTGCTCACTTTAAATCTGAGTGATTCACATCTGTTACTGCTATGTTCCTTAAAAACACAAACTTCTGGCATTCTTGACTTTCTTAACCAATTTTAATTTTTTTATTTCATTGATTTAAAAAATTATCTTGATGATGTTCATATTCTACTTACTTTACATTTAATTTGTTCTTTTTAAAATTTCTGAAACTCGCAACTTATATAATCGATTTTACAATAGATCCCATTCTTTTCTAACATAATCACTTACATCTGTAAGTTTCCCTCTAAGTGCTGCCTTAGCGCCACCCCACAAGCTTTAAATGTCTTAAGAAATTTCCTAATTCCTCTTGTAATGTATTCTCTGACCCATGGGTTTGTTAGAAGTGGAAATTTTGATATCCAGATATTAGTGTCCAAATATTTCCAAATGTTTTTGAGTTCCAATTTAAATAAATTTGGTCAGATAAATACTACATCTTATTTTTATCTTTTAAAACATATTATAACCAAATATATGGCCCATATTTAAACTACATTGGTAATATAGTATTTGCTCTTTAAAGAATAATTATTATATTCTTGTTAGATAGAATATACTTCTATTTGAAAAAAATGTTTTCTTATGGCTGTGTTATAAATTATCACCTTTTAAGAAGGTGCCTCATTTAAGACTATTTTAAAAGCATATACAAGTATTATCATAAAAAATTGGCATGAAAATTTTTTCTAACAGAAAACATCAGTGTGAAACTAAAAATACTTTTAAGAAAAAGAAAAGGCCTGGAGTTATAGTTTCTTAATATGCCAAAATAATTTCAGTGGTTTTACATTCTCATTTTCAAAACAGATGTTGACTTATTTTATTAGTTTTAGGAAGGGGACATTTCCTATCTAGAGCACAATGTCTGATATATAATATATCTTTCCTGTGAACTCTCAGTTTTATTATTGTAACATTTACAAATCTTATACTTTTGACCTTATAAGACAATCTATATTTTTGTCTAGAGACTTATACCATAAATGTTAAGTATAAGATTATGCAAATATACACATTAGTTGGCAAGTTAAATGTTAAAATGATGTTTTGAGAGCAGAAAAAAAAAGTTAAGAAAAAATGATCAAGCTTATAAAGCTGAATATATTTACTTTAGTTTTATTATATTTATTGTTAACCCCAGAATTGTTATCATGTAAATAAAAAAGATAATTAATTAATATCAGCAAATCCTAAGACTTCAGTACACTTGATTTTATTAAATTTGTGCTTAGATTTTAGATGAAGAAAGTATATCCTTTAGTAACCACATTATCTTCTGTTTAATGTCCAAAGATATAAAGCAATAACATGATATTTCATAATATTTACTTCCTTGCTGTAATTCAGCACATTAAGCAAATACCAAAGCTAAAGACTTTTTTCATTTTTACATTGTAAGTTGGTAGAGTGAACAATGTTCCCAAAATTATATATACTTTCTCATCAGTTTCACATAAAAAAGATTAATATGAAATAATTTGATAAAATAAAAATCAGAGAAAAGTAAAATCTTGGCTATTATTTGCATTCCTAAATACATTTTAGAATTATGAAATATCAACAATTATGTGATGATACCAATAACAGTATTTATTTCATTTTAGTGTTTGTGTTTTCTCTGCAGAAAATTCATAGATGTTTGTATGTCTTCTTATAGGGCACCTCCAATCAGAAGACAAAGGAAAACAATATTTGACTGTATTGGAGACACATTTTACTAAGCAGAAACAAAATTTCTCGTGCCATTGATACCACCTCCTTCTGAAAAACTTAGATACAATGTTTGTTTGTTTTTTAAGCATATGATTTGTACTGAATATAATTAGTAGGCAATGAGACTTTTATTGTATTATAATGGAAGCAAAAAACTACAATATCATTGGTAGGGATATGGGAAATAACATTTGATCACAATATATCAACTTCAGTGTTCGTTTTTGCATCCGAGAGATATTAGAGCAACATACATGCTTCAATTGGAATAAAGGTAAAATATCTAGACAAAGAATGATTTATTCTATAAATTAGATGGTAGAGACTGCTGGTGGAACTAAAAATGTACCTTAAATTCTTGGCAGATAATCTGGTTGAAAAACAGTTTTGTATAAAAAGTAGTATCCATGTGGCAATTGCAATAATATTACTTGCTGAATTCATGATTTTTTTCTGTGTGTGAGTAATAGTCATTTCTCTTATAATATGCTAATAGTAGATGCAATATATAATGTTTTATTTCCTTCATGACTAAATTGAGTAACACAATATTCTACATTAAAATAAATATAATTATTCTGTTTTGTGTCAAATAGTTGAAAGATATTAAAATTAAATTGTCTTTAGAAATGAATTTAATCTCCAATACTGAAAACTTTGGAAAAGGTTGATTTTTAATTATTTTTATTTCATTAAATGTAGTGCATAGTTAATTTTTAAAATATTTCTTAAGTTTGAGGAATAATTTCATTTGTGACCAGTTAATAAGTCACTTCTTGCTGAAGCAGACCATATAAGGCTTAAAATTTTGTCTTTTGCATGATATATTATCATAAGGTCATATTCACCTTTTTAAAAGATTGATGATACTACACTGCAAGACAATAGTGGAGTTAGGTTTAGTTTTATGGTCAAACATTCTGATGTGAATTTCACCCAATCAAACACAGATGCACAGAAAAATGACTTAGAAATAATATAATAGAAAGACATTCCAAATCTGTGACCTAAAACAGTCACTGTGATGAGACTTATATCATATTTCATGTAGAGGAGTTACATGTAAAATTGGTTGGCGCTACAAAAATCATAAATGTATCAAGGCTATAATATTCTGATCTATGTTGTTCAATTAAGCTTAGCAAGGACTACCTTTCCATTTTCATGACAAAATAAATCAAATAAATGGTTGATAGGAGTGTCTGCTTGGTCAGTTTCCTGGTACAAGTTTATTTGAATCTTTGATAGCTTTAGAGAGCTCCTTTAGTTGAAAAGTGCCTTTCATAATCATGAACTAATTAGCATCTTCTTATTTATTTATATATTTTAATTTTTGAAAGAAGGTATCTAGAAAAAAACATATATCGCTTATTATAATCAGGTTAGAAATTCTGTGATGCAGAGGTATTAATAAGTAAAAATGCTGAGATATCTTCTTAATATTAAAATGGCTCATCCTTTCTGCATCTCTAATATATTCTTTTTCTCTTTGTCATGATTGAAGTTGGCGTATTAAGACCAATGGTGTTGGTCAGTTGAATGAGCAAAAGGAGGCAATTAGACTTGACCTGATCAACTTAGAATTTTTATAGTTTTTTGTCAGTTTATAATAATGAATAAACCTGTGTGAGCATTAAAAAAAATGTTGACATAAG
Source organism: Pipistrellus kuhlii (assembly GCF_014108245.1). NCBI lineage: Eukaryota > Metazoa > Chordata > Mammalia > Chiroptera > Vespertilionidae > Pipistrellus > Pipistrellus kuhlii. The sequence goes on from NW_023425584.1 coordinate 40,349,299, forward strand.
AAAAATATTTACATTTTAATATGCTGGAAATCCTCAATGAAATTATTTAAGCCCTATTTCATCTTTTATATTTATTTTTGTATAGGAGACTGGAAAATTGTCATAAATGCAAGAAGTTTCATCAAAAGGTTGATGGAACCTTGAGGATTGCCTGTTGGAAATGGCTAAGGGCATTTCTCCACACCTAAAGATTTGCATACATGATTGCTTGCTGCCAGATAGCTGAGGGCATTTCAATCTACATGTTATTGCCTCCTACTGGCCAAATACTTGAACAGCAATAGGCAGTTCCCCTAATCTGACAATGGATTCTGTATACTAAACCTTGCCTTTGATCTTTATATCTATTTTGCCTTAAGACAATTTTTGTTAATAAAAAGAAAGGGGTCCTGAGACAGAGAGAACTTGGTTCCTACAGCCAAGCTCCTCTGGTTGTTCACAAACTAAAAATGATTTTTGATTCTCAAAAAAATGGGAACTAGTGAGTTCAAACTCTGCTGTGGCATTGGTGTGCTGTTGGCTGACATCGTCCTGCTGTTTTTTTTGTTTTGTTTTTTTTTCAGATGAAGTAATTTGTGACCCATTTTTGTTTACCCCATTTATTAAATGAACATTATTTAAATCATTTAAAGTGATGTTTAAAAGTATATATCCATATTTAAGAAAAAACTTAGTAGGCAATAAAACACAGTTTTTCACTTCTTATTTTAGTCAATTCAGGGTCAATTGCCTAACTACATTTAGATTCAAAATATAAAAATGTACAATATTACTTTGACCGTGAAATGAATATGATTCAGATTTTTTGGCAAATATCTAAAAGTATTCAGTATCAGAACTACTGGAGTATTTACTCAGCATAGATAGAAAAGCTTTTAAAATATGATATATTCCAAATAAGATTTGAATGTATATATATATATATATATATATATATATATATATAATTTCTACAAGCATATGGCTGTTTAAGATATTTATATTTATACTAGAGGCCCAATGCACGAAATTTGTGCAAGAGGCTCGGCCCATAGCAATCCTGGCTGCCTTGCAGCCCCACCCACTGGTCATTCTGGATGGTCATCAGGAAGATCATTCTGCTGTCCAATCTAATTAGCATATTAGCTCCTTAATATATAGGATATTATCCCGATATCATTTAGAACTCTGATAGAAAACTTGCTCATTTATAATCACACTAGAAGCCTGGTGCATGAAATTTGGGTATTTGGGGGGCGTCCCTCAGCCAGGCCTGTGTTCTCTCACTGTCTGGGAGCCCTCAGGAAATGTCCAACTGAGGGCTTAGGATCACTTCTCACAGTCAGACATCCTTAGTGCTGCCTGGAGGCAGGAAAGGCTTCTGCCACGGCCCCTGAGCTCACCAGCTGTGCGCCCAGCTTCTGGCCAAGTGGCACTCCCCTTGTGGGAGTGCACTGACCATTAGGGGGCAGCTCCTGCAACCAGTCATTCTGCCGTTTGGTCAATTTGCATATTAGCCTTTTATTATATAGGATATTTACTATGCCTACATGACTTCAAATCTGTGCCAGGTGTCATAAAGTCAAGGATTTAATCGAACACACACTGATCTTGCAAATTGCTTTAAAAAAAGACAAATGACTTCTAAAAAAAAAATGCATGATTACAAATTTTGTAAATTACAATCTATCTGCTATGAAATAAAACTGGGGGTGTTATAAAACTTTACCATAGCAGGCTTCATTGTACACAGAGTCAGGAAAAGCATTTTCAAAGAAGTAACATTTAGTTTGAGAGAAGAGTTGGTGGAATGGGGGCCAGAGGGGACATCAGGGAAGGCCATAAGTGAAAGTTCTGAGTGTGGTTGGAGAGGGACGGCAGAGAGAAAGAGAGATCTTGGAAAAAAGATGAAGCAGGTCAGAGGGACTGCATGCAAGCACTGAGATAAAGGGGAGGAATGAAATTGAAGAGGTTAAAAAGGTCAGATGATGCAAAGTTTCCCAGTGAAGAATACTCTAACATGGGAGTATCCACAGTTACACGGATATTAGAAGCAAGCAAGTGCTGATGAAGGAGAAATATGAAGTTATGGCAAAAATTCAGGAGACATGCTGGTGACTTGGACTGGGGCATTGGTAGCGAACATGGGGAGAAGCAGAAGTCAGTAAGGATGTGTTTGCATGTGTGCATGTGTGCATGACAGAGGTAGAGGAAGTAATTGATAATACCCTTTAATAGATTATCATAGAAACAGTCACACTAAAAGAGATTTGGTATGGTTCAATGGTTGAGTTTTGACGTATGAGTCAGGAGGTCATGGCTCAATTTCCGGTCAGGGCATGTGCCCGGATTGCAGACCCATACCAGTGTGGGGAGTGCAGGAAGCAGCCAATCAAGATTCTCTCTCATCATTGATGTTTCTATCTCCCTCTCTGGAGAAAAAAATAAAAATATATTTTAAAAAATTAAAGAGATTTAATAAGATATCCAATTAATATTTTATTTTCAGTTATAAGAACTCTGAAAGTCAACAGAAGAAACTAAGGTGGAATGCTCTTTGAAAGTGAAGTGATGTTAAATTCTTTGCAAGTACAAAGTAACATGATAACATTAAACATATCACATTAAAAGATTTCTTTTTGCAAGAGTAACTCAATTAACTGTCAATAAATTATAGAGTTAACTAGATTATTTTTGAGGAACAAACAAGGATATAAACATTTTAGAATCAATATATGTAATTAAACCGGTTACATGTTACAGTCATTAGTTTCATAGTTTACTAGATGATGGGAACTTCTATTGGAACTGAATCGAATGTGCCTGTTAGGAACAAAGGTACATAATAAAGTACCAGGCTATGTAACAGAAACAAATGAAGCATAAAGTAACATAATAGAAGAACATGACAAGTCAATTTTTTTTTTTTTTTTTTTTTTTTTTGCTGTGCAATGTTCTTGGACTAAGAGTAGATCATAAACAAAAAATTCACTTTTACATCTGCTATTTTTATGGGTAGAAATGAATGAATAGGTCAAATTATCTGCTTTCTGAAGTTTTTTCAATCAAACATAGATTCCACAACCTTTATGTAGCAAGCATTCAATTTGTATTATGTGACATAATTAGGACAACTAAAATTATCTATTTTAAACTTAGTATTTGTTGCAACTTTGTTTTTTAATTCTCTCCTCTCCTTATGTGACAGGGGGGTTATTTATTTAAAATCTTATTAAAAATATGGAAATATACCTGTCCCTGTCTGCAATGTCTTAACAGTTTGTTATTGATAGATTTAGCAGCTCTAAGTAAATTAATAATAGTTAAGATGAAAAACTGAACAAACCAATAGTACCATAAAATAGAAATCAGCAAGTACTTGAGAGACACTAAATGCCATAACAAAATCAGTTATTCAAAGAACAAAATGGATAAAGCAAACAGAAAAAGCTTTAATAGTAATGTAATAAATAGAATTATAAAAAGGGGGAGTAGCTTCAATCTATTAAACAGAAATGGACACGGTAAAAAAATAAACTATCCCTGTCTTTTAATGCTAAAATATAAATACTTGGCTCTTTTAAAAAAGTATATTATTAAGTTAAATTAGGAAAAGAGACCCTAATTAAGGTTAAATTTGTGAGCTGCAAGATAGTAAAGGAATTTTCTTAGTAAAGGGAGTTAAAGGACAGATAGATAAGAAGTAGAAATGACAAATTCAGAGGAATAGTGGAAATATTTATCAATTCCAATATTTATTGGTCAAATAGGAATTCCAAATGGAGACACAATGTAACCAGTCAGCCAGTTCACAAATATGTATGCCTATTTTCTTCCAGTCTATGAGTTATGCACTCAGCAACGTGATAAAAAAGGGGAGATCCCTTCCCTAGAGGGAGCAGGCTGACAATAATCATAGAAGCATAAATTAAATAGTTTAGGTATCTGTAGGCATTACATTAAAAGTTAACACCCATTATATAACAGAGAATGGTAGCGGCTAGGATTACTTTATATAAGGTGGCCTATATGGGAATGACATCTGAGTAAAACATATGTAAGTGGATTCCAGAGTAGACTAGATCAGCAAGGATAAGAAGCTCTATGAGAGGAATGAGGTTGGCATGTCTGAGAGAGTGAGCAACAGGGAGGTGGGGTAGCAGGGCATTAGGGAAAAGGAGGACATCAGAGATGATGGGCAGAGCCTTATCAGGTGGCCTGGCCTACAGAGATAAGATTTAATTTGAATGGCAATGAGAACTCTCAGGAGGTTTTTGGTTTTCAGCTTTTTAAAGGGATGCAATCCTGCTTCACAGAATCTTCATGGGTGGCTAGAGATGCTGTTAGGACTTCAAAAGGGAAAAACTAAAGAGGAGATCAGTTAGGAGGCTGTTGAACTAGTCCAGGGAAGAGACCACTGGTGCCTGGCAAGTGCAAGGTTGGAGGTGTCTCTGGCTATGGGCCATATGCAGGTGGCTTCCTGCAGCCTGGGATATTCTCAGCTGTTTCCCCACCACCCTTCACCAGCGAGGTCAGGTCTGTGGACACACACCACTCCTCAATTGATCACCTGGTGACACTAATTGTTGTAATTACATAGAGTCCGTTTTAGTTTGCACTTTCAAATTATCAATATTTCTAGGGCCCATCTACCAGACATTTGGACTAAAATTTCATAGGAAAAACATTTTAGTGAAAATGTAAAAGTCAGATAATTTTCTCATTCAATTCTTGCTCAGAAACAGAAGTTATGAAATATAAAATGGAACATGGAGTAGAAAGTGGCAAGTTAATCAGCAGCTAAATATTTTTAAATGGAAAGTAGTTTTACTACTATTACCTAGCCAGTCTGAGATTGCTCTGTCTATTATAAAGAGATTTATTTGGGCCTGTGTACATCACGAACAACTTTAGATAATAACATTTTACAGTTTTGGTTAAAACCTTAAAGTGTACAAGAAAATTTACTGAATTTTGTATTAAACATTAACAAATTATTTTACTTTTAAATATTTTTTACTAATGCATGACCAGTAGCTAATTTTTCAACTTTATTATGTCAGAATTGTGCTTCCTGGATTTCAAAAGCAATTAGAACAAATTAAATGTTTGCTGAATTGCACTGAATTTGGAGAAAAGTTTCTAAAGAATTTATTGAAGACCAAGAACAAGGAGACATTGAAGTGCTTGGTTGATGTGAACATGGTTTTTAAAAGGGTTAAAACTTTAATATAAAATAATCCTTTATTTCTGAGTCACCCATAGTTGGCATTAATTTAGGAAATATTCTGTGTCCTCTTTCTTTTCAGATAACACCAACAACTGTGCCTTTGTTTAGAGATTTATTACAGTAGTATAATTTCAATCTAATCAATTCTAAGAATGGGGTCCAAAACACAGTGACTCAAATCGACAAAAATTTATTCCATCATTATTTAGCATTTCGAGGGGACAGGCCACTCCTGACAGTCTGTCTCAATAAATGGCTTTAGTTTGGGAAACCAATAAACACAATTACCTTTTTTCTTGCACATATATCTGCATGTCTATTTCATTTAAAAATTTAAATTGATTTCTGCATCTGTCCATATATTTTAGAGATTGCTGTAGGCTGAATGGAACAGTATTAAGATAAACTAAGACTTTAGCATTCTTTAGCTACAATAATCTATAGGGCAATCAATTTTAATGAAATCCACATTCACAAATATGTAAAAAGTCCTCAAATCATTAGTGATAGATACTGGGTCTTTCTAATCAAGATTTAGTGTCTGAAATGTTTTGCCTAACTTAACTGGAAATTGCTAACTACATTTATAGTAGAGGCCCGGTGCATGAATTGAGGTGGGGCACAGGTGGGCCCTCTGGGTGCCTGCAGGGGTCAGGCAGAAACCCGCAGTCCAACACTGCCTTCTGCTCCTACCTGTGGCTCCCGCTCCTCTTGGTTCATGGGTCAATGCTCAACTACCACACCAGCTGAGCTAGCTTGTCCCTTTTTTGTAGTTATCTTTTCTTATGCTTCAGATGGAAATGTTTTCTCTAATTAATTTGAAAATCCTGAGTAAAATATTTTTTTTTCAATTTCACCATTGTTCCCTGAATTATTTTCTTGATGTTTAATTTTTGTTTTCTTTGTACCTTTGTTCCTTCTCTTCAGTTTGGTGATCCTGGGTTGTAGGTTTATATTTGTGAAAGAAGGAGAAGATTGGCTAATGTAAACAGCTGGAAGGGATTTCATTTTCTCTCTGGGGAAGGTTTGTTTCTCTTTCAGATCCCTCTGAATGTGAGTAGTTAAGAGGTATGCGAGGGGTGTTAGCAGGCAGAATTCACTGTGGCACTCTTATAACCCATCACATAGCTACACCCACAAGGTTTTGTCTCTTTGCCTGATGGTTCCTGTGGGGAAGCATGGACTTGTTTGGAATAGTTGAGTTAGGGGCTGCTGCCTTCGGCAAGGTCCCCCCAGGCCTCTGCCCTTTCAGAGATTCCTCCTTAAGGTGCCTCCCCACAGGTTCCCACTAGAAACCTTAGCTAATCTCCACCAACTTTTTAAAAAATATATATTTTATTGAATTTTTACAGAGAGGAAGGGAGAGGGATAGTGAGCTAGAAACATTGATGAAAGAGAAACATCTATCAGCTGCCTCTTGCACACCCCCTACTGGGGATGTGCCAGCAACCAAGGTACATGTCCTTGACCGGAATCAAGCCTGGGACCCTTCAATCCACAGGCCGATGCTCTATCCACTGAGCCAAACTGGTTTCTGCTCTACTAACTTTTTAGAAGCAAAACGTGTTTTACTTTGAGAGACAGCAATACTTGCATTCTTTCTGAATGTGTGGGGATGGTGGGATATCTGGCCCCACTGCTGCCAGTGAGCTTACTGTAATCATTTCCCTTCACCGCATTTGCACTCTACACTGGAGCCTTTTTGAAGCTTCCCAGGGAAGACATTTTCCAAAACAAATCAGGCCTTCTCAGTGTTATGAACCATCCTTCTCTTCCACCCTCTCACCTGCTTCTTTATCAAGCTCTTCTCAGCACCTTTGTATGTTCTTACCTCAAGGTTACTCTGGCTATAGCAAGGCTGTAGTTACTCAATTTTAAACAACTTGCTCCAATTTCAATGAAATTTTGGGTGGAAGAGATGAATATAAGTGTGCCTGGAAAACAGGACACATGAAATCTATTTTATATTTTGTCTTAATATCTTCCTAAAGTATTTGATCTGAAAAAATACTACCAAAGAATCACCTATTTTCAAATGTAGTAGATGATTAAAATGTAAGTATTACTGAAGTAATATATGATAAATGAGAACTCCCTCAAAGTTAGAGACATGTAACTTATTGTTTTCCATTTAATTCATTCTAAATATTAAAATATATTAAAATTGTATGAGGTTCCTAGGTTCACTTTATGTGTTAATGGTCAGTATGATTTTCTCTTTTTCAATATTTTTAAATTGAGTCCACTATTTATAACTATAATGAAAAATATTCTCAATTATTTAGTAATATTTCTGAATAACTCTTGATAGTCTTAATTACAATAATTCCATACTTTAAATTTATTCATACCATGTAAAATGATTTACTTGCACGTTTAAGAACATGTAAGTTAGTACTTTTATTCATAGACTATGGAACCATATTAATTATACAATGAGTTCTTGGGGGGACAAAAGGTAATGACTGGTTCTCATAAAACAGGTATATGAACGAATGTTATAGTAAACTATGAATGAGGTTGATGCTATATTTTTCATGTTTAGCAATTTACCAAACTTGGTTTTGGTTCCTGATATCTATGGAAGGGTTTAGTTGTAATTTGTCTCTATGGATAAGAGATTTGGTGGTAATATATTTCCTAAAGTCAATTGTTTCTTACAGTTCTGCTGATTTTCCGTGGGCCTGGCTATTAGAAAATGCTGGGAACAAGTTGGAAAACATTATGCTTGATGTTATTTCCACAGATTTTATGCTTCCTTTGGTGTATGAAAAACTGAACACAAGCTTTTCAAATATCCGTATCTTACACAAATGTGTGCTTATGTCCTAATTCTAACTAAACTCTAAAGTGCTTCAGTCCTTTGGTTCACCATCAAAAGTCGTGCTGTGAGCAGCAATTCCATAACTTAGTATTGCCTTTGATATTTTATGATAATCTGAAGGCAATTCGTACAATTCTACCATGTGATGCAAATTTCCTTAAACTACAAGGTAGCATTTGTCTTGGTTGTAACATGAAGGTGAACTCCAAGTGCTGTGGAAAAGCCAGTGATTTATGATCCAGGGGAGTGATGCTCCCCACCAGCTGGTTAAGTGTGGGGCTTTAACAGCTATAAAGCATAAATCTACTATCTATGAGGCTGCTCAGCTTTATTGCTATCATCATAACTTGAGAATTTTTCTGTTGGGGATAGAATCACCTTGTCTCATCATTTATTACTCATCTTAAAGCTTTGGTTACAGCGTGAGTCCTCACTTATGGTAGTGTTAGAATTTCCTGGTTGTCTGTGGGATAACTTGGCTCAATGCTCTCTGGCTCTTTCATTCTCTTCTTTTCAGTTTAAGGAGGAAGATTAGTGTAGAAGGAAGTGTATCAGGACAAGATTCAGAGCCATGAAGAGTTCAATTCTGAGAAACTACAATAATGTGAAGAAAAGCTGAGGTATCTTGGTAACAATAGAAAACAAATCTAACCGTTCAAAGGTGACAGAGGAAAAGCAAAGGACAGAAAAAACATGGTAGTATAATTATTTTTAAAGGTAGAAAGAGAGGGCACAGAGAACAGAGATGGACGCCTGTGAAACATTGAGTGTGAGGAAGGAGAGATGAAGCTATTTTTTGCCCCAGTTAATGTCTTTATATGCTCATTTCTCTTCCTGATTTTTTTCTTCATCTTAAAGTCTATTTATCAATGTTTTTATTCAAATGAATAAACCTTTTTTTGTGTATTCATTCCATCAAAGGGGAAAACACATTTCCCATCTCCTTCCCCTCTGTTTAATAAGTGATTAGATGTGTGTGCCTGCACAGCTGTCACATAGAAACTGACATTTTTCAAATTGGCATTTTGAGTTTCACAGTCTCATATAGAAATGTTGTTATATGTTAGAGATTGCCATATGTATCTCCACAGGAAATGCTAGCTTCCAACAGAAATAACCTCCTCAAAGGGGTGACTCACAAGATGGCTGCTAGTGGTTAATACCAATGAAAGATGAACATTCAATTTCAACAGGATTAGCAGTTTTCTATGCTTGTACTTTGTGATTGCGGTAATCTTTGGTAGAAAAAGTTTTCTTATGGCAGTCTGGTGCCCTACGCTCTGCCTCACTTTTACAGCTTGTTAGTCCTGTGCACTTGAGCATGTTCCTTGGTTAGGGGAGGTACACTTGTTACCTTAGTTCATTTTTTTCCATTCTGAAAAGGACAAGTAAATGTCTCCACAATTGCCATGTGTCAATGGATGTCATATTGAAAAGCACATGCAGACTACTCACTACCACAAAAAATAAAGAATAATCATCAGAATGTGGAAGAATATATTGCACATATGTAAATAGTTATATATTTTTTAAAGTTTTATATAACACACAAGGGATTTTTCTTTGGTTATGGCATTCTACAATAGAACCCCCATTAGATTCTTCTGTTAGTTTGATAACTTCATAGTCATGTTTCAGGACAAACTTACTTTATAACATATCCCTATTCTTATCAAATTATTCCAATACACCATACAAATAAGCACCTTCTCATAAGAAAAGATAGGATATGTATCACTAGTAAATAACTCAAAGAGTAAACAACTTTAGTAATTATTTGCCATATTGTGATAAGGATTTTCATTTCTTAGCAACAATAAGAGTTTACCTTCTGACATTGAGGTTTTTTCATTACTCAAGACTGATATAAGATCTGATGCAAATGTAGTTATGTCTGTCTGGAAGGCTCATTATACAACTTTAGGATTTTATGCTATAGACAAGGTCGGAATGTAATTCAGTGACAGCAAAATTAAATTTTAATTACATGAATTAATCCTAGACCACGTTTCAGTTTTTACTTTAGAAAAATTATCTGAAATAAAGCATTTAAAGAACTTAATCATAACCAGTGACATAGGAACATATTCAATAATATCTTACTATTGTTTTCAGTATACATTGCTACTACATTTTTGAATTACAGAAAAATACATTTAAAAGCTTGAGGAAAGCCGGGACCGGTTTGGCTCAATGGATAGAGCGTCGGCTTGGGGACTGAAGGGTCCCAGGTTCGATTCCGGTCAAGGGCATGTATCTTGGTTGTGGGCATATCCCCAGTAGGGGGTGTGTAAGAGGCAGCTAATCGATGACTCTCTCTCATCGATGTTTCTAACTCTCTATGTCTCTTCCTTCCTCTCTGTACAAAATCAATAAAATATATTTTAAAAAAATAAAATAAAAGCTTGAGGAAAAATATTTCTTAACAGAGTAAAATTTTGTTAAATGTCATGTTTTTAAATATTTAAAAGTTTACTAAAGAAATTCTTAAACAATGACATCAGATTATTTGTTAGCAATTCTGCCTTCAGAAAAAAAGAAAATATTCACAATTTCTTAAAGTACACAAGTACAAAAATTAAATAATCATTAATATTATTAATAGAGGGTATGTTCGAAAAAAATTTTAAAGATGCAAGCATACAGGTTACATGCATTATTTACATCATATAGATGATTTATTTATTTTTTATTTTTTTAATATATTTTATTTATTTCTTACAGAGAGGAAGGAAGAGGGATAGAGAGCTAGAAACATCGATGAGAGAGAATTATCGACCAGCTGCCTCCTGCACACCACCCACTGGGGATGTGTCCGCAACCAATGTACATACCCTTGACCAGAATCAAACCTGGGACCTTTCAGTCCGCACACCGATGCTCTATCCACTGAGCCAAACTGGTTTCGGCTAGATGATTTATTATATGCAGCAATATAAGTAAGGAATCCATATAATTGAGGTGAGTATGAGATTTCATTTTATTGAATTTATTGTAATTTTATGAGCAATATGGTATTACTTTTCAACATGGATCTATGTTTCATTGATTAGTTGACTAAATAGAAAAGGTTGATGCTCTTGCCAAACCGGTAGCATGCTGAGACGTGGTAAGCAAGATGATTAGACATGACTCTGTATACCAAGCATGTACCGTGGCGATATATGATCACATGCAGCAATCACTGATGAGTGAAAAGGTCACTTGCTTTGCTATGTGCATGAGTTCCTGGCTACATTCAAAGTTCACACATTAGATATGGAGTTGATTTATTTTCTCTGCAAAAGCAACAGAGACTTTTTAGAATGATGGCCCAATAAATAAAGCTCAGTCAAAGCAATTTGAGACTGTATTTTCATAAGCAATTACTAAACAATACATCCAACCTAATGAGTTAAAACCTGCGGACCATGGCCATGACACAAATATATGTTGTCAATGATTATTATGTTGAGGGGCATGTCCAGGTCGACTATCTGAATGCCTTGGAAAACTGGGAGAAGTATTATTGCAGCATATGTGAAAATATATTGTGATGTAAACAAGTTTTAACATGTTGAAAGAGAAATGTGTGCATCTGAGTGGGCAGGACTCGCTACTGGAATGTTTTTTCGCTAATATTATCTCCAGGGCCTAAATATTTCTGGATGATATATAAGTTGATCTTTCCAAAATAATGGAGCTGAATAATATGCCAGAATGAAGGACAGGGTTGTTCGAGATGAACTGGTTATGGCTTTTATAATTCAGTATATGAAGAAAAAAAGCATGTTATTTATAAAGACAGATGTGAATGCACACTGCACCGAATTCACTGGAAGTTTTAAATAATTTACAACGACATGTTGTGCTACAGTTTAGAGTCTAAATTTGTATTGCATTACAGAGAGTTGTTCTCCAAGGATTCTTGCAATTCTAAAACTTGGGAGGGAGGGACAATGGCCGCGTGCAATTTCTGTGCCCGTAGGTTCAAAGCATTTTGAAGGTGTTGTCTGCAAGGCAAGCATTATCTGAGAAATAAAATAAGGTAACCTACTGAACAATTGTGCATTCAATCTATACATTGTTGTCATACACATTTTGTGACCTGTTTTGGTATAAATACATCCCCAGTTATCTCTGTGTCTCAAATATTGCCAATCTGAATGGAAAAGGGAGCATAATTATCAGCAAAGGCACAGATCTGTGATGCAGCTGCCCATGCTTTTTATCATGAAGTTCAGTATAGTTTTAGAAATAGAGTTGTAAGTGCACTTCTTCTAATTCTTCTTAGTTTGTTCTGTGATTTCAGCCCCACAATGTTCCTTTTTTCACCCTGGATAATAACATTTAATTTACAATTAATTTTATTTAGCAATAATCACTCAAATTGTAATAGCATTATTATCCCTTGCTTTTCTGTACTTTTGAAATCCTAGTACTGGAATAGAAACCATGAAAGTTTTTGTTCACTTCAGTGCAAGATCAAGGACCAGATGATAGTGGTTTCCTGCTTCGTGACTTCTTATTGATAAATACTCCTTTGAAGTGATTTTGGAATCTCTATGCTAAGAGCCCCCATCCTAGGACAGAAAACAAAGATACTGTGTACCCAATGCAGGAGTAAAATGAAGCTTTTGCAGTCATTGATGGGCCCTTAATATATTAAAGACTGGCTACGAATTGGTTTAAAATAACTCAGAGCTCAAAGCAATTCCAACTGGGAGTTCCTCATAGCACCTCCCACCTGCTGTATTATAATTACTCTGACTTGATTTTTTCAAATGCAGAGAGATTACTGTGCTGTTCTGTCTTCGTGGATGAGACAACATTCAGTGCCAGAGTAAGAGAGAAGAAACCCAGCAGAACTTTGGGGGAAAATAATGAAAAATTATGAGAGTTTGATATGACCAAACAGACCCCCAGGAAAAATGTGATAGTGTAAGCATATCTCTCTCACTGCTAAGGAAAGGCACCCGCCCACTCACTACCTTCCTGATCCACCCATCTATTTATTCTTACATCAAGTGGCAGTTGTTTTTTGTTAATATTGTTTTGTGTTGCTTTGCTTTGTTTTTCTCTCTAAATGCTTAGGAAACTACAGCCAGATAATTGGTCAAACATTATTTCAGATGTTTCTGTGAGAACATTTTTTTGGATGAGATCAACATTTAAATCAGAGGACTTTAAGTAAAGTAGACATAAGTGGGCCTAACCCTAACAGTTGAAAGTTTTAATAGGAAAAAAATCAACAAGCAAACAAAAAAAGCTTCCCCCCATGAGCAAGAAGGAATTCTGCCAACAAACTGACTTTGAACTTGAACTGCACTCTTTCCTGAGTCTCCACCCTGTTACCTACTCTGGCAGGCTTTGAACTAACCAAGTCGCCATGATCTCATGAGCCTATTGCTTAAAGTGATCTATATATCTATTATCTATCTATCCACCTATCTATCTGTCTATCTGTTTGTCTATCATCTATCTATCTATCATCTATCTATCATCTATCATATACCTATCTATTTACATACACACACACACACAAAACATCCTGTTGACATAATACAAGTTTTATTCATATCATCCTTAAAGCAGATGTATCCAGCAGTTTAATAGTTTAATACTATGTTAGACAGTAGAGTCAATTCTAATATTTTTTTCCTGCACCTTCTAATATATATTCTTATTTTATATTTTGATAAGAATCAGAAAAGAATATATTTATTGAGTTTGTCATCAATGCAACCAAGTGTTTAAGAGCAATATATATATATATATATATATATATATATATATATATATATATATATAAATTTATGAATCAGTTATATGTGACAGTCTCCTATCAGTATTTAGGAATAACATTGTAGGGTGCCACTCTTTTATTGTAATCACCTTTCTCTTTAAAGCAGTAGGTTGTGAAGAAGGAGAACAGTGCCATGCTGCTATTGTCCAGTCCTATCCTTGCTGCCTATTTCCTAGTCCTGGAAGTTCCCAAGGCATCCTCGCTGGACTTTGTTGACCCTACCGCCACAGTGTCAATAGCATTCTCTAGCAAATGGTTCTTCTTATTCTCCTTTTTCTTTCATGGTGGTGGCTATAGCTGCTGTTGTTTCCAGTATGCCAGGTGTAATATCATCAAGTACTCTTCTTTGAGTGTCTTTTTGTAAGCTTGCAATGACAAGTGCTCGATACATATTTTATAAACTGTTCAAGTCCACCTAGAGTTTCAAGTATTATTTGCGAGTCATGTGACCAGTCTATAAAAGACAAATATATTAATCCAATTTAAATTGAGACAAACACAAGTAGAATGAGAGAGAAATGCTAGCCAGTCCAAGAAAGTGGGGCAAAAGAAGTCAGAAAAAGATGGGAAGAAGGAATTTTTCAAAATTTTAATTGAACGTGTAGTAGATAAGTTAAGCTATAGATGAATATGATTCTTCAACTAAGTATAAACTGTATTTGTCTTCTAACATGTATGTCTTATAAGAAGTCTAACATGTATGTCTTATAAGAAGTCAGCATTTAACTCCTTTATTTTCCTACTTTATTTAGGAATACAGTCATTCAACAGTACCCATTTTCTCAGCTGTTACAGAATGGGTGCCATCTGTTGGTACTGGTGCCATGGTTTTAGTTATGATGTCTTTCTTGGGGCAACATATATGCTACTTTCAATCCCTCAATAATGCTGAGGTGAACTATAGTTAGGATTCATTGTTATTTGATACAAATACCAATCTTTGATTAAAATAATCTAATATTCCATCATTAATGATGCAGACAGAGACTAAGAGTTAGAGGCAACAGTGGATGGTTTTTAAATTGCAAAATATCTATCATGCTTCACAGATTGAATTTTCCTAATAGGTGATAACAGGATGATGGCAGAATATATTGGCATATTTTTATCCATAGAGAGATATATGTTTTCTTGATGTAAACACTGATTCCCAACTTAGCCTTAGTCACTATGAATATCTGAGTCAATGAATCTTGATATTGACTTTAATGATAATCAATTCCTACTTCATATTGCTGAAGCCATAAATCATAGTTATCTGGCATCCTGGTGTTACTGTTTTCTAATTTCCCACGGCATACCCAGATCAATACCTTTATATTTACTAAAAGAAGAAAACAATTTATTCTGATAAGCTATTTGTAGTACATACATTTTAACACTATGAAGCTGATATTTTAACTTTCGTAATTCTTAAAAGGCAGTGAAAGCAAGATAAAACAAGATCAAGGAAACTTATATCCCTGACACCTTTGAATCTTAAGCAACTTGATTTATAATTAATGATGGATGCACATTTTTATTTCTAAGACTAAACGTGACTTAAACAAATCTGTAGCTTCATTATTATATTCAGAGACATGCCACTTAAAGCAGTGTTATAAATGCAAAATACTTGAAATTGAATTAAGCATTTAAGTTGAGCCATAAAATTAGTTGTTGGAATGCAGAGTTAGAAGATAATTGCCAGATTTCAGCATCAGTATGTACCATTTCCTAAAACTTAAGAAGTGTTATGACAGCAGTTAAAATATAAAAAGCTGCACCTACATGAAACTGACTCATCAAAAGAAATATACAGCAAAGAGACTACAGAATGGGCCTGGAAAATTAACAAGGCCTAGTGCTCTCTGCCTAAATCATTGTTACACACTAATTAGTGCTGTGCTCTGATTTGAGGCTTTAAATGTGTTCCTTTGAAGATTTCCTTAAAATTGTATTCAAAGGAAAGCCTCTTCTTTAATAAAACTGTATAATTCTCCATTCACTTGGGAAAGATAGCTTCCCAGCATAAGGTTATTGGAAACCAAGAGCTGACTTCTAATAGAGGTGCTAATTATTATCATTCCAGCATCAGCCAAATGCTCCATTCTCTAAGACCCAAATAAAATAATAGTGCACAAATATTTCTCCTCCATTCCAATAAGAACTTGAAAAATTCAATAATGTTCATTAAATACATCAATGTGAATATTAGAAATAAAGATTTCCCCCTGTGATTTATTATGTACTGTCTGAAAAGCAAAGCTGAAGGAAGGCATCATTATATGGCATAAAAAGGAATTCTTTGGCTGTTAATTATAATGTAAATGCATCATTATACCAGGGGAGAGAATGACTTCATATATAAAACCACCAGGCATGACTGGTCATTCAAAATAGAGATGCATTAATCTTTAATAATTCATACAGTACAATATGGACAAGGATAATATAAAATGATGAGATACCTAAAAATGATTTAAAAGAAACTTTTAGTAATGGCCTGTTATAAATGGAAGCTTCAGAGAAGAAAAGAGGGTATTTTACAGTGTCTTCTGGAAGACAGAGCAGTTAATAGGAAAATTTACACAGACGTTAGCTCCACACAATCTGCAAAATACTTTATTTGTGAGGGCCTTTCCCCCACCAGCTTTACAATGGCATTAAACGGAATCTAAAGTCCCCTCCTCAGTGAAGAAAGTTATCAGTGTGATGTTAGCAAAGGAAGGGCCTTGGACTAGGAGTTCAATAATGAACTTGCCTAAACATGAACTCTCTGTGTGTCCTTGGGATGTTAATTTATATCCCCCCAGCACCCTGCTTCCTCTTCTATGCAATCAGAATCAGAGAAGCTGATTTTCAAATGTTCACAATTTATACGGTTGATATCCAAGTAGCTTTTACCTTGAAAAGGTGGTAGCTTCAGGGCAATTTGTATTGTGTTCATTGAAGCAAGAAATATAAACTTCCCAGAATTCCTTCCTTGCATGGTTCCAGGTAAGGCCTGACCACAAGAGATATTGGAGAGAAGATGAAGCAAGACCCCTGCATGTTGACCTTCACTATTGCTTCAGGCCGCGAGGGACAGATGCAAGAGCAGCTGCGTGCTCTCACTCTGCTTCATGACCGGGTCTCCTCACTGGTCTCTGGCCTGGCTGACCAACTAGGTGCTTAGCTGTCAGCTCATGGAGACAGCAGCAAGGAAGAGCCAGCCACTTTCCACAGACACCTAGCTTCATGGTTTCACTCTAGCAGCTTCCTGCAAGCTCTGACTTTTTCATCTACATCCATGCTATTGAGTGACTTTTCTCTGATCCTCTGGATCTTTTAATTCTTCAGTTTCTCCAACAGCTGTGCAAAACCCAGTCTCTATCATAAGTTCCTGATTGTCTTATACCTATTATGTCCTTGCTTTCCTGGTGGAACTGATGTAATTGTTGAATGTATATATAGGCAATAAAATATTGCTTATGCTTACTACTAGCTCTGTAACATCATATTTTATTCTAAACGTACTTTTGTTCTCATAAATTAAGAAGTATAACATTTGTATAAACTTGGATTTAGTTACAGCTGTGATACTTAGTAACCATGTGATATTTTGCAAATTGTTTAATCTCCCAGATCCTATCTTTCCTCAAGTGTAAAATACTGAGAGTGATACTCATGTAAAGGCGGCTATGAAACTGTGATATTTTAATGCAGGGAAACAAGATTAAAAATCTAGGGAACATAAGAGTAGATGCCAGATGTTTAGGATAGAATGACATTGTATGAGATTATACAATACATGGTAAGACTGTGAATTGCAGGGAATGCCAGTCATTGGGAAATGTGCCTGTCTTTATATTCTTATTCAGATTTTCCTAGCAGCTAATTAATTGAGGAAAGAGAAGGTAGACATACTCACCACTATTAATGTTGAGGTCTGGCTAAAATAATCATGTGCAATGGGCTGTTGATAAATTTTTTCAATCTGTATTAATAAAAGGGTAATATGCTAATTAGAATAGGTCCACCGGACATCTTCCAAATGTCCGACTTTCTTCTGGACAAAGCCACGGTGGTGGGGGCTGAGGTAGAGGCAATTAGAAGTGATCAGGTCAGAAAGGGAGCAAGCTGTTAGGGGCAATCAGGCCGGTGGGGAAGCAAGCAGTTAGGGGTGAGATCAGGCCAGCAGGGGAGGGTAGTTGGAGGTAATCAGGCCAGCAGGGGAGCAATTAGGCAGCAATGAGGCCAGCAGGGGAGCAGTTAGAGGTTGATCAGGCTGGCAGGCAGGTGAGCAGTTAGGAGCCGTGGTCCAGGATTGTGAGAGGGATGTCCAACTGCCGGTTTAGGCCCGGTCCCACAGAGATCCGGCCTTAACTGGCAGTTGGACATCCCCTGTGGGGTCCCAGATTGAAGAGGGTGAAGGCCAGGTTAAGGGACACCATCACCATGTATGAATTTTGTGCACCAGGCCTATAGTATGTAATATAATTTAGGGATTTCTTAGTCTTAATATTTTAAAAATATATATTTTATTGATTTTTCACAGAGAAGGGAGAGGGACAGAGAGCTAGAAACATTGTGCATGCCTTTGACTGGGACCCCTGATTCTGCAGGCTGACGCTTTATCCACTGAGCCAAACCGTTTTCAGTGAGTCTTAATATTTTTAATTGATTTGTATACATTTGCATCACTTTTGAATCTCTATTAATTATTATAGCTTCCTTTCTCAATGCTCAACTTATGCTCTCAATATGGGCACATGTTAAACTCAGTCAATTAAATAATGACATTACTTAATAATTATAATATATATGATTCATATACATTACAATTTATAGTATAAAATTGAATATTTATCTACTAAATACCTCTTATTTAAAAATGTTTTAATTATGCAAATAAGCACAGTATAGCTAGTTCATGACATCACATTCTTGCAATAAATGTATAGCTTTTTAATTACATATAATATGCTTCATATCTTGCCCTTTTATTGTAGTTATGGAAACATTATTTACTATTTTTGGAGTTGGGACTTGAAGTCTGGGTTTTGACGATTTTTTTCTATAGTCTTCACGAAAGCCATATCACAACTCTATTTCACATAAATTAGCTATCACAGCTGTGAAAATACATTATGCATAGATTTTTATTGAATTGAAATACAGCATGCAGGCTATTATAGAGCCATCAGTTTAGATCAGTCGGACTTAGTACATTGGCTCCATGGATAAAAGGGTCTGTTATTTTTCTGATGTTCTTAAGTTTCTCTAAAGATTTTCTGATCTAAACAAACTCCATTCTCCTTGTTAAAACTGAAGGACAAAGGGTTGCAAAGATTGAACTCCATTGGAAAAAAAATTAAACTGACTTTAGTTTCAGCTAATATAATGTGGCATGGAGCTGGCATTTAATTCCCATTTGTTTACAAATACCAGACAATATGGAGCTCCTGAAACCTCAGGAGGGATTCCTCTTAGAGCAGGGAAACAGATTAAAAGAAAAGTAAAAGTCTCTTTTATCTTTTTCCATTTCTGTACTCAAATTGTGACATTCTAACTCGTTGTATTTAATTCCAATTCTTTGAGCTAGGAAATAAATTTGAAAGCCAATATTTATTTGACAAAATAGGGGACTTACAAAATTAGGGAACTGTCTAAATGGGTAATATAGTATTGACCTATAATGATTAGTTGGATTTTGAAATTACATTATTCGTATTTATTTTAGTAAGAAGCTATCTTTTTTTGAGATAAATGTGCAATAGTATGTGGGGAATTCACTCAGGACTGGGGGACAGGTGGAATTAAAAACCCCAAAATTGACACCAGATGACTCAGTTCTTCATAGGCTGGGCAGATATGGTTAGTCACAGCAAATAACGAGGATAAAACGATTGTCCTGTACAGGCATTTTATTGCTACCTCTTCTTTGTAACCCTTCAACCTCCTTGAAATGAGTGTTTTGAACATGGAAGTTTAAAAGTGTCATGCACTTGCCCACACAGAACTTTTTTCTTCAGAATCCGGGAATGGAAAGTGGCCTGGAGCTCCGTGAAGACGAAGGACCAACACCTAGGGCCCTGCAGTGTTCCTGGGACTGCCCTGTGAGGCATCATCCTATGTCCACATCTCTTGTTTTTCAATTTGTCTGTGGCAGTGTCTGAAATGTTTTGTAACTCGCTCCATTTATAGATGATGGCATAGAATTCCAACTTGTGAAGTTAAAAAAGAAAAAAAGAAAAAAAAAGGAATGTTGACCAGCTTATTGAAAGGCACAAAGCATATTTGGTTGTCATGCTATGTAATATTATTTTTGGCAACAAGGCAGCTTTATGTGTAGGTATTTAACTTTAAGGAGTGAAATTTTAAGTTTTAAAAAATGTTCTCTTTTTTGGCTTCATTCAAATTTTACAATGATTTTTTTTTTTTACTCTCATAAGGGCTGTCGTGATTTTAAAGCCTCATGAAATATTTTTAAAATATCTATTAAAAGTAAAGAAAATATTGATTTTAGTTGTGATCTTCTAATAAAATATACTGTGAAAAATATAAACACGTCCTATGTTATGATTCAAGGTTAGAAGTGCACTAAATCACTAAGTCCTATCCCTTCTATAATATAAACACATTATGGAAAAACACACACTTTGATTTTGAACTTATGATAGCGATAATAATAAAAGCAGAATATGCTAATTAGACCAGACGTCCTTCCAATATCCTTCCGGACGAAGCCAGGGCTGCAAGGGAAGCCCGGGTCCCAGGTGTCAGAGGGAAGCCGGTGCTGGCAGCCAGGAGAAGGAAAACCTACTCTTCCATGAATTTTGTGCATCAGGACTCTAGTGTATCATAATTCTTCAACAGTGCCTCTTTTTATTTCACATTTCATGTAATTATACCTTATATTTGTGCTATGTTTTCATTCAGAGTATTTTTAAACGGAATTTACTTCTAACAATAATAGTTTATTATGATCATTTTTATTCCTGCTTTACAGATGAGGAGACTGTTTCTGTGAGGGGAACTGCTTTAACCCAGGTCACACAGCTAGGAGGTGGCATGGGAAGCTCCAAAGTGCGGCCCTGCCTATTAGCCTGGAGTGGTCCACGTTCTACGGACGTTGCTTCAGGACCCTCTCATTTTACTGTTACTGTTTTCTGTGAGCATGAATCCAGCACCCAACTGAAAATAGCAATGTGTAGGAGACTATTCAAAGAAATTCAGCTTACTCTTCAAAATTATAATTGCTTATTTGTGTAAGCAGGCATGAAATGTGTATTTATTTATACGCTCCTCACAGAAAGAAAGCATTTGATGCAAGTAAGTAGAAATAAAATACAACTGCACAACATAGGACCAGAGGAAGTGCACCAATTAATATTTGTTTTATAACTCACACAAACTGATCATCGTTTTGGGGTCTGAACACAAATACATCACTTCTCGTGTCCAAATAATTGCTGGAGTCCTGCGGTTTTTGGTGGCAGGAAGCACAGCACCTCCCTGCTGAGCCCGTCCCAATCACTCCATCTCTAAATGACTAGAGACTCAAGAGTTTGGATATCAAAGGGATTGAGCCATCTTTCTGACAACAAATATTAGGCCAAGAAATGATTATAAAGAATGGTCTGTCCTCTAGAACCTAGAATTTGGTTGCTGCCTCGCTCCAAGAGTCCCATGTAACCTCAGCAGCTCTATTTCATGTCATCATTTGCAAATTTGCACCATGTTACACAGTTAGAGCACTCTGCCTGACCGGTGTGGCTCAGGGGTTGAGCACTGGCCCATGAACCAGAAGGTCATGGATCGACTGCCAGTCAGGGCATGTGCCCTGGCTGAAGGCTCAATCCTAAGCAGGGGCATGCAGGAAGCAGCCAATCTCTCTCATCATTGATATTTCTATTTCTCTCTTCCTTTCTCTTTCCTTCTAAAAATCAATAAAAAAAAATACATTTAAAACAATTGTTTTTCAAAGTTGGAGCAATCTTATTTCACCTTCATATACTTAACCTTATCCTCAAAACAGGGTATACTGCCAGATACTCAGGCCTGCAGATACGTCCAGGCTTGTTCCTACGTCATGCCTGAGACTAGAACCACAAAACCTAAGCCCTCGGTGTGATTGCAGATCACCAGCCTAGACTTCAGCTCCCTTTAGGGGACGTTTTTCTTTAGGACCCCCTGATGTATATTTATGTCAGAAGATGAAGCTCAATTCTAGTCATTACTAACTTTCAAAAGCTTCTGATAGTATTGAATGCATTTGTCAAAACAAATGGGACATAATTTTATTCAACTAGTTTTATTAAAAAAGCTCCCCAATATACATCCAAAAACATCTTCCCTCCATTAGTACATACAAGTAGGTAAGAGAGTGCTAGTTTCCATCCAGCCACCAAAGATTCTGTTCCACGAGACAGTACATTTCCACAGACTTTCCGTTGTGGAAATGAGCCTTCGTGCTGTGTTTTTTGCCATGAAACAAAAATATGTTACAGCTGGAAGATGCCTTGCCTGAGCAAATTGCACAGCAGGTGCTACTTCTCTGTTGTTATTAATTCAACACCCCCTACCCTCAGCCCGCTCAATCCTAACACTTCTCCAAGGAAGACAAAATCCCTGGGAGGTAGGACAAACTGAAATCATAAGTTATGCTCAATAATTTAATGTTTTATTGTATTTTATTATTAAGATTTTCACAGTTGAACACATTTTATAGAAATGCCCTGTACACCCACCACGTGAATTCTATCATTTTCACTGTACTATATTTGACTTGTCATATATTTATTAATGTAGCCATTCCTCAATTTATCTATTGACCAAACTTATTTTTTTCCTGGTGCATTTTAAAATAAATTGCACACACTTTCCCCTCAAGATGTCAAAATGGACATAATTAGACAGGCTATAATATGTGTTTATTTTTTCTTATGTTGTAAAAATTAGCATAATACGGAATGTAGGCATTTTAGTAAACATGTTCTGAGCTTTGCCATCCACCTACATAAAACACCCCCCTAGCAACCACAGAATATCATCCTCACCCCTAGAAAGTTGCCTCTTGCCCTTTCTTAGTCAATCTCTGCTACAACCCCAGATAAACATTGTTATGGTTGTTTATGGTTACTGTCGAGTCAATTTGTCTGTTATAGAAGTTCATAAATATAGAATGATCATGCAGTATGTACATTTTCAGACAGGTTGCCTTCATTTAGTGTAATACTTTTAAATTATTTTATATTGTTGTCCTTTTATTGCTAAATAAAAAATATATCATACCCACTGCCAGTGCCCAGCACCTGTCCCAATCACTCGCTGCCAAGAGGGTGCGAGCGGTGGCTGCTGGCCCCAATTACCCCTTCTCCACCTTCCCCTGCTCCTGAGTAGTGATCAGGGCAGCGCTGCTACTTACACCTGCTGACGGCACTGGTCCCACTCACACTTGCTGCTGGTGTCAGCCCCAACCGCTCCACACCATCAGTGAGTGTGAGGGGGGCCAGCCCTGTCAGTGCATGGAAGCAGCAGCAGTGGGAGCCAGGCTGCGATGGGAGGGGCTGGGCAGGGGCATAGAGGATGGGCCAAGACTTGTCCCTGTGCCCACCTCAGACTCATGGCCCACAGTTCCTTTCAAAGGTGTACGAATTTGTGCACTGGGCCCCTAGTGTTTTTAATAATTACACAAAATAACTTTTATATTTTTATTAATAATACACAAAAATATAATTGCTTTCTGGATATTAATCATGTATGCTGACATCTTACTAATCATGCATCCTCATTAGTTGTAGTAATTATACTGCAGATTCCTGATGATTTTGTAGGTAAGCAATATACCACCTGCAAATAGGTTTACTTTTTACTCTCTTATGTGTGTGTCTTGATGTCTATTTCTAACTTTTTTTCAAATGGCCAAGATCTCTATAGAAGGGTGAGAATAGAAAGTGTTATTCTAAGTTGCTACAGGTTTTAATTTTGAAGATATGTCAAATTTTATCAAGTGCTTTTTCACATTTATTGAAATTTAATTTGTACGTTTTCTTTATTTTGTTAATACAGTGAACTACATCAATTGATTTTTGGAAAGTTCAATTGATCTTGCATCTCTATGACAAAATCTATTGGCTATGATGCATTACTCTCTTATATATTGCTGGATTTGATTTTTTTTTAATATTGTTAATTTTGCACATAAGTTCATGGGGCATATTAAGGTCTAGTGTTATACATATATTGATTTTTTAAGTGTTACCTTCTCCTCTATATTGTAAATCAACTTGTGTAAGATTAATATTACTTTTCCTTTAAATGTTTAAATTTGCTAGTGATGTTGTCACAATCATAACTACCTAGTTAATATATATTATTTTTGTTAACCTCACCTGAGGATATTTTTTCCACTGATTTTCAGAGAGTTAAAGGGAGGGAGAGAGACACAGAGTGAGAAACATTCATGTAAGAGAGACACATCGGTTGGTTGCCTCCTGCACACGCCCACAACCAGCTATGTGCCCTTGACTGGAAAAGAACCTGCGACTTTTCAGGCCACAGGCCTCTGCTCTAGCCACTGAGCCCAACCAGCTACGTCACTCGTTAATATTAATAATAGGAAAAGAGTAAAGGGAAGGCCAGATATTAGGAGCATGGGCATCTGGGAAGCTTCTCCAGGGAGCTGCACATTTACACTCCTCAGGGAACCGTCAGTCCATTCCCTGCAAATCACTGGGGGAAGGCCCCATGAAAGGGGAAACAGATGCGTGCACAGGGCAGTCCGGGGGATGAAGTAACTAGGGAAAGTGGTTATCCTTCAGTCTAACCGGGCGGAAAAGGTAACTGGCCAGAGGATGGAGCCACTGCAAGCACACAAAATCCTGAAGGATTTACTGGTGAATCTCCGAGTTCAAACCTCAGACAAATGAATTTTCTCTCTCATTCCTCTTGTTTTGCTCCAGGTTCCTTGCACTTGTTTGCTCCATGACGTGGGCTAGCCCACCCCGTGGCCTTAGAAGCCATGTGGCTCCTGGCCATGAGAATCCCACATGCAGTGGACTGCAGATGGGAATACAAGTAAAGCCAGCCAGGCTCTGGACTGGACTGTACCATGGAGTGGACGTCTGGGCAGTGGCTTTGATCTTAGCTCTGCAAAAGACAAAATGGATCTTTTTCCATGGGGAACTGAGGGAGATGGGACCTTAAAGGAAAATCCCCTTAATGTTGTCTCATAAACACAACTTTCCATGACATCTCATCTTCCCATGGGGGCCTCAGGAAATTCTTATTCCTGTGGCACCTCAAGAGCCCACTTCCACCAGCAACATGTTGGGACACAGGACACCCTACCAATAACAATGCCATCTGCTACTGAAGTTTCCTTTTCTGGAAGTTTATAATAATGCACTCACTTTATTCACTAGACATAAATTCACTCAGATTTTGTCCTTTATTTCTTGTCAATAAGTTTCATTTCTTAAAGAAAATTGTTGTTTTAAAAATATATTTTTATTTATTTCACAGAGGAAGGGAGAGGGAGAGAGGGAGAAACATCAATGATGAGAGAGAATAATTGATTGGTGGCCTCCTGCATGACCCACACTGGGATCGAGCCAGCAACCTGGGCATGTGTCCTGACCAGGAATCAAACGCGACCTCCTGGTTCATAGGTTGACACTCAATCACTAACCCACCATAGCTAGGAAGAAAAGTATTTGATTTAAATTGGCAGAAAATTGCTCATAATGTTCTCTTTATTATTCTCTACATGCATTTACCACTTATACTTTTAACTACCCTTTCATTATTGATATTGGTAATTATTTTTTTATTTAAATTCTTTATTGTTGAAAGTATTACATAAGTCTTATTCTCCCCACCCCCACCCCCATTGACCTCTCCCTGGATGCTTCCACTCCCAGCACATACCCTCACCTCCCTGTCTGTGTCCATTGGTTATGCTCATATGCATGCATACAAGTCCTTTGGTTGATCTCTTATCCCCTTTCCCCTGTCTTTCCCTCTGAGGTTTGATGGTCTACTCGCTATTCATAGCAGTACAATTTACAATAACTGATTTGGAAGCAGCCTAAGTGCCCATCAGCAGATGAGTGGATTAAAAAACTCTGGTACATCTACACAATGAAAAATAATGAAAGAACTCTTACCATTCCTAATAGCATGGATGGACCTGGGGAGCATTATGTTAAGTGAAATAAGCCAGTCAGAGAAGGGTAAGCATCACATGATCTCACCCACTTGTGGAATATAATGAACAAGGTGATTTGTATTTTTGTTATCACTTTTCTTGATAAACCTGTTAGAAGTTTATCCATTTTGTTTATTGTTTCAATGTGTATGTTCTAGCAGGCATTTAACTTTGTCATTCTCAAAATGCAAACACTGTCTCTGTCTCTATCTGGAGTCTGTCTCTAACATGTACTCTTTATAGAAAGTCAAAAATACTCTTTCTACAAACTTTAGAGATCAGCTTTGCTAAGCACAATCTAGAATATAGTATAAACTCCTTAAGCTGATTTGTTTTGCTAATTTGAAGAGTCTGGAGCATGTACAAATTATTATATCTTGTAAACTGGTAGCAGATAATACTTTTTCCTATTTAAAAAGCAACCCTGTAAGTATATATTTAGTTTTACTTCCTTACTCAAGCTATTGAATTATGAACCATAGGGGTTTTATTATATCATAATTATTATTCTATTTCACTATATTTAATTCTAGTTTTTATAAAATATTACTAATAATGCCTCCAGCTCTCATAATATTATGTGTTAACATGTCTAAATGTAATTTTTAAAACAATCACTTATTTCCTTTATGGTATGGAACTTACCTATTTAGGATGAGGGCTTTTTTTTCACTAGTCCTGTATGTCTTTAGTTTTATCATGTCTCCTATTTGCTGGTATTTCATAAAGTATATTTAAAAGCACATTACCTATGGATATAAGGAATCTAGTAATGACATTTCTTATAGTGAATGATTAAATAATTCATAGTAATATATTTCTGAGGGTAAGTTTCTCTTATAACTTTCATTAGTCATTGATCAGACAAACATTCCCTAAAGCGCTTGCTCCCTACTATTGTTTTTTCCCAGTGACCCTCATTATTGAGATGAGTTGGGGATTTAAAGAGTAAAAAAAAAAACAGGAGAAAAGAAAATTTACCTTAAATGTTCATCATCATTCATTGAATTATTTAGGTCAATAAAAAAAAAAAGTATATATCTCCAATACTAAATCTTAAAGATGTAATATTCTTCTGAAAATAAGACTTGAATGTGTCTTTATAAGGAAATATGCTGACTTTTATGAGTATTTTACATATGAAACTCAACAGAGATCATTTTTCTTTTAGATATTCATTACACTTGTCTATTTGACTGTCTCCATTTGGAAAGCCACACGGGAATGAAGTAAAAAAGACTATTTCTTCCACTAATATAACTATTATTCATATGTTATCCCACTCTTAACCTCTAATCTTAAAATTCATGTGAATATTAGCATTTGTAAAGTTACAGTGTTTCATATCTATTTCTTCTGACAATTTCCTTTCTGAGAAATATTGATTTACCTTTTGCAGGGTCAGCCTAAAAAATTTCACAAGATACAATAAATCTTTTTAATCTTCCTATGTCCACATTTGGCCTTAATCTCCGTGTTCATTTGGGGGCACAGATACCCAGAATGAAATTTTATTTTTCACATGCGGTGGATTTCATGTTTAACAACTCAACAACCTTTTGCTTAAGATTAAATGCTTCATTGCGTCTATAGGCAGTTTTGTATTTATTATGTCCAAGGTAGTGGTATTTGAAATAAATGGAATTGAGTGACTCTGTGAAATAGATTCTGAAATCCATATATTGTTTGTTGCTCCATCTCAAAGAAAAAGAAAATAATTTCAATCCCCACTGTGAACAGAGCTGTCTATGTGAGACATACAAAAGCTATGAAAGTGGAAGGCATTTTAATTCTAGTTGTTTGACTCAGTTCCTTTTTTGCTGTTCATCTGAATTCCTGGAATCATAGAATGATTCTTCATATTTTTTATTATTTTCCTAAAAAAGAGAGGATATGTTTCTCTGGGTTTTTTTTTAAGTCCATGTATTACAATTTCACAACATCTTTGAAGTCTACTAGTTCATCTTTGTCATATGACTATTTACCAAAATAAGTTGGATATTAAACATATAAAAAATGTATATGTAATATACATAGAGCATATAGTATATATATTGGCCGCCACACTTTTCTTAGATAAGTCCCAGGATATGACCACACCTAGGCCTTTTCTCTTACTCTTCACTCCACCTAGAATTTTTTATCAAATATACCTGTGTGATTCCACCCTCCCCCCCCCCTTCTTTCTGAATATCTCTGCTAAAAATTCCCTCATTAGAAAAATAATCTGTGACTCATCCTTTATTCCTTATTGCCTTCCTTTATTATGTTATCATAATTACCAGTTACAAACTTAGGTATAAAAAACAACACACCTTTCTTCATTTTCCTATAACCACCCCCCCACCCCCCAGTGTATTTTGAGGGAGAAAGGAATAAAGATAAATTCCAAAGCAGAACACTTGAGTCATTTCCAGTTAAAATTCATTCATATTTTTTTATTTCTTATTCATTACAAGCTGAACATGGTCAAATTATAGGTATCTCCTTCCTACTCTAACTTCTGAGGTTCAAAGAAGTCTTGAGCAATCTTATACTCTTCTGTACAAATATCTCCTAGTGTGTACAATCATCCATGTGACTTTTGGACTTCATCATTCCTGTTTATTAGCTGTAGATTTTTGTCACCAGGGCTGGAGGAGAGTGGGGGTAAGAGTGGAAGTGAGTCATTGAAGCCACTGAATTTCATCCGGTGTCTTGTTCATACTCATATCTGAGGCTATAATGGCCTTGTCATAATTATTAGACCACGTTTAGGCTGAAGTCTCCTTCTCCAGCTGTTTTGCTTTTCCTTTTCAGGGACATGAAATGTTTCTACTGCTCCTCTATTTCTTTGACCTGCCTTTGGGGCCTCAGACTGACATATTGCCCTCCCTGGCCTGATTTCACATGCATCCCTCTCTATTCTGTCCCCACACAGGGGCACCAAGGATACCTCTGGTGACGGGTATCCTCTCAGAGTTCCAGTTCTGAAGGGAAGGATTAGTAGCAGATACTCATCAATCCACTCCTAAGTATTATTCCTTAAGAGTGCCTTCAGTTTTCTGTTTTGAAAAAAGTTCTTGACGAAAGGTGAAAGATTAGCCATGATCATTGGCGTGGAAAATGTTGATATAAAAATGTTATACATTACAGAAAGGCTGACACATATACAGATAATAGTTATGATATATTACACCATGCTTTCAGTTGTGAACAAACAAACAAACAAATAAACAAACAAAAAAACCTTCTCTAATTCTCCTTTATGCCATTCAGGGTTTCTTTGCTCAGAGAATGGTTACTATATTCTGGGAGCATCCACATCACCTAATTAGAGTGAAGTATCTGGTCTCCAATTATTCTCTAGACAAAGTCCTTCTCCTCAGTTATCTTGCATATCTTGCATACATCACTGGATCACCAGGGATCCTCCCAGGGCATCCAGTCATTGATTCAAAGTACTGCATCTTCATTTTACACATTATTTCAAGGCAGCAATTTCTCTTATTCCTTTGCTTCTCTCATGGTAGAATCAGACACTTATTTCTTCCTACACTTACTGAGGCCTCAAGACACTAACTTATCCCGGGATCTCTCTGACCAACTCCTCTCTCTCTCTCATCTTCTTTCAAGAAATCAAACATGCATACCTTTCATTTGGTTATCTCCAAGTCTATCTGAGGTTCTATCTCCGTCTCTAGGATTCGTCACATGGGGGCTACTCTTTTCCATTTTCCTAACCTGCCATAGTTGCTTGAACTTCATTGATACTGAGAAATGTGTTTTTCTATGAAAAAAGGTAAAGCTCAGCCAGCCTGTCTCAGTGGTTGGGTATCTACCTAGGAACCAGGAGGTCATGATTCCATTCGTAGTCAGGGCACAAGTCCTGATTGTAGGCTTGATCCCCAGACATCACTTGTTTAACACAGCCCAATCATTTCTATTACACATATATTGTACAACTTCTTCATAATACTCATCCTCCAGGGTACTTTACAAGATAAAAGAAAATGTAAGACATATGCACTGACTTCAAGTCTATTGGTTATGTTGTTGAAACAATGCAAACTTACATTATACTGGTAAGGCCAAAAATTTACAATGTAAAAACAAAGAGCAAGTGGTATGGTAGTTAAATGTAGAAGTTTAAAGAATAAAGTGGTCACTAGAGGTCAGAAGAGACAAAGCAAATCAAATGTCTTAAAGGAACCAGGACTTGAGCTGTTCCTGAGAACTGAATTATATTTCATGGAAAGGAGAAGGAAGATATTCTTGGATGCTGCCTACACAATTATTGAACCACTGCAAAGCAGCTACCCCTCTCTCTCTCTCTCTCTCTCTCTCTCTCTCTCTCTCTCTCTCTCTCTCTCTCTCTCTTCATCTTTTAGAGCATCATCTTTGCCACCTGCAGTCAAAAATATGCAAAATCATCCCAAATAAAGTGATATTACCTTTTAAGGGACCCTGCTAACCTATTATCATGAACATTTCAGGTATTTCTTCTTAAAAATAAATTACAATATATTATAAACAAAAACTTCATTAAGATCGATTTTATCCTATTTGTGTCTCTGATAACCAGAACAAAGTACATTATTTATTGATCTCTTATCCACATTCTTCTACTTTACGATTACGAAATGATTTCTGACTTATAAAGAATGACCCATAGAGTCAAATGTCATCTCCCTACTCAATAGAGTGCTGATTCCTGTTACTAAATGATATCCTTATCCTAGAAATGTAATGCATATGTTGCTTATTATAGTATTGCAATAAAATATTGATGTGCTAATACCTTATCCACTTAAATGATATGAGGCCAGGGGTACAAGAAGAAGGCTAGTCTATCAGAATTTCATCACAGGATATATATTAAAAAGGCATGTAGTACGTTCTGCTACAATGCTCTAATTTTCCTCCCTCATGCCTTAGTGTAACTATTCCATTAATATGTTTTTTACTTTGTTTTTGATGTTTCTTTTTCAAGGTGATGGGGATCGCTTTGTGAAGATTCAAGCAAAGTTTTTATGCTTTGCTCTCTAGACAGGATGTCAGCCTCAGGGGGTTTTAGCCTTTGCTTGTGTACTGGGTCAAAGTGCAGTCTTTAAAACACCATTGTCTTTATCAATTGTCTTCTGCAGTCAGCTTCATTTACCTGCAATGCTGGCTTCCTGCTTTACTATCTAAAGGTAAGGCTGTATCTCTTAGCCTCTGTCTCAAACCTCAGCTTTCCAAAACACTGTGATTGATGGAATTCTATGGTTGTGGTCTTACCTCCCAAACTTGCCTTCTGCTTTCCATAAGAGTAAAAGCAATATTTTTAAACTTTTGGGCTGGAGGCAAGTTTGTTTTTTTGTTTTTTTCTTTAAATAAGAACTGACAATAATTATGCTGTTCTTCCTTAGCTCCAAAAGCTGTCCTTCCTAATGAGTTAACTAAACCTTAATCAATAATGATGGTTCTGGATCTTTTGTCAATCACTTCATGAGCAGTTTTATGCAAATTGCCTTTTCACATACATTATTATGCCTGATCTTTATCTGATATGTGTTAACGAAAAAACATTGAAACCTGTAAAGAATTTTTTTGTGAGTTTATTTGAGCCAAAATTGTTGACATGTGCCGGGAAGCAGAACCTCAACGGATTGAGATAATGCTCCGGAGAATGGCAGGTTACATTTCTATATTTATACATTGCAATCAAAGGAAAGGGACTTAGGTGAGTTACATGAAATTCATTGGTGATAGATTAGGGAGGTGGGACAGAGCGAAGTGGGGAAACCTCTGGGATAGGGTAAAAGGTTAAATGATGGACAGGAGCTTCTTTCACAGAGATGGATGGATACAGGATACTCTAACGTAATTAACAGTTGACAATTAACTTGATAACAATAACAATGAGGAATGTCTCGAGGCCATTTGTTGTGCCCTGAGGGGTCCGGAGTAAAAGGAAGTTACAAGTTACCCAGACATCTCGCAGATATGTTATCTTAGATGCAGGAAGGCAGAGGAGTTCAGTAAAAGATCAAAGTTGATCTTTGTCAGGTGAAATCTCTGGGACATGACTACCTACTATAACCTGTTAGATATTTCATTTTCAAACCATCTCTTGTGGTTATCTTAGGTCTCTGGGTTTGCAAGACCGCCACACAGGCCTTCCTTGAGCTTGTCAGGTTAGCTTGTGGCTCTTTTCTTTCACATATGTTAGAAAAAGAAAAATACATATGCATATACATTTGTGAACATGCATGTATACACACACACACACACACATTTCTTTTTAATTCCTTGTTTTGGATCTCTGTAAAACTATACCTGCAAACCAAGGTATCTGGGACTATTACCTCGGATGGGAAATTATGCAGCAGAATAAAGAGGACAGAGTAAAATTATACACTTCTAAGTATCTAAGCAGCCTTAAAAAAGTAGGGTTTTGATTTGCAAGGATAAATCCTTTTGAGAAAGAAAAGGTTTCAGAATTCAGATAACTTGTTTTTGCATATCAAAAGCAAATCCCAAAAGAATCTGCTTTAAAGCTTCTGCCACTTAAAATAAATAAATAAATAAATAAATAATCCAATCTTCCCCTTTTCTTACTAAGCAAAACCAGGGGGGGAAAAAGGGGGTGGGGGGGGGTGGGGGCAAGCCATGAGTTATTTGCTGATCTGAGTTCAGAAAACGGGCCTGGCCTAAGACACTCCTTCCCCAGGCAGTAGGAAACAGTGAAACCCCAGACAGGGTTTGGTTTGAATAAAGAGCTCCAAGAACCCTATATCTCACTGATCGTCGATGCCCCGAGAAATAGTGACTCTTGTAGAGAAATGTCTGTGGCAGCATCCTGGTCAGGCAAGATGATGGACACAGTGTCACGAAAGTCTAGGAGGGAGGGTCTGAAACAGCTCCCAGTCCATGTGGCTCCAATTAGGAAGAATACTCAAATGAATACTACACATATGCAAAGATTCCTATATCTTAGGTAAGAAAATAAAACAGGATATAGATAAGGAAGTAGAAAATAAGAAAATTATAAAATAGGCTATGAACACTATTTACTGTTTAATATTAAGTTATACTTAATAGCCAATAGTTATATGATGACTTGAGTTCGTATTATTTATAGAAAAATAAAGTCTTATATTTATTGAGTTGTGCTTTTGGCATGATAATAAATTATATAAGTTATACCCATAAACAAAACAGAACAGAAAATATTAATTCCATTTTTTAGATGAAGAAACTCAGGCTCGTCCTAGTTGAGTGGCTCAGTTGGTTGGAGTGTTGCCCCATATACCAAAAAGTTGTGGTTTTAATTCCCGGTCAGGGCAAATACATAAGTTGCAGGTTTCATCCCTGGTCGTAGTTCATACTAGAGGCAACCATTTGATCTCTCTCTCTCTCTCCCTTCCTTTCTCTCTCTAATAAAAAAGGGAGAGAAACTGAGGCTCATTTACCAACCAACACAAAATCTAATCAGCAAGTGTGTAAAGTTTGGTGGTGGGATAGACCCACATTACCTGTTTCTTTGTGCAATATTTACAATAACACTTTTTTTTTCTTGTAGAGTTATCCCTTAATCCATACTTTCATGAATCTATACTAGGATTGGGAGTAAATTATTTTGGGATCAAGGTAGGAATCTGGATTTGTATAATCAGATTATTGCATTTTGTGTGTGTGTGTGTGTGTGTGTGTGTGTGTGTGTGTGTGTGGCTTTTTAGTCTTCTCAACAGTAGTACAGAATACTGCATATATATAAAAAAAATCACTGTCTGTCAAAATCTGCTTATGTATCTATCTATTTATTACTCACATTCTACTTTACCTTTAAATTTTGACTTGCAGGAAAGCAGGAAATTTGTCTTTTTTTTTGTTCACTTTCATAACATTGTGGCTAAACATTGCTGCACACATAATATGCCTGGGGTAAGAATCCGTTTAGCCCATTCACTAATGAAGAACAGTGAATCTCATCAAGTACGGCACTACAACAAACAGAATGTAAACTAATTAATTTCAAGTTTAATTTTTGTGAGTACCATTAGATTAATTATATTGCACACAACACATTTTCATAGATATCTCTAGAAGGGTTATTCTCTATCACTAAATAATCACTCTGTGAACTAGTTGAAAATGCAATTCTCAAACCCATCATTAAAAATTCTACTTCAATGGATCTGGAATAAGCCCCCCAAATCATTTAACAATTGTTTATTAAATACCCTAAAGAATATGGTCAAGTTGCCATTTCAGTTCAGGTTCCAAAGCTTTTAAAAAATATATTTTATTGATTTTTTACAGAGAGGAAGGGAGAGGGAGAGAGATTTAGAAACGTCAATGAGAGAGAAACATCGACCAACTGCCTCTTGCACACTCCCTACTAGAGATGTGCCCGCAACCAATGTACATGCCCCTTCCAAAGCTTTTAGTCAAATTTCACTATGTTAAGCACATGTTGTATACCTGTCAGCATTTTCTTCCAACTGCTTTTTATATATCATACGCCTATAAAATAGGCACCAGTTTCATATATTGAAAAAATATGGAAGATGACATCATTTTGGGGGGAAATGTTGTATGTATAAAATTGACATTGCATGAGACTTGGGCCTATATTTTTAACATGCTCTACTGGTAAGTTACATAGCTATTATGGTCATCAAACAAAATATAAAATTTCCTTAATTAGTTATTCGTTTTAGTAGAAGCACATCATTTTGAAGAAACTACATAAATATACATATACTAGAGGCCCAGTGCATGAAATTCATGCATGGAGTTGTGTTCCTCAGCCCAGCCTGCACCTTCTCCAATCTGGGACATCTCTCTCACAATCCAGGACTGCTGGCTCCCAACTGCTCACCTGTCTGCCTTCCTGATTGCCCCTAACCACTTCTGCCTGCCAGCCTGATCACCCCCTAACCACTCCCCTGCCAGCCTGATTGATGCCTAATTGCTCTCCTGACAGCCTGGTCCCCCCAACTGCCCTCCCCTGCCAGCCTTGTCACCCATAACTGCTTTCCCCTGTAGGCCTGGGTCCCCCAAACTGCCCTCCCTTGCAGGCCTTGTCCCTCCCAACTGCCCTCCCTGCTGGCCATGTTTTGGCAGCCATCTTGTGTCCACATGGGGGCAGCCATCTTATATAGTGGAGTGACAGTCAATTTGCATATTACTCTTTTATTAGATAGGATAATTCAAAGAATTATCATAAACTCAAAGCTGTGTCATTACCACTGAGGTGAAAAAATAAAGCACTGGTAGCAGACAGAAGCACACTCATGTCCTCTCCAACTGTTCCTCTTTTTCCTATGCAAATGTTATCACTATCCTGATATCTCATACTGCAATTAAATCTGTGGGTTTTGACCTTTATATGCAGTTGTGTGTGTGTGTGTGTGTGTGTGTGTGTGTGTGTGTGTATGTGTGCGCGCGCAAGCTCACGCCTTCTTTCACTTCATGGTATTTTTATAAAACAATCTATGTTGCTTCATCCAACTGCAGTGTTTTAATTTCTACTGTATAACATATGACAATTTATTCATTCTTTCTATTAGTAAAAGGAGAATTGACTTTACACTCTTTATTGTTCATAGTCGACCTTACCACCAGTTTTTTAGTGTGATGATGATGAGATCTTTATCTGGTTTATTAATTGATTAACACCAAGGATATAGTATAATGCCTGGATTGGGACAAGTAACTCAATGTTTGTTGAACTGAAATAACTTGAACTAAAAACTGGAGATTTAATTAGCCTATTTTTGAAGTCTATTGTCAGAAAACAATGCAAACACTTATATTTTGTTTTTTGAAAGTTTTTACTTATCATTGATACCTATATTGAACTATTGTGACTGATAGAAAAGGATTTGAAGTTTCTGTTGAATATATTATCAGTGTGTATAAATGATTTGGGAAACAAACCTCAAATTGTTTTTCAAATAGAGCACACAAAATTGAAGATTTGGCCAGAACTATGAAAAAAGCCTGACATTAATCTTATATAAATACGTTTGAAGTATCAATTTTTAAACATTTGATATAGTTTTTTGAAATTTGCAATAAATATCTTGAAAACATCTTAATCCAACACTTTAGAAAAAATAGAGAAATATTTTTATTTATATATGGAAAATAGGTATCACAGATAGACACATTTAAATGTGTAATTTTAATTTATGTTGAATAATATTTATTATAAGTATTTGATAACATCCAAAAGAAGTGAATTACTAAGTTATTAATGATATATATGATATATTTAATTAACTGAATTAATAATAACAGTGGCATTAGAGGGGTATTCAATTCATTTATAATATAATAATGTACTGGTTAACACTTAAGAAAAGTGGCCAGTCATTATCAATGTATCATTGTGCATCGTGCTAACATTAATTGAATCAAATTAATGTGGTGTTGCCTTTATTTTAAGCGGGTATTAATGAGTGCTTCATTATTTCAAAATGTTGCAATGACATTATCAACATATCAAATGCTTAACTTAAATGTTTAGCATTAAAATGTTCAATGGATACTCATGTTAATGAGAACTTTTTTTCTTTTGTTAAAATTATAATTAAAGGCAGGTAAGATAAAGACTCTTTAAAAGTATATAAATATATTAACAGGACCACCTTAAAAGTTGTTCTTTTGAGGAATAATAAGACATGTAAAGCTATGGATACATTTTTTCACACTCTACTTTTAGCAACTAGATCAGTACATTTCTATTAAAAGACAGAAATATGACTTCATATTAATAATAGAATCAAAACAGATGGAACTATCTAATGGTTCAGGCAGGAAATTGGAGTAGGAATTATAGCTTCTTACCCTTATATCTACCACTAATTCACTAAATAACCTTGGGCAAATTACTTAAGCTGCCAGGTCAAATTTTCTAAGTGCACATCTTCTTTTTTTATGCCCAGAGCTCATATTAACAGAAAAGGATGTGCTAGAGATATAGAAAGAGGAAATGATATAATATAGAGTGAAGAAAAAAGCCTTTGGCATGAAAGAGATTTAAGTGTTTCACCCAAAGTTTCACAGTTAGTACATGAATTCAACTGTAGATTCAAATTCAATTTCAAGTGCAGGACTTATGGGCCCTCAATGACCAAGACTTTAATAGCAGCATAAGAATAGTTAACCTGATTTGCATTATGATAGAATGAGTTTAGGATCTGCTTGGATTTGTGCTCATTTTATCAGGCACTTATTAAGCTAGAACTTGCTTTCAATTACTCCATTGTTTTTCAAATTTATTTCAGCCTTTATCCTTTAAAAACAAAGCAAAACATTTAGATGCTATTTAAGACCATTGGGATGATGAGAGAGCGCTTAGAAACAGAGCACTATGCCTGAGGTCTCTGAATGTCAACGTTTACCTGTCAGGTAATAAAAGAACTTCTAAAGGACAGTGAAATAAACTTGTCTCTGTCTCTGTCTTCTATCTTCTCACTGACCAAATTCTTTAAGTTAACATGGCACACTGATTCTACCTCTTACACAGAATTTGAGTCTATCCACACATTTTCATTTAAAATGAAATTAATTAAATTAATCTGGATTAATAGTATTCCTGGGGAATTTTTTACTACTCCACTTGTTTCTAACATTTCCTTCTCAAACATAGTCTTCACATGGTCTATATAACATACTTCTGTGATCCTTTTAAGGTCAGTTTTAATCTAGTATATTAATCGCAAAAAAAAAAATCTGAACTTCTAATGTTCTAACTACAAAGAATACCCATAGACTTATCTTTCTCTCCTGCTGGAACAACCACATAATTCTGTTGCTAATATGCACCCTTTAGAACTTGAACTTCACCTCCATAAAGCTTTTGTGATTTGCTCATACTGATTATTGGTGCTCTCCTCTGATCTCCATGGTACACTATATATATCATTACAATCACATTTATTTCATTGGTTTATACTTAGGAGATTTTCAATTTTTTCCTATTAAATTTTGCTCACTTAGAGATAATGCTACATATACCTAGTTCAACATGCCACAGGAAAATCACACCAGAGAGTTAAACACGCAATACAACTTCATTATGGAGGTCAAGGCTATTGCAATAGAGAAGAGAAGTTGAAGTCAACTTCATTGCAAAGAAAGGTGGGAGATTGTTTTAAGCACTGACCTGAGCTAGTGGAAAAGTACTGGAGGTTATTAGGAAGGAGGTTGGTCAATGTGATGAGCCACTTTTTAATTGGCTTGCTTATAGGAGTTATGCTCTACCTTTTTGCAGAGACTGGGGCATACTGGCATTAGCTTTTTTGCTTCTATTTCAAATGGATAGATCCAAGGTCCTATATAAAGAAAAAAATTTCCAGCAAGGAGCTGGAAGTTTTATATCTCAAAAGACCAGAGAAAGAATTTACAGTTGCAAGCTTCCTAGAGGAAATGCTCAAAGAAAGGCAGGTCAGGGGCCTACAGTAAAGAAGAAACCTGTCTAAAGTGTAGTCAAGCTGAAGGGAATAGAAAGGCCATCTTGATCGATATTTATATTCACTGTCTGAGGCATGTTAAACACTCTAGAAATTTTACTTTGCTCTTATGGCCTTTAAAACCTAACAGGATATTCTAGTACAAACATTTTCTTAAAGATAGACTGATAGGAGTACTTAAATGGTCATTTTGCAGAGTTGCTATTAGTCAAATGTGGGTGAAAGAGTAAAATTCTTGGGGCCACAGTTTTACAAAAAACCCCACAGCTTCATAACTTTTTTACCTCCAAAAAGTCTACCACGTACTCATAAAATGATCCAGTCCTGCTTGGGAAGGGAAGGAGAGGCATAATATTGTGAAATGTGTCAACACACTTGCCGGAACAAAGTTCCACTCTCCAGTGGGAAAGACTTCAGCAGCATCTTACCCTATACAGTATTTGTCCCTCTCTGGTTGCTTTACTTTCCTTGTCTCACTTAAGGAAAGAAGAGATAAAGTCAAGTAACACTTGTGAAGTCACAGTACAGGGTCAGAGATCCACTAAAGAGACTGAGATTTAAACATAAGAACACAAAACACTTCTGCTTGTCCAATCCTTACCACCAACAGCAGGCTTAAGAGCTAAAGGTCTCACACTGTCGAAATGGTTTGTGAATCTGCTTGATTTCTTCTTCTCACTCACTTTGTACACACAGATAATTCTAGCGACACAAAATTTTTCCAATCTGTATTACTCCACTTATATTTATGATAGGAATAGGAGAGAGGAATAACTAACATCTATTTCTTATTTTATATCTTACACTGTAGAAGTATTTTTCAATTTCTTTGAAACATGTAATAAAAAGGGTAATATGAAAATTGACCCTAACAGCAGGATGACTGGGATTGACTGGTCACTATGACATGTACTGACCCATAGGAGAAGCTCCACTCAGCCACAGGTCCCGCTGAGGGCTGTGAGCACAGCGGTGGTGGCAGGAACCTCTCTCTCCTCCTCAGCAGTGCTAAGAATGTTCAAATATGGCTTAGGCCTGCTCCTCCGGGCCTAAGCTGTCTGTCGGACATCCCCCGGGGGCTCCCAGGCTGCCAGAGGGATGATGACTGACTGCCCGTGTAGGCCCAATCCCCTGGGGAGCAGGCCTAAGCTGGCAGGAGGACATTCCTTAAAGATCCAAGACTGCAAGACGGTGCAGACCGGGCTGAGGGACCTCCCCAAGTGCACGAATTTTTGTACACGAGGCCTCTCGTCTATATAATAAAAGACTAAGTGACCATTACGGCTTAACAAGCAGAATGACTGGTCACTACGACGCGCACTGACCACTAAGGGGCAGATGCTCAACACAGGAGCTTCCCCCTGGTAGTCAGTGTACTCCCACAAGAGGAATGCCACTCAGCCAGAAGTTGGGATCACAGCTGGCAAGCACAGTGGCAGTGGCGGGAGCCTCTCCTGCCTCTGTGACAGCACTGAGGAGCAGCGAGCCAAGTGGTAAAAGGCGGCGAGCAGGCAGGCAGTAAGGAGCTACAGGTCCTGAACTGTGGGAGGGTTCAGGCTGGGTTGAGGGACAACCCCCTCCACCCCCCACCGCCCCCAGCACACAAATTCTGTGCACAGGGCCTCTAGTTTCAATATAAAGATACAAAGACTGAGGTATTGAATATTTTTGCTGAAGGTTCTACAACTTGAAATAGAAAATTCAAAAGAAGCAGGAAGTAAACATAAATATAAAAGTTTGTATTTTAAATCAATTCCTAAAATAGATAAAGCCCTCATGAGCCTAATGATAGGGAAAGAATGAGGAAAAGAAAAAAAGATGAAACTAGAAAAAATAAAGCAAAGGTAAATTAAAATAAAAGGAACTTCAAGAATTATAAAAGAAAATTACTTGCAATTTTAACCAAAATAATGAAAACTCTATAAAATGAAGAATTTTTAATCTAAATGTATGTCACCAAAATTTCCTTTAGAAGAAATGAAAAAGTGTAATATTTTAATTGTCATAGGAAATATGAGTAGGGGGATTAAAAGTTAAAAACCTTAAAATACATGTTCACCGTTGAATTTTATCTACCCTTTTCAAAACATATTTCAGTTTTCTAAATTGTTGAAGATATAATAACATGAAAAAATTTTCAATTCATTATATAAAGCTAAAATAACTATGATGGTACCAGTAGAGGATAAAAGGGAATTTAATTAAATTTAAATGTTAATTATAAAAAAGCTCTTGAAAACAAAACAAAAAAGAACAGATGCTACATTAGCCTTTATAATAAAAGCCTCATATGTTAAGTGCCCAGTCATACATTTGGCTGTTCAACCAATCAATGCATAATATGCTAATGATATGTTAATGGCACTCAAATGCTCGCTATGACTTGCACTGACCACCAGGGGGCAAACAGTTGACCAGTCAACCAGTCGACCAGTTGCTATGATGTATACTGACCACCAGGAGGCAGATACTCCAACTAATAGGTTAACTTGCTGCTGGGTCCAGCCAATTGGAACTGAGTGAGATGGGCCATACATGCCCTGAAGCCCTCCTATGCGCCCTCCCTGACTGGCCAACCTCATGCATCCCTTCCTGGTCCCAATTGTGCACTGGTGGGGTCACATGCTTGGCCTGTGCCCTCTCTCAATCTGGGACCCCCTGGGGGATGTCGGAGAGCTGGTTTCAGCTCGATCCCACAGGCTAGGCCGAGGGACCCCTCTGGTGCACAAATTCATGCACCAGGCCTCTATCTAATAGTTTAACTATAATAGACTATTTAACAAAATTGAACAGCAAATGTGTGTGTGTGTGTGTGTGTGTGTGTGTGTATGATTTCAGAGAGAAAAGAAGAGGAAGAGAGTGATAGAAATAGAATCATCAATGATGAGACAGAATCATTGATTGGCTGCCTCCTGCACATCTCCCACTGGGGATCAATCCTGTAACCTTTGACCTGAATCGAGCCTGGGATCCTTCAGTCCACAGGCCAATGCTCTATCTACTGACCCAAACCAGCCAGGGCCAGAAAATAAAATTTTAAATACAGAAGCCCTAATATAATTTTTAAAGCAATGATATTCTTTATCATCATTGTTATTTGTGTTTTTGTTGAAAGTTCTAGTAAATGGTATAAACAAAATAACTAGAGCAAATATTAAAAAAGAAGCAAATATTAAAAAATTATCTTTTTCTGCTGATAATGTTATATCGTAAAGCCCAAAGTACTACTTTAAAAATACTATAGTTAATAATGAAGGTTTGTGTGGGTGTGTGGATTCATCCTTAATTTATATTATGACAATAAACCTAGAAATGTAAGTGAAATAAAAAATTCCATTAAGAATCTAAGCAAAAAATTTGGCATGTGTATTACATCAAAATCATAAGTTAAAAGGCATATCCTAATATGAAGATAGCCATAATAGTCTTTGAATACCTTACCATATGATCTTAGCCAATGGGGAAATACAAAATCCTTGATGGCTCTTGATCAAAAATGCAAAATAAGAAAAATATGAATTATAACAAAAACATTTATAAATTTAATGCAATTCCATTTGTTGGATTTGGAAAAACAGCCTGAAATTTTAAATATGCAAATAAAACTCATAATAAAATCTTATGAAAATAAAAACAATATGGTAAAATTTTCCTTACAGATACCAGATAGCAGCAAGGAGAAACAAAATGGAACATCATTATTTATATAACAATATATGACACATTTAGTGTAATTCCAATTTAGTGTAAAGTATTTAATATATGTACATAGTTTAAAATTCATCAGGAAGAAAAATAGAATTGGATGTGCATTTCACATCGCATCTAAAAATAGATTCCAGACAGTTTTGTTGCTGGGGTAAATGGGGTCCTATCACGGAACCACAAGAAAAGCACTTCTGGGGACTCACACATGGGAGGCTGAGGTGTAATGGTAGGATGTATTATAATAGAAATAAAAGACTGCCTCATGGTCCCAGTGTCTCTTCTCTATTTGTCCCATTGTTGAGGAAGTCCTGTGTCTTCAGCAAGCCCAGAAATAGGGCCATCGTCCAGAAATTCTGTATCAATAATTCTTAGTCCAAGTCAGTTTCTGCCCCATTTAGCTAGCTTAGCCTCTGTTCCCAGCTGCGGTCCAAGGACACTGAGTTGTGTGTGTGTGTAGGCCTGGTGCTTGCACTTGGAGCCCACACTTGGAGCCTATGGGGCTGCTGGGCCTGTATGGCTCCTATGGAGGGAGTAACATGAACCTGTGTTACTGAGGGGGAAAGAGGGAGGAAGAGGAGAGAGAGGAAGGGAAGTAGGAAAGGAGAGAGGGAAGGCAAGAGAGAGAGAGACTGAGAGACTTTGCCTTTGTTAGGTTCTGATTATATTATATGGGGCTTGGAAAGAACCAGGTGCTAATTCAAACTAACCAATTTTCCAATCCTTAGAAGGTTTGTGCCTGGCCCTCCCCTTAACCAATCAATTTCCTAGATCTTCTGGGGTTCTGTGTCTCTTATCCAATCTGATCCTTTCCCACACTGATCTTTTTCCACTTTATGGTCCTGTCTTAATTCCTACTGAGCATGTTTCAAAATAGAAGCACCCCCTCTAGGCCATCTTAGCTTCCATTGCACATGGGCTCAGAAGAGGCATTTCCCCTGCTCTTTTCATTTCCCCCTAGATAATCCTGGCTAAGGACCTAATGACAGATAAGGATTTTCCTGTTTTCTTTGGAGAGCAGCAGTCCCTGGGGAGCCAACGAATGCTGCAACTTCCTAGTGAAGCAGGCTTACTTTCCAATTCAGTTTATTATGTTTAATGTCCTATTCCTTTTGCTCCCTGCCTTTATTAATACTTAATAATATATCTATGCTGATAGTTTAAGGCTTAAATTAGGGCGTATTAGTTACCATATCTGGTAATGTATATCTAAGAAGGGCCAAAGTCTAGGCTCTACACATGTCCCTGTTGGTGAGTTGGAGAAAGATAGGATGAGCCTTCACAAGGAGAAACACAAGCATTCCAGATCCACCCTCACTTGTCTTGGTCTGCTAACTCTCTACCAGCAACTTCTTTTTTCAGAGTTGACTTTTGCACTCTCTGCAAGGAGCAGCACAGAAGGGTTAAGTGTCTTTTAGAATATAATCCACCAGTCTTGTTTAAAGAGAGAGAATCTGGAGGAAAATATGCCCCGGGCAACTCTTCATAATCATAGCAGAGTTTAGAACTAACATCACTCTAAGAGCATCCAGTTCTCTACAGTGTTGATGCTCTAGGTCTCATACAGTGGCCCTCCCAGGTCAATGA
Source organism: Pipistrellus kuhlii (assembly GCF_014108245.1). Lineage (NCBI taxonomy): Eukaryota > Metazoa > Chordata > Mammalia > Chiroptera > Vespertilionidae > Pipistrellus > Pipistrellus kuhlii. The sequence continues at coordinate 40,393,033 of NW_023425584.1, forward strand.
GGAGGGGAGACAAAGATGCAGTTACCATCTGTTCCTCAACCCATTTCCCATGCTGAGTCTCTCTCTCCAAATGAATGCACAAACTAGTCCCTGATAAGCAGTAGGTGCTCCATGACTTGGTCACTGTTTTTTAGCATATATATGTGTGTGTGTGTGTGTGTGTGTATGTATGTATGTGTGTGTGTGTATGTGTATATATATATATATATATATATATATATATATATATATTGAACCACATTTTCTCACTCTAGTTTTTATTGCTGTTGTTTTCCTCCCTAAGGTTTATTTTGCTTTTCTAAAACAAGAAAACATGTTTCTGATTGTGAACATTCGTTATTTGCTTAATAGGTATTGTCTACTGAATAATGGTCTGATTTGGGAATGTAGAAAATATCTTCGACATTCTCTTCTAAAAAAATAAAAGAAAAAACCCTACATGAATATGTAAAAGCCCTCAATACATTTTAATTATGGAGTGTGTTTGAATGCAAAATGTTATTTTGATGTTTTGCACAATAGCATGGTAGTAACCACATTATGATTTGAGATGGCTTTTGGTTTTACTTTTCTTGGTTTTTACGTTTCTAGCATTTCCTGTTGGCTTGTCCCATGCTGATGTACTTCATTGTAGCTAGCTTTAGCTTTTTAATCTGAACTGTCCAACTGTACTTCCTGCTGATATCACTCTATTGTTAGGAATACCTCATTAGCCTTATAAACCATGGCAGTACTGGCCTTTGGCTACATCGTCTGTAGGGATGCCAGTTGCCTATTCCTTTGGCATTAATGTGTGATATAGTCCATTAGCCTCCAGTCTTTATGAAATCCTCTAAGGTTGGCTGAATGTTCCAAGCAGACTTTAAATAAAACAAATTTATTTGACTTAGAGTAGAGCTTTACTTCCTGAATCATTTTTGAGCTGCCCTTAAACATTTTTATTTGTTAATGCATTTATTCACTTTTACTCTTTACATGCTGTTGATTTTAGAACATTTTATTGTCTGTGAATATTATGTAGTATTCTTACTTGCAAAATCTCCTGTATTAAATTGATCTCATGCACACTAAATATTGTGTTTACTATTTTTCTTTAATGTAAAACTACATAATTTAATAAATTATAGAAAATTTGATTATATGCACAAAAAGAAATGAAATAAAAATGTAACAATTGTCTACATCAATTAACTTGAGTAATTTTAGGCAAAATATTTAGAGGAAGAAATATGAAAGTTATAAATTAGTACACCAACCTAATATATTAATTTAAAAATATTTAATACTTAATACTTTGAGAAGGTGGCTTTTGGTAATATAACTTCCCAAACTTCTTTTTAAAAATGTTATATTAAGGAGTCTCTAAAAACTTCATATTTTCTATAATTTTTATTATCTCTTGATGTAACTGTCTGTAAATCTATAGTTATATGTCATATGTCACATATTTTCTATGCTAAAGAAGGAAATTTTATTTCTTTGTAGATGGTGATTTAAAAAAAATACAAACTTTCACTATTTTTAAGATAATGGGCACTGCCTAAATTACAGTCCAAAAACCAGATCATCTACAAGAGAAAATAATATCAAAACTCAACTTAAATTTATAGCAAAACTCAGAGACAGTGCCCTACAAACTATTTTTGTATAAATAGGGAAACATCCTATACCATCAGATTGCTCTCTAGAGTCCATGAATAATGAGGTGGAAACTTCCAGAAAACAACATTTGTGAGAATTCTAAGCAAGTGACTCACAGAAAACATCACATTCAGAATGGGAGAGTCCCTTCTTGCATGGAGAAATACCGGGAACAGATCTGATATAAGGCACGTGTGAACACTGTGTCCTTGAAAATATAGGGGGCAATCTGGTTATAGGGGTTAGCAATTTGAATCTGTACCAGTAACCAGTATCCTACCGTACATTCTCGTTATCTTATAATTAAGTCACTGCCCCTTCCTTAGGCAATAATCTGTTTTCCTAAATACTCCCAGATTACAAGGGCCACAAACCAAGAATTTAACAGCTTAGCCAGAGGGGAGGTCACTGGCATTACCTAGGCTAAGCTTTTAGCTGTAATCTTACTTCCCCATTCTAACTAACTTAGTTAGAGTTCCAAAAGCCTGGAAGTTAAAAAACAAAGAATGTTAGGGATATATATAAAGAGTAATCTCATCGTATAAGATATCAGGCATTGGATCTTCGAATTCCCTGAGCCAGTAGCAATGCTTTGAATAAAGGTTTCTTTCTTTCTTTCTTTTTGTACACACACACACACACACACACACACACACACACACACACGCACCAGAATCTTCTAGTGCTTGTTGTGTATTTTCCAGTTGCCTAGTAAATTCTGCAACATCCTAGGAGATTGAATAGGGGATTGAATGACAATCTTAGGAAAGATCCATTCCAGGGAGTGGGTAGGGATACATTAGAAGCCAAAAACATTTGTGGCTAGGTGGCAAGGTGAAAAAAAAGGTGAATAAAAGATGGAAACTAATGGTTCTACAGAAACAACAGAAGCTTACAAAATAACCAGGAAAGTAACCACTCTTCTCTAAAAAAGTGGAAAGAATTAATGAAATTGCACCATGCTATACTAAGAAATAAAGTTACTCTCAATATTACAAATCAAGTCAGCCACCCAGAACTGTTACTCCTGCCAACATAAAATCACTGCTTTATTGCTAGTCAGTTTCAAAATGTACAGAAGACAGATAAAAATATATCTACAATTTTTTTACAAGAAAAGAGAAAATTACATTACATTTCTGTGATGAAAATTTCTTTCTTATACACATAAAAGCAAAGTATAACCAAATGTCTCAAACATATCTTTAAAGGAGTATCTGCAGAAATAAATACAAATCCATTTCATTTGAAATTAAATACAGGGGATCAGAAATTAGGAAGTTCTCAGATGAGAGCCTATAGAACTCTATAGAAGTGCAAGTAAAAATCATTGGGCAAATGATTACGTTTCAGAGAGCTGAAGAGAAAATTGTGGTTGAAATATTACTGTGCATTATTCAAACACAATAAAATGCACTAGAGCACATATTAGCAAGCATGCATTGACAAATCAAAATAAATTGAATATTAAAATGAAATGAAATACATCAGACAAGATAATGATTGAAAGTATGATGGAGGTAAAAAATAAGCCAAGAAAATCCAACATTCATATAATTAAAGTTTATAAAAAATAAGAAAAATAAATGGAACAGAACTAATTGTTCAGACTATAATCCAAGAAAATTCCCCCCAAATAAAAGAGAAATCAAATATGTATGTGCAAAGGAACTATATACACTTGGGTAAATTAATTCACAGTCATCAATTTCTAGGCATACCCAAGTAAATTAGCAGACTTTAATACTAAAGGAAAAAAACCCTCTTAAACTGAAAGCGAATTTGGCTGTAACTAGAATCCTTGATAGCAATATAGAATGAAGCGCAGGATGAGCAACATTTTCAGGAAGTTCAAGTAAAGAAAATGTCAGCCAGGGATTTAATACCCAAACAAGATATCAAAGCAATAAAAACAAAAGCTGTTTTAAACGTGCAAAATGCAGAGACTTCTGTATTCTTGAGTCATCATCATGAGTATAGAAGAGGATAACCTATATCAACAAAGGAATTTTGGAAAACATGGCAAAAGGACTATGGGTGAGCTGTAAAAAACGTTTAAATACAGATCTAAAAATAAATAGGGAGTTAGAGATGGAAAGTTATATTCAATGTTATATGCTCCAACAAAATATATACTGAAAAAGATTGGAGAGAAAGACAAGTGAAAATGAAACAAAAGAGCTACACTGACTACCCCACAGTTGAAAAAAATTAAAGCTACAAAAAAAAGAAAAGAAGAGAAAAAAATGGCCAGTGGACATTACAAAAGGCATAAAAAGTATAATAAAAACATAATTAAGAAAGTCTAAAAGATCAAAAGTCTAAAAGATCAAATGTATATTATAAAATGCAAATTATAAAAAAAAACAGGGTTTATGATTCTGATCAGACAAGGTAGAATTACATTCTACCTAGAGTTACACATAACCTATGATATGTCTTTTGTTGTTACCTGTGTTCTATTTGAGCAACCAAAGTTTCATTAATAAATAGAGGTTCAAGCAAAACACTCATTGATATATAGAACAAATGGGGAAAGAAGTAAGTTATTCACACCCTTATTCTCAAACTAAGAGAGAAACACTAAATTACATTTTTTAATGGGATGAAAAAGGACAAGGAGTTTAGAAATAAAATTCTGAGGACAGTTGATTAAATCTCCTCAATTTAAACCCTTTCCCCCTATACTTATTTTTGAGAATGAGAGAATGGTTAATCTCTTGATAAATTTAACTTGTCATATGACAGCATTTTTTTTTTTAATTTTACACTGTATTTAATATGGCCTTAAGTTTAATATATTCATTTTTGTACATATTTCAATATTTTCATATTAGTTTTAAGTTTAAAAATCACTTAAAATGTAATTCATCCAATTTTTTAAAAATAAATATTATTGTTGAAATTGTTACATATGTCCCTTTTCCCCCCATTGCCTTTTCCCAACTCCCATCGAATTTTAAGAGTAGTCTCTCAGCCACATATTTTTAAGTTAACATATTCCTATTTTCTTGAGTATTTTCACACTTCCTTTTCTTCACTTGATTCATCAGGTTTCAATGGTAAAAACACCCAATTGGGAGTGTGGGGATGGAGCTGCCAGTTCTGCCTCTGAAACTGATTGACTATGATTTGACAAAGGCATTTCATTTCTCTTGCCTTGCTTCTGTCAGACAGAATTTGAAAGAGAGAATGTATGAGAATGTGAAATTTTAGAATCTCAATATAAAAGAATTCAGTGATTTCAAAATAATTTAATTATAATTTAAAGTAAATTATTTAGACAATCTCTTAAGACTGATTACATATCAAGTGTTTGAATAAATTTTAAGAAAAAAATTATTGTATGTATGTGTGTGTGTATATATATATATATATATATATATATATATATATACATTTAGTTTCTTCATACTCTAACATTGCAACTGATCCAGAAAAGAAACTCTAAAAAGGTGTTTTGGGAATGAGAAAATTTGATTATGATTACATTTTTTCAAAATAAAAGGCAATATTTAATACAATGAATAATCAGTTGCATCGATAAAATAAATGATGTAAAATATGTATTTTTATCTAATGTAATGATTGATCTATAAAAATTTATTGGGCTTTTTATCTTACAGTTTTAATTTGTTGGAATAATAAAAATAAATCCATACATTTTTGCTTTAGGAATTACTGAAAGGAAACTTTCTACCATTTAATTGCATCTTTGAAAGGACTATAATCTCTTAATCACCATGAGCTTCTCTTTTATCTTTGTAATTGGTATTCGTGCACATTGCATTTATATTAAACTTTTCATGTCAGAAAGTAAGGCTGACTGCTGAATTATAGACTTTTCAAAAATAAAGCTTCTGCTCTTCTAATTTATGATGTATGAAGCACATTGAATATACCATCAAATATCTCCCTTTCTGGGGTTAATCTATATGTTAATGGTTTCTCTATTTTTCTTGATAACTTGGCCTTTTCACTTATTTAGAACATTATACTTACTTGAGCAGTTTAGATTGTTTAAAAAGAAAATCTGCCAGTCAGTAAAGAGGACAGCATAAGTCTTTGATGACAGGAAAATTACATTCTGAAAAACTTACTTTTAAATGCTATTAATATATTCAAATTAGGTTATAAAACTCCATTGAAAGGATGCTTTCTGTAATAAAAATACTTCTTATAAAAACTGCAAACAGATCATGACAAGGGCATAAGGGAAGAGTAGGTACTTTTATAAAACTCCAGAATAGGAATGCTATGGAGTCTGAGGTATTTTAACATTCAAAGAAGGAAACAAGCTCAGATATTTTAAGTAATAGGTTGAACTAGCTGATTGTATGGTAAACACAATTCTATATCCAGAATATAGAAGCTTCAGATTTTCCAAAATTCCCTCAAGCTGGACAAATACAAAGAGAATGTGGTCGAAATGAGGTGAAAAAGAGCTGCTGGGCCATTAGAGAGAATCCTCTCTTTCTAGAAGCTTGTAACCAAGGCACAGGTACTAAGGAAACAAGGCATGAGAAAGTGAACTGAGTCACAGAGTATTTTCAGTAATCTAGTAATAAAAGCAAGGCAGCTTTTTACCTTAGAGATAAGGAGCATAGACTCTACAATAGAAGACTTGAGTTTAATTGCTTCATTGGCCGTGATCTCTAGGTAGAACTAATCTCAGCTTTCTCTTCAAAAAAATCGTTGCTTGTCTACTGGGTGGTGTGAACCTTGGAGATACTTTTTAATGATTGCTAGGAAAGAGATAACATTTCAGCTCTTTTCTCTCACCTTAGGGCAGCAATTTTCAACCATTTTCATCTCATGGCACACATAACTAATTACTAAAACTGTGGTACACCAAATATATATATATATATATATATATATATATATATATATATATATATATATATATATATTTTTTTTTTTTTTTTTTTCCAGATCTGACAAAAATAGGTATGTTTTTTATTTATTCACACAACGGCCATTGTTGTGTTGATGGTTATTGGGCAATTTAAGGGAAAGAGACCAATGACCCTGACTAAACAGTCAGGCATTGCATATTTAAAAAAATGATTGCAGCACACTAGTCTAGTTGCCTTGGTTCCCCTTAGCACTCTGCCTCCTGTGTCCCATTCCCAATGCAACCACTGAGTGTCAGCCAATTCATCCATTCAACCAATTAATACAGGGATCCAATGTGTTTCTCTTTGGAAAATTCATCCCTTCTTGCTACAGCAGGTAGCATAATAAGTCCATTTACCCTCACTTTAACATCCACAAGGCAAACAGATTTCTGTCCATCTAAGAGAGAGAACCCTAAAGCCCTCCCAGACAGACTATACTGGTACTGCACAGGCAAGCGGATGTAGGCACTGAGATGAAGGATTCAAACAGGATGGCACTTAGATAAGGGATGGTGGAGGGCTTAACAGATGGAGAATTCTCAGCAACCACTCACCTCTCATTCTCTCTTCCTCCTTAGCCCAAAGCTCTGAGAGAAAAGATCTGTTCATACTCATCTCACCATCTGACTTTCCTGCCTCTCTCGCTGTGTCTATTCCACATTTTCATTACCTAGATATGGAACAGTTACTATTTTACCTGCCCCGAGTTGTAACATGGATAATAGCTTATAGTGACCTAGGTAATGCACTAGTATAGGACATGAGTTTACTCTTTGCACAGAGAAAAATGCTTTAAGCTGGGCTCTCAAAACCTTTAAGAACCAGTGTTTGAGATTTTTCTCTCAATAATTCTAGTAATCTTATCCTTGCATTTCAGAAATCACTATTACCTATATGTGTGCAGCTCACATTATGTTGAAATCTTTTTCCAAGAGCTAGACACTTTAGGTGGACAGGGTGAAGAGGGCAGGGAATCAAAAAAGATTAACGCAGCTTTTCAGAATCACATTCACTTTTACCTACCCATTCCCTCAATAATGAAAAATCTTGACTATGCCCATGTTATCTTATTAATAAGGTTGGAATGAATAGCCTTGTATACATCTTCTGTGTAAATGCGATCAGTTCTTTAAGGCAGTGAGCAATGGAATGGCAGGATCTGAGTGTATTCAAAATTGTTATTCCTATAGATAAATTGCCCTCTAAAATGTCTTACTAACCTACACTCCAGTAAGCTACCTCAGAATGTCATTTTCCTCATGCCTTCACCAACAGTTGGCATTAGCCAACAATAGAAACATTCCTTTTATTATGAACATCTTATCTCATTGGTATATTTTATGCTTTAACCAGTAAGAATGTTTTTGGATGCAAGCAGTAAACATTAATGCTATTCAGTTAAATAGTAGGAAATGTATCCCACAATGAGAAGTTTTGAAAACACTGTATCTCCAAGGGTGACGTGAGCAAGGCTCCAAGTCCACTGCTCTGCACTTCCTTCAGTTTGCTTTGCTCCCTGTGTTTGCTTTGTCTTCAGGCTAGATCTCAATCTGGCCATTTAATGGCTCCAGCAATTTCAGTTCTTGCTTCTAGAAACAAGTGTCCAGAGGCATGAAAGAAGTATTTCTTCCTCATGTGCTTAAGAGCAATAACAACAACAAAGAAAGATAGAAAGAAAATATTTCCCACAGGTCACTCTGTGTCCCTGACTGCTTCTCAACGAATAGTAGCAAAAATAGCCTAATGTGTAAATCAGTCACCAGAAAGAAATTAGTTTATACTATAGAGATTATAAGGTTGGTTTCGACCAAAGAGGAACCAGCTTCTTTGACTAGGAAAATAGCTGGCTCTTCTTGAAGTGTCTGGCCAGGAGGAAGCTGAGGAATATAGACTACTAATGAGAAATTCTGTTCTGGAAAAATTCCAAGGATGCTGGATGAATGCCATCTAAGCAGACACAGTTTCTGTTATCTTTTTGCAAGGAAAAAGAGAAAAGTCAACATCTCTACTAAAGATATCCCAAATGAAGAATAAAGTATATTCAAATAAAACATTATAATATTATAACAACTATATAAAGAGAACAAAATACACCCAAGGGTAACATCCATGGGATTTCCAGGGCCAAAATTCAATTTATGAAATACTAGAGTGTTTTTAACTGTAAAGTTATGCGATCACTAATATATTTTATGACAATATATATTAGTTTTAATGTTTCAAAATATGAACAAAGATAAGACTTAAAATATACCTTCTTCACAAGTCAATCACTAAATAAAATATTTCAGTAAGATAGGAAAATTAGCATTATAGGAATCAATGTCTGACCTCTGGTAAAATGACTATCTCAGTGAGGTTAATCCTGTTCTTTTTTTTTTTTTTTAAATATATTTTATTGATTTTTTACAGAGAGGAAGAGAGAGGGATAGAGAGTTAGAAACATTGATGAGAGAGAAAGATCAACCAGCTGCCTCCTGCACACCTCCTACCGGGGATTGCCCGCAACTATTACACATGCCCTTGACCGGAATCGAACCTGGGACCCTTCAGTCCGCAGGCCGACGCTCTATCCACTGAGCCAAACCGGTTTTGGCAATCCTGTTCTTTTTACCACTGAAAATGTAAATGTATTTGAAGGCTGACAAAATATTGCAGCTCATATTTTAAAAGCAGATACTATAAATAAATATTCAAGTAAACATGTAATAAACCGAATGGTGATAAGTTCTAAGGAGGGAGTGTGGAGCATGCAGAAAGGTTTAGGATGTACCTGGATAGGATATGGTTTATTATTCTACATATGGTGATTGGTTAAGGATCCCCTTAGAAGGTAACATTGAATCAGACACTCTTGGGAAGGAGACACACAGACAGTAGGGCATTTTACAATCCACATAGACAGAGAAGTATAAAAAATTAGGAAAACAATTCAGTGGCATTTTCTAGGTAAGATAGAAAAGAGACAGGGACAATGGAACAATTGTTCACTTTGCAAATGTTATTTTTACTTTTTCTTAAATTTTTTATAGTCGAGACCTAGTTGAGGAAGCATGAAATAACACATAAAAAATTTCACTACATATTGAAACTCTCAGCTACATTCATATTCTATTTCACCAAGGATATTATAAGCAAAGGAAAAATAATGACTACATCTGGATGCGTATTTTTATTAAACAAGGCTTCTTTCTATATTATGATCACCACCTCCAGCACTTCTTAGGCACATCTTCAGGCTTACTACAAATACTACCATTCTTTTTAGTGACAGGTTCTGAACAGTTCTATGAAGAGCTATGGATAAAAATGTGTCACAGCTTGTAAAACATCTCTAGGGGAAAGGCATAGTGTGTCTGTCATAATTGAGTCAGTAGAAATAGAGATTCTGCAACGGGCAGAGGTAATTATCTAAGTTCTGGTATAGTAACTCAGTTTCCTTTGAATTATTCAAAAGATTGATTCCATAAGGTAATGTACGTAACAGTTTTAAAATACAGAATATGCTTAATGAATAGTTACTATTTTGATTGTGATAACTATTATTCCATTCCATCTTCCAAATGCATGTTTGAGATTACTGTTTTGTTTCCCCACCACTTCTAAAGGCTTCAACTCTAGTGTACTTGAAGGTGCTGAATATGTACCTACTCTTGGAAATGCAGTGTGTGTGTGTGTGTGTGTGTGTGTGTGTGTGTGTGTGTCTGCTTATCCTATATAATAAAAGCCTAATATTTTAAGTGTCTGGTAGTCCAGTGACGGGTCGACTGCTCAACCCATAAAAGTGTAAAATGCTAGTGATATGCTACTGCTTCTCAACTGCTCACTATGACATGCACTGACCACCAGGGAGCAGATGCTCCAACCAGTAGGCTAGCTTGCTACTGGGGTCCAGCCGATTGGGACTGAACAAGATGGGCCAGACATGCCCTAGAGCCCTCCTGCAGTCCCTCCCCGGCTGGTCAACCTCCTGCATTACTTCCTGGCCCCAATCATGCACTGGTGGGGTCCCTCGGCCTGGCCTGTGCCCTCTCACAATCCGGACCCCCTCAGGGGATGTTACAGAGCCAGTTTCAGCCCAGTCCCACAGGCCACTCCCCTCAGGTGGGTGCCTGAAGCAGGGCTTACCCGGAGGGGCCTTACCTTTGCACGAATTCATGAACCGGGCCTCTAGTAGATCCATAAATGCTATTCTGCTCTAGCTCTTATAATAGAGTCTGAGTCCGTTCTATGGTTTACTGACAGCTTTAACGCTCAATTCTTCCCCTTCCCCTCACAGCTGAATAATAAGAAAGCATGGGTGCTCTCTCCTCTGGTGGAAAGTTCAAATCATGAAGTGTATTCCCATGCATGGAAACACTCACTGTAGCCCACATCCTAACCATAATAAAAACTCCAACTACTCTCCCTTCTCTGCTCTCTTAAGCCACCTTTTTTTTTTTTTTTTTTTACCATATTGGGAGCAGCCTTCTCTTTCCAGAAAATCTCATGGGTGTGATATCATCAGTTTTGACCTTGCAACCAAATGTTGAATGGAGATCCATCCTATTACTGCAGAGTAGCCAAAACACATCTTTTTCTGCTTCTTTCATGTCCCTGTTGCTTACAATGTTACTACTTTGTAACAGATAGCCTATATAATAAATAGCTAATTTGCTAATTAGACCAAACAGCTGGATGTCTTTCCATACGAACTTCTGGATGAAACTGGCCGTGAGAGGCTGCAAGAGCTGGCTGAAGCTGTGAGTGCTGAGCCCCTTGATGGATTTCATACATTGGCCTCTAGTTTATATATAAAAGTATATATGTAATATGTATATACATATGTACATCTATATGTAGATATACATACACACAGAGAGAGACACAAGGTAGGCTAAAGTAGGTTTATAGTTGGAGTATTGTTTTATTATTGTACATATTATTTATTAATTACTGTATTATTTATTTACATCATAACTGTAAACCTACTTTTGCCTACCCTGTATATTTAAAGACACAAACAAACACACAAGTATATCTACATTGAGGTAATGCTTCCTGTTATATAGCATTGACATTGAAGTTGTCTGTATCCATATTGATTGACACTGGGTTGCCATGAATTCTTTACCTTTACAAAGGTAATTGGGGTAAACATTTTTAATATTTCTTTTCATGAACCTAAATAATCCTATTCTGAGATATGTATGCAAATCTGGCATTGCTGCATTTTTAATTTTTTGTTCCTTTTATTCCTATGATAATAATGCAATATTGAATTATATGTGACTTATGATTTATACCCTATTTATCATACTTTGGCAAGTTTTCCCATTTTCTAATAGCGATGGTGTGGGGGAAAAGTAATACTAATTTGACTAAATATTATTATAATCTCTCAAACACTTGAGTAGCTTGTGGATTATGTAAGGTTTTTCATAGTGATGGCCATAGCTTCTTCTATTTCCTTCCAAATCTTTTTTTTTTTTTTCCCCTCCCTGATCTTAGATTTTTTGGCAAGTATTGCTTTAAACAATAGCAATGAGCTCAAGTATTCATGGGTTTTCCTGATCTTAAAGTGAATATGTCTCCAGCTTTTTCACTAAGTTTGTTTAATGAATATTTTAGGGAGGAGCCATTATTAACTTATAAATAATCTTTTGTCTTCCAAATTACTTTGTGTTTTTTTCTCACAGGTATTATGAAATTTCTCCATAAATTAATTTTTTAACATTTTAACTATAAATTCCTCTCTTGCGAGATAGGTTCTTGTGTGTCCTATTCTTAAAGTTTGACTGGCCATAAATCAAGTTTCAAAAGTCCATTGGGTTCAATAAAAATAAGTAGATATATTTTACCACTTTAAGTACAACAGGTAAACCCAGATTGCCTCAGGATATATAGTTGGATAACTCTTTTTAACTGAACCAATAATAAATTGTTCTAAAAGTAAAGATGATACTGAATTCTTTTTGTAAAGCTAAGACAAAAAATGAATGTGTAGAAAACTACATTTTGCTGATTTACCAACCCTTGAATTTATCCATGTATAAACTTTAAAAAAAATCATTTGATAAAAAACATGTTTTTGGTTTTAAAATTATATTTAACTGCAAATGCTCTTATAAATGTACATTTAAAGGGCCTAATAAGATTTCTAGTAAATGTCAATTGCAAATGTTCTTTGTAAATGTCAATTTGTGAAGTTCATAAAAATAGCTTTGAAATGTTCTTGCAAATATCCCTATGATTTAGATTTACTGATAAGGAAAATGAAAATGTTAGAATTATACCTTATTATATTTTTATCAAATCTAAAATAATTATAAGCCCTACTATAAAACAAGATCAGTGCTATATGATCTAGAGAATTTATGTGTTTGTGTGTGTACTTAGAAGTGATTTCATAATAAATAAAATTCAAAATAATATAATTTTGTACAATAAAAGTAAAATGAAACAGAAGAGAAATATGCACGTACATTTGAGAAAAAGAGCTAAGAATTGAGCCGAATGTTCAAAACTGTGAAAAAATTAAAGCACAAAATGAAATGTTGCAGTAAATGTAGATAATTTTTATGCCTTAATACTTTATTGATTCAAGAGTCTTAAAGGCTTGTTAATATACTTAGTTATTTTTATTACAATAACAAGTTATTTTGTTACTAATACTAGAGGACATAGAAAATCTCTCCCTCTCCTCTCTGTTTAAACTATATACTTATTTAATTTCTAAATGAATGAAATCAAATATTCAATACAACAGCTTCAGAGTCTTCATCATTTTTTCTTTTTCTTTGATTCTTAAATGTATTATAATAGGAGCATGACAAAAATAATGCTGTTAACAACTCCCCTTGTATTGAACTATATTATATAAGATCTTATGTAATTAATAGAGGCCTGATGCATGAAGATTCATGCAAGAATGGGCCTTCCTTCTCCTGGATGCTGGCACTGCCTTCACTAGGGCCAGAGCCACTTTTCCGCCTTCCCATGCTGCCCAGATGGCCCTGAGTGGTTGGGGAGGTGTGGAATGCCGCGTCCCATCCCGCCCATGGCCACTTGGTGCCTATGTATGCCAATTAACCTGTCATCTTTGTTGGGTTAATTTGTATATTCATTCTTGGTTGGCTGATAGGCATCACAGAGGTACAGTCAATTTGCATTTTACTCTTTTATTAGTGTAGATAATAGATGTCTTTCCTGGTGGACTTGTGTTGCTCTTGTTTTCCTCTTTGATTTATTTTTCAGATTTATAATGCATTAAGCTTTGGCCAATACAGCAACAATAGCAGTAAAAACATCAATACACCTAGTCATTGCCTTCAAACTGTGTATTTCTAGGATGGGTGACCCAACACACAAAAACAGTGATCTGAGAAAGATTTTTGACACTAAATTTTAAATAATAATGTCTATAGTATTGGAAATGTTATGATCACTAAAAACAGTAAAAATAAAATAAGAGAAACAGAATTTGTTCTACATTTTCGGCAGTGCTTTTTTCTGCTTATATATATTTCTTAATATATTTTATTGATTTTTACAGAAAGGAAGGGTTAGGAATAGAGAGCTAGGAACATCTATGAGAGAGAAACACCCATCAGCTGCCTCTTGCACACCCCCTACAGGGGATGTTCCAGAAACCAAGGTACATGCCCTTGACCGGAAGTGAACCTGGGACCCTTTAGTCTGCAGGCTGATGCTCTATCCACCAAGCCAAACCAGTTAGGGCAATATACTTTAATGCACTCATTTGATCTATAGATTTAATAATGTGATTTGAATGCTTTTAAGCAGAGCCTTTTAGACATTATAACAAAGTTAGCAAGGTCACATAATCATTTGTAAAGTTTCTAAAGTATAACAGCATTAATTGCTTTTGTGGATTTAAAAATAAAGTGATTTGTTTTGGCTCTTCAATTTTTCTACCTATATGCAGCTCAGTTATTAGTAGGTGTGGGCATATTGTCCTCTAATGAAAATTTTCAAGCCATCTTTATTACAAGTCAGTAAAACAAAGTGTTGAAATGCAGATTGCATTGATTTGCTCCAAGTTATTGCAAGGTAAGAGGAAACAGTTATCTTAGGGTAAATCAATATAATCTACATTAAAGTACATTGTCTCTTAGAGTGCCAGGAAATATTCAGTGATCTCCACCATAAAAGGGGCCATTGTGACCACCTTATGTTTTCAGTCTTTAAATTTATGTCCCTAGCACTTCAAGGTAAGCAAGAGTTGTAAACTTTTTCACAACCTAAATTTAATGTTTATTGAGTTTCCCCTCAGTGCTTTTAGTTTCTGACCAGGTAAGGAATCAAGGTCTGATTAATTTGTCATAAATAGATATTACTATTCAAACTCTAAATATATCCTCAAAGTATAAATGTCTTGACATCAACAATAGCCAAAAACTTATTTTCATAATCATTTCTTTATTATAAAATTAAGGTTTTATTACATATTAACGTCTGATGTGGTTTTACTCTGAGTCTCTCCAAGAAGTCTCTACACGTGGTGTAGGTGAACCTCAACTTTCACTTTTAATCACTCCCCATGCAATATTATTTCTATGAACAAAACTAAACTCTGCAAACAGTGTAGATAAACAACAACAACAACAGAAAGTGGGTTATTTGACATATAAATATATAGGAAGGGAATAAAATATAGGAAGTGTAGGATGTCCTTCAATATTTTATTATGATATAAGAATTTCTGCATTTTTCAATTTATCGAACCTTTCAATATTCTCAAAAATAAAGGGAAAAATGCATTTCCCATCACAGAAGATGATGTCAAGTTTCAAAAAGGGAGATATAGGAAAGCAGTGGTCTATCTGATCAAGCCCATTATTGCTTGATTGACAAGGCACTTTTGTCTGACAGTCCTGAGAACAGGGGTGAGAAGAGGAATTCTAAGCCTTCGAGAATATTTGAAACATTCCAAAAATATGATGTTATAAATCCATAAACAAAGATATTTTGTAAAACTGGTATAATTACAAATTTGGATAATTCAAAAAGTGACTCTATCCTGGATTTACTTTCAACTTATGCTATTGTAACACAAATATGCATGCAAAATTGCTTGACAATCAAATTCAGTGTTCCTGATATGTATACTTTTAAACTTGTCAGGTTTCCTCTGTTGTACTTGTTGCAGAGCTATTTATTAGCTCTCTACTTAAGAGCCATTTTCCTTTTCTGATAGTCGCATAGAACCTTCATTTTGAGAAAGAGCTGTCACAGTGCTCTGGGAAGTTGGACCCATCCCCAAGACCTGACAGTAAATTCAATCATAGCAACCACATTTCCTTTTGTAATAATTGAGTTTAAGTTAGGGACCATCATTAAATTCTGATAAGTGAAATGTTTTCTAATATCTGGTGGAAGGATTTAGGGAGAACATAGCCTATTAAAAGAGAAGTATGTTAAAGAGAAATTGCTTATCTCAATTTTGACAAAGAAGAATTTGAGGAAGCGATGCCTGATAAAGTGATCTACCTGTGACCAGATGTGCTGGGAAAAAATGTGCTGGCTATGGTGGTAGAACGATATGTCTCCAATATTAAAAACAGAAAGAAAAACAAAATTAAAATCATTCCTAGGTCTTAAGTACCCTTCCAGGCCTCATTAGGACAATCAGTTAAGGTTTTAGACGGTTTGTACACTGCTCTTTGCACTTTCTCTGCCTTTATTCCAATGTCTCTTCTGTTCCAACAGTCTCCTCATGTAAAATGACATCACTTACCTCCACGTTGAAAATCTCCTTTCACTTGTCTGGTTAACAACATCGCAGATAGATAAAACCCTCCTTTTGAAATACTTCCTCTCTTGGTTCATGTGACTGATCCTTCTCTGATTTTCCCCTTTAGATTTGCCTATTCTTTGTAAATCCCCTTTCTCCTTAACTACTCCTGTAAATGCTTTCCTACCAGACCATCTCCGTCCTCCTTTCCTCTGTCAGACTTTCTCCCTAAATGATTTCATCTATTTCTATGATTTATGTGTGATTTTTTAATGACTCTCTAGTTCTTATTCCAGACCAGAGCTCTCCACAGAGCTCATAATAAATATGCTTAACTATCTTCTTGACATCTCTACTTGCTTGTTTCATAGTCATTTAAAAAATTTTTAAACATACAAAATAAAAATCAGGACATTAGAAACTATCATTTTTTTCCTGCCATGATTTTTTACTGGCGTATTTTCTACCTGCTTACTAAAATATATAGTAGCACAAAGTTAGAAAGAACACAGTTGTGCTTATGTAATGCTCCACTTGGAATGGCTCTTTCTTTCAATGAAAGCTAGGGTGGCCATATCCCTATGGCAGGGGTATGCCCTAGAGCTCAGACAAGAAAGTTGCACATCTCTAAGTGAACATAAATACATAGGGAGAACAACAGATGTTGATACTTTGCAGAGCAATTATAGCAGTGTAGCTCATTTTACATTTAAAATTTTTGAAAATGGATATAGCATCAAGATCAGGAATTGAACCTCTGGAAATGTAGCCAGTGATTATTTCTAATTGAAATTAGACATTGACCTGATAGGATACACAGAAGCTGATTGTACTCAGCAGTTAGGGTAAATACCACCATAGAAGAAAAAAATATTTTTGTGAGCTGTGCTTCATTTCTCCCCTCTCTAATGCATGTTAGTGTGAGCACAAAAGACAACGTGTGGGTAATAAAGAAACAGGGTTGATGACTGAGGCAGAGAAAATAACCCAAACACAAGAAAATGCATATGTTAAAAATTTTACAAATCCTTTCTTCTTGAGAAATGTATGATGTATCTCAAATGTCCGTGATGAACTTCAGAGACTGTAAAGATTGCATGCTATGCTATTCCAAGTTTCAGATCTAGTCATTCTCAATTATTTTGTTGTCTACACAGTCCTGGCCTGAGGAGCTCCTTTTAGATTTTTCTAGGAACATATAAATAACATGAAAAATTGAATAAAAATGTCAATGCTCCTGGCAACAAACCTACAAATTACACTCTGAGCAAAACCTGAGTACTCGTGATTAAATTACAGAAATGGTTAATTTTCTAGTTTGCTAGCAAAGAGCTACAGTTTTTAAGTGGATAAAATTGTGTGTTTCTAGAGAGGAAAAAAAAAAGAGCAGGAAAGACAATGTATGTTATTATTTGAGAGACTTCAATGTAATTTATTTATTTATACTTTTATTTTTCATTAATGAAGTTGGCCCTAGCTATACCATATTCTAAGTTTAACTTTTCAAAAAAGACTGCCAAACTATTTCCAATTTGATTGTATCATTCCCAACAACAAGGTATTGACATTTCATTTCTTTCACATCTTTAGTAATAGTTTGGGATGGTCAGTCTTTTGAATGTTAGCCAATAGTTATGGATGGGTATTTTATTATAGTTTTAATTTGAATTTCTCTAATGAATGATGATGTTAGCATCTTTTGATGTTCTTATTGACAATTCTTACATTTCTCTTTTGAATTGTCTATTAAACATTTATTCTATTTTTCATATTGAGTTGATTCCATTATTGACGTGTAAGAATGCTCAATGCAATTTGTCAGATATGTATGCAGTGAATATTTTCTCCCAGAACCTATGACTTTTTCATTTTCCTGTTGGTGCCCTGTAAAAAGTAAAAGTATTTAATTTTGATAAATTCAATTTATCAAAATTTTCTTTTCTATTTTGTGCTTTTGTTTTTGATTTGAGAAAACATTTGCCCACTTCAAGGACACAAAGTGTTTTGCTTCTTTTCTTCTAGAAGTTTCATTTTTTTGGATTTTATATTTTTAAAATAATCTCACATTATAAATGGTTGTCTTCTTTCATTAATGCAAACATTAAGATAAAGAATCATCTATTATTTTTTAAAGTTTTATCTATTAAATATTTTTTCACAGGTAATAATGATGATGAAAATTATCTTAATAACCACAGAGGCCGAGACCGGTTTGGCTCAATGGATAGAGCGTCGGTTTGGGGACTGAAGGGTCCCAGGTTTGATTCCGGTCAAGGGAATATACCTTGGTTGGGGGCATATCTCCAGTAGGGGGTGTGCAAGAGGCAGCTGATCAATGACTCTCATCGATGTTTCTAACTCTCTATCTCTCTCCCTTCTTCTCTGTACAAAATCAATAAAATATATTTAAAAAAATAACCACAGAGAATTTACCATAGTCTTAAATCCTTCTAAGTGAATTATCATATTTAATGCTAAGAAAAATTGTATAAGATACATTCTAACAGTCCTTTTTATGTAAAACAACTGAAATAGAAAGAGTTTATGTTTAGAGTTACTTTTCTAGTAAGTGGTGCATTTGAGATCTTGCCAAATCAGCAAACCCCATTTCATTGAACATGTTATCTCTAAAATGCAAAATTATTTGACATTTTTCCCCCACTGCTTTAATAGGAAAAGCACACTTTTAACTTTTGACGGTTGACTTGAGACACTCCACCTGATATGGATAATTTAAAGTTTTAAAAATTCACATGAGAAAGTAGTTTCCCTTAAGATTATTATTTATTCTACACATCTATGTTCTGTGATATTTTTATTTGCAGAGATGTATGAAGACACAATGTACAGTCAGGGACTCATCATTTCCATATCAAATGGTTGTTATGGAATGGTGCTGTGTTAAGGTGTAAAGATACCCATTCAAGTGAACTATTTTAAGAAAAGTTGTTGTGTGCTTTTTTTGGTAAATTCCCCAAAGATATATTTCATGTGTTTAAAGCAGTACACTTGTCTTTGTCTTTGTAGGACAAATGCCACATATGTAAATGTAAATCCACACCATCAGCAGAATTATATATACTCAGTCATTACTCATTCAGTTCCTCTAATTCACATGACAGTTGATACTGGTTGTGAGATTTTCCACTCATTTATGTGAATTTTCATTTACTTTTCCATTATATGTAGACATATTTCTATACATTGAAGATGAAGATGGATGGAACTAAAGTAAGTGGCTAAGATATATGTCAAATAGATCTGAAATGATTTCTTTACTGACATTTTAGAGTAAAAAATAATCTTTAAAACTTTTCTGGAAATTTAGGGAAAGTGCTATAAATATTTGGACAGCATTAACTCTGAAAAAAATAAATTAACTGAATAAACTCATTAAGAATTAATTTGAATATTTGTAATAAAATAAGTTGAAATCCTTATATCAGTAGATTATATTGATTAAAATTGAGGGCTCTGTATTCAGCTATTTCATTTTGTAATTGTAATTTAGGGCAAGTCACCCAGTCTATTGTTCTCAGTGCCTATTCTGTAAAACAGATATAGTAATGACATGTAACTCCTTGCATTACTGTGATATTAAATAATTTACAAATGAAGCACTCAAAACAGTGTCTGACACATATTAAGGGATAATAAAATGTTAGCTGCTAATTATTATTATAGACTAGAGGTCTGGTGCATGAAATTTGTGCACAAGGGGAGGGGTATCTCTCAGCCCAGCCTGCACCCTCTCCAATCTGGGATACAGTGATCAGGGATAAATGGGCAGTCACTCATCCTTCTCACAATCTAGGACTGCTGGCTCCCAACTGCTTGCCTGCCTGCCTTCCTGATTGCCCTAACTGCTTCTGCCTGCCAAACCTGATCACCCCCTTACCACTCTCCTGCCAACCTGATTGATTCCTAACTGCTCCCATTCCAATCTGTTTGCCCCTAACTGCCCTTCCCTGCAACCCTGGTTGCCCCCAACTTCCCTCCTCTCCTGATTTAGTCACCTCTAACTGCCATCCCCTGTAGGCTTGATTGCTTCCAACTGCCCTCCCTTGTAGTCCTGGTCCCTCCCAACTGCCCTCTCCTGCTGGCCATCATGTGGTGGCCATCTTGTGTCCACATGGGGGCAGCCATCTTTGACCATAAGGAGCAGCCATCTTGTGTGTTGGAGTGACAGTCAATTTACATATTACTCCTTTATTAGATATGATAGAGGTCTGGTGCATGGATGGTACCAGCTGGTTTGCCCTGAAGGGTGTCCCGGATCAGGGTGAGGATTCCCTTTGGGTGGGAGGCAGTCTGGGCGAAGGGCTTGTGGTGGTTTGTAGGTTGGCCACACCCCCTGCCGACCCAAGTGGAGGTTCTGATATCTGGGATTTATTTATTTTCTATAATTGAAACTTTGTAGCCTTGAGCAGAGGCCAGAGCTGGCCAGGAAGCTTGGCTTCCTCCATCACGGGGGGAAACCCAAGCCTCCTGCTCTCTTCAGCTCTGTGGCTGTTGCCATTTTTGTTGTGATTTATTTATCTTCTATAATTGAAACCTTGTAATGTTGAGTGGAGGCAAGGGTCAGCCAGAGCATGGTAAACCCAAGCCTCCTGCTTGCTCCATGGTCACAGCCATCTTGGTTGGGTTAATTTGCATACTCACTTCTGATTGGCTTGTGGGCATGGCTTGTGGGCGTAGCGGAGGTATGGTCAATTCTCATGTTTCTCTGTTATTAGTGCAGATTTCATGTCTTTGGAAAAGAATTGAAAGGCCTATTTCTTTTTTTAAATATATTTCTATTAATTTCAGAGAGGGAGGATAAGGGATAGATAGAAACACCCAATGGCTGCCTCCTGCATGCTCACCACTGGTCCTCAAGCCAGTAACCTGAGTATGTGCCCTGACCAGGAATTAAACCATAGGTTGACACTCCTGGTTCATAGGTTGACACAACCACTGAGTCACACTGGCTAGGTGGCCCATGTCATTTTTAATTAATACTTATTATCATCGCACCAAATTCATATAATTACATTCAATTACCTTTTAAAATGCATTATTTTGCAAGTCTCAGTATATTAAAAACAACAACAACAAAAAAAACCACAAACAAAAAACATTTGGAGACTTTATATCCCCTGAACTTTGTGGCCATAGTCAATGATTTTTGTCCATTCATTCTCTCTCTCTCTTTCCCCCCATCCTCTTACCCCTCCTCCCTCATATATCATCACCCATCTCTTATTATGTGTATACTAGTGGCCTGATGTATGATTCATGCACATTGAAAGGAAATTAATTAGAAGAAATATTTTAATATTGCTTTTCACCCTTTCTCTATAACAGAAGTGTTAGAGATGTAAGAAAATTAGTAAAATATATATGAAAACAATATATAACTTGATGAATAAATAAACAATAACAACATGATATAACAATAGCAAAGATATGATATAAAAACAAAAACATGATATAAAAACATTGATACAATGACTGATAAATTGATTAAACTCTTCTCATATCTCCCTGTAGGCCACATTAAGAGTGAAAACACTTTCAGAGTGCTTGACTAATTTCCCTTGTGATGAAGTATTTACAACTTTAATTTTAATGTCACACACTCTAAATTTAAGAGAAAGCAACATATACCACAACAGACCATGTCCAAAAATGAGAGTCAGGTAAGAATATTACTAATCTATGTAGAGTTTTTACTGTGGTTTATTAATAGTCATCGCAAATGTTGGCCCCACAAGAAACTGTCTTTGAATTAGTTTAAATGGGAGGTTAGTGTTAGGTGGGGACAAATAAATTCTTGGAATCATAACAACCTCTCCTTCTGCAGATCTTGTTAATACTTCTGCTTCGATTATGTTAGGTCACAATCTTTGGGTAAATCTAGTACCATTAAAAAGACCCCATTTACTATTAAGATTTCTCAGTAGCATGATGATTGGACCTACATTCAATTTTAATTTATGTCATGACATTCCCAAATTAAGAATTTCAATGGACTTGACTTAAATTGAAAATATTTTTTATTTTTTTTAACTTACATAAAAATGGTTGTTCTTCTCACAGAATTTTGTAACCTGTACTGTTTCTTGGCATGGAAACGGGCCTGTAGACTATCAGGTGCCAGTTTCATTACTGTAGAGCATTATCTGATGGGCCCACTGTTTATTTTAAGAGAAACATGGATATTATGTCTGAAAAAATTCATTGTTAATTTTAATGGTTCTGAAATGTCTATAAATAAAAAAAAATTAAAGTTAAAAAAAAAGAAATTTGGCATCATCCATTGAATCGATGGAATCATCACTCAAATAGGTGTGAAAATCTCCATCAAGTATATCCAAAATATCTTCATTTAATTTATGAACATGTTCATTTTTGGACAAAGATTCTCATGTTTAGTTATATTTACTATTTCGAAAGGTAGCTTCAAGGATAGATCTGTTATAAATCATTTCATATTTAGTTCAGAATGTCAACAAAAACAACCAAATTCATTATCAACAAAGACAGGTCAAAATAAACACGTGCTTTTGGCACCAGTGAGAGCTTTATATGTATCATTCATGCATGAGTCAATGTTTGTTTATTTATTTATTTATTTATTTATTTATTTATTTATTTTATTAAAAGCTGAGGTGAATAGGAATCTTAAGCTTTTTCTTTTTAAAAAATATATTTTATTGATTTTTTTACAGAGAGGAAGAGAGAGGGATAGAGAGAAACATTGATGAGAGAATCATTGTTCAGCTGCCTCTTGAACACCCCCCCACTGGGGATGTTCCCACAACCAAGGTACATGCCTTTGACCAGAATTGAACCCAGGACCTTTCAGTCCGCAGGCCAACGCTCTACCCACTGATCCAAACCGGTTTCAGAAAGTCAATGTTTATTTTTAAACTAGAGGCCTGGTGCATGAAATTTGTGCATGGGGAGGGGGTCCCCTCAGCCCAACCTGTACCCTCTCCAATCCGGGACCCCTTGGGGGATGTCCAACTGCTGGTTTAGGCCCACCAGCCTGGTTGCCCTTTACTGACTCCTGCCAGCCTACTTACCCCCAACTACCCCACTCCTACCAGCCTGGTTGCCCCTCACTGACCCCCTCTGCCAGCCTGGTCACCCCTCACTACTCTCCCCATCCCAACCTGGTCACTCCCAACAGCCCCTCCCCTGTAGTCACCCCACACAGCCTGATCACCCCATGTGGCCTGCTGCTCAGTTGTTTGGTCACCCCTCACTAACCCCCCCGCCAGCCTAGTCGTTCCATGCAGCCTGTTTGGTCATCCATTTGGTTGCGATGGTCTCTTAGGCTTTTGTTATTATAGATTGCTAATGCTCATCATATGTACCAGCTGGGTGGTTGGACAGTTGGATGGATGGATGGGATGGTCAGTCAGCTTTTATATATAGAGAGATATTATCACTGCCTTCCAAGCCAATGTTCCTCAAAATATAGTCCTGAAACCACTGCATCAAAAGCATCTTTGGTGCCTATTAAAATAAAGATTCCTGCGTCTCACTCACAGTGATGTTAATGAGTTGGGCTTTGGAAAGTCTGAGAATTTCTGCATTTTTAAATTTGCTCCATGCATCTCGTGCAAACACAGTTTAAAATTCCAAGTTTTGAAAAACTGATCTATTCATCATTTTGGAAAAGCTCATTTCACTTCAATTGATAAGGCCCTCTTTATGAACAAATAGCTCTTTCAATAATTATGCTGATACCTGATCCCTGGTGTATGCATATAAAACAATTAAGATCTTTACACATTCTTTGCTGTTTAGTTTAGCTCATGTGTCATCCACTCTTACTATGTATAACCTGGCATCTAGGAGCTGCTGTCTGGGTAAGTGAATGAACAATTAATTAGGTTGATGTATATTTCAAAATAATGGTATCCTGGCATTAATTTACAAATTAGCATTTGAGATGGGTTTAGAGCTAACTAGTACAAAGCAATTATATCCTTGTTTAGATATAAGAATTTCTCTGTCAAAGGAACAAATATTTTGTATAATGGAAACCAACATTTTAAAATGAGCAACATAATGATTTTGAGATTGTGCATGCAATTCAAGAAAGCATAAAAATAAACATTAAAATAGCTTTTAATCTCTGTATATAATTATATATAATGACCCATGACTACAAAAATGTGGCCCTGCAGGAAATAAGATTCAGAATGAATTAGCAATAAAGTATCAATAATCAAGTTTTTAAAATTTAGTCTAAATAGTTATCATTTTGGTCAACAATGTCACTTTGATAAAATGTTGCTTACTCTTGCTGGGTTCTCTATTGTGACTATATATAGTGACTATATTTTGACTATATATAGCTGATGTTAATGATACTGAATAGAGTGATTGAATTTTGTATAATTTATTTACAAGTCTGATAATAGATTTGGCTAATGGATGGACAAAAATAAAGAGAAAACTATCATTCTTTTCATTAACATAATTTTTACTAGAAACCAGTATATGTACCACTTATGTTATTAAATTAAAATTAATTAAGTAGTATTTACAGAGAACAGGTATCACTTGCTTAGAATATTTAAGAATAATGAGATTATATTTGGTTATCTGATAAGGACAAAGTAATGGTTTTAGAATTTCAATAAGATTTACAAGTCTATGACATTTAGGTTCCAATTCATCAAGTATAAGTTTATTGATGCCTTTTCTATGCTCTGAACCACTCCTGTCCCACTCTGAGTGACCTTCAAGAAAAAGTTTCAAAATTGGTCTAATTCTCACTGGCTAAGCAACACCTCAAGTCCTTATCAAAATGCATATTCCTGGACCCATACATACAGAAATTGTCATAAAATTGTTCTTAGGATTTTACAACAATGGACTTCTGGGGTTCTTGAATATATAAAAATCTGAGAATCACTGGACTGGAAAATAAATTAGATTTTAGTTTTGCTTATTATTTTATGCTTAATTAAAATATTGCATAATTGATGATAAACAGTGCCTCCTGTGCTTTTATCCTCTGAAGTCTGAATAATTTTAAAAATAATTGAACCATAAACAAATTTCAGAAGTTGCACCTTATCCCAGGCAAACAGCTATGCCATACTACTAGCGGAGCATATATTTCCTAAATTACTTGCAAGCTACTAAAAGAGATAACTTTTCTGCAGGATACAGACACAATTTTCTTTCCTACTTTTTGTATTTGTGGTATCAGAAACTTTGTGAGACTTCTTTCTTCTTAAGGGTATTAATCTTATTTTTTTCTACTTATTTAAAAAAAAGCTGAAAAATAACTCAACAAAATTTAATTGTTTTAAGCCTTTGAATCCACTAAAAAGCAGTCTTGGTATGTATCTGTGACTAATTTCTATAAGAAAAATCTCTTAGAGGAGGCCTAATTCTAATCTATTTCTAGCAACATTTAATGAAAGAAATAAGCTTGAAAGTATTTGAAATGCCTTTAAAAATAATTTTCATATTTGCAGAGTTAATGTACTTGTATTATTTTTTGAAGCGTTTAAAAGGAAGCAACTTATTATCTGTCACATAATAACCAACCACACAATTAAACCAATTATTGCATACATATTCATTGTATGTGTTCCTTGCCTGTCTCAGCAAAGTATTGTACTAAGAATAATAGATAATATTAATCCTAGGAAAATGGGGAACACCAAGTTAGAATTAGTCACAGTTTCTGCTCCTTGGAGTTTGAAGTTAGATATGGACATAAGATGTATAACTCAATGCATAACTTTGAGTCCTTTTTTATGGGGTAAGTACATGGGATGGTCCACTTGTTTTAAAGGGAAAGGATGAAGAAGTGGCTAAGTAATAGGTAGCCACACAAATAGTGGATAAAGGTGTTCAGATTCAAAGAGACTTACTGTGATTTGAGCTCAGAACTTTAGAGTCACAGCCCTAGAAGAAATGAAGAAAGCCTTAGAACAAACACCTTCATTCTAAGAAGAGGAAGTAAAATTCCAGTGCCAAGGGCACAGTGAGCTTAATCACTCTGTTTGTCAAAAGGCAATGAAAAAATGAAATAGCTTGCACAAAGTACACCATGTTAAAGATAAAATGACAATGAAAGTGATCATATTTTTACATGAATAAATCAGAAGATAAATGTCTAATATCACTGCAAATATGCAGTTAATTTCAACCAAAGCTGAATTATATAAACTTTGACATCTAACTGTGTAAATACACACTCATTATTTTATTATTACAAAATGGGTTTATAATGAACAGCTTAAAAAAAACTATATCCTGTTATATTTCTATTTTAGAAAAATATAATAAAAAAATTCTGAAGATAATTAAAACAGTATTGCCCTGAAGTCACTGTAAGGATTCAGAAACTATAGTAAGTGATTTCTCAGATGTAACAACAACAACAACAAAAAAATCTAAAGAATATGCAAAATAACTTAGTCACTGAACTTTATTAAAAGCAACAAACTTAAGAAAAATAATATGTTTAGTATTAAAGATGATAATATTCAATATAAAAAGGGACAACTGTCTATGCCAAACTACTTTAATGTTTCCTGGGCATAGTTGTGGATCCGGATCTCAGCTTACTTAATAAACATATTAATAGTATTTTCCATATTTGATTTTGAATGTCAATACCAGCATGATCCAATTTACACACAACATACATACATACACACACACACACACACACACACACACAGCAATAAAATGAGAAAAAAATGGTTCAGATACAAATGATCTGTTTTTGTCTTAGTTTATAATTATGTTTATAGATAAGCACTTTGTTTTACCTTTACTTGTATAAGTTATTCACTTATTTGTATTAGGAGTCTCAAAACCCTAATATTTCTCTATAAATTTTTGGGCTTTTAGTAAAAGTAAAAATCTGCTATATAATTTAGAAAAAAATACCTCCTTTAAACAAAACATGTTTTCATATATAACAGTGTTTAAAGAATTGGGAACAGCCTATTTTCTCAAGAAGTGCAACTGTCTACTCATTACGTGGCTTGCTTTAGTCATCTTTTTTTATGCATGAATAAAAGAAACATTCATTTCTTAAGGTTCAAACTGTCAAAGTTGCAGTTTAGAATACACTTCTCCAGGGTAAACCATTTGCTATTCTGAATTTTAAAAAGGAGCTCTGCTCTATAATATTTTAGGATAAATTGTTGGAGTAAAACAATTTTATTAGCCATATAAAATATATTTAACATTTTTAACTTCTTTCAAACAATCACTAAAGATTTTCTTGATATTATAGAGTCAAAATATAAACAATAATTCATATAATTATAGACTGACCTAGGTTCACTCATGTTGGTTCTAGATGGCAAGATTGTGAAATGATATACTTTCTGAAACTTTTATTTTATTTTTATCAATTTGAGTTTTTCTGTCTCTTCATCATCAATAGGATGTTTCATAAATTCTAATTTAAAGTATCTAATTTAAAGCATCTAAATTATGGGTTTGGAAGCCATATAAAAACAACAAAATATTTTATTAAAATATTTGAATAAAAGAATGAATCAGGTTGAGGAAGATCCTACAGTATTTTTTTTTGTTGTTGTTAGAAAAAGCTGCCTACATTATGTCAATTTTACCCTGAATTATCTCTGATATTGGGTTCTCCATCATCTTTTAAGTGGATTACTAAAACTGCCTCTAAGGTCTCCATAGCTCTGGATTTCATTCCATTTTCCATGCTAAAGGTCAAAGTAAAAATCTGAGAGATTACTCCCCTAATTGGATGACTTACAAATCCAGTGATAGCCTCTTACTTCTATTTTCCTCTCTCTTACCCTTTTCCTCTTTTACTATGGATCCCACTCCTATATTCTATAACCATAAGATTCTGAAGTATTATCTCCTCTCTAGTGTTCAGTTCTTTGAAGATACTGTTCTCCCAGCCTGAGTTATTCGTCTCTTCATTTTTGTTCTCATCATCAATGAAATGAATAAAATGGATGTCTGAGCTGAGCTATATAACTCCCAAAATGTGGTTGACATACTCACCATATGTTTGCTCTTGAATTCTAAAATATAAAAAAGTGTGGAAAATTTAAAGAAAAATATTTTTATGTATTAAATTATATATATATATATATATATATATATATATATATATATTGTATATATTTACTTTTAGCAACTCAGCTCAAAAAATGCTTGTTGAGAATTATT
Organism: Pipistrellus kuhlii; assembly: GCF_014108245.1. Classification (NCBI taxonomy): domain Eukaryota; kingdom Metazoa; phylum Chordata; class Mammalia; order Chiroptera; family Vespertilionidae; genus Pipistrellus; species Pipistrellus kuhlii. The sequence continues at coordinate 40,421,503 of NW_023425584.1, forward strand.
TTCAGGATTTTTTTTTTACCATTGATTAATATTTAATATTTATTAAGACTCCTATTTCAACTTTAGGAAATATGAAATGGCATAACTATTTAAAGAAATGGTTGAATCTCAATGAAAAAAAAATCTAATTAATGTTGTATTGTCATGCAGGTTTCATGCCAGCCATCTCATCTAATATATGAGCTATATTCGAGTATGGACCATGTGTCATCAATATCATTCCAAACTCATTGAACATTCAAGGCAGAAATCATTCTATCAGTCTTATAGTCCAGAAGGCTGACTCTCACCAAGGCTAATTAATTTACCCAATGTCATAAAGTGAGTTTTGACCATAGTTTGCAAAACCAGTATTTTGAACTCCAAAATATTGTACCATTCTACCTCCATGTGATCAATCTAAACTCTTCTCAAAGCATAAATATTACACTAGTATATCAAGCAAATTTATTTGTGTCTCAAAAACATAAATAGAAAAATTGGCTAACGAGAGATGTCTTATTTCTAATTTATGACTCCATAGAGCTATTCTTTATAGGGATAGAATCTTATACTTTTCTAACTAATAAAATGGCCATATCAATAGAAGGTCTCAGAAATAAGATCCATAGGATTAGTTAAGGGAAATTTTTCTTCCTATACATTTTCCAATCTTCACAGGTATAAAGAATAATTATGACATGACACAGGCCATACTTGGTGATAAAAGAATCACTACACCTGTACTCCTAGAGAAACCTTAAGAAACTAAGACAAATTGAAACTAATCTAGATGAAAATGATGTCCAGGAAAAATGTCTTAGCAACTGCCACCTACTGTATTAGCCATGGTACTCTTAATCCAATTATGTTGTCTTGCTGTGATCCGAAGCATTAATCTTTTACAGTAAGATAATACTTTATTAATCTCTTATTGTATAAAAAGGCAACACTAACTTCCCTCTGGGGGAAAGTCCTATATATTTCCTAAATATTTGATGGCATAGAATGTATAGAAACTTTAATGCCTTGAGTAATTCCTGAATGTTCTATTAATAAAAGGATGATAAGCAAATCAACAGAACAGTGAAACGACTGGTTGCTATGATGCACGTTGACCACTAGAGGGCAGATGCTTAATGCAGAAGCTGCACCCCTGGTGGTCATTGCGCTCCCACAGGGAGAGCACTGCTCAGCCAGAGGGCCTGAGCCAGGCTCATAGCTGGTGAGCACAGTGGCAGTGGTGTGATTCTGCAGCAGCACTAAGAATCTCCGACTGTGAGATGTCTGACAGGAAGCTGGCCTAAGCCATCAGTTGGCCAGCTCCCAAGAGCTCCCGGGCTTTGAGAAGTGCAGGCCAGGCTGAGGGACACCCTGAATGTACGAATTTTGTGCACTCGGCCTCTAGTTAAGAGGTAAAAATAGAAATTGGTATTTTATGTGTTACAATTGCAGCCTATGTTGCCTTTTTAAAGGGAATTTTAATTTGTTGTTTCTTTCCCCCTCTTTTTTCTTTTTCTTTACTCTTTTATTTGCTTTTTATTTAAAATCACACAGAGTCAAGTTATTTTAAAGTTAGCATGTAATTACAATTGATTAGTTACTGGAGTTGGTCATAATAATCTACTTTTCATATATTTATCCTAATAGGCTTTGTGATTATAGTTGGTAATCCCTTTGCTCCGACATCACATTTTCCTCATTACATTAGGAAAAATGATATATTTTTAATTGGCCAGTTTGAATTTTTACTTTATTTTTTATTATCTATTCTTTCCCAGTACCACACATTGTTTTCTTAGAATAAATTGTTAAAAATGAGTTAAAACATATAATGGATACACAAATAACAATGTAAAGGCACAAAGGGTTGTTTAGGGGAAAATAATATCACATACAATTTAGTCTTGTTATTTTCTATATTCTGAAGGATTACAAGCATTAAATTTGCATTTGTGGAGGGAAGAAAGAATAGCAGCATATCTGAAAACCAGACACGGAAATGAAGCAAATATATGCTTTTGATCTAAATTACAGACATAAATTTACCAATGGCATGATAATGTTGGATGTTTTTAAACTGAACCATATAACTTGAAATGCAGGTTCAATGTTTTTCAGCTTGATGAGGCCAGCCAATGTAAAGCAGAAATGAAATTAACTTAAGTACATAATATCCATAATAGTATTTGCCCCATTAACTCTTGCAGATGTGGGCTAATATTTTATTTGCATACATCCTCAGGGCTGTCCTGTTGTTTGGTTGGATTTATCACAAGTCTGCAGACATGGCTTGCTGCTAGAAATGGACATGAACAATTAAATTTTCAGTCTGAAATGCAATGAAAGATTCCACTCCAGCGGCATTTGCTAAGCCTGTTGGTAGCTGTACTGATAAAGCAAAAAGACGTTCAAGAATGAGAAATCTAAAGTGGAGATGCAAATCTCGTGAGCACTTGCTATATTGTTATCTTAGAATATGCTGATCTTGACAGACCTCAAACTAGCTTTCCCAGAAAAACTGAAAAGGAAAGAGAAAGCTGTTATGGTTCTTCCTTTCTAAACTATACCACATCCATCTTTCATTTATCTTCTTCATTACACTGGAAACCAATTTAATTAATGTATATTTAAAGCGGTTTTTGTTTCATTAATAGTTAAATGCATAAACTTGAAAAATGCCCTTCCTTTATATTTTTAGTTGCTTCTCTTTACACACTCAGTTGCAATATATGTCAGGCATTTATGCCTAAATGGTGTCAGATTATGCTTAATCAATCTTGTCAAATTAATTGGTTGAATAAATGTCAAGTTCTATTTTTAAACAAAGCAGGAATATTTTTGTTTGTGATATTTAAAACAATTGATTGTTTTTAATTTACATGTTCTAAGGATGCTTGCCTGTTAACTGGTATTTATCAAGATTTATACATACAAACACTCAAAGTAGTGCAGATAATTTTTTTCTTTTTGCCATTTTAATCATCTGCAGTCCAATAGAATTTTTTTTTCTAGTAGCTGTGCATAGTTGCTTTATTATAATATGACAAGACAGATTTCTTCTTAGTGAATTTTCATGAGGCAATAACTTCACTGGGTAAAATGTGAATATTTTTATGACTAAGAGAGACATTTGGAAAAAATAAAGTATCTGTTTTATAATTATGTTTATGTTTTTAAATGTAGCTTTTTGATTTAAAATGTATAGCAGAGCAGCAGCAGCCAAGCCCAAAGCAGCCAGGCTGGAAGCGGTCAGGCCGGGAGTGGCTGGGCCGGGAGCAGCCGGGTAGGAAGCAGCCAGGCCCAAAGCAGCAGCATCCAGGTCCGGAGCAGCAGCGGCCAGACCCGGAGCAGCTGATTGTGGAGTGGACCAGAGCAACAGAGGCCAGGCCCGAAGCAGCAGGGCCTGGAACAGCTCGCTCGCTCCTCACCTGCCCGTGCCCCAGGACTGCTACTCAGACATGGCTGGAAACTTTTGGGGGAACTTGAGGGTCGGCTGAGTCAAATGAGGAAGGCTTAGATCTGGATGTGTTGAGTTAGTATAGCGCTGGGGTGTTGATCTGAGTGCCTTGTGTGGGGTCTGGATGAGGTTGGTTGATCTATTTGGAAGTGTCTTTTGTGTGAAGTGTATCTTTGGGCATGTGGAGGTATTATTGATATGAGAAAATGCTAAGTAATTGATTTGCTACCTGAAAAATTTAAAGTTCTGAAAGTTTAAGGTCTCTTGCCAAAAAGAGGTTTTAAAGCTAACACCTTAATTTCAATGGAGAAAGGGGAGGACAAGCCCTTCCCACCCAGAACAGTAATCCAATTCCAGCCAGCAGCTATCTTTAAACAATGTGTTCATTTACATTTGAATGGCTATGCCTTTTGATAGCCTAAGGGCAAGTTTACATGTAAACAAGTTTGCTTCTCAGTTCCCAGGGCAGAAAAAACAAGGTTTAAAATTATTAGATTTTAAAATTTATTCTTAAAAATATAAAAGTCTATTAATTAAAAAAAAACAAAACAAGGAAATTAAAAAACCTGATGAACAATATTAACTGTTGATTATAATAGAATCAGAAATACGGAGGGGAGTGGACTTACAATTCTCGAGGGGGGAGGGAATGGTGGATGTGGGAGGAGATGGTGCACCTATGGATGAGGACAATGGGGGGTGGGGAAAAGGCAGAGGGTGGGGTGGGAACCTGGTGGAGGGAGAAAGAAATGAGGAACCTTTGTAATAATATGAACAATAAAGATTGATAAAAAGAAAAGAAAAAAGTTATTGCAGCCAAAACTGGTTTGGCTCAGTGGATAGAGTGTCTGCCTGTGGACTGAAAGGTCCCAGGTTTAATTCCAGTCAAGGGCATGTCCTTGGTTGCGGGCACATCCCACGGAGGGGGTGTGCAGGAGGCAGCTGGTTGATGTCTCTCTCTCATTGATGTTTCTAGTTCTCTATCTCTCTCCCTTCCTCTCTGTTAAAAAAATCAATAAAAATATAGATATTAAAAAAGAAAAAAAATGTATAGCAAGAATTTTATTAAGTGAATTTGGTCTTTTGCTTTCTTTCCTTTTTTTTTTTTTTGGATTTAGCTCCTCTTTTCAGTGATAGAAAAATGTAGTGCAGGTAAGAGAACTAAAAAGTGTCAAATCCAGGTATTTTCTCCAATATTTATAAAAACTTAGATACTATGCCTTACACCCTCTTTGTTGAGTGCAATAAGCACAAATTTATTGTGTTTATTTGTAAACTGATATCAAACATATTTCCAAAATTATGGACAAATATTTCTAAATCAGTAGGTGCTTCCTTCATAATTTTAGTATTTTGTTTTTAAGGTTTGTGGTCTATTTTTTAAAACTCAACTTGAGTTTATTCTTTCATGGATCTTTGCACTCCTTTTGGAAAGCAGCAAAGCAAATGTAAAACAACTGGTTCAACAAATGCCATTTAGTTTTATGCTACACATCAGGTAATGTGTAATGTACTTAAAGATAAAATAAAGTACTAAATTCACCAAGTAAAACATTGATCTTATGCTTCATATCCGTGCTCTAAATTGTGTGTGTTATGTGCTGTTGAGTAGTCTCTGACTCTAAATTAGTTTTGTTTTCTTGAGACTGGATACCTATACGACTATCTGAGTATGCAATGCTTATAGTTTCTCTTATGTTGTCAGTGTTTGCCATTGCTTTGAAACACGTGACTCTGAGAGATGGAAGGTAAATGTTCTTTTCATGGAAAATCCGCTGTCTTAGCATTCTTAACTTCAATTAAATCTGCCTGTTTAGTAGAGAATTACAACTAGTTTCAGCTTTCAAAACAGTTCCTAATGGGTCCAAATACTTGTTACATTGGGTAACCACAATTTCTATGAAAATTCCATCACATTGTTCTGAAAGTGGGGAAAACACACACACACACCAAAAAAAAAAAAAAAAAGAAAGGTTACTTAATATTGAGATGATAGTCAGAAGATGTAGATAACTCAAAAAAATAAATAAATCAGAAGCTTATAAAGAAATGCATATAATTTATACAGCAGTTTATAAAATATACTGGTATATTTAAATATGAACCATAGAACTTATACCCCCCAAAAATATTGAACAAATAGCCATTTAAAAAAATAATTTTGTTATCTTATTAACCCCCTGATAACTCATATTCAAGTGGCTTTTTATTTTATCTATCTATCATTTGTTTGTTTGTTTTTTTACAGAGGAGGATGGGGAGAGAGAGAAAGAGAAACCTTTATGTGAGAAGCAAACATCTGTTGGTTGCCTCCTGTATGCACCTCAACCTGGGACCAAACAATACAACCTGCAACCTTTGCATTGACAGGGTGATGCTCTAATCAACTGAGCAACCTGGCCAGGGCATCACAATGGCATTTTTTAATATAACTTCTTTTCAAATATAGTTACTTGTCAGTAAATACGATTCAAAGACAGCATGGAAAGAAATAAAATTGTGTGCCTCAATAGAATCACACAAAGGAAGCTAGAGAATCAATATATAGTTTGGACAAAAAATGTTTATAATAATAAACACTTGTGTATATGTACCGTTTTATCTAAGCTACTTCTCTTTTGCTATTTAAAATTCACCTCAAAATTTATATCATAAAGTGTTTGCTCTAAAATGAATTCCAATAATTTCTTTCTGTTGTTTTCTTAGCACATATGCTATGCCATCCTCTACAAATGGGAAGAAAATGAAATGGAAATTGTGTTGTGTGGCTTTAATTTTAGAATAGCCTCAGAAAATGAATTCCCCAAAAAAGGTAAGGATATTATAGGCCAAAACAAACAAACAAACAAAACATATACCACAAATAAATAAATAAATGAATGAATAAATAAATAAATCAAAAAGCATTTTTTGGGTCCCTATTATATGCCAAGTCTTACAGATTTTATTTTCCTACAACAGGTATTACCACTGGCTTTCAAAATAAGAAACTGAAGCTCAGAGCTTTCAAGTAATCATCCAAACTCACCACTTCAAAAACTTTAGCTAGAATTTAAAAATTAAGCCAGCAGAGCAGTAAAGCCTGTGCCCACCTTGCTTTACCACCACTGTTTCCCAAAGAAAACACTTATTTTATGCTTCAGTCACCCTGGCAAAGTAATTCTATGGAGAGATGGACCTTGCTCTTTTCCATTGTGCACTGTCATAAATTCCAGGTGTTCATGATATAGTATATATTCAATAAATATTTATTGAATATTTATTTTTGAGAAATATTTTAGCCAAAATTAAATAGCCATCACCAGTACGTAAAGATTGTATGGGAGTTACGATTTGTTTCTCTGAAATTATATATGTTATACTTTATCAGAAAAATTTCAATTAAGTCTATAGAATTCAAAGAATACACTACTTAGTCAATATAATTTCATGACCAAATACTGAAGAAAAACCAACTTTTGTATTCAAATAGAATACATTCTAACAAATGTTTCTGAATTTTTAAACATGGCAACTATAATGTTAGAAAACTAACATTTATTGGAGATTTGAGTGATGCATATCAAAAAAATCTCTGGACTGAAAAGCTAAGCTATATTTGGAATGACAGAGTATTCTCAGAAATAGCTCTTAATAGCTCCTGGTCAATATGCTGTATTTTCAGCCTACCTATTTCTGATGATTATTTTACAATATCTCTCAAGGTTTTAGTTTGTGGGAAGAAAAAAAGGACAATACTTCAAATTGGTTTAATATTGATATTGATTAGTACTGGCATGCTATGTGAGCAAGATCTATTATGTACTTGATTTTTAATTACATTTTAAAAAATATATATGCCCTGGGATTTTACTTCCCTTCATTATACCTGCTAGACCCTAAACTTTTAATTTCAGACTATTCATTGCTATGATATCCCCAGGTCATTTGCTATTCTCTGTAGCTGCAAGATTAATATCATTCTAAACATTTACTTTAGATCTCTTTGTATCTCCCTAGATGACTAACTTAGCTTTACTCACACTGAAATTTGGCACAACAAAATTCAATTTCTCTTCTTAACAATATCCTTCTTAGTGCTAACAATGTTTCCTACTTTAGCACTAAATTTTATTGTCAGGAAGATTCTGCTGTAGAAATTCAATTGTCTGTAAATCTGAGCACCAGTAAAGCTGCTAAAATCATTGTGAGTCTTATTTAACTGTCTGGCACATAAATCAGATAGATTTTATTTGATTTTCAGTGGGGTGTTTTTCTGGATCTTAGTGCTCTAACACATACTGATATTAACTAACCACACATTCAAGTGCATATTATTCCTTCAAAGAGAAATAATTCATCCAATATGCACAGCCCATCTTTCTAAATGGCAATCATTGAGAAACACATCTTGAGTAATGTCATCCAGGGTTAGTGATGTAAGAGGGAACTGGAATTCAAAGCTTTTTAATGTCATTACTTCATTCTATGACCCTGGGATAGCCCTTGAATGCTTAGCCTGTCATATTCTTGTTGCATAGCATCCTAGGCTATCACTATTTGCATTAAAATAATTTTTATGTCATTATGACAATTTATTATTGTTCACATGTGTTTAAATATATGTTAATTTCATTGTATTTTTTTTTTTTTTAAATCTAACAACAACTAAGAGATGCAGAATGAAAACAACTTTTCCATAGTAGAAATGTTGGCACAGGCAGAACCAAGATTTTAACAAATATGTTTGAAATGATAGAGTATTCTTCATTACACACACACACACACACACACACACACACTCACACTTGGTTTCAAATCTTGGTTTTTGATATTAAGGTTCAAAAAAGTCTATAGTGAAACTTATACATATAATTTTATTGTAGATTTTATTGCATTTCAATAGAAATTACTCTTAAAAATTATGAGTTCTAAAAAGATGCCTAGTACAATCAAACCAAAATATGTTATCAATTTCCATCCTCTTTATCTTTTACATACACTAGTTCCTACACTAAGTGACTAAAAATACTATTCTTTTTTTCTTTACATGAGTGTTGCAAACTCTAAATCATATCCTATATAATAAAATCCTAATATGCAAACTGTCCTCTCAGGTGGTCATTTGACCAGGAGTTTGCCTGGGACACCAGGAGTTCAACCACTTGCTATGACATGTGCTGACCACTGGGGGGTTGGAGGGGTGGCCTGGAACATGTGGTTGTCTGTGACATGGCGCTGGCAGTGGGCAGCAGTTGGAGGCACTGCTGGCCCCAATGGTTCCCAATAAGAGTGGGATCATGGTGGGATGATGGAGCAGTTGAGTGTGTGTAATCAGGCCATCGCGGGAGCAAGCGGGGGCCCATGCCCTGCTGGTAACCAAGTGGTGGAGGTTGGTAGCGGGTCCACTGACTGGCTTACATTCACTAAGGGAGCTGGGCATGGGCCCCAGCCCTCACTAATAGCCCCACAAATGGGATGTTGGAGCAGGTGAGGGGGTGGCACCAGGACAAGGCGAGGTGTCAGGCATGGCTCTGGGCATGAGCTATGACCCCATCTCCACAGGCCTCCGGGGGGAACGCACCCATGCATGAATTTGTGCACCTGGCCTCTAGTAGACAAATAAAAGCTAACAGCAGGAAAAAGAGGAGAAGCCAAGTAGTATATTTGACTGCAGGTGAATGAGGGGACCACCAACTGTGTAAAATCAATGATGCTAAATTTCAATCTTGTCAAAATATGTCCATGTTATAAAATGTATTATACTTCCCTTCTTTTGACAAATGGATCAATGGAATGACAGAGGAAAAAGAGGTGCAGACTTCGAGTTGGAATGAGAAGTACTTTTAAAAAATGATAAAAACTAAATTGGATGAAGCATCCAGACCTACATAATTACTATTTTATTAGTAATCATAGCTAATGGATATGGAATAAACAATAGCAAAATCTACACTGCAGAGAATTTTAGAAAATAAGCAATGCAAATATGGAGGGAGGGGTGATGATGGGTAGGTGAGAAGAGATCAACCAAAGAAGTTGTATTCCTATATGGATAACCCATGGACATAGAAAATAAATAGGGTGGTGAAGACCTGGTCCTGGAGTAGTAGAAGAAATCAATGGAGGAGGAAAGGGGACATATGTAATACTTTCAACAATAACGATTTTAAAAAAGAGAGACTTACAAAACATCACAGACAATTACAAGATATAAAACTCATTTAGACCTTGATTACATACTCTCTGATTCTGTGATATGCTGCCCAGATTACCATTCAGAAATAGATTTGTAACCTCAGCAGAGAGTCTGCAATAACCAACCCCTACTCAGCTTACAACTACCTCACACAAACCAAAGTTCCTTGGGTGGTTCTCATCCAGAGACTGGTGATGCCAATGCAACACAAACCTGGCCAAGGTGCCTGAACTGGAGACCACTCTGAACTTCCATCTAAACATGAACTTCCATGTCGGGTCAACTGAGAGTAAAACCAAATCAGCCTCACAGATCAACTTTTCCCTCTGACCAATCCTACTTCCTTCCCTCCCATTCCCGTCCACCAATAGTGATATTAACAGTACTCCCCAATCAAACTTCTTCACAACCAAAATGTCTGCTTCTGAGGGAACCTGACCTCTGCCAATAAAAAACACACACACAAATCTTTTTTAATCATGTGTTTCTGTACAATAATGAAGAACCGATTTCAGGAAAAGATGAAAAAAATTAAAAAAAAAGAAACCCACAAAATACACTTCAATTCTAATACAAAGCCAATTTCAATGAGAGCCATTTTTATAACATTTCAGTTAAAAAAATGAGAGTATGAATAGTTTATAATGACAACTGCTATGTGACACTTGGCATCAATTTTGTTTTTATCACTCACTTTGGTCACAGCCATGACAAAACTACTTTATGTTTTATCAAATTGAGTCAGCATCTCCATGACCACAAATACTAACGTTTTAGTGGAAATTACAGAGACCTAAAACAACAAAGGGTTTTAAACAAAATAGAGGTTTATTTTTCCTCATTTATATGGCCAATATCACAAACTTCTTCTGTTTTTTTATTTATTTACCATTCTTAACATTACACTCATGGTGATACTATGACTGCAAAAGCACCAACCATAAGGTAGATGCTATTAGCAGGAAAGAAAATGAAGAGGAAAGAGGAGATTAATAACTGCTTACATATCCTTTCTTATCTCTTATTTGAGGCGTAAGTTGGTAAAGGCAATCTTTTTGTTGGGCATGTGTATAGCTCTGCCTCTAATATTATAGTCAATCTTAGAAATGAGAATTGGTATTGGATAGAAAATTAGTAATCCCTGCTACTGAAGAAACTCTTGAGTCGCGAGTTGGAGAATTTTCCCAAACTCTCTGCATTCAAGTCATATTTAAAAATTTTATCATTTCTCAACCCAACTAGGTTAATTTTGGTAATTTCTGCGAGTATTTCCTTCTCAGTAGAGAGCTGCAATTAATCTACATTCCATTTTAAGTGATATTAATAAAAATTCTTGTCAAAATTCATGTATTGATTCTAGATGTCTATAGATTTCTACCTGCAATAAAATTGGCAAGTCTTCAGAAGCATATACTCCTTTGGCTTTTAATCACCCTTTCCAGACAGACATGTTGACAAATTATCGGCTCAGCAGCCTCTGAGTTTGTAATCACAGAGTCTTAAATAAAAACCTACTCTCATTTGTGTGGCTTCAAACATCTACTGGAGGAGGCAAAGCCATAGATAACTCCATTGTGTGAAGCTGTTCCTTGGGGATTTCATTTTGAAGGCAGAAAAAAAAGGGAATATTTCTCAATAAAAATGCCATCAAATGCTTCAACACTATTTCTCTGCAAATCCAGCAAACTTTCTGACTGGTAGGGCAGAGCCTTGCTTTATTCCCATCATATTAATTAAAAACTTTATAAAAGAAGATGAGTCAAGGCTGTAACTCAGATAATGACAAAGATTTTATCATGTTAGACAGAACTGCTGGAATGATACCAAAATAAACACAGCAGCACTTGCCAATGTAGAAATCCGAGTCACTGTTTTGTGTACAGCTTCTTGACCAAAACAGCAGATCTGGTGTGTTGTCAGGGATTGGTGTATTTTGCTTACATTGTAACTCCAACATTTCTTTATTCTTTTTTTTTTTTTTTTAAGAGACTTTCTATACTTTCAAAGGCACTTAATATATTTTCAAGTTTCAGCAACCTACTCACAAATTAGCAATTCTTCTTTCTAAGGTAATTAGTAATTAGTATGCACAGCACAGAAGAAAAGCAGAATCTTATTGCCTGGAGGGAAGGCGGCATGTACCTCCCCCCCCCCCCCCCCCCCCCCCACCAAATTCATTCAGTTTATTAATGAAAATAATATTAATTTCACACATAGTCTAAATAAAGCATGATAAACACACTGTGTGACCATTTATCAAAATAAACATTACAAACATTTAAAAAGTGTTCCTGTTTAAATGTTTGTAATGTTTATTTTGTGTTCCTGTTCTTCTGATAGAAGGATCTGATAGCTGTGCTTTCTTTGGTTTTTAGAATGGAGGCTATGTATTTATTCATCCCGAATGTACAGTAATTTTATGCACTTAGGGATGATTTATATAGGGAAGGTGGTGCTTTTAATCCAATTGCGCAGTGACGGGAAATGGCACGGTTAAGTTTTATTCAAAATAATTCATTTCAAAATATTAAAAGATATTCCAGTATTTCTAACCAGATAATGTAATTTGGCAGCAAGAATGGCTTCGATTTTCTTCCCTTGCTCTAAGGCTGAAACCAATTCACCCATTTCCAAGGCATATGTTCAATTTAGTTATCTGTTTCCTGAACAGATGCTTATACGGTTTTATCTGCAACAAATTATTGATAAACTATTTATCAAATTCTTGCCATCAAATTTGCAAATACCAACACAGTTTGAATTCAATGAAATGCTAAAGATTTAGGGGGAAAATATCCCAGACTCTACTAACATTCTCTCCTTTCCTGTTTCCATTACCTCAGGTGTCTATGACAGCTGGTTCACTGAAATTAATCACAGTGTTCCCAGTCAAAAGGCTTGTTAAAATCACTCTTCAAAAGTTGATCTACTAACTTGAGTTCTTTTAAAATATATATATATTTTATTGATATTTTTACAGAGAGGAAGGGAGTAGGATAGAGAGCTAGAAACATTGATGAGAGAGAAACATCAATGTTTCTGGGGATGTGCCCGCAACCAAGGTGCATGCCCTTGACCGGAATCAAACCTGGGACCTCTCCGTCCACAGGCCGACACTCTCTATCCACTGAGCCAAACCAGTTAGGGCTTGATGTTCTTTTGAGTTACTGTAACATTAATTTTAAGTTACTTTAAATTGGTTCATTTTGTTTTTCAGTACCTATGCATTTTCAAACTAGAGAGAACTATCACCAGATTATCACATTATAGCTTTTTTTTTTTTCATATCTAAGAGGTGTTCATTTGTATAATGGAGGTAATATAAAGATCACAATAAGTATAATAGTTTATATGCAAATATTTTACATGTAAATATAGATAATATGAGTTCAAATTTTAATTTTATATTCAATTTTATTTTATTCATTTTTTATTGTTTAAAGTTTTATATATGTCTCCTTTTTCCCCAGTTGACCCTACTACCCCCCCAACCATTCCCACCCCGGGCAAGCCTCCACCACCCTATTGTCTGTGTCCATTGGTTATGTTAATATGCATGCATACAAGTCCTTTGGTTGCACAGTAACCGACCTCCTCCTCAACCATTTGGCCCAGAGAAATATGAAAACATACTCAAAGTCACTAATCATCTGAGAGATGCAAATCAAAAGAACAATGAGGTATCATCTCACACCTGTCAGAATGGCTATCATCAACAAATCAACAAACAACAAGTGCTGGTGAAGATGCAGAGAAAAAGGAACCCTTGTGCACTGCTGATAGAAATGCAGACTGGTGCACCCACTGTGGAGAACAGTATGGAGTTTCCTCAAAAAACTAAAAATGAAACTCCCATTTGACCCAATGATCCCACTTCTAGGAATATTTCCCAATAAACCAGAAACACCAATCAGAAAGGATATATGTACCCCTATGTTCATAGCAGCTCAATTTACCATAGCTAAGATTTGGAAACAGCCTAAATGCCCATCAACAGATGAGTGGATTAAAAACCTGTGGTACATCTACACAATGGAATACTATGCTGCCTTAAAAAAGAAGGAACTTCTACCATTTGCAACAGCATGGATGGAACTGGAGAGCATTATGTTAAGTGAAATAAACCAGTCGGAGAAAGATAAATATCACACGCTCTCACTCATATGTGGGATATAATGATCAACACAATTTGATGAACAAGAATAGGTCAACTTTATTTTAAATTAGTGGCCCAACTTATATCAACTTGTAATGATAGTGATATTATGCTGTCAAACAATCAAATAACTTTTTGCAGTGATATTAACAGAAATAAAATAAAAATATTTAACTGGTTTTAAATAGTAATTAACATCCTAATTAAGTCCTTAATAAATTATAATTATTAAGAAAATATACTATCTAAAAATATATAATTTTATTAATAATAAATAATCCTTAATAGTAATAAATCATTTTATCAACATACTCAATTAGCTATAAAAATGAAAATTTTATTTGCTAGCAAAGAGATGACAATTATTTATGACTTAAGATGGGAAGTGGTAGTCTTTGATTCCTCTTGTAACAGATGTTTACCACTACTATGTTTTAATTAATTAAAACATTTTAGATGAATCTCCTTGAAAAATAACTGAAAATAAATTGTATTATCAGTTTATATATAGAAATAATCAGTACATATGGCAAATATATTGCTTATTAATTTTTAGTATATTGGATAAGAATTTTGACTTCAGAGACTTTTAATATAAAAACAAGTTTCTATTTTTAGAAACATTTTGTTTTATTTGAATTAAAGTGGATAAAGTATTTTAAAAACAAACTTTTGATTAAGTAAAGTTGATCAAATTGGTTATTTTAAATTCAATACACATCTATTATTAGACTCACATAATTTAGGTCTAAAAAGAAGAAAATCTGTAAGTATTTAAGCAAAATAGAACTACAAACACATACAATAAGGATACAAAGTGAACATGGATTTATTTTGAAAAGTATATCTACATTATGTATAACAAGACAATCTCAAAGTAAAGATCAAATATGAATCTTCCTTTATGAAGGCAGAGTGTAAGAGAACAACAACAACAACAACAACAACAACAAAACACACATCTTTCAACCAACTAAATAAGATTTTAATGGATTGCTTTATTTGGATTGCCTTACTACTCATATCTATCATTGTTTACTACATACATTCTTACAATACCTAATTTTTGTAAATAATAGCTTATGTGTTTGATTTTTTAAGTTTACATATTTGAAATGATCTAGAAAAATATTCCACTGAAAGTCTCCTCTTTATCATCAAACAAAAAGGATTTTAACCCCAATTTGAAGCAGCAATTTTGCTTATACATTGTAATTAGAATTGATTATCTCTTCATTATAGTAACTCAAAACTGTTTCTAGATTTGTGCATGAATAAATCAGAATAGAAACTACTTTAAGAATATGGGAATAAACATGCAGCATATTCTAAATGCAAAACAAAACAGAATATTTTATTTGGCATGTAAACTTTTTAATGATTCTGGCCAAAATTACACCAACTCTATGAAGTTCAGCATGGAAAATATTTTCATATTTTAAGTAGTAACTTCATACACTGTTGGTGACTGTGTAACTTGGTATGTTTTAGTCCATGATGAGATCCTTAAAAAAAAAAAAATTACGTTCTGATTACAAAATCCCAATGTAATTCTCAAGAGATAAAAAAGTACAGAGTGAGGATAAGAAGGATAAGATGTTGAAATAAAATTTAAATGTAATTCTTTCGTAGGAAGAACAACGTTCCCCTCAGTGGTACGGAGTTTTGGTTTGGGTTCCCTTGAAAGCAGAGACGAAGACATCTGTCACTACTCTATTCAGACGGTGATCCTAAGAAGCAAGAAAGGGAATTGGAAGAGGAAGACTGGCAAAGAGAAAAACCCCAATAATGGATGAGCTGCTGACCTGGATACTGCTTTGAGAAACTAGACTTAGATCTTGCTGTGATCCATCTAAAAAAATCATGCAAAATCTGCACCAACCCTATTCCTGCAAAGGAAGTAAGTTTGGTAAATTTTCCCCCCCACTAACCTCAATAGATAAAGGGTTTGCTTGTTATTTTAATCCTCCACACTTCTAGGTTGCCCCATGTTTCTATTGCTTAAGGGAGGAAAGGGAGAAAAATCTGAGAGTAGTGTCAAGGCTTTGAAATTGAATGCTACTGGGTTACACAGTCTCTCACTAGAGCTACAACTGGAATTAGTAATGGGCTAAGGATTTGTGGACCCGGGTATTATCAATATAAGAAACTGGCATGTAATCACTTTCTAGATATATTCAAAACAACTCATGTCCATGTTATGTCCACTCAATGTGGTGCCTTGTTACATTCTAAAAAGACTGAAGAGACAGGATTAGAGAAACATACTATCTATATTATCTAAGCCTGTAAGTGGTCTTGATACCATAATTCATGGTCTTGTTAACTTTCTCTAACACTGATACTCTGCATTAACCTCAGGCATATTTTTGACTTTCCTAGGTTGCAAATTTTAATCCCTGAGGGAATTAGCCCCTTATTCTCTTGTCCTGGTCAAACTGTGGTGGCTGAAATTGTCGTTCTAATATTTCCACTAGATGTTGGAAGCAATGGGAGGCACCCTAGTGATTTTTTCAAGTCCTAGACATACTCACATGTGCCTGCTAGCCACACATAACAATCAAGATAGATTATCCTTTCCAGCATATAAATTATATCTTTTCCTGCTAAGTACCAAAAACAACACCATATATCATCAGTGTTTTAATTTACAAACACCATCTTGAAGCACAGCAGTCCAACTCCCCAGGGTGCCATTCCAAAATGGCACTTCAGTTAAGAATTTCATGGCCACTTTCTGAGGTGACATATGCAGGATTTCATGGCTGTGAGCTGCTTAGATCACGAAGTCATGAGTGTCTCTATCACATTCTGTCTTCAAGTGATGTTATACCACTTCACTTTTCATAATATAATTCTATTTCTCCCCTCTAAGACTTTATACTCTTGTTTTCATACATTCTGCTTGTACAGGTTATAAATCCCACACTCATTGATATATGGCACACAATGCAATATAAAATGCTGTATCATAGAATTGTACACTTGAAACCTATATAACATCATTAACAAATGTCACCCCAATAAATTTAATTTTAAAAGTTGTTAAGCTGAAGCCTGTTTGGCTCAGTGGTAGATTGTCGGTCTGAGGACTGAGAGGTCCCAGGTTTGATTTCCGTCAAGGGCATGTACCTTGGTTGCAGGCACATCCCGGTAAAAAATCAATAAAATATTTTTTAAAAAGTTGTTAAATATATTTTTAGAAGATCTGGGAAAACAATATTTTCCCATTAAGTTACCATTTCTAGTGTTCCTTTTATACCTCCAGATTTCAATCTTATATTTTTTTTCTGTCTGAAGGACTTGCTTTACATTTTTATAGTGAGTCTGTAATCAATAATATATTTTTATTGATTTTTTATAGAGAGGACGGGAGAGAGATAGAGAGCTAGAAATGTCGATGAGAGAGAAACATCGACCAGCTGCCTCTTGCACACCCCTTACCGGGGATGTGCCCACAACCAATGTACATGCCCCTGACCGGAATCGAACCTGGGACTTTTCAGTCCGCAGACTGATGCTCTACCACTGAGCCAAACTGGTTTTGGCTCATCCATATCTTCGTTCTATTTTATATTACACTAGAGGCTCAGTGCACAAATTTGTACATGTGTGGGGTCCCTCAGCCTGGCTGCCATTCGGGGCCAATTGGGGCAGTCTCACCCAGTCCCAGTCGATAGGGGCCAACTGGGGCCTGCCAGGCCAGGGGGAGGGGCCATGGAAGTTTGGCTGCTGGGGGCAGGGACCGTGGGAGGTTGGCTGTGGAAGCACACTGACTACCAGGGGGCAACTCCTGTATTGAGTGTCTGCCCCCTAGTGGTCTGTTCATGTCATAGTGACTGATCAACTGGTTGTTCAGTCACTGGTATTAATGGTCAATTAGGCTTTTATATAGAGAACAGGTCTTTTTTTGGCTGTTTTTAAAATGTTCTTTTTAATCAGTAGTTATTTTTTTAATCTTTATTGTTGAGAGTACGTTAGCCAATTTGGTTATAATGTTCAAGCACATATTTCCTTTTGTTTCTTGTGCTTGAAGTTTGTTCAGCCTCGTGGATCTGTTGTTTTATCCTTTATCAAAATTGGAAAGCTCTTAGACTTTATTTATTTTAACACTTTTTGCTATCACATCTGATTTCCGTCATTTCCCTCCTTCATGACCGACAGTAGGTGAATTAATTTTATTCCCATAGAAAACAATGAACGTTGAAGAGTACCTCACACTAGATACAAAAATTAACTCAAAACAGATTGTATAATTATTAAAATCTAAAACAATAAAATTTATGGGAAAAATACTCATAACTTTGGGCTGGCAAAGAATTCTCAGATATGACTGCAACAACTCAATTCTTAATATAATGACTTTATAAATTTGACTTCAATAAATTTGCTAAACTTTAGTCTTCAATGATACTACCAAAAATGAATGGCTCTCCACAAATTAGGAGAAAACCTTTGCAAGTCACTTATACTGGTTTGAATACTTGTATTTAGAAAAATATGAAGAAACTCTCAACACAAAATATATGCAAACAACCCAATAAAATTAGACAATATATTTGAACAGAAAAGGATATATACCAGTATAAATACCAAATAAGCAATGACAAAGTGTCAAACATTACTAGTCATTAGGAAAATATAAATTAAATCTACAATGAGATACCACTACACATGTATTAGCATCACTACTATTAAAAACAAATAAAAATCCTGACCATATCAAATGTTGACAAGAGTGTAGAGGAACTAGAAGTCTCATATCTCTCGGGTTTAAATATAAAATGATATAACCACTTTGGGAAACAGTTTGACATTTTTTTAAAATACCAAACACAGTTTTATAATATGCTTGACTCAGTTCATTCCTATTTATCCAAACAAAAAGTAAACAAATGTCCATAAGAAGGCCTTTAGTTAAAAAAAAAAAAATAAGGAGAGATACTAGAGGGACAGGATTTGAAAGAGATATAAGGACTTTGTGGGGGTGGGAGGAGCAAAAGGTAGATTTATTCTTGATTATGGTAATTGGTTCAAGAATATATCCACATTTCAATTTACCAAATTGAAAGTTTTCAGCATGCTGTGTATTATATATCCATTATGCCTCAATTAAAGTAAAAATTTTAAAAAATATTTATAGAGAGAATGTTATGATGTATTTGCAAAAACAAATATTGAAAGATGTTTCCAGGTAATTTTTAAATCCAAATGTTTTTATTATGGGTTCTTAGAAAGATTCATACAATTCTCCATTTCACTATATTAGCCAATATGTATAATCTCACAGTCATCATTAAAAGTCATGTTCTGTCAAGGCCAAGAGATTTTTGGCTTCTGTGAGTAGGACCAGTAGAAAATAATTATTATTTTTCCAGATATAGAATATTTCAATACTTGCTGTCTGACCTTATAAAACTATATATATATATATATATATATATATATATATATATATATATATATATATATTTCAGAACATAAACAGGGACATTTTAATTTTAACATGATAACTCATTTAATTGGATATATGGCATTAGAAACACTAATTTCAAATCACTTCTATGTCTATGATCGGACAACCTTTCTCGATAGTATCTCCGTAATTGCCACTGCCACATTCTCAGGAAATTCCATCTCACTCTAGCTCTGGCTCTAATTACAGCAAAACGGAAGTAGAAAAATGGTTTGAGATCCACAGTGCACCATTGTTCAGAAATGTTTGGCCTAGTTACCTGGGAGGCACCCAAGGTTTGCAGACCAGTGGGAGATTTTTGACAGCTTCTTAACTGCCTGAGGCAGCTCAATGGTTGCTTTCACTCTATTAGAACCTAAAAGGACTGCAATTGTTGTTCCAGTAAATTTAAGTGGTACAACTTCATGTGTTTTCTTCTAATGGAAATTATTTTACATATATAAGACCTGCCACTTCTAAAGTACGTGCCATATATTCTATAAATGTATATGGCATTGCATCAGTGAAAATTCATGAGTAAATATATATTATCATTGTATGAATTAAAATGTCACCTGTAGCCAACATTTAATTGGTAAGTCATATGTATGATTTAATATTTTAGCATTGATTATAAATTTGTGTTGCACTCCATCTCCTGTGCAGTACCTAAATTAAGCACAGTTATATCTGAAACTAGAATTAAATCTCCCTTCCAAATACCCAACATGTTTGCATGAAAAGTGACTTAGAATATATCTGGGAACATTGACTGAGGACAATGTTCCCAGATATATTTTTATATATTTAGAATGTAAACAATTTTGAATGAATAAAAATCATCTAGATTTTTCTATGTAGAAATTATCTAATTAATCTTGTGTATAATCTAGATTTGAAAGGAAAATTATACTACTGCTTTGTTGCTTGGATATTTCTTTGTATATTGCCAGTGAATTAATCTTAAATGATGTATCATTTAAAGTATTGCTGTGATTTCAAATATTGGCCTTTGTTTTTTATTTAGTGAGTTTTTATGAGACATTTATGATGATTGTACCTACTTTTTCTCGTGTGTTAAAAATGTAACTGGTATTAACACTACCTTAGTAGTTAATCAAGGTCAACATCAACAGTAATAATTCACATTCCCAGTAGGTACTGCTGATGGAGAATGGCATTTTATCTTTGTGCTTTTCCTTCTAAAAACACATAATCCACTAGAATCATGAGATAAGCATTAGCCAAAAACTTAGAGAGGCAGTCTACAAAACACCTGACTATACTTCTCAACACTATAAAGGCCATCAAAGCAAGGATGCCTTTGCAATTGTCACAGCCAAGAGGATGCAAAGGAGACATGACAATTAAATGCAGTCTGGTGACTTGGATGGTATGTTAGAGCCGAAAGGACTTTGATTAAAAACTAAGGGAATCTGAATAATTTATAAATGTCAGTTAACAATCATCTATCAATATTAGTTCATTAAATAAATATTGTAGTATACCAAATGAATGCAAGATGTCAATAAACAGAGTGAATGAATGTGGGGTATACAGGAACCATCTATAGTATCGTTATAATATTTCTGTAAATCAAAAACTATTTTAGAATAAGTATTCCTTAATAATTAATAAATGAATAACAGAATAAAGATTGATTCATTTTATTCATTATTTAGCTCAGCAACAGAAGAAACAGAATGCAGATCAACATCCTGGGAAAATAAAACCTAAAATTATCCAAATAGTTCTATTTCATTAAAAGGGAATTTAGCTCTAGCTGACTTGGCTCAGTGGATAGAATAATGGCCTGCAGACTGAAGAGTCCTGGGTTTGATTCTGGTCAAGGGCACATGCCTGGGTTGCAGGCTCAATCCTCAGTGGGGATCATGCAGGAAGCGACCGATCAATGATTCTTTCTTATCGTTGATGTTTCTCTCTCCCTCACCCTTCCTTTCTGAAATCAATAAAAAAAAAAAAAAAATACATGTATATATTTTAAAAAAGTGAATTTAGATTTCTTCATATACTTTTAGGAAATGTATTTATATTCAGATTTGCTGAAATGAGAATATACAAAGTCAAAGCCTTTATAGCTGAATTTCAAAAATTTTATTAGATTTTTAAGTAACTTACTGTACTACTATATTATTATCTGCCAATATACCTTGACAATTTCATAACAGTTCTAATATAAGAACATACACTTTTTAAAAATATATTTTATTTACTTTTTTACAGAGAGGAAGGGAGAGATATAGAGAACTAGAAAAGTCGATGAGAGAGAAACATCAACCAACTGCCTCTTGCACACCCCCTACCGGGGATGTGCCCGCAACCAATGTACATGCCCTTGACCGAAATCGAACCTGGGACCTTTACAGTCCGCAGACCAACGCTCTACCACCGAGCCAAACTGGTTTCGGCAGAACATACACTTTTAATAAAAAAGGTCATATTTTCCCTGCATATAAGAAATGCTGCCTATATATCACTGATGTGTGTTTGATCCTAATTGTATAATTCTGCATCAGGGGACAATATCTTTTTATACCTGTACCTAGTGATTAGCTCTGGTCCTAAGCCACCAGGATTGTTGTGCTCCTATAATTTTCTCTGCTAGAAATCTGAAAAACATGCATTCTTTAAAGCAATGCTGCTTCCATTTTTCAATATTATGTCTACTAAGCACTATAAATTAGTAGAAATGATAAATATTAGAAGTGATCTCTTCTGGCATGTCATATTGTGGATATCTATAATAAAAATCTTCTCTTGGAATTAAATCAAGCTGTAATTTATTTACAATTTAAGTGTTTATAGCTACATCAAAAAAACTGACAGAAACTAATTATGATTTTTAAAATTAAAATGATGGAACAGCCTGGCTGGTGTGATACAGTGGTTGAGCCTTAACTGATGAACTAGGAGATCACAGGCTCAATTCCCATTAAGGGCACATTCCTGGGCTGTGGGCTTGTTCCCCAGTGTGAGGTCTGCAGGAGGTATCTGATGAATGACTCTTTCTCATAATTGATGCTTCTATCTCTCTGTCCCTCTCCCCTCCTCTCTGAAATCAATAAAAACATATTTTAAAATAAATTTGAAAGCTAATAGATACATATATTAGAGGCCTGGTGCACTAATACATGCATGGGTGGGGTCTGGCCAGCCCTTCCTGATCAGGGCCAATGGGGGCTGCCAGTAGGAAGTAGGGGCTATGGTAGGTTGGCTGCTGGCCCCGCCCATGATCGGGGTTGGAGGGGCTGATTGGGGATGGGCTACAGGGCCAGGCTGAAGGAGGGGCCACAGGAGGTTGGCTGGCTGGCCTTGCCCCCGTATGGCTGGTTGGTCAGCCACAGCATGCATCATAGTGACAAGTTGTTACTGTTGCTTGGCTTTTATATACATACTAGAGGCCTGGTGCATGAAATATGTGCACAGGTAGGGTCCCTAGGCCTGGCTGGCAATCAGGGCTAATCTGCTGAGTGATCAGGGGCCCTTGGCCAGCCTGGCCCTTCTTGCTAGCTGGCCCTGTCCACAGCTGCAGACAGTTGGGGCCTGTGGGCTGGGGGAAACTCCTGTGTGCCCCCTAGTGCTCAGTGTGCATCATTGTGACCAGTCATTCTGCAGTTCAGTCAATTTGCATATTAGGGTTTTATTACATAGGATATATGCAAATGTATATAATAGTAGTATGTACAATGTAAATATGTTTTGCAAAAGTTATCTGAGAATCTTTAAGACAATTTTATTAAACATTTAATTGTCCAAATTTTAGTCTGAATTTTAAAAAGAAAGTTTCTTATAAAAAGAGAATATTAAATAACTTGGTAAGCTGCTTCATGTGTCTCTATGCCCCAACATTAATTTGTGGAATGAGTTAGAGATTTTACATTTCTGATGTTGCCCAACAAATTGAACTGCATATGCTTTTCAATGACTCATTTATAAAATAGCTGATTTGATATTCAGATGGATGGAAGTAGGCCAGTGTTTCAATATAGGAAACAATTCAAATTCTAAACATAGCTAACTGAGATTTCTCTATTGAAAAGCCGATGTTGTCCTTTAGCAAACCGCTGAAATGAATTTAGTGGCTGGAAAACTGCCAAGCAGAAATACAAACCAAACTCCTTTAAACTATATAATTACAACATCAAAGTAAGCACAATTACCATTCTTCATATCCTAATCCTGCTGGCCACTTCATCTCTGGCCTGACAGAGACTGGAAGTTTTTAAAGTGACAAAGGGGGCTTAATTCTGGTTTTAACACAATTTGAATTTCCTTGTACTGATAGCTGCAGACCCAAAAATTTCTAGTTGACTTCTATTTTTTTTTATAAATAGAATCATTCTAAAATATTTCCTTAAAAAAGAGCACTTCATTTTATTCACATATATCATTTTTTAAATGCCTGTGTGAACCTGTCATTTTGCAAAAGATAAAGAGGAGTGGCATTTAAGAGAGGCATCATACTTTTTCTCAGTGCTTACATCATGCCACATCATTTGATATTTCTAAAAACCCAGAGCTGAGTCATCATCCTCTCTGAATAAACACAAGTTCTTTCTAGTGAGACAAAGTCATTAAGCTGAAAAATAACAAAGCAAGAATTTCAATCCAAGCCCAAAGACCCAGCTGCCTGTGCTTCCCTCCCAACACTACTCTGCATACCAGGCTCTAGGAAAAGGCTCTTTCCTTTGAGTTACATAGTCATTATTTATTTTATTTTTAGCCTCAGGAATTCTCTCAAAATATACAGCCGATTACTTAAGGTAACTATATACTTTGCTTATTATAGTATGCTTATAGATTACCATGTCACATAAATTGTTTTCTTAACAACTTCACTGAAATATTGTATTCTTCAAACTCCTGGTCAGAGAACAGCTGTTATTAATCATCTAGAGGCCTAGTGAACAAAATACGTACACTAGTGTTGTTTGTGTGTGTGTGTGTGTGTGGGGGGGGGGGTGGCACTCAGCCCGGCCTGTGCCCTCTCACACTCCTGGACCCACTGCGGATCAGGCTGAAGCTGGAACTCAGACATCCTTCTCACGGTCCAGAACCCCTTGCTCCTTACCACCTGCCTGCTGTGGAGGCTGGAGAGGCTCAGGCCACCTCAGCTGTGCTGCCAGCTGTGAGCCCAGCTTCTGGCTGAGCAGGGGCGGTGGGGAGGGGGAAGGAGAGTGTGGCTCAACCAGAAACCAGTCTTGCTGCTTCTTAGA
Source organism: Pipistrellus kuhlii (assembly GCF_014108245.1). Classification (NCBI taxonomy): domain Eukaryota; kingdom Metazoa; phylum Chordata; class Mammalia; order Chiroptera; family Vespertilionidae; genus Pipistrellus; species Pipistrellus kuhlii. The sequence goes on from NW_023425584.1 coordinate 40,445,968, forward strand.
ACTGGCCCCACCCCATCCACTGGTGGGGGAGGGGGGCGGCCTGGGGCCAGGCCTGCAGGGGTAGGGGCTGGGAGAGGTCAAGGCACCATGTTCGCACCCTGTCCGGCCTCTGCAGAGGCTCTGGGACCACCTGCCTCCTGTCCCCGCTGCCTCTGTGGAGGCATGGCACCAGGATCAGGCCCACACCACTGCCTCTGTGCCTGCTTCTGCGGAAGGGGTGAGACTGCGTAGCACCCTCTCCCGCTGCCTCTGTGAAAGGGGCCGAGGCTCTGGGAACACCGGTGGCTTTGCCCGGCCCGGCTTTGTCAGAAAGGACATCCGGTGTGATGTCCAGAAGACATCAAATCCACCCCGTCTAATTAGCAGATTACCCTTTGCTGACTTTCTTAAGAGAAGCACATGTTTAAATTCTTGGCTACATTAAATCTAAATGGGTTAATCTTTACACTTTTGAATATATCCAGTGCATGTGTCCCCTTGCACCATTATTTAAAAGAAAATGTTTTAAGTATTCAAGACATTTAATGATTTAAACAGTTGTTATTTGCATTCTCTAATTTTTACTACTGGTGAAACTCATTTTGGTTTCAGATACTAAAAGTGTAACTTCTAAATAGCATGTTCCTCTAAAAGAAAGTACAGGTTTTACAAAGCACTGAGTGAAACCGGAGCACAAATGAGAAAATGCCTTTGATCAAAATTAATTCAATTTTGTAACAGCCAATTTGTAATCAGGACTATAAATAACTGGTGACACTAAGTTTGAGTGGAACATAATTTATCAGCTAAAATCTAGAGGTCATGACACATTTAAGACAGCTATTTGTGGAGCTGGGTTTCGTTACAAAATAACTTAGCTAAGACCTTTAAAACAATTAATTCTGTAATAGGGCATTTCTCATCCCTTCAAATAAGAAACTGACTATGCCCAATCAGATTCTCCAAGTATTGTATTTTAACAGTGTGCATTTTAAATTTCTAGTAAGAAAGATAAAAACTAATCATTTCAAGCACACTCTCTGTTCAAAATGAATAGAGAAAAACAATTCTTACAGTAATTGCTACTTAATAGAAACTTCATGAGTGATCCTTATATTTAAAAAATATATATATGTATATATATATTCAACAAGAAAATCTGAGTATGGAAAAAAATGCCATTATTGACCACTTAGAGAAAATAATGCCATTTTTAGTCACAATGCAACATGATTCATATTTGAAACATTTTTATTGAACTATTATTGACATAATATTTGAAACTTATTACAGCTACGTAACTTTAATATAAATGTCAAAATAGATCATTGCTTCCATATTAAATGATATAAAGATATTTCTACTAATCAGACCATTTATTTTTTTCAATTTCTATTAAAACATATTCTAAATATTTACACAAAAAAAAACTATGCACTTCTCCCAATTACCTTTGTGAATAAACACTACCAATAGTAAAATATATGTTATTTAAAATATAAATTTATCATAACGCAGCACCATGGAAGTGGATTGCTATTGGCTTGATGGGAGTAAGGAAAATACAGAATTTCCTTTTTGTTAGAAAGTGGTACATAGTAAGTAGATTACATAATCCTATCTAATAAAAGAGTAATATGCAAATTAACCATCACTCTACAACAAAGATGGCAGCCCCCATAGTCACAAGGTGGAGGTGCCCAGTTCCCTCAGCCCCACCTGTGGAGTGTTTGGGACTGTTGGCCCAGCCGGTCATAGAGACCAAACAGAGAGGTGGGATCCACCCACTCTGGTAGCAGATCAAGTATCGCTGCTCTGCGGCCTCTGCAGTGTCCGGGGCTGAGCAGCGAGGCTGGGTTGTTTGGGCCTGTTGGCCTGGCCAGGGGTCACTGGGACCAAGGGGAGAGGTGGGATCCACCCACTCCAATGGCGAATCCAGCCTCACTGCTCCCCAGCCTCTAGAAGTGTCTGGGCCTGTCAGTCCCTCCATGAGGTGGATGCTGCAGCCAGGGGGCACGTGCAGATGGGTGTGGAGTTGACTCTGGGTCTTTGGCGCAGGGGGACTTGATGCTGTGTCCCAGTTTGTGTTGGCTCAGACTCTGAAAGCAGGGAGGAGGAAGTCCCACCCCAACAGAATCTGCCAGAATCAGCCATTGGTCAGACAGCTCTCAGTGGTCTGACAGCCATCTACAGCAGGGAGAGGGAAGTCCCACCCCTAGAGAATCAGTGGTGGGTCAGACAGATCTCTGCCACCTGACAGCCAGGACTCTCATTCACCTGACAGCAGGGAGGCGGGGCTATGTCTAAACATCTAATATTGATACAAGGTAGCTCTGCAGCTGAAAGAAGCTGGTGACAGAAAATGTCTGAAGACCCAGTGCATCTGATCTTGAAGGCAGGCAGGTGAGCAGTTGGGAGCCAGCAGTCTTGGATTGTGAGAGGTATGTCTGACTGCCCCTTTAGGCCTGATCCCATGTCCAGGCCTAAATAGGCAGTTGGATATCCCTCAAAGGGTCCCAGATTGGAGAGAGTGCAGGCTGAGCTGAGGGTCCCAGTTTAGAGGGGGTGCAGGCTGAGCTGAATTTCATGTACTGGGCCTCTAGTTAAATAATAAGAAAAAATAATTTAAGTGTTGATTACTTATTGAGGAAGAAAACCAAACATTTTCAGCAACATTATGTTTCTGAATACAGATATCTTGCTAATATTTGGAAAAGTCTGTTTGATAGACTATATAACCTCCAAATGACACCAAATCAGTATAAAATACCAAGTCACGAACATGCAATTTCACAACTTCAGCGTTGAAAAAACTCATAAAATGATGGAAATCAAAATGGTTGAGGCAATTTCAAACAGAATAATGTACTTCCTCTTTATTTGTATATTTTTGAGAACATAAAAACTACTCAGCATTTGGGCTTGATACTAATATATAAATATTCTATCCTTTAACTTTCTCTCTTTCATTGGAATGAGCTGAATGTACGTCTTAAACTCATTTGTCTTTTTTATTTCAATAATGTTCTATCAGCACCTACTTTTCTTCCCTTCCTGACATATTTCTGCTGCATTGCATCTTCCCAGAGAATATCAAGTCAATGCTCTGAAGATATTTCCTATTGTCTGCCTCAGAGCTGAGTCTCTCCTTTCATCTTAGAATTCCTTCATCTATCATAAAAAAGAACCGAAAAGACTACTCTCATTTTTAATATAACACTATTACTATTCTTGAGGAACTCCTGCCTCCCTTATTTCTTGATCCTTTCAAGTATACTTATGATAGGTTCCTTTCCTTTTTATGTTTTTTCTTTGTTCAGCTTCCTTTGTGATGGAAGGTGGTGGTGAGCACTTTTGTATATTCCTGCCTGCAGAACCCTTCGCATCTGATGGTAAAAATTGGTCTTTTTATTATGCTGAAGAAATTGCCTCTACCACATTTAAAAGACCAGTGATGATAATTTTGGTTGGAGAGTACTGACAGATTTATAATTTTTAGTGAAATTTTATAATATTCTCTTATTCTGCTTCTATTTCTGTAGGGGGGGAAAAAAGTCTCCCATATTTTCATACCACTCTCAATTCTTTACTGTTTTAAATCCTAAGTTCATTTTCCTCCCATTTCTTAAATTTCAGGAATCCAAAAATAAACATATAATTAAGTGTACTTTTTGTATAGAATATTAAAAATAACATCACATTGACTATTTACTCTATCAATCCAGTTGACACTGAACAAAACAACATCATGGATTAAAAATCTACTTGTATTTAGGTCTTCACCCGATGAAATATGTTTAAGTAGATATTTATGCATTTAATTTACACAGAAATGGAAAAAGTTGATTTTAAAACATTTAACAAAATTATCTTACTTATATATAATATGTGTATATATATTAAACACAATTTTTACTTTTCACTAACATAGCTGCACTATGGTTTTCCATTGATTCTGTAGTATCACTTTGTCCTTTGGTTTGCAGTTGAGATTATTGTTTGGTTTGTATATAAGTGAATTTAAATTAATTTACTATTTTATTTTATTTTTATTAATTATCCTTATATTTGCTAGTATGTGTATTTTTACAAACCAAAATCTAAAACTTATAAATTATTTTCTCTAATCATACAATCTTTTACAGGATGTTTCCAATACTCCCCAAGAACTTCCAAAGCAGATATGGTTGATTCATTAATTTATTGAGCATTGTCTAACAAGTATCATTGTGTAACCTTAGACATGCTACTTTAATTCTTAATCTTTGAAATTGGAAAAACAATGATAACTTTATATTCAGTTAAAATGCAGATTAACTCAGTTAATGACATTGTAGTAACTTAAAAGTGACAATTATTATATTCTATTATCACTATAATCAGAATAAATATTTAAAACTTAAAAAACTTAACTATCTAAAATTTTTAGATAAATGCCTGACTCATAATAAGCAGTCAATTTAATTTAGTTATCAATTAGAAGTAGTCATTGTATTTATTTCACAGCATTGGACCTATTTTATGTGGTTTCCTGGATCATGTGCAAGTGATCTTTCTATCTATCTTCTTATCTCTCTCTCTCTCTCTCTCTCTCTCTCTCTCTCTCTCTCTCTCTCTTTCTCTCTCAGAAAGTCACAAAGGTGGGAGAAGTGAGCTGTAGTCGAAGTGAGCCAGCTGTGCTGTGTGGGCTCAGCAAACAAGGCTCAGCAAACAAGTTAAGGAGGCAAAAGAAGGGCCCTTAAAACTTAAAAAGAAAGCAAGAATATATGAGCTCGGGGTAAGGAGAGGAGGAAAGGCTCAGGTATGCTTGAGAAAGAGGGGGACAGGAGAAGGAAAAGAAAGAAAGCCTCTGTAAGTGACTTATTAAATGCCTGCAGGAGAGAAACCTGTATGGGTGTAAGACCGGTAAGAAAGAGAAGGATAAGAAGTTTAGCAATGGTGGGTTAAGGTAAGTTTTGGTCTCAACCTCAACCCCTGCCCACTGGTGGTCTGCTGACTTCTGGGTCCATGGAGAGGCGACTGAAGGCAATGTTCCTCAGACCCCTGTCTGGACCACAGGGCAGGCCCCACTCCAGCTGCTCATGTCTAACTTCCTACCAAATACTAAACACATTATATTTTCTTTATATGGTGAAGTGACAAGACATATAACCACAAGACATATAAATAAAAGTTAATAATTAATAATCACTAATTAATGAGATAATTAAAGAAAGATATGATATTTGTTCAAAAGCTTAGGGCAGGAATTCTTGATTTGGCATTCAAAAAGACATGGATGTAGTCAGAAAAACATGTAACATCTGGAGATTTTATAAGTCTGTGCTTCTAAAGATGCATATGTATTTTTATAGAAATATAATTATATTATAAAAGGGTTTTATGACATAAAAAGTTGACTAATCCCTGCTGAAACCGGTTTGGCTCAGTGGTAGAGTGTCGGTCTGCAGACTGAAAGGTTTGATTATGGTCAAGGGCATGTACATTGGTTGCAGGCACATCCCCGGTAGGGGGTGTGCAAGAGGCAGCTGGTCGATGTTTCTCTCTCATGGACGTTTCTAGCTCTCTATTCCTCTCTCCTCCTCTCTGTAAAAAATCAATAAAAAAATTATATATATATATATATATATATATATATATATATATATATATATATATATATAAAGTTGACTAATCCCTGATGCAGAGTTGGAAAATGATTATGGTTATATTAATATGGCACCATCCAATATGAAATCCTGGCCTCTCCACTTGGCCTAATTTTTATTCATATTTAGCTACAAAAGTAAGGGAACATAACTGAAGTGATTGCAAAATAACTTGATTGGAAGATTTCCAGTGCCTCATTTTAACCCCTTGACCTTAATGTTATAATTAAACAGGTGCAACAATTGTTCAGAATTTAATGTATAATCTGTCCTGATTTAATATCACATCCTCATGATTTCAGTTATTATTTCTGATGATATTTTCTCTTTGGCTAGTCATAGAACTGTGATGCTCTATGTCTAGATAATACAAAGATTAGACTGGAGGAAAACCATGAGAATTAAAATATTCCCTTTCCTACATGTAATTAAGTTATTTATAATATTAAAGATGTTTTTCCAGTTTAATGGACAGTCTAGTGTAGAGGTTAAGAGTAAGTTATTTAATTTTTCTCTATTTCTTCATCTCTAAAATTGTAATAAAAATAGTATTTTTTTCTCATGGGCCCTATAAAATTTCTAGGAATTAATATTTTCTAAGTGCTTAAAGTAGAGCTTAGCACACAGGAGTATTCAATAATTATTAGCTATTGTCCTATATAATAAAAAGCTAATATACAAATGGACAGAACAGCAGAATGACCATTCTCTTTGACATGCACTGACCACCAGGGGGCAGACGTCCAATGCAGGAGCTGCCCCTGGTGGATCAGTGTGCTTCCACAGGGGGATTGCTGCTCAGCCAGAAGCTGGGCTAACAGCTGGTGAGTGCAGCTGCAGTGGTGGGAACCTCTCCCGCCTCCCCAGCAGCGCTAAGGATGTCTGATTGCTGGCTTAGGCCCACTCCCCTAAGGACATCCCCCAGGGGCTCCTGGACTGTGAGAGGGTGCAGGCCAAGCTGAGATACCCCCCTGAGGTCACAATTTCATGCACCAGGACTCTAGTGTATCATAAAATATTCTCAATAAAGGCTACTATGCTGATAATAAAGAAAAGTAATTTCATGAAAATAGCAGGTTGAAGATGGATGATTATCTAAAACACCACCTTTAATTTGTGGAATGGCTTACAAAAACCATGGAGCATGAGGAGGCCATTATCGGTGTGGTATCCTTCATTTATCCAGTAAGAGGAAAGCATGCCTTCCTGAAAGATGTTCATTAACATTATTATCCCCAGTTGATTATCAGCAAAAGGAACTAACAATAGTCTAAATAGGGACATGAAACACTGGAGCTGTCCATCATTACTAATGATGATATACTTCTATTGTAAACAGTGATCTTAGATTTTAATACTAATTATAAAGGTGTTTGGTCATCTTCCAACCCTTAGAGTTAAATATTCTGAAAATTAAACAATTGTATTCATCAAATAATATCTGAATTATTTGATTATAATTTCATTTATCATTTGTTAAAACAATCAGCTGCTTTTCTGGTTTAATTTAGACTTAACCTATGTCAGTTTAGAATATTTAGAATATTGTCAAAAAATGAAAATAAAATAAAAAAAGAAAGAAAACATAAAACTCAGCAAAAAATGGTTTAATAATTTTTTAAAAAAAACCTATGTTTTAAGCTTAATAAGAATTAAAACAAATATAAGTTTTTTTAATGGAAGATATATTTTCTAACTTGGTGCATACAACTTTATTCTAGCAATTGCATTTATTTAACAAGAGTAAATAATAGAGACTTTAGGAATATAGACAGTAAATATGACCTGAGAGTTGCTTTTGGAGAAGATTATACTATGTGACCCATGACCTGAACTCTGTAGGATGTCTTGGAGTTAATTAGCATGGTTTGCATGGGAAAAAGATCTACTCTTTGCTCTCTCACCCTAGTAGAAAATTCAGAAAACCTAAGGGAGAGGAAAAGTTTCCAAATTCCTTGTTTATACCTTTTGTGTATTAAAACTCCCTGCTTTGCTTCTTTACTATCTCTTTATTGAGAAATACATATTTATAAACTAGTTTAAATTAGGGAAATAAAGGGTGATCATTCTTTAAAATACATGCTTAAAGAAATAAAAGGTGCCCAGCTGGGTGTGGCTCAGGGTTGAGAGTAGACCTAGGAAGCAGGAGGACACAGGTTTGACTCCAGGGAGAGCACATGTGTGGGCTGCAGGCTCGATCCTCAGTAGGGGGCATATAGGAAGCAGCTGATCAATGATTCTCTCTCATCATTGATGCTTCTATCTCTTTCTCCCACTCCTTTCCTCTCTTCCTTTCTAAAATCAATAAAAATATATTTTAAAATTTTTTTAAAAAGGTTAAGAAACAAACTGGGAGAAATATTGGATTTAAATATCATAAAAGGCTTATATGAAAAATCAATTTTTTTTTTTTTTTTACAATTTAATTCAAAAGGATTCAATTTAAGAATTGGTAAAATTTTAGAATATTCACCAAAACATTTACTAATACCAATAACTATTTTTAAAAATACTCAAAATCATTAGTTATAAAGGAAATGAAAACTAAAATCATAATCAGATACCACAACACACCTATTAGAATAGCCAAAATTGAAGACTGATGGTGCCAGATGAGAATATGGAGCAACTTATAATTTCATATATTGCTATTAGTAATATAAAATGCTACAGGCACTTCTGCCTGCCAGCCTGATCACCCCCTAATCACTTCCATGCCAGCCTGGTTGATGTCTAACTGCCCCCCTCCCAGCCTGTTTGCCCCCAACTTCCCTCCTCTGCTGGCCTGGTCACCCCTAACTGCCCTCCCTTGCAGTTGGCCTGGTGCCTCTCAACTTGAGCTCCCTGCTGCTGGCCATCTTGTGGTGGCCATCTTGCGTCCACATGGGGGCAGGATCTTTGACCACATGGGGGCAGCCATCTTGTGTGATGGAGTGATGGTCAATCTGCATATTACTCTTTTATTAGATAGGATGTTGCAAAATAAGTTTCCCTTTGCCCCAGAGAACAAAGAGAGCTCCTGACACCAAGAGAGTGACTTATGGTCCAGGGTACAGTGACTACTATTTAAGTGAATTCGTGTTGTGTTTGCTCGTCTTCAAGTCATCTCCTTAAGGTTCCACTAGCCTCGTGGTTGGCAAACTGCGACTCACGAGCCAAGTGCGGCTCTTTGGCCCCTTACATGTCGCTCTTCCACAAAATACCACGGCCTGGGCAAGTCTATTTTGAAGTGGCATTAGAAGAAGTTTACGTTTAAAAAATTTGGCTCTCAAAAGAAATTTCAATCATTGTACTGTTGATATTTGGCTCTATTGACTAATGAGTTTACCGACCACTGCACTCCTCTATCCTACTCTGATATTTTCTAGACAATCCCAAAGCAAATTTGCTTTTTAGGCATATTTTCCTTGACTTCTGTTATCTTTTTTGCTACCCACATGGAAAACTGTTTAGCACTGTGTACCATCCACATGCCTCCCACCTGTGGGAGAAAAGCTCTCTCTGACTTAGAAGGTTCTACAGTGATTTGTCCAAGACAAAGAACATTTAATCTTCTATCTAATAATATACTTTCCCATGATTAAAAAAGGGTATTTTTAGATGTCTTTGTTCTTTTTAATAGATGCAGAAGTGTCAGAAACTGGAAGGGAGTTTTAAACGTCTGACAGCTTAGTTTGAGCTCATAGAGAAATCTATGCTGAAGCATGTAGAGACCCCTCATAACACAGCACATGGATTGCAGGATACATGGGAAGACTGCACAGAAGACACCAGCCATGTAAAGAATCACAGAGCCAGTCTCCATGGGAGCCTGTACAGAAAACCCTGCAGAGCCACTTTCTGCCTGCATATTCCAAAGGATGTGGACTGCACTAAGGGACACAGTTTGGAGCATGTCAGGAGGCCCCAGGAGACACCATAACCAAACACTTCACTGAATCCACTCTGCTTTCTCAGCTCTGCTGCTCCACAGCTACCAAGCAGGTCTCTGCAAAAGACTGCAGTGATTTTCCTGTCAAAGGCTTCTCCCGTGGAAGCCATCACTCAGGGAAATGTAAGCTGCTGGGTGCATGGAGTTGGTAGAGTTCAGAGACCCTCTCATACAGTTAAATGTCACTTAAAACCCAGGGAGAGTGAAGTTCATTATGCAGAAATGCATTCCTAGTGGCCTCCATGAAAATACAAAAGAGATAACAGCTGTCCAGCGCTGTCCTACGTTTGATATTTTTATTTGCTCCACTCCGGAACATTATGTCAAAATCTTCAAATGCTTCTTATGTTTTTATGAAATCTCATTTCAATTGGATTTTCTTCTTAGTCTGCAGAGTGTGCTTACTTTATATAAAATATTGCATGTAAATTAATATTTTTATGAACAATGCAGTTATGGTTCATAATTTGACCCAGTGATGGAGACTCCCGAGGACAAACAAAACCAAGGTGACAACCATTTGGTTACTATATTAAGGTCAGATATAAGATGTTGAAATATCATTGCAGGAAGCACCTAGTTAAATCCAAATATATTTTCCATCGTATCCCTCATAGAGATTAAGTGAATTTTACCTTCAGTAAGACTCAAGTATATTGAAAGCCTCGTGTTTTGTTTTAGGAAATTCTTCTTATAAAACACGAAATTGTAACAGCACAGGAAGGAAAAAGAAGATTCTTTGTAAAGTTAATAGTTTTAAAATAATAAACAACTACAAATTATTTTAAAAAGTAACTGATTGAAGAACTAATACATCTGGAAAGAGGGAACAAGATAAATGATTTCATTGTTTGCATCACATTCATAACAAATGATAAGAGAATAACAAGAATGAGGTGAAGAATTGGAGGGATATTAATGGCAATTTTAAGTGCCTTGAAAAGTCGATCCGAATTGCTTACATCAAAGAGAAAATAGACTCTTTAATGATCACTTCCCTGACAACTAACAGTAACATCACTTTTGGCTGTGACTGCTAAAATTAGATACCTTTGTCTTGAAATACTCAGTCCCTGAGAACACCCTGGGATGACAGTCCTCACCTCACGATAAGAGGGGAAGGAATAATTCATCTTCAAATGAGCAATTTCTGTGATGAAGGGGGGAAATGCTCCCTAAGAAAGACGGCAGAATAACAAAAAGTAGTGCCACGCTAATTACTTTAGCTATACTTAGTGAAATGATTGCTTTGATTTTAACTCAAGAAGTACTGTTTTAAGGCAGTCACTTATTAGGATTGTTTACTCCAGGAAAAGAGACTTTTATTGGTGAAAAAGGGGCTTTTAACAACTTGTTATAAAATTATGCTTACTTGAACAAATGACACAATAGAATGTACTTGTTAGAAGTGCAAACAAATAGCTTTGAAACTGCTGCCTAGAGGCTGGTAGCTGTTGATAACTAACCTGGCAGGCCATGCCTCAATCATTTCTGGGGCAGTGCAGAGCTAGATGATGGGGCCTTGCCAGGCCATCCCATCACAGCTTGTCACCTGAAGACATAAATAAACATTCAGTATTTCCCATGATCTATTAGAAGGCTGGTATGTCTAATTAGAATCCTCATTGAAAAAGTATGGCTTAAATTCGGCCTTTAAAAATATATACGTTAGATACAGTGCAGACGTAAAGTCAACATTCATTTCACACACTTAAAACAAAATGTGCCAGGAAAGCCAAGGTGCGAGAAATAGCTACAAAAATATTAAGTTAAAAGCCTTTAATTCTATATATCACTATAATTTCACAGATCGTTGTGTTAATTGAAAGAGATTGTGTCTATTATGGCTATGTAAAATCGCCAAAATGTCACAGAAGGTAGAAAATCTCTTTCCTGTTCTCTTGAAATATTTTGTTAGAGCATACTCCAAGTATAAGTGTGGATTGCAGAATTACTCTGAAACCGGGTCTACACATTTTTTCTCTACAGGGCAGCATAGAAATATGTTAGCCTTGCCTAGCTGGTGTGGCACAGTGGTTGCCTATGAACCAGGAGGTCACTGGTTCGATTCTTGGTCAGGGGACAGTAGTGGGTATGCAGGAGGCACCCATTCAGTGATTCTCCCTCATCATTGATGATTCTCTTTCTCTCTCTTTTCCTCTCTGAAATCAATTAAAAAATATTTTTTAAAAATATTTTAGGCCTTGAAGGTCATATATTGTCTCTGTCACAAAATCTTTTTTGGTTTTATTTCACAATTCTGAAATATATGGAAACATTCCTTAGTTCATCAACAATACACATACACACAAAAGTAGAGTCCACTGGCCAGATTTGATCCATGGATCATAATTTGCAGACCCCTGCTCTAGAAAATCACAAATATGTATATACAATATTTAATGGAAAGAGACATTTTTAGAATTCAAAAGACTCCATTCTTCTTTTTGCAGTAGTTATTTTTCAAGTAATAAAGAATTCCATAAAATATGCCATATTTTATGACATGAGAAAGTAATTATTAGATATAATTCCTGGCATGTGAGTGCATTTTAAACCATATCAGCATTTCTGGCTCTACTTATGCATTTTGAAAAGGAGAGTTTAATGCAAGAGGGATGGTACTCCAGGTGTATATTGCCACTTAAAACACTTCGGAGAATAGTCTGGAGACAATTAAATTTAGCTCAATGCCAAAAGCAGCTGTCTGAGATGGTCTCGGTGGCATTTCAGACATGTACGTTTTATGGTGAGACTGCAAGTCACCTCTTTTAACATATGTCCATTTTACAGACAACATAAAAGCAACACAAAAATAAAATGAATTTTTAATTCCTCTTTAATGTGTGTGTGTGTGAGTGTATGTGCATGTTTGTATTTATCATAGTTGCCTGAGAAGTAAAGAATGGTCAGCTTTATCAGATGTTTAGGTGAATGAGGCCATGAGTAGGAATTAGGGAATCCAAAATGAATAAGACTGAAAGAATGCAATTTACTGTTAAAGTTGATTTATTGATTTTTTTAGAGAGAGAAAGGGAGAGAGAGTTCTAAATAACATTACAGAAGGGAGGAGGAGAGAAGAAGAAAAAGAAGAGAGAGAGATTGCATCACTGGCCACACGTTCACCAACCAGTGAAACACACAGACAAAGGAGGAGAAACGAGGAGAAATATCATGGCCAGGTAATGCTACTTAGTTAGGAGGAAAATCTTTTATGTGGGGCACAATCCATCTCATCTTAACAACAGGCACACTTCCCGATGGAGTGTTATTCCCAGAGGTTCTGCTCTCTCTCATCATTGCGCCCTGGAAGAGCTGCTTCCACAAGGGGCTTCAGTTTCTGTAGGCGCAACAATGATCTCTGACTGCTTCTAAGAGGCTTCACGGACGTTATTCTCATGAAGTTTCATACTATGCAGCAGGACTTAAGGAGCTGGCTCCACTTTCACAGAGGGCCCACAGATATCGTAACTTTATTTACATCCCCTACAGATTGTCTCACAAATTGGGATTTTACCCGAGGCAGATCTAAATGACTTTTGTTAAATCTTTTGATGCTCATCATGTAAAGTATACCAAACTCCCCTTAGCTTCCACTTAGTGATCCAGGTTACTTCTGGCCACATTGCAGGGCTTCTAGCCTTTTGTAAAATACTAGCATCTCAGACACCGGTTTGGCTCAGTGGATAGAGTGTCGGTCTGCGGACTGAAAGGTCCAGGTTTAATTCCAGTCAAGGGCATGTACCTTGGTTGTGGGCACATTCCTGGTAGGGGTTGTGCAGGAGGCAGCTGGTCGATGTTTCTTTCTCATTGATGTTTCTAGCTCTCTATCCCTCTTCCTTCCTCTCTGAAAAATCAATTAAAAAACAAACAAACAAACAGCATCATTCACTTATTAATTTATTTGCTTATTAACTTATCTACTCAAAAACATTTGTGGAGCAATGTTTTGATACCAGGAGTTTAGGGACACAGCCACAAGCAAGACAAACTTCCATCCTAATGGTGCTAACATTCTAGCAGAAAATAAACAATGCCATTTCAAATGGGGGCAAACTCTATAGTAGGCCAGGATGTGGGACAGCAAGGGATACAATTTTAAACAGTTCTGCTATGAAACTTCCTCTAGAGAAGGGACTTTGAGGAAGCACGAGATGGTGGTAAGTAAAGAGATGTGGCTAATTACAGAAAATGATTACCAGGGAGAAGTTCTGGTCGTACCAGAATCTGTCGGAATAAGAGCTTGGCATATCGAAGAATAACTATAAGGTCAGTGTGGGTAGAGTCCAGAATGTGGAGGAGAGAGGTGGCTGCTGAGTAAGGAGGGGTTTACTTAGGAAGCCTTTGGGGCTTTGGGCATATTTGGTTTTTAGTATAAGCTTGAGAAAAGCTATTAGAAAAACTGGGGCAGATGAAGGTGATATATTATTATTTATATGTTAAATCTAAAAAAAAATTAAGTTGAACATTTATGTTGACATATTTTATAAGACAGCTGTATGGCCAAGTTCTTGGCAGCTGTGCTGGTACAGGGAGATGATATGTTCCACTGAAACCACATGAGGAAAACTGGTAGCTTGAATTGGGGAGGGGGAATCAGGGTGGAGTGATGAAGAATGGTCAGACTGGAGAACTTGATGATGAGTTTGATGTGGCATAGGAGGGAAGAAGAAGAATTAATGATGTGTGTTCCCCTGAGCAACACAGAGGATGTTGGCAATATTACTGAGAAGGTAAACATTGTAGGTTGGTAAATACAGTTTGGAAAATAGAAGTCATGCATTTTGGGTGTTTATATTTTCTGGACATATTCATTTTGAGAAACTATATTACTTATCCAGTATATTTATCGAACAATAGATAGTTGAATATTAGAATTAAAAACTTAGTGACTATCTGGAAGGGAGATTTCAGAGTTATCACTAGAATAATAATGACTTTCAAAAGGATATGAGAGAATACATATGTATTATATGTATTTAGAGAATAGATGCCCTCATATTGAGTCCTAGATTATCCTAACTTCAAGTCTTAAGAAATAGGAATAGGAGTCAGCAACAACAAATACAATAGGGAAAAAAATCAAAGTGTATGGTGTCTCTATCACCAAATGAATACATGTTTAGAGAAGGAAGGGTCTTCTGATTCCAGAAGATGGCACAGTAGATGTACATAGGACACCTTCCCAGCAGAGCTTCTTATAAAGGATGAGCATACAATTTTTTTAAAGCTGTTTTCAAGGCAAAACAGAGCAGGTGGTAATGTTAGAAAACAACCAGAAGCCAGACATGACAAGAAAGCTGCATTCCACAAACATAAGCTAACACTGGAGCTGCTGTTTCCCTCCCACGTAGACTGCTGATCCTCAGAGGGCTGGCGTCTGGTCCTAACAAGCCATCTGCCTATGACTAGATAAGGCAAACAGGACCAGAGGTCTCTATATGAAGCCAACACTCCCATGTTTAAACTCAGGAGGGGGCAGGAATCCTTAGAAGGTGACTCTCCTATCTCCATCTTGTCCTACAGTGTAGGACCTACCCTAAGCAGGGGTAACAAAAGAGCCTCTTTGGAGAAATGCTAACCGCACGCCAATCCATTGAATTGGTATATGAGTTCTTAACTTTGTGACCTGCAAAGTCTCCAGCTGACAATTGGTACCTTTTTTCCATGGGTTGTTATGATGTCAGGCTCTGGGAAAGACTTTGGTAGGAAAATAAAAAACAACACTTCTTCTTTCTCAGAGAACAAGTTTAGAAACAGACCTAAGTTATTTTTACACAGAATAAAGTTTCATGGAACATGAGATGACAATCAGAAAATAGTAAATATATCCCTATTCCGGAAACCAATCCTGATGCCAAAGACTGCTGAAAGGTTGGCCACAGTGATGCCAATTACCTGGAAATGAGGAAACCTGGACAGACTAGATTCAAAATAGAATGGAGGCCTGTTTTGTAACCGGTTACTACAGACTTATAAACACATACTTATTCAAACAGCACGTACTTATTATCTTACAGTTCTGAGATCGATAATCCTAAGTGGGTTTCAATGAATGAAAATCAAGGCAAGACAGGGCTGCATTCCTATGGGAGGGTCCGGGGAAGAATCTGTTTCCTTGTTGTTTCCAGGTCCTGTAGGCTGCCCGCCTTCCTCCTCTCCCAGCCTCCTGCTTCTTCTTCTCTGTCTTCAGTGTCTGCTTCCATACCTACACCTCCTTCTGACCTTCTGCCTCCCTCCTGCATCCTCTAAGGACTCTGTTGATTATACTAGGTTCACCCAGATGACACAGAATAACCTCCCAATCTTAAAACCCTTAACTTCATCACATCTACAGAATTCCCTCTGCCATGTCAGGTAATATGTCCCCTGGTTCCACGGGATTAGGACATGGACGTTTGGGGGTCATTATTCTGTCTTCCATAGAAGGTAGAGGCAGAAGCTGGAGGATAAAGGAATGTTTTGTTGGATATTTTAAAGAAGTTAGGAATCTTCTATTATCTTTTTTATTCTATTTTTAATGTGTACTTTTAATGGCTGATCATTTTCAGTCAGTTTTGTACACAGGCTGGGATTATAGAAAGGGGAAATGGTGATCCTGGTAGGATGGGTATCTGACAAAACCAAACCAAACCAAACCAAACCCTTAGTAGAGGAAAGGAGATGGACTAAAGAGTGCAAGGGTTGGGGATGACATGAATTGGACAGGCACAGTTTATCAATTGTAACTCTCACAGGAAAAGTTTGATTGGCACAGCCAATTTGGTTGGTGGGAAGATGAAGATATAATCTGATTGCTTCTGCTGCTTCGATGAAATAAGAATGAAGGTTATAGTAGAATTTGATATATTATGAGAGTTAGAATAAAATGGAAAAAGCTAACAGCACTGCTCAGTCTAAAGTTACTGCCACCAAAGCCAAGTACAGGGGGAAAATTAAAACATTCTAAATCCCAGGTACTCTATTACAAATGAAATATGGAGCCCGCAGTCAGGGACAAGAAGGGACTATACTGAGAGAGAGAGAGAGAGAGAGAGAGAGAGAGAGAGAGAGAGAGGGGGGGGGGGGAATGGAAGTCAGTTAAGGAGTTCTGGCACGATTGGCAGTGTATTGCCTGAACTATAAGTAAAAGGTAGAAGACACCACAAGAAATGGGCTGCAATCACAGAACAAGAGAGCCAGAAAAGCAGCTGGCCTATTAAAGACCACAATCTGCAGTCCCACTTACTTTACTTGTATCTTCCATGGGGACCTCACATCCTGCTGCACATGCCTTCTAAAATATTTTGGCTAAACTTTTTATGTCCTATCTCATTCTGATTGCAATATATTTTAACAATTAAGAATTGTTATATTTAGAATCAATATCCTAGCTCAGTCGTTTGCTAAAGTTGGTATTAAGCACTTTGAATGTGCAAGGTGGGGCAAAAGTAGGTTTACAGTTGTTAGTACACAAAACATAGTTTACAACTGTATAATAATTTATTTATTATTGTATATTTTCCAGACAAACAACTGTAAACCTATTTGTGCCTGAATAAGTTACTATTATAAAGTGAAGTAGTTGTAATCAATAATGCAATAGTCTTCAGAGTAGTAATAATGAAGACCCTTTTTTATTGTTTCCAATAAAGCAATTACTTCCCAACTAGTTTTCCAGAATTTTCTTCCTGTCCTGAACAGTCGAGCCTGAAGCTTTTTCCTGACAGCAAAAGAGTAGTGATTATAAAAACATTAAGTCCTAAATATTACTACGACCTTTCTATTACAGACATTTATCTAAATATGTTAGATATAGCAATTCATTTACTCCCCCATAAAACATTAATAGTATTGGGTTAATATTATTACTATGTCAATTTTCTGAGATACCCGAAGCTTCGAGATATTAATTAACTCTGCAAGGTTCTACAGCTACTAAGTGGCACAAACCCCATAGTAGCACTTAATCCTTCATGAAGTGTTTGAAGAAATAGTCACTAAGAAGACAAGCCAAAGTTGAGATAAAGGTAATACTTTTGCCTGAACTCTCAGAAAGATATACAAGTTGTACTTTATTTATTTTATTTTATTATACGACTAATACCAAAAATTTGTATGAAATTTCTGTTTCTGAATCACATGCAAAAAGAAAAGACATTTTCCTGTCCCACTCCCTTGCACACCCCCCCCCCCAAAAAAAAAAATCAGCAGCCTTGAGGAAATAGAGCAAGGGTTTTTCCTATATTTAAAAGTGTATAGAAAATTGAATGTCACCTTGATGTCTGGATTCCATTATTGGCAAATTGTGTTTCAGGGAATCAGCGTCAGTGTTACCTTAAAAGTGGCATTCACAAAACAGGGCAGGATAGACATCTCCAGGCTAAGTTTACTTGTAACAATCTGTATCTGTGAATTTTCCCACAATCCTTAGAGTTATGCCAATCATAAGCATAAGGCTTTCTAATGTCTTTTAGATATGATTATTTATTTCCATCTGTATTGCCAACATTCCTATCCAAGCCACCATCTTCTTTTATTTGGAGTATAACAATTCCTTCTATCCAAGAACACGATATAGATCTTTACTTATTTTAAGCCTTCATTTTATTTAACAAACACTTATCTATCACTTTCTATGCACCAGGCTCTATTCCAAGGATTTAAAAAAATATCAATTTAATCTTTAGGATGACTCTCTAAGGTATTTACAATGATTGCCCGTATTGTGTTTTAGATTATGAAAATGAGGCACACAGAGGCTACATAACTTGTCAAAGGCCACCAAGCTAGTTAGGATAAGTAATACATAAAACCATACATAACTAACTCTATATATTGCCCCTTGTACTATTTATTAAGGAAAAAAAAATAGTAACATGCTTAAAGTTCACAATTAAAAGGTTTTTATTTAAAGAATTATTCTTTAGATTTCCAAATATGTAATTCCCTCATCATTCTGGCCCACTTAGGGGTTTTATGAATTCACACTAGAAATAATAACTGTAGTAGATTCTTCAAGTTTGTAGGATAGATATGGACTCTAATAGAGTCTACATATCTTTATTTTAGCCATTTCACTTAGTCGATAACAAAACTATGGTGCTGAGCCAAGTCTAGAAAACCTTTTCTAAAAAATAAATAGACTGCATATGAATATATATAAGAGCTTTTGAATATGTTAATATCATATCAATAAGGTGAAATAATTTTGTAAATAATAAAAAATAATTGCAAACATTTTTTTCTTGGTTTCTTCCCATGTCCTTGAAATTAGTCAGCTAAAGTATATAAATGCTTGATAAGGTATATAAATAACTTGTAGTTTTCATCTTTGTGAAAATAGAATTGTTGGTGCCCATTAGGAACATTCCAATAGAATAGAATTTTTGCTTCCCATTTTATCACAACTTCTAAATAATTACTTAATTTATCTGTGTCTTTCATTCTTCAGGATGCAATATTATGATTGAAACATTGATCTCAGACAAAATAAACTCAAAACCCTGATCAAACCATTACAAAATCTAATCTGCCTTTTATTAAAAATGTTTCCTTAAGTAAGAAGACAGTACCAGCATATTTAAAACCAGGTAAATATTTTTATGAATCCAGAGTCATGCAAAACAATGTGTTTCAGAAATGCTGTATTAACCATTGTTTGGGATAATGAGTTGACACATACACAGCTCAGTGCAGGGTAATCAGAGATGAGTAACTCTGAGAGTATTACAAAGACTTGGAAACATTCAGGGGAAAATAATAAAAGACTTGAAACAGAAATAGATTCAACAGGCTCTTTGCAGTTAACCTTTAAAAATGTCATTTGAAGTTATTGAAAAAAACCAATACAGTAGTTTAACAAAAACGTGTCATTATGAAATGTTATTCTAAAAAACAGTCCTGATTGAACTAGTTTTTCTGTCTGGTATGCATACACATTCATATGAACAAGGTGGAAGAGTATTACTTTTCTCAAAATGAAACTATGAGAAAAAAGATTGTTTCTTCTAATAAATAACAAATATATAGCAGCAATTATCTACATCACTATTTCTTTATATGAATTACATTTCAAAGCTTTTCTCAGTGCTATGTTGACTTACTTGAAGTGTCCAAAATGTTCACAGAATCAAGAATGCTAAAAAATAATAACACCATAATGACCTTCTATCTAAACTGGTCTTTCAGGAATTGGATCTGTTGGTCCTGCTGCTTTTGAAATTATCTATTTAAAAAATAACATAAACCTACTAAATAACAGAAAACAATTTTGCACCAAAGAAATATAGATTTCATATACAAAGCATGTGAATGACAGGTATTTTCAACAGGAAGATTAGTTTAGAAGTTCTCAGTTACCTTTATCTTGATGCCATTTGCCTCACAGCATGGGAAAGATCTAAGAAAACAAACAAACAAACAACAAAAAGAATAAGAGCAGGCATAGTTTTGAAAGCTTAAAACCGTTTGTATTTGTTAAATATTTGTATTTAAAGAAAGCATCTGCTGTTTTTTCTCTCTGTATTATACCTTATTATCTATATGAAGAACAAGCTTCAAGGAGCTGGTTATCCATTATATAGCCCTGCTATCACTGTTTGATTCTGTGTAAATCCTCTTGTACCCACAGGTACAGCCTTATCATTAGAAACACTAATACTAGAACTATAGAAAAAGTGAAAAGAACAAAGATATTTCCTATCAACTTCTGAGGTCCTTCTACAGCAAGTCAGTTAAAACCATATAGTGCATGGTATAAATTAGAGCATAAAACTCAGTAGCGGGTTTTTGGATACCTTGTAAAACACAGGGACCTATAATAGGAGCCAAATTGTTCAAGAAGGACATCACATCAAGCCTTGACAGCTTAACCATCATTTAAAGCATCCTGCTTAAATTCCACTGAAAATGTGTAAGTCCAAGTATGAGAACCAAAGTGAGAGAATAAAAAACCAGAGTTAATGTTTATTGTTCTTTCTCTGAGTGTAGACTTTGAGAAGTGATTCTCTTTGCTTACTTCTACCTTCTACACACACACACACACACACACACACACACACACACACACACACACACAGTATCCTCACCTGAAAAATTACAAGTGGAATATAAGCATGTTCATATCGGATTATTACATTTCTGCTTTTACATCATACAAGTTGCTTTATGAAATCAAAATAAAGTTAAAAGCATGTGAAGTGAAACATTACATTGCTGGAGAAACTCTTCATTTCCTTAACCCTTTAAAGTTTAATATTCATAAGTAGCATTTGTATGGCATTTGAAATAGTACTTTTGCTTAAGTTTTCATCTTATAGTTACACAGCCCCCCTGAAATAGAGATTATTTCACACCCCATTTCACAGACAAGAGAACCAAGTTTAAGAGAGAGATGAGATGGTTTACTAAAGGCCAAGTAGCTAATAAATGGTTGAAATAGAATTTCAGATGAGATGTTCTTACTATAAAAACCTTGGCTTGTGTTTATATCACTGTCTCACCAATTATCATGGAAATAGTTTAAGTGAAGCTTTTAAAAAGGCATATCTATTTTTCTGACTCATGATCAATGAGTATTGAAAGTCACAAGAGGAATTCTAATTAAATAAGGGCTGTCTTAACACTGTGAAAAAATTTGCTCTCAAAGCACTAAAGAGAGATTCTTAATAAGTAACTACAGGTAAATATCTTCTCATGTATTTATTAATTTATCCTCATCTATTAAAAAACAAAAAACAAAAAAATTAAGAAGTCTTACTAAAGGCAGTAGGGCCAAGGTAGAGATAATAGTGCACAATTAGGTTAAGGAAAATTGCTAGAAATAAGTGGACTGCTACTTAACTTTAATTTTCATTAACAACTCAAACAAAAATTGAAAAAAGTAAAATTTCACTTTGCAACTGACTACTAGCAGCAATGTATGGCATACTCTTACTTTCTAATACAGAAAACATGTGCTGTACCAGCACAGCCAAGGGTGAACCTGAGGAGGGACAGTGAAGACAAGACAGACAAGAAAATATAGCTAGGTCTTGGTAGATCTCCAGTGCCTGGATGAGGACACAAAAGACCCAGCCTTTATTTTATAGTCTGATTAAAACAAGGGAAGATTAACATGTATACAAATTTTCTTGTTTTGGCAACTCTTGCTGTACCTCCCACAGCCCATTAGCTACTTAGGAAGGAACTAGGGAGGGCTACAAGATCAGGCTTAATTATGCTGGGAGAGCTCTGCCCTCCAGGCTGGGACTTGTATGTGGCCCTGCCACAGGCCAGCCCAAAGCTTGACCCTCGAGCTGCTCCCTACAGAATCCTATTAATCAAAAGAATCCGATACTAACTTGAAATATCAATTTAGCTTTACTAATCTTTTCTTTCTTTCTCTACCTTATCCCTACTGCCAACAATGATGAAAGAAAACACGGATTGGCTGCCTCCCGCACACTCCACACTGGGATCAAGCCCCAAACCCAGGCATATGCCCTGCTCAGGAATCAAACCATGATCTCCTGGTTCATAGGTTGATGCTGAACCACTCATCCATGCCAACTAGCCAAAAATAAGCATTTTAAATAGTTTATTCTTCCATTTTTATAAATGTTTTACCTCTCAAGGTCAAGGTGTTAATGCTAAATGAAGGTGTGTGAGAGAAGATATAGATAAAGCAAAAAGTGATGGGGAGGGCTAGTACAATAGTTACAGTGATTCATGCTAACTTTTGGGTTAGTTTTGTACAATAAATTATAGAAATGACCAAATTCTGTTGTCTGTCTATCTATCTATCATCTATCTATCTATCTATCTATCTATCGTCTATCTACCTACCTACCTTCCTAACTACCTATCTCTTTATTTATTCATTTATTTTAGAATAATAAATAATAAGTTTTTAATATGTCATATTTATTCTGAACTATGTCAATAAAAGACAAACAAATTAGATTTTAGGTAGAGCCTTTATCTGAAAGAGTCGTTGCAAGAAAAGAAAAAGGGTTTATTGTAAAAGGAAGAACACAACAACCATGATGTCTGCAAGAGTCTCAAAAGTTAGGAAGAAAGCAGCCTTTCTTCCAAAGGGAACAGAACAGAACAAAAATCAAAGAGAAAACCCTGCAGGAGCACGATGTGGAGAGGTGGGATGAGAGAATGGCTGGGTGTAGGTGGCAGTAATGAATCAATAGGTCAGAGACTGTTTACCGAGGTCAGCCAACTCCAGGAGGGGCTGTTGAAGAGGCCTGGTGCATGGCTCAGGTAAAGGTGGGTCAGAATTCAGGGGCTAGTGGAAACATGGAAGCTCAACCAAAGCTTGGTTAAAATTCATTCTTTTCCCATTAATAAGTGGGCACAAAAGGTTAAGCCAATCCTTTATGAGACAAAGAATGAGAAAGTGGAGGGACTGCATTTGCTCTTGTCATAGGGATTGTCCCTGGGTCTTAACTAACTCATATGGGAAAGGATGTTTCTATACAATAAGCAGTTTCCTGGAATTTAACAAAGTGGGGCAAGTTTCCTGTTTACAGGTTCCCTGGGGTCAAGCAAAGTTCAAAAGTACCAATTACTGCCGAAACCGGTTTGGCTCAGTGGTAGAACGTCGATCTGAGGACTGAAAGGTCCTGGGTTCGGGTTCGATTCAGGTCAAGGGCATGTACCTTGGTTGAGGGCACATCCCCAGTAGGGGGTGTGCAAGAGGCAGCTGGTTGATGTTTCTCTCTCATCGACGTTTCTAGCTCTCTATCTCTCTCCCTTCCTCTCTGTAAAAAATCAATAAAATATGTTAAAAAAAAAAAGTACCAATTATCGATACTTTTTTCTGAAGTAGCTTAACACTTGTGTTTGTTTGTGTGTGTTTATCAGTCACTCTTTTTGTGTCCTTTTGGCCTTAAATAAGTATTATGAACATCCAGTTTTAATATTCATAATACTTTGAAACACTCTTTTTATTTTCATAGGACTTTAAAACATAATTCCCTAGGTGCTATGACACATGGCTTATATGAGCCTTTTTGCTGGGGGGAAGAAAAGCAAATGTGTTTGATAAAATTCGATAATTCAAATAAAATACCACAAAGACTCTGGACTTTTTAAAATTGAGATAATGATATTTTGGTCTTAATACCCTATTTCCTACGAATTTCTATACCGCTAAATTTACATCTCAAATTTCAGCTACTTTTTCTCTATTTGAGTTAATGGTAATTCTCCTTGTTTACATTCTCTGCATTTGTCTACCACTTTCAGCTCAGAACACTTTCTCTGGATCATAATTTCTTTCTACCCAATAAGTAGCCCAATGAAAAATAGACCATCCAGAATAAAACCAGTTATTTTATGAGCCTGGTTTCTTCATTTCTTTCTAGAGTGACAGGCTAAATCATAATGTGCTTCATGAAAACTAGTGTAAATAATTTAGTGGAGCTTCGAATACCCAGTAAGGTCAATATACAGAGATGCTAATATTCATATCACCACAAACCTGTGGTGTAATACTTTTGTCTGAATTTTACATATGGAGAAATCACAGCAGATGATAGGGCTCAGGTACCACTGGTGGTTAATGGCAGGAACAAGACCTGCATCTGGGCCTGTCTGCTCTCGCAGACTAATGTCAAATCCACTCTAACACACTGTGGAAACACTGACCAGATGGCTCTTCCTAGCCCAGAGGGAATAGCGGCCAAAATATGTCTGTTACAGGTAGCAGACAGCTGTTTATTTGAGTTACTGTCATTGTTTAGTAATGATGTATATAATTCACATAATGAGAATTTGATTAGCAAAAATAAGTCATTTGTTTTAAAAACTGCAATAAAGGACGCCTACCCAGAATAGAAACACTGGTGCCAATGAATCACGGATTATCTTCTTTCATTTCCCATTGCTTTTCCAACCAGACATTGTGTTACAAAAGGGAATCACAAGTGTAAGGTAGAGGTTGCTATCTTCATAAGCACTGCCTCTGTTGGAACAACAGAAGATCAAAAATATTAAATGGTCTCTATACTTCAAAATCAAACAGAGACTCGAAGAAAATGTATTGCTTTCTTAACTCTCTCCAATTGACACAGCAGATTTTCTTTCAAGAACTCTCAGAAACAATCTCTCACACCAGCATCTCCATAATCTTACTGTAACATCCACCAGTGAAGATCACTCCTGCCATTTATGTTTCTGTATTGCTTGCCCAAATTATCTCTGAACCCCCTTGTAGAAATCCTAACAAGTTGACTATAATATCACTGTTCTATGAGCAGACATGTTGAAAATGTTCTTAGTTATGATGATTATAAAGGGCTATTTGCCTAATAATAATATATAAAGTCTACATCTGTCTTATGTTTTTTCTTTGTTGGGTTATATTTGACAATAAAAAGTTATATTAAACCATTATCAAAAGGACATTATAAGTAATCATTTCAATAAATTTAAAATTTTAGATGAAACAGAAAAATTCTAGAAAATAAAATGTAAAAAAATTATGGCAAAAAGAAACAAAATACTATGCTAATCCTATGTCTTTTAAACAATAGGATCTTTGAAAACCCTCTAATTGAAGACAAATAGGCACACAAATATTTCAAGACAATTTTATTTACTGATAAATTGAAAGATTATGCCAATTTTTCACAAACTTCACCAGAATATGGAAAAAGGAGTAAACTTTTTCTCCACTGGCTGTTGCAGAGACTGAAATGTATGGATTACATTCACACAAAAACAGATTAACAGGAGAAAAGGATCATTTTGCATGCACAATAATAAATTGTGGAGAAGTGACTAGACATCGCAAAAGGGTTTGGCTTTCTAGGGGCAGTAAATTGTGGGAAGGTAATGGAGGATAAGAGTTATTTAGGAAGGTTTCTGTGCAGACTTAAGTCAGTGACATTTCCAATGATGAATCATTTCTATTGATTATCCATTTCCATTAAGAGTTACTCCCTTTCTGGTGTAGGAGAGAATGACATGTTTGCAAATATAAACTTAGTCAGAAAGGGAGAGAACAGAGTTCCTCTTCAGTCTGCTGCTTCTTAATTGCCGTAAGCTCAAAATTACCCTCGTGCCAAAGTAGCATATGGTGTGTTGGCATATGCTGACCCCTTTCACCTGCTTTTAGTTTGCTGCAACCAAGTACTACAAATTCAGTGGCTTAAACAACATACATTTATCTCACAATTCTGTAGCAAGAAACCCAAGATCATGTTGTGGGTAGGATTGGTTCCCTCTGAGAACTATGACAGATAATCAGTTCTACGCCCCTCAGCTAGCCTCTGGTGGTGTGTGGGCAATCTTTGGTGTCCCTTGGCTCATGAGAGCATCACCCCAATTACGGTCTTCTTCACATTGTATTCTTCCTGTGGGTGGGACTCCATGTCCAATGTCCCCCTTGTTATAAGGATACAGTCATATCAGAATAGGGTCCGCCCCCATGGCCTCAACCAATTAAATCTGAAATGATTCTATTTCCAGACAGCATCACGTCCTAAAATACTGTACGTTAGGGCTTCAACATGGTATGTATTTTTGGAGGACACAATTCCTTTTCTAACACTGACCTCATTTTTTTTTCTTCTTCTTCTTTTTTCTTTTTTTCTTTTCATTTTACACCCAGTGCATTGTGCTATGCCGGATTGAAATGTTGGGATTTAATAAAACAGCAAAGATTATGGAGTAGGTTTTAGTTAGACAATAACAAAATGGAAGTGATGATTTGAAAACATGGATTGAAGGGAAACATAAAAGATAAGAAAGGCTACTGTCAGGGCGTTAATGAGAATGAACCAATATATAATACACTGCATATGAGTTTACCACTTTGACAGAAAATTGAAACAGAATAGAATTTCATTTGTAACTCACAAAGCTGTTTACAAAGAACACACACACCAGGATAAAATCAACGTGACTTCTCATTTAACAAGCAGGCAGGGCTTGTTTGACTCATGCTCCTCCCCGTGAGGCTCTAAACAGGAGGAAAGGCGGGTAGAGAGGCCAGGGGAGATCAATTGGGGGGAGGGGGACAGACATGTACTACTATTTGTAATATTTCAAACAATAAAACAAAAATAAAACAAAAAACATGTCTGGGCCCCATAGACTGGCACAAATTTAGGAGATTTAATGGGCGAATCTCAGAGAAGTTGCATCCTCATGGCCAGTTATGTCAGGATACCCAGAATGCTTTTCTCTCTGCTATCGCTGTTTAACCACTCAAATTTTCTGACCTCTGCCCAAATGCCACCTTTTATCAGAATGCCTTTTCATATCTATTAGAATTATAAGCCCTTTAGAATGGAAATTAAATTACATTAGTCTATTTAGCCCACTCTTATATCTCAAACACCAGAGAGAGTCTCTAGAAACCAGTAGATGCTCCCAGTATTTGTAGAAGGGGTGGCCTGTGAGACACGGTGCTGACTGGGCTGTAAAGGAATGGGCAGAACCCAAGTTTTACTAGCTTTTCTCATCATTGGCTACATGCTCTCATTTCATATATTCTCAACTTGCATTCTATTTTTATTTTATCCATTACTTATGTCCTTAACCTTCCCCTTTTCCTATCATTTTTTATTTTTATTCCTTCTGTGATACTTCATTCTTCTTCCTGTTTCTCCTCTCTCATTGTCATTTTATGTAGGTTAATTTTTTTTCTTTGTGCATTTCATAATTGTTTTAATATAGATCCCAGATTTGTAAGTGAACTTGACTTTGAAGGGTCAGTCCATGAAATGTTAAAAGCTAGTTTAGCCCTACAAGAGCCAGGGTACATAGCAGTTAAAAGCAGAATATCTAATTTTGTATTCTGGCTTTTGAAAATTGTGGAGCCTTACGCAGTGACTACTACTACATTGAGTATCAGTTACTCAAATGTAGAGCGAAGAGAACATCACCACTGGGTAGGGTTGTCCTGCACATTGTGAAGTAATGAAGTTATGCTATGTTTATGTATCATTTTCCTGGTACCACAACAAGCTTTCCAATGATGTTACATTGTTATTTTAAGACCTAGAGAATAGACTGAAGTTCTAACCAACTTCATAGCCCCTAATTAATTTGGTGATCAAGGGGCCATTCTTTCAAAAGAGAGCGCAGGTGACCCTGGTTCATAGTGGTGTCATGAGAGCAATGCCTATAAAACATCAGTGTTCAGTTCTGACCTTTTCAATGTTTCCTGGTTTATTGCTGGGTGTAAAATATCAAGTGGCTTTACCTTCTTTTGCCCATTACTTGTTAATTCTATGAGTATTTCTAAACCAGTCACTAAATTACTTAAGTAATACCTATTTGATCAAATGTTGCATGCTAAATAGGCATTTATGTTTGGTAACTATATGAAATGTTTCCTGAAATATTTTATACAAAAGAACAATATATATAAATAAAATATAGTTTATGAATATATTTTTTCAATTATTAAACTAAAACACATGAAATAAATACTCCAATATAAAATGTTAATAGAACAAAACTTTATAGATGAAAAATTTTTGCAATGATGGAAATGTTTTACATTTGCTCTATCTAGTTTGGTAGTCATTGATCATGTGTGACAATTGAGAACTTCAAATGTGAGTAGTTTGTCTGAGAAAACAAATCTTTAATTTCATTTCATTATTTTTTTTCCTATCATAAAGTACTTTTAGTTTGACTTTTAAGGGGCTATAGCTTATTTCCCTAGAGATATTTTTAAAAATTCTTCATTGTTAAAGTATTACATCTGTCTCCTTTCCCCCACATTGACCACTCCCTGCTCAGTTCCACCCCCTAGTACAAGCCCTCATCCCACCACTGTCTGTGTCCATTGGTTATGCTTATATACATGCATACAAGTCCTTTGATTAATCTCTTCCTTTGATTAATCTCTTACCTCCCCATCCCATCCTCACTTGCTCTCCCTCTGAGGTTTGATGATCTGTTTTATGCTTTCTATGTCTCTGGATCTATTTTTTTCATCAGTTTATATTGTTCATTATATTCCACAAATGAGAGAGAGCAGTCTGAGAAAGATAAGTATTATATCTCATTTGAATTTTTAAAGTCACAGATGGCTAGTGCCTTCTGTATTAAACAGTGCAAGTTTATAATGTCAAATTTGTGTGAGTTGTTTTTACTACTATTAGTACTTAAAATTTGTCAACAAAATTTGCTTTATAATATGCAGATTTTTTAATAATTACAATATTTTTATAGTGATCCATATAGGCCTTGATATATGTAGACAACTTTAGAAATATTTAGTTTGAAAGTAAATTTACTAAGTAAGCTATATAACTTATTGTCTTCAGCAGAGTGAGCCCAATTTTGCTTTCTAAGTAATAATTGTGATATTGTCTTTACCAATAATACAATAAAACATCTTATTGAAAATTGTATGTTGTTTCTGCACAACCACCTGTAATTTTTTTAAGTTCTAACAATCAATGTTGTCCATGTTTCATACTGGATCAAGGAAAAATTGATAGTGAGCAAAATACTTTCTTCAAATCTATTCTTGCTCAATACATTATTAAAAGAAGAAATGACTACATTTTAATCATTAATATCTTTTTTTCCCCAACAGCATCTGTATCACCAGGAACTTTTAGATAGGTAATTTACTTCAATATATATATTTCAGAGAGGAAGGGAGAAGCAGAGAGAGTTAGAAACATCAATGATGAGAAGAATCCTTGATTGATTGCCTCCTGCATGTACCCCACTGGGGATCAACCTGGCATATGCCCTTGAATGGACTCCAACACAGGATCCTTCAGTCCACAGGTGGATACTCTATCCACTGAACCAAATCAGCTAGGACTAGATAGACAAATTTTAAACCTCCAAAATCTACTGAATCAGAAATCTATGATTGGGCTCAGTTATCTGTATTTAACATGTTTCTGATGATTTCAATGAATGCTATAACCACAATATGGTTGTGCTCAGATATCTGTTAAGCACAGCACTACAATATATTGAATATTTGCAATTTTTAAGCAAACAGATGTTTATGATAGATAACTGTTTTTGAGTTAAGTGAAATTATTAGAATACTCTCTTAGTTTGGACTGCTGTAAAAACACAAACAAACAAACAAACAAAAAACATTGACAGGTTGGCTGAAACAGCAGACATTTATTTCTCAGAGTTATGAAGGTTGATAAGTTCAGGATCAAGGTGCTAACTAATTCAGTTCCTAGAAAGGCTCTTATTCTGGCATGCAGAGGGTCACCATCTAGCTGTGTTCTCACATGACATCTTTCTGTGCATGCAGAGAGAGTGAACTCATGTCTTTCCATTTTCTTATATAGGAATCAAATCCATCCTGAAGATGACCTCATTTACTAGTAAACCCAGTTTCTTCTCAGAGCCCAACTTCCAAATACTCACATTGGGGGGCATGCGTCAATATATAAATTTTGGGGAAGCACAAACATTCATTCTATAAGAAGAAACTAATATTATAATGGATTCCAACAATGTGATTCTCAATTATGAGGCTTAAACACATCCTACTTCAAGACTTAAGTAGATCTAGCTGAAACCAGTTTGGCTCAGTGGTAGAGCATCGGTCTGCGGACTGAAAAGTTTGATTCCGGTTAAGGGCATGTATATTGGTTGCGGGCACATCCCCTGTAGGGGGTGTGTAAGAGGCAGCTGGTCGATGTTTCTCTTTCATCCACATTTCTTGTTCTCTATTTCTCTCCCTTCCTCTCTGTAAAAAAATCAATAAAATATATATTTTTTTTTAAAAAAAAGACTAAGTAGATCTTTCTTTAATGACATCAAAAAGCATCTGTGACCCTTGAAATTACTGTATAGATGTCACATTTAAATAGGTTGAAATAAAAAAAAAAACATGAAATAAGTAAATCTGATTTGTACTATAGCTGCATGTACAAAAATTATAGTTATATCTGAAATTTATCTAATTTTGGGGGTATGGAAACAGAATATGGTTGTTTAAAATCTGTATATTCGTTTCTCATGGCATTATTTATTTAGTGAAGGTAGACATGAAAGATGCCCATTGTTTGAAAAACATACTTGATCATTGTATTGGAAAAATATAGAATCATTTAAACCCTGAAACCTTCAAAAGCATAGAATGCTTTTCAATAAAAAAGATCAAAGTTATGGGAAAATGAAGGTAGATAAAAACATATCCTCAGAGGATTATGTGTTAATAAATATGTATATTAGTGTCCTAGGCCTGATGTTACAAATTACCATTTTCTAGTTGGTTGCAAGCAACAGAATTTTATTCTCTTATAGTTGTGGAAGCCAGAAGTACAAAATCAAGGTGTCAACAGTCACACACCTAAAAATTTAGGGGAAAATCTTTCATTAACTCTTCTAGCTCCTGGTAGCTCCTAGAATTCCTTAGCTTTATGAATCTCTAGCCCCCACATTTCCATGCTTTTGTTTCTCCCTGTGTCTCTCTGTGTCTGTCTTCTTAGTGTAAAGTCACAACTCATTGGACTTAGGGTCCACTTTAAATTTAGGGCAAAGTTATCTTGAAATCCTTAAAAAATTACATTTTAAAAGATGCTGTTTCCAAATAAAGTCACATTCTAAGATACCATGTGGACATGAGTTATTGCAGAACACTATTCGATCCAATAGAGTGGGGGAAAAGCTGGAGGTTATATTTTTAAAGGTTATACTTATTAATCACATACATTTTGTAAGAAAATGTTTAAAGCACATAAATGCATTGTTCATGCTATTTTAGTTTAATTTATGTAAATCATTGAAATTCCAACCTTTAATAGAGAATACTCTTCTGAAAAGTAAACATTATTTTAAATTTAAGCTAATTTAATTCAGTGTCATTGCAGGCCATTTTTTTTTTTTGTTTTTGCATTTTAATTTCTTTATTGGTTAAGGTATTACATTACATATTTGTTCTCAACCCCCCAATTACCTCCACCCCCCCACTGCTGCCCTCACCCCCCTGTTGTCTGTGTCCACCCATTAGGCTTATATGCATGCATACAAGCCCTTTCTTTAATCTCTTCCCCTTACCTCCACCCTCCCCTACTTCCCTCTGAGGTTTGACAGTCTGATAGATGCTTCTCTGTCTCTGGATCCGTGTTTGATCATTAGTTTATATTGTTTCCCATAGATGAGTGAGATTATGTGATACTTATCTTTCTCTGACTGGCTTATTTCACTTAGCATAATGCTCTCCAGTTCCATCCATGTTGTTGCAAATGGTCAAAATTCCTTCTATTTTAGGGCAGTATAGTATTCCATTGAGTAGATGTAGAATGTGTTTTTAACCCACTCATCTGCTGATGGGCACTTAGACTGTTTCCAGATCTTACCTATGGTAAATTGTGCTGCTACGAACATAGGGGTGCATATATCCTTTCTGATTAGTGTTTCTAGCTTCTTCGGATATATTCCTAGAAGTGGTATTATTGGGTCAAATGGGAGTTCCATTTTTAGTTTTTGAGGAAGCTCCTTACTGTTCATCACAGTGGCTGCGCCAGTCTGCATTCCCAAAAGTAGTGCAAAAGAGTTCCTTTTTCTTTGCATTCTCACAAACATTTGTCCTTTATTGCTTTGTTGATGAAAGCCATTCTGACCAGTGTGAGATGAAAACATTCCACTCAGGAATGTTTTCATGGTGTCCCATAGCTTTTGAGTTGTTGAGTTTTTATTGTCATGAGTTTCCAGAATGCTTTAAATTTCTTCTTTGATCTCATTGGTAACCCAATCAATATTTAATAACATGCTATTCAGCTTCCAATTGTTTGAGTGTTTTGGATTGTTTTTATTAGACTTTATTTCTAATATTATGTCATTGTGGTCTGAAAAGATCCTTGGTATGATTTTAATTTTCTTGAATTTGGGGAGATTTTGCTTGTGATCCAGTATGTGGTCTATTTTTTGAAAATGTCCCATGTGCACTTGAGAAGAAAGTATATTCTGCAGTTTTGGGTGAAATGTTCTGAAGATGTCAATTAAGTCCATCTGATCTAGTGAGTCATTTAGGATTGTTGTTTCTTTGCTGATATTTGTCTAGAGGCTTTAGCCATTGATGTCAGTGGTGTATTAAAGTCTCTTACTATAATTTTATTGTTGTTGATCTCTCTCTTGATATCTACTAGAAGATTTTTTTTTTATGTTTTGGATGCTCCTGCATTGGGTGCATATATGTTTATCAGAGTTTTATAGCCTCTTGTTGTATCAATCCCTTTAATATTATAAAGTGCCCTTCCTTATCTCTTGTTATGGCCTTCATTTTGAGGTCTATGCTGTCAGATATAAGCATTGCTACCCCACTTTTTTCTTCATTTCCATTTGCCTGAAAAATATTTTTCCATCCCTTCACTTTCAGTCTGTGTGAGTCCCTTGTTCTGATGTGGGTCTCTTGTAGACAGTATATATATATATATATATATATATATATATATATATATATATATATATATATATATATGTCATGTTTTTTTCTTTTTTTTTAATCTATTCAGCCACTCAATGTCTTTTGATTGGAGCATTTAGTCTGTTTACATTTAAAGTTATTATTAAAAGATACCGTATTTTCTGGCATATAAGACGACCCCCTAATTTTTTATAGTTAAAACATAGGTTTAGGCCTATATTCGCTGTATAAGACTACCCCCCACTTCAAAGAAAAGACTTACTTTGCCATCAAGATCTGCAGGTAATTTTTGTGCAATTTTGGTCTTTTGCCCCCGATTTTCGGTTGACTTTTTTTCATTTCAAAAGTCATCTTATATGCCAGAAAATACAGTAATTGTTTGAAGCCATTTATTTTTTTGAGGCTGTGTTCCTTCTTACCTTTTTGTTTCTTCTTTTTACAGCATTCCCTTTAGCATTTTTTGTATTTCTGACTTGGTAGTGATGAACTCCCTTAGCCTTTTTATGTTTGTGAAGCTCCTAATTTCCCCTTCAATTTTGATTGATAGTCTTGCTAGATGGAATATTCTTGGATTCAGTCCCTTGCTTTGCATCATTTTGTATATCTCCTTCCATTCCCTTCTAGCTTGATGTGTTTCTGTTGTGAAATAATTTAATAATCTGATGAGGGATCTTTCGTAGGTAACTCTTTGTCTCTCTCTTGCAGCCTTTAAGAATCTCTCTTTGTCAATCTGCCATTGTAATTGTGCAGTGTCTTGGTGTGGGTCTTTTGGGATTCATGTTGCTTAGGACTCTCTGTACTTGAGTAAGTTTTTTCTTCCCCATATCAGGGAAGTTTTCTGTCATTATTTTTTCAAAAAAAATTTCTAATCTTTGCTGTTCTTCTTGTCCTTTTGGCAGCCCTATTATACATATGTTATTTAGTTTTGCATTGTCCCAAAGCTCCCTTATGCTCTCCTCCTACTTAAATTTTTTTTTTCTCTAGTTGCTGTTCAGATTGGGCTTATTTCTGTACCTGATCTTCTAACTCACTAATTTGGTCCTTTGCTTCTTTTGCCTGCTGTTGAAGCCACCCATGGTGTTTTTTATTATAGCTATATCGTTTTTCATTTCTTCCTTATTTTTGCATAGGTTGTTGATTTTCTTGTCCATCTGATGTATGAACTGTATGACCATTACTCTGAATTCTTTTTCTGTCATGTTGCATGCTTCCTTTTCACTTATTTCCTCTCTTGATGATTCCTTCTTTTCTTTCCTCTGAGGATTGTTTTTTTTGTCTCCCCATTCTGACTATCATCACAAGGTTCAAATATTGAGTTGCGGGGGCTTGGGCCATGTGCAGTGGGAGTTGTGCACCCCCAAAATGTCAGTGAAGAGCTCTGACACCAAGCCAAGTGGTTGCTGTGGGTTGGTGCGAGCCACGCTCATCCTGGGTTTAGTGTGGCTTCATGTGTGCACCTAGAATCAGGGACTTAGTGTGGCTTGTGCCACGTGGAAACAGAGAACCCACTGGCATGTGCCAAAAATGAGCTCTGCAGCTCAATTTTATAACCAGAGACATGGTTGGCCACAAACTATAATTTTCATTTTAAGGAATATTATTTATTTTTTTAGTATAAAAATATAGAAGTTGGTAAGCCAATTTCAGGGGGAAAATGTCTTTTTATTAATCTATATTTTCAAAATCCTCACAAGCACATTTATAAACTTTGAAATTCCCATTAATATTTTACCCATAATAACATAAAGATTGTCATTGTTGTGTACAGTAATGTAACTTCTAATTAATGGTTAAGAAATTCACTTTATATTCACAATAAAAATTTAAACAGCAAATATAAGTCTGACAATTCTACAAAGGTTTATTTATTTATATGGCAATAAACTACAGATAATACTAATGAGTTATGTATAATTTACACTGAAGATAGAATTCATTTACTTAATAAATGTTTCTGAGCCACACTCAGGCATCATGCATATCATAGTAAATAGCTCTGAAGAGTGAGAGGTATCATAGAATCAATATGCAAAGATAGGAGTCACAAAGTTAACTTTTCTAGAAGAGATGCAAGATTTCTTAGAAGCAGGTATTGATGAAATGGCATTGATGAAAACTTGAAAATGGATGATTATATGCCCCCATTTAACATGGAAATGCAGATTATTTTAAACAAATTAAGGTCTTCTGAGACAACAGAGTGCCTACAAATAAAAATAGGTTTGTAAAACCATCAGACCCATATAGAATAATGAATGTTACATTAGGGACATATATAGGTACAGATTCAGGAGGGTGAGGGAAAACTTTCCTGAAGGAATGACATCTAAGTTGAGGGTTAAAAAGATCCAATGAGACTTAATAGAGAGAGAAAGCAGAGACCACTCCATTCTTACAAAACAACAGCATGTTGGCATTGGAAACAGTAGAGCTAAAAGTTGAAACTGGTTAGGTAAATAGGGCCCACATCAGGAAAAGCTTAGTAAGCCTGTAGAGTTTCATTCTGGGAACATTGGGAAGCTAATAATATAGTTTACCAGAAATGTGACATGATCAGATTTATATTTGAAAAAGACATTTTGGCTACAGTGTGGAAAATGGATTCAATTTGCAAATACCACTGGAGGCAAAGACACTGGATGGAGACTATTAGAATAGTTCCAGCCAGAACTGCTGGTGCCACAGACTAAAGGATACCAGTGGAAATGGAAGAGAAATGGAGCGACATGAATCATATTTAGGAGACAGACCTGACACAATCTGGTGATGGATTCAATGTGGGAGATAAGATAGAGGAGGAAGCAGAAGTTTGATGATACCTAGTTTCCTGGCTTGAATAGATGGGTAGATACCAACACCACTTTCCCTGAAGGAGCGAGAAAAGTTGAACATGCTAATCAAGATCACAATTTATCTCTTTTCTTCCCCATTCAATTTTTTTATGGCATAATTCCACAGCTTGAAATTCATTTTGAGGATATAATATGAAAGTTGTGACTATATAAAATGTTGCCAACATCTCAGTAGCACATTTCTCACTTTTTTAATTTTTTGAAACCAGGATATGTTATAATTGGTGCCAAATAAATTTGCCCAGCGCTTGGCAGAGGAGCACTGTGAGAAAATTACCAGAGGGAATATTCTGGCAGAGATTACACTTGTGTGTGTTAGCACCTCCTTTTCCTTAACAAGGGTAGTTGATAAGGATGGGTACATAAACTGAAAGCCAGCCTGGAATTACCAAGAATGCCTTCACCAGACAAGGCGGTAGCAGAGGTTCTATTCAAGTTACTGAATGAAGGCTACCATACATAGGAGCCCATGTTCATGTCCACAGAAATAACTGCGTGTTTTCCCCTGCAAGGAGATGAGTCTTTGGAGAAAGGGAGTAAAATGTACAGCTCTTAATGGGAGTACTGAAACAGACAAGCATATTGACTCCTTGTGGGTTTGAATTGGGAGAATTGTGGGAGAATGCTCCTAGGTCTCTCAGACGGAAGTAGCTGACATTATTCCTAATTGCTAGCAGCCATAAAGGACAAAGATATGTGAATCTAAAGGCAAAATATAATGGCTACAAAGTTAAAGTCCTATGTCAGACGTTAGCCCTGAGAGAAGCAGCCTTTCGTGACCTTCCTATGAATGCACGCACACAGCACACAGCCTTCCCCACTTAAATCACACCCTTACATATTACCTTCATTTATCCAGCTTAGTAAGAATTACTAGTGACCTAGTGCACAAAATTCATGCATGGGGGTTGGGGTTCCTCAACCCAGCCTGCACTCTCTCCAATTTGGAACCCCTCAAAGGATGTCCTACTGCTGGTTTACAAGGATCAGGCCTAAACCGGCAGTTGGACATCCCTCTCACAATCTGGGACTGTTGGTTCCAGCCTCTCACCTGCCTGCCTAATTGCCCCTAACCACTCTGCCTACCGGCCTGCTCCCCCCAACTGCCCCCTGCCTCCAGCCTGCTCACTCCCAAATGCCCCCTGCCTCCAGCCTGTTCACCCCCAAATGCCCCCTGCCTCCAGCCTGTTCACCCCCAAATGCCCCCCCACCAGCCTGATCATCCCCAACTGCCCCCCTGCTGGCCTGCTCACTCCAAACTGCTCCCAAGTTGTCCTGCTCACCCTCAACTGCCCCCCCCCCCCCGCCTGCTGGTCTGCTTACCCCTAATGGCCCCTGCCATCCCATCCTGGCCTGATCACCCCCTGGTGACCCAAAGTTCCAACCCCTCCTTTTTTCCTTTTCTTTTTTTTTTTCAGTGCCTCCTTGAGTAGAGGCCAGGGCTGTCTGGAAGCAAGTATCTAGGATTTATTTATTTTCTATAATTGAAACTTTGTAGCCTTGAGTGTGCCAGGATTGGCCAGGGTGGGCAGGAAGTTTGGCTTTCTCCATTGCTGAGGCAACACAAGTCTCCTGCTTGCTCCATCTCTGTGGCTGGCCACCATTTTGGTCAGGTTAATTTGCATACTCACCCCTAATTGGCTGGTGGGAGTGGCTTGTGGGTGAAGCAGAGTGATGGCTAATTTGCATATTTCTATTTTATTAGTGTAGATTATTACATAAGATCATTTTATTTTAAAAAATATATATTTTATTGATTTTTTTACAGAGAGGAAGGGAGAGAGATAGTTAGAAACATCAATGAGAGAGAGTCAAAAATCAGCTGCCTCTTGCACACCTCCTACTGGAGATGTGCCTACCACCAAGGTACATGCCCTTGACTGGAATTGAACCCAGGACCTTTCAGTCCACAGGCCGACGCTCTATCCACTGAGCCAAACCAGTTTCAGCCTACCTAAGATCATTTTAAAAGCTATGCATTAACTTGTTTATTTTCTGTCCATTACATTAGGATGTTAATAAATGAGGGTTTCAATGACTTAACAATGTATCCACAGTATGTAGAATAGCACCAAACACAGATTAGGTGTTCAATGCAAATATTGTTGCATACTAGATACCTGGTGCACAAAATTCATGCATGGGATGGGGGTGGAGGGGTCTCTCAGACTGGCCAGCACCCTCTCCAATCTGGGACCACTGGCTCCTAACCATTCCCCTGCCTGCCTGCCTGATCACCCCTAACCACTCTGCCTGTCTGTCTGATCGTCCATAACCACTCTCCGTTTCCAGCCTGATCACCCTAATTACTCCACCTGCCAGTCTGATCACCCCTAACTGCCTCTGCCTTGGTCCCCACTACTTTGTCCAGAAGGACATCAGGAAGACGTCCAGTCTATCCTGTCTAATTAGCATATTACCTTTTTAGTAGTGTAGATGTGTTTTTCCAGCATGTTCTATAAAAAATGTCCTTCAAGATAATTAATGATTACTATGTGCTCCAAAAAAGGAGTCATTGCTAAGAAATATGCTCCTAGGAAAATACTTACCTCTTTGGACAAGTAAGTATTGGAAACAGTTGGCCAATTTTGCAAAGAATCAGCAATAACTATATGTATTCTCCTAATGATAATATTAATCTCTGTTGTTGCCTTGTTTATATTTGAGAAGGCATTTTAATATTTAGTTTATCCATTTTGGTGCTATCTTTGCAATTGTCTCTTCATCCCACTGATGCTCTAACTTATTTATTAGTTTTTATATCTATTCTTGGCAGGAAACTGAAACTTTTCCTGATGCTTAAGAATGCCACTGGCTAATTTAGAGGATGGATTATACAGAAATTTATCATTTCTATTTATAAATTCCTTAGATTTAAAGACTTCTTTAACTTTTGTTTCTTGGAAATATTCCTTTTAACCTTTCACTTGAAAATGAGTGACTGTAAGGCAGTAGTCATGTACAAGTCAATGTTATGAATGAACAAGTGTGATAGTTAGATAATAATAAAAAAATGGAAGAATGGGAAGAAATAGAGAATGCTAAAATAATATTTGGTTTTATAAATTAGTCTGAATTAGAATGGCTCCATAAATTGGTTTGTTGAAGATGGATACAGTGGTGATACTGACTAAATTATTGTGTAAATGGATTTAACTCTAAAAGTATGGTAAATTTTGTCAATTTGGCCAAAGATGAAAAATAACTATTATTTTTAATTCATGTCACATGAGTTCATGATAAATATTAACTAAATATGGTAGGTGTAATGTTAGGTGCTGAGAGGATTTTAAAAGTGTTAAGATGTGTATCCAGCTTTTGATCATCTTAAATTTGAGAATAAGATCAAGAATGGTGGGTAAAAGAGGAAACCCTCAATTGTCAGGGAGTTCAGAGAAAAAAGAGATTACTTTTAAATAAAAAGATTAGGAGATGCTTTATCAAGCAAACATTTGTTCTTGTCTGGGAATGATGTGGAATAAAATAGACATTTGGCTGTGGGCAATTGAATATCTTTGATGGAGGAACAATATAAAAAAAGGTACATTAATGGAAAAACATGGTGTATACATGGAAATTTTATTTTCTGAATTTTGAAAACTGGGAAAGAGAATGTTGGCAGGTAAGACAGTACTACAAATTCTGAATACAACCTTGAATGGAAGTAGAAATTTATTTAGTTTTTAATGAAAAAGCAGTGCATATTTTTCCATGAGGGCTGGGCATGATTATTATTGTATTTTAGGAATATATGTGTGATATCAGTTGATATATAACATATAAACAGAAAATTAGTTAGGGAATAATTTTCAAGGTCCAAACAAAAAGAAATAGAATCTTTTGAAACATAAATTTAGTAACTTATGATAATATGCTTAGATGTCAGAATACTTCATAAAGGATAATGTAAGTTGGCAAAGAAAAAGGAATTAAAGCAAATTATAAGTAATTTGGAGTTATGAAAGTGCTTAAAACTTTTCATAAAATTACTACATATGTATTAGAGTGCCTCTCTTGGGATTTGTCTGATTCCTTTTTTATGATTGGAATGGGATTATGTACAGTAAGTACAACTAAGAAAATCTAAGTGAAATATGGACTTTAGTTAAGATAATGTATCAATACTTGTTCATTAATTATAACAAATGTACCATTATTAATATAAAATATTAATAGTCTGATTAACTGAGTGCTAGACAAATGAGAATTCTCTAGTTTTGGATTTGTTTTCTGTAAATCCAAAATCATTCTTTTATAAAAAGTTTATTTTGAAATATATTTTCTATTCTGATTAAAAAATGAGACAAATTTAAAATGCTGTGCACATGCATTGCATCTAACAGATGCTCCATAGTAGCTATTGTTTATGTAAGTTTTATTATATTTACAAATATTAAAATAAATATTGAATAATGAGTACTAACAACAAGGGAAACCCCCCACATTTGCAACATCAGCCTCCGCCTCCCTGTTTCTAATAGCGCATGCCAAATGTGAATCTCCTGCTGGGATCTGCAATGAGCGAACATGCTTTAGCAAATTTACAACTTGGATTAGGCTTTAGGTTGCTATTATCAAAGTTAATAGTTTTAATAAAAGAACTATTTTGATTATAGTAAATGAAAATGACTTGCAATTGTATAAATACGTTACACTGAATAATGCTTAATATGCCTAGATGGTGAGACAAGCCCAATTTCTATGTGCTGACGAGTGGTTTGGATCAAGAAACTTAAAGTAATTATCGGTACTGATAATCTTCGGGGATGTCCATGAGGCTATGATCGGGGTTGCTTGGTTCTTGTGGTTCAGTGGAGAGACCTGAGTCTTCCTAAAGAATGTCCTGCTTCACTGACAAAGACTTCATGCCCCTGTGTCGGAAATGCAGAGGATGATCCTGTGGCTTTAAGGACTTCTTCTAAAGTACTAACGGAGGGTCCAGTTCAGGCCACACGTTGCAGCAGTCTACAGAATCCTATACAACCTGTTGTTCTTTCTTCAAATTCCTCCCCTCCCTCTAGATGAAGGCTCCAAAATCACACACCTCATTGCGGGTCCTCAGCCACCAGATCATTACGTGCCCCCACCTCAAGGCTTTCAACTAACTCTCTTTCCTTTGAAACATGCTTCCCCATCACTGGATCCTCCCCTCTGCTGGGGCTTTCCTCAACAGTCACCCTCGGTGAAGGCTGCCTCCCCACTCTACTTGAAACCGTGGCCCATGTTCACATAATGTCATAAACATCCCAAATCTTCATGGAGTCATTATGGATTTTACAAAGGAGCCATTGTGGATTTTATTATATAATAAACTAAATCTCAAAAATACACTCAATACTAAGATTTTATGAGTACACAGGATATCAGAACATTCCTGTTAGTGACTGAAAAAGATGGATAAACATCTCCCTGGGGTCTATTATTTATTTAAGCTGGGCTATAGTTCATTGTTTTATATCCTTGAGTTATTAACATAATAGACTGTAAAGATTTATCTGGCAACATGTAGGTAAGAGATTACCCATTTAAATAATAAAATAGAATGTGATGATTTTTATTAACATATCATCATTCAAGCAATGCATTAAAACCCTCCTAAAAACATGAATGTTGATGTACGGCACAGATGAGAACTAAATAATAAACATGGAGAGAAACAGTGTAAATGATTTAGATCCATGGATGGATTCTAAATTAGTCAACAACTAAGTGGGGGAGAGTATAAAGACATCAGAGTGATTAAATGGACAGGCAGCAGATGTCTGTTGAATGAAGTAAAGCACATAAAAGTCTTTAAGCATGAATGTCTCATGAAAAGGAAGACAGTCTTCCTATCTACTTTTTTTTTTTTTTACTATCTACTTTTATAAATATGTGCCATTTACTTTCAAATAACATATTTCATTTTGACTCCTACACATGACATAAACAATTACGTAAATTAAAATAAGTAGAAATGTTAAGAAGATGCTATTACTTTAGAGTTTTCTTTTTCTTGCTTTTTTTTTTTTTTTTTTTTTTTTTTTTTTTTTGTACATTGCTTGCAATATTTATTCTTTTCACTATAGCTTTGGAACTAGTTAAAACCCAATCATTTGTGCATTTTGCCAGGAGGCAAGGAAAAGGATACATGGGCTTTATTCCTGTATTTTATGCTTTGTTGATGGTATTTATCTCTATAATTAACATTTATTGTATTTCTTTGTTTATAAAAATGGCATAAATTACTTTAAATTGTCTTAATAAGGGATCGTATAATAAAACCCAGCCATACATTCACCCCAGATTTAGCTTTTATGGGCATTTTATATTTTCTTAAAGTATAATTTAATAACTACATACTTAATAATGGCAGACCACAATTTTTAGCTATTTCCTCATTGTTTTAAGTGCTGGCTTCGTTTTTGCCATTGAAAACAGGTTACAACTGAAACCCTTAAACAATGTCTAATTTGGTTGCCTCACAAACACAGGACCAGGAGGGAGGTCTGAGTGCAGATAATTTCTATCAGAGAGCAGGGAGCCAGGGATGGAGAGGCCAAGTGTTGAGGGGCTATGATTTAACTGCTCTGGACTGCCTAGGTTCATTCTCCCCGGAAATCTCAGAGGAACTGTGTGAAATATATCCCAGAATCATCATTCCTAGAAACAGAGGAGTTTTATCCATTTTGTCCCTCTGTCTCACTCACTTCCTAGCTTCTCTGGCTCCCGGCTGAGCTAGCTGACCTTAGGAAGAGGCCTGGGTACAAAGCACAGGCCACTCAGAGCGCTAGTGTAGGGCAGGTGGCCACGCCACGGTGACCTTAGACACCCCTTGTCCAACCCGGGCCAGAAGCAGAAGGTCCGCTGCTGCCAGGAGGCTGTGGACCTTATGGACTTAACAAATACGCCAGGTCCTAAAAACTCCCTCCACTCAGACTTCACCGTTAACATGCACACACGGCATCATTTCCCCTACCTTAAAACAAGCACCTCTTGATCCTCTTTACCTATCTATCACCGCATTCCTCTCCTTTTCTTTA
Organism: Pipistrellus kuhlii; assembly: GCF_014108245.1. NCBI lineage: Eukaryota > Metazoa > Chordata > Mammalia > Chiroptera > Vespertilionidae > Pipistrellus > Pipistrellus kuhlii. The sequence goes on from NW_023425584.1 coordinate 40,488,753, forward strand.
CAGCTAAACTTTCTGAAACCTTCACCTCCACCCAACCTACCCCTCGCTGTCTCAAACGTCTTTCTTATTTTCTTTTGAAAGTATTTCATTGGGCTCCTGCCACAAATCCTCTGAAACCTCCATTGCCAAGTTTGCCAATTATCTCTCTGCCAAATCCAATCTCGGATCTCATCTTACTTGACCTGTTTGTAGCATTTGACACAACTGTGTCTCTCATTTCCTTGAAAATTTCTTCACTTCACTTAAAAACTGTTTCCAGTACATCACTGGCTGCTGTATCCCAGGTCTTTGGACATGTTCTCCCCAGCTCCCACATTTTAGCGTTAGTATGACTAAGGCCTTAGATCTTGGACCACATACATGTCTTTCTAATATTTAGTCTCTGTCTTGATCATCATCTTCAGTGTCCTGGAAACAAATAGCATCTGAAGGCTGTTGATCTCTAAATTTACATTTATAGCTGAACCTCTTATTTGGTTCTCTAATAGGTATATAAAACTTGTCAAAAACCAAAACCCCCCATTTCTCTCTTTTCAAACAAATAAAAAATAACCTCCGCCTTTCATCATCTTAGTCAATGTTTTCTTTATTTCACCAATTAAGTCGTTTCTTTCACCTTATATCTTTTCCCTGCATCAAAAAATTCTGCAATCTTATCTCAAGACTTATCATCTCTAGACACACTGTCCAAGCCATTTCTTTCACTGAGATTGTTGCAAATCTCAGAAGTTGCCTCCCTTCATTTATAAATTCACATTTGATCTATTCAATGAAGTCATAGGGATGCTGACATTATTCAGAGTATGTCGTTCTTCTCGATGCTGTTCAATGATACTCTCTAATACAAATAAAAAGATGTATACACATTAAAAGAAATCTTTACCTTCAATTTAAATATATAAATGGGGGGAAAAACTGACTCTATTTTTAAAAATTTCACTGTGAAATCATTATAGGGTGTCAAGTATATTTATATTATTACTGTTTCCTTTTATTTCTTTACTAAATTTCATCAAAAGGGGCAATTATGGGAACTGGAAGGTGAGAGATCCGAATGTTCACTCATCCAATAAGGAGACAAACACATACTATTAAACAAATATTGTCCTTAAAATAAATTTTTAAATATAATAATATTGTACTGTTTATTTCTTTCTATCTCAAAATATACAAAGAATTGTTGATTTATTATTCTATGTGTTTTGTGTTTTCAAATATCTTCTTTAGTGATTTTTAGCAAGATGATTTTAACATACAGGCTACCCAAAAACAAATGCTAAATTATCTCTACAGTGGCATGAAAGCTGTTATCTCTAGCAAGATTCTTCATTTGAAGAATGGACCTTTATAGAGTTCTTATTAAATATTTAACCTCAAAGCCAAATTTGTCAGTGCACTCAGCAAGTTGGCTGCTTAAGTCAAATCTGTCTTTGAACTCAGAAACTAATCAATGACAAGTTAAAATTAAAACATTCTAAATGATTTAGCTTTTCATCTATGAGTGAAAATAATAGAAATTCCATTAGTAGAATTGTGATTTCATTATGCTGAAGGTCCATTTATTTTCTTTAGGAGTATTTAGTGTGTTTCCATAAATCATCAAATTTTAGATAGTTATAATGCAAAAATATAACCCAAAGCTTACTGAGGTTTGAATTATAATTTGAAGGAAAGTATTTCAAGATGTTTAGAAAGTAAAAAGGTTAAAACAATGAATACCAGAACATTATCATTCACCAATCTTACACTTAAATGAAAAAAAACCACGTTGTCTAATATATGCATTTAATTTGCATAAATGAATTATTCATAACTTGGAAAATATTAAATTTTGTAAAATTGAAATTAATAAAGTCCCTTTCAAAACATGTCCTTTCTATCATTATTAATTTATTAAAGTTAATAATGCTTAATGCCATGATATTCTAATGTTTAAATTAAATTTCATTTCTATTCTACTTCAAAATACCAGACTACTAAAAGATTGCCAAATATTTTAATGTATTTCATTTCTTTTGTTAATTAAAAAAATAAAATATTTTTCCTTACCAGGGTTGCTCAATCGGTTAGAGCGCTGTCCTGATACTCCAAGGTTTGGGGTTCAATCTCTGGTCAGGGTACTTACAATCGTCAACCCCTGAATACATAAATAAGTGAATCAACAAATTGATCTCTCACTCTCTCAAACTGAAGATAAAAATACATACATATATAAGTAAAACACTCAATATTTTAAATGCTGAACATCCTACTCTTTGGAGATACACTATAACAAGTTCTTATTTAAAATGAAATTTATTATAATCCTTTAAATGTTTTGTTACAATTCTTTCAAATGGAGTTAACTCCATTTAAAAGAGGCTTACATTTAAAATATATAGCCTATATAGACTAATAAGAAATTTGAGTAAATTAGCAATCAGCAATTTTCTTCCTTTAAGTCCAAGCATATTAAAAATAATCTTTTTCTCGCATCTTACTATTACTCCTCAGATTGATCATATAAATTGGTTAAAATAGTAACTAGTTATATACTATTACATTTGTAAAAAATCTTATTTTTTTGTTAATCCTCACCCAATTGATATTTTTCCATTGATTTTTAGAGAGAGTAGAAGGGAGAGGGAGAGATAGAGAGAAACATTGATGTGAGAGACATGCATTGATTGGTTGCCTCCTATAGGCACCCCAACCAGGGCCGGGGACCCTGTAACCAAGGTACATGCCCTGGACCAGAATCGAACCCAGGACCCTTCAGTTGCGGACCTATGCTCTATCCACTAAGACAAACAGGCTAGGGTACAAGTAATCTTATGTATCATTCTCCTTTCTTCTTTCACCTTACACTTGAAATAAGCAAACAGACTTTGATTTATTACCTCTGTTTATATGAGGAAGAACTAGATGCCAAGATAAAATTTCCAAATTCAACATTAAAACCCATAGGTCCCTTAAATTAGTAATTAATTCTTATGTTGTCTTCAGAGTTTGAGTGCATAAAATATTATTAAAATAGTTAATCAAATACTAAAAAATTGATCACAGTTTACACATGTTCTCATTTTTACTTATAAAAATTTACCATAATATTTTCCCTTTTAAAATTATTTAGTTTGAAAGTGAATATCTGTACCTAAGTCTTATTCTAAATGGAGAAAAAAAAGTCAAACTTGAGAAATTACTTAAAATAAATAATTACATGTTTTCTTTGTTGTTTTTTTAAATTTTCCATTATTATTTAATGAGATAGCTTTGTTGATTTTAAATGTTTTTAAAAAGTAACACCATACCTTTTTTATTGAGCATCTATCTATATATTAAGCTCTTGAGCAATTTTCAAAGTTTATCTTTGAAAACTATTCTCCACATGGAGTTATCTATAAACACATTTACATGAGGTCTTGAGATAATTCAAATAGTTGAATCTGAGAGGTGGTGATGAGGTGAATGAAATTATTTTATAATAGTTAGCAAATAATAATTCTCTTCAAGACTAATTTTAATTTTAAATCAAACTAGCTTGAGTGACTATGAGAATATGTTGCAGGAAAGTCCAACATAGGCTCATTTTATAAAATAGTAGAAGGTAATTTAAAGATCTTATTTCTAAGATAGTTGAAAACTATTTTATTTTTATTCATAAAGTTTTTTCTTAAATTAAATACTGTGTACTTATGAGAAGGATTAGTGAAGACAACTCAGTTTGGGATATTTTATGAGCCATATGAGATGAAAATTCAATTCCATTTTTCATTATCTTCTAACTCTGTTGTCAAGCAGGTATTTAATTATTAATATTAACCATGTTAAACATGTTAAATTAAAAAACTGTCTTCTAAGAGTGAAATTTTAATTTTGATAATGAATGGTTCCTTTTGATCCTTCCAAATATTTTACCAAACCTAAGGTATTATAAATGTTTAGTTAATTTTTAACAAAGGTTTTTGTAATTTCTAAATAATAAATTCTGTGTACATTCTTACAAAGGACTGTGGAGTTACATATAGGAGCCCACTAAGCCAGTAAGAAGAAATCATTCCAAAATTGGCTACAGATAAACGTTATATGAAGAGTTGTTTTTAAAAAGTCAGTGACATACTGTGTCTAATAGACATTCCCCCCAAACAGTGACTCAGTGATATTAAAAAAGTAAAATATGTGAATCACATAAAAAATAAATAGTAGGTAAAATATAAGTAGTTGTTATAATGAAAAGTAAAATAGGAACTGGTAGTGCAATGAAGTTAAATGTATTTCCATCAGGACTTCTCAAAATCTTTGATAACATTACCTTGTTATCCTGATCTTAGGTATTTTTTCCCCAACAAAACTTTTTCAAAACAAATATTACTTGAACAGATTAAAACTACATTTTGGACTCATAATACAAATCTACCATGTATCCCCTAAAATAAGACATCCTCCTAAAATAAGACCTACTTACAGGTTTCCTTCTGAGTGAAATATAAGGCATCCCCCGAAAATAAGCCCCCCACCCCAGGCTAAACATGAGAGATTTGGTCTACTGATTCTGAAAGAAATGGAGTCACAAGAAATTCACCAGGAAATTCAGGAATTGGATTGTTATGATGATGTTCCAGAGGATGATGACATGATTGTCATTGAATAAATGAGTATATTCTTGATACTGTAGGATTCACAGTTTGTCTGGTTTGTGTTAACAACTACCGTACCATATACAGGTAATAAATTTCCTTTATTTTCATTTAACAATAAATGTGTACCGTATTCTTCTTCATGGAAAAATAAGACATCCCCTAAAAATAAGACATAGTGCATCTTTGGGAGCAAAAATTAATATAAGACACTGTCTTATTTTTGGGTAAACAGGGTATTATATTATGTGCCTTTAGACTTTTAACCAAGTGTACTTTTATCTTGTTAGAAAACAAAATTCATCTAAATTCTTTAAAAATATATTTTTATTGATTTCAGAGAGGAATGAAGAGGGAGAGAGAGATACAACTATCTGATGAGAGAGTCATTGATTGGGTGCCTCTTGCAGGCTCCCCAGGCAATTCCTTGACCTGGAATTGAACCATGACCTCCTAGTTCATAGGTTGATGCTCAACCACTAAGTAATACCGGTTGGACTCATCTAAAGTTTAATGGTCTCACTGGTTTTATTAAATGATTCAAAACTTAAGCAGCATTCCATCAAGCAAATAGGAAGTTGCTCCAAAGAACTATACAAAAAGAAAGAATTTCTTAGTCAGGAGGGGTGGGACAAGGAGCTTACTAGCAGAGTGAATTATTTGTGGCATAATTCTAGGATTCCTTTTTAAGGTAAAGGATAAAAGAATATACTACCCCAAAACATGCCACTTTGCTGAGTATTTTGAATTATGGGCATTTGCAAGCAGTAAACATAGGGGTGTTTTCTCTTGTTAAAATGGTTAAACTAAGATGACATTACACTGAGGTGGCTCTATTGTCCTGGCAGCCAACATGTTGAGCAAACAGAAAGCTAAACCAGAATAAATTCCTGTAAATACCACAAGGTTAAGAAATAAACACCTAAGAACAACACATCACAAACGGATCTGTAGGCTTGAAAATAAGGCAGCCACTTCAGCTACAGGCGATCAAGCCATTTTGCTTTGCTTCTGTGTCTGCTCTGTCAGAGCCATCCCCTGAGCTCTCGCGGCACAGAGACCCTAAGCACTTTCACGCAGGCATTGCCCAACTGGAATCCGTAACCCCTGCTCAAATAAACTCCTGAACTTTTTAATATGTCTCTGTTTATCTCAACTCCCCTTAATGTGCCTAAAGACAAATCCTGCAAAAGGAACTCGGTTGTGGAAGACTCCCTCTCTCGGAATGCCCTCAACCGGAGAAGATTCCCTCCTCTCAGAGGAGATTGGAAGTCCCAGGTCACATACAGAAAAATTCTGTCACCAGTTGTTATGCCTCCCGTCTAGTCTTCTAAGGGCCCATTCATCTTTCCTAAAAGTAAATGTCTCTCCCCTGAGACGCCTACATACTCTAGTCCCCTTTTCCTATGAAGCTGATATTGGATTCCGAATTCTAAGTCAGCTTTGGGAGTTACTCATTTTCAGTGAGGCATTTCCTGTGTACACATGAGGTATACATGGTAAGCTTCTGTTTTGCTTTCATGAATTTATCTTATGAGGCCTCAGTTAAAAAATCAGAAGGCTAGAGGAAAAATATTTTTTCTCTTCTACATAGGATTTACAGAGTGGTTTATATTGAGACTGGCATCACATTATAAAAATTTTATATTTCTGACTCTTTCTGTTGTACCTTGCTTGGTGACTCCACATCATCTGACTTTATATTGTATACATTTGATGGCTGGTTTTAAGTGTCAGCTTGTCTAGACTGTCTGGCATTCCTTTAGACGGCCATTGATCCTCCTTTTCAATTACCACTCATGATAAATGGCTAAAATATATACGATCTCCATTTCCTATTGACATACAGGGTAATGCAAAAGCAGGTTTATAGTTGTGAGTACAGAAAACACAGTTTATTATTGTGTTACTATGGTTATTGCATTATTTTCCACACAAACAACTGTAAATCTGTTTTTCCCTCACTCCATATTATCATTAATCATTTTCTTCCAAGTTTTATAATTGTGAATCATTTATAGCTAAACAATTCACGTTCGTCTCACTTAATACTGAGCAACAGAACCATTAAATGCAGTAGTTTTGGTTTAAGAAAAAAGAACAATATTCATTTGTATGTGTCTGATAGGAATTTAAATATATTTTTCCCCACTTATCTGAACCTTTAAATGGTTTCAAATTTTGAAATGAACTAATTTTATTGTCAATATAACTTTTATGTCATGGTTTTATCTGATAATACATTTTGGCCACAAAAGACTTTGAAATCCTTTTCACAACATTTTTAATGATTCAACTGTTTCATTCCTAAAACTATTTATTTTCCTTATGGTGCATAATAACATTTTATTACCTTCTTTTGTGCCTTTTTATTACATATTCTGAAACATAATTATTTTACTGTCATTCACTTTGTTGATGTCAATATTCAACAATAATAAGAATGTAACGACTTTTTTTTAATAAGTCTATTATAAGCATTCATGTATTATAGTTTCTATTATGATTTGATATTCATAAGTGTGAGTAGATGGTTTATGACGAGTAAATAACTGAGCCGCACTATGTTTGCAACCTCGGTGATAAAATAAATGAGTGTGTATGAGAAACAAGTAAGTGAACATGAAACACACTGGTGGGTGCAGCTTTTTAGCTCCTGAGAAATGTTTGCAAGTCCATTAGGTTCTATAAGGCACTGAATTTCATGAGCAGTTAGTGTTAATGACTTTGTACTGTGAGACATCCCTAGATATTTGCAGTTATGGCAATAAAGTTTAGATGATATTAAGACTACACTTGATAAATCTGACTGACATCTGTGAAGAATAGAGGGAGAGTTATTGTAAGATAATTATGGATAATTCTATTTAAGAAGTTATGCAAGAACCATACAATGTGTTTAGAATGAATATTGAAATGACAAATATTAATGATTATTATGTAATATTGAAGGAGGTGGTGAGAAGAATTTGAATGACATAGGCTATGCAAGTATATTATTTTAAAGTACATGATGTAACATTATTTTTCCTTCTAGAAATGTTCAAAATCCAGTAAAATCGCCATAAAATAACTTTATACCCTCCCCCCGTGTTATTTTTTTTAAGTAGAAAATGATAGTAAGTGAATATATGGTAGAATCAAATAGTTTCACTCTCCAAGTGTTGGAATGTGTCACTGTGTATTACACTTTCAGCAGAGAAGAAAGCAGCATACAGCTACCTTCTGTCCTGGGGATTAAGTGCCTTTTAAGTATCATATGTCTTTATCAGAGTCTCATGTTTTTGTGAGAGGATTACTTAAAAGTTTCTGAACTTTATTCCACGGATAGGACATACAGAAGATTCAAAATCAAAATAGCTCTTTACAACACTATGTGACTGTGTGCTTGTGATTAGAAGGGATAAACGATGTTTTAAGAAGAAAAGATCCAACTTTTATTTATTATAAATATTCTAAAATTAGAGTGGATGGCTAAACCTCAGGGGATAGGTAATCCACAAAACTATGCTTGGAATAGCAGGGGGTCTTTGAATCAGGCCCAGAAAGAGACCTGAAGAGAGAAGCAGGGGCTGATCTGTAACATTTGAGACAGCTTTTGACCAGCACTTGCCTCTTTCTTTCTCTCCAAGCCTTGCCAGAAGCCTGGCATCCATTTCTCTGCAGGCCTGCACCTAAGCAACTGATTCAGCCCCACCTTTCTTATCATGCCCCCATTGATAGGCCCAGAGACACTGACTGGAATAGAAACTGGCCAATCAGAACCAAATCTGGATAAACTGTGAGGAACCAATGGTTGCCTAGAACGCAGAGCTTTTAATGCTGACTGGCAGAGAAACTGACCAATCAGAACCAAGTTGGCAAGCATAAGGGCAGTTGGGGGCAAGATCAGGCCTGCAGGGGAGGGAAGTTGGGAGTAAGATCAGGCCATTATCAGGAGAGGGAAGTTAGGGGTGATGAGGCAGGCAGAGGCAGTTAGGGGCAGTCGGGTCAGCAGACAAGGGCAGTTGGGGGCAAGATCAGACTAGCAGGGGAGGGTCATTGGGGGCAACTAGGCTGGCAAGGGAGGACAGTTAGGGGTAAGCAGGCTGGCAGGGGAGGTCAGTTAAGGGCAATTAGGCAGGAAGGTAGAGGCAGTTTGGGGCAACCAGGCAGGCAGGCAGGTGACTGGTTAGGAGCCAGCGGTCCCAGATTGCCAGGGGGATGTCCAACTGCCAGTTTAGGCTAGATCTGAGTGGGCCTGAACCGTTAGTTGGACAGCCTCCATGGGGTCCCTGATTGAAGAGAGTGCATGTTGGGCTGAGGAAACTGCCCACCCTGTGTCCGAATTTCATGCACCAGTGGGTTCTTTTATAAATTTGTACCACATTTTGTTTATCCATTTATGTGTTGATGTACATGAGTTGTTTCTAACTTTTGGTTATTGTGAATAACACTCCTATGAAATATGAACATGCCTTCTTGCTTTCAAAGTTTCTGTTGAGACACTGGTTACTAATTTATTTTTCACTGTGAAGTCTTCTCAGTATTTCTCTGAACCATGTTGGCAAAGACTTCCTAAATCCACTGTAAATGAGATTGATCTTGACTGTTTAATATAAGAAATACAAACAAATCAGGCGCTGTCCCTTTGAATTACCTCAAAAATGCTTCAGTTATTTTTTCTCTCTCTCCTCTTTCTTGTTTTTAACTATTTAGGATTATTTTTGTACTCTTTATAGGACAATATTCATCTATAATTCAGTTATTTTTTTCTTTCAATATACCGGATACACTGCATTTTAAGTTACCATAGTTGTTAATTCAGAAGACTGCAAAAAAAGTAATTTCCTTTCTTAACATACAAATATTTACACATTTGCTTTAGTCTTAAAAATTCAAGTAATTCCACCTTTAAATACATTGTGTGAATTTTTTGTCAGTTTGTTAATCCTCACTGCAGATTATTTTTTAACTGAGTTTTAGAGAGAGTGGAAGGGAGGGGAAGATATCCCTGCCTGCAACCAAGGAAAGTGCCCTTGACCAGAATTGAATCCTCAGCACTTCAGCGTGCAGGCTGACACTCTATCCACTGAGCCAAACTGGCCAGGGCAATTGTGTGAAGATTTTTTATTTCAATTAAGAATAGAAATAAAGAAATTATGAGACTCTACTTTTAGAAATAGTTGATAGAAGAGATTTCTAAGCAGAATATACTAGTAAGCCAGAAACAGTAGAAGTTAATATGTAACAATGTATTGTAATATTTGTGTCTTGGCTCACAGTTTATATATTAAAAATTATTATTAATGATTTTAATATTTCTAAATATTAAATATCATAGCTACCTAGTGTCTCAAAAATTTCATCTCAAAAATCTTGTATTAAGGTTTCATTTTATTATATTGTCTATTAGAAAAAAATGAAGACTTTTTTCCTTTTAGTGTGCTACTCTATTTCATAAGTGACTTTTGGTTTGGCCTTGTCATCACTAACAATGCTTCTAAAATCTTATCTAATGCATTTTCTTTCATGAATGCTGATTCACATTCATTATTCACTCTGAGTTGCCGAGAAATATAAATTAAAAAATGTGCAAAGTTTAGTTTCAAATAATTAGAGAAGAAATTTCCCTTCTTCTAGACATTTCAAACATACCCATGTGAGAAACACTAAAATATTATTGCACTACAACAGTACTCCATAATTTTCTCATTCACATTTTTCTTTCTTTTTCATCACATATATGACCAAATGCGTTATAGAAAATTTCCCTGAAGTTACTTACACTGAATAAAAAACCATAGGTCATTGGACTGCAGCATTCTCTTTCGGAAGGCTGCTAAAAGAGGTCTTTCTTTAATGGCCAACAGCTTTTCCTAACTTCCTGTGATTCCAGAAATGCTAATCAGCAGTTCTAGTCTGCAGCACATTTATTACACCCTGACATGCTGAAGACAGCCAGTTGCAAATAGAACTGCCTCTTGAAAAATGCTGCTCCAGTGTTTTATAATAAAGTGCACCAATTAGATGCATTCATTAGGACAAACTGCTTGTCTTTTCCCATATTAGAGCTTTTTAAAAAGCACAATGTATTTCATAGCTCAACCTGCTCTGTATTATTATTAATTGAACATAGCACACTACAAAGTTTTAATCCAATAACTGTAAATACATAATGAGTAATATTTCTTTGGAGACTGTCTAGTCTGCAAGGGCCTACTTGGCTTCATAATAGTGTAAGAGATAAATAGTATAGGAGAAGTCTTCTTCATTTCCAAAGGGTTCCCAGATATTTTGGGGATGCCATTGCAATAAACAAGGAAATTATATATATGTCTAAGCAAACAAATGACCTACTGAATGACTGGTTGAACAGACTCTATGACGTATAGTAACCACCAGGGAGCAGATGCTCAATGCAGGAGCTGCCCCCTTGTGGTCAGTGCTCTCCCATGGCCAACCTGCTGCAGCCTCTCTCCAGGGCCTGCCTTCCCTGATTGGCCCTGGGCCCTGATTGGGATGGGAGACAGCCCTGATCCAGCCCTGATAGCTGGCCAGGCTGAGGGACCCCACCCATGCACCAGGCCTCTAGTTGACTTATAATTTAAAATTGTTGTTTCATTTAACAATTGATTAGGATCATTTTCTAAAATATATTTTAATTTATTAGGAATAAACATTTATAATATTACCAATAATACTCTTAAATGTATATGTTCCTTCCACACATAAGGTAATATTTTGATATCAGTAAAATTCTGGGGCTAAGAGTTACAAAAGAGAAAATGGTATAATAAATGTTGATTATATACAAGAATCTCTCCCTTTCAGTGTGGGGAGAGCATAGGATTATTATACAATACTAGAGGTCAAGTGCATGAAACTCGTACGTGGGAGAGGGGGTATCCCTCAGTCTAGCCGGCACCCTCTCCAATCTGGGACCCCTTGAGAGATGTCGAACTGCCTGGACAGTCAGACATTGCTCCCAACTGCTCACCTGCCTTCCTAATTGCCCCTAACCACTTCTGCCTGCCAGCTTGATCACCCCCTAACCACTCCCTTGCCAGCCTTATTGATGCCTAACTGCTTCCCTGTCAGCCTGTTTGCCCCTAACTGCCCTCCCCTGCAGGCCTGGTCAACCCTAACTGCTCTCCCCTGCAGGCCTGGATCCCCCCTGAACTGCCCTTCCCTGCAGGCCCAGTCACCCCTAACTTCCTTCCTCTGCTGGCCTGGTCACCCTTAATTGCCTATCCCTGTTGGCCTGATCGCCCACAACTGCACTCCCTTGCAGATCTGGTCCTTCCCAACTGCCCTCCCCTCCTGGCTATCTTGTGATGGCCATCTTGTAACCACATGGGGGCAGCCATCTTTGACCACATGGGGGAAGCCATCTTGTGTTTTAGAGTGATGGTCAATTTGCACATTACTCTTTTATTAGATAGGACAGAGGCCTGGTGCACGGGTGGAGGCCAGTGGGTTTGCCCTGAAGGGTGTCCCAGATCAGGGTGGGGGTTCCCTTGGGGCATGGGGTGGCCTGGGCAAGGGTGGTTTGCAGGCCAGCAATGCTCCTGGGTGACTCAAGTGGAGGCCCTGATATCGGGTATTTATCTTCTACAATTGAAACTTTGTAGCTTTGAGTGAAGGCCTAGGCCAGGGTATAGAGAAAACTTGGCTTCCTCTATTGCCAGGGAAACCCAAGTCTCCTACTTGCTCTGTGGCCACAGCCATATTGGTTGGGTTAACTTGCATACTCCCTCCTGATTGGCTGGTGGGTGGGCTTATGGGTGTGGCAGAGGTATGGTCAATTTGTGTATTATTCTTTTATTTAAATAGGATTCTGAGCAGAAAAGAATAAGATAGATTGGGCTGCTTTTCCTTCTGGCAAGAACATTATTCAGTTTTGTTCATATCCATCCACAAACACGTGCACTAGTTGGCAATAACGAATTCTTGTCCACAATGGATATACTTTGTATTAGGACCTGAATTATATTATAACTATTTAGTAACATCTTTGAATGCAGATACAGTAGAGATAATAATACTTTTGGTCACTCGTTTTTATTTATTCATTAGTTACATAGTTTATGTCCTCCTATATTACTAGAAAATAGAAATATTTGACTCTAAAAGTTTTGAGGTTGGCCTCAACTTAAAGAAAACTAAAAAAGCTATATTAAAAAACACATAATATTATTACATATTCTCTGGAATATGTCATCTAGGTGATTAAAGTGGAAATCTGCATTTTTAAATTATTATAATTTTTGTTTATTTTATTCAAAATAACTTTTACTAGCTGGTGTCATTTATTAGAACAGTATGTTTAAGAAATCCTACTGGCACCATCCATTATCATAAAAAATGTATTTGCAGTCACAGGTCTGCTCTAACATTTTGATTCTGAATAATAGTAAGGAATTTATTTGGCATATAAATGTGAAAATGATATAAATCATATTCAAGGTTGGTATTGAAGACATTTACCATCACCTCTGGCATGGAATCCAGCATCAAAATTGAATGATCAATTCATATGTGTGCCAAACAGAAACAGCTATTATGGCCACGTTGGCTTTTACTAGCTTAGCTGATGCACATATAAAACGGAAGTTAAAATTCTGAGAACTATACTTATTCTAAATACTTGAAACAACTTTCTTCCTACTTTCTCCCATTTTAATCTACTTTATTTTGAATTCTTGATCCATTGAGTCTAAATCTGCAATTTGACAATCATAACATTAGATAATACCCCCATAATATAATATTTAAACAAACCATGTTTATAGTGCTTGCCTTTTCAAGGACAGAATGAGACTTTTGGTCACACATAACAGTTCTTCTATCATTTTCTATGCACAAAGGGCTTTAAAATATTCCACAAATATTTTGGGGATGCCATGATGCAAGTTGATTGGCTACTGTAGATATTTTCATCAGTAAGTTAATAAAGACATATTTTTTTGTGTTTGTTTTTCCTTCTGATCTGTATAATTATTATTGCAATACTTAGTTATACTAGTGAAAGTTATCCAACCTATAATACTTAAGGCTATAGAGCCTTATTTTTAAGTAACTTAAAATTTTAATGTATGATTAACTGTAATTGAGAGATATAGTCTAACATGGGCCAGAATTTTAATCTTAGAAGATTTATAGCCTTTTCACACTTTAAATATATCAAATATTACATGTATTTTGTATTTGCTTAGACAAGTCTCCATATTAAAGAGATATTAACAGTATTAAGTGAGAATATCTTTATTTATTTTTATAGTATAAAACTCATTGTGATATTTTCAGTTATAGATTCAGGAAGATTTCATTTCTAACATATAAGCCGAAGTTTTTGACATAATGCAGGGATGATTTTTAAAAGTTAGTTGATTTGGAAAATAAAGATTTCTTTTTTATAGTGTCAAATGGAGTTACATATGCACATAATTAGTTTGAAAAAAAAATAACATAATAGTGACTAATGAGCCATTATATATCTTTATATTTGAACATCTTGGAGAAAAACATTGAAAGTAAAACCAAGACATAATTGCTGTCAGTTTGAGTAATGTACCCCAAACAGCAAGCCAAACAGCATTTCAATGTCCTCTTACTTCCAGATATCATTAGCTTTGTTCCTAGTGAAGTAAAGCCTTTGTCTGAATACCTGCAAAACCTCAGTTCAATGTTATGTTACTCTTATATGGTTTCTTGTTATTTCTGTTACATCATTAATTGGACTTGTTTTGTCATTGTTCTTCAGATGCATGTATTTCTTTACTATGGATATGCAAAGAGCCCCCAAAATACTGTATATTAACTGCCAAAACAGCAAAGCCATATGAGGGGTGGTAGATCAAAATACTGGTTTTAGCCTTTCATGGGATTTTCAATGAATCTCATGTATTAAAGTAATAGAAAAATCATCTTAACCTGATACTCAATTGATAGCCAGAAGATGAACTAAGGGGTAGTCCTCACTTGTCTCAGAGAAGCCAGGATCCTGAGCACACCTCACAGATAGCAGTTCCCCAGTGGGTGTAACCAGAATCCATGTCCAGGGCCTCTGGGGATAAAGAAGTGAGTGTAGTTCTTGACTAAGAAGAAGACATAGGGCAAAAAACAAGGAAGTCAAATCTTTGATAAAGATTAGATCCCTACATTTTATATGAGAACAAAAACAGAACATGAGTGTTTCCTATTAGCAGCAAAAGAAAGCTTCAATACCAGGAAGTGACAGCCCAGAGCAGAGGAAGAGGCTAATTAATAATACCATGAACTGGCTATGGGTAAATAAGGGAGAGAAATATGGAGAGGTGAGAATAGAAACTACTCATTTAGCTCTAGTGATGCCGTAATGAAGAAATGTATATGATAAGAATTGTATATCATGAATAATTTGTCTCCTAGAAATGTGCTGAACTTGTCTGGCAGTGAATTGGAGATAATCGTCATGCTCTGGCGAGAGTGAAGGAATGTGCTATGCATCCTGTTGACATCTTACTGCCGTAAGGCCTACTAGGTTTGACTCCCTTCGGCATGTCAGACAGATGGAGAGTCAGAGCAACCGTTTCCTTTCCACTTCTGATGCCCAGACTCCGTGAAAGGCACTGATGTATGCGGAACTTTTACTCTCATATAAAAGATTTACATAGGACCAGGGCAAATAAAAATAACATATATAAATCATTTAAGCCAACGATGCAGTTGCCTCAATAATTGACATACTTAAAAGGGCATTTGATTTGAAAGGGCCTTTATTATTTATAATTTTGAAAATATACCTCATGCAAATTCATTGCTGTCTACAGTTGGTATGGTTTAAATGTAGCACTCAGAAAACACGAAGGAAAAATACTGATGACAAGATAAATAGAACTTTAATATTTGTTAAAAATCCTTTCTTCTATCCATCTCAAACTTCAGGTCTTAATGAAAATCCTCAGGATTCTTTGTCCTGCCCTATCATAATTATTTACTTGCTTATATAGTCTTCCCATCCAAATCTTTTTCATATTATTATTTCTCTGAAATACAAACTAAAATAAAACCTGGATCATGTTTTCACTCTCCTGATTACTAAATGTACCTTGCCTTGTGATTTGCTATAGACTGAAGTTATACCGCTGTCTTCATCAATTGTTTCAGCTAACTATTTTTCTGTTTTACCTACCAGAATGGCCAAATCCTGCTTCTTGGCCACACTTCACTACTCAATACTTTCCAAATATGTCATATTCAATCATGCTTAGGTGCCTTCGGACATGTGCATGAATTTTCCTGAAATGCATTTTTCTCATTTTCTTCCTAAAGACAGCACTTTCCCTCATTCAATCCATTTTCTTTGTAACGTTCACTAATTATTGTATAGTAATTATAGATAACATCTGTTTGCATTCATTAGATTATGCAAGTCAAGAATGTTTTAAATTCATTTTTATATGCCTGTGCATACCAAAATATTCAATAATGTTTGAGTGACTCTAACTTACAAACTGACTAAAATTTTATTGCCTGCTCTTCTAGAAGTCTAACAATGAAAACTGTTTAAAAATGAAAACTGTATGCCTGACAGTAATCTATGTTGTATCCCAAATATTCAAGCAAACCAATAAACAAAAACACAGGCCTCTGAATTGTCTACACACTACAGGCAAGATTAGTTTTCTGGGCCCTGTTTTATTTGTAAGTTTCTTTCTTACTACCTTTGCTTTAAAAATATATGCAATTGCAAACATTTATTTCAAGGTCTTTTATTTTAAATAATGAATTGCTTTGCATTTGGAAATAATATTAATTTGTTTATCTCATCAACAGTTCAACAGCTGTAGGAAGTTGATGCTGTCAGTATTGACTATATTCAATTTGAGTTGATTTTTTAATTGATCACTTACTCAATTGCAAGCTAACCTCAGGTTTTAAAATTTTAGTCGATTCATTAAATTTATTTAGTGCATAAAAAACAGGCACATTGCTCCCCATACTCTGTCAAATCCTTTCAATATGCACACCAATCAATTTGTTAACGCATTTTCAATAGGTAATTACACCAGTGTCTTAACAATGTAATAATGGTAAGAGAAATTCATTTAAAGTGTATTGTTTAAGAAACAATCAGCTCCAAAGGAAAGTTATGCTTCTCCTCAATCAGCATATTATTTACACAAACATTCTGACTCACAGATTATAAGATAAATTTATAAAGCTTAGTTTTTTATAAGCTTTTATAAGTGGTATTACTTGTACTTGGAATTTTTATACATTTATGTATTTATATTTGTTGCAACTTGCATTCTGACTTACTTTTTGTTAACTTTTCTTGCATATTTTATATACTATAATATTAATAAATAAAAACCAAATTAGCTGGGACCGGTTTGGCTCAGTGGATAGAGCATCGGCCTGTGGACTGAAAGGTCCCAGGTTCAATTCCGGGCAAGGGCATGTACCTTGGTTGCGGGCACATCCCCAGAAGGGGGAGTGCAAGAGGCAGCTGATAGATGATTCTCTCTCATCGATGTTTCTAACTCTCTATCCCTCTCTCTTCCTCTCTGTGAAAACTCAATAAAATATATTTTTAAAAAAATTAAAGTTCATTTTTAAGATAATATAGAAACTAGCATATGATATTATGACAATATAAAATATAGTATAGAATATTTTAAAGTTACATATGCAAATAATTCTACACAGAGAAATTACTTGAGCATTTACATTTATGAATTGTTTAATCATAAAATACTTTTGCATGTAGAAGTATATATCTTTATCAATAGCATGGTAATTTAGTTCAAAATTTTTTTTCTATTTTGATAATGAATTTCTTTTTAAGCTAAAATATCAATTTTTACTCCACAATTAATTACGTTGTACTAATATATCATTTTATAATATACATACATATTACATACCCTACCACATTGCACTTTATCTCTTAGCTATCTGGTAAGTGTTTGTGACTTTTACTAAGGGAGAAACTATAAGAGGAAAAGCAGACAGAGATAGATGTCAAAATTATCAACTATTTGTTTTATAAACATAGATCTGAACCTGACTATGACACACGTGAATGGAGAGTTCTCCAGAAAATTTTTATATATGTGCCAGCATTTCTCTACCTCAGGGGTTTTATTTTATTATTTTGTTTTAGATGATACATTTGAACATGCTTAAAAGCTTATGAGTCAAAGAGCCTGAGGTTGAAGATACAGGGAAAACAAGAAATAATTAACAAAGTAAAGTTCTAGGGAAAGAGCAAGTACAGTAATCAGAACCTAGGTGGAAAGATTCAACCTGAGAAGAGAGTGATATTATATATTGTACTAAAAAAAAAAAAGAAAAAGAAAAAGAATGACTGTGCTGGTGCAAGTATGTTTCTTGGTTCAGAGGGTTTACTTTTAGGTAAGAAAATGAAATTATTTCCTTAGAGTGGAGTTTTAGGTGCATACAGATCTTTTTAAATAATCATAGTAAAAGAGAAAGAAAGGGAAGAAAGAAAAGATGAGAAAGAGAGGGGAAGGAGAGGGAAAGAGGAAGGAGAAGAGGGAGGGATAGAAGGGAGAGAAGAAAAAGAAGAAAAGAAGAAAGGAATCAAAGAAGGAAGAGAGGGTGGAAAGAAGGAAAGAAAATGCAAAGATGGACTTGGGACATTGTTGAGGATCTACTGGAATTTGAAGATTATGATTTTAAAATGGAATCAATCTGCATAATCAATTGTTATCCACCAAGGTAGACCTGACTTTCATAAATGAGTATTTTTATTCAAGGTTGAGATTTTTCTAGATAAAAATATTGTATAAACAATGTGACAAGGTGTTTAGGTTCATCATATGTTTGAAGCGATATCCTATAATCTTAGATACAGATTATAGAAACATATAGAGCACAGAGAAAGTAAAATGGAAGGATCAAGAGTCTAGATATGCCCAAGTAGTCAGAGATGATAAATTTATTTCCTATGTTTAATAGTATGAAGATATATAAATAGTCTGCATCCAGAATGCTATAGCACATGTATGTCCATTCATACTGTTCAGTTATGTACTAGTAAAACTCACCTGCCAAATGTGAAGCATTGGGATACGTGTTCCTATTCTGTTTGAGTAATAGTAATTAGCACCAGTCTGCCTTTGTGGTTGGACAGAAGTTGGGACAAGCAAATCTCTTACATAGCTTGTCATAATGAGAAGAAAAAGTCAGTACCTAAAAAATGTGGCTTCAGAATTTATAGTTGCATATACAGTATTTTCCTCATTTAATGTTTTGCTATGTTTAATTTTTACTTCCTTTAAAGACTTTAGATACAATTTTTAGGCACCAACACATCACAAATTGAGAATAATTTTGTTAACAAGATATCCAGTAGAATTAAATTTTGTTTTGAATTTCCATCTTGAGAAAGACAATGTAATAATGTCACTCTGTGCAATCACTCATAGCCTGGTTTCTCCTGTGCACACGTGTGAGTAAAGTTTTTCTTCAATTATTTATTATAGGTTGCTTTCTACTATGAAGTTTAGGGGGAAAAACTTTTTCAAAGTTGGTGTTTGGAAATTCTGTAAAATATAGTTGCCTAAAGTAATTTTTATTTCATCTGTCTTCCTTGAAACTCACAAAAAGCCAAAAAAAAAAAAAAAAACAACCAAAAACCCACAATAAAAACCCCTCTACATCTAAAAGAAAAATGTCCCATAAAACAAACAGCTCAAGGAACTTAGCTCTAGAGCATTCTTGCCAAATTATGTAATAGTTGCAGTAAAATAGAAAAAGATGTATAAAAAAAAATGAGCAAAATACCTAATTCAACCTAAAAGAAAATGAACAATTTTCTAGAAATCGTTATTTCTCATAAAAAAAAAAGACCTTCGAAAATGCCATTAATTAAAATAATGTCCTCGGGATTTGATGAAATCACAAAATCAGACGTTTTTCTATAGAGAAGAGAAAATGGTACAAAGGTAAACACCATACTTAAATGTAATTTCTATTTTCAACTTAGGAACCCAGTCTAATGTTTTAAAAAACGGAAGGCAAGCAGAGACATGTGGGGAGCACAAAGTGACCTTGTGATTTTAATGGCTTTACTTGTGTAGCACCAACCTTGGGAACACCAACCTCTGAAAGGCACTACTGCAGTGCTAAGAAAACAACACATCTGATGGAAAAGTAGTTAAAGCAAAAACAGGAATGTGACAAGGACTCTTCTCAGTTCTTTTTCTCTTCTTTATTTACCTCCAAGAAACTAAATTTCTGACTATATTTGAACATAAGTAATATTCTCCAAAATATAATTGTACATAATATCAGAAAGTTGAAGAACATATCAGAAAAGGATTGTTCAAAGAAACAAATAATTCTAATCAATAACTCAATAAAATTATGGCAGAATGATATTGTTGAGCAAAACAAAATTAAAAAAAAATAACAGAGCAACAGCTCAATGATGAGATTTTTTTCTAAAAAAAATTAAAAACAAGTAACATACTGAAGGAATAATAGATAACAGTAAAAAGAATATAGAAATTAATATAACAATAAAAAGAATCTAAGCATATTTGAAATACCCATTGAAAGCCATGCCAAAAGTTAGGAAAAGGCCAAAAGAAAGAAATATAAATAAATTAACTGCAGAATTCGAAGTTTCAATTATATTGTAGAAAGAAGTTCCAATGTGCACAGAAAATAATGCCCCTGCCTAAACAGAACTTTTCTTCCCAAAAGAAATACAAATGGCTAACAGATATATGAAATGATACTCAACAGCATTAGCTATTGAGAAAATGCAAATCAAAGCTACAATGAGAAACAACCTCACACTTGCTAGAATGGCTATTATCAACAGGCCAAGCAATAACAAACGGAGAAGTGGTGGAGAAGAAGGAAACCTCATTCACTGCTGGTGGAAAAATAAACTGGTTACAGTCATTATGGAAGAGTTCATTGTTAAGAACAGATCATATGACCCAACAAACCCTCTTTGGGGCATCAACCTGAAAAAAAATTGAAACCATATATTTACAAAGATATATGCACCCCTATGTTCACTGCAGCATTTTTCACAGTGACCAAGACACAGAAACAACCAAAGTGTCCTTCAGCAGATGATTGGTTAACGAAGATGTGGTACTTGTATACAATGGAATATTACACAGCCATAAGATAAGATGAAACAATTCCATTTACTCTAACATAGATGGACCTTAAGAACATCATGCAAGCCCTAGCTGGTTTGGCTCAGAGTGCCAGCCTGTGGAAGGAAGTGTCCCTGGCTTGATTCTGGTCAGAGGCACATGCCTGGGTTGCAGGCTCTGTCCCCAGTAAGGGCCTGTGGGAGGCAGCCAATCAGTGATTCTCTCTCATCATTGATGATTCTCTCTCTCTCTAACCCTCCCTTCTTCTCTGAAATCAATGCAAATATGTTTTGTTTTTTAAAGAAACTAAAAGCAAAGTTAAAAAAAAAGAGAGTATCATGCTAAATGAAATAAATATGAACAGAAAAGTCAAGAGCTTTGGGATTTCACTCCAAGGATGGAGGATATAAAACTAAAAGCAACAAATGGACAAACAAGAAAAACAGACAAAAACCCAGAGACACAGACAACAGAATGGTGATTACCAGAGGGAAAGAGTGTCAGGGAGCAGTAAAGAATAAAGGGGGTCAAATATATGGTGATAGAAGATTATTTGACTTTGGATAGTGGACACACAATGCAATACTGCATCATAGAATTGTACACTTGAAACCTATATAATTTTATTAACCAATGTCATTCCAATAGATTTAATGAAAAAGAAAAGATAATAATCCTATATAATAAAGCCTAATATGCTAAGTGCCTGGTTGAGAAGTTGTCCTTTCAACCAATCAAGTGTGATATGCTAATGATATACAAAGGCTATTCAACTGCTTATTATGACATGCACTGATCACCAAGGGGCAGACAGTTGACCAATTAACCAGTTGCTATGATGTGCACTGACCAACAGGGGGCAGACACTCCAACAAGTAGGTTAGTTTGCTGCTGGGGTCCGGCTGATCGGGACTGAATGTGACTGGCCTAACATGCCCTGGAGCCCTCCTGTGGTCCTGCCTGGCTGGCCAACCTCCTGCATCCCTCCCTGGCCCCGATCGTGCACTGGTGGGGTCCCTCAGCCTGGCTGGGGGATCTGACTGAAACTGGCTCTCCAACATCCCCCAAGGGGTCCTGAATTGTGAGAGGGCACAGGCCAGGCTGAGGGACCCCTCCAGTAATAATAATAATTATCCTGAATAAGAAAACAGAAAATAATGAAAAGAATAAGAGGGAAAAAATCTTAAAGAAAATATGAGTATTAGAATACATATAGTCTACTGAAGTTGATTTGGAGAAGACAATATTAAAATACATTCATTAATTGTTTAACTTTAATCAAATAAGCAAATAGGCAGAAAAATCAGACTTCTTATATAAATAGCAAAGGAATGTTATTAGCCGCCTACTAAATTATTAGTCATATTTCTCCATAGAAACACTGAGTACCAGAATTCAGATGACTAACATCTATAATCTTATGAAGTAAGTAAACATGAATCTTACCTTAATCCAAATTTTACTTCAACATAAAAGCAAGTATAGAAAAATCAAAGGGATTTAATTTATAAAAAATTCATCTACAGGTTTTTGCATCTAGTTATAATTGAAATTGTTCACAAATTGTTATTAATTTTGAAAAGATTTTTGAGAAATAAAACTTATATTCTGAGAATATAAATAGAAATAATGTAATTGTTTTTTTTCCCTCTAAATATTTATAAATATACATATAACTTTAACCATAAAATTTCTACTTTTAGGTGTAAATCATTGAGAAACTTTTATGCAGTGAATAATTATACCTGCCCAAGAGCATTTATTAAGTGATTTCTGAAGAAGATTATTTAAGTACAATTATCAATCATGTTAAAATGTTTGACCTAAGATACCATTATCAGCATAAATAAATTTCCAAAGCATATGAATAAAGAAAAATGTTGTAGACTGTTAGCACAATACCAGAAGTAAAACTAAAAAAGTTAACATAAAAGTCAAGTGAACAAGTAACTGAGATACTCTAACAGGTCAGAGCAGATAGTAACTTGCATTGTTTTACATAATCACATAATTTTTCATATGCAGTACTCTAAATATTATTTTAAATCTATTGTATCATGAAAGTACATACATTGCCATAATCTCTTTCATATACATATTAATACATATATACACTGAGTATCCAGATTATTATGATCTCTAAACGCATAATAATTTGGCCACTCAGAGTGTGTGTGTGTGTGTGTGTGTGTGTGTGTGAGGCCTGGTGCATGAATTTGTGCATGGGTGGGGTCCAGCCAGCCTGGCCAGAGGGAGGGGAGATGGATGTTTGGCCGGCCTGCCTGCTGGTTGAACTCCTGGTTGAGGGGACAATTTGCATATTAGCCTTTTATTATATAAGATATACACAGAGTGGCCAGATTATTATGCATTCAGAGATCATAATAATCTGGCCACTCAGTGTATGTCTATATTTTTAGAAAATAGTTTTGAATAAGGAAATAATACTTAGAAATAAAAATCTGATTTAATAGCATTTCAGACATTCATATGAAACAACCGATGGCTTACTAATATTTTATGTGACATCAATAAAACATAGCTATAATTTTGGAAGTTATATGGTCAATGATAAAGTTCAAGAAAACAACAATAACAAAATTAATTGTCAATGACCAGAAAAATTGCTAATTGTTTTTATCTTATATGTAATCTAGTTTATTTCAATTTGAATCTGTTCTAGAATACAAATAAATGCAAATGCTTATGCAAGCAAACATCAACTTAATTTTAACAGTGTTGATCATGATATTAATTTAATGCATTTATTAAAGATAGTGCTATGCTAAAAATAGTACTAATGCATATAGACTGAGATATGGTGTACAAATAATTAGTAAAAGGAAGTTTTAAATTTGGATAATTAAAATTTAAATGTAGCTCAAATCATATGTTACTATTTTTCTCAGATATTAAAAATTATCCAAAATTTTACTTTTTTCATAGACTCACTAAAAATGTTTATGGTTATAAAAATAAGTCTTATTGCTGTTTTTTTTTCCCTCTCTAGTTTTCTCATTACTGGGAATTCTCCCATGAGAAACAAATTGAGTGTTATATCTTTGTTCACAAAGTATACCTAGCATTATATCTTTTCCATAATAAATGTTGGTCTGTAACAAATAAAGCATCAATATTAGTGTGAAAATCTAGACTAAAATCTATAATGTGATAAATGTTATATACACTATGGAATATACAGATTTTAGCTTTCAAAAGCTCTGAAATACCAACTAAGAGTAATGGAGATAGTGGATAATTCTTTCAGTACATGAAAATAGGCCACATTGACATATAAGCAATACTTTTAAAATGTACTGTGATGGGCTGTCAAAACAGGCTTTTCAGTCAGACTTATAGCTTTCTCATTCTCTCATTTTCTCTCTACATTCTCATCTATCAAACACAATCCTTGCTCTCATATTCTACCTAAAGACTTTTCTGACAACTTTGAATTCCATTATTTTTTCCTCTTCTCTGTTCATTATTTATTCCCTTTTATTTTTTTTTTGGGGGGGGGGGGCTAAATGCTCACATACAAGAGATAGACAACATTTTCTAAAATCTGCCAGAAGTAAATAATAATAAAGAGGGACAGATAAATCAGGATACTTTCAGCTACAAATACCAAGAATTTACTGAAAATGTTTAGAAATAAGTAAACTGCGTTAGCTCACTTGAGGGAAAGTCCTAAGCCACGTAAGTCCAGGGATTTTTAATTTCAAGACATTATTAGGAACTAAATGGGTGGTTTTAAAAAAAATATATTTTATTGATTTTTTACAGAAAGGAAGAGAGAGGGATAGAAAGTTAGAAACATCGATGAGAGAGAATCATCAATTAGTTGCCTCTTGCACACCGCCCACCAGGGATGTGCCTGCAACCAAGGTACACATGTACCTTGACCGGAATCGAACCCGGGACCCTTCAGTCCGCAGGCCGATGCTCTATCCACTGAGCCAAACCAGTTTCGGCCCAAATGTGTTTTTATGCTCTGTTGTTCTATTAGGCTGGATCATCTCATGCATTCTAGCCTTCTAACCCTATCCTGTTTGGAGAGGATAGAGTGCTGGTCTGCAGACCAAAGTGTACCTGGTTCAATTCCAGTCTAGGGCACATACCTTGGTTGCAGGATCCTCCCTGGCCCGGGCTCTGGTCAGGATGTGTGCAGGAGGCAACCAATCAATGTGTTTCTCTCTGTCTTTCCCTCCCTCTCCCACTCTCCCTAAAAATCAATGGAAAATATTCTTGGGAGGATTAAAAAACAAATAAACAAACAAACAAAATGCAAACAACAAATAGAGGCAGCTTCATAATTTTGTCTAAGCACAAATGAAAATAATATTATTATAAAACCTATAAAATATAAAACCCCTCCCATACTTTCAGAGAAAATAAATATTTCTTAAATAATTACAGTTTAATCCTTGTTCTAGTCTCTATTTTCTAGAAATAAATTTTAGCCAAAACCGGTTTGGCTCAGTGGTAGAGCGTCGGTCTGTGGACTGAAAGGTCCCAGGTTTGATTCCGGTCAAGGGCATGTACATTGGTTGTGGGCACATCCCCAGTAGGGGGTGTGCAAGAGGCAGCTGGTCGATGTTTCTCTCTCATCAACGTTTCTAGCTCTCTCCCTTCCTCTCTGTAAAAAATCAATAAAATATATTTAAAATTTTTTTATTGAGATAGATAATTACAGATTTACTCCCATTTCTGACAGCATCCAATGTAGAGGGACACCTTGTTTTGTTACACTCTCCCCCAATTTACCCAACCTGGCCCAAAATCTATTCATAGGTTATTTCTGACACCTTCACACGGAGGCACCTCCGGTTTCACTATAGTGTATGTTCTCTCTTCATGCAAGAGTGACAAATCCACTTTCTTTAACTACAGGTGTTTCTGGTGGTCTCTGGCTTAAGTATGTTGAATGAAAGTGACAACTTTTAAGGAAAATAAAGCAAATAAAAACAGCTATTGTCATTGAATATCTAAGTTATGCTTATCCTATTTCAAATTCTTTTGTGATTGAAAACAAATAAACACATGCATATTGCAACCCTAAGATATTCAAGCATAGAGGAAAACAGAAAAATGCTTGGAGATGCTATCACCCTTTTTCTCATGCTTCCCATGTGGCCTCCAACCAGAAGCAGCAAGTCCAGTCTCCTTCTAATCCCTCCTTCTTTTGTTTCACCTCACACCTCCAGCCAAAGGAAGTGCTTTTTTAAAGGCTCTTGTGCTTAGAATGGGGTAATCCAAACAATCCAGGATAAGTTCCTTATTATAAGGTGAGTTCACCATCATTATGAGAAGTAACACCTTGAGTCAGGCACAGATAATGAGAGGAAACGTGTGTGTTTGTATTTGTGTATGTACGTGTGTGAGCAATTTCTTTTTTTATTTTTTTATTTGAAAGGTAAAATTAATCAATTGTGTTTTCTTAGTGTCTTACCCTCTCACTCCCCAGGAACTTGGTGGGTGATATGGCAGGCTGAATAACTGCCCCCAAAACATCCCACTTCTAATCCTTGGAGCCTATGAATGTTACATTATAAGTTAAAAGGGGGGTTTTGCCGATATAATTAAGGTTATGGACCTTAAAATAAGGAAGTTATCCTGGATTGTTTGGATTACCCCATTCTAAGCACAAGAGCCTTTAAAAAAAAGCACTTCCTTTGGCTGGAGGTGTGAGGTGAAACAAAAGAAGGATGGATTAGAAGGAGAGAGAAGCTGGACTTGCTGCTTCTGGCTGGAGGTTACATGGGAAGCATGAGAAAAAGGGTGACAGCATCTCCAAGCAAAGACTGCACTCTGGCTGACAGCTGCCACGAGGAACTGGACTCAGCCAACAACCTGAATGATGGGGCTAGAAGCTCATGAAAGGAATGTGGCATTGCTCACACCTTGGTTTCAGTTTTCTGAAACTCTAAGCAGAGGACACAGTTGTCCAAGCTGCACTGGGCCATGACCTTCAGAACTGTGAGAGAATCAATGAGTGTTATGTCCAACTAATAAATTTGTAGTAATTTGTTATTGCAGCAATAAGTAACTAAAAATTCTGTTTGAGGCCTAGTGTTAAGCAAAGAGTTTGCTTTGCACATTTTTGGAATAAACCTTTTACCAGGATAAAGACAATTTTCTAGCTCAACATTTATTTTTGCTTCATATGCCTTTTTCACTTCCTTTAAAATCTATATTCTCCTTTTATAAATAAAGAATGCATTCTATTTTTATGTAGAGATAGGTATATGAGCCCTGCCTGAAGTAAGTATCTAGGCAAAATGAAAGTGTAGTGAAAATACAGAGCATGCAAGAAATTTATCTAAGTATAGGTTAATCTAATGTTTAGAGGCAGGAATAAAAATCTCAGAATTGCTGTAAAAGGTTGATGAGGAGATGAATGGATCTTGAGAAGGGTATGCGGCCTTTGAACATGATGAAGGAAAGAAAGTAGTAATAAAATAGTACTGAATCTAGGTGTGTGTGGCTAGAAATTTATCAAATTTTCAAAGGAAGACATCCATTTTGAAACAGATAACTCAAAAATGCATGTAATTATTTATGAGTTTAAAGAAGCATATATATATGTATAATACAATATATATGTTTAAAATTTTTAAATTACACAAAAATTCGCATAATATTCTTAGGCATTATTTTTTATTACTGTTAAGAAGTTCATATTTTTTTCTCATTCCTATTAGATGGATAGGTTTCTATCACTTTTATTTTGTCAAACATACTCACAGTGTACCTTCTACAATTTCCATTTTTAGTTATTTTAAGGGAAGTGAGAACTTAGAGACACTTGCAAAGATATCAAAATGCAGCATCTCCTAGATAACTTTGTTTTTATTTATTTCTCGTCTTTCACAGTTGTCTCACTTACACCTGCTTATAGCAATTATTTTTAGTGCCTCTACTAAAGGCTTTAAAAAAAATCCTTATATTTTATAAATATAGCACTTTTTCATTCATGTTCAGTATGTGTTGGTTTTTTTTAAAGACAGCATAGCATGTATTTTTACTCACTTGTGTTAAATTAAATTTTGTTAAATAAACACCCAATCCAAAATTCTTGATCTGACCTCATTTTCACCTTGGATCTTTCTGATTGCCTTCGCTATGTACTTAAAAGCAATCTAAGTGTAATGGGTCTCCCCTTACATCCATTTATTAGACTATTTTAAGAAAATATGATCAAGTTGTCAAGTGCAGTAATGGAATATAAAAAGTGCAACATCAGCATTTTTCTTTCAGCTCAGGCATTGTTAGATACAAAGGAAGTTAACTGCGCACCACAATTAAACTCTGTGAGTTCCATGGGCATGAAGGGCAGCTGTATTTTGAAGATTGCACCTTATTGTATTGCCTGGGGACATATAACTGAGGCAAACTGAGATCACCATTGTAAGCATCACAGTGCTGTTGCTGGTAAATGCTTAGCAGTCGGCTGGTGAGGAGAGGGGAGGACCCCTGATTTGTGGCATCTGCCAAAAACTGATGTGCTGTAAACACCCCCCATCACGGATGTGAAAGGGAGTAGGGAGCTGGAAGGATGGAGGCACCGTTGCCTTTCCAGGCAACCACTCCAGCACACAATGGCCTGAGTTTTTTCTTTTTTTTTTTCTTCTTTTAATCAGTCACAGGTGTTGTAATAGATAACAGAAGGCTATGTTAACTACTCCTACTTCAGATTTCACATTAAATGGCAGTCAGAAATGTAATGATATACTTTAAAATCATTTTTCTGTGAAACTAACATTTAAAGCTCATTTCAGAGGGATTAGTATACTAAATCACTTTAATTCTACCAACAGTGTCAAGTATATTTGACAAAAGGGCAGGAGGCCTAAATTGAGAATAGACTTTTCCTTATTACGTAAGGATCTATGCAAAAAGAAAAATGGCCTCAGAAAAAAAACTACATTTCTTTAGTTTAGTCTTTGCTTTCTGCTACTCTTTTAATAGCTATAGCTTTGTTTCAGATACCTTTCATGAGTGCCCCAGGATAAAAATTACAATAGAATTCAAATGACAGGATCCCATTTTAGCATGAATTGTGCGCAGGTTTACATTTTTAATATTGTTCTTCATTGCCCATTATACATAAAGATGTATTTTAACCTGTTTATTTGACCGAATAATTTTAATAGAGAGATATTTAGAGTTTTTAAAGACTTATCTTTTAACTGGAATGTTAACTATGGACATATAAAATGTACTACAGTTATTAACAAGCGGAACATTTCAATATCTTGCTCCAATTACACAGTTATAGAGAATCCTCCAATTATTATGTATTCTCCAAAGGGACGGCCTGATTTACTGGTGGCTTCCTGTGTGCCTTCCATTCTCCTATCTCTGTGCAACTTATCTGCACTGGGAAAAGATGGGAAAAGATGAATTTTGAGGAGATCTAAGTTTAGCTGCAAAGCAATAGATTTTATTCTTAAATATTTAAAAACTCCCATTGCACTAATGAAGTGATGTGACCCCATATTGCATAAAAATATATCATTAATTTGCATAAAGTTAATTTTGTAGACTCTTTAAAAAATCTATTATTCTGATATAATTATGTAGACATTACTGACTTTTGGTGGGTCTTCATACATTTTTAATGGATTTTTAAATTAATCAATAAAAATAACTTTGGAGAAGACTTGGTTTGTGCTGTCACTGGACCTGGATTCTAGGAACGAGTTCTCATTGCAATAAGGGTGGTGACTAAGGCAGAGGATATAATTTATCATTCAAAAAAGGTATAAAACAGCATGATATATCTATAATAAGAAGAATTAGCACTGTGGCACAGATTTCAATGCACTGACGTTTAGAATACTTTGTCTCTATCGTATTCATAACAGGTTTTAACTGAGGTAAATTGCACACATGAGAATTGAATGATTATCCACAGACAACAGGCCAAATTGATAATTGAGGTGAATAATTTGTATAATATGTAAATTTATTTAAGGGACCTGATTGCCCATATTCATTATCTGCATGATGTGAAGTGCTCTACTTTCAACTCTGCTTTAACTAATGAGAACATCTTTTTTAACATAATTGGTGGTAAAGTTATCTTCCTGATAGGTTTTAGTATTTTTGTGTGAACTGCTGCTACAGAACTTCATGTACATCTTGGGACAAGCATTTTTAGGTTCCCTAAATATTAACATATATGACTCTATGCTATTTTCAGATATCATAGAGTCATATGCTATCTCAAAAAAACTTACGTTTTTCTTGACTGTTATTTTTCCAAATTTTCTCTCTTTGCCCATTTTCAAGTGAAAGATATGAGGCAGAATAAAATCACAAATAGTCTTAAGTCTATTTGCTTCCAAATCCTACATTTCTAGGAGTGTTGATAGGAATGAAGTAGATAGTAAAAAAAAAAAAGAAGAGAAATTTCAGATAATACAACATGCACCGACTCAAAAGAGAGAGTCGTTACGGTTGGGAATGGTGTTCCTTCCTGAAATTGGGAGAGTTGGGACAACAAAAGAGTGGTGGTTTCCTGTGCAGCAGTCTGGAAGGCAGAATGATGTCCTGCCTCAGGGTGTCTTCCTAAACCTTGGAATCTATCATACATAGCCTACATATATCACAAGTGTTCTTATAAAAGATAAAGGGATGCTAATGATTTAGAAGGATGGGATGTGAGAAAGACTCAAGGATCACTGCAGATTTAAAGATGGAAGGAGAGAGACCATGAATGCAGGCAGCCCCTATAAGCTGGAAAGAACAAACACAGTCTCTCCCCCAGATTCTCCAGAAAGGAGGGCGCCTGGCTGATGCTGCTACCTTGACTTAAAACTCCAAAATATCAGTTTAGGACTTCTGGTCTCCAGGGATGTAAGAAGGTAAACGTATGTTGTTCTAAGTCATTAAGTTTATATACTTTGTTACAGCAGCAATAGAACATAAATACCAAGAGAAGGGCAAAAAAAACTGGCAAGAAAACAGATTAAATGGCTCTGATGTGGGTATGTTTAGTAAAGGGGGGGGTTATAAATAGTCTCACAGAAAGATTATCTTGCCCTAAAGATGTCACAGAATCAGAAGCAAGTCAATAGGCCTGCAAAGCCATCCACTGAGAATGATGGAGTAGTGAAGAAATGAATTTGGACACCAAAATTATTTCTGTGTCTAGTTCATGACCTTATGCCTGACTTTGCTATCACCCTCATTTTATAAATAACCCTCAGAGTCTTCACTTTACAGGTTTTGTTCTTATGTTTGTATATTTCTCTTTCATTTTGTCAAATATTGACAAAAATAAGCAATACAAAAGTAAAAATGGCTGTATCCTATTAATTTTACTGCAATTCCATTTTAGACAAGTAACCAAATATACTGTTTCTTTCTTTTCATTTCATTTGGTTCTCAATAAAATAAGTACAAAGTTTTAACATGTATATAATCTCATTCATAATATCATAGAGTTTGAGATAGTTAGAAACTCATTTGAAAAACAAAATACATATATTAGACAAAATCTATACTCAAATTCACCTGAGAGTATGTATGGGGGAATTTTATTAATATCTGTAAGATTCTTAAGTAAATCACTAATTTAACTTATGAAAATAAAGTATAATTTTAAAAATATAAGCCTAGTTGGATTTAATTTGCTTTTATTCATTTTTTAATTCTGAGTTCTGGATTTTAACAAAAAAATAAAGATAGAACAAGAGCATTGGCATTAAATTTGATGTGCCCTTAAAATTGGCAATTATATTAGAAGCATGAAAATGTTTCATCTGAACTTAACAAGAGCTCTCACCTGGTTTCTGATGTTAAAACAGTTGAAATTATTCTTAGCTGCATAAATTTACCTCCACTCTTTCTTTTCATTTTAATAGATACTTAAATTGATGGAGTATTTAATGAGTACTTTAATATTAAAAGAAAAATCAATCTTGCTAATTTCAAATGAATAACAAGAGTAAGATTATTTGTAAGGGAGGCAATTTTCTGTGTCAAGTCAATTTGGAGAGCACAAAATATTCTTTTTATTATAATTGAAGTTTAGAATCCAGGTACTGGAACCAATTTATTGATAGCATTCATTTTTTTCTCTTGATGTCTATGCACATAGTATTTTTAACTATCTAAACTAGAAAATGAAATCTAAACAATATTTAGTGTATATTTATTACATGGTTTTGTCTCCTAACTATTCAAAATATGTTGGTTATTCAAGAGGTTCTGATTTCATTTTTCATATTATAAAAATGAAGGAAATATTTCCACTGTAAGTATAAAGGTAATTTATGGCAGCAAAATTATATTTGTATATTGATCTAATATAAGTGATCATCTGATCTACAAATTTTCTTTCAATAAGAAAGAAAATTAAGAGTAAATTTTAATGACTTACCCAAGGCTTTTAATTTCCTAAGAGCATTCAAAGATAGGAAAGTTTATCCTCATTTTAGTGTGTGTTTTTTTCCCCCCCCTTAAAATTACTGCAGTCAATGAAGCCACTTTTACATACAATACTATAAAGGTATTATTGCACACCATCTTTTCTTTGAGCACTGTACTTTAGGTTATAACTGGGAAGCATACATTTTATTAAAGCTGGCTTAAAAGATTTCTCCAATATTTCATCTTACACTGGACTACAAAAATAAATCTGTTGATGTTTGCCATAGATCTCAAAAGAAGTACAGCAAATATCTCTATCCTGTTTCCATTTCCTCCTCCCAAGTTTCAACACTGGTGAAGGCAAATAGATTCAGAAGAAACAGAATGTGAAAGAAAAAAAAAGAGCAACCAAAGAGGCCATGCTCTGCTTCGGCGCTGTGGCTACCTGAGTGATGAGACCACATGGAAACTGAGATGGACAATAATTTAATTAAACTTGACATTAAAGTTTTAGAAGCATTAATATAGAAGCACGGAGGTTTCCAAAGGAGAAAGCAAAACATAATCTTGGGATTTGCATTAAGGACACTGGTATTAATGATTTTGCAGGGATAAAAAGATGAGGCCTAACATTCAACTCAAATGTGAGTGTAGGAAATGAACTGACTATTTAAAGCCAGGATCCTCAAAAATCTATCTTGCTCAGTGAAATGATGGGCCAGGAAAAATAAAATAAAACTGAGATAAGGGTGACCGGAATGAGATTATACTAATTATCTTGATCTCTACTGAGCTGGATAACATATAAGAAATAAAGAGAAATAACAGAGAAACCAAGAAACTCCCACCCACATGTGAGTTCATTGTCTTGCTATCACAAAAATTTAATGTTTAAATATTCACATATGTATGATACAGGAATCCCAAAGGTTAGAGATTAAAACAAAGTGGACTCAAGCTGGCCCAAGTGCACCTGGAAGATGTAAATGAAAGTCTTTTCTTGAAGAATTCACTAGCAAGGTATAATCCATGCTTTTTTAGTATTTAGATCAGCTAAATATCAGCTTGCAATAAATAAATAGAAGAAAAATGTGGAAAAACATTATAACGAGGCATGACTAAAGACAGTGGAAACTATTAACAGCAAAATATAACTTTGATGTTTTGAAGTATGATATTATGATCTGTGAGAACTATAAAAAACGTTATATGAAAAAAGATGATTTAAACACATAGAAGCATGGAACAGATTGCAGATTCTCAGAGGGAAAGTAGGGAGCCTGGATTCATGCACCAGTGGGGTCCCACCACCTGGCCACTCCTCTCACAATCTGGGACCCTTCCTTGAGATGTCAGACTGCCAGTTTTGGCCAGATCCCCACAAGCCAGACAAAGGGACCAAATTGGTGCATGAATCCATGCACTAGGCCTCTAGTGTGCATATAAGATCTTTGGTTAATCTCTTTCTGCCCAATCTCCTTTTCACTTCCCTTTGAGATTCATCAGTATGTTCCATGTTTCCATGCCTGTGCATTGAGCATCTGTCCCTAGGTGGTCAGTGCATGTCATGGCTATAGGTCAAAAGGTTGAATGGTCAAATGGTTGAATAGTCACTTAGGCTTTTATATGTATATATATATATATATATACATATATATATATATATATATATATATATATATATACACACACACACACACACACACACACACACACACATATATATATATTTATATATATATAGATAGATAGATAGATATAGATATATATAGATATGCATCACCTAGGGACACAGACAGTAGTGTGGTGGAGGCTTGGGTAGGGGGCTATCGGTGTGGGGTAGAGAAGGTCAATGGGGAATATAAGAGGACATCTGTAATACCTTCAACAATAAAGATAAATTAGAAAATATAAAAAAAAATAATAGAAACCTTTTGTGACTATATTAAAGTCTTAAAATAAACTTTAAATCAAAAATAACATTAGCATGTTAGGGCTATTATATAATGACAATTTCAATTTACCATGAAAAATATGCATTTCTAAATTCATGTAAAAAACTTATCTCATTTTATTTTTAATGATGATAAGAAGATATGTTTACTTTCATAGCAAGGGGAGAAATGTTTTATGTTCTCTAGTTTTCCTTCCAGATACAAAATTCTATGAAATGTATATTCTTTTCAGAATGACTGTCCTTTTTGGATAAAGGCACATTTGTGCCAGTCTAAAGTTATTGGACAGCTTCCAATACGGGAAATGGGCTCTGAAATATGTAAATATTACTTTTTCACTCATTCTGATAAAGAATCAGCTTGTTAGGCACATGATCCCTATTAACTCTTCTTGACATAATACAATATCATAATCTATTGTTTCCAAAATACTTTTACAGCTGCAAGAAATGAAATTTCAGAATAAAAATATACCAAAATGAATGGTAATACATGAACATGCCTGATTTCACATAACAAAAAGAACAGAGGCATTGCGATCTCCAGGGGTCTGGAGGGCTCTGGAGGAGGTGCATGGAACGCCTGGACCCACATGGGGGTGGGCACAGCTGTGCCATGCACCTGCAGCTCCAGCAGGGATGAAGGGACTGGGTGCTGCCATCTTTGAAGTCCAGAAAGTCAGTTAGCATATTCCCTCTTTACTGGCTGTGGACACTGCCATATTTGTGAGGGTCTGATGGTCAGTTAGCATATTCCTTCTTTATTAGATAGGATATATTTAAAATAAGAAAGAAAAAGAGATATATTTACTCTTAGCTATGTGATAATGGAAACTAAGAAAACTATGATCCGGTCTGAAGGCCTACTAATCAGAAGATTAGATGATGTAAATTCCAATCCAAAGCCCAGACTCAAGCAGGAGAAGATTAGTATTTCGGCTCAAAGAGAATCAGGCAGAGAGAGATAATTCTCCCTTACTCATTGACTGAAGCCCATCCATATTGGAGAAAGCAATCTGCTTTACTAGTCTACCACTTCAAATGTTAATCCCTCCAGAAGAACTCAGAAACAACCTTTATCCAAATATCTGGGCATGCCGTTGCCCAGTCAAGGTAACACATACAATTAACCATCACAAGACTTATATAGTCGAGGAAACAATGAGAAAGTGTTTCTGAGAAAGCTGGTTTTTCAAAAGTATATGTTATCCATTACTGACTATGGAGGTTTTATAAATTTGCTTTTCGTGTTTCTAAAGAAACTGTGAACATCTGTATTTTCACATGAACTTGAAATCTGTGCTGGCGACCTTCACAATTGCCTTAATTAGTTGAATGTTACTAGGTGAAGGCCGTTACACTAGTTTACTGTACTACTTAAATATGCTCATGGTTTAACACCATTTTCTCCAAAGGAAAACTTTAAATATGCCCTTAGCTTAATCTATTGTATTATTTAAGTGTCTAGAAATCAAATAGAATATAAAAATGAGGCTTATGTGTAAAATGGGGTTCAAATAGAAAAACATTCAGATAGTAATGAAACAGTGGAACTAAAAATAAAATTTTAGTGTTTGCTTGCATTAATCTGAGATAATATCTGCTGCTTGTGCAGATATAAATGTACATAATATATAAATATATGCATAACCCTATATAATAAAGAGCTAATATGCTTATCAGACAAACAGCCCAATGACCATCCAGACAACCTTCCAGACAAAGCTGAGGCTGTAAGGGTCGGCCGAGGGAGCCAGGGCTGTGAGGGCCATCCTCCTTGCACAAATTTTGTGCATTGGGCCTGTAGTATTTATAAAATTAATTAAGCTTATATCATTTTTAGGTTAGTGTTTAATAGACCACTAATTCTCTCTCTGTCTTCAGAGATAAGTAAATTGTGACCATTGTAATTTTATTTAGAAAAATATCTTCCTAATATTTTCTACCTTCTCTACCAAGAATTTAGGAATGACACTTTGAACAACCAATTTCATGGCCAGTGACAGGCTTATTTTCATGCACCTAAAGTACATATTTTCACAAGCCATAAAAAAAAAGTACCAAGGTCATTTGTAAAGCATTTAAAAATGTCTATCTGTCCCATTAGCAGACTTTAAAATGTGTTTCAAATAACTGCAGGGAAGATTTTGTTCATAAACTTAATATGTATCTTACAAATAGCATACATTCCATGAATATTAGAAAAAGGAATATGTAAATATGGAATAAATATAAAGATGCATACATATATCTATAGATAGTTATTCCTTTGTCTAACATTTATTACTGGTTATATATATATAGATACACATTTGCATATATGGTTTTTGTTTATTTTCAAACTCTTTTAAAGCAGAGATACTATATCTCTTGCCTCACCATCCTGTTTCCAGCATAGTTACTGAGTCAGTAATCATAGTGAATGCTTACTAATTTATTTTACAATTTAATGAATGAGTAGATGAAGAAATGCTAGAAAGAGAAGATAAGTAATTTTTAACTCTTTAATTCCACTAGATAGAACATATTTTCTGAAAAATAATCATTTGCTGTCATGGCTTAGCTTTACTTTAAAAACAAACAAACTTATTATTAATTCAAATAAGCTAAGTGCATTACTCATGGTAAAACAACAAAAAACAACAACAAAACACCAAAGTTTCAAAAGTTAATATTGAGAGATTTGAAAAAAAAAATGCAGCAACTGAAAACTTTCCATATATTCAGTATTAAAAAAAGAAATAAAAAACACAACTCCTTAAAATATGCCTTTGGAAACATAAAGAGAATAGGAGGTCCTGAGAGCCCAAGATAAAGTGTTTCAAATGGCAGGAGGATAATATGAAAATGTGAAATGTGAAAATGAGTGAGGAACACAGTCCCTTACTCCATCAACACTCTCTGAGATGCTGTAAAAGGGACATATGGGGAGCTCCAGCTTAAATAAAAAGTGGGAATTTCCTTGCAGTGATCACTATGATTTCATAACATTTCTTGTAGTTCTGAGGAGGTAAAGTGGGTTAAAGATAAAACATTTTATATTATAAGCTGTTTGAAATATATTTTTAAAGTAGAACATTATGTTCATATCATATATATATAAGTATGGATATTTTTATATGAATACAGTGTGAATATATACTTTTAATCAATTTTTGCAGAATAAGTATATACTATCTATATTATTTAATTTTGCCCCCAAAATATTTCAGGTAATAAAACACAAATTCATTGTAAAAAATCTGTTATATGAGTCCTTTCATTTTACATGTATATATATATATATATATATATATATATATATATATATATTTAATTTGACAGTGTTCACAGCATCTAGGGTCATTTTTCATATTAGGCACTGATGCATATTTAATTCTTAATAAAAATTGGATAGGATTTTAAGCACATCCAATAAACTTGAAAGCATATATTTGACATGGATATCTATGGAGGATATGTGTGTGAATGGAAATACTCATTGATAAAGAGAGATGCCATATAAAGGTAATAATGCTGGGAAAAAAGGTGATGCTTATGTACAGATAAAATCACTGCCACATCTGTTTTTCTAGGTGACCTGTACATATAATTTGAGGGGTTATTTGATATGTTTCTACAGAGAAGACAATAAAATATCCCAATCTTAGTGATTTTAAAAATTATATATATGAACATATACATACATACATATGCATGCATTTGCATATGTGCATATAATGTATTATAGATTCATATTTTTATTCTTTTGCCATTTCAAAATATTTGGTAGAGGTTTGTATTTGACTAGGCTGAACATATCTGTAATTATTACCATTTAACTTTGAAATATATAAAATGTGTTAGTAAAAAGGTCAGAGTAATCAAAATCTAGCTTATATCAAAACAAATTATGTGAAGCAAATCTATTTTTGCAGCTAAATCTATGGATTCATTCATTTGAGATTATAGTGAACATATTCTTTTACATATGCAAGTATGTTTGGGTGGTGGTGAAGAAACCTTTGAAGTATTATCTTATTCTACTAGAGGCCTGGTGCATAAAATTCATGCACTCAGGGGGTGTCCCTCAGCCCAGCCTGTGCCCTCTCACAGTCCAGGAGCCCTAGGGGATGTCTGACTGACTGCTTAGGCCCACCGCTACTGAGCTTGCCAGCTGTGAGTCTGGCTCAGGGCTTTTGGCTGAATGGCACTCCCCCTGTGGAAGTGCACTGACCACCAGGGGGCAGCTCCTGTATTGAGTGTCTTCCCTCTGGTGGTCAGTATGCATCACAGTGACTGGTTGTTCTGCAGTTTGATTGATTTGCATATTAGTCTTTTACAAAATAGGATATTTTAATTGTATAAGGCTTTTATCTTCTAACTAATTCCACTCAGGAAGATCTATGTTTGTTATTTCCTTGGGAAGACAGTTGTCTTTGTGGAAACAGCATTATCATACATGTGAAATACAATTTTTATGAGTATGTTTTATGCAGATAGAAAAAAAAATCCATGAACTAATCAGCGAATATCAACTGGGAGAAATCCTACTACCAGGGTACATGTAGCAATGTCTGTAGTCATTATCAGTTGCTGTGACTGAGGGTGGAAGGATGCTATTGGCATCTAGTGGGAAAAGCCAGGTTTGCTCTATCCTACAACCTTATCAAATGAACTCTTTTAGGCCACCCTTGTTTCAATGACCCAGGACAATGGACACATTTAAGTGAAAAGGTTGTTTGGTGGCCCAAGAGGTATAGCATCAGGTGAAGATTGATCCTTGAACAGTGTAGTGGTTAAGTGCCCTCCAACCAGTCTCATACACATTTTCCTCCCCAAACATGAAGTTTTTGTGTGATACTGTTATACAAAAACTAGAGGCCCAGGGCACGAAATTCATGCATGGGGAAAATTCTTGGGGGGGCGGGGGGAGTGGACAGTGTCCCCTCAGCCCAGCCTACATCCTCTACAATCCAGACTCCTTGGAAGACATCCAACTGCTTGTTTAGGCACAGTCCTGGGGATTGGGCCTAAACTGGCAGTCAGACATCCCTCTCAAAATCTGGGACCACTGGCTCTTAACTGTTCACTTGCCTGCCTGTCTGATCACCCCTAACTGCCCCCTCCCCCCTGCTGGCCTGGTCACCTCTAACTGCCTCCCCTTGCTGGTCTAGTTGTCCCCAATCCCCCCAGCCTTATTGTTCTTAATTGCCCCCTCGCCAGACTGATCACCCTAATTGCCCCCCCCCCCCACACTGGCCTAGTTGCCCCTGTACCCCTCTTGGTCTGGTTGCCCCTCACTACTCCCCTCTGCTGACCTGTTTGCCCCTCCCCTTTTGCCCCTGCCAGTCTGGTTGCCCCATGCAGCCTGCTGCTCAGTCGTTTGGTCTCCCCTCACTAAACCCTGCCAACCTGGTCGCCCCACGCAGCCTGTTCAGTTGTCCATTCAGTTGTCTATTCAGTTGCGATGGTCAGTTAGACTTCAATAGATAGATAGATAGATAGATAGATAGATAGATAGATAGATAGATAATATACAAATTCATCCTAGCCAATGATTAAAAACAAATTAGAAATTTTTATTGAAAGAAAATTATATTTCTGTTGTTTTTTGTCTTTATGCATAATATTTTCCTTGTAAGTCCATAGTAATTTTCAGAAAAAGTAATTGTGATGTAATTACTTTCATGAGATTGATGGCAACAGCCAATCCATTATAGATTTTTATGACATGCTAATTTCCCATCTGTCCAGGGTACTTCTCTTATAACATTTTAGAGAAAAGTTATAAAAATTGAATGCCTGCTCCTCTACTAATTGCAGCTTGACAATTATTAATGCAACATTCTTGCTAAAGGAGAAGGTACAACTCTTCATTTTTTAAAAAAGTGTTACTTTTATTTTAAAAAATGAGAGCTTATTCTAATTTC
Organism: Pipistrellus kuhlii; assembly: GCF_014108245.1. NCBI lineage: Eukaryota > Metazoa > Chordata > Mammalia > Chiroptera > Vespertilionidae > Pipistrellus > Pipistrellus kuhlii. Next base: position 40,528,729 of record NW_023425584.1, read on the forward strand.
CAAATAGAAAATTATTTTCTATAATATTAATAAGCTCTGTCCCTCTTTCACATTTATCCGTAATACTACAGTGGTTTCATTTTTCACATTTATTATTCCTACTATTGTTTCTGAAATTTATTTTACATAAACAACTTTTCCAAGAAGGTTTAATCGAAACATTGCATGTAGAGAAATATAAGACTTTTATTTTATTATTATTATTTTTTAATATATTTTATTGATTTTTTACAGAGAGGAAGGGAGAGAGATAGAGAGCTAGAAACGTCGATGAGAGAGAAACATCCGCCAGCTGCCTCTTGCACACCCCCTACCGGGGATGTGCCCACAACCAAGGTACATGCCCCTGACCAGAATCGAACCTGGGACCTTTCAGTGCGCAGACCGACGCTCTACCACTGAGCCAAACTGGCTTCAGTGGAATGTAAGACTTTTAAAATGTTTTTATATTTTTTTTACTGAATTTAGAGAGGAAGGGAGAAGGAGAGAGAGTTAAAAACATCAATGATGAGAAAGAATCATTGACTGGCTGCCTCTTGCACACCTCCTACTAGGGATTGGTCTGCTACTTGGGCATGTTCCCTTAACAAGAATTGAACCTGGGACCCTTCAGTCCACAGGCTGATGCTCTATTCACTGAGCCAAACCAGCTAGGTCAATGTTAACTCTTTTTATAAAAATCGTTTTGAATGTTATCAACAAATCAACCAATGACAAACTGATTTTTTTTTTCTGTTATGAAAGAAAGCATGCGGAGGAGACTTAAGAAACCATAAGTTGATGCTAAAATTTAAGCCACATCAGAAAAGATGTGTGCCCATGTTTTGCTTCCTTTTTCCTTCTCTGGGGCTCTATGATCTTACTCACCAGAGGCCTGGGACAGTGGCTTCACATCACAAGAATGTTTATATTCTTACTCAGGTGTGCCCAGATTTTTTTTTTCATGTTTTGAATATAATATTTCATTAAGTAAAATAGGGGAAAAGATTGATAGCATAGAAAGGGAAGAGGGCGATAGATCCTCCTTCCCCCAACTGGTGGGCGGGGTATGACATAACCTGCATTTATGGCCTGGACATACCTGAGTACCTAACCAGGCTCCTTATATGGATTATACATTAAACCGCCAATCAAAATCCCTATAAATAGGCTTTCTGAGCCCATCCTCCCTGCCACTCTCACCCCTTGCTCTGCTCCTCATGTTCCACCCATCAGATCCTCCTCGCAAAGTCCTCTTCACCCTCTCAAACCGGTTCTCAGCCCCTTTCTCTGTCTTCTGATTCTTTCAATCCAGCCAATCATTCCTCTCCACCTCTCCCATTCCCACTGCCCTCTTACAGCCTTGCCCCACAATCCGCACCCCATGCTCTACCATCTGAGAACTCTAACCGCCTGTGCTCTCAGTGGAATCTCTGTCCCCCATGACTGCCAGCAACCAAATTCACAGGTGGCTGGCCATTCCCTTCTCACTTTCTGATCTTTCTCAAATTGAAAAACTCCTCCGCTCTTTCTCTTCAGACCCTCTTAACCAGCAGCCGCCTTCTCCCCAGTCCCTGAGAACCCAAATCCTGAGAACGTGAGCTCCAGAACAGCCTTTCCTATCTAACACTCATTCTCAGGGCACCCAAAGACTGCCTTCCTCAACAGCCTCTTTTATTCCCACGTCCATTCTATCCGAGGGAGGCAGCAGGAACTGAGGGCATGGTCTGAGTCCCCGTCCCAGCCTCTATGTCCAGCCTCACAGACTGAGAGGCATCTCAGGTTTCTTTTTCCACTGACCTGAGAACCTTTACTTCTCCGACTTCCCCGAGGTCCAAAAACCTCTCAAAAAGACCTCATTAACCTGACCTTTAAAGGTCTTTAATAATAGAGACAAGGAGATCCAAATCCAAAATCAAAAGCAAGATCAGGTCAAGCCTGAGGCCCAGAAGGAAGCCTTTCCGCTCCTACCCACCACTTTCAAACCCCAAATGAAGTGCCAGTCCTCCAACCGTGGATAAGTCAGGGACTGACCTTCCTCCAGGCCCATGTTTCAAATGCAGCAAGGAGGGACACTGAGCCAAGTCCTGCTCAAACCCGAGACCCCTGCCTGAGACCTGCCCAAGGTGGGAAGGGAAGGCCACTGGAAATCAGACTGCAGTCTGACCCTTCTGGTTCAGTCCAGCATGGCCACCCTCTGGATCTGGTTTGGAGCTCCCAGACCTCCTGGGACTGACCACCGAAGAGGCTGCCCAGGCCCTGACAGGGCCCCCCAGATTTACATCACCAGGACAGAGCCTCGGTAACAACTGTGGTGGCAGGTAATCCGATCTTCGTTTTACTTGACCATAGGGCCACTCATTCTGCCCTCTCCGAATTTACTGGGACCCTTGTCCACTCCTCAGTCTGTATTATGGGGATTGACAGATTAGTTTCACAGCCATTAGCCACCTCACCTCTACACTGCATCTTATAAATTCCCCCACTCACTCTGTTCTCATTCTACCTCGGGCCAGGCCAAGTTACCAAGTATCCCCTCATAAAGCCCAGTTGTCCCAAACCACGGTCACCAATCTCAGTCTCACTCTCACCTTACAAGATTGAGGCTGCAGCCTGGACATACCTAAGTACCTAACCAGGCACTTTATATGGACTGTTCATTGAATCACCAATCTGCACCTGCCAAATACCCTAAGTCCTTGTCCCTAAGTACCTGAATGACTAACTATGTACCTCATATGGACCAAACATTAAGCCACCAATCAGCGTGTGCCAAGTACACCAAGCCCCCATTCCTTCCCATTCTTCCCCTCAAAAGGTGTGTTCCCCTCTGCATGTGTTGCTGTTCTCCCCTTGGGAGACAGTCCTGCAGGTCCTTCTCTTCTAATAAAGGCTGTAGTCCTGTTTTTCTGCCTCTATCTGATCTTTCAGAGAGGATGCATGGGAAATTAGTATGGAGTTCCCACTGAAACACACCAAAGAAGGTTCAATAGCAATCAGTTTGATTAGAGACAACACACGTGGTGTTGTTGATGAATGAAGGTTTTGAAAATACTCTGCAAACATAGATTTAAAACAAAATTCCAGAAGAAAGAGTAAATAAAGGGACTAACATTCAGAAGTAATTCCAAGTACTTGATTCTTGACAAAAGAAGCATATGTTTTTAAATGACCCCACCGTCGTAGGTTCTCCCACTTAAGAAATCCCTCTATGAGTAAGGACTATACTTTCTTAAGTGATTAAGGGGAACTCCTCAGTTTGACTAAAATGATGTGACAAAAGAGAAAAGCAGTATTAGTTAAAAGGTAAATTTAGCGCTAATTAGATACTCAGCTGATGTGACAATTATTGAAACCAGCATTTGCAAGTTGCATTAGATCTGCACCTTTTTTATTTAATTCATTATAATGCTCTGAATACAGATTAACTCTCTCAGCCTTATATTTCTTGCTTCATTAGCATTAAAATGAGAACTGCAAGTTCCTTGGAATAACCTTTAAATTGTTTCTTCCAACTTTAGCATAACTTCTGACAGTATCTCTAAATCTCCTTGAACTATTCTTTTGTGATGTTCAAATCTTCTCAAGCTGTTTTTAATTTAGCTTTACCAAGGGCTAGAGTTTTAAAATTGACTTTTAAAAGCTATCCACAAATTTTGTTTTGGAGACTGGGGGCACATAGCAAAGACCTTCCAAGTCTTTATATGTATGCTAGCATAACTTGGGCCATATGGTGGCTCTAACAAATCCCTAAAATATACCTCGGGGCACAGTGAGGGTGGTCAGACAAACTGTTTTATGCATGATGATTTCTCCAAGTCTTAAGTAGCAGAAAAGAAAGGATCAACAATAGAGTTCTTGCTATTATGTCTGCGGCTTTTTCAAAGGACTCAGGAAGGAAACTTGCCCAGGGCACCACCTGGTATAGGTTACACCAGATAGACTTGCACAGACAGCAAATAGTTTCACAGAAAAGTATTTTGAAAATGGAGTAAAAAAATAAATAAGTAAAAGGGAGGGGGGAAAGGGTCTTGTGACAAGAATGGAGAAACATCTGCAGGCAATATTGCAGTATTCCAAAAGAGTTTCAAGATTTCTTACAGAACAATGAGCTCAAAAGTGTCACCTGAACTTCTTTCTTTCGAATGAAATGATTTGAGGATATGATCTAATAGCTTTTTGGTGCTGCTGTTGTTATTTTAATATGTTTCTGGTAGTAGGAGTTTGGGGAAGAAGTCTGAAAAACACTTCCTTTAAATAAAATGCATTTTAAACAGGCGAACAAGTGAGATTTTCAAAGTCAAAACAATCTTCAGAAAATAAAAATTAATTGACTTTATGAATGCTCCAAGGTGAAAATTGACTAGTCTCAAAATCCATGATTTATCATTATGCACTTCAGGAAACTACATTTTTAAGCTTCCTTTTCAAATGTTTTAATTAAAACAATCATTTAAAATATGTCCCAAAATCAAACATATTGACTTATCAACAAAATTGAGAGGTGGTTATACTACAGATTTGAAATTATTATATTTTACTAATTCTGATTATATGTGTACTAGTTCAACAATATTGACTATGTCTCCTAATCTAATATATATTTTAATGATTACCTATATGCCTTAGGTTTTCTTACTTCTATTTGCAATAGTCTCTCATCTTTAAAAACACATGAAACATAATTTTATATTGTTCACTTTGATGAATAAAATTGAGTCTTAAGCATATCATTGATCCAATTGACATTAGCTGTAATAAATAAAATTGAGTTTTATAACACATTCAGTTTTTATCTAAGTGAAATTTTGCAGTGTGTGTGAAAATAGCCATCAGTGCACACGTGTCTGCCTTAGCCAGACACAGTAATAAAACACAGTGAAATCAATGGTTTGTATTGTCACTTCTGGTTTCCCATTATGACCTTCACAGGAGTGTATTCTTCTCTAGTTGAGTGCTAAGAGCTAAGAAAAGTTAGACCATAGCTCCTACCCATTGAGAGAACACTTTCAAATATATTTCAATTTCCACTAAAAGAAAAGTTAACAAACATATGCTTCTTACTAACACCGTTTTGATCTGGAATTAATTTTTTTTTGGCAGTGAAGAAATATTTTTTCCATGCATCACATTTCATTACTACATTGCATGCTTTACTTTCCCATGCATCACATCTCTGAAGACTCTTCCTATTGAGGCAAACAATGCCAAGTTGATTTAATTTAAAAATAACTACTTGAAATCAGTAAAATTACTATGATTTTATCTGCTGAGAGGAAACAACATATTTCTATAAATCTTGGCAAACATATTTTTAGTTAACAAAATTCTTCCATTTAGTTGTCACACACGTATTTGAAATAATGCAGCAGAATCAAACTTATTTTAAATATTTTCAGATAATTATATTAATCTTAGACACAATCTTTTCTTAGGAAATAGCAGCATGGTAGAAGAAAAAGCTTTGAGATCTGTAATTATCAGTCCTTGCTCTGCATTTGATTGAAACCAAAATGTGGGGTGTTTGAGTCTCAGTTCATTGTCTTGCAAAATAAAGAATGAAGTCGTGGATAAAAGCAGTTAAGGGAATCAAAGTTTATTGGGAAAAGCCAGTCCTGGAAAAGGTGCAGCTGGGGGTTTTAGGAGCAGGTCAGTTTCCTTTCCATCTTACAATCCGGTGTTAAAGTCTATTAGTCCATGTGTGGAGGCCAGCATGACTGTGGGTGCAGGGGAGTGCATTTCCTGCCATCAACCCAAGAATCGAGCCCAAGGGAAGAAAGAAGAGGAAGCATACACTTTTTTGGTATATATTAGTTCCTGATTGGTCTATTCAAAGAATTTTGCCTTAGCAGGATCCTTGGGATTGGTTTATATGCCTTACTACCTGATGATTGATTACCTGCAAGCTGCCTGTCTTAGCAACATTCGTACATTTTAAAGTTCGTATCTCCTGCTTGTACTTATCCTTCCCTGCCCAGATGGGGTGCCTTAGTAGCTTCACCTAGTTGGGTTTCCCATTCCATTTCCTCCCTCCCCCCCTCAGCAGCCCCATGGTTCCAGTCCCTGACTAGCTTTCCTCTATCTCCTTATGATTACAGTAGAGGCCCATTTATGCAATGGAGGATGGTGGTGGTGGGGGGTGTCCCTCAACCTAGACTTCCCCCTCTCACAGTCTGGGAGCCCTCAGGGGCAGGAGGTGACCGGGTGATCAGGGGAAGGCGATGCCCCATCACACCTCTGCTGCTACCACTGCCAGCAGCGCAAGACTTAGCTGGCCCTGGTTACTTGAGCCTTGGGCAGCCCTGGGCAGCTGGGCGGCTGCCATCCAAGGCTTGCCTGCACCTTGAGCCAATCCTGGGAAGATGGGGGGCTGAGGGGACTGGAGGAATCTGGAGGCAGGTGCATGGAGTGGCCATGAACCTGCCACTCTGGCGGAGCTGAGGGGATTGGGCACTGCCATCTTGTGGCTATGGGTACCACCATCTTTGAGGGAGTGACAGTCAATTAGCATATTCCCTCTTTCTTGGTTGTTAGATGCTGCCATCTTTGAGGATAGGGCAGTCAATTAGCATATTCCCTCCTTATTGGCTGAGGGCACTGCCATCTTTGCAATGGCATGAGGGTCAATTAGCATATTCTCTCTTTATTAGATGGGATACATTTCTTCTTTTGGAAGGTTATTAAACTCTTAGAATTTGAATATGCTTATTTCAAAATGTCAGCTGTACTTAGGCAAAGGAGATGTCCATAAATTTTCAAATCCCTGCCATCTTTAAAAGAAGTGGACTTTTTTTGCTTTTGCTTTCTTTTAGTAAAATCACTCCTGTTTCCTCATTTGTAGATATGATGATGAATTTGGCTGACTTAGCTAGAAAACATGGTTTTTTTGTTTTTTTCTTTGGGTTTATTTTTCTTCCCCGTTAAGGGTAATCTTTGATACCATATTTTCTGGCATATAAGACGACCCTTTAATTTTTTTTACAGTTAAAACAGGTTTAGCCCTATATTCTCTGTATAAGACTACCCCCCACTTCCGAGGCAACACTAGTTCTTTTTTTAATAGACCGCCTCTCTGACTCTGGCCAATCTGAGCAGGCTTTTTACTAGAACACAGTGTCGTCTTATACACTGGAAAATACGGTAGTTATTTTACTGATGTTCTAAAGTGGTAAGCTTTAATTTTTTTTTGTATTAATAATTTCATTATGTTTGAGTTCATCCTTAAATGATGGCTAATTTAGATGTAAAATTCTCGAATGATAATTATTTTTTTAATCAGTCTGGAAATGATTAAATGCTTTCTGGCATATGTATTTGCTAATGAGAAATAAAATGTCTTTTTAGGTAATTTGCTTTTTTCTTTGACCAAAAAAAAAATCAATAGTTTCACTTCATTGAATCTAGTTATACATTTATTTTTATAGATTTGTTTTGATAATTCAGACCTTAAGCTGGCACAAATCTGCTGGGACAGAGAAATCGACTTCTGAGGATTCTCTAAGTGCTAACTCAGTAAAGACTGGCCACCAGGCCTGCGGTTGTTGTCCTGGGCAAGATGGAAGTCATCTTCTATTTTTCTAGGAAGTTCATCTCTCAATTCCCCACCAACTAGTACCCTGTGCGCTGAGTAATTAGTTCCTAGTGTTAATTAGGTGATGATATATTTCTTCATATTATCTCTAATATTTATCTGTACATTTCTTTGTAAATTTAATCCTCACCAGCAGATAGAATTTACAGGGAAGAGAAAAAGAAAAATGTGAGAGAGAAACAATGGTCAGTTGTTTCCCATAGGAACAGTGAGTGACCATGGATCTAACCTACAACCTAGGTATGTGTCCTGATCAGAAATCAAAAACAAAACCCTTTTAGTGTACCAACTGAGTCTCCTGGCCACAGCTGAACATTTATTTTGATTGAGAACCAAATAAACCTGCATGACTACATTTTCCAATCTAGTACACGGACTAATTGTGAAAGAGAAGTGAAAATATATATAATTTTTAATTCCCATGACCAATTGTATTTTTGTTTGAAGTATTTTATTCTCATATTTGTTTCCATTAAATCTATTATATGTCAATTTGATATTTTCCCCTAAGACTATATGTTAAAGTTTTTTAAAAATTCAATTTTATTTCTATATTTTAATTATATTTCAGTTTCTCTATCAATTCTGTGCTCTACCTCAATAAATTAGTTTTCCTGTTTTTGTTGGCCAGGGTTTATGTAGCTTGAAAATAATAAATTTAGTCAACAATATATCTATAGACATAGACTTCTCTTCTACTTTAATGGACATGAACCATTTTTCTATCTCTCTTTCTGCATCTGCTCTATTACCAACCCTATCATTTCCTTACTTATATGTTTGTCTGTCATGGCCACTCTGACTTTTTGTAAATAGTGTCTACTTAGATTCATCCATTTGTCAGTCTTAATAACAGACTCCATTCTTTGAAACTTCTTTGGTCAAATTCCTAAAAAGACAAATTCTGTAAGCCCATTTATTCATGACCACACTATAGTTGGCTCAACAGCCTAGGTGATTGGATGGTACACCTGTTCATGGTTATTCAGATACCCCAAATTAATTTGAGGGAGGACAGACAATTTCTGTTAATAGAAGAGCAAAAGTAAACTTGATTTGGTCTTCAGTACAGATACAAACTCTGAAAGCAGATCCTTAAAATCCTTCTGATCTTTGAAGTCTAAGATAAGAGGTGTCAAAAAAGTTACTAGAAGTATGACTGGTATACGGTATCCAAATAACTTTTGGTAACTCTAGCTTTTAGTCTTCAATATTGGCTCTTCATTGTGAAGCAGACTTCATCAAATGTTGCATTTTTCACCCATTAATGATAATGTGAGCTGGGGTTAGGCCAACTTGAGTAGGACAGTGTTAACCTACTAATGATTTGTTAATACCAAAGTAATCTGCTCAGCCAGTGCTGATCTATAGGTAGCACATATGGCCAGTATAAATGTAAATATTGTAAAATTGAAGTTAAGCAAATTATATTCAAAGTAAGTTAATTAATGAAATAATAAAAAAAAAAGTTTGTTCAAAAATATATTTAAAATGTGTGCATACATGTTCTCATGTCTAGATGGACATGTCTATAGGGGAACATAGGTCAAGTGAGAATAAATGTGAAAAAATTAACACAGATGAGAATAGCAAAATATCTTAAACTAGAGGCCCAGTACACAAAATTTGTGCACAGGGGTGTGTGTCCCTAAGCCCAACCTGCACCCTCTCCAATTTGGAACCCCTCAAGGGATGTCTGACTGCCCATTAAACAAATGGTCTGTCTGATATCTCTCTCACAATCCAGGACTGCTTGCTCCCAACTTCTTGCTTGCTTGCCTTCCTGATTGCCCCTAACTGCTTCTGCCTGCTAGCCTGATCCACCCCCTAACCACTCCCCTGACAGCCTGATTGCCCCTAACTGCCCTGCCATACTCTGCAGGCCTGGTCACTCCTAACTGCACTCCTCTGAAGGCCAGATTCCCCCACAACTGAGCTTGCCAGCAGGCCCAGTCACCCCTAACTTCCCTCCTCTTCCAGTCTGGTTACCCCTAACTGCCCTGCCTTGCAGGCCTGGTCCAACCCATCTGCCCTCCCCTGCTGGCCATCTTGTGATAGTCATCTTTTGTCCACATGGGAGCAGCCATCTTGTGTGTTGGAGTGATGATCAATTTGCATATTACTCTTTTATTTGATAGGATAGAGGTCTGGGGCATGAATGTGGGCCAGCTGGTTTGCCCTGAAGGGTGTCCCAGATTTGGGTGGTGTTTCCCTTGGGGCATGGGGCAGCCTGGGCAAGGGGCCTATGGTAGTTTGCAAGCTGACCACACTACCTGGAGACCCAAGGGGAGGCCCTGGGATCTGGGGTTAATTTATCTTCTATAATTGAAACTTTGTAGCCTTGAGTGGAGCTAAGCCTCCTGCTCACTTCGTGCCCACAGCCATTTTTGCTGGGATTTATTTATCTTTTATAATTGAAAATAATAATGGAAGCCAAGGCAGGCCAGGGCTGCAATAGCTTGGATTCCTCCATCACCAGGGGAAACTCAAGCCTCTCCAGCTCTGTTGCTGCCGCCATTTTTGTTAGGATTCATTTATTGCCTATAATTGAAACTTTGTAGCCTTGAATGGAGGCCTGGGCTAGCCAGGGTGGCAAGGAAGCTTGGCTTCCTCCATTGCTGGGGAAAGAGAAGCCTCCTGCTTGCTTCAGCTCCAAGACTGCAGCCATCCTGATTGGTTTAATTTGCATACTCGCTCCTGATTGTTTGGTGGACATGGCTTGTGGGTGTAGCAGAGGTTATGATTAATTTGCATATTACTCTTTTAGTAGATAGGATGAGTGGTATGTACATTTAAGATAAAAAATGTCTTTGTTAAAATAGAATAACTTAAATAAATGGCAAAGACTGCTTATATGTGTGTGCCCATACTATGCATTACAACTTTGGAGAAATTATATGTAAGAATTTAATGTGACATTTTTCATTGCTTTGTGAATTCTACTCAATTTAATTTATACATATCAAAGCGTTTTATTACTTGCAAGTTATTGTGCCAATTCCTAGGATATAATTATTAATGGGATAGTTGTTCCTTCAAAAAATACCAAAATTTAGACAGAAATATGGTATATCACATGCTATGATGACAAAAGAATAGGAATTTTTAAATGTAAAAACCTCATTAGATGAAATAGAGTATAAAACAAAATATTAAATGCAAGTAAAAAAAGTTTCAGATGAATAGGGGATAGAAAGATTAATCCAGCACCAGATGCAATACATATAATTTCCCTCAAAAAAGGAATAAAGATCATGACATTACAGACTGAAAAATAATATATTCACCTGGAGTAAAAATTATGAAGGATGGGAAGGTGGATGATAGTGAAGTGATAATATTTGAGCCAGAGAGATAACCAAAAGCTAGTTAATGCATAACAGGTAATATGTATCTCTATGTATAATAGTCTAAGGCCAAATGCAAGTCAGAATATTGGACAGTAGTGGAGGGTGGAAGAGATACATGATCACATTTGTCTGTTGAAATATCTTTATTCTTGCAGTTGATAAACTGATGAGGAAGACATTGGAGGAAAGGCAGTGAAGGCAAGAAAGAGATAAAATCAGCATGCTACATGAGCAATGAGCCAGGGGCTTCAGTGGTTTTTGTGAACCATAACCAAATAAGCAATCTGCTATGTATATTAAGAAAAAAAAAAAGTAATTTAAAGTCTTGTTTTATATGAGAATTAAATTCAAACATTTATTCAAATTATTAATATTTCAGAGCACAAATATTGGCCATTAAATCGAATGTGATTACTACATCATTATGACTAATTTAGAGCTGTCCTTGTTCTTAGCAGATACACTGCCATAGTATGAATATCATCTAAAATATGAGCAATTGAATTTTTTTTGTTTATTCTGCTGACATTTAATCTAATAAAATTTTCATCTAAACAGTACTTAGGACTTTTAAGTCTATATGGGATATGTCTACCCTTAGGTTTGCCAGAGGCAAATGTATTTTTGTTGATTGAGTGCGAATTATGCTTCCCTCTGGGATTCCCTACTCATGGCTTATTCAGTAAATCCTTTCAGTTTATTCAAAGAACTCTTTTGTTTTCTTTTTCCTTTTTTTTTTTTTTTTAACACTGGTGAGAGTCTGTACAATTTTATTTTTTGTGTGAATTAATATGGTAGAGTATTCTCTGCAGAAATGAATTAAATTGATAGAAATAGACATCTTTTCTCAGTTACAAACTATTATAGGGAAACAGTTCATGGGGGAGATTTGTGTTAGGCAATGAAAATGTGTTCTGTGACTTTAGATAAAGTATAAACTGCTGATTCATTAAAATACTTAACTTTAGAGCATAGTACTTAGACTAAAGTACTTAGACTTTCCTTCTCTCCTCCAAATACTTTTCTTCCTTTTTGTCCTTTCTTTCATTTTAGTTCAAAAATATTTTTAGTTTATATAAATTTAAAGAGACTTGGTGATTATATGTTTAAAGACCTAAAATATAAAGAAACATTTTCACATTTATATCAAAATAGCAGTTCACAAAAAAGGGTAGATTTAATATTAATTAAATGTCACCATGAGTCCATAATTCCAATGAGCCAAAGTACCCACATATTAAATAGTAACTGCTTAAATATGTAGTGACTTCCAGTTTGCTAGTTTTCAGTTGCCATAAATTAGGACCTCTTAAATAAATTGAGAGTATAGATTAAAGTTATATGATAATTTAGTAATAAAGATTCAGATTTATATTTACACTATGTAATACAGAATAGTTACCTTTTTTTTATTTATTGATTTTGTACAGAGAGGAAGGGAGAGAGATAGAGAGCTAGAAACATTGATGAGAGAGAGTCGTCAACCAGCTGCCTCTTGCACACCCCCTACTGGGGATATGCCCACAACCAACGTACATGCCCTTGATAGTAATCGAACCTGGGACCTTTCAGTCCCCAAGCCGACGCTCCATCCATTGAGCCAAACCGGTCTTGGCAGAATAGTTACCTTTTTTTAATGTTTAATAAAATTGGAAGAATCAGAAATATACAGGGCATGTTTCAGCCCACACTGAGTACATAGGAAATATCAGTTATTTAGAAAATCAGCATCACTCATGTAAATAATTGCTGGACCACATAAGAAAAAAAACAGGTATATAAAAAGTTAAAACCTAATAACAATAAAAAAGATGATATAAAAATTTATAGTACAACAAAAGTAACACTTAGAGAGAATCTTATAGCATTAAATACTAACAAAATATACAAAATCAAGCACCCAAAATTTCATCGTAAGATATATAAAAAATAAAAGTAAATTGTACCCAAACAATATACATAAGATACAGAACACAAATACCAAAAGTCCAAAGCTTTAGATTAATTATTTGAACAAATTTTAAAAAATGAAATACAAAAAAACAGAGCAAAAATGCTTCTAAACACCAGTGCTTATAAACAACTGGTCAAGTAAAACAAACAAACAGAACTCATAGACACAGACAAGACTATGGTAGTTGCCAGAGGGAAGATGGGAGGATAATACAGGGTAAAGGGGTCAAATATATGGTGATGAAAGAAGTTTTGAGTTTGGGTGGTGGGTACTCAGTACAATATATAGATGATGTTATCATAGAATTGTACGCTCAAACCTATATAATTTTATTAACCAATGTCACCAATAAATTTAATTACAAAATAAAGAAATCTATTTAAAAGAAAGAAAGAACACCTAAAATTAGACTATCATGAATGAGAAAGGGATTATCATTATAGAGCCTATAGATAGTCAAATGATAATAATAAATATTATGTCCAACTTAATACCAATAAATTGGAAAACTGATGAAAGGACATATTCCTTATAAAATGCAACTGAGCCAAACTCAGATGTGACAAAATAGACCATTATAATAGGTCTTTAAGTATTAAAGGGACAATATGTCATAAAAAAAACAACAACTTTGCTACAAAGAAAATTTCAGACTCAGATGGTTTCACTAATGACTTTTGTCAAATATTTAAGGAGAAATAATATGAATGTTAGACAAATTCCTCCAGAAAATAAATGAAGAGAAATTCGTTCTTACTTGTTTTTATAAGGGCTAGCAAAACCATAATCCTTAACCTCACAAAGACACAAAAATTATGGACTAATATTACTTATGAATAGAGATGCAAAAATACCGTAATACAACTTATTAAAAGAATAATACATCATGACCAGGAAAATGTTATCTCAATAATAAAAGATTGTTTTAAGAGGTCATTTCAATTGATGCAGGTACCAAATTTGAAAAACTTCAACATCAATTTCTATTTTAAAAAGTCTCTCAGTAAATTACAAATAGTGGGGAAATTCCTCAATTTGATTAAAATAACAAATAGAAATAATAATTGCATTTGTACATTTGCAAAACACAAGGTTAATATACAAAGTTCATTTAATTTTTAAGCACTAAAAGCAAATAATAAGAAAATAAAATTATAAACGTTCTATTTACAACAGCACTGACATTCTTAATGGTTAACAAAAATAAATAAAATATTCAGCACAAGGTTAATAAAAATGCATAATGAAGAACACCAACAAACCATGAATTTGAAAAATTAAAGAAAATCAGAAGAAATAATGCTACTACATATTCATGGTTTGGAAGATCCAATATTGTTGAGAAATCAATTCTCCCAAAATGTGCCCAAATCTTGAAAAAAAAAAAAAAGAAAAGAAAAATTGAGGACTTATATCAGATTTCAAGATTCATATATCATGTTTCCCCGAAAATAAAACATCCTCCGAAAATAAGACCTACTTACAGGTTTCCTTCTGAGTAAAATATAAGGCATGCCACCGAAAATAAGGCCCCACAGGCTCTGTCTCAGAATGAAAATTAATTTACCGTACCGTATACAGGTAATAAATTTCCTTTATTTTCATTTAACAATAAATGTGTACCATATTCTTCTTCATGGAAAAATAAGATATCCCCTGAAAATAGGACCTAGCGCATCTTTGGGAGCAAAAATTAATATAAGACACTGTCTTATTTTTGGGGAAACAGGGTAAGTTTGCATCGGTCAAAGCAATGTAGCATGTAAATGAAGAAAGACATACAGGTTACAGGAACAAACTAGAAAGTCCAAGTGATGAGGAAAACAACAACTACAAAGAGATATTGTTTTAAATTTCATGTAATACTCTGTTGATAAATGTCTTTCCAAACACTTAATAATTATCTATTCAAATATTTTGTCATTTTACTTTATTACAAGTGTTTTCTTCCTCCCTTATTTATTTATTGAGCATTAACTATTTAATCATGTTTATAGTAAACATTTATCCAAGTGCCTTTCATTTTTTTCTATTTTGTTATATAAAGTTGTTTCTATTTTTACATCATGAGACATAATGTGAGTTGTATCAATATTCTTTCCTTGGTTGTGACTCTCCTTATTTTTAGATCTCTTTCCTCATTTCTAATAGTTTTATATTTTTAACTCAATCTATAAACATCTATTATTTATTTAGTTGTATGGCAGAGTGATCATATTGAGACATTATTCAATATTATTTATCCCCTAAGATCCTTCTTTAATAGGAGTTCTAGTTTAAAATGCTGGGACATATGACATTGTCTTTTCTAACTTTTCAGCTAATCACCTAATAAAACATAGAAATGACAAAATAAATTTACAAAAACATCATTAAAAGAAAGTAGTTGTCAGAAGTCAACTCCTATAGTAAACAATGACAACTCTAAGTTAATATAAAATGGAGTAAGTCCTCCCCAAATGTTTTAAAACACTTAGATAAAAAAAAGAACTTTCCATTTTAATTACAGTATTATTGTGTCTCATTTCTGTGATGATAAATTTACAAAGGTTTTTCAGCTACATAGTTTTATTTTATCCATTCACTACTTACCAAAATTTCTTTAAAATTTGGATATATTTATGTTTAATAATAAATACAAGATTACCAAAGTGATAGCTTAGTTCATGATAACTGTGTTATACACCTAATTAGTAGTTTATTAATGTTAATAATAAGAAAAGAGCAAAGGAGAGGCCAGACATTATATGCATGGTCATCTGGGAAGCTTTGCCAGGAAGCTACAGCTTTATGTTCCCCAGGGAAGCACCAGTCCATTCCCTACAGATCATTTGGGGAGATGGGCATGTGCACAGTGAAGTCGGGGTAACCAAAGGAAGGTGCTAACCTATTGCTCTAGCATTAGGAACAATGGCTTGGTGAGAGGCAGACTCCATCAGAGATGTGTGGAATCTAGGAAGATTGGTTGGTTCCTTTGAAGAAGCTTCTGGTTAAAACACCCAGGCAAAGAGTTCTCTCTCTCTCTTGTTGTGCTCACCCTTGTTCTGTGATCCCTACTTGCCTGTGTGCTTGCCTGTTCTCTCCCTATAGCCTTATAACCTTACGCAGTCTCATAGCCATAGCTATGCAGACCCCACACACAATGGACTGAAGCTGGGAACACATGCTAAACTAGCCAGATGCTGGACTGGACTGAGCTTTAATAGGAACAGAAATTGTGGGTAATAGGCTTATTTCTGGCCCTGCCAAAGATATAACTGGACTTCTTACATGGTGAGAAGAACTGAGACAAGATCTTGGAGGGAAACCCCCTTCATTTTACATCATCAATAAAGCCCATCTCCAATGGGGGCCTCAGGAAATTCTTTTCCTCATGGCAGGCACCTTAGTCACTCCACCTCAACCAAAAACAAGTATAATTGAGTTACTGTTTTTGAGTGATCTTTGCCTATCATCTATCTATCTATCTATCTATCTATCATCTATCAATATAAGCTGAGTGCCTGGAACAACCAAAATGACCATTTGCTATAATGTGCACTGCATCAGCCAACAGGCCTGATCGGGGCTCCGATTGGCTCCCCCCTGCCTTCCTGTGGTCCCTCCCCCCAACCGGACCCTCTCCCTGGCAAGCCCTGCCCTTGTTAGCCCCCCACCCTGATTGGTGTCAGGGATGGTCAACCACCAGCAACCCCTCCCCCCACCAGCCCAACCCTGAACAGTCCCCATTGGGGCAGGCCGGCCAGACCCCACTAGTGCACAAATTCATGCATCAGGCCTCTAGTATATATATATATTAAAGCCTAAGTAACCCTTACAACCAAAAGACTGGAATGACCTGTCGACCAGTTGCTATGATGCATACTGACCACCCGGGGGCAGACAAGGCTGGAGCTGCCTCCCAGTGGTCAGTGCACTCCCACAGCCAACCTCCCACAGCTCTCCCCTCCACCCCCCTGCTGGCCAACCTCCTACGGCCCCTCCCCCCAGCCAGTCGAATCTCCCACGGTCCCTTCCCCCTGCCAGCGAGATTCCCCAATAGGCCCCTATTGGGGGGTTGACTGGCCAACCTTCCGGGTTCCCTCCCTCTGGCCAGCTGGCACCTGATAGGCCTTGATCACTGGCCAGGCTGAGGGACCCCACCTGTGTAGGAATTTGTGCAACAGGCCTCTAGTATTTTATAAAACATCAGCCAACTCTATCATTCATACTGCTATTATTGTTTCAGAAATCCTAGAATACAACTAAAAAACTATTGCTAAACGCCTTTTAAAATTTTTGTGTTGTTTTTTGATCATTAAATTCAAACTTTCTTGTGTCTTTCTTTTTGTAAGTTCTTACATAGTCAAATATTTAATATTCTATATATTAAATAATAGAACATTTTTATTTTCTAAGGGATGATCTCACCTTTCTTTTTGTATTTGAAATGGAAGGCAGGAATAAAGTATTTCAAGTAGAGAAGCTAAATGTGTCATACAAGTATTTATTCATGAGTACATGCTTAAGCACTTTAATGTACAGATTTTCAAAACAGCTGAAACATATTAGAGCCATGATGTTTATTAAAGGTTCAATAAACATATTGAGCCTTTAATATTTTAGTGCTTTATCACTTGTTTTTAAAAAATAGGTGAAGCATTATTTCAAAGCCAGTGTCTTCTGTAAGAGATTTCATTAATTTTTCAAGTACTATTTCCCAGAAATGTCTGATTTTAGAACTGACTAAAATGAAAATGTGTCTAAAGAACCTAAGAGATATTCTCTAAGACATGTTTCCTTAGGGTGTCTGTCAGCCTGGAACACATGACAAAAATTCTAAAAGGATATTTTTACTCCATTAAAAACTAACATCTCAGCTGGGACTGATGTATAAAATGTGGATACATTTTAATAATATGTATATACATTTAAAAAATGAAAATTCTTGTAATTTAAGATGATTCCTATGACATATCTGAAGTTTCATTTTGAACTTTTTGAATTTTTAGATTTTTATTTAATAATTGATATTACTGTAAATCAAAGACTTCAAAAGATCTTCGGGTTTCTTCTTCATTCCAAATTTCTTCTTTCTGTGACTACCCTCAAGCATTATCATCATCTATTGTGATATGTTTACACAGAATAGATTTAATCAACATTTCCATTGGCTTAATGTGGATAGCAACATTTTTTATTGTTGTTATTCTCTTTCAGGTTAAATTTCCTGAGCCTTTTGCTTTGTATGCTGTGTCACCATTTTCCCATTAAACTGTATCTTACTACAGTAATAGGTTACCACACATCAATAATTGCACATATATTCTTTGAAAATTAAACCAGGTATTTACTACAACTAACATCAAATTATGTAAAAATGTATGCATAAGTACAAATATTTTAAAAGAGAAATGAATATGTAAACTTCAAATATCACATTGTCATATGATGCATGGATTTTGAACTACTATGATCACATGTTCATCTTTTGGTTTACATTTAAATTACCATTTATTTATGAGAATAAAGTGAATTTGTCTTGGATAACAAGTAGATCTTAAATTAGAAATTAAGATTTGGAGTAAAAGGTTACACCTAGCATTTTAAAAGATATAATGGTATTTTGTTTTGCTCTATGTTGTGAGACCTTGAGAATGAAGTCATAAAAATATCATTTAGAACATGTTCTTTCTGCCCCTTAGTATCATGAAACACATTCACACAGTCACCATAAATAGTCATTGTAATTTACAGTTATAATAAGCCTTACTCCTGGTGCAAACTTAGGCCCTTATGAAGTTAAGTGTGGCCTCCTGTATAGGTTTGTTTCTCAGAATGTTTTTGGAAAGGCTTAGAGATATTTTCTGTGGGGTAAGACCATTTTACTAGACAATTTTATTTCTAGCATTTTTTAAAGGCAAATAAAGCCAGGAAACCTGAATAGTAAATGATAGGATTATTATAGATTTATAATTTCTATATATATATATATATATATATATATATATATATATATAAAATATATTTTATTGATTTTGTACAGAGAGGAAGGGAGAGAGATAGAGAGTTAGAAACATCGATGAGAGAGAGTCATCGATCAGCTGCCTCTTGCACACCCCCTACTGGGGATATGCCCGCAACCAAGGTACATGCCCTTGACCGGAATCGAACCTGGGACCCTTCAGTCCCCAAGCCGACGCTCTATCCATTGAGCCAAACCGGTCTTGGCATAATTTCAATATATTTTTTAATATGGCAAACTTTTATAATATTTCTTATACTAACGTAACAGATGGTGTTGCTTTCATAAAATGCTAGCATTGGCATAGAAATTAATAGTTTTAATTAACATTAATTCATCTGAATTAAAAAATAGGATGTTTTTATAACGGCAAATTTAAATTTTATAAAATGGAAATGTTTATATATATGCGTGTATATATATATATAGCATGCATGTTTATTTGTATATTATATGTATATGTTATGTACATTATATAATAATATACATTGTATCATTTTAACACAAAAAGTTGCTATACAGCCTGGCTTATCCAAGAATGCCCTGGTATAAGCAATCATTCTCTTGGCTGACAAGTCTTATAATAAGAATCTCCTTCACTTGCTCTAACAAGCAAACTCCCTGTTATCCAAGAACATTCTTTTAGAGACTCTTGAATGTGTATCTGACTTGAAAGGATGGCCTATCTCCATTGCCATTTTCTCCTTTTATTTTCAGTACTTGGAATTCAGCTCAGGTCCAGACCAAAGAAGCTATTCTACCCGCAAGTGCTGCAGCTGGGAGCCTCCAGGGCTGCTCTATTCATAGGGAGGGAAGGCGTGGCTGGCTCTCACAAGATGAGTTTAAAAGGAAAATCAATACTGCTTCCTCATGCTCATGAAATCTTGCCCTAGCCTGGCCAGGATCCAAAGAGAAGAGGCTCAAGTGGAAAAAACTTGGCTACAGGTGAGAATGATACTCAGAGATGCATACCAGGCTATTTGGACTTTTGCCAATAAATACATCACTAAAGTTGGAGGCAGCACTGCTTCCCTCCCACCATGCCGTTTAAATGAAAAATATAAATATTGGAAAACAATAAACTAAAGGTTTGTTTCATTTACCCATGTCTTATCGCCTAATTATGAGTTGAATTATGTTATCAAATATTAACAGTTTTCTTAAATGTGTATACAAATGTAAGATGAAAATTAATAAATCACCCTTATATTAATATTAGAAACTAATGGTGAGTTTTATCAAACTATTTTTGTGTGATTTATTCGGTTTCTTCTCAGTAGTATGTTTTCCTCTTCCCTTTATAGATAATCTATGTAATCAAAATTCAAATGCAGAAATTCTTTCAATTTCATAGAAATATATATTGTTTACTCTGTATATTTGTTTAATCATTCTAAGAAAAGAGTGCCTAGTGCCTAACAGAATCAAAAGATGTCTAAAATTAAATCACTATCAGGTAAAAATTTGACTGATATGCAAACATTTATCTCAATCTGTGCCCTTCTTTTGTCTTTCTATAAATAATGCCTATTATGTGCCAGAATTTTAAAACACTAAAGAGAACTATAGCAAAAGAGAAAAAGATCATTCCATCTTTCATGGAGACTGAGTCAAATAGAGGGAGACCAATGTTAATTTAAACCATGTAAATACATTTCTAAATGAACAAAAATATTAACTAGAGGGTTCTTTTATCCTAATACAACTCTTTCTCTGCTAACATAATTCTCCACAAAGTTGAAAATCACATAAACATAACTTAAAAATATTTTACTCACATCATTTTGGTAATAGTGATACAAATGATGTTATCATTAATTTCTGGAGTGAAAGTACAGGTGGATTCCTAATATGTTCCACATTTTTACCATTACAAATAAGCAGAAAATATCTGTACACAAAAAAATTTAATCCATATTGTTCATTTAGCCACGACCGATTTGGCTCAGTGGATAGAGCGTTGGCCTGCGGACTGAAGGGTCCCAGGTTTGATTCTGGTCAAAGGCATGTACCTTGGTTGTGGGCACATCCCCAGTGGGGGGTGTGCAGAAGGCAGCTGATCGATGATTCTCTCTCATCGATGTTTCTAACTCTCTATCCCTCTCTCTTCCTCTCTGTAAAAAATCAATAAAATATATATTTTTAAAAACATATTGTTCATTTAAGAAGTAAGATTGCAAAATGTTACATGATATAGTCAGTCAGTCAATATTGCTCTGGTAAATACTGTATATTTTATACAAACAATTTAAACATTAAACATCACCTTCAGAATTCTAAATATAAATTAAAATAATTTTAAATTAAAATAGCTAAGTATAAATGCTCCTCCTTTCTTCTTTTTTATAAAGAAAATGTTTTTAGTGCTTTTAAAGAGAAAGGAAGAGAGAGAGAGGGAGTCATCGATGTGCAGAAGAAACATTTATTGGTTGTCTCCCATGTGCCCCCCCACTGGGAATCAAACTAGCAACCTTTTGGTATATAGAGCAAAACTCCAAATATATTGTTATCATTTATTAGACTTCAAAATTAAATTCAACCTTTTAATTTATATTTTGGAGTACATTATTGAGAGAGTATAGCAAAGGGTAGCCCCCTTTTATAGAATATTATTATTTTTAACATACAGACAAATAATTGCTATTAACTTTTTGTTTAGTGGATACACTTTTTACTTTTATCTTATTATTATGAAAACTGTAAAGTGAAAACCAATTTTAATGTTTCATACTAAAGACTGCTTTACATAGAGTAAATAGTTCTATATACTGGTAATATAGAATATTTCAAATAAATTATAATTCTTTGAATTTACAAATATGGAGAGCAACTATAGCAACCAAATTAGATGTCACACTATGCTAAATATTGTATATAAGAAAAAATATCTGTGCAGATGGTGAAATTCAAATCCATTCTCAACTTCGTAAACCATGTCTATATGATGAAAAATATCAGTTCAACAAACCAGCCGTATGCCATATCCATCCATCTTAAAACCAAATAAATACAAATATAAATTACTTGTAGCTAATTGCAAGAAATGTTTTGACTTTTTAAAAATTATACACAATAGATATAACTCCACTCAATAATTCTTTGGTAAGCCCATTTTTATAGTTACTATTAAGATGAATATGGCATTAAGGTATTTTTTAGCTTATATATTTAAAGTGAAGTAGTTAATTAAAAACAAAAGAAAATACATAGTGTGAGGTCTGGTCAAATAATTGAATCAACACCCCCTCTCCTGGAAACTAACCTTTAGACCACCTAGCAACCATCATTCCCTTTTGCTCGGAGCACAGTTCACTTGCAAAGACCAGATTCCTCTTGCTAAGACCATTATCTTTCCCTTCTGAACCCACCCAGAGAATTCTCTGCCCAGAAAAAGCCCATCTACAATAGAGTCCTTTAAAACCTATGACTGCCTGTCCCTGGGTGTTGGCAACATTTTGGGGCTTAGCCCATCTGGTTTTCCAGATGACCTAATACATTCATATTTTTTATTTATTTATTTTTTTTTTACCACTTTTGACCTCCTTTGTTACTCCTATGGTGACCCTAACAATTCTTAGGCCCAATTGCTTGTGGTCTAAATTACTTTAATTAATGTATGTGAAATTATCTCCAAATAAATAGTTGAGAAAAGTAGAATATAAAATATTTTTGTAATGAGATTATCTTGGGAGAATAATGTAAGTCTAGAGGTTATGCCTATATTCAAGTGAAATTCTTTTTTATCTTATTTATTATTGGCCTGATGCACAAAATTTATGCATGGAGGGGTGTCCCTCAGCCCTGATTGCATCCTCTACAATCCCTCTTCCAATCTGGGACCACTGGCTTCTAACCACTAACCTGTCCGCTTGCCTGATCACCCCACACCGGCTTGCTCACCCATAACTGCCCTACCCCTTGCTGGCCTGCTGGCCCCTAACTGCCTCTCCCTGCTGGTCTGCTCGCCCCCAACTGCCCCCCCCCCACACCAGCCTGCTTGATCCCAATTGCCCTCCCTTGCTTGCCTGATCACCCCTAACCACCTCTGCCTAGGCCCTGCTGCCATGGCTTTGTCCAGAAGGACTTTTGTAAGCTCTCCTGGTCTAATTAGTATATTACACTTTTATTAATATAGATTTTTTCTATCCTTTTTAAATTAAATTTATTGGTGAGAGGTTGGTTAATTAAATTATGTTGGTTTCAAATGTACAATTCTATAAACATCATTGTGTGTTTACCATCCAAAGTCACATCTCCTTCTGTCACCATATATTTGATCCCCTTTACCCTTTACTGCCTCCCCACCCATCTTCCCCTTGTCAACCACCATATTATTATTCAGTTGTTTTGTTCATGCCTTCTCTGCCCTCTATGTATTGGTTTCACATGAACCTTACATGGGCTTCTCCTCACACGACTCTCCTACTAAGGTTCACTTTTTATGCTGTAAAGTTAAATGGGTTTTGACAATTACATGTTGATATGTATCCACAGATACAATATTGTACAGAATAGATTCACTGCCCTATACTGTTCCCGTGTTTTATTCAACTCTCTCCATCTGCCCCAAATCCATAGAAACCACTGATATTTATAGTCTCCAAAGATTTGCCATTTCCAGAAGCTATGCACTAGTATATATAGTTCTAATGATACAATATGTGGCCTTTTCAAACTGGCTTATTTCACTTAGTAATATGCACATAAGAGTCATCAACACATTTTCAATGGCTTGTTACCTTATCCTTTTATCACTGAAAAATATTTCATTGTTTGCATGCACCACTGTTTATCCTTTCACTTCTTTTGAAGGACAACTTATTTCCTTCCTGGTTTGGCAAAAAATGCAGTTATAAACATTGATATGCAGGGTTTTGTGTGGATATTTTTTTCAAATATTTAAGTAAATAAAAGCAAAATTATTTAGCATTGGAAGAAAACTGCAAATTGTATTTATTGAGCATAGGAAATTGTATTATAAATGGGTGTTAAGCTTTGTCAAATTCTTTTTCTGCATCAATTGATATGATTATATTATTTTTATTATATTGCATGTTTACATTAATTAGTTTTTGAATGTTGAACTAGCATTGTATACCTAGAATAAGTCCCACTTGATTGCATTGTACAATTCTTTTGAGACATTCTGGTTTTGACTTGATAATATTTACTGGAGATTTTTGCAAATATGTTCATGAATGATACTGTTCTGTAATCTTCTGTTCTTGTAATGTCATTGGTTTTGTTATTTAGGTAATGCTGGCTTCATAGAATTAGTTAGAAAATAGTCCTCTGCAGGACAAAAGTTATGATTTGAGTTAAATAAATATAGGGATGAGGATGAGGGGTAGTGATATCTCCTGCATATCACTGGTGTTTGTTATAATTATATCAGATGGGTATTTTCAGTCACTAATTAACATGGAATAAATCTTCTCTTTTTATGTTTTAACTTGTTCAAAAGCAAAGGACAATGAAATCATAGTCTCCTATAGGTTTTAGTCATGTCACTGTGTTTAGTAGGTTTATTTTAATTTTCTCCACAACCTTTCAAATTATACTATGACAATCTTCGTTCATTGTATTATGATTTTGAAGAAAGTTTTTGCCTATATTGTCATTTTAATGACATATTTGTGGAGGAAAAATAATTTGTTCGTGTTCTCCCATTATAACTAGGATTTATTTGTTCTTAAACTTTTGAATGCCTTCTTCAAGAACACAATAAGCAGTATTAATAAGGATAATGAAAAGCTGATAATAACCAAATATCTAATAATGAAAAATATATTAAATATTCTTTATCTGCACATATATTTTTATGAAAAGTTTATTTTAAAAGTTAAAAATTGCTAGTTAAGTTGTGAAGTGAAAAAAATTCAGAATGCAAAACACTAACTTAAATAGTTCACAGCCTTTGAAAATGCATAAAAATTGGAATTAGGGATGCTATCTTTTTCCTTTAATTTTTATTTTATAATATTTTTTAACTGACATGTTATTCATATACTACAAGTTAGGAAATATAAAGTAAACTTTTTACTTTGCATGAGTACCATGAGTTCCCCAGTTCTTTAATCATATCTATTAAAGCTGACTAAAGAAATGTGAAAATTTTCAGAAAGTTATCCTGAAGAAGTACCCAGATTATATATGCATAAATAGTATAAATTAAGTTGTAGAGCTAGAATTAATTTTCAAACATACAATTTTAAAACAGACTTTAGTCTATTTCTATTTGCAGAGAGTACACGGACAAGATCACAAATATGAACATACTAAGAGACTGATTTTTTCTAAAGCTGTGAAATAACTTCCTTGCCAAAAATAGAAAGCACCACCTGATTTGCATAGCGAGGTTTGGTGGTTCTTTAGCAGATGTCTCCCCTCAGGCTGGTTTGGAGTTCTTTTGAAACACTGACCTGCTTCTACAAAAGCATCCGGGCAGTGTGTGGAGATCCCATCATGCAATTCCTGAGGGGTGTATGTCAAGAATCTCATGCTTCTAAAAACTCAACTTTGCAGTCTTGGGAAAACCAAATGATAGATCTTGAGTGTTTCTGTACTGCATAGAGTTTTAGCCTAACGTAGGTCAGGAGTCGGTAATCTTTCTCTGTATGTGGCCAGCTCCACATTTTAGGCTTTGCAGGCAATATACATCTTTGTTGCAACCACTTTGCCACTGCTGTGAGAAAGATGGCATTTAAAGAAAGGGACATGCCTGTGTTTCAAAAAAATTGATTTACAAAACAGTGGACAGGCTGGTAGGCCATAACGTGCTATCTCCTAAATGAGATCACAAGATGGATGTGTGCCTTGGACATAAGGTGTTGCTTATTAAGTATTTCTAAGATGTAGAAATAATTGTCAATTTTTTTCAGTTTCTATTATCAGTGTTTTGATGGTTTCTATATAACTTGCTTGAGTAATGAATCATAAAAGTGGTTCTTCTTTAATCATTCTGTAATATTTTGTATTAGGATGAGAAGACTCCTACTTGCCTTTTTAATGCCCAATATTGCTAACTGACCGGTCTAACAATAAATAAATAAAATATTCATTCTTCAGGTGGAGAATTACCATCCTACATGCATACTTGCAGTTGAGTACACTTCATTTGTACAGTTCTGAGCTTTCCTGCTGTAACTTAATATATGCATTCTTGAAAATTTCACATTCTATAAAATTTCACTAAAAATATATGACTATGGATATGGTAAAAAGATAATTTAGCAACTATACCAAGGCACTTTTGAGAATGACAGAAGACCTTCATAATTATGCCAGAAACAAACAAAAAGAACCTTCAACTAGGACTGTCAAGGGTGATCCAGACTTCCGATCACCCTATTCGTGGAAAAATGAGTTGCAGGAAAGACAACTCAGAACACACGCAGACCTGAACCAAAGCTGGAAGTTGAACGGTAATTGGTCCTTTGGGGAGATAATTTGGACCACTTAGTCAGCTCAGCCTGCTTGGAGGCTGCCCCTGAGATATTAAATAGGCCTGATGGCAACAATGTAAAAGTTCTGACAGCAGTTTCCTTAGAGCTGAGGCTACGCGGCTGCTGTGGAGGAAGCTACGGTGGAGCCCGGCATTAGTGGAGCTGCCATTCACGTGCACGGTGGGCTGTGCAGCCTAGTCAGGAGCCAAGAGCTGCTCAAGGTTGAGAGCCCTCCTCTCCGTGGAAGAAACCCCCGGGCCAGGTGCTCATTTTTAGTTTTGTTGAAAAATAGCCCCAAAAAGGCCTGGCTTCAGTGAAGCATACTTGCCTTTTACTGTTGGAAAAGGTTAACTGGACCTCTGTTATTTTAACTTTTCTTACTTAAGAAAGATGGTGAATGAAACAATGTGATTTCTACATTTTCTGATGTTTCCCTATTTAGCAATCGTACGTGAGAGTTGAGGTTATAAAAGGGGGCCTTTTCCTCCCTACAATTCCAGATAGAACAATATATCAAAATAACCTTTTTTTTTTGGTGATAATTATAGATCCACATGCAGCTGTAGAAAATAACCCAGAGAGAGCTCCCTTGTACACTTTGCTCTCTTTCCCCACGTGATAACATTTTATATAAAAGGCTAATACACATAAGTGGCCCTCATATTGTCAACTGGCCACTATGGTGCATACTGACCGCCAGGGGACAGACATTCAATGCAGGAGCTGCCAAGCTGCAGTGTCTTGGCAGATAAGGCTCTGGGGTGATACACCCAGAAACCAGAGAGGAGGATGGATCCCAGAATCTGGTTTAGTGAACAATTGCATTTGGGTTTCACACTCTATATGACAGCAACTTTGCAGAGTGCCCTCTCACACTCTGGGACCCCTTAGGGATGTCAGAGAGCCGGTTTTGGCCCCGATTTATCCCTGCAGGACAAGCTGAGGGACCTCACCTGCTGGAAGGACCCCATTCACTCCACAGACTCTGGGGAGGGACCCCGGGAGGTCCCTTGGCTCCAGGGCATTTCCAGCCGTTCACACCCAGTCCCGCCCCACTGGCCACCTTCTAATTAATTTCCTCTCAATGTGCACAAATCCATACACTGGGTCACTAGTTATAATATAATATCATAACCAGGATATTGAAATTGGCACAATCCACCAATCTTGTTCATATTTGCCTATTATTACCTGGATTCATTTGTGCTTATACATAAAGATATAAGAAAATTATAATCTGGGTAGTTCCTGTTTCTACCTCTGCAGCCAAGATCCTGGATAATTCATTCCAATACCACAGGAATCAATTTTGTTACTCATATAACCACCTCCACCTTCCTTGTTCCACCTCTTGTCTTATCTGCCAGCCACTAATCTGAGCTTCATTTATAATATTTTCTCATTTAAAAGTAATTTATAAATGAGTAAAAATCTGGAGTTGACTTTTATTTGCTCAGCATAATTTTACCCAGATTTATTCAAATGTTTGCATGCATCAATAGTTTATTCTTTTTGTTGCTGATTAGAATTACCTACTTGGCACTGCTTTGAGCTGGATCCCCTAAAGTGGTGAATGTTCTATGAGCATTAAAAAAAAAAAAAAAAAAAAAAAAAAAGAAAGAAAGAAATGTTTGCCTTGGCCAGTGTTGCTCAGTGGTTGAGCATTGACCTATGAACCAGGAGATTACAGTTGGATTCCCGGTCAGGTCAGATGCCTGAGTGTGGGTTCAATTCCTGGTGATTCTCTCTCATCATTAATGTTTCTATTTCTCTCTCCCTCACCCTTCCTCTCTGAAATCAATACAAATAAAAATAAAAACAGATACATAGATCAATGAGACAGAAAAGAGCACCCAAAAATAAACCCATGACAATATGGTCAATTAATAGAGGGTAGAGCAAATGTTGGTTTACAGTTGTGAGTACTTTAAACACAGAGCTTATTCCTATATTATTATTTTTAAATATTATAGTAATTTTCATAAGAACAAAAGTAAATCTACTTTTGCTTCACCCTGTACCTGCAAAGGAGGAAAGAACATGCAATGAGGTAAAGATAGTCTATTCAATAAATGGTGTTGGAAAAATTGAACAGATAAATGTGAAAGAAAGAAAGAAAGAAAGAAAGAAAGAAAGAAAGAAAGAAAGAAGAGAGAGAGAGAGGAAGAAAGAAACTTGACCACCTTCCATACCATATAAAAAATGGGTTAAATACTTAAATTTAAGACTTGAAACCATAAAACTTCTAGTAGAAAACATAGGCAGTAAAATATCTGACATTTCTCTTAGTAATATTTATTTTTGCTATATCTCCTTGGACAAGAAAAAATAAACAAAGGAAAGTACATCAAACTAAAACGGTTTTTCACAGCAAAGAAAACCATTAACAAAACAAAAGATAACCTACTAAATGGGAGAAGATATTTGCCATGATTCATCTGATAATAGGGTTAATATCCAAAATTTGTAAAGAACTCAAACAACTCAGTATCAAGAAATCAAGCAAACTAACTAAAAGATGAGCTGATGGCCTAAATAGACACTTCTTCAAAGGATATAAAAAAAAATGGCCAATAAACCTATGAAAAGATGCTCAACATCACTAATCATCAGAAAAATGCAATTTAAAACCATAATGTGATATCACCTCACACCCGTCAGAATGTCTATCATCAATCAAACAAACAAGTATTGGTGAGGATGTAGAGAAAAGGGAACCCTCATCCACTGTGGGTGGGAATGCAGAATAATGAAACCACTGTGGAAAACAGTATGGAGGTTTCTCAAAACATTAAGAGTGAAAGAAAATGCTTTATAACCCAAATGATTCACTCCTGGGTGCATTTGCAAAGAAACCCACAACTCTAATGCACTACTATAGTCACTGCAGTCTTTTTTTTATAATAGCCAAGAAGGAGGAACCCAAGTTCCTTCATTAGACAAGTGGATAGAAAAGCTGTGGTATTTATGTAAAATGGAATATTATTGGACCTTAAAAAAATAAAATCTTACCATTTGTGACAGCATGAATGGACCATGCTAAGTAACATGTCAGACAGAGAGACGAATACCATATTATTTTACTTCTATGTGGTATCTAAAGAGCAAAATAAATGAACAGACAAAACAGAAACAGACTCAGATACAGAGAACAAAGTGATGGTTGCCAGAGTAAAGAGGGGTTAGGAGACTTGGCGGAAAAGATGAAGGGATTAGGAAGTACTGAATGACAGTCACAAAAAGGTCATGGGATGTAAAATATGGCCTAGGGTATATAGTCAATAACATCCTAATACTATGTATAGTGCCAGGTGGGTACTTGAAATATTAGAGGGATCACATGTAAAGTATATGATCATTATGCTGTACACCTGAAACTATAACAAAATAATATTGAATATAAATTGTAATTTACAAATAAAATTTAAAAAGATGTCACCATATTGAGGAATGTTTTTGTTTTTTTCCTTTGGAAATATCTTTAAAACAATAATGGAAAAACTGTTATTCTATTAACCAATATGAGAATACTTATAAGGATAAACGTGTTTGTTTTGAAATCATTACACATGCTTTTATGATCCCATTTTCAAGTTTAATAAAAGAACTTAAATAGTGTAAATAACAGAAGACAAGAAGTGTTCTTGTCTTCTTTTTAATGTGATATATAGATATGGTTGAAGTATTTCAAAGATATATTTAGATCTTAATTTTTAAAGAGGAGATAACTATAGTGTGAAACTAAATGTCAGTCTTAGTAAAAAGCAAAGAAGAAAACATTTTCATAATTAATATATGAGTTTGTAGTATACCTAATAGTGATTTACATATTGAAGTATAGTTTTTACATATTGCTTGTATTTCCAGTACCAAGGTACTAAATCATCATAAAGAAAGGCCTTAAGTTCTAGAAATGATATGCTTTCCTCATAAAATAATGTCCTGAATTTTAGATAAGAATTTTCACTGTAAATGTACTGTATAGAATATTCTGCAAAAAATTACAATAAATCATTCTTCAAACATTACTCTGATGTATCATATGTAATAATGACAAGTGGAACCACACACAAAATAAAAACAAAATATTCACCTGATATGGTACTCCAATCAAACACATTAGGTGTACAATTTTTGCCACTACAATTGTACTTAAAAAAGAACAACAACAATAAAAAAGAGCACTCTCCTTTAAATATGTGAGAAAATATTTTGGACATGCTAAATATATTTTTTCTTATTGAAGAAATCATATTACATAAATATATTTTAGTCAAATGTCAAAATCTCAATAATTACTAGAAGCATAAAATATAAATATATGAAAAAATTAATGGGCTTAAAAATTATGGAAATATTTATTTTATGCATGTTTGGAAGCATGAAATTCAAATTCTAATTACTAATGCCAATAGTAAAATTATTAATGTAGAAAAATTTTAAATGTATATACATCTATATTTTAAATCACAAAGAAATATCAAATTACTTTGAATATTTAAAACAAGCATTTAGATATTTCATATATTCCTCTGCATTAAGTAGAATCATCCAATGTAAATTCTAAACTTGTAATATATTGGCTAAGTAAATTAATACACATATATAAGAAGACATGTGGAACATGAAGCAAAACTCAACTATTGTAAATTTTCACAAGTAACAATTTAAAAATTTTTTCTGAAAATTATATGAAGTGATGTGTTATTGCTATTTTCTAGAATGATATAATGTTCAAAATCTCTATGTACTAATAAAAGAGGAGTAGGCAAATTGACTCTACCTCTGTGATGCCTACCAGCCAATCAGAAATGGGTATGCAAATTAACCCAACAAAGTTGGTGGGTTAATTTGCAAATACAGGCATGGAGGGAAAACTAAAGGTTCCAGCCTGAGCTAAGACTGAAGACTGATAACTGAAGACTGAAGACTGAAGATGACTAAAGACTGAGTTATCACGCTAGTGTAGAAAAGAATGTTGCAAAAGAAATCATTAAAAATAAACAAAGCATTACAACTATAACGGAAGGCCCATCAACATGTTATTTAACCTTTGAGATGTCATATTATGATTTTTATAAGACTGTTGGCTTAAATTATATCTATGATTTCTTAGTTCTAAAATTCTGATTTATGTGAATTGATAATTAATACACATTATTATGATTGCAACTTACTCCCACCTGCTCTGTTTATAAATTTCCCATTGAATTTTCAGTATTCCCAAGCCTTGTATCTAACTTTAACTTCTCTTTGACTAATTAGGCAACAAAACTAAAATAGATTAATACAATAGTGTATTTTTTTATGGTCCACTATTGCAAGGAAACACAATTACTGGAAGTTTTAACTCCACATATTATCTTTTAAAAATAGTTACTGAATAGAAGAATGAGCAGCATTGAATAGTCATTTTAGAAATATAATTTTAAAATTATCTTTCAAATAAATCTCACTAATTTTAGGTAGTTTTAAGTTTTGTTTCTATTAAGAATTAATTAATACTTACCTGGCAGGGGAGACACCATGATCACGAAGGTGGTTTTCCCAGGGCAAAGCTTATCCATTGCACTCCGGATGTGCTGACCTCTGCCATTTCCCCAAATGTGGGAAACTCGACTGCATAATTTGTGGTAGTGGGGGACTGCATTCACGCTCTCCCCTTAAAAAAAACAAAACTTAATTATATTGCCCTAGCTGGTTTGGTTCAGTGGATAGAGCATCAGCGTGCAGACTGAAAGGTCCTGGGTTCGATTCAGGGCAAAGGCACATGTCCAGGTTGTGGGCTTGATCCCCAGTAGAGGGCGTGCAGAAGGCAGCCGATCAATGATTCTCTCTCATCATTGATGCTTCTATCTCTTTCTCCCTCTCCATTCCTCTCTGCAATAAATAAAAATATATATTAAAATTAATTATACTAAATGTGTTGTTTAGCTATTTATGGGATGGATATGGGAATATAATTTCTCTTTGAGGTTAAATCTCTCCTAGGTGATTGACAGTCATCTGGGAAATACCTATCTCTAGAAGAAAACTCACAGACATTTATACCAGACAGGCCATGTTTGAAAGCACATTAAACTACCATCCAAGCAGCCCAGCAACTATATCATATAAAGTACCAAAATGTATCATGGAAGTTATTCCATTATGGGACTAAAGGTACCTGATGATTTTAATTCAGCATTTGTGGCTGAATTAAACTGTTTATGTCCTTTATTTTATAAATCCCATGAGTCATCTATAGCTTTTATCTACAAAAATCAAAACAATGTGGTTTTCAAAAAGAGAGTTTTAATGATTCTCTTGTAGATAGATCACCCTGTGAACATTTTATTTATAGTGCCCAACATGAATCTGTTGGTATAGGGTGGAAAATTAGCTTGAATGTATTTTTGATGATAAAGGACCTATGACACCAATTAGTCAAAAAACTGATTTAGTCTATTTCCATAGTTATTAATACTTAATGAGAGTCTATAATGTCCCAGGCTTTATGCTTTCCCCAGTTTATTAAATTGAATCAGTATTTTGTAAGGTGAATGTTATGCCCAATTAGACATGAAGAAAAAATAGAAGGTTAGAAATGTAAAGCTAGCTGTCTAAGATCATGAATATGGTAAAAAAAAAAAAATAAAAAAATAAAAAAAAATAGGGGTGGCTCTGTCTATGCAACCAGAATAAACAGTTTTCAATTTTTCCTCTCATGAGAAACATTTCTTTCCACCTAGAGATGACCTTATTAGAACCCATATGCATTTATCAGTAAAATATCCCCAAAATTTTAGTATTTTTGCTTAAATAATCAACTTTCCTGATATAAAATTGATATTAAATTTTACAGTTTTCTTTTAAGGAAATCATTAAAATTTGATAATTTACTTGAATAAGATGATGATAGCTTTTATTTATATTTATTCCTTAAATATGATTTAAAAAATATATGTTTCCTGGAGAAAAAGAAATTTAACAACATGTGTACTGATACTAAATCAAATCTAGGCATTTCATTAAAACCTGAATGTTAACAGAGATTTTAAAACGAAAAGCAATATACTATTATGAAATGCTCCATGAAACTACTTGTGATTACCAGGCTAGGACAATTATCATATCCCTTCAGTGTAGTTACTTTTGCATATAAATATACTATCTGTTATATAATGATTTTTAAGCAAAATAGATTTCAAGTCACAACCTAAAACCCTGATTAATACATTAACGAGAGCTATGTGAAAATAAGCTTCAATGAAGAATGTTCATTAGAAACCAGTACCTTTTAATCTTTTATTCATTTATTAAACTATTGATTATTTTTTCATTCATTCATTATTTTCACTAAGCTAGTAGTAGATATATTTTAGAGTCAGAGAAGTTAATGGCAAGAACTCTTCAAAAACATATCTCTAAATGTTCTTTCAGTCATATCAATTATTTGGAGTTGTTGAATATTCATAAAATATAGTCAGTTAAATGAGTCAGATCAGAGACATTTGAACATTCAGATTGTTGATAGAAGAGGGGGAGTGGGGCTTGACAGAATCTGGGATTCACTCAAGTGAATTTGTATCAAGTTTCATAGTCACACACATTCCCACAGCAATAGACTCCAGCATTGATGTACTTGAAATGATTGAGAGCATAGGTCTATCCTTAAAGAACAATGGACTTGTCAGACCTTAACCATGGGAGTGCTTGTTGACTTTCACAATAACAGGAGGATTTCTTCTGTCAATTTGTGCATTATTCAATTTACAAATAGCATCACATTGGAGTACTAAGTGATTGATAGTTTTGTGCTTCTTGACATTGTTAAACCACAGATCCAACATCATAAGTCTAAGGGCTACCTGCAACAAATGCGACAAACAATAACATATTCATCACAATGTGCTAGTTTACACTCAGACATAAGTAGAGATGATGCATCGTTGAACTTAAGTGAATAGCCACTTGACTCTGCAGAAATAGTTCTTAAACTGAAAAATTTAGTGCAATGGGATACTTTCTTCAAGTCCTCAGAGAAGTGACTTAGAAATGGTTGTTTTGAGTAAGGAAAAACATGACAGCTGTTTAGTATTCTAAAGCGCACTTCAAACCCTAGCTGTAAATTTAGAGGAGGGAATAACAAATTGTATGTAATTTGTTGAGTATAGAATAGGGCAAGAGCTTGGAAACAGAAACCAGTAAAACTGGAATTGGAAATTCTCTTCTATTTTATCTGAATGTCAGTGGCAGTATATTTGTGTTCATTTCCTGCTGATCCCATGATCAAACCACTGTTAGAATGTTATATCACAATTTACATTTATATATTAATGCCTACATGAGACCACTAGAAAAAATTCAGGAGTGAATACAATTCTAAAGTAAAGACACAATCTAGATTTCTTTATAGAAATGCTTATTTTCAAACAATCAAAGATTGATGTTAATATAAAAAGGGAGTAGTCATTAATAATGTAAAATGATAAATAAAGCTCTGGTTTTGAGGTCAAAATAAGCTTGCGTTTGAATCATGATTCCTTCATTTCTTAGATTCAAGTAACTATATGTAACTCATTTTCTTATGTAGAAAAAATATTTCATGAGATTATACATAACATGAATCATTATTCTATGCAAAATACTTTGTAATTAACTAATAATATTGACAGTTTAAAAATATCTTTGCCAAATACCCCCTTATTTAATACTGGCCATTTTCCCCCAACTAAATAAAGAAGTCCTCTTGAGTTCTGCACTTTGGTAAAGATGTAGTCTGTGAATATTAGTTACTACTTGACTATTACTTTTTAACTAGAGGCCCAGTGCATGAAATTCGTAAACAGAATAGTCATCGGAATGTAAAATACAGTATAGGGAATATAGTCACTAATATTCTAATAACTAGGAATGTTTCTGGATGGGTGAAGGATTTATTGGATGATCACCTATTAAGTTATGTAATGTCTTGTCAGTGGAGTGTACAAAATAAAAGTAATATATTAAAGCCTAAGCAATGGAACAACTGGTTGATTGGTTGCTATGATGCACACTGACCAACAGGGGACAGATGCTCAATGCAGGAGCTGCTCCCACAGTGGGACTGCTGCTCAGCTGATCTGTGGGTACCAGGCACAGTGCTCATAGCTGACAGGCACCATGGTGGCAGCACAACCCTCTCCCAATCAGAACTGACTGGTCTTGAGCCTGCAGCAGGTGCAGCAGGGCCAGGACGAGCAGAAGCAGCAGGCGGCATTGGACTGCCAATTTTAGCCGGATCCCCACAGGTCACGCCGAGGGACACCATCAGTGCACAAATCCATGCACTGAGCCTCTAGTAATAATAATAATCATCATCATCATCATCTTTTTCATCATCATCATCATCATCATCATCATCATACAACTGCCATACAGGAAAGGAAAAACAAACAAACAAATCGATGTCAGGTAATATAAACTGTCTGGCTAGTTCTGGTCTTCATTAAGAATGAATCCTTTAATGTATCTCTTGATAAAATGACTTATTCTATTATAAAATATCTATCTTTATATCCTTATGGACAAAGTAACAAGTTTCTTTCTGAAGCCTATTTTGCCATTCATCATTCTGAACTCATAGAGTATACATATTTCAAACTATAAATAATTTATTACACCAAATCTGATGGAACAGTCTTTAGAGTATAGCAGGAAGTTATATTAATTGCTATTTATACTAGTAGCTTAGACTAGTGGTTATTTCTTTGGCATTTTATACTTAGTATATATTTTAGTCCATAAAAAAATTAAATTTAGTTTCCTCAAGATTATTCATTAGGGAAAATGTGCAGATAATATCACATGTTATTTGTTCATTTATACCACACTTTCCCCCCTTCCAAATAGGTTTTATGTTAATAATACATAATCTGTAAATGTGAAGAGAAATAAATCTCATACATTTTTAAGATGAGCAATAATGCATTCACCAGATTCCAGATTCTGGTTCTGAAATTAACAATGCTTGATTATTCATTTTAGAAATGGATATACTTTTATCTCCCAAAATATAATAATTGCAAGTAAAATAGAAGTAGAGGATAACTTTTAGGTCTGTTGGATTATCAGAGGCCAGTACATCATTTTGGAGTGCTGTATGTTTTCATCTAACAGATCTGAATTTTCTGCCTGGATTTTTAATTACAAGACAATTACAAGGCCGTGTTGTTTCAGGATTTCACCATAAAAATACTCAAAGCACACTTAAGTACGAGTTTCTTCTTAATGCTTTTGGAGCGAGCTCTTTAGTTTTCATAATCCATTTATAATTATTACAGTAAATTCTGATTTTTATTTAAGTTATTTTGAGACTATTTCTGTCCCATACAACCCAATTTAGTTTTAATAGTGTAATTTATAAATCTGAAATGGAAAAAAAAATGTTTAAAGGTTTTTAACTAATGTGGCAGCAAATTCTAGTAAAACCTATGTCAATAGAAACTAACAGGATACTTATAGACTTCATTATTTTATTGAGAAGTGGTAGAGATGCCTACACTCAAGTAGGGATATTGCATACTATGTAAGATTCTGAAATGCACCCATTTTATATTTTATATGTTTAATTGAATAATTTGAGGACTTATTACATTTTTAGTGTTTTGTTTGTTTTATACATACTTTGCCAAAATTGTTTTGTTTGAGGGACAGCCTCTATTTTGGTATTTTCTATTATTTATTTTAGAAATAAATTTCCAGATAATAACAACAATGAATAAGTAGTTAAAATTGACAAAATGGGAAGTTCTAAAGCAAAGGGTGACTTCAGTGCTTTGCTCCCTGAAGTGCAAATGAAAAACCACTCCCAATGCACTTGCATTCTTAAGTTCCTTCTTCATTCTTGTTTCTCTGCTAATGGTTGGCTGATGCACTACTTCCCACTGGGGAGATGCCACTAATGCTGTTGCCGCAATTGCTGCTGCATGGCATAAAAAGACTTCTGCAGGCTGTTATGCCAGGTATAAAAGCCGGGCACAAGTTCAATCTGGACCCCTGAAGAGCCCTCTCCAAGGCCCTGTCAGCTGTAATCTCTCTGAAGGTTCCTGCTCATCAGGTCTAGCCTAGAATAAATAGGACATCCCAACAGGTAGTCTGCTCAGGAAAATAGAAAAATCAGTGGAATCAGATGGCTTTATGGCAATGCAATCAGTGAATGAAGCAGTTTCCTCAGTTTCATCTATTTCTTAAACATTTTATTTGGCTAGTGTATATGCACAGTCTCTGAAAGTCATTTGAAAAGTCAGTGCTTACATATCCTGCCACTGATTTTCTTACACTGTAGTTGTAAATTGTTGTCTTTAAATAGCACAGGGCTTCTGAAGACAAGGGAAGCAAATTTCAGCCAATCTATTAATAGTTTTCAAATAAATATAAATTCAGTGTGAACTACATATGTTTCCTATAATAAATAATATTGCTTATTTTGTTGCTATATCATAAACAGTATTGACTGTATTTGGACACACATTTATACTTGCCTATTTTGATATATATGGCAAAGATTGATCCTAAGATCTTTTCATAAATTATTTTATTTGAATCTATTTAATTTAGTTCTACAAAGATATACTTTGCAAGAAAAATTTATTTGAAAGTACATTAATAAATGCATCATTTATATTTATATAAATTTTATTTCTGATATTTTAGTGGCTCATAACAATATTATTAGTAGTATAATTATTAAAATTGTAGTTTAATAATATTTAGACTGAAATAAATAAGATAAAATCTATTTAAATGTACTCGTAAATAATGTATTATTAATACAAGCCATTAATATATGATCACATTTTAAAACTCTTTGCAGTTTTAAAGAGGTAGGAATATTCTCAAAGTGACAGGAAAGATACTAACAAGGTTTGTATCTCCTAAGTATTTCTTTATTGTAATAATGAGTGAGTATAATGACTCTTAACATTTAACAACTTCATTGATTTTTTTACTCAAAGAGTTAATCCTTTTCCAAGCAGGGGTATGAGGAAGAGGTCTGATGACACTCTAATGTCCAAGGAGATACTGATGATGAATTCCCATAAAGAGTGACATCAAGTCAAAGAATAATCTCTGATAAACCTATACTTTTTGTAGGTATCAATAAGAAATAGGATCTAGAGCTGGTAAGGATGCAGAGAAAAAGGAACCCTGGTACACTGCTGGTGTGAATGCAGACTGGTGCAGCCACTGTGGAGAACAGCATGGAGTTTTCTCAAAAAACTAAAAATGGAACTCCCATTTGAGCCAGTGATCCCACTTCTAGGAATATATCCCAAAAAACTAGAAACACCAATCAGAAAAGTTATATGAACCCATATGTCATAGCTGCACAATTCATTATAGCTGAGATTTGGAAACAGCTCAAGTGTCCATCAGCAGATGAAAGCATTAAAAACCTATGGTACATCTACACAAAGGAATACTACGCTGCAGTAAAAAAGAAGGAATTCTTACCATTTGCAATATCATGGATGAAACTGGAGAGCGTTATGCTAAAGGAAATAAGCCAGTCAGAGAAAGATAAATATCACATGATCTCACTCATTTATGGAATATAATGAACAATATAAACTGATGAAAAAAAAAAAAAAAAAAACAGATACAGAGACAGAGAAGCATTGATCAGACCATCAAATCTCAGAGGGAAGGGAGGGAGGGTGGGTAAAGGACATACAACCAAAGGACTTGTGTGCAGGCATATAAGCCTGACCAATGGACACAGACAACAGGGGGTGAGGACAATTCAGGACAATATTTACTGGTGTGAGGAAATGGGAAAGGACAGCAATCTACACAGGAGATATAGTTCAATTTTAATTTTGGGAACCTTTCGAGTGGGTAAAAAAAAAAAGGAATGTCATTCTTTTAATATAAAAATTCATTAAAAGTTGAGATTCCACATTTTAAAAAATGGCCAAACTCTATCATGCCATATAAACATGGTTTCATGAACATTAGTTTTTCCAGTACATACACTGTGAAGCAACTGTCATTTGAATAAAACGTATTTTCTTAACAACATGAGTCACATTATCTTTTATAGAATATAGTGTTCTAATCTGTCAGGACCCAAAAGACATTTTCTGGTGACAACTTATTTTCAGGCAGATGAGTCCACAATACAAAAGCTATATCTATTTTTTGATAATTATATAGAACATACAAACACAGAGAGAGTACAACAATTTCCAGAAGAGAATAGAGGAGTTTTAATCTCAACTGTCATAGAAAACTGAAGAGCAAAGGTTTATTTAATTCACTACAAAAAAATATTTAAATGAACACCAGAGTTGTACTGGTATATGAGGTCTATGTTGTCTCATTAAAAAAAAAAAAATTAAGTTTTGGGATATGTCATGATATAATTTGATTTGTTATTTTATGAATATATTTCTATAAAACATTGTGAAAAATAAAATATTTCTAGTAATCTATGGAATTAAAGTATTTGTTTCATTTCCTAATATTTTATTTTCTAATTCTGAACAATTTATTAAGACCTAGATGGTAACCTTCTGAATATATACCTAAAATTAAGCTATACAATCATTGTATTTTTAAAACTATAAAATTACATTTGTGATAGATTGTATTGTTTCTTCTTTCATTTATATGGATACCTGCATTTTCTTTATGAAAATACCATCTTAACATAGTTCTCTATATACAGTATACCTATAGAATTTTGAGTTAGCCATACCTAATATGACTAGATTTATAGTATTTATTTACTTTTGAAAATAACAGCTTATTGATGTTTTTAGAGAGAGAGAGAAAGGGAGAGAGTGAGAGAGAAACATTGAAG
Organism: Pipistrellus kuhlii; assembly: GCF_014108245.1. Lineage (NCBI taxonomy): Eukaryota > Metazoa > Chordata > Mammalia > Chiroptera > Vespertilionidae > Pipistrellus > Pipistrellus kuhlii. Next base: position 40,568,880 of record NW_023425584.1, read on the forward strand.
TGAGAGGTTAACATCAATAAGCTGCCTCCTGCATGTCTCCCACCAAGGTTTGAGCTAAGAACACAGGCATGTGTCTTTGACTGGGGATGAAACTGGCAACTTCCTGGTTTAAGGAACAACGCCCAACCAACGGAATCACACCTACCAGGGCTAGATGTGTAGTATTTAGATCATATATACCTCATTTTTAAATAGTCTTATTTTTAGAGGATTGTGCATATGTACATATGTCTGCCTACTGCTTCACTAAATTCCTTTATCATAAGGTATGCAGTAATATTTGCATCTGATTTAGAGGGAATAAGGAAAGAGGTTTGTAATTTCCCTGAATCTTTCCACATAAGCATAATCTTTAATAAATTATTTAAAACACATAACAGAAAATACATAACCATGGGTTCTTAAACTATATGAATTTTATTTTAATTTCAATGTATTAAAAATTATTTTCCCTAACAGAATTATATATAATCATTTAGTCATATTAAGTAAAGATATTTAAACTTGTGTTCAGAAAAAAATGCAAAATATGGTATTTTCTAACCGAGAATAGATTTCATGAGATTGTAAGGAAAAAAGTTAGACAGGTAGAGATAAGAAGCAAAACTGCTAAAGGCGTTATGCTTCAAGTAGACAGAGCAGCGATCTTGATGGAGGCTATCCATGAATTTTAAAGGAAGTGAACAAAATCCAGTGAACCTTTAACTGACATTTTTTAAAGTTCACTAGGCTTGGGAGAGATTCTAGAGGATTTGAAAGCAGCAAACATGACTATGTTATTTCAAAAGGGTCAAGACAGAAGGCAAAAAAAAAAAATATTATGGGAGCAGCAAGTTGAGAAAAGTCTTTAACTGAAGCTGCATGCTGAGAGAACATTAGAAAAATATTCTTTCAATTTAAAGTAATCAGCATAAATACATTATTTAGTAATGTACTTACGTAACATATACAACACACATAAAATATGTAGGTTTTATTTGAAGTAAAAGTTGATATTAATATCAACCTTGAATAGTCAGAAACCCAGAAGAAATGAGATGCAAAATGTTACAGTTTTTGTAATACTTTGAGAAGGTCAAAAAAAGAAGTAAAGCACATGCCTTAAACTTAGAAAAATACTGATTTAGTATGGCATCTACTCTATGGCTAACTAATTTGCAAGGTACAAAAAAACACTTAAATGGGTTTACATAAAATAATGGGTTTAACTAGAAGCCCAGGGCATGAAATTAATGCACAAGTAGGGTTCCTAGGCCTGACTGGTGATCACCTTCCTTTCCCCTGCTGTCAGCTGCTGACCAAGGCCTTCCTTCATTCCACACTGCCACCTACTGGTCAGTGTATATCATAGCGAGCGGTTGAACTCCCAGTCTATAGAACTCCCAAGGGGACTTTTGCATGTTAGCCTTTTATTATATAGGATTCCTGGAAGGATCACATGGGACCTAAATTTAAGAAAATCTTCCCATAAGGATATGTCATATATACTGTGTTCTTGAGAGAGCAAAGTTTTGTCTATTGTATTGCTAGATAAACTATTGCTACAGTTATTATTGGTTCTTATTATGCTTTTGATATTTATCCAGTAAGCAATGAGTAACCATTGAAAAAAAATCTATAGAAAGGTGATGACTATCATACTTAGATGTGTATTTCAGAAACATTTCTCTGCCATTCATGTTAATATTATCCTAACATTGACACAGTAGATGTTTTATATGGGCAAAACAAATAAAATGGTTATAAGCTTTGTAATATTTTAGTTGAAATTTTACTGGGCCTTAAGTAAGAAAGGGACAGTTTGGCAAGGAGGCATTGGGCATAAAACATGTGTAAGGTCTGGAATTAATAGGACTCAGCAAATAATGTAATGTAGAGGCAGAAGAGCAGCAATGTTCCTATTTCAGGTGTAAGTGACTCAGGGGTAAAAGTGCAAATCTCTACTATCACAGACACTGAAGCAATAGAATGTGTGTGGCTTGCCTGAGAGGGAGGTTAGGGAATGCCAGCCATCAGATACATTTTTCAAATGCTAGAGATTGACACTTTTAAACAGGAAAAAATAAATTATTGAAATGGTATTAAGTAGATTACAATATCAATGAGGTCTACAGAACTAAAAAGCTTCAAAAACTGGCAGAAGCATGGGCAGCCGGGTAGTGAGGGTTCTCACACAGGTGAATATGTCAGTCATCACCTTGCTACGGATTTGTCAGAAGTCAATGATTAAAACCACTATGTCGTGCCTGCTGGAGGCCTCTTGGCACGGAAGCCCCTCTTGCACCACCAACAATTTTCAATATCTTACTGAATTTCCCTGATATTTCTGATTGATTCAAATCTCAGTAACTAGATAAACCTACATCAGAGGTCGTAGTTTGGCATCAGGGAGAGGTTTTCTACTTTGCAAAACACAAAGGCCTTCCTGGCCACCCAAAACTATATCTAGGGTGTTCTGCTCTAACGAAAAGTGTTTTCAGATGCTAGTTGGCTGAAAAATAAAATAATAAATAAAATGTGCTCTACGGAGAGCACATGAGGTGGGACAACTTGCGACACTGGAGCCTCAGATAGAGATTTGGGGCTCTTGTCTTCAGCACCTGGTGTAAAGCTGTAGCCATAGCTCTGATCAACGAGGAAGCACATCTGAATTAAGAAAAGGAAGATTGCTGACTATTAAGGATTCTTATTAATCAAATTTAGGAAAGCCTCCATGGCCCTTAAAGCGGAATGAGAATAAACAGTGAACAGGGCAGGAGAACTGAGAATGAGTCATGTTCACAAAATTAAAAAAAAAAAAAAATCAGTTTCAGGGGAGGGATTAGGCAACCACTTCAAAGCTTACTGCAGAGGACTAGTTCTGCAGCCGGTCACTGAAATTAATATTAATTCAGTGGGAGTTTGGAATAGAGCTGATAATTACTAAAGAAAAATAAAAAAAAAATGAAATAGTGGAAAATGCTGAATTGAAATAAGCACGGATAATGTGTTTTTATTTTTACTGTTAGAGAAAGGAGAGAAGAATGGTAGATAGAGATTTTGTTGTGTTCTTAGTCCTTAGAACATTCATTTGAGAGCAACATTAATGCGGTGATATGATAAAAGGAAAGGGGTTGAATTTGGGTGAGGAGATGTTGGGAAGAGAACACTTACACTTGAAAATGAAAGACTGTAAACCTCATGTCATGTTATCCCTTTGTGTTTCTCCCCTCACCTTGAAATATTTCAAAACAGAAAAAGAGAAGAAGCAGCAGAAAGGGAGCAATATAAAAAAATGCAAAAAAAAAAAAAAATAGAGAAAATAAATGAAGAAATTTACAAACTAAATCTCAGCAGAGGAGCACAGACAGAAAGCATAATATATTCTGCACTGCTATCTACATTTGTTCTGCAAAAGACAAGCATCTTTTTTGATAAAAGGCTAATATGCTAATTAGACTGGTCACCTTCCAGAAGTCATTCTGGACATCCTTTCTGATGAAGCCTGGGGCAAAGGGAAGCTAGCCCAGGTCCTGACTGCCTGGGGGCAGCGGGAGGGGGGAAGCCTGGGTCTCAGGTTCAGGAGGGAAGCCAGGTGCTGACAGCCAGAGGAAGGAAGGCCTATTCTTGCATGAATTTTCATATATCGGGCTTATAGTTTGTAATAACACCTTTAGGTAAGGTATGCAAGGGATGTCTTCTCAGGCAAATTTCCTATATAAAGCATAGGTAATTAGGGCCCCAGGTTCTATGTATCAGCATAGAATAGGCCAATTAGTCCTTCAGGGAAGCTGGTTTTATTGTTCCATTGTTTCCTCTGTAGTATTTCCAATTTTAATGTAGGATCCCTATTTAGAAAACTTGCTTTGTGCTTTGATTGACTCCACTTGAAAATTAAGGAACTTTTAAATCTAATTTATTTATGTGTATAACAGTTCTCTCTCTCTCTCTCTCTCTCTCTCTCTCCCCTCTTTTCTTCCCCCCATCCCCCACCCTCATGCTCACTCACAGGCTATATACTCATCAGTATAGATGACCTCTGACAGAAACCTCCTTAACTAACCTTTACTCAGGCTCCTCTGAACCCTCTTGTCCATTAGGCCTCATTCTTGACAAGCTAAGCAGGGCTAGGACAGCCCCAGTCTTAGCAAGAGTCCTGCTAAATCAGTTTCGAGAGAATCTCCCACCACTGACATCTGGTCATAATTAAGGGCTAATGAAATTCCGCATCTTCCACCATCTGCCCAGGTGATATCTGCCTTCCTGGCCAGCCTTCACCAAGAATTCTATTTGGTCAGTCTAACAAGAATTCCCTACTTCTTGACATCTCCTCTTAGAAATTTTGCATCCACCATACCCCTGCCCCCCCCCCCCCCCCCCCCCCCCCCCCACACAAACCTGACTCTTGACTATAAATACCCATGTTTCTTTATTATATTTTAAAGTGAACCCAGTTCTATACTAAGGTCTCTTTTCCACTATTGCAATAAAGCCTAAGTAAAATCTGTTTTTACCTCTTTATTGCACAGCTCTGGTTTTCTTTAACATCTATTTCTAATCTAATCTAAAGTGAGGCTCATTCATATTCTATACAGATGCTCATATTTGCTTATATTACTAATAAAATACCTTTTAAATATGTATTTTATTAATATTTTACAGAGAGGAAGGGAAAGAGATAGAAACTAAGAAACATCGATCAGCTGCCTCCTGCACACTCCCCACTGGATATGTGCCTGCAACCAAGGTACCTGTCCTTAACCAGAATCGAACCTGGGACCCTTGAGTCTACAGGCCTACACTCCATCTACTGAGCCAAACTGGTGAGGGCAATAAAATACTTTTAAGTATAATTTGACATTTTCCAATTTTCAGTTAATAATAATTGTAGTGTTCAATAATTTTTCTTTCTGATATATTATAAATTTGTTTCAAAAATATTTATCCCTTTCCATGCTCTTTTTATTTGCAATGACTTCTACTCTTTTAAATTAAAAATTTTATATATTAATTTTGACCTCAGATATTTTTAGCTTTGGTAAAATTTGAAAATAAAAGTTATGATTGCTTATACGGTAGTTCATAAAATTATAGTCACTAATGGTAATTTTATTCTTATATTAAGAATAGCTGTTTTAAAATGTGATGTGTATTTTCAATTAATAAAGAAACTAATATATATTAATGTATAATAGTTTTTAGAAAACTTCCTTAATTGTCCTAAAATTATAGTAGTGTTATTCTTCTCAATACACTTTATATATTATCATTCTTCTTTATATTCCACAGTTTGAAATGTCTTACAATATATTCATTATTTATTTGAAACAATGCAGACACATTCTGTTTCTTCTAAAGTGGGCATTATTACCAAGTGCTATTTAAACCAATAGCATGAAAACTAAAATCCTTTATAAATAAAAGCCTAATATGCAAATCTACCGAACGGAAGAATGACTGGTGGAACCACCAATTGCTATGATGTGTACTTACCACTAGGGGGCAGACGCTCAACACAGGAGCTACCCCCAGCCCATAGGCCCCAGGCCAGCCAAGGTGGGTGCCAGCAGAAGGCCCCTAGCTACCCCACTGGTCACCTTGCAGAGGGAGGTGACCATCAGCAGCAGCAGGTTGAGGCCATGCAGCAAGGGGGCTAGCCCTGGCCCCAGATCACCCCACCAGAGTGGGTGGCACCAGCCCTGCCAAAGCCGGTGCCAGTAGGGGCCCCCTGATCATCCTGCTGGTCACTGGACAGATTGGCTCTGATTGCTGGCCAGGCCTACAAGCCCTACCCATACACAAATTTTGAATATCAGGCCTCAAGTTGTAAATAATATACAATACTTATCCTCATTGTCACATCTTTCCTTTTTCAATACCATTTGACAGAAATTAAAATAGTAAATAAATTATAAGGAATCTGTTATTTGTCTTAGTAAGTTACTTTATAAGAAGATAAATTGCCATGGAATATAAAGAATTCACATTTTCTTCGGAATATTTTACCTGCTTTGTATTCTAGAAAAATACCCAGATTTATCTTCTATCTTCTATTCCTGATCATTCTTTATATGTTTCTTGTGTCTGTATCTTTCCATGAGTCAAAGGCATTCTATTCTGCTTCTATTTAGACCAATACTGCTGCCCTCTTTAAGATCTGGTTCATTTCACCCAAATGACTATTGAAGTTAAAAAAGAATTGCCAATTTAGTAATCTTCTACTCTGCCCACCGCCTGCCAGTTTTCCTCAGGTTAGCCTTTGATTGGATGAGAAATTTATGCATTTTTGCACAAGTCTCATCAGAATGCATGCAGGAAAACGCCACTTCACAATAGAGATGACCACAGAAGCCCCAGAGTTTATGTAAAAAGGGGGTGTTCGAGGCAGCCAATTTGAGCCTCAAAAAGCTTGATTTGAGTGTGCCCAAGAATAGCTATAGAAAAACTCCCCTAGTTTGCATTTTAGCAGATGAATTCTCCATACTGATTTTTGCATCAAGGGAAGTTAGTTCAGTTCCTTAAAGAAATGCAAAAGCATTAAAGAAAGTGCTTCCCCCTGTAACATACAACCAAAGACTGCCAGATAATTAAATTAATTCACATTTTAAAGGGTTTCATCATTACATATTTAAAATAATAAAAGTCTGTACTTTCTTTGTAAGGAATAAATTCAAACACCATTAAAGTCATTCAAAAGAATTTCCTTCTTATCCTGCCAATGACATACTCTAGTCAATCAATTGTATTATATGTTAATACAGCCAATCTCAGTTTTCTTTTTCCTTTTTACATTAAATATTAATAAAGTAAAATAGTGATTTTCTCAGTTTTTATTTTGCATCAACCAGAATCAACAAAAATGTGCATATTCCAAAGGGATTTTGATGGTTGTCCTAAAACTTCCATACCATTCTAAATTATTTGGTACTTTGAATATGAATATATTTTAATAGCATAAAAACATTACTTTGTTAGTGATTTCTAAAAATTTCTTTTTACCACCTAGAGGATTGTTCCTATTTGAGGATATATATTTCATCATAACTGCAGCTGTGTAAAAAGATAGTTGAGAATTGGCTTTCTCTTTTGCCTTTCATTCCAGTAACGGTAAACAGCCTGTGGTTTACTGAAAATTGCCACCCATACTCCAAAGAGATGTCTATGTATCGACAACCTCTGGAACTTGTAAATATGGCCTTATTTGTCAAAATGACAAATTTTGCAGGTATGGATTGAGTTAAATGGCTAGAAGTGAGGGGATCTTTCTAAATGATCAGAGTGGGTCCTAGATGCCACCATAGTGCCTTTACAAGTGAGTCCAAGGGGGATTAGACATACAGAGAGCAGAAGGTGCTGGAAGAAAAGGTACAGGTGGGAGTGATGAGGCCACCACCAAGAGTTGCTGGCTACCACCAGAACCTAGAAGAGTCAAGGAATGGATTCTCTCTTAGAATCCCCAGGGATAGCACAGCCCTTCGGACATCCTGACTGTGAACTCTAAGAGAGTAATTTCTGTCATTTTAAGGCACCAAGAGTTTGGGCATTTGCTTCAGCTGCCCTGGGAAACTCAGCCTCCTCCCCAGGCTGTTTCATCTCTCAAAGATGTGTACATCTCCCTTCTATGTCTCACGATATTCTGAGTGTGGAGTGGCCAGCTTGATCCTGTCCAGGTGTGTTGACAAGGTGAAATGCTTTCAGTCTTTATTTTCCCTGCCGTGAATAAGTGTGAGACTAAAACCTGAGACTCAGAGTTTATCTGTTGGATTAGGGAATAAAGTGCCTATAATAAAGTTCTTGTTCTTAACTTATTCAGAGATGACAACTTCAGGAATACAGGATTTTTCCATGTCAAACTATTTAATCATCATCTTTATCTGAATTGAAGTTTGAGGGGAAATCACCAACTAATAACATGTGTATTTACTATGTTTACTCTGCACAGTGTGTATTTCCTACATTATCTTATAAGTTGGCATGACTAGTTCAATGCAGCTTTTAGACATTGTTGTATCTTCTGATCAATTAGTATTTGACAATATTTTATAATAAATAAGTAAAATGTTACAATTTCAAAATAAAATGTTGAAGTTGGATATTTATAGTAAAGTATTATGTTGATTCCTGTAGGTATTACTATTCCACATAGGTAAAACAAGTCTTTTTCCAAAGTTCCACTAGTAATCTAGCTTGTTGGTTGAAACTGGAAAAAGAATAAAACAGACAAAAAGTCCAATTGAAAAGAAAGTCTCAGGTATGTGGTAAACATTATTTTATGTGTTACACAGATTGTGTATTATAATGGTAAAGCGAATTTTTAAGAAACCAATGCCCAGAGCTAAGAGAGAGAGAGAGAGAGAGAGAGAGAGAGAGAGAGAGAGAGAGAGAGAGAGAGAGAGAGAGTGAGAGAGATCCTAGACCTACAGCAAGTGAGCATATTGATATATCTGAGGGCCCTGAAGTTGTTAGTACTTGATTCAAGGCAGAAGTGGAATTTCTCCACTCTTCATCTTCAAGCAAAGACGAATGGGCTTTCATAATGGACCTTGCTCTGACAATGGGAATAAATGACTGTGATATCTGAACACTTTCAAGGAGACCCAGAGATTCAATATGCAAAATCTTTCATTTTATCACTGCAACTGCAACCTTGGATTATTACTGACAGCCAAGATGAAGTTAAAGTAAAGGTCAGGCAGGCTATTGACAATAATAAATTTTAAGATTTGGTATCTTTTTGCTGAGGCTTTCTCCAAGTCATTTATAAAAATAAAAATAAAAAATAAAAGGAAAAGAAGAAATAAGCACTTTGCTTTAGAGCAATTGAAAACAATATATGCATTTTACAGATTATTTCTGAACAAATATAAAAAAAACACATGTTTTTAAAATGTGTTAATAAAACTGTTCTCTGAATTCCTAAGTAAGGATGATATCAAATCCTACAAACACTGGTAGTATAATGTATTTAAAATTAATATAACTCTTCATTTTTATAACAGTTGACAATATATAGTAGGAATTTTATTTTTTGTTATATTTGCCTGAGGTTAATAGGTCCTCCAATATTTTTACTAATTATTTATTCTAATTATGTATTAAACATTTACTGCCTCAAAAACTAAAGAATACAGCTTTAAATTCACTGTTAAATTGTTGATGAAATGTTCACAGTTAAACTATATGGAAAATTAGGAAAGGATTTATTTTATTTTTTTATCAAATCTTGTATTTTTAGTGTAGCAATACACTTCTATCAAGAAAATCATCTATTTCTAAAATTATATTTCAAGATAAACTTTATTTTAGGACTTAACTGTGATAGTTACAAGTTTTTTTCCTTATTTGAATTGCCCTTTGTTTTTCAATTTTAGTTTATCAGTTGTCTATATTCTTCATTCTAACAATGCATATATTTTATGATTTGTTGTAATTTAGGGAAAAGCAGATTTGTTTAAGGCTTAACTGTTTATTTGTTTGTTTGAAAGAATATCTTGGGGAAACTAAAACTTTCTGATTATATAAGCAATGAATATACCCATGTGGAAACACTTGATTCAAAATCCAAAATCCCTCCCCTAAAAAAAAAAAAAAAAACCACAGAAACCAAAACATCTACTACTTCTTGGAAATCATAGACATGAAAATTAGAGATTAATAACCAATATAAAAACATAATTAAGAATAGACATCCTCAGTTCAGCCAGGGCTTTTCTGCTTATATTAGTTTCCCAGATGCACAATTTTTGGCACTGCACCAGGGGAAATTGTCAGAACACCAGACTATTCATTAGCTCTGGGTTGTGATCATGAAAGTCCTATAACAGGACAAGGACCTGAGGAGCTCCAGCCACCTCAGTACTGGATTTATCACATTCCTTCAGCACAATCACAATCAAAGACATACAGAAAAAAATTTCCAAGAAGATGTCCGTTGCTAGCAGGTACATGGGTTAATAATAATAATCATCATCATCATCTCTATTTCCAATTCTGTCAAAGACTTCTGATAGGGGAGTGGGTCAAATGCATCCTCACTGTATAGGTTACAAGGACACAGAGCATCTGGCTAATGTTCTCTGGAAGCATGCACATTTTGTTAAAATATACTTGTTAACGATTCATTGCCATGTAGGATAAGATAGTGACAATATATTTTAGTATCTCACAATAATCTAACAAACATTCATTTATCACCTAACAGGGTGTCTGGCACAGTGTCATTTACTTTGAGTGACATAAAACGTGGAAGAAATGGACTGCGCTGTGATAACTAAAATATATATATATACCTACCGTACCTAGCTTTCTTTAGGTTTACAGATATTGTGAATATAAGCTTATTACATGATTATTTATAAAAACAAGTCATAAATAATCATGAAACAGGTTTGGCTCAGTGGATAGAGTGTCGGCCTGCGGACTCAAAGATCCCAGGTTAGATTCTGGTCAAGGGCATGTACATTGGTTGGGGGCACATCCCCAGTAGGGGGTGTGCAGGAGGCAGCTAATTGATGTTTCTCTCTCATGGATGTTTCTAGCTCTCTATCCCTCTCCCTTCCTCTCTGTAAAAAAATCAATAAAATATATGTTTTTTAAAAAGCAAGTTAAGGCATCAGAATTCGAAAAAGGTTCTCTGTTAATAATTATGATTATTACTAAAAAGCAGAAACCTTGTACTAATATCAAATGCTTTTGTTAAAAAAACTATACAACAGATTGTGATCCCTGGTATTGAATAGAATAAGTGTTACATACTTCTATTGCAAGTTGACTGGATATAACTTGGTGACTCTATACAAAAAAAGACCATAAATATAGAAAAACTTAATATAGGCAATAAATAATTATTTTAATAATAATAAACCTGTGTTGAATACTTCTCATATACCAAAGCAGTCAACTCTTATATGTGTTAAATTATTTAATCATCTCCATAACGTATACACTAAGTGATTATTAATTGCTATTTTAAACAAGAAGATATGGAGGCACAAAAGTAAAGGTGGCCGAGTTTACAGAGCTATGAGGGGCAGATCCAAGTTACATGGCATGGTGACTTGAATTCTGGGCTATGGCACTTTGGTCTATCTGGCACAGCTATTGAAATGCCTTGGAGTTTAGAAATTTAGCTCCTCAAAACACTGCTGCTTCATCAATTAAGGCATGGTATTTTAGTTGAAAAATTGACATTTCAAAGTGACTGATGAAAGGAATGTTGATGGTGCTGTTGGGTGCATACAGAACAGCACTGTAGCTGAGACAGAGTTTGGAGCCAGATGTTAAGATGTCTTTGCGTCTCTACTTCCCCTCTCTGTAACATTGGTTCAACCAGCCCCCATGAGCAACCGTTTCCTCATTTACACAATGGGGAGGGAAATAGCTCCTCATACTCTCATCATGAGAACTGAGTTGTAAGCAGTGCCTGGTGACTAACCCTTCTGTAAATAGAGTAGTTATTTTTATAAATATTAAAAATTGCAGATTAATGTTGATATAATTTATTATTTAGCACAATACACAAGCATCTATTTTTAAAATAGAGCTCATGAGGCTGCAAATCTCAACATGTTAGCATTAGAATTAATATTTTATATTGGTATAAAACTTCCCTGCGTGACTATGCTTTTCAGTTAAAGGAGCTCTGTCCCTATTTAAGGGCTGACACTTTCTTTAAATTATGTACATGACATAGGTAAGGATCACAGTGTTTCAGCTACCAAATCTAAGTGTATCAAGCTCTTGTGAATCAACAGGAAACACTTTTTCCTGACGAAAATATGACTTGAACATTTAACTGAGAAATAATATGCTTGCATGCACATGTACACACACACACACACACACACACACACACACACAAAACTACCCCCAGGATTATACCTTTCAATAATAACTAATGTAAAAATATTCCCCAGGGGTATTTGGATTTTTATATAAAGTAAAATACATTGAAAATCTGCATATTTGAAAATTATTTTTATAATTTATATTCTTTTTGAAAAAGGGGAGCTGAGAATGAAATTTCAGGAACTCCTTCTAATGTTTTTTATATAAAAAATGACCACTGTAATTGACACTTTTACTTCAAATTAGTAGATGAAAATTGCTGGAACGTCGATAGCAGATCACAACTGCTATTGTGTGACTGTCACTACACACGTTTTTTTTTTTTTAACCAATAATGGCATACTCAATAGGAGGAAATCATTTTCAAGTTCCTTGGAAATACAGAAGGCAATTATGTTGCTCTATGCACTGCTGCATTTCTGGAGATGAAAGTTTTTGTTCATTAATGCTCCTAGCACCTGGGTCTTTTGTTCAGTAATTCTCTTAGTACAGTCTTCCCAAACAAGGCAATGGTTTAATCAATTTTAACAGGTTATGGAAGAAATTATTGTTTTCAGGTGTAGCTAATGCTGGGAATTCTAAATTATTGATTTAAGGATGGAGCAGAGTGACAGCTATCAGAGTGGAGTGGGTGAGGGGAACTGGATGAAGAAGGTGAGAGGATTAGCCAAAGAACATATATAACTTATAGATACAGACAACAGTGTCATGGTGTGAGGGAAGGGGCGGGGGTGAGGGCTAGGGGGAATGAAACATCTGTAATACTGTAAACAATAAAAATAAAGTAAAAAAAAAACAAAACAAAAACAAAGATGTGATGCAAGGCATATATTTCCTAATTCCAAGAAAATTCACCAGAAAAGGGATGGCTTTGGGAAGCAGGTGCAGCATTCACTTCCTGGTTACACAATCCATATTGAGAACACAAAATGCTTCAGGATTCCTACATTTATAGTTCAACCTAAAAGGTAAGGTTATGCTCTACTGGACTTGTTCAATCTTTAGATGTTGATGCTTCATGTCTCCATCAACAGGAGTCTTATTTTGAACACTTAGTCATTGGTTGGTGGGCTGTTACATTTGCTTTCCTGTGTTATTTTATTGTTTGTGTTGTTGTTGTTGTAGCATCTTATTATAAGTAGATCCACTAAGAATTTTATTCAAGAATTGAAAACCACTTTAAGTTTTTATATGTGTTGATATGTCTCACTACAGATACGTTCTATCCTCTACTGAAGTCTATGTTAACTGATATAATTAGATCCCTAGCTAAAGTATACAATGTGGATAGTATGTCTAACTCCAGACTGTTATTTAGAAGGCTCGTTAAAAACAAAACAATAAAGAGAACATCGTCTATAGCGTGTTTCAGTGCCAAGAGGGATGAACTAAACAATTCTGCTTGGCTTTCTCTGATGGTCCTGATGATCTACCTTCTCTGTACAAAAACAAACAAATAATAAAACACACACACACACTCACACATCAGGATCCCAATAAATGCTTGTAGGTACAAGTTTATGCCATAATATTAGGCTTTGCAGGAAATAGTTAACACATCTGGTATCTTTCAATGTTTTCCCTTTTAACATATTTGTGGCTTTAAAACAGGTGTTCAAGGATTCCTATTTCAATTTAACAGATGTCATTACTTTCTGTATCGTATAACGTGTGTTAAATTGTCTAAAATACTATCTTTTATTCTTAGAGTACATTTTAATGACCCTCTTTCATCTGAATTCTCAGAACCTATTCATTCCTTTTAATATTTCAATTAGTAAATATTTGTCAAGCACTATTCGGTGCCAGGCACTCTTGTAAGTGGAGAGAATAGAACAGTGGACAAAAGAGAGAAGCTATAGGAACACTCATTGAGCAGATTATCTAGTCAGCACAGGCACTTCCGATGGGAACCATAAAAGCTCCCAGTCTAGTTCCTCAATATGTGCTTGTTGATAGAATTACATTTAATTACATAAATGTGCTTTGCAGAAAAAATGGCATTCTTGAGTGGTCTTACATATACTCCTTAGGAAATCTTCCTCTTTCTATATTTGCTTGACACAAATACTTGCAATTATTTGCTAGAAAATATCCGTGTCTCAAGTTATTTATTATTCCTGGAGATTAGATTTTTCATAAATATAGTTAAAACATTGCAAAAACTTTGTCAAATAATATTAAGAAATAAGCTCGTGAATTCTAATGAATCTGAGAATAATTTGAATAATTCTTAAGCACACTCAAAACACACATACACACACACACACACACACACACACACACACCACCACCACCACCACGACCATTTTTAGATTTGCTGATGATAATAGCAGCATCCAAAACAATGGGTAAGTTTATGGAGCACTTACAAATTTATGAAACTATATATTAAAAAGTGAGAGAGGTGTTAATATAAAGAATCAATAACATTATTGGAACTTTATTTCACATTTCTGAAATTAAATGATAAAAGGAGCCAATATTCATAACTGCGTATATATTTCCTCAAGTCTCAATTTCAATGTGTGAGATTGCATCTTTTTCTTCTTAATGACTGAATTATTTTTTTCTGAAATGCAAATTGCTTATGTTTTTGCTCTGTTAGTAAACTGAGGCACAACATCAATGTAAATAAGTTTGTAGGCTGTTATTAAATTCAGGTCTGTTTTATCTTATTTTATCATTTCATTTTTCTTTTACCAATTTTCTTTTCTTTCAGCTTTGACTGGTATATTTCATACATTTTCAAGCTGTTTTTCCTACATTTTGGAAGAAGGCAGAGTGTCAGCCATTAATTAAACAGAGAAAAATGTAAAATATGAAATGCAGATAATGTTTTTTAAATGAACTTATATTTTATAAAAATACATATATGACAACAGTAGGGTTTATAAACATAAAATGATATAGTTAAATTATTCAGAGTTAAATATGAAAATAATTGTATCAATGAGTCATATCCTCTCATGTAACTAAAGAGATGGAAATAATTCATCAGTTTCAGGCACTTTTTAAACATTAAATACTCATAAATATAAATCTCTAGTTAATGAGTTTCATAAGTAAACTTAATAAATAACCTTATGTAAATCTAATTTTGCTAGAGTAATATCTGATATGATATCAGTAATACCATACCGAGTAAAAGTTTCTTCTGGGGGTTTTGATATCTATATATCTAAAAGCCTAAGTGACCGGCCAACTGGCCGACCGTTCAACCATTAGCTAAGATGCACACTGACCACCAAGGGCAGACACTCAATGTAGTAGCTGAAACCACGGGCATGGAAACATGGAACATACTGGTGAATCTAAGAGGAAAAGGAGGGAGGAGGGAGTGAGAAGAGATTAACCAAATATCTTATATGCATACTAGAGACCTGGTGCACAGATTCAGGGGATGTCAGAGATCTGGTTTAAGTTGGATCCCCACAGGGACCCCATTGGTGCACAAATCCATGCACTGGGCCTCTAGTAATGGTACATTCTATAATTTAAATATTATATTATTATCCTATATAATAAAAAACTAATATGCAAATCGACCGAATGGCAGAATGAACGGTAGCTATGATGCACACTGACCATCAGGGAGCAGATGCTCAATGCAGGAGCTGCCTCTGGTGGTCAGTGTGCTCCCACAGTGGGAGCACAGCTCAGCCAGAAGCTTGGCTGGCAGCTGGCAAGCACAGCAGCAGTGGCAGGAACCTCTCCCACTTCCACTGTAGGCAGGCAGTAAGGAGCGAGGGATCCTGGACTACAAGAGGAATGTCTGACTGCTGGATTAGGGAGGATAAGACGTAAGCTGGTAGGTGGACACCCCCAAGGGGTCCCAGACTGTGAGAGGGCGCAGGATGGGCTGAGGGATCACCCCCTTGAGTGGACAAATTTTGTGTTCCAGCCCTCTAGTAATTTAATAATAGAAGAAAATAATCATGAGTTGTTCCAACAGTAGTTCCATAAATTTAACATTATCACTGGATTTCAGAAATTGCTCCAACCCCAAAGTGGCTCTATACTGACAGTATGAATAAAGTACTTACTCTTATATACATATTCGTGAGAAGGCATTCAAGCAGTTAGGTGAGAAAACTTCATGATGAAGGCCTCCCAATGGAGGGGCCCCAATGCATGAGGAAGATAAGGTCTTGTTGACCTTCTAAGAAATACATTTAAATTAATAAAGCACAAAACAATGAAAAATTGTTTTCCTACAACAATTCTAATATATTTTTATTTATTGATTTTTTTTTTTTTTTTACAGAGAGGAAGGGAGAGAGATAGAGAGTTAGAAACATCGATGAGAGAGAGTCATCGATCAGCTGCCTCTTGCACACCCCCTACTGGGGATATGCCCGCAA
Organism: Pipistrellus kuhlii; assembly: GCF_014108245.1. Taxonomy (NCBI): domain Eukaryota; kingdom Metazoa; phylum Chordata; class Mammalia; order Chiroptera; family Vespertilionidae; genus Pipistrellus; species Pipistrellus kuhlii. Next base: position 40,585,070 of record NW_023425584.1, read on the forward strand.
CCAAGGTACATGCCCTTGACCGGAATCGAACCTGGGACCCTTCAGTCCCCAAGCCGACGCTCTATCCATTGAGCCAAACCGGTCTCGGAAACAATTCTATATTTTATATTTATAATATATCAAAATTATATTTCTATAATTTTATTGTTATAAAATTCTATAACACTATTTCTCTCCCTAGAGGAAATCAGGACAGGGAAGCTTAACTGTGAATATAGACACCAAAACTTACAGTATTGTTGACAGTAGCACCAATGAAAGGATCAATATGCAAATACAAAAACACACTGGGTAGTCAGAATTCTCCAGAGAAACAAATACAACAGAATGTATGTATATGTGTTGATTTATTTTTATCAAATTGGCTCAGGTGGCTATGGAAGTTGGCAAGTTTAAAACCTGCAAGGTGGGCTGGCTAGAAAGATCAATGTAATCCAAGTCAGAAGGAAGTTGTCTACTAGCAGAATTCCTTCTTGCTCTGAGAAGGTCAGTCTTTTGCTTAATTATGCCCTTCAACTGATTAAATAAGTCCCATCACATTATGAAGAGCAATTTACTTAAAGTCTACTGACTTAAAAGTTAACCACATCCAACAATACCTTCACAAAAACATCCACAATAATGTTTGACCACATATCTGGGAACCATGGCCCAGCAAAGCTGGGCTACTCAGTCCTAGACAATCAACCATGTACTTTAAGAAAAGTATATATATATATATATATATATATATATATATATATATATCTGACAGCATTAAATAATTTAAAGTAAGAGGTCAAAAAGGGATCTATAAGAGCTCCAGGCCTAGTAACCCAGCTGATGGCAGCGAAGTCCAAATTTAATGAGTGGGACAGGTGAGAAGGTATATTTATTGTTGTTACTATAAAGGCTAATGTTATTTAGCCATCAATGACAGCAGGTATTATATTGGCAGATATATATTGTGTATAGGAGGATTTAACATGCTTGCTTGAATGCTTGAATCTGTGTCTTGGCTTTCTCTTGAACTTCAATTATGATCCAAACTCAAAATATGGCCTAAAATCCTTTGGGTATCTGGGCTTTATTCTACTTTCAAATTCATATCTTGCCTCTTTTCCCATCGATTTCTGTTTCAGCTAATTTTTAGAACACAGTTATTTTTTTTAAACTAAGTACTTTTGAACAAATTGTTTTCACCTAGACACATGTCAGCATTCGTTACAAGAGAGCTCCTTAGCCTTTGTTCAGTCCAAGTACAAATGACATATGTCTTGAGAGGATTGCCCCAATTCCTAGTTTCATCAAGTCCTTCTCTCTAGCATAATCTTCCTTTATATCCATAGCTTTTATCACAACTTGTAATTATATTATCTTTCATTTATTTAATATTCTTCTGCCAGCCTATTCTATTCACTGCTATACTTTCAGAGCCCAATACTATTTTTGGTAAATTATAGGAATTTAGGAATCACATTTAACTAATCCTCATTACATGTTAAACAACTAATACACTGAGATGTTTTATATATTAAGTGCAGAACAGGTTGCCAAATTTCTAGTTATGTTAACAATATGAAAACAACAGCTATTACTGCTAAACATTTCTTTTGAGCCCAATAATTGAACCATAAATAATTTTAAAATTTGAACTCTACCATCCATGTATGTATTATCTGCTAAAATTTTTGTTTTGCCAATTTCAAACTCAGGAAACATGCCATTTATGCAATTTTCTCCACTGATTTTTATATGCAAATGAGGGGACTTCCAGTTGAAATAATTTGATAAATCTTTCATTGAGCTTCCTCTCTTTTTAAAATAAATAGCAATAAAAAGATAAACAATGAGAAAATACTGACAATCTAAAAAGCATAAAATGAATAATTTTGTGAAACAAAATAATTAATTTTGTAAGAGTCTCAGAAAGTCCAAGCTGATTCAGAATAAGCAGATGGTTCAGAGGAAGAAAAGAAGAATAAACATATTTCATGTCAAACAAAAGACTAATTCCAGACTCAATGATTAAACAAGAATCAAAATATACAAAGTCAATATGACTAAAAGTTTTCAGAATTGAAGATATAAATTCTCAGTTTCAAGTGCATTGTGAGTTCTGAAGAATAAAAACAAACTCATAACTAGCTACTGTAAAACATAAAAAAAAAAAAAAAAACCAGGAAAAAAAACCCATCTTAAACACTTCCAGAGGAAAAGCCAATGGGTTTTCTATAAAACCATGATGATTAGAAAGACAGCAAAAAATTTTACACTAATAATTAGGAAAGAACAGAATGGGATATTTTGTTCTGTATTTTAAGGAATACACATTGCTATTCAGAATTAACTTATCAGCTAAACTGTCATACAAGAGCTTGAGCAAATCTTGTGTACTTGTTTGTTTCTTTTAATATAGCCCAATAGCTTGAACATATTTTTCTAATTCTTAAAAATACAATATAAAATTTTTTATCAAATGTAAATTTTAAAGAATAGCTAAGATCTCATAAAATCTATACTGATAAAAGACTAGGTGGCCCTCATGTCCTTGCACTCTCAAGTCATCACAAGATGGCCTTCCCATATCATCACAAGATGGCCGGCAGGGGAGGGCAGTTGTGGGTTACTGGGCCAGCAGGGGAGGGCAGTTGGGGGTGATCAGTCCAGCAGGGAAGCAGTTAGGTGTCAATCACATTAGTACGGGAGCAGTTTGGGGGAGATCAGGCTGGCAAGTAGAAGCGGTTGGGGCAATCAGCTAGGCAGGCAGATAAGTGGTTAGTAGTCAGGGTTCCGGATTGTGAGAGGGATATCTGACTGCCAGCAGTCAGACATCCCCTGAAGGGTCCCATATTGGAGAGGGTGCAGGCTAGGCTAAGGAACAACTCCCCAGTGCATGAACTTTGTGCACCGAGCTTCTAGTAAATAATAAAAAAAGAAATGCCACAAAAATATAGGAAGTTAAAAAGAGAGTTAGGAGCCATGATTATGATAAAGTTTGTCTGTGTCAATACACACACACACTATATTCTGGGTTCTTGCTACACTTCTTTGATATAGATATCGGTGCCAAATTACTGACATGGTAATTATTCTTTATATCTTTTGTTTCCTCACACTTTATTATGATTCATATTTTTGACAACTCTTAGCCATTTACTCTTACATCACCTTGGTAATTTCCACTAAAAATTATTTTTAATAGAAGTTTATCTGAATTTATAGATCATCTGTTACAGGATAACATCTATAATTTACAATGGATTTTCATCTAGGGATGAGATCTCTTCATGTGCTGAGATCTTATATCATACAATAACATTTAATAATTTTCTTCATAATATCTTAAACATCTTTTATCAAATTTGTTACTTAGGTAACTTACAATTTTTGCTGTTATTACATTTTAAAATTGGTTGTTGATATGGTATTGATTTCTGGGTTTTGATCTTATCTCTGGCAACCCTGGTGAAATTTATGATTAATTCTTATTGCTTCCAGATTTCATTAGATTATATATGTTCACAATTGTATCATCTTTAAATGACAACTTTGCCATTGTTATATTTCATTTCTTTTTATTGCTTTCTCATATTATCTAGGACCAGTAATATACTCAATAACAAAGGTGAGAGTAGGCATCTTCTTCTTGTTTTTAACTTTGATGTGTTTCTAAAGTTTTACTTTAATATTGATGTATGCTCTATACTCTGTGATGCTACATTAGCAGCTCTTTTTTTCCTAGTTTACAATAGTTTTATATAATGAATTAGTGTTATTTTTGTATATAGATTATTTTTTGTATCCATTTACCTATTATAGAGCTTTCTTAAAATCTTTGTTACATTATATTGACATGTTTTCTCATTACAAGCTATCTTTTTATTTATTATAAAAACTCTGCATTTGGAGTATTTGTCTTAATTATCTCATATACAGCCTTAGACAAACACCATCAGTTACATGGATGTTAACAAGGTGATACTTTTGATCACTTTCTCCCTGATCTGAAAAATGGTGGTTAAAGGGCTGTACGACACTACTGCTGGCCATGATGTTCATTCTGGGATCACCTCCTTGGGCCTCTCTGCCATCTCTGTGCAAACAATGGAAGGAAATATAAAACAAGCACACAGGTTTCTTTAATTCATTTTCCCAGAATTTGTGGTCACAACCTTTTTTGACTTTCAACTGAAGAAAATATAGTTACACAGTCACAGAATATAAAATGATTTTTAATGAAAAAATGTTTCATGGTCATACCTAATTTCTAATTTCAAAACTAAATACAACTTACTTTTGTATATAGATTTATTAAGTGCCAATATTTGAGCCATATTTTTTGTTTGTGTTGTTTATTGTTGTTCTCCTTAAGCTGTTTACTATGAAAGGGGGAAGCAGATTGAAGAGTGAAAGTCGCCTTGTCACATTTTAGAGTTTAATCTTTCATGTTTATATCTATAATCCTCAGAGAATGTACATCTAAATATGGTGTGATGAGACATCTGGCTTTATTTTCCTTATAAGGAATGAATTTGATCTCCTTTTAACCTACTATAATCTTTCAGTTTTCCCAAGAGATATAAAAGTTCTTATGATCAACTGTCCAGAATCACCTAACTACTTACCTAAGCAAAGGATATCTGAGCCAGAATGAATTCCTGGTAATACGATAAATCTACTTCATATACTATTTACTCTCCTTAATTGCACTTACCTTTTCTCCCTGCAAATTCTACAGAGTTTACCATTTCTTAAGAAAGATATTTATATTCTCCTCTTTACCTCAATAATGCTTTGCTTAAACTACAAAAAAAAACCCACAAAAAAACATAAAACAACAGGATTCTATTTTCCTTTTTGTTGAACTCCTCAATGATGAGTCTCTTTGCAATAATTTGTCTTTCTTGTTTAGCCCCTCACATAGTGCTTTGAGTATATATAGTATGTTTGCTAACTGTATACATAAATTAATATGTATTGTATGTTTTATTGTATGCTATGATTTCAAGTTGTATATAAAAGAAATATCTCTCCCTGTCTGTCTATCTATCTATCTATCTATCTATCTATCTATCTATCTATCTATCAAGTGTAGGCATGTGTTTATGAAAGTAATGAATCATTTATAATACCATGATATAGAAGTAAACAGTATTACTATAATGTAAATTTCATTTAGATCCCATTCTAGGAATGATTTAGTAAAGCAAAGATGTAATGCATACAGAAACATGAGCTTCTATATTTTTAAGATACACTGTGACTCTACATACATGGCAGGTAATTCAAGCATTCAGAACATCAGGGCTCTCATATCCCATATCCAAGTTATAATATATATGAACAGAAATAGATAGCAATAGAAAGTGCAGCACACTCATTTTTGTACATTCTTCCTGTACAAATGCAAGTCTGCCTTATGTTTATACCTCAGTGATTTTTGAAAGAAGATTAATGACATGAATATTTGCAAAGAAAATGTCTTTATGGCCAACATTGATGTGCTCTTGAAGATCAGTGTCATGGTGCTTTGCAAAGGCTTCCTTTTTGCTACACAACCCTAATTCATGGAGGTGACAGGCTGTCACATGTAAGGTTTATTTCTATTACTACTTTTGCTGCTTTAATTCACAGCCTCTTTTCAGTGTCTCTTCCTTTCTTTTCATATGTTAATTTTGATTTGAACCAATTAACATATCTAACAAATCCTAGAATTAATGCTTCAATTCAGATGAAGGCACATTCTACTGAAATATATTAGTGATTTTTTAGTAGTTGAGTTTCCAGTATTTACCTGCATTTTGGAACAAGGTTATGCCTACAGTTACTTAGTTGCTGATTCTCTGGCTTCTCTCAAAGACCACTTTTATTTATTTATTTATTTATTTTAATTTTTTTATTATCTTTGTACATATACCATTGCCCACCATCCCTCCCCAGAGTTTTGTGTCCATTGGTTGTACTTATATGCATATATAAAAGTCCTTCAGTTGATCAAAGACCACTTTTAAAGAACTGGGCTTTAATGGTACAATTTCAGAACATTCCGGTTAAGCATTGTCTATGAAGTCAATCTCCAATATTTCTTGAGCACATATTTGTAGAACTACCATTGTGAGCGCCAACAGGATAGTCTTCTATTGGGATGTTTGAATGGGGATGGAGCTGTGAGGGAATATGCAAAACGAACTTAGGGTAGAAAATTACGATTAAGTTCTAAAAATAGTGATATCTAAGATATCAGGGCTGGAGGGAATAGATAATTGCATTTATGCTTTACATAATACAAATAACATTTTATAAAATTGTGATGAACTATTGAATACAGGCCGGAAATAATTTTGTCTTATAGGAAACTTTTATATTCATTTGCAATTATCAATGATTTTATATTTACCTTTCAGAGACATTTTCTGTTTTCAAAATTTCAATATAGCTTAAAAACAAAGCAAGTAAAAATCTTCATGTTATAGAATTGATTTTCTCTTACAGCAGGCAGTTTTTAGATTAGCATTTGTTTACTTATTATTTATCCTACATCATTGTGATTTTCTGCAGATGCAAATAAAAGATAAGGTTTGCTTATTGACAATTTAATTATCTCTCAAAGAATGTAAAGATCCACAAACCTAAAATTTAAAGTATAGAAAAGACTGGTTGTCTAGTGTTCTTTTCAGTGTCTAGATTTTCACTGCATTGGGTAAAATGTGATCCATGGCAAATATCAGAATATCCAACTCACACAGCCAGATGACAGAAGAGATTTAAGCACTTGCATCACATTCACAACAGCAACAGTGTCCACAGAAGTGGTCTTTTCTATCTCACAAAGAACGAAGGAGACCACATTAATTTAGTCAAGTGGCCACTCAGGATCACTGAAAGGTTCTCATCTCTGTTCTCTCCCAGGTGTCACCTTCATCCACAGGATGACTTGTCTTTCAGAAGCAAAATTGATGTTATAACCTAAGGTCTCACAATCTTTCCCACATTGTCCAGAAGGAAAAACTTCATTTTTTTCCCAACCATTTTTCAATTATTTGATTGATTCCAGTTAGAACAATTTAAGGTCAGATTTTAAAGCAACAACTTTGCAAAAGTAAGTACCAATCATGGCCCTCTTGGTTGTAGGAGATGGGATTAAACCCACTCTTACGACAAGGCTGCAGAACTATGAAGGGGGAGGCATACCTTCCTGTGGTAGGGAGACCTTACATTGAAAGACAAGTCATTTTAAAAGTCTTAACTAGTGGAAAATCAGAAGAGAACATCTCTCTAAGTATATTATTGTAGCTTACTGTCAAACTACAAAATCAATAAATGGCCATTGCATCAAAACCAAACTCCACACAGAGGCAGACATCTGACCTGCATATTTCCTGTGATGTATAACTTTACCCTATCAAATCAAACAATATTGCAAAAAAGCACCTTCTGCTCCAATCAGAAATATGTGACTAAAATTGTATCTAGTGGACTACATAGTATATATCAAGTCTTTTGAAGGAAAAAGTAGAAGTCCCCTTTCCTTCATTTTTGTAAATGTAGTCTACTATCTATGGCTCTTTCACAGAGAAGTAAAATCCACATGGAGAAATGTGGAAACTATAAGAGCCCAGTGTAACAAATTATTTTAATAATGAAAAATACCCTCCCTTACCAGTATCACCTAATCTGATAAATAGAGCACTTTGATAACTCCAGAGCATTCCACTTCCACCCATTAAACATAAGTCCATTACTCTCCCTGAAGAAAAATATTATCTAGGCATAAAATGATCACACCTATCTGAATATGCATCTCTGTACATTAGAATTGTATTTTTCTGGTTTCCACCTTTTTATAAATAATATATACAGTGAATACTTTTTTGTCTCTTCATTCTTTTATTTATATGTATGAAATTCATCCATTGATGACATATATTATTTATAGTTTATTTTCCATGATGCATTAGCCTTCTATTAAAAGAACATACCAAATCTCACTTATCTATTCAATTATTAGCAAACAGTTGATTTATTGTCAGTTTCAGACTATTGTGGATATTGCTGTTTTACATGTATCTGAACCTTTCAGTAAAAGATGGCACAGAATTCTGCTAGCTATAAATCTAAGAATGAAATAGGAGGGAAGGTTTTCCAAGTTTTGAACTGAACTTATTATGTTCCTTCATAATTCTTTTGGCTGGGTGTACTTTCCTATCAAGATTGTTCATTATAAATAAACCTGCAGTTTATGAACTTACGATCCATAGCTGAATTGGAGAATAAAATATAATCATATGTCTATCACTGACCAGCAATACATTAAAAAGTAGAAACTCCAAGACTATCTGACCCCTATGTTAACTTGTACCACACACAATTGCTGTTCATCTCCGTGAATCCAAACCATGGCCTGTGGAGAAGAGTAATGTTAGGAAGTTGCATGTGACAATTTCTGGGCCTTTTGATTCCTATTTTCCAAAACCCAAGCATAAGCCATCATGTAGGGAGTTCCTTGATACAGTCCCAAAAAGAACAGCTTTCTGCAGCATAGATAACAGGGAGTTGTGTGGACAGTAAAGGTGAAGGGAACTGCAGAAGATATGCCACTGAGCTACTGAAATTCCTTTATATATTTCTTCAGTTGAAATGTGTATGGATACAAGACATTGTCATCTTCTTGTGAAGAATGATCTCTAGTTAAATATGAGCCAGTCTAGATTTCATACTCTTTTGAATATGTTTACCTATGGGGTATTTTTACTCTAAGAAACAGTATCATTACCAAAAGAAAAGCAATTTCCAAAATCTAAACAACTAGCACACATGCTGCAGTGGGACCCATTTGAGTCATTATTGGCCATATTTATAACGTGGGGAAAGATTTTGAGTCATTACGTCTGTAGTGCTGAGACTTGAAGAAGATGAATAACTCTGTTGTTTCATATATTTACACTTTCTCTGAGGGTATCCTTTCTTTAAAAAGGGGGAAGCACCTTTAGAACTCCTACCTGTGAATATCATAACCTTACCGAGAAACTGAGGCTGCTCCAGGATTATGTTTTAGATATGGAATTTGTTCAATACTTACTATATGTATATTAAATTTTAATAGCATGGCTATAAATACCAGAACAATAGTATTTATTTTATGATTACTCAGAAATCAGTTCCCTTTACTGAATCTTATTGTCAATATGGTTTTGGAGGAACTTTTTCTCATTTTGAAACTATTCAGTCACTTTCCCAAGAAATCTACACTATCATCATCACCAAGGATCCCAGTAACTACTTCATAATAATACTTACTCTGAGATAAATACTATGGTAGCTGCTTATGGTTGTTTGATATTTACAATAGCTTTACAGCTCAGTCCAATGTGGTAGTCTCTAGCCATGTGGTTATTTAAATTTAAACTAGTTAAAATTAAGCAGAAATTAAAGTTTTAGTCTCACTAGTCACATTTCAAGTGCTCTCAATTAGGGGAGAGACATATTTAGAACATTTCATCATCACATAAAATTACATTTGTGTGCCTAATAAGATAGAAATAGTACAGTAAACTTGAATCTTCAACCACTGGATGTATGACTCCCAAACTGTAGTCAGAATTCCATATTATACTGTATATTTTATGACTATAAAAGCTATCTCTATTATGTTTGCAAATATTTTTCAGCAGAATGCCTATGCATAGTATACCACTCATGAATTAGTTGTAGAAGTAATGACTGATTGAGTGAATTAAAAAAATCAAGATAAATGACTTAAAGCTAATTACATATCTAGCATTTCTATGGAAGGTAATTATTCAATGTCTGATTTAGTGTATGACTTTAAATAGCTTGTCATGTACTCTCTCCCTTCAATAGAGATAATAAGTCCATATATATTCTGTGTTCCTCTTATAATTTGAGGCTTGTGAGAGTACTGTATATCCCCAAATTAATTTCTCCACTAAATAGACTAGATTTTTCTTATACATTTTACACACTGGCTAACTTTGTAAGAGTTAATTTATCAAAACAGCACTCAATTTATTTATTATTATTATTATTTTTTAGAATCTTAAGGCTTTAATATTCAAAGTACAAATCATAAGAGAAAAGATTTTCATGATTGTATCTGAAAATTATTTAAAAATCTATGTTACATAAAACTCTTAAACAAATCTAAAAATCAAACAAAATTGTTTGCAGTATATATAAGAAAGAAAATAATTACTATCCTTAATATGAAAATAGTATTTGAAAATCAATAGCAATAAGTTGAGCCTTACAAAGGACTGGCAAAAGACAAAAACATGAATGTAAACTAAATACCAATAAATATATAAATGTTTCATTCCATTCTTTTTTTTTTTGATTTTTGATTTTTGATTTATTTATTTTTTTAAATCAATCTTTATTGTTCATATTGTTACAAAGGTTCCTCATTTCTTCCCCCCTCCACCAGGTTCCCACTCCACCCTCTGCCCCCTCCCCATCCCCCATTGTCCTCATCTATAGGTGCAGTTTATGTTCAGTCTCTTCCTCCCTCCCTTTCCCCGATAGTAAATCCCTTTTCAGATAGTAAATCAGTTACTTAGCATTTTCTCATATCAATAATACCACCACATGCCCAATGATACATTTCACACAAAAGACATTTCCAAATAGGTCAACCAGCCTCATCCAGGCCCCACCCAAGGCACTCACAGACCAACACCCCAGCCCTATACTAACTCAACACATCCAGATCTAAGCCTTCATCACTTGATTCAGCAGACCCTCAAGTTCCCACAAAAGTTTCCAGCCATGTCTGAGAAGCAGCCGTGGGGCAGGGGCAGGCGAGGAGCGAGCTGTTCCGGGCCTGGCTGCTCCGGGCCTGGCCTCAAAACAGCACTCAATTTAGTCTGAAGACTACTTTCCTCCTGAGTACGACAAAAATAAAACCGAACTAAAAGTTTTACCGCTGTGCCCAAGGGATTTAACTCATGCATTTCCAATGACAATTCATTTTGTGGCATTGTTTTATCAATTTACAAGTCTTTAGACTTCTCACCTTCTCCCTGAATATTTGTGGCACGGTCCAGATTTGAATTGTTCACAATTCCATGGATATGCGTTTGTATAGTACAGTGGAAATCACATATATCTTTGATTTATATTCAGTTCCTCTAGAGATTCAGCAATTTCACAGGTACTTTTATTCATTGACTATTGTTCAGAGAACAGTTGTGAACATTGGGAACTTCTCCTCCAGTGTTTGTATAAAATTTGTTTTGATAACTAGAGTGCAATTGGGATTATTATTTTAGCTTGTGTATATTCTTCACCTTGATAGGTGGTTTTCAACAGCTGTCAGACATCAGGATTTTGTACACTCAGGAATACTTCATTAAGATTTTTAAAATTTAATTAAGAGCAAGAAAAATGATTCATTTAAAAGTGCATAGTGACAGAAATGGTTAGTCATGTTGCTTTTCCCGAGGAGAGAATGATGGAGAACTTGAACAGGGGAGGACAAAATAAAGGATAAGGCAAAAGGGTGTCAAGTTCAAATTTTTTTTTTGCCCATTCTTTATTCTTATGTCTAACAAACAACACAAGCTGGGAAAGTTGTGTTCTCTTTACAAAAATAAGCATAAAAGAGATTAGTGCCACTGTGTAATTAAGTGATATCAACATGAAAGCAAAAAAAAAAAAAATGATTGCTTAAGTCAGTGAAAAAAAGGATAAATAAGTTTATGGAACATCATGAAAAAAATTTAATTTACAAGCTCATAAATGTCTTTCAAGCTTCTCAGGACATATTACCCAAAACTAAATAATAGTTTAATAATACTTTGGTAAAATTGAAAGAAAAGATTTAAGAAACTGGTTTAGAAAAGACCTATTTTTTTTAAGTTGCCTCATAACCAATAGAAAGAATCATGTTAATGGAAAGTAATATACCAAAACGATGCTCATCATAATTCATAGTAATTAGAAAATGCACTGGTGTTAAATTTTCAAGTATTAACTAGGTTAATCGTTGGTTTGGATGGTAGAGATTGGAAATTAAATAGCTTAGACTCTAAACTGTTTATTGTAATTATTAACAGAGCTCTCTTTTATAAATTGTAAATACACTTTGAATAAATGAATACATTTTGCTTACACTAATTTTTATACATATGTAATCTATAGTTTTTAATAAGTTTAAATCATGAAATCAAATCCTAGCTTCATGCAAAAGAACAAGGAACAATTGCTTTTTGTAAAAGGCAATTAAATGCACCGATATCAAAGATGTATTTTACCTTATAAAACACCAGCAATGGTTTATGAAAAGAAAAAGTTGCTGCCAGTTTCTGAGATGTATGTTTGAATAACAGTGACTTAGCACTGGTATTATGCCTGCATTTTTAGGACACAATGTCTTAATTATTAATGCACGACTCAAAATGACTATGTTAAATGAATGTGACCATTTACACTCTTTCCATGTTTCTTGCAAAATAAACCTGGTCGCTATGTTTCCAGGTTATTGGATATATATCTTGTAATCAGCTAAAGAAGTGCCAATAAGTAGCTCCTAATCAGTTGTTTTGTGGCTTACCTATCAAATTAATGTGCATCTTTGCCCACTCATCTTTGAAATCCTGTTGAAGCAAATGGCCTCATTAAAAAAAAATCATAAGGGATATCACTCTTCAAATCAGGATTTTTTTTTTCCATTAATTTAACAGAATGGTTGGAAAACAAATTTAACATACTTTTTCAAAATAGGCAGAACCATAACAGCTGGATAATGACCCTTCATAGAAAACGGTGCCTCTTCCTCTGGTGGAAGCATCCCTGTGTCATGGCGCATGGCTTGGTGAGAGAAATTTAGGGCTAAATATGATCTCCCAATCTCTTTGCACTTTTGAGCAGTTAGCAGGAGTCCCTGAGACAAGGCTTACATCATTCCACCAAACAACCCAAAGAAATAGAAATTTCCCTGGTATAACAAATGCATGGAAAACCAAAGACCTGAATTTCCTGAATCAATATGGTCATCAATTGGGTTGCTTTCATTAGTTAGATATCTTTGAAAACACAAGAAAAGGGGGGATGAGCATTCTGCCAAAAGGACAGATATTTTTTATGATAAAAAGGCAGGACGGGTACCTGAGTAAACCCAAACAATGCATGTTGCCTGCCTTCCAAATATAGTTTATCACCTGAACACACACACACACACACACACACACACACACCACACACACACACTTGTAAACACAAAACACATTTCTTTGATGCATATTCCCTCTTAAGATAACACTTCCCTTAGGTCTTAAAGGTGTTCATAGTTCTATAATAAATACAGGCACATACACATACACTAAAGCAAATGGAAACTCCTGTCAGAACTGAATACCACTCCCCCCAGCTCTCCAGACACACTTTTTCTCTCCCTTCATCCACATACAGATTTCTGAACAAGGTCTCCTAAATTTGCTGCCTCAACTTCTCTTTCTTTTACTTCTTTAGCGCAGAGCCAAGCAGTCTAGGGCTGAACCAAATCTTCCTAAGGCTATACATGGCCTTCATGTTGCAACATCAAATAAACATCTTAGTTTTCATCTAGCTTGCTGTCTTAGGTAAACTGACTTCACAGGCCACTCCTCTCCTTTCTCAAAGCAGTTTTTTCCCTTAACCAGTGGTCAGCAAACTCATTAGTCAACAGAGCCAAGTATCAATAGTACAAGGATGGAAATTTCTTTTGAGAACCATTTTTTAAAAACTTACACTTCTTCTAATGCCACTTCTTCAAAATAGACTTGCCCAGGCTGTGATATTTTGTGGAAGAGCCACACTCAAGGAGCCAAAGAGCCGAATGTGGCTCACGAGCCGCAGTTTGCCAACCATGGCCTTAACCAAAGTGATTCCACACTTCCTTGATTTCTCCTAGTGTTTTTGGGTGTTTTTTTTTTTTTTTTCCCCCCAGTGCTTTTTTGCAGGTTCATCTTCCTCATTTCAGCTCTTCAATATTAGATAACCATGAATTTTGCTGCTTGGCCCACTTTTCTCCTTAAGCAATCTCATCTGTGGTTATGTGGGAACATATAGAAAAATGGCTAAAAATCTATTCTCTGGCTGAGGCATTACTTCTGAGTTACAGATCTTACTTCAACAGCTGTGCTAAAACTTTATTTTGGAGGTCTCAGAAACAACTTAATTAAACATGCCCTCATTTAAATAGGTTATTTTGCCCTTCTTCCTTCATCAGGCATGGACACTTGCATTTACACAGTCCTTTTCTGATGGCACCCATCCCAGTGGGTATCATCACCACCCACCGACTGCTGTCTCCTCTCCCTCACTGCTCACATTCTGCGTATTTCTATTTCTTGTAGATTAAATAACTCAAATATTTATTGAATTCATCAATTCCATTTCATCTTAGTTATTGCTATAAAAGCCTATTCTACCTCACTTCGCAGCTGAAATTCCACATTAGTCAGTCAATCAGTTATCTGTCATCTCTGTCCTCCAATCTTTTCTTTCAATGCAACTGAATGTTCTACAATTGCTGAATATGCATAATAATCAAACTCCCAAGTAATAAATGTAGTGTCCATTTTAGAGAAAGTATTTGTCTTAGTTTGGGCAGTCATAACAAATTACCACAGACTGGGTGGTTTAAAAAATGAGAATTTATTTCTCACATTTTTTGGAGGTTGGGCAGTACAAGATCAATGTCTACTATGGACTCTTTGCCTGCTTGAAAACAGCCATCTTCTCATTGTATCCTCACATCAGGAAGAGAGAGGAGATTCTTACAGCTTTTCTTGTAGGGACACTGTTCTCATTAGTGAGCACTCTCTCATGCCCTAATTTCCACAGGCCCCTCCTCCTAATCCTAGGAGTTAGAATTTCAACACATGCATTTTGGGAACACATAAACATTTATTTTGCTGGTCATGACTATTTTGAAGGACAAAACATAACTCATAAGCTCCCATCCTCTCTTCTTTTTTCTTCCATCATTAATTCACAGACTAGCAAAAATAATCTCTATTTTGTTTAATGGTAATTTGTCATTGTTGATTCATGTAGTAAAATTCTTATGAATTTCAAAGTACATATACAAATTATTTTTATGATGTAACTTTTAGCTTTTAGAAGTGCCCAGGAATGCTATACTTTGTTCAAACAGTTTACATACAACCAATTCTCATTTTTATAATACAAAATATTCCTACAAATTAATCCAAGTTCTATTTCTAGATTATGAATATTGGCATTTTAAACTATAACCCACTTAGCCTGACCTCTGTTTTCTTTGTGGTGCTTCATAAATTAATAACCTTACCATTTTGTCCCAAGTTTTACATATTCCAAAAATGCTCTCCAATATCAGATCACTAGTGTATTTGCCTAAACATTTTAATGCAAAGAAAACCCTCCTGACTCAAACAAATTACCTGTTTTACTTGAATAAATAAGGAGGTTTGTTCTTAGCATGTCAAGTTTTAATCTTAATTTTTAGAAAAATCTAATTTGTGTATAAATTGAAAAAGATTTGTGAATTAGAGTTGCATGGATGAATGTTTGCCCAGTAGCTACATTTCTTTGTAGAGTAACCTTAAGTAAGTGACTTAGTCTCTTTGAGATTCAACTTTTCAGCAAATTATTCAGCATGAAGGTAATAACATCCACATATAAGTTAGTATGTGAAGTGTCTTACATCTCATTCATACTCAACAGAATTTGCTTTATTGAAATTAATTAGGACTAGATTTTTTTTAAGTCATTCCTTATTTCAGATTGCTAAGTGGATATAAACTTAGAATATTTTGTGCTACATTTTAAGACAGAACTAATCCAGACCTATTGAGTCTTAAAAGTTTATTGGAACACTATCTTCCTTAAAAAGTACAATTCCTGAAATACTGACAATTTATTTTATTAATAGTGATGCATTTTATAAGATCCTGTTAAAAATTAAGACATTTATTTATAATTGTTTAAATGACTTAATGATGCTTTTAAAAATAAATACCTGAAAATATTGAAAAATCATATGAATAGTAACCATAAAAATATTTTCCATACTCTTTCACATACAAAAAATGTAAATGAATTGATATAGGTAAATTATATGTTCAATTTAATGCTGAAAATACTGTTCTGCTAAAAGTGAAACATTATGTAAAGATTTTACATCTTGCTGCTTTAAAAATATACCTCAACATGTCATATTTTTTATTATACTAACCAACACTTGTAATCTCTGGATTTATCAAGGTATATTCGTGTTTATAAGCAATGTATGAGGGAAAATCCTGACTTTAAAAATAATACACAATTAATTGTTAAATTAAAATATTAAATTCAGGGGTGGATTATTTAAGAGAGGATAAAGCATTATATTTTATAGTAATAAAAGAGAGACAACATTGGAATTGGGATGAGATGCATAACTTTTAAATGCAACCTTAATTTTAATTGACTACCCTTCACGAAGTATGATATTATTAGAGGTGATGAGTTAGAGAAATAATGTAAATTCTGAAAAAACATTTTTTACTTTAGGTACAAGTGAATGCTCATCAATAGTTATGCATTGTTTATGATTGAATATAATTGTATATCATTCTTTATATAGGTAGAATAGGCTGCAACTAGAGCATAGATATATTTACATTCTCCCTGGATTATGTGAAAGTAAAAATATTCATAATTCATTGAAATATTGTTTTCAGGCTAGCTTCTGAAATGACATGGGCCTAGCAGCCATGACTAGAGATTTCCTTTCATTTCTCTGAGGAGAATAAGCTCATGTATTCCTGTGTATGTCTTAAGAATTTTAACCTTCAGTACAGATATTTTAATACTCTCAAGGATATGAAAAAGTTTATAAAGTGGACAGAAAAATAGAGATACAGGAAGGAGGAACTTAGTCATATTTACCTCACTTAAGTTCCATTAAAAAAATGGAGTTCCAGGTGTCAAATGGTTTCAAGAGATTAGCAAGAACTTAATGGGGCAAAATATGATGCTCAGGTGACTAGTATAAGAAAGACTAAGGATAGAAAATAGAACAGTGGCCACCTTTAGCAGAACACATTAAGTATCTGCCACTACTTTTCTAAGAGAAAATGTTTATTGGTATAAAACTAATGATTTAAAAACAAAAACAAACCAACAACAACAACAACAAAAAAAAACTTGAAATAAATGGACTTGAGTCATAGTGGACCATGATTTATCAGAAGATGAAATCTTTATTACATACCTGAGAGAAGCCTGGAAGTGGTTGAGAAAAATATTTTGTAGAGATCACCCACCGGGTCCAGAAGGCTTGGGGGAACATCAGGGCTGAAACATAGAGAACCCAAATCACTAGGTGTGAGAGAAGGGAGACTTTATTCAGACGCTCCCACTTCATCAGCTTGCTTGCTTGCTAGAGATGTGGTTTGGGGATGACATGGAGATTGTACTGCAAGCAGGAAAAACATGATTCCAGTACGAGAATTTCCTCTAGTTACAACTCCAAATGAATCAGTGCTTAGAAAAAAAAAGAAAGGATTAAAATGCAGATATTTCTTGTATGCATAAGATAATTGTGTTTCAAAAAAGAACTGTTTACTTAAGGTTAAAGGTAAAGAGAAAGAAAGGTTAGAGTTTAAAAAAAAGAAAGAGAACACCAGTTTTTGTGGTTTTATAGTTTTATTGATGTAACAAATAGTTACTATCATAATAATTTTTTAAAAATGAAACATGAGATCAAATTGTCTAGTGAGTAAAATTTCTTGAGGCAGAAGTTTTTAGAGCTTATTTGTTTTTCTTAGTTATATTTACCTCTCTCTGTTCTAATAAATAATTTTTAAATTGCAAAACATTTCATGTGTAATACTGATATTTCAATATAATGTATCTAAATAATTTCTCATTATGAGTGAACCATATTACATTACTTGTGTTTCAAATTCCCTAACTCCTAATTAAGTATCCCTAAGCAATAGGAATGTAAGCAGCCTGATTCTAGATGAATAATATCAAGCTCATAAAAATTATTAAACTATGGTATCTGTAGAATAATCTTGGCACCTGTTTTATATTGTACAAATCACAGAACACACAAAGGAAAATAAAGTTTAATATAATCATTATTAAAAGTTTATTAGTCACATCTCAAAATCTCATTTATTGTTTTGCTGCAAAGAAGTCCCTATTTCCAAAGCATAAATATCCTTAAGTTTTAATAATTAAAACTTTGGATGTCAATTTTCTCCTAGTTCAGGTAGTAGGTATTAAGGTGCTTATCTAAGTAATGAAAGCTTATTTATTACAATCTAATTTTCCTATTTAAAACTTGAACCACATTATTTATATCTTTCCTATCAAAATGATCCACTGAATAATTTTACACTACTGTTTTGTCATTTACATAGCAAAATACAGAGAAAGAATAAACAGAAGATAAATAAATTAAGTAAAATAACATACATTAATGGCTTAGCATTGTAAGTTTTGAAGAAAACTACTTTGGCTTTTAGAACACAGAAATTATATTTTAGTATTGTTTTTTCTCCTTATACGTGATAAGTGTTTAATGAGAATGAGAAAAACAAACCTGTGGAAACCAGCAAATAATAAAATTCACAGGATAGTTCATTTTATATTGTTTCATAATTATTCAGCATTATTGAAGTATAAATGACAAAATTTCAAGATATTTAAGTTGCAAATTGTGATGACTTAATATACATATACATTGTGAATTATGTTACATTTCTCCAAAGAATATTGGGTTTTTATTAAATTCTTGTTTTGTTCTATGAGGCAATTAACTTGGCTGTCTAGAAGTATAATGCTTGCATTTTGAGTGACGGGGCAACCCTAAGTATAATTATTTTATTGTTAGTTGTGTTACTTAGAGTCTTCCCCACAGTATGTAAATATGAGGCATCCAGTGAGAGATTTGGTCAGACTTTATCATTAGAATACTAGAGGCTCCCAGCCTGGCCTGTGGAGATCAGGCCAAAACCAGCCCAGTGCATAGATTCGTCCAGGGCAGATAGGCTGGACCCCATCATTTGGCGTGTCTGACACCTGGTGGTCAGTGTGTGTCATAGCGGCTGGTTGAATGGCCGTACACTTAGCATATCAGGCTTTTATTATATAGGATGGGATTCCCCTTATATGACTCTTTTCCTTCTGGACCCCACACATTATCCAATAGCTCTGATTTGCAGCATATTTGAATTTTAGATCACAAAGACAATGGTCTATCTCTTAGAGATGCTGCTGGTCCTACATTGATGACCAAGGCTAGCAGTCATGAACATTTATCCCAAGGCATTTTGTTTTCTAAATACACTCCAATGTGACCACTCTGTTGTAGTCAGCCCAATTGTATTTTTCTCAACCTCAGTTGTTTTAAGAGTTATTTTTATCATTGTCAGCCTTGAGTGGCACTTCAAAGATATGTGCTTGTGATATGGACAGAAATAACTCCATCTGCAAAAGTATTTACTTGGTCTTTTTCAGTTGGGAGAATGAGTGGGGGTTGGAATTAACACTAGCCTTGTAAGTTAAGGATGGACAATGTAAACTTTTTACTATCAGAGGGAAATTAAATCCCCAGATACAAAGTGCAAACAATAGCATATTTTTTATTAGCATATTATATGTAGATATATTTTTGTATGAAATAATTACATTTAAGACTAATATAGTGTCACTTAATTCTCATTAGTTTGTAAGGTATCTGAAAATTATAAACCACATTGATAATAAACAATGTGCTTTCATGCTTAACAGTTTCACAAAAACAGATCAAGAAGGCAGGATTATAGAAACTCAGTAGTTTCCATGGTTTCAGAGTCAGCTAATGAATTCAGGACCAAGGGAATAGGTATGAAATGTTACAAGTTTTTAAAAACTACAATGGCAATGAGATATTGATTAAGCATGTGTATATTATGGAAACTGACTTTCAAAATTCAAGATAATAAAATATTGGTGTTGCAATAAATCTTAAAATATAATCTTCTTTCTCTAAAATGCTGCTTCTAGGAATTGAAATAATGTATTAAATAATAAAATATGTACTTCCTAATGACTGAAAAGCTTCAAGGAATAAGTTAAATCTGATAAATATTAAAACATCCCCAAAGATGACAAGCACATGCATTCTTTCATTATTTCCTGAGGAAAAGTCAAGTATTTATAATTCAGTTAACTTAATACAAAATTTTACATTTGTTCATTCTATCCTTTTTTAGAACATTAACTTGAGAATTTTTGAGGACGAATAAAAACATGTTATTGCTTTATTGTGTTTATCTCAATTGATTCTCAGATTAACAAAACCGATAGGTTTGCAATGTAAAATAAGGGCTACTACAAGATTAAAGAGGTTGACTGTGATACCATTATAATAACCAGGTTATTAATTAACAAGAAAGGAGCAAAGGGAAGGATAGATAATATAGGCATGCTGTTTGTACAGCTTTGCCAGAAAGCAGCAGTTGAACACTCTCTATATCTGTTCCCCGCAGGCAGCAAGGAGAAGGGACTGGACAATAGAGGCATTTTCAGGAAGGTCTGGGTGATGTGTGAAAATGCTTGCTTATCAATCACATCTGGGAGCTAGCCATTGGCCATAATAGGCATGGCAACTGCATGGGCACAAAATCTGAGATACTTAACCCTTAAACAAAGGAGTTCTCTCTTGGCCCTCTTGCTATCTTGGGACTCTTCTTGCGGGGGGTGTGCTCTCATGCTCCTGCATTTGTCATATGGTTCAATTCCATGTGGACCCCACACAATGGACTAATGGACCACAACTGGTCTGAGGTTCTGTTGGACTCACCTCCACCATGAAACAGAAACTCTGGACACTTCCTCTGCTTCTAAGCTCTGCTAAAGCCTCAGCTGCACATTTCCCAGGACAGATTTAAGAGAAATGGGACTTTGGAATCTGAGGGATGTTAACTTCATGTGAACAAAGATCACTCATTATCCCTATATAAGTCTTAGAACATTCTTGTTCTCAAGTTATAAGAACAGCACTCCCACTAGCATCAAAGAAATCCAATTTTCTGATAACAGTTATATATACACAGAATTCAAATTATTAATCCTAACTTACCACAAATAGGCTAAGAAAAATCTCACAGTGGGGGTGAAGGGAGATTTAGATGCATAGGCATGGGTTAAGCATATTAGGCTTTAAGTAACTCTCAGATACTTCCTATTACCTACTTTCCATAAATATAACTTAGTTATATACCCTTAAAGAGGTATATAACTCTTTTATATAAAAAAGGTATATAACAATAAGATTCACTTTACATTTACTTAGTACTTTATAATTGGTTAATGAGTTTAAAATAGAATACCTCTTTGGATACTAATAGCTGTGTGGGGTGGGCAGGACTGGTTAGTGCAATTAAACACACCAGCAAAAAGTTGAGCAGAGAGATGAGAGCACAAATTCTCTGCCTCATAAACTCACTATTTCTCTAACATTGTATCTTCTAGGTACAGTTTAGTGAATCAAAGTACCTGTAAAAAATGAGTTAATTGCATTGTTTTTATACATCTTTATTAAATATGTAGTGTCCCCCCAAAATAGAAAAACTACTATAAAATTTAGCCAAGTTTTACTAAGTAAATATTACAACTGCCTTAGAAATATCTATTGCATGAAGGTTTATGTCAATTTTCATGGTTGTCTCTCTGTTCATGGTAAGTCCTTAAGGTTAAAGGAAAAGGAAAATATAAATCCTTATTAACATTGGAAATAATACACCATATAGTCTCTAATGAGGCTCAGTAATGAGTGTCTTCAATGAGTAAGAGGAAGAACCATTTAGTTCAAGGACAAAAGCATATGCTTATAACATCTCCCCAGTTATATGAAATGGCCTTATCTTTTCCAGCTCATGGAAAACACTACTCAATATCTGTCACTTTCCATACTTTTTGTTTTCTCCTTAACATTTGTCTTACAACATACTGTATATCTTATAATTTATTTCGTATATTTTCCCTACCTCAATATAAGGTCTCCATAGGTTAGTACATTTGTTCATTTGTTTTTGTTTTTTGTTACATTCCTTATACCTAGAACAGTACCTGACACATAGTAGGTATTTCTAAATATTAATTTATTAGTATCATACTTCATAATGATTATTTTATGGTTAAATATCTTATATATTTTAATCATTCAATTAGCTTTTAAAAGTCCCATACAATAGCATGGATATTATTTTTGTTTAATAATTTATTGATTTATTTAAATTATAGGCCTGGTGCACGAATTTGTGTACCTGTGGGGTTCCTTGGCCTGGCCAGTGGGATTGGGCCAAAAATGGCTCTCTGACATCCCCTAAGGGGTCCTGGATTACAAGAGGGCAAAGGCCAGTCTGAGGGACTGATTGGGGCTGGGGAGGGACTGCAGGAGGGCTCCAGGGAGTGTCCAGACTGTCTTGCTCAGTCCCCATTGGCCAGACCCCAGCAGTACCTAACCTACTAGTCTGAGTGTCTGCCCCATGGTGGTCAGTACACATCACAGGGACTGGCTGGTTTTTGACAGTATGCCCACTAGTGGTCAGCACACGCCATAGCAAGCAGTTGAGTGTCCTTAGTATATCATTAGCATATTACACTTTGATTGGTTGATCAGCTGACTGGTTGACAGGACACTTAGCATATTAGGCTTTTATTATATAGAATATGTGTTGAATGCCTATCATGTGCTACAATATTGTCTGTGGTGAATCATGGATTGTCTTCAGGGAGCTTACAGTTTGTGGGAAACATATTAAATCAAGTATTATTTTGTGAGCTCTCAATGTTCATGCAACATGATCACATATTTTATTTCATTAACAAAGTCTCATTATGAAAATAAAATTTATGCTGATACTTCAAGGTTGATTAATGTTAAAATGATTATTAACGTTAAAGATTGAAGTTGTGGTTCAGGCATAGGAAACAAAGAATATAAAGATCTTGAAGCAGAAATGAGTTGTATAAGATCAGGAATCAAATAAGTGTTGTGTGACTCTAGCCTTGTGACATGGGAACACATACGGAGAAATCTGATGTAACTTGGAAAACTATCATGGCAGATGTTGTACATCATCATGATGTTGTACATCATCATCTTTATACAATTACAGTGGAATTACAATGAAATATATATTATATCCATATTAAGTATAAGGGAAAACAAAGAATTTTAAGGAAGAGATGTGACTATAATTATTTACATTGTATAAGACTGTATTTGGTAGTGAAGTGGAAATGAAAAATGAACGAGTACAAGAAAAAATAGATACAAAGAAATATTTTAGAAGGTTATTTTAGTAGCCCAAGTGAACAGATGACTTAGCTATGTTGCTAGTAGTGAGGATAGGATTCAGCAAATTCATTCATTCACTCAAAAAGTTAGTTGTTAAATATTTGCTATTTTCATGCAATCTAGACAGAAATCAAAAGAAAACAAGATCCTTATTATAGATCAACTTTTAACATTTTTAAACTATATATATTCAGTGATAAAAATCATGTTTCTAAAACAATTTTGACAATTTGTTTTTCAATCAAATATTTGACCTTTTCAAAGCACACTATAATTGATAGCTTTGTGAAACATTCCATGTTCTGACTGAGACAATGAAGAAAAACGATAGACGTCGAGACACAGCTTTGTCCAATGAGAAAAATTTGATTGTGGTTTTGATAAACTTATGAAAACCACAACAATTTGTTTCAGAGAAGTGAGTTTATAAGAAAGTATAAAATAACTCTGAATGTGAACATGCTAATGAAATATTATTGTAATTAATCTATGCAAAGTTATATCTTTAAGAAATGCAAGGAACTTGATTTAAATACACAAATATTTTCATGAGTTTTTGACATTCTTCAATTTGTCCTAATATACATTTGAACACCTTTGATAACATTTATACATTATATTAAGATAGTACATATTAGACTATAAATGTGATTAGCACAGTGACCATGCAACCTCCAATATTTACCTGCTCACACAAAATTCTCAGCCAATACGTGTTATATTGAAAACTGTGATCGAATATGTTTACTAATTCTGAAGAAATTTTAATAGATATTCGATCAGCACTTATTCACTGTTCTAGATTTTTCATCTTGTCAGCTTGCAAAGGAAACTGCTACTGGGTTTAATTACTTCGTCCCCATCATGCAGAATATTTTCTTCAGGCATATCAACCATAAAATATTTAAAAATTTATCTGAGAAAATGTCTTGAACTAGTAGAGTTTTGATATGTCACAATAGCTACCCTGCCCTTCTTTAGCTGGTGGTTATGTTGAATTCTGTAAAAAACACCCTAAATCCTTGCAATTCTTTTGCCCAAAGGAGGAAACTGGGGGGCAGTGGTGAACATATATGCACATTCATTGTTCAGTGCTAATGTCAACGAAGACAGTTCCACATTGAAAAGGATATTTGAGCCGAGTTTGATCTTAATTCTTTTTATAGATTCTCATTGATCTGGTTCTGAAGCAATTACTTAACAAGGACATAGAAAATCATAAAGGAGAAAGAAGCTCAGCTAATGACAGTATAAAGACACTTTTGATAAGTGGTCAGAAATATGATCAAGGGCGATTTCGGTTGCTTTAATCACTCTGTATGGGTTTCTGAATTGCATTAATGATGGTCACATTCCTGTGTTATTAATCCTCATTTTATACAGGCTAAAGCATGCCAAGTTTGTAATGATATTTAAGCACAAATCCTAAAAGAATAATGGTTATTTTTTATACTTCTATTTTATACTATCTGTAATTGTCAACCTGCTTTTACAATTTCTAAATTTTATATTTGTAATGCTTTTAGGAACTACCTCAGCATTTAAAATCTAAAAAAGGAAACTCCTATAAATTAATACCACTTTTCTTATAAGTTGAAAATCACAATAGAATAGATTAAACCTGATAGTATTTTAAATATCTGTCACTATTATTTTGAGCATACTTAATCATGCAACTTTTCTATATGATTGCATATTTAATTAAAAAGGATAACAATTCCTAACTGCTGCTAAGAATATTCGCAAAATAATAGTGGTTGAGCACAATGAAAGTCTACTTCCTGCTCACATCATAGTTTGTCTACAGTGCTGCTCTCCTGTGAGAAGGATCCAAAAATCCAGGCTATCTGCATCTTGTGGTTCAATCATTCCCTCTGTTTGGCTCATAGCCCAATGTATACAATTGGCAAATGAGCAGTGACTGTGTATGATATCAAACAAAAAATGTACTGTGGCCCAGTCAATGAGGTAAATCCTTTTTATCCACAGTTATCTGGCCAACTCACACAGCAAGTAAGGAATCCCCAGAGGACCATAATTATGGTAAGTATTGCCTCGCATATGCCCAGGATGAAGAAACAGATTAGTAAGAAATCACTCTATGTTTGTTATAATATCTATTTAGGCAGCCTACTCACTTTTTCTTGAACCAGAAAATATGAATTCAAGTTTATTTACCCAACCAATATTATGAATATGCCAAGCAAACATATTTCTAAGCTATATGCTAGAGGTCAGTGAGGTCTCTTACTCTCATAGAGCTTAGAGTTCAATTGTGGGGAAAAAGCAAAGATTGGACAAATAAAAATTATATGACAACAGTTAGATTAGTGCTCTGAAGGTAATAAGTGGGATAATATTGTCAAGATTCTATGGATTCTATGGGGCATGGTATAGATGGTGGAATCTTCAAGATAATGTTTTCAACAGAGACCTGAGTACAAATCCATACTATGAAATGAGACCAGGAAAAAAAATCATACAAGGCAAAAGGAAGAGCAAGCACAAGGATCTCCAAACCAGGAAGAGCTTGATGTGGGTAAAGTGTGGGCTAGTGTTGCAAAAATACAGCCCACAGGATAAGCAGGGCAGGAAACCTGGATGAGTGGTCAAGTAGGAAAAACATTGTTCAGCGTGTTGCAGGCCATAGAGAGGTTTTGTTTCATTGTAAGTATGGCAGATCTGGAAATCATGAAGTCCGGGCTGTTGACCATGTCTCAGTTGAATGATGTTAGTTAATCTTTGAGTTGGATATCAAGGAAAAACAATTTATCTTTCCACCTTGCAAATATTTTTATAAAACCTCTTTAACCTTGGCAATGTTTTTGAAAGTATATTTCTTTATCATAATCTGCATAATATTAATTTTTTAAATATTTTAGAAATCAAAGGATCCCATTTAATTTATTTTTGGAATATATAATACCATATGGTTTCTGGAGATAGAAGGGCTATAGTGAGCTTTCTGACTATGTAAATTCATAGACTCTTATGTATAAGGAGCTATTTCCCAACCCCTTAGTAGAGGAATAACATCCTATCAGTTTCTTCCCAAAATTTCAGTTACACCCATATATATTATAATAAACATGTATATACGTTTTTAGTATTATATCCTTTTTAATGCTAGAATTTTAAATTTTCACACTACATGTAGATTTCTTTCTAATTTTATTGATATACTTTACATTGTGCAAGATTAAGGTGTACAATGTGTTAATTTAATACACTTATATATTGCAAAATGATACTAACATAGTGTTATGTTACCTAACACCTACATGATATCATGTAATTAAAATTTCTTCTTTGTGGTGAGGACATTTACTAGTAAGACCTACTTTCTTGGTAATGTTCAGATATATAATACAATGTTATTAACTACTAGAGGATCGGTGCACAAAATTCATGCATGGGTGTAGTCCCTAGGCCTGGCTGACTATTGAAGCATGAGTGTGTGGTGTGGAAGGGCAGGTCCCAGCTGACCTCTGGGCCCTGGAAAGCACCCGGGTTCCTGGGCTCCCACCAGCCTCCCTCTGCCTGAGTCACTGTGCCTGAGTCCCCACGCAGAGATGTGATGAGCAAGGCCAGAAGCCATGGGCCAGGGTGCAGCTTGGGCCTCTGGGTACCCAGCAGTGTCACAAGGAAGCCGGGCAGGCAGTGGGCTTTCTCCCAGCTGCCTCGCAGACCAGCTCCTGCAAAAACACCCAGGGTGCCTGACTGGCCCCTGCAGTCCCAGCAGCAGCAGCACATGGCACTTGAGCGTGGGGGCTTCCTCAGAGCACAAGCCCTGGCATCCAGAGAGAGGGTAGCAGAGGGAGTGATAGTGAGCTTGGTGGACACCCCACAATCTCACTACACCTCCGTCCCTGTCACTCCTGCCCCCAGGTAGCCAGTGAGAAGTAGCAGCCGCTCCCTGGGCACTGCAGGAGGTTGGTTGCTGCCACCTACCTCCAATTCTCTCCCAGCCTGGGCCTGGCCCTGATTGAGTGATCAGGGCTTGCTGACCACTGGTTACCATCTATGGTATGATTGATCAGGGCTGGGCACCCCTGCCTGGCTCCCTCAGTGCCTGGTTGCCATCCAGGGGGCCATCAGTGGGGTGATTGGGCCCTGCTTGCACCTGCCTTGGGCTGATGCCACCTTCTCACCTGCTCCATCATCCCACCACAGTCCTGCTCTCATCGGGGCCTATCGGGGCTGGCAGCACCTCCACTGCTGCCACTGCCAGTGCCACATCACCAACACTGCCAGGTTCCCTAACAGCCCTGGTGGTCAATGCATGTCATAGTGAGCAGTCGAACTCCTGGTCTAGGGGACGATTTGTATATTAGGCTTTTATATATAGGATGATCACCATGTTGCATATTAGACTCCTAGAACTGGTTCATCTTTTAACTAGAAGTTTGTACTGTTTGATCAACATCTCCCATTTTCTTACAACTTTCCAACCCTAGATAATCACCTTTCTACTCTCTGTTTCTATGAATTTGCTTTTTCAAATATCATATATAAATGTTATTATACAGTATTTGTCTTTCTTCATCTGATTTACTTCACTTAACATAATGCCTTCAAGATATTATGTTGTTGCAAATGAAAGGGTATCCTTCATTCTCATGGCTGACTAGTATTCCATTGTGTATATATACCAGATCATCTTTACCCAATCAACTATTGACATTTAGGTTGTTCCCATATCTGGGCTATTGGGAATAATGCTGCCATGAACATGCCAATACAGATATCAACTCAATATCCTGTATTCATTTCCTTTAGGATATATACTCAGAAATGGAACTGTTGGTTCACGTGGTTGTTCTATTTTTAAATTTTTAGAAACCTTTAAACTTTTCCATATACTGAACCAATTTACATCCAACTAATTCCAACTAATAGTACATAATGGTTCCCTTTTTCCACATCATCACCAACACTTATTTCTTGTCTTTTTTATGACACTCATTCTATCACATTTGAAGTGCTATATCACTGTGATTTTGATTTGCATTTTTCTGATGTTTAGTGATGTTGAGCATCTTTTCCTATCTTGTTGGCCATTTGTATGTCTTTGAAAAATGTCTGTTCAGTTCCTCAGTCCATTTTTTAAATCAGATTATTTTTGCTATTTCATTGTATAAGTTCTTACATATACTGGATGTGAATATAGTATCAGATATATTTTTGCAGCACTATAATAGTAAAGAAGAAGAAATTAAAGCATATATACAGCATGTGATTCAAGTTTGAGTAATTTTATGTATTTTATTATATACGTAAATTAAATTTAGACTTCTATTTTTCTATTTACTAGCACTTAAAATTGGGTGGGGAAGCTATCTGTTAAGATACAAAATAACATATTCCTTTGAATAGTTCTTAAACTTTAAATTTTAATGAGCGTTCTATATTTTGTTATTTACCCTTGATTCAAATTTTAACTTACTTCATGACTCTAATGAGATGCATAGAAAAGGCACCATCTATTCATATTAGAAATTCCCCAAATCCCTTTATACTGATTGCCAAAATAAGTAGCACCAGCCTTCTAGAGGCATAATGTTATTTTTGTTGATGAAAATTCCATCAGGAAATTAGCAAACAATGCATTCTAAGTTTCGTTTTGAAAATCATAGAAAGTAAAATAATGAGCTTGCTAGTGAGATGTTTTTATACTATGCTAATTTTTTCAGGAATATTATTATTGGTTGTAAATAGTAATAATTTTCAAACTAAATGCAGAAATAGTTAACAAATTATTTGTAGAGAAAAATCATATTATATTTTTTCCCTAAGCTTCATATTTATTTAATATGTAACAATCAGAGTGCATGAAGGTGGTTTATTAATACAGGAGAGTGTTACTCATTTTTCAATAATTAATATTATAATTATTTTACTATTAACCATCTCTTAAATGTTTGTATACACTTTGTTAAATATTTGTGCATTTATCCATTTTTGAAGATTTTATTTTTCATTTTTGCCAGGTTAGTCTATCAAATTTATTCAAAACATAATTCATGGTCATTGAAATTTCATTTAAAATACTTTTTCATTGGTGATCACATGAAATAATTTTCAATTTCCAGAATTTTTCCTATTAAAATCACAAGATATTTACTTACCAATTGATTTATATGAATAAAAAAATTGGAAACTGTTAAGGAAAAAAACAGATAACTGAATTTATTGCTAAAGTAACCCTAGTTTTAATTTTTGGTGAATTTTGATTAAGTGAAGGGCATAATCTTTCCTTCAATATTTTATAAAGTGTTTTAATCTATCTTGACACATTGTTTTTGTCATTTTTCTTCCCAATGTGATTTTTTGCTAGTGGTAAAAAGAAATGTAATCATTTGGGTTTAAATGATTCGATTTGAATTGTATGCATAAAATGATTTAAATGCAAGTATCCTTTCATTGAAAGAACATTGAAATAATAATTAGAGAAATATGACTTGGGGGATAATTATTGCCACATAAATGAAAATGAGTGAAGAAACCTGTCAGTTCAACTCATAATTTTAATACCGGGCATTTGCATTCATTGGACTTGAGTTGGTAAATAATCAGAAGATAAATTGAAAGTATTTATGTTTCAGAAAATAATACCAGTAAAGTGACAACACACAATATGCACATAAAATGAATAGCTGAATTCCAGAAAATATTTTGTGTTCAGACATTAAAAAATATAAAAATGTCTCTTCATAAGTTCCTGCTTGTTTCAATAGAGCTGTGAACTGGTTTCCACCAAATAAGTAAGTTGAAATGAAATATTTGGATAAATGAATTAGCAAAAATATAGTAGAACACCATAGGGAAAAATAAAAACACTGAAAAGTCACTTAAGTGACATTTGGTTTTATAAATTAAAACACTTTATAAAATATCGAAAGAGCCAAAACTGGTTTGGCTCAGTGGATAGAGCATCAGCCTGCAGACTAAAGGGTCCCAGGTTTGATTCAGGTCAAAGGCATGTGCATTGGTTGCGGGCACATCCTAGTAGGGGGTGTGCAGGAGGCAGCGGATCGATGTTTCTCTCTCATCAATGTTTCTAGCTCTCTATCCCTCTCCCTTCCTCTCTGTAAAAAATCAATAAAATATATTTTTTAAAAATATCAAAATATTATGCCTTTCATTTACTCAAAACTGGCCCAATAAATGAACCACACCTACCAATATTCACATTCTCTTGTAACCATCCCTTTGAATCAGGAATAACCGTATGCTATGGGTTGAATGATATCCCCCTAAAATTCATAAGTTGGTATCCTAATCACCAGTCAGTATCTCTGAATGCATCATTTGAAGATAAGATTTTTACAGAGATAATTAATATAAAATGTGCTCATTCAGTTGGGTTCTAATAAGATGTGACAGGTGTCCTTTTAAAATGGGGAAATGTGGGTGCAAACACACATGTGAAGATGAAAGCAGAGATCTTCAAGCCAATGGGTGCTAAAGGTTGTCAACAACTACCAGGAGCACAGAACACATTCTTCCCCTCAGCCCTCAGAAGGAACCAACCCAGCCGAGTTCATCCAACCCCAAGAGCCATGAAATCTCATAATAAATTGTTTTAAGTCACTATGTTTTTGAGAGGTTTATGTGGCAATTGGTAAATGGGATGCCAGAGTTCTTTAGTTAATTTTATGTAATTAAAGTCCTTCCAAGACTCGAGTCAGGGACATCACTGGGAATGTGTTACAATTACAAACTCTCAGGCCTGACTCAGAAATGCCAAGGTAGTCATGTTTGAACAGGCTGCAGGTGTTCTCAGGCAAACTCCAGTAGGGCGAATTCAGACAAGTTGGATATATTTCCTGCCATGAAAATGTTAGTTCCTCAGCCACAGGTAACTCTTTAAGAGGCTGGGGAATATAGAATCTAGTTGGGTAGCCTCTGCTAGAAAAAGTAGAGATAGGGTATAGGGATATACTACCGTGTTTCCCCGAAAATAAGACATCCTCTGAAAATAAGACCTAGCGCATGGAAAGATAAGACATCCCCTGAAAATAAAACCTAGCGCAACTTTGGGAGAAAAAATTAATATAAGACACTGTCTTATTTTGGGGGAAACAGGGTAGTTACCCCAACCATACACCACTCATCTACAACAGAGCAGATCCTCAATAAATATTTATTGAGTAAGTCCTGTTTCTAAGAAATGTACTCAAATTTCAAACACTGTGGGGGGGAAAACCCTACATTTTATTTATATTAATAAAAGCATTATTGAAGAAACTTTTAAAATACAAATCCACTTCCCTCTAATTATAGTATGTTTTTTTTTAATTATTCTTCTTCTCTTTAGTGTAGTTAATTTGACCTCTGTGGTTGGTATGGACACATATAAGATGACAACATCTTCCTCATAATCAAACATCCAGAATTAAAGGATGGTGAGGAGGAAAGGTCATGTTGAAAGCACTCTGACACAGAGTAACCCTTACTTGATATTTTAGGAAAAGCACAATTCCTTCATATGGACCACTATAAGTATTTGATAGTTTAAAAAGAATTGACCATATGATGTTTGCTGCACTTAAAAATTAACAGCCTTAGTGTAGATATAAGATACATTTATTTAGCCACCCTTATCCAGCCAACCACAGTTTATGAATTCTACTAGTGAGAACAAGGTATGGGAGGTAAGGAGTGAACTGTGATGAGAGAAACAAGTTTTACTTCTTGAGATTCTGAGGAAGTAAAGAAACACAGGAAGAAGAATCTGATTTAGACACACATTCTACCAATTATTTTCTTGTTTTCTACTATTATATATTCAATATTTATTTATTTGTAATAAATTGCATTGACACTTGTCTTACAATAACTACAGGTAACTTCAAAATATGCACACACTACAGCAAAGTGTAATGTAATAAGAAATAAGTAAAAGAAAACAAACTATGTTTAATCAAACAAGACAATACCTGGAACTTTTGATGTATAAGTTACATAATAGAAGGTGAACTGTACTTAATAAACATAGATCATAATGTGCAAAGAGAATGAACTACCAACCTGAGAAGGAAAAACTGGTTGCAAGAATAGAAATCCCATAATTTTCCTAGAAAATAGTAACTAGTCCTGACATTTAGATAAAAAGTGATATATTATTTTGTAAAATATATTTTAATGATTTTTTACAGAGAGGAAGGGAGAGGGATAGAGAGCTAGAAACATCAATGAGAGAGAAACATTGATCAGCTGCCTCCTGCTCACTGTGCCAACAACCAAAGTATATGCGCTTGACTGGAATCGAACCTGGGACCCCCCCAGACCACAGGCCGATGCTCCATCCAACAAGTCAAAAACAGTCAGGGGGATATACTATTTTTATTATAAGACTAGAGGCCCAGTGCACAAAATTTGTGCACAGAAGGGAGATTCCCTCAACTCAGCCTGCACCCTCTCCAATTAGGGACCCTTTGCAGGATGTCTGACTGCCATTTGAGGCCTGATCCCAGGATTAGGCAACCAGCAGTCAGGCATCCCTCTCACAATCTGGGACCATTAGCTTACCTGCCTGTCTGCCTGATTTCCCCTAACGGCTTTTGCCTGCCAACCTGACCACCCCTAACTGCCCTCTCCTACAGGACTGATGTCACCCTCAACAGCCCTCCTCTGATGGCCAATTTGTTTCTGATTGGTGGCTTTCTATGCCAGGGTCAAAAGCTTCACCTCCTAGGCAGCCATTTGGTTCTGATTGGTCTGTCCCTATATCAGTAAGCCTCAAAAGTTCTGCCTCCTAGGCAACCATTGGCTCCCCCACAGCACCCAGATTTGGTTCTGACTGGTTGGTTCCTATGCCAGTCATCATCAAAACTCCACTTCCTAGGCAGCCATTGGCTCCCCACAGCACCCACCTTTGGTTCTCATTGGTCAGTTCCTATGCTAGTCAGAGTCAGAAGCTCCACCTCCTAGACAGCCTAAGGTAGGTTCCCCATAGCACCCACCTTTGGTTCTTATTGTTTGGTTCCTATGCTAGTCAGTATTTCCAGGCCTATCTCTGGGTCCGATCATAGAGGCAGGCTTCACAGTAGCCCCCTCAGAGGCCAAGAGAGAAAAACAAAACAAAACCCTGGCTGCTGGCGAAGATCAGAAAGAAGAGGGAGAGAAAAAGGGAAGTACACTGATCAACAGCTTCCACTGAGGCTGCAGGTGAGACCCTGACTCACTTTCTGGATTTCAGCCACCTGACCAGTCAGTGTTGGGTTGCCAGGCTGTAGCTGGGCAACCCAGCACTGACTTCCGGATGGTCTGCATTTGGTAGGCTCAGCTCCCTTCCCAAGTCCCAGGCTTTAGGCTTGGGAAGCACCCACCCTTCCCATCTCAGGCTTGGCCCCTCCAATGGCCAGCTGGAAGTGACCTGGGTGCCAGGTGGCTCCTGGGACCCAGGTATGTATGCAAATTAACCTCCATCTTTGCTGGGTCAATTTGCATACTCATTCTGATTGGCTGTGGTATGGTCAATTTACATGTTTCTCTATTATTAGGTAAGATTCTATATCGCACAATTTTATTCCTTGCCCAATACTGGCTGTGAAATTTGCCTGAATGAGTAAGTGAACACTAACTCCTTAGAATGATAACTATTTCATTAATTTATAATTAAATATGTTATATTTTCAATAGTCAGGTAAACAATTTCCAACATTTAGAAAGCATATCTTGTAGTGATTATTTAACTGAAATAAATTAAAATTACTCATTTCTCTCAAATTATAACAATTGCAAAAAGTCACCCATTGGTTTAAATTCATGTTGTAAAATAGGTGTGTTTCACGTTTGAAATTCTATGATAATCTATGGTAAATGACATTGGAGGGAGAATAGAGTACAATGTTTATTTTTAATCCAATTTACCCTTAGTCATTGGCCTCGATAAACTAGAAAGGTTTCTAATTTCCCAGAGTCATTATCAGAGTCATAAGAAATATAAATATATTAAGGTATAGTCATCAATCCTTAATCACTTTCTGGATATGGTACTTTAGGGATAAAATCTCAGTTACTAACTTGAGTTCATTATTATGTTGCTATACTTTGGTTGAAATAATCAGATACCCACATAATGCATATCATGTCCTAATGTACCTTTGTTCATCTGCTTGATTTTATTTTTCCTCTATTAATATATTTCCCAGTTGTTTGTTGAATTGTTTTTTGCTCATTTCCTAAAAGTGATATTGTTTAAATTATACCATTCCCTTGATAACATAGGGAGTGGTATAATTTATAACTTATTTGATTAAATCAATCACTCAGTCAACTTGCTTGTGTATATGAAGTTTGGTTGCTAATTTCCAAACCATTTAATAGTTGTGAGTTACAACTATATCTATGAGTAACTGACCAAGATGCATTAACTACTTGTTTTTCAGAGTGTAAGTTCTTTAGCTTTGTCTACAATGAAGAAAATCATTTTGTCTATGCAACATTGTTGTCTTTTCTCATTATTTCTTTTAATTTTTATAAACTTAGTATTCAGGCTAGTATACTGTATTATACTACTTACTTAAGCTAATAATCTTTTATGTTAGATGTAAGTTTCTTGAGACCTCTCTATTAATTTATCTGTTCACACAAGAATGTTTATTTGACTGTACTTTATATGTAGGGACTATGTCAGGTGCTTAGATAATTATCAACAAGCAGTAAGTTGAAAATGAAAGTGCCTTCAAGGTACTTTCAAATAGAGAATACATTTTAAAAATCCAGAAAATCATCTAACTTTATATAATTGAATTCTTGAAGAGTCTAATACTGGGCATAATTTTACAATTCTTACTCACTGTTCTTTACCTTTTAAGAAATTCACTTTCAACTGCACAGATAAATAAAAGGTATTCATAGTCTATCCATAACCCCTAACAAAGTAAGGATGGAGACTTCTATAGCTGAAGTGACATCAAATTTATTGTCTAAATCAGCCAAAACTGGTTTGACTCAGTGGATAGAGCATTGGCCTGTGGACTGGAAGGTCACAGGTTTCATTCTGGTCCAGGGCACATACCTTGGTTGCAGGCACATCCCTGGTAGGAGGTGTGCAGGAGGCAGCTGATCAATGTTTCTATCTCTCTCCCTTCCTCTCTGTAAGTAATCAATAAAAAAAATTTTTTTTTCACAAAATGTATTGCCTAAGTCAGTACAATTTTGAGTGGGGAAAAAAGTAATAATTTTGTGAAACAATGGACTTGATTAAGGCTTGTCAAGGAAAACCTATACTTGTAGTCCCTTTAAATAGAGGTTTTCAGAGCTGAAAATAGGGATTTCCAATCAGTTTTGTCTTATTCTAACCAACACACAAGCCATTCTGCCAACCAAACAGAAACAATAAAAACGAACAACAATGAAGACAAAATAACCTAACTATTCAATGTGCAGTAAGCCCAGTGATGGAGAAAGTCCATTTTAGAGCACAAAGGAGGAATACAGTCACATCTTTCCTGTGCTCAGTTCCTATTCTTGCTATGTCAATAAAAGGGAAAGCTTGGAGTCCCATGACTCACTGACCTCTTTTAATCACCATTCAGTTATTCGGCAGAAAATGATGATCTTCCTTGTGTTGTGCATAGATTACTTAGAAATCTCTGAACACTAGAAGTTTTATAAAATGTTGAAATGTCTTGAAATTTAATAAAATTTTGTTTTCTTTCATAAGAAAGAATGAAATAGCTTCCAGTGGTCAGATTCAAGTTCTATTTTTCTTTTTGAACCCGCTTTGTACTTTCCCCAGGGCTCTTGCCACTTGATAAAATAATATTATTCCTTTTTTTCTAATAGAATTTAAATTATTTATTGATATTAATCAAATGACGATTACTTTTAACTAACATATAAATATTAATTCTTAAAATGGGTTTGCTTACTAACAGTTTTGTTTCTCGGTAAGCTAGATGACAGTTTGATTTTTATTTGTTACTACTCTGTCCCTGATGACTAGAAGAATGCCTGGAATAAATGGTGCTCCATAAATAGTTGTAGGATTAATAAAGTATTTGTCTCTGAAATGAAATCATATTGAAAAGTTCACCAAATCAGCTAGCTTGGGAAAATATTATAAAACAATGATGTTGATTAGAACATAGAGGGAAAGTAGGTATAAAAGTTACTTTTAATAATCAAATGTATTATAGCTAGAAAATATCATAGCTTTAAAATTGGCCTGTAATATACTTAAAAAAATAAAATAGGATACATCTGTGATTGAAAAATTTTAAAAACCATTTTAATCAAGTGCACTATTGCTGTTTGTGAAAATCTAAAAACAGTATACATCTGACTCTGGTTTCTGACTGAGATAGAAAATTAATGCGATGCAAATCTGAATTTACATAAATGACAAATAGCATTATTAGGATTATATATGTGTACATATAGAATTCTGAGAGGTATGCTTTGCCATCACTAATTTTAGGCACACTACATAACTTTCTTGTAATCATAGATGTCATTGGTTAGATACATTGGTAAAAGAAAAGGGAGATGAATAAAGCTTATTAATGCAAAAACTGTGTATGCTGGCAGACATTTGCAACATACATGGATATCATGGGTTTATGCCTCAGCATTAGAATTATAGAATTTATGTTTGATTGTATATTATCTTCTACTTTCTCTCCGTACCATATTATTTGTACAGCATTATAATTCTCCTATAATATCATATCACTTTTCATTTTGTTTTGACAGGAGAAATAAAGCGATAATTCCTCACATAAGCCATACCAGTAAAGCGATGTATCCTTCAAATGAAATATATAACTGATATTTAGTCTTAAAGTTGGTGTTTATAACTTTATTTATCTTTCTCTCAAGGAGAGTTTTATTTTTTGATCACAAGAATAAAAATATAGAAAAACAGAGTAAAAAGCCATAGCACATATGAACTATATACTCTGTTACCAACACGAACAAAAATGGGGCTACACACTAAACCTGACAAGCTCAGAAGAGGCCCACGAGCTGGACCTTATAAACTCAGAGGCCTAAAGTAAGCACACAGCGTGGTCTAAAACAGTGGTTCTTAACCTTTCTAGTGCCTCGACCTTTTAACCTGTTAGCCGAGCGGAACGTATAAATACGTCAAACGTAAACAATATCGGGAACGGGTAGGATGTATGAATACGTTCTGGAAATATATGTTGCGCCCTGAGAGGGACGGTATATATTTTTTGTAATCTTTATAATTGTTTGTAAAATTTATAATGTTTTAATTCGATGTTTCCATTTTTTTTTTGTTGGTATTCTTTTCTATTTGTTTGTAATTTTGTATTTTCCTTTGTGCTTTATATATAAATAACGAAAATGTATATTTCATTTATTTTAATTAAGTATACATAAATATAATAATAATATAAAATTACGTCCACTGGGCGTGACGTACTGACACGTCCTAGTGAAAGAGTATGCGCCCGTTGTACGTTGCATAATTAAAAAGGGAACTCCCCGGTTAACAAGTTAATACAGTTCCTCATGTTGTGGTGACCCCCAACCATAAAAATATTTTCGTTGCTACTTCATAACTGTAATTTTGCTACTGTTAATGAATTGTAATGTAAATATCTATGTTTTCCCATGGTCTTAGGCTCTACAGCAGCGGTTGCCTAATAGGGTTGCATAAGACCATGGGAAAACACAGATATTACACTATGATTCATTAATGATTCATAATTTCAAGAGAAACATTAAAAGTGCTTTTATTCAAAGTAACGTCCATCACTAGCTACACATTTCCCCCATCTTTCAGGTAATTTGTGGAAAATGTCCCACTAGAACTTTTCTTGTTTTGAGGCAAACCATTCAGAGACCCAATTTTCCACTTTGTACCTTTCAAAGTGCTGCTCAGAAAGTGCGTGTGCCATTGATCAGAACAAGTAGTAATCTGAAGGATCAAGGTCTGGTGAATACAGCAGGTGGGTTAATAATTACCAGGCGAGATCTTTTAATATGTCTTTAACTGGTTTTGAAGTGTGTGATAGTGCATCTTCATGAAGCAAAATTATTTTGCTATGTCTTCTGAAACATTCTGGTTTCACGATCAAAGCAAAATTGATTATTTGTTGTTTATAGAGATCAATATTAATGGTTTCAGCTGGTTTTAGAAGCTCATAATACACCACACCTTCCTAATTCCACCAAACTCAGAGCATTGTCTTCTATCTGAAGCGATTTGGCCTTGCAGTCAATGTTGATAGTTGACCTAGATCAACCCATGATTTTGTGCATTTGGGATTCTCAAAATAAATCCACTTTTCATCACCAGTCATAATTTGATGCAAAATAGACGTTCTTTCATGTTGTTGAAGTAACATTTTACTAATGACT
This sequence comes from Pipistrellus kuhlii, assembly GCF_014108245.1. NCBI lineage: Eukaryota > Metazoa > Chordata > Mammalia > Chiroptera > Vespertilionidae > Pipistrellus > Pipistrellus kuhlii. The sequence continues at coordinate 40,623,720 of NW_023425584.1, forward strand.
TTTTGGTTTTCCATTTGTCTTTCATTTAGTTGATGTGGCACCCATTTTCCTTCCTTTAAAATCTTTCCCACTGCTTGTAAATGATCAAAAATTGTTTGCTGAGCAATGTTTAATCTTTTTGCAAGTTGTTTTTGAATTTGACAGGCATCTTCATCCAATATGCTTATAATTGTTGGTCTTCAGACTTTTTCAGTTGACTTGGACGTTGTCTTTCACATAGAAATTATCACTTTTAAAGTGTTTAAACCAGCGTTCACAAGTATCTTGAGATGGAGCATGTTCACCATAAGCTTCTTGAGCACTTTTCTTCAAAATAAAGTAATGAATTACAACTTCCCAAAATGCTCTTTTTTAGGGGGGCATGAAATTCAATATTTTTAAGTGTAAAAATATCTATGATGTTAATGCCTTCTGCAAATTTGACATATGAAGGTTTGAAGCTTGTCAATACAAAAAAATAGCATATATATCAAATCGTGTGTGTATATATATATATATATATATCAACATATGTGTAACTCCATCTATTGAAAAATATCCTCATTATTGACCAGTACATCTAGTATGTGCCCATTCATTTTACTCTTTTAAAATATATATTTATAGTTGAAAGTACTACATATATGTCCCCTTTCCCATCCCTATTGGCCCCTTGTAGTCACCTGCACCCTCCACAACCCAGGTCTTCACCACCCTATTGTCTATGTCCATGAGTTATGAATATTTGCATGCAAGTTCTTTGGTTGATCTCTTCCCACCCACCTACCTCCCCTTCTCTTTATCTAATCTTAGAGACTTCCCTGCTTTGTTTTTCTGTGTCTCCCTAATTTATCACCAATGGATTTCATGTAACCCTCCTTTCATCTACTCATTTGATTCTAATCTTCTATATACAAAAAAAAAATAAAAATAAAATAAACCTAAGTGACTGAATCGACTGAACAGCCAGTCAACTGGTTGCTATGATATGCACTGGCCACCAAGGGGCATACACTCAATGCAAGAGCTGCCCTCTGGTGGTCAGTGTGCTCCCACAGCAGGAGTGCCACTCAACCAGAAGATGGGCTCATGGCAGCTGCATCGCTGTGAGCCTCTTCCACTTCAGTGGTAGAGGTAGTGTTACAGAGTGGTGGCAGCAGCAGGCCCAAAGGGGCCTGGATGAGGAGGAGTGGTGCCAGGCCCTGGCTTGGGCTCCTCCCCAGCTACCTGCTGCTTCCTGTACTGCTACATCCCTTTAGAGCACAGGTGTCAAACACAAGGCCCGCGGGCCAAATCCGTCCCGCCAGGCCTTGCAATGTGGCCCGCACCGCGCTGTCATCACTGCACTCCGCTGTGTTTCCATCACAATGACATTTTATGACTGTTCAGCCCGCAATTTAGGCTGGATTTTAGATTTTGGCCCCTTCTCTGATTGAGTTCAACACCCCTACTTTAGAGGGTGCAGGCCAGGCTGAGGGACCCCACTGGTGCACGAATCCATGCACTGGACCTCTAGTGTATAAAATAAGCTGCAAAACTGCCACTCTCTTAAGCATTTTCTTAATCAATTAAGATTTTTCTTCCAAGCAATTGTCATCAGTTTGGCTCAAATAGACTCATTAAAAACTATCTACAAGTTTGGATGTTTCTTACATTAACACTAATATTATGCATTTAACTGCTTTTTATTTATTGATTTGAGAGAGATATAGGAATGAAGGAGGGAGGGGAAGAGAGAGACATAGATTGATTTGTTGTTCCACTTATTTATGCATCCATTAGTTTATTCTTATATGTGTCCTGATTGGGGATAAAAACCACACCTTGGAATATTCAGACAATGCTCTAACCAACTAAGCCACCTGGCCAGGGTTGTATTTCTTCTCATACAGTTATTATCTAAAATAATAAAGCTAAAATTAATAAATTTTATAAACATGAAATATTTAAACATTATCAGAAAAATATTCTGAAAACTAATCCTGAAGGATTTCTCTTCCTATTAAAAATAACTTTCAAGATTGTTTAAAGCATAAACCCTTCTTTAATTTTTCATTTCTAGGGTTCTTATCCATAAAATGGGTATAGAAGTATCTCCTGATCCTAGAGATTGGCTTGGGAGTGTTTATGATGTAATTTAGGAATGTTTAGATCTTTTGCTAGACTTCATGGCAGAAAAATATATGAATTGGAAGCTTTTAAATACTGTAGTACATGTATTTGAATCACAGGGTATGTGTGTATATGGTTGGGTGCTGAACAGAGCTTTAGAACAGACAGGGACTCAATGGGTTGGATTTGTCTTCTAGTCAGCCATGTGGAACCTACTCTCACTGCTTCTTGCCAGGCTTCCAAAAACTATGGCCTTTAGTACAGGGTACATGACCTTGTGCTCTCTCCTCTGCTGCCCAGGTCTATCCTTTTGAACATAACCCCACACCCTTACCTGACCATTTCCCCCTCCAACACAAGCATGCTGGGTATTGGCTTTGGGCTTATGGAGATTATTATTCATCTTTTTTGAAAGATCACACTGGCACATATTTCCACGCTATGTTCTCTAATCTGTTCACTATAAAACCATGTGTATCAACGACCTTAATGAGCATCCAAATTCCCCTATGATCATTGTCACCGATTCATAAATCTTTGTTATTTTAAGCTCTTACAAATTAGAAACATTGGCTAGCTTGTACAATAAATACATGACAATCTGTGACAGAAATAAAAGCAGAATCTATGTCTACACGCATGACTTCCTTCCTCGCATCATCATTTGCTGTTTGGAATTAAAGTCTGTTCAAAGCATGGCCATGCAAGCCCTTGAGGGAAACAGAGGGTTCGGTGACTGAAAAGTTAACTCATGTCTTAAAGCTGAGTTTATCTCGTATGGCAATGGAGGTTCTGGAAAGAGGGCAAGGTTGTTGCCGGAGCATCCAGTTCAATGGAAACAGAGTCCCCACTCTAAACAGAGCTGTCAGTGCCTGGGTCATATCGGATCCCTTCACACTCCCTAAGTTTACTGATGGCCAGCCCTGAACAAAGAAAAGAACACAGAGTACAAATAACACAAAGATGAGAGTCGCACATTACCATGGGGCCCTGCTCTGTTTACATCTGGGATGACGTTCCCATTGCTAGAGGCACTTCTCTAAATTGAGGTGAAATAATGATCTCCAGAAATTACTATTTGAATATACAAATGGTTTGGCTCTCGTTACTGCACTGTCACAGTGTATTAAATTAAGGAATTAGTGCTCTCAGTGTTCAGCAAATAAAAGGAAAAGAAATGCCTGTTTTGCTTTAGGAAACTGACTGAATCCTGAACAGGGTGCTGGGAAGGCTGGGAAGTCTGCACAAGACTCCACAGTGAAGCCGGCCTCCTGAGGGTGGTGACTGAGGCCGAAAAGTTGGGCTACCAGAGGCAGGCACGCTGCAGTGAGTCCAAAAGCAATTCGGATTGTGTCCCTTCATTTCACTTGGAGTTCCTGATAAGGTCATGCTTAGCATGTGCCATGACATGTGAAATGTCTCCTGTATTTTGAGGAAGGAGATGAGATCTGCAGACTTCACTATGCTGCAAATGTGGTGCATTAATTTTGAAAATTTCAAACAGCATAGATGGCTGAACATCGAAATAAACTTTCAGAAATGTTGTAAACTATACTTTTTTCCCAAAAAAAGTTTTATTTTATTTAAAAATTAGGAACTAGCTGAAACTGGTTGGGCTCAGTGGATAGTCTGTCTGTGGATTAAAAGGTCCCAGGTCCGATTCTGGTCAAGGGCATGTACCTTGGTTGTGGGCACATCTCTGGTAGGGGGTGTACAGGAGGCAGCTGGTCAATGTTTCTCTCTCATCGATGTTTCTAGCTCTCATCCCTCTCCCTTCCTTTCTGTAAAAAATCAATAAAATATATATATATTAATATATATATATATATATATATATATATATATAAAAAATAATAAAAATTAGGAACTGTAACTCTGTTTACAGGTCTTCCTGAAGGCAAGGGATAAAATTGATGATACTTTCATCATCTTTAAAAGAATGATTTAATAATATTTTTAAGGCTATCTATTTTATGTTTTAATATATTTTTATTGATTTCAGAGAAGAAGGGAGAGGGAGAGAAAGATAGAAACATCAATGATGAGAGAAAATCATTGATTGGTTCCCTCCTGCACACCCCACACTAGGGATTGAGTTGGAAATCTGTATAAGTGCCGTGATTGGGAATTGAACCATGACCTTCTGGTTCATAGGTCAATGCTCAACCACTGATCCATGCCAACTGGGCTCTTAGGACTTTTGTAAACTGAAAGGTAAACATAAATATTCTATCACATACACATATGTATAAATACACACACATATATACATACGTGTGTGTGTGTGTGTGTGTGTATTATGACCTTTGCCATCACCTAAAACTGAGGTTACAATTTAAGAATTGCCCAGCATTTTGCATTTCTTAGGCCCAGTAGAATCATATCAATTAAAACTGCATCCAGTTAGATTTTTCTTTCACCATGTAATGCAGTAATACATGGATTATTTTAAGGTATCTAAGTGTGTTGTGGTGCCATGAGAGATAAATTAATGTTTTTCATTTTAACGTACCTGCGCAGGAGAATCTCTGGTAATTAGAACAATTACTGAGCTTGCATCTTTGTGATCATTCTTCACAGGTGAAGAAACATTACAGTACATCACATTTACCTAATTACTTTGCGTGTCAATTATACCACACTGTTAAAAATACAATTAGTATACATGGAGTTCTTTAATTTATCTATTTAGTTTCTGCTTTTATCTTTCTCTTTCTGGGTCTTTGGTTCAAATCATATTTTCCTATTTTCATTTCTGTCTGATACTGAATCATTTGCAGTAAAAGTAACTACTAACTGATACTATATGTCAAAATGATCACAACTCCTTAATTACGTGAGATTCCATCTGAGTTACTGAATGCCGGAATAGGAATATTAACTATTGCACTAGGGCAAAAGAGTGAATTTTACAGAAGTGGGTATACTTCCTATTTCTCTCAAATTCTTAAATTTTAAAGCTTTTTCTGATTCTATTTTTCCCCTGAGTGTGAGCAACTATATAAAACATAGTCAAGTGATAAAGCATACATCATTTCAGGCTTCTGAATCATAGATCCATTATCAAATGTTTCAAATGCAATAGAAATTACTTTAGTCACAAGCCAAATCTATATGAAAAAATTAAATCTAAGCAGCCACTAGTATCTGGTCCCAGGCTTTCCAATTACCCATTTTGATACGGTACTATAATAATTTAAGCTTTAAGAGTTGAACAGCTAATGCTTTCAAATAAAAACTAATAATTTAGTATCAGATGTCTACTGAACCAAAGCCAATATTTTGAGGTAATGACTCTGAGAGATTATATACGATCCAAAAAGTCACACTGATCACAGTTACTTAGTAAATGACAAAATATCAAGTTTCAGAGATACAGCACCTTTCTTCACTTTTTTTAGGTGAGTTAAATAGATATTATCATGCCAGCAAGCAAACAAACATTTTATTTTTTTTCTTCTTTTCTTGAAAACATGCCATCAAGAAAAAGTCTGGCTACAGACCAACATAACAATTGGATATCTCATTTTATTACTTGTGCTGAATTATCTCCTTACTATGACAGATAATACTAATGCAAGGAGAATTTCAGCAGCAATTACATGGACACCTTTGTAAAATTAACACTTAATGAGCAGACTCCACCGTAAAAGGCAATTCAACATGTATCTGTTGAGAACAGCTATAATGTACCTGTCTCAATCCATTCCAGCTGCTATAGCAGAAATACCAAAAACTCAAACAAGATTTGGAGTCTGGGAAGCCCAAGATCAAGGTTAGAAGGGCAGATTGGGATCTGGTGGAGGCCCACTTCCTGATTGGCAGACAACCATCTTCTCCCTGGGTCCTCACGTGGCAGAAGGGGCGAGACCTCCAAGGGCTCTTTCCCTTTCATGGGCACTAATCCCTTTCATGAAGGTTCCACACTCATGAATGAATCACATCCCAAAGGCCCCGCCCCCTACCGCCATCATACTGTGGGTAGGTTTTCACATATGAACTCTGAGGGACAAACTGTCAGTTTCTGGCAGTAGCTGGATACCTAGCAGCGCCACTTGTTTGCTTCTAGGATTGTGTATTCCCTTTAGGATACCTGACATCACTTTTTATAGGACTTTAAAGCTAATTTGCAAATTATTTAAGCGAAATGTTATAAAATCACCATGGTTTCTTACCTACGACCACTTAAACGGTAAAACACAACGAACCAATTTCCTAACTGCAGAGAAGTTACCCAAGTATACTGAAAATTAGTGCAGTCGTAAGATGTCAGCATTTTGATCTCTGTTCACCAGTGGGATCAGGCTCATATGTCTTGTAGATAAATTTAATTAAAGAGTTTGATATGTTGTGATTAAGTGATGTGCACTCTGAAGACTAGAGGAAGTACAGAACTAAAATTATTTAATAAGCAGAGAAGAAAATTAAGACAAAGGCATGAAATTAAACAATATGCCTTAAACCCTTTTTCAACATCAAAGGTTTGGCCTTTAAATAGAAAAAGTTAGGAACAGGTTGAAAGTTCATTTAATTAAGAGATCTCAGGAACTCTCAAAGGTATTTCTTAATTTAAAATTGCACAACTTCACACAATCACAGGCTTTATCTGAAATCATTCCTTACTGCTTCCTATGGATAACAATCTATTGAGTATATAATAAAAGCCCAGAGATGAGAACAACGTAATGACCGGAGGGACTAGGATGCGCAATGACCACCAGGGGCCAGGTGCTCAATGCAGGAGGGGGAGGGGGTGTAATGAGGCTTGGAGGCACATGCTATGGCCCAGGGATCCCAGGAACAGCAAGCCCAGAGCTTGCTTTCCAATAAAAATAAGTAAATTAAGGGAAAAAAGCGGCCAACACTGCCACCCTGGGAAGAACAGTTCTAGGAGGGAAAAGCCTCCAAGGCCTCTCCTGGCCTGGCTGGTGCGCTGCGGGCTTGCAGGCACTCACCAGTGATGTGCAGGAAGCACAGCCCCTCTGACTCTAAAGCCTGTTGCACCAACAGCTACTCCCCACCGAGCTCCATGGCAGATGCAACACTGCCACGCCACCTCAGCTCAGAGTCCCAGCTTTTGGCTTCTTGCCAGCCTCTTCCTATACTACCTGTGCTTAGGGTAGGGGTGTCGAACTCAATCAGAGAAGGGGCCAAAATCTAAAATCCAGCCTAAATCGCGGGCCGAATGGTTTACTGAACAGTCATAAACTGTCATTGTGATGGAAACGCAGCGGAGTGCAGTGATGACAGGGCGGTGCGGGCCACATTGCAAGGCCTGGCGGGACGGATTTGGCCCACGGGCCTTGTGTTTGACACATGTGGCTTAGGGGAACGGCTTCAGCCTCCCTGGCCAATAGTGCCCCTTCAGCTCTGGCTTCCAGCTTCTGAATTCCTGCCTGCCCCTTCGCATACTACGTGTGCTTGGGAGCATGTCTTTGCAACCACCCCTCTCCCCCCATCCAAGAGCGCTGCAGCACAGCCAGAGAGCAGCAGGACACAGCCACCAGCGCTGGCTGAGCACTGACTTGGCCTCTGACCGAGGTCCATGTGCAGTTACACTGTGTGTTTACATTTGTAGGAAAGTAGGGCAGCCTTCTAGGCTATGAAAGGCCTGCTGATCTCCGTGTTTCTCCTCCCATCCGGAATCAAAACCTCTTGGGGGTGAATGATTCCAGCGATGGCCCCAACACACACTTGGTGTCACTGTCACAGACATTCCCAGTCATTACAGCCCTCCCAGTCATTACAGCCCGTTCCTCAGAACGCAGTGCCCTACTCCACCCACTGCCGCTCCTCACCTGTCACCCCCTGAGGACCACCTTAGTTTCTCCTTTCTGAAACGTGAGCAAGATCTCAAATGCCCTCTTGTCAATAGCTCCCTTGCCCTACTTTTCTTCCCCTAAAAACCTTGAATTTTAAAAATATATATTTGATTGATTTCAGAGAGGAAAATAGAGATAAAACATCAATGATGATAGAGAATCATTGATTGGCTGCCTTTTGGACGGGCGTTCCCCACCTCCTTCCCTGGCCCCTTCCCCCTATCTTCCCCCATCCGCTAGGCTCCTGGGGGTGGTGGCAGTGAGGCGCTGAGGGAAGGAGAGATGGGGAGGTGGGAACTGCAGGGAGGCAGGGTGCCAAGGGCAGCTTTGGCTCCTGGCATCTGTTCTTTCTGCATCTGGCCTGGCCACCATCATCTCCTCTCTCAACCCTGCTAGGGCCTTCTGGCCCTGAGAAGCCTGGTTATGATCAGTTCTGATCACCTGCCAGGCCTAGGGACCCCACCTGTTCACAAATTTTGTGCACTGGACCTCTAGTGAAATAATAATATGACACATCAATTAATTCCTACCATATTTAGAACATTGCAAGAATGCTGCACAACATACAAATGAAGTAGAAGACAATATGGGTGGACTCATATAGGTGAAACAATTTTATACTATATAGTAAAAAAATCTTAGAGATCAGGGTTTTTTTTTTCATTATCAACTATGGATTTCAAATTCACAGATATGACCGGACAATTACCTCCCAACAGTTCCATTGGTCTATTTGTTTTCCATGTGCTCATATTGGAAAACAGTTTATATGAAAGTAATAACTTCTCCTCACCCAATGCTAGAAGTAGTGTTTTGGATATATTTGAAATAAATGTACCATTTTATATTTTAAACCATTTAGCTATTCTAGCAAAATATAATAAAATCTATAATTATTAAAGGTTACCAATTCAATATCATGCAATATATTTAAATCAATAGCAAATCTAAACTTTCATGTTTTGCTAAATCCCACTCTTAATTAAAATTAAGTCCATAAAGTAATAAATTATAAAATATGTTGTAAAACTCAAATTTGAAAGTGCTATCTCTAACTTTCTAGACATGTTATCTCTTATAATGGGTAGAAGAGTAGTCAGTGACAAGGTGAAAAAAAATAACAAACATTAAATGAGCATATTTGAAAAATGAAAATAAGTAAAGCCCTGATAGGTTTTTGTTTGTTTGTTTGCTTTGTCCCATATTAACACTACTCCTGTTTATTTAAACTTAGGTTATAATTGTTCTGTTCACAATACAGGAAGAGACTCTAGCAAAATGTTATAGCTAAGAGTTTTCAGAACCCTATTGCTGACACTATGACCACAATATGAATAATGCCATAGTAAGTTTGCATCAAATCCAAGACAGCCAGCTTGCAATGCAGAGAATTCCCACTGCCAGTCATGAATGCTGGGCAATAATGCCGCAAATAATGAATGTAGTCAAAACAAAATTAGATGCACTGATTACTTTAGCTTTCAGGATGAGGAATTTTATTAGAAAATGTTCTTTTTAAGCATTGAAAAAAAAAACACAAACTCTTTAAAGTATAAATAAGCCTTGGGGAGTTATTTCAAATAATGACACAGCCTGAAAGGAACTGAAACAGCAAAATTCTATGTCTGAAGTTTAGATGGATTGTCACTATAATATATAATTTTATAGCCTCTCTGGAACAGAGGAAATATCACCTTTTAATACAAAGTCATAATTTAATTTTCTTAACTGGTGCAAACTAATTTGTTGACTTTTAATGAACCCAGGAAAATGCTTAATGTGCATATAAGTCTTCTGATGTTATAATGTTCATAACCTGAGCCAGTAAAAATAGGTTGCAGGATTGGATACACATTAAATAGGATTAGTTTTTCCTTTCATTTTATGTAAAGTATTTTAGATAAATAATATAAGTAAGATTTCTTGGAGGAAAAGAGAAGCAATAGTCATTTTTATCCTTTGCTACACTATATTCAGATTAATGTGGAAATATGGATATAGGGTACCAGGTGATTAAAAGTATGTGTCTGGAAATATCTACTGGAGGATCAGACCTAAATATCATGAGATCCATGACATATGCCATCTCCCTTGGTCGATTTAAAAATACTCTGTTCATTGCCACAAATATTTATATTAAAGAGTGTATAAGTGCTTAGGTGCATCCACTCTAGAAAACAGTATGATGTTTCCTCAAAAAGTTAAAATAGAACTCCCATTTGACCCAGTAATCCGACTCCTAGGAATATACCCCAAGAAAACAGAAACACCAATCAGAAAGGATATATGCACCCCTATGTTCATAGCAGCACAATTTACAATAACTAAGATTTGGAAACAACCTAAGTGCCCATCAGCAGATGAGTGGATTAAAAAAAAACAAAACCTGTGGTACATCTACACAATGGAATACTACTCTGCTATAAAAAGGAAGAAACTCCTACCATTTGCAACAGTGAAATAAGCCAGTCAGAGAAAAATAAATATCACATTATCTCACTCATTTGTGGAATATAATCAACAGCATCAACTGATGAGCAAAAACAGAGAAGCATTGGTCAGCTGCTCAAACATCAGAGGGAAGGTAGGGGAGGGTGGAGGTAAGGGGGAGAGATCCACCAAAGGACTTGTATGCATGCATATAAGCCTAATCAATAGACACACTTAACAGGGGGGCGAGGGCATGAGCGGGAAGGGGGGGCAATGGGAGTATAAGGACACATATGTACTACCTTAACCAATAAAGAAAAAATTAAATGAAAAGCAAAGCAAAACAAAACAAAACACGTTTTAGTGCTAGTATCTTATGCTTAAAAAATGCACTTCACACTTTTTTTTTAAAGGACATCCTTTGCTAATTTTTAAATACTTTGTATTAAATTGTAATATTGTTTAGAAATAAAATGAGTAAAAAAAAAATCCTCTCCTATTCAATATAAACAAATATTGTAACACAAATTATAAAAAAGAATGGATATTTATCTTTATCCTTAATAAAGAAAGTTTATGTTTGTTGGCAATCACTAATTTGAAGCACAATCCCTAGCTTTTTTTTATCTTATTCTAAGAGAAACCACTCACAGAATAAAAGTAACAATAAGCAAGCAAGACTTATTTTGTGTGATAACTAGAGATTTGTACATAGAATATGCGATGTGAATTCTGGGAGGAAGTAACTTGCAACCAGTGAGCATTTGCTTGTCCAATTAGAAACTGGCCTTGTTTCCCATCGAACACTCAGGGAAAGCCAGATGAGCATAATGCCAGGAGAAATTCGGTCAATCAAATTCCAAAAGGAGGATTTATCAAATGTGAAATTAGTGTTTACAAAGACTCGCAGAATTACAGGCTGCTCCCCTGCTGGACCCTGGTTGGAGAACATGCAGGATGCCATCAATCAATGTGCTTCTCTCACATCAATATTTCTCTCTGTCTTTTTGTCTTTCCCTCTCTCTTCCACTCTCTTTAAAAAGCAATGGGGCCCTAGCCAGTTTGGCTCAGTGGATAGCGCGTCGGCCTGTGGACTGAAGGGTTCCAGATTCCGTCCCGGGTTCCATTCCTGTCAAGGGCACTTACCTTGGTTGCAGACACATCCCCAGTAATGGGTGTGCAGGAAGCAGCTGATCGATGTTTCTCTCTCATCAATGTTTCTAACTATATCCTCTCCCTTCCTCTCTGTAAAAAAAACCAATAAAATACATTTTTAAAAATGGAAAAATATACTCATGTGAGAATTTAAAAAGAATGATAATAAATATATGTGATCTCTTTATAAAGATAAAGCCTACCTCTCTAATCTCTCTCCCAGGAAGTAAAATTATTCATGATCACATAGAAATACTTGTTTTGCAACTTATGCTGATTGGCCCCGGAGAAGTTTGCCAATTTTTATCACTGCCCCCCACCCTCCCCACATATATTCCAATTATTATTAAAATCATTTGTTCTTATTACTCTACTAATTAGCTTCCTATGATTGCTCCTTATGCCTCTCACACTACCCATGCCTTTTTAGAGAGACTGTTTTCCCTTGAACTGAGCTATAGAGAATCTTTATGTGTGTGTGTATATATATATATATATATATATATATATATATATATATATATATATTTGAGACACTTTATTTTTATATATATATTTTTTAATTGATTTTTTACAGAGAGGGAGATAGGGATAGAGCGTTAGAAATATCGATGAGAGAGAATCATCGATCAGCTGCCTCTTGCACAACCCCTACTGGGGATGTGCCCGCAACTAAGGTACATGCCCTTGACCGGAATTGAACCTGGGACCTTCCAGTCTGCAGGCCGATGCTCTATCCACTGAGCTAAACCGGTTTTGGCCACTTTCTATAATACAGTGTGCACCAACTCTTACTCATGTATATGGCACTTTAAGTAAATTAAGAATATTCTCATGTGCAGACCTGTGTTGTGGCTGCAATCTCCATTTACAAAACCTGAAACTCAGAGAGTAGGCCAACTTCTCAATATCATACATCTATTGTATAAAGTGGCATTTGAACATTTCTTATCCATCCTCACACTTCATGTACCTGATCTCCTCATGAATCAGCATAGGAATCATATATTCCACAATGTCACCTCATCTCTGTGGCTGCAGCAACTCAAGAGGATAAGTAAGAGCTTCTAAGGTAAATTTTCACAAAATATCTGCTAAAAGTGGTGTTCTTTATGAGATAATATTTACCAGAAATAATCAAATAATTTTCTCTGGATTTTGATTTTTTAAAACTTCCAAATCCGAGACCACAGGAGTGAGTTTAAATACATACACCCACACATCTGGCAGGAGGTTGAGGTAGTTAAAATGGAGTCCTTTTCTTTTCTCTGTAAACTGGGAGGCACATTCATTTGCAAATAACAAGGACAAGGTAGCTGGGACAAATATTTCAAAATAATAAATACTGTAAAATATTGCAGAGAACCAGAGAGTTAACCAGTTAACAGATTTAGAGAATGCTTGCAGAATTTCTGAGCATTTTGATGGGTCCTGTTACACAGAATGGGATAACTTTATACTGCCTGGTTGAGTGATGATCTTTAGTAATCCGTGGCAGCCCAAACACAAGTGTGAATCATCTAGAATTTAGGTGTATAGAAATAATTAATGAATCAATGAATACAATGATTTATTCCATTGATAAAATAATAAATGAACCTATGGACAATTTAATATAAGGATAATTTAATAGAAGCTGCAAAATTAGGTCTAATTTCTCTCTGGATAAAAAAAAAATGTTTAATTATTTGTTTGCTTATTTGTTAATTTATTATTTTGCCTGAAATGAGTAAGGGATTAGAGGACGATGGACCACAATAAGCATGAAAATGTTTTCAGGTTTCCACGCCCCTATCAAATACAATGCACTGTGACACAAAGGGCCACAGTAGTTTCTGAATGTGTCTAATCTCCAGAGTTGGTGGGAATCTACTAACCATGTAGTCACATGTCATCTCTCTTGCTGAGCCTGTAAGCCAGTTCTGTTTAAGCTATTAGACATGGGACCAGGAGTAGTCTGAGTGTTCACATCCATTTTACACTTTACCTCAGGGCATACAGTGTGGCTCCACGGTGATCTTCTGTCAGATGTTTTATACATCCTTAGAAAAAGAAGGTGTGTTTTCCTTATATTTTATAGCAACTTGAAAAGTGGGAAAAGTACAATTTGTAAAAACAAGGTTTTGGGCACTGAAGTTTAAACTTATATGTTTCTCCTAAATTTTCTCAGCAAATAAATATGTATCTTGGTTAACGTTGTTTAAAAACAACTGACAATTATCACAGCCAGTTAACCTCATTTGAACAAGAGAAAAATCATTATATCTTTATGTCAAGTGATATTAAACCGCATATGAGAATTTAAGAGTGCCCTACAATAGATTTTCATACACACAAAAAATGTCTAATAAGCAGGGAAATAACATGGAGGTTAATGAACTGGATATTCTCAAGAAGTTAAAGATAGACAATTTTTTTTTGGAGAAAATAGTGTATTGGGATCTGAGTGTGTCTACTATCAGAGCAGGAGCCCTTCAAAGTGATTACAACTCAGACTGTGTGAATGTGGGAGCTGATGGCAGATGTTGGTTAAGGAAAAGTCTTTGATGATAAGGAGGTCAAAGAGCCAAAAGGCCAGAATGGAAATGGGTCATCCATGCCTTTTTAAAATTTCTTTATTGATTAAGTTATTGCATATGTGTCCTTATCCCCTTTTTATCTCCCCATCCCCCCACTCATGCCCTCACCCCCTGTTGTCTGTGTCCATTGGTTAGGCCTATATGCATGCATACAAGTCCTTTGGTTGATCTCTCCCCACTACCCCCAACTTCCCCTACCTTCTCTCTGTCTCTGGATCTGCTTTTGTTCATCAATTTATGTTGTGCATTATATTCTGTAAATGAGTGAGTTCATGTGATATTTATCTTTCTCTGACTGGCTTATTTCACTTAGCATAATGCTCTCTAGTTCTATCCATGGTCTTGAACCTATTGAGAGTTATGGTGATTCTTAAGATTAAAAAAAAAAAAAATCTAAGCCAATATATTCATTGAGTAAATAAATGAATGAATGAATAACTTGGCCATTCTGAAACTTCAACTGGGATGATATCTTCTGAATAAATATACATTTTACTTATTGAATAACAAATATAATTAATTATCTGAATGATTCTAATAGCCTCCTAAGTGGACTACATCCAGACTTTTAGCTCTTTCCAACATTTCCCCAAGCTGACATCAATTATTTTCACAATGTGCTTTCCTACAAGATGACTTCCTGCTTTCAAAAATAAAACAAATGCCCTCCATAATCTAATTCTAATTTAATTTTCTATTATCATAGTCTCCCTTTCCTGAATCTCCATTAAACATCCATTACTTGTTCTTCATTCTCAGGGGACCAGGCAATATTTTATGTATTTTGCACAATCTGTATCTTTGTCTTCCTGGTATTCCTGGAACATTCCTCTACCTGCATGCATGCATGCAATAAAATGTCTATGACATTCAAGTGCTCAACAATAAAGGTGGTTAGTTAACAATACAGATATTTCCAAAAAATAAGTAAAAAAAAAAAAAAAAAAAAAAAAAGGTGAACAGATCAATCATTTCTTATGATAGGGCCTAGCCAAAAAAAAAAAAAAAAAAAAAAAAAAAAAAAAAAGGAAAGAAAGAAAGGAATCATGATATACACTATACCCACTCACCACATTTGAAAGGAGTGATCTAGAGACCAAATTTTGGTAGAATTTTAGGAAAGACTTCTCACAGAGGTGAACTGGCTCAAATATGAAGCTAAGGGTATTTAAAGAGTGGGAATCAAGAGTTATGAAATGCCAAAGAAGCCCTGAAGAAAAAAGAGGGCCTAAAAAGAATCTGATGATCAGACTGACAAGATGAGCACAGGGGATGGCTAGTGTAGGAAGGAGAAGTTGATTTTATTAAATGGAAATAGGGAGTACATGAGGTGATGTAACAAGCTACAGGATCTGACTGATTATTTTTCTTATGCTCCCTGGAGAGTGCAGAATGGATAGACACAGGAGAGGCAAGACCAGCCACACAGGGAAAAGGGCATATCTTCACTGTGTGGAGAAGGGGCACGTTTTTTGAAGAGCACGTCAATAGTGCTTGCTGTTGCCTGATATGTTGGGGTTAGAAAAGGAAAGAATCAAATATATATAGTTTCTGACTTGAGCAGCTGGATATCTAGTGGTGTCGATCAGTGAGAAAGTAAGACTGATAGAGGGGAATCCATTGGAGCCAAAATAACTCAAATGCTCAGTTTGGATCTTTTAAATTTGAGATGTCTGTAAGCTATCTAAGCAATCTCCTGTAAGCAATTGGGAATGTCCCTTTAAAGCTCAGAGGAAATACTGTATCTGGACATTGATATGGATATGTAAAGATATATCTAAAGACATAGAAATAGGTATGTATATATATATGGCCCAGTGCATGAAATTCATTCACGGGTAGGTTCCCTAGACATGGCCAGCGATCAGGGTCTATCTGTGGGGCAACTAGCAGGGCGATTGGAGGGCCCCTGCTGGCTCCTGTCTTGGCTGGCCTGGAGCTCTTCACTTGCCAGGCCTGCCCTCCCACCAGCACTGGTCAGGAACTGTGGGCTGGAGGCAGCTCCTGCATTGAGAATCTGCCCCCTGGTGTCAGCGCACATCATAGAGACCTGTCATTCTGCTGGTAGTTCCTCCTTTCAGTAGATTTGCATATTAGGCTTTTATTATATAGGATATACTTTAATATAAATGAATTTACTGGATATGTGCATGTATATGTGTGTACCTATAAACACTATTTATCTGTATATACACATGCACATATATGAGTATACATGTATGTATGTATGTTTGTATGCATGTGATGTGTTTGGATGTTCTGTGTGAGCACATCATCTAGCTTAGAGGTTGCCAACATTTCAGACCTCATGGACCACTGCTTGGTGACCACTGATTAAGATGGCATTCATGCCCATGATATCTAATATTTCCACCTCGGAGCTACTATTTTCCATTGTAACATTTTAATAGCATGTTACCTCCTGTGTAACATATTGTATGCATGTTTGTTACCTTACATGATAACAAACTTCTTTGGAGAAAGTTTGATGTGCTTTTCTTTTTTCTATTATATTATTTAAACTGTGTGTGCATGTGTTTTCTACACTACACATGATTGAAATAAGTTTCCTGAAATTTTCAGTCATGAACTGTTTTTTTTCTGCCAATACTAAGATTTTTGGTGAAAGCCTTAAAAAAGTCATCTTTGCTAATATAAAAATATCGTTACATTCAATTTTTTAAAAAAATGTATCTTTATTGGTGCAAGTATTACACATGTCCCTTTTATTTGTTTGCTTGTTTGTTTGTTTTCCCATTGATCTCCTACCCGACACCAGTCCCTCCCAGGCCTTCACTACTTTATTTTTCTGTGTCCATGGGTTATGCATATATGCATTAAGTTCCCCAGTTACTGAATCCCCAACCTACCCTCTACCCACACCTTCCCTCTGAAATTTGTCAGTTTGTTTCATGCTTCTATGTCTCTGGATCTATTTCATTTATCAGCTTATTTTTTTCATTAGACTCCACTATGTGTCAGATCATGTGATGCTTGTCTTTCTCTGACTAGCTTATTTCGCTTATCATAATACTTTCCAGACCACCAACTTATACCATACACAAGAATAAACTCAAAGTAGATAATGTAGGTCGTGAAACTATA
The DNA here is from genome assembly GCF_014108245.1 of Pipistrellus kuhlii. Taxonomy (NCBI): domain Eukaryota; kingdom Metazoa; phylum Chordata; class Mammalia; order Chiroptera; family Vespertilionidae; genus Pipistrellus; species Pipistrellus kuhlii. Next base: position 40,640,902 of record NW_023425584.1, read on the forward strand.
AAAATACTAGAAGAAATCCTACGCAACAAAATCTCAGACACCTCTTGTAGCAATATGTTTACGAATATATTTCCTAGGGCAAAGGAAACTAAGGTGAAAACAAACAAATGGGACTACAACAAAATACAAAGCTGCTACACAGCAAAAGAAACCATCAACAAAACAACAAGAAAGCCCGTATTTGCTAATGATACATCTGATAAGGGGTTAATTTCTAAGATATATGAGGAACTCATACAACTTAACAAAAAGAAGACAAACAATCCAATTTAAAAATGCCCAAAAGACCTAAATAAACACTTCTCCAACGTGGATATACCGAAGGCCAAGAGATTTATGAAAAATGTTCAGTCACTAATCATCAGAGAGATGCATATTAAAATGACAATGAAGTACCATCTCATGCCGGTCAGAATGGCTACCATCAACAAATCAACAAATGACAAGTACTGGCAAGGATGTGGAGAGAAGAGAACCCTAGTGCAGTTCTGGTGGGAAGGCAGACTGGTGTAGCCACTGTGGAAAACAGAAAGGAATTTCCTCAGAATATTAAAAATGCAACTACCATTTGACCCAGTGATCCTACTCCCAGCAATATATCCTAAAAACCAGAAACACCAATCAGAAAGGATATATGGGCCCCCATGTTCACAGAAGCACAATTTACAATAGCTAAGATTTGGAAACAGTCCAAGTGCCTACCAGCAGATGAATGGATTAAAAAGTTGTGATACATTTACACAATGGAACACTTTGCAGCCATAAAAACAAAAGAACTCATCAATTTCATTCAATGTTTTAGAGTTGTAAAAGAGGAAAGTGAAAATTTAACCACATTGCGCAAATCAAAGAATCCAAGATAGAATTATTGTCTTGGGTTATAGGGCATCAACATAGGGTAAAGTTAGATAAATATGATATTTTGGAGCAAACAGATCAGCAATAAAACAGAGGCTGTGAGTGATTTCTCTGTGAGTAATGTGCACATGTTTTCATGTCCTGCCTAAAAGTCTTTCCTAAGGAACAACAAAAGCTATCCTCTGTCCTTTCTGTTATTTTGGGGGCTTTTGCCTACATACTACCTCCTTGCATGCCACTCTCCTACTTAATCATTCAAATAATGTCCCATATTTTAGAGATACTTCTATTGTTTACTCCCATGGCAATCTGCTTTTAATATAAAATATCAGCCTCTTTTTATATATTCTTCAGCTGCTTTTCACCGGGTTTGTCACTCCATGACATGTAGAATTTGATCATGCTTTGGCAACCTTTATCTTTAACTAAATGATATAGAACATGACTGTTTAGGTAAGTGACCATGAGAAAAAAAAACCCACAAACAAATAAACAAACAAAAACAGAGGTTCCACAACTTTAGGACCAAAAAGATAAACTGTGGTCATAAAACTATTTATCTAAAATAACTAGATAAATTAGAAATGAAAGTTTTGGATAGATGATAACCAATTTAAAATAACCTTCCACTTAAAATAAGTAACACTAAGTTAAAAACTTACATAAATATATGTATGCTTATGCCAAGTACAATAATTATTCAACCATGTTCATGCATCCCATTTTTCTCATTAAGGTATAACATATTCCCTGACCTTTGCCATGAATGGAATAATGAGCATCAAAAGCATACGCATAAAAATAACAGATGTGGGCTTTCTTTTCTGTCTAATATCACCTGTGAATGTGTATTTAAAGGATCTAAAAAGAAAGTGTTATTTAAACAGAAAATGAAACTGGTGTTTCTAAGACGTTAGCTCTTTCTATTGCTCAGCTTTAAAAAAAATTAAAAGAAAATATTAGAAAGGATGGCATAGTGGGCTAAGGCTGGTCAGTCTCCTGGAAAACAAAATTATTCATAGTTGTTTAACTCTGATAAAACAAAGACTGTGGTGACAGGAAAATACTCACTGTGGTCCCAAAATTAGCAGGCTGAATTTTCTATACAGAGATAGACTTAATGGCACTTAAAATTTTTGCATCATCTAAAAGTGACAGTAATGACTCATGGGTGGGTGTGTGTGTGCGAGTGTTTGTGGCCTTTTTTCCATTGGTTCATGTGATGAAATATTCCATTGAGTTACTGAATATAATGGCAACTAAGATCCATGAAAAAAATCAGTAATTCTAAAATTTAATATTAGACAATTTTTATAAAATGGTTTATATTTGTGATAGCTTTTCCAGTGACTGGTTTTTAAAGTTAAAATATAAGAAAAACAAATTATTGAAATGACCAGAAAGATGCACTTGAACAAATGAATATAAAACCTGGTATCAGTATTATTTTTATCTTCTCATTTTTTTTCATTAAAAAAGTTGTTTTTAACTTGCAGACTTGTTATGCTTAAAATATCATAATATCATTTTATAGTGAATACTACTTTGGAAATAATGAAAAAAAAACACACATGTGGTCACTATGCTGTTTCAGAATATATCTGGGAAAATATTATTTGCCTTTAAATCAGCCTCCATTTTGAATTACACAGTGTGAGTTAGAAACCAGGATTTGATCTCTTACTTCTACCTTAACTAGTTTTATCGGATGCCGTACTTCACAGTCTAAGAAGTGTCCTTCAGGAGTCTGTCACCTCTCAGATGTCACCTTATACGGTTTGCTATTAAACCCAGAGCGATGTTTCTCTTTCATTGGTAATTTGCATTTGGCACTCTATCAGACATTGATTTTCACTTCTGTTCCCAATACGGCAGTAAGACCTGGAATGCCTAAGTTGTGTTTGATATTTCATTTGGGAGTTCTTATATTCTTTCACTGCCGCTAAAATCTATTTTTCAGAGGACTAGAGGTAATTCTTCAGAGTAAATCTAAGATCTTTAATGCTTTAATTTGGGAGTGGAAGGTACTGTAAAAATTAACTTAGCATATGAACTAGAAAGAAGGTTGCCCAACCTTTTTGATTAAAAAAACGTAATCATTATATGTCACAGAGAGCTTCAAAAACTGTATTTACATAAAAATTGGAGGAAGTGAAAGAAGAAAGGAATAAAGATTAAATTCTAGTCCTGGCCAGTTTTCTCAGTGGTTAGTGTGTCAGCCCAAGGACCAAGGGTCTCAGGTTCGATTCCTGATCAAGGGCATGTACCTGGGTTGCAAGTCTGATCCCAGAGCCCGTGCAGGAGGCAAACAATCATGCCTCTCTCACATCCCACTTCTCTCTCTTCTACTCTCTCTAAAAATCAATAGAAAAAATATCAGGTGAGAATGAACAACAACAATGAAAAGATTAAATTTTGAAAAGTTATATTTTTCTTTTAAGAAGTTTTCTTAATGTATTAACCAAAATTTATTATATTGAAAATGAGCTTGGAACAATGAATATTATTCTGTGTTTAACCTGTATAGAACTATACATTATTAAAGCAGATCTAATAAGTTTTCATAAAGATATCAGTGGTCACAACACAAGGTATCACTCAGGAGATTGAGAAGTGTGAGGCATAAATCTCTATAACTTCTACAAACATACATATATGGTAATTTCTAAGGCAAGATCAAGGGACAACTCATTTTATGAGTCAAGGTTCAAAGCAAGTCTTATCACTTCTATTATAGATAATTTAATCTATTCAGATTTAAGTATACATATGCCTAATAATTATTTTAAAATGTATATTCACTAAAGGCTCACACTAGATTTATAAGAAAGAATTTGGAAGCAAAAATGTATGTTTCGAGGGACTCTTATCAGAGTCTGTTAAAGGTAAGAGCCAATAAAATAGGTAGGATTGGAACAAAATATGAGTAGACGTGTTTGAATGCTAATTATATATGTACTTCTAACATCACAATGCTACTCTCTCACCTGCTTGGTAGAAACATGTACAATATTTTATAAAAGACAAATAAACTTAAAAAAACCTGAATAAAATGACATACAGTTCTGATTCCCATTAGAGTCCCTAATGATGCTCATTACAACCCTAACTGCATTTTAATGCTGAAATATAATGCCTCTATTCATCATCAGAATGGAATACGGATGCTGACAATTGACGAAACTTAATAATAGAAGAGTTCACAAAATTCAAAACTCCCTGTGTATGTTTTCAGCTTGAAAGGGAATGTGTGATGGATGTTGTCAGCTCCAAGGAAAGAGAAATGGCTTCTAAAAGAGAAAAAAAACAAAAACAATGAAGTACTCTAAAAAGGTTGCTCTTTAGCATACAGGTATTAGTGCTAAAGCCTTTCTGAGAAAGTTAAAGGGAATAAAAGGAACTTCTGAATAGATTTTTCATTTTAAGGATGTGATTATAAACCATGGTTTGATAGTCCTAAATTCTCAGTCATTTTCTAATCTATCTTAGAACCCAGCTTTGTTTGTAGTTTTCTTTATCTGTGTGTGTACAAGTATGGTTCTCTCTTCTCTCTCTCTCTCTCTCTCTCTCTGTCTCTCTCTCTCTCTCTCTCTCTCTCTTAGGAAAAGGAGATCATTTTTTAACATAGAATCTTGGGTCTAGAGACAGGATTCAGACATTTGGATGAACATTAATCACAGGCCTAAAGAAATCACACGGTTAGTAAAAGCCTGCTACTACAATGGGATAATATGTGTGTATTCTCTATTGTAACAGTTGAAGAATTGTGTTAATATCTTATAACTAAGATGGAAGGTACTACATTTTAGTTTTCCCTATTAAGAAGCAAAAATTTTAAAGATTTTTAATATTTATACTTATAAATGTTGATGATAAACAATGTTGTAAATATAGGAGCTATTAACTAAATAACCATTGCTCGTTATCTTATATGAAGAAATAACTCTTGCAGGGGCCTGGGGGTCCATTCCCATCCTCTTTGGGTTTGTATTAGGCTGGTCCCACTATCGTATTCTGTAATGACTTTTTCTTATATTGTAGTTAAATTATACTAAAGGCCCAGTGCCCAAAATTTGTGCACAGGGTGAGGGTGTCCCTCAGCCCAGCTTGCACCCTCTTCAATCTGGGACATCCCTCTCACAATCCAGGACTGTTGGCTTTCAACTGACCACCTGCCTGCCTTCCTGACTGCCCCTAACTGCTTCTGCCTGTCAGCCTGATAGCCCCCTAAACACTCCCCTTCCAACCTGATTGATGCCTAACTGCTCCCCAGCCAGTCCAATTGTCCCTAACTCCCCTACCCTGCCAGCCTGGTAATCCCTAACTACAATTCCCTGCCAGCCTGGTAACCCCTATCTACAATTCCCTGCCAGTCTGGTCACCACTAACAGTTCTCCTCTGCAGGCCTGGTGGCCTTCAACTGCCCTCCCCTGCTGTCCCGATCAGCCCTGACTGCCCTTCCCTGCTGGCCTGGTCACCCCTAACTGCCTCCCTACTGGCCTGATTGCTCACAAATGCCCCCCACCCCCCTTACAGGCCTGGTTCCCCCCAACTGCCTTTCCCTGCAGTGATGGTCCTCCCCAACTGTCCTCCTCTGCTGGCCTGGTCCCTCCAACTTCCCTTCCCTGCTGGCCTGGTCACCCCAAACTGCCCTGCCTTGAAGGCCTGGTCCCTCCCAATTGCCCTCCCCTGCTGGCCATCTTGTGGTGGCCATCTTGTGTCCACATGGGGGCAGCCATCTTGTGTCTTCGTGTGACAGTCAATTTGCATATTTCTCTTTTATTGAATAGGACTTTTCCTATTTATGTGTCAGTTATGTTTTTAAAAAGCCCCACACATTATGTGACAAAAACTATTCTAGACTAACCTTTACATTCAAAGTATAAAATAGTCTATCCAAAAATTTGTCTTAAAAACATGATATTTCACAGGTTCTGACACTGAGGTCTTTGGAAGTTTTTAATTAGTCCTCTGTAAAAATATCTTGGCTCTGTCCTTTTTTTGATGGTAGCTTCTTCATCACTCTCCTTATTTTTTTCAATGTAAATTTGTCTGTATACATTTTTGTGTGTGTGTGTGTGTGTGTGTGTGTGTGTGTGTGTGGTGGGATAATATTGATAATCTCTATTTCCATAGGAAATTATTGATTTCATCTAGGTTCCTTGTTGGCAAACTGCTGCTGCTTGTGAGCCACATGTGGCTCTTTGGCTGCTTGAGTGTGGCTCTTCAACAAAATACCACAGCCTGGGTGGGTCTATTTTGAAGAAGTGACATTAGGATAAATTCAAATTTAAAAATTTGGCTCTCAAAAGAAATTTCAAACATTGTACTATTGATATTTGGCTCTGTTGACTAATGAGTTTGCCAACCACTGATCTAGGTTATCAAACTATTTGGACAAGCCTACAAAATAGTTTCTTGTGATTAAAAAAGAAAGTTTTTTCCTAACCTGTTTGGCTAATTGGATAGAGCATCAGCCTGCAGACTGAAGGGTCTCAGGTTCAATTCCAGTCAAGAGCACGTACCTTGGTTCCGAATACATCTCCAGTAGGGGGTGTGCAGGAGGCAGCTGATTGATGTTTCTCTCTCATTGATGTTTCTAACTCTCTATCCCTTTCCCTTCTTCTCTGTAAAAAAATCAATAAAATAAATTTAATAAAAAAAGAGAAAGTTCTAGCCCTAGCCGATGTGGCTCAGTGGATAGAGCGTCGGCCTGCAGACTGAAGGATCTCAGGTTCGATTCCAGTCAAGGGCACATGCCTGGGTTGTGGGCTCGATCCCCAGTGTGGAGCTTGCAGAAGGCAGCCAACAATGATTCTCATCATTGATGTTTCTCTCTCTCCCCCTTTCCCTTGCTCTTTGAAATCAATGAAAATATATTTTAAAAAAAGAAAGTTCTATATTTAAAGGGTCATTTTCATCTGGCCAGCTTGGTTCAGTGGTTGAGCCTCAACCTATGAACCAGGAGTTTATGGTCCAATTCCCAGTCAAGGCATATGCCTGGATTGCACTTGATCCCCAGTGTGAGGCATGCAGGAGGCAGCTGATCAATAATTCTCTCTTATCATTGATTTTTCTGTCTGTCTGTTTCTCTCCCTCTTTAAAATCAATCCTATATAATAAAATACAATTTTTTTAAATTACGCTTACATTTTTTAAATAACACATTTGGTATCTAGCAACATATAGTGAAGCTCTATATTATTATGCTTATTATGTAAGAAGGCTACTTGCATAACATTCTGGGAAGGAGATTTAAAAAGTGTTATCTTCTAAAGATCATTTAAATATAAGACTATGGAGTAATTATCCGTGGATGCTTAAAACATCAGATGGTGGAAAAATTACCTCATCCTGTTCAATGGGAGCAATCTGGAGGCAAGTGAAGTGTGTTGTAGTTGTTTTATTATTTTTGGTTGAAAGGAAGATGCTTGTCAGAATTTGATTACCTGCTTAAGCCTATAGACGTAGTTATCAAGGAAAAAAAATACACCTTGGCAAATGCTATCTATTAGTAAAAGATAGGCATACATTCAGTTTGTGTATGATGTCTGAAGACAGTTTAACATTAGAATCTTCCAGATTCTTGACATATTAATACTTTTTAAGATTCAAAGATTATTTGAACAAAGACTCAACAGAAATTCATATTGCATCTACTAAACAGATGAACATGATTTGAGAAAGAAATGAGAAAAATTAATTTTTATTCTCAAGCTGCTATAGCTTTGAAATAACTTCAACACCAAATGGGGATTATTTTTGCTATATTTTTACACCAAATACATCACAAAAGAAAGGAGAGAAAGAAGGGGAGGGGGATGGGGAAGGCCTGGCAAACTTCTTAGGTTTATAGATATGGCAGAAAACACTTACCAAGATTCCATTCTAAAAGGTTCTGGTTCCCTATCTTAGTTTTTCCTGTTAACTATTCCACTTTCATGATTTATTTCCATTTGATCTTTCTGTTTCTTTTTATTTCATTGTTTCTAATCTAGAAACCAGTTTGAATTATTATCTTTGTTATATCTTCAGTAATCTTGAGGAAAATAATGGCTAGACCTCCCTTTTAAGTTTTGGCTGATAGTAAAATGTTGAGAAATCAACTTAATTATCTAAATGGTCTGATCATTTTCTTGTTCTTCTCTAAGTACTGGAAATATACCCTAATATAGAAAAACCCAAGTAACTTCTAAAATGACCAAAGGCTCCACCGACCAGAAGTAAGTCCTGCAGTCAGTGCTGGGTTGCTGTGGTGACCCAGCACTGATTCCCGTAGGTGCAGGTGTGGCAACCCAGCACTGACTGCCTGAGGGGGCTGCAGATCAGGCCCAGAGAGACACCCAAAGAGAGAGGCAGGGTCTGATCTGCAGCCTTCATGGCAGCTGTTGATTAGCCATTGCCTCTATCTTTCTCTCCGGGCTTCACCAGCAACCACACCTTTGCTTCTCTCTGGGCCTCCATGGGGGCTGTTTATCATCACCACCTCTCTAAAAAGGCCCAGAGACAGGCCTGGAGATGCTGACTGGCATAGAAACCAACCAATCAGAACCAAATCTGGGTGAACTGTGAGGAGCCAATGACTGCCAAGGAGGCAGAGCTTTTGACACTGACTGGCACAGAAACTGACCAATCAGAACCAAGTTGGCTATCAGGGGAGGGCATTTGTGGGCGAGATCAGGCCGGCAGGTGAAGGCAGTTAGGGGTGATCAGGCAGGCAGAGGCAGTTAGGGCCAATCAGTCCAACAGGGGAGAGCAATTGGGGGGGTGAGTATAGGCAGGTAGGGGAGGGCAGTTGGGGGTGAGGTCAGGCTGGCAGGGGAGGATACTTAGAGGCGATCAGGCAGGCAGCCAGAGGTAGTTAGGGGCAATCAGGCAGGTAGCCATAAGCAGTTAGGGGTGATCAGGCAGGCAGGCAGGCAGGCAGGTGAGCAGTTAGGAGACAGTAGTCCTAGATGTGAGAGGGATGTCTGATTGAAGAGGGTACAGGCTGGGCTGAGGGAAACCCCCCTTCATTTCATGCACCGGGCCACTAGTCATACCTAATAAAAGAGTAATATGCAAATTAATCATCACTCTGCTCAATCCATGCCTACCAGCCACACCCACCAGCCAATCAGAGCGAGTATGCAAATTAACCCCAACTGAGATAGCTGCAGCCACAGAGAGCAGTTGAGAGGCTTTGGTTTCCCAGGCAATAGAGGAAGCCAAGTTTCCACACACCCTGGCCAGCCTAGTCCTCTACTCAAGGATTCAAAGTTTCAATTATAGAAGACACATAAAACCAAACAGAAATGGTGGCAGCCAGGAAGTGAGCAGGGGGCTTGGCTCCACTCCAGGCTATAAAGTTTCAATTGTAGAAGGTAAATAAATTCCAGATACCAGGGCCTCTGCTTGGGTTGCCAGAGGGGCTTGGCCGACCTGCAAACCACCACAGGCCCCTCGCCCAGGCCTCCCCACACCTCAAGGTAACCCCCACTCTAATCCTGGACACCCTTCAGGGCAAACCAGCTGGCCCCCACCCATGCGCCAGGCCTCTATCCTATCTAATAAAAGAGTAATATGCAGATTGACCATCACTCCAACACACAATATGGCTGCCCCCATGTGGTCAAAGATCCTGCCCTCCATGTGTACACAAGATGGCCACCACAAGATGGCCAGCAGGGGAGGGCAGTTGGGAGGCACCAGGCCTGCAAGGGAAGGCAGTTGAGAGGGACCAGGTCTGCAAGGAAGGACAGCTGGAGGCAATCAACCCAGTTGGGGAGGGCATTCAGGGATGCCCAGGCTGGCAGAGGAGGGAAGTTGGAGGCAAACAGGATGGCAGGGGAACAGTTAGACATCAATCAGGCTGGCATGAGAGTGGTTAGGGGGTGATCAGGCTGGCAGGCAGAAGCATTTAGGGGCAATCAGGAAGGCAGGCAGGCGAGCAGTTGGGAGCCAGCAGTCCTGGATTGTGAGAGGGATGTTCGACTGCCCGTTTAGACCCGATCCCGCTGGGCCCAGGATCAGGTCTAAACGTCAGTTGGACAGCCCTCAAGGGGTCCCAGACTGAAGAGGGTGCAGGCTGAGCTGAAGGATACCCCTCACCCCTTGCACAAATTTCGTGCACCAGGCCTCTAGTGTGTGTGTGTGTGTGTGTGTGTGTGTGTTCATTAAATGCTGAGGTCCCTAACACTTAGATCAGTCTGACATGCTCTGTACTATTTACAAAGGAGGTTTAAGAACAGCAGTCTTCTTGGAAGGGGAGGCTAGAGGTCTTGCCTTTAACTTGAATTGCATTTCCCTTGTGTCAAGCCATTATGCTTGGGCTCATAGCAGTAGGACCACTTCACATAATAGTAATGTATTGTTTATAATCAAAATTTACAGGCATGCATAAAACTAGTATATTTGCATATGGATTATAAAGGAAAGAAGGAAGGTAATGGGGTGAATTTATAAAGAGTTAAATTCACCATTAACTGTGTGGGAGAGAAAGCATCTGAACTGGTGGAGAGGAGGGAGAGATTAAGTTTGGGGTTGGATTTTAAGCATATTACATTTGAGATACTATAACAAAGTAAAATATTCTGCCTCTCTGATGCTGTCCTATTCAAGCCTGCAGTGTTCTTGCGGATAGACATGCTAATCATTAGAGGAACTCTGCAGCTTGACTTAACAAAACCAGCTCCCCCATTTTCCCTTCCCTTGGCATAAAAGAAGCCTAGATTCGCACTCTGGTAAGGTGAATTTAAGGATTAGGTCCCTTATATTCTCATTTGTTGCCTTCCTGATCAATAAATCTTTCCTCTCCAAATACTGTGACATTTTGAGTTTTTGGTCTTTCAAAGCATTGAGCATACATACTTTGGACTTGTAACAATACCTGTTTAGAACCTCAAGTGGAATTGTCAAGCAGGTAGTTATATACAAATTTGGAGGTAATGGGAGATAACCAGGTTTTAGATAAAAAGTAAGGTCTCAGCAATACATAGGTCACACTTTTATGTAAAAGGACTATTACGGAGAGAATATAGATAGGAATGTTAGATCATTCAACTGTTTAGAGGCTAGAAAACTGAAGGGAAATTAGCTCGCAGAGAATGAAAGGAAGAAGATTTCCTTCGGTGATAGAAAAGAACCAGGAGATTGTGATGGCCTAACACGACAAGTGAAGAACTGTTTAAAGAAGGGAAGAGTGACCCACTGAGTCCAATACTGCTCAGTCAAGTAAGATAACTGAGAATTGATCTTTGGAGCTTGCGATGTGGAAATCTGATGACCCTGCCAAATATATAGCAGTCACCCCTTACAGTCAGTTTTGTTTTCCTTGGTTTCAATTGCCTGGGGTCTAAAAACATTAAATGCAAAATTCCAGATATAAACATTTCCTAAGTTTTAAATTGTGCTTCTCTCTAATATGACAAAATCTCCCGTCCCACACTGTGCCGCCCAGGATGTGAATCATTGCTTTGTCCAGAATCTTCCTGCTGTAGAAGCTCCCAGCCCATTAGTCACAACATAGCCAGCTCAGTTATCAGGTCAATTGTCTCAGTATCCCAGTGCTTGTGTTCAAGTCACCTTATTTCACTTAATAATGGCCCAAAGCCATTCACATAACTATGATTACAGTAAGTTGTTTCAATTGTTATATTTTATTAGTTATTATTATTAATCTCTTACTGTACCTAATTTATAAATCAAACATTTATATGTATATAAAAAAACATAGTATATTTAGGGTTCGGTACCATTGGCTGCTTCAAACATCCATTGGGGGTCGGTATTCCCTGCAGATAAGGGGGATATATATGTTTATGAATACAAGCCTGATTCAAGAGGGCTTAAGAAAGACAAAATAAAATAAAAAAATAGATACCAGCGCATATTAGACAACTCTCCTTAGAATGTTGTAATAAACAAGGATTGGGGAGGAACAGTACAGCCATTTACACACAATCTGATTTTCCTCTGCAAGTTAGATTCAGTAAGAGTTGTTTCCTGGGCATAATATTCTAAGATATTATAAAATATGCCCAGGAATAATATTCTACATTTCTTTTACTATGGAACTCATTACATTTTGTTTTAGAGAAAACATTTTCTTTTTAAAACAAATATGAGTATTTTATGGGCTTTATGTTAATTGCAACATTCAAAGTAAGGTAGATTGTTGTCTCAGAAGAAACACAGTTATAACCTCGGGCTAACCAAGTATGTGAATCTCAGAAAAAATATACTTAACCTTTCTATGCTTCAGTTTCCTCATTTACGAAAAACTGCTGACAAAATTACTTGTACAAAACCAGTATGTAAATATCCCTTACTTGGCATCCATACAATCTTTTAAGAATTCTAAATGATATAAAAAGTTATTTTTTTCTCTCCTGCTACTTTTTATTTCCTCTGAGTCTTTTTGATACTTATTTTGAAGGAAGACTTTCCTATTCAAAACTTTAAAAAATCAATTACATAACTGGGATTTCAATTTCTGAGTCAACTCTGCAATTGTAAAGAGTTGAATTTGGAAATAAGCTTGACATTCAAACCTCATAGTATCGGTCCCATTGCTGCTTACCACAGGGATGTAATCCTCACAGAAATACTATTTGAACCCATATAGGAGAGAAAGAAGATAATGGATTGCCCCTCCACATGAAACCATAAACCAGAATTCTGGGCTGCTGCCATTCAAATGAATAGAAACCGGCAGCAGTTCTAACACCTTTCCAGTTTCAATTTTGTAACATCTGCAGGCATCATTCTGGAAATGGTAAACATTTTAATGGTCGGCCCCTGTCCACTTATGCATGACTATTTCTAGTATTATCCTCTGTTTCTATCTGGAGAGAGAAACTAAAAGGTGACAGATTACTGTGAATGAAATGAAAGGAGATGCCATTTGCATTCATTTCAGCAGCAGCACACTCTTGACTTTTCCATTCCTTTGTTGTCCTTCAGAGATCTCCCTGATTGCCTTGGAAAATTCAAGAGTCAGACACTACATATTGATAATGCAGTTGGAATTCCAAGCATTGGCACATGAATTGATTTAAGAGCATCAAACAACTTTACAACTATTGTCTCTCTCTTCCTTTTAAATATAAATGCATTCTGACTGAATGAGTTAAGCTGGAAGCTGCACATTCTCTGAAAATTAAATTTTTAGAAATATATTTATGCTTAAGTGTCCAGTGCACAACACTAAAATCCAGACACTGAATAGCACTTTATTTACTTTATATAAATTGGACATTTGATTAACCAAAACCTTTGTATTTTGTTAGCATCCCATATATTAAAAATATACATTGATTTTACTCATTTAGTAAGCATCAGTTAAAGTATCATATTTGGAATATAATTCAGTGTCTGTATTGAATGCATGAATATGATAATGCAGCCTATAGATATATACACTTACTCTGTTTTTTTTTGTTGTGTTTGGTTTGTTTTTTATTTTCTTTTTTTGATATTTCTGAATGCACCTTCAAACAGAGATCAAATTTCACCCTGGAATATAATGTGTAAGACACTTTGCTAAAGGATCTCATTTAATCTAGTTGACCAATTAACGGCAAATCATTACTACAAATCAAAGTCAAATATGAAACTGTTTATTATAATGTCAGATCAGTGTTACAGTTCAAACTGTTCTCTGAATAAAATCACCTTACAGTTAAAAAAGACTCTCACAACTATTTAATACCATTTGGTCCTCCCTTTGCTCCCTCTATTTATTTAGAACTGGGTTTATTACAATGGTATCATATATACATAGAATATACAGTATATATAGAGGCCTGGTGAATGATGCACTGGAGGATATTCCTTCAGCCCTGCCTGCCCCCTCTCACAGTCTGGGAGCCCTCAAGGATGGGAGGTGACCCAGCAATCGGGGGAAGGTGACGCCCCATCACACCTCTGTTGCTGCCACTGCTGGCAGCACAAGCTTCAGCCGGCCCTGGTTACCTGAGCCTCAGGCAGGCCTGGGCGGCTGGGCAGCTGACATCTGAGGCTTGCCTGTGCCATGGGCTGGCCCTGGGTGACTGAAAGGGCTGAGGGGACTGGGCACCGCCATCTTGTGGCTGTCGTCACCGCCATCTTTGAGGGCATGGCAGCCAATTAGCATATTCCCTCCTTATTGGCTATGGGCACCACCATCTTTGAGATAGTGTGAGGGTCAATTAGCATATTCCCTCTTTATCAGATACTATATAATAAAAGAGTAATATGCAAATTGACCATCACTCTAACACACAAGATGGTCAGCAGGGAAGGGCAATTGGGGAGGACCAGGCCTGCAGGAGAGGGCAGTTGGGGTGATCAGGCCTGCAGGGGAAGCAGTTAGGCATCAATCAAGCTGGCAGGGGAGTGGTTAGGGGGTGATCAGGCAGGCAGGCAGAAGCAGTTAGGGGTAATCAAAAAGGCAGGCAGGCAAGCAGTTGTGAGCCAGCAGTCCTGGATTGTAAGAGGGATGTCTGACTGCCCGTTTAGGTAGGGTCTGACTGCCCATTTAGGTAGGATCAGGCCTAAATGGGAAGTTGGACATCCCTTGAAGGGTCCCAGATTATAAAGGTGTAGGCTGGGCTGAGGGAATTCCTGCCTATCGTGCATGAATTTTGTGCACCATGCCTCTAGTGTGTGTGTGTACCCCTAGTGTGTGTGTGTGTGTGTGTGTGTGTGTGTGTGTGTGTGTATATATATGGAAATGATATATATATATATATATATATATATATATATACACTCAATATATATATATGTGGGCAAATGTAGGATTATTGTAGTGAGTACATGACACACACTTTATTCTTGTATTATTATTTGTTAATTATTGTATTAAATTTCATATGAACAACTGTAAACCTTTGTTTTCTCTATGTTGTATATATGATAGATACTTAGATATATAATGAGATATAGGGCACATACAATAATCTTTGGAAATATATTAAAAGTTTACATCTTCATTTATGCCTTGCTTATTTTTATGATTATATGGGAAAGTTTTATAATATTTTCCAATGATAGATACTGTATTAATTTTCTAGGATTGCCAAAATAAATACCACAGTGTAAAAAACAAACATTTTCTCACAGCTTTGGAAACTAGAAAACCGGTTAAATGGCTGGATGAGATTTCTTCTGTGGTCTTCCCCCTTGGCTTACAGATGACCACCACCTTCCCACTGTGTCCTCACTTGGTTGTCCCTTTGCCTTTGTGTTATCTGTGTCCTAATCTCCTCCTTTTTTTTTTTAGAAAGAGAAATAAAGGAAGGGACAGGGAGACAGAAACATAGATGTAAGAGCAAAACATAGATTGGCTGCCTCCTGCACACCACCTACCAAGGATTGAGCCCACAACCTGGCATGGGAGTAAGATGCACATTTAAGTTTTGGAAGCTTTCACCTTGTTTTTTTTATTGGGGGTGGGGGGGGAGGGTTTGCTAGTTATGTTCCTCTGTAGTTTAGCATCTCCTTGAGTCATTTCCTCCAATTCTGTTGTTTAACCCATAGGTACCTACAGATATTCCATAACCATACATCAAAATATATCACCTGTACTAAATTTCTGATTTTCAAATATTTGAAAAAAAATTATTATATCTCCTTTAATTATTCTCTTCTCAGTTTAAACTTCTTTGATTCCTTCAACCATTTCTCTCATGTGAGTATCTGCAGATATCTTCAAACCTTAGCCACTGAGAATAGCTTACAGATGATTTCTAACCTGTCAATACCTATGGCAAAAGGTTTCTTTTTTGCCTACTGCATAAAAAATACTGAGAGCTAAATACAAATGGGAGACAGGCATGACCAGTTGCACATAACCAGTGTGCTTATCCAATAAAGTTGAAAAATCAATTCGATTTTTGCTTGTCTCAGAGAATTTTTGCTCAACTAGATACAAAATGATGAATCTTAAAAATCTTAAAATCACTAAAGTATAAAGTGTAACAAAAATTATTAATGCAACCATGTGATTAAGTATGTCTCTATCAATGAATCACATTGGCAGAATTATCTATATTTCTACCTGCAGGAATGAAAAATGAGCACATTAGTAAAAAAGTAAATGCAAACATCCTCAGATTCCAGAATGTTTCTCTTTATAGATTACAAAAGACATTTACAACTTGCAGTGATGTACACACCTCAATGTAAAAATTATATCTCCATGACAAATAAAGTTGTTTTAAATTAAGATATTCGAATGCCTACAACTAATTTTTAACTGTTTGAAACATGCATGGCTACCTTAAAAATAAGTGAAAATATCCAGAATGAGATTTAAAATAGGAAGTTTACTAATAGGGACATTTACAATAAAGTATTTTCTATATATGTAGTTGATTATTTGTAACAGGCCAACTGAACAAATACTGTAGATTCCAAAGATGCCTCCTTTTTTCTCAAATATTGTCTTTTTTTTTCAATGGAAATGTTTTTGTATTAAAATTTTAATTTACATTTTCAAAAGATGTAAATATATGTGTACACACACACACACACACACACACACACACACACACACACACACACCATGAAAACCAAATAGGATAAGTGAGTTATTTGCATCTAAAACATGATTAGGTTTTATCACTAACAAAGTATAAAGAAATGACAATTTTGAACACTTGTCTGTTGGCTAACAAGATATAATAGTTAGAATCCAAAAGGTGGGCTATGGAAAGTTTTCACTGAGGTTTTCTGTAATCAACGGCAAGTCAAATGAGGTTACTGAGAAGGGAAATTATGTGACCTAGGATTTGAAAAGTTAACTTTAGAGGAAAAGATGAAGAGACTTTTAAATAATTCAGATCCAGAAAGACTTGTCGAGAGACAGTTGTAATTATCCAGTAGATAATCTTTGTATTTCCCTGTCATAAATTTTTCTATATGGTGATTCAAGCCTTCTCGAAAACCATGTTATTCCTATCCTGTTCCTTTTTTTGGTACATTCCTCAATTAACTCAATGCCCTTATTGTGATATGAGTGATATTGACTCATAACCTGGTATCCAAGTTTTACTGAGAGCTATGACTATTCAAGCCTTGTAATTTCTACCTAAGTTTAATTCTCTTTAAAAATTAGGATGTTCTTATATGATTTCCATTCATCTACTCTAGCAAAAATGGACATCATGTTTGCCCAATTGTCTGATAATTAAATATTTTAATAGAATAATTCTAATGAATGAACTAAACTTAATTGTGAAAAGGAAAAGGTAAAAAATATCAGTTCATTAATCTATACACTTAAAAAAAAAAAAAAGGAAAATAAAGTATGCTATGCCAGAAACAATTAAAGGAAAGTAGAAGATCTTGAGAATAAAGAGATAAAAGACATAACTGATTTTACTGAATTTAATAATTAGAGAGTGTGAAAAGCTGGAAAATAGATAATCATAAAATTCTTAATGTGTTATAATCAATAGGGAAAATAAAAAAGGAACTTAATTAAGATTAAGGAATGAAAACCTGCTTCTAGGATGATTTCCGAGGGAGATAGCATGTATGATAAAAATTTCCAATGAGGGTGGATTTATGGGACTTTTTCCAGTCTGATTCTGATACTCAAAAAATGCAGCCTTTATTTAGGGGTTTAGAGATAAGATTGCCTCCTTTTTCTTATACTATCACAGAGGATTGTTCAATTCTATAGTCCTCAAGTACACCAAATGGGTTAGTGATAGACAGGGTTAGGGATGATGATTGTACAAATTATGTTATGGGATATTACTCTACATCTTTAGAATTCTCTTTATATGAGAAATTGTTGCTTCTTTATTCATTACTTAAATCAGTTGTTTCAAAAAAGATTTTCTCCTTTCACTGGAACATAAATCTATCCCCAGAAATGAGGAAATAGGTAACCTATGACTGTTTATGTTTAAATAGTTTCATATATTAAAATATACATTAAAATATTATTTGAATTTTTTAAACATTGTATTAATCAAAATAAGTTAAAAAGCCAGTGCTATTAGCTTTGACTGCAGTGAGTTGAAGAGATTTAGGGACTAATCAAAGTAAAAGGTAAGGTGGGATGTGACAATAGCACATAATGAGCTTTACTTTGATGCCACTTTGAGAGGATGTCTGTGAGGAGCAATTCCTAACAACCTGTGACCTTTCACAGGCATCAGCTTGGGCCACCAACTAAAGGGGAAGAAGGCAAGGCAACTCTGGGGGTGTCTGAAGGGCAGCAGTGTGCATGTGTGTGGGTGAGGTGTCCTTCACAGTCACAAGGTTTATCTTATTTATGGCTTATAGATGTTGGGTGTAGTTTATGGAGTATGCAGAGCAGGAATGCTTTAAATGTCTAAACATCTGCTTTTTCAGCTATATCTAAAACAAGGGGCCATGTAGAAATTTGAGGTTGGCCTTTTGAGCTAAGGGTCCCAGCTTGCCTTGAAGAAGTAAACAATATAGAACCAATATGCAGGGCCTATCTTTAATCCATTTATACAACAGGCATCTAGAGAAGTGGGAAATATTTAGCGCTGCTTCTTTCAAGTCTAAGGAGTAGCATGGTTTAATAAACAAAGTGGAGAATTTACCTAATAGAAAAAAAATCCGTCATTTATTGACAGTGACATATTTCTTTTGTGACTTAAAGCTTTTAATGCATTTTCAAATGCTGTAACTTTTTTGGAGCTTTATTGTAGTCTTCCAAGTTTACTCTTTCCCACTTTTTGTTTCCTTTCTATCTCACAGAATTAAAAAGATCTGCCTACCGTAAATACAAAATTCATAAACACAAAATGAATTAGCAAAATGATTTTGGAGCATTCATTTCACCATTATTTCTTCTCTGGAAAATAAAGCAGGTAGACATGATCTCTAGGGACCCATGCAAAGTAAGGTACTATGATTAATATTTTAATATCTTCTTCACAATGCATCCTAATGTTACAGTCACATCATTAATTTGTTTAATAAACATTTTTACTCATAGAAAATAAAATATTAAGTCTCAACTTAGTGCAAGCTGGCTTAAATAAAAGAAATAATGAAAACATTTCCATAAAATGCCAGGTTAACACTGGATGAGGAGTGTACATCAAGTTGTGGGCACTATCACTATTTGTAAAAGGATACAAAAATAAAATCACTAATTTTTATTGAGCACCTTCTGCTTACCAAGCATTATTCTACATTATTTTGTTATTACAGCCATTTTCGGTAGGTAGCACTTACCTAATTTCATCGATGAGGAAACCAAACCTCTAATGAATCAATAACTTATTCAAGGTGATTTAGTTTATAAATGGCATAGTCTGGATTCAAGTATTTCTTCATTAAAACCTCATAATTTGATACATTCTTATGGATTCTCAATTCCAAATATTCAATTAATATGACTAATACTAAGGTTTATCTGTATTTTTTAAATATATTTCTTATTTTGATTTTTGGATTAGTCATTAATCATACTTACCTAACCTTTTTTTTTCTTTTTTACTAGAATTCAAAGATCTCAGTGGCTTGAACTGTGTCTTACTCATACTTTGATTTCCACAGCATCTTCTAGTGTCCTATGCATTGAATAAATATTGTCTCATTTTACACAAATGGATTGATTCAAGGATAATACTCAGGTTCTGTAAAGGTTGCAAGTTAATTTAACATATACTGTTTAAAATGAAATTATGGTTTACAGCTTATTCTATTTCCCAGTTTCATAACCTATATTTGCTACAAATATCATTTGTCCTTAATCTAATCCTTTCAAAATTCATACTGAAAAAAGAGGGAATTGCAAGATAGGTAATAGTTAGTAACAGATATTCAAATAAAAGCTATGACATATAAATAGGCCCAGTGCATGAAATCCGTGCATGAGTAGGGTCACTAGGCCTGGCTGGCGATCAGAGCCTACCTTGGGATAACTGGCAGGATGACCAGCAGCACCCGCTGCCATCCACCTTGGCTGGCCTGGGGCCTGTGGGCTGGGGGCAGCTCCTGCATTGAGTGTCTGCCCCCTGGCAGTCAGTGGGCTTCATAGTGACCAGTCGATCCACCATTCGGTCGATTTGCATATTAGGCTTTTATTATAGAGGATTGCCAGTTCTAATAACTACCTATTATATCTTATATCCCAAGGGCCAACAAACTTTCCATAAAGGGTCAGATAGTAAAAATATTTGTAGCTTTGCATACGATAAGTTCTTTGTCTTAACTACTCAACTCTGGTTGTACCATGGAAGTAATTACATGGAAGTAATAAATGAAAGTGGCTGTGTTTCAACAAATCTTTATTTATGGACACTGAAATATTCAATACATATTTCACATAATTTTCATGTCTCATGGAATAATATTCTTTTTCCCCCCATTTTATATTCAACTACCCACATGTGTAAAAATATTCCACAGATCTAACTCCTATTGTATCAAGGAATGTCATTCTTTATTAGTCACACACATCTTCACAACCAAAGATACCTATAATTATGATTGGGCTAAATTAGAATTATGAAGAAAAGTATTTGTATTTTAGCCACTGCATGAGAACATAGGATTATAAACATCTGACATCAGCATGTAGTGTTAACATTAAAGCAGTACTGGTGGGTAACTAATAATATAGATTACCTTTCACTGACTTTAATCCAAAGTGTAAATGTATGTTTCCACTCATAAAATTAACTTTACAAGGAGACTTTCTAGCTCAATTGAAAATGAAGCTAAAACAGACCTGCAGAGGTTCTTTTCATGTTACAATAAAATGCACTAATACTATTCTTCCCTTCTCAAAGATCTTATCTATTTCAGTCAATTAAAGGAAAGAGACACAGTAATTAATTTTTGTGCAAAGAAGGAACTGATCATTTTAATGCAGGTTCTTCTCTTAATATTTCCTAAAATTTTCTTTCTCTTATTTACATTTGAAACTGTCAAAAGCCTCTAGTCAGGTTTAATAAAAACCACACTGCAATAATGAAAGCTAAACAGAAAACTAAATACTAAGGTTTATTATTACCCTCAGTGGACTGCAGCACAGCTCACATCTGACCACTTTAAAAATAAGAAAGGAGTGCAGAATCCATGAGTGATGCCTAGAAATATACTTAGCAATTCCCTTCCGGAACAAATAACTTGAGGTGTCAGACAAATTCGCCCTATTGTTTTATGAGATCTTGACTGAGAACAGCTTGTGATCTTTGGCCACAAAATTTTTTGATAAATTTTTTAATTGAAAGATTTTATTATCTAAATTTCTATAGTATTTTAGATAATATAAACAGAAAATCGTAATACCTTGGATATAATGGGAAAAGGAAGACAAATAAGAAAATTAAATATCAAACTATCCAGGAAGCAATGAAAATTTCCACTTTATATAAAATAATGACACAGCAAACTCAACACTTAAAAGAAAAAGTGAAATAGTTTTACAATAGGTGCTAAAGTTTAAAAAAAAAAAGACCTCTAGTTTACACTGGTTTGCATCTTATCTTGTAAAAGTTTCACCTTTTCTCTCAGAGTAACAAGGCTTGCCCATCATTTGACTTTTCTCCTTTTTCACTTCTGTGCTCCATATGTTGTTACTGTAATTAGGTTATATAGAGAAGTCTGGTGACCTATGTGAGTTTACCTACTTAGCTTATAGTAATTCTTTTATTTTTGAAGGGCTCTTTTACAAATAGAGGTAATTTTATCCAAGTAATCACTACTTAGATTTATGTGAACACCAGCCAAGTCACACATGGATAAGCTCTCTGAAATTTTTATAGTAAAATTTTCTATAGAAATTAAAAAATATAATTGAGAAAAGCAAATAAGTTACTCTCAATACCAATGAAGGAATGTAAACTGGAAGCTTTTCAGTTGCCATATGCCCCCAGAAGCATTAAAACCCAGCAGTAAAGAGGGAAAGGGCACAAAAAAGAAACACACACACACACACACATAAGAGTAGCATTTCAGGTTCCATTTGTTCAATTTATACTTGGATTATCTGTAATATTTTAATTTACTTCTTAAGTAAAATTGGAATGGATTTCTATCATTTGCAACCTAGAAAACCCGGATTAAAACTATAGTATTCAGTCCATAGTCTTTAATACATAAACTAAACCAGTTCCGGATTTAAGTACTCAGGATATATATATATATATATATATATATATATATATATATATATACACATACATATATATTCAGAGAAATGTCAGTGCCCTCAGTAAATGGGTGTATTAGAAAGCTAGCATTTTATAATAAGACTATAATATTATGTTGCAGACTATAATGGACATATATTAGAAAATTAAAGAAGAGAGGTAAGTCTTCCAGTTAAAGGGATTACAAAACGCTCCCAAGCTGAGAGGACACTGGAACTGCATGTTTGGGCATAAGTGGCATTTAACCAAGTGAAAATGTGGGAGAAAGTCATGCTGGACAGCGGAAACCTGTATAAAGGCCCAGAGGAGTAAGAGAGAAGGTCATTTTCAAGCATCGATAAATAATCAAAAGTGTAGGGAGAAGAGGGAGGCATAATGGAAAAAGGAATATAAATAAGACAGGCAACAAATTATACCCAACCTTTTCCTGAGTGTGACGGGAAGCCACAGAAAGATTTAAAGCCAGGTGAAATGATAAATTTTAAGTTTCAGAACACTCTGGAAGCACTTTGGAAGATATGGAGTGGCCAAGAAAGCATATGAAGAAATACGTGGAACATATTTGAAACTTTTATTGAGAATAGGACAAGTAGCTGACCTAAGTGGGGAGACATTGTGAGGAGGCAGAGGATGGACTGAGGGGATTAGCAGGAGTGGCCCTCCACAACCATGGGGTGGGGACACTTTCAGAGACACCTTCTGCACTTATTACACAGGTAAAAATGTAAAACTCATTCATATTGCCTGTGTGAGGACAAATTAGGTGGGATGTGTCAAAGCACCTTGCAGAATTAAAAAGCTACAACTATCTTTGGTAATAATCACATTAAGCTTAGACTTATTATAAGAAACTGAACAGTCCTTTCAGTCACCCCAGTTATAGTTCACTTTTTAATATTGAGAACAGACCACTGATTATTTATCTTAACTCTCTCCCCAATCATTTCTAATTCCTACACTACTCTCTACTTCTACTTTTTAATTTTCTCTTTGTATTTCCTTAATTACTCTCTTTCTCTTCTTTCCCAGAGAGCCTTTTTCAAAATGTTGATACAGGCTATGAATAGGGATTATTATTACATAGAGGCCCGGTACACGAAATTCATGCCCTGGGGAGGTCCCTTAGCCTGGCCTGTGCGCTCTCACAGTCTGGGACCTCTCAGGGGATATCTACTTGCCGGGAGTCACGCATTTCTTGCCGTTCTAGACCCCTCAGTCCATATGACCTGCCTGCTCGCTACTCCTTACTGCTTGGCTCACTGCTCCTTAGCCCTCCTGTGGAGACAGGAGAGGCTCCTGCCACTGCTCTGTCTGCCTCTTGGTGGTCAGTGCACATCATAGTGACTGGTCATTCTGGTCATTCCACCATAATGTCACTTAGGCTTTTATTATATAGATTAGAGGCCAGGTACATGAAAATTTGTGCACTGGGGCGGGGGGAAAGTAGGGGGTCTCTAAGCCCAGCCTGCCCCCTCTCACAGTCCGGGAGCCCTCAGGGGATGTCTTTCTGATGGTCTAGGCCTGATTCCCATGGGAGGCAGTCGCCTCCTTCTGAGGGAGGCAACCAGACGATCAGGGGAAGCCACTGCCCCCATCACCCCATTGCTGCTGCCACTGCTGGCTGCCCCCTCAGCCCTCACAGTGGCCAAGGTGATTTTATCAACATGGACTCCAGTCCCTTCAGCACAAAAAAACAATGACCATTTTCTTTCAGCATTTTCAAGATGTCTCTTTCATAGGATATGACATTGCTTTCTTTTTTATTATCCTCACCTGAGAATATTTTTCCATTAATTTTTAGAGAGCATGGAAGAGAGAAGGAAAGGCAGAGAGAAACATCTATGTGAGAGGAACACATTGATCGGTTGCCTCCTGCATGAGCTCTGATCAGGGCCCAGGTCATGGAGGAGCCTGCAACCTAGGTATGTGCCCATGACCAGAATCAAACTGGGATCCTGAGGTTCACAGGCTGAGGCTCTATCCATGGAACCAAACCAGCTAGGGAAGGATATGACATTTCTTAGCCCCTCCAGCAGCAGACCTTCATTTTTTCCTCCAGGAGTGAGGTGGAAAAACCCTAGGTCACCTTTTTGGATTCTTATTACCCAAGTGAATGGCAAACCAAAACCTTGGTCAATGAGTTGTCAGGCAAGATATTTCCTGTTTAGCTCACATGCAGAGGTGGGACTTCTGACTCACCTTGGCTCTCTCTGGGTCTTGCAGTTATGGGGGCTACCAGGCCATCTCTCTCAGGGCCTCGCAGCCACAGTGGCTGGAAGGACATCCAGAAGGTCATCTGGAAGATGTCCAGTCTTATTAGCATACTACCCTTTTATTAGAATAGATAAGGTCAAATGTAACCATGTATTGTTCATTTGGTATTCACAATGGGCCAGGCACTGTGGTAATGAGACTAACTTGGTCTATGCCCTCACACTAAGCTTACAGTCCACCTAAGATAGGCAATTAAAGAAGTGATGGAGCCTGGCTGGTGTTGCCCAGTGGTTGAGTGCCAGCCTATGAATCAGAAAGTCATTGTTTGATTCCTGGTCAGGGCGTATGCCTAGGATCCTCAGTGTGGGGAGTTCAGAAAACAGCCAGTCAATGATTCTTTTTCATCATTGATGTGTCTATCTCTCTCTCCTTCTCCCTTCCTCTCTGAAATCAGTAATGATGATTAGGAGAACTAGCATATGAGGAAGGGTTATTTAGGCACTACTGGCCACTGGGTGGTTTGGGATATAACAATTTTTCCAGAATAAGAAAAGGACCTCCTTTAATGTCCTGATGCTGAAAATAACACAATTTTTTACAGGAATAAAGAAGTTCGGTTACATGAAAAACAGCTAATGGAGAGAAAAATACTGAGAGAGTCATGAATGTCAAATGTGGAGAATGTCAAAATTAGTATTGTTACAACAGGAAGAATACAACCTTAAGAAATGCATAGTGACAGCAAAATACATTTTAAAGCAAAACTCCATCTGAGAAAGGAACACCTGAATCAAAATATTTCTAATTATCATCATATCTGGGAATATTGGGGATATGAAACTGACTTGAAGAGAAAAAAGAAAATTGTATTTTATACAATTAATTAAATATTATTTCTATAAAAGAATACCACTCTCTGATTAGATTTTTAAAAGGTGATGTGCTAACTGAAAAACATTAAATGGATTAAAATTGCTTGCATAGGGAAAGAAACACACTTGAAAAATAGATATAATCACAGCATAATTTAATGCCATAAAACACTCCAAGATTGTGTATTATTTCCTCATATACAGAGGGTCACCCACTCAGCAATAACAGCAGAGAAAACAACTGATAGGCAGAAGCTGCCTGGAGGACTGCAAGGCAGGAGACATCTCCACATGACCTCCATTATCAGCAGACCTGTCACTCACTCCCACTCAGGAAGCTCCTGGGAGCATTCAAAGAGGTTGAGGATTATAGAGGCAAGTGGAGGAATCACCTTGCAGGTAAGTAAATTGCCTATCAGCCTATAACAGTAGAAATGTCTCAAGAAATGATGCAAAGGTCAAAAGAAAATAATAAAAAGCCCACTGACCAACGATGCTTTAAGACATAGTGTCTATTTTAAGTTACAGCTTTTTGATGTCTTTTAAGGACTCAAAAAATGCATTCGAAAATCCACCTGCCCCTTTGTTCAGAAATAAAGGCAACTAGAATCACTAAAACTCATTCTAATGTAAGTGAACTGAAATTTAAAATTGTGTGGATCCATCCATTTATTTTTTTTTCAAATTTTCATTCAGTTATTATATCTGTCCTCACAATAAAACAGCTATTTTTGTTTTATTCAAACAACTAGTTGGTGTAAATCAGTTTTGGGTATGAACAAAATAATGCTATGCTATCAATGGTTGAAAAAAACATAAAATAATGGTAAGATGTATTAACTTATCTTAAACTTAGGGGATTCATATCTTATTTTTATATGTAAACCATCCAATCAGATTTCAATCATATTTACATGTTTTTAAATATTTTATTAGTTTGTTAGAGACTTCATTTTATATGAACTTATTTGATAACAATACTCTTATAATACGAATAACATGATTAACTCTATGTATCCACAATAAGATAAAATGTACAGATATAAATATCTGTATTTTACATTTTGCATTATGGCTATAATTATATATCTATGACCTTTAGGCTATTGTTATTGTCCTTTCTTCCGTTTCTCTTTTGTCTTTCCATTTCTTCTGAAGGTTCTGTACCTAATTATCCCAATGTGTGTGTGTGTGTGTATGTGTGTGTATGTGTGTGTATGTGTGTGTGTGTGGTGGGGGCAGTTCCCATAACACCAAGCAATTCTCCAACATGAGCTGGGTATTCTACAATTCAACTCAATTCTGACGCTACCTACACGTAGACAGCATCAGATTCAATAGGTTCAGGACTTAGCCCCATGAGACTGCCCTCCACTTCAGATGCCAGTTTCTGGCAAGGTTATTATCTGTGCTTCTAACCAATTGGCCATAAATCAGAGATGTTCATACCCCACTCCCTCTTGGGTTCCATTAATTTGCTAGAGTAACTCACACGACTCAGGAAACCAGTTTACTCACTAGATTGCTGGTTTACTGCAAAGGTCATTGAGGGATACAAATCAACAGCCAGATGAAAAGATATACAGAGGGAGGTCTCAAACAAAGGGGTTTCTGTCCCTGTGGAGTGTGGGCCCAGCACAACAAAGCATAGTTTTCTTAAGCTACTAAATGGGGTGATTTATTACTCAGCAACAGAGAAGCAGAGGAAATACTAAGTTTATGTCGGTGTCTACAGCTGCTAAGGTCACAAAAATGAGAGAACTCTTCTCTCCATAGTTTCCCAGGTTAGTGAAAGAAAATTAAATACATTGAAAATGACAAAACAGTGTAAACCATAAAACAACAGAGTGAAAGACATGATGCTTGGGAAGCCCAGAGAGAGGCCGTGGGCCCGGAGCATCCTGGAAGGTTCTTGCTGAGCAAGCCAGGCACCCATTTTCCAGGGCTGTGAGTATAGCACTGACAACATGATGCACATACTGCTTACTCTGCTGAGAGTCATACGTTCTCTGCCTCTGAACCAGCAGTGTCATGCCTTCTGCCACCACCCAAGAGACAGTGACAGTCTGGCTCATTAGTTCAGAAGTAGATTATGAAACAGTTCAGCAGTAATCACAGTTGAACTTTTAGTGCTTGTACGGTCTAGGCTGGGACAGCACACTCCATTTTCATGGTTGCATTGGCTGCCGACTTGACTAATGGGGATTTAAAACTAACTGCTTTAAAATATAATTTTCAGAATGACATTTTTAATGATAATGGGAGATCATGATTGGAATCACTGGTAGTCTAGGACAACACTTAGATTACTAGATAAAAATCTGATTTTATGTTGTTTGACCAAGAGTGTCAGTTAAAAAATCAATTTTACCTTATTGTTGATTTCTAAAAGCTGGTCTCTCTGCAGCTGGATTCCATCTGTTGGTGTTAGAATTCACAGAGGGCCTTCTCTTTTTTCTTTATTTCATTGATTTTTTACCTTCTGTTTGAAAAGTGTATTCCCAAGTTTACCTCAATGGACTGGAAATCTCTCATTATTAACTTCCAATTACCATAGACTTTTAAAAAATATGATCGCTTGTGTGTCACAATATGAATAATCAAAATGGAGACTGGGGGGATATAGCTAAAGACAATTACATCAAGGAAATTACTTGTGTCTTAAGAAAAATATGAAGATAGTTTCTTGTTCCACAGAATCTTTTTTTCTTAAAATGGTTGAAGTTTCTCCCAGTTAAGGTGCTAGATATAGACACAACCATTATTACCCAGGATGAATATTACTTTGTACATTATTGATCCACTAGTGGCCCAGTGCATGAAATCCGTGCACATTAAAAGGGAATTAATTAGAGGAAATATTTTAATATTGCTATTTTCCCTTTCTCCATAATAGAAGTGTCAGAGATAAAAGAAAATCAGTAAAATGTATATGAAAACCTTCCTCCTGTCAAGAGTCTGGGGTGCTGTAGAATCCAGAGTCAAGTCCCTACCTACCCACACATGCCTCAAAATTGTGCGAGACCCAGACCCCACTGGCCCACCCCACTGGGTAAGATCCAGACCATGCAAGCCCCACCCTCAGCAAGCCCTGCAGGATGAGGGGATGCAGACTCAGGTCCCCTGTCATGCCCCGCTGGGCAGAGGGTAGAGTGTCAGGTCCCCCAGTGCACACCGGGTGGGCAGGGGACACGGCCTGAGGTGCCTCGAACCCGGCACTGGGAAGGGGGGCATGGCCTGAGTTCCTCCATAAAGCCCCACTGGGTCGGGGGTGCAGCCTGAGGTCCCCCATTAAGCCCTGCAAGGCAGAAGGGGAGCGTGGCCTGAGGTCTCTTGGCCTGGCATCAGGGTGGGGGGCATGGCCTGAGGCCCCCTGTCAAGCCCTGCCTGGCGGGCAGTCTGGCCTGAAGTCCTCCAGCCCGGGGCGAAGGGCACAGCCTGAGGGCCCCTGGCCAGGTACCGAGGGGGAGCGTGCGGCCTGAGGTCCCCCATCAAGTCCCACAGGGCAGGGGATGCAGCCTCAGGTCCCTGCTGACCACTAGTCATGGGAATCCCACCTCCACTGTAGGTGCAGCCATGTTGTGATGTTGTGAGGATTAATTTGCATATTACCTCTTTATTATATAGGGTGTGGTAACACTATTTTTTGAGGTATATGCTTTGATTTTCAAATATTTAGTGATGAAATTTGTCATATGTTTTGTAAACATTGCTACATAATTATATAGAGTAAGTTAAAGGAAGAGCTATATTTAAAACACCAGTAACCTGAATAAAAAGTAATATAATTTTTACAGTTTATTTTTTCATATTACAGTTTACATTGAATGTTATTCCGTGTTAGATTCAGGTGTATAGAATAATGGTTAGACATTCATGTGTTTTACAAAGTGCCCCTCCTGATGTTTCTGGTACCCATCTGGCACCAGATATAGTCATTGCAATACTTTTTTTTTTTTTTTTTTACCATATTTATAATTTTAAATGATTTTTAGTAGAATTAAAATTCTTTTTTTTGCTTGCACATTAAAATTTTAAAAAATTTTTTTAGAGAGGAAGGGAGAGGGAGAGATAGAAACATCAATGAGAGAGAATAACTGATAGGCTTCCTCCTGCACATTCCCTACTGGGGATTGAATCTGCAACCGAGGCACTGAAATCTAACCTGGAACCCTTCAGTCCTCAGGTCAATGCTCTATCCAGAGTCAAACCAGTGAGGGTTGCTTGCACACATTTTATACATTGATCTCATATAATTATTTCTGGTGATTTCATTACCAGCAAAAGAACAATGGTCTTTAGAGTATGGGGAGGAAGATTATAAGAAGAAAGAGAATAATGTTTACTTTTTATTGAAGAATTAACTAAAATATATAGGATAAGTTACTTACTAAAAATATTACATTATTTTATTTTTATGTATGCTTTATATGTCAGAGGGTAAAGAAAAGTACACTAACCCTTACATTTACAGATCAATAGATTTTTTACCATGCAAACACACCCTGTAAGCATCACCCAAATCAATATATGAGATATTATTAAATACTCGGAAAGTACCATATGCTTGCTCACTCTTAATATGCTTTTTTTATTTTTGGTCTCAGAGGTATAAAGTACTAAAAGCATCCCAAATAACTCATACTATATCACCTCTACTATAATATAATAAATTAGTGAAAGTCACACATGCCATCTGACCATGTACTAGTATTCATTTGTCTTTTGTGCATATCTGAGTTGGAAGTATAAAGATTAAAGAACATGACCTGTATTAACCTTAAGCCTTAGGGGTAAGGTATATTGGGCCCAAGGTATTAAAGTATATTGCTGAGCACAGAAATAGGGGTTTTGAAAGAAATATTGTACAATCATAAAATAGTCAAAGATATTGTCAGTTTGCATATATTTCTAGCACAAATGGAGAATACTATATATACATATATTTTTTTTGATGGAAAACCTAGAGTTTTATATTTGAACCTGATATTCTCATTTTGTGTGGCTGCTTGCCTCTAGTGCTTCTATATATTTTCCTTCAAAAATTAACAATATAATCCTTTTAGATATTTAGTATGAATTCTACATTTTGTAGAATTTTACATTCAAAATCTTTAGATATGCATTTTGCTCTAAACTGGTATCCTGGTTTAATAAGTTACAATACATGGACATTATAGTTTGTTGTTAAAAATTAAGCAACTTCTAAATCCATTATTACATGAAGAAATATTATTTTGATATATCAGCAACCAAGCTGTTCTTTTAAAATTAAAACTTAGATGCTTCATTTTAACTCATTGACTACATATTTACAACTATTGCTAAATTCTACTAGTCATATCCAAAATGTGTCTTTAAAATGTACATTAATAAAAGAAATAAGTATTGGATATTACTCTCTCAAAAAGAAAGGTGTTTAAAAGTAACAATTAAATTGAAAGTCATTCCTTTGATACTTTAAAAACTGTTTAATTAAAATGTTAATTACACACACACTCACACTCACAGAACTAATATTGCTTTCAAGTGCACAATGGATAAAACACATACTTTAGGGCCATTACCTCAGGAAACAATAAATAACTTTCAAGTCACTATGATCAGAGGCATTTTAGTAGATTGCTAAACATTGAGCCCTGAATACTAAAAATATTGGGTATACGTAGGCCTGATTATCAGTTACAAATAATTTGATACAATCATGTGGTATTGTTTTTTTATATACAGACATGAACACATGAGGGTGGGGGGAGAGAGAAAGAGGAAAAGAGGGAGAGAAAAAAAGAGGGAGAGGGAGAGAGAAAATGAATGAATATGACAGTCTTGAATTTCTCACTATCTATGTGCCTGTGAACAAAACATTTTCTTATGCATAAGTAAGATTAATGACAGCAATATTAAAAATTTCCTTATACAGCCAAATTGGTATATTTGGGGTTAATTCAGATTTGTCTTGTAGGCCTCATGTGAGAATTCAACTTGAACTTCAAAATGTATTCATTATCTGTGATGATTTGGCTTCACTGGTCAAGTCCTAATTTCAGGTTTTGTGAAGAGGAGTCTATCTCTTTGTCTCAGCTGGTAGAGGCACTCCAACTCAGAATCTTGAAACCACATAGACTTTCTAAAAATATATCTTTATTGTTGAAAATACTACAGATATCCCCCTTTTCCCCCATTAACCCTCTCCACCCTGTATCTCCTCCCCCTCCCCCACTCTCCAGACCTTCACCACACACCATGGATTATGGATATATGCATATACTGGTAAATCATTTGGTCAATCTCTCCCCACCCACCCAGTCTGGTCCATGTATCTATGTCTGGATCTACTTTGTTTATTAGATTCCACAATTGAGTGACATCATTGGCTTTCAATAGGAGATGCTTGTCAAATCTGGAATTACCACAATGGCAGACCATGCACAGTGCTCCTGTGACTTCAGCAGTCTCTTCCCCAGCCCCTTGGGGGGCTACTTACACTGAGCTACACTGAGTCACACTAACCCAACAACCTGGAAACATAAGACCAGACCATGAAATGAGGTGCAGGCCTAGCCTGACCATTCCATTCTCACTTATCAAACTCCTTTGAAATATGCCTTGATTCTTTACTGCCAGAGTAAGGACCTGTGTCTAACACCAAGAAATGCTGTCCTCTTCAAGGTTCTTCCTGTTTTCAATGCCAACTAAATAGGAGTGGAGTGATACTCTGTTACTTGATCCATTCAGATGTTTTTACTGAATTCCAGGCAGTACCAATTCTACCTCTGTTTAGTTTCATATGAAAATTCCAATTTGTAATATTATTTTTCTCTTAAGACTATTAGAATTTCTTTTGATTGGAATAAAGCCATTGTTAATTCAGAGCTCTCAGTGTAATTATTAGCTGTCAAATATAATTTTATTAAGGCTGTCAAATAGATTTTAAAAATAGTATGGTCTTAATACAAAAAAAAAGATGCTATTCTTAAATGTTAATGTAAATGCTACACTGAAAAAAAAAACTGTGCTGCCTATTTGAGCCATTATGCATGTCATTGATAAATGATTTTAACAATATAAATGCTATTGGAAATTTAAATGTAGGACTCTAATTATAATTTAGTTTTTCCTATATTAAAATAAGAGATATTTAATTTTTCTTTCTTGTAATTATCTGATTTTAATGCTAACTACCTAAGTAAAACTGTGAATTTAAATCTCATTCTTAACAGGTGAAGCATATACCCTAGTGTTATATTTTTATAAAAACTATTTTTAATAAGTTAATCTGATTTTTAAAACATTAATACAAATAGATCCTAACATAGAGGGCAATAATAAACATTTTTCTGTTACATAATAACTTGAATAACAAAATAGATTATTTCAAAACTAGGATAATATACATGATATATAATTTTAGATCTAACAAGGCACTTATTTTTTACCTGAATAAAATAAATAATATTTTAAAACCATAAATAAAATGGTGGCATGTCATAATGTGCAGATAACTAAAACAGAAGGATATTGGCTAAAATTTAAATGCTTTGTAGAAAGAGAACTAAATATTTATGTAATAAGTTAGTCAACAAAAATAGCAATTGCATTTTCTTTTGGGAAAACAAATTGAAAAGGTGTTTCTTCCTTGGCAGTTGGATAACTTTGCCGAGGACCCAGTATGACAGGGTGGTATTAAATTCAAAGACAGATTTTTTAATCCCAGGTGGGGGACGGGGGAGCAAGAAAAGATGTGGCTTAAATTTAATACTCTCAAGAGTGGGTTTTTTTTTTGTTGCAAAGAATGGCATCCAAAAAGAAAAGATCTAGAAAATTAGTACAGTTATTGAATAAAATTTGCAGCAATGGAAGTAGACAAGTAGGACCTTAATAGATTAAGCTAAGCACTGGCAAGACACAGTTAAGTAAAACTGCATTTCAATTGTAAAATTTAAAAAAAAAAACACATTTCCTTTAAGTGGGAAATACATCAAGTTCAGAAAACACACCAACGCTCTATCATTTTTTATTACTTTTTTTTTTTTTTTTTTTTTTTTTTTGCTAGTGATTTTCAGCCTATCCACCAATTTAAAGAGTTAAGTGGGCAAGGTTTCTGGTATTTTCTGATTTTATTCTACTATTTTTCTTCTTAAATACAGTCATGTCCTCAGGTCTCTGTCCTCAGATCCTTTGTTGGCAATTTTCTAAAACAATACCCACTCTGTAGGTTTCATTTATCAATCCAGTCAAATCCTTATCTCAAAACTGTATCTCAAAAAATTTGACCTTCCGTTCTTATTCCAAGATGCCTGAAAAGTGTCTCCCCTAAGTTATCTTGAAGATACCTCAAACTTAACATATCCTTCACTAAGTTTTCTAATTTTTCAAAAAAATTTCTAGATGTTCTTAAAAATGAAAATACAGGAAATCAAAGAACAATATCCATTTTCCCGCCATCTGATTCAATCTATACTAATACCATGGCATAGTTGCTACTAGTTTTTTCTCTTTTTTAAGCAAAATCACTTGTTCTATACAAATGGTATACTATTATAAAACTTTCAAACATTATCAGAAAAAGCATGAAGAGATACCTGAATCCAGACTATGCCATTTCTAAACATGACTCAGATTAGGAACATTATGTGAATATTAAGGCAGAGAACTTCCATTGATTTAAACTTTACCACCAGTCCTTAGACACAGCCACTCCTTTACCAAGTTCAATACTTAAATTCATTTTTTATTTATTCAATGTAGTGGTTAAGAAGGCAATTTCCTATTTCATCCCCAAGAAGAACTCAACAGTTTGGCTATATTTATTGAATCGGTTAATATTTAAGAAGTATTTCTGCTATTCCTGAATGGCCTATCTGCTGGTGATACATTTTTCAAGGCATTTTTACCCTCAGATTTTTTGTACTAGACCTTTCTACATTACCTTTGACATTCACTACATTTGTTTACCTTTAAAAAAAAGTAAAGAGAACCAGGGCCAGTCTGATTATTTTCACCTATGTAATAATTTGCTTTTCCTTCTTACCTTTTTGTTTACTTTTCTTTTTTTTTCATCTAGTATATAATTGCTATATTGTTATATGTCTCATTTTATTTAATTCTTTAGAACATAGGTCCTTTTTATTATTAAATTACTTTGTCATTTTAAGAAAATGCATTTTGTTTTCCATTCTGTTTTGCTGCACTCTAGAAATACATTATGATATCCCATTGTGTAAGTGTTTTGTTTTTAAATTTTTTGCAGTAATTAGGATTTCAAGCTTTTCCACTATGACAGCAATTTGATTATTGGTGGTATATCTTCTCTTTCTAACTTAAAGTCCAATTGGTATGCGTTGATTTTGAATATTCTTAAGTCTGAAATTCCCTTTTCAACTCATTCTAATGTTTAATTATTTAGTGTTTGAGCTCTTATTTTATTAAATTATATTCTGAATATACTGATCTATATAGCAAGAAGCAATTGAGGGGAATTTTTTTAAAACTGACTTCTTAGACTTGAAGATACTACATTTCTAATATTTTATTTGTTTTAACTTTTTTTTTATTATCATTTATTGGCATATATATTTCCTTCATTACCTGCTACTATGTATGTAGGCTTACTTATTCCAGTCTAATTTTGTCCAACACTGAAATTTGCTTTGATGACTGTGTGTGGATTCTTGTCATTCTTCCCACTATATCTGAGGACATTTTGTTTGCCCTTCTGAGCTACAGTTTGAGGGCTCAGCATGGCCTGTGTGGATGGTCAGAGGATGTGGAAACAGCAGCTAAGGAGATAAAGTTGAAGTTTATTTATTTAAGAATAAATGGGCTATGCTCATTTCTCTGAGTGTTATATATGCTTTTTAGTACAGTGGTCGGCAAACTCATTAGTCAACAGAGCCAAATATCAACAGTACAAGGATTGGAATTTCTTTTGAGAGCCTAATTTTTTAAACTTAAACTTCTAATGCCACTTCCTCAAAATAGACTCGCCCAGGCCGTGGTATTTTGTGGAAAAGCCACACTTAAGGGGCTCAAAGAGCCGAATGTGCTTACGAACCGCAGTTTGCCGACCGCGGCTTTACTACAATATAATTTGTCATATAAACTGTGAAGTTTTATATTCTGCCTTTAGGAAGGAAACAGAGTTAATGAATCTCATTCATTTATGCAAGTAGTTTTTGAGGGACTAAGGGTTCTGTGGTCTTTTATGGTTAGCCTGACTCCTACTCAATGCAAGGAGCTCAGTGAACTGTGCCAATAAAAAGTATCTTAGATTTGCAAATGGATTTGCCTAGACTAGACAATGCCACACACCCAAGGCTCCATGATGTTGGGATAAGAGAAGCTGAAACCAGCTACAAATAATTATGTTAAGGGAAGAGCTGTTGCAAAGGCTTTGTGCTAATATGCCATTTAAAAAAAAAAATTTACTGTCTCTTCATTGGTAAGTTTTTCATAACTGAATCTAACTTCCTACTGAAGGAATTCTTACTAATGCAGTAAGAAATTTGTCTGAATATACATACTAGTGAGACTATATCACTTTTCCTAAGCAATACTAGCGGATTATGTATTTCTTAATGATACCTATGATTGCTTGGCATACATTATGATTAGTTGTGTACATCTCCTGCATCTTCCATTATATTGTAATTTCTTGACAATAGAGAGCATGTAATACTATTATTATTATTGTTATTATTATTATTAACTTTAAATAGTATATCAAAGATTGTCTTACAAATAATACACTAGAGGCCCAGTGCACAAAAACTCATGCACTCAGGGGTCCCTCAGCCTGGGAGTCTCAAAGTTGGGGAGCCCTCAGGGGATATCCAACTGACAGCTTAAGCCCTCTTCCTGTGGGGAGCAGGCCTAAGCTGCAGTCTGGCCTCCTTCTCGGGAGGCAAGCAGCTGGCCCGGCACCCCCATCACCCATCCGCCACTGCTGGTCACCACTGCCCCTCCCTCAATCACCAATCCCTCCCTCTGCCAGCTGGCATGCACCTTGGCTGGCCTGGTGCTGCCTGCTCACCAGCCCCACCCCCTGCTGACTGGTTGTTCTGCCATTCAGTTATTTGCATATTATGCTTTTATTATATAGGATGACCAGAAAATGTTTAGTTAGATCATTCTATCTTTTCTATTACAGTTGATATTAAATCTATTTTAAGTTAGTTATAGATGTGCAGTGTAGTGGTTAGACAATTATATAAATTACATTTTTGGGCCATACTTATATAGAAATCTTAATGGCACCAGATAGATTTGCCAGTTTTGACAATTACCAATTTGGGGGTCTCCAAAGAAACAGAATTGGTAGGTTGTATATCTTATAAGGAATCTGCTCAGACAATTAAGGAAGGCTGAAAAGGCTCAAGGTTAGTAGTTGGCAAGCTGGAAACACAGGACAAACAGGTCCAAAAGCTGCTTGTCTTGAGACCCAGAGCTGATGTTACAGTTTGGGACAGGAAAACCCCCACAATCTTCCTATTCAGGGCAGTCAATTAGTAGGAGTTCCCTATTATTCACAGTAGGGCCATTCATTGGTTCTATTTAACTGATTGGATGATGCCCATCAAACATTAGGCAGAGCAATCTACTTCATTTAGTGTACCTATGCAAAGCTTACATCTGTCTAAACCATCCCCCACAGAAGGTTTGACCAAATATGTGGACACCCTTTGACCCAGTCAAATTGACACAAAATTAAGCATCTTGCCAAATAATTGAGATTTTAAAAAATAATCCCCAATGTTCACATGGATTATGATGCATAGATAATCTCTTCTCTGGAAAAATATATGCTTCATCCCCTTTCATTATCTCATGCTATGACTTCTTTGTTCTCATACTTTGACTATGACTAGCCAAAAGAGAATTTTTTTAAAAAATCAGTAAATCTAGGTTTTGTGTTTTGTTTATAAAAGTCATGGTGTTTTCAAAATAAATTATCTGTTTTTGCTATTGAATAAGAACTAAAAATAACTGGAAAACTTTGGACTATTTAGATCACTTAATATATCAGAGTTTCCTGCTGCATATAGGGATATAGTTTTACTCATTTACCTCACTATATTCATTTTTATAAATTCACTTTTTCTTCTGCAGAAATATGAAATGTGCCTTTTAATCTACGGTGTGTATCTTCTCCTTTTAGGAAGGCAGTTGTGAGGGTGAGGAGAGACAGATAAGTTAGACAGCTATATTTCAAAGAAAGAACTGACAGTCTTTTGTTCTGGAATTCCATTTGCATTTATGAGATATTTTCTAATGTGTCTTTCAGAGCAGCTTAGCACTACAGTGTTCAATATTTCAGAATGTGCCTGTATTTATCATCTCTAATGACCTTTTGACATTATCTTTATGTGATTTAAAGGGAGGGCTCTCAACCATTCCATCACCCTAAGGTCTGGTATTTATAAAAATATGTAAACATGGGAAAAACAAAAGTGAAAGTCAAGCATTTGTACAGTGAATTTAGAAAAGAGAAAGATTAACATTAGTCAATAAGGCTTACATGTTTTTAGTCGGACTCTAAACATTGATTAGACAACTTGTAAAAATTTAACAATAATTGCTTGAATCAGGCAGCTCTAAATTTACCAATTATTTAAGCCTTTGACTGTATACAATATGATAAAAATTTAATGTCACTGCCTTTTACTTGATTACTAAAATAATTATTTTTCAAATATTTTCTCTTATGGTAGGAGTGTCAAGTAGAAAATAATAATTTTCTCATCCTGGAAAATTATTATTGATCATTAAGATAAATGCTTGGGAGATGGGGAAGCATAGGGCTTTTTATTCTTATTTTTAAATTTTCCTCTTGGTTTAACCTCTTAAATTTTGGTAGTTTTATTACTGGGAATAGCTAGGGTTACCAGCTCTATTTCAACCCACCATACTTCAAAAAAAAAAAGCCATAGGGAACAGTTTGTATCATCTGCTCATGATTTAGGAAGGCTTATTCTTTTGAGGCTGCCTGTCTTGGACCATCTATATTTTGAGTGGTTTCAATTGTGTCCCTTTTTCAGGAAAATTATGTAATTCAAAGGGATACTTGGCCTCAATGATCAAATGTGGTTTTCCATTGGCTCATTTCCTGCTTCCATGAAGGATGAAGTTAATCCTTCATTCTCACACTCTTCTTAAAAATAAAATACACAATCCTAATTTAAAATCTATGCTTATTTGTTTTACTACATAAAAAATTTTCTTTTAACATCTATGATGGAAACAATGAAGCAGAGAAAACTCTAGATAGATTCATAAAATCTGGGTCACATCTGAACCTAATTCTTTCTAAAAACTTATTTATGTCTAATGGTTGATAGCCACAGATAACCAACTGATACCATTCAGTCAGCTTGCAAGTGCATTCTATTGACTAAAACTGTGTTCAATACAAGCAAACTACTCCAAACATCTGCATATTGAACCAGTGTATAATTATCTTTGCAAATAAATGAAAGCACATAAATATTGTTAGTGTGTTTATGCTCTAAATTATATACCAGCAACATAGAGCAGGGCTTGATAATATTCTACTTGATTAAAAGTTCCTACATGTATCTGCTTTTTTATGAAGCAACTAATTGCCAAGCGATGAGCTTAACTCTGCCCCTCATCATTATGCAATACAGTAGTAAAAACAGTCCAGCCAGCGAGGCTGAAAGTCATTAGAGTGTGCTTCACGCCATCTTATTTTCCTAATGGTTAAAGTTCTCTTTACCACCAAAAACTGATTATTGTGAATATTTTAATTTCACCTTGCATTTCAGTCTCCAAAAGTTATTTAAAATTCATAAAAAGCACTAACATAATCTATAATTACTTGTGATGCTAAAATTACCCTTACCTCTTTTGTGGCTTTCCTATAAACCAAATAATAAAATGAACAGTGTAAAAACAAGTTATATGCTTTGTGTTTAAATGCATCACCATGCACAGCTCACAATTGTCATATTACTCTGATTGAAAATGAACTTTGTCTTATTAGAAGCATCCTGCTTTCTTGAGAGATCTAATTTTTATGCTGCATAAATGCTACAGAAAATTGGTTGGGCCTTTTCACACCATAACACCCTTGTGTTTAGTATTATATTAAAAATAATAAAGGTTAAGTCCACAAAACGTTACTTATAAAGCATCGTTTTTGCTATCTATTTATGTATGACTCTACTATACCCATACTTTTTTGCTTAGATGATACTTGAACAATAAAAAAAGACATTACCTGGAAAGCTCATCGCTGAGTATAGTTATGAAGTTTGCTCTCTGATGAATAAAAGATCCATGGTTTTTAGATCTTGTTACTATTTGTGCTTCTGTCTGCCCTTTCACTTACAAGCTGGTTGACACATTTGCTCAATTACAGCTACCTTGTTTTTAATTGCTGCATGTCAAACTGATTGATTGCTGTCAATTTCTAGCATTTAACAGCAATGCTTCATTGCTTCATGTCATGAATCACTATACATTTACTTGATATCTTCCACCCACCATAAAGCAGCTGCTTGGAAATCCTGTTATCATGAACCACCCATTATGGGACTCAGTATATCTGGGATACAGTAAATATCACTTCAAGGTCAAGTGACTGGCACTATTGTAAATGTAAGGAACAATTACTCATACTTTCAAAGCTCTGAATTTGGAAGAGCAAAACCTTTTTAAATAGATGCAGCTTATTCTAAGAAGGATGTTTTTGTCTTTGTGTTTTGTACGTCCCCTGTGTGCTTCTGCTAAACTCTAGTGTGCAGCAAAATTCCTCCACATCTATGAGTGATAAGTGCCTAGTGGGTGGTGGAGGCTTGTTTCTGCCATAGGATGTGGGAGTGAGTGGTGGAGATAATATGTACTTTGGGGCCCTTCAGCGCTCAGCTGTGATACTCGCTCCACTATGTAGTAGCTGCATTACTTTCTAATATGCTCTGCGAGCTTCTGCAGACACATCTATGAAGTTGGAAGTTGGAATACAATGTGACTACAGGGGTTTTTCTTTTTATTTTTTTTGTGTGGGGGGGAGGGGATCAAATGAGCTTGCAAATGTAAAATGGCTACCATATTGTTTGCCATACATTGACTTTTCAGTAAAATTTATTTTCTTATTAAAAC
Organism: Pipistrellus kuhlii; assembly: GCF_014108245.1. Classification (NCBI taxonomy): domain Eukaryota; kingdom Metazoa; phylum Chordata; class Mammalia; order Chiroptera; family Vespertilionidae; genus Pipistrellus; species Pipistrellus kuhlii. The sequence goes on from NW_023425584.1 coordinate 40,681,082, forward strand.
TTATTTTCCTTCCACAATTATCTAACAATGGTCAGTTTGCATTTAATGATAGAAATTTGATACTGAAAAGTCAGTGTCTATAGCAAGGCTAGTTTATATGACAAAAAAAGTTGATTTAGAAGTTTATCATAATACCTACTTGCCTTCAAAGAAAACCATTGCTCTTCAAAAGATAAGAAGTCAGGCTCTATCTGAGCATATTTTTTTTTCCATTGATTTTTAGAGAGAGAGAGTGGAAGGAAGTGAAGGTAGGGAAGAGAGAAAAACATCAATGTGCAACCTAGATTGGAGTCCTTGGCCAGATGTGTGGGCCAACACTCCAACCACTGTACCACACCGACCAGGGCAAGAAGTTATGCTATTCCTTTTAAAGAATAAAAATTATTTGGTATACCCAGTAAGTCACAGAACACATCACTTACACATGTATGGGATCCAACTCTGGCTGATGTGGAGCTTTAAAATTTCAAAGGAAAAAATTTAAATGTATAATAAAATCATACACCATGGAGTTACTGAAAAACACATACAACTCTAAAACATGGATTATCAATTTCCTACCACAGTGAAAAATAATTTATATGAAATTTAACTTAGGTAAAAAAAAGAAAAAGTTCTGAAATATTTCAACCATACTTAAAAAAACAACTATAATTAAAATGGCCCTATTCTACTGGTACATAAAAGTAATTTGATACTCGTTGGAGTGAGTGGGAGAAATGGGTCAGAGGACGTGTTCCCTTGGATATGGTTCTTAGATGTCCCATTAATTTGATTTTAAATGAAAATATGTATTTGTAGTAAAAGGAATAATTTTCTTTCCCTTCATTTTATGTTCATTTTCAATTGATTAGGGCTTCTAAATATTGATGCATTTCTAATGATGAAATATAGTTATTCCATGATTTATGTTCTAATACAAAGTACTGTCAGTAGAGCTTGGTAATTAAAGTCAGGAGGCACACACAGCAAGATTTTATTTTTGCTGAGATATCCTAGGGAAAGCTGCTTTTGAAAATATTGCCCTTGATGCCTTTTTATGTCTATATTTTCACAATAAATTTATCATCCTATTGAAAAATGAAAAGAAGAATGTATTGATTATGTTGTTTTAAAAAATGTACATCTACAGTCATAATTTCATTGTTGCTTTATCCTCTATTATTTCAAGTGAGATAAAACAAAATAAGACAAATAAAATAAACTGTAAGAAAATAAACCAGCACTGCAAGGCAATCTTGAATCAATCAGAGTTCAGTCAAGTAAATATACGAGGAATTATAGTTGTTTTTAATATTAGATCATAATAATTAAATATATGAAACTTTTGTTTTTCAAAAGTGTCTTTCATTGCTTTTCTGCAATTTTACAAACATGGCTAAAATTTATTTTCAATGGTGATTCATGTTTTCTATTCCTATACAAATATAAAGGTCTGGGTACTTAATGTCTCCAGTTTTAATATTTTTATATTGTACCTGCTTATTTTGCTCATGGCAACTGAAATATTAAAAACAAAATATGCAAAATAGGTATTCTGAGAGCAACTGATTTAATTTGAAAAATATAATGGTTTAATCCCTAATGTAACCTAATCTTTATGTATATTTTCAATTGATTAGGCCAAAGTAATACAAGATTTGGATTCCATGTTGTATAGGAATCCAATACATTTTCCAGAAAATGTTATGTTTTCATTGTTTTTGTGGTATTCAAAATCATTGTGAAATTCCCCTGCAAGTTATTTATATTTGATCATCAGAATTCATTTCATGTGGGTTAGCAACAACTTCATAAAAAAAAAAAGTGAAGAGAATTGAGTTAGATTGAACAATTGTAGTAGGCAAAATAGTAACTTCCTTATTATTATCCCTACACTTCCCTATTTTTTAAAATATATATATTTTTATTGATTTTTTACAGAGAGTAAGGGAGAAGGATAGAGAGCTAGAAACATCGATGAGAGAGAAACATCAACCAGCTGCCTCTTGCACACCCTCTTCTGGGGATGTGCCCGCCATCAATGCACATGCCCTTGACCAGAATCGAACCCCGGACCTTTCAGTCCCCAAGCCGACACTCTATCCACTGAGCCAAACCGGTTTCGGCCAGGATGTGCTTTTGATGTACTTTCATCAGACAGTTTTCATATTATATTTGCATATATAAATTTAATTACTTTAAAATTATTTTTAATTTAAACTGCCTCTTTTCCTTCTATTTCCCCTTCTTATCTGAATAATTCTGCATTTATTTTTATAATATTTTTGCTGTATTATTTTATTTCTTGTTTATGATTTGAAAACCATCTTTAATCCATCTAATTAAAACTTCTGTGAAGGACAAAACATCAACTCACTGCCAGGAGGCCGTATGAAGTTATTTGAAAAGATTTGAACATCAATGCTCTAACTTTCCATGGCATCCTCAAGTGTTTGCAGATCCAGGTATAACTATAGATATTTCCCAAATATAATTAGTATTCAGTTAGAGAATACTCTGTTGTCTCGATGAGCCTATCCAACACACTGCCATTCTACAATGTTGGCAAAATAATTCCAGAGATAGGCTGTCTATAAATAAGTATTGTTTAGATGGAACAAAGGACTTTAAAAGAAAGGAACTGGGATAGAACAAATTGCAGACATTATTTCTATTTAAAAAATAAAAAGGAATAAAATTAACAGGAGAAATGCAGACTAACATAAACAATGAAAAAAGAAAAATAACTAAGTCCCAAAGGAAGTCTATAGAAATGAAAATAGACATTTAAAAAATGTAAATGTAGAGCTATTGCTTGATTTTCCTGTCCATATATAGCTTGTTTTGCCTGCAGTATTGCTGAATGAGCAAGCCAAATGTAACTGAGTCTGTTGAAGCATAAATGGAGACCTAAGAGATGATAAAAATGTTAGGCTAATATACAAAGAGGTCTCTGAAGGTCCTGAGGAAAAGAAGTACATAGGTTCAACATAGAATTATCCATTTTATTTCTGAGGCTAGATAGACATTATACTAATACTAGAGACCCAGTGCATGGATTAGTGCACCAGTGGGGTTTCTCGGCCTCGTCTGCAGGGGTCAGTGTACCTCCATGCTGCCACAACCCAGTCTTACCTACTAGCTCTAGCTCGTCAGTCTCTAGCCTGCTGTCCATGTCAATCCCACACAGCACAAAGTAGTGCGAGAAGTGCCAGGCTGCTGGAGAGGAGCCTGGTGCCATGTTGTTCCTGCTTATCCCAGCCCCTACTGCACCTGCCAGGGCTGTCCCTGGGGCCCACAGGAGGAGTGTTCATGGGAGAGGCTTGTGCCCCCACAGCTGCACTCACCAGCCACCAGCCCATATGTCAGCTGAGCAGAGCTCCCTCTGACCACCAGGAGGCAGCTCCTGTGTTGAGCATCTGCCCCCTGGTGGTCAGTGTGTGTCAAAGCTACCAACTGGTCATTTGGTTGCTACACTAGAGGCCCACTGCACAAAATTCATGCACTTGGGGGGCCCCCCAAGCCTGGCCTGTGCCTGCTCACAGTGCAGGAGCCCTGCAATCAATTGCCCCAAAGAGTTAGGCCCCGCCAACCCATCCCAGGCTCCTTCATGGTTTGCCGCAAAGATGTAGGCTGGAGCCTGGGGTCCCGCCTCCATGGCAGGCATGGTGCCGTAGGAACCCCAGCAGAAGCCTTGCGGAGCAGCCACTGGGCCCCACCTCCGCTGTGCATATGATATAATATGAAATAAGTAGTAAATATTCTTGTTTGTGAATGATTTCTAGTATATATTTAAAGTAAAGGCAATGTCCATCACCAAATATACCAGGTGTTAAATTAAATTACATTTTTTTAACTTCATCCCAAAACATACTTTTGAATCTACACAATTTGTGATGGCGATGCCTTGAGGACCACCTAAGTTTTTATTAGTAAAATAGATTAAGCAAAACAGATTGTTAGTACTTTTTAAAATATTTTTTTTCTATGCAGTGATTAACATGTTTTTTTAGAATAGTATTTCACAAACAGTATAATTCTTTAGTCCTATAGTAAGTATTCATATGTCCATTATATCAAACAGGTATATTCCTGTTATTAGACATTTGCAAACATTTAGTTTGAAAATTTAAACTCAAGTGAAGAAACTATTAGAAAGGTATTTCTAAGATAACAACCATTTCACAATATGTTGGATATGGCAGTAACTATGGGATTTTTACATATCCAATCATGGGTTAGTCAATATCTAAAATTTTCTAAGACATAATATAGTTATGGATTTATATTGTATTTGGAAATGCTTTTTATATGGATAACAAACAGTAAAATGTACACATAGAGATAGACACATTTTATTCAGTTATGTCAATAGAAATTCTGATAGTTTTTATTTTGGGTTTATCTTGGCTTCTTGTATCATTTCTTAATTTGATAACAATATTCCAAAGGTTATATTCAGAAAATACAAATTACTAAATAAAAAAGAGCTGATAAATTCTTTTGAGATTACTGAATCATTAAAGCAAATTAACTGCATAGATAATATAATCAGGGTAAATGCATTTTAATGCAGGTTAAGACATTCTCATGTCTAATGACCATAACATTACTCATGTAAAATTATATATATATAATTTCAATTAAAGTGCAATACAATTAAAAGAACAAATGAGCATATTTCTTCTCTATAAAAAATGTATTATAAAAAATAAGTGAAACTCAGGAACTTAATAATCAATGTAGTGAAGTATGCTATACTTTCATTTCACCTTGATAATGAGCACAACAGAAACATTATCATTACAAAATAATACAGTTTTATTCCACTCATCAGGGTTTCTCACATAAACAATTATGCTACTTAGTTCATTCATTTCAATTACAAATCCCAGATTGTGTCAGACAGAAAATAAGACATAACTCCATATTTTAATCACATGCTGACCCAATCTAAATATTTGAACATACTTTTTCAATTTAATTTTTTAAATAATATGAAATAAGTAGTAAATATTCTTGTTTGTGAATGATTCCTAGTATATATTTAAAGTAAAAGCAATGTCCATCACCAAATATACCAGGTGTTAAATTAAATTTCTTTTAACTTCATCCCAAAACATACTTTTTCCTGCCCCCAGTGCACAACAGTAATCCTACCTCCTCATTATAATCATGGTCATCTATTTTTGCTAGTATAGTAACTCTTTTTACTATTATTATTATTATTATTATTGTTGTTGTTGTTGTTGTTTTACTGGAATGAGGGGTGGGTGGGGGCGCAAAATAACTAAGTTGAGTCAATAATGTTAAATTTAGTGGGCTCCTTAATATAGTTTTGAGTAAACATGTCCCTTCCCTCAGAACCAGACTTCTAGTTCAGAAGGCCAGAAGTTGCACACTGTGGGTCACAACTTATGCTCTTCAGCAGCAGTTCTCAACCTGTGGGTCACAACCCACAGGTTGAGAACCACTAGCAGGGTCGCCTAAGACCATTGGAAAACACAGATATTTACATTATGATTCATAACAGTCGCAAAATTACAATTATGAAGTAGCAACAAAAATAATTTTATGGTTGGGGGTCACCACAACATGAAGAACTGTATTAAAGGGTCACGGCATTAAATGGTTGAGAACCACTGGCTTAAATGAAGGATTTTCTGGGTGGAGATTTTCATTGGCATTCAGGGATGACTGACAGAAAAGCGGTATTTAACTATATTTTTCCGATACCCATAATTCATACCGAAAAACCTATTAGGGGGATAGAGGTCAAAACTGCAACCCAAATGTTATTATAACTAGTCCTGGATCCTGGTAAGGTCACATCGAGGTCATGTCATTTTCTTCTGAGCTTGTGCCAAGAATGGGCTGGTTCTGAACCTGCCCACTGCCTCTGGCAGTCTGCTGACTACTGGGCTGCCCACAGAGAGGAGGTCTGAAGGCAATGTTGCTCCAATCCCTATTCAGGAGCCCAGGGCAGGCTCCACCCCAGGATCTCATGTCTAACTTCCTACCTAACAATGTTGCACCAACTTTCCCACATTGTGGATTACTTTTCTAAGGCACTGGTCATGATCCCATTATAATAAGTCAGCCAAATGTTTAGCCCTTGGGTGGACTTGGTAGCCCAGACACTGCAGACAGAGAAAGAAAACCAGAGCCACACCCATGTCAAAGCAAAAATTGCACCAAAGTTAAAAGGCAAGAAATACGTTATTTAAGATGATTGCAATAGGGAAGCAAATTAAATTCTACCCCACTTAAACAAAAGGTGGGAGATATTTTAATCACTGGAGTGAGCTAGTGGAAAATATTAGAGGACTACAGAAGTGAGGTTGGTTATTGTTATTGGTATGTGTCTAGCACACTGAGTTATTTCTGAGTTTGCAATATTTTTTCTAAGTAATTAGGTGATTTGTTAATTCTTGCCCATTGAAGTTAGGTTTCCTCCCTTTCTCAGAGGGTGTTATTTCATTTGATGTCTACATTTCAAAGAGAAGGCTTTTAGGTCCTTGAGAAAGACATTCCCTGAGTTATAAAACTGGCAATAGGTTCTGAGAAGATTTACATACAGTTCAAAGGGACAGAAAAAGAATTTACAATTGAAAATTTTCTGAGGTAAATGCTATAAGAAAAGGCAGATCAGAGACCTACAGTCAGGAAGAAACGTGTCTAAAGTTTAGTGTAGCTAAGGGGATCTTTAAGGTCATCTTAGTCACCCAGAATGTAGAAATCCCTTATGGATGAATTATTTATCATTCAAGGGTGAAAAGAACTCAATGTGAGTCATCTATCACATGGTGCCTAGATGAACTCCTCAAAAGATAGAGCCATTCCAATAACTTAATTTTAGTCTCTACTACTTATTTGGTTGAGCATTCAGCATTAGCAATATGTACTACAGGCTCAGTGAGGGGGAGTCCAAATTGCTGGGCTCAGGCATATTATCAAGCCTGTTAGTATAGCTATTCTTTTCCTTTGGAAAGTGTAAGCATTCTGGAGGCAAGGGACAGAATATAATTGCTGTTTTCCATTTTATTTTATTATTTAATATTTTAGCATGCTACAATTAATAAACAAGCACTATATCACTGTTCACTTATGCAGGCCTATCCGTAGGATTAATTTTGTTTGAGTTGTGTAGTCAATTATGCTTGTACTGATATTTGGTAGATAATTTTGATCGATTAATATAATTAACCTAATTTCAGGGATGGTGATGCTTCAAAACTGGACTAGCTACAATCCTACTGGTCGTTTTTTGGTGTTTTTTTTGTTTTGTTTTGTTTTGTTTTGTTTTGTCTTTCTGTTCACTTTGACTCCTGGCCCATAGATCTTCCAAGTTCCAATCAAGTGTACAGAACCTTCTGACCCTTGCAATTTGTGGACTCTTGGGATTTATGTTAGAGATCCCTGTGAGACTTCATTAATTAAATCCTAGGACCACAGCAATATCTGCACATGAATGAAGATTCACATTCAAAAATGTTTTTTGATGTTTTGTGACATTCTTCATAATAGTCTAAACTCAAAAATAACCCAAATTCCCATAAGCAGCTGAAGTGATAAATTTCAGTATATTAATAAGTAGGATATTATATAGCCATGAAAATGGGGATGGATACACAAGCATCATGTTAAGTAACTGAATTCAGAGCCAAATAAACACATACCATTTGATTCCATCTAGGTAACTAGAAACTACTGTATTATGTTGAAATTCAGGATAGTGTTTACTTTGGGGAAAGAAAGAGGGGGCTGGGACTGGAAGGGACATGCAAGAGACTCTAAAATGCTGGCAAAGATCTGTTCTTGACCTGTTTGTGATTACAAAGGTACTTGTGAAAATCATGAAGCTGTACAGTGGTGTTCTATATCCTTTAGTGTGTATTGTGACTCACAATAAAAATAAAACATAAAAATCTAAGATCTCACAGTTGTATATAGAAATGATTATTCCCCCAAACATGCTTAGACTTTGCCCAGTACTTTGTAAAAATTGCTTCATTTAAATTTTTTTTGTTCACCAAAAAAAACACATTAAAATGAGGATAAAATAAACAAATGTAGAAAATGTCTTCTGCTATTGATTTCTATTAATTAAATATTTTTTTCTGATAATAAAATTTTGTCCTCGTCACTGAAGCCTTTTTATTTTGCACAGAAAACCACTGGGGTTATTGCCTGAGGACACCTGGGAGGTTACAATGTGGATACATTTAGCTGCAGACACTTGGTGACAAGCCAAGTGAGATAAACAATGATTTGGGTCAATCCAAGGATTATGGAACTAGAGTGTCCAACAGGGATCTGGATGGTCAAAGCTGGCTTCCGTGGCAGCTTTAAAAGAGCAGTGAGATAACATCACAGGTATGAGTGAGAGGCATTAACCATCAGAAGTCCCTTCTAATATCAACTGGATCTTGAACTGTCCTGGTGAACATCAGAAGCAGAGGTGACTGAGGGCTCAGCTGACTATAGCTTATTGGACTATGGGATTTCTAAAGCACCTGTCGACGCACTTAGCCTTTCTGTGCAGTTCCTCTTCAATTTTGAAGAGCTGGTTTCATTGGCCAATGCTCAGATTATCAAGGTGCACCAGTGTGGATCTGACCAGAGAAAAGCACCAGTCTCCCCAGAATGATGAATGAGACACCATGATGCCCCACCCACTGGACAAGACCAGCTTATACAACTGGAAAGACTTGGTCATGGAGCTAGTGTGGTTCACACTGAGTGGGAAGCAGTTAAACAGTTTCTCTCCCCTGGCCTTGAAAATATCGGCTAGCTTGTCAGGTGATGTATCTGCTGGAGTCATTGGGTGATTTAAAGTTTACGTCAGACTTTCCCCAACTGAAGAAGTCATCGGCAGCCACATGCATGCCAGAGGCAATGTTTTCCATGTAGCTGGCTATTCCCATTTTTCAGCAGCTTCAGGGCTTCCTTATTACCCAGGAGCAAATCTGCCTTCATCTGCCACATTGGTGGCATGTTTCATGTATTTCTTCTTGATGAGAATTTTCAGATTGTGAGAATCTCCTTGCCAATGTACATGGCTTCCCTGAAGTTTATTGCACCAATGGGAAGGAATACAATCTCCTGCATAGCCACCTTGTTGCTAGCATGAGAACTGGCAAGATGACTTCAGACTATCAGCCAAGTGGTCTAATATCTATAGTTTGCTTATTATTTACTGTAAGACCTAAGTGATGCTCCCTTTTCTTATTCCCAATATTTTTAGTCTGTGTTTTCTTTCTTGATAAGTCTTATTAAGGCTGTATTAATCATATATAATTTCAAAGAACCAACTTTTCGTTGCCTTGATTTTATATATTTTAGTGATATTTGGGTAAAAAAATAGTTTTACTTCTACATTCCAATTACTTCTGGCTGGGCTAATAATCAAATTTATGTAGATTAATAGGAGAAAGTGAAATTTATTATCTATGTGTATACAAGAACTTCTAACAAACAGACTCATTTTGATCATCCCTGACTGCCACACTTAATTCATGCATATCAAGGTAAATGTGCTAAGGTGAACATACTAAGTTTCCCTTCCAAAGGAGAATGTGTACCTAAATTCCTTTAGACAGGTAAAGGGTCAAAGGTTCTTTCTGAGTCTTTTGTTTTTTAAAAATAACTAACTCAAATTTTCTATCTCAAAAGGCATATTTTGGGGTAGCAAACTCTGATCCCCAGAATAGCTTAAGAAGCAAAGTAACCATGACAAGACTAAAACAAGTCAGGTGGAACAGTGCCCTAGTGTGATTATGTGATTAGTAGTAGTTGTATTTTACAGTTATTTTAATGTTACTACAAAAAAAAACAAACAGCTTTTAAACAAGAAGATATATATTTTTATAATTTGAATTTCTAAACTAAAAGTGAAGTGATCTGATTCTAGAAATTGTACAATGTGTTATCCACTTACAAACTTCAAAAAATTGTCATTTTAGTGTCTCATGTAAGAAACACCACAATTAGAATGAGACAAGGAACACTTCAACAGAAATGTTGAATTCCAATTTTGCCTAAGGAATACCAGGATTGCTCATGTTTGCATATTTAGAGTAATAGCGCATTTCTACAAGGTTTGTGTGTAATTGGAACTTAAGTAACATTTGTAAAGTGTTATCTGTCAGAGCTTGAAGAGACCCAAAGAGAATGTGTGTCATTATGCAAAATTACTAATTAAGTAGAAGTAATTTAGCAGATAATTTACATGTTCATTTTATAAATGAAATTATTTAGTTTTAGGGTTCTCTTTGTATTTCTAAAGTAATCTTGACCCAAGGGATCACAGACTGTTAAGAAGTATAAATTATAGAATGAGACATATGTTTAAGTGACTCATAGAGCTTTTGTTGTGGCTAATTATTCTTCTAACAGTAATTGCATAAGGGAAAACAATTTCTTTTTAAGTAAATAATGTTCATTACCTCTTAAATCTACTGTCACTTGACAACATTAATGTAGAAAATTTTCTACCTTCTTGATTAGCTCTCCAAGGATATCTAGACTCTTTAAATTAATATTGATCAAACAGAAACCATCATATCCATCAAAATGTTCTTACAAATGTGTATGCACAGGAAAATAACAATATTTCAATATGTTCTGGAAAGAAAAGCACTCTCTTGAAATAGACTGTACAGGCACACCTCATTTTATTACATTTCACTTTATTGCACCTCACAAATACTGCATTTTTTACAAATTGGAGGCAAGAACTAAACCAGCAAAATGATTATGACTCCTTTCATTGCAGTGGTCTGGAACTGAACCCACAAACGCTTTGAGATATGCCTGTAAATATACTGTAAATTATCAATATAAAAATTATGTAAAAATGGTTGATTTATTTTGTGTTTATTCATAAGCACTATATTCATTGACGATCTTAAATATTTTAATATAAAATATTTGTGTTTGTATAGTCAAGTAGTGGCCATATCCTATATAATAAAAGCCAATATGCTGTGTCCAGTCATCTGGTTGGCCACTCAACCAATCAAAGCATAATATGCTAATACTATGCTAAGGCTGCTCAACCACTCAATAGGACATGCACTGATCACCAGGGGGCAGGCGGTCAATTGGTTGACCAGTAGCTATGATGTGCACTGATCACCAGGAGGCAGATGCTCTGACTGGTAGGTTAGCTTGCTGCTGGAGTCTGGCCAATCGAGACTGAGCAAAATGGGCTCAGCACATCCTGGAGCCCTCCTGTGGTCCCCCCTCTCCCCGCCAGCTGGCTAACCTCCCATATCTCTTCCCAGCCCTGGTTATACACCAGTGAGGTCCCTTGGCTTGCCCTGCACCCTCTCACAATCCAGGACCCTTGGGGGGATGTCAGAGAGCTGGTTCCAGCCCAATCCTGCAAGCAAGGCTGAGGAACCCCACAGGTGCATTAATTCATGCACCAGGTCTCTAGCTGTGTTAATAATTGTTACCTTAATGCGGCAGCTTTGTAGGTGGGGTGGGAATAACTTGCCTCCTTAAATTGATCATTTTTATCTAAATCATCAGAAAGCTGCCTGAGGGTGGGGATTCTGTTCAACAACTTTAGTGCCACTTTAATTGATGTGACAATTCCTTCAAGTTATTCTTTCTGTCTTAGTTTAATTTATTATTGATTTTCACTAACTTTAAAAATTTGATACTTAATTATTGTATATTATTTTTAAAATTGATATGGATCTATGTTTAATGCAATCAAATTTCCTCTGATAATTAGTTTAGTTGTATCTCAGGTCTGGTATGTCTTGTTAAAATTTTGAGCTATTTTGCAGTTTAATGGATATTTCTAGTTTTAGGATTAGCACTATGTGTTTTATTTCTAAGTAGAACTTTTTGTTTCTCTTATATTTTTAAATTTTGTTATAAATTTCTAGTTATATTCAAAAAAATTCATAAGATGCCCTTTTTTAGGTTTATTTTTTGAATATATTAAGGTTATCTTTGTGACATGAAAATGGTCAATTTTCATTAACATTATCTGTTAACTTAAAAATTGTAGTATCTTTATCTGGGTTAAGATTTTAATATATAAGGTCTAAATTATTGAAGAAAAGTCTTTAGTACTTCAATGTCTATAAAACTGTCTGCTCATTTAATCTGCCTTGCTTTAATCAAGAGAGATGTATTCAATTTTGTTTTTATAAATACACTCATTTTTGTATTGCAAGTTATATGCTTTAGTATGTTTATGTTTTTCTATGTGTATATTTAATTAATAATTTTAAATAAAAACTAAGCAAATAAATACCCCTCATCAATATGTAGATTTTCCCCTAAAGTTTTTGCACATACTTTCTTAGATCTATGCTGTCGCTATGTGTGCATTCTCAACCCGATATCCAATGATAGATTTGGTAACAATTATTTGCTATGAATGTTCTTTCTCTACCCCATAGAGAAATGACTTAGAAATAGCTTTACATTTTCTCTTACAATGGCAGCACAATGTTCAGCATGTTCTGTTAGGATAAGATCAGATCTCCAAAAGTAATATGTGTATATTACATCATAAGACATGAAAAAGCATAAGTAGTAAGAAGAGAGTCATTAATTAAAATAATAATAAAAATATTTTAAAACTGCATTCTAAATATTTAAAGGTGAGCCTCCCTGACCTTTGCAAAACACTTGCATTCTTACAACACTATGCCATGTGATATAATAATAATAATTTAAAAAGTATAAAAGCTAAAACCAAAACAAACAAAAGCACTGCTGCCTTTGTAGAGGAACATACTATAGGGAACCTTTCTGACATTTGTGAGGAGAAAACAAAAGCAAACCAACCAACCAACAAAACAAACAAACAAAAACCCTTCCATCATGAAAAGATCTCTTACTTTGATCAAGTAGTAAATCTGCCCCCCCCCTTTTTTCCCTATAAACTAATTGGCATATTTTTTACTCTGTGACACACAGCATATCTGATGAAAAGGAGCTGAAATAAGAACAGCTTAATTACAGCATGTTGAACAAGAGAAATACTAGCATAAGAAAAAAATGAAAAGATAAAGAGAAACCAAAAAATTCACAGTCCCATAGGTCATGGTAAAGATTTACATCTAACTACCTGACTTTAAGAGCAAAGGAAGGCCATGAAAAGTTTTTGAACTAATGACATAATCAAATTTGCATTTTCCAAAATTACTTTGGGTAAACAAAAAATAAGATTACCATATAACCTCAACACCAATCACTTTTTACCGATTATAATCTATACAATATAAATATCACTTGCATAAGTACTACTTATTAAATATTAGTGAATAGAATGGTGAATACTAATAAATTATCATCATTAGCACTTCCCTTGGTAACTCAGTAAAATAATAAATTACATTTCTATTATCTGGCTTGCAATCAAAATGAGGAACTTTTTGATTAACAAAGATTTACTGGAATTAATTTTATAAAGGCTGACTTTAACTTCAAGGAATTAGGATTGGCAATATGTCAAAACTATGGTGCATTGGTATATCACTGGCATATTTACAAAGATAAAATGGAATGTAAATCAAAATTGTAATTCACTACAGACTGTCAGATATGGTTTCCTGAGATAAGCAAATCTCATTGGAAATACCAATCTTAAAACACACAAACACAGTACAATGAATCATGACCAATATTCACTCTATGCAAATCCTATATAATAAATGGCTAATATGCAAATCTACAGAACAGTGGAACAACTGGTCACTATGATGTGCACTGACCACCAGGGAGCAGATGCTCAACATAGGAGCTGACCCCTGGTGGTTAGTGTACTCTCAGAGTGAGTGCCGCTCAGCCACAAGCCAGGCTCATGGCTGGTGAATGCAGCATTGGTGGCAGTGGTAGTGGCAGGAGCCTCTCCTGCTTCCACAGCAATCAGACATTCCCTGAGGGCTCCTGGATTGCGAGAGGGCACAGGCTGGGCTGAGGGACCGGCTCCCTCCCCTGGAGTGCATGAATTTCTTGCACTGGGCCTCTAGTATATCTATATCTATATCTATATCTATATCTATATCTATATCTATATCTATATCTATATCTATATCTATTATCTATATCTATATCTATATCTACAATATATCTATATCTATATCTATATCTACAATATATCTATATCTATATCTATATCTATATCTATATCTATATCTATATCTATATCTATCTATATCTACAATATATCTATATCTATATCTATATCTATATCTATATCTACAATATATCTATATCTATATCTATATCTATATCTATCTCTATCTCTATCTCTATCTCTATCTCTATATCTATATCTATATCTATATCTATCTATATCTATATCTATATCTATATCTATATCTACAATATATCTATATCTACAATATATCTATATCTATATCTTATATCAATCTATATCCTACAATAATCTATATTATATCTATCTCTATATCTATTCTATATCTCTATCTATATCTATATCTATACATCTCTATCTCTATCTCTATCTCTATCTCTATCTATTATCTATATCTATATCTATATCTATATCTATCTATATCTATATCTATATCTATATCTATATCTATCTATATCTATTATCTATTATCTATATCTATATCTATATCTATATCTATTTCTATATCTATATCTATATCTATATCTATATCTATATCTATATCTATATCTATTATCTATATCTATATCTATTATCTATATCTATATCTATATCTATATCTATATCTATATCTATATCTATCTATATCATCATCTATATCTACAAAAGTCTAACTGACCATTCAACCAGTATCTATGACATGCACTGACCAGTAGGTTAGCTTACTGCTGGGGTCTGGCCAATTGGACAAAAGCCAGACATGCCCCCCCTCCTATGGTACCCCCTGGGCCCTGGTTGTGCACCAATGGGGGACCCCGCAGGGAAGGAATGTTGGAGAGCCAGTTTCAGCCCAATCCCTGCAAGCCAGGCCAAGGGGTGCAGTATGTATCCATGCACTAGGCCTCTAGTGTGTGAGTGTGTGTGTGTGTGTGTGTGTGTGTGTGTGTGTATTTATATAAAACACCAATAACCAGAACAGTGGAAAAACCAGAACGATGGGAATGACTGGTGGCTATGCCATGCACTGCAGCAGCCAACTGGCCTGATCAGGGCCCCGATTCCCACTCCCCACCCCAATAGTGGGTAGTGGCAGCCGGCCAACCACCTTGGTGGGCAGTAATTTGGGGACAGAGGACCTTGGAGGTGCTTGGTCTCAGGCAGCTGCACAGGCAATGCTTTCCTATGGCAGAAGTGGACCTAGGATCAGGGTGCCAGAGTCGGGACGGTGTGAGGAGGCTTACCTCCTGGCTGCCGCAGCCCCAGTGGGCCATGCATAGCAGCCAGATGTCTGGCGCTGGTAGGAACAGTGGCAGGAATGGGGTGGGGGATGCAAGGGGAAGAGGCACCCAGGAATCAGGAGGCTGGAGACCTGACCTGAGCACTTGCCCTCCTCACTGAGCCCAGTAGCACTAGCAGGTAGGCCATGGTGCATGGTGAAGTGCTGGGGTCGCACAATTGACTGGTGGAGGGAAGCGAACTGGGAGGGCCCTGTGTGAGGTGGGGCCCCAAGTGGCATGGGTGGGGCCAGAATGTATGCACCCTCATCAGCCATGCCCACCACCCTCATCGGCCATGCCCACCTATCCAATAAAGCCCAGAACTCGTGTGGGGTGCCAGGGCAGGGGCTGGAAACCCTGGTGGAGTGGGCAGGGCTGCAGACCCATGCCTTTTCAGCATTGGCCTTAGAATTCCAAAGGTGACCAGTGTACTGATTACCAGTGCATCAGAGGTCAGCCCCACTTTAACGGAGAGGATGTGGCAGAAAGAGGCAAGATCATAGGAAGGATAGGAAATGTTGTGGCCAGCTCTGGGAAACACAGCTGCCATGATATTCAAAAACTATGAACAGATAATAATCTTTGGTCTCTGTTCTACAGAAGAGGAAGCTCAGACTCAAAAAAGGGAGCCTTCTGCAACACCTCACCCACTTCTCAGACCTGACCCTTTGCAGCATTGTTTTCCTGGAAAGTAGAAGATCCAAAATGTTTTTAGATCTTTGATATTTTAGGCAGGAAATAATTTAGCTCAGGGAAATCATTGGAAAGCTGGAGGAGAGGGTAGTAGGCTGGGTCCCCAGGAAAGACTCCCTGGCTATCGGGAGGACCTATACCCCTCAGCCACAACTGAATTCTAGGACACTCTGGCACAGCTGTGACCCAGGGATCAGGAAACTGCTGCCCCTGCAGTGCCCTCCAGTTCCCACAAAACAGGTCACTGGCCAAAACCAGTTTGGCTCAGTGGATAGAGTATAGCCTGTGGACTAAAGGGTCCCAGGTTCAATTCCAGTCAAGGGCATGTACCTTGGTTATAGGCATATCCCCGGTGGGGGTTGTGCAGGAGCCAGCTGATGTTTCTCTCTCATTGATGTTTCTAACTCTCTATCTCTCCAACTCTCCCTTCCTCTCTGTAAAAAATCAATAAAATATATTTAAAAACAAACAAAACAGGTCACTGGGCACTGTCTCTGCCACAGCTGCCTGTGCACAGCTTGGATTCTGCTGCAGAAAACCTCCACATCTCTGCAAACATGACCACCAGCAGCAAATAGTCCAAACTGTGGGAAGATGCCTCTGCCCCACTTCTGCCTTCAAAATATTGTGCAAGCACACCCAATCAGCAGAAACAAATTCATATCCAGGAACCTAGGTACAAAGGGGTTTGGGAAATTTCAGGCTTTTGTCTAGGAGTGAGATCTTGTCAATGTACCCCATATGTCTGATGTTGATAAAAATGGGGCATGGCTGGTGGGGCTCAGTGGTTGAGCATTGATCTATGAACCAGGAGGAAACAATTTGATTCCTAATCAGGTTTTGGGCTCAATCTTCAGTAGGGGGGTGCAGGAGGCAGCTAATCAATGATTCTTTTTCATCACTGATGTTTCTATCTCTCCCTCTCCCCTCCTCTGAAATAAATATATATATATTAAATGGGGTCATGCTGTGTATATGTTCTATAATGAGTTTTTCACTTCATAGATCACTGATGTCTCTCCTATTAAAACCATACTTATAGAACTTTATTTATTTATTTATCATTCATTTTAATTGATCTCAGAGAGAAGGGAGAGAGAAAGAAACATTGTTCCATTGTTTTCAGCATTCACTGGACTGGATATTAAATCTGTAAACTGGGCATGTGCCCTGACTGGCAATCAATCCAGCACTTTATGGTGTTTGGGGCAATGCAATGCTGGTACTCTGACTCCAAATTCCAGCCTCCAGAACTGTGAGAAAAATACATTTCTTTATTTAAGCCACACAAATTTATGATACTTTGTTATGGCTGTCTGAGCTCACTAATCCTATATAATGAAAGACTATTATTCATCTTGTCCCCTTGGGAGTTCAACCAGGAGACTAGGAGTTCCATTGCTTGCTATGATGTGCGCTGACAACCAGGGGGCACAGGCGATAGAGGGCAAGCAGTGGTGGTGGGATGTTGAGGGAGCCAGGGAAGGAGGAGGCAGGGAGGCCGGGATCCAGGGAACCAAGAGGTGGCAGTGTGTGGGCGGTGAGGGAAGGAGGTGGTGGGGAGGTGGTGATCCTGATTGGCCCTGATCGCTGGCCAGGCCAAGGGACCCTACCCATGTACAAATTTTGTGCACCGGGCCTCTAGTATGTGTGTATGTGTGTGTGTGTGTATAAATATGAATATATATTTTTATATATTCATGTATATATGTATATATCTGTGTATATATGTGCGTATATGTGTATATATGTGTATATATTTGTATATAGATGTATATATTTTTGTGTGTATATATATTTGTATATATATATTTGTATATATATATATTTGTATATATATATTTGTATATGTGTATATATACGTGTGTATATATATTTGTATATATATTTGTGTGTGTATATATATTTGTATATATGTATGTATTTGTGTGTGTATATATACATTTATATATATATATATATATATATATATATATATATATATATATTTGTGCGTGTGTGTGTGTATATATATATGAACTCAAATGGGCTCAATATTTGGCAAAACTTCAAACTGGGTATATCTGTAATATTTAAGTTGATGTAGATATAAATGGTTAACAAAATCTGATGCAATATCATTGTACAGACTGCCAATATCTCTGAGAAGCTAAGCATTTTCTCTACTATGGCAAAGAATGCCACTAAGAGGATCATTTTTCTTCCCTTGCTTGATGTATTCAATTGTTTCATTCAGAGGAACTTCAATGCAGTTGAGCATTCTGTGAACTCTAAAGTAAGCCATGAGCATGAGACAAAAACAACCCACAACTATAAATATTTCCTCTCACCAAACATGCAAATAATTTGATCTTAACAAATTCAAATCCTAGTATGTTTTACTCATAGCTTCCTGTATCTGGATTTAAAAAAAAAAATGGATGTTACCTGGTTAAAATATGTGAAAGTTATAATACATTTGTATAGTACAGAAAATACATATTGAAAGGTTTTGGGTAAAACCAGTTTTGTTAATTCTTATAATTTAAATGTATTAAAGGATATAACAAATCCTTTTGTAAAGAAAATGAACACCCATTATTATCTTTATGGGTTATTATTTTTTAATATATTGGGGCCATTTTGTAAGCACTTAACATTTACTATATGTGGATTTATTTGAAACCTTCTTGACCATTTGTAATCTGTTCATAATTTCAGTCCCATTACCAAACAAGAAGAAATTGAATTTTATTTAAAATACTAGTGGGCCAGTGCACAAAATTCATGCACAAGTGGGTAGTGTCCCTCAACCCAGCCTATACCCTCTCCAACCTGGGACCTCTTGGGGGATGTCTGACTGCTTGTTTAGGCCCAATCTGACAGGATCAAAATCTGGGACCACTAGCTCCTAACTGCTCACTTGCCTGCCTGCCTGATTTCTCCTAATCACTCTGCCTGCTGGCCTTTTTGACCCCAATAGACACCCCCCTTTGCCAGCCTAATTGCCCCAACTTACCCCCCTATGGCCTGCTCACTTTCAACTATTCCCCCTAACCGGCCTGATCACCCCTAACTGCCCCCCTGGCCAGATTGCTTGCCCCCAACTGCCCCCCACTGCCATCCTGTTTGCCCCTTATTGCCCCCCACTGCTGTCCTGCTCGCCCCCCTACCCCCCACCCTGCCAGGCTGGCCCTCCCCTACTGCAGGCCTGCTCACCCCCACCTGCCCTCCCCTCTTGGCCTAATCACCCCTAATTGCTCTGCCTCAGCCCCACCACCATGGCTTTGTCTGAAAGGATGTCTGGAAGGTCTCCCAGAAAGTATCCCAGTCTAATTAGCATTTTACCCTTTATTAGTATAGATATTGCATAATTTATTGCCTTCAATTTCTACAACTTGAGATCAAGGAAAATCACCAGGTTGACTCAGGGGTTGAAAAGTATCTATAGAGAGGAAATATAGTTTTAAAATCTATTTGTAAGAAAAGTTGAACATATTAAGTACTAAAAATAATTATATAATAAAAAATGAAAAAAAAATCCAAAATTTAATAGATGCATATTTTAACATTCATTTCTACTCCTTTCTTCTATCAGAAGCCCATTCTGCATAGAAATTGGAAAGTTGACTCCTTCCTCAATTTTAGTGGCGGAACTTGTTGAACCTGTATACCAAAAATGAACAATGAAAACTGAGGGGGATGGTTTTCAAATGGTTTCTAGGAAATTTATGCCTGAATGTGGTTGTGTCTCAGTATGAGGATGGATTTCTGTAACCATCTTGCCATCTGCCTAAGGACAAAGCTCAGATAAGAAGGGGGAAGAGCCAAGAGACACCAAGAGAAATGGCACTGAAGTTCTGATATTTAATGCCTTAAGATAAAAGTCTGAATATTTTGTTAGGTAAAATGTCCTTTTCTAGTGCAAGTTTGGGAATTTCCATTGCTTGAAGCCAAATATATCCTGAATATATTTAATTTGGTCTACCTTTTAAAATTTAGTTTTAAAATACTCTCTTTTCAAACTATTGTTTTTTATCTACTTTTTAAAAATTACATTAGAAATCATATTTTCCAAATATAACACAAGTAAGCTAATTCTAAATTCTTAACAATTTTACTTCAACAATTCAATTCAGAAGTCTTTAAAATAAAATATAAATTGAAAACTTGATCTATATTAGTGATTTTTCTCAACCATCGTTCTATATTTCTGAGTAACTTAGAAAAGAAATGCCAGTTCATATGAGAGTTGGTCTTTAAAACATGCAATATGTGTAACTTTATTTAAAAGGGTAGGTGTGGGCTAGAAGGGGACAATGGGGGTAAAGGGGGACATTTGTAACACTTTAAACAATAGAAATTTAAATAAAAACAGGCATTGACTAAAAATGATTCATTTATGTAGGTTCCTTTAAATGAACTGTATGTTAATAACCATTGACTTTATAATAAGGAAATGCAAGATATTTTCAGAAAGAAAAGCGGTCTTTGAAAAAGTATACACCTTAAAATTCAATAAACAGAAATAACTTTCAGACATGTCTTTACCACTGAAATATTAGACTTTATTTGATCTTTTCAACATGGACTTACAAAAATATTAACAACACAAAAATACCAATTCTAAGCCACTTTAAATAAAGTTTACTTTTAGCAACGATAAATTTCCATTGAAAAATAAAATGTTACAAGGCACATTTATTGAATTGGCTGTACATGCAAACAGGCATCTACACAAAAACTTGGCAACATGTGCAGAAGGGAGGCAAGATTAGAAGCAGTAGCTCAAGGCATCTCTATGTAAATTAGCTTTTACTAGAATGCTTATCAGAAAAGTGAAGACTCTTCTTATTTAATCAAGGCACTAACACACACAAGATTACATTTTCTTGAAAGAATAAACTTCTACTATCAACTAAGATAACTTGATATTATCACACACAATTTAGAATGAGCAAAATTTAAATCTATCAAGAAATTCCACAGGATTACATATTTTTTGTAAGTTGGCTTAATTATTTCCTATGGTAAGTAATTAAAAATAAGCAAGTTCTACTACATGGAAAATTACTGTGCCATGAAATTATGGATATAATTCATCTAGACATCTTATATTACATCCTATTAACTCCTTGTGCATATAAGAGAGAAACACAGTCCCCTGATATTATTTTGGTAATCCATACACAAGCCTTATGAAATATTGTTCAAATATTTGAACATTTTGATAGACTGGGCTATCTAGAAAGAGATGTCAAGGCTTGACACACCCACTACACTTCCCATTCTGTTGCCTGGTACCCTTTCTTAAAAACTCTGTTTTTGAGGTAAATACTTCTCAACACAGTGATTCAGAGATACAATGAATGAGAGCTGGCATATGAGTTTCACATAGATTCTTACAATAGATCAGTATTTACTGAAACACATTTGTAGATATTGAAAAGCAAGACATTTTTAAAAGATTTACTGTAGTTTGTAGATAAGATACTCTATATATTTATTTTATAATACTAATATAGGAAACAGAAGATTAGACTATATGGTTACAGGAAATAACTAAGCAGATTAAAAAATAGAACAGCAGCAAGAACCATAAAACTATTTCCTAGACACCTTTGGTATGAGAAGTCAGAATTTTAAAAGTAATTATTTATGTGTAAATAAATAACTCTTGCCTCTATTTTCAAAATGGATTTCAAACAAGTAGTAATAATCAATATAATAAAGCCCTTTTACACTTGATCTTAGCCCTAAGGCCAAAAAGTGACTAAAGCCCTTGTTTTAAGTCCTCACTCAAGGTTATGTATTTCTTAATTGATTTTGAGAGAGAGAGAGAAATCGATATGAGAGAAACATCTATCAGTTGCCTTCCTTACTCTCCCAGATGTGGACTGAACCAGAAACCTAGAGGTATGTGCCTCAATGGGAACAGAACCTGCAACCTTTCTTTTGGTACATGGGATGATGCTCCAACCAACTGAGCCATTGCTAGGAATTTTTTTTTTAATAGCCCTTTAAAAAGGATTGAAAGGAGCTAAGTGATATAGATGAAAGGTGAAAGAGAAGGAAAGGTCTGGCAATTGAACTAAAATTAAAAAAATTATGCTAGACAACAGACTGAGATATACTTTCAATTTATCAGAAAATCAATTAATGAGTTTCTGATCAATCAAGGCTAAAGTGAACCTGAATGGGTTATATAGCTCTCATGATCTTATAAAGGGAGACAAGAGTTCATATGAATAAAGCAACTTTAACTTTTCTCAACCCTGAGACAATGTCACTACACGAAACCATAGAAAACAGACACTAAAGCATGGTTAAGCATAATTTATATGTTCTCTCTCTATATATATGACTTTTATAATATAGTGTATCTGATAATCACTGAAGGCATAATATTAAGCTACATAGGTATGAAGAGATTTAAGACTAGGCCAGATTTTTGTCACCTACATTGATACAGCTTTATAAATTAAGGAATGTTGGAGGTAAGGTTTTACTATTCAAGTCACAATTTTGATAGCTAGCAAGCAACTGAATTAGTCAACCAATGGAAAGAATAGCAATATATACTATAAAGTAGTTTTGTAAGCAACACTAAAATCTTCCATCACTAATTTCAGCCATCAGAAAAGAAGACATGCCAGGATATACATTTAAAAGAAGTTCAGCTCTTACTAGTACTTTAAACATTAATTCAAAATGAAATTAGATATTGAATTTGTACTAGTAATTTTAAAAATTTTGGTTTAAAAACAAAACAAAAAAACCATCAAACAAAAAAACAAACAAACAAAAACAAACAAACCCACAAACACCTTAGATGAGAAATCAGAAAATTTCTCTTTGTAAATTACTTTGCCATCCTTAGGTAAAATAGCTATTTTGAGCATATTTCTTAGAATAAATTAAAGCTAATGATTTTATTAAAATAAGAAAAAATATGCAATATACTCAATTAACTCACTTCAGTTGGTTCAAAATGTAAAATAAAAATTACTTAATTATATCCATTGCTCTGGATACATTAAAATCAGAGAAAAAAAATACAATAATGTCATGAAAAGGTATGCCTCTGTAAAATGAAGCAACCTTCTAAGATTCATTTATTTTTCTGCAAAAAAACAAAACAAACAAAACAAAAAAAAACAAACACAAAACTTTGTAGACAGAACCTTTCGCCACATAATTTACTAAGCTAAGCTGCCATCACCTGGGAATTAAACTGGACTGAGGACAATTCATAGATCACCATCATCCATCCCCCACCTGCTGCATTCGCTGACAGGTGGAAAGAATCTTTCCCGCCTAGGCCCTCTGGGCCAGGGCGATGTTAATGGTCTGGGAGCCCAACATGCGGCCATT
Source organism: Pipistrellus kuhlii (assembly GCF_014108245.1). NCBI lineage: Eukaryota > Metazoa > Chordata > Mammalia > Chiroptera > Vespertilionidae > Pipistrellus > Pipistrellus kuhlii. Next base: position 40,704,497 of record NW_023425584.1, read on the forward strand.
CATCTCAGCCATTGCCCTAGCAGCCTCCTCTGGAGAGGAGAAGCAGATCAAGCCAAACCCTCTGCTTCGACCTTGTTCCTGCATTATCTTAGCTCTGATAACTGATCCAAAAGGAGAAAATGCTCTCCGTAGCTTTTCTTCATCAATGGAATCATCGAGGTTCTTGACATAGATCTTCAACCCCCTGAACCGCCAAACTGTTTCCTGTCTCCGCTGCTCAAACAATTGCTTTAACTCAGCTTGACGCTCTGCTTTCTTTTGTGCCCTGCCTACAAATACCGGCTGTCCGAATAATTCCCTCCCATTCACTATGTCAACGGCCCTTTTGGCAGCCTCATGGGTATCGAAACTCACAAAGCCAAAGCCTTTGGATTTCCCACTGGAATCTGTCATCACCTTAACACTCACGATTTTGCCATAATGGCTGAAAAACTCCCTCAGTTTCTCATCGTCCACGTCATCTCCAAAGTTCTTGATGTAGATATTGGTGAACTCATTGGCTTTATTTTGGAGCTCAGCTTCCCGATCTCTGCGGTTTTTAAATGGGCCGACGAAGATCCTAAAGTCCTTAAGCAGCTTCCCATTCATCTCGTCAATGGCCCTGTCTGCCGCAGCCTGGCTCTGATAATGCACGAAGGCATAGCCCATGGAGCCCTGATCATCATACATCACCTTAGAGGACAGGATCTTCCCAAACACTGAGAAATGCTCATACAGCGTTTTGTTATCAATGGATTTGTCCAGATTCTTGATGAACACGTTCCCGATTCCAGATTTCCTCAGGTAGGCGTCACGTTGGGACCACATGAGCCTGATGGGCTTGCCTTGCATCACGTCGAAGTTCATGGTGTCCAGGGCCTTCTGGGCATCACCCACATTGAGGAAGTTCACATAGGCATAGCCCAGGGAGCAGCGGGTGGCCAGGTCCCTGCAGATGCGGATGGACAGCACGGTTCCCACGGTGCTGAACTTCATGAACAGCATGTTCTCGGTGACATCTGGGGCGAGGTCACCCACGTAGAGGGAGGCCTGGCGGTACTTGGCGTCCACATCCATGTTGCTGGACCCTGATGGGGAGCGCTGGCCCCTAGGAGCTCTCCCAGAGATGCCTGCAGGGAGGGTGGCTGGGCTACAGCTGGGCCGGGCTCACGCAGCAGCGCAGCGCGGTGGCCTCCGGATTGCCACTGGGAGCTGGAGAGATGGGGCTCAGGGGCAGCTTTCCCGATGGGGCTAAGGCAGCAGCAGGCTCATGCAAAGGCCCCCCTCCTCCCAGGCAACCCACCAGGCCGCTCCGCGGAAAGCTGCGACAGAACTCTCAGGTCTCAGAGAAGGCTGGCAGGGGAGACGTTTCCTTCCCGGGCCAAATGTGCGCAAAAGCTTCAGGTGGCCAGCGGGCCCGCAGTCCCTGCGTTCTGCACAGACGCCCCCGGAGGGAGGCTGGGTTCCCAATAGAAGCAGGCCTCGCTCGGCTCGGGCTGGCTCGGAGTTACAGCCGCGGGGCCAGGAGCTCCACAAGTGGCCTAGGAGGCCGCGGTCCGGGCGCGCGGCGCGGGGCCAGGCCAGAGCCCGAGCCGCCGGGGGACCAGGTCTGCAGGCGCCGCGGCCGCTGCGGCAGGGAATGCGCAGCCCCCGCGCGGCGCCCCCGGCGAGGCCGGATGGGGAGAGGGGAGGCGGACAGAACGCCCGACGCAGGGGACAGACGCGGCCCTGCGGGCAGCGGAACAGGGTCGGGGGCTCACCCGTGTGCGGCCGGCGGGGCGGGCGGGAAACCCGGAACTCGCGCGCTGAACTTCCCGCGCACTCGCTGCCAAAGGGGGTGTTTTCTTCTTCTTCTTTTTTTTTTTTAAATATATATATATTTTGTGATGTTTTTCTTCTTGCCCGCCCTCTCACTCGTTTCCCACCCCCGTCAGACAGGCTGAGAAAGCAGGAGGCGGCGACAGGGGTGGAGAGAGGCAGCCAGAGGAGGGGCCCTCATCACCCACCCCCGCAGGGCTGGCTGCTGCGCAGGGTCTGACTGCAGAGCTTTTTTTCCAAACGTGGAGCAGGGCCTGCCACTTACAAGCTGAAAAACCCTCCAGTGGCTTCCTCCCTTGGCCGGCTAAATTCCTACATTTGCACCTTGTTCTACAAAATTCTGCAGGGTTGCTGTCATGTTCCAGCCTCAACTGCTGCTGGGTTCCCCTTACTGAAATCCATGACACACTCACCTTTTTTTTTTTTTTTTTTTTTTTCTTTCCATAGCCAACGCAGCAAAAATGTGTTCCTCTGAAATCATTTGGATCCTTTTTCCAAATATCAATTTTCCCTAAAGAACTTCTGAAAATTTAGGCTTCCCTCTTAGAAACATATGCCACCGTGGCGTTTGTCTAATTACAATCTAGTCTATTTACCTTCTGTTGCAGTAGGGACCATGCTCATTTTATGTCCAGACCTAACCAGGGACTTTCAGCAACGGGATGCTCAACATTGAGTGAATGAATGGACTGCATGAAATAGATGAGGAATTTAACCTGAGGCTGGTTTTCATGCCCAGAGGCATGGAGATAGTGTGCCTCATCTCCGAGAGTATTAGAGGGGTTAAATGAGTTAATAGATTTGGAAATGTTTAACACAGTATATGGGACATATTAACATTGGTTTCACTTCCTTTAGCATTAAATAACATCTTTAACATCATTCACACACACACAAAAAAAACAACAACAACAACAACAACAAAAAAACCCTTAAATTTTTAATGATAATGCATCTTTAAAAAATGTTACCTGCAAAACTGAATTGGGCGGATTGTTTTATATAAGACTAATTTAGTGCTTTTCAATTTTCATTCAACATAGGAATTATCTGGGAATCTTGTTTGAAAACAGATTCTGATTCAGTATATTGGAAATTCTATATTTCTATTTTTTAAATATATATATATATATATATATATATATATATATATATTTGATATTTTTATAGAGAGAAAGGGGAAAGGATAGAGATCTAGAAACACTGATGAGAAACATCCATCAGCTGCCTCTTGCACGTCCCCTACTGAGGATATGCTTGCAACCAAGGTACATGCCCTTGGCCAGAATCAAACCTGGGACCCCCCCCAGTGCACAGGCTGATGCTCTGTCCACTGAGCCAAACCTTTAGGGCAGGGAATTCTACATTTCTATAAAGCTCCTGAGAACGAATTCTCTTGTTTTCTGAACTAACCTATCAAGACCTCAAAGCTAAATGAGTGAGCCCCTCACAGTGGCATCTTTCTTAATGTAAGGCTAGAAAACACACACACACACACACACACACACACACACACACAAACATTTCTCTCTGAGAAGCTAAGGATACTCTAGCAAAATTCATTCTTAGTAATATACCAAACAAAACCCCACTAAGCATGCATAATGTTCACTATAAAATCAAACTGCTTTCAACCTAAAATGGAATAATGGGTCTATGATTCTTCCCAAATTAATCATGATTGTTTCATGTTTGTGAAATTTATTCTGATATCTGTTGCTTTGTAGGATCATTTGTTCAAATAAGTAAATTGAGTAATCTTTTCTTGAACCATGTCTTCTGGGCTACAATTTTTAAAATGAAGAAGGACCACTGACATGGTGCATATTAGCAACATTCCAACACATACTTTAAAAATTCAGACACTATTTGGCATTATTTAAAGTACATAAAAGTAATCACCATGGTCAATATTATATATGATTTAAAAACAAAATAAAGTTCCTAAGTGTATATTTCCTGGGAACTATACCTCGACTTGATTTCTAAGAAAAATGCCTAAGAGCACAGAAGTTCTCTGTACAATACTTCAGCCATAGCCAGTTACAAACATATTTAAAGAACTCTTAGGCTTTTCATTTTACTTTAGTGTGATCTTCACTCAACATTTTGTGAAAAGTGAGTTTCCAAATTCAGAATTTAGTCCTATATTCTGTCTCTAATCAATCTATGTGCAGCAGGTATAAACCTGGATTTGTTAAACCACCACCACTCATGCTATGTTCCACTTTACTCAGTATACTGTCTTTGCTTTTATACTTTAACAATGTAAGTGTTTTTAAACATCCATGATTCTTCCCTCTCTTTAAATTTCCAAATCTCATCTTCTTGTCATTTGTATTCATTCAGCAACTTCTTAAAGTGGATGTCTTTTCCATTCCCTTTACCCCCATTCTCATGCTTCTGCCTTGGCTTCATTTCCTTGTGTATTATTACTTCGTGAGTTTTATTTATTTATTCATCTCCTTTATCTACATGCCAGACCCCCTTGCATTTTGCTATCTGAATAATTTTACTAACATTTCTTTCATAGTATTTGATTAAAAATAACAAATGACTTTCAATTTTTGCAAAATCAACCATATCCTAACAACATATATCTTCTGTCAAATTAATCTGTCATTTGTTCTAAGTGTACATGCAATTATGTTTTTTTAAAAATATAATCTCCCTGATTATTAAATTCTACCATCCTTCAGCCCCATTTTCTCCAATATTTATTTTCTCTCTCAGTAATTCTGACATACTAACTTTTCCTTTTCTGAATCTATTTAACATACTCATATGTACAGGTGTTCCCTAACTTTTCAAAAGTTCACTTTATGCCTCTTAGCTCTTAATGTAAAGATCTACATTAATATCCGTTTTCATTAGCCTAAAGAAATCCCAAGAGGATATTTGATTTTATGGGATAAAAGGCAAAAAAAAAAAAAAAAAGTGGAAATAGCCATTAGCTTTGATTTGCAGTGAATTGTTACTAGGGCAGCACCACACTCTTTCCCCAGGAACTACACGCAGCATCTCAGCATCACAGCTCTGGACTGTGTGTGTGAGCATCTGTGCTCTCTATTTATTTTGTGCATCATTCACTAGCAAGATCTGTCCTGAAGTAATTGCTCTTCACTTTATGCAATTTTGGTTTTTACCAACGGGGAAGCCGGTAGCTAATTTTGTGTGAGTTCAAGGCTTTGATAATCCTTAACTTAAATTGTTGTAGGTATGTATATTGCTGACATGCATGTCTTCTTAATTCTTAAAGTATTCAAAAATATTTCAATTTAATCGCCAATATTTTGCCTCACTTTGAAATGTTATAATTCTGTCCACCCCATTTTTTTAGTTCAATTGCCTTTCAATTTAAAAGTTTCTTACATGGGTGGCTCACAGATTTAAGAGGGAATAAGATGCTGCTTTGCTTAAAGGACTGGAAAACTCTATTCACTCATATTGCTGTCAATGAAAGTCATTGATTATCTTGACATTTATTGAGTAAATAGTTAATTTGAGTATGGAAATGCTTTTGAAAATAGAAATCTTTTGAACTAATTAGACCAAAGTAGTTTCTGAAGTATACTTAAATCATTGCTATGATGTAATCAACTATCTGTGAAATCATGCTAGGCAATAAGACTACAGTGGTTAATAAGACACAAGTGGTGGTGGGAAATATTTAGAGATCTGACTGTCCTCAGATGAGTGCCCAAAGAACTTCATTTTATCTCTTTGCCCTCCCTACCTGGCTTGTACACTTCTCTGTCCTTGCTCCAGAATGTGGACTCATCTCACTGTTCGCCCCATATTGTCAAAGTTGGAAAACTATTCACCTTGACTTCTCAGATTCTTCAGAGTTAGTTCCTACAAAGCAATCAGACTCTCTCTATCCAGTGAGATCAGTTCTCCTAACAAATCCACTGTATTATTGTGCCAAAATCTCTTCACCTCACCACAAGTAAAGAACAGAATCAGTGAAAGTCTCAGGGAATCCCTTTCTTGGAGAGCATTCTTTATTGATGTGCCATTCAAAAGAGAGTCCTATTTGCTCTAAACTTGATGCTAAACTTGAGGAGAGAGGAATTTAGGACTACATCTTATTTTCATACCAAGAAAGACCTAGCATCTCCCATAGAGAGGCACATCTCATTACTAGTCATTCAGACAAGGGTGATTTTCTGACACCCACTATGGGGAAATGTTTTCTACTTCAAACAGAAATTTTTCAAAGGGCTAAAAATAAGAATGAAGGCAAAATGACCCTTCAACTTAGGTGTTGAGTATATGTAGATGTTCATTTAATTATTTTATTACTTTAAAAATATATATATTTTATTGATTTTTTTACAGAGAGGAAGGGAGAGGGATAGAGAGTTAGAAACATCGATGAGAGAGAGTCATCAATCAGCTGCCTCCTGCACGTCCCCCACTGGGGATATGCCCGCAGCCAAGGTACATGCCCTTGACTGGAATCGAACCTGGGACCCTTCAGTCTGCAGGCCGACGCTCTATCCACAGAGCCAAACCGGTTTCAGCTTTATTACTTTTATATATGTTTCAATTTCCCCCAATAAAAATGGAGAGCAAACTACAGTTGGCTCTCTCTATTCACATGTTCCAAATTTTCAGATTCACCAACCACTTACTGATCAAAGAGATCTTTCATTTTAGTATTTACTGGTCTACACTGCATCCCTTAGCATTAGTTAGCCAAATACCTACTAAGAAAACAGTATCCCAGGTTCCATAGGCATAACCTCAAAAGTCTTTGCATTAAGATATATGGCAGTCAGTGCAGCAGAGAAAGTAGTACAAGACTGAGAGGGTTACTGGGAATTGATCTTTTAGGTAACATTGACTTCTTCTCATTCTCCTGAACCTTCATGTATCTCTCTGAAGAGGAGTCTTCTTAACTAATGCAATCAAACTGTTACCAGCATAGAGTGGATAATTACCTCCACCTTGTCCTATACCAGGTCCATTTCTATAATTGGGTAAAAATGTTCTATGATTCAACAACATTTCTGCTTGTTTCTTGCTCCTGGTTGCAAGAAATACCCCGAGAGATCTTCTAGATATAAAGTCCCTACCCTGCAGTTAGCAAGCTTCTGTGTTCAGAGCAACATCTTTTCTTCAGGTAGCAATTGCTGAGATCTGACCTTGGTGTGTAATTGCTTTTTCTGATGCTTGCTATTATGCCAAGCTGCCAGAACAACTAGTCGATTAGGGTTTAGGAACAATCTTTCCTTTTAGCCACTTGCTATGTGATGGCCTCTCTAACAACCCCATTACCATATATATAACTATTTTTATCAGTCACTCCTCCAAAACACACAAACACACACACACACACACACACACACACACACACACAGAGTCACCCATATCACCATCTCTAAAATAAATTCAATTAAGGCAAAATTTGTATCTCATTTAGTCACAGCCATATTCTCAGTGCCTAGAATAAGAATTATCATACAGTAGTTTCTAAAAATATATGTTAGAGTGTGGAAGACAATTATTGAAAGATATCTCCCATTTCTGCACATCTTATAAATAAAGCCATTCAATGCCTTTGTTCAGGATTATGGTTTAAATTAGGAGTGTGGAATGTCCAGCCTGAGGGCTCTCTAAAGCTCACAAAATCATTTGGTCTGGCCCTGCAAAAGCATTAGGGTTGATTAAATGTTTGATGAAATATAGAGGCTAATTTTTAATTTGAAAATTTTGTATTGCTCACAAGGGAAATTCTAAATATCCAAATGGCCTTTGGCAGAAAAATAGTTCCCCACCCCTGGTTTAAATGGTGTTTATATAGCAAACAGATTTGGAAGATGGAAATAACATTTCTCCCTGAAGCCAAGTGCATGTTTGCTCACAGCCTTGCAAGAGAGAGATGCTGCCTCTCTTTGGGGCACAGAGCAGGCTGTCCACTATAGAGCATTCAGGTTTTCTAAGCGCTAGGTTACTCTCCTCTTATGCAACCCACTATGGGTGCAGGTGTTACCGGAACATCCATTCATCACCCTGTGGTAATTTGGGCTTGGGGAACTGTCACAAAAGTGCTAATATTCTGGATATTGTGAGCAATAAAGTCTTTGTTTATAACCCAGAAGCAATGTCTATTTTGCCATAAAACAGTGGCAAGCTAACAACTTAGCTTGAAAGTTAGATAAACTGCAAGAATCTTCATGGGCCTTGAGAGTTTTGCTGAGGAGAACGATATCCTGATACAGACACAGCTTTCTGCAACAGAACATTAAAGATCTCATAGGCATATTAATGAGATTTGAAAGATGTTTATGGGGTTCAGTAGCAAAAACTGTTTAACAAATAATATTATCTACGGGGCAAACATGGCTCGTCAGGGTTATTGCCTATTAATCAGGAGGAACAGGGGAGATGTTTTCAGGTTGAGAATGAGGAAACAGATACAAGGTTAGCTGCCCAAATGGAGCCCTGGCTGTTGTTATTTGTCCTCTGGGGCAGGCAATTTCCTCCCTAAGATAGTAGTCAGCCTCATGCCCATCCCACTGAAACAATTAGTACTAAATTAAAACAGGGTTGGCAGACTATACTGACACTTTCTGAGAACAGTTACAGAGTTGGGTACCTACCCCGATTGTGAAAAGAAGGAAATCTATGACCACTATAGGCATTAAAAGACAAAAGACCTCTGGCTGGTTCTCATGATAGATGAAGCTGGGATAGAGTGCGCAAGGGTTGGTAAGAAAGAATGGCCAACAGTTGTGACATCTCTGGGCTCATCACACAGCTGCTCTGTAGCCTACCACACCAAACTCAGAATCATTTGAAGACAAGAATAAAGGCTCTCCAGAGTTTTTTTGTTTGTTCATTTTTACTAAAAAGCCACTCTGTCCCACTTAGGGAGATTTTCCTGAAGCAGAAAATCTCTCATGGGAAACTGCAGATGAGTAACTGACCAGCATTCACAATTTACTGTCTTGATTAAATTTGAGGATGGTGAGCCACTGGAGGATAAATCAGAATCAAATAATTTTTTGTAATTCCCACTATCCTCGAAAACCCCTCTATAAGAGCAAGATGAAAACTTAAGCAATATCATTATGACAATAGAGCAGCAAATGCCTCGGATTAAACTGAATTGTGTTAAAAAAGTTACTGCTCTATAATTAAAGCTTAATTGGCTAAGGCATATGAACATAGCAGCCATTTTAGCAAGCACCTTGGCTGTGACCACTGGATAAGTGTCCCCCAAAGCTGAAAGCTGAAAGAGATGGTGTCAGTCATTAGGAACACACCACCTGGTAAAAACCTTCAAGCAGGTTGAAAATATTGGAAAACTCAGTAGAGACCCAAGCTATCATCACAAACTTGAACCTGATAATAAATGTGAAGCCTATTTTATGGAAAGAAGCAGCTTTCTTTATGTGCATCTCCTGATCCTTTTTCCACCTCTACTTCCACTTAAGTCACTTCAATGAGAAAGAAAATTAATGATTAGTCCAAGACTTCCATATTTCCATAGGGAAATCAGAGTCAAATGGACACATCCCAGCATGTGAGGGTATTTTAAGGGAGGGCGAGAATCACGTTTCAATGACTTTGTTGGCTATTGATGCCCAAGTCACGATCCTACCTGGTCCTTTGGAAGGAGGGAGTGTTCAAATCCAACTGATGGAGTTTGGGCATGGTTCACTGTAGGAAAGAGAAGCTAAATGGTCTATGTGGGAGGGTCCTTTGAGCCAACTGAATATACTGTTTTTGTTGATCTCACAACTGAATTTATGTGTTAAGTGCTTGCACATTCCTACAATTTGGCAGATTAAAGAGAACCTTCTTTAGGGATGCTACCATGACCATAAATAGCAGCTCCTTATCAAATCATCTGGGTCGCTCATATAAATCCCATTGTTCAGAGTCAATCACTCACGCCATTGACAGTAATGAAGTTAATGATTGAACTTTCAACACTCAGACTACCACTGCTGCTACCTAAGTGCAACACTATATCTTTACATTTCATGACTAGGTTTCTGAGGAGAGCAAGGTCATCTTGCATTGAGTCCTACCCATTCCTGGCAACCTCTGCTGGAGTTAACCCATCTTGGAGCAATCAGTCCAGCCTAACCAAGTATTGACACATGGTCCGGTTACAGGGTTGTTCTGTCAAGTTCAGTCACTATCACTGTAGCCTTTGAAGATAAACTGTTAGAGTTTTTACTTTTTCTGGCAGGAATATTTGTAGTATGAAAATTCAATACCATTTATCACAAGTCACTCAGCAATGGGCTGATAATCAAGGTGTTCAATGGATTGTCCATATTATATGCTATCCACAGACATCTGGTATAACATAGGATAAGAACTCAAAATGATCCTCCTGGTCCACACTTTTAGTCAGAGATTTAAAATATATATATATATATATATATATATATATATATATATATATATATATATATATATTATTATTATTATTATTATTATTATTACAGAGAGGAAAAGAGAGGAATAGAGAGCTAGAAATATTGAGAGAGAAACATCTACCAGCTGCCTCCTGCACACCCCCTACTGGGAATGCACCTGCAATCAATGTACATGCCCTCGACCGGAATTGAACCTAGGACCTTTCAGTCTGCAGGGCGATGCTCTATCCACTGAGCCAAACTGGTTTCAGCTAGTCAGAGATTTTAATCACTGCAGGTGGCTATCCCTGCAAGTGCTCATCTCATTCGGTTCCTGGATAATGATCAAGATAATCGAGGGAGGGAGCTATGAATAGGTAGGATTCTACCCTGTTCATTTTTGATCATGCTGCTTTTTCTTTCCCCCAACATCCTAACTATATCGGACTGGTTAATATATCCTCCAAAGGAGATCCAGGGACTATAAACCCCTATTCTAATTCAACTTTATGATCTAAACATGTTCCTGGATATAAGAAAAATGAGCATTTGTCAGTAATACACAACTAATATTATTAGTTTTAAGTAGTATACTACCTGCCAAGTTCCTCTCTTTTGGTCCATGCCAATTAAAGTGGGGTAATAAGGATATTGCAAGTTTATAAAAAATGTCCTTGTCTTTTATGTTCCTGGCATTTCAGGATGAATGGTCTGGGTGTGACCAGGAGATAATTAGGAAAAGGGTGAAGTTATAACTCCTGAAATGGCACATAGCAATTTTGTGGCAAAAAGTGCTAGTAACAATCTAGTAGCTAACAAATGTCTCAGAGTCTAGGAGGTATGGTGAAGGAATATTGATAATCTTTTTCAGAATTTTTGCAGAGCCTTGCTCATTAAGAAAAACACCCTGGTCTGCTGCTCCCAAACTGTAGAGAACATTTTAAATTTAACTGACTGTTTTGTCTTCCATTCTCCACCACATGGCTCTGACCATGATTCAAATACCACTTTCTTTAAACTCACTGTCAACTGAGAACAGCAGGTGATGGTCTTGGCTCCTGTACTTCCCATGCAACACAACTGTTAGCACCTCAGTTATTTTCCCCACAACCCCTTTCCTGTAGTTGTTATTCAGGCATTCCATGCAGTAGATGAATGCCACCCAGCTGTTGGAACAGATGAAACAAATAAGTTTGACTGACCTCTATCAGGTTGTTCCTCAAAAAACAAACTTATTTAAACTGAACTCAGAATGTGAACCAGGAATACAAAAATGTACCAACAAGATAGGAGGACACATCAAAGGCACTACCAGCCTATGGCCCTAACTATGGCAGGGTCCATATGGGGTACAAAAATTATAATTACACTTTCTTTCTAGGGGTACTATGTGGGTGTGTATGATGTGCTTTTGTTTAGAAGCCAAGCATTAACTTGCCTGGCACCTAAAATCATGGTAACTTGAACCTTAGGAATAGCCATAAGAGAACTTCAAATATTTAAGAAACACCACCAGTTATGTAGCTGTCAAATGACTGTGGAAATTTCTCCAAAATGAGGCAACTCATGGATGAGAGAGGAAACTGCCTTATTTATGTTCAGCCTGTGGACAGTCATCCCTATAATGTGAATCATCCATTAAAAAAGATGGTACAAAACTAGTTTGTGACTTTACCTAACGTGATCAGTAACATTACCTTGGTCCTGGAAGACATTCAGGTCAATTCCTACTCAGTGTCCAAGTTTGTTATTGATAATAGAATGACCCAGACTTTGTTCTTGCAAACCAGGACGGTTTCTGTACATACCTAGATTAACTACCTCAGGTCAGGTGGGAAGGTAAATAAAGAAAAATAAGAAGGAATTCCTTTTCTATCTAAGGTAGAACAAGATGGTTCATAGGAGGCATTCAGTTGATTGGGCCTAAAACCCTGATGTATGTGGTTGAGAGTAATATACCTGTTATTTGAGTGCCTGTTGGTAGTAGCCTTAATATCAACAATAAACATGGCACACATTGAGTGAATCTGTTCTCAGCCTCTGTTGGTTACAATGGCCAACAAAGTAACACATGGGTTAAATTTACTGAAGACGAGATGGTATAGAACTAAGAGGTGGATACTGATAGAAAACAACTCTCCATGATTGTTTCTCTGTAGGAACTGTAAGGAGGGACACGGCCTGCCATTTTTTTCAGACTCTTTTCCAGGATGTTTACATAGTGAACAGCTTGTAAAACAGTGATAGTGTCTCTATGCAAAGCAAAAAAAAAAAAAGTGTCTTACTATCCCATATAAAAGGATCTTTGTTCCATAAACTCAAGTTTTCTTCTAATTTTCAACTTACTTAAAATGCAGGCCTTACATGATACCTTTATATGACCCTTTGGGCTTTGTGCTTAGGGAGTTGGTCAATGAAAATATTTATTCTCTGGATGCTGCTATTTCTATGAGTGATAAAGGTCTTTGTCTTCTGGCCAGTGTCCATGAAACTTAGTAAAGTAATTGGCATTAGGGTATCTTCGAAGTAGGGTAAAATATCAAAGCCTTTACAGCCCTTGCCATTGAACAAATGAAAACGAATGAATTACTGTCTAGCTGGTTTGGTTCAGTGGATAGAGCATCAGCCCTCGAACTAAAGCGTTCCAGGTTCAAGGGCACATACCTCGTTTGCAGCTTAGATCCCTGACCCTGGTTTGAGGGGGGTGCAGGATTAACCAATCCATGTGTCTCTCTCACATTGACATTTCTCTCTCTCGCCCTCTCCCTTCCATTCTCACTAAAAATCAATAGAAAAATATCCTTGGGTGAGAATTAACAACAAAAATAATAAAATGAATGAGTATGGATAAGTTCTGTCAGGATGGAGCAGAGCTAGAAGAAGATCACTCTTTCCTCACTGACATCCCCCTCCTCTATTTTTTGTCTCTATTACTGGTATATCTCTGCATACTCATACTGTACTCAGCATTACTTCTCCATCTCCATTGGCCTTAAGTGCTATCAGTAAGATGGGAAGCTACTTAGTGTGCAGCTGTTAGACCTTTTTCGTTTTGTAAATTATTTTGCAAGCTTCACTGGGTTTCCTTAGCCCCATTTGTTCCAAATGCTCTTAGAAAAATTAACGTTAGCCTCATAACAAAAATGAAAACAACTTGGGTTTACAGCACATTTTTGGCATTTTCTATTCCGTCAAACTTTTACTTTACAGAACTTTTAGGCCATCTACCACAATCTGTGAGGAAGCTTCTAGAGTCTGCATAATCTTGTTCTTCAGTCTCTAGAATATTTCATTTTAGTCTCTGAAGCCAAGCACCTCCTGCATGTGCCCTACAAAAATCCTGGACTTTTGCAACCTGAGGATGTTGAAGAGAGTTTGGGTTGCTTGTACTATTTTCTTTCTGACTGAAAGCCCATGGTCCCTTGGTGGGCAGGGTACATTCCAGAAATGACTAGGATCCTTCAATTGACTCTACCATGGCCTACATGCACTTATACTTTCTTCAGAAATGAGTCATCCATTTATCTTTAATGTCTGGAGTCTTAGCATTACTCACCATGGAACTCCTAATATCTCATGCAGAAAATTCTCTGTATGAATCATTTCAGTCAACTTATATATATATATATAAAGCATACACTTGGCTGGTTTTCTTGTTAGAAAATCTCTTTTTAAAAACTAGACTCCTATAGCTGTCTAGTGATAAGATATGTGTCTCCTTTGGATTCTTCCTTCCCAAAGAGGACCATAACTTCTCAGTCTGTGTCTACAACTAATCCTACGCACCACTCTTCTAATGGTTTCTAACAACAGTAATTTGATTCAAGGTAATCAGTTACAGATTTCAACAATATGGAGAGAAAGAGATCCCACCAATGCAAGCCTGCCATTATGTCCTATGTAAAGCCTAGAACGGTTTGCAAGCTCAGCGCATTCTCCAGGAAGAACTTAGCTTTGTCTATAGCCAACCATAATCACTTTCAAACACACTGGGTCAGTCTCAAATGACAAACCACAAGTCCTTTTTCACTGATATTTTTATAAATTTTTAAAAAATTAATTGATTTTTAGAGTGAGAGAGGGGAAGGAAGAGAGAGAAACTGATGTGAAGTTGAAACATGATCAGCTGTCTTCTGTATGCCCCCTCCCGGCAATCAACCCAAAAACACAGGCATGTGCCCTGATCAAGAATTGAATTGGAAACCTTTCAGTGCATAGGACGATGTCCAGCCAACTGAGCCAGACTGACCAGGACAATATGGTTTTCATATTCCATATGTAGCTCTGTTGCCTCTGGATTTGATTTATCCTGTATCAATTCTTGTTGTCAAGGCCAGCAAAACCTATTAACATTGGATCCTAATATTTTACAAGAAGAGCACGTGTAAAACAAAACACTTTTTTCATATTGATATTGGTTACTTCTTGATGTCATATTTTTTCAAGTAACTTAATGTGTTTTCATTTTTATTTTTATTTATTTATTTATTTATTTTTAAGGCTGGACTTAAATTTTTTTTCCAGTTTTTTTTATTAAATTATTATCTGTGTACATATTTTAACATTTCCCCCCCTCCCATACATTCCCTCCCTCCCCAGAGTTTTGTGTCCATTGGTTGTACTTATATGCATGTATACATGTGTTTTCATTTTTAAAGGCCATGCTCAACCAGAGGTGAAGAGGGGAAGAACAAGGACCTAATGAAACAGAGAAGCTGATCCAGAACAGTCATTGGATGATTTTTGAGAAGGATCTAAATTACAGTAGAGGCCTTGGGGGTTAAAAGAGTTTAGAAATTTTATAAATGCAGGAGGTCAATCTGGTATGTAATCTGAATTTATTTTCCTAATGTACTCTACTAATATACTGCATTAACTTTAAATATAATTTTTTATGTCTCTGTAAATGTGAAGTGACTGTTTCTAATTTTTTAAATTGAGACATAATTGACATATAACATTGTGTAAATTTAAGGTAAATAATATATTGATACTACACATTTATATATTGTAATATTATTACTGCTTTAGAGTTAGCTAACACCTCTATCAAGTCACATGATTATCATTTTTCTCTTCTGTAGTTAAAATAATTAAGATCTAGTCTCTTAGCAACTTTGAAGTTTTTCATTTAGTACTCATTATTGACTATAATCTCTATGCTGTGCATCTCTATTTTTTTTTTTAACAAAAATCAACCCTAGCAGACATTTTGACCATGATAGTTAATATAAAAAGCTTTAAGAAATTTTTGACTTGAGTCATGACTCAAATTTGTATTCCCACTTGTTAATTCAATTCTGTAGCCATTTACAATATCTTATCTTCATTCTCTGTGCCTTTATTCCTAGTTTTTCTCTAATTCATCTTTCCCCTTAAAAATTGTGTGCATTCCTAATAGATAGTGTATCAAGGCAACATTGGAGACAAATGTTCCAAAAGGTCATGACTGCAATATGGGGGATTCTGGGAATGTGTGCCACTTTGATGGACAGGGACTTTGAGCTAACGCCCTCAGGGACCTCCTTGACCCTCTGGAAATTTTACATTGATACGGTTGAAAACTTCTCCCGCTGTTCTGTTCCCAGAAAAGATATAGGCCAATTGTAGATGAACCACGAAAACGCTTCTATTCAGGACAATTCTAGAGGAGATGGTCCACAAGAAAAAAGAATGGGAGGGATGGGTGATTTTTCAAAAAAAACCAACCAACCAAACAAACAAACCAAAATCAACAAAAGGCTATATACCTGAAATATAACAAATGGACGTGGACTCATGTTAGATCAGCTTGCGGAAAAAGGCTATTTCTCTGGTGGTGTAAGGGGAATCACCTTTCTAAAATTTTCTGTATTAACTTTTCCATTTGTGAAGGGGAAATTGTGACACATGTATGAATACAAAATTATCTGATACTACAGGCCCCGTGCACAGATTGGTGCACTGGTAGGAGGTGTGACCTGTGGGGATCGTCCACTGTGGGAGCGCTGCTCATGACGGTCAGCCAAGTGGCTGATCCCGCTACAGGAGAGCACCGACCAGCTGGGGGCAGCTCCTGTGTTGAGCATCTGCCCCCTGATGGTCAGTGCACATCAAAGCAACTGGTCCACTGGTTGTTCTGGTTGTTCTGTCGTTCAGTCACTGGGCTTTTATATCTATAGATAGCAATGAAAGCCAACAATTGCAGACTGCCTACTATGAGCCACCATTCTATTAAAAGCACATTACATGATTACCTCATTTAATTTGTATAAAACAGTATGTGGTAGATAAAATGTTTAACTTAAATTACAGATGAAGAGGTGAGGCACAAAGTGTTTACATAACTTGCTGCAGGTCATATGGATACAACTCTAGACAGTCTCTGTTTTACCCTTTATTCATGGGTGAGAAATGTTGTAGGAGTAAACCATTCACTTCAAACAATGCTGAATGCACATTCTGAAAGTTGTTTCTGGAAAGGTAGTGGTGATGGTGTCCTCACTATTGCTGGTTTTCCCTGGCAGCTCTCCTGCACATTATAACCAGTATTAATGAACAAGCTCTGACTCGGACATCCACTAAGTTTACCTCTCTGTGGTTTTCTAATCCTCTGGCCTCCATTGCTTGAATTGGGTCTTCTCCAAACACTGGTGAGCCACTGAAGACTTCCTCTTGCCCTGAAGGCAGAGAAGTGCTTCCTACCCCTCCACCCTCTGCCCATTTCACTCTCTCTAAGCCAATACACTTTGATCACTAAGTCCTTAGTTTTAATTTTACCAATAGAAACTTCACCCAAACCCCATATATAAAATGCAAATTAGGTCGTGGAAGACATTCAGCCCCTTTTAAGGTGCAGGGTCACTGGATAGCTAGAAGATTTAGATACACAGGCAGGCATTTTAAGCTGAGACAACCTTTTATTGAACTGGAGTTTTTTGTGTTTTTTTTTATTTTTTAAAATGTCATGTGCATTTTAAAAAGTCCTCAACAACCCTCCATCTATTCTTTTACCAGTATAATTTGTCTTTAAAAATACTTCTACCTCTTAGTTTTTCTTTAGTGTACCATAATTTATCTTTTCTTCCTCTATTGATTATTAGTTGGTACTTTGTGCTTTATTGATAATTTAATTCTCTTATGGCCATAAGAGTATTCATTTTGAAGGTTTAATTTCCATTCACTTCACACACACACACACACACACACACACACACACACACAAATACACACCACATACAATGCATTTCTTGATCATAGACTTATCTCATTAAGTATTTTGCAATTCTATTTGTAGTTAAGATGGAACTTTCTTTCAATAATTTAACTCCCTAAGACAAATTCTCCTGTGGCTCCCGTAATAGGTCTCTTTTACTAATAATCTTAACATTGCCTTTGCTTCCTTTGTCTGTGAAGCATATTTTATGTCTTATCTAAGTAATATGGTTTTCTGCAATAACAACTCATGATTCATAAAGCTCACAAGTGCTGCAGAAAAGCATCATTTTGAAAATCACAGTCTCCTTATTGTAGTTGATATTTGCTCTTTCTTTAGCTTTAAATAGTAATAAAATTGTGTGTATTTTGCTTAAAATATTTATTAACCTATATTAGAATAAGCTAAAAATAGAACTTATAAGACACATATTTAGAGGAACAAGGAATTTTAGCTTATAAATTAAGAATCTTATAACTGTTTTGTGAGGGTAAGTTTTAACTTAATCTCTTTGTCTTAAAGGACAGGGGTAGAGAAGCATGTGAGAAGCTCAGCATAATTTGAGGAATCACTAAAAATTAGAGGAATTTAAAAAGAAAAATTGGTTGGTTTAGTGGTAACAAGTATTCAAGGAGAAGCTGTAGAAACATACAGGAGAAATATGATGAGAGGAATTTCTTTATGGAGGCTAGAATAGACGGTCTTTGACATTTATTTTTACTTTATTATTTGTGGTATATTTTATAATTTTATGGAGCCAAGACATAAAAATATTAGAATCAGTGCTCCAAATATATAAAAATTTAACTAAAGTATATACCAAATGTTTTATTTGTAGTGGGTGCTTGGAACAGTTACAGTAGAATTATATTTTTCACAGTGTTAGGTATCAGTACATATTGTTTGTTGTTAATTCCATAATATGTTTTTAGTTCTTTCTGTAAAAATTAAGTATAGATGCATATTTATAGGAATATTTTATTTGAATACCGACTAAAAAGCAATAAGATTAATACCTATCATTAAAATTAAAATATGGCAACAGATTATATTTACACTGTTTTCTTCACTTTTACATTTATGAGGGAGGAATGCCAATATCTGTGATTTTCAGAACCTTCACTTAAATAGCTTCAGATTACTTGAGTAAATAGTATTCTTGATTTTAGCAAGGACAATTACTATAATTCTGCTCTCAAGTATAGACTCAGCGTTTACAAGAGTAAAATTATTTACAAATGTATATGCATATATTTTTAAGCACAGATGTTTATGTTCTGCAATAGTTATATGTTTGTATATTGTTTTATACTAAAGAGAGTAAAAATAGTAAATGTACAAGTGTACCTGAATGTCAAATCCTCCTTTATTTGAGGATGTGCTATTTCAGGTGATATATAATACATATGCAAAGAGGTCTTAATCAGCTCAGACATGCTTTCCACAAACATTTTTTGTACTTGCCAAGCACTGTACTAAATGCTGGGGGAAAAGTGATGCCAGATACAGTTCTTACCTACAGGTTCCTAGAGCTAGTAGAAAGAAGAAAAGTTTTCTTATATAACTAAAACAAATGAATTACAGTAAAATATTAATATATTTATTATTAGTAGTATTTTTTTTACCCATTTCTAAATGGTAGTAGATACTTCCACTTGTTTTTATTTACTGTAATGACACCCAGTGCTCAATTGAGTGTACTTGGTAAAGTAATTGTCTCAAAAATATCATTGAAAAAATGAATGCCAAACTTACTGATGCAATCAACATCTGTATGCAGCAAAGCGCATAAACAGTATCAGTCAATCAAAGTAAATCAGGACATAGTTTTGATTGGTTAATGTACGACAAATACGTTGGAAAGAACAGGTTTGTGAAGTATGATACTTAGATTTCCCACATAAGAATATTTGCTCTGAAATTCTAAATTAGTCCCATAAACCACAGTGTTTTATTTGTTTAAAGGAATTATGAATAGTTTGTTTTACATAGAATAAGAAGTGAAGGTGTCTTACCTATAGCAAAAATATATAAATGCATTTGGCTTATTGACTTACAGAACTAAACATTGGCTGAGAAAAAACACACACAATAAATCCCAAGTATCATTTTTTTCTACTGCCATGGAAATTTATTATTCTCCAGTACCCTTCCCAACCCATGCTGCTGAAATGATCTTTTCTTTATCATCTGATATTAATTTAGTGAAAAGGTCTCAAAGACTGACTAAAATATAAAAAGTTAAACATTATTTGAGAGATGATGAAACTGTGGCAATTAAAATCTGTGACTTTCCAAACAACTTAATTAAAATGTTTTCTTCCTAAATGACAAAAGGTTGGTTCGAAAAGACAGGCCAGAAAATATCCATGCAATACCAAGAATGGGTAGATTAATTCCATTTTTTTTTCAATTGCCGACTCCCATATGGCAACTAATTTAACTTTTCATCTTCTATCAGAAAGGAAAAATAAATCAATTCATTATTTGAAACATGCTTTTGTGACCATAAGTAAATTTTTCTGGTAGGGTAAGAAAAGCTACACATGACATTTCTGTAGTTCATTTCAGAAGACAAGGGTCTCAGAGCCCCATAAGACCTTAAATTGGAACTCAGCTTAGTAGCTGTGTAACCACAGGCAGGCCATTTTACTTCTTTGAGACTCACTTTAAAATATACATTAATTTCAGAGACGAAGACAATGGAAGAGAGAGACAGAACAACAATGATTAGAGAGAATCAATCATTGATTGGCTGTCTTCTGCACACCCCACACTGTGGATCCAACCTGACCAGGAATTGAACTGTGACCTCCTGGTTCATAGGCTGACACTCAACCAAATCACTGAACCACACTTTTTTTAATTAGTAAGTTGAATTACTACCAGCAGTTTCTGACTTATACAATATGCTTGGCATACACAAAATATTCAATTATTTATTTAGTATGAAATGATAAATATATATTAAATAAAAGTGAAACTAAACTAAATTCTATGTAAAACAAATATGGTTTATTTTCAATGACATAATTGAGAATAAACCATATTATTCTGCAGTAAGAAATGATCCAAAATATCCATTGAGATAATATGCTCACATTATCTTTATTCTCAGGCCAAGCTTA
Source organism: Pipistrellus kuhlii (assembly GCF_014108245.1). Lineage (NCBI taxonomy): Eukaryota > Metazoa > Chordata > Mammalia > Chiroptera > Vespertilionidae > Pipistrellus > Pipistrellus kuhlii. The sequence continues at coordinate 40,724,998 of NW_023425584.1, forward strand.
CAGAGTAAGCTCTCCATGGACAATTGCCAATTACTTATGCTGAGGGAAAATATGGCACCTTGCTCATACTCCATTGACCAAAGCAAGTAATATAACCCCATATGAGTTCTGCAGGCTGGGAATAATTGTCCAGGGACAGGAAATAAGTTAAGAGAAATAAAATCCACCACAATATATAAACAAACAAATCAGAAAAACAAATGTAATTCACTTGCAGCAAGTAGAAATTATAATTATTTTTTAAGTTTGGCAGTTAAAGAAAAGGTATCAAGACATTTTCTTTTAGAAACTAAATTATCTTCACTGATGAGGGAAAACTCCTTTACAGAAAAATGAGTGTTATTAAATATAGAAAAATACATGCTTTTAAACGACCTATTCAGAGAAAGATTAGTAATTAATGCTAAATTGATTAGGTCAAGTTGTTAGGAAGCAATATGTGCTCAGTGTTAAAGTATGACCTCACAATGGCTCACTAAATTCCAAATGAAACACTTTATGTTGGAGAGTTCTGAAGGTTAGTGTGATTAATCCTCACAGCACTGATAGGGGACAACAGATGACATTATGTTTCTCAGGATGTGCTGCAGAATGAAGAGAGATCATCACCCATGAAATATTCATGTACAAAATGTTTAACCTGATCCAATAAAGCCTTGAGACTTAACTTTTAGTTTACAGTAATAAAGGTTTGGAAGAACATTTTATGATACCATAAGAGAACACTTAGATAAATCCTATGTGTGGAGCATTTTATAAGAAAATTGGTGGTCTGGTGATTTAAAAGAGTTATTGTCATTAAAAAAGAAGAAATAGAATCTTCCCACATTAAAAGAAAGGAGACATACATCTGAATATATTATGTGAACCTTGATTAGATCATTAGAGTTATATAGCTATAAAACATAATTTTGAAGACAATAGAAATTTGAATATAGATTTTATATTAATGATGTTATGGATTATTATTCATATTATTATATAATAATATCTTGATCAGGTAAGTAAATACCGTTTATTAAAAGAGATACATATTTAAGTATTTGTGGATGAAGTTACATGTTTAGTAATAGCTTTCAAATGGTTAGAAAAAAATAAGGCAAAATAACTCTTAAATTTAGGTGATGGTTATATGAATGTTCATTGTAGTATTTAATTACTTTTATATATGCTTAAACTATTTCCTAATAAAAAGTGGAGATCAAGCTACAGTTGACCCTTCATGCCTATGGGTTCCAAATTCACAGATTCAGTCAACTACCTATCAAAGATATTTTTTAAAATATTATGCCATTGATGACATGTTCTATGTAGCAGGTCATGATAGCTGTGTCTATCCTAAACATGTGCAAGCATTTTTTAATTATTATTCTTTAAACAATACAGTATAACAAATATTTACATAACATTTACCTTATAATAATCAATAGGTGATTTAAAGTATTCAGAAATGTGAAGGAGGCTATATACAAATACTCTGCCATTTTATCTAAGTGCTTTTGCAAATCTGCAGATTTTGGTATGAGGCATACTGGAACAAATCCCCCTCGGGTACATTGATAACTACACAATAACACTTTATTTCTCCTCAGAAGATATGCACAGTTTTAAAAAATCTGATCTTGCCCAGTAGTGGTAAAAGTATGACAACTGAGTAGTTCTGTTAATGGTTGGGTTATATTCCTACAAGAATAATTTCTTAAAAATCTAGCAAAAACTTTAAGAAAGTCCATTTCCACTTAATTTATAATATTAAGCAATTGGAAATAACTAAGATATCTATAGTAGTAAAAACATAATATGCTAATTAGACTGGATAGCCAAACAACTTCCAAATGCCATTCCAGATGTCCTTCCAGACAAACCTGCAGCAGCAGGGACCAAGGTAGAGGCAGGTAGTGGAGATCAGGCAGGCAGGCAAGTGGTTAGCAGCGACCAGGCAGGAACGTGAATAGTTAGGGGCAATTAGGCAGGCAGGTGAATAGTTAGGGGTGAACAGGCAGGTAGGAAGGCCAGGGGTTAGGAGCCAGTGGTCCCAGGTGGCAAGGGGGATGTCCGACTGCCAGTTTAGGCCCAATCCTACATGGATCCTTTCAAGATTGGGCCTAAACTGGCAGTCGGACATACCCCCTAGGGGTCCTGGATTGCAAGAGAGTGTAGGCCGGGCTAAGGGATCCCCACTCTCACCCATGCATGAATTTTGTGCACTGGGCCTCTAGTCTATAAATTAAAGGATGTCTGAATGCATGATGCTTTGTATTTTATATTATAATAGACAAGGAGAAATGCATCTTTTAAGTGAAGAAAAAAAAAAAGTGTACTGCAGATCTACATCTCCAATGTAATACCAGGTATGGGAGAGTTGGTATAAACCTATTTATATAATTCTGAGAATGGGTGTATTAAAAGAATGCAATTTTATTTTTTACATTTCTTAATTCTTGGGGACAAATTAAGATAAAAAGTACTGTCTTTTTATAATAAAAATGATCAAGATACATATGTCAACCCAAAGTACTGAAACTGGAATGGGCCTTGGAGATTGTCTTCAACTTATTATTTTTATTTAACTCAAAACAAAACAAATTATAATAAAAAAGTTGAACCCACAGATTTTTATAGCTTACATCACATAGCTTAACAAAATTTTTGTAGAACTACAATAAAAAAAATAGACCACAGGATGCCTGTGCATTGTTTTGTTTTTGTGCCATAGTTAAGTCCCACCTGTTTGCTATGAAACTTTAAGGTTAACTAAAAAATGAAGTTCAAAGTATAATGTGTTGTCAACATCACTTAAAAAAATTAACAATTCAATTTGATATTTGAGTTTTTTCTTCATGACAGAAGTATTTGTGTCTATGCAATCTTCAATGGAAACTTTAGTAACTGATTTTAAAGCCTTTAAACTGATTAATACCTTATTTGAAGCCAACTTTCTTTCAAAATATTTAGATAATACTGTCAATGAAATACTGTCACTGAAAAATTAATGTTTGAACAAATCTCCAAATATAAACATTTTTAAAAAAGCATCATTTACATATTGCTCTTTCAATAATTTTACAAACATTTAAAATATATATCTTTATTGAGTTCAGAGAGGAAGGAAGAGTGAGAGAGATAGAAACATAAGTGATGAGAGAGAATCACTGATCAGCTGCCTCCTGCACACTCCCACACTGGGGAGAGAGCCCAGAGCCCATACATGTGCCCTAACCGGGAATCACACCATGACCTCCTGGTTCATAGATCCATGCTCAATCACTGAGTCACACTGGCTGGGCAATTTTACAAACATCTTAATTGAATCCCCTTTATATATTTCCTCTTATTAAATATTAACTCCCAACAACCTGTAATTGAAATAAGAAAAATAAATATTATTTATATTTTAAAAATAAAATATTTCCCAAACTTTAACCATTAAGCACACATCAAATAATAAATTAGTGCAAAAACCCTTTGGCATATCATCTTCAATTACCTGAAGGAAACCTAGGGGAGTTGATGTTATATCATCACTTTATCAAATGATTTGGATCTTTCTGGGCATCTCTTTTAACTTCTCCACAAGTCACTATAATCCGATAAAGCCTGTGTCTTCAGGTTTCTGATGTGCAACCCTGCAGCATGATACCAGCTACAAGGTTTGCAACAGCTCTGTCCAGGGCAATCCAACCATTGCTGCAAAAAATCCCAACCTAGAGTCTCCATTAGCAAACCTGGAGAACAAGTGTTCCCTCTTGTTTGCCTGTAAATGATGACCACGCTACTCAGACTACTCATCAAAGCTTCACAGTGCCAAGTACTGTGCTAAATGTTTGATTTTTATTGTTAAATTGATTTTGCTTATGAAAAGAATTAACACATATTAGTATATTAAGGTAAAAGGTCAAATTGTTCCCATCCTCAATGTGTAATCCAAGCGTCAAAGTAAACAATTTATTTTTATTAAAGAAAATTTCTTGTTTTATTTCAAAAAAAATACAAGAATATCAAAAGGAGCTCCCAGATATATAGCCCTGACCCAGATTCACTAGTTTTTAACTGGGCAATATTACTTTGGTTTCTGTCTCTGCATATATATTTGAAAAAAAATTTTTTTTTTCCTGAAAGATTTGGGATAAAGTTGGGCATATTGTACTCCTCAGTACTCCATGTGTAATTCTTAAAAGCAAGCATATTCTCATATATAGATATTACATAATTAGCAATATCCATAAATTTACCATTGAAATAATCTTATATAATAAAAGGCTAATATGCTTAATTGTCCCCTCAGGAATTCAACTTACTGGGAGTTCAACTGTTTGCTATGACATGTTCTAACCACCAGTGGGCAGGCACAGAACAAAGGAAGACCCCAGCCAGCAGCCAGAAGGCCCCGTTTGGCCCTAATTGCCAGCCAGGCCTAGGAATGCTATCTGAACATGAATTTCATGCACCAGGCCTCTAGTATTATTATCTAATCTACAGTCCATAATTCTCAAAGTGTCTCCCACAAATTACTAATTAATTATAAGGGGGAAAGAATAACTTATCAGTGGAGAAACTTGACATGAACCATCCTAAATAATTAAAATTAAAATCACCAATATTGCAATAAAATTGTGTACAAATTTGACTTATGGGCTCGCTGAAATGATAGCAATACCATTTCTCAAAAATCCTGCCAAAGAGGCAACCTAAATATAAATATGTGAATACATCAAATAAACCCAAATGAGAGGCCTTTTTCTTAATTATCTGCTGTATCCCTCAAACACATCAAGATCAAGAAGACAAAGAAGAAATGACAAATTGTTCTAGGTTATACACATCCTCTTACTTAAAAGAAAATTTTTACGATACTTAGTTTTTCATTTTATTTATCAGAGAATTATTTCTCCTAACATTTTTGCTTTGGCACACTTTTTTTTTATTCTCATTACTTTTAGTTTAAAAAAATAGTTTAAATACTTTTACATCAATGTTTTGATTTATATAAATGTTAAAGAGTATATTGATCTTCAAATATATAATAGGAGGGCATTTGGATAATTAATATTCTTTCTTTCCCTTTACATGTGTTAGTTATTGTTTCTTTACCTTTTAAATTTAGGTTTCAACATTTACATTTTTCTTCCTATTAATAGATTTTAGGTTTCCTGTGGTGTTTCTCACTGTCTAAAGTCCATTTCATGAAGTCAGAGACTAAGGGATGCAGTATGCAGAGGTTCACATACCAGGATACAGAGCCAGTTGGAAAAGGGTAGGAACTGGCAAGCATGTTCCTAAAGAATAGCATAGGGAGTTCCCAGGATTTTTCTACATGTTACCTCTAAAAATAAAATTATGATAAACAGCACTTACATTTTCATGATTATCTAAACATTATTCATTATAAAAACTACTTAATATAATTGGATCAACTACCATCTGCTTTCTTCAGGGAATTTCTCCAATTTTTTCTTTCTTTCTTATATTTCTATGCTTCCCAGTTGTATTAATTTATGTACTTACTTCTTCTTTATGCATTATCTATGACTTCAATACTTCAATGTGATCATTAAGAGTGGAGTAGTTATATACAATAAGTCTGCCAGTGTGAGCCAGAAAATCCCTTTTTATGTACATATTGTTATTTAATTTTCTCAATTATTCAATTGTACAGAATTGAAAAGTTAGACTGTGATATTATTTATAAAATGTTTCATGTTTTGCTCTGGCAGGTTTTGCATAGTGGTTATAACATTGGCCTGCAGATTGAAGGGTTGTGGGTTCGATTGCAATCAAGAGCTTGCACCTCAGTTGCAGTCTCAGTCCCTGGCCCTGGTTAAGGCAACCAATTGAAGTTTCTCCTCTCTGGCTCTCCCCTTCCTTTCCACTCTCTCTAAAAATCAATGGGAAAAAATACCCTTGGAGGAGGATTAAAAACAATAATAAAATGTTTCCTGCTCTGCCTTTATATCAGATATTAAAAAAAACACATACTGCTGTGTGTATGTGTGTGTGTGTGTGTGTGTGTGTGTGTGTTTCAAGTTATTCTCCTATAAAATAACATGGAAATACTGGTAATCCTGTTTTATAGGAATCAGTATGATATTATACTTATAGTATCCCAAAATAAAACATGGATTAACTGAAACTCTAAGGCAACCCATTTATATCACAGAAACAGTTTACATTTACAGGGACCTGTCTTGCCATTTTCGATCCTTTTCTAACTTGGTCTGTATCCTAGTATGTAAAATTTTATGTGCTATATCCCCTATTCTCTGACCTCATGAAATTGAGCTTAGCCAATGGAAAACACTAACAGGAAATAAGGATGAGAGGAGGAAGAGGAATTAAGTTATTTCCCCAAGGCCAACATCTTCTTCTAGACCTAAATTATAAGGGTCTGTATTCATAACTAAAGTTCTATCTCTTGCTAAATAGTCTTCTCATTAGGATATTAATATATCCTAAATTGCTCTATTTGATTGTGTCATTTTTTTATTATAGTGAGAACCTTAACTGAAATAATTTCACTATTCAAAGGTAATTTTTACAAAGAATAACTTGGTTAGCTATCTAAACATTTTTATTACTATAATATTCAAATATGGAAAATTAATTCACATTACTTTTCATATGCTGAAATTATGTAAAGATTTTCAAGTTATATATTTTCTCACAATACAATTTGCCAAGGAAATGTTCTTAGCAAGACACATACAAGTAATTTATTAAACAATTAAGCATTCAAACTAAAAACGGAATAGGCACTGTGTTAGTTAGAAGTATTCAAAGAATGAACTTCAACTACAAATCTATATGAGTTTTATCTTTAGCAATAGTTTCTTTGTGATACAATACTATAACATAATTTTTTTGTATAATGGCCATAATTAAATACTATTTTGGAGTTTGCTTCTTTTAGAATTCTTCAAGAGTCATTTACAGGCTGTATAAAAATTTATCTCAGTTCTCAAAATTGAGTTTTTAAATGGCTAAGTTATTGCCAAGCGTGAATATCCATGTTTTTCACCAGATGTAATTTTAAATTACATTTAGCTCTTTCCAAGTAGAAAAGCATCCTTAAAAAAAAAGTTGTCACCAATGATAATATATATAAAATGTACCCTAGGTTTATATAAAGAAATTTATATATTATATGGAGAGAGAGAGAAAGAGAAAGAGAGAGAGAGAGAGAGAGAGAGAGAGAGAGAGAGATGTGATATGCAAATTGGGCCAGGACTCTGTAACAGTCATGACCAGCTCAGGAGGAGGGGCCTGGAATGGGCCCAGAGTCTAAGAGAACAACAGACAGGGAGGCCCATGCCTGGCCCCTGAGTCAGAGAGAAAAACACGCAGGGGGACTGGCCCTCAGCCACAGCCATGGGGCTGCGGCTGGGGGCCGAGTTCAATTTTGATCAAGAGCATGTACCTAGGTTGCAGGCTCCTCCCTGGCTTGGGACCAAGTCAGGGTCCATGCAAGAGGCAATCAATCGAAGTGTGCCTCTCACATTGATGTTTCTCTCTGTCTTTCCCTCTGTTTCCATGCTCTCTAAAAATCAGTATGGAAATATCCTCATGTGAGTATAAAAAAAAAAGAAAAAGAAAAAGAAAGAAAGGTCATATCCTATGAAAGAGAAATCTTGAAAATGCCTAAAGAAATTTGCCATTTGTTTTCATGGTAAAGGGACAGGAATCTGTGTTGATGAAAACACCTTGGTGGCTGTGGCAGCTGGCAGTGGCAGCATCTGAGGGGTGATGGGGGGTTGCACCTTCCCCTGATCAGCCCAGTTGCCTCCTACAGAGGGAGGCCAGACTGCATCTCAGGCATGCTCCTCATGGGCTCCTGGACTGTGAAATCAGGCAGGCTGGGCTGAAGGACACTCCCCCCCACACACTGCACAAATTCCATGCGCTGGGCCTCTAGTAACTTCATAATTAAATATCTAGAGGCTGGAGCTATACATCTCTGATAAAATCCCACCTCTGCCATGTAGCAGCTGGATGTACTTGACCAAGGTATATATCCTTGGAGTTGAATAATGGAGATAAAAACAAGATCTTTATTGCTAACAATTAGCTCTTTCAATCTGGACTCAGCATCCAATGAGTCATGAGTTTTTATTCAAGTTGAATGGCAATTAAAAAAACAGAATAGAAAATTTAAAACGAATAGTTTTTCTTTTTGAAAAAATATATTCCATTCCTATGTTTGATTCTACTTCTCCTATCATTGCTATAATTCTTGAGTAACACTCATTTTTAAATCCACTTAGCTAATATTTATCTAGGATTTAGAATGCTATACGTGGTGTCCTAAGTATTGTACTAATATATATTCATTAAATTTATGTAAGAAGGCTATGATTTAGGTGCTACCATTATCTACACTTTATAGAAGAAGAGATAAAGTCATGGGAAGGATATATACCTTGGTCAAGTAAAAAAACTATTCTGTTTTTTTAATTGCCATACAACTTGAATAAAAACTCATGACTCATTGGATGCTGAGTCCAGATTGAAAGAGCTAATTGTTAGCAATAAAGATCTTGTTTTTATCTCCATTATTCAACTCCAAGGATATATACCTTGGTCAAGTACATCCAGCTGCTACATGGCAGAGGTGGGATTTTATCAGAGATGTATAGCTCCAGCCTCTAGATATTTAATTATGAAGTTACTAGAGGCCCAGTGCATGGAATTTGTGCAGTGTGTGTGTGGGAGTGTCCTTCAGCCCAGCCTGCCTGATTTCACAGTCCAGGAGCCCATGAGGAGCATGCCTGAGATGCAGTCTGGCCTCCCTCTGTAGGAGGCAACTGGGCTGATCAGGGGAAGGTGCAACCCCCCATCACCCCTCAGATGCTGCCACTGCCAGCTGCCACAGCCACCAAGGTGTTTTCATCAACACAGATTCCTGTCCCTTTACCAGTTTATATCACAATTGTGTTTGAACTAGGAATTGAAAAAAAGTGTTAAGTATATATATTTAATATAAAAATTATCCTTACATATCTAAATGAGCTTACTAATTTTTTTCCTGAAGAAAGCACATTGTGAGTTAATACACATTTAAGGAAACTTAAAGTACTATTTTCTTCTCTTCCATGATTTCAGATTAGAATTTATATAAGTAGAGCCCATGCCTCTCCATATCTGCATTTTTAAAACTAATGTTGCCTTTCAAACAAAAGAGAAATTTGTTCTACCAGAGGAAATCCAGTTAGGGTTGATCAGGTGGTGGGGGCGGGGTAGTTAGGTGTGATCAGACAGGCAGCAGTTAGGAGCCAGCTATCCTGTATTATGAAAAGGTCCAGGGTTGGCTGAGGGGACCTCCCAACCCCTGTGCATGAAATTCATGCACAGGATTTATATATTTTATCACTGCTCAATTTGTTTTTTTCATTTTCATGGTAATTATATCCAATATTTCTATTTTTCTTAAAGTAAACTTAAATTTCAGTAGCTTTTAATGTGACTAACATAACACTTGTCCTCCCTATCCTGTGAAGATCTGACTAAAACTGCCTCTTTTGGAGAGTTTTTCTGAATTTCCTAGATTCCTTTGGATTTATATGAAATTATGCTCCCACGGTACACTATGCCCTTGCGCCTCTTAATCATATATGCTGTTTTATTTTTTGTCAAGTCATCCCAGAGGGAAAAAAATGTCATCCCTTTCACTGGTGTGAACTGCTACATAGACAGATTGAGCAACTTAATTTTAAATAAAATTTTAGAGATGACAGAAAAGGGTTTCTATTGTAGCAACTCAAACTTATTTTTCTCAAATATCTGTTGGCTATTCTAATTTGTCAGGTTTATACATTCCTCTAAATTCCCAAAGCCTTTTTCTATCTAACTGGGTCTTCACAGAATCTGCTACTATCTCTCTTCCTTGAGTTTATGCTCTGTAGATAGAATGAAGAACAAAATTGCTCCTCTTGACGCATATAGCAACATACTCTAATTGGGTGGAGAAGAAGTTATCTGAGCTAAGTTTGCATTCTACCTCCAATCACTTTAAGAGCATACCAATGCACCCCCTCACCAATGAAGAAAAGGTTTAGAGAAATTATCTTTCTTGGTAAAAATTTCTCTACGTGGCAGCAATTATAAAAAGGATACTCAAACTTCTAACATATATCTATAGGGACACAAAGTGAAAATTCAATGCTTTCTTCTTAAGCCTCTTTATCTATACCACATTATTTCTATCCAGAGTTTAGTTATGTTAACAATTTCTTATTTAGGATTGTTGTATACAATTTTAGTGCATATAAAAGTCATTTTGCAAAGGTTTTCTTAAAGTATTTGCCTGGAACATTGTATTTCTATCAACATTTATAATCTGTTTTTAACAGGCACAGAATACTACATCATTTGATGAAACAAAAGTCTACCACCATCCAGACTATTTCGCCACCCCTAATCTCTCCATTTTAATGTCTCATTATTTGGCAAAATCCTATAAACACCTGGAAAGATTTTTTTTCTGTGGTGTGTAGTGGAGACAATTAAGGGCTTATTTCAATTGAACATATAACAAAATCTATATTCCATTATGGGAAATAACAAAAGAAAATAGTTTTTAAATTATAAAAATAATGGGTACTTCAAAATCTTTCTAACACAATTCAGATGTATTACTAAGTATTAATAATGCATTATTGCAATTAAATTTTAACTTATAGTGATTTAACTTAAAATGATTAACTGTGTGGTCCACTTATTTATTTTCTTACCCTCTGTTTCTATACAAGTATTTCCAAAATTTTAAGAGTAGTTGATATAATTTGTGGAAATGATGGTTTACAAACTGCGTATGTGTTCCCTAATGAAATCTTCCCATAATGCCATTGTAGGACAGCCTTCTGGTCTGTTTCAACCTCAGAGATGCAGTGTTTTTATGGTAAAGATCAGAAACAAAAATGAAAGCATGGCAGAATATTTTCCAAGGCATTAGCTCAGGCTTATTTCCTCATAATAGTGGAGTCCAGGTACCTGGCAGAAACTTAATAAAATGTCAGCTCCCAATGTAGTTGCACAGTTTAAATGCAGTAATGTTTCACACTTCTGTTATGCAATGCAGCTCTATACTAACAAAAGTGGAATCCATATCACATTTTGTGTTACAATGGCATTAAAAATAAATGAGAGCACTCTTCACCTATCTACTGATGTTCTTTGTACTCTACACAGCAGCCATAAACCCAGGTTCAGGCTGCTGAAAACAAACAATTAGAAATCAAATCAAAGCCTATTTGGCTTCACAATTGAATGCTGCGATGCAACAGGAATAGTAACAATGCAAAGTAATAGCCTGCGGAATTCAATGAATACGGTTTAATAACTTTGGACCATAGCAGGACTTGGGTAAAATTAAAAAGAAATGTAAAGTTTCTTGGGTATGTTCCACTAAATTGGTATTCTGAGGCATGTGCCTACAGACCATGCATAATGAGGGTGGCTGGTTTCATTTACAGACACTGCCTATATTAGGTAGCACTAATGTGCAAAAACCTATATAGTATGCTGGTCTACAAAGGCACACCAAACTTTCATTATGTTTCCATCAGAAGATGCTTGTTTTGCAGGATGGAGTCCATGTCAATAAAATGGATTGTGTGTCACTTAGACCAAGTGACATGCTAATCTTCTAGAGCCCTCTGCCCTCCTTAATTTCTACAGGACATGAGTCCGTTTAGAAGTGTGAGCTGTTTCTCACAGGTAACAACTACTGAGCTCTTTAATGTACATTCAAAAGCAAAATTCATTAGTTTGTTTCAGAAATTGCTTTAATGTGGTTGCTATGGTAAAATAATTCCCATCTTCCCCCAAATCCATGGCAACTTCCAAGATTTTATAGTGCCTGAGAGTACCTTTTAATTATAAATTATAAAGAAATTGGTTTTGGTGATAGCTGCCTTATGACCAATCGGATTAGATGAATTTCTTCTGGCTACTATGAGGCTAACTTGACTATGCCCCTTGGGTAGTTAGGCATGATCAAAATATCAAGCAGAGTAGTGTCCCAGTTCAAAACTTCAAGACCTAGTACCCGTGAATAGCCTTTGTATAACAAAAGGGCTGAAAAATGGAATTGAGATAAATAATTCTTTGGCTTGTAGAGAGAGCTACAAAGTATATTGAAAATGACTTAGATTTCTTTTATTATATTTTAAAATTATATGTATTACACTAGAAGTCTGGTGCAAGACATTGATGCACTGGAAGGGGGGATCCCTCAGCCCAGCCTACACCTTCTTGCAGTCTGGAACCCCTTAGGGGATGTCCAACTGCCAGCTTAGACCCACTTCTTCTGGGGCTGAGCCTAAGCCGGACATCTTCTGAGGGATCCTTAGTGCTGCCACAGAGGCGGGAGAGGCTCCAGCCACCACTGCTGCATTTGCCGGCCTTGAGCCCAGCCTCTGGCTGAGTGGCACTCTCCCTGTGTGAGTGCACTAATCACCAGGAGGCAGCTTCTGCATTGAGCGACTGCCTCCTCATGGTCAGTGTGCATCATAGCAATCTGTCGTTCCACTGTTTGGTTGATTTGTATAGTAAGCTTTTATTATATAGGATAATAAAAAGACAGAAAAGCTCAAAGACTATTTACAAACCTCTTGATTCTAAGAGCTAAATGATTTACAATATAATATTTAAAACATGAAATTGAATACTCCATCCTATCACCTTTATTGAAAATAAATATTTCTATAAACAGTCATAGAGGTATTTCTTATACCATTGTTTCTTTTTACAACTTGAAGTATTATGATGATGCTCTCATAAGCAGGTACCATTTATCCCATCCCCTTTGCTGATACTACATTAAAAATTTAGGGAGGTGTTGTTTAAGGAGATAAACTTAATACTAGTAGATAAGTCCTGGAGTCCTAATGCACATCATAGCAATTACAGTCAATAATACTGTATTATAAACTTTGAAGTTGCTAAGAGACTAGATCTTAATTGTTCTCAACAAAAAAAGAAATGTTAATTATATGACATGATAGAGGTGTTAGTTAATGCCACAGTGGTAATCATCGCAAACATACATATAAATGTATCAAATCAATACATTCTATACCTAAAATTTATACAATATTATGTCAATTATATCTCAGTTTAAAATCACTTAATCCATACATGATGTTACAAATGTGTACAGAATGTGAAATTTCCTTTGCTCTACTTTGTAAATTCAGAGAACATGCTATTAGAAGATACTATCTATATTTCCATGACTACTCTTTTAATCCAGGGCTTTGTAGCCTTTTGAGAATAGACTTTGAAAGTGCAATTTTATTTTTTCAACTGTCCTTGGAAGAAATCTTAATAGTACAGAGGCAATCGTGGAATAGCAGAAAGGCATTAACCATTGATTTGAGAGATCTGATTTTAGCCCTTGTTCTGCAACTCAATAATAATATAACCTCCAGCAAATAATCTATCCTATCTGAGACACTATCTTGATTATGAATAAATAAATTAAAATAAATCACTACATTGAGCTCTAACTTTCTCCTCCATTCCATGTGCATTTTCTTTCTCCTTGGAAATGTCATAGAACTCACATAACAAATCTTCCCAAACATTAAAGGCCAATGTTGATTATAGAAATGAGGATTAAGATGATAATTGGATGCATACTAGGAAATAAAACTTTCCTTTATCCAGACATATTAAAAGTACAAGAGAAACATAATCAAAATATCAAAGACAGATCAATGAGGAAGTCTATTGTCAAAGGAAAAAGATTTGGTATTCAGTTTTGAAAATACAGGAAGAGCTGATAGAAGCCTAGAGCAGAATCTTTATAACCAAAGACAGAAGCATCAAATTGGGATGAACCTGGTTAAAAAGCAGATGAATAACTAACTTATTCTTGTCCAAAAACCAGATTTTACTTGGGCCTCAATGAAAGATGTTTGCTTTCTTCCAGTGATTTTTTTATGCTTTTTCTTTGACTTAGCTAATTTCTAATTAAAAATGCTGAATACATCTGTAGTAGCCTTTCCGGAATCTGTTCCAAATAGATCTGAATTGGAGGAAGGGGAGAGACATTCAAAGAAGTAATAAAAACTACAACAACAACTTATGCTCAGTCTCCTAATTCAGGGAATCTGATTTTATTCTCCTTGATCATGTTGCTTTTTACATTGCATCAAGTCTTTATGATTTATTCTTCATAATAAATAGATTCATTTATTTTAACTTTACTACTTCATAAAATAGACATTCTATGTATAAGCATAATTTAATGTGTCTTAGCTTTAAACTGGTATGTTGTTTAATACTTAAATTCTATAATGATAAAATAAAAATTTTTAATTGTTCATACTCACTATGAAACCAACTTCATTCTAAATTTCCAAATGTGAACAACTCATTAAATAGAAACAACAACACTTATTTAAACAGATATGATATAGTAGTTGGCAAAGTAATTGTGTAAATAATAGTACTCACATCTTAAGTAATAAAATAAACATTTCCAGATAAATATCTAACATTATTTAAATGATATGATATTTATTATATATTTAGATCAAAGCATATGTTCCACTTAATTGTTTTAAATTAAATATAACTTGAGTTATATTCCATCCACTACTTCAAATATTTATTGAGAATAAATATTTACTATAAACAAAGCATTGGAGGAAAAGCCAAAATTAGTATTTTTCTCTAAAAGAACTTTAATCCAGTAGTAAAGAAATAAAGTGCACAAAAATAACTATAGCATGCATATTATCATAAGTAACTAGAGGCCTGGTGCGAGACATTCCTGCAATGGGGGAGAGCGGGTCCCTCAGCCTGGCCTGCACCCTATCACAATCTGGCTCATGCCCACTCCCCCTAAGCCAGCAGTCGGACATCCTCCAAGGAGTCCCTTGCATTGCTATGGAGGCAGGAGAGTCTCCTGCCTCTGCTGCTGCACTCCCCAGTTATGAGCCCAGCTTCTGGCTGAGCAGTGCTCCTCCTGTGGGAGTGCTCTGACCACCAGGGGGCAGCTCCTGCATTGAGTGTCTTCCCCCTGGTGGTCAGTGTGCATCATAGCGACTAGATCAGTCACTCAGCTGTTTAGTTGATTTGCATTTAGGGTTTTATTATATGGGATGAAGTAGAAACAACAATATCTATGTGGTATTAAATCATGGAAGAAACTTGTGCACCTGGGGGGGAAAATGAGGAATTTGCAAGAAGATCAGATTGGAGGAGACTTTTACCGTTTGATTTATAGAGACAGCATTCCAAGTCAAAGGCAGAAGATCAGGCAGAGGAGATTAACTGGCTATTCAGGGAACAGCCTGTTTTTCATTTGTGCTGTAGCATATTGTATATAGAAAAACTAGAGGGAGATAAGGTTTGAAAGTCATGATATAGCCTAGCAGGGGTCCTCAAACTTTTTAAAGTGGGGGCCAGATCACGGTCCCTCAGAGAGCTGGAGGGCCGGACTATATGAACTACTAATTCCTACTGTAACACCTCGGCTGCGCTCACTGCCCAAAAAACCTGGCGGGCCGGATCAGACTCCTCTGCGGGCCGCATGTGGCCCGTGGGCCTTAGTTTGAAGACGCCTGGTAGAGTGTCAAAAAGTTTGTATTTCATATGGCATAGAAAAATTAAAAGAGGTTTTGTAGACAAGGAACAACATGAACAGAGCTTAGATTGGAAAAATTTATCTTGCAGCAATGTTGACGTTAAAGTCAAGTGAAGAAGATCTCACAAAGCTTTATTCTGCTATATGATTGCTGGGTATATACAAGACAGCTTTACAGATTTTTCTTTTTTCAAATATATTTTATTGATTTTTTACAGAGAGAAGGAGAGAGGGATAGAGAGCTAGAAATGTCAATGAGAGAGAAACATCGACCAGCTGCCTCTTGCACACCGCCCACTGGGGATGTGCCCGCAATCAGTGTACATGCCCTTGACCGGAATCGAACCCGGGACCTTTCAGTCCGCAGACCGACGCTCTACCACTGAGCCAAACCGGTTTCGGCAGCTTTACAGATTTTTCAATACTTATTTGAACACTTTCATTTGTTAGCCATGATAAATTTGTTTTTGTGGTCTAACCCTTTTCCTTACACTAAAAATGTAGATTATCTTTGAGAAGCTGGCTCATGATATTACTTGGAATTCAACTGCCCACTGGTACTTCAATGTACACAAAACTAGACTCATTTCCCAAGGTCCCAGACAAGTCCCTGTGTTTACTCATTCTCCTCTTTGATAGCACCACCATGCATCCAAGTTACCAAGAAAGGAAAGCTGGACACCACCCTGAACTACTTTTTTAACCTTACCCCAGCCAGCCAATATTCATGTCTGTTTTCTTCTCTAGTCTACCTCTCTGTCACTCATCATCACCATGTTTATTATACTAAGATGTCTGTATCTACTGTGACATCCCACCAACTGTATTCTTAATGCTGCCATCTGAATAGTCTTTCCCAAACATTAAACTGATGGTGCTGCCTCTGTTAAATGTCCTCAAAGTGTGCCTTTACTGCAGGATGAAGAGCATACTACTTGGCTTGGCATGCAAGACCATGCTTTGTTTGTTTGTTTGTTTGTTTGTTTTTTCTGTCCTATATCTGTTTTTCCTGCCTCTTCTCCCATCATTTCCTCTTGAGATTTGCATTCTAACAATGATGAATCCTTTTAACTTCCCTGAAGAGGATCTTCTAATTTTTCATCTCCAGCCATGAGCTCTCCTTAAAAAGCTGTATGTTTCTCTTTGAAAACACTGTGCTGCCCTAGCCAGTTTGGCTCAGTGGACAGAGCTTCGTCCTCCAGAGTCCCAGGTTCTATTCTGGATAGGGGCATGTACTGAAGTTGCAGGCTCAATCCCCAGCCCCGGTCAAGGGGGTTTCAGGAGGCAAACAATCTATGAGTGTGTGTCTCTCTCACATCAATGTTTCTCTCTCTGTGTGTCTCTTCCACTCCCTTCCACTCTCTCTAAAAATCAATAAAAAAAAAAAATCCTCTGGTGAGGATTAAAAAATAATACACACCAAGAAAAAAAAAAAAAGAAAAAACTGTAGTTCTATCAATACCTCTCAAAATATCTACATTTCTACAACCTAATCTCTATCACCCTGGTCATAATTAATAATTTGCTTTACATACTACATCTATAAAACATATCTCTATTATTAAATATGTCACAAAATATTCTATTAGGTGTTATATACATCTTTTTCTGATATTAGACCAAAGCAACAGGAAAATAGGAGTTCCTTTATTCTTGATTTCCCTCGCTAAGTATATGAGATACAATTGATGCTCAAAACCAAAACAAAACAGAACACAACACTTATGTAAGAAGAAAAATGGGTTCTGTGGATGGAGATTTTTTTGCCTAAAGAAATGATAATCACAACAGAAATTATAATGGAATCATAATAATATCCTGATTAATGTACTTTATTTTTAGTCCAGAATTTAAGTTCCATTGCACCTCATCCCATAATAGAAAACTTAATAAAGCAGTCATTAATTACATGAATCATTTTCCCTGTGAAAACTGATGAGAAATATTTTACTATATGTTGTTTTCCTAAAACTTCAAAGTTAGAATTTCAATGCAGATAAACATGTTCAAAGAGAGATGAAACCATAGAGATTTTTGGTTATTATAAATATATTTATCGAAGCATGTCACCATTAGAATTTAGGGGTGTAGACTCATTATTCATTGATTTAAGTTCACAAATAATGTATTTGTACCTTCTGGTAGCATCACCTATTCAACATATTGACCCACATTAATACAGGTATTTTAAAGTAGGAACATCTAAACATACAACATTAAAAAACCTCACTTTATAATGGAAGTCAAAACCCTACTAAATATGTTTAAACACTAAAATAGCACAAATAGAAACTATTTCTCAGTTTTATGTTCAATTTTATTTTATTCCAAAATTAGAAATAGAAGTAAAATTATAATCCAACTAGAGGCCTGGTGCACAAAATTTGTGCATGGGGAGTCCCCTCAGCCCACCCTGCACTCTCTCCAATCTGGGATCCCTCTCATAACCCTGGACCACTGGCTCCTAATCGTTCATCTGCCTGCCTGTCTAGTCACCCCTAACTTCCCGCCTGCCTGTCTGATCACTCCTCACTGACTCTGCATGCAAGCCTGATCACCCCTAACTGCCCCCCTGCCAGAACAGTCGCCTCACACTTACCCCCCTGCCAGCCGAATTGTTCCCAACGGCCCCCCCTGCCAGCCTGGTCATCCCTCACTAACCCCTCTGCCAGCCTGGTCACCCCACACAGCCTGCTTGTTCAGTCATTTGGTCATCCCTTGGACTGGCCCTCTGGACAGCCAACATCCGTGGCTTGCCTGCACCTTGGGCTGGCCCTGGACTGCTGGGGGCCTGAGGGGACTGGGCACCTCCTCTTGTGGCTGTGGGCACTGCCATCCTTGAGGGTGTGGCAATCAATTAGCATATTCTCTCCTTATTGGCTGTGGGTGCCACCATCTTTGTGACAGCATGATGGTCAATTAGCATGTTCCTTCTTTATTAGATAGGATAATTGTATTTTAAAATATAACCATACAAAATTAATATATGATTTATATTAAAAATAAGATGATTATTGCCTCAAAATGCTATTTTTGTTTAAGGTAGAAACAAAAGATCTCTGAAATTTATTTTCTTAGTCTCATTTATGACATTCATTCTGAATCAGTTCAAAACATTAAATTACCATATATATATATATATATATATATATATATATATATATATACACACATATATAATATATTAGCCATAAGGAAAAAAGAACTGAACATCAGTAAAACTTTATTTGATAACAAACACAGATATATTAACTTAGAAAAATGTTACTAACTAACCATTAAAGTGTGTTAAACAGTAGACAAAAGACAAATATTTTTAGAAATTAAATCAATGCAATTTTGTTATTATTGTGATTTTATTCTTCAGATTAGAATTTTGCATATTATGAGCAATAATGTGTTAATATTTTTCAAAATAAATATTCATTACATTAGAAGAAACTTCAATAAAAATTATATCCATTAATTTCTTTTTCTCTCCCTCTTGAATGGAATATATATATATATATATATATATATATATATATATATATAGCAAACATGCTTAGGTGTATATATATATATATATATATATAATTTTATATAAGATATTCATATGTTGGATTTATTTTAAGTAAAATTTACATGTGAATTTCTCAATTATGTGACATGGAGCAATTATCATTTCTGATATATTAAATATAAAGATTTAAAATAAGTGAACATTTCTACAACCTATGTTGCTTCAATCACACTTTAACATTCTAATGTTTAAAAAAATTCTAAGCTCAGGCAGTATTTTTGAGCTGATTGATTTGGTACTAAAAGATTTTTAAAAGTCAATATTGGGAATGTCTTAGTAACAAGTGACAGCATAATTTTTATGGGATCAGATCACTGACTATTCAAATCAAAGATAAGCATTATTTTAACACATTAATATAGAATAAGAGGAACTTGGAGGAAAATGGATGTGTCAATTCAATGAAGGATTGTGCATACAGACTTTATCACATTAATTCTGAAGTACACCTTTATCAGAGAAATGAATGAAAAGGAGTCCTTTATTAAGCTCACTGCTGTTTCAAGTCAGCAATGAAAAAGTAAGGACTCACTCAAATTATAGATCTAGGTTGATTCCAGAAATTATGAAAACAAATTACAAGAACATTTTTGGGGAAAAATTAGGAGGATTACTAAATACTATTTTTGAAAGATTCTGAAAATATCAAAGACTATAAAAAAACTTCAAGCAGAAAGTACATAAATGAGAAGGGAGTGATTATACAGATTTACATCCACTTTACCCAAGTGATCTTAAGATTGCCTAAATTCTCGAGTTCAAATTTCTCACTTACAAAATAGAAATAATGATTATTGTAAAATTATTCCAAATACATAATATGTTTCTATCTAAACAAAATTCTAGAAAAATTAGTTATAAATGCCATTACAATTATAACTTTATTTGGCCATATAAAAGTTCAAACCTCTTGTCATTTACCTGGGAAGAAATAAAATGTACTGTATAAAATATGAACTATGATATTATCCACATGCATATGACATCTTAAGACTATACAGAAGGATAATAAATATATTTAATGTGTTAAAATATCAAAGACAGTGCAAAGTACTAAATTTAATTATAGTATTAATAGTACCAAAAGAAAATAACTGAACAAGCAACTGTCGAACTGAGGGCACTTAAAGTGATAAATACAAAATCAGGGTAGCACTTAGGAAAATCGCCAAGAATGTTTTTACAGTGTTATCACACTAGCCAGAAGAATGAGGAGAGCTGTAACAAGTGCTATCCATGGAAGAGCAAGATGAGAAAGACATTACTGGAAAACAGAGATGGGGGCTGTATGCAAGTGGATATTCAAGAGGTGCTATAACCTTGGATAAAGCCAACCAATAGTATCCTGGTATTGATGGGATAGAGAAAATATATGACTTGATCCCACTGCTCTCCTCTTCTTAAATTCTTAGATACTTCTTAATACTCATTGGCCAATCTTAAAAGTCTATAGGGATGTAGTCTATATAGGACAGCCACCTTGAGTCCAAACCAGGCAGACAAAGGTAGAAGGATGTGGAGGACTAATTATTTAGTCATCAAACATATACTAAATAGTCATAAAATATTTTTCTTCATGACAAGTAGTTTTAATCTTAAGAATATTTTACAGTGGAAATAATGGAGATTTAAACCAGTACCCATGAATTTGAATTCAAATTCCTTTGTTTCCTAGTGATTAACATTAAGCAAGTCAAGTTCCTTCCCGTAAACAGCAAACTCTGAAGTAGGGGCAATAACACATGGTAATATGTGAGGGTTCAGTAAATTGTACATGAAAAGGATCTGCACAAAACTGAGCACATAGCAAGGATTTTAAAAAGATTTATATTTCTTTTTCCCAATAAAGCAGATATTGCTCAGGATACTCAATTCCATGGCATATTTCTATATCTATATCTATATCTATATCTATATCTATATCTATATCTATATCTATATCTATATCTATATCATCATCTACATCTATATCTATATCATCATCTACATCTATATCTACATCTATAAAAGCCTAAGCAACCAGAAGGCCAGAATGGCCAGAACAACTGGTCGCTATGATGCACACTGACCACCAGGGGGAAGATGGCAGAAACTCAACACAGGAGCTGGCCCCTGGTGGTCAGTGCACTCCCACAGCCAACCTCCAGCAGCTGGCCAACCTCCCCTGGTCTCTCCCCACTGCTGGCCACCTTCCCGAGGTCCCTCCCACGTCTGGCAGGCCCTGGCCAGCAGCTGGCAACTGGCAGGAAGGAAGACCTAAGCTGACAGCCAAAAGGAAACCCCTGGCCTGCAGCAGTAAGACCCCGATTTCCCTGATCACCGGCCAGGCCTAGGGAGCCCACCCATTCACACATTTCGTGCACTGAGCCCCCCTCCCTCTCTCTCTCTCTCTCTCTCTCTCTCTCTCTCTCTCTCTCTCTCTCTCTCTCTATATATATATATATATATATATATATATATATATATATATATATATTAGAGGCCTGGTGCACGAAATTCATGCACTTGGGTGAGGGAAGCAGGATTCCTCAGCCTGGCCTGCACCCTCTCCAATCCAGGGCCCCTTAGGGGAATGTCTGCCTGCCAGCCTGATCCCCCTAACTCCTCTCCCCTGCCAGCCTGATCACCCCTAACTGCCTCTGCTTCGGGCCCACCACCATGGCTTTGCATGGATGTCCATAAGGTCGTCTGGAAGATGTCCAGTCTAATTAGCATATTACCCTTTTATTAGTATAGGTATATAAAAATTTGGATAGAGCTAAGTTCTAAAACCATCACCCAATTCTAATCAGTTTCACATTGTTTGAAGGTAAGAAATATTTTGATTCATTTGAAAATTCTGCTATATTCATTATACTTAGAAATATAAATCATATACTACACAGTTTATGTTTCATATCTTGTGCCAAGTAATTCTACACACAAGAATAAAGCAAGCAGATATAATCTAATAATGGTATTCACTATCATCTTTGAATATGTGCTTTTGAAATTTTCACTTAACCTTGATTGAGATTCTTTAAAAATTAAATTTGTATCTAATAAATAAAAAGGTCTTTTTGAATTAGTGTTTCAGGATATATAACTAAAATCCTAATAAACACATTTTATTCTAATTTCTAATTCATTGATGACTAATCAGCTACCCTGTGTTTTATCACATTTTGATTACATTTAAAGAAGGGAATGGGGCCACATTATATAATGAAATTCCTCCAGGCTACATAAAAAAATATCAAAATATTTCAGTTAGAAACAGAATATTCAGGAGAGTTTAAAAATACTTCTTGAATCGAAATAAAGGCACTTATGAGCCATTTCTCCTGAATATGGAAAAACAAAATCATAAAAGTATAAGTATCTGCTTCCTCAATAGTCCTCTTCAGACCTCCTCAGCAATTCCTTTTGCTGATGTCAACCAATGTGCTTGGCTAATATCCCTGAAACTTTATTTTTTTTGCTGGAAGTAATGTACCAGCTAATGTTTTTTCAGTATCATGGAATATCTTATATGAGGTAACTTAGAATTAATACAAGGTAGATTTTAATAAACTAATGTAGAATATTAAAGCCTGATATAAAATTGATAAGTGTATTTCCCCATATTTTGAGATTATTCTTCATAACACTTAACAATGCCTTACATATCTTATTTTAAAATGTTAGTAGAATGGTGTTAATATAAAAATAGGAAGAGTCTAAACTATATACATTAGAAAATCCAGTCTTATAAGTGATATGGCTATTAGAAAATATCTCCAAATGGGTCTGTCCCTTTAAAATTTTGAAGATACTAGCAAAATAACTCTGAGAAGAATGACACTGATTTTTAGTTAACAAGGAAGAGTTAACTTTTGTACTAATTATTCCTTGTACAAATCATATTCCTCTCAATACAGTCCCAGATCCCGATGAGGAAAAATCTGTATAGTAATCCCTCAGATAATTGAAATCAATAGAATATTCTCTGTTCCGTCTTCATCATGACAAGGCCTACCAAAAACTCAACCCTCCACCCCCTAAAAAAGTCAAAGTGTAAATTACATGGACCTATTAACATTTCATTAAGTTTATGTTTTATAAATATGTTTTTTCTTTTTAGAAATTGAGTCATGTTCCTCAAAAAGAAGTTTGGGGCTTAGCCATCAATAGTCAAGGAAGATCAAAGTTTTAGTACCCCAACTAAAATATACAGTCCCATGGTCCAATTAAAAACCAAAAGAATTCATAGAGACAGAAAGTAAGAGAGAACTTGCCAAGGGCTTTGGGGAGGGGGAATGGGAGTGACTGTTTAATGGACACAGAGCTCCTGTCTGAAAGGATGAAGGAAAAGTTCTGGAAATGAATAGTGGTAATAGTTGTATTATGACACAGCAAATGTATTTAACACCACTGATTATACAGTTTAAAACAATTAAAAGGACAAATGCTATGCTGTATATAAAGCCAAACAGAAAAGGAAAATTCTTAGACTTGACTCCTAAGTGTTGCACAAACCAATAAACTTTACAGTCATTCATCTCTTTACCTGCATACTTCCATTCATATTCTACTTTCTGACTGATTTGGGGCCTCAAATCAGTGCTGGGTATATCATTGACCTTAAACATCCATGCTCCCGTTCATTGCTTATATCTTTGTCTGCCATCTTCATCTCTTTCAGATCCATGACCCAAAAGTAGAGGAAGGCCAAGGCATACTTTATGTGTAGCAGTGGCTCCAGATGGGCTCTCTCCCTTAGAAATTCTAGCGAAGTTTTCTAGAATTCTCTGAGCAATTACTTTTAAGTCTTTGCTCCACAATGTTTATGTTTAACTTGTGCTTATTATCCCAAAGCAGCCTCACTGATCTTCATATATAAAAAGTGGCATTGACCTATTTGTTTTATATGTAATGCAAACTCCTATTTCAAGGAACTTGGCAAACTGCACTTCAAACCAAATTTCTTGACAACTACTTTGGGATAGGGGGGTGGGAAATGCTGGGATAGGAGTTGGGAAGAACTTGTTTTCCAATGGAGGTAACCACCCATAATCAAGCACATTTACAAGAGTCCCACTCTGAAAGGTAAACACCTGCTTCAGCTCCATGCCATTATGCCATCTAGTACCAGGCAGAGCCCAAGAACTAAACTAGAAGGCTTTACAAAGTACCAGTGCAACTTCAGAGGCTCTGGGGCTCCCTGGTAGAGGAAGTGGATGGCAAAAAAGCAAGGGGATCACTGGTAACTACAAGGCAGTTAAACTGACTTAGTTGCTAAAATAACTCCTGGGGAAAAGGAGGAGAGGGAGGAAGGGATGAGAGGAAGGGAGGGAGAAAGGAAGGGAAGAAGGGAGGGAGGAAGGGAGGAGGAAGGAAGAGGAGGGAGGGGAAAGGAGAGAAAGGAAGGGGAAAGGAGGGGAAGGGAGGAGGAAGGAAGGAGAGGGAAAGATAGGGAGGGGGTGGGGAGGGAGGGAAAGAAGGAAGAAAGGAAGGACCCCACAACACAACAAAACAAAAACAAAACTCATAAAAATAAATTGATTTTGGTTTAAAAAAGCTGTGTTTAAAACTGAAAACATTTGATGTTATTTTAATTCCCATTCTGATTGTTTCCTCACATTTCCTTTTAGAAACGTAATACATTGGGACATCTTATTCTTTTCAATAAAAAAAAATTGTATGGGGACTTATTTATAAGCACAATAAAGCATTTCATGGTGTGAATTATGGGGTAATAAGTCACACCTTGTGAATTAAGTGGAGCTCAGTGCGTCTTATATCTAACAATGCAAAGGCTATTATTACATCATAATTCACATTCTGTTATTTTTTTTTAAATATCATCTCTTTGTAGGAAAAAAAATAGCACTTTATACTCATCTGAATAATTCTTAAATTTGGGTTTGTATATGTGGCTTTGGAAGACTATACAAAAATGCAAGTCATACCACACTTTAATGGTGCAGATTATATTATGTTGTGTTTGTTTACATTTTAAGTTTGTTGTCTACTTTAAATCAATATATATGATTGTACTAACAAAGAAATTCAACATCTGAACAGTAATATAAACTTATTTGTCAATGACCTTCATTACCGCTGTTAACATTAAATGTTTGTTTGCAAGTTATTCTAACAAATTGAGATAAGAGTCATAAATCACTTACTTGAATGTTATCTCGATGGTAATATCTCTATCAAATTTAGGATTCCACCTTAGAAATACTTAAAAAATGTCCTTGTTAATTCTGGAAGTATAAATAGAAATGCCTTAAAATTTTGTTAATTTTGTTAATGTTAATGTTAAATGTTGTATTTCAAATTAAATTTAAAAGTAAATATTAATTTTGATGTAGAAATTCTTATTCATATGTGTCCATGTTTGTCTTAGACAAATAAATGTGATTTCAAAATGAGGAACTGTTAGGTGTTGCTTGTAATGAACTATAGAATAAAGAAACAGCATAGAATTTCTTGGCACAACCTGCTTTTTATTTGTTTGCTTGTTTAAAACACAAATTTACAAATTTAGTCCCAGAGAGATTAAGCTAAAGAGATTAGATAATAGTTTCAATATTTCAAATTTTTAATACCAGGCTTTGTGAAATTTGCTTCATGATTCTCAAATTTTCCTGCTATGATATACTTGACTTAATACTCATAGGACCAATACTCAGCCTTTAGTTAAAATGTATATTTTTATACATATATAAATAATGTGTTCTTCATTTGCTATATTTTATTTAAATTAATTATAATTAAATAAAAAATTAATTCCTTATCCAACTAGCCACCATTTAAAAATGTTTTTATTGATTTTTAGAGAGAGAGGAAGGCAGAGGGATAGAGATAGAACATCAATGAGAGAGATACATCATCGATCGCTGCCTCCTGCACATCCCTTCTGGGGATCGAGCTGGCAACCCTGCAATGTGCACTGACCGGGAATGGAACCATGACGTCTTGGTTCATAGGTCAAGGCTCAACCACTGAGCCATGATGGTTAAGTCCAACTAGCCACATTTTATGTGATTAGTACTCACATGTGGTAAGGACTACTGTCTTGAACTATGCAGCTACAGAATATTTCCATAATTTCAGAAAGTTCTATTTGATTGAGCTGATCTACAATAATAAAAGCATAATATGCTAATTAGACCAGACATCCTTCAGGACATCCTCTGGGAAAAGCCAGGGCTGTGAGAAAAGCCCAGGTTCCAGATGCCTGTCGACAGCCAGAAGGAAGCTGGTGCTGGCAGCAGGGAAAGGAAGGCCTACTCTTGCATGAATTTTGGGCATTGGGCCATTAGTATGTGTGTGTGTGTGTGTGTGTGTGTGTGTGTGTGTAAAAAACATTCTATATAATAAAAGGCTAATATGCAAATTGACTGAACAGAACAACTGGTCGCTATGACGTTCACTGACCACATGGGGCAGATAGGAGTTGGGAAGAACTTATCTCTGGCCCCTGATGGTCAGTGCACTCCCAGAGGGGGTGTACTGCTCAGCCAGACGCACTGTGGCAGTGCTAAGCATGTCTGTCTGCCAGCTTAGGCCCACTCCTCAGACTGTGAGAGAGTGCAGGCTGTGCTGAGGGATCACCTTAGAGCACAAATTTGGTGCACCGGGCCTCTGGTTTTATGTGTGTGTGTGTGTGTGTGTGTGTGTGTGTGTGTGCGCGTGCGCGCGTGTGTGTGTATTCTTCTACTTACCCAACAAACTTAGTACTAGTATAGAAGAAATCCTTAGAGCTCTAGCTTAAAAAAACAATCTAGATGTCTTAAAGGCATTTAAATATTTTCATTAAAGAGTTTATCTCAATCAGTGTGTTGCTTTTATCCATTTGTTTGTTTTTAAACAGTCTTCTTCACCACAACATACCATTAACATTTTTTTTTGTTACAAATTATAATCTATTTACTGTAAAAAAAAAACACAAAAAACAGCAAATTGCTTTAAGGAGGTTTTTAAAAAAGTAAAACTGAATCCTGAATCTTTTATTTTATACACATTTGATAGATAATATCTCCCTTAATTTATGTCAAATATAATTATTTTTCCTTGTCTCTGTGTTGTCTAGGTTATTTTCATGCAGTTAATATATACTTATTTTTGTTGATTTATTAATGCCTATTATATTTTTGACTCCAGAACTTAAGTGGACTATAATGTAATTGGATTTGATTGCAGTTGTTTTCATAATTAATTTTCATGTTTGTTTGCTGGATGTATTATGTACACCTTTGAGCAGTTTGCCACATGCAATTAATTGTAGAAGATTTGACCTGATGTGCTATTTTTCCTTTAATTAAAATTCTAACTCATTGATATGATGAAGATTGGCATAGTGGAAAAGGAAAATACTCAAAAAAAGAGTGTAAATTAACTAACTTCAAGAAAGTGCACATAGTGTGGAAAAAGTGGAAAGATTAATGCCATCTACTATTTATCTTGTGCTTTAGTTTATGAAAATTAACACAATATGTTATTTATTCAAGCACTCACCCTTTAACCATTTATTTAGCACCTACTATATATGTTACCACGTCAGATGTATGTAAAGCTGGAAAATAAAAAAGCAATGAGAAAATCAAAGCAACACAAAGTCATTACAAGAGTAATTTCCTTGGAGCATTTTCTAGCAGATTAAGATTTTCTGAGTTACAATAGAATTAAATAGAAGGCAAACTTTTGAAAGCATGGTCAATTACTGCACACTGGTCTTCGATTCTGGGTTCCTGCTGCACAATGAGAGTCTTGCTACATGTCCAGGCCTGGATGTAGCTGGTGGGTGGTTGACAAGAACATTGTTGTGGAACTGGGGAGGGTATTAACACCTAAGAACTCAAAGCATTTATGCTGCTACATATTATACCTACATATTATCTCACTTAATTCCTCCTACTCTATTTTGGGCCTAAGATGGTAGTCAAATATCCCTCTTGGAGTCTGGGGCTCTCACAGTCTGTGAGGCCTTGCTCCGTACCACCCACCTACAGCAGAGGTGGGAGAGGCTCTGTCACTGTCATTGGGCTCACCAGCCATGAGCCCAGCTTCTGGCTGCGCAGCACTCCCACTGGGGGAGTGCACAGACCTCAGGAGGCAGCTCCTGTGTTGAGCATGTGCCCCCTGGTGGTCAGTGCACATTATAGAGACTGGTGGCTCTGCTGTTTGATGTGCATATTACACTTTTATTATATAGAATAGATTTTTCATACAAATCAATTCACATACATAAAATTATCTTTTGTTGTGTACCACAGTTATTATTTTGATTTGAAGGATATAAAAATTAAATATACAGTTAAAAATCTGAATGAAGTAGTACCAGATTCTAACTCACTTGATAAACAGTTTTATAATTTATGGCAAGTCATTGGTTAAATAGAAAATGAAAATATACATGATTTCACTTGGTTCATTTTCACAAGAATTCTATGATGTGGGTACTATAGTACCTATTTATAGATGGAGACACAGAGGCTCAATAAGTTCCTCAGGGTCGCTCTGTTTTGGTGGAGTTGTATTCAAATGAAGCCAGGCCCATGTCAAGGCCTCATAGCTCTCAGCAGAATTTACTGAATACGTGATCAGAGTTCTGATCATGGAAGGTGACAAAAGAGCAGTTTATTTCCTCGCTTCTTTGTTTTAAAATAAAATTGAAGGTAAAATCTTTGAGATATATCATATGAAAGAGGTTAGCATCCTTAAGGAAAGTACTGACTTCCAATTACTCCAAGAGCATTCTTATAGGAACAAAGTAGGAAGAAAAACAAAAAATTGGTCTCCTTTATAGAATTAAAATAGAAATAGCCATTCTTGTCAAGGCCATATCTCTCTTACCTACTTGTTTTCAAAGGCATATTCATCACATATTATGATTTATGTGCAAAATTATACATGTCTTAATCACCTGACTTCCTAAATATAGTGTATTTGGATTAATAACCAAAAATGAGAGTAGTTTTGTTTTGTTTTGTTTTGCTTTATTACTGCCTGCTCCTATTCCTTTACAGCACCCTATCACTCTAGAAAAGAAAAATGTTTACTGTAGGTTACATTAATGCAGGTGTTATTTCTAGAGAAAATGAAACAAAAAAATAAATATTCAAAAAGATGATATTGAAGCCAGTAATGAAAACAGAATATGTGTAAATGAATGACTAGTATGAATTCTCTTTCATCTGAGGAGCCGAAATTAAAAATGTGAACCCTTTCATGAGGCCACGGGGCAGGCAAAGACAGCAGAAGTCTAATTGCAATGTATCCTACAATGGAATCGCAGTCTGTGTAGAAGCTGATTAAGGTTAATTTGAATCACATCAATTTGAATTAACATGGCCTTTGCAGAATGAACAACACCTTACTGTCAACATGATCAATTAGTACCTTTACCTCCATATATCCGCCTGGAAAGGTTAGATTTATTAGTTATCAAGATAACATTTTAGAATGCAAATCCATGTTACTTCATTTCCTCCAACCCGTCTCACCTGAGTACCTAGACATTCTTAGTACATGGAAAGATGTGTCTTGGAGGAAAATCATCTTTACTGTACAGAAAGAATGGATGTATGGTGAAAAACATAGCCATATTTACCAAAAAGGCACTGTTTGGAATACCCTTGTATTTTGTATCATAATTGCCTAACTCCACCCCCAATTCCACATTTTTTTTCATTATTTGTATCTAAGTTGCATAACAAATCACCATAATTACACTTGCTTAACATGACAAAAATTTTATTTCCTCATGGCTCAGTACCTTGGAAAGACAAGCATAGTTTATGCATTTCCCTAATATCATAGCAGACATCACTTGGGGCTGGAGCATCCAAAATACTGTCACTGACAATCTTAGAAACTAGAAGTCAGGCGCATGAAATCAATGCAGGGGAGGGGGACGTCTCTCAACCTGGAATGCACCCTCTTCATTTGGGACCCTTAGGGGGATGTCTGACTGCCAGTAGGTATAATTCCTGTGGAATCAGGCCTATACCAGTAGTTGGACATCCCTCTCACAATCTGGGATCGCTGGCTCCTAACCGCTCGCCTGCCTGCATGTCTGCCTGATTGCCCCCTAACCACTCCCCTGCTGGCCTGATAACTCCCACCTGCCCTCCCCTGCTAGCCTGATCACCCCCAATTTCCCTCCCATGCTGGCCTAATGGCTCACAACTGCCCTCTCCAGCCATGATCTGCCTCTTCCTCTGGGACCCACCTCCTCCACCACGCTAGGACTAGCCTCCTCCACATGGCGCAAGCCTCAGTAACCCAGGCCTCACCATGTGGAACAGCTGCCAGGACCCTACTCCTCTGTGCATGTGGCCATCTTATGGTGGCCATCTTTTGGCAACCATCTTGTGATGAAGTCACCTAGGCTTTTATTATAGAGGATGGTTGAGGATGGCTGATTTTCTCTCTCTCTCAATTTAAGTCAGTAATCATCCAGGGCCTCTCCATTTCCAAGGACTAATTATTCTTTTTTTTTTTTAATTTAAGTTCTTTATTGTTTAAAGTATTACATAAGTCTCCCTTTCCCCACATTGACTGCTCCCTGGCCACCCCCACCTCCCAAGCACATGCCCTCACCCCCCACCCAGTCTGTGTCCATTGGTTATGTTCATGTGCATGCATACAAGTCCTTTGGTTGATCTCTTACCCCCTCATCCCCCTACCTTCCTATATAGGTGGGACAGTCTGTCTGATGCTTCTATGACTCTGGTTCTAATTTTGTTCTTCCGTTTATATTGTTCATTATATTCCACAAATGAGTGAAATACTGTGATATTTGTCTTTCTGTGACTGGTTTATTTCACTTAGCATAATACTCTCCAGTTCCATCCATGCTGTTGCAAATGGTAAGAATTCCTTCTTTTTCACAGCAGCATAGTATTCCATTGTGAAGATGTACCATAGTTTTTTAATCCACTCATCTACTGCTGGGCACTTAGGCTGTTTCCAAATCTGAGCTATGGTAAATTGTGCTGCTATGAACATAGGGGTGCATATATCCTTTCTGATTGGTGTTTCTAGTTTCTTGGGATATATTCTTAGAAGTGGGAACAATGGGTCAAATGGGATTTCCATTTTTAACTTTTTGAGGAAACTCCATACAGTTCTCCACAGTGGCTGCACCAGTTTGCATTCCCACCAGCAGTGCAAGAGGCTTCCTTTTTCTCCGCATCCTCTCCACCACTTTTCATTTGTTGATCTGTTGATGATAGTCATTCTGACAGGTATGAGATGGTACCTCATTGTTGTTTTGATTTGCATCTCTTGGATGATTAGTGACTTTGAGCATCTATAACAATAAAAGTGTAATATGCTAATTAAACAGGAGAACCTTCCAGATGAAGCTGAGATGGCAGGGGCCAAGGCAAAGGAAACCACAGTGGCGGCAGGGGCTGAGCCCCTTGCAGGAATTTTGTGCATTGAGCCTCTAGTGTTTTCATATGTCTCTTGGCCTTCTGTGTGTCCTCTTTCAAAAAGTGTCTATTTAGGTTCTTTGCCCATTTTTTGATTCAATTGTTTATCTTCCTTTTGTTAAGTTGTATGAATTCCCCATAAATTTTAGAGTTTAAACCCTTATCGGATATAATGTTGGCAACTATAGTCTCCCATGCAGTGGGCTTTCTTGTTGTTTTGTAGATGGTTTATTTTGCTGTGCAAATTCTTCTTAACAGTATCCAGACCACCTTCTAAGAGAAGCTAACAGAATCTGCTAGGCTTGCTAAATCCTGAAAAGTCACACGGTCTTACTTCTACTGCTTTATGCTGATTAACACAAGTCTAGCAACCAGACCACATTGAAGGCAAAGGGAGACTGATTCTCTGTCCTCTGGAGGGAGTGGCACATCCCGACACGAGTGGGATTGTTGATGCCATTTTGGCAATCAGTTAATACAACACTGTTCTAGAAGCCTCTCCTTATGTACCACAGTCAACTGAAATTAGACCAAGCTTTCTACCCCACATCCTTATACTTATCACATTTGAATGATGATCTGCAATTGCTTTTTGCAACATTATAAAAAACATGAATGCAATCAGTTGTTTTTGTTTGTTTGTTTTTTTAATCCTCACTGAGGATATTTTTCCACTAAGAGAAACATTGATGTGAGAGAAATACATAGATTGGTTGCCTCCTGCACATTGCCCTGACGAGGAAATGGGGTGGGGAAGAGTCTGCAATCGAGGTACATGCTCTTGATCAGAATCAAACTCAAAACCAGGCTGACACTCTATCCTCTGAGCCAAACCGGTGAGGGCACACAATCAGCTCTTAATCGTCAGTGTGTAATCTGTATTTAGAGAATGTCTGGCAAAGCAAGTGCTCAATAAAGGTCTCCCAAACATAACTCAACCTTTAACATGATTTCCCAAGATATGCACATGGCTGATTGGGGAAAGCTGAATTTGGGAATATGAATAGTCCCACAAAAATCATAGTGATCGTGTAACTATAATATTTCATTGAAAATAACAATAAGTCAGTGTGGCAAAGGAGGCCCAGAAAATTGTATTATAATACTCATACACTGCTCTAAGGAGGTAGGTGGGTACATGAGACATTTCATTCTACTTTGGTTATATCTCTGCTTAACCACAACAGGTAATTTTATGTTTGTTTAATATATGCATCTGTATGTGGCATTTGCAGGCATAGATTCTCATAGTTGTAAATTTTCATAAGTCTAGATACTTTGGGAAATATAATAAGGGCAGGTATTTCAGAGAGAAAAATGTTCCTGAGGGCAAAACTTTAGGACTAAATCTTTCAGATAACAAAACTATTCATTAAAATTCACAATCTGCATCAGTATATCTGACTGGTGTGAGGGCCACTTCTTCCTCTGGCATTTCTGTCTCCTACTTCCTTTCCTTACTATTGAAAATAGCTGTCAGCTTGTTGAAACAACCCAGATGAGCTATTTCAAAGCAGCCCCTGTGTAAAACCATTTCTTTAAAATACTCACTAAACACCATTTGTTTTGTTAGTTTGTTTCTTCCTTTAATGCAGGAGAGGACTTGAGAGAACCCAGGACTAACTTCCCCAGCTCTTCTGCAGAAGAGATGAGGATCCAAATATGGCATATTCTCTCATCCTGAAATAAAATCACTGTCAATAAACAGAGTCCCTACACATTTCTTATAAAATTTAAACTGAAAAATAATGACAAATAATAATTTGTCAGGAACATTGAAAGATGACTTTATGTGCCAAAAAATTGTCAAGCTACAATAGAAATTTTGTTTTCAACTAGGAATCACAATGGGGAATAAACTGTTACTTCTCTGTTTCAGCAGTAGCTTTGTTTATACACATCAGGATTTAAGTTGTTAGTTTGCCAATTAATTTCATTAGTTTTCTATTTCTGTTCATTATGTTGAAGGCTATAAGGAAGATCTGTTTGAAATGTGTCCCCAGAGATATCCCTTTTAACTAGAAAATCACTTTAATGTGAAATTTACCTGCTAGACACAGGAACATGAACACAATAAATAAAGTTACAATTTTCTTCCAGTTATTCATATACATAAGTCACATGGTTACAAATTGTAAAGCAGATATAGGACAAAAATGGAAAGCAAGGAAAATGTTGTCCATCTTTTTTTTTTTTTTTTTTTTTTTTCCTTGAGAGGGAAGGAATTGTTAAGCAGCAAAAAGCAGAGCCAGGTGGGAAACTTTACCCACACGACTGGTGCAAGGGTTCAGGTGAAGTGAGCAGCTAAAAGCACGTGCTCTTTTACCCAAACTGGTCAAAAGAGAAAAGTGGGAAATGAGCGGCCTTGCCTACCAAAAAGCTTCTCTGAGACTAGCTCCTGTGCTTGAAAAGGAATAAAATTGGGCTGGACAATGATATAAGAAATATTGCCATCTCTCAAACATGATGATTCTGGAATGATCATTATGTTTAATCTGAGTGGTCAAATGTCCATCAAACATATACTAATTACATAATATTAAAAACCACAAGTAACATTTTCATAATTATCTTTCACTAGCACTACATGTTTTAGTATATTTTCTAGCAGATGTTATAAAAATATCATAAAAAGTATCTTAGCAAACACTGGTCTGTTAATTTAAAATATTGACATCTAGTGTTGAAATATGTTGACATAAGCTTACTAAAATTAAAAATGTAACAGATATTCATCTGTATTTTGTTTAGCTGAATATGTCTGGGGTTTTTTTTCCACTTAAATCAAGAAAACATTCTGGAGTTTTTATCTATTTCCTGCCTTTCCACTTAATAATTATGTCTCATGTTTGTTCATCTTGGCACATTTCATATCCATCAATGCAAATAACCCGTCTTTATTTATGGAACTCTAAACAATGCTTAAGTACACTATTAGGTGATTCATTCCATTTACAAGTGATGGCTATACACATCTCTGTAGTTGGTATTTCATTTAAGCACACAAAATTAATATATTTATGCATATATATGCATATAAACACATATTTATATATTTTAATTAATTTCTGTTATGTGTAAAACAATGGGTATTTGGCTTATACTATTTGTTATAGTGTTACCATAAGAGCAATATAAAATACTTGGAAAGATTTAGGACACAATGAGAAAACATTTGACCTTATAGAAAAATAAACAAATGAAAGAATTATCCATAATAAAAGAATAAAATTGAGAAATGGAAATAAACTGTGTTGTTGGAGACAGTTGTTAAAATTAGTTGTATTAGTTTATGAAGTGACAATCCCTTGAGTGTAAATTTAATAATATTTAAACCAGAGAATATAAATTTTACCTCATTTGATTCTAGTGGTGATTAATTTTTAAGAAAAATCTGGCAGATATGAGTTGTTAAATAAATAGTATATTTTACTCTAGCATATTTCCAAACAGATGCATGGTGTTTGATCATTCTCTTTAATCTAAGAAGAGTATAATCCATGGAAAGGAACAAGAGTTTCTAATTTAGGAGATCCTAATTACCAGTCTCAGTCTGTGCTGGGATTTAACCTGATTGAACTTTCCAATTTCTAATTCCCATATCTGTAAAATATATTTCAAATCTCCTACAATATAAGGATATAATGATTATTAATAAAGGAAACATATATCATCCACCCAACATATTATTTGGCACAGTTATGAAATAGAAGTATATTATATTTATACACTTACTTTATGAAAAGCACTGGACTAAGTACTTAACATCCATTATCTCATCCTCAGTATGATGTTTATTCTAAATTATGTTGATAGATATTAAGATTACTCTTGAAAAAAAATACGATATATCTGAAGAGCATATAATTTTGAAAACACTAAAGTGCAATGAATAAGCAAAATATATTGAGCTAATAGGAAATTGTTTGTTGCTAGTTATTTGAAGACCTATCAGCTTTAATCTAATTTAAGATTGTCAGACATTCTAACTATACAAAATCATAACCCTTATGATTCTGTAGTTATTATGAGACAATACGAGTCACTTTCCAAATGGTTAGCCAAGCTTATAAATCTCTCTTATAAATTCTAACTTAATTAACTTAATCCCACTATCAAATTGCGAGGCCTACTTAGGACATCTTTTCCCACAAGCAACAGAATCAAAGAGCATATACTAAACTTTGATCAACATTTTCTTTCAACTCATACACTACCTATGAATAGAGCAAGTGAGATCTCTCTCTTGTTTTAAAAGGGCTTTTGCCTGTGCATCTCCACACTGTGTTAATAAATGTCATAGAAACGCATTAAAAACTATGCTAATAGATGTCATAGAAACACACAGAGAGAAAGACAGGCCAGATTTCTCAAATTAGCCTTCCCAGCTGCCTGAGGAGGCTCTGCAGGCTTCCCGGGCTATGCAGGTGAAACAAGTGCCCTGTTGTCAAGTGCTGCCCTCTAGGGTCCTCAGCCCTGTCTGACCATCCACTGCCATTTTATCAGCAGCAGAAGTTATTGATTCAGATCAGACAAACCATCGTTACATGGAACATGGAGCCAAGGAACAGCTGCATCTGACTAGATAGCACATTTACATTTTATTCTTGGCTGATAGAATCCAGGATGTTTGAAATGTGATTTTTATAAGATTAATAAAGTGTGACCACACATATTTTGTAGGATTGAAAAAAAAAAATCTGGAAAGAGCCTTATTTTTAAAGCCCTTAGAAAAATGCTGCTGTGATACATGTAATTTTGATTTAGGAACAAGTAACATAAACATCTATTTAATGTTTGCATTCACTTGGTCATTGAACTGGAGAGTATGCATTCCATAATCTTCATATATACTGTATATTCATATGTGGTCTAGTTTTAGGGTAACTTGACTCACCTTATTTAGCATGTGAGTCACATTATACAGTTGTGTAATCACAGAGATAAAACATACTTTTCAGAAAAGCTTTGGGAGGTACTAAAAAGGGTCAGGATTTAATATCCCTATTTTGCGATACCAACAAAATATCAATGATGTAGTTCCCATATATGAAGAAAACATACCTAGAGCCATTATTTCATTTATTCAGTAAATGTTGAAAGGTTCTCACTAAGCATGAGGCTCTGTGCCAACTGTGCAGAGAACACAAGCAGAAGAACTGTATTTAAGATATGGTAGCTGCTAAGTAATTATTTGAATTAAGTTAATGCTTAAAAAGAGACAAAGGCATTAGAGTACATTCATGATCTAGTCTCTCTCTCCCTCCCTCCCTCCCTCCCTCCCTCCCTCCCTCCTTCCCTCCCTTCCTCCTTCCTTTCCTCTCATCTAATCCATATCAATTTTTGTCACGACATATGACATCTAAGATTGTCAGACATTCTAACTATACAAAAGTTAGAATGTCTGACAATATTTCTCCCATATTCATATGGGGCTTCTATATTTCTAAATAACTATATTTCTCCCATATTCATATGGGGCTTCTATATGTCACATTTCCCCCACAATTTTCTATGCCTGCTGGCAGGGCTCTAAATATCCCAACCCCTCTCCCCCCTCCCCAGACCATCCTGGCTCCTAGTCACTTTTTAAGTCTCCAATAAACGTTACTATAAAGATTTCCCTCAAAAATATTTGTTTTAATTCTGTGTTCCCATATTATTTATCATGCTCCAAGAAGGAGATAAATGACAGATATTTTGTTATGAGTCTTTTCCATTTTGTTAGAAATCTTTGCTATTTACCAAAAATTGTGCGGCACCAATGGCATCTACAATAACATCTCAACTCAAACGTCCATCTGTTACAGGTATCTTAGATGTCAGTTTTGATCACTACCAAATGATGCAACCATATAATAGGCATTCAGTAAGTGATTACTATATGACTTAATTTGCTTATCTCATCAGATAAATGAAGTTACTTTAATGCCTTTATAATTAACTGAAAGAATAATCAGAAGGGAACAGTAGCTTAAGTTTAAAGTTGAATTTGATCCATTTTCTCCCACTGACCAACACAATAACAACAAAGTAACATACATTAAGACCCATCCCTGACCATGCTACAGGAATACAAGCTTAATATTTATTTTACTTTGTTTATACTTTCAAGGCAAAAGGTATAAAAACTGTCATAAATACTCACCAGTTCACATAAATTTGTCTTTAAACATTTTTCTCTAAAACATAACAAAAGCACATAGAATTATGCTGTATTTTATTGACACTGTAAATTTTTTTTGTAAGATTTTTATTTTTTTAGGATATCCCTTTTCCTGTGGCTTTCCACAAGTCTCAGGATCAACCTGTGAATGTATATAATCAAATATTTCTTTTTTCAAAAATGTATTTTTTTAATTTCAGAAGGAAGGGAGAGAGGAAGAGATAGAAACATCAATGATAGGAGAGAATTATGGATTGGCTTCCTCCTGCATGCCCCACACTGCGATTGGGCCCACAACTCTGGTATGTGTCTTGCCCGGGGATTGAACTGTGATCTCTTGGCTCATAGGTCAACGCTCAACCACTGAGCTGGTTAGGCAACAACCAAATATCAATATTAATCTGCCTTCAAAGTTCTTGTACTAAGCATTCTGTTTTAGACTATGAAAAGAGATGACAGCCTTAAAAGATGTCCCGGTATATCTAAACCAAGGACTTGTACTATGGTTGCAAAATCTGTTCCAAATAAACATTTTGGATATGGTCTGGACCTGGTGCATGGATTTTGAGACAATATACATATATCCACTGCATAAGTCTTTAAGCACATGTATTATTCCTTTATGTGTAATAGCAGTCACCTGGCATTGAGGAATTTTGGATGTTGCCTGGAAAATATGTTCCTTGACTTGGCAGACTGAAGGCAAGGTGACTTAATCTCTAAAGGGATTATTATGATATTTGCTGCTGCCTTTGTATTTTTCTCTTTAATATATATATAGAAAATATCAGTATTTCCTATACTCGGGGCCTGGTGCATGAAATTCATGCACTGTGAAAGAATCCATCATCCCAGCCTGCCCCCTCTCACATACTGGGAGCCCTCAGTGGATATCCTATTGATGGCTTAGGCCTGTTCCCTTTTATGAGCAGGCCTAAGCTGCAGTCTGGCCTCCCTTTGCTTAGGGCGACTCGGCTGATCAGGGGAAGGTGCCAGCCCTATCACCCCATTGCTGTACCCACTCCCAGTCACCACAGCCACCAAGGTATTAGGCATTTTCAAGATGTGTCTTTCATAGGATATGACATTCCCTTTTTTTTTTTTTTTTAATCCTCTCCTGAGAATATGTTTCCATTCATTTTTGCCCCTTCCCTCCCATCACAGGCCCCTTCCCTCCCATCTCAGGCCTGGCCTCTGCCTAAGGCTTTAGGCTTGGGCAGGGGCCACCCGCCCCTCCAATCACCAGCTTGGCCCCTGCTCCTCCCATCCCCAGCTCGGCCCAAGGCTTTAAGCTTGAGCAGGGAGCCCCTGCCCCTCTAATGGTCAGCTTGGAGTAACCTGGGTGCCTAGGATATTCCCAGGACCCAGGTACATATGCAAATGAACCACCATCTTTGTTGGGTTAATTTGCATACTCACTCAGATTGGCTGTGGGTGTAGCAGAGGTATGGTCAATTTACATATTTGTCTATTATTAAGTAGGATAATGCTAGAAATTAAGCCACATGTGCATAAACTGTACTTTGGCTCACTAATATATCCCAATGTCAACAGTGTATCCTGGCATGCAATGGATTCCAGTGTTGACTGAGAGAGCTGGATCTACCTATTGTATTTTAAGGAATACTGTGGAGTGTTAGAGAGCTTATTCTCCCTGAGTTGTTCAAATTATCTAATTTCTGTCAAAGGTATAATAAATTCCAGTTTAAAACATCTACTGAAGGTGCACTTTGTTGGCATTATTTAGAAACTGAGCAACACAGAAAAGGAGACCAAAAAGAACACAGTGTATAATTCTAAACAGATGCTGATTTACATTTGCAAATGCAAGGGCCTCTTCTTGCTTTAAAAAAAAAATTACATTTTATTGAAATATAACTGACATATAACAATAAGTTGGTTTTAGATACCATTTTTCTTATATTGATGCTAAACCCTCCTAATACATCCATATGCTTAGTTTTATCCTTTTTAACCTGTTTTATATATAGAGAGTTATCCTTCAAGATGACAATCTGAGCATGTCACCTCATTGTAAAAACATTAAATTGATCTCAGTGTTATTAAGAGAAAAACAAACATTTTATCATACTACTAGAGGCCTGGTGCATGAAATTTGTGCATGAAGGGGGCAGAGGGGGGCGAGTTCCTTAGCACAGCCTGCACCCTCTCCATTCTGAGATCCCTCTCACAATCCAGGACTGCTGGCTCCCAACTGCTTGCCTGCCTGCCTGCCTAATTGCCCCCAACCACTTTTGCCTGCCAGCTTGATCACCCCCTAACCACGCCACTGCCAGACTGATGGATGCCTAACTGCTACCCTGCCAGCCCAATTGCCCCTAACTGCCCTCCTGTGCCAACCTTGTCACCCCTAACTATCCTCCCCTGCTGCCTTATCACCATTAACTGTCTGCCCCTTCTGGCCTGGTCACCCTTAATTTCTCTCCCCTGCCGCCCTGGTTTCCCCCCAACTGCCCTCCCTTGCAGGCCTAGTCCCACCCCTGCAGGTCTGATTGCCCACAATTGCCATCTTGTAGAGGCCATCTTGTGCCACATGGGGGCAGCCATTTTGTGTGTTGGAGTGATGGTCAATTTGCATATTACTCTTTAATTAGATAAGATAAGACTCTGCATGAAATGGTAACTGATAAATTAGTTCTCCACATTGTAAAAACCTGTATGGGAAACAGAGTAGTCCTGTGAATTTTGGTGGCAAAGTTATACACTAAGTGGCCAGATTAGTATGATCTTTGAATGCATAATAATCTGGCCACTCAGTGTGTGTGTGTGTGTGTGTGTGTGTGTGTGTGTATGTATGTATGTATTAGAGGCCCGGTGCATGAATTTGTGCTTAGGTGAGGTCCAGCTAGCCTATAGCCTAGCCAAGAGGAAGGGTCATGGGTGGTTGGCCAACCTGCCTGCTGGTCAAACTCCTGGTCGAGGGGACAATTTGCATATTAGCCTTTTATTATATAGGATATACACTGAGTGGCCATATTATTATGTGTTCAGAGATCATAATAATCTAGCCACTCAGTGTGTATAGATATAGATATATAAATATATATTGATATTTATATATTTATATATTTATAGATATTTATATATTTATAGATATTTATATATTTCTTTAATAAAATTAAATTTAAATCAAAAACAATAATCCTCACAATGATGCCAGAAGTAATGTTTGATATAATCATTAAAAGTTTTATGGCTGTATTAAACTTATGCAAAAGCTCTGCAAGTTATAGAGGTCAAAATGATTTTTTCAACATAAAAATCAACTATCAAACCTTGACTATTCTGAATATGCCCAAAATAAATAGTTTAGTTAAGTGTTCAGAATTATAATGTTGTTATATTGTTAATAACTTACTTTATTATGGAATATATTTATAAAAATGAAATTATAAGTATGTATATATACAAGTGTATGTGTATATGTATATATGTGTGTGTGTGTGTGTGTGTGTGTATTATTGACTATACATTGATAATTTCACATTTTTATAAAGAAAATGAAGTAACTCTAATAGTGTTTGCTTTCACCTTCTCCTTTAATTTGTTTTCCTCCAAGTTAATAGTTGAATTTATTCTCTTTGCTTTTTTTCTTTGAAGATTAAAGACATGCCTTGCTTTGTACTGCAGCTGGCTGGACAGTTGATAGCCCATTAAATGAAAGCCATACAAGCAGTGCATTACAACATGCTGGTTTAAAAGTGCAGCCGAAGCGTCTTTATATAAGTGAGCAGTGAGTTTCTGAAACATTTTGAAATGGATACATAACCATTTCATGAGACTTTTGCCTTAAAAAAAAAATAACAACATTGAAGTCAACTAAGCTGATTAAAGTTTTGTTTGTTTGTTTGTTTGTTTTTGTTTGTGGGTGTTTTTTTTTCAGTTGGGACTTCCTAAAAATTTTGGTACACATAGAGCATGCAATTCTAGTTTATTATTAACTCTGAAGTAAGTTTGAAAATATATGTAACTGAATAATCTTGAGCTGACTATGGCATTTCCATAGGTGAAGGCAATCACATCACATAAAAAGTTAAAATACTAAAACAAACCTGCAGATGATGTAGCTTAAATATTTTATGTGATAATAGCTGTCATCATCATTACAATTTATGTCATTTAATTACTGTTTCCTTGTTCACTTGAGAAAATGATGCCATTTTATGTGCATACTTTAAATCCCTTCATATACCATAGTTATTTCTCTTTTTCTATCCTGAATCCCCATCTCACAGAAACTTATAGGTCAAGATATCAATATTTGTCTTCTTAAAAGTCTATCCAGCCGAAACCGGTTTGGCTCAGTAGATAGAGCATCGGTCTGCGGACTGAAGGGTCCCAGGTTTGATTCTGGTCAAGGGCATGTACATTGGTTGTGGGCACATCCCCAGTGGGGGGTGTGCAGGAGGCAGATGGTCAATGTTTCTCTCTCATAGACATTTCTAGCTCTCTATCCCTCTCCCTTCCTCTCTGTGAAAAATCAATAAAACATATTTTTTAAAAAATCAATCCTAACATTGTAGGAGAAGTAGCTTACTTCCTGATGTATCTTTAATTCCCTTAGGCAGGTGCTTTAGCTGAAAACAAAATCAGCAATAGAAAAAAAAAAGTCAAATTGGTAAAATATTTATGTATTCTGAAGTAAGGACAACTTCTAGAAATGGAAATATTTTTTGAATCCCTCTTCAAGATATC
The DNA here is from genome assembly GCF_014108245.1 of Pipistrellus kuhlii. NCBI lineage: Eukaryota > Metazoa > Chordata > Mammalia > Chiroptera > Vespertilionidae > Pipistrellus > Pipistrellus kuhlii. Next base: position 40,767,441 of record NW_023425584.1, read on the forward strand.
CATTTTAATACTGCCAAAGTGTGTGTCCTTAGCAAGAGCGGACCCAGATCACTGTGTACAGCTGTGATGAATGCTGGTTGTTATGTGGTCAGATTGCTTATACAGATCTGAACAAAATCGTATTTCCCACATCTCTTCCACGTAAATTCTCTCAACTAAGAACAATTTGCATTTTTCTTCATGTGCTTATTTTTTACTTGGAAGCAGCCTGCATCAATTCAAAAGTTTTAAATTTTTATATTTTGGCACTATATAAATATTTAATAATTGAATAAAGTAAACTGTTCTTTTTATTTAAATGAAAATGTACTAAGAAGAGAAAATTTGATATTAATAGCAACACTTATAAACATAAATGTAATAAGACTAGGTTATAATAGCATATTTTCCAAAGTAGTTGAACATAGAAGTTATTTTTCTAAATGTTCAAATTGAGGACTTGAGAAAATATACTAAATATTTTGCAAAGAATGATTAAAGCAGCAAGACTTTCTAATGAATGAATAGAGAAGTATTTGCTGTTGTGTAATACTCCTTGTGCTAAACTTTTCCTGCTATTTTATTAACTAGGCTTGCATACATAGTATCTCTTCTCTTATAATAAACACAGGTCTGTTCTTCGTTGTGCTTCTTTAATTTAGTTCAAATCGAGGTTTTTATTAAACCAAATGTTAGTTCAAATAAATTTGGGCTATGTAAATAATAATCTTAATTTACCTGCAATTCAAAACTCTTATTTTATGAAGCTAATGTTTGCTCAAGTAATCTAAATTATATCCATGTATGCTTCATCAGGTAAGACTGTTTTTGCTTTGTGGTATTTATACAAAATATGTAAGTTCAGTTCAATTCTTGGTTCTCTCAAAATGTGTTGAACAAATGTGTTTTGTATCTGCCTTCAAGTATGATCCAAATATAATGGAAATAAACTGTTTATCTAAGAATCCTAGTGATAGAGTTTTAAATATACTTTAAAATACCTCTCAAATTCTAGCATTTATTCACATGGAAAGTATTTTAAAGTTAGTAGTTCTGGATGGCTTACCAAGAGAAATAATGTGTGAAGTATCTTTAGTTAACACTTCAAGTTTTAACCTGAATGATGCATCAATTTGTGTTATGCTTTGATAACTTGCCCAAATTCAACAAGAAACAGAATGTGAATAATCACAAAGAAAATCGTTCAAAGATTCTTTCAGCTATGTTATCTTTAGTTCAGCATAGCAAGTGCTAAATAAAATCTTTGTGTTGAGCAAAACATTTCCTGTCATTCACTTACTCAGTTATTCTACTAATCATGCAACATTTATCAAAAACCAGACATCAGTTTACCCCCTCCCCCAACACACACACAGGCGCACGCACGCAAGCACGCAACACACAGTCTCTAAAAACTCACTTCACATCTGCTTTCAAACTCTTTGGAATCTTTAAAGTCTGCTTCTTCTCATGTAGGTTTTTAGGAAGACATCCAGTGAAGACTGGTTCCATCTCTTCTGCTGACACTATATTGTACACTGTATTTTTTGTGCAACACCATTGCCAGCATTGAGAATGAAATCTTATTTTCAGAAAGTATTTTCTGAACATTAATTTGGCAATAGTTACAAGTTATCTGCTCTAGTTTACATGAATAGAAAGTTTTTGCATACGTATATATAAGGAGCAATAGCAAAAATACTTATTAGAATAATATAATCACACGTGTCAATCCTGTTTTCACTATGCTTTTCATTTTTAAAAAAGAAAATTGAAAACTAAATTTGCTTTGTTTCTGATTAAGAATGATGTGTTTTTACTACATGTAGATCTCATAAAGCCAAACCCTTAAAGGCCACATGTAAAAATATAGCCACAATCATTATAACTGTGTAATTACTCATTCAGTAGTAACCCTAATCAAACCAATTATTCTGAGGATGCTAAAAGTTTATTTTTAATGTGTATTTGTATTCCTCATTGATTGATATTAAAATATTGATTTATTTCTTCTAAAGGTCAAATTCAGAAAACAAATGTTTTAAATTAAAAAGAATATCCAATGCATACAATCAAAAGTAATTGCAAACAGAATAGTTGTTCAAAGTTCATATATCAAATTCTATTAGAATGTAATTGAAACATGTAATTTATGTTTTGTCAAAAATAGAAATATATTAAATATTAATTTGTTACCCATTTATACAAATTTGAATCAGTATTTAGTATTAAATATGATGGTGTTACATACAAAAAATAATACACATTCGGTTTTCAATCCTAAAATTTTCCCTTGATCTGTATTACTTTATGAATGTTACTTAGCATCTTCCTGACTCATTTTACTCTCCTATCACTGTTTTATACCAGCTAGACTATCTGAAACACTGACAAATAAAGATGACTCACACTGTTCACTTATGCAGATACATTCTGAAAACAACATCATAAAGTACGTACGCATAAGATCTCCTGTTTCCTAAATTATGCTTAAGGTCAGTATCTGAATAGATATATTGATGTAATCTAAATATGAACTTTTACCCAATCAATGTTAGGTGCTATAAGTACAATACTGAACCTACTTACCATTGCCTAAAGCAATGAGGCATCTCCACTAGTTCGCCCAAAAAACAAACTGCAGCCATTATGCCATCTATGTTGCAACATCTACACTAATAAAAGAGAAACATGCAAATTGACCATACCTCCACTAACCACACAAGCCATGCCCATCAGCCAATCAGAAGAGAGTATGCAAATCAACCCAACCAAGATGGCTCTGGCCATGCAGCCAGCAGGAGGCTTGAGTTTCCCTGGCAATGGAGGAAGCCAAGCATCCTGCCCACTCTGGCCAGCCCTGGCTTCCACTCAGGGCTACAAAGTTTCAATTATAAAAGATAAATAAATCTCAGATACCAGGGCCTCTGCTTGGGTCACCAAGGGTGTGGCCGGCCTGCAAACCACCAAAGGCTCCTCTCCCAGGCTGCCCCACAACCCAAGGTTACCATCACCCTAATCCTGGACATCTTTCAGGTCAAACTAGCCTGTCCCCACCAGCGCCTCTAACCTATCTAATAAAAGAGTAATATGCAAATTGATTGTCACTCCAACACACAAGATGGCTGCCCCATGTGGTCAAAGATGGCTACTCCCATGTGGACACAAGATGGTGACCATAAGATGGCCAGCAGGGGAGGGCAGTTGGGAGGGACCATACCTGCAAGGAAGGGCAGTTGTTGGTGATCAGGCCAGCAGGGGAGGGTAATTAGGGGTGACCAAGCAGGTAGAGAAAGAAAGTTGGGGGCAACAAGGCCTGCAGAGAAGGGCAGTTAGGGGCAATCAGGCTAGGAGGGGAGCTGTTAGTCATCAATAAGGCTGGCAGGGGAGTGTTCAGGGGGTGATCAGGTCTACAGGCAGAAGAAGATAGGGACAATCAGGAAGGCTGGAAGGTGAGCAGTTGGAGACCAGCAGTACTGGATTGTGACAGGGATGTCCAACTGACCGTTTAGGACTGATCCTACTGGGATTGGGCCTAAACGGGCAGTCAGACATCCCTCGACGGGTCCCAGATTGGAGAAAGTAGAGGCACACACCCCACCCTTGTGCATGAATTTTCTGTACCAGGTCTCTAGTAAAATATAATACATTTAGAAAAATATTTTCAGCTGGCCTTGGTACTAAATATATTACTAACATAAATATACTTTCAAAAAGTCTGACCATTAAGTCCACTTTCTATAAGAAAGCATGCTATTTATGATAAATTATATTAAAATATAATTTAGAAACATATAACATATTCCTAAGTAAGCATAGGCCACAGTCTTCTCTAACATGATTCAGAATTTTAATACAAAGAAACTCACAGTGAGAAAGGAAGCAGGGAATTTAGAATAGAGAAAGAAAAAGTGGAGATGAAAGGACAACTAAGTAGTTAATTCTTCCGGAAGACATGAACAGTAACAGTCAAGGAAAGGACACAGATACATTAACAGTATTTTCAAATAAAAACAAATAGATCACATGTAACTGCTAACACAATGAACATATACCTATAGCATTGATTGTAATGTACATGGAAAGTACTGACAACATAAATTCTCCTACTGTCCCTAATCTGATACATTAAAATAGACAGTGAACAATTTAGGTAAAGACTAGATATTTTAAATTTACATTTTTTTCTCCAAAGTGAGTTGTTTATTCAGTTCTTGCTATGAATTTATCAAACATAAAACTGATATTTTCCTAAAATTTCTCCATAAAACCATAGTTTTATTAGCATTTTTCTCCCAAATGAACTTATTTCTCTCCTGGTAAGAACACATTAATAGTGGGGTATTTTAATTAAGGAGATCAAAGGAAAAAATAAAAGCAGTTTTAAACATTTAGTATTACACAACATGGTTTAGAAAATGAGAAATAATACACAGATAATGAGACCACTAAACCAAACTATACCTTTTTTATTTTAATAATAGTCTGATCAAGAAATAGGAAGTAATGGAAATAATTAATTTTGAGTTCAGGAGGGTTTGGGTGATTTAATATATTTTAATATGTGGATTAAGAGTTAAATTCTAGTATTGAAAGGCAGTACAGTTCAACATATATGTAGAACTTAAAAAAACAAAAACAAAACAAAACAAGAAAACAGCCCTAGCCAGTTTGGGTCAGTGGATAGAGTATTGGCCAGCAAAACAAAAGGTCCTGAGGTTCAGTTCCAGTAAGGGCATGTACCTTGGTTGCAGGCTCTTACCCAGACTGAGCCCTGGTCAGGGTGCATGCAAAGGCAGCCAACTGATGTGTTTCTCTCACATCAATATTTCTGTCTTTTCCTCTCTCTTCCATTCTCTCTAAAATCAATGGGAAAGTATCCTGGGGTGATTTAAAACAACAAAAAATAAAATAACCAAACCACCAAAAAACAAAAACAGAGTCATAGAAACAGAGACCAAATGAATGGTTGCTATAAAGGAGAAGGTTAAAAGGGGAGGGAGATATATTTATATCAAAGGACCAGAATGATAGAATGACGGGAATGACCAGAACAACTGGTCGTTATGATGAGCACTGTGTTGGCCAACTGGGCCAAAAGGGGCCCTGATCAGCCCCTCCAACCTCCTGTAGCCCCTCCCCCCAGCTGGCCTGGCCCCAGATTGCCCCCCACACCCTGACTGGGAGCGGGGCCAGCTGGCCAACTGCCCACAGTGCCTCCCCTGGCCAGCCCCACCCCTGATAGGTCTTCCCCATCCTGATAAAGGGCAGGGCTGGCAGCCAACCTCCTGCATTCCCTCCCCCCTCTGGCCCACTCCTAATCAGCCCCTATCAGGGCAGTTGGCCAGACCCCACTTGTGCATGAATTCATACACCAGGTCACCTCCAGCCCCTGAGGGCTTCCGAAATGTGAGTGAGGGCAGGCCAGGATGAGGGACACCTCTCTGGTACATGAATTTTCATGCACCGGGCCTCTAGTATTGTATATAAACTGAACTTAAATAATAAAAAAAAAAAGGTTATATATTTGTAGACACTATTTAAAGCGAATTTGATTCAGTAAATTTTAAATAGTTTTTGAGATTCAGAGAATTCTGACAGCTAGTTTGGCAGGTTTATGTCTGGAAAACATAAATCTGTTAGCTGGTTGTGCATGCAGTAAAAATATTTGAAACCTTCTGGATATAAATGGATGTTTTTATATAAATAAATAATGTTTTTATTTTTATTTGTAAACTTCATTTTTGCTTTACTTTTGTACCTAAAAGAAAGCTCTTCCTTTTTTATTTTTTAGATTTTCTGATATATGCAACTGAAGGCCTTTTTTTTTTTTCCTTTTTACTTTTATTGGGAATGAAGGCTTGTATAGCCACTGTGAAGTTTCCTCAAAAAATTAAAAATGGAACTGCCTTTTGACCCAGTAATCCCATGGAATATATCTTACAGATGTTTCTTAACTTGAAAAGAGTGAAATAAAATTATTGTCAATGAAAGGTAAGTTCAGAAAATATAAAAATGTTAACAATAATTATTATCCTCAGATTTTAGGAAATCAGACTATAATAATCAATTCTTAGGTGCTGACAAAGTTTAGAAAATTTAAATGAGAATTTAAAAGTTGTTAAGATTTTGAAATATGAAAATCTAGCAATATGAAAATTATCTATTATTCAACTTTTAAAGAAAAAAACTGAAGAAAAATTAAAATAGTCTTCAGGCCTGATGGAGATGGGGACCTAAGCTTTGCCTTTACTCTGAGTCTAAAATTTTCTCACTTATGACTTGACAGAATTATTATAGAATAGGTAATCAATAGAATGTAAATCATTGAGGGTAGAGAGTTTGTGTTTTTCACTTCTGCAGCTCCAGAGCCTAGTGTAATTTATAATGCATAGTATGGGCTTAATAAATGCTTACTGAATTAATGAAACTATATGTTGTCTCAGTACTTAATATAGAAGGTTCCATCTTTATCCAATGTGAACTAAGAAGAAAAGTATTTTGTCCTACATTTTTAAAACTTCCTTCTAGTCTATTCTTAAGAGAAAGTAATAAGATTGTAATTTTTGGCACTATAAGAAATTCATACATGGATTAAACATTATGTATTCCTCCCAATTATTTTGTCATCTTTTCAAGGAAGTTAAAATAAAAATGTTTGGATAACTAATTAATTTATCAAGTCTGCAGATTTACTGTGCTAGTCAAAAATTTAAATGTCATTATTGACATTGAAATATACATTCAGAAAAGTCATTTAGATAAGATGCTTATGCCAACACATTTACTTTTTGCCAAATATTAAGTTTTATTCAACAAACAATATTTATATTCAAATTGTTTCCATTTTCTAGGGAAATGAGAATTTTAATTTTGACTTGTAAACCCATGAAGGACTCTAAAACCTTACATGCCCCACTAACATTCCTCTGGTTGGCCATAGGAATTCTTGAATTTTTTCACTGGCGTTATTGCTTGCATTCTTTTCTAAAAACTATACATTTTACCTAGATTACTTTCCATAACCTTTTCAAGGAGTAACATATATTAATATGCTTATGCTCCATTGGTACGTATTCTTATCTGATAGGCCAGAAAGAAGAAGATGTAGTTGAGGCACAAGGACACGCCTACACAGCTCAGGTAAGTAGGAAGCAGTGAGTAGTATCACTGCTAGAAGGTCACTAAGGAAAGTGTGTACTTCTTTTCCTTGTTGTACAGGGCAAGTAAGATTTTTACTCATTTCTATAAATTAGTGTTACAAATGCTTTAACATCTGGCTGTCTAAAAGACAAGCCCTGATTTGCAGTGTTTGCCAATTTCTATAATGAAAATATGCCCGCTATTACTCCATGTTAGCTATTGTCGAGCAAGCTCACTTAAATTATATACTGTTTTATTCTACAGACTTATTGTTTAATATCTGCTTTTCATGTACAGTATAAATGTTAAGCCCACGGGCGTCATGGTATAGATAATATAATAACATTTCACTGTTACAAAAGTAGAGTTCAACTAAGTGATCATATATGCACATTATTACTTTACAGTAATGTTGCCTTGAAGGTACCAGTAAAAGGAATACAATTCCAAAAAAATACCCTGCAAAACCAGAGGTGCCTGAAGGAGATAGAGATTAAGAAATATAAAAAAGACTGTACTATAGATTTTCTTACATATTAACCATAATAAATGTTTTCATTCAAGGAAAAATGTTAGGAAGAAAAATCAAATAATTATTGAGCTAAGAACTTGTAGGACATTTTTTTTAGCTGGGAGCAAACATGTAATATGGAGATATAAATCTCTCCAAAAGGGTGCACCTTGGAGGTAAAGTGTACCAATGGCAATTTACTACTCAAAGCAAAATGCTGCATTGAACTTTACTTATATAACAAATATCATCTAAAAAGTTCATACTTTTGTGAAAGAAATAAGATCAAGAAGACAGTAGTATATTTTTGGAGTTCAATATAATTTATCATGTTTACCTAAAATAGAGTAATATCCCCGTTATTGTTTCTTTCAAGAAAAAAAAAAATCAAGAACATTCTGGAAAGAAATAATGTAGACTTTGAAAAAACTAGCTTGAAATCCAGTCTAAAATACTTTGTTACTTTGGCAAATTTTGTAACATCTATAAAGTTCCATTTAGCTATCTGTGGAATCTTACTTAATAATAGACAAACATGTAAATTGACCATACCTCCACTATGCCTACAGCCAATCAGAGTGAGTATGCAAATTAACCCAATAAAGATCGTGGTTTAATTTGCATATGCAGGCAAGGAGCAGCTGGAAGGGGCGGGTCTCCTGGGTCTCCTGCTATGAGTGGGAGGAAGTGTGGGGGAGGGAGCTACAGGAGTAGTGCTATGGACAGAAGCCAGGACTTGCCAGCTACTAGGCATTCCAGGAGTAGGGATGTGCTGGCTCCTGGGTGGGCCAGGAGCAGTGATTTGCTGGCTCCTGGGCAGTTGGGAGTGAATCCAGGGGAATGGAAGGCTTATTCTTACACAAATATTGTGCAATGGGCCTCTAGTATAGACAATAATAATGATTATTATGTGTGTTTATTTTTTTGAGTTATGATAATTTTATAAACTTTTCTCATTAAAACTGAAAAAAATATAATATCTAGACACAGTCTTGCCATTTTTAACAGACGAAAAATATGGAACATAAAGCAGCTAATCAATTAATTACTATCAATTAATCTACTATCAATTTCTTATTGAAAATCATATGGCAAACAAGTGGCATAGAAGAGATTAAACTCAGGCATCTAATTTCTAAGTTCATTATCTTAGCTGCATTCATGTACTTGAAAATACTTTTCTAGAGAATTAAAGGAATATGAAATGCTAGTGTTGTGCTTAATACCTAAAAGAGATGAATACTTATTAAACCTATTCCTATATTTATAAAAGATCTATACTGAAAGGATACATAGATTTTTTATTTAAAATAATCATCATAAATATTCTGTTGCCCATTTTTTTTATCCCACTCATGAGAGTTTTCTCATGAACTAAGACATTATATGTACGGGGGTGGAGAAAAATAAAGAGAACTGTGAAAGAGATTGAGAGAGAAGTAATCTTCCAATTGAACTTATATAAATAGTAGGATCTGTCCTTCATCTCCAAGCCAGCTATTAAATAACAACAACAAAAAAAGGTGCACACTGGATACCCATCAATCTTTAATGTCACCTTCTACAAACTATGATTGAGTAATGGAGGTGTATTTGCATAGAGCACTATATTCCATCAACGGCATGTCAGCTCTCAGTGCTGACTAAGTGAATTGTATTACTCGCTGATTAACTTGAAATAAAGAGGACAATCACTTCCATCAATATTTATCAGAAGGTTGTGGTTCAGGTGGTAAAGAGTTGGTGCCATGACTATTCTCAGAGGTAGTTCTAGAAATTTCAGTTTTTCAGTAGAATTTGTTTCTGTGTTATTTTTCTGAGATTTGAATTCTTGATGTAAAAATCTAACTTTGTAAAACATAGAACTGAATTACAACTTTTTGTTTTCATGACTATTTACAGTAAAAATAGTTCTCAAAATAATTACTAAAGCATTTGTACAATGCATTGTTTTAGAGTGAATAAAAACAGAAAAATTATACCAACAGTGTTCTCTATGTATAAATACACACATACACTCACAAATACAAAAAATATGTGAAGGTTTATATTTGATCACAAGAAGTAAATGTTTTTCCAAAGATAGGTATTTTTATAAGAATACAAAAATATTTGAAGCTATATAAATTTGGAATTTCCTTGGGTAAGAGGAAAATGGAAGAAAACATATGAATAGAAATCCATTTAAATGGTAAATAGAGATAGACGCTACTGTAAAAGAAACATAACAATCAGAGATGGAGGAAGTTTAGTAGAATTTTGGAATAATATAGAAGCCAAAAATGAAGAAAATGTTAGAAGGAATGAAGTCATGGATAATGTCAAATACCACAAACTAATATTTAAAATAGTACCCAAAGGGATTGGCAAGATTCCAGATTTGGGGCAACATAAGCAATAACAGTTTTAGCAGAGTGTTGAGGAAAGAAACCAGGTTGCAATGGGATACACAGAGAATTAACTGTTATGAGGGAGAGATGGTGAAGCATACTACTTGTTGAAAAAGCTTGGTTTTGAAAATAAGACAGTTGTGAGATTTCCCAAAGGGCAATGACAGGTTTATATGAGTAAAAGAAGAACAACTGAAGAAGTTGAAAGAAAAAAATTGGTAAGTGATAAAACAAAGATTTCTAAGTGATAATCCAGAGGAAAAAGCCGGTAAATAAAAATATGTTGAAGCAAATACAGTTAAAAATAGCAGAGAGAAACTGAAATATTGTGCATCAAATATGCAAAAGAAAAACAGAATTCCAGAGATAGTCTTTCTCTTCCTGATATGTTACATTACAGATCTTATTTTATCTCTCAAATGTTTCTAACTTGTAACTAAAGGCTGGTTAAGAGCACAGGATGAGAGAAAATATACAAAAATTTAAGACTTTTATTTCATAAGATTGACAGAATCCTAAAGAGCCAGAGTAGAGAACAGCTTAAAAAGGCAGAAAAGTGTGAGGATAACATCCCCACATTGACATCAGATTGGCTTGGGACCACTGGCTCTATTCATATTTCATTTGCAGCAGACTTCTATTTTCACTCACTGTTCAATGTATTCTATATGATTTCAGCCTGAAGGTTCTTAATTGGTCTATAACTGACATCTTGCTAGGGCATTCTTTAATATAGCAGCTTTTGATTATTACATGTCTTTTTTTTTTCTTTTCTTTTTCTTTTTTTCTAAAAACATATTTTATTGATTTTTTACAGAGAGGAAGAGAGAGGGATAGAGAGTAAGAAACATCAATGAGAGAGAATCATCGATCAGCTGCCTCTTGCATACCCCCTACTGGGGATGTGCCCGCAACCAGGTACTGTACATGCCCCTGCCCGGAATCGAACCCGGGACCTTTCAGTCCACAGGCCGAAGCTCTATCCACTGAGCCAAACCGGTCCCGGCACATGTCTTTTTTTTTTTTTTTTTTTTTTTTTTTTTCTTAAAAAGGCTTATTGTATGTAGCATCAAAATCAAGTGTGGAATAAGTGTCTTGGGGAAAATAACACTGAATGCTTGGACATATTTGCCTTTGTACAAGTTAAAATTATGAGCTTGTCTCTTGATGAAAAGATAAACCTCAATGAACTAAGACATTATAAATTAAAGACATATGCCTTGAATTGAAACTAGATACCTTATATTCAAATAGGTGCAAGAAATGTGTTGAGATATTTCATAGTGATGGAATGTCAAAGTAATAAAAGACCTTTTACTAGTAAGACAACATTTTTCTGGTAAAATATAAAAAAAGTTATGCCATCTTTCCTTCTTATTCTATTTTTTAAAATGTCTTATTGATTAAGGTGTTACATATGTGTCCTTATTCCCCCATTACACCCCCAACTCCCCCAACTCATTCTCTCACCCCCCTGTTGTCTGTGTCCATGGGTTAGGCTTATATGCCTGCTTACAAGTCCTTTGGTAGATCTCTCCCTCTTCCCCCAACCCTCTCCTATCTTCCCTCTGAGGTTTGATCAACATTTCTCTGCCTCTGGATCGTATTTCTTTCTCTATTATTTCCTTTCTTTTTACTTGGAAAATAAAATACTCAAAATTTGTCAATTGTTCTAAATTTTATTTTTAAATCTGATATTCAAAGATACCCAAACAATACATACTATGCCAGTGTGACACAACAGGCAGACCCCTGATTGAGTCTGGTACTTACCTATAATATTGTGTCAATACACTTTTTATGTGTGCCTACTTTATACAAGAAACAGCTTTAGAATATAAAAAAGAAATTATATATGGCTTTTTGTGATTTTGTATTTTGTTACGGTGGACTATCACCTGTAACTTCAGCAATAGTAGTAAAGGTTAATTCAAATCATTTAATATTTAGAAAAATAAGTAATAAGAAATACAAACTTATGCATAAGCCAAACAAAGATTATTTTATGATCTTATTATAATCATGTAAAAAATGCCCTTTAAGCAATAAATGATACTATCTAATAAAAGAGTAATATGCAAATTGATCATCACTGCAACACACAATATGGCTGTCCGAATGTGGTCAAAGATGGCTGCCTCCATGTGGACACATGAGGGACACCAAAGATGGTCAGCAGAGGACAGTGGATGGGAAGGACCAGGGCTGCAGGAGAGGGAAGTTAGGAGTGATCAAGCTGGCAAAGGAGCAGTTAGGCATCAGTCAGGCTGGCAGGGGAGTGGTTAGGGGTGATCAGGCTGGCAGGCAGAAGCTGTTAGGGGCAATCAGGCAGAGGCAGGTGAGCCCACGGTCTCAGATTGGATAGGGTGCAGGCTGGGCTGAGGGACACAGTAGAGAAAATAAAATATTAAGAATCATGAATATATACCTTCTAAAGCAATAAAAATAAACTAATGAATCACACAGGAAAACAGAAAACAATATTTGAGGTATAATTTGTAAAAATCTAGATCAGATTTTTATGCAACTACAATGTAATATTACCATATGTTTTAACATATGTCTACCAACTAAGTAAAATATTAAAAAAACAAAAAATATAAATTATTAATCAAATATAAATATTTATCTTGCATTCACTGGTTATTTCTCAGATTTGGCCTTCATAGGTAGATAGATATATAGATATAGATTATAGATATATAGATATAGATATAGATATAATTTTTATAAATATTATATGGATGAAAACCTAATTCAGGTGTGCTAGATATTTGCTACATACAGCATCAGGTGCTAAAGTCAAAATCAAAATTCACTTGATAATAGCACCAATAATATAACTAGTTATCATAAATCCAGCTTTTCAGCCCTCTGAATTTTTATAAAAATAATAACAGCGAATATCTAAGACTCAAGACAGTGATTTACTTAGTCGGAGGTCATACTTTACTAAGTATATACTCATCAAAGATCATGGTTAATATTTTTTCTGTGTTTTCTTTGACATTCCTGCAATCATTAGGCACTGTGTTGTGCAATTCTGACTTTTCCATTCATCAGGACTTTGTTGAATAATATGAGCTTTGTACACTTTAACAATGAACACTATACATTAAGTTGATATAAAATGAATATAATTCTAGTATTCTATTACTTTGCATTATTTTGTAGTTATATATTTTTGTGTTAAGAGTTGTTATACCTTTCTTATTCTTCATTCACAGCAATAAATAACTAAAGGATAGGGACTCTATTTTGTAACCTCTAGATCACATAATGCTACCCAATTAGAATGTTCTATATTTAGTTAATTTAAAGCCCATTCCTTTTAAATGAGTGAATTTAACCTTATGAACTTCCAACAAACATTGTATTAAGTAATTTTTTATATCATGAGCACCTCTGGGTCATACTGACATAAAGATGAATAACTGGAACTATTTCACTGAAGAAACTTAGTTATGGGAGGTATACCAAAAATAAACACACACAATAAGTGTTATCAGTGTTGAGGTAAACATATAAAATGTGCCCTGGGAAACAGGAGGGACTGTCTCATTTTTCTGTAAGACACAGTAGATTTCCTGGAGGAAATGACTCTTATCCTGAGACTAGAAGGATGCATAGGAGCACATTAAATGAACTAAGATTGTGCAGATAAGGGAAAAGCTCATGCAAAAATACAGAAATGTGAAGCAGGATGCAGATGACTCAGATATAGTTTAAAATATATCAGACATAACCAATAGTTGAAAGCAAGATGACGACTACCTTTGCATGTCTTGCTTATGTGTTTGGAGTTTAGCTCATACCTCTACCTCCCATTCCACCCCCACCTATTCTCCACTAAAAAATTGGTGTCTAAATGGCAATTCTATAGTATTGTAATAGCTGTTACTAGGATAAAAAATATTCTGGAATGTAATATATATGATGGAGGAGAATTCTACTATATTAGTATTTATTACCCCAATTCAGACTATCTTGTTACACACACACACACACACACACACACACACATATACCTGACTATATATTCTTTGTTTCTGATACAACTTACAGAACTATTGAACAGAGGAGAGCACACTACAAAATACTGATGTGGAAAGTTAGAGAAACACCTTTTTTTTAAAAAATATATATTTTATTGATTTTTTACAGAGAGGAAGAGAGAGGGACAGAGAGTTAGAAACATATAATAGATGAGAGAGAATCATCTATCAGCTGCCTCTTGCACACCCCCTACTGGGGATGTGCCCACAACCAAGGTACATACCCTTGACTGGAATCGAACCTGGGACCTTTCAGTCCGCAGGCCAATGCTCTATCCACTGAGCCAAACTGGTTTCGGGTAGCGAAGCATCTTAAGGGCTTAAAAGAGTTGAATAATCTTACCAAATTTGGAATATGAATGCTTACTAGGGATATTTCCCCTAAAAATTCTTAAAATAACAACTAACTACAATAGACATTTTTTACATGTTTTATAATATTAGAAAGAAATGAACAATCCTTTTTGCAGGTTTCTTCACTAGGAAGTAGTCTCTCAGGGGAGTTTAGCTTTCCAGGTAGCTATCTTAAGCTCAACACCAGAGAAAGAAAGTGTAGTGGGGTATACAGAGATTGGGGCAGAAGAGGATGCTTGGTGGCAATACAGGCTCAGCACTTGCCTTACCTCATGCCTCAGGGAGATCCAAGGCTAACATGGCCTATAATAGTTGTGTCATGCTGGGCAGATCCCACCTTATTGATTAATTACATATGGGCTCTCCCAGATACAGGGTGACCATAGCAACATTATTCTTTTTTTTTTCCAACATATTTTTTATTTCAGAGAGGAAGGGAAAAGAAAAGAGATAGAAACATCTATATCTATTTATATATGTATATGTATATGTATATGTATATGTATATGTATATATGTATATGTATATGTATATGTATATGTATATGTATATGTATATGAATATGTATATGTATATGTATATCTATAAAAGCCTAAGAGACCATTTTAACTGAATGACTGAAACAACCGATCAACCAGTCACTATGACATGCACTGACCACCAGGGGTCAGATGCTCAACACAGGAGCTGCCCCCTGATGGTCAGTGCACCCCAACAGACCCTCTTCCCAGCAGCCCCCAATGGCCCCTGGTGCTAAAATATTCATAGACTACCTGCTTCTGTGAGAGGGTTTCACATGTAGCAGAGCAGCTCCCTCACGGTGATCTATTGAAAATCAGCCTTCAACACCAGGGTTTGTCTCATTCCTGTCCTCTCCCTTCCCCAGGGTCTACCTGCCCAGAACAGTAGAGGCACAGCGGTGAGGGAGGAGGGGCGAGGCAGGGAGCCTTTGGGCCCAGAGTTGGAACAGGGAACAGCAGTTGGGGGTGGCAGACATGGACCCTTTTCGAGGGGAGCAGAGGACTAGTTCCCTCCTCCTCCTCGGGGCCCATAGTCAACCTCCCGTGGTCCCACCCCTCTCCTCTCCTGCATAAATTCGTGCACTGGGCCTCTAGTCAACAGGAGCAAATCATTGATTCACTGCCTCAGGCATGACCCACATTGGGGAGGGAGCTGCAACCTTGGCTTGTGCCCTGACCAGGAATCAAATGGTGACCTCCTGGTTCGTAGGTCTATTCGCAACCAATGAGCCATGCTGGCCAGATGGTGACATTATTCTTTACAGCCAAAGCAATTTGAAAGTTGAGGGGTTTTTTTTTTGTTGTTGTTGTTATTGTTATTGTTGTTGTTATTTGCTTGTCTACTGACAACACTCTTAAAAACTGTAGAAATAAATCATTCCTTAAAGGTAGACTTGATGGGATACTATGCCTAGCCCATTATCTTCCACAATTTGTTCTTTAGTAGAAAGGAGTTACTGACTTACCCAGTGCAATATCTTCTCTAAAGCAAGTATTTACCTCTTTTTAAATTTTTATTTATCCCTTTGCCTTTTATACCATTCTTGGTAATATGTTCTAAAATGCTTTACACTTACTTCTTCATTTTAGAGGTCTAAACCTAGGCAAGCAATTCTGTTAAAACTAGATTATAAAACATGGCATGGAAAGACACAAGGGACAAAAATAAACATTTAGCATTAACAACTAAGATGCATATAGAAAATTCCTAAGTGAAAAACAAGGAAAAGCAATTTTTACATTGAACCTAGCATTTTAAAGCTTGCATTAAGTAAACAGAAAAGATTGAGTTCCATATAAAAAATAACCTATTTATTTTCTGGCAACCTGATCCTTCTAAATTCCTTTAGCAAATAATGTAGTAGTAGGATTCTAAAATTAAATAGCCTAAAGGATATCTTGTTTTAAATTTGTGAGCAAATATTGGTGAACTAATCTTAATAAAAGCCATCGATCTAAAGAATATTTTTGTGTGTTTCTGATAGAGTTGGTTGGTATGTGCCATAGGTACTTTCTCAGAAAAAACATAAACTGATACTCTTTCCTGTCTGAAGCTGGGCTATATTTACATCACCATTGGCCTTTCTGCAGAATGTCATCTCTGCCTTCCTGCAGACTTGTAAAAACTCCAGAAAGGCTTTAGCATCATCAAAGCAAAGAGGATGCATATGAAACATGTTACATTTTGATTTCTGCTTTTGACTACTTCTGTCACTATTTTTCTCTGGTTACATGGACTTTTAAAACAAGATGAAGACTTCACTCATGCTTAAGCATGTGATAGAGATTGCTAATTCACTGAACTGGTCAAACCTAACTGTACATATGCTCACCAGTTTATACAAATTGCAAGAAACTGCAGCTGCAACCGATTTCATTTATTAAAGCTCATGTCATATGATCAAAAAAGAAAAACACATAAACCAAATACAACTACTAAGATATAAACTTTAACCAGTTATTTTCTGTGTATATTACCTGCACTTAATAATACATCTGGTTTTCAGACCAGCAAATGGAACAAATATCTGCAGATGTGTCATTAGAAATTAAGGCCCCAATAATATGAGACATATTTTTTCTGCTTTGTGATTTAAACTTCCCTTATCTAAGTTTCAGAAGCACCCTCACTGAATTTCAGCAGTGAACAATAAATGAGATAAATATCTATTTGGCTTGCTATATGATTTGGTTATGCTGTTTGGAATTTTAGACCTCTTTTTTTTTTAATGCAAAGTTTTGGTCTAAACACAATTTTTAGAAGTTATAATCACTAAACAAGGATATTTCTTTTAAAAAATATTTTTTTAAATTTTGAAATAAATTTTGACATACAGAAAAGTCTCAAAAACAGGACAGTTTTTCTTATATCCTTAACCCAGACTTACCACATTTGTTTTCATTCACATTCTCTCTCCTATATTTTTCCCCCCACAAAACATTTGAGAGTGAGTTGCATACATAATGCTCTTTACCTGTAAATAACTGTGGATATATTTCTTAAAAACAAGGACATTTTTTATATTACACAGTAAGATTATAAAATTAGGAAATTAGCATTGATACAATACAATAATTCAATCGACACTGTTTAATCAAATTTCACCAACTGTCACAGCGATGTCCTTCATAGCAAAAGAGAAACATTATTTTTCTAGTGTAGCACGCAACTTGAGTTCACAAGTTTCATTTAATTCCATGCTTCTTTATTCTGCTTGATTCTGTTCAGTTTCTCAAGTCTGTTTTTGTCCTTCATGACCTTAACATTATTTAAAAATTCAGTCCGGTTATTATATAGCATACCTCAATTTCTTTTCTGATGTTTTCTGATTAGATTGAAGTTATTAATTTTTGGCAGAAGAACCACAGAAGTGAGATTTTCTTTATTATGATGCTACTGAGTCTGGTGATATTAAGTGAATTTAGTCATTAGTTCATTTTAGTGCTTTATGGAGTGAAACTATGTGTCCTCTTTAATGATAGCGTTATTGCTAAACTGTTTTAAACATGTATGTGTGGGTGCCACACAGACACTGCCCTATCTGACATAAATAAAAGATTCAATGAGAAAAAAATTGTCCACTCTGCCATGATCAATATCAAGTAACTGGACTATGAATATATTCTGTGGAAGTTAAAGGTAATTTAAAATTAACAGAAAAGACCATTAATTCTTCCATGGAGGAATAGGGTGTCCAAGATTAAAGTATTTTATTTATGAGTACACATTTTAAGTAAATTAATTGGTTTCCTTTATTGTCCTAAGAACCCTGAATGGGATGTAGGAAAGGTGATTTTTCCAAGGGACTAACGGATAAAAGGACATGTATATTTAAAATGTACCGTCTTCCCAATTCATGCTGCTTCTACCTGGCTCACCTCATCTTAGCAAAACTGGTGGAATTTGGGGAGTCAGAAGATACTGGTGATCAGGGGTGAGAATTCTCAGTCATCAGAGACCTTGAGCTAACAGAATGAAAGCAATATCTCAGGCCAGGCAATGGTGGCTCAATGATTTACCTATGAATCAGGAGGTCATGGTTCAATTCCTGGTCAGGGCACATGCCTGGGTTGTGCGCTCTATCCTCAGTGTGGTGCCTGCATCAAGCAGCCGATCATTGATTTTCTCTTATCATTGACTAGGTGCCCAGTGCACAGACTCATACACCTTAAAAGGAACTGTGGACCATGAGGCTACGAAGGGCACAGAGGTGGGTCTAGGCCCATCCACCATGTCCCCACCTGGCCCTGCCCACCACAGCCCTGGTCCCCTGTCTGCCAGCAGTCTTGCTCCTCCTGCTGCTGCTCCTACACACCAAGGGAGCCAGCCCAGGTCACACCAGCTGATAGCCTGGAGCGATTGTTGCCAGTGCAGGCAGTGGGTGTGAGTGAGGCCAGTGCTTTCAGCAGGCATGAGCAGTGGCTGCCACCCCGATCACCACTGTGGAGCAGGGGGAGGTGGAGAAGCCCTCAGGGGCAATTGGGGCCTACAGCCAGATGATGGCACTGAGTGATCCGGGTACTGGCAGCAGGTGCAAGCAGTGGCTCTGGTGCCAGCTGTAGGTGTGAGCGGGGCTGGTGCTGGCAGTGGGTGAAAGCGGCAGCTCTGGTGCCAGCAACAGGTGCAAGTGCCAGGCGAGATCACAGCATGGGGGAGCAAAGAATTTTTAGTAACCACCAGAGGCTTGTCCCAATGACAGTGACTGGCACCTGCTTTGATCTGGAGCCCCTGCTCACCTGCTCCACAATCCCACCATGGCCAATGACTGCCAAGTTCCACACACACCCTGGTGGTCAATACATGTCATAGCGACTGGTTGTTTGGTTGTTCCAGATATTCCACTGTTTGGTCTATTTGCATATTAGCCTTTTATAATATAGGATGTTCCTATTTCTCTCTCCCTCTCCCTTCTGAAATCAATACAACATATTTTTAAAAATAGCAAGCAATATCTCAGGAAAGAAGATACTAGCTATGGCCTTGGGTTTTAAAAACAAGAAATAAAGACTAGATCTTGAGCATGTTAAGAGATTTAGAGTGAGAAAATGTGTTTTATTTAGGAATAGATTTTTTTGTCTAAAATGTTTTCTTCATTTCTTAGAATCAAACAACAAAACAAACCCATTAAGGAGTATTATGACATTAATTTTATTTCAATCCCTTACACTTTGATGAATAATACAACTTCTTGTCTATTCTAGTACTCATACTAGTAAAAACGAATCTGAAAACATTTCCACAGTGAAGTTAATTATTTTATTTTATCAGATTTTTTTAAAAATCTATTTTTCCCTTCCATTTATTTTCCTTTGTTCATTTATCTTTCTAATACTGCCGAATGGAATTTTAATTCCAAAATTGGTGCTTCAATCAAAATCTGTGTTTCTTTCAGTTCATGTTCCACATGTACAACTGTCCAAACCAGCATCCTTTTGCTTCAACTGTCACTTTTTTTAAAAAAATAGAGACTCATCATCTACTGGCTATTGATGTTTATGAATTAATTAACTTGAATGCTGTGGCTTTTTAAAATCTAAGCTATTTTCTCAGAAACACAGTGATTTACCTGACATTAAAGGGCACACTAAGCAATGAATTCCTGGAACTACATTGATATAAAACTGAACCAGAATGCCAAAAAATGGCATTAATTGCACTTGAAATATTTACACAGAAGGAGGATGCTCATATCACATTTCTAGTATATGAAATCAAATATTGTACATTATAAGAGTTACTCAAATGGAACATATCATTGAGTTTTATTCAGCAGATGTAGTTAACAGCTACTATATGCAAGAATTTTGGAGGATACAAGAAAAAGTGTATTAAGTATTTTTAAAGAATATGGAAGTGAATATAGTCTGACTTTAGATAAATACCCTCCAATTCCTTTCATTATAGTGGGGAAAGTTTTGATAGTCATCTTTTACATTTAAAATTAAAAGGCAAAAGTGCTATTAAAGTAGGTAAACACATGTACCTACCACATCAGGCAACCTTTGTTTCTTCTCACTCATATATTGCTAAAATATTATTTTGAATGAGCATTAGCATTTATGTTCCAAACAGATAAGTACTCACTACACTGGAGTAAAAGTAACTGCTGGTAAAGAATACATATATCTCTAGTAAGGGCTCAAAGTTTTAAGAACTATTTTGGAGAAAAGGATATGCCATTCGAAGTGAAAGTTTGTTACAACACTAGAAAAATTTTATTTTGTAAAGAAAAAATGTCAAGTGGTAATTGATATTGCAAGAAATATTTCTAAATATCCATCTCTCAAAGTAAAGCCTGACTGAATTGTTTAATATAGTTCAATTTATTTAAAAAATGTATTAAATATCTTAAGTGATTACAGTGCAGAAAGGAAATAACAGCATTTATAGACAATTCACTCGATGAATTTATAATATAATTATATATAGACTAGAGGCCCAGGGCACAAAATGTGTGCATGGGTAGGGTTCCTCGGCCTGACCAGCAATCAGGGCCCATTAGGGCCTTCCGGCTAGGTCCTTCCTTCCCTGGCTGCCTTCTGCCAGCCAAGGCCTTTCTTCATTCTGCACTGGCCCCTGGTCAGCACACGTCATAGCGAGTGATCCAACTCCTGGTCTCTGGGTCAAATTCCTGAGTGGACACTTTGCATGTTAGCCTTTTATCTATATAGAAAATGAAGAAAGTCACACAAAAGGCTGTTAGGGCCTTACACAAAAAAAGGAAACGATAAATTATTTACTTTATGCCTTTTTAAAGTTTCTTGTTTCCTTTTCCCTCATTAGAAGTGAGTGCATTTAACAACCCATACCTTTTTTCTTTTTTTTCTTTTTCTTTTTTAATTCCACTACTGGCCACAGCTGTGAAAAATTAACAGCACAGAATCTTAGTCACAGAAACTTTATTTTATTTTATTTTTTTTATATTTTATTGATTTTTTACAGAGAGAAAGAGAGGGATAGAGAGTTAGAAAAGTCGATCAGCTGCCTCTTGCACACCCCCCACTAGGGATGTGCACAGACAACCAGGGCACATGCCCTTTACCGAAATCGAACCTGGGACCTTCCAGTCCGCAGTCTGAAGCTCTATCCACTGAGCCAAACTGGTCTCGGCAGTCACAGAAATTTTAAGTCCCACAGATCCAACCCCTCAATTTATAGGGGAGGACTGAACCTTTCTCCGGCTTTTAAGTTCTTTAAAGAGAAAGTTCCTAAAAACAAAACATTTGCCCATCAGTCAGATTCAAGAGTAATGTGACACATTACTAAATTCTGAAAGGCAGTTTTAAAAGAACATGAGCACAGTTCACAATTTCTGTATCTAAATGCATGAGTCAAATCTATAGGCTTGCTCCCTTAGTTATCCAGTAGTTTTCTAAATTTCAAAAATTTGCAGAGATGTTATTTAGGGTATCATTTTTTTAAATTTTAGTTACACATATAAAACAACATTTCAAACATCTTTAGTTGATTTTAATCTTAGAGGGCTTTTGTCTTAAGAAATTAAGAAAGATTAAAGAATATATACACTCTTTATATTTCTGCATATTTTATAAAATGTAAAGCTTTCTTAGATAATCCCTAATAAATTTAACTAAATGGAGAAAAAATGAAAGAAATAACATCCATATTTTTCCAAGAGTCCGCAGATGGACAGATGCTAGTAAGTATGACGAGTCAGTCAGAGAAAGATAAATATCACAAGATCTCACTCATTTGTGGATTCTAATGAACAACATAAACTGACTATCAAGAACAGATATAAAGACAGAGAAGCATCGATCAGATGCTCAAACCTCAGAGGGAAGATAGGGAATGGTGGGGGTAAAGGGGAGAGACCAACCAAAGGACTTGTGTGCATATAACTATAAGCCATAAGCGATGAACACAGGCAACAGGGTGTGAGGGTGAGGGGAGGACTGGAAGGGAGAGGGACAGTGGGGAAATAAGGACACATTTGTAATACCTTAATCAATAAAGAAAAAAAAAGAATGACTAGAAAGGAATCAGTCTGTGTTTTTCTATGAATGATACAGAATATTTTGTGTGAACAGAGAAAAATCTAACTGGAGAATTCTAATGTTTATTTAATAAGTCACTGAGAACAAAAACTAATAAATAAGCATTATAGTGGGTGCATGTGACTAGCACTGTGAATCTAGGTTTTGAGCAGGGCAAAACATTGTGCTTAAAGTTGCAGTGTGACTATACAGCAGTACCCACCCACTAGAGAAATATAGTTCAAGGATGCCAATTATGGTACACCAAATACTATTTTGATATCCATTTTATTCCTTTTTCATATAAATTAACAGTTGGGGAAAAACAGAAGTTTCTATAAATGAGTTTAGTTTTCTTTCTTTTTTTTGAAGTGAGCAAATATGATTTTTAGTTTAATGGCTTTTATTCACATCAAGTAAGTGCTTGCTGACTCCACAGATAATTCTAACATAGGAGCCGTTTCACAGCACATGGTTTTGAGGGGAAAAAGATTAGAATGAAACCAATCACAAGGCATCCTTTTCACTGAACCAGCAGGCTGTGAACCTGGGGCAAATAAAATCCTAGCAAATGGACTGATTTCAGAGTTTGGTCTAAAGACCAAATTAGCAGGTGGTAGTGTTTTGTTCTGTTTTGTTTTGCTTTTCATTGCTTTAATTTTTATTTCTGTCCTAACACAATAGGTTTTTGTTGTTTTGTTTTCTTTTTCTTTTTCTTTTTTGTTTGTTTGTTTTACCTTGCTTTTATTTCAGCTGCAAGATTGAAACTCTATTGAGGTATGATGACAGCCAGGTTATTACAGTACCTGGTTGTTCTTACAATTGTTTTAGTTTTGTGTGATATGTGTGGGCACGTGTGTGTGTGTGTGTGTGAGTGTGTGTGTGTAACACAATATGTTGAAGATCAATCCCCTTTAAGACTTAACTGTCCTGCTTGAAGATTATTTTTCTTACTGAAATGAAAAATCATTTTTAAATATTTGCTTTGTCATTCATCTCAACCAAACAATATCTAGAAAAACCACGTTCCTTCTCCAATCATCAAATAAAACCAAATAACAATACAACTGTATTTGTTGGTATTTTTTACAAACCCCAGTAAATTCAATCCTCTTTATTCTTACCATTATTCTCAGGCATTTACATATATTTTGGATATTTTTAAAAATTTCTTCATGTTTATGAATCTTCCCTTTTGTAAAGCTCAATTTAAAAATTCATGCTCACTGAAAAACTTTCTTTTCTCTCGTATTTGCATTAATCTTGACAAAATTAATTTTAAAACTTACATACCCGTGAGTTACAATGTAAAATAATTTTTATTTTAGCTTAATTCCATCTAACAAGAAACAAACTCATGGGTGACAGAAAAGTCATAAGAGTTTTAGTGTTTAAATGAAGCTTTGATATATTATCTTGTTGAATTTATATATTTCATGCATAAGAAAAATGAAGTTCATAGATTAAGTTGGGTGTGTGAAATCACATAGATAGCATGAAGACTATTAACTAAACATTTAATCTTATTTCTGATGAAAAAAATTGTTACAACTGAGTCTCTAATAGGAATAGAAAAATATTAGCCATAGTTAGAATTTAAAAAATCATATTTAACAAATTTAAGAAAATGTATATAAATAGAAGGTTCTTAAGTCTATAGATAAAAGTAAATATGAAACCATTTGGTTGCCATTCTCAATAATTTGGAAAGAAAATTAAAATATTTCATAAAATGGAGGAAGTGATTAAGTATACCAGGTTGAAAAAAAGAGAGAGAGAAATGAACATGGTTTGGAAAGTCAATAAAAACAAGTTTTAAGTTCTATTACAAAATTTCTATAAAAACCAACTATTTGCAAGGGCTACCCTATGTAGACATAATTTGACATAACTTTCCAAAAAGAGATTGTGTCTTTAAAGCACTTAAGCTGAACTAGACAATTTCATACACTTGCATTCTTGATGAAATGATTCTCATTTGCTTCTCATTAGTTCTGACATGATCACATGCAGCTACAGGGTGTCTATTGTGATTATGATTAGGGTTTGAAAAACAAACAAGAAAAATTTCCATGCTAAATAGAAAATTCTGAAAAACCACATGCCACAAATTTTGAGACACTTATTGTGTGTGTGTGTGTGTGTGTGTGTGTGTGTGTATGTGTGTGTTTAATTATAGTTAAAACTATGTTTGAGAGAAAAATTAGTCCAAAATTAAGAGCAAGATCCTTCTTTGGAAACCAATTAAACAGGTTATAAAGTATGTTTAAGTAATATATGGATTCCAGTATGATGCTGAAAAACCTCATCAGAACCCAAAAACAATGGAGGGTGGTGAAGCCATGGAAAATTTAGTTTAAAAGTTATTGTTCACTTGAGCAGCTACACAAGAACAGAACTGGGGAACAGACAGCTATACTCATTGTTCACTAGGAAAACTGAGTCAGGCAAATAATTGGATGACTGCTTTACCAAATTGGTAGATCCATGACAAAGGAGTAACAAATATGTTAAAAATCAGGCACTCACTGACTCATCCTTTGATCATCCCCAGGTTATGAATAGCTGGATTAATAAAGTATAACCCAGTAAATGAAAACATTATTGCAGTCTCTCTGATTAACATGAAATTCTGGAATGAGGATCCAAAAATCTTGGTATGTATTCCAAACCCTCATATTGAATTCTCAGATAGACAGAGAAAATTTACCAACTCTATGCAAAAAAAAAAAAAAAAAAAAAAAAAAAAAAAAAAAAAAAAAAAAAATCTGATAAAAGAGCTACTCTGAAGTCTCAAGTTGTATGTATGTGTGTGTGTGTGAGTGTGTGTATGTGTGTGTGTGTATTTATTTATTAATTAAAAGTCAGCAGCACAGCATCTTTAAACTTTGTCAGGCTCTGCTCCATTACCATACACTCCTACAGCCCTTTGTAATGACCCCTGTGATTACAATGGGCCCATCCAGATAACCCATATGTCCAGGATAATTAAGATCCTTAATTTAGTTATATCTGTAAAGTACTTTTGCCATGTAAGTTACTATTTATTTATAGGTTATGGGGATTAGTACATGGACCTCTTTAGGGCCCTTCCTCAGCCTAATGTGAATGTACGTGT
This sequence comes from Pipistrellus kuhlii, assembly GCF_014108245.1. NCBI lineage: Eukaryota > Metazoa > Chordata > Mammalia > Chiroptera > Vespertilionidae > Pipistrellus > Pipistrellus kuhlii. The sequence continues at coordinate 40,793,009 of NW_023425584.1, forward strand.
TGTATATGTGGTGTGTGTGTGTGTGTGTGTGCATCAAGGCATCTTGACTGCAGTGCAAAATTTCATTAAATTTATTTTTATTCTTGTTATTTAGCTACAGCCTATTTTATAGATTAAAAAATCAAATGAACATTAATTTCCTATTATTTGGGGAAGAATTTCCACTAGAAAGTATGTATAAACAATTAGCTATTCTATATAAATGCAAACTTTTACAAATATCTGTTATTGAAATTAATATAGTTGCATATCTTTAAAAGAAGTAAAAACATCTGTACAATAAAAATCACCATCTAGAGAAGAATTTATCTAAAAAGAAGGAATTAAAATTTCAGAACATATTTTAAGCTTTTCTTAGCGTTGAGAAACCTGCAAATCCCTTCTAACATGCAGAAAGTGATCCTTGAACATTTCAACCTTTCAGGTGCATTCATCCAAGAGAGGTTTGGAGAAATTTTTGCCTGTAGACATTAAAAGCACTAACTCCAACAATACAAAATACCACTTATGCTTTTGGGCTTTTCATCACTGTATTCAGAAAGCTCTCTCACTGAGTAGTATTATAAAGTAACTTTCGGCACAATGAGATACTATAATATTTAAATACTAGTAGAAGTTGCTGTTTAGAAAATCTTTCCAAAGCAACTAACTCAAATTACCGACACCAGCAAAGTAAATATCCAATCTAATAAAAGAGTACTATGCAAATCAACCATTACTCCACTACACCCACAAGCCACATCCACCAGCCAATCGGGAGCAAATATGCAAATTAACCCAACCAAGATGGCTGCAGCCACAGAGCCAGAAGGAGGCTTAAGTTGTCCTGACAATGGAGGAAGCCAAGCTTTCCACACACTCTGGCAGGCCCAGGCCTCCACTCACAGCTACAAAGTTTCAATTATATCAATAGAAGATAAACAAATCCCAACAAAAATGGCAGCAGCCACAGAGCTGGAGAGAGCAAAAGGCTATGGAGGAAGCCAAGCTCCTGCAGCCCTGGTCTGCTTTGCCCTCCACTCAAAACTACAAAGTTTCAAATACAGAAGATGAATAAATTCAAAAAAAAAAAAAAAAGGCTGCAGCCACGGAAAAAGCAGGAGGCTTGGCTCCACTTAAGGCTACAAAGTTTAAATTATAGAAGATCAATAAATACCAGATCCCAGGGTCTCTGCTTGGGTCGCCAGAGGGTATGACAGGCCTGAAAACCACCACAGGCCCCTCACCCAGGCCGCCCCACATCCCAAGGGGAACCCCACGCTGATCCAGTGCGCCCTTCAGGGCAAACCAGCTGACCCCCACTTGTGCACCAGGTCTCTATCCTATCTAATAAAAAAGTAATATGCAAATTGACCATTACTCAAACTCACAAGATGGCTGCCCCCCTGTGGTTAAAGATGACTGTCCCCATGTGGACACAAGATGGCCACCACAAGATGGCAAGCAGTTGGGAGGGACAAGGCCTGCAAGGGAGAGCAGTTGGAGATGTAAAAGCCTGCAGAATTCCTACCAGAATTGAGCCTAAAGAGGCAGTCAGACATTCCTAGAGGGATCCAAGATTGGAGAGGATGCAGGCTACTCCCCCCCTCAGTGTATGACTTGCATGCACTTAGTAGCCCTGTGCACGAATCTGTGCACCAGTAGCTCTCTTCAGGGCCTGTTCACTCCGCGCCTGCTGCCCAAAGGCTCTCTGCAGCCCAGAGCCCCATTCACTGCTGGGCACAGAACACTTGCCTTGTCACTGCAGCAAAAAAGCAAGCATTCTGCCAGGCCACTCATGCTGCCCACTCTCAGCAGTTGCCCCCCCCCCCCCCCCACATCCCTGGACTGGGGACTCCAGCGGGACTGAAAGAATGGGCACTGCCATCTTTTGGCTATGGGCACTGCCATCTTTGTGATGGACTGATGGTTAATTTGCATATTACCCTTTTATTAAGTAGGATGGAGATGATCTGTAAAAAAAACACAAGTCCTAAGATAAGTACAATGAAACCCAAAGGAAGAGCAAACGAGAGGACAAAAGAAGGCATCTCTTTAGTTCAGTTTGATATTCTAAAACAACCTGGAGGAAATTACTGGCATCCTTGGATTGGTGGTGATGTTAAGATCAATTTCCAGAATGACAATTGCAGACAACAATGAGCTAGAACCTGAGAGCTAGAAAGCAGTCTATAGGCATATGCAATAAATTGTGGAGAGCAGATATTATAGCACATGCATGCATTGTGGGGCAACACTGCAGCATTTTGTACATCATCATGAGCTGAAGGTGGTTATCAGTAGAGATCTGAATGCAAATGTTCTGGAGAAAAATAAAATTTAAAAAATGCATGCTGATCAAATAGTATGTCACAATATAGCAAAATGAGGGGAAGGCAGAATATTAGAAACAGTAGTTAGAAACAAAGAACTATGTACATGCAGATTTATCTTTATATATGGGAAGTGGAATCTTATATTTCTTTCTCCTTTTTGTAAAACACAGGAGGGGGAAAAAGCCCAGGGCAGGTAGAATAATGAGAAAAATAAAATGACAGAAAGAATTAAGTCTCAAGTGGCTTGGCTAAGCAAATCTAAATGACTGGCTCTGTTCTAAAAAACAAACAAACAAACAAAAAACTACAATGACTTAAATTTGCTTGTATGTTTGTTTGTTTCCTTTCCTGGGAATTTTGGTCAGTACTTATTTATTTTCATCCACTGAGCAATTTTTGTTCTTGTTTAAATGAGTGAATCCTTTTAGGGGCACTCTATAGAAATTTACATTCATATATCCAGTGGGGTCCAGATGACTTTTCCCTAAAGCATATTGGCAGAGATGATAAGCATTTTATTTTTCATTAGGTAAATTAATAGCTACTTTGCAGAATTAAATAGTTCTTTACATGTTGTTTGGCTCTCATAATGTAATATAGTTACACATGAAATGATTTGGGATCAGTCTTTAAGAAAAGTGACTGTCAAATTACATTATCCTAAGATGCTCCTTATTCCTTTTGTGGTTTTGCCCAGAATTTTTAGCATAGCATTTTCCAGTACTGGTAAGCTTGGACATGAGAGTAATCTGACTTCCTACTTGTATGCATATCATCCTGACACCTGACTCTCCTAAGGGGATTTAAGACTATACAAAGCTGCCATGTTATTACAGTCCTTCCTGAAAGATTGCCTGAAGTGATGTTACAACATCAGATATTCAGAGCTAGTTGACACTGAAACATTACTTACAGGAAACTGCTGCTTTGGGCATATTTTTATTTGAGCTGTGACAACTCCATCTAATCATCTAAATGACATACTTGTGGTAACACCATTAATCAATATCTCATCTTATTACTCCTTTATTTATTTAATTACTCATTATCTATCCCGTTTTTTACTTCATTTTTGAGATTTCCTCTTCTGGCATTTATATTCAAAACTTATACAGAATTCCTTCTTTAATAGCAGAGTAACAAATTATTTTTATTTTCAAGATCAACACATAAAACGACCATATGAGGGTTTCAAACACTTCCTATACTATTGTAGTTTAAGTCAACTTACATAATAAAAGAACCTAGCATAAATTTCAATGGTCAAAATAAATGTTTGCAAGAGCACTATAAAGGATTAAAAAGAAAATTTTAAAGAAAACCAATCCAGACATATATGAAAGGAATACAATTATAAATGTAACATTTATTTACATACTGAGTCAACTACATGCATTATTGGTTTCCCAAACCATTTCTTACCGACTTCGTTTGTGTTTCTTTCAAAAAGGTATTTTGAACAACTTAGAAGTGTACTGCTGTACCAGTTACTACTAAACAAACTTTGAGATTAGTCCATGCAAATAGTCCCTTATGATTATATTTGACATCTTCTAGATGAAAAGGAAGAGAAAAAAGCTTCTGACATCCTCATCACTGTCTCTCTTTCTGACAGTCCCAATCCAGCTTCAGACTGTTACCTCAATTTCAATCCTGAAGGCAATCCAGGCCAACCAACCAATTCAAATGATGGACAGGGAGGTTGGGGGAAGGGAATGGAGAGGGGAGTGATGGCTAGATTTAAATAATAGCTTGAAAATATTTCTCAGAGCACAAAATATAATATGATATGGATTAAAAAATATTCTAAATCTCTTGGTAGAAATATCCAATTTTAGGCAACCATAGTCTAATTCTGATTAGCATTCAGTCTCGTCTCAGATCATCTCTTTTTCCACAAACCTATAGAAATCTACGTATTGTCATTAAACATTACAAGTACCATCACTTAATTTCAGGATAAAACAAATGAATCACAGACTGTCCTAAAATTTATACCCTTAGGATTTTAATTTGTGGGGCTGACTGAGTGATTACATGAAGAGGCCAATGCCATTGAAAAGCATCTTATTCATTACTGACATTTCTTGAGAAAAGGGGGCATGCTACACCAAGCAGAGCCACATAGGGATGCACTGAAATAGGAGGCAAACCCAGGAGCCAGGAGGAAGCTGAGGCCAGGGTATTTATTGTAGGACCCTTGGAAATGCAATGCAGGGCAGAGTATACAGCCTGGATTTGGCTAGTCTGAATAATTCCTATAGGCTCCGAGATATAGGGGTTGTTGTACAGTTGTCTGGTACCTAGCTCTAGGATGATTTAAGAAGTGGCTATATTGGCTTGGTGTGTGAGAGATAAGAGGTTGGCTGTGGTACGGATTCAGAACTAGTTGGTTTGTATGTAAAAGGCTTGCTCATAGACAAGTTGTTATTATCTCTGTGCTCTGGTATGGTACATAAGCCCCCCAAAACCAGATTACCAAGAATACAGAGAACAAGGAAATATAGTTAATATAATTGGCCCTGAGATGAATAGATGCCAAATAGAAAACTACTATCCATGAAATGATGGAACTTATAAGTCAGATATTGAAAAGACTGCTATAAAAGGCAGGTTTGTGGTTTTTAAGAAAATATTATTTTTGCCAAAACTGGTTTGGCTCAATGGATAGAGCGTTGGCCTGTGGACCAAAAGGTCTCAGGTTCTATTCCAGTCAAGGGCATGTACCTTCGTTGCAGGCACATCCCCAGTAGGGGGTGTGCAGGAGGCAGCTAATCGATGATTCTCTCTCATCAATGTTTCTAACTCCCTATCCCTCTCTCTTCCTCTCTGTAAAAAAAAAAAAAAAAAAAAAAAAAAAAAAAAAAAAAAAAAAATCAATAAAATATATTTAAAAATATATTATTTTTATGTTAGGCCTAGTAAGTTTAATTTTTTGAACATAATAATTTCACTATGTCATGAGAAAAAAAAAGAAATTTTCAAAAAGCTATCAAAATAAAAAAAAATTCCATAAAAATATTTCTAATAGTAAAATCTGAAAGCAACTTGATTGTTTCCTGTACATGAATGACTAAATGTCATTTATCCATATGGATTACTGTGTTCTCTTAAAAAATTACAGTTTTTCTAAAATATTAATATGGAAAGGTGCTCTGATGTAAAAATAAGTTAAAATGTCAAACCTTAGAGGAAAGGTAGGGGAGGGTAGGGGTAAAGGGAGAGATCAACCAAAGGACTTGTATGCATGCATATAAGCCTAATCAATGGACACAGACAACAGAGGGTCAGGGCATGAATGGGGGAAATAGGAGGGTAATGGGAGGATAAGGATACATATGCAATACCTTAATAAAAAAATTTAAAAAAATGTAGTGTAGAAAATATTTTCCTCTAAAAAATATTATTTTGTCTATATTTTATTTAAATGCATACCCCCACTAATTTAGCATAACTTTAAACATTTCCAAAAAATTAATTTCAAGATGTGTTGCTTTTTCCTCAGAATTTTATCTCTCTTATGTCCAACAACAATGCAGTATTATTTTCGGTACATTTATGACACTTTCTTATATCCTTGCTCATTATTTTCTTATTATATTGCCTTTCCTTTATTTCTTCAAAGTCTATTAAAAAATTAAAAACCTCCTCTACAAATGTTTTTTCTATTTTTTCTTCTCTATAAAGAACTCTGTAATCCCTCCCCCTACCCCCGCAACCCATTACCTTGGCCTTAAGTTATTGGGGCATGTTTCTGTTATCATTTACCAAATAACGACCTACCACAGTATTAATGTCATCATCAAAGCATGTTTTATTTGTTTTTTAAATAAATTTTTATTGATTTTTTTTTTTCATAGAGGAAGAGAGAAGGAGAGAGAATTACAAACATCAATAAGAGAGAAACATCCATTAGCAGCCTATTGCACACCCCCTATTGGGGATGTGCCCATAGCCAAGGTGCATGCCCTTGACCGGAATTTAAACCTGGGACCTTTCAGTCCACAGGCAGACACTCTATCCACTGAGCCAAACCAGATAGGGCAAAGCATGTTTTGTTTATTCATAAAAGATTCTCAAGTATTCATGGCACAAATAAATTAATCACCTTTGTATGTTATAAACAATTACAAGAATTTTTGGTCTCATAGCATTTCCCGCATGTAATTATTATTCTGCAACAAATTAGTAACTTCAAAAAAACAAATAACCTGTGGATTCACTTTGTTAATATGAACCATATGAATCTTAGTGCATGTTCATTGTATTGTTTGTTACAATGTTCTAAAATATCAGAACACTGTGAAATCAAGTGTAGCAAGATGTTCAATATTAAATCTCACTAATGACAATTTAGTCTTGCAATTATAATTTATTCATTTTTGAATATTAATCATATTTAATGTAATATCTGAATATCTATATCAAAAGTAAGATATTATATGCATAATTAATTGGAGGTAGTTTAGAAATAAATATTTATAAACTATAATATTCACTGTTCTCACTGTGAACATCGTTAATAAATTTGCTATAGGAAATCCATTTTGGTTTAATGTTTTACGGGAGGAAAAAAATCCATCCTTATTATCCTATTTCCAAAAGCAGAAAATCATTTTGTCTACAAGAAAATAAACTTTTTAAAATAAAGCTTTCATTTATGTACAATTTTGTTTTGAGTTTTACTACATCAGTTATTCTTCCCTAACTTCTATTTATAAAGTTTATCCTCTGGTGAAATTAAGTAATTAATTTGAAGAGGAAATACATTCAAAATCAGAAATTCATAAGATGAAAAGTGTCTACTCCTCTGTAAAATTGCTTCCTTTATCAAAAAAAGAAGGGTACAAATAATCCAGAAAACACTTCTGGGGAGTGAAGACAATTTATGGAGTACATATTAAAAAATAAACAAGGGACAAAAATATCAAATACCATAATATTTCTGCAATAACATCTCTAATAAAAGAGTAATATGCAAATTGACCATCACTCAGCCACACCCACAAGCCACACCCACTAACCAATAAAAAACAATTATGCAAATTAACCCAAACAAGATGGCGCAACCACAGAGCGAGCAGGAGGGTTGGATTTCCCTGATAAAGGAGGAAGCCAAGCTTCCTGCACACCCTGACTGGCCCAGGCCTCCACTCAAGGCTACAAAGTTTCAAATATAGAAGATAAATAAATACCAACAAAAATGGCTGTGACCACAGAGCAAGCAGGAGGCTCTGTTTTCCCCAGTGATGGAGAAAGCCAAGCTTTCCACATACATTGGCCTGCCCTGGCCTGCACTCAAGGCTACAAAGTTTCAATTATAGAAGTTCAATAAATCCCAGATCCCAGGAGCTCTGCTTGGGTCACTGGAGGGTGTGGCCAACCTGCAAATCACCACAGCCCCTCACACAGGCCACCCCATGCCCCAAGGGAACCCCCACCCTGATCCAGGACACCCTTCAGGGCAAACCAGCTGGCCTCCAACCATGCACCAGGCCTCTATCCTATCTAATAAAAGAGTAATATGCAAATTGACTATTACTCCAAGACATAAGATGGCTGCCTTGATGTGGTCAAAGATCCTGCCCCATGTGAACACAAGATAGCCACCACAAGATGGCCAGCAGGGGAAGGTGGTTGGGAGGGACCAGATCTACAAGGGAGGGCAGTTGTGGGCAATCAACCCTGCAGGGGAGGGCAGTTGGGGGTGCCCAGGCTGGCATTGGAGGGAAGTTGGGGGCAAACAGGCTGGCAGAGGAGCAGTTAGACATCTATCAGGCTGGCAGGGAGTGTTTATGGGGTGATCAGGCTGGTAGGCAGAAGAGGTTAGGGGCCATCATGAGGGCAGGCAGGTGAGCAGATGGGAGCCAGCAGTCCTTGATTGTGAGAGGGATGTCTGACTGCTGGGATCGGGCCTAAACGGGCAGTTGGACATCCCTCTAGTGGTCCCAGATTGGAGAGGGTGCAGGCTTGGTAGAGGGACACCCTCCCCCGTGCACAAATTTCATGCACTGGACCTTTAGTTATGTATAAAGTGGAATAGCAGTTGTCTTGTCTACTTGAGTCTGCTCTGAACAGATATAAATCCATATTAGTTCATTTGCTAAAAAGAAGCAACAGTGGAGTAATGGAGAAAAAGAAGACACATACAGGGTAGAAAAGATAGAGTTGATCCTTGAATAATGCAGGGGTTTCACCAGCCACCTGCATAGTCAATTATCTGCAGATAAATAAGCAGGATCTTCACATCTATGGACTGACCATTGAACAATGCAGGTTTGAACACCTCATGTCAACTGAAGAGCCTAGTTCAGCTGAACTGCTTGGATAAATTGGAAAAAATCCAGGGATATGTGGACTTACATTTCAAACCTTTGTGTTGTTCTAGTGTCAACTGCACATTGTTGGCAAAGAATGTTTCTATACTCATGTTTGACTTCTAAATGCCCATAGCCTAAAACTAATCCCTTCTCTATGAAATATATTATGTACAAACTTTATTTCTCTTTAAGTCAATATTATTTAAATTTATTTAAATACGTGTATTTATTTTAATATGTTTATAGTGTTTAGATTTCTCTCTTTTTAAGCATAGTCAGGGAAAGTGATAAAAACTATTTTTACTTGATTTTTTTTGAAATTCAATATTGTGTAAATTAAAATGTAGATTTATTTATATATTGTAATATGATTAAAACATTGACTCATTAATATATTGTAATATTATTCAAATTTCTAATAAGTAGTGGTTCTTATTAGAAATTATAATAGTTTTCTTAAAAACTATAGCTTTTATAGAGATCCTCAATATTTTTTGTTGTTTTTTATTACTGAATCACTATGAGAAATCATACATTTGAGGTTGTGCATCTAACATGTCTATGTTTTATATCATGAAACTAAGTCCCATTGAGTCAATGTAGTCTTCATTTTATAATATATTTTATGTGAGAATAAAATCATCCGAAAAGCCTTTAATATGTACAATATATGTCACACTATATTTTATACTTTTGTTTTCTTTTCTGAATTTTATTCTAGATTGTGAGATACTTGACATAAGGGAATATAATTCTTATCATGTAAAATTATATAACTGTCAATTTTCAACTAGTTGTACCTACTAAAATAGCAATGCTATATGATTAAACTTAATATCCCCATAACATCAGTGCTTAGCTCTATTTAAGAAAATAGTTGGTGTTCAAAAAATGTTTGATGAAAAAATTAATGGCAATGTATATTGTAAGAATTCTTGAAACTAGCTGATTATTCTTACTCTATAGTTTCCCTGTTCTTATGCACTGAGGAATAAAAAACAGAACTTTTGTCCCTCTGTGACACCACAAACAGAGCCCAGGAAGTCTCATAGAAACTTTTCCAAGATTATTTCCCACATATACTCCATTCTTGCAACCTGGGCCACAAGTTTGAATCTTGTCCTCACACAAGTAAACAAAAGAAAAATGGATACAGATAAATATCAACAACTAAAAGACAGGTACACAAAAATTTGTGAAATTGGGGGTTGAGGCCCCTCAACCTGGCCTCCACTCTCACCATCCGGGACCCCTCAGGGAATGTCCAACTAACAGCTTGGGCCCACTTCCTTGGAGATTGGGCCTAAGCTGGCAGTCACACATCCTCTGCCATTCCAGAAGCCCTCAGGGGATGTCCAACTAACACCCTGGGGTGTGGGCCTAAGCTGTTAGTTGGACATCCTTAGTGCTGCAACAGAGGCAGGAGATCCTGCCACCACTGCTGCGCTGGCTAGCCATGAACAGGCTTCTGGCTGAGTGATGCTCCCCTGTGGAAGTACACTGACCACCAGGGGGAAACTCCTGCACTGGGCATCTGCCCCCTAGTGTTCAGTGTACATCATAGCAACTGGTTGTCTGGTCATTCAGTAGTTAGGGTAAATTTGCCTATTACCCCTTTATTATATAAGATTGCTTTCTCTATTTCATCTTCCCACTTAAACCTCCACTACCACTATTTGCTCTGAACTTCATGGTGCTTACTTGGAACACTTTTTTTTTGTGTGTGTTGTTGTGGGTTTTTTTTTGTGTGTGTTTTTTTACAACTTCTAACTCATAAATTATCTTGGGTTTCCTTCTACCTCACTTCCATACTAGTCGAGGAAGCTTCCTATCCTAAACTATTAGTCTGTCCTAACCTCCCTTAAATTGGTCACTCCTCATTCTCTCCATGCATATCTCTTTCACTCCTATACTGAATTGTTACCAGGTACAAATGCTTCTGGATTTCTTTCTCCCAGGCCTCTCTCCTGAGGTCCGATACTACACTTTTCACATAAATGCACTGAGGCATCTAAAATAATGCTACCCTAATGAATCATATTCTCTCACAAACCTGTGCTCCCTTCTCCATGTTTCCTATCATAATGTACCATATCATGAATCATTTACTCTAATAGTCATTCACTGAAAACTGTCAATTCTACATCTTTAATTATCTTATGGCTCTACTCTGTGTATTCCTCCATATTAACTACTGCTATTTTTCCCTGTGGCTATTATCTCTTACTTGGAGAATTGTTAGGTTTTTTTCCCCATTTTCAATTATACAAAGAGTTATCTTAAACATCCACATCTTATTATTACATGCTCTGATTAAATTATTGTAATGACTCCATATTCCCCATGTAGCATAATGTAAAGGACCATTTAGATTTGCATCTGTGCTCTGCTTCAGTTTCAAGCTTCGTCCTTCTTAATTACCTATGCCCCTTCCCCATGGTGTTGCTCTCGCACTGAACTTCCTTCACTTTCCTGGGTAACACAGATTTCCTCTCTCAACTCTGGTCCTTAGCATATAATCTTGCCTCTTATGGAATGTATTCCCCTCAACATATGAATTCCAGGAATACTTTCCAGCTACATTTTTATTGAAAGAATACATTTTTCTTTCAGGTCTTATAAAAACATCATTTTAGCTGAAAATGGTTTGGCTCAGTGAATAGAGCATCGGTCTCCAGACTGAAAGGTACCAGGTTCAATTCCGGTCAAGGGCATGTACCTTGGTTGTGGGCACATGCCCAATGGGGAGTGCAGGAGGCGGCTGGTCGATGTTTCTCTCCCATTAATGTTTCTATCTCTCTATCCCTCTCTCTTCCTCTCTGTAAAAAAAAAAAATCAATAAAATATATATATTTTTAAAAAAACACATCATTTTATTTGTAAACTCTAGGTTAGTTTTGCCTCTTTATGTTACTCTTTCAGGTTGTACTTACTCCTGACTAATCACTTTTCACATTAATCACATTCACTTTCTGAGATGTGTTCTTTATCAGACAAAGCAAGTAGAAAATGTCACTTAGGTATAGCGCATAATATATCACCTGGCATATTTCATTTTTATTTTTCATTAAAAATTTTAACATAATTATTACACTTTAGGTAAATAGTCTCAAAAAAAAAAAAAAGGCAAGAGACCACTTGTGTGAAATGAATCTGATTTCTACTAGGGCATGAAGACTTTCCAAAGGATTTACCAGTGAGCATGTTACTGATGCTCTTGGGGGAAAAAAAAAAAAAAAAGTTGTTTTGCTGGGCACAGCCTTATTGGAGAGGATTGTTAGAGTGACATAAAGAGCATTGTACTTCAGTTCTATTTTGTATATTCTATAATTTCACTCATAAGTCTCTTCTTTATTGGACACCATTTAAATTAGGACTCATTTTGGAGACAGTTTTGTTATGTTCCTTCATGTCTTTCCTGAGTTCTAGCAGATATCATGACATACTGTTCTAAGTTGTCCTATCTACTTGGAAATTATGAATTACTAACTACAGAGTTCTTTATCTTTCATGTTGCTTAAATTATTTTTTATTCAAGTTGATATGAAGATCCAGTTTTCCTTTCCTTTATGTCTTAGTGTGTATGTGTGTATTCATTTAATGAAATTTTTTGATTCTTTTTTCTTCTACCATTTTTTAAATGAAATCTTTGTTCTTTTTCCCCCCCATGTTTATTTACATTGGATTTTCCAAAACAATAGGCAAAATAGGAGAAGTGAATACATTTTGGGTTCTTAGCATGTATATGCTCTATTCTATTCCTATCTATATGTACATTTCATTAAAATATGACTTCATTTCGATAGTTTTCTTCCAAATTTTTAGTATTTCCATATTTCAGTACCACTTATACTTGACTACCATGCTTATTAGGAACACCTTCCCCTTTAATTTCTTCTTTCCCAGAAGTAGTACTGATCCAACAATGCCAGTAGTCTAGTATGTGATTCACCAGAAATTTATATTTCCCTAAGTACATAGAAATTAAAGTTGTTTCAATGGTCTCCACCTTGTTGATAGGATAGTATAGGTTGTAGATGGTTTGATACTACTTGTTCTCGAGTTTGATTTGTATGAGAGTGGTACATTTTTTTTGGGGGGGGTGTTGGTTGGTTTTTGAGAATATGTCAATAAACTTGTCATCTTCCATTATCACAAGAGAAGTTAAAACTCCCTCTTAATTTCCTCTTAATATTGTACTATTATTCCTTCCTCCTATTAATATATACTGATTGTGTGTGTGTGTGTGTGTGTGTGTGTGTGTATTTTGATCTCTGGCCACTCAGTGTATATCCTATGTAATAAAAGGCTAATATGCAACTTGTCCCCTCGACCAGGAGTTCCACCAGCAGTCAGTTGGTGGAATAGAATATATATATATATATATATATATATATATATATATATATATATATATATATATATATTAGAGGCTCAGTGAATGAATTCATCCATGATTGGGGGTTCTGGCCAGCCTTAGAAGGGGGAGGAGACAGTTGGCCAGCCTGTCTGCTGGTGGAACTCCTGGTCGAGGGGACAAGTTGCATATTAGCCTTTTATTACATAGGATATACACTGAGTGGCCAGAGATCAAAATAATCTGGCCACTCAGTGTATATAGACAAAAACTTTGTTAAATAAAACCTGGTTGAAAATTATTGTGACTTATTATGAAATTCAATTTGAAATAAATAGAACTCAAGATCACTATTTCAATTAATAGTCTATGAATCTAAAGCACACAAAGGAAAAGTAACAAAATAAAGCACAGACTTAAATTCTATGTATAAATACAAATGACTTTTACCTTGTTCACAAAAATGGGGATTATAGAGAAAAAGAGATTATTTCTAAGGTATTTTATAGAATGTCATAAAGTCTTCAAGGTAACTTTTACTACTAATATATTTTTAAAATCCACATAAATATGTTAATTATACTTTTGAATAAATGGCTATGGGTAGAAATGTGAAATTTTCATCTCTGGAAGACATCCTAACATATAAAAACCTTGGGTCTGTCACATCCACAACAATCTGAGGCTTGACCATCTGAAAGTCAGTCCTGCAGTCAGCGCTGGGTTGCTGTGGTGACCCAGCTCTGATTGCTGAAGGGGCTGTGAAGCAGGCCTGGAGAAAGGCCTGAAGAGAAAAGCAGGTTCTGATCTGTAGCCTCTGCGGCAGCTGTTGATCAGCACTTGCCTCTCTTTCTCTGAGGGCCTGGCCAGCAGCCACATCTCCATTTCTCTTCAGGACTCCATCAGGGCTGTTGAACAGCCCTGCCCTATTGGTAGGCCCAGAGCCCTGACTGGCATAGAAACCAACCAATCAGAACCAAATCTGTGTGAACTGTGAGGATCCAATGGCTGCCTAGGAGGCAGAGCTTTTGATGCTGACTGGCACAGAAACCAACCACTCAAACCAAATTGGCCACCAGAGGAGGGAAGTTGGGGGGGGGGGTGAGATCAGGCCTGTAGGGGAGACCAGTTGGGGGCCAGATCAGGCCAGAAGGGGAGAGCAGTTGGAGGTGATCAGGCAGGCAGAGGTAGTTAGGGGCAATCAGGCTGCCAGAGCAGTTGGGAAAGAGGTCAGGCTAGCAGGGGAAGGCAGTTGTGGGGGACCATGCCTGCAGGAGAGGGCAGTTGGGGGCCATCCAGACAACAGAGGAGGGCAATTGTGGGGGACCAGGCTTCCAGAGAGGCAGTGTGGTTACCAGGCTGACAGGAGATGGTAGTTGGGGGCAACCAGGCCATCAGGGGAGAGCAATTGGGGGCGATTGGGCCAGCAGGGGAGCAGGCGAGTTTTAATCAGGCCAGCAGGGGAATGATTAGGGGGTTATTAGGCTGACAGGCAGAAGCAGTTAGGGGCAATCAGGCAGGCAGGCAGGGAAGTGGTTAGGAGCCAGCAGTACAGGATTGTGAAAGGGATGTCCTACTGCAGCAGTCAGACATCCCCTAAGGGTATCAGATTGGAGAGGTTTCAGGCTCAGCTGAGGGTCGCCTCCCCCCAAAGTGCATAAATTTCATGCACTGGGCCTCTATTCAGAAAATAAAGTAGTGAATGTTTGTTTGTTTTTATAAAGGACTTAAATGAAGTATTATATTTCCTGACCAAGAAGAAATATTTGATGTGTTGCTTTCAGCCATAACATCAAGTTCCATAATTCAGCTATTTTTCTTGCCTATTACTAACTTTATTCTTTATGGTATAATTTTACTTTATGGTTCTAAGGTAACAGGAAAAAGTTACTTGGTGCTCCTTAATTCTCCCTCTCAAGAAAAAAAAAAAAAAGAAGAGAAAAAAAAAAGGTAAAGGATGGGAACTACTACAGAAGCACTGAGCAGCTGGAAATACAAGAGCAGAATTTCCTGCAAATGTTCATGGTTCAATTTCATACTTAATTTATCTATATGACTCAACAAAATCACTTAACCACACAAAAATACTTAACATTTGAAATTGGAAAATTGCTGCACTAATATCATTAGTAAGAACTATCATCAGCAACATAGAAAACACTCAAGTATCTCAAATCCAGAAAATTTTAATTACCTAGCAATGCTAAAAGTAACAAAATAATTTTACCAGCTGCTTTTCTATTGCTTATAAAATAAACCCGTGAGTACAATGATAAGTTAAATACTACTTTTGTATTCACGAAATAGAAGGCACTCTGAAAAGTGTGCAGCTGCCTCAATACTTTAAAGAAAACCATTTATCTCTTGCAGAATAACAACCATTCACACACACACATTCAAATTTGAAGAACAATTATTATCTTGATTTACATTCTAGTAAAACACACATTGGTATACCAATTGATGATAGATAAAATAACAGATGGAATGGAAATAAAACTTTCAAATAAAACATCCTTTTCTTATAATAATATACTTTTAATATTTGAAATAATTGTTGAGATATTCAAAGGACAGTAGTAGATATTTTATGCTAAATGTAAGATGCTATGAATGTAGTATTTTAAAAGCCTCATCTAAGTTGCACCAGTATTTTAAAAGCCTCATCTCAGTTGCACTCATCTGAAAACAATCAAATACTATTAGAAGTGTTCTCCCTAATTTTGTCCTTGTCACTAAAGTGAACCCTGAATTCTTTGAAAATTAAATCAAATGAGATGAACCTACCTGAAACTGTCGCATGGCTCTTCCCCTATACTGCAATGCAATGCCCTGGAAGATTTTTTTCTGTGTCTTAAAATGCATTCCATCTATTCACTTTCTGGCCTTATATCTTACTGGTTTCTGCCTTTGCTTTCATTCCCATCACTCTGCTCTGGCTATTAATCCTCAATCATGTCAAGCATGTCCTTACCTCAGGACCTTCATACTCAGTTTCCTTTGACTAGAATTTTCCCCTAGATGTGATGCAGAAAACACTTTCTACAGCCCTGTGATCCAATTTTACAACATAAACCAAGCTATTTTTAAACATGCTATGTAACTTTCCCCTCCTTTTCATGAGCATTTCCTAAAGCATATCCTTTCTATAGATTTACTGCATAGTGCTTATCACAACCTTTCCTACCTAATATTTACTTCTCTATTATTGTCCAATTTATTTGATTAACAAAACAGATTTACAGAAAAACCTTTTTCCAAAATTATTATTCTTAGTTGCTTTTGAGAAAATCTGATTCTACTTCAATTAGTTTTTCTTTTTATAAAATTTTCTCCAATATTCATTTCTAGCCATTATCATTTACCTTACTCTCTGCATTTCCAGTCATCTTTGCTTTGAGAATATGGTCACTTTATCATTTATCTTATGTTATTCAGTTAATTTTCTTAGACTTTCTCAAATTGGAAAAACTGTAATTATAAAGCTTTTTAAAATTAATTTTATTGTTATTTTTGGTGTTTTATTTAGAATATATGAAATATACCATATTTTAAAACACTATTACAGTTAAGTAGACAATAGCCATCCTAGCTTGTTTAACAGGTTTTTTCAGAGCATATTTTAAAAAGAAATACATACACAGACACACATGAACATATACACAGGTAATTATTATTCAAGTACCTTGTGAGTATCCTACCATTAAATTTTTATTAAATTTGTTCTACCAGGTGGTTTGACAATTGTCATATAAAAATGACTGCTTCATAGAAAAGTTTTTGATGATTCTTTTTAATTAATTTTTCCCAAAGCCATCCACAATTATTTACTGATTTTAAAAAAATGTATTTTCATGTGTAATGATTTGACTAACTAAAAATTAATACATTGGACAAATACATTTGAAAAACAAATAAAAATAATATGTATAAAGTTCAAATAAAATTGTAAAAACTTTGTGCAAAAATTTAAATATAACTAAAACTTGTGGTTAAAAAATGGATCTAGTGAACAATCTATTACATTCAGTCTATAGCAATTAGAATATGGCTAACCACATAACATTACTTACTGACATGAAGATCTCTAACTGGAGAAATCTGTGTAGCTTTCAAAAAGATACATAAAATATAAAAATAGAAATATATAAAATGATAATTTCTTCATTATATTTTACAATATGCTTTAACCAAATATTTTATTACAAAAATTATTCTAGTCTTTCTTTAACTCCATACTGAATCAAAATAGCAGGTATATAAAGAAAAATTTGAATTTAACTCAGGTTAATGTTGGTTTTTACTCATCATGTATTAATTCCTTAATATTACATTGTATTTCCATAGATGAAGTGCAGGCCTCTTTCCAAATAGAGACCACATGTTTGTGGAATGCCCAGGTCATATTCCTGTGCCACAGGTAATAATTACCATGGCATTTATCATCAAAGGAGTTGTCTGCAAAAGGGCCATGTGCACCTTCTCCTCTGCAATTGTTACAAATAGAAGGAGACTAGAAAATTAAAAATAAACTTCAAGGATGAAGGGCCCTAACAAAATATTAATCAGTTTCCAGCTGAGTTAGTATTACCACTAGGACATACTTTAAAGTGAGCAAAGGGCCTATCCTTGGGGAGAAAATAACAAACACAAAGGTAGTATTCTAAAAGTCTCTCAACTTCTTTGGAATATTTTCTTCTTAAATTACCCATTCTTCTTAGTATTAGAATTTAAAGGCTTCCAACTAGGCTTTGAAACCGATATGCTCTTGAAGTTGTTGAAGTGGAGTAGTTGACATTTCTATTAAAGCTTTTTTTTATTATGATAAATAATTCCTATAAATTGCCCTGATACTTTTATAAGCAAATACCTCCAAATTCATTTCATTTCTTTATCCAAAGAAATTTTCTCAGCCAATATAAATGTATATAAGTAAAATATTTGTCTTTTATATAAAATTTAATTAAATGTCTAATACCAAAATGTTATATAATTTTATATGTGGTTTATTGAATTAGATAACTAAAATATTGAGATTCACTATCTTGTTTCCCAATTTACAGTGAAATAACTTTTATAATTGGTCAAAAAAGTATGCATTTTAAAAAGTGCTCTGTCTTTTAAAATTTAATTTTATTGGGGAAATAATTCTACAGAACTATTTGAACTCATTCTAATTTTTATGTTTAATAAATTATATGTATAATATTTACTGTAAACTTATGATAAACATACATAAATCCACTGATATACACTAATGCTTAATCTCCAGCTTGTTAGTGTTTTATATTATCTCCACTTAAAGAACCATATATTCACACACACACACACACACACACACACACACACACACACAACCATGCACAGACAGGCATCTTCATCTTATAACTGGAGCTAAGGTAATCTAATTATACTATCAGATTTAAGTAAAAGCATCTTCTACCAGTTAGTCCTTAGAAGTTAAATTATAAAAATATACAATACTGGGTACAACTGTTATCAAACATTGACTAAGCCTTCTCATTAGAATGATGTTACTGGAAGCAGCAGCCAGGAAACTGCCCTGCTAGAGGGTAGATATTCTGTCTCCCTCCCTCTGTCTCTCAACAAGTCATCTTTGTGTTCGTTGGGCTGCATTAGTACTATTATTAATTCAATAAAAATGGTCATTTGCATTCAGCTTAACTAAGATTTGGGGCATTTCTTAATCCCCTTTCAATCTATGAAATAACAAAAATAATTTTGTATTGTTTAAATTATATCAACTTTGTTTTCTGTTTTTATCTAACAAAAATAACCTAGATTTCCACATGCAAATATTTTAAACTGTTTATACACTTTACACAAGCCTACATATGTTTGTTTGTTTGTTTTTCATATTTTCTCTCATTCATTTATAAAAATCTTACTCTTAGGGTCAATTTTACAGTAAAAAATCTTGTTTTATGTCTCCATTTGATTCTAATTGATCACCTTATATATACTACATAAAGTGAATAATCCTTAACTACCTTAGCAGTGTATAAGAATATTAAGACTATTTATATATTTCAAAAAATATCCTCTTTATATATTTAATTAAAAAATGTATTTGCCACAAACAATTGTGGAACTAGTAAATTTTAACTATTGCTTGCAAAGCCAGGTACAATAAGATCATTTCCATTTCTTTCTAATATCATTGTTTAAGTATCTATGAAAATTTTGTGCAATAATTGTACTTGCTTGCAATTTTATTACTTCTATTACACAGCAGAGAAGAAAGGGAAACAAGGACCTTAGTGCCTTGAATGAAGTGAGTACTGAATTGTATCACTATGGTCATCCTTTCTCCCTCAGTGCAGGTCAAAAGTAGACATCTCACTTTTCTGCATAGAAGGATTCCCAAAAGCTGGTGTGGAGTTTGCCTATGAAAAGCACTTCTGTGTTCTGAATACATAGACATTTGGAACAAAAAAAGAGATACATCTTAAGCTGAAAATTGTGCATAGGTAGATTTCTACCTACAAGAGAGATATAAATACTCTCAGGACAAGGACCCAGTGTGTGCTCTCCCTCCAAGGACACACCCCTGCCATTCCTTCACAGGCACTTGTCTCCCAAGTCTCTATTTGAATATTGTTTAACATTTTCTCAGGTAGAAAATAGAAGGAATAGCAAAATAACCTCTCTAAAGTATCTTCAGGACAAGAAACTTCTATCTCATTGTTTCAAATATAATCCATTTTCACTTAACACAGAGAAAAGTATTCTTATTTTTCACAAGGTCTGAAAACACTATCTCATAGGGCTCATGAGATAATATAAGTGAAAATGTAACGTTTTGTCTCTCAAGATGAACTATGTACATTTTTTTTCTATAAGCATTCCAGGAATAATATTTTTACAGTATATATGTTATCATTTTATTCTAGAGTCTTAAAGCTGTATGGTTGGAGTCAATCATTTTATAGTTGAGGAGGGAAAGTATACCATGGAACCTAAGTCAATAATTAGGGAACTCTGAATAAAAACAAACCCAATTTTTTTTCTAATTTTCAACCTGTGTTCTTGCCTCTGAACTTTGATGTATAAACTCCATGTCAGCAGGAAATCTCTTTGCCTGGACCTCCCATAGAATCTAACACAGCTGCCAATACACAATTCCATTTCATATTTTCTGGTAAGTTGTAAACTAACAGAGTGTACCATAATGGTAATTTGTGTTGTACGAATATTGAGTAGGTAGAAGAAGGAGCAATTCTCACTAGGCATATGGGGAATTAGAGCATCATGCCAATTTGAAAGTAAAATAGTACTTCTGTCCTAACATTGTGATATTCTATGAATTATTGGGAAATCTGTGTATTTCTCTCTATGGGTGTTAAGTAAAAAGCAATGTATCTGTAAATAACACACCCACAATTATTCCTATAATTCTCTTTTATAAAATAACTAGAGGTCCAATGCATGAAATTGTGCAAGGGGCTTGGCCCTCACAGCCATGGGATCTTGCCTAGATCCTCACAGCCCTGGCTTCTTCTGGAAGGTAGTCCAGAAGGAGGTCAGAAGGTCATTCGGCTGCCCAGTCTAATTAGCATATTACACTTTTATTATTATTCATAAGCAAATGAACTATAGCGAATATTTTAAAGTTTTCATAGAGTCTCTGATGATTCTTGTATATAATTGTTCCTGTTTCCTTCAAGCCATTAGCATGTGGGCTGCCTTGTTAATTTTCTTATAATAAAAATATTCAATTAAAATCATCATGATTAAGAAAAACAGAATTCGTGCCCACTCAGCTATACTAGCATGTTGGTAACCTGTATTCTATACCCATATCCATTGTACATTCAAATCCTGACTTGAATCACTTTTCATTTTTCTAATAAACAGCAGTACTCATCGTGCTTTAAATATTTAAAACAAGTCCAACTTATTTAGTGAGAATGTTAAGTTTTTTGGAGATTGAAGAGTTTCATAAAATTGTTCTAATGGCTTCACTGGTTTTAATAGTTATTTTTTCTTAATATCCAGCTACTAGAGGATGATGGAGATTTTCAGAGAAATAGATGCCAATATTCTGATTCTAATTGGTGGGTAAAATAGCTTCTGCTTTGGAAACCATGCTTAAATGATTAGGGGAAAAATGGTACTTTGTATTCTTGGCTCTCTGTGATCCTCTCAAGTAAACATATGGAACTGAATATGGGATTAAATCAAATAATTAATACACCAGTTCTCCTCTACTTCACTTTTTATTTCATTTTCTTTTTCCTTTTAACCAGATAAAAACTTTTGATATGTGGGTTCCTATTTTGAATAGCAATAATTTCCCATAAATTGCTTTTATGTTATATTTTAAACCCTAGGGTAAATGTTATTACCTATAGTACTGTTAGACATGAGGAGAGCGAGGATGATGGGCCAGGTACAAGAACTCACCAGGGCAGAAAGCCCCAGATGCCTAGCAAGGGGAAAAGCTGGGTAAACAGGAACCTCACCTCCAGGGTACCCTGCCCTCCCCTAGCATATCACATCATGCAATCTGGACCCCCAATCTTTCATATAGCTGGTCAGGTGGTTTAGACCCTCTGGCTTTTCCTCCCTAAGAGAACGTCTAGACCTCAGTTGTATTTCAGCTCCAGGCCCAGAAAAGCAACAAAACCAAACACATAAGACACAGTGGCCACCTCAGGACCAGCCACATTGTCTAATGACCCCCTTCACTGGAACTGACCAATAAGTAAAGATCATGACCCTGAAAGAGCACACATGAACATAAGAAAAGCTTATAAATATTCTATTAAGACCCTCCCCTGAGAGCTCCACTAAGATTTCTACCTACAAGAGAGATATCAATAGTCTCAGGACAAGGACCCAGTGTGTGCTCTCCCTCCAAGGACACACCCCTGCCATTCCTTCACAGGCACTTGTCTCCCAAGTCTCTAAGGGACCCCATGAGACTTGCAACCAGGTGAGCAATGGGTAGTGGCACCTTGAGGCTAGCCCCCTGAACCTGTCTCCAAGGTCCCCTTTTCTCTGACTTCCCAGGGAGCCCAGGGAACCCAGCCCAGGCTCCTGTTGCTTCTGTATGCTCTTCCTTGTTTCACTCTCCTAAATATATTTTTGCTGTGGTCAATAAGTTCTGCCTTGCTTTTCTACACTTTGTCTGTTGATTGAAAATTTTTCTCCTCTGTAATAGCTTTAGCCATAGGTTTTAGTCCATCATTACACAACTGAGTTTCCATAGAATTTTCTCTTTGTGCAATTTGGACAAATTCAACTCTTAATTGGAAACCTTTTCAGAATCCTTTAAGTATAATGATTTATTTTAAAGCAATATATTCAGCCAGGATAAATTTGAAATGGTAATTGTTATGTCTATAGGGCAATACAATCAATCCTTAAGGGCCATTTGTAAGTAATTCCACAGGAGAACAAAAGACCAGGAAAAACTCACTGGACACAAGAGGTAAGACCATATAAAGAATGGAAACTGTCCTGAAGGCACCTGATTGCACACCTGCATTCTATCTGCATTCCAAACCCACCAGCTCAGCCCCCAAAACTACAAATGATAAGTTGTCTACCAGTGACTGAATATATGGATGAGACTCCAATTTCTGGGTGCTACCATCATCGACCCAATGCCTCCTTGGCTCAGTGCTGTGCAGCCCTTCCCTTTGGGTATCCCAACTCCCAACCTTTATCCTAATTAAACTTAATTTTCTTTAATCACCATCTGAGATGACTATTAAGCCTGCCTGTGCACACCATCCATCCACCATGTTCACTTTTCAGTAACAGTTGAAGGACACACTTAAAATTAATGTCCTACTTTATCTTTAAATACCTAACAATAAAAATACATATTTGAATGAGAGTTAGTTTTTTGTTTAAAATATTGAAATCTGTGAGAAAATGTAAGTATAAATAAGGAACATGTACAGAGAAGAAGAAAAAGAAAATATAATCCCTGAACAGCAATGTAAAATTAGATCATATAACAATGAAATAAAGTTTTCAATTTTGAAAGTATTGTGTCAATACAGAATTTTGCTACATTAATGTAAATATATGGAATATATGTATATATATATATATATATATATATATATATATATATATATATTGTTGTTCACAATACTTCTTTCTTGTGTATACTTTAAATGTTTGCTACTTTTGAAAAGCATTTTCAGCTATTGTCTCCTTAAAGATAAACAAATGAGTTTTTGTAAATTTAAGGTCTTTTACAGGTCTTCAAAAGTAACCCAGAATTTAGTATTCTTCCACAAAGATCATCTCTACCTAGGCTTCAAATCTTATAAACATAAGCTCTCATCAACATAGAATAAAATATAATTTATTGAAATACCAGACCCAGAGAATTCACTAGAAAAGTTTTATGGAATTCATTGCTCAAAAGAAGGTACTTATCAATATAAATATCAAGCAAATAATCAAATGCTCATAAAATACTAACAGTAAACAAAATACATGAACATAATTGGCAGGAAAAGTCGGATTCTTTAACTGAATAAATCAATTATTCTACAAGGTTCATTCATTCACTCTTCTTTAACCCATCTACCTAAGCCAGTCAAAGTGATACTCAATGGTGGGCCCTTAACAAATAAAGTCTGGCTTACCTTTGAATGCAGAAAGAAAAGGCAAAAGTGTTAACACATACCTGCCTCTTTTATACTTGATTTCTTGATCCAAAGGGAAGAGATACTCAGAGTTGATGGCAATGTTCCTTGGAACTGGGATCTGTGGAACAATAAGTTAACAATGTTAGGATAATGGCACATCTTGAAGAAAACCTTTGTGATGCTAGAGCTTCACAAAGTTGTAACCAGCAAAGTCAACTCCTTTCTCCTCCTCCCCCCTAGAAAGAAGTTGAAAAACATATTTCTAAGCTGCTATAAATTATTCACTTATATAATAGGAACAAGAAAGTTTTAATATAATGCTGTTCTCAGAGTCCTGATGGGTGAAACAAGTGCAGTGAATGGAACTTCTGGTGTTTATAGTAATAAAATCCCCTGGAGAGGATCCAAATTCCATTTGCCTAATACTGAATTGTGTGTTCCTAATGCTGTTAATAGTGACATTTCAGTCTATTCTGGAAAAACAGATGCCCACTGTTTTGGTTTTGCAGATTTTCACAGAAGATTGGCTTTGTCTACTCACAAAATGGCAGAACAATTTGGAAAATATCTCTAGCCATAACTTCAGCTAAACTGAGTGAGAGAGTACCTATATAGTAACATAATTAGAACTATATATCATCCAGTATTTCCAAATTATGTTGCCAGGCTGATGAAGAATCTGAATTAATTTATCTAAAATCCAAAAACAGAATTATTTTATAGTATTTTATGTAACTATGCAAGCCAACACACTTTAATTTTCATTAATTTTGATAGATATTTAGAAATAGATGTTAAAACTTAAGACATCTAAAGTGCCACATTTAAAACAACCTGTTTGATTTTTAGTGTCAGTATTCAAAATAATTTTTGTGCAATAATAAGTAATATTTTATTATTTAAATATCAAAATCCTATATACAGTTAATTTTTATTCACCCATCAGTGATAAGTGTAATAGATACAACCTTTCTGCTAGTAACTTAAGATTTTAATTCTAATCCAAAGTAAGGGCAGAGATCTTTTGAAAATAGCAGTAACCTGTGGTGATTTGCTCAAAGAATTTGAAAAACAATGCAAAACTGGTCATTACAAATTCAATTTCATTCAACTTCAATTGTGTTCTTGCTGCTGTTTATCAAGTCTATAATTAATTTGTTTCTGATTCTCTAGCTAATTCCACATGGTATTTTCCTCTCATCCTTCTTCAATGCTCTGAGCAAATAATCATTCTTTCTATGAAATTTACAACAGTAGAAAGACTATATAATTTGGCTTAAAAAATCAGAGTTTTAATTAAGAATTTTATCTATTAACTGTGTTGTTTCTTTCAAGTCATTGCATTGTCTTTCTATTCTTAATTATACTAATAATAGTAACTAGTTCACAGGAATAACAAGAAAAGAAAATATGAGCAAACATGTCGAAGTGAATAAACCATTGTGTGAATTGGCCGTTTTCAAAGGGTGATCCTGGAAGAGAAGCCTAAGAAAAACTGGGAACTTGTTGAAATACAAATCAATCAAATCCTAATTAAACATACTAAATCAGAAATTTTAGGGATGGAGCCTAGTGTTTTAAAAATCCTACAAGTAATTGTCATTCTAATATTGAGAGACATTAATGCAAGGAATCCCATTTGTTTGTTTTTAACTTGGCATCAGCATCTTACCTACGAGGGTTTTTACACCTAATGATTTTTCAAAGGGTTATTGATAATGACATTGGTCTTTCACACATGGCTTTATGTCATAAATTACCGATTATTTATTATATAATTAAAATCGCTCTCAGATACGATTTAAAATTACAA
Source organism: Pipistrellus kuhlii (assembly GCF_014108245.1). Taxonomy (NCBI): domain Eukaryota; kingdom Metazoa; phylum Chordata; class Mammalia; order Chiroptera; family Vespertilionidae; genus Pipistrellus; species Pipistrellus kuhlii. The sequence goes on from NW_023425584.1 coordinate 40,818,451, forward strand.
AAATAATATAACTCATAGATATATCTATTTTGATATTAGTTTTAAATTTCACCTACCTATGGGATCATAAATCATGTTGTGTTATGATCAAGGAAATACTTTGCTCCGATTTAATTTCTTTATATTACTCAAGTTCAAATGACTCACTCACTCATTCTTCCCTCCCCCATTCCTTTTCTTTTTCTTTTCCTTCCTTCTTTTCATAAATGTTATATATCATCCTCTGTCATGTTTTTTCCTTCCATTAGTAGTGCTATTAGTACTGTTGGAACTGTGTAGAATATCTTTACGCATTTTTAACTCATTTTAGATAAGTGATCTGTTAGAATAGCAAAGAAGACAAAGAGAAGTGAAGAGCAGAGAAAATCAACCAATAAAAGTGTTATTTAATAAAATTTGATTTTTGTGTCTGCAGATAAATATTTAGTTGTAACATAGACTTTTTTCTTACTCCCAGTTGAGGGGGAGGAACTTCCTGTATAACGTGTCTTCAATACATTGTTTTTGTCTTTCCCTCAAGTCTCTAAATCTTCTGCCAACACCGCTTTAATGGTTTTGTGTTTTATGCTTCATTCCTTTGGGCAAAAAAGAATAAATCCAAATTGTTTACAAACTAAAAATATATTCCTTATCACAAAGAAATATTTATGTCTTTATTAAACATCTCTAGCTGCAGTTTTTTAGGGTTTCACTACTTAACCATTTCTATCCCTAGACAAAGAAGCAAGCTCTCTTCTCTCTTTGGTGCACTGCCTCCCTGCCCTCCTATGGCAGGGGATATGCTCCCCTGTTTATGGCCATATGGGACTCCACACGTGGACTAATGAACTTTAATCAGCTTGGTTGCTGAACTACTCCAAGCGACAACATGGGATAGAAGGTCTGGATACCAGCCTCCTTTCAGCTCTCCTGGAACCCCAGCTGCACCTTTTCCAGGACTGGCTTAAGGGGCGGGGGGACTTTAGAACCTGAGACAAAGAAGCTTCAGCAGCAACCCACTTAGGGTCCCCTTCCTACTGCTTCTTGCTGCCAGAAATCAGTCTCTCTCTTAGTAAAATTTGTTTCCACCTAATGTCTTTGTCTGTGAACTCATTCTTCAACTTCACAAGACAACGAACTCGGACAAGAAATTTTGGCATCATAAAGTGAATTATAAAATTACTTAAATGCCAAGCAAAAATCTCTAACTGCTTTAATTCATTTAATATTAATGATAACTTTAGAAAGTGATAACTTTCATTATTCCACTTTACCTATGAGTAAACTGAAGCAGAGAGATTAAGTGACCTGGCTCAAGATCAAATAAGAAGTGGTAAAGAAGCAATTTAAATGATGGAAATCTTATTTCAGAGCCCCTTGGTTTATGTTATCATTTTATTTTTATTTTTTATTTATTGATTAAGGTATTACATATGTGTCCTTATCACCCAATTGCCCCTTATACCCCCACTCATGCCCTCACCCCCCCGCCCCGGTGTCTGTGTCCATTGGTTAGGCTTATGTGCATGCATATAAGCCTTTGGTTGATCTCTCCCATTTACCCCAACTCTCCCCTCCCTTTCCTCTGAGGTTTGATGATCTGATGGATGCTTCTCTGAATCTGTTTTTGTTCATCAGTTTATGTTGTTCATTATATTCCACAAATGAGTGAGATCATGCAATATTTATATTTTTCTGACTTGCTTATTTCACTTAGCTTAATGCTCTCCAGTTCCATCCATGCTGTTACAAATGTTAAGAATTCCTTCTTTTTTACAGCATTATTATTCCATTGTGTAAATGTACCAAAGTTTCTTAACCCACTCATCTCTGATGGGCATTTAAGCTGTTTCCAAATCTTAGCTATAGTAAATTGGTGCTGCTATGAACATAGGGGTGCATGTAACCTTTCTGATTGGTGTTTCTAGTTTCTTGGGATATATTCCTAAAAGTGGGATCACTGATTCAAAAGGAAGTTCCATTTTTAGTTTTTTTGAGGAAACTCCATTCTATTTTCCACAGTGGCTGCACCAATCTGTATTCCCACCAGCAGTAAAGGAGGGTTCCTTTTTCTCCGCATCCTCACCAGCATTTGCCATTTGTTGATTTGTTGATGAAAGCCATTCTGACAGGTGTGAGATGGTACCATATTGACGTTTTGATTTGCATCTCTTGGATGATTAGTGACTTTGAGCATGTTTTGATATGTCTTTTGGACTTCCTTATGTCTTCTTTCAAAAATTACTTATTTAGGTCCCTTCCCATTTTTTGATTGGGTTATCTTCATTTGTTTAGTTGTATGACTTCCCTATAAATGTTGGAGATTAAGCCTGTATCGGTAATAACATTGACAAATATGTTCTCCCATGCAGTGTGCTTTCCTGTTGTTGTTTTCTTTTGCTGTGAAAAAGCTTTTTTATTTTGATGTAGTCCCATTTGTTTATTTTCTCTTTAGTTTCCATTGCCCTAGGAGCTATATCAGTGAAGAAATTGCTTCAGCATACGTCTGAGACTTTGCTACCTGTGGATTCCTCTAGTATATTTATGGTTTCCCATCTTATCTTTAAGTCCTTTATCCATTTTGAGTTTATTTTTGTGTATGATGTAAGTTGGTGGTCTAGTTTCATTTTTTTTTTTTTGCATGTATCTGTTCAATTTTTCCAACACCATTTATTGAAGACTGTCATGACTTCATTGTATGTTCATGCCTCCTTTGTCAAATATTACTTGAGCACAGTTATTCAGGTACAATTTCTGGGTTCTCTATTGTATTGCATTGTTCTATATATCTATTCTTGTTCCAGTACCAGGAAGTTTTGAGAACAATGGCTTTGTAATACAGCTTGAAATCTGGTATTGAGATCCTACTTTGCTCTTCTTTCTCAGAATTGCTGCAGCTATTTGGGGACTTTTTTTTATTTCAGATGAATTTTCGGAGAGTTCATTTTTGGCTTGTGAAATATGCCATTGGTATTTTAATGGGGAGTGCATTGAATCTATAGATTGCTTTGGGTAGTATGGACATTTTAATGATGTTGATTCTACCAATCCATGAGTACAATATGTTCTTCCATCTGTTTTTATCTTCCTCTATCTCCTTTTTCAGTATCAAGTAGTTTTCTAAGTACTGGTCTTTTACATCCTTGGTTAAATTTATTCTTAGGTATCTTAATTGTTTTTGGTGCAATGGTAAATGGGATTGTTTTTTTAGTCTCTCTTTCTGAAGTTCACTATTGGTGTATAGAAATGCCATAGATTCCTTGGATCCTGCTACAATGACGAATTCACTTGGTTTTAGCTGTTTCAGATAATACCAAAAACAAAACTTAAGAGTTAAGCAATTATCAATAATTCTATTTCAAATAACCCCACCCCGTTTTTATTTTCCTTTTAGCAGGGCTAGGGAATGTGTCAGCATTGGGCCTTAGGGTATTACCTAGTGGTTGAATTTTTACTTTTGAACATGTGAGGGGGTGGGAATGGGATGTTCATCTCTTAATTGTCAAGTTACTACTTCTGAAGAAGAAATTTCAAGTTTGCAAAAAGAGCCTCAGGAAAAGATAAAAACGGAGTTGGCTTAGTTTTCTCTTATCTCTCCTCCCTCTGCCAGCACAACACACTCAGTGCTCAGAACTCCAGCCGGAAAATGCCTAAACAACCAAGTGCCTGCTGGGAATGCAAAGACAATGCCTAGTTACAGTCATTTCAATTTAAAATATATTTGATCTGCTCTTTCCCTTTAAAATATGTACAGCCTTGAGAAATTTTATTTTGGATGATTTCATAGTTTTTGTCCATTTGTCTTTGAATTCTTATCACACTTTATCATTTCTTTTTTCATTATTCTATTTTATGATTTTATTAGAGCCCAGTGTACAAAATTCATGCACTGGGGAGGGGAGGTCCCTCAGGCTGTCCCGTGCTCTCTCACTGGAAGTGGGCCTAAGCCAGCAGGCAGGTATGCTTAGCTCTGCCACAGAGGCGGGAGAGGCTCCTATGACCCCTGCTGCACTTGCCAGCTGAGAGCCCAGCTAAGGGCTCTTGACTGAACGACACTCCCCTGTGGGAGCACACTGACCACTGGGGGCACCTTCTGTGTTGAGTGTCTGCCATCTGATGGTCAGTGTGCTTCATAGCGACCAGTCATCCCACCCTTCAGTTGATTTGCATATTAGCCTTTTATTATATAGATAACTGGCTTCTTCATCTTTTTGCTTTGTTATTTATATCTTTTTTTTTTTTTTTTGAATCTGTTGTTTTCCTGGAAAGAATGAGTTAAGACCTTGGGACATGATATTTGAGACAGCAGCAATTTTCAGGGAATAATCATTCACCATTAGGTTTAAGAAGTCCTTAAGCAAAAATTTTGTCTGAACTTCCTTTAATTAGTTTATATGTCAAATCCCCCTATCCAGTAGAAGCAGCCAACAACCCCACACATCAGAAAGGTATGCTGGTGTTTCTTTACAAAAGTGTCCAAGTCTGGATGTTTCCCTGTAAAATAATTAAAAATGGCAGGTTGTCTAGCACAATCAAGGTGAAGTTTAGCCAGCCAATGCAATAAACCATAGGTTTCAGTGTGAAGCCATTTGGGTGAATTCTAACATTATTACACAAAGTCATGAATTTGATTGGATTCTCCATCACAGGAATAAGAACATAAATGGAAAAGGACACAAAGGAAATGGCTATATATTTGAACTTTCTCTCGTCACTGTCCTCCACTGTAAATTATACCGATACCGTTGTAATGCAGGATAAAGAATGTTCCTCCTTGTGTAGATTTTTTCCCCCCTACCATGAATCCACTTTTTAAAACTATTTTTTTGTTGTTGTTTAAAATCTTTATAGTTGAAAATATTACATATACACCTTGTTCCCCGCCCCCCTCCCTTTGACCACTTCTAACCCACTCCCATCCCTAGGCCTTCACCACCCTGTTTTCTGTGTCCATGGGTTATGCATATATGCATACAAGTTCTTTGGTCGATCTATTGATCTTTTCCCACCCACCCCGATCTTCCCTCTGAGATTCCACAGGCTGTTCCATGCTTCTATGTCTCTGGATATAATTTGTCCATCAGTTTATTTTATTCATTAAGTTACACATATGCATGAAATTATGTGATGCTTCTGACTGACTTATTTTGCTTAGGATAAGTTACAAAAGAAAGTGATCCTTTAATTTATAAATACCTTCTAAAGCTTTTCCTTCTTAATAATTTTAACATGTCAAGGTAAATAAGCCATTGGTACTAAATATTACCATGTGTCTTATTTCCATAATCACTATTTGGCATGCAATTTTGCCATTCTTCTTGAAAATTTACATTACTCCTTTTTTGTTTCTGAAAACAATTTGCCAACCACTGTCATCAAGAGGTTTGTTTTTCTCTTCATGAACCTTACACAGTGGTGTGTGCTGCTTTCCCACGGCCTTCAAATATGTGGGTCCTGCTGCAGTTCTGGCATACATTACCAACAGTGCTTCAGTGAATAATGATGAGTGGCTGTATGCTGAGACAGACCTCACAGTCACCAGGAGACTAAGCCAAATACACGTATATGGAAAGACATATAATCTTTTACTTTTTTACCTTTTGCCATTTTGAAAATAACTTCATGCCCCAAGAGAAAGAATTATTGATTTGTCTTGTAACTTTAGCGAAAAACACAAATTTTGCAGCTATATTTTGGTCTTTCATCTGTTATCTAGGCAGTGATAACATAATTCAAGAAATATATACCTCAGACATGTTTATTCTACAATAAATAATTTTTAATGAAGTAAATTAATTTGAAATTTGAATAATAGGCTAATAACTTAGCCTTTTAAAACCTGGGGTTTAGTTCCAAACATCCATTTAATGTTCTATAATAATAACCAAACCGGCCCACCAACTGTTTTTTGTGATGATGAGCTAATACAAATGTTTTTACTATATTTTTAAGCAGTTGAAGAAAAATCAAAAGAGTAATAGTGACATTAAAATTATACAAAATTCAAATTAGTGTACATAAACAAAATGTTATTAAACACTGGTTTATGTATTGCTGTTTCTGCACTATAACAGTATAGTTAGTAGTTGGAACAGAGACCTCATTATGTGCAAAGCCTAAATTAATAACTATCTGGCTCTTTACAGATAAAGATAGCAGACCTCTGCTCTAGTTGAATAGAGGTAAGTAATTTACCCTTCTGGAGAGTTGGCTTTATGAGTTAAGTGGACACAGAACCCCTTCTTTTACTGAGGTAAGTGGTCACAATAAAATGATATCTTGGATTGGATGGGGTTGTTTCTTGTGATGCTGGGAATGGCTATTAAGCATTTACCCAATCAATATTTCATTTTAAATATAAATGATTAGATAACTACGTTTACTCAGCTTGACAGAAGTTAAGAAATACTAAGCCAGATTATCATACTAATACTTGACAGTTTTATATGTTCAACACCTGTTGACCCTTGCACTAAAATATTTTATATATTTTTAAACTAAATCTACACAACCTTCCATGATAGTTTTTATTACCACCAGTTTATGGCTCAACTAAGCCTCCGAGGAGTTATGTAACTGTCTCATTGTTCAAGGTAAGGGGCAGAGACATTACTCTAACTTGTGTGTCTCTGACTTCGAAGGCTTTACATTTAATTACAAACTAATGTCTTCCTTCCTTAGAGAGAAATCTTTATTTTCCTCAATTAAAGTTATACTAGTAAGAAAATGCATATTTTTAGAAAGAATTGTTTATGGTCCATAGATAATAAATATTAGGAAACACTGAGTTGTAATCTCCTTTTTATGCAGAAAAACAATGTTTATTAATGCACAAGGGAAAATGTTTCAGCTCTATGTACAGTGCCATTACTTGTGCACTTATTAGGTGAAAAGTTCTGAAACATTGCTGAACAGTAACAAGTAAAGCAGCTGAACATAGACATATAAAACTCAACTCTGAAGTGTTTTTCAAGAACATATTTTTGTATCTCAGTTTAAAAGTAAATCGATAATTATGTGACTTTGATTTTTTACTTAAAAATATATACATATATATTTTAGTGCACCTTCAAGTCAGATAGTTGGACATTTTCATTTTTCATTTCATTTTTCAAATTAGAAAGTTGAAGGGAAAAGCGATTTCCAGAGAGTAATGGACAGATCTAGGGTCAAATATTGTGGAATCAATTACTAGGTCTGGGCTTGTTAGTTGTTCCTGGCAGAAGGCTATTGGTAACTTGACCATTCTTTTGACAATAGTCAAGAATAAAGAGAACTGCTGAAACTGGTTTGGCTCAGTGGATAGAGCATTGGCTTGCGGACTGAAAGGTCCCAGGTTTGCTTCCAGTCAAGGACATGTACCTTGGTTGTGGTTGTGGGCACATCCCCAGTAGTAGATTCTCTCTTATCATAATCGATAATTCTCTCTTATCAATGTTTCTCTATCCCTCTCTTTTCCTCTCTGTGAAAAATCAATAAAATATATATTAAAAAAAAAAGAATAAAGAGAACTGCCTGGGTTTGAGGGAAAGACAGGCAAAGGGATATTTTTCTATTCCTATACAAACAAACAAACAAACAAAAAAAAACAAAACACACTTCACTAAATTATTTTAAAATGTGAAACATGAAATAAAACTAGCTGTTTTGTACAGCAAATTTTCTATTTGGTTTATATTTTTATGATTTCTTCTTTATTTATGCTTTTTTTTAAATTTGGTATTTAGTAAATAACTCGTTTTTTTATTATTTTTTTTCTTCTGAAAAACACAATGACAAGATTAAATCAAAGTTCACAGACTTATTTTCCTCTATTAATTGAATAGTATAGTTTATTCAAGATGCAGGTTGGAATCATTTTTATGAGTATTTACTTTTTATGCCATTCAGGAGACAATCCTATTATAGTATGATTATTTTAAAATGCAAAAAAAACTATCGTTAATTAGTTATATAAATTCTATGAAGAGAATTTCATAGAATAAACCATGTCATTTTTGTGCTGTTGGATGACCTAATGAACATCATCATTCTCTTTATTGCAAGAACTGGCTGGCTTTCCCACAACAAAGATGTTAACACTGCAGCTACAATTTTATCTTTAAGATCATATATTATTACCATCCCATTACACTATCTAATACATCATATAAAGTAGAGCAAAAAAAGGTTTACAGTTGTTGATATGGAAAATAATAATTAATAAATAATAACACAGGAATAAACTGTTTCACATACAACTATAAACCTACTTTTGCTCCATCCTGTATTCCTTGCATATTCTTTCTATAAAGAATAAGAAAAAAGTATTTTCCTGAATAATTCCAAATTATGCTGAAATAAGACAAATGTTGAGTTAACAATTTACCCCTATGAAGCAACTGGGAATTGTAGCATAGTTTAACATTCTATTAAAACAAGAATCTTAGGGTTACAAGATATTATTTTAAAAGTTCGATCCATGGCAGCCCCTAATACATTTTCTACCTTATTCCTTACATAGGTGCTAAGGTACATCTAAATGATTTTTAAATTATTTTAAAATTTTGTTTATTTTTTTGTTTTCTACTGCCTTTCCACTTTTGGTTAAAGAATCAGAATAAACAGAATTAATAATACTTGTCTATAGTCATAGAACAATAGAGATGTTAAAAAGACTGGAGAAATATTTAATTAGTAAAAAATAAATATAATCCAGAAGACAATTATATTCAGAAAAGAAACATTTATTTTAGTAGAGTGATCTTAAAAATCTTGGAAAATTTTTATTTTTTAAATATATCTTATTGAATTTTTACAGAGAGGAAGAAAGCGGGAGAGGGAGTCAGAAACATCGACCCCCCCACTGGGGATGTGCCTTCAACCAAGGCACATGCCCCCGACTGGAATCAAACCTGGGGACCCTTGAGTCTGCAGATCTACACTCTATCCACTGAGGGAAACTGGTTAGGGCAGAATATTTTTTCTTAAAACAATGTTGTTCTGAGTAAAATCCACATTTCACCACATTTAAAAATGAAAGCAATAACAACGATGAAAAAGAATTATCAGTTTATAAGCATATTAAAAATTATCAATTTATAAACAAAAAGTCAGGTATTTTTGTTAAAAGCAACCATCACTGGCAGTTAAGGTTTGTGTAAACATGCAGTAATAGAATGTTTTAGTATATTTTTCTCTCTGAGGAAGGAAGAAATGTGATAGCTTGAGTGGAAAGGGGAAATAACAGGATTAGCAGGTTTAAAAGAGAAAGGTTTAAGTAATTATTGCATTATACCCACCCTTGTACACAGTGAATGCTGTCCACTGACTTGAACTTATACTAGTAGATAGCATTTGCAGAGCCTAAGATTGTGATTCTACTATTTCAAATGAATTGTTAAATCAATTTTGTCAAACAGCATGTTAACACGGTCAAAAAGCTAGTCAAACTGGTTGTCTGACTTGAATGATTGTGTAACTGAAGTGATTAGTGGAAACAACCTGAAATTCATATTCATCCCAAAAAGCTGCCCTGTTTCCTGATGCTTGGTTGTTTCCATATAGTCTTCCGGTCTACATTAACTTTCCTCAACATTGAAGAGCCATACTTCCTATTGAAAGCATACTCAATTTTATGCCATCTATTAAAGTTTTTCAAATACAAAACAAATTTTTAAATACCAAAAAAGGACTGGACTTTTCCATTGGTTTTCAAAATAAAGATATATTTTCTTTATCTTGACAAGTATCAGTGTCCACTTTACAGGAAATTGTCATTTTCACAGTGGTTCTGAACCTTCACTCTGTTCCATTATCTCCACATGCCCATTAAGGAAACTGTGCTACCAGTAAAGGTCTTTTAATACAAAAAAACTTCCAAAATGTAATTCTTGTTCACTTTATATTGACATTTGCCTTTATATATTGAATTCACTAAGTATTAATTCTATATTTACCATATTCCATCCAACACAGCCATCATTAGTTATAGAAACAGTAGAAAATTGGTTATGACATTAATGAACTTCACCTGAGTCAGTGAAGATTCATTTGTGGCTTCTCATTGTTTACAGATTAAAATCTATATTTGTATTTAGATGATAGAATAAATAAAATCCAGATCTAGACTAAGTAATTTGTTGTTTTAGGGATATCTTTATAGGATAAATAGGATCATTTGATTTTCTGATAAACTGAAAAAATTACAAAGATCAAAATCAATAACTAAATAAAAAGACTTAATCATACATGAAATGTTATCTTACCATGAGCATCTTTTAATGATATCTTAGTAACTTTACTAAAAATTAAAATAAAAAATCAATACTGAAATGTGTTTCCATTAAAGGAGATTAAGTTTCAGCATCCTACTGTTCACTCATATGCATTATACCCATCACAACCAAGGTGACCTCTTATTTGCTTTTGCTCCATCCAAGAAAATACCTGATGCTAAGTGTCCTTGATAATTTTGAGAGCAAAAAAGAAAAATTTGCTCTTATCTCTACTTACATACATTATAAAAAAAAAAAAATAAGGCAGTTAAAAGAGGTCCCAGTTGAAGAGATTACACTGTACTACAATAAGGAAAACTTACTAAGAAATGAAATACTTAATAGATTAGAGATCATGAGATCAGTAGTATATTTAATAAATCCAAAATAATTGTGGCACATCTATGTATAGATGAGGAGTAATCAGTTATAATACATACAGTCTCTGATACTAAAGTCCACTCTTCAAAGCATAGTTTCATAGTTTTCAAAAGATAGGTTTTCCCCAATCACAATTTTGATTCAGTCACCTGAAATCCAATATTTAAAATGTTCATTGCCGAAACCAGTTTGGCTCAATGGATAGAGTGTCAGCCTGTGGACTGAAAGGTCACGGGTTCGATTCAGGTCAAGGGCATGTACCTTAATTGCGGGCTCATCCCCAGTAAGGGGTGTGCAAGAGGCAGCTGATCGATGATTCTCTCTCATCGATGTTTCTAACTCTCTATCCTTCTCTCTTCCTCTCTTAAAAAAAAAATCAAATAAAATATATTTATAAAAAATAAAATAAAATGTTGTTCATTGTTCATAGGTTAGTTCTTAGGCCTTGAATAGCCTGACTCTAGCCTATATTTCCCACCTCATCTTTTTAAGTACTCCTCTGTTTTATCAATATTGTTGTCAGTGCCTTCCTTCCGTCACTCTCCTTCCCCTGCAGGAATATCTTGCTTACATTACTCCTTCCACCACCTTCCCATAAAATATGGCCCACTACAGTTTCATCAAATCAATCATTTTGAGTTACTACATGCATTCTCTAAAGTACACTGTACATGGGAGAAGGGAGGAAGGAAAGCATAAAAAATAGGTAATCATCCATTTCATATAAATGAAAAAGTCTTAGTGTCGCCACAAAATAAAATAAAATGAACACTCTGGAAAGATATTTCTAATAGTGTAATAAGAAATTACTGTACTCAGTTAAATTTGGGGGCACTTACTTTTCATTTGGGGAGATAGCCATGGTCTCTGGTCCTTTTATTTATTTTTGACTCAATTATCCAGTTTAAGTCTTAACATTTAATAATTTTGGTTTTGTGTCATAAATCACACACTATTTTTCTTGTAATACTTTACTTGATAAAGATCTCTAATCTATTTTACAACATTCTTTTCTAATAGAAATAAATTGAATATTACCTTCATAATTATATCCCGTGGTCTTTAGGTACACAAGTTAAATAATTTCTATTTTACTTTAATAAGCAAAACTAGGTGTAATTGGAGCAGATTTTCCTAAAAATCTGAGCTACATGTGCATGCTTCATGAATTTTAGCTATCTACATGTTCAAAAGAATTCTCAAAACATTTACAATTTTTGACCTTGGGAGCTTTATGGGTTTCTTAACTTTTTTTTTTTTAAGTACCAAAATCTGGTACTTATAAAATAAGTCTAATTTTCAAGCTAATACTTTGAAGTATTTTAGGTTGAATATTTTAAATATAATTCCAGTGCACTAAAATGGTTCATAATTTGCAACATACCTGGTAGGATTCTTGAAAGCATTTGCTCAGAAAATTTAGAATATACATTAATTATGAGAATTATGAATTTAGAGTATATATTGGTTATTTACTGTTTTTCTTACTCTTTTCCTCGTTTTACTATGTATGTCCAAAATAAATAAGGTAGAAGCTAGTCACAGAAAACAGAAACTACTTATAAGAATTCTAAAATAACATCACTATCTTTATTGTATTTCTGAGTTTCCTGAGATTCTGACTACATCTATCATTTGGTTAGACTACATAATTGATTGAAAAAACTTCAAAGTGTTAACTTTGAAGCTGCTGCACCATGAGATGGAGGCCTTGCAATACTTTAAGAGAGAACAGGTCTGTTTTAATCAATGCTGCATTCAAAGTATCTGCCCACTAGTCAAAAATAACTATTTAAAATGAAATGAATTATTTATTCTGCTTAACTAATTGCCAATAGGTGTAAGGAATAAATATAGTATAAAAATTATTTTTATCTATCTATATAAAAATAAAGCCATATATATATATATATATATATATATATATATATATATATGGCTTTATTTTTAACAAAATTTAAAGAAACAGTTTATCTTATTAAAAGAAGAGTGTAATTATATAAATTTGATATTCACTTTCTAAATAAATACTGAAAATATATTTGAAAATAACCACTGAGGCCTTTAACAGTAATCTTCATAACCTAGGGTTATGAAAATGATGGCTTCTCAGTATCAAACTCAAATGACTTTTATTGACCTCTCTACAAATTAATCTTTGTTGATGATTTAAAAACTCCTAGTTTTGACTGGCCGGTTAGCTCAGTTGGTTAGAGCAATTAGTAAGGTATATGCTTATAGAATATTTTGTGATCTCATCAGGTGATGAACTAAGTCTATTTTTCTAGCCCCTGTTCAGTAGCAAAACAGAATGAGCATAGTTTATGAGGCTATCAGTAAACTTCCAAGTGCCTATGATAACCCTGAGCCTTTTATAAATCACCCAATCTGAAACATCCTTAGGATATTACTGCATGACCCTTTAACTTAGACATTTAAAAAAATAAAACAATACAATTTAAACTTATTATAATAATGTGATATAATGGAATACTACTCAGCCATAAGAAAAGATAAAATATTGCCACTTGTGACAACATGGATGGACCTTGAGAATTTCATACTAAGTGAAATAAGACTACAGAAAAAAGTTAAGAACTATATGATTTCACTAATATGAGGATATAAGAATGAAAGCAAGAAATGAACTTATAAGAAACACAAACAAATAAAAATTCATAGACACAGACAAAAGATGGTGGTTACCAAATGGAAGGTAGAGGGAGTGTACTAAAGGCCAAAGAGGGTGTCAAATATATAGTGATAGAGGATGATTTAACTTAGGTGGTAATGCACTCCAGTGCCCCCTGATTCCCAGTAACAGGAGCTGGTCAACAGGACCTGGTCTCAGGACGGTGGCCACAGCTGCAGAACATAATCTGTTTCAAGAAAAGTTGGGAATGCAGACTTTCGTATGAGCCCCTATTCCAAAAGGTGGCAGTTTATTCACATTGTGGCAAAGACACCTTCAAGAGTAACATAAGTGGGTAAAGTCAGGGCCAGACCGGGTCATTTCCTCATCCATTCTCTCTGAGGTGTGTGGACAGAACCAAGTCTCAGCTCTCTGCAGGACACTTCCGGTTGTTTTAAGCCTAAAGGACAGTATTCTGTCTCCATTCTTGTTCTTTGGGATTTTTTCATTGCCAGATAAAAGGATACGTACATTGGGGCAGTCCTCTCAAGACACAATATTCCAGTTGCACCCATGTGATGACAACAGCATCCCTAAGAGGGAGGGAGCCAACAGATGGGGAGCAGGGAATTCTGGAAACCAAAGCAAAGCTTCAGAACCCGGAAGTCCTTGGTGTTCTGCTGAGAAGCTTGGACTCCTTCCTCTGCAGTCACACAGGTGTCACATGCCAGGCAGTCACTCAGAAATATCTTCACATCAGCCAACTTATGGACTTCTCCCTTCTCTCCGTTCTCCTGAGCCAGACTCGACTTCGACTGCAGCATTCTCTTGGTCATCATTTTGTGTGTGTTTTCCCCAAAAATGTTACAAAATTTATATGAATATAACATACAAAGATGCAGCCTCCTCGCAGGAACAGGGAGGAAGGGGTGGTTAAGTAAGGCACACGGACCTGCAGCAAGCACCGGCTGTGGGGAGGGCCCAGGGGGAGAGGAGGTTGGTACTGGGGCTGAGGCCCTAGAATCGTTGCTGGGGAAGTAGGGATCCCCTCTGAGTGCCATGTTCTGAGCTGAACTAGTTGGTCAGGCTGAGGCAGAGGGGGGTGGCCATATCAGCCATCTTTGGTGCTGCTTACCCTTTCCCACCCCAGCTCTGTTGTAAAACCCCAGAGCCCTGGATTCCAAAGGCCCCATCCAGAGCAGAGGCCCTGGAAGGGGGTGAGAGGAAGTGAGTAGGGAAAGTTTGAAAGCCGATATGCCTGTGTGCTGAGGAATGGCGGAGACAGTGGTGAGAGGTAGCAAGGGGCCCAAACCAGTTTGTCTCATGGATAGAACGTCGGTCTGTGGACTGAAAGGTCCCAGGTTCGATTCTGGTCAAGGACATGTACCTTGGTTGCGGGCATATCCCCAGAGGGGGGTGTGCAGGAGGCAGCTGATCGATGATTCTCTCTCACCGAAATTTCTAACTCTCTATCCCTCTCTCTTTCTCTCTGTAAAAAATCAATAAAATATATTAAAAAAAAAAAAAAAGGACAGAGAGATAGCAAGGGAAGGGCTCTCATACATACCCTTCTGATAAACCATTAAATCCAAAATTGTTATAAAAATTGCATATAAATTAATTGAACATATTATGATTAGTTTCATATATTTACAGGAAATGTCAACCATTTCATAATGGCTGTACAGCAAAGAGCAACTGTTAGATGTCATCAATTGTACATGTCCCAAATTAAAAAAAAATTCTGAACTATGAGAGAAAGAGAAGTGTCACTTGAAAAAAATAAAACATTATATTAAGTAGGTACTCAGGGCACAAGTGTTATATTGATATCCTATGATGCTTTTCTCTTCTGTACACCAATGATTTTTATTAAGATGTGTCTAACAAAAGATAAAGATAAATAAATAAATAAATAAATATTTTGTTCTTTTCTTCACAATATATGTAAAATAAATATCATTTGAATGGTTGAGCTTATATCAACTACATGATCCCAAATTCATTAACAACTATATACATTTAGTAGTAATAGTAATAAGCAATTGCATCACCTTCAGCTTTCTAAACTGTCTACATTTAGCTCAGAAAATGTACAGGTGCAAGCACTTGCTTAACATGCAAATCTCATCAAGACAAATTCGGTAAAAATGTACAATCTAACATACTGACATAATTTTTTTTTTTCTGAAGGGCAAACGTGGTCTTCAAATATGCAAATGTTCACTTCACTGATTACTCTGTAGCATGTTCATTTAAAGAATTTATGAGGCAATTAGGTAACTTGTTTGCATTACTCAAAACAACACAACTAAACCTGATCATATCTTTGATTCTAAACCGATTACTGCCTATTGATAGTGAATGATTACAGAGCTCTATTTCATGAAGAAGAGTAAATACTGCACACTATACTTGCTGATTACTTGCGTACTTTTTTTTTTAACTTACAAAATCAACTTTCTCATAAGTCAAGCCTATGCTAGTCTTCCTGAGAATCACTTATCTGAGGTCTCGCTTCCATTAACTCTTCAATGACACAGTGAGTCAAAATTAATATCCAATCTTTCTATCAAATAAAGTCAAATTTTTTATTCTGAATTTCATTCCATTGCCGAAAAGGAAATAAAAAATAAAATCACTCAACAGAAAATCCTTAAATTAAAAAAAAATCCTTTAATTCCAGAGTATTTCTTTGTTATTATGTCCTTTTACAATATCACATATACATACTTTTACTTTAAATTTGTATTCACTTTCTACCACTATTATTTGGGGAGATCATTATTAAAATTCTTCTACCTAGTATATCAGAAATATTAATAAACACTGAAAAATGATGCAGTATCACATAAGTTTTACTAAACTTTTATTCATAACAAATGGATTCCTTACTGAATATTTTTAAATCTCTTATTTTTATATCAATCCTAAATATTTATAATGGAAACATAATAATGTAACATTTCTGGAAAACTTGTGTTCATAAGATCCTTTTATCATTGGCAAATGTCACATATGTTTTCTTTGTAGTGTGGTATTAAAATGTTAACATGTAAGTTATTTCTGAAATATCAAACATTTAAAAATAGATACCATTTCAAGAATCCATTTTGACTCTTCTCTATCAGTTAAATAATGTCATAATAAGTTTCATAAAACATTTACAATTTACAAAGTATATATAATAATGAAATATAGGAGATAACCTATGATATGATGCATATTTTCCAAAAAAGTTGAGCAAAGAGAAAAGAAAATATACAACAGAAAAAAACATAAAAGGAATTTAAAAAAAAACAAAAAAACTGTAGCTAACATACACTTAAGTTTTCAGAAAAAGAGAATGTATAAAGTGTAGATTAAAAAAATATATATATTTTCTAAGTTACAGAAATACTTGAAATTGCAGAAAGAGTTGCATCAAGAAGTTTGAATGAAATAAGATTAATATTTTCTACATATTCTTCAAATTCCAGAAAATACACAACTAAAAAAATCCTCACTTCTCTCAGAGCTGGGAAAATATACATATATAAAAGAAACTAGAGGTCCAGTGCATAAGAATTCATACACTGAAAGGGGGCGTTCCTCAGCCTGGGCTTCCCCTCTCATATTCTGGGAGCCCTCGAGGCAGGAGGCGACCCGGCAATTAGGAAAAGTTGATGCTCCCATCACACCTCTGCTGCTGCCACTGCCAGCAGTGCAAGCCTCAGCCAGCCCTGGTTACCTGAGCTTGGGCTTGCCTGTGCCACAGGCTCGCCTGCCCCAGTGGGGCTGAGAACATTGGCTGCTGCCATCTTGTGGTTGTGGGTATCAACCAAAATTTTATAGCTACCTTTATCATATTGTTCAAACACCACTAAGTTATACTTTCAGATATTTGAGTCAGAGATAAATACACAATTTTTCTAACCTTCCAAAAAAGGTTACAATTCTAGAGATTGAGACAAATGAGACACTATACGAGGCAGTCTCTAGGAAGGTCCCAATGATTCTTGCCTTCTGGTATTCATGCCCTGACATAAGTTTCCTACCATCAAGTGTCCACAGAAGGAACTGACACTCTTCTAATAAAAAGGAAGCTGCAGATATAATGTTATATCATGAACAATAGTGAGCTAAGGAAGACTGTGGCTGCTGTGCTAGGGATTTTCTAAATCTCATGGATCTTTCATGCTAGGGGAAACAAGCTGTCATTTTGTAAGTAAATTTCCAACTAGAATAACCCAGGCAGCATAAAGAGGAACTGGAGTCCTTATTCCAAAAGCCTGCAAGGAACAGACACATGCCAGCAACCATGTGAATGACTTTGGAAGCAAATTCTTCAGCTGATATCAATTTTCCAATGGCTTAAGCTGTGTCCAACAGCTTGACTGAAACATCATGACAGATCTTGATGTAGGTGTATCCAACTAAACAGCACACAGTTTCGTTGTCCACACACAGTGCAAGATAATAAATGCTGTTGTTTTAAGCTGTTAGATTTTGTAATAATTTACTTCTCAGTACTAGATATCTAGTTCAGTCACCCTTAAAGAACTAAAATTGTGATTGTTTTTAAATAAAACATTTGGTAGTAAACCTTAAAATCAGTTAAATAATTTTAGCTCTAATTTGTAGTAGCAAATGCAATTCAAGAATTAAACCCAGATAGTTCTCTTAATGTACATATACAAATCTTAATTTATACCATACTAGAGGCCCAGTGGATGGGGTGTGTGTGTGTGTGTCTATTAGCCCAGACTGCACCCTTTCTAATATGGGACCCCTCAGGGGATGTCTGACTGTCCATTTAGTCCTGATCCAGAAAGTCAGACATCCCTCTCACAATCCAAGACTTCTGGCTCCCAACTGCTTGCCTGCCTGCCTTCCTGATTGCTCCTAATTGCTTCTGCCTGCCAGCCTGGTCATCCCCTACCCACTCCCCTGCCAGCCTGATTGCCTCTAACTGCCCTCACCTGCAGGCCTGGTCACTGCAAACTGCCCTTCCCTGCAGGCCTAGTCACCCCCAACTTCCCTCCTCTGCCGGCAGGATCAGCCCTAACAGCCCTCCCCTGCAGGCTTGATCGCACACAACTGCCTTCCCTTGCAGGCCTGGTTCCTCTCAACTGTCCTCCCCTGCTGGCCATCTTGTGCCGGCCATCTTGTGTCCACATGGGGCAGCCATCTTGTGTGTTGGGTTGACAGTCAATTTGCATATTTCTCTTTTATTATATAGGATAGGATAGATGCCTCCTGCATGGGTGGGGAACGGCTGGTTTGCCCTGAAGGGTGTCCTGGATCAGGGGTTCCCTTGGGGGTTGGGGTGGCCTGGGCGAGGGGCCTGTAGTGGTTTGCAGGCCAGCCATGCCCCCCGAGCAACCCAGCTGTAGGCCCTGGTATTTAGGCTTTATTTATTTTTTATAATTGAAACTTTGTAGCCTTGATCAGAGGCCAGAAGAAGCCAGGGCTCTAGAAGCTTGGCTTCCTCCATCGCCAGAGGCAACTCAAGCCTCCTGCTATCTCCAACTCCATGGCTGCAGCCATTTTTACTGGGATTTATTTGTCTTCTATAATTGAAACTTTGTAGCCTGGAGCAGAGGCCCCGCAGGCCAGGGTGTAGAAGCGTGGCTTTCTCCATTGCCAGAGAAACCCAAGCCTCCTGCTTGGTCCATGGCCACAGCCATCTTTGTTGGGTTAATTTACATACTTGCTCCTGACTGGCTGGTGGCTGTGGCTTGTGGGTGTAGTGGAGGTACGGTCAATTTGCCTGGTTCTCCTTTATTAGTGTAGATACTTACAAACTGTATGTAGATAGGTTTTAATCCCTTAAGTGGTTCTCTTTAAATGTTTTAAAGATATTAACTAAATTATTTCTACTTTAATGACTAGTTGTCATCATTATGCATGTGCTTCACTCTTAGGAGATTTTCATATTATTTTATTTTTTAGACACCGTACAATATATGAACATTTTTAAATAATACAAGTTATGGGACACTTCTTGTATGTGGTTAAATAATCTACACTACAATTTTGAAGTCAGTATTAATGACCATTTGGAAAAGTTTGCCATCCCATATCTTTTTTTATGATAAAATAGTTAATATTTATTGAGCAATTAATGTGCCACAGGCATAGTTTTAGATTTTTTTAGTTTGGTAAGTTATTCTTAGAACTCTGTAAGACTGGCACTAATATATATATTTTTATTTATTGTTCACAATATTGCAAATGTTTCCCATCCTCTCATCTTTAGTGGTAATTTAAATTCTTAACAAAATTTGTCCCACATTTAATTGCAGTGAGTTTCTGTATCTAATGTGACATTTTTATCAATTTCTCAGTGTGTAAATGGAACAGGACATTTGGTACATAGCAGCACACCAACTGTGCATACTAGATTTTTGGAAACTAGTCAATTTATAATAATATAGACACCTGAAACTCATAATAGTAAAATCAATTTTTTTTTGCTATTTTCCATCCCTGAGGGAGTTTAAAATTTGTGTAAACTTCAAAAACTTTAAAGATGCCAGCTCTTTAATTCATAGTCCATCTCTATTTTCTTGACTATTTGATTACTATAATCGTAATAAATCTTTAATAATCAAAGCCTAGTATGGACATTTTGATGATGTTAATTCTACCAATCCATGAACACGGTACATTCTTCCATTTGTTTATGTTTTCCTCTCTCTTTATTCAGAGTCCTATAGTTTGCTGCGTATAGGTCTTTTACCTAATTTATTCCTAGGTATCTTAATTTTTTTTTTTATGCGATGGGAAATAGGATTGCTTTTTTAGTCTCTCTTTCTGTAAATTCATTATTGTTGTATAGAAATTCAATGTACTCCCTAATAAAACACCAATGGCATATTTTATAGACTTAGAACGAACTTTCTAAAAATTTACCTGGAATAAAAAAGGACCCCGAATAGCTGCAGCTATCCTGAGAAAGAAGAACAAAGTAGGTGTGTGTGATCTCAATACCAGAAATCAAGCTGTATAACAAAGCCATTGTTCTCAAAACAGCCTGATATTAGCACAAGAACAGACATATAGAACAATGCAATAGAATAGAAAACCCAGAAATCGACCCAAGCCACTATACCCAATTAACATTTAACAAAGGAGGCATGAACATACAATGGAGTCAAGATAATCTCTTCAATAAATGGTGTTGGAAAATTGGACAGATACATGCAAAAAAAATGAAACTAGACCACCAACTTATACCATACACAAAAATAAACTCAAAATAGATAAAGGACTTAAACATAAGATGGGAAACCATAAAAAGAGGAATTCACAGGCAGTAAAATCTCATATGCGAAGCAATTTCTTCACTGATACTGCTCCTAGGACAATGGAAACTAAAGAAAAAATAAACAAATGTGACTATATCAAAATAAAAAGCTTTTTCACAACAAAAGAAACCAACAAAACACCAGGAAAGCACACTGCATGTGAGAACATATTTGCCAATGTTATCATCGATAAGGGCTTAATCTCCAACTTTTACAGGGAACTCATACAACTTAATAAAAGGAAGATAAACACCCCAATCAAAAAAATGGGTAAGTGACCTAAATATATACTTTTTGAAAGAAGACAGAAGGAAGCCTAAGAGACATATCAAAACATGCTCAAAGTCACTAATCATCTGAGAGATACAAATCAAAATGTCAATGTGGTACCATCTCACACCTGTCAGAATGGCATTCATCAACAAATCAACAAATGACAAGTGCTGGAGAGGATGCTGAGAAAAAGGAACCCTCCTTCACTGCTGAAGGGAATGCAGACTGGTGCAGTCACTGTGGAGAACTCTATGGAGTTACCTCAAAAAAACTAAAAATGGCCGAAACCGGTTTGGCTCTGTGGATAGAGCATCGGCCTGTGGACTGAAAGGTCCCGGTTCAATTATGGTCAAGGGCATGTACCTTGGTTGCAGGCACATCCTCAGTAGGGGGTGTGCAAGAGGCAGCTGATTGATGATTCTCTCTCATCGATGTTTCTAACTCTCTATACCTCTCTCTTCCTCTCTGTAAAAAATCAATAAAATATATTTAAAAAAAAAAACAAAACTAAAAATGGAACTCCAATTTGACCCAGTGATACCCCTTCTAGGAATATATCCCAAGAAACTAGAAAAAACAATCAGAAAGGGTATCTGCATCCCTATGTTCATAGCAGCACAGTTCACCATAGCTAAGATTTGGAAACAGCCTAAGTGCCCATTAACAGATGAGTGGATTAAGAAACTGTGGTACATCTACACAATGGAATACTTTGCTGTGGTAAAAAAGGAGTTCTTACCATTTGCAACACCATGGATGGAACTGGAGAGCATTATGCAAAGCGAAATAAGCCAGACAGATAAAGATAAATACCACATGATCTCACTCATTTGTGGAATATAATGAACAACATAAACTGGTGAACAAAAACAGATCCAGAGAAGCATCCATCAGACCATCAAACCTCAGAAGGAAGGTAGGGGAGGGTGGGGATAAGAGGGAGAGATCAACCAAAGGACTTGTATGCAGGCATATAAGCCTAACCCATGGACAGAGACATCAGGGGGGTGAGGGCATGAGTGGGAAGGATGTGGGGGGGAGGGGCATAAATAGGGGAATAAGGACACATATGTAACACCTAAATCAATAAAGAAATTAAAAAATAATCAAGATATTCAACCAGTCAATCACCACTAACAAATTCCTTTATGCTACTTCTTTGTATTCATCTTCCACTCAATCTCACCCTTCTCCATATCACCCGGCAACTGCTAAGATGTACTCCATTTCTAGTTGTGTCATTTTGATGTTATATAAATTGACTCATATAGTTTTTCGATGTAACCTTTTGCAATTGACATTTTTCACTAAGCATATTATACTTGAAGTTCATTCAGGTTGTTGTATAGTATATCAGTAATTCATTCCTTTCTATTGCTATAAAAGTATTCCATTGCATAGATGTATTGGGAGTTTAACTTATTGAAGACATCTGGACTGCTTCCAGTGTTTTGTTATTACAAATAAAACTAAGAATATCTGAAAAATAATTACTGTAATCTTAATAAGTCCAACTGTACCCATTACCCAGATGAACTCTGCTTATTAAAGCCCACAAATATATGCCTTGGCAATTAGTATGTTTTTATTGATCAAGGAATTTCAGTGGAACACAAATTAAAACAGAGTGGCTTGCTTTCACTGCCTCTCAGAAATTCTGCTTCTATGACATTTTATCTCTCTAGTTTTGTGCCATGATGCAGTTTTCAGAAAGAATATCTAATTCATAATCCTGAAGTATGCTACACTTGTCCAATATATCACTGATATCAGGTTGATAGAATCTAAAGCTATAACAATCAGCAACATCAACTTATATTTATTATTTATATATGTTAATATACTGTTAATTCTCAGCACACAACCCTATGAAAGAGTTGATATTATATTGCTAATATATTCTTCATTTCATAATAGAGGAGAAAGAGTCATAAGGCTCTTAAATAACTTGTCCCCAGTCACAGCTAAGAAGGAACTGAGAGGGATTTAGTTCCAGGCAGACTGATGCTGTACTGCATACTTATTCACTGTCAATAACTAATTGTGCAGGAAAGATTAGCAAATTACTTTTATGCCATAATAAAAACACCCATGAGAGAAAAAGAAAAATATTTTTCTTGAAAATGTAAATACTCCCAGTGGTTCAAAGAACTTTTACTAGTTTTCTTTACTATAGACTTAGAAGCTTAAAACAATACACATTTAATATCTGGCAGTTTTCAAGGGTCAGGAGTCTTAAAAGGCTTTTCTGGAACTTCTGTGTGAGGTGTCTGAACAGTGCTATGATGCTATGATTCTCATCAGAGACTCAGGATCTTCTTCCGAGCTCACTGGTTTTAAAAAGAAGTCATCTCCTTGCAGCTGTATGATTGATACCCCTGTTTTCTTGATAGATGTCAGTTACTGTTATTAGATCATAGAAGCAACCTGCACCTCTTTGCCACATGGCCTCCACCAGCAGGTCACAACCTCTTGCTGTCCTTCAGGCCAGCCAGCAAGCATGCCTCAAACTTTCTCTGCATTCAGCTACAAAAAAGACTCCACTTGTAAATGGCCCTCCTCATTAGGTCAGGCTTGCCAATTTACTATAGCACAGTAATAAGATGTTATTCTCACAATTTTCATCAACAATATCAGGGATTATATTACATTGGACACACACACACACACACACACACACAACTTTGGGAATTCTGCAAATCATAGCAAGTCTGAATTTTCTCTCCTCCATTAAAAAAAAAAAAAAAGTATCCTACTCTTACATTTACTCTATTATTTGAAAATAGTTTGCCATTTCCTGGAGTTCAGAGAAAGAGAAAGCAACTGAGCTACTCAAGACTGAAAAGTCAGCGGCTCTATCACTTTTCATGATCTAACAGATCTAATGCTGCTGCAAGTGTTGATGGCAGATCAATATCACATGGAACACACTGACAAGAGAATCAGCAGGTACTCCTCAGACGTGGATTTTGAATATCTCTTTAACAATAAATATTCTATTTTTTTAAGTGAAAAGTACAATTGCCTTTCAGAGCAATTGAATATGTACACTTAGAACACCAAGTAACCAAAGGATCATGCTCTCAAGTGCTTTTTGATGTGCCTAACCATAAGTCTGGGAGATAAGAAGAACTTCAACATTATGTGGCAATAGTATATATAAAACAGTCCCTAAGAGGGCTTGAAGTTACAAGTGAGTTAGAAGAATAGGCTTATCACAACTTCTGTTAGAGGCTTTCCCCTGCTTCAACCTCAAACTATCAGGGCTTACCAACAAACATACAACCAAGAATGAAATAGTGCCAACATGGTATATAATATATACATGTTTCCATTCTGTAAGTCAGCATTACTCAGAAATAAGCAACTTTGACTCTCTCTTAGGAGTAGTTCTAACCATGAGTGAAAAGGAAAATCTCAACTCATTTTTCATATTTTCTTGATACTACCCTTTGTTGAATAAATGGTTTGCAAATATTTTCCTCTAGTGTATAGCTTGTCTTTTTATGCTCTTAACAGGGTCTTCCACCGAAAATGTTTAATTTTGATAATGTACAATTATCTCAGTTATTTTATAGATCATGCTTTTAATATTAAGTCTAGCCAAAACCGGTTTGGCTCAGTGGATAGAGTGTGGGCCTGTGGACTGAAAGGTCCCGGGTTCGATTCCGGTCAAGGGCATGTACCTTGGTTGCGGGCACATCCCCAGTGTAGGGGGTGCAAGAGGCAGTTGATTGATGTTTCTCTCTCATGAATGTTTCTAGCTCTCTATCCCTCTCTCTTCCACTCTGTAAAAACTCAATAATATATATATATATATAAATCTTACATCTGTGAAATTAGAGACTTGCACATCTGGGAAATGTGGTGCCATGTAAGAAAGACATTTGAGGGGAATTTTCAAACTCTTACGTTAAAAAGTTTCCACGGATGATGTGGGAGTGGGACTTTGGAAAACAAAACAGCCAAGGTGCGCAGGTGCTGAAGTCAAGCACACGTCAGGTTTGAATTCTAACACGTTCCATCCCAAAGCACGTGACTTCACCTGCCAATGTCAACCTCCTGAGGAATAAACAGAACGAAACGAGTACATACCGGCCACGATCTTGGCCAATGGCAGGGGCTTGTCTCCTTCCTAGCGGCCAGCTTCCCCGGCTTCCAGGAGGGGAGGCAGCCACACAGCCTGGACTGCGACAGGGACTTACGCACGCATGCAGGCACGCACGCATGCAGGCACGCACGCATGCAGGCACGCACGCATGCATCACGCACGCATGCATCACGCACGCATGCATCACGCACGCATGCAGGCACGCATGCAGGCACGCACGAACTGACGCACGTGAGGCTCTGTCAGGTGCTGCTGCGGCGATTGGCCGGCCTACAGGCCGCTTCCGGCACGCAGCGCGCAAGCGCAGTAAGTCCCTGGAGACCCTCAGGGCTGTGGGGCAGGAAGTGATCGCTCCCCTGGGAGGGTGGCCCAGGGCTGGAGGGCCCCAGCTTCCACGGATCCACAGACAAAAATGAACAACGCAGCCCTCATACTTATCATTGAGGAAGTAAAAAATAAATAAATAAACAAATAAATAAATCACCCTTCGCAGTTTGCAATTATATGTTGGTACTTCATGCTTTGGGATAACGGTTAAAGGCTGTCTTTCAAGTTGGCATAGCCATAAAGGGAAACAGTTTTCCAAGAGGGATTATCTTACAAAAAGTAGCATTGAATCACTGCAAACATGCCTTGTAACCTATGTCTCACAAAAGCCAACCCTCCTAGATTATGTTCAGGAGCAGGTTCTATGAGCAGTAGCACTAACTTTAAAGCAAAGATCATTCGATAGATAAGTCCGTTGCCTGCCAGAGGGCTCTTCGTGAAGTCAGCCCTTTGGTGAGTGCAAAGTGGCAAGTCTGTGCAAATTGTGGCCTCGGCTAACTGCACTAGTGAGTGAACACTCAAGTTCAAGTGAAGCTAGCAACATTGGACTGAGTGTGGAATTCCACTGTAATTGTAAAAGCGAATTCCAGAAAGAAGATCTTTATCAAATGTTTATGTTAACTTTTTTAAGTTCTGCTGGAGTTCCTCAAGAGACAAAAACCTCAGTGCTCAGATGTCTTTGGTATTTCAGCATTACCTTGTCCTTGCCAATTAGGTATTTAGCTGGAACTTCTTCCAAATTTTGGGCAGACATTATATATATATATATATATATATATATATATATATATATATATATATATATATGTGTGTGTGTGTGTGTGTGTGTGTGTGTGTGTGTGTGTGTGTGTTTGAATCCTCACAAAATATGCAGTTAAAACTAACAGGGTCCTGGTAGGAGACATCTCTCCTTACAGTACATGAAAAAATCAGAGAAGATTCGTGTATGACACAATTTTCTCTTCACTGCCTTGACCAGTTAGCTTCTCTTCATGGATCTGTCTTCCCCCATGAAACATTCCAATTTGATTATTTAGCACACCTCATTGCCAGATTACTGAATATAATTGATGAAATTAAAATAGAAGATTCTAAAGCTGTAAGCATGTTCAGCTGAAACCGGTTTGGCTCAATGGATAGAACGTCAGCCTGCAGACTGAAAGGTCCCAGGTTCGATTCCGGTCAAGGGCATGTATTGTACCTTGGTTTCGGGCACATCCACAGTAGAGGGTGTGCAAGAAGCAGCTGATCGATGATTCTCTCTCATCGATGTTTCCAACTCTATATCCCTCTCTTTCTCTCTGTAAAAAAATCAATAAAATATATATTTTTTTAAATAAAGTTGTGGGCATGTCCAGCATTATCAGCAATCTAATAACTGTATTCCATCTCTCCCTCCTCTCTCTCTCTCTCTCTCTCTCTCTCTCTCTCTCTCTCTCTCTCCCCCCCCTCTCTTTCTCTCTTTCTCTCTTTCTCTCTCACTCTCTCTCCCTCACTCACCTGAGGATATATTCTCATTGATTTTTAAAGAGAGAGGGAGGGAGAGAGAGAACTCTCTATGTGAGAGAGAAACATGGATTGGTTGCATCCTGTACGTGTCCCAAACAGGGATCAAATTGGAAACCAGGTATGTGCCCTGACCAGAAATGGAGCCCACATCACTTCACCCAACTGAGCCACCTTGCTTTCTCAAAATATTTTAGCTGCCATTCCAAAGGGACTTTTCTCCTCCTCGATTAACTGCCTCACACATATCAGACGTTCCTTTGGTTGAAGTGCTGCATTGGAAGAAGTCTTTATAAAGATGACATAGCATACATGGAAGTATATAACAAATTGCTAACTTAGGTTCCAAGAGGACATACATTTTCATAAAGTATTTCCCCCAACATGCAATTCAAGTTTTTAAATCCTATATTTGGTGCCACCTAGCTACTCCAAATGGCACTCAGAATTTGGCTGTGAATGTTATGGCCTTTCATGAAGAAGAAGAAATAAGTGAACATCAAGAGAATGATCAAGACCAGATTTCAGATCAGCTAGTCTGTTGTAGTCATGCTCAGAAGAATTATAGCAAAACACTTTGTACCTCTCCTTACAAGGCGCACACAGTCCTTAGAAACCTCATAAAGCAAATATTGTCTATTTACAATTCTCTGAAGAGTACTAAAGGTGCTGAAATACCTTAAACACCCCACATACTAGAATTGTTCCCAACATATTGGAACAATTTTACTAAAACATACACATACTTGCATTCCTTCACTTGTATGTTTAGAGCCCGGGGACTATAGCATAGGTCACAGAGAGATCATGGGAAATTTGTTATAAGAAAGTATTTGACTCATATCAATAACAACCGGGAATAACAGTTTTCAAATGCCTGCTATAAAACTTGATTTTTTTTTTTTTTTAATGTTTAACATCAAAATAGCCTAAACTGGTTTGGCTCAGTGGATAGAGCGTCAGCCTGCAAACTGAAGGGTCCCACATTCGATTCCGGTCAAGGGCATGTACCTTGGTTGTGAGCACGTCTCCAGTGGAGGGTGTGCAAGAGGTAGTTGATTGAAGATTCCCTCTCATTGATGTTTCTAACTGTCTATCCCTCTCTCTTCCTCTGTGCAAAAAATCAATAAAATATATTTAAAAAATAAAAATAAAAAAATAAAGTCAAAATAATACATCCCTTTTTAAAAAAAAATCACATATCTATAAACTTTATATAAACATTAAAGAATGTAGTTAGCACAACTGTTACAGTTCTTGGTACATACTTCTCACCAAATATTGTTTCAATGTAAAAGTTGTGACCACTATGGGAGGAGAATCATTCCAGCTATGCTGGAATCTCACCTGTCAATTTTGTTAGTTTAAAAAAAGAGGTAAATGTAAGCATGGTAAATGAAAATATCCCAACCATGTGGTGACCTAGAGACAGCAGGTATCTGACTAAACCTCATTTCCAAACGGCCTGCTTAAATGGCCTTGAGTCTGCAAGTAAAGGCTAATTCAGAATTCAATTGCGAACAGTTACATTTTAAAAAGTCAACTAGCTACGCCAGACTATATAAACTCTTAAAAGGAGAATTAATAGCTTATAGTTATCACTTGACATATTTTATTACTCCTTTCCATTCCTAAAAGGTAATTACTCCATTGTAACGTTTAAATTCAGGCTTATAAATACTGTTTATAAGACTATAAAGACTCTTTTTTCCTTTCTGTAATCTCTCCTTTTTTGTCTTGGCAGACATTTCAGTCTCTGATTATGAAAGAGACAGACCTCAGCAATATGTGGTGAGATAAGATTTAAAAAAACAGAATACTCTCTAAAATTAAGAAAAGTGGTTTTAGTGTTAATTACTCCTAATTACTCTAACTTTTTCTTGAAATGCATCCAATGAGTTGAAGAATAGTTAGTTTAAAATTAGAAAGTGTTTGAAAGTGTTCCATTTTGAAAAAATACATGTATTACATGTATAATATTTTTGTCGATTAGTTAGGGTTAGCCTAAATTTTACCTAAAATTAAAATTTAGCTAAACTGATTTTCTCATTATATATTCATACCTAGCTTGTCTGGCAGAAGGTTCTATCATCACACTGAGCTGTCCTTCCCCAATGGACTACATGAAATTAAAAAAAAAATGATTGATTGAGACATTGTGTAGATATTCTTTAGAATCTACAAGTTGAAGAGAGATTGTCTCTGAGATATGTCCAAAAAATACTATGTAGATTTTAAGCTCTAACATTTATTAGCTATGCGACTTTGGATAAGATGAACTCTATAAACCTCAGTTTCTACATGTTAATAGAAAGTCAATTTGCTGGCTAGAGATGTTATAGATTACATTAGATTATATCAAGCCCTCTGGGGCTGCCAGCTGGAAGACACTGGATGTTTCTGTCTCCTATTCTACTGATGAGGATACTAGTAAGTCTATGTGTAAGAGGGATATTTAAGAGCCTTTTAGGGCAGTAGTATACATTGTGGCTGTGGCTTATATTCTGGATGGTAATTGGAGATACTAACCGTGAGTATCAGTCACTTCTAAAATGTAACATGGGAAGGGTGCTTACTTTGCACCTTCAGCTATGCTAATGTTTAATGTTATAGAGAGATTATATCTGAGGTATATTCCCACTTACACTACCCAAAAAAGTAAGAGACTGATTTAGAGTGGAATGCTAATTAATCTTTTAATTGAGAAATATCCTTGCATTAGATTTATAAAGGTTTCCAAATTAATATGAATTAATTAGCTCCTTTTGACCACTGCAGTACATTTTATAAGAGGACAGCATTTTCTGTTCTGAAGAATTCTGAATATTTTACGACCAATTTTTTGTTAAATCAGGAACTTAAAGAATCATTACCTTACAAAGAGTTATACAGTGTTGAGTATATTGTGATTCTTTTTATATTAAGTGAAATTATACAACTCTATTTTCAGATATTGTCTTAAAAATATCCTGGAATCCCATGATGAGATTTGAAGGTCATTCTTACCTTTTTTTGAAAAACACCTGCAATATATGACTATGGATCATGTATTCTGTGCATCAATAGCTTGTTTCTTTCTATTGCTCCATAGAATTTCATTAAGGATGCCCACTCCCCATTTTTTTTAATCCATTTCTCAGGTGAGGGACATTTGGGGTATTTCTAGTTGTTGATGATTTGAATAAAATCCATCAAATTTTTTGTTGAAAGGCATTCATGAATTGGAGAATAATTGGCCTGAAATTAGAAAGTGTTCTATTTTGAAAAAAAATGCATATTACATATATAATATTTCTGTAAATTAGGTATTGTAGAATATGCCTAACTTTTACCAATGTAATTTAGCTAAAATTGCTGAACTGATTTTCTCATTATAAATTCATACCTAGGTTGTCAGAAGGGATACATATACATGCAGGTATCTGTGTGAACATAGATTTAATTTCCCTTCGATAAATATCTAGGCATGAGACGAATGGGATGCAAAGTATATGTTTAACTTTATAAGAAAGTACATTATTTTTTATAATGTTATATATTGACCAGTTATATATGAAATTACGAGTTCTGAATTCTTTCCTGGCACTTAATACTTATCCTGACAGAATAGTTGTTATTTTGGTGCCAAAGACTTTGGATCAAAATAAGCTACATTCTAACTTAAGTTAGAGACCTCTGAACACCATCTCCTAAAATAGTCATACTCACATGTTATAAAGAGATCCTGGGCTTTGAGCTTGATGCCCTAAGACAGAACTGGCTTCTCTTATTTAGAAAGTATCTGCTTATATTCTGACTGCAGGAAGGCGAGTAAGCTGAAAATTAGGTGCATTCCAGTAGACATTCAGGCTGTTCACCAAATATTACCATCTTCTTTTCGTTTGGTTCTCTTTAGTGTGGTGGGACCATTTGAAAATCCACAGCTTATACAATTAAGTGATTTTTGTCACTTTTTAGCTGGTATATTCCTCCTACCCACTAATCACAAAATTTGGTTAATGTATTCTGCTCCATTAACCTGTGTATCTGAGTGGATATATGAACAGAACCTCCCTGCTAAGCAATAATAGATGCAACACAAACAGGAAATAAGACTTTATTATTTTAAGTTACTGAGATACTGAGGTGGTGTGCCTCCTCAGTTTATGCCTAGCCTTCCCTGACAGACATACATGACAAATGCATTTTCTAATTAGATAACTCATGTAACACAGGTGTCTTTATTCAGAAAACCATTTGCATTGTTTCTTTTTATAAAGTATATTTGTTTTACCTATGAAATCTTAAACTTCTTCTTTGTTCTCCTGCCAAACACTATTTTATTGTTTAGGAGGGTTACATTTCCAAACAGTTATTTTCATTTTGTAGAATTATGCTTTTGATATTATAGAATCCCGTGCTATCAGTGAATTTGTCCTATGATGCTGTGAGTTATTCTATCTATTATTTCTCTGAAATTCATTGCCTTGATCTGTCACCTAAACATAGCAGTTTCCAATTTTGGCCCTTATAAGACTCTATTTTCATGGTTCACCTTTGTTAGTCTCCTCCCTGCTCTCTCAAGCATGATAATGATAATGTTTAACTTTACTCCCAGTCCTCTGATCCTGGAAAACATTACAATTAAAAAAAAAATCTCACCTCTTTGTTTCATAAAAATCCTTTACAGGAGGAACCATTCTTCCACATATGACTTAGGCAAGGTCCAAGAATACTCCCTTGTTTACCAATAATTAGACTAAACACAGACCCTCCAAATCACCATATCATTACAATAAATGATTAGTTGAATTGTATGGACCTGCTGACCAATCTGGATAAAACACCTGCTACCTTGACTTGACCAAAGTTTCCTTAAGCTTCTCTCTCCTTCCTCCTGTTTCCTGAACTTTGACTCCCCTGCTCCCAACTCTGAGCCAGCATGCAACCCCTACTTAACAGCCTCACCAATAGAGTAATCTCAGGGGAAAACATTCCCAATCAACATCCTTCCATCCCACTTCCCTGCAACTCTTCTTTCTAACTTTGTTCACTTCTCCCTATTAAAACAAAACAAAACAAAACAACCCTTTTGCCTTACCTTTTAAATGTTTGCAGGTATCATGGTGAGGGCATTCTCCCTGTTTTATTATTATCCCCCACCCAACCTCCACAACATGCACACACATCCTCTACTCCCTTGTAGTAATCAATCATTTCCAATAAAGTATTTCCTAACTTATATTCCAGTTTGTTTTATTTGATACCATATACACATATCAACAAACAAAATTATCATAGTCTCTGAAGTTATTTCATGTATCAAGGTAATTTAAACATTATTACCAAAAATAAGCAAACTTCTGAGAAATTTGAATTCTTAAACTTTGGTATGTCACACCCCTACAGAGATTCTGATATTAGCTCTGCTCAGCTTAACAGCTGCGATTTTGTAGTATCATTTCCAATTCTGTGATCTGGATTTCCTGTTCTTGCCTTTTATCATTTGCATGGCCCTAAAATCACACTTGCTGGAGTAATTTTGTATGTGCTTTTGTCTCTGTTAGGAATGCTGCCTGTAATGTCTTCACCCACTTCTTTTTCTTATGTTAAACTAAACCCTTAGTCTGGAAGTCAGTTCCTCTGAGAAACCTTCCCCAACCCCTAAATCTGTTTGCAGTTCCTTTTTATATACTACATCATTATCAATGCATCTCCCATCACAGCCTTAGAGAATCAAATTATAATTGTTTCTCATCAGGTGCAATGGTCATTCCTTTTAGGGTGGAGTGGGGAAGAACCTCACTAAAAGAGAATGTGAACAATAGTGCGTTTTGCAAAGCCTGCGTTACTCAAGCTGGAGTGTCATATAGGAAATACAGCAAAAAAGTCCAAAGTGATTTGACATTACCAGTCTAGTCAATTCCTATGTGCCCCAATAATATGCGTTCAAGATAAGCCCCATTTCCGAGGCATCTGCTCCTAATCCCCCCGAGAGAATACAATTGCTTCTAATAGTAATTTACACAGGCAGCAAAGTACAAATCTATATCCAGGGGGGAAAGCTCCTAAGGGCAATTACATTTGAAAGATGTTACCTATTACCACGCACAATAAAGACATCTTCGTACATTATTATGTAGAGCAGTCAGGACCCTATTGAACATTCCTGAATAGGACCTTGATTTTAACTTTGAACAGAGAAGACCCATTGAAATGTTTGATTCAAACAAAGGATCCCTTTACTTCTAAGGTAAATTCAAGCAATACAGAGGGGGCACAGTGCTTTTCCACCAATCTCTCCTCTCTTTTTAAAGAAGTCTATTCCTCAACCAATCTTTTTTTTAAATCTTCACCTGAGGATGATATGTTCTATTATTATTATTATTATTATTATTATTATTGATTTTAGAAATAGAGGAAGGAGCAAGACAGAAAGATTGATGACAGAGAAAAACATTGAACAGTTGCCTCCCATAGGTGCCAGAAACAGGGGATAACCCACAGGCTAGTTACGTGTCCTGACTGGGAATCAAACCCTCAGACTTTGGTGCCTGGGAGGAGGCTCCAACTAACGAAGTCACCAGGCCGGGGCAGTTAACCAAACTTCTAAATGTTGACTAATTTTACACCTTGGTCCTCTGTGTAATCTTTCCTAAAGTGATCCAGTTCAGGTCCATGTGTTTTAATAGATATCCAGGCACTTCCAATGTTCAAAATCACCATGCATCTTCATTTCAGTGCTTATTAAATATCAAAGTATAACGTGTTTAAATCGAAATTATGAATTCAGAATCCCAGTTCCTTTCTCTCCCAGTCATTTGTATAAAGGAAAATAGCATGAGTGGTCCAGTTACACATAAAGGAATAGGAAATAAACCCAAAAACATGGATTTGAGCCTTTTATATTTAGTGTTTGTGCTCCATCAGAAATATTTTGCAATATTATGATTAATAAAGTTAGATATAAGAGATAGTGTTTGTTTGCAATGAGAAGGTAAACACAACAAATGAATACCATAAACACCATCCCAAAATGCCAGATGTGACCAGAGCAAGATACATCAAATTGAGATACTAGTATATTGAATTGTTTTGGGATGCACAAATCAGGACACTTTTGACTCAGACTTAATCTTTAATAGTACTAAAATGTTTAATGTATAAAAGAACAATAATCAGATATCTACATCTTATCTATATTTATATCTCCTACTCATAATCTTCAGTACCTAGCTCAAGAAGCCAACCCACTCTCTACAGTAACCAGATCAGGAGGACAGACCTATTAACCTGTCCATCCAAGAAGCTACACAATAACCCCTCTGTAATTTAGTCCCAAACAACTGGGCCTTGATTTATAACTGACAGCACCTCTAACTTAGGGCCATCTGTAGAAAGCCAATGCTGCACCCCTAATCAATCCCAGAATGTCCTGTTTCTATTTAGCTTGCCTCCAGCTTCTCCATGCCAACAGAATCCAATCAGGACACACCTGAAGTCTTCCCTTTTTCTCACTGTAAAGCTTTCCCATTCTCTGCCTGCTTTTCAATCTCTGCCAAATTAATGAGTGATCACTGACCCACTTGCTATAGCAATCTTTGAATAAACAGCAAGTCAATGACATTCGCAGTCCATCACCATTGTACCCCATACCCCCTCCACCTCCACTTCTGCAATCACCACACTGTTGCTCTGTCCATAAATTTATTTATTTTTTGCTCAATCTCTAATTTTATTTTAAAATACATGAACAAGTAGAGCAGAAAAAAAATACAGAATTGTTATTGTAATTTCTATGGCTTTGTTTCCTCTCCTTTGTTTTTATTTTGTCATTTATTTTATTATTATTGATTAAAATAGTGCATTATTGTTTCATTTAAAAACTGCAACTTTGCAAACTAAGCATAAAATATATTTGGAACAGGTTTTTCTAAAAAATATTTTCATCCTATGCAATCAGCAATTAGTCTATTACTAGTTAAAAAATCACAAACTGTTTATACTTTGTTTTCCTTTCTTTACCCACCCCCAAATTCTTTTCTTTGGTTTGTTAGAAAGTAACAATCCTTTTTTATTTTCTTAAGCTTTAGCCATATGACATTAATTCTTATTGAGGATAGTTTTTAGCCAGGATCATATTAAAGTATTGATTTTAGATGTTCTCTTATTATCTTGCCAGATGGCATGAGAGTGAAATCTCATCTTGGGATTTTAAGAAAAAAATAACCTATTTTCCAGAAATAGAAGGATGTTGCATGAGGATGCTCTTTATAAATATTTGATTTCTAATGATGTGAAAATATGAAAAACAAAATGCAGTTTAACTCTACTAAAAATAAATTATTTTAAACATGTCCCAGTCATAAGCTTCATAACTTTGAAGTGACATTGCTACTACTCATTATAGTAAAGCTTAAAAACATAAACAATAATATTTTATCACAGAACAACAGAGTCAATTAAATTTCTAAGTTAAAATGGCATTTGGCTTAAAGCCCGTCCTGTGGCATACTTTTTAAAAAACTTTTAGTCAGGTACCCTAAACAAAGATGTAAATAAGACTCAAAGTAGGACTAATGGTATGCCAGAATTCAAAGAGAATTTCCATCTACTAGAAGGAAGAAGGAAATGATCATTGACATAAAGGCAAACTAAACTCTTCACAGAAAGAGGACTAAAAAAAAAAAATAATTTTTTTTAGTAGGTTGCAATCACAGATTAATATATGGAGGGCTAATGGTAACTAAGAATTAGGCTCATCAGTTAAATAAGTGCAGTTACTTATAACTTATGTTCCTGTATTTAAGATTCTGAGTAGTAAACAGTACAAGAGGTAACTCATAATTTGTGTTTGATTTCTTGGAAATGTAGTATTACAAAGAAAAGTAACAAGGGCCTTCAGAAGTATTTTGGGGTGGTCATTTTTCACAGTTCAGATAATTAGAGAAAAAGAAAATTCACTTCTATAATGCAGAGACTCTCTTATTGTTTGCATTCACCAAGTATGTGCTTAACAAATGTCAGGTAGTATGAATGCTGATTAAATTAACACGTTTACTCCTCACAACAAATTTATGTTAGGTGTGACTACTATCACTGGCTTAAAAGAAAGCTTACATAGAAGTTGAAAAATTTTCCATGGTCTCATAACTCACATGGACACCTTTCAAATACTGAGGACTAAATGTTTGTGTGAAGATCAAAATGCTGTCCAACAGTAGATCTGAAGTAGACAGATAATCAGAATCCAAGTGGGCAGATCAAGAGCTTTGATGAAACAAACATGCTAGTTATTGGCAAAAGTGTAGCTGAATACAAAATACATATGAAGTGAAAAAGATATATATTCAAATTAGAGAATCCCCCTGAAAATGTGTATAGCGGAACATTAAAAAATTAGAGCAATCACTTGGAGATGTAAGAAAACATAGCTTCTTTGAAACTACACTAAGATTATGATAAAAAAAAATCAAAAGGTTTAATAAACATATGTGTAACTATTTTCTATAAACTGCTGTAATTTGACAACGTAAATTTTATTTTAATGAACTTTATTCACTTGTCTAAATGTTTCTCGGAATCAAAGGGAGCGAGGCCCGTGGGCCAGTGTGGCTCAGCTGTTAAGCATCGACCCAGGTCACTGGTTAGATTCCCAGTCAGGACACATGCCCAGGTTGCATGAGGGGGCATGCAGGAGGCAGCAGATCAAATAATCTCATCATTGATGTTTCTATCTCTTTCTTCCTCTCCCTTCCTTTCTGAAATCAATAAATAATACATTAAAAATCAAAGGAAAAGAGTTTTTCAAGAATAAAAAAAATTGAACACACAAGAACACGGTGTGAAAATATCCATCAATCAAGTCAAAGGGAAGTTGTAAAATACTTGGAAGATGAAGCATTTGAGATCAAAATAGTTGTAAAAGTATAAGAAGATGAGTTGATATGAGTTGTTCATATTTTATATTGTTTATTTTTATTTGAAATACTTGAGAATGTGTTTATCATTTTTTTTAAATTCAAAATATAAAAGATAAAAAAATAAACTCAGAAGATTAATTGGACTTGCAAACAAGAGCAAGTTTTTTGTTATTTTTGGCAGTGGCAGGGTTAGTGTTTTAGTAGGTGTATGCAGTGCCTGGAAGAGTGAATGGAAAGTGAAGAATGAGACCACTAGTGGAGGCAATGTTCAGAAGGTTAGATGTGAAGCAGGGAAGAATTTAAGAAGCTAAGTAAAAAGCTTTCTGAAACTAGTGAGATTGTTAGGCTTCTATCCATTCCTGTAGATAACAAGCATGAAGAAAACATATATTATTCCTTTGAAAACAAAGTTTTCAATGTTACATAAATTATTCATTCATTTATTTGTTTGTTTACTTATTTACTAGTTGATAGGGAGAACATTTTTCAGGTGGGAGAAACATTCTTTTGTTCTTTCTATAAATATGCTATTCTGTGTAAAATGAGAAGCAATCTATTTTATTTAGGAGAATAAACACAAGAAATGTTTACATAATGTTTACACATATTTCATGTTGGCATAAAGAAAAAACGTTACCTCTATCAATTTAGTCTGTGAATTAAATGTCAAAATTCAAAAGACTAATAGTAGGAGAACAAACAAAGTTTATTCACACACACACACACACACACACACACACACACACACACGTGAGCACACACAGAGGTGATTTTTCTGATCAGCTATAGTTAAGGGTTTATATTTCATTTAAATAATAAGAGGGACAAAGAGGTCAAGGGAACCTTAGTCAGTGTGGCTCAGTGTTTAAAAATTTGACTCAAGGACTCAAGGGTTTGGGTTCGATTTAGGCCAAGAACGTGTATCTTGGTTGCAGGCTCCATCCCTGGCCTGGGAGGCAACCAACTGATGTGTGTCTCTCACATTCATGTTTCTCTCTCTCTCAGTCTCTCTCCCTTCCTTTCACTTTGTCTAAAAATTGATGGAAAAAGATATTCTCAGTTGAAGATTAACAATAACAACAACAGCAATAAAAGATGTCAGGGGAAATCAAATGCTGGAAAACTGATGAGAAAGAGTGGGAAAATTAGTAGGAGTTATGGAAAGTTTTGTTTACGCAATTTTTATCCACGTGCCAAAGGTCTATCTCCTCTCTAACTGTAAACTCTTATAGGAAGGACTTATAATGGCTGTATTTTGGAGAGACTTTGTTTAAATTAGAAAAGTGCATTTAGGAAAGTTTTTATCTGTGGCTATACTTCTAATTTTGGTAGTATTGATAGTATTAAAACATATTTTAATACAGAAACTAAAATTTTGTAAACAAACAATTCTAGATGAATATCAGCCTTTAAAGATGATTAGGTATTAATGATTTGGCACTAAGGTAAAACAAAAATCCACATGGAATCTATATCATGTCTTTCTGAGAGTTGGCTGATATACAGAAGAAAGTGTGG
This sequence comes from Pipistrellus kuhlii, assembly GCF_014108245.1. Classification (NCBI taxonomy): domain Eukaryota; kingdom Metazoa; phylum Chordata; class Mammalia; order Chiroptera; family Vespertilionidae; genus Pipistrellus; species Pipistrellus kuhlii. The sequence continues at coordinate 40,856,628 of NW_023425584.1, forward strand.
TTATTAAAATGAGCAAAAAGAATTGTGGAAATGTTTGAAAAAAGTCTGAAAATGTGGGCATTTATTCTTACTATAAATTCTATAATTTATGGATTTTGTTTGTTTAGTATTTATAAATCCAGGAAAAATATAACTGTTTTTTGTTTTGTTTTGTTTGTTTTTAAGTACTCAGAACATGCATTTAATCAGTAGAGACAAAAGAGTAGATCATGATAATAGAATGTAATTGTAGCCTTATGGCATTTTACTTTACAGCAGTAGCTTTATGATTTTGATATTTTTTTCTAGGAGAAGTTGCTCTTTGGGGATTTGGGATAGAACTTTAAAAAAAAATCCTATAGAAATAACATTAAGGTAAAGCATTAATAGAGCATGACAAAACTCCATTATCAAAAGGAAGCCTAACTTAAACATATATAACTTAGACACTTCAGCTTCTTTCAAACAACACATAATACAATATATGAAGTATATTTCATTAAAAATTAAGATGATATACTTAATAATACTTCTATAGCTACTAAAGTTTTGTAATCAATTATCTCAAGTGAAGTTTATTTTTAGAACAAAACTTAAGGCAGACTAGCTAAAAACAGGTTTTTGCTCATTTTCGAAAAATAGCATACCATCCTATATAACGAAGAGGTAATATGCAAATTGACCATCACTCCAACACACAAGATGGTCGCCCCCATGTGGTCAAAGATGGCCATCCCATGTGGACACAAGATGGCCACAAGATTGCCAGCAGGAGAGGGTCCAGACCTGCAGAGGAGGGCAGTTGGGGGTGACCAGGTCAGCTGAAGAGGGCAGTTTGGAGGGACCAGGCCTGCATAGGAGGGCAATTTGGGTGATCAAGCATACAAGGGAGAGCAGTTAGGGGCAACCAGGCAGGCAGAGGAAGGCAATTGGGGGCAACGAGGCCAGCAGGGGAGGGCAGTTGGGAGTGACCAGGCCTGCAGAGGAGGGCAGTTGCGGGAGACAAGGCTTACAGGAGGGCTGTTGGGAGCGGTCATCCTAGTAGAGGAGAGCAGTTAACAGCAACCAGGCTTGCAGGGGAGAGCAGCTAGGGGCAATTGGGTCGGCAGGGGAGCAGTGAAGCATCAATCAGGCTGTCAAGGGAAGTGGTTTGGGGGTAATCAGGCTGGCAGATAGAAGCAGTTAGGAGCAATCAGGGATGCAGGCAGGTGAGTGGTTGGGAGCCAGCAATCCTGGATTGTGAAAGGGATATTTCAGATTGGAAAGGTTGCAGGCTGGGCTGAGGGACACACACACACCCCATCCTGTGCACAAATTTCGTGCACCGGGCCTCTAGTTTACAATATTTTCAGAAGCTTTTTGACTAGGATTATCTTTATATAAATTAAATAAAGTATAGTTAAATAAAAACTATAAAGTTCTGAGGTGAAATTCACATTTGCTAAGGACTTACCTGAAAAAATTTAATTTTAAGACAAACAGCATACCCAGATTTTTTAAAGAAAGAATTATCATAAAACTTCTGATCATAGAGTATCCCAGTGTGATTATAGACATAAGCAGACACAAAGATATTCAGAAGTGTAAAAATCTATAAAACTCTTTATTACTATACTCATGAATAAGGCAACTTAGAATTCCTGTGAAATATACAAAAGTATATAATTCTGTTAATAACTATTTATTAATTTGTTCATTAATTGAAAAATTTAACCAACAAACTGAAAAAAATATATAATTTTTTAGTTAATGGTTTATTTTAAAGCTTTTGTGATATTGATATTGTCAGAGAAGTTTGGAAAAGCATGCTCCAAATTAATAAATTAAATTAGGAAACAAAATCAAGCCAAATAAATAGCAGAGACCAGTTTTGTTTTTTGTGTGTTTTTTTTTTTTTCATTCCAAAGTAAGAAGCATAAAATATTATAAATAAATTTGTAGATACAAAAGGAACTACCTTTGTTTTAAAAATTCTTATAAGGGTGTTTTAGTAAGAATAACACTATTTGTGTCATATGTTCTAGAACAAATTCCAATAACTTCAGAGGAGTGTAGATATTGAATATTAGGAAGAGTCTTGGCTGCTAAATTTCATTGAAGATGGTTACTACAACTAATTCTAAAAATACATGTGATGTTCACTAATAATATTTTGGCAAATTTTTGGTAAAGTTAAAAATTAAATTTAAACAATGACATTATTTGTCTGGAGGAGACAGAATAAATGCTGTTAATGCAACTCAATGGAATAAAAGGGAAAGCAAGGTAAAGAATAAAGCCTTGAACAGTTCAAAAGGATCTAAACATTAAGAGAAAATAAAATAAAGATAATCTTCAAGATAATTTTAATTTTTATAAAAGATTAATCTGCAAAAATTTCTTTTTCTTTTTAAAATAACATCAGGCAGGAACAGATCACCTACTCTTTCCAAAGAAACCTTGACAATTGGTGTTGAGAAAGTGTCATAAAGATATATATATATTATAACATTCAACTTTAACCTAGCAAAAGCCTGAAACCACTTAGGCAAATTTGCAATTTGCAGTTTTAATTATGAAAAGTATTGCATTCTATCGATATTAAATATAATAATCTGAGTTAAAAGCCAGTATTTAACATTTTAGAAATTCTTTTTCTTTTTTTTTTTTAATATGTTTAATAGTGGGAGTGAGGATTAGGATAAGGAAAGGTTACCACGTTTTTTTCTAGATTGAAGTTCTCCCATAACTTTTCCATCCAGATGGAAACTATGAATTGCTTTCACATAATATATATTTTCAAAGAGGCTAAGAATAGTTATTCTCAGTTAACAAGGAAACTACTGACTCCACTCCCTTAAGAGAAGATGTCATTAAAAGTAGGTGAAAATACCTTTTCAGTTAAAATTATATTAATCTTTTTTATGTTATAGTTAAACTTTCAAAATATGACTTATTTTTGCCTTTCTACCCTTTATCCTGACTGTACCATGTACACTGTTCTTATTTATTTCGGTAATCACCATGCTGTTAAACCCAATGGACATTTTCCAGTTACCAACTTATTTAACACCTCCACACTCTCTATTTCTAAGGATATACAATAGTAAGGTACTAAGGTACTTGCAAGTAGATCTTCAGTGTCCCCACTCAGTAGAAAAATTTCTATGGTTCTATTTATTATTTAATGTTACAAAATTAATGTTTTGGAAATGTTATTCATTTTAAACTAGGGATTATTCAAAATGTTGTAGAACTATTCTTTTCTCTTAGAAACATGTTAATTCATAGGAGATTCTATCATCAAATGGATAATTCTTTTTAAATGCATTAAACTCTCCCTAGAGATTTATAAAGTTCAATTTAGACTAAGGAGCAGGACTTGTATTCTGCTTAAGTTTCCCTTAGAGTCATTGATTATACAACACACTAGAAGCCTGGCACAAAAAATTTGTGCATGGGTAGAGTCCCTAGGCCTGGCCTGCAATCAGGGCTGATCTTTCCCAGCTGCCAGCTGCTGGCCCCACCCCCCACTGCTACTGCCCTGTTGTCCTTGCACTTGACTTGGCCTAGAGCCATCCATGTTGTCCACCATCACCCACCCCTGGTTCCCCATTCCTCATAGGGCAATTGGGGCCTGTAGGCTGGGTAAAGCTTCTGCATTAAATGTCTGCCCCAATGATCAGTGCAAATCCTAGTGACAGGTCATTCCACTCTCTGGTCAATTTGCATATTACACTATATATATATATTCTTGTAGAATTAAGCTAGCTTATTAGCTTACAAGAAGGATAATATTTTAGACCTTGCACAATTCCTGACACCTAGAAATTAAAGAAAATTATTTCTCTCTGTTTCTGTCATTGAATTAGCAGATATATAAATAATTTGTGCCTTTGCAATTCTTGTGGAGCGTTCTTTTTCACTTCTTCACAAGTTATTTTAAAGAATTATGGAAACATGAAACAATACTAGCTTCTTGCAATACTACATAATATGATCTTAGTACTCCTGGTACTTAAACTTTCTCTTCTACTAACAACTGTAGAAAAAAAAATAGCATTATGTGTCTTTCTAGGGAGAAGGAGAGGGAGAGGGGAGGGAGGAAGCAAGAAGGAGGGGAGGAGGAAGGGAGGAGAGAAAAAGAGAAAGACAGAGAGAGAGAGAGAGAGAGAGAGAGAGAGAGAGAGAGAGAGAGAGAGAGGAGAAAGTGAAACAAGCCATTGGTTTTAAATCCTCAGTTAAAATAATTTGGAATATTTAGAATACCCATCTAATGGAAAACGTGTAATTTAATAAACAGTTTGGACAAGTTACAAATAAACATATAAGTAAATTGAACATAAAACTATCATGTTTTTTGAACTACAATGGCTTCTCCAATAAACTCAATAAGCAAAATGACATTTTATTTGCTTATAAATTAATACAAACATCTTCGCAATTATTAGTCTCAGAGAGGAAAAAAAAAGCAAATATTTAATGGTACATCTCAGCATTTGATGTTTATGTACTAGTATAGGTGAATAGTATAAATGTGTATAACTATACACAATTTGGGTACACATCACAGGAAATAGATGGTTACATTTTAAATTATTTTGATCTGTAAACATTGATTCTGCTGAACAAATAGGGTTTCACTTCATGAACATTATAATTATTCTTTTAACACACCACCTGATATTACCTAACATTACTAGTAAACTTCATATCTGCTTGTATCTAGGTCTTAATTCTAATGGTCCAAATATATTTGGAAGGTTCATAACTATAGATTTGGAAAAAAACTTATATTAGAGTTATGTCATAGAAATTTATATTTTCCAAACAGTGTATCAAATGCCATTTCAATATGGAAATCCCTTCAGACCAATTAACAATTGTTGTGTTTTTTTTTAATTTTCAAAAAACTAATTGAAAATAATTTTAGACCAATTGATGATACAGTTTTACTGATCACACTACTTTAGATTTTTTAGAGGTATTTAACACAGCATTAGATGCGTTCTGATAAAAGGAAATATTATTTGTGCTTGAAGTTCAGAGTATGTTGAGGATAGCAAAGAAGAAGTAATTGACCATCCTGTTAGTACAGCTTCAAAATTGAGTTTAAGGTAGAAGTTCTGCAAAGTCATGGAAAGGGAATCTTTGCCTCCATGGAACATGCCCGTATTAAATGTTTTTTTAACTACCACCAAAGTCTATAAAATATCATGATAAGAAATTATTATGCGGTAATTTGTGTTATGTTCTGAAATACGTCATTCAACATGGGGAAAAATGCAAAAATGATGTTACAAAAAATTCTGCACTTGTCAGGGAATGCGAGTTCTAATTTTAAATCCAAATAATTAGCTGTATGACTAGAAAATATACCTCATTTATAGGCTTTGGATTTTCTTATCTGTAAAATAGATAATTTCTAATACCCTTGCCAACGAAAGTGCTTTCTGATCTATGTAGTATATATTGTGAATGTATTTAAGACATTAACACTTCAAAAATGAGCCAGATATGCCTTTGTAGAGTACTCTAATTAGCTTGAACACCCTTTGCAAAAGAACATACGGCCAAACAAGAGAAAAGGTTATATTTAGATGGGACGAAAGGCATTGGTTGATGGAAACCCAAATAAAAATCTGGTGTCAAGAGTAGTGACTGTAGATGACAAGGCAGAATGAAAGTGCAGGCTTCTATTGTTGATGGTAGTGTTGGTGGTGACAGTAATAATTGATTTGGATCTTTAAACTATGGGGGATTCCTGCCAAAACCGATTTGTCTCAGTGGTAGAGCATTGGTCTGCGGACTGAGGGGTCCCAGGTTCGATTCTGGTCAGGGGCATGTATGTTGGCTGTGGGATATCCCCGGTAGGGAGTGTGCAAAAGGCAGCTGGTTGATGTTTCTCTCTCATCAATGTTTCTAGCTCTCTATCTCTCTCCCTTCCTCTATGTAAAAAATTAATAAAATAAAAAGATATTATACAATAAACTATGGGGGATTTCATATTTTTATGGGTTAACAGAGCAGCTAAAAAGGAATGTGATTAAAAATACTAGCCAGAAAAGTTAGCCATGGAAAGTCTCTTTAGTTGAGCAATGGAGGAAACCTATAACTACCTAGAGAAGGCAAATAAATTGGAGCAAATTAAAGAAGTATAGATGATTAGCACCATACATTGCATACAATTTTAATTTCTACTCATTATAACAATGTCTTGCTATAATGAGTAGGAATTATTAAACCTTTTTAAAATTACCAGTTAGCTCTAAAATGATATATTTCTTGAATTCTTATCCTTTCTTTATATTGGCAACAATAAAGAAATATACACAGTTTATGAGAGAAGAAAATTATTGCAAATAACTCATAAAGGTTTAAAATTATTTTTAGTATTAATGTAGTTTTAAGTTATTAAAATAATTCTGGGTTTCTTTTATACTTACATATATTATTCTAAATTAAGAACTTTCCAAGCATTATTTAATGACATGATCAGTTACTTCAACAAATATTTAATTAATATTGTTGTTTATAAATTTAAGGTTTGTTAAACACATATATCCATGTCCTTTTTATAGTATTATATTTTTCTTCATCATTGCTATTATGCTGGATTTTTAGTTTATTCATTCCTCTACTTGGAAAAGAAAAATAAACAATTTTGTATAAAACAGTTTAACCCATACGGTTTCAACACAAGACTTTTTAATCTACAAATTTCTACACTAGGTTCAGGTTTTAGTGTTGATAGGTGAGAAAAATGTGTTATCAATGGCTCATGAGAAGATATGGAACACCACAAAATTACATTGCTACCTATATTTTTGGACCAAATCAAGTTCAACAATATCCTAGCCTTAGTGCTATATTAGTTTTTCCTTTCAGACTTCAGACTTCTGTTACTTGCCTCAAAAAGTATTGACTTTGCAGGGCATGTGCTGCAAAAAGAGTTCTTTCTTCAACCACACTGCTTATTACTCAACCTTGTGCATATTTGTGATAGAAATATATATATATATATATATATATATATATATATATATATATATATGCATACATAGGACAAATTGTTTTTGGATAATGTATTGCATAAAAATGCACAGTAAGTGTTTTACAAACAAAATATTAGGCTATGTTTTCTCTTTTTTGAGTTGCTAAGCAGGAATCTATGGCATTGATTGATGCATCATTTTGAAAGCTGCAATGGTCTTTATCGTTTTAGCTATGAATATGTATGAAAAATCAGTTTAGTAACTGTGCTATTAGAGATGGTCTAGGATTATAATTCAATAGCAATTTCTTTAAAAGACAAAGGAATTTGAATTACAATGGAATAAGTATTGATAGCTGAATGTCTTATTGAAAAATAGCTTCCTGTATTTCAGGGACATTTTCAAATAGTGACAAGAAGTAATAACTAAAGGGAAGCATACTTAGAGATATGTCAACCTCTAGTTAAATTAAATTACTGAAGAAGACATACTTGAGCATTATGTCCACCTATGTCACATTATTTATAGAAATTTTTAAATAATCATCACAGCACAGATATATTTCTGCTAAAGGAACATAAAGTTATATTTCTCATAATACATGTCCATCCTGATGGGACAGTGGCACATGTATTAGCATTTTTAAAAGTTAGTCTTAAAATATGGTGTTGCTTGAATTCTTTTTAAAAATATTTTTATTGCTTTTAGAGAGGAAGGAGAGGGAGAAAGAAAGAACCATTAATGATAAGAGAGAATCACTGACCGGCTGCTTGCTACACACCCCCTACTGGGGATCAGCCCTGCAACTCAGGAATGTGCCCTTAACTGAAATCGAACCCTGGACCCTTCAGTTCATGGGCCAATACTCTATCCACCGAGCAAAACCAGCTAGTACTTGCTTGAATTCTTAATCCTCTATTTCTGAATAACATAAAAACAACTATTGTACATATTTTGTCATCAATTTGGCCTTTACTTAACACAGGTATGCCTTGTTTTAAAGATAATTCAATTAAACAAAGTCAAATTAGAGAATACACATATAGATATCCTAAGCTCAGTTGTCCAATGTGGTTATTATCATAGTTAAAATGAAAACTAACGAAACCAGTATTTGCTGCCACAATGTACTTTCTGTTGTGTTGTCTTGTTCATTTTTTTCACCACCTAAATGCTATTTGATACATACACCAACACACATAAATATACAGGCTTCCAGATCCAAATTTCTGATATAAACTCCTGTATAGCTGAAACCAGTTATGCCCTATAACCATTTCTTTCCTAATACAACGTAGGGGGAAAATAGAATATCAGTTATATTTACAGAACAATTATTTCTTTTTTTAGCTTTCTACTTTATATGCAATGATATTATATACTGGATTTAACATATAAGTGGCCCTATATGTAGAATAATATATCCTGATCACATATTCAAATCTTGATAGAATAAGGGAAAAAAGAGATTCTAATTGTGGAAGTTCCAACCTTCTTTTCAGGCACATGGTTAAATAAAAAATAAGGAGATAAATATTATTAAATATCTGGGTAGTTGCAATGAAGAACATTGTTACAAAGGCACAAAAGAGACTAGCTAGGCCAGCTCAACTCCATCTATTATTTAGGAAACAACATAAAATGTTAGAGCTACATAATGGGAAACTGCAAATGAGTCAACCTTCTTGACACTCAGACTCTCAGGCACCAGGTTAATGTCACAGAGGCAAACTGGTCAGTATTCAGGGCAAGGAGCCAGCAATGGTATTTAACTACATTCTCTGAAAGAATGTAGCTCAGAGAGAAAATGGAGCAGTTTCAGGTGACTATGAGGTGGTAATTTATGGTAGAATTACAGTGGGCAGTTGGGGCCTATTCTGCCTAGACAAGTCTATGGGACTATTTTAGAGATAAAATGTAGTTTGACATAATTATAGCAACAGATATAACTAAAATTAAAGAATGTATTATCTGTAAGATAATAAAAAATATTCCATATTTCTTTGTAAAAGTAATTTTGTTACCCAGTATTGCTATTATATTTCTTAGCTATCTATACAACTTTTCATTCTATTTTTACATCCTAAAACCATACATTTTTTAAAAATTTAAATATAATAGTAGATGTCATAATTTACTTTCATCTGTAAAAAGAGTTGGAAGTTAATTTATGATCAGAAAAACCTGTAAATACATAGATACATATTTTCTCTTGAGATTTTTTCCCCAAATTATATTCTCACATTATGATGTACATCTCAGATACTCTATAGGGTAGCCACTAGCTGTATATAACTATTAAAATGTGGTTAGTGTGACTGAAGGAATGCATTTTATTATAATAAATTTAATTTAAATCTAAATGCTGAATTGTAACCCACCTCAGCATTCTTTTGACATCATTTTTATAAATGCTGACTCTGACTAATATGTAGTCTGTAGATAAAAAGCATGTTTGTATAAGAATCCTAACATCATAAAATGCAGACTCCAATCTTCAGTCATCCCAGTTCTGAAGAGTTTTTGCTTACCCTCAATTGTAGAACCAGGATTACAAAGATCTGGATGATCCACACCAAACCTATGCTTGACTAGTTTCAAGATCCTCATTGAAATGGACAGTGCTGTCCTGCATGTAGATAATTTTTCAAACGTTTCCCCTTGATCTCTTTGTTTTGCCTCTGCCTGCTCAGAGATGTAGAGATGGGCTTTGGACAAGAGTCCTCCGTCTTCAAGGTTGTCTTTTTCAAGATTCTGCTTCTTTCCTTTCTCATCAACACCTGTCTTCAGAATTTGGCTTTCTTGGAAAGAGGCAGCCAAACCTGGGTTTCAGTTACAGTATTGCATTCATTTTTGTTGCTAAGCACAGCTTTATCATTTTGGTGGGATTACATTTCACTTGAACTGTTGAAAAATAAAGGCAATTTATTTGAATATAAGTGCAAAATACGTATCGTATTTCTAAGTTGTATGAAATAAAAGAATATCTCATTAATAAATTTATATTAATTATATGTGGAAATAAAACATTTTAGATATGTTGAATTACATCAAATACTGTTGACTTAAACAATACAAGTTTGAATTGTGTGGTTCAACTTAGAAGCAAATTTATACAGATGTGGAGGGCTAGTTGTATGCATTGATCTATACCAATTTATATAGGGACTTACGCATCCATGGATTTTGGTACCTGATTGAGTCTAGAATACTAAGGGACAACTAAGTTTTTGGGGAGCCATATGTTTTATGTAGCTTTTCGACTGTGTGTGAGTGGTTGCCCCTAAACCATGCATTGCTCAAGAGTCATCTACATATTATTAACATTAATTTAACCAGTTCTTTTTACTGTTTTTAATATGGCTACTAGAAAATGTTAAATTACACATGTGATTCACATTATATTTCTACTGGGAAATGTCAGTAGAAGCGATGCTTGATCCATATTGAACATTATAAATGAACAATATTAAAGAATAGTTTATCTCCAAAGATTCTGGGACCAAGAGATTTCAGTCTAATAAAGAAAAAGAATCATGGCCCTAGTCGATTTGGCACAGTGGATAGAGCATCAAGAGGGTCTAGTGTTCAATTGCTATCAAGAGCACATTCCTGGGTTGCAGGCTTGATCCCCAGTAGGAGGCAGGAGGCAGACCATCAATGAGTCTCTCTCATTATTATTTCTATTTCTCTCTACCTCTCCCTTCCTCTCTGAAATCAATAAAATATATTTTAAAAAAGAAAAAAAAAGTAATAATCATGGGGTGATCAGTCACAATAATGTTGACTAGAAATAATTTTGGCTAAATCTTTATAACATGAAGAAAAACAAAACAAACAAAAAAGCCCACAACAATTTGTATACTTCTGAATATATTATATATTAGCATTTTAGAATGTACATGCCTATACTCAAGACCAATTAATGGATTTAAGCTTACTGTGATAAGATTTGAAAAATTAGTAAAAACCATAGCTACAAAGTGCTAATAACAATAAAATACCATATTTTCCCAAGTTAGTAGAAAACAAAAAGGAAATGTATATATTTTTTTGTAATTTTGCCAGTATAAAATTTAGTTGTAGTTCAAATTACTCAAAATTAAGATCATCATTCTCTTTTTAGTCTTCAGTTCATTTTCCTCAGAGGAATCCAGCTAGTTAAGCACATCAAAGCAGTAGTCTTTGTTCTTCAATCAGAATTAATCATTATACATGCTGCAGAGGTGTTAAGTGGCCAATTGTAAAGCTATATATAGCCCTCGATTTCTTTTTTCTGCTTCATTTTATTCTTCCACAACTTTTAATTAGTCCCTTTAGTTTTTGGGTTTCTGTTTTTCTTCCACTTTTACCTATTGTGTTACTTGATACACTTTATATTTAATCTCTATTTTTAGGTAGAAAGCATGAAATCCAGGTAATGAGAGAGAGGATAATGCCAAAGTTGATTTTCAAACTCTTTCTGTGCATTAATAGATGCAATTTTATCTGGTTAACAAATCATTTTCTGAATATTAATTTGTACAGTATTTATTATGTAAGGCTCATAAGTGTGATTGTTTTCTAAAAGAATACTTAAGTTGAAATAGCAACATGTAAAATACACACTACCTTTGTTGGGGGTGTCTATAAAAATTATTGTAATATTAGAGGCCCAGTGCATGGAATTTGTGCAGGTGTGTGCTCCCTAGGCCTGGCCGGCAATCGAAGAACAAGCATCTGGCATGAAAGGGCAGATCCCGGCTGACCTCTGGGCTGACCTCTTCCAGTCCCTCATGCACTCCCCTCTGCCATAGTCAAGGCGCCAGAGTCGCCATGCTGAGATGTGGTGAGCTCAGTTGGACGCCGCAGCACACAGAAGCCAGGCAGGCAGGATGCTCTCCCCCTGCCAGCCTCTCAGACCAGCTCCTGCACAAAACCATGGGGAGCCTGACCTGACCCTGGGGTCCTGGTGGCTGTGGTCTGGCAAACCCAGAAGAGTCTGCATGGGTGTGGAGCAGGCTCCTTGTGGGCTTCCGGCACCTGAGCACAGCAAAGGAGGGCTTCCCTGGCCCATGAGCTCTGGCATCCTGGAGGAGGGTAGAGGGGGAGTGAGAGCGAGCTCTACAAACACCCCACATTCTCATTGCACCTCCTTCCCTGTCACCCCCGGCCCCATGTAACCAGTGAGAGGTCATAGCCCCCTGCCTGGGTGCCATGGGCAGTTGTTTGCTGCCACCCACCCCCAGTCCCCCATCCCAGCCTGGAGCCCAGCCCTAATAGGGCGATCAGGGACTGCTGGTTGCTGGAAACTGTCTGTGGGGTAATATGCAAATTAACTGGCACTCCTTCACAAGGATGGTGGCGCCCATAGCAGCTGGGGTGTGGGATGCTGGCTTTGTTGCATGACAGGCTGGTAGAACTGAGGAAGAGGCGGTTAGGGGCGATCAGGCTGGTGGGGGGTGGGGAGGGGGGCAAAGTTGGGGGCAAGCAGGCCAGGCCAGCAGAGGGGGGCAGTTGGAGGTGAGCAGGCCAGCATGGGTACAGTTGGGTGTGAGCAGGCTGGGAGGCAAAGTGGTTAGGGGTGATCAGGCAGGCAGGCAGGCAGGTGAGTGGTTAGGAGCCAGCGGCCCCAGGTTGCAAAAGGGATGTCTGACTGCCGGCATCCCCCAAGGGGTCCCAGATTAGAGAGGGTACAGGTTGGGCTGAGGGACACCACTCCCTCCTCGTGAATAAATTTCATGCACTGAGCTATATATATATATATATATATATATATATATATATACACACACACACAATATATATATATATATATTGTGTGTGTATATATATATATATATATATATATATATATATATGCTTTAAAACCAGGTATTTAAAAACAATAGTTGGAACATTAGTATAACTAATACTATAAAATACTATAAAATGTTGTTTATAAAAAATAAACAACATTTATAATGCCTGCAGGTAGTACTCAGCAGGACTACTAAGGCATCATTTATTTATTACTTGTAAAGTAGCTAAGGACTTTTTGAAAACTGGAAAACTGAATATCAAATCTCTAAAATGAACCAAATTATACAAATTTACAATTAATGTTGTATTTCTTGCTGTAAAATTATCTTCATTTATGTAAGTTTATAACTTGAGTAGAGATTAACACTGAAAAATGTTATATATATATATATATATATATATATATATATATATTATAGATAATATAAAACAAATTTTAGATATATATGTATAAAACTGCATGTCTGTATATTATCACCTACATGCACACAATACTAGTTATCTGAACTAGTTTATTATAACATAGGTAAACATGGCAAAGAGCACGTAGAGGACTTAAGAGTAAATCAAATTAATTATAACTGTATATGTGGCATTGAATCCCCCCAAACTGCCTACTGGCATTGCTGAGACCTTGGCACTTGTGAGTTTGGGTCACACTACTCAAAATCAAGGAGCTGACAGCACAGATTTTCTTCCCGGGGTTTTTGCTCATTAGCCAAACCAGAATACTTAGTACATCAGGTCACTCTGCTTGAACTCCCAAACAGTACATGACTTTGGGATATGATCCCATGATAACTCATTGGAGGTATCTAAATGCATGGTCCTAGTATAACAGGACACAGGTGACAAATTAGAGGGTTTTTTTCTTGCCTCTGTCACATATTTTTGACAGCTTTACAAGATACTGTCTAACAGCAGTCTTTGGACCCCATCTTCACTTATTATTTTTCATACTACCATGAACTGTGTTTCTTTGGGTTTTTAAAGATCCTCATAGACATTATTATAACAATTTTTTAGTAGGTTTCATGACTGAAAATACAGATTAAATTAGAGAAACAAAACAACATTAACAGTCATTAGGAGACACAGTAGCATTTTTAAAGCAACCAATATTTGTTACATATTTATTTTCAATATTGATTTATGATTTATGTCTCCCTATTATTGTAAGATTTTAATTAATGTACTGTTTTTCATAATATGTCTAGTCTCCTTACCACGAGCTATTTAAGAGAGTATATTGTTTCTAAACTCTATTATAAAAAGGTAGAAAAAATATTCTACGTTCTCTTAGAAAATATATAGGGAAAGACATAACTTAAGCCAAAAAATGTATCGGATATTATAAAGATCATGTAAGAATCTTCTGAACTGTTTAAAATTAACAGAAAATTCTCACCCCTCATCATTACTGACAAACAATGTTTTCCTGATTAAATGAGGTAATCACAAGAAACCTAATTCAATTTTCTGTTACTATAATAATGAAGTACATGTATGTCAATCTACCTTTTTCATTCTTTGTCCAGTCACAATAAAATAGGTATTACTTCACATGTCAGAGTAATTTCTGGGGGATCCATTTTTCCCCCCATCTCTGGTATACCACAGACAAAACTTTCTCATATATAATAAATTATGTCCCTTAGGGCAATGGTTCTCAACCTTTCTAATGCTGCGATCCTTTAATACAGTTCCTCACGTTGTGGTGACCTCCAACCATAAAATTATTTCACGACCCAGAGGTTGAGAACCGTTGCTTAGAGCCTAAGATCATCGGAAAATACAGATATTTACATTGCAATTCATAACAGTAGCAAAATTGCAGTTATGAAGTCGCAACAAAAATAACTTTATGGTTTTGGGTCACCACAACATGAGGAACTGTATTAAAGGGTTGAGGCATTAGAAAGGTTAAGAACCACTGCTTTAGGGATTCCCAGCCTTTAACAAAGAAATATAGATCAATCCATTAAACAACAAAACAAATTCTTTACCACTCTTCACACTCAATCATTATTATTGAGAGGGTTGTTTACACATCTTGTCTAGCTGTCTTACTACACAACTCAATGTATTCTGGATAAAATTTTAAAATTTTACAGAGAATCACAGACACAAATAACAAAATAACAAAATAACAAAATTTAGCAAGTGGTAGAACTAAATATGTTTCATAGAGATAAAGATTATTTCTTTACAATTTTATGTTCTTTTCTACATTAATATTGATAATAATAATAATAATAATAATACTGTTTACACAAATCCTAGTGCACATGATTTTCACTAGTATAGTTAGTTATAAAACCACTTTTCCTTACAGCCTCACTTCACCATCAGCATAATAGAAGTTTATTATAATACAATTATTCAATACTGTACTATTACAGTGTTAGGTGCTACTGTGGCATACAAACACAACTTAGAAAGATTAGCATCAAATGAATGGGTAGGAGCAAGAATGCACTGATTTATTTAAGAATAGGTGAGCCATAGACCTCAGTCAGCTGTCTTGAGTGAAAAAGGGTTAGTTAGTTTATCAGGTGAGTCATTTCAATGGAAGTCAGTTAAGGGCTTTTACTGTATTTGAAAATTTAAGAAGTCACATCATTAATTTAAATGCTTAGAAATGTTTCTAAATTTACATATATAAATTATGTTCTGAAGGATTATTTCATTAATTTTATTTATATTTGATATTGTTTAAAACAAATGTGTATATATAT
This sequence comes from Pipistrellus kuhlii, assembly GCF_014108245.1. NCBI lineage: Eukaryota > Metazoa > Chordata > Mammalia > Chiroptera > Vespertilionidae > Pipistrellus > Pipistrellus kuhlii. The sequence goes on from NW_023425584.1 coordinate 40,872,100, forward strand.
TTACTTTTCATATAGTGTATGTATTTCTGAAGAAATTGTCCACAATTACGGTTTCAAGATTTTTTTCTTTAGTAAAGGGTCAACCTTTCTGTTGATGGATAGATGGTGTCCTAGCTCTTCTGTGGGTAGACTGAAAAATGGTGTCATTCTTATCCGCGCATAAAACAGAGATTATGACCCAACTGTCATGTAAGGAGAGGGATCATCTGTCTTTCCGTTTTTGAGTCAAGGGATTTTGGCAGGAACATAATATTCCCTTCAAAATCGGTTTGTTCCTTTGACTATTTTTATAGACTCCATTTATCTGATTCTGCCCCTTCCACACAGTGTTTGGGCCTCTAGACTGATTAGATCCTAATTCTTTTGGCATGCTGTCAACATGTCCCACTCCGAATAACTATTAAGTTTTTGCTTTTGCTACTCCTCTGCAATTTTGCTTCCCTTTCTGTGCATCATGCCTCTGCTTTGTGATGTTTACCTATTTTGCCTCAAGCTATCGATATGTCTTAACAATGTGTTACCAAATCTCTCTATGAATTTGTTTCTTATCTACCCAAGTAATTTATTTGCATTCTCATCCTTGTTTCCCTGCTCCTCCTCAATTTATAACCCAATATATTAACATTCTCTGTAAATCTTTTATTTTGATTCAGTTCACTATGAATACTCAAAAAGATTGGACATTTTATTCTATCTTAATTATGCAAACAGTACACTTTAAGATAAAAAGCTTTACATATAAATACACATTTACAATAAGCCAATCTATAAATATTAAGGGGGATCTAAAAATTTATTTTTGTTGATTTTAGAGGGAGGAAGGGTGAGGGAGAAAGATAGAAACATCTTTGAGAGATAAACATCCATCAGCGGCCTCCTGCAGGCCCTGTTGGGGATGGAGCTTGCAACTTGAGCTTGTACCCTGACTGAGAATCCAACCAGGGGCCTCCTGGTGGATGGGTCTATGCTCAGGCCCTAAGTCACGCCAGTCAGGCTTCAGAGGAACTGTTTTTGCCAATTTAGAAGGAAAATCAAATGGTAATGTAAGCTAAATCACACATTCTGAGTTTGGGCTATTTTTCCCCCCCACAGCAATATTTTTATTCATGATAAAATCTGTCTTCTGTACAGGCCAAATAGGAGAATTAAAGGTTATATGGTGAGATTTTTCACATCCTTGATGGTGACACTAATCTCTGCAGTTCCTCCAGGAATGAAGTACTGCTCTTGGTTGACCATTGTCCTAGGTAGAGGCAGTTCTATTGGTTTCCACTTGACCTTTCTCACAATAATAGCCTCTCTCCACAGATCAGGGTAGCAGTATGGGGATTCTGAGAGCTGCTAAGTATTTCTGTTCCAGGTATTTATTCTGGAGAATAATCAAAGGATGGGTTCAGGGACACAAGTACACACTTTGAGATGGACCTGAGCTGAAACTTCATTGATCACCTGATATTAAGAGCTTCCTACTGTTTCTGAAGGACCATAGTGACATTGTGCGTCTTCTGGAGTTAATGCTAGTTGATAGCCAGTGTCAACGAGTCCATGAAATTTTCAATTATTTTGTTTTCTTCAATGTACAGTTACCCTAGGAAAAGTCCATGGGTCCTATTGGAAAAGGTTGCAGAAAGATTAATAGTCTACGTTTTTTGTAGTGCACTTCAGCAGGTACTGGGTTTATAAATTCAATCGAGTCTGGGAATTGATTAGGATGCTAAGACTCTGCTTGTATGCTTTGAGTAAATCTTTTATTTACTTGACCTAGAATTTTTCTGCTTATAATGATCAAGTAAGAACTTTGGCATGTTATCTGTTTCACTCTAAGAACACCATAATTAACTCCCAATGCCATAGGGTCTATACAAGTCAGACTATTTCGATTGCTGCTTTGACTATGCTGTCAAAATAGAGCACCTGAACTACCCTTGCCTCAATCTTAACTTGGCTCATGCCACCCTCGGATTCAATTACCCCCATGGCATTTAGGTTTTCCAACTGAGCAATTCAAACTGAAACGCTAGGTCTATAGAAAAGAATAATCAAGGATGTTTTCAAGGTTGCTGGACTTTCCCTCACAAATGTATGGCTCAAAAACCTGGTGATAGGTGTCTTCTGGACTCTTCTAGTGTGAGAGTGTGTGTTAAACAACTAATCAACTCCAACATTCCAGTCTCCCTAAGTCTTTGGAACCCTTTCTCCTCATTAATCCAAGGAAGGTCAAGTATTCTAGTTTACTCAGGGTGGGCCATCTTTTAATCCAATTTTTAAACAAACAGACAAATAAACAAGTTGTTGGAGCCTTTTTGAGCTCCCCAAGTTGCAGCATTAAATGCAAAATCTCTGCTTAGTGAGCCCATTCATCAATACATTCGGACTTTACCAACTTTATGTTCCTCCCATCAATATCTCTGACTTTAATATACATTTACACATATGTTCTCTGAATTTCTGTTTGTATAAATTTTAAATCTCAAGTAGTGTAGTGAACCCCCTTATGGACCAAAGTTTGTACCTTCCTTTTAGGGACTTGTTAGGACTTGAGTCTAGTTACAGGTCTGCAATTAAAAAAAAAAAAAAAAAAAAAAAAGGTGGTGGTGATGGGTCCCAAGAAGAATCAGCTTTATCCTGCATGGAAGCTGCCTCAAGGGAGGCAATTACCTGAGATTTCTCAGTCAATGCAGTTAATTTCCATTAAATGGAGGTAGAAAGGATTATGCCACTGAAGGTAGAGAGGTTGATAACTTTGGGGTTGAGATGTGCTGGCAGTCGGGTGGCCTTTTCTGTTGACAAGTAAGACTTATCAGAATTTAGAAGTTCAATGTCTTCAACTTTACCAGAATCTTTCCAAATATCTCCATCACAATTTAAAGATCCTATTTTTTTTCTTTCTGATCAATGCTCTTACTTTAACAGTTAATGCTCTGTGAACCTGAGAATTCAACATGCATTGTAATTCAGCCAATCACAAAGTGAAGTTCTACATTTTATTTTATTTTTTTAGCCATTTTTTTTGTTCTGTGAGTACAGATGATAAGGCTCTCCTTTAAGGCACACCTGGAAACTCTTAGGTCATTTAGGAGGTGCTGCAGGTGTAGATTTGAATCCCTGAGCTCATTCTTTTCTTTTGCCACTTTATCCAGTGACATGAGAAGCAACTGACCACTCATTATATTCTTAGTTTCTAAAAGCATTTGTGTCACAACCAGAGTCACTTAGCTTCTTGCCTCTTCTAAGTGGTATATTAAGAATATCTAATTTTGAGTATCTCTTTGGCTAGTTCATCTTATGAACTACCATATCAGTGAAATAGATTTATTAGCATATTTAAATCTAATCATATTAGAGAGCTAATTCTCAGCACCCCAGAATCAATTCAGAGAACTCATCTTTAAAATTATGTCCCTCTGGAACCACACTCATTAATAAAGTCTCCCTAGAGGATGGTCCCCTCCCATCTAAAATACCCTTGGTGCTGCTTCTTTGAAATTCAACTTCAGCCCTGGATCCAAGACCCCAGCAATCACAAATCTGTTCTCAATTCCCATTGTTCCGCATTTTCCAGAATGTCATAAATGAAATCTTGCAGTATGCAACCTCTGAGTCTGACATATTTCATTCAGCATAATGCTTTGAGATTATCCATTATTTTGTTTGTTTGTTTCTGTAAATAGTTCGCTCCTTTTCAATAGTGTTTTCCTTTCAAATAAAAGCCATTTGGCAAAGTAGCCTCAGAAATGCAATTTGCAGCTTCCTAGCTCTGCCTGGAATTAATAATCAGCACACAAACCAAGATCAGGTAGCTTTGAGATAACAGATATATGTTCAATAGAAATGAAATAATTTAAATAGACAAGTATAAGATATGTTGCAATTATAGCTCATTTTTTCTACATACAGACAAATTATATTTAGTCTAATCATTAGTAAGATGATATAATTCAGTATTTTGCTTCAGCAGCAAAAAATAGCCTATTGCTTTAGTCTGTATTATTTCTAACAAGGTGGCTGATGAACTTCTCTTTAATTCCCTTTACTGCAATTGAAGAAGGATATTTACAGGAGATGACCCAGGAACACAAAGGGGTCCAAAACACGCTAAATAAGATAAAACTCTATGAAACATCTCCAACCCAACAATAATAGCTGGGAGATTTGAGAAAAGGATTTGCACATTTATAGGATAACTTGGAAAACTATTTTCTCTGTGAATCTATGGTTCTAAATTAAATTTTAGGGTCAAATTATTTTGAACATGCAATGTTTCTTAAGTGTCATTTACTCAGATCACATTTTGTTAAGCACAGGTTATTATGTGCCTGTTTAACAATAGCAAAAAAAGAATATTGCTTTTCAAGAAAAAATTGACTTTCAAGTTGGACACAACTGGAGCTATATTCTGACTCTGTGGGACCCTAGAATACTTCCATCAACTCATGCATAATGTAGAAATGCAGCAAGTTTTTCCCAAATATAAAAAGTGGGAATGAAATTTTCTCATAAAATAAGTAATAGCTTCAGTATGAGGTTAATGAAATGACAGTATGATCTTGTAAACTATTTTTTCCAGAGGTCCTGTCACTCAAGTCCATTCCAAGTCTGCCTGGTGTTGGCTACATATCCTGGTGATGTTGGCTTATTTCTTTCATTTTTAATAGACCAGGTATAATACTGTGATATGCTTTGATTGCAATTTCCATGACAGTGACAGTAATTCCAGGAATATCTCAGGTGATTTGTAACTATTTGCTACTATTTAAATAGACAAGCATAAGATGGTGTTGCAATTATAGCACATTTTTCTACATGCAAACCAATTATATATAGTCAATCAGTTCTTCAATAACAGTTGGAGTTGTTTTCTTTTTATTTCAACTTTAGTAGTTTTATGATACTGCCCAACATGAACTCATACAGTCTCTTTATACTTAGAATAAAACCCTGTATTACATGGCTTCTTGTACTTCATCTCTAACCTCATCTCATTCACACGAAGTCCAGGAATATGAGCTTAAACTTGACTTAATCATATATTTATCTCTCCAGAACTTCTAAAATGCTGGCCTCCCTGTCTGGAAAGCTCCCAATCCCAGCTTCACAGAGACACTTTGTCATCATTTCCATGTCACCATAGATGTTCCTTTTTCAGAAATAGCTTTCCTGTTCACCCAATGTAAATTCCTAATATCCAAATATCTCCTTTTACTTCTCTCTCTCTCTCTCTCTCTCTCTCTCTCTCTCTCTCTCTCTCTCTCTCTCTCTCTCTCTCCCTCCCTCCCTCTCTCTCTCTTAGGACTGTAACACGCTTTAGGATAGAGTCCATATCTGTTTTCTGCAACCAGAACCCAGTTCGACAGCTAATAAATATTAAATGAACATTTAATCAATTTTCATAAATAGTAAGTGAATAGCAATGAAATACTGAAGTTAGTATGAGGGATGAGTTTTGGGAGAATAATGCGAGTTTGGTACTGAATAATTGGATTAATGAGATGTTTACCCAATAACTTTGTCATCATTCTAATTGGCCACACCATGACATGAGCATTTAACACAGGTAAATTGAAAGTTCTTGATTTTTTACAGAGAGGAAGGGAAAGGGATAGAGAGTTAGAAACATCATTGAGAAAGAAACATCTATCAGCTGCCTCCTGCATACCCTTCACTGGGTATGTGCCCACAACCAAGGTGCATGCCCTTGACCAGAATCAAACCTGGAAACCTTCAGTATGCAGGCTGATGCTCTATCCACTGAGCCAAACCAGTTAGGGCATCACTCCATTATTTAATTGCCTGAATGGTCTCCCATTGCTAGTTTCCTCCCACTCACCATTGGTTTCAATATTTGAGCTATTCCCCTTCCTTTGTATTGAGATTTGTATTCCCCACTTTCCTTGGGCTCTATCTTCATTCCCTCTGCTTCATAGCTGCTAAAGAATTTTTATCATTCTCATCTGCTGGATTAATTTCCTTTGTTTTCAATGGCTGCTTTCATTTTTTCCCCTCTATGTCATCTAGAAGTTCCATTATATGTTGGAATAGATAATATCTTATTTATTCCATTAGATATCTTGGATTTACATACTGCATTATGATTTTAAGCATGCAGATTTTTTTTATTTGTTTCAAGTACACTGGGTCTTTATACAAACTAATCAGTAGAGTTCCACAGAGTATGAATTATTCTTCTCCTTTTAATTCAGCTAATATGCTCTCCATGTTCTCTCTAATGACCCAATATCCTATGCACTAATAAACCTACTGTACTATTTTTTAAAGTTGAAGACATCGGTTATGGTCTAAAATTAAAAATAATGCTATAGAATTCATATCATCACATAAAGATGGCATCACTCAATTATTATTCAACCTTTCAAATTATGTCACACTAAAAGTAAGAAAAATAGATTCCTCTTCCCAAACTCAACTGTTTAACACTCCTGATTTTCTATCCACAAAGTAGTTACCTAAGTGCCACCAATGTATAACTTTCTCTAATACTCTCCAAAATCTCAGCTAAATTAGTTAAATGTGACATAAATAATTGGATTCGAAATATGAAACAAATAAACAAGCCACTTTTTCTGACACAAAAGAAATGATAGGCCTACATAGAGTTTTCTGTATTGATGCATTATATTTGGAGATAGCAATGGTAAAAGCATTGATATGCAAATTCACTGCAAAGGTTTCATGAATTTTTCACATAGCAGATATGAAATAGTTGAATGTCAGAGTCATGGGCTGCTGCAGCCAGCAGGGATGTTTGATAATGTGTTATGTGACATGTGAAGTAACATAAAATCAATGACTTCTGTGTGGTTAAGAGGTTTTTTACAGGCTATACTCAGCCTCAATTTATTCTTTTCCTGCCAAAAGGTGAAGCTGAATATGAACTCATTAAACTGCCACTTAAACTGAGAAGAGAGCCAGTATAAAGGATTTAGCAGACAGATTGAGAATGTTGAGGCAAAAAGCAACTACAGTGGGCATTTTTAGAGTGTACCTGAAGAACAGCTGCTGCCTATGTCTTAGAATTAATTGCCCAGATTTGTTTATTATCTACTAAAAACAGCAGTAGCTAAAGAAATGCAGAGAGACAAAATATCTCAGAAAATGCAATGAATAAAATTTGTGGACTAATGAGGGTTAAAGAAATGACATACAAAGAAACTTTTAAAACAATTTATGATATTCAACACCTATTTATAATGTTTATCTTTGAATAGTAGAACATATAAATGCATTTCTTTTTACTCTTATGAATTTTCCAATTTTATAAAAATAAATATGAATTATTTTTGCAGAGAAATATTTTTAGTTAGTATATTTTAATTATTTTTACTTGCTTGATTTAATCATTTTAAAAAGAAAATCAGAAGATAATTAAAGATTGAAGGAATGAGGAAAGATTAATACTCTAAAGGACCAGAAAGGATGCGTTATGAAATTATACTTGACAAAGTTTGGTTTAGACTATTGGTAATGGAAATTTGGGTACTAATGTCAGAATTACACTGAATATCACGGCTAGTTTTCTGAGTACAGTATGCATAAATTTAACTAGTTTTATATACTGTATTTTTCACTGTGATTTAATTCAATTTCAACTTTTTTTTAGGTTAATATTATAAAAAGTATCCAATTGGAAGCCCCCTTTGTGTAATGTTGCACCTAGATACCTGAACATAAATTATTCCACATAATAATTACAGTTTGGGGTAGGTTCCCCTCTAGGTGAATTTGCTCCAACAATATCCATTCAGCCTTTCTTTTGCCTAGGGATGTCACTCTGTGTTACACTTAGCATGATGGCCAAGGCATCAGCCATTGTCAGGAATCCCCTCACTTAATGCTAAATGTAAATGCTACCTCCTTTAGAGCTTTCTCCTTTAGAATTCTCCCAACCCTTTTCTGAATGATCGTTACTGGACAGCTGATATTTTCCATGTTTGTACTAGAGTCTTCTTGAATGATTTAGTTTCTTTCATAAAGGGCTATGACATCTGTGAGAATTGAAAATGAGCAGAATCAATGAGGTCCTGAAATGTTTTCTATTATAGCATGCTAATAATAATTATATGGTCTATAAAATTGATTTAATTTCCACAACATTCTGTGCATCCTATGCAAATTCTTTGGATAATGCTAAATGTAGAATAAATCATTAGCTACCTAAAGCACATTTTGCACTTTACCTATTTCTATATTAATGATAGTAATGAGAAAGTGGTAGCTTTTTAAATATTTTAAAATTCTGATAGGTAATACTATATGCTTTTATATTCATACTTTCTATACAATATCTGGATTTGAAAAATAATAAATCTGGAAGCACTCTTGACCAACTCTATCACAGGAAGAAAGATTTGCAGCAAAGAGCCAATATGACCCATTTTATAGCATATCATCTGGATGCCTGAACTATAGTGAACTCCGGGGAATAATTACATTTCCATACCTTCTGTGGAGTGAACATTAAAGAAGACAGTGCTATTTGTGAACCAGTTAGAAAGACCTGAGCTTACAGCACTTTCCTTTGTAATTCTATGAGTTTTCAATGAGTTGTAATTTGAAATTCAAGAATAGAGAGTTTCTTTCTGTATCAAACACATGTAATGGATATACGCAATGTTAATAACAGTAGAAAGAATGGGATTTAATAGTAAATCAAAGTCAGAATATATTCTAGAACTCATAGTATTAGTCTTTGTAGCTTCCTATTTCATTTTTCTCTGTTTATATCGAAAGTCTGATGTTAAATTATGTTAATTCTCAGAGGATATAAATACTAAAAAAGTCTCCGGAACACTTTCCAAACAGCAGTAACTATTTCAAGCTATTTAGTCAGCTTTCATTTCAGTGCCTGTTAAAAGGAAGTCTATGGCTTGAGAAAAAATAAAACATCACTAATAACTTAAAAGAAAAAAGAATGCTGAAAAGGTGGTTGAAGATGAGGTGGGAAATGGCTAGATAAATAAAACGAGGCTACTCAACTGGAAACTAAAAATTCTAAAGGCATGTATTATTTGACAACAGATTCATAGTTTCCTCTTCTAAAGGGTCTTAACCAAAGTGTGCATATCGAGCACCCGGTAACAGTGCTTTGGAATTCCCCAACCTATGTTTCCTTTTTCAGCAGTTTTCCCTATGCAGTCTTTCTACCTGCTATAATCCAAGTGTCTTCTAAGACCCTGTGTTCAGCCGAAACTGGTTTGGCTCAGTGGTAGAGCATCGGTCTGTGGACTGAAAGGTCCCAGGTTCGATTCTGATGAAGGGCATGTACCTTGGTTGTGGGCACATCCCCAATGCGGGGTGTGCAAGAGGCAGCTGGTCGATGTTTCTCACTCATTGACATTTCTAGCTCTCTATCTCTCTCCCTTCCTCCTCTCTGTAAAATATCAATAAAATATATTTAAAAAACAAAACAAAACAAAATAAGACCCTGTGTTCAAAACAGATTCCTTATTCCCTCATTCAAGATGAGGTGTACATAATCATAAAGTCATACAAAAAATTATACACAAGTTATATCATTTATCACAGGCCATTATCTATGTATAGTAAGTCTAATGTCCTCCAACAGAGATCAATGCTGACCAAAATAATCTCCGAAGGTTGAAGGAAGGGAATTCTTGGGATGAGCCTTTAAGAAAATGCTGAGAAGTGTGTTCTTTACAGAAAAGTAACTTGAACTTACAATATCTATAACCCTATAGAGATTTAGCTTGGATGGGGATAAGAAGGAAGTCTTTCATAAACTGACAAAATATGTGGGTATTTGGAAAAATTTCAGTATTCTACCTCCTCTAGATGGAAAACCCCAGTTCTTCTTACTATGTCTTTCTTTCCTGTGTTTCTCCTTCACTATTCACACAGAAAACTACGTTTCTGATACTTCTGCCCACCAACTATGGGGAGGTTTTCCCCACACCAAGCCATCTTTATGACACCAGCTGACACCATGTACCTGGACGTGGTAGGGTATCAGATACCACAGATGAGAGGTTCAGTCCACAAGATTTTTCCCACTTTAGATGTCGATAGCAAGTGCACAGTAGGTCCACATGTTATCCACAACTTCTTTCCAACTTGGCTACAAATCAGAGGTTCTCATGACCTTCTCTCCTTGAGTTTGATGCTCTTTAGTATGCATATCCATAGTTTTAGAGGAGACTGGTACACACTCAGCCATCAAGTTTTATTTCCATTAAGAGTCACAAACAGACAAAAGTATATAAGACATTCTAGCAGAGGAGGTAAAGAAAAATTATTTTGGGGGATTTCTGGAAATGTTTTTTGATTTGAGAGAAAAGACACACAGAAAGTGTTGGGCTCTTCTCCTGGTAGCTGTTGTGTGTGGATGGGATAAGCAAAATTGCTGCCAGGTACTTTGTGATCGTGTGGAGTGTGATGGGTTGAACTGTGCCCTCCAAAAAATATGTTGAAGCCTCAATTGCCCCATGCCTATGAATATCATCTTATTTGGACACAGAGTCTTTGTTGATAAAACAAGTTAAAATGAGGTCATACTGAATGTGGGTGTTAATCCAATATAATTACTATCTTTAAATTAAAAAAAATATTTTTATTGCTTTCAGAGAGGAAGAGAGAAGAAGAGAGAGATAGAAACATCAATGATGAGAGAGAACCATTGATAGGCTGCTTCCTGCAAATCTTACACAAGATTGAGCCCGCAACTCAGACATGTGCCCTGACTGAATCAAACCATGATTTCCTGGTTCATAGGTCAATGATCAACTATTGAGCCATGCTGGCTAGGCATAATTAATATCATATAGGAAGAAAAGAAGAGACAGAGACACAGGGAGGATGCCATGTGATGACAGAGGCAAAGACTGGGGGAGATCTAACTTTAAGGATTAACTGTCACCACCAGAAGCTAGGAACAAACAATGGATGTTTCTATCCAGATTCTCACAGGGAGAATAGCCCAACTGACACCTTGATTTTGGCCTCTGGAACTGTGAGAGAACAGGTTTATGTTGTTTTGAACCTCCCATTTTTTGATGATTTATTACTTTAGCCTAAAGAAACTATGTAATACAAAAGGTATGAACCTAAGAAAAAAGATGGCAGCTATAATGGAAAAATGGAAGAAGTAGAAGAAATGTGGATTTATTTATACTGACATCAGGCCATTCAAATAATCGACCCTAGAAACATAAGGTCTTATTATGTGGAATAACATAGGTTTTAATATTTTATTTAATTTTATATAATTTTTAACATATGCAATCTTTCATAGTAGTGCACAAGAAGGTATTTTTAAATGTTTTCCCATTTTAATAAAAAAATCATAATTATATGAAATCATTGAGTATAGCTTTTTTATTTACTTTTTTAATATTTTATTGATTTTCCAAAAAGAGGAAGGGAGAGGGATAGAGAGCTAGAAATGTTGATGAGAGAGAAACATCGACCAGCTGCCTTCTGCACACCCCCTACCGGGGATGTGTCCACAACCAAGGTACATGCCCTTGACAGGAATCGAACCTGGGACCTTTCAGTCCACAGACTGATGCTCTATCCACTGAGCCAAATCGGTTTTGGCTAGATTATTTTTTAAATAATTGAAAAATGCACCAAATTCTAGATGGTTAGAAATATCTAATATAGATGGTCTTCATTTTTCATGTTGCTCTTATGCCTGCATTTCAGTTACTATAGTTTAAACAAAACAACACCTCAACTACGTGGTTCAAATTTAATTGCCATGCGATATTAACTAACACTAATTGCATAAAATAAAAACTTTGCTATAAGCACTTCAGTGCACATAGATCTATTTGCTGACAGGTATGCACTGACATCAGAGAATGATCACACCAGTTACTTCAGTCTATTGGCGATTAGTCACCGCATAGCTTTTAGTTCATACAAAGATAGTAAAATGTATGTAGTCAGGTTGCCTTTTTGCCTTCCAAGTGATTAAACTACATGTCATTTATAGATATGGAAAATGCAAAGAGAGGATGATGGGTCACTAAAAATAAGCATGCAGTAAAGAAACAAAAATTGGTAGCACTGGAGGCAAAATAAATGGAGTGTGAGCAGAATTATAGAAGAAATCACCACCTCTGAGAATGTGATACTGCTGCAGTTGATGCACTGGATGTGCAGCCTTAGGATCCTAGTGAACATAATCTTGTTGAGGAAACTAATTGTGATGAAAATAATGAATATGACCTCTTGGAGTTACTTTATAGCATGAAAACACAGAGGATAAAATGTTGGAAACGGATATAATCGTAGAAGCATGACTATTTGCCATGACATAGAAAAGATTCCTACTCTATGTTACATGCTGAGAAGATAAATAGGAATGCACTGTTGAAACTACTCTTTATAATTTTAAGAAAAAATGAAATTAATAAGTTAAATTAAAAAATTATTTCAAAGAGAAAGAGAAAGGGAGAGAGAAATATCAATGATCAGCTGCCTCCTGCATACCCGACACTGGGGATCGAGCCCTCAACTTGGGCATGTGCCCTGATTCATAGGTTGATGCTCAACCACTGAGCATACTGGCCTGGCTTAATAAGTTAAATTTTAATTCTTAATGTTTCTAATGTTTTAAATTAGAGTTCACTAAGCAAATATTAATTTCACTTTTTTTCATTTCTCTATATATGTATAACTGACAGTAAGAGTTTTTAACATTTTAATTAATTTTTAAAAGTCACAGAACAATTTTAAGTTTATCATTAAGATCACTTTGTACTGTTGCAGCTTGTATGAGTATTTTTATAGATTTGAATTACCATGTAAAATGAGGACTCTTTGTACTTTCATACACACACACACAAAAAAGCAGTGTTTTGACCAGTTTCAACTGCTGATTAGAGCAACTTAGAACATGTCTATAATAAAAAATCTCAGGTTTGGAGTATTTTTCTTGTAATTCCGTGCTAATAAGGTGAAGCAATGGCCTTAGCAGCTGGCAACTGAGGCCTTGATATTCCCAAATGAACAGAAATGGTCTTCAGAGACCATAAGAAATGACCAGGCCAGCCACTCTATGATTGTGGTTGAAGGAAACAAAGAGAAAGACATTCTTCAACCACAACGAAAATCATATTCTTTTTTCCAAAGTGACATAACTGCTTCTTTACCAGTGAAAAAATGTGTTGTGAGCTTTTATCCTTCCCCAACCCAAAATGTCATTATCTCAACTTCCAAATTGTTTATTTTTTGGCAGCATCCAGTCCAGAACTGGACACTGCTTCCTTAAACCATCCTTAGACATTGTATCAGAATCATCTCTCTACTTTTCCCCAAGATTCACCTCCATTATTCCTCTGACGTGCATTCCCTTGACTACAGCCACGATCAATGAAGCTTCACAACATTTGACCATAGGTGAGTTAGTTCTCAGTGGCCTTTGTTGACTAGGCATCAACAACAAATTACATTGAGAGAGAAAACACACAAAACCTTATAATATCAAAACTGAGATAAAATTGCTTCACTTTAGCACAATTGCTGTATGCTTCAGTAATAGATGCTAAACATTATAATTTTGTTTTAATAGTGGATTTCTCCTGCTTTGGGGAGGAATGCACTTAAGTAGGGGTTTGTGATTTATGTAATAAGGCAAATAGAGTAAATTGTAAAGTGATCTCATTTAGTAAATAGAAGAAGTACTAAAATGCATGGTATTTAATCTAATATGTATATTTTAGCCCTTTTAAAAATTAAATTCTAAGAAACAGAGAGGGGAACTATTATTTACTCATATGCATAAGAAAATATGTTTATCACATAATGCATAAAATGATAGTGATAGATTACTATTACTATTTCATTTTGTATTGAATGTGGCATATTCTTAATATTACTTGTACTGCATTTTGCACATTTGTAATTTATAGTCTAGGCCCATGTTTGGCAAACTGCGGCTCACCAGCCACATGTGGCTTTTTGGCCCCTTGAGTGTGGCTCTTCCACAAAATACGATGGCCTGAGCAAGTCTATTTGAAGAAGTAGCTTTAGAAGAAGTTTAAGTTTAAAAAATTTGGCTCTCAAAATAAATTTCAATTGTTCTACTGTTGATACTTGAATTTTGACTAATGAGTTTGCTGACCACTGGTCTAGGCTTTATTGCTTATATAAGTGACACAAAGATATGATTTAAATTAATGATTTTTAATTTTAAAAATTAAATTCTAGCAGTTACAGTTTTATCATGGATACATACATTTTTTAAACTAGTTTGGTGGGCTACATTTAAATGTAGTAAATATTTAATTTCTCAATAAAATGTTAAAAATATTGGTCAATATTTGTAATTTAGAATGAATAAGTGTATTCTAAACAATTTAACAATAAATCTCCCTCTATTATATAGAGAGAATATTGTCTCAGTAAAAAGACAATCTTATGGAGTACTGCAACTTTTAATTAGAGAACTAATTTCATACATAACAAATAAAAATTCTAAACAAATAAAATTTTAAAATTAAGAAGATACACATTTTGGTGCCAAAAACAAGAAAAGTTTTCCCCGAATATGATTTTTCTACAAAGCTAACAGCAGAAAAGTCAAACATAATCTTACTTAACAGAATGTGTTTTCTTATTAAGCACATAAAAGTGATTATATGTTCACTATTTACTAACATATTCTGCTAGGCAGCCTTGAGCATTCCTTGTATTATTTATCCATTATTATTCTTTAATATATTACTTTATCTGGTGATATTTATATTAATCTGTTTGCCCATTTGTACAGTTTTCCATTTATTAAAAAGCCAGAGGTCCAGTGCACAAAATTCATACGAGGGGGGCGGGGGGAAGGGGGGTGTTTCTCAACCCAGCCTGTACCCTCTCCAATCTGGGATCCTTTGAAGGATGTCCAAGTGCTCATTTAAATGGTCAGTCGGACATCCCTCTCACAATCCAGGACTGCTGGCTCCCAACATCTCACCTGCCTGCCTGATTGCCCCTAACCACTTCTGCCTGCCTGCCTGATCACTCCCTAACCACTCCACTTCCAGCCTGATCAATGCCTAACTGCTCCCTGGTCAGCCCGATTGCCCCTATTTGCACTCCCCTGCTGGCCTGGACATCCCTAACTGCCCTCCACTGCCATTCTCATCACCCCTAAATGTCCTCTCCTGCAGGCCTGGTCCCCCCACCACCAAACTGCACTCCCTTGCTGGGCTAGCCTCCCCAACTGCCCAACCTTACTGGTCTTGGTCCCCCCTAACTGTCCTCCCCTACAGGCTGGTCCTCCCCAACTGCCCTCCTCTGACAATCTGGTCACCCCCAATTGCCCTCCCCTGCAGGCCTTGGTCACCCCCAACTGCCCTCCCCTACCAGCCATCTTGTGGTGGCCATCTTGTGTCCACATGAGGGCAGCTATCATGTGTTGTAGTGATGATCAATCTGCATATTACTCTTTTATTAGATAAATTTCAAGTGGCTGATGACACCATAAAACATTGTTTACTGATTGTAACTGATGAATAAAAAAGCTCACTGAAAACGTGAGCAGGGTTATCGCTTTCTGCAAGATTCATAAATGTGAATACCTGAGAAGGAAATTGGAAATGCAGCTGCTAAGTGAAGCATGTTTCTGGAGGCTTTCTCTGTGTACCATTCTGTAGTTTCTCAATCTCAATCAAGATACCAGGCTTATTGAAATCCATTATAGTTATCTTTGTTCCTAAAAGCTAATTTTGAAATGATTTTTTTTATGATAAAAGCATTGGCTCACTGGGTAACACTAATTGACTCAAGGTGTTTCTGAAAGTATTTTTGAAAACTTATGAAATTTATAGAAAAAGGAAGTGAGATGCCAGAGAAGTCAGAAGGTGAAGGATGCAGGAATGGTACAATGGGGCAATAATAATCACACTTATAAAAATTCAGGGCATTGACAATCAAGAGCACCAATTATCTACTTTTTGAAGCAGTCTTACCTTGAGCAAATATCCTTTTTTATATCAAAAATAAAAATAAGAAATATATATAACACATTTTATATGGATATTTATATGTTTAAATAAGATAATTCAAGTAATATAGTTTCTGACTTGCATTTTTAGTCTCCAATATTTTGACATATATTGGAACATGTAAATACTTTGATCTAAATAATATGGTGAGAATAAACTGCAAATTTAACCAATTGTCTGATAATTAGATAGATAAAAGGTATGATAATAAAATTCAATAATGCAGCTAGTCAAATGGATTGGTAATGAATAAATTTCTCTCAATACTTATCAGCCTATGAAAGTTCATGAGAAAATGTTACCAGAAGGATCACCATAGAAAACTGGCCTGGGGCTAGGGCCTCAGGTTGTCTCATTCCACACCTATTTGTGCACTGTGTTGCTCACTTTGAATACACATCAAGACACCATATTACCCCTGAATGAATAGAAAATATCTTTCCCATTGAAACATTCTTCTTTCTCTTACTGCAGAAAAAAGAATAGATTCAAAACTATTGCTCTAACTTCTTTTTCTCAGTTCCTAATGCTAACACTTTAAAAAGAGGTAAAGTTTTCATCAAAACTTCATAGTGGCCCTGGCCAGTTTGGCTCAGTGGATAGAGCACCAAGCCTGTGGACTGAAGGGTTCCAGGTTTGATTCTGGTCAAGGGCACATGCCTGGGTTGTGGGCTAGGTACCCAGTGGGGGTGTGCAAGAGGCAGCCAATCAATGGTTTTTCCTCATATTTGATCTCTCTCTCTCTCTCTCTCTCTCTCTCTCTCTCTCTCTCTCTCTCTCTCTCTCTCTCTCTCCCCTCATCCCCTTTTCTCTCTCAAATCAATACAAAATATAAAAAATAAATAAATAAATAAAAAATAAACCTCTATAGGGTGTCTATATTTCTATTTTAGATTCATCTGGGGATTTTTGCTCAAACTGTATGACAAGAAATGTTTTGCTGTCCCATATGAGAGGCAGAATCGCAAAACATCTTACAGTTTCTGATGATTAAAGCCTTTGATTAGGAACAAATGTGCGGGTTGGTTTTAAAGCGGCAATAAAGTTGAGTTTATACATTTGAAATTAACATTTGTCTCTAATCCTGCTGATCTTTTGACCTTGTTTGTGCTAAATATGGGTCTATCTTTAACTTAATGCATAATTTTATACTCTGCGGACTTAAATGCCAAATAACCTCAAAAGCTAAAATTAATTACAAAAATCAAAAGAAGACACACATCAAAGATTCATATTTAAACTCGATATCTACATGGAATTTTATACCCGTTTAAAACTGTTAGCTTATTTCTTATTTAGCCTCCCTTAACAATTAGAAACTTGATATACTGCAAGAGTGCACTTGAGAGGGAATATGGTGTATGCACTAATAAATCCTCCCTTTCCTAAATACTTTAAAATAAAAATGTGTTGGGAACTTCATTATAGCCAACTTTTACTCCTAGAGTGTAGAACTGGTTCTTATGAAGTACAATATAATATCTAAATATTTTAAATTGTGGCTCTTATTTAATATTCAGAAAAAGAACATTAAATCTGCTCAGAAGTAAGATAGACTGCTAATATAGATAAACGGACACATGTCAAACAATTACGTTGAGAAAATGCAATGGCACAAATAATATATAGTACTCAGAATATTATTCATAATATATCATATGAATATACATGAACACAAAATATGTATGAAGTTGTTAGAATAGGTCATTCTAATATGGGTAGTATCTCATCATTTCAGTTTTTATTTGCACTTCCCTAATAGCTAGAGAAGTTGAGCATCTTTTTACATATCAGTTGGCGATTTGCCGAAACCGGTTTGGCTCAGTGGATAGAGCTTCGGCCTGCGGACTGAAGGGTCTCGGGTTCGATCCCGGTCAAGGGCATGTACCTTGGTTACAGGCACATCCCTAGTAGGGGGTGTGCAAGAGGCAGCTGATCGATGATTCTCTCTCATCGATGTTTCTAGCTATCTATCCCTCTCTCTTTCTCTCTGTAAAAAATCAATAAAATATATTTTAAAAAAAGGCTGAATACATAACAGTTGGTGATTTAATCCAGATTGATTATTAAATAGGACTAAACAAAAAGACCATTAAAGTTTTTTACTGATGAGTCACACCAGAGGGAGAAAGTATAGGGTTTCTGACTATCTCTTTTTTAACAAAATATAGAAGAGTTTAATAAATATCTCACCTTTGGGTTATTGAGTATAGACTGTACATTTTAAAAAGATGCTTCTATGGTAGGAACTATTGGTCAAGATATAGATAGAATTCGTTATATTATTAAATATGTTCATATCCACATTTGCTGTGGTTCTTAGAGATTTTATGTACAATAACTGCCAACTATTTTTATTCAGATTTTAAAATTGTATTTGTTTTTACTATAAGTATTTCCACATATTAAGTCATAGTTTCCAATGAAAGTTAAATAAGTTAAAATTTATATATGGAAATGAGAGAAAACTAATTTGATGAATTAGATTAATATTCTTCTTTAACAAGAAAATGAGGATTAATTTCTAACACAGTGGCCATTGATTGCTATTCTTTACTTAACAATAGATAAAAATGTCAATAGCTACAATGCTTATGGCAAATTTGATT
Source organism: Pipistrellus kuhlii (assembly GCF_014108245.1). Lineage (NCBI taxonomy): Eukaryota > Metazoa > Chordata > Mammalia > Chiroptera > Vespertilionidae > Pipistrellus > Pipistrellus kuhlii. The sequence goes on from NW_023425584.1 coordinate 40,890,689, forward strand.
GTTGCTAGTAAATATACTCTATAGTATCAGTCAAAATAAAGCCATCAAAAGTTATTAATTTTTACATTATTTTAGTAATTTATTTTATAATCCCAATCAAACAATTAAATACATTTGATTCTTACTATTTAAATAGATTTATGAAAACATAGCTAGCACTATGATTATTTCTCTCTTAGAAAACATTCGCTTATTTTTAATCTTTTAAACTATTCAATGTATTGAGAATATTTATTTTTTAAACATGTAAATTCAAGGTGGTTACTGCACACCTGGTTTATATAGATTTTCTAAATAAAACAAACTAACAGAATAAGATTATTTATATCCCATAACCATGCAATAATTTTGTATTCATTTTGAATTATTTAAAATTGAATATTATAAAATATCCCACAGTAGGAACAAATAAAAGATAAAGGTTTACAGTTTTGTAACTACTAAAATTTATCTTAAGTTGGACCCATTATTAAATTACAATTACTTTAATTTTTTATGTATCTATCATTTAACTATGTATTGTAGATATTATCCTGAATTTTAGATATCTATGAAAATTGTTTATTTTTTTCTTGTACTTAACAAAATTCTTTGCCCACAATTATTAAACTACATCTCATAGGTAAACACTGACTTAATGTTTATAATTCCTATTAGGATTTGGTTCATCTCATCTTGGCCTATTTCTAATCATCCATAAACCCTGATTGTACTCTAATTAACAATTTGGGAACATAACACACATAAATACAAAACAGTAAATGACTTTAACATTTTTATATATTCATTTAGTTCTTTTGCATTCTTATATTAATAAGGTTAAGAATACTAAAAATTATAACAGACAGAATTTATTTCTCCATCCCTATGGATCAACTAAATTATAACTTTAAGTAAAATGACTGAGATGTTTCCAGGGAAATATTTTTACTTTTGATTTAAGTTTTATTAAACTACCAGTGAAAGTAATGCTTATTAAAAATTTTTTATGAGATAAAAGATTAATCTGCATTGTTTTGATTCATAAATTTCAAACAGTTGTCATAAAAAACTGTTATGACAAACTTGTTCCCAGATGTTTTATCTACAGACTAGTTTTATTTCCAGTAGATAACGACCTTTCTCTTCAAGTGCCCTATCAAACATCTCTGTTTCTCTTTTATTATTATATAAAAACACTGTTTATGTTTTATATTTTAAAAATTAATGGCATAAGCTTGGAATACATTTTAATGGAAAAAATGATGTGGATTTAACAATATATTGATATTTATGCCTTTCTTCTATCAAACAAAACCTGAGATTTAGGGTAATTTTATTTTTTAGCTATCATAAATCAAAAAGTGCTTGATGTCTCTTTGAGATAAACATATGATATAAAAATAGACCATATTTTTCTATTTTCTTTGTTTCATTATTATATTTCTGTCCTCTACTTTAAAAAAATATTTGAAAGATTAAAAGATTAGGAGGGAAAGCAATACTGGACTTTAAAACAAAAGCATTTGGTATTTTACTTTGAGGTAAAATGTCTTTAAAGATAACTTCACTAGTAGCTCAGAATTTTGTTGGGCCATTTGGAACCTTCTCTAGCTGACTGTAGCATAGAATCCGTTGCTTGTGTTCCTATATTTGTATACCATGACCTCTTGTAATGTGCCAATATTGCCTTAGTTGAGGCCCGGTGCATGAAATTCATGCATGGGGAAAGGGGGTTGTCCCTCAGCCAGGCCTGCATCCTCTCCAATCTGGGACCCCTCAAAGGATGTCCTATTGCCAGTTTACAGGGATTGGGCCTAAACCAGCAGTTGGACATTTCTCTTGCAATCATAATAACTCACCTATCTGTCTGCCTGCCTGACTGATTGCCCATAACCATTCTACCTGCTGGCCTGCTCACCCCAAACTGCCCTCGCCCCCACCATCAGCCTGCTCACCCCCAAATACACCCCCCTCCCCACCCCCAACCTGTTCACTCCCAACTGATTCTGCACCAGTGTGCTCATCGCCCAACTGACTCCCCTGCCAGCCAGGTCAACCCCAACTGCCACCCCTGCTGGCCTGCTTGCCCCCACTTTCCCTCCCCACTGGCCTGCTCACCCCCAACTATACCCCTGCAGGCCTGCTCATTACAAACTCCCCCTTCTCCCCCCCCCCCATCCTGATCACCCCCACTGATGGCCTATGAGGTGAGGGTCCCAACTCGGGGGCATGGCCAGCCTGGGTGATGGGCTGAGGGCTGTTTTCAGGCTGTTTAAGCCCCCCAGTAGTGACTCTCAACTCACAGGGGTGTAGCCAGCCTGTGTGAGAAGCTGATGGCTGTTTGCAGGCTGGTCACAGAACCTTCAGGATTGGGGGGTTCCAATTGGGTGCCTGGCCAGCCTCAGTGAGGAACTGAGGGCAATTTTCAGACTGGCCACACCCCCTTCAGGGTGGGGGACTCCAGTGGAGTGCCTGGCCAGCTGGGTGGGGGGCTGATGGCGGTTTGCAGGCTTGCCAAGTCTCCAGGGATCTCCACCCCATGGGGGTGTAGCCAGCCTAGGTAAGAAGCTTTTTTTCTTTTTCTTTTTTTTCAGCACCTCCGTGAGTGGAGGCCAGAGTTGGCTGGAGGCAAGTATCTGGGATTCATTTATCTTCTATAATTGAAACTTTGTAGCCTTGACCAGAGGCCAGGGCCGACCAGGGTATGCAGGAAGCTTGGCTTCCTCCATTGCTGGGGGCAACCTAGGCCTCCTACTCATTCTATCTCCATGGCCACTGCCATCTTTGCTGAGTTAATTTGCATACTTGCTCCTGATTGCATGATGGGTGTAGTGGAGTGATTAATTTGCATGTTTCTCTTTTAATAGTGTACGTATTTTTTTTCTTAACCAAATTTCTATTAGGTTGTATGGATACAGTAGCTCTGTCAAGAATAGAAGAGAAAATCAATAGTATTAGTTGATACATATGGGTATCTGAACACACAGATGTAGCAAGCACAATCTTAGGGGAGAGAGAGACAGAAGGAGACAGAAGGCACAGTGAGTAAGGGAGGAGGGGGAGGAAGGAAAGAGATGAAGAAAACAAGTGAGGGAGGTAGGGGAAGGGGTGGAGAAAGATTCAAAGGATACAAAATACGCATTGCTAGATTTGAGAAGGTAATTTGATTGTATTTTTATTTTTGCCATGGTTAAGCTAACACTGCATCATATAATGGAATTGATATATTATATGTGGATTTTTTAATGTTTAATTACACAAAAAGTATAAAATTATGTATTACTTTAAAATTGCTTTAAAAGAAAACTGTATTTTTAAATGTGGATCTCATTTGTTAAAAACTATATTTCTAGAGTCATCTAATACAATTCAAATCAGAAACAGTTAGCATTGCCCACAGGAATGAAAATCAACTCACTAATTATTTAGCAGATTTGAATGAATCAGTATCCAAAAGGATTACTGCCCAAAAGCCTGCCCTGGGGTTGAAACAGGTGTTGTTTCATCAGAATTCAGTATCGCTGCTATTTCAAGAAGGAATTCAAAAAGACAACTCTGGGAAAAGAAAAGCCCATTTATGTGGCATGAAAAGCATGTCTCCTAAAGTACATTGTATGTTTTTTCCCCTCTCAGTCATTTCCTGGCCTTGTTTCTGTTTCAAATAGATCCCTTACCAATTCCAAAGCAGCTGGCATAATTTTTTTTCTTCTTCTGAGAATGGCAATGCCACCTTTTTGCAAATCTCAGGCACACAAGTTTGAAGAGCTCCAAGATACAGCTAGACGGAAGCCTAATTTCAGGTAGAATCACCCATAAAGGTTTAACTATGTGGTCAAAAACTGCCTACTAATCTTCTTTGGGAAGGCTTGTGACTCAAGGCTATATTTAAGAATGTTTCCCCTTAAAGTCAGTCACCGTTATGCTCCCTGCAGCTGTTTGGGAGATTGCTATGGTTGGAACTAGAGTGGTCTGATGACTGCAGTGCTCCCTGCTTCTGTGGGTAACACCTGCAAGGTCTTTAGTCCTTACTATCTTTCAACAGTTTCAATAACTTTGGACAGTCTATTGTTAGTGATGTTAACTGTCACATATTGTCAGTCAAGCTTCACTGTAGATGCTTTGTTTATTAAATTTATTGGGTAATATTAATAAAATTACAAAGGGTTGAAGTGTACAATTCTATGGCACATCATCTGTATGTTGCATTGTGTGCCCACCACCCAAGTCGAATCCTCTGTCACCATATATTTGACCCCCTTTACCCTTTATTACCTTCTCCAACTCCCTTCCTTCTAGTAACCACCATACTGTTGTTTGTGTCTGTTTTCCCTGTTTGTTCATTTGTCGCTTTCATTACTACATCCCATCCTATATAATAAAAGAGTAATATGAAAATTGACCCTAAAGGCAGAATGACCAGAACAAGTGGTCGCTATGATGCGTACGGACCACCAGGGGGCAGACGCTCAATGCTGTAGCTGCCCCCTGGTAGTCAGTGCACTCCCACCAGGGGTAGCTCTTCTCAGCCACAGGCTGGGCTGATGGCTGCGAGCTCAGAGGAGGTGCCAGGAGCCTCTTCCGCCTCCTCAGCAGCGCTAAGGATACCCAACTGATGGCGTAGGCCCACTCCCCACAGAAACTGGGCCTAAGCTGTCAGTCAGACATCCCCCAAGAATAGCCATACCTCAAAATTCTAACAGCTCATTTTTTTTTTTTAAGTTACTGGTACATTTTAACTAATTTGTTACAATCATTTGCAGTTTACTGCTTCCATAGAGTCTTCACATACTTTATTTAGTCGTCATCTGACCTTTAGAATAGCTGAGTTAGGCTAAAGCAATTAATGTCAGCACTTCTGTCACCATGTAGTTGGCATGAACAATTGGGTAATGCTTAGCATGTGTGCTAGGTAGACCCCATTGCCCCCCCAAAAAAAGGCAGAAGTTAAGATATAAATTAAATATGTTTATGACTCCTACACTAACTTGTGACTTCTTAGTGAAACACTGTGTGGAAAATTAAAAAGCTAATTTTGGTCTTATCTTTATAATTTGCATAGAATATTCTACTGAAATTAGAATTCTGGGCTAACTGTAGTTGAATTTTTTTTTTCCTAAAGACGTGTGTGCAACTCATATTTTCACATGTGCCTCAGCTCATTTCTAAAATAAAACTAACTTCAGTTACTTTGAAATTGGGAGTATTTTGTTAGAGACTGAAAGAAAAAAATAAAATAAAAACCAAAGGAGCAATTTAAGGTTTGGCAAATGGTCTAGAGCACTGTGGCAGAGAGCAATAAACAAGCATTTCATCTGAGGTTTTGTGAAACATTATACTGCCTAAAGTGATGCCATTTATTAAAACCTTGGTCCTAGAGGAAAATAAATCTGTCATGGATACCTCCCACAATGTCCCTTTCTTTTGCTCATCCACAAATATTTACTGTGTGTAATGTTACAAGTAGATGAAACCATACAACATATACCATATGCATTTTAAATACAAATTATTTTAATGAAATTTTAAGAGGAAAATTTTCATAAGCATGGCCTTTGAGTTTGCTGTAAAAACTCCTAGGGCATGTATTATTACATGGATGTGTGTGTTTTAGGACAACCTCTAAGCAAATTTATTTTAGAATTAAAACCACAAAATTTTCATTAAACAAACAAAGCAAATAATTTATAGTGACTTGGGGAAGGCTACACGCCAATTTTTCTTTATGGTTTTCTCAGTGGAAGGGAGTTGAAATGCACCTTGGCCCGAGCCCACCTTCATAATGACAATATAAATAATGTCTTTTGAATCATAATCAAATACAGTCAGGCTTTATTTGATAACCCAAAGAACTAATTATATGCCATGCTAGATAAGTCAGTGTAAATAAACCTGAATCTAGAAACAGCTGGGTGGATGTCTAGAGATTCTGAGGTTTTCTTTATTTGTGAATAAAGTCAACATACCATGGACACTAACTTTTAGAAAGGGTATGAGATCTTATAAATATATTTATGAGATATGTTATATACAAAAGATTCCTTAACTTTTTATAAATAATACACTCAGTGATTATACTGCAATACAAATCCATGATATAGAAATTAAGAAAATATTTAATAGTAATAGTCATCAGTGTACAAAGAAAAATAGCTACTGTAAGCATTATGTTTCATCCTGGATTACTTCTGACCCACAAAAGAACCATTATTTTATTTCTCACAAATTATACAAATATTTCCCACTTACAGGGGAATCTTGCATAATAATTTTCAGTGCTACTGTTTTACTTAACTTTAAAAACACCAATAAAATCAGGTCATGCTTTAGTTGATAAGTTTAAATTGCATTGTAACTCTTTAAAAATAAAGTCCGGAATCCTTGCTTGTTTTTGGTGACCAGATAGGATAATAGAAGCTGTGCTGTCACTTTACTGGAAAACCTGATCTCAGTTGCTTTAATGGATTTTCAGAACTTGTACTGATGCCATGGGGGAAAGTTGTCTGTCTAGAAAAGTTTAAAAATTACTGGTTTTCTCTCTCTGTGTGTCTATCTCCATTTCTCTCAATTTCTGCACTTCTTCCTTTCAATATCCTTTTTTTACTTTGTTAATCTCACTATGCATATTTTCCACACCTGTAAAATTGGAATAATAATTGTATCAACTTCAGTGAGTCAGCAAAATTATATATGAGATTAAGCCTGTAAATTGACCTGCCAAATGTCTGGTATGTATTAATAACTCAATATATGTTTACTATTAATTATAATATAATTACATATAGAAACTATTAAAAATAGTTTATTATTGTAAAATAGTTTACAATAATAAAAATATATTAGGATTAACAGCCTGTAGCTAGAAGCACATCACTGAACATTTTACTTCTTTCCTCTTAGGTTTAATAAGCATGGCCTTTTCAAGTTAGAAAAAAATCAAGTAAAAGAAATACATATTTTATTACCAATAACTGACACTGAGGTCTATCTAACACAGAAAGGTATACCATGTGGTTTTAATGATATAGGTTTCATTTTATAGTGCATTAATTAGCAAGGAAATCTAAGGTTGCAAAATATAATTCTGATTACAAAACAGTTGTAAGTACTATCATTTACTAGATCACTAATTTAGTGTAAACATCTTGATTATTTTAGTGGTGACACAAAATAAGAAAGAAAATCATGTTTACCCTGAAATCAATCTATACTTACTTCTAAATACACTTGTATTTATGAACATTTTGATGAGAATGAATTTAGATGTATTATCTAAATTGGTTGAAAACTGCCGGGACCGGTTTGGCTCAATGGATAGAGCGTCGGCTTGGGGACTGAAGGGTCCCGGGTTCGATTCCGGTCAAGGGCATGTACCTTGGTTGCGGGCACATCCCCAGTAGGGGGTGTGCAAGAGGCAGCTGATCGATGACTCTCTCTCATCGATGTTTCTAACTCTCTATCTCTCTCCCTTCCTCTCTGTATAAAATCAATAAAAAATATATATTTAAAATAAATAAATAAAAAAATAAATTGGTTGAAAACTATTATATAGGCAATATTCATAGCACTACTTACTTATTGCTTTAAACAACTATAGGATTTACCTATATAAATTATTTTGGTTAATTATTTATAAAATATAACCTCAAAATAAAATAGTGTTATTGTGTATTTACTGTTTGGACTTGTGCTTTGTCCTATAAGAATTTGCAATCAACTTGGGGACAAGTCATATATTTATAGAGATACTTAGATAATTACATAAGCAATACTTATTTAGGTTCAAAATTGAAGGGAACAACAAATATGCACAAAAACTCATTTTTCTGTGTTGTAGCTAGGTAATAATGATAAACACAGTTCTCAGCTGTCTGACCAACAGGAAATTTTTCACAATTATGGCATTTCATTAGCTATGATGAAAACAAGAAGATAGGTATTTAAATTATAGGAATTCTTCCCTTCAAAAATTATGTAGTTCCATTTATCTTATAAGTCTAGGAGTTAGGCAAAGCTGCTGATTTCATTTTCATGTTTTAAATCTAGAGAAACTTTATTCAAAGAAGGTGGAGGAACTGGCAAAATCTCTTGAACACCTGTGATCTACAGATTTAAGAAGAAGCTTATTCTTTGCATAATAAATTTGAATGTTAAGAAGCAGATAAATGCAAATGGATCAAATTCACTTTAGAGACCTAAACAGCCGCTTTTGTTTGATGGAACAAAAGGTATAAAAGGAACTTATTTTAAACCCAAGTTTTGATTGACTTATTAAATTATTTCCTCCTACTACTTTTAACTCTTGCTTTTCTACTGTCTTTTTGGCTTAATACATTTTACATAATAACATTCATTCATACTTCAGTTTAAGTTATAACTGTCATGGATTACAGATTAACAATCTAGCAGCCCTTGAGTTAGATATGGAATCAGCCCTTGAGTTAGAAATGTGCACATACCTGAGTTGCAGACTCATTTCCACCCCAGTCTAGGCTAGTGTGTGAGGCTACCAATCACTGTATCTCTTTCACATTGCGCTCGCTCTCTCTCTCTCTCTCTCTCTCTCTCTCTCTCTCTCTCTCTCTCTCTCCCCCTCGTTTTCTCTCCTTCTCCACCCTTGCCTCCACTTTCTCTATGGAAAAAAAGATCTTCAGGTGAGGATTAAAAAAAAAAATTCAGCTATTAAGTTATGTCCCAAATAGTTTTTTGGTAAATGCTCACTGTCTAAAGCAGCGTTTTTTTCAACCACTGTTCCGCGGCACACTAGTGTGCTGCGAGATGTTGCCTGGTGTGCCGTAGGTGCAGACAAGACAAGAATTTTATAATTTTTCACTATTTTGTTTACTTAATATTTCATAATAAAGTAATTATAAAATACCTTCTTTGTGTTTATTTGATTCCTATTCAAGAGAATTACTTTATATATAGTCAATATAGGCACAGAGTTAAATTTTTTAACATTTTCTAATGGTGGTGTGCCTCGTGATTTTTTTCATGAAACAAGTGTGCCTTTGCCCAAAAAAGGTTGAAAAACACTGGTCTAAAGGTTAGAATACAAAAGACATCCAGTATCATTTCTGATGATTTCCTCCTTGACATCTCTGTCTTACTGACTCTGCTCTTCTTTCAGCTCCCTGCCATGTTAAAGTCTCTCTCATGAATGCTTAAACAAGTTTTAGTAGTATTTTATCAAATGAGGGGTATTTATCAAAAACATCTGAGACAATTGCCTAATCAACACTCATCTTCTTCTCTATACCATCAACTCTATGAGACCAAGTCAGCTTCATTGATTACCCTTGCATCTAGAAAACTTTGACATGAAGCCAGTACTCAGTGTTTTAATTAAATTAATTAAACGACTGATAAATGAATTGGACAAATGCTCAAAAACATGGTCTCTAAACCTGAAAGTAGGGACAGTAAATATGTTGATATGTCTGGCATTCCTTTACAGAAATAACCCACTCCTAGGCATCTGCTTCTCCTGCAGCCTCCTGTCTTGATATTCCTTGCTACCATTTTTTTTTCCAGTTCCTTCACAAAGTCACAGTGATTTGCTTAGTTTAACATTAGCTGTCTTCAAACCACATTATAATGTAGTGGTGACGAGCTTAAGCTTTGGCATCAAAATGTCTGAGTCCAAATACAGGCTCTGGTGTTCGCTGTTCAAATTCTGTTGGGAAAAGTAGTCACTGGGCACCATGACAACTAAACCACTTTCCCCACAGATGCAATGACCTTCCTCTTCTTGGCACGGTCTCTGTGTTCACTGTTATCCTGGCATGCCATGCAGTTTAGTACTAACTAAATGTTTCTCAATTTTATGAATTCTTTTTATTAATAGTGGCATTTAAAAAGCCAGAGTGGCCGGGACCGGTTTGGCTCAGTGGATAGAGCGTCGGCCTGTGGACTGAAAGGTCCCAGGTTCGATTCCAGTCAAGGGCATGTACCTTGGTTGCGGGCGCATCCCCAGTAGGGGTTGTGCAAGAGGCAGCTGGTCGATGATTCTCTCTCATCGATGTTTCTAACTCTCTATCCCTCTCTCTTCCTCTCTGTGAAAAATCAATAAAATATATATTTTTTAAAAAATAAATAAATAAAAAGCCAGAGTGGATTTGGTAAATCTCACTTATTCCAGTTTCCATTATGGTCTTTTTGTTAAGCAAGAAGCATATGTGTATGGTTTCATGTTAACTGGTATTTACGTGTGGAGGATGTTTAATCACAAACCATCTCCCCCTGTTTTCAGATCAAGAGAACTAATACCATCTTCAAGAACAGTGGGCTCAGTGTTTACCAAGAACTGTGTTTAATCGAATTCTAGATACCCTGTTTCTCCGAAAATAAGACAGTGTCTTATATTAATTTTTTCTCCCAAAGTTGCACTATGTCTTATTTTCTGAGGATGTCTTATTTTCGGGGAAACACGGTACTAACCCCTTACCTATCTTGAATGATGATGGGGAGTATTTCCTGCTGTTGCCCTTAGGAGTCCCAGCCCCTTGTACTATGTATCCTGCTGCTCAGACCCCAAACTATGGGCTCAGAGAGGAAAGTGAGGTATTACAAGTTTAAAATTCATGAAATATATACAGAATATAGAGGCTCAGCAGTCTGTCCCCAGTGGAAACTTAAATGCTCCTACGACAGCATTTGGTCATTTGTTGTATGGTGTAAATCTACTATTTTTTTCACTTATTTGATAAATGATACATTTTTATTGTTCAACAAATCATTTCAGAAACAATGAGTTATAAAAAGGAATGAAAAGGAAGTTCATGCTTAATAACAGTAAATTACCACTCTTCTCTTCTTAACGAATGTAAAATTTCTGCAAAATGTTTGAATATACTTGCCATCTATTATAGGAGCTGTAGTGACATCACTGGCTACATCAGCGATGGTGAAGAGAAATAAATCTGCCAAAGCAGCAGCTACCTTTTAATATTGTACTTAAAATGACAACAAAACTCACTTAGAATCAGGATGGATGTTTACATATCATTCTGTGAGATATAACTTGACATTTAAATCTAAAAACCTTTCTTTCAAATTTAATGTTACTCATTTTAACTCCACATTTTCTTGTGCAGGTAGGTACAGGTAAGCGATTAACATTAATGTGTTGGTTTCCTTAGCAGAAGAAAAAAACGATAAAGAGTTAGTTATGCCAGTTTTACATCAACCACACCAGATCTTTTAAATACAAAGTACATTTCAATTATTAGTCTACACTTCATCCAACTTGAGTATTCAAATTGTAAGGAAGAGTTTTACTCCATTATCAATATCTAATCACTAACAGCTTTCAAGTTTCATCCTTCCCCCTTCCTTTTTCTCCACATTGGGCAAAGAGATAAAAAAACAAAAAGCCCCCACACTCTCTCCCTTGGTATCAGACCATAACAATTCACGTGTCTGTCAGTACTCAGCCACAGCCCCCACTTTATGCCAGCTCCACTTTCTCACCACAGTAATAATCAGATCACTCCACCATCCCCTTTGCTCAAGCGATTCTGGAACCTGGTTAGGGTTCTGCCCTCCTCTCTTCAGAGAGCCTCGTGTGTGCAGTAAATCTTCACCTTCTTGACTTTGTGCATTGTCATCAGTCATTATCCAAATGAAATCTGAGTTTAGTTGGTCACAAGGATATATTCTGAAGCTATTATACATTTACTCAAAAGGTTAACAGAGGGCTAAAAGTTTTGCTGACTCTGTTAACACAAATACAAAGTTAGGAGAATTGTTTTGATAAAAGATATATTTCTGCAAAATTAGAAGCCTATGGTATGCATTAGGGTTCTCCAGAGAAAGAAAACAAGTAGGAGATATAAATGATAGATAGATAGATAGATAGATAGATAGATAGATAGATGATAGATAGATAGGTAGATAGATATAAATATAGATAGGTTTATTATTGTAAGAAATTGGCTCACAAAATTCGGAGGCTGAGTCATATATGCTGGTCTTTCTGTTCTAGTCAGGCCTTCAATTAATCACCTGAGGCCCACCCAACATTATAGAGAATTTACTTTATCTAAAATTCACCCTACTTAAATATTAATCTCATTCAAAAACACTTTCCAAGTTCACACATAAAATTAACCATCACAGAGAAGGAATATAATTGGCATTGTTTGTAGTACAAATGTAATTTATAATTGTTCCTCTCAAAGCTATGATATACTACCAACTGTCATGTATATAAATTGTGTATGCATTTGTGTAATATAGAAACTGAATGCAAAATTTGAGAAGCAGTTTGTTGGCTCATACTTTAGAGCATACTATTTCCCTCTATTTCTGGTAATCAACATAATTTTAGAAATATTTGAATTTTAAAAGACTTTTTAGAAATCTCCTTTTGTATTTTGATAAGATTGATATTTTAAATAAATGAATGCATTAAATTTTGTTTGTATTTATTCAAAAATAACTAGAAATTTTTAGTCAAAGTATTTTAGAAATAGAATGACAAAGAAAAAAAAGCTTTTGACTATTTTAGTAAACTACAAGTTTTTAAAGTATAGGTTACAAAAGGAAGACCTCTTTCATAACCCCACAGCTGAACCTAGCACTCGTCACTTTGTTCCATGACATTCTTCATGCTTGTTCAACATCACACTGCGGGAGCTGAAAAATTAGATGGTAAGTACTCAAATGCTGGTATGAAGATTCAATCTGAAATCATGTCATTGTAATTTGAAATATCACATTGTAGTAAGCACCTTCAAATGGAGTTTCTATTTGTAATTAGATCTATCCTACACTGAAAGGGAACCAAACTACAAAGGCAAAAATCTAGCAGCATAAAAACTTGGTCAACCATTCATGAGTTTTGTCTTGCAAAATATTTGTGGCAATTAGTTACTTAGAATGGTGACATTAAACCAATACTTGTGAACATATCTTACAGATAAATCAATTGACAATGTTAAGGATCTCATATTTATTAACCACTCTAGTTCTTTTTCATCACACTCCCCCTCGTGTCTGATATCATTGCATTAGCTGTTCACATTTTGAGTATTAAGGGAGAGTGGAGTAGACGTTTCTGGTAGGGAATCCGGGGAATATATTTCTATCAATCACAGATTGCTTATGGCATCATCCTAATACCCACACACTTAGGTACTGTGCACAGTAAGGGCAGGTTAGCATTCCAACAAACTTTGGCCATGCCAGCCACACGTACCCTGTCCCCTCAAACCTCTCTAAACAAACCAAGCTAGAGGAAAATCTGATTGATTTTTCTGCTATCTTGCCATATAAGGACACAAAAGTTTATGTAGACAAAAATGTTAGGTTATTTCCAGATATTTAAAAAATCTGTGGTAGTTGTCAGCTTTTTACATTTTAAACATTGTTTATTTTCACAGTGCAATTTAAAAGGTCCTTTCATACTTGATTTTAATGTATACTCTGAAGCTATCCCTGAAGGTTGGGTAAACTTCAGGTTTGATAAACACAGATTTTGCTCCTAATGCTAATCCCAAATCTTCCTTACCACCCTTCAAAAAGCTCGTCAGAAATCCTTATTTCCCCATTTGTGGAATAGGATAGTGAAATTCCCTTCCTGAAGAACACCTCTGGTTTTCTTAACATTTCAAATAAGGCTTAAGCTCACTTAAGTCTAATTGGAAGCTAATATACCCATAGGAATTTACATAGCCTACCAGAAATATATTCTAACCTAAATGTCTACATCATTTCAAGCAAGGATTAGGAAACAATTTACTCTTACTTGCCTAGGTTTCTTTCTTAATAATTCAATATCCAGATCAAGGCACTAGAATCAACAAGTAATACAAATATTATTTGTTTGTTTATTATACCAATTAAATTTTAAAAGAAAAATATATATTACATTTAAAATATACATTCCAGCCCTAACTGGTTTGGCTCATTGGATAAAGTGTTGGTTGATCTGTGGAATGAAGGACACTGGGTTCAATTCCTGTCAAGGGCAAATGCCCGGGTTGGCGGACTTGATCCCCAGTAAGGAGCATGCAGGAAATAGCCAATCAATGATTCTCTCTCATTATTGATGTTTATCTCTCCCTCTCCCTTCCTCTTTGAAACCTATAAAAGTATATTTAACATATATGTATTCAAAAATAATAAAAATAAAAATACACAGTCCATAATGCATTAAATTAATCAAACTGAATTCACTAATTTCATGATTTGATTGTTTTTCAACTTATTCAGGATGAAAGAATAATCCCATAATTTCTTTATGTAGTTAGCCATAAAATAAAATAAAAACAATTAAAATTCATTATTGTTATATTTCTCCATAAAAAATAAGTTCTCAAAAGTGCTAGAAATGAACATATAAATTTGAAAATCTCTTAAAAATGTCTTTCCCTTTCTTTATAAATTTCCGTGTCAAATAGACTATGCCTTTCCCTTTTTCCCTCCTGAAATCTGATTTAAATTTCCAGAGAGAACATCCTTGTGGCTTTTCACACTGACTGGGCTTTTCCCCAAGGTGGGGTCTTTCTCTACAGGGAAATCTCAGAGATTTTTTTTTTTTTCCTAATAAGAAACTCTGTGAATTGAGTTTCCTCTGTGAGAGAAAAAGTGATATGGTAGACTCCAGGGAAATACGAGTTCTATCTTTTTTCTTTTTTCTTTAAATGAAATCTATTCCAGAAAGTTTCAAAAAGGAAGCATTGCTATTAATAAATAAATAACACAAAATGAAAGAAATTCCATAATAAAAGGTGTTTGGACAATAAGGTTATGAATGAGTATTTTGACCTGTAATTACCAGTCTGACATAATCTATAAACTAGATAGTTACAGATTACATGTAGTTTTGTATATATAGATTCAGCCTTGATTTAAATATGGACTTCCCAATGAATTTGCAAACCTTCTAGAAGCTACAATGTAACCAGGTATTTATACAGTTCTTACCAAAAATGTATGCTAAGATGTATTTTAATAGACGACTAAATTATTTTAGCCATTAAACTTTATTGTGGGCCCAATGTTCCATATAAAATTAAACAGGCTGAAAGAAATTTGTCTGATGAGGTATTCTAAAAAAATATGACTTAATATTGATGCCATAATTTAAACTTAATTTGATTTTTATTTTTATTTTTTTCTTATTTACATATTTAATATATTTGACATGCATTAATTTTAAAAATAAGCTGCTTTACATATCTTTAAATTTTTTAAAATATTAAATGCAGCATAAAGAAAGATACAAATACTATATATATATATATATATATATACATATATATACATATATATATGTATATATACACACACACACACTTTTCATCCAAGAAGAAAATTAATATTGAGAATAGAAATATCCTGTCCAAAGTAACTCAAGTAACTCCAACATATAATATCAAAAGGCTATAAGTTATTATCTGCCATTTCCCCTTGTAATAATCTTCAGGTATATTAATAATAGTTGCTGTATATTTCTTCACAATTTGTCCATGTTCATGGAGTTATAAAACACTAAGTTTTGGGGATGCAGAATGTTTTGTTTGTGCATTACCAATGAGAGAGAGAGAGAGATAATCATATTTTTAAAATATTTTTATTGATTTTGAGAGAGGGAAAAACATTTATGATGCTGTACCCTGCATGCTCCCTACTGGGCATGAATTGCAACAACTCATGAATTGAACTGGCAACCTTTCAGTGCATGGGATGATGCTCAATCAACTGAACCAAATGGGCCAAGGCAATAAAATCAATTTAATAGTATAGCCTTAATAGTATTATTTAATATTATCAGTAGCCTCGATGATAGATTGTAATATATTTTACAGAAACAAAACTGATATTTAAATGACTAAAGTTTTTTTTTGAAATGTTTGCAATAAGAACTCGTTCCAATAAAAATATGTCAGAAAATCAAATAGAAAAATAAAAACAAATGGGATAATTCACAGGAAATTAATATTGTATAAACACCTTATTTAGAATTTCTTTAAATACATATATCCATAAGTATTAGTATAATAGCCATTAAAATGTTTTGCTTCTGTAAATGTGAAACCAAACCTTTATCAGAGTGAAACTGGATGTGTCAAAATATCTAGAATACATATTCGGAATTTTCTATGAAGGTAGGCTTACCTTTTTTTTTTCTTCTTTAGGCTAAGGTAGTTTTATACCATTTCAAAGATTTATTTGCCTTCCAATATTTCCCTTTCCTTAGTAATAAGTCAAATTACATTATATTACAAACTTGCATAAACTATTCTGAATGGTAGATTATATATTCCTATAATTCCCTTTATTTGAGGGAAGGAATTTATATGAAATTGAGGACATGCCTATTGTGCAACATTTTGTAACCTACTTCAAGTGAGTTTTAGGAAGAAAATACTCTCACCTAAGCATGACACAGCTTGGCCTCTGGAATGTTTTCTTGGACATAAAACACACTCTATAGGTTGTTTTTCAGACTTCCTTTGCTCCAGAAAGTACAAACTTCACTAATTCTTGAACAGAGCCTACGAATTCCTACCTTTAGTCAATTTCTTTCATCTCAATGCTTTTTCCCTGCAGCTTCTCCCTTAAAAAATGTCTCCTTTTGCTGGGACTGGTTTGGCTCAGTGGATAGAGCGTGGGCCTGCGGACTGAGGGGTCCCGGGTTCGATTCCGGTCAAGGGCATGTACCTTGATTGAGGGCACATCCCCAGTAGGGGGTGTGCACAAGGAAGCTGATCGATGTTTCTAATTCTCTATCCCTCTTTCTTCCTCTCTGTGAAAAATCAATAAAATATATAATTTTTTAAAAAATGTCTCTTTTTTTTTTTTCAGGTTTAGCTCATGCTCCTCTTTCTCTAATAAAACAAAACTAAGTGAAAAATAAACAACAAAAGTTTGTCTGTATTATGCTATATGTGGCTAGGTTTACCCATTTTTTTTTTAAATGTATTTTAGCAACTTGATAAACTCGCTGTATCTCAGACAAGTTACCTTCAGTAAGTTATTGGGCGAAAAAGCTTCTTATGGAAAAAATCAAATGGAAGGAAGTGATTGCAGATAAATGGTGCTAACTACTGTGTTGATAATGGGATGCAGGGTGAAGTGCCTCGTCTTTCTCTCAGCAGAGAAAGAAAAGTTTCTCCATACTACAGGGATAGGCTTCCGAGTACGTTATTGCTTATTCTGGAGGATAGATGTATATTCATTGCATTTAATTTTAGCACTTGCCTTTCTCCTATATTCATTAGATGCTCTTAGAAGTGGATGGCAGGGTTATTAATAGTAATGGCTAAGCCTTCCTTATGTAGAGTGTTTTATGATTTCCAAAGTGCTTTCTGCATATAATTTTAATCCTTACAATAATATTGTGAATTTGGAAAAGAAGCAGTTTGGGGTCCATTTTTATCAGCCATACTAAGAAACAATTTTAGCCTCAAGTTCAATATTACCATTCATTCGAATAGTCCAAATTATTGAAAAGACTGCTTTATCTTTTCATTTTAAAGTATACTTTCTATGGTTTTAGTTATAAATCAAAATATGTTATTTTAAAATGCTCCATAAATATGTGCTGAGCATCCTAGGTTCATTTTTAGCATAAGAGTAGCAAAAAGGTCTAGACAAATTAGAGTTCCAAAAAGTATAAATGCAATGGATAAATTAATGCCGGCATTGATAGATGAGGAGGAAAGCAAAGGGATTTCATTGTGCAGCTTGACTGAACAGCTTGGTTTGCAACAATATATGTAAAATGGGGATTGTTGTTTGGAACGTTCTAGGGAATTAACAAGAATAATGAAATTGATTTCTCCTCCTTAGGATTCTTGGCCATTGAATTTTAAATCTGCAGAGGTAGGCCTCAGATATTACTGTGCATATCAGCTCTAGCTCATAAAGAAACACGAGAAAAGCAAGTATATTGATACTGTGAAATATTGTTCCTGTTACCTTTCCAGGAATACTGTTTAGGATACTATGGTTGTATGAGGTCCAAATGTGTGTTCACATTCAGATGGGCAATTCATACTTGAAACAACATAGGTCACTTTCCAATGGAAATTTACAAAGGGAAATTACTTTCTTCTCAAGAACAAGCAAGTGTTTTGCTGTATTTTATTGGAGCTTAAAAAGTGATGAAGTTAAGGGAAAATTGTAGATAAATTCATGATATATGTAACTTTCATGGAATTTTGTGTTTTTTTAATCTATAATGTTAATGCTCAAAAAGGAAATATGAAAATATTTTCCCGTTTTCTTTTTCCCAAGGCATTTTATGGCATCATAATTCCGTCTCTATTGTGCTCTCCAAAGTGTACTAGATATGAGAACTGTGGTATGCCTTTAATTTAAGTCCAGATTATTTCCCTGGGGAAATTTTAGAAATGCTGGGTGGGATATTTGAAAAGGATGGGGGAAAAAATTAGATGGAACAAAACTTATAAAAGAGAAAAACAGATAACTTCCTGTATCTTAGCTTTTTTGATCCTTAAAATTCAAAAATAAGCTTGTTTGTACTCACTCTCAGAACCAAATAATAGAGACTTTTGACCTCAGATGAATTAGAAAGTTGATAATTTAAAGAATATCTCTACAATAAACTTTGTTTCCACTTTAATTTTATTGAAACATTCAAGGGCACAGTTTCTGATTTAATAGAAGGGGGCTCAAAAATTTTCCATTACCGCTGAAACCGGTTTGGCTCAGTGGTAGAGCATAGGTCTGTGGACTGAAAGGTCCCAGGTTTGATTCCGGTCAAGGGCATGTACGTTGGTTGCAGGCACATCCCCAGTAGAGGTTGTGCAGGGGGCAGCTGGTAGATGTTTCTCTCTCATCAACGTTTCTAGCTGTCTATCTCTCTCCCTTTCTCTCTGTGAAAAATCAATAAAATATATTTTTTAAAAAAATTTCCCATTACCTTTTATTAGATTCTGTAGTAAATAAATTAATCAACATCAATCATAAACTCTTCTGGGTAAGAAATTTGTATATAAAATCAAGGTGATTTTCCCCCTACTATATTATCTCAATTTTAAAATATTAAAAAAATAGAACTCTTCAAAGCATGTGGATTTTCCCCTCACCTTCCAATGAATTATTTTTTTTTACTCTTATACTAAGTAAAATATCCCATTGATTATCTTTACTTTTTTACTTCTGTTACTGAAGGAATCATCTAGTACAATGAGTGATTAATGAGCTGTAGCTCCGGTGCCGTGTTCTGTTTGTTTGTTTGTTAGCATTTGGCATTCAGAGATCCATACCTACCCCTAAGCCAAATTGGCCGCCTTCTCCAGAAAATGCCCTTCGACATTCATGTTCTGGTAAGCATCTCTGATACCAGAGATGTAGAAAAAAAAAAAAAACACCCTAGGTTCACTCTCTAACCTTCCTTTCATGATGTTCAATGACAATAAATCTCAATGAGACAGAAATTATCATCAAAACCATTACTGCTACTGGCACAGGGACTGCCAAGATGTGTTTGCTGTTACAGCCATTTCCTGGAACTTCTTTTGTGAGTTCATTTGACTCCTCTGCTCTTTCTGCTCAGCCTGAGCTTCCATCCTCTCATCGATACAGTTCTCATCTTCCCAATGATCTGTATCCCACTCTGGCTTAGAATCTTCATCAAGAGGCCTGCTCACTCATGAAGGCTGACAAGCTGCCACCGCTTTTGTCTGAGGATGCCCTCTCTGGCTCAATAGCCAGCTCAGTGCTGGGGTTCTTCTTGCAGCCTTGTAACACCATTATGAACATCCTTCTGCATTCCCTATAGATAGTTGTCCATCCGTATTAGGAAATTAAAATGCCTGTCCTGCCACAAATACCGGAGGAATAGCAAGCCTGTAAATGAATCCTTATGCAATTCCCTAAAACAATTTCCACTGAGAATTAGCTTCTCAGCTCAAAGGTGTGAGTTCCACATATCTTTATCAATGTGAGGAATACAGCTTCCTTGGAAATTTAAGTTGGCTAAGGTGCCATTGCAGATGTTGGGCTCTGACATAGGCACTCTGTGAAACTGCTGCTTTGGACCCGGATGAGTACATGACAGCATCTCCTTATTGCAGATACAGACCACTACATGGCAGCATCTCATTATTGCAGGTACAGACCAGTACATGGCAGCATCTCATTATTGTTGGCACTCTGTTCAGTCCTTGGAGGAACTGTCTCACAGGACTCTGGCTACTGAGTGATGGTACCTTCCAGGTCTAAAGGCTGAGGTGTCACATCGGTCATGGTTGGTTGCTGAGCCAGCACAGGCTCTGGATGTAAAAGCGTCACCTGAGGGTGCCATGGAAACGTAATAGTGTGCTGCAATGCTAGGTTGTCAAGTTCTGGTGAGTTCTGGATGGGGTCACGTTACATCAGGATGCTTTGGCGGAGCTGTAGCCTATTGCAGGGCTGTAGGATTTTCAGCCTTTATGGTTGGTTATGGAGTTGCGGAAGGCTCTGAGTGACTTGTGTCAAGGTCAGCTGCTGAGCCTGAGCAGGCTCTGGATGTGGAAGTATCAATTCAAGGTGCTTTGGAAGACCTCTAGTCTGCTAGGGGTTTGTAGTATATTCCATCTCCACAACAGGTTCTGGAGTTACGGGGAGTTCCAGGTCCAAGTTCCAGCTGCACTGTGACGTCAGTCATGTTTGGGTAGTGAGCTTGAACAGGCTCTGGATGTGCAAGGGTTCCCTCTGGGCACCTTGGAGGAGCTGGAGTCTGCTGCAGGGCTGTAGGATGTCCAGCCCCCAGAGTATGTTCTGGAGTTATGGTGAGCCCCTGGCCCAAATGTTGAATTTGTTCTTGAGCTGAAGCGATGGAGGGGAAGTTATATTTCAACCTCCTTCGCTGGCTCCGGAAGTCTGAGCTGGTGTCTTCTGAAGGGATGGAGATGATTTCTGAAGGAGACTGTGAAGGGAATTCCTGCTGGGTTTAGTATTTGCCCTGTTCAGTGGGCTTTGGTGGATGAGCTAAGACCTCTGCTTAGATACAGATAGTTCAATCTTTTGATGGGATCTAGAGACATAAACCCCACCTCCAGATCTACAGCTTTAGCACTGTTATTAGGCAACACTGGATGCTGAGCTTCATCCAAACCTATAGGTGAGACTGTCAACTCATGCTGCAATAATAAAGGTTGGACTACAACATCCTCAGAGAATTTTCCAGGCTGAGAGGGAGACTTCTGCTGGACTGGAGATGGTTCTTCACTGGCAGCAGGCACTTGAGGCGGAGCTGAGCCCTTCTGCTGGATTAAAGATGATGCAGCATTTTTCGGGGCCTGGGGGTGGGTGCTGCTCTGGAACTGACAACAGTTTCAACATCTCAGAGGACACTGTGGCCTGAGCTGGGGCTTCTATTGGGGATGGAGAATACTCACTGCCACAGGAATTTTGGAAGCTGCGATGAAGTCCCCTCCTGGGTAGAAGTTGGTTCTCCCTCCTCAGAGGCTTCTGATTGCTGACCTGGAGCCTCCTGCTTGTTTGTAGAAGGTTTAACTTCTCCAGGATGCTTTGGAAATGCAGTAGGAGTCTCCTGCTGGGATAAAGAATAAGGATCTCTGGAGGCTGAGCTGAGGCTTGATTTGGGCTGCACACCTGGGGGGGCTCCTGACTCCAGCAGTCCAGGGATTGTGGGAGGGGGAGTGGAGCAGAGCTTCACGAGGAAGCCTCCGGGCTTGGCATCCCTGCAAGTTCCGAAATGCTAGTCCAGTTCTGGCAATCTGAACGCTCCTCAGAGCCGAAATCTGAGAGGCATTCTTCCTTCCTTTGCCCATACTGCTTCCAAGGAAAGTAGCTGATCCACAAAATGAACACCAGTTATGGCAGCAGGAAAGGGGAAATATTGTCATTTTATCAGAATTCTCAGTATCCATGTCTAATTCTCTCTTTTTAAGAAAAACTAAATCTTTGTATTCTTCATGCTGATTTGAAACAGGTTTGGAATATCCATAGTTTATCTTTAGAATATTTATTAATTATTGCATCATCCTTAAAAAATATCCAAATTATTTTATTTAACTTATTGATACCACTAAAATATGCTGTTATAAAGACCTTCAATCAAATATGAATGTATTGGTTTCCTATTTACTAGAGGGAAACTGGAGCAAAAATTTTTTGCTTAGTTCCAGCTGAGATGAAATCAGCAATCTTTCTCACATTTTAACTCTTTCCATCAGTAAATAAATGTGCTGTAAGTGCTTTTCTTTACATACATTTAAGACTGGCTGGAAGTACTCAATATCATGGTGTGAAGAGCTTTTACTGTTAGATAAGAAGAAATTTATTTTCACTTGTCCCAAACATTCCAGGAATTGTTAACACTTCATGAAGCAAAAGATGAAGCGGTAATTTAGAAATTTTGTCAGAATTTCAAAATAAAGTGCATTAACTTGTTATATTAATGTAATGTAATATTAAGGTTAGAAAATTATACTTTATATACAGATTAACAGACTATGTTCTTAAATAACAAGTCAAAGGAACTATAATTCGCACACAGATGTTGGATAATATGTATTACTAGAGGCATGGTACATGAAATTTGTGCATGGGGGTGGGGAGGGTGTTCCTCAGCCCAGCCTGCACCCTCTCACAAGCTTGGAAAACTAGCTCTTAACCACTCCCCTGCCTGCCTGCCTTATTGCCCCCAACCACTTGTCTACCTGCCTCATCACCCCTAACCATTCATCTGCCTACCTGATCACCCCTAACTGCTCACCTGCCTGCCTGATCACCCCTAACCACCCCCTGCTGTGGCAGCTTCATCCAGAAGGTCATTCAGCTGTCTGGAATAATTAGCATGTTATGCTTTTATTATTATCCTAATATATAAAAACCCTGGGTCTGTAACATCCATAACAACCAAAGGCTCAACCGAATACCAGGCTATGTGCACAGCATGCTGAGCTGGCTGAACTGCTGCCCTCTCAGAGAGAGAAGTGGGGACTTGCAGTGTTGGGGACTTGCATGAAGCTGCCTCATGGCAGCCCACATCCCTCCCTGACTGACCACAGAGACTCAAACCAGCCAGGGCCACCTTCAGGCCGCAGCCTCAGATCTCTTGCCCAGAAATGAGAGTGCAGCTTTCCTTGGGAAGTGGGCCTAAGCCATCAGTAGGACATCCTTTGAGGGCTCTTGCACTGTGAGAGGGGGCAAGCCGGGCTGAGGGACAATCCCCGCATCCCCAGTGCATGAATTTTCATACACCGGGCCTCTAGTAGATATATAATACACACCCATATATGTTTTATGTTCATATATTATCATTAGTGTTATTTTTACAAATGGCATTGAAATATTTCCAAGCTTTTATGATAAACCTTATTCAAAAAGTGCTAGAGGATGTCACCTCTGTTAATTCAGTAGCACTATGTATAAGGAAGTTTCAAATTTCCTACAGGACCAATTGGGAGTTAGATTACAGATTCCTAATTCCTTAAATGGCTGGCATAAAATGTATTCATGTTGAAATGTATCATCTTCACAAGACTAATATTATTTATGAGTGGATTACATTAAACAAACAGCCTGCTGGGCTGGGGTTTTAAACAATATTCTATCAGCAGATCACCTGGTCCCTCTTCTCATTTATTTTTAGTGCTCATATATCCCATGTGGTATTATGTGTGAGAAAATACAAATCCAGAAAAGTTATGTGACTTACCTAAAGTTATGAAGTCAGTAGCAGAGTCATTTTTATCAGTAGTATAATCATTTTATTTGATTTTTAGAGAGGGAGCAAGTAAGAAAGAGAAATATCAATGTGAACGATATTGGCCAAGACAGTAGTATACACATTTTAAGTATTATTATTGCTTTTAAGTTGCTGTGCCTGCAACCCCAGTTTCAGTTAGGGAAAGCAATGCTCTGCACATGCTGTGTGCCCATGAGCACCTGTGTGTGTGTGTGTGTGTGTGTGTGTGTGTGTGTGTATACATTGAAGAGACTGTCTAGGCACAAGAATGACATGGGCAAAACCTGGGAAAGTAATTTCTGATTCTATTCCTGCTTTAATCATTCTGCTCTACTGAATGTTCACCAATTTAAATGTTAATCTAATCCCCAAACACTCTCATGTAAAGAAGTAGAATTATGTTTGACCAAACGCCTGTGCACATCATTCATTGCCTAGCCAAGTGACACATAAAAATAGCCTTTACAATCGGCAATGAGGC
This sequence comes from Pipistrellus kuhlii, assembly GCF_014108245.1. Lineage (NCBI taxonomy): Eukaryota > Metazoa > Chordata > Mammalia > Chiroptera > Vespertilionidae > Pipistrellus > Pipistrellus kuhlii. The sequence continues at coordinate 40,914,826 of NW_023425584.1, forward strand.
TCTTATTGCTATACAACATACTTATTCAAGACAATGCCAAGTAGAAAGAGAATGTGTTGACAATATTTAAATACCAAATTACATTTTTATATCCAAACACTTTTATATGTGGGTACAAGCCTTTATTGCCTTCACTGTGGTTTCATTTATAGTTATGCCATAATTTTATGTGTTTGAAAAGAACAATTTTACCACAGGTTTATAATGATTGTAGCCTTTGGCCTTTTTTCAGGTTTTGGGGGTAAAATCTACTTCCTATGTATAATATTGACAATAAGAATATAAGGTATTACTAAATTATGGCACTCATGTGCTGCAGATATGGATAGATACTCACTAAAAATGCTCTGTCTTATTGACTAAGTTTTAATTGCATTCTTTGCATTAGATTGAATAATGTGATTAGATCTTGCCACAGAACATGTGTAGAAGTGAGGTACATTATTCCTGGGCTCAGGTATTTAGGGAGGGTATTATCTCTCCACCTTCTCTTCCCATCAACAGAAAACTTAAAAGCTACACCTAAAGATGTTATAGATGACACAAGGTATAAGGAGCCAGGGTCTCTGAATAAATATGTGAAGCAGAAACCTTTTCTCAGTCATCTCCCCTCCCCAAATCACTACATTATAATGTGAATGAGACATAATATTTATGATATTAAATCAGTTACCATGGCAGTTGTGATCAAAACTTTTTATGACAAATGATAAAATATACTCTCTGTATTAAATATCCCTGCTGATAAAAAGATGCTTCTTAAAAGATAGGCTACTTTCATTTTTACAGTGTAACTACAGTTCAAGTAAATATAATTGTATGCAACATAATTTTGATATAGAATAAGATGTATCCAAATTGCATACATAATATTTTTCAAAGTATGGTTTTTATTGATTTTTGGAGAGAGAGAAAGGGAGAGGGAGAGAGAGGTAGAAACATCAATGATGCGAGAGAATCTTTGAGCAGCTGCCTCCTGTACGCCCCCTACTGGGGATTGAGCCAGCATCCCAGAAATCAAACTGGCAACCTCTTGATTCCTGGGTTGAGGATCAACCACAGAGCCACACTTGCCAGGCCTTATATAATAAAGATTCACCCAATATGAATATTTTAGGCATTTCCCTCTTCTCCATTATTGTGGGTTTAAAAGAAAGCCATGTCTTTTCTAATGGTAGTTAGCTTATTCTATTTTTGCAGTACTTGTGCTGTATTCCACAATTCAGATCTAGCATTATTAGTTTTTTTTTTTTATTACTTCTATATGCTGGATGTCATTCCATGACTGATGCCATTCACTGTCTACCAGAGAGTAGCCCTAACTTTCTTTGTTGAGTGAATATATTATGGTATGGAGTTGATTCTTGAACAATGCAGGGGTTAGAGGCACTGACCCCACTGCAGTAGATAATCTGCATATAATTTTTGAATCCTTCAAAACATAACTACTAATAGCTTACTATTTACTGAAAGCCTCATTGATAACATAAATAACTGATAAACATGTTTTGTATGTTATATGCATTATATACCGTAAATGTTAAGACAAATCATAAGGAAGATAAAATGCGCTAGAGTATTTGTTGAAAGCCTGACTAGCATGCCTCAGTGGTTGAGTGTCGAGCTATGAACCAGGAGGTCATAGTTTGATTTCTGATCAGGGCACATGCCCAGGTTGCAGTCTTCCTCCCAGGTGCAGGAGGACATGCAGGAGGCAGCCAATCAATGATTCTCTCTCATCACTGATGTTTATCTCTCTTTCTCTCCTTCTCCCTTATTCTCTGAAATCAATAAAAATATATTTTTAAAAAAATCTGTATAAGTGATCCCTTGACGTTCAAACCCATGCTATGTAATAGTCAACAATATTTTTCTTTTTTCACATATAGATATAACGACAACCCACTGTCCTCCAAATGGGTAATTTATTTTTTCTGCAATGGGCAATTTATATATCATTATCTAAAGTATTATTTAATTTTTATTTAGTTATTTTTATTTTTATTTGAAAATTGTGAATAATGTTGACTATTCTACAATCTGCTTACTGCATGATTAAAAGAGATGGTTAGGAAAGCTTAGATCAATAAAAGCAAATGTGTTCCAGTTCAGAGCACATCAAAAAGTAGAAATTGCCCAGCTGAGCCATGAATGGAATGCCTAGTTAGGACCCATTTCCATTCTATCAACTCATTTTGGAGACTTCATAGTGTACCCTCATGTAGATAGTCATTGGTTTTCTATTTTTAACAATTATTTACTAAGGAGATCATATGGAAATTAGAAACCACTAATAATTGGAAGAAAATGTGACCTTGTTAATTAAAAAAAAATAGATGAATTAATGAAAAGGTAAATAAGAATAAGACTTGTGGGGTCAGATATCCTAGAACTGAGAGAGGATAATAATACTAAATATGCTGTAATTTTAAGGTAAATATATACACATTTCTATCTGAAAGTTATAAGAATATGTGATTTTGCTTGAGTTCTCTAATTATTGACAGGGTCTAAGTAGGCTAGAGTAATTCATCTTTTCAAAGACATTGTCAAAAAATATCTTTATCACTGAAATATTCATCAACCTAAAACATAGCATACTTTTAGTGTGATAAAGAGTTTGAACATCTGAATAGATTGTAATAAGAACAACTAATGTAGCTTCCAGTTAAATAATTTAAGAGCATATTTTACTAATACCAGGAGACAGCCTTTAAAAATACATGTGGGCATGGCTGGCGTGGCTCAGTGGTTGAGCATCGACCTATGAACCAGGAGATCACAGTTCCATTCCAGGTCAGGGTACATTCTCAGGTTGCAGGTTGGATCTACAGTGCGGGGCATGCAGGTAGCAGCTGATCATTGATGCTTCTATCTCTCTCTCTCTCCCTCTCCCTTCCTCTCTGAAATTAATAAAACTATTTTTAAAATATTTGCAGAATCAGCCAGTAAGAGAAAGACAAATACTATATGATCTCACTAATATGTAGTACCCAATGAACAAAATAAAAAGAAACTGGTGAACAAAATAGAACCAGAGATTGTGGATCCATGGAACAGACTGACAAATGTTGGGAGGCAGGGTTGGTTGAGGATGAGGTGAACTGGATACAAGAAGGTGAAGAGATTTGCCAAGGAATGTATCTGCATAAACCATGGACATAGACAACAGTGTGGTGAAGGACAGAGGAAGAGAGGGTGGAAACTGGGCAGAGGTGAGGAAGTGGGGGGACATCTGTAATAGCTTCAACAATAAAATTTTAAAAAATGCTCTTTACTTCAGTAGAATAAAATCTTACTACAGGTACAGGGAATATCTCCCATTGTGAAACATAGTTTAAAGTTAATTTATAATGTTTGAGTCCATAAAAGTAAATTAAAAGTTGGTAGTAATCTATGAATTGATTATCAAGCATGATAAAGGATCCATCCACCTCAGATTAAAGAAGAAACTTCATATTTATATAAGACAATTTTATATGCCTTTTTTGTTAGTATGGGAAAAAATCATAAGCTAATGAAATGACAAGGCACAGGAAAATAAAACACAAAACAGATAAGTACTAGAATTAGAATGATTTCAAAAATTGTGATCTCATCATCATATAAAATCTTAAGTAGTAATAATTACTTTTCATATGCATATTTAATAAGAATATATTTACACATTTTAAGAGCCAAAATACAAAAATACATTCAAGCTATTTAATCACTTGATTAAGAGGATGTAGATATCAATCAGTATATTATAAGGACAAGGGCTATGTATTAATATTCTTTGGTTTACAGAGTCATTCGCATAATGACTATTAAATGGGCTCTCTGTGCCCATCATGGTAACAGTCAAGAAAGCAATCATTTTCTGAATAAACCTGTGCTAGTCTTGAGAAATCAGCCAACAGAGAAGTTAAACCTGATGATTTTGAAGAGTGTAAATGCTTCCTTAGTGGATAATAGACTTCCACCTGTGAGGCTATTTAAAATTAAATTTAGAAAAGTTTAAGTGAATCCTTTCCATAGCATTGACATTTTTAAAATAATTGCTATATAACATAATTATAATGTTAAAATTTAGCCTATTAAAGAATCTTATATTTTAATTCTAAATAACTAATTCATTTTAATTCAAAATAAATATTTTCAAACCTAAGTTAGACCTGAATTCTAAGTTGAAAACTCACTAAATTTTATACCATATTAAAACATACCAGAGGAGCCAAAACCGGTTTGGCTCAGTGAATAGAGCATCGGCCTGCAGACTGAAAGGTCCCGGGTTTGATTCTAGTCAAAGGCATGTACCTTGGTTGCGGGCACATCAATGATTCTCTCTTGATGTTTCTAACTCTCTCTCTCTCCCTTCCTCTCTGTAAAATAAATAAATAAATAAACAAATAAATAAATAAATAAAATCAATAACATATATTAAAAACAAAAAACAAAAAAAAAAGCATACCAGAAGATTTCAGATCATACACAGGGTATCCCCCCCAAAAAAAATGTAGTATATATAAATGTATATATACTACAACAAGAAAAGCTCAATTTTGAAAATGAAATGTATTTTAATAAACACTGCCTTTATAATTATTCAAAGTGTGTGTATACATTTTTGGGGACACCCTATATATTGAAGTTGTTGAAAAGCATACACAGTATGTTGTAGGCAACTAGCTTGTGAGTGGATAATGAAATTCAAATGTACAACATCTGAAAACATTTCTTGTTGCCAGTTTATGTGAATTCTTATTGAGTTTATTTTTATTTACCAATAGTTTAATTTGGTCTATGGTTAACTGAAAGGAATATTGACACACTTGATGTATTATATTATAATCTTCATACCAAATAGGGTGGGAGTACTTCCACCCTAAATACAGTGGTACAAAATCAGAATTTCTCTCTATTTCATACTAACAAAACAAAACAAAAAAAGAGATACATTTCAGAAACAGCTGAAATGCAGACCCTTCCCCAATAACAAGTATTGTGGCAGCCAAAAGCAGTGAAGATAGATCAGGGAGCATGAAGGGAAAAATTGAGTTAAGACACAAACCAAACCTATATATATATATAATTCAAATATGGAAGAGCCATTATCATTTTAATTAAAAATAAGTGGCATACCATAGACTGAAAAACCCTAAATTCCAGGTTTGCAACAACAGGGAGGTTGCTATGTCAGTCAAAGGCCAGGGCTTCCCTGGATCCCAAAGAAGATGCAAGAGGCATGCCCTGGAGACAGGCTGAGTATCCTGAGCTGCATATCGTCCCTTCCCCCATCTCTCTTCCTCACCTCTTTGTTTTCCTGGGAGGGTGATATTTGTGTTTTTTATCCACAGAACACCTTTGCCTTCCGTGACAAGGTTTGGCTAATGAGAAGAAATAGTAGGGCCTCTACTGGAAGGAGAGAAAGGTTGAGCATTTCACATTCCAGCCCTTTGCTTAACAGACTTTAATCTACCAAATATTGCAGCTTTTGTCAGAAAGCCGACTTCCCTAAGTCTTCCTAGTAATTTAGGTAAAAGGTGCTTCTTGGTAGTCCTGGGTTGCCTTAGCTACTATTTCCAATTCCCCTAAAAAAAAATGTCACATCCTTGTAAACACTCCCTTCATACTATTTGAGTATTCCAACTTTTCCTATTCATGTCCAATGATTCGGTAATTTATACCAGAAGTGGTTTAGACGTAGACTCTAGTAATGAGCTTTAGGAATTGAGATGATCAAATATTTGAGGAGTATTGGGGTCTTTAAAGAATAGGATTGAGACACTGGCATAGGTCTAGATGGGCAGAGAATCCTCAATTATCCCAGACATGTCCTCTCTCCTATTTGATTTTTCCCTGCATAAATACATTCTAATGACTTTAACTAGAGCAGTTGTGTCATAAAGGGATGTCAGTTGCCTTTAGTATCTACCAATCTCTCAGCTACTGTAAAAATTAAATATCAGCACAGCCCAGAGAGAAGGCATCTATATTTTGAGAGAATTGCAGAACCTTACCAATTTTTGACAGCAAGAGACTGAGGACCATGTAGGAGAGTGCTTTTAAGATTATTAAACTAACAAAGAGGAAGCAAAGTCTTGTCTTAATGATATGGGGTTTAATGTGTTGATGTAAGAAATTGTGAGTGACATTAATAGACACTAGGCTGGTTAATTGAAGATGGATTTAACAACGAGGGTCCAATTTATGCTTAGGAATCCCCTACTTCACAGTAGGATGTGAAATATGTTTCCTTCAGCATGGAAAAAGGAGGAAACTAAGAAATGCATTAAGGAAATAGAACAGGAAAGTGCACCATAATCTCTGGAAATCTCTGGGTTTATTTTTTGTTCCTTGTAGCCAAGAGAGGATTTTAGGAGATGTTGCAATGGAATTGGACTCCCCATTTTCAACGGAAATAATGAGCATTCTGAATGGTAGGAGCCAGTTGGTAGCACTTAACCTTCACAGAGCCCAGTAGAATAAATGGGGGGTGAAATTACCATAACTAGGCCACAGAGACAGACTAGTCATCAGAGTGTTTTGATCAGCAGAGAACTATGGAAAAGGCTAATTGATTACAGAGTCTTTAGAACTGGAACAGATGGGGAGCCTACAGAGGTGCTGTTTGGAATATATAATTAGAAACATTCTTGGTCTGGTGGTAAGAATCCTAGATCAAGTCAACACACCCATATGTGCACACACATACACATCTTCAATGAATTTGGAATACATTAATATATTCTCAGTAGTAAAAAGAGAGAAGTTATTCTTTCACCCCAAAGCCTTTTTTTTTAATGAGCAAACACAAGCATTAAGCATTATCCAGACTACAGTTAGATCAAGAATGTAGCCTATCAGACAATTAAGTGATATTATTCTGAAATGACTAGCCAATGCATTTAGAACAGATAAATGAGAACTATGAAATAGGAATAGTGAGAAGATTCTTTTAATTCTTCAAAAGGATTATATTATACTTAGAAAACAGAGATGCTATAAATTTCTGTTACAAAATTTAAAAAATGTATAAACTATTAAAATTAATATATCCACTAACTTCATATGCACAGCAGTTGTATTTCAAAAGCAGCATAAATCTATTTTAAAAGATAGATTCAAAGAGAGTATCAATTTACCTAAAGACATCCTTAAGATGCATTCAAGGTAAACTTGAATAAGTAACAAAGGCATTTGATAGACATTCAAAGTATAAAAGATTTTATTTTTCCTTAAATAATTCACACATAAATTGGTAAAATAAATAGAAAAAACAATTTTGACATAATTTTCAAAAATGTCAAATAGACATATTCATTGATCTGAAATTCCTCTTCTCTGAATTAATTCTATAGGTTTGCATCCAAGAATTAGAGAAGGAAGCTTAACTCAGCTTTTTTTTTTTTTCTTTTTTCTTTTTTTAAATAATCCCAAAATATTGAACCTAACTTTAATACCTGTCGGTAGGGGAGACACAATGATCATATATTAATGTGTATATTGGCTTTAAAAGTAGATTAGAAAGAATAAGAAAAAACTTTATATGGAATGAATGAAGTCAGGTTTATTTTTTAATTAAAAATTGTTTCAGGAGTTTTTAGAGTTCTGGTTACCTCACAACTTCTTTTTAGTTTTTATTTTAATATTAGTATTATTATTTTACATATGTGCCCTTATCCTCTCCTTTCCCTCCACCCCCAACTCATATCTCACTGCCTTGTTGTCTGTGTCCATTGTTTAGGCTTATATGCATGCACACAAGTCCCTTGATTGATCTCTCCTGCTTACCCCACCAACCTCCTCCTTCCCTGAGGTTTGAGGCTCTGATCAATGTATCTCAATCTCTGGATCTGTTCTTGTTCACCAGTCTAGGCCTTTCATTATATTCCACAAATGAGTGACAATAATGAAAACATTAACAAATTTTAAAAACTATATATGTACTACTTCCCTCCTTCCACTATAGTATTACTTTAAAAGTCTTCTACATCCAAAGAGTATTTCTTATGAAACAAGTTTTTATAAAACAAAAAGTCAAAACTGTTATTATTTTTAAAAGTTAATCATAGAGAGAATTAACTAAAATTTATATGAAACATCACCTTGGGAATTTTAAGGGGTAGTAATCCAAGGGTTATGCTATATTGTTAATGGGAGTATAAATTGATACAACCTCTCTGAAAGCAACTTGAACTATTGATCCCAATTTTAAATATACATATATTTTGAATCAAGGATACCATTCATGTGCCAAAAGTGTATTTTCACCGAGGGATTACTAGTAGACTAAATCCCTGGTGCACAAAATTCACTCACTGAATGGGGAGGTGTCTCTCAGCCCAGCCTGAACCCTCTCCAATCTGGTACATCCCTCTCACAGTCTGGTACTGCTGGTTCCTAATCATTACTCTTCTGCCTGCTTGCCTGGTTGCCCCTAACCACTTCTGCTTGCCAGCCTGTTTGCCCCCTAACTGCACCCCTGCCAACCTGATTGACACCTAATTGCTCCCCTGCCAGGCCTATTCGCCCCCAACTGCCCTCTCCTGCCGGCCATCTTGTGGCAGCCATCTCATGATGAAATAGGGCATCCATCTGTGGTCACCATCTTGTGATGATGTGACATGCAAGGGTGTGAGGGCCACCTAGTGTACAGATGTAAAAACTGAATAATAAAAATGCATATTTATAAAACCTAGTCAAATAAATATAACAAAAACATATAAAGGAATATTATAATTTACCACATTTTCCAACTGTATTACTAAATATATATTAGAAGCATTTTGTTTAAAATGTAAAATTTTAATGATTTAAAAATTTATTTATTCAAATAAATACTGTTTGAAATCTATTTGAAAACATAAACTAGTCTTTAATACCCAATTAATAGTCTTAAAAGTATGGCCATATTATACATAACTCTCTTTTGAGACATGTTTTAAAAAGTATGAGCAAATATAAAGTAAAATCATAAAGTTTCCAAAACTTTAATGCTTTAGATTTAAGTGTCACAACTTTATGAAACTGTAGGTGAAACTTGACAAAATTTATATTGAAAGACAGGAAGTTAGAAGTGTGAGATACTAAGTATATTAGTATGTTATTATTTAAGATCTAGATTCTGATTTGTGTTTTAATATAAAATAAAAAGTTATTTCAATTACTGTGCTAATTTTTTAAACAAAGCCTTAATTAATTTGAATTTTTCAGGCAAAAGTTTTCTTTGAATTTAATTATGGGGATTTTATTTATGTTTTAACTTAAAAATTCAACAAGATTTTTTGAAATGTCCTTATATAAACATTAATAATACATTTAACATTATATATTGCTCATATCTACATAATAGGATAACCCAAGTTTGCAGAGGATCAGAAAGCTGCACAGTGAAAGCATATTATAATAGTATAATTCAGCCTTATGAAAAATTTAGTTTCACATATCTCAAGACAGTGAGTAATGTGGCACCAAGATGTTAATTAAATTCACCAATTAGTGTTCATCAAAACTGCTACATTGGTATGCCCCACTGTCTATTTCTCTCTCATTGAGAATACTTTGAATAATAAAAAAGTGCATATAATGTCTGTGTCACTTTTAACCAAGATATGAGAATACAGAAAAGTGATTTTTTTCACTGCTGGTGGAATGCAGACTGGTGAAGCCACTGTGGAGAACAGTATGAAGTTTCAAAAAAAAAACAACAACAAAAAACTAAAAATGGAACTTCCATTTGACCCAGTAATAACACTTCTAGGAATATATCCCAAGGAACTAGAAACACCAATCAGAAAGGATACAATGTTCATAGCAGCACAATTCACCACAGCTAAGATTTGGAAATGCCCATCGGCAGGTGAGTGGATTAAGAAACTTAACTTTCTTATTCCTTTCTACATTGCCTTTCCTAATGTTCTTAGATAAAACAGACACATAACTCTCTATACTTCTTAGAATTACTGTTGAAAAGTTCATATGAATAACCATAGACTCATCACAATTTATGATATATTTTCCATAAAACGTTATGATTCAAACCAGTACTACTAAGCAATAGCAAGAAATGAAGAATACATTAAGATTTGGAAACACCACACCATTTAGAAATCTATCTCATCCTATCTAATAAAGAGGGAATATATTAATTAATTAATTGACTATCATGCCCTCAAATATGGCAGCACCCACAGCCACAAGATGGTGGCACCCAGTCCCCTCAGCCCTGCTGAGATGGCAGGCGCCTGGCACAGCTGACACACAGCACAGCCCGGCCGCCCCCAGGTGGGTCCGCCTGCTCTGCACTCCTGCTTCCAGAGTCCCCCAGTCCCCTCAGCCCCTCAGCCACCCAGGGCTGGCCTGAGGCACAGGCAAGCATCCAATGGTGGCTGCTCAGCCTCCCGAGGAGGCTCACATAACCAGGGCCCACTGAGGCTTGTGCTGCTGGCAGTGGCAGCAGAACAGGTGTGATGGGGGCATTGCCTTCCTCTGATAGCTGGGTTGCCTCCCACACCTGAGGGCTCCTGGACTGTGAGAAGGGGCAGGCCAGGCTGAGGGACTCCCCTCCAGTGCATGAATTTTCATGCACCTGGCCTCTAGTAAAATATAACACCCAGTAGACAAACATATAAATTAATTTAGACAAGTGGACATTTTTTAATTGGAATAGATTATCCTATTTTGGTGGCAAACATTAACTAGGCAAAAGATTGCAGAATGTGTATTTCAAACAAATTATTATTCTTCCTCATGGAATTGTACATATTCAATTTCTAGCTTTAGCACAATCACAGCGTTCTAACCAGATAGCCTTTTAAATGAATGGCTCCCATGTGTGATAATATTTCTATCTTCTCTCTGCTTATGTACATGTGACAAATGCAAACATTCATCAGTCATTCAAATTCCTTTGATAAAAAAAAATAATAATAACATTATTTGGACCTTGAAACATTGTTTTCAGTAAAATGTGACATTATGTTGCCTTTTGAATATGAGGAATTATTTTAACATATAAGTGATATTTTGGTTTTCAGGCTGAAAAGTGGCTTTTAGAGAGCTGCTATTGAGGGGAGGCAGGCTAAGGAGACCCAGAACCCTCTCAACGGCCTCTGACTGGAACAGAGACATCAGGACTGATGTGTCATTCTGGGGCAGACAGACCTTACCCACCGTCTAAACACAGCCACAGGCTCTCCTTAATGTCAGGGCCTAGTTTAATAACTGGTGCTTATTTAATCAAGACAAATGCAGCTCTCCACATAATTGGCAGATTCAAGTCGGCCAGATCTGCCAGCTGTTATCTTTCAAGTGAGAGTGCAAGCTAATAGCTTAACACTGTGTGGCTACAGCAGAACATGAAGGCCATAAATATACATCTTTCTGTGGATACAATATATCTGCTTCTTCCAATCTTATATAAGAAAACAATTTTACATTATTCATCGCTTTTGATTCATCTGAAAGATGCGGTTAGCTAGTGGGATTTAATATTTCTTAAACCCCAGGCATGTGTATACCAGTAACCTGAATCTAGAATGCAACTTAACCTATTTCTTTTCTAGCAGATATGTTTGGTGCAATTGGAAAAATAAATAAGGAAGAATAAAAGTCACGACCTCTTGTCCTGTTTTTCACGTTTAAGTTCTATTTTATCTATACTGTGTAAATAATTTATGGCATTTTTTAGATCAAGGTGGCTATTGCACATAACAATACAGTGTTTCTAAAGATATTAATATGATAACATGATTTTAATAACAGTTTTCTTGAGATATTGTTTATTAGAAACTGATTTCATTAGATGAGTGTTCATATCAACAAACGACAACTTAGTGTTTTTACTTACAGCAACTGTTTATTGGACTCTTATTACATCCCAAGCAGTGTCCTGTACACTTCATAAAAACATATTTTAAAAATATGTATATTGTATATTCTCACAGCAGTTCCTTGACATGTGCAATATTTTTTTCTTTATTGATTAAGGTATTACATATGTATCCTTATTCCCCCATTACCTCCACCCCGACGTTCACGCCCTCAGCCCTCTGGTGTCTGTGTCCATTGGATAGGCTCATATGCATGCATACAAGTCCTTTGGTTGATCTCTCTCCATTATCCCCACCCTCTCCTTACCTTCCCTCTGAGGTTTGGTGGTCTGATCGATGCTTCTCTGTCTCTGGATTTGTTTTTGTTCTTCAGATTATGTTGTTTATTATATTCCACAAATGAGTAAGAGCAAGTGATATTTATCTTTCTCTGACTGGCTTAATTCACTTAGCAAAATGCTCTCTAGTTCCATCCATACTGTTTCAAATAGTAAGAATGCCTTTTTTTTTTTTTTTTTTTTTTTTTTTTTTAACCAGGGTGTAATATTTCATTATGTACCACAGTTCTTTAATCCACTCATCTGCTGATGGGCATTTGGGCTGTTTCCAAATCTTAGCTATGGTGAATTGTGCTACTGTGAACTTAAGAAGCATATATCCTTTCTGATTGGTGTTTCTAGTGTCTTGGGATATATTCCTAGAAGTGGGATCACTGGGTCAAATGGGAGTTCCATTTTTAGTTTTTGAGGAATCTCCATATTGTTCTCTACAGTGGCTGCACCAGTCTGCATTCCCACCAGCAGTGAAGGAGGGTACCTTTTTCTCTGCATCCTCACCAGCACTTGTCCTTTGTTGATTTGTTGATGATAGCCATTCTGATAGGTGTGAGATGGTACCACATTGTCATTTTGTTTGCATCTCTCAGATGATTAGTGACTTTGAGCATGTTTTAATAAGTCTCTTGGCCTTCCTTATGTCTTATTTTAAAAAGTATCTTAGGTGTGTTGACCATTTTTTGATTGGGTTGTTTATCTTCCTTTTGTTAAGGTATATGAGTTCTGTATAAATGTTGAAGATTAAATCCTTATCTGTGATAACATTGGCAAATTGCAGACTTCATTTATTAAAGCTAATAATTTTTATGGAATCTTTAAGGTTTTTAATGTACAGTATCATGTCTTCTGCAAATGACAGTTTTACGTCTTATTTTCCAATTTGGATACCTTTTATTTCTTCTTGTCTGATCACAATGGCTAGTACTTCCAGTACTATGTTGCACAGGAATGGTGAAAGTGGGCATCCCTGTCTTGTTCCTGTTATTAGGTGAAATGGTTTTAGTTTTTGCCTTTTGAGTATGATGTTGGTGCTATGTTTGTCAAATAAGGCTTTTATTTTTATTTACTTATAATTATTTATTAATTAATTAATTTATTTATTTTAATAAGACTTTTATTATGTTGTGGTATGATCTATCTATTCCCATATGTGCAAAATTTTCCTATAGGTAAATTAATATGTCAAATGTCACAGAAGGGATTTATAGTTGACATCAGTTAGTGTTTCTTTTTAATCATAATTATTTCCTCCCTATCTACACTAATAAAAGTGAAATATGAAAATTGACCATACCTGCGTGATGCCCACCAGCCAGCCAATCAGGAGTGAGTATGCAATTTAACCCAGCAACGATGGCTGATTAATTTGCAGATACAGGCACTAAGCAGCTGGGGGTGGGATGCTTGTGTGGTTGCCATGGCAATGACACAGGCAATCTGTACCACCCCAGATGCTCTAGGCCTCTGGGCCGTGTGGAAAGGCTGAAATGCAGCTCCATGTCTGAGCGAAGGTGGTGCCGGCAGTCAGGGGAAGGGAGGCCCATTCTTGCATGAATCTTTGTGCAATGGACTTCTAGTGTAATAATATAAATTAGCGAACGCATCTATTACATAACCTTTTTAACAGTTTTTATCTGTCAAAGAAAGTGAGTTTAATATACATTAAACTAATTTTGTGCTCATATATAACTATGATATTCAATGAATGATTTAATAGAGATGTTCATAAAACTCTGCTGATAAAACTTTATAACATCATTGCCCATGTGCACAGATAAGTGTGTGTTATGCCTCTTAAGCCTGTTAAAGTCTTTAGCATTGAAAGTAATGCAAATAGCTGAAACCGGTTTGGCTCAGTGGTAGAGCGTCGGTCTGCGGACTGAAAGGTCCCAGGTTCGATTCCGGGCAAGGGCATGTAAGTTGGTTGCGGGCACATCTCCGGTAGGGGGTGTGCAAGAGGCAGCTTGTCGATGTTTCTAGCTCTCTATCCCTCTCCCTTCCTCTCTGTAAAAATCAATAAAATATATTTTTTTAAAAAAGTATTGCAAATAAGTGAGAATGCCAGTACTTAGGAAACTTAGTAAATGAAGAAGTATATTAGTTTGGCACAATGTAGGATAAAATCATGGGAAGACTATTTTAGGAATTTTCTAGACAATGTTAAACATAATGGCAGTAAAACCAGATTGTACAGACAGGAAAATCAGTAAAATTCAAATCAAGAGGACTAGGGTTTCTGGTATGAGAGGTGGTGAGCACAAAGACAGCCAACTTCATTTTGTGGAAACTTTTCACTAAGAAATTCTCTAGTTTTCAGAGAAAACTAGACATGTGGGATCTCTTCCTATTTTTTTAATTAAAATATATTGATTAACTTTTAGGTGACTAAGTTATACTTTCACTACAGAAAATTCTTTCATCTACCTTATAAATATTTACTCTATGCTTTCACTGTGAATGTCTTACTCCTACTGATTTTTCAAGTTCATGTTTTTTGAAGACTCAATTTATTTAATTCCTTATAATCAGGACTGGCAAGAAGACAACAGTACAGGTAGAACTGAAAACGCATTTTCCTGTTAAACTTTTTCCTCAACCTCAGAATAATCTCTGATTTAGGCCTAGCTACAAGTCCAAAATAGAACTGTGGCTGAATACCTCATAGTCTTTGGGATGAATAGAAATCCACTGTCTTCTGCAGACACACTCGTGTCATGGGTTCACCTAGGCTCCATTTCCATAAAGTTCCTAAGTAAGAGAATATTACTTCCCTGCCTTTGAAAAGGCATAGCTTTCAAAACCTTTTTCTCATCTTCTGTTGATGGGTTTTTGCAGACCTATGCAGAATATAAAAGTCCTGTTAATTTTAATTGTTCTATTCTAAAGTAAAAGTAAACCTCATTTAACTATCTAAATTGAACTATATAAATTATATGTTCAATTCCTTGGCTCATCAATCATTACAAACCCAAATAATTATTTTCAAAACTGTCACCCTCGAAGTGTCCTCTTTTATTTAGCCCCCTCCTGACACATACACCTGGCTGCACAGGCCATGTGGTCTCTGAGTCCTTTCCTTGTGTTCTGAGGTAACTTCCTAGTCATAAGAGCAAGAGGGGAACATTTTTATTAAACTAAATTTTAGTTAAATAATGTCTTTGGAAAGTTCATTTCAAATGGATAGAAACTGAATGGGCTAATATTTACATGTACAGTTTAGTGGTTTTGGGTATGAATTTGGAGTGAATCTTTAAAAACAATAAACATTTCCAAATAAGTATTCATTTAATACAAACAAGACTCATTTACTGCATTTCATAACAAAATACTATTTGTATATAACAGAAACAATGGTTATCAATAGAGTATTCTTTTCAATAAAATTTAATTAGAAGTAATTAAATGTTGGGCTCTGTGATCACATTTTCAGAAATAATTCAAATTTAAGAATTTAAGGAAAGAAACATTTTAATATGTAATTTAATAAGGATAACATCATTCCCAATATATATTGTGTGACCAGATTACTATGATCGCTGAATGTATAATGATCTTGCCACTCAGTATATCTATATATCTATCTATATATCTATCTATATATCTATCTATATATCTATATCTATATCTATATCTATATCTATATCTATATCTATATCTATATCTATATCTATCTATCTATCTATATATATATATATATATATATATATATATTTTAGAGGCCTGGTACATGAATTAATGCATAGGTGGGGTCCAGCCAGCCTGGCAAAAAGGAAGGGGACATCAGTTGGCCAGCCTGCTGGTTGAACTCCTGGTCAAGGGAAAAATTTGCATATTAGCCTTTTATTATATAGGATATACACTGAGTGGCCAGATTATTATGCATTCAGATATCATAATAATCTGGCCACTCAGTGTATATTGAGGGGGTATATTTTCTCACATGAAATATTACAAACATTTCTTTTCATATAATGATTTTATCTTCACTTGAACAACAAGTAAATTTGGACAAAATGTATTAACAAAAGTGAGTTTGTGTCAATAAAATAAAGTAACTGAATCATAATAATTAAAAACAAGACAAATAAAATATTATAACTAAGCATGATATATATTTTAAATATAATAACCTGAAAAGAAAATCAACTCTATCTTCCAAAGTCTTACATGTATTTTCCCTCTCATATTCATGAAAATTCCTATTGTTCTGCATTCTTGCTAGAAATTGGTAAGATGTGTCTTTTCTTTTTTACATTGTAATCATTATAATAGTTGTGTACTGCTATTTCATTGTTGTTTTAGTTAACAATTTGTAATAAGTTATGAAGCAAAGTATTTTTCATGTGCTTATTTCATAACTACATATTCTTTGGTGAGGTCTCTGAAATACTTTTTACCTGTTTTGTTAATAGGTGTCCAGAAGGAGAGGAAACTGAGCAAGGAAAAGAAAACCTGTTTGAAGAAATAATGACAGAAAACGTTCCTGATATAGGGAAGAAAAAACTCACAACGTCCAAGAAGCTCACAGAGTCTCAAAGAAAATGAACCCCAAAAGACTGACTCCAAGGCCCATTATAATTAAATTGGCAAACACCAACAACAAAGAAAGAATCTTAAAAGCAGCCAGAAAGATAGAAAGTTACTTACAAAGGATCCTACATCAGACCAGAGAATGATTTCTCAACAGAAACACACCAAGCAAGAAGGAAATGGAGTGAAATATACAAAGTCATACAAAGGAAGGGTATGAATCCAAGAATTCTGTACCAAGCAAGGCTATCAATCAAAATTGAGGGTGAAATCTGAAACTTCACAGACAAAAAAGGAATAAGGGAATTTATTACCAACAAACCAGTAATGCAAGAAACACTAAAGAGTCTGTTGTAAAAAGAAGAAATAGGAACACAGGCAAAGATAATAAGAACGGTGCCAAACAAGTAGCTATCAATAACAACTTCAAATATAAATGGGTTAAATGCCCCAATCAAAAGACATAGGGTAGCTGAGTGGATAAGAAAACATGACCCACATATCTTCTCTCTACAGCAACCCCACCTCAGAACAAAGGACTCACACAGACTGATGGTGAAGGGATGGAAAAGGTTTTTTAGGCAAATGGAAATGAAAAAAAAAAAAAAAAAAAAAAAGCAGGGGGAGCAAAACTTATATAAGAAGAAAAAAAAAAAAAAAAAAAAAAAAAAAAAAAAAAAAAAGCTGGGGTAGCAAAACTTATATCTGACGAATTAGACCTCAAATGAAAGGCCATAATAGGAGATAATGAATGACACCTCTTAATGCCAAAGGGAGCAATTCAACAAGAAGATATAACTCAGATAAATATATATGCACCCAATTCAGGAGCACCCAAATACATAAAAAAGGACATTTAGAAAACCAAGAGACATATGAAAACATTCTCAAAGTCACTAACCATCTGAGAGATGCAAATCAAACAACAATGAGGTACATCATCACACCTGTCAGAATGGCTATCATCAACAAATCAACAAAAGACAAGTGCTGGAGAGGATGCGGAGAAAAAGGAATCCCCCTTCACTGCTGGTGGGAATGCAGACTGGTGCAGCCACTGTGGTAAACAGTATGGAGTTTCCTCAAAAATTTAAAAATGGAACTGCCATTTGACCCAGTAATACCACTTCTATGAATATATTCCAAGGAAACAGAAACACGAATCAGAAAGGATATATGCACCCCCATGTTCATAGTAGCACAAATCACCATAGCTAAGATTTGGAAACCTCCTAAATGCCCATCAGCAGATGAGTGGATTAGAAAATATGGTACATCTACACAATGGAATACTGTACTGCTATAAAAAAGAAGAAATTCTTACATTTGCAGCAGCATGGATAGAACTGGAGAGCATTATGCTAAGTGAAATAAGCCAGTCAGTGAAAAAAAAAAAATACCACATGATCTCACTCATTTATGAATAATAAAGAACATTATAACCTGATGAACAAAAAATATAGATACAGAGGCAGAGAAGCATCGAGCAGACTGTCAAAGTACAGCAGGAAGGCTGGGGAGGGTTGGGGTAAAAGGGTGAGGTAAGAGATAAACTGAAGGTCTTATATGCATGCATATAAGCATAACCAATGGACGCAAAAAACTGGGGGGAGGGGGAATGAGGGAATGTGCCGAGGGGTAAGGCAGGCCAGGAGAATGGGGAGAAAAGGAGACATACTATTTGTAATGCTTTAAATTATAAAATAAAAATTTAAAAGTGTATTTGGAATACATGTGCTCCCAATCTGGGGACTGACTTTCAATTCTAATAATAATGTATTTTACAGAGCATAACTTTGTAATTTTAATGAAATTATATTTATTGATATTTCTTCCATATAGATTGCATCTCCAGTGTTGTATCTAGAAGTTCATTGCCAAATTTTATTTTATTTTTGCATTTTAAACTTAGTTCTATGGGTAATTTTGAGATATTTTTATGAAAGTTGTTAAGGTTTATTCTGTATTTTTAATATTAATGTCCAATTCCTCTCTGATAACATCTGGTAGAAATAATATCCTGTCTTTTTTAATTGCTTGTGCTCCTTTGTCGAAGATCAGTGGTCTATATTTGTTGTCTACTTACAAGCTTATTTTTTTTCCACTGATCAATGTTGTAATATACATATATATATATATAATAAACAATTGTTTTTACTTTCATTTATTCTATGACCTTTACTTCTTTGTGTAAATCTGATTTTATTCTTAGAGCAATAACCTGATAAATTAAACTATTTACTAAAATGATCTTAAATATCACTTTAGTGTAAAATATTGTATCTTCTTTCTATAAAAATACATATTTGAATCTTTTCTCTTTTATATGTTTTTATTTTATTATTAAGGTATTTATTGAAATATAATTGCAAAATCAATTTTTGTTTTTCAGGTCAGTGTTATTTTAATGTGGTGAAAATATAGCTTTTATTACAGTTGTTTAAATATATCCAGAAGGTAAAGTAATGTTTACACATTAGATCAGACCACAGAAATATGTTTCCTTAGAAGGCATATCTGTTACAAAGATGTATGCAGGAATGAAGGTGGTATGTTCTGTTTGCCACGACTTCTCTCAAAGAAGTTCCTGGAACTCTATTGTCTGCTGTACTAAGTAGGAAAATTGCTGCCAGTAGACATTTCATCCTTTGATGTGCTCAGATGTTCCTGTTTTATCTCTTCTCTATATTTGGAATTTCTAATTTGGCAACCCACTCTCTTTCTTCCTTAGAATTTAAAGTAATGATCCTTAGATTTAAAGTTATGATATGTAAAAACAATGACTTAGCATTCCTATGGTTTGCATGAAGAAGAAGTATTAAATTGGGGATGGTTTGGTCTTTCCACTAAGGCCGCACTAAATTAAAAAGCCTTCTTTTTATATTCCAAAATATATGTCCTAAGTTAGTTTTTATTGCTTTTCTCCTTATTCCTTATGAGTTTTCTTGTCAGCAAGTTTCAAAGACACTCCTATACTTTAGCCCAATACAGCATAAGCTCTCCATAATGGTCACATCTGTATTCTGTCTTTGCCAAGCACTCTAAGTGAACATTTATGAAAACTCTGAGATAGGGTGGAATAGTTGGATGACACACAATGGCTAGAATGTCTGCTTCTCATTAAGTTTCTTTGAATATGATATCATTAGTTTTAGTCATTGTTTTTCATGATGTGTTTCCTGGTGAATTGTCACTCTTAATATTATTTTGTTGTTGTTGACTGTCTCCATGGGTCCAGAATTGGATAGTAAGAACCAGACAGTCTGACTCCAGAAAGGGAGAAAGCTTTTATGAAAGGATTTTATTTACTGCAAGGATTTCTATTAGTTCATCATGGCCAAATAATAAAATACATTCAGCAAGAACAATAGTGTATAAGGTTGTAAGCATATTGAACTGGACAGACATAGAATACTTTTGTAAAACTAATAATTTTCTTCTTATTAAGTTGTATATTAATAATGAAGAGATATAATCATGCACATTCAATTCCTGATTTATAGGGTCACTAATTTTTTAAATGTAAGTCAAGAAGATTCTTCTGTCATAAATGTTACATATTTTCTAATTCTCAGCTTTCATATATTAACCATATGGATTAATATTAAGCATTTTAGATATAATTGATGTTTTTATTTGGATCATAAGGAATTGAGCATTGTATTGAAGTAGAAATATCAGGAATTTTAGAAATAGATTACAATTTGATTCATATTGCTCTTAATTCATCATATGCAATCTTTGAAGCTTCACACACATTGCCTAATATTTCACCTGCATAGCTAGAAAAGAGAAAGGAAGGCTTGGAAAAGTAGACCATCCACTTATGGTGGTCTCTAGGACATAAAATTTGTGGAAATTTGACATATTGTTTGTTGGGTAATTGGTGGGGAGAATAGGTTAAAGGGAGGAAAGAGCAGACATATTGCACAAGCGCGGACGGTCTTTATTACATCATCATCACCATTTAAAAACTCTACATTTAATACACATTTCTTCTATTTAATGTAAGTTAAATTGAATGTCATAAAAATGCCTTCTCATGAAGATTAGTTTATTTGTTCATATAACATATTTCCTCTAATTGTTCATATTTTTCCTATAATAAAATTACTACTTTTAGTAGCTGCCAAGATCACGATAGAAGAAGTAACAATACTTCTATGTATATTTTTTTATATTTTACTTTCCATGACTCTATAGATTTCTTATTTTTGCAAATAACCTAGATAAAAAGAAACCTGGTCTATTCATACGTCTGATTTCACCCATTGTAAACCACTGAAAATGGTACCTCCCTCTTGTTTTCTCTTTGCCATTACCTATATTTTTATCATGCAATTATATTTTCATGTTTTCTTTTCAAGCCATTGGGATTTTACAAAGACATAGCTGAATTTGTATGCAGCAACAGTGACTTCTATTCTGACAAAATGTATAGCTATTTATTTGCATTATATGAATATTTAAAATTCTAGACCTCAAACACATAATTTAGGTCCACTGGCAACAGTGAAAAACCCATGTATCATTATTTGTATGCTTATTTAGCCAAAGATCAATAAATACTCAATAATATGGCTATATAGATAGAGTATTAACCTGTGGCTTTCTAAAAATCATCTCCTGAGAATTTCCACCACAGAATCAATATCTATGTCTATCCTTATGCTTTGATACAGATTGTATCTCAGCATCTTAAATGCAGCCCATAAACTAGTAACCTTGTATAAATTTACTAGTTTTTGTAAAGTTTATATTTAATTACTATTTAGAAGCCTGGTAATGGGTCCCTATTGCTATATTTATATAGTCAAGTATGAAATAAATAGACTAGAAATCTACTTGATTCACTCACTTGAATCAGTCTATGGTATGACAACATTCTTTAACAAAACATTATAAAAATGTCTGATGTGAAATCAGCCAATATGATTTTGATACTCAAAATAGTCCACTATTTAAATTCCTTAGGGGCCAGCAATTTGCACACCATACAGATGTATTGTTTTTATGATTTTGCACACTGTATGTGCTTACATTTCTAGAATATTTTATATAAAGTTACAATATATGGCCAAAACCGGTTTGGCTCAGTGGATAGAGCGTCAGCCTGCTGATTCAAAGGTCCCAGGTTCTATTTCAGTCAAGGGCATGTACACATGTACGTTGGTTGCGGGCATATCCCCAGTAGGGGGTGTGCAAGAGGCAGCTGATTGATGATTCTCTCTCATCATTGTTTCTAACTCTCTATCCCTCTCTCTTCCTCTCTGTTAAAAAAAAAAAAATCAATAAAATATATATTTTTAAAAAATAAAGTTACAATATATGTGAAAAAAAATTAGTAAGTCTGGAGACATAAGATGAAGCCAGTAAAGAAATTATATTTTTTTCCTTTTTTCCTTCCCTTCCTCCTTCCTCTTTCTTTCTTCTCTCTCTCTCTCTCTCTCTCTCTCTCTCTCTCTCTCTCTCTCTCTCTCTCTCTCTCTCTTTTATTTCATTTGAAGGCATGGTATGTTACATAAGTTCTATTTAATAAGTACAGGAGACAGTTTTTAAAAATAATGCAGTCTTTATAATTAGAGTTGTTTGGAGGTATTAAATTTGTATGATAAAAGTGGCTTTTATATCACTGGATGGAAATATAGAAGATATTTTGACTCAGGAGTCACCATAATTAAACAAAGAAACAAAAAAAAAAATGAACACGTGTTTTTCTGTTAAAAGCCTAGAAATTATAACATCTCAGCACACTGTGCTTCAAGTTTGGTACGCTACCTTACCGAATGTGTTTCTGGGACTTGTAAAAGAATTGATTATATAAATCAAGGCAGTGGGTAAGTATGCCCATATGTCTTAGTCAGTCTGGGCTGCCACAACAAAAACCAGAGACTGGGTGGCTTAAAAAACAGACATGCATTTTCTCATAATTATGGAGGCTGGAAGTCTGAGAGAAGTGTGGCATGGTCAGATCATGGTGAGAAGCCCTCTTCCTGACTTGCAGACAACTGCCAGTTTGCTGAACTCACAAGGCCTTTCCTAGGTATGTGTGGGTGCTTAGGCTTCTTATAAGGGCAATAGTCCCATCAAGATCATTTCACCCTCATGCTCTCATCTATATTTAATCACCTCCCAAATGCCTCACCTCCAAGTACCATCATATTGGTAACAAGGGCTTCACACATGCATTTGGAGGCACACAAACATTTGGCTTTATTTCTCCTTCTCTGGGATACACAGAGGAGAGAAATCAAGCATTGAAAGACAAATACTTGAAAAAGTAACAAGATACTTAAGTATTAATCAAATTAAAGAGCTCTCACAAAGACCATAAGACATAAAATAAATGGCAAAGAAAAGAAATTTTGGAAAATCCTTTCTTTCTAAAATAGGTAGCTCCTCATTGTTGATATTCTCTTAAAAGTTAAGACATGAAGTAAGTCCAGCTATTTATTTTGTGAGCACAACTGATTTGAATAAATACAAATAACTAACGTCTATTAAAATAGAAAAAAAGAACCACTAATTCCAATAAATTCTAAAGAGCTTAAAGCTCTTTAAAAATTAAACTATTTATTGAAATATGAAAATAACCAAATACCTGGTATATTGGTTAAATCTATGGCCAATGCGTGCTCTTTGTACAAAGCTTCTTTTCCTCGGGATACATAATCCAAACAGTCTTGCTAGTTAACAACATAGATGGAATTCAATGGAAGCTCAAACCCCTCCAACTCTAACCTTTGCTGCAAAATTGTACACTAAACATAAGCATTTATCTCCATTCCCTCTCAAAGCACAGTTCAGCTGAAAGAAAAGGAAAGTGTGAGAATCCATAAAGGCAATGGAAGCAGAAAAGCAGGTTGTCAACAGCCTAAATCTCAAGTGGCGAACATCTATAAAAGACTGAGGGGAATGTTGCATACTCCAGCAGCACATGGGAGTTTGAGTGTAGCAGTTAGGGCTCTTCTTCCCAGAGGGTCCTCATATAATATGACACCTGTAGAAGGTAGGACTGGGAGTAGCAGAAAGGCAGGGGTCAAACTTAGAGTGATTCCTGGAATGAATGTGGAAGGTGTAGGCCCAGGATTCCTTCTAAACCTTCCTCCTGTCAGTCTGTCACCCGGTATAGACCCTGAGAAGAGCTATGTGCATAAAGTGGAAACACTCCTATATTTCTTTTTCCTATGGGTGTTGGCACAAGAAACAGGAGAAGGCTGCTTTGAACCTGATCAATACATACAGTAGAAAATATACAAAGGAAGAGAGTTCATTTAAGAATAAATGTGTTACAGCACTCAAAGCTAGATTAATTTTTTCTTACTTTTTGTTCACATGGGCTGACAGTTATTTTCTTTATGAACAGTCCAACTAGGAGCTCTATTTAAATAACCCCCTCCCCCCTGGTAACCCACAAAACCACACAGCTAAATCATATGCGCACAATATAGGTGTGAAACAGACTTTAAAAACTGGCTAGAAATATTATGACTGCAAATCAGAAAGCCAAGACTTGATTTATGTCTAAATGACTAGTTTAAAATCATCAGTTATTTGAAAAAATATTAGAGAACACAAAAATAATGTGACTAAAATAACTGACCTGAGGAGAAGCAGAAATAAAGTAGAAAGAAAAAAAAAAATTAACGTGGATTATTTCTTCATGAGTGTATGCAAAGATTTTCAGGTAATGTTTCAACATTAAGGGCCAGAAAGAAAACTTAAGAACAGGGGCCCTTTAAGAAACATGGGCATGACTGATTAGAGTGGGATAAACTTGGATAATGATTATGTCTGGTTTCTTTTTTGGTGGGAATTTTGAATGTTAATTATTCTCAGTTTTGTAAGAGAGATACTTAAATGGTTATTTGAAAGTTAACATTAATTGCTTGAAGAATACAAATAGTATAAAATACCCCATATTATTATAGTAATGGGAAATATAAAACTTTAGTCAATTCTGAAAAATAAAAGAGAGCAAAGGTTATAAGAAAGTTTGCTAAATAAGATATATAAAAACATAATAGAGGGTAGAGGTCATTTAAAAATTTAAATGGAATGGTGATATTAAAAGATAGAAACTTTCATATTATTATTTTTTTAAGTTAGCAGAAAGCTTCAGAAATACATTTACGGAAAGGATATAGGATATGGACACTAAAGAAGAAAGAATTCTTAATGAATAAGAACAGTCGAATAAATTGGCTCACTTTATCTGTGGCAAAATCAAATATTTAATAGAAAAAAATAAATTGCATCTTATTTATGCTGCCAGCTTTCCAATTATATATTCTCTGTGCTGCAAACAATAACACATTACTACTTATCTTGAAAAGAAAATATAGTAAGTAGTTGACTAAACCAATATGATTGAGAATACCTCCTGAAGCATGCAGATACTCTGTAAGGAAGCCACATGCCTAGAAGGAGCTGCGATATTGTGTTTAAATATGTGGCGCCTTTGTCAGAAGGAGTGTGAGAGGCTTCCCATGGAGAACCATGACAAGGTGTACAAGGATGGGCAAGGCGTGATCAAACTGTGAACAGGCTGGAAAGCGAAGAAGCCATTTTCAGCGGTGACCCTGTGTGACTCAGAAGAATCCCAGTCCCGGACTTAGCCCAGAGCGGGAACTCCCCCAGCCCTGACCTGTGTGTCTGAAGCAGTGAAATCTCTTCTCTACTTCCACTGCTCACCACTCAGTGTTGACTCAACTATACACCCCATAAGCCCAAAAGTCAGTCAAAATGATTCTAAAAGGACAATTCTGAAATTCAAGTTACTGCAAAATGAACAGTTATGTGACTTTTATTTTTTTAACCCAGAGTCCATAATAAAAGGCGAAAGATTTATGCGATCTGAAGAGAAAACAGAGTATCCATAATATATGTAATCTACAGTTGCAGATTTCAGAGTAATGATTGAGTTACATCATTAATGATCATATCTTCTCATTCTTATCCCTGCCATTTACTTAGTACCCACAACTTGACATGGAAACACTTCTTTCTGAATATGCACCCGCAAACTATTGAAGATATGAAAGGTGTTTGAATAAAAACTCTTAAGAGTACGAAATGGGGAAAACATTTCTATAATAAGCTTATATCATTCACTCATATTTATGTCTGCTTTATGATGATATACTGGGTATATTTACTATAATTCCAAGTTATAATCATAGCTAGTCATTATTTCAGCACAAAAACAATATTTTATATGCTGAGTATATGAGGAGCATTATGCATTATGTATTTTTACACATAATTAATTTGATTTTCATGAAAACTTTTCAGGTAGTTATTACAAGTCTAATTTTTGTATTGAAGATAAGGTTTGAGAGGTTAAACAAATTGCCAAGCTCTTATTTCTACAATGTGGCAAAACCGAATTTCAATGTATTTCAGTCTGATGTCAAATATATGCTCCTAACCACCTCATTGTCTTGCTTTGCAAATTATCCTGTGAATGGAGACTTAAATTAAGTAAACTATTGTGCACCTTGAAGCCTTCACTGTTAGGGGAACATCTGATATTATACATCTCCTGTCATCCAAAGGGAGAGTGGAGGAAGAAGTTAAAGCAGATAATGGAGGATTACTTTATCTTCCTCTTTAACCTCCTCATATTTTCCTCTTGCATTAACCATGTTATCTATTTGTCCCCCCTAAAAAAATAAATAAAATAAAATAAAATAAAAAAACAACAACCAGCTTTTAGAAGAAAAATCCACCTCTGTAAAGGATCATCTGAGGGGAAGAAATGAGGAGGAAAGACTAGTCAATGTACTCTTTGTTCACTTATATTGTTTGTTTGTATAATTTTTCCAATTTAAAGAAAGTTTCCTTTTTTTTTTTTTTTTTTTTTTTTTTTTTTTTTTTTTTTTTTTTTTTTTTTTTTTTTTTTTTTTTTTTTTTTTTTTTTTTTGTTAATCCTCACCCGAGGATATTTTTCCATTGATATATTTTTATTTTTTTGAGAGAGAGTGCAAGGGAGGGGGAGGAGGGAGAGATAGAGAAATATCAGTGTGAGAGAGACACATGAATTGGTTGCCCCTCACAAAAGCATAACCAGGACTGGGATCTAGCCTGCAACCAAGGTATATGCCCTTGACCAGAATCAAATCTTGGACCCTTCAGTCTGTGGGCTGATGCTCTATCCACTGAGCCAAAATGGCTAGGGCAAAAAAAGTTTCTTGTAATACATACCACCTCCTACAGGACATAGGCAATACACCTTCAGTGTTTAAAGTATCTATGTATCAGAAAACGAAAGTTCCATATAATATTTGATATAGTATTTCACTGCAGGAATTTTTGATGTGAGGGCATGACAAAGCAGCATTCTTTACATGAAGAGGCAGCAGGCTTATTTAGAGTTTCCTATACATTGCAAGGAACTTAGTGTGTTTCTTTTTCTATAAAGAAGCTATACTTAATTATTTCTAAATTAAGATAGGATTTTTTTCTGTGGACTTATCTATAATGAAATTTCTTTTGTACTAAAATGGGATGCAATTCCATAAATGTTTAGAGAATGGCAAGAAACCAATTAAAATTTCTTTTGAATGGAAAATTAAACTTGCATTTTTATGAAATGTCTGTGAAAAATAAGCCCATTAATAGAATGATACTTTAGCTTCATGACAAGCTTTCATCACTTTTAGACTGAAGAGAATTAAACTAACAAAATACTATGAGGATGTTGATTAAGTTTGATTTAAAAAGCTAAAATATAAATTGCCAGCAACTATTTTTCTGAAATAAGAACTGATCGCAATGTTTACCATTAATCCTATGATTCTGCCTTGCATAATTTTAATAGTAACGCCAGTAAACTTCTGTTTATCTAACAATTAGTAATATTAAATAATCTCTCCATTCTTGTAGTCAAGTTGCACAGGGAATGCAATGATTGAATCTAGACCTCTTCCATGAGATCTGGGAATTCTTCCTAGTTCCCAGATTGATGTACGATAAATCATGACTTTCATTGAACCAAATATCTAACCTGTATTTCTGGAATCTTTTGTTAATGCTTTGGTTATTTATGGAGTACGTATGACAAAATACATCATAATTCTCTAAACTCCTTGACTCAAATTGCAAATACATGTTTTGTTATTATTAAACTGCCATTAAGTCCTCAAAAAAAACAACAACACAAAAACACCAAAACAAAACACACACACACACACACACACACACACACACACACAAAATGCAACAAGTTTGAGCCCAGACCACATTTTCCGTTTTATTATCTTTCCTCACTCTGTAGTTACATAGGCAAGGAGTACATTAAATAAAAAATGTGGGAGAAAGACATTTTTGTAGTTGTCTTTGCAACTTTCTAGTTATAAGTTCTATTCCATAAAACACATCTGTAAAAAGTAAAAGCAGTTATTTTATAATTTAAACTATGTATGCTTCTCCTATCCTTCTGCATGGCTACATTTCATAACCTTTCACAAATAACCAGTTAAAACTTTATATAGATAGCAGGTTGAATAAATATATTTACAGGCTTAATTTAAGTTAAAATTTATCTGCTAAGTAAACCACTCCTAAAAGACACAGTGCCTTGATCTGACTGCATTTTATGCATTTAAATGCAGACTTTGAATAACAGCCAAGGCTGTGTGGGAAATCTTCCCACTAATAAACAAGAAGATGGAAAGCTCAGTCAGCTACAGTATTTTTCCTCTAAGGTGAGATTTTAATGGATACTTTTCAGTGTGTTCACTTTCAGATTATAATGCTTTTATTTCAGAGTGTTAACATGATGGAGTCATAGGAAGAGGAGTTAAAAACAAAATCTTGGCAAAACCAAAATACCTAAGTTACTTAGCTTCAGAGCTTGTATTTAATTTTGTTGCTGTTTTCCATGAACACTGTAAATCACTCTACAAATGAAAAAGTTCTCTCCTTTTTTTTTTGCTTTCTTGAATCAGTACAGTTATTTTGATTCTGCTGCTTATGTCTTTCTGCAGGACAAGCAGTGACCCACAATTACTTGCAGGCGCTCTGAGAAAAGGGTACCTGTCCTTCCTAATGACTGCAGGTAACTAATAAAAGCAAAGAGCCCAGCCAGCGTGGCTCAGTGGTTGAGCCTCCACCTATGAACCAGGAGGTCACGGTTTGATTCCTAGCCAGGGCACATGCCCAGGTTGGGGGCTCGATCCCCAATATGGGGCATGTAGGAGGCAGCCAATCAATGATTCTCCCTCATCATTTATGTTTCTATCTCTCCCTTTCCCTTCCTCTCTGAAATCAATAAAAAAACATATTAAAAAATAAAATAAAAACAAAGAAAAAATAAATAAAACCTAAATACTACTGCCTGCTTTGTAAAATATGAGATTTTTTTTATTTCCCCCCAGTCATGAAAACGGCGGTCTGCTTCGTAATAAGAATGTGCTTCCCTTGGACACGCTAAAGAGGTACTCTTATTAGTTTGTCTTATAAGGAAAAAAATTAAAGAACAGATATGGAAAGCATAATCAGTCATTCTTAGGAGGAAGGAAGGGAGGGAGGGAAGGAGGGAGGAAGGAGATGAAGGAGGGAGCGAGGGAGGAGGGAAGGGGGAAAGAGAGAGGGAAGAAGCGCGGGAAGAAGGGAAGAAGGGAAAGAAGAAGGAAGAAAGAAGGGAAAGAAGAAGGGAGGGAGGAAAGAAGGGAGAGAGGGAGGGAGGGAGGGAGGGAAGGAGGGAGGGAGAGAGAGAAGGAGGGAGGGAGGTAATATATACTGATGCTATAAAAGTAATTAGGCTGGAGTATTTTAAGCCCAAAATTTTTTTAAAAAGTGCTGCTCTCATACTATCCAAATAAAGAAACAAACAGAAGAGGTCTTTCTCAAACAACATTTTGTTGATTGAAAAGTTGACATCATTATAAGGCTATTATTGTCTATTGTAATAAAATGTTTCCACTTTTTATATTTTATTTTTCTTCATCTATACACAAGCAGTGGATGAATGTGGCATATTCATGTTTACTTACAACATGTATCTAGATTAAATAAAAGTTTATAATTACCCAAGTAGATAACAGATAACTTGTATTCTTGAAACGTCAACTTGAAAAACAATACCCTAACCCAATGCACATTGTTACTCTCCTCAAAAATATTTATTTACTTAGAATAACCATCAAGCTAAATTCACAATGCAAAACTTCATCTATGATGTTGCTTTTGATTAAAATCACCCAAACAGCCGAAACCGGTTTGACTCAGTGGATAGAGCATCGGCCTGCGGACAGAAAGGTCCCAAGTTCGATTCTGGTCAAGGATATGTACCTTGGTTGCAGGCACATCCCTAGTAGGGGACATGCAAGAGGCAGCTGATCAATAACTCTCATCTATGTTTCTAACTCTTTATCTCTCTCCCTTCCTCTCTGTAAAAAATCAATAAAATAAATAAATGAATAAATAAATAAATAAATAAATAAATAAATAAATAAATAAAATCAGCCAAACATATATACAGTCAGGGTAAATACAGCATTGTAAAATATCATGGCCGTGCTTATCCACTTTAGTTTTATTATTGTCTAAACCTAAAGTTTAGACAGAATAAAAAGAGATTCCTTAGAGATTTCATTGAAAATATATAAACCTATATTTATCATTGTGGGATTACAGAGAGAATCATTTATATATACAGGTTTTCAATAGTTCTTAAAAATGGTGAATAAGTTAAGAGTAAGCACTTATGCAATGGAAGTTATCTTTTAAGACCCTAAAATCATATTTTGCACCCCCATTCCTTTTCTTATTTCACCCTTATATTCAGGACTTTCAAAATGTGTTCTATGGTATATTCTCTATTTTTAACTATAGCAATAATTTGATTTTTAGGTTATAGTTGTTTCAAATAAAATATCATTTGATAAAATGTATCCTGAGGCTGGCTAATAAGATATGAAAGCCACTGCTTTTAATACACTGAGATTAATTTTGACAAGTGGTAAGCTAACACAGTGAAATTAATTTTTCTCCAACATTAAAAAATATCACTTCCTCTTACTAAATAATCTTTTCCAATCCCACTTATTATGATCTATTCTAAACTCAATATTCTATTTTATTAATTCCTATTTCTTTTTTTATACCCATCATATAGTCTGTGTTATTAGAGTTTTAATATTTGGTAGTGAACTGCCCACATTATTACTTTTCTATCGTAAAAATTGTCTAGGAGAGCCGAAACCGGTTTGGCTCAGTGGTAGAGCATCCGTCTGAGGACTGAAAGGTCCGGGGTTGGATTCCGGTCCGGGCATGTACGTTGGTTATGGGCACATCCCCGGTAGGGGGCGTGCAAAAGGCAGCTGGTCGATGTTTCTCTCTCATAGACGTTTCTAGCTCTCTATCTCTCTCCTTTCCTCTGTAAAAAATCAAAAAAAAATATTTTTAAAAAATTGTCTAGGAGAGTCTGGCCCACTGGCTCAGTGGTTGAGCATCGATCGACCTATGATACCAGAAGGCCACATTTCAATTCCTGGTCAGGGAACATGTCTGGGTTGTGAGCTTGATCCCCAGTGTGCAGTGTACAGGAGGCAGCTGATCAATGATTCTCTCTCATCAATCATACTTCTATCTGTCCCTTTCCCTTCCTCTCAAAAATCAATAAAATATATATTTCTAAAAAATTTCATGCATATTCCTGAGTTTTCTCTTTAAATCATTTGAATATTTCTATAATATAATTTTCACAGCATTATTTCATAATTATTTTAGGCCAAAAGGCAGAATGCAGTGATAGTTAAGAATTTTGAAGTTGTAATCAGACTAATGCAAATTTAAATATCAATTCTGCTATTTAAATGTATTATTTTGAAAAATTAAACTTTTCCTCACTCTTCATAAGCTAGGATATTTAATCCACTTTTCAGGGGGGGAATAAAAAACTTATTATTATGCATTTGGATTATTGAGAATGATGGTGAGAGGAGCCATTTTTATTTTCACTTTTTTTTCTTGATCCTATATATTGTTGCTACTGCATAGGCGGTATGATATAATGGACTATTGTTTAATTAAATGAATTAAAAGATGGCATAGTTGATGAGATGCTTATTTTTGTGTTATAAAAAAGGAAACTTAAATTGTGAATTAAACTATTAAACAGTCTTCACATCCCACAGATTAAAAAAAATTTATACAATGGAATATTATGCAACTGTAAATAAAATAAAAGTATCTCTTACCTTTTGAGACAACATGGAGAAACCTGGAGAGTAATTAAGCTAAGTGAAATATGGCAGTCAGAGAAAGACAAGTATAACATGATCTCACTAATATGTCAAACCTAATGCACAAAATAGATTCAGGGACATGGAAGCATGGAACAGACTGAGGAATCTCAGAGGGAAGGGGGTTGGGAGGGTGGTAAAAGATTAACCAAAGAATTCATATGCATATATGTATAACCCAGGGACACATACAAGAGTGTGGTAGGCCTGGTGGTGGGGGGCAGATGTGGGATGGTGGGGTTAAATGGGGAAAAAAGAGAACATTTGTAATACTTTCAAAGATTAAGATAAATTTAAAAATTTAATTTTATACCTACTAAATGAACTCTTAAACTTGCTGTATATCATGAAATCTAAGACAAAACATTATCATATATACTATTAAGAAAAATACAAATAATATTTAATATACCATTGATTATAAGTTACATTTTTATTCCAGAGATATTAAAACCTAAAAAAACAAAAAAACAAACCAACTATGACTCTAACTACTGATATCCTATATAATAAAAGGCCAGACACCATAAGCATAACAACTGGAATGACTGCTTGACCAGTCACGATGAGGTGTGGGTCTGGCAAGGGGAACTGGCTGGCTGGCAGGGGTGGCAGGGTTGGATCAGAGAATGGCAAGCAGACAGAAGATGGGCATGATTGCAGGCTAGGCCTAAGGATAACTACCTGCACACAATTTTGTTCCCTAGTATAAATAAAGTGGACCTCTAGTATAAAATAAAGTGATAAGGGAGATATAACAATGCTGAAGTTGTACTCTGAAGAACTGAATGATAGAAATGTGAAGTATTTTCAACCTTGTTGGAAATCAGCCAGTGTTTATTAAAATGTAAATACTCATGCAATTAAAGCATAGCAAGTTCATTCTTAAGAATGTATTAGATCAAGTAAAAGTTACAGTTCAAAACTTTTATGATTAGTAATATATACTACAGATTTGCTTATAGTATCAAAATGAATGCCCAAAACATTTGAGTTTCTGTATAAGTTGTGATCATATATACAGTAAATAAGTATTAAGGTGATAAAATGATTAATTATAGTAATAATAAGTGATTATATACAATGACTGCAAAATGTATTGTTAAATGGAAAGGGAAAGACTTACATAACATAAATATGTTTTATAACACAGTAAAAATCCTCTATGTGTATTTCATATCCTTCATTAGTATGGAGAAAGGTTACTGTATAGGCTACATGGGGGGAGGAGGAGAAGGTGGGATAGGTACATGGAAACAGATATTGGGATACTTTTTTGGTAATCACAATTTATATATTGGAAAATGAGTAATACATAATTATATCTAGACCCATTTTACAAAATGTGTGAATATTGATTTTATTATTTAGAAAAACTAAAGAGATTGTAACAATGCAAATATCCACTTGATCTCTTTACACATCCATACAGATAAGAAATCTGGATTTCTCTTGGTCTGTATAACATCATTAAAGTTTAATGTGAAAATAATTATGACAACTATCTCCCCATGATTATTTACATCTTTCATTGTTATAAAGTTACCCCCTTGTAACCTTACATTACCTTTATTTAAAACTGCATCTTTTTTTATATAATCATGACACATAAACCACAAAAGCATTTAATGAAAAATATTCTCATATCTGTTTCCATGTACCTATTTCATCTTCCCCCATGCCCCAGTGTAGCCTATTAGCTTACTCCATATCTTTCTTCATACTAATGAAGTAATATAAGAAATACATATAGGGGATTTTTACTGTGTAATAAAACTTATTTATATTATGTAAATTTTCCCTTCCATTTAACAATACATTTTATAGTCATTGTATATAATCACTTTTTATTATTTGAAAGACTTAAGTATTTGAGTGTATAAAAGAGATAATAAGGGTAATAAGAAATAGTTCACTCAACCATAATGTAACATACAGATACTTTAATGTTATATTTCTAGTTATTTGTCAAGAGAAGAATACAAGTCCTTTGGTTGATCTCTCCTCCTTTAACCTACCTTCCCCTACCTTACCCCTGAGGTTTGACACTCTAATCCACATGTGTCAAACACAAGGCCTGCGGGCCAAATCCGTCCCGCCAGGCCTTGCAATGTGGCCTGCACTGCCCTGTCATCACTGCACTCCACTGCATTTCCATCACAATGACAGTTTATGACTGTTCAGTAAACCATTCGGCCCGCGATTTAGGCTGGATTTTAGATTTTGGCCCCTTCTCTGATTGAGTACGACACCCCTACGATGCTCCCCGGTCTCCAGGTCTGTTTTTGTTCATCAGTTTATGTTGTTCATTATTTCCCCTAGATGCGTGAGATCATGTGATCCAAGAAATGCACTTATAAAAGAACGGAAAAAGAGACAAGCAATAATGGTTATGCTGAGAGGCAAATGAATCAGTCTGTAGTGAGTTTCTTTCTGGGCCAATAGTTGTTTTGAACCAGTGGGCAAGGAACACAGCGGGGTAGGAGCAGAGGTTTGGTTTGTGAATGGGGGATGAGGAGAAATATGTGATACCTTAATCAATAAATAAATTTAAAAAATAATAAAAAACCAAATGTTAACTGTTCCTGTGGGGGGGGGAAAGAGAGAATAGATACTCTTTTTCATATTATCTTAGAGTAGGTAGAATTTATAGCAATATCTTGCAAGTTATAAGCACAGAAAAATACACTTACAGAGTATCACCTAGTGCAAGCTCGAGGGCAAGCAAATAGATTGGAATATTGGACCCATCAGTGATCGGCTCATGATCCAAACAGCTTATTTAATTTCACTGTGTATCAGTTTTCTCACGTTAAATTAAAAAGAGTCATAATACATTTCTGTTAAGCTATTGTAACATTAAATAGCATGAGAGCTACTTAATGAGAGAGTATGTATTTCATCCTTACAAAACAGTCTGACAATTAATAAACACTCAACAAATATCAGATATTAATGTTGTTATTATCCTCTCTCCTTAACAGTGCTTTTCTAAGGGAGAAGTGTTCCTGGTAAGACAATGAGAATTATTAGACCCAGTTTCTGTGATGTGCAAAGGTAACATCCTATATAAAAAATGAGGAATATGCTAATTATCCATTAATGAGATGTAAAGACTGACCAGTAACTACAGGATGGAGGATCTGCAGGAGGGTAAAGCAGTGGAAATACAAGCTATAAGCAGGCAGCAAAGAGCTATAGGAGGGAGCAGGGCAGCAAGCTATGAAGCGGGGAGGGGAGTAAGGGTCAGGGGGAGCTACAAGAGGGCAGCAGCGGCCTACTGGTGCATGGATTCGTGCACAGGACTAGTAGTATTAAAATAAGCAATACATTTCGGTACACATTCATCTGTCTGTCCGTTTTTTATCTCTGTCTTTTTACAAATCCAGGACCTTTCAGTCCGCAGGCTGATGCTCTACCCATTGAGCCAAACCAGTTCCGGCAAGATATCTAAATGTAAATACTAAAACTATCAGTTCTATAATAAAACATAGGGAAAAGCTTTTACCATTAATTAGACAAAGATTTCTTAGATATAACAGCAAAACATGTCCATAAAAATTGATAAATTGGATTTCATCAAAACTAATAATCTGTTTCTCATGACACTACTAGGAAAATTAAAGAACAATCCATAGTATAGGAAAATATATTTGCAAATCATACATTTGGTAAAAAACTTGTATCTAGAATATGTAAAGAAAAATTTTAAACTCAAAAAATAAGAATACCAAAAAGCCAGTTTACACTGGGTAAGAGATTTAAACACACACACACACTTCACTAAAAAGTACATAAAATATGATCAAATAACACATCATTTTAAAAAAAAACAAACTTAATGACATACTACTATATATCACTAAAATGGCTAAAACTTTATAGCCCATATATAACAAAGGTTGGTGAGGATGCAAAGAAACTAGGGTTCTGATTCACTGAAACCATCACTTAGAAAAATAGTTTGGCAGTTTTAATAATGTAACTAGATACCTACCATATAATCCAGCAATTCTATTCTTTAGTATATAACTAATAGATATGTAGGCACATATTCACTATTTTTCATGAATATTCACAGATGCTTTATTTGAAAACAATCCAAATGTTCATCAATAATTCAATGAATAAACAAACTCATACATCCATATAGAATATTACTCAAAAATAAAAAAATGAATATATGCCACAAAATGAATGGAAATCTCAAAACAAAATATTGAGTGAAAGAAAGCACATCACTCATAATGGGTACTATATAATTCCACCTACATAAAATGTACTAAGTGCAAAATAATATAAATAAACACAAAAGTAAATCAGTAAATGCCTGCAGAGGGGGGCACAGATAGGAAAGGGGTAGAGGGAAGAAATTCAAAGGGGCATGCAGAGACTTTGGGGGGCGGGGATGAGAATGTTCACTGTCCTTTTGTAGTGATGGCTTCACAGATATGTACTTATGTCAAAACTTAAACGTTACACTCTAAATGTATGTGATTTATTGTGTGTCAGATATTCTGTAACAATGCTGTCAGAAAATTGGAACTTTAGATGTATAATTTTGTGTTTTTTTATAATACTTACAATATTAGAAAGCTCTGTTTGGAGTTCCTGAAGAAGTTACCCTGATGTTATATAAAATTTTAAATGAACTCCTCTGGATGGCACTGCAAAATAAAATACTGGAGTGAAAAAAAAAAAAAACATAACAAAACACAATACAGCCTGGGTATTTAATAATAATAATACCATTTTACTACTAATAATAACATTTATTCAGTATTTACTATGTATTGGGCCCTTTTCTAAGAACATTCCATATATAACATTGGTGTAGTACAACAATCTGATACACATTTTTCTTGGGGGAATTCTGGATTATAATCCAATGTACTTTTAGAAGCTTTTCCATGCCATATTCTACTTTTACTTGAAAAGAATCTATATGAATAACCATGTCTATTATTTCCAGAGCCTGATCCTGCAGAATCATCGCCACTCTCTTTCAAGATATGATTTACATATGCTTTAATTAGGAAATGAATTGAGTAATATAATAATTTATATCTCTGTTCCCTGTCTAGGAAATTATTCACGCATGCTACTTTTAATATTTTGATTAGACTATAGGGGAAAACTATTGCCTTTCACTGTCACAGTAGAATGTAGTAGTGGATAGGCTGTAATTATATATCATTAATGTCAATTATCTCTAGTATCTATGGGATTAAGGCTCATTTAACCCTTTGAAAGTAACTCATGTAAAATTGCAAGAAGCTTAACTATTTAGAAATTTTTCTTTTTGTCTGCTCAGTCTATGTTGTCGGGATCTCTCCTCCAATGTTCCTGAACATGAGGAACAAGATTTTTATTCTAAATATTTAGTACCTAAAAAAATTATATAATAGTGTGCTACTTTAACTCAACTGATTTTAAATAAAATTAAAGTCTCAACTTGCTCTTAAAAGTCTCTTCTTTGTCATGATATCAATATTTCAGTTTTTAACTCACCTATTATTTGAGAATTGCATAAGATACCACTAAAAAAGTCACGTTAAGTAGTAATATAAAAGTATTTCAAGGTTGCTTCATATGCATTGATTTCAATAACTTTTCTAATTTCTACTTCAGCATTTCATATAATTTATATTGCAAACATTATTCATCAGCCCTAGAGATTTTAATTTCCTGATTGAAGAGCTATGCTTTAGATCCAGTTCATAACTTCATATTTAACCAACACACAATTTACCCTAATTTTGTCAGAATTTAATTTAATCACTTATCTGTATATATATAAAAGGCTAAGTGACAGGCCGTCCTTCCATCCGACTGCCCAACCAACGGTCATACATATGAAATACACTGTCAATCCTATATAATAAAAGCTTAAAATGGTAAGTGTCTGGCCATTCATTCGACCATTCAACCAGTCACTATAACATGTATGAACACCAAGGGGAAGATGCTCTGACTGGTAGGTTAGCTTGATGCTGGGGCCCGGCACATTGGGTGAGATGAGCCGGACATGCCCTGGAGTCAATCTCCATGGTCCCTCCTCAGCCTCTAAAATATTTCTTCTAATTAATTTCCTTTCAATGTACACAAATATGTGCACTGAGCCTCTAGTTTAAAAATAAACATTGACTCATGCATGCACAATAGATATAAAACTCTCACTGGTGCCAATTGCATGTATGTTTTAATAAAACTATATTATATATACTATTTTGATAGGTAATTTTTGCAGTAATTTAATAACTGCACGAATATTTCTTCTAATTAATTTCCTATCAATGTGCATAAATCTGTGCATTGGGCCACTAGTATGCAATATTGAAACGTATCTGATATTTTATTAATATTGTATTTATTTTAAATGTATAGAACTGTTATATATATGAAGTTTAATTATATTTATATTAGTCATTTATATTTAATACTCTTGTCTAATACAGAATATCAGTATTGAACCTTAATTTGAAAAACTCTATTAGATGCTTCTAGTATTTTTTTACTAACTCTTCATGCTTTCTGCATCTTTAATATTCATATTACATAATACATGATTTTAGGAGATCAGTTACTTTTCAAAAATATTTTCCTTTATGTAAAAATTTAATTAGTGGATAAAATAATTGATTTTTCAGATAAAAAAAATCTTTAAAATATGTATTTAAAATATTCAGATATTAAAATTAAGAAAAATATGTAAATTTAAAACACATAACTAGTTATATTTTGGTAAGGCTTCAAATATTCATAAACATTTATAAAATTCAAACCATCATAAAACTCTTATTCAAGGTGTATCTGTTGAATCAATGTCAAAAAATGGGGTAAAAAGAGTCTCCCTATATGCTATATGTTCCTTATTAATTGAATATTAACAGATATTTTAAAACTCAAAATAAAATTGTACCACTCTAAACAAAAGTGCTATCTCTATTTTCTTTTTCTTTTTTTTTTCAAAGCCAGCTAGTGTGGCTCAGTGGATGAGCGTGGATTCTTGGTCAGTGCAGTTGTCCAGTTTGCAGCCTCAGTCCCCAGTTGGAGGCCTGCAAGAGGCAGCCTATCAATGATTCTCATTACTGATAATTCTCTCTCCCTCTTCCTTCCTCTCTGAAATCAATAAAAATATATTTTTTAAAAAAACACACACATAACAATTTGAAGAAGATTATAATACAAATACAGTCCCAATGGCATGACTGAGGACAAATGTGTAACAGTAAAAAATTAAAAAAGGCTATGCCCTAGCCCAGTGGTCAGCAAACTCATTAGTCAACAGAGCCAAATATCATAGTACAATGATTGAAATTTCTTTTCAGAGCCAAATTTTTTAAACTTAAACTTCTTCTAACACCACTTCTTCAAAATAGACTCGCCCAGGCCGTGGTGCTTTGTGGAAGAGCCGCACTTAAGGGGCCAAAGAGTTGCATGCGGCTCGCCAGTCACAGTTTGCCAGCCACTGCCCTAGCTGGTTTGGCTCAGTGAATAGAGCGTTGGCCTGCGAACTGGACCAAAGGGTCCTGGATTTGATTTTGGACAAGGACACATACCTCATTTTGGTTGCAAGCTCCTCCCTCCCCCATTCAACAGTCATTATAACCTTCAGGTGGTGGTGGTGGGGAGGGGAGCAGGACACAATCAATGGATGAGTTTATCTCAAATTGATAGTTCTCTCTGACTTTCCCTTTCTCTTTTATTCTCTCTAAAATGCAATGGACAAATATCCTTGGGTAAGGATTAAAAGAAGTTGAGTACCACAGAACAAGATGAAAGAGTCACAGGTCTTTCTGACTTCAGATAAACCATGCCAACCCTTGGTAGACAACCTGAATGTATCTGATGCACTATTATTTTTCTATATCACATCAGTTATAACTATACAAAATTGAATAAAATCAACTACTCTGATGAATCAAAAATGAAATTTTCATTGATATTGTACTAACATATAATAATGTCAACTGTCATTTTCTAATGGGCTAATCACTTAACATGATAAAATAAACATTACCTGATATTAACATTAAGGAATTAAGAAATACAAATTGGCAGTAAAAAATAGTCACAAGGGTGTAAAAGTACAGCATAAGGAATATAGTCAGTAATACTGTAATAACTATATATATATATATATAGTGTTAGGTGGGTGCAAGACATAAGAGCACTTTATAAATTATGCTGTACATCTGAAACTAATATAATATTGAATGTAGACTATAATTGAAAAAAAATAAAAAATTAATAAAAAGAAATATTTAAGAAAATGATATTTAAAATTGAATTATGCACTTATGAACTGGGAAAAAAAAGCAAAATAAATACTTATAGAGATCTGAATAATTAGCAGGTTTCTTAGTGAGTACACCAGTATTGTCACAAAACTGTTTTTCAAAACAGATGTGATCAAGGCCTGCACTAACACTGGACAGCGAAATAAGGTGCTGGAAGCTGGTGCAATCTAACTCCATCTGGTTGATGAGCATGCTGAATCTGTGGAGCCACATGAATAGATCCCATGGTGCAAGCGAGGGCTGATGTCATGATTTAAAAGCAATTCTTATAGTTGGGCTTAAACTAGGTTTAATTGCTTTCTACCAGATTTGGAAATGTGCAAGGCCCATGAGATTTCACCAAATTACAGACATTAAAAAAAAAAAAAATGAACACAAAGAAATTGACTTGATAAGAATTTATGATGGGGTTCTGAGCCAGTTCAATTGTGGACATTGTCATGATTCCGTAGTGAGATATGTATGCTTGGACACAAGATGCTTGGACACTAAAATTACATTTGAAATGTGAAACAAAAGAAAATAGTAATTAGCTAAGGAGATTCATTTTATTATACTGACAATAATATGTCATTCTATTCTTTTTTTCTTTTTCACTTCGCCAAAAAAAGAAAAAATGCATGATGAATAAATTTGCATGTGACAAAGAAAATGTGAGTTGCAATAATATTGCCAGTTGAATTGTGCTTAGATCAAAAGTGAAAAAATAACATGTTTAATCCCACCCTGAGTCCAGTTAATGAGAAAGCTGGCAGGTAGATACATTTTGTCTAAAGATTTTATTGTACTAGTGACATTTTGGAATATCTACTAACTCAACTTACAGATTAATTGAGAATGAAGAATCTGTCAAAATAGGGGTTTCCTAGAGATGTGAAATAAAAGGAGAGGTGTGGATTTTTTAATATACTGTTTCATGTTATCTGGCATGTCTGTTATTCAGAGAGAAATGAGCCGAAGCTGGTTTGGCTCAGTGGCTAGAGCATCAGCCTGAGGACTGAAAGGTCCCGGGGTTCGATTCCGGTCAAGGGCATGTGCCTTGGTTATGGGCACATCTCCAGTGGGGGGTGTGCAAGAGGCAGCTGATCGATGACTCTCTCTCATTGATGTTTCTAACTCTCTATCCCTCTCCTTTCCTCTCTGTACAAAATCAATAAAAATATATTTAAAAAAAAACAAAAACAAAAAACAAAGAGAAATGAATATACTTTCATCTGCATAGCCTCAAGGAACATTTAATACTTCAGAGTCAATTTGATAGGTTGATAATAGTCTATGGCATGTTTGGATTCCATGTACTCGTCATCTCATAACAGGACACCAGTGAATCATTCTTTTCTTAAATTCTGACATCAGAATTCACGCTTGACATATACGTGTCATTTGGGGGGGGGGGTGACGCTTTCATCCATATGTCATAATGGCACTAATGCCTAAATTCTTGAA
Source organism: Pipistrellus kuhlii (assembly GCF_014108245.1). Taxonomy (NCBI): domain Eukaryota; kingdom Metazoa; phylum Chordata; class Mammalia; order Chiroptera; family Vespertilionidae; genus Pipistrellus; species Pipistrellus kuhlii. Next base: position 40,956,507 of record NW_023425584.1, read on the forward strand.
GTATATCTCCAGAGTTTAAATAATGATTTTTCATGATTTTCAATTTTTCAAGTGATTTCGATGCTCACTAATTTGACAACTAGCTTCTTTCCAAAATTCAAATATTCTGGAAATAAGTACAGGGAACAATGTGTCAACGCGTGCATGATTTTTATTTTTAAAATGTGGTCACAGGCTCTGGCCGGTTTGGTTCAGTGGATAGAGTGTTGGCCTGCATACTGAGAGGTCCCGGGTTCAATTCCAACCAAGGGCATGTACCTTGGTTGTGGGCACATCCCCAGGGGAAGATGTACAAGAGGCTGCTGATCAGTGTTTCTCTCTCAACAATGTTTCTAACTATAGCTCTACCTTTCCCTCTGTAAAAAAATCAATAAAATATATATTTTATGATCACAGTTTATGTAATTTCAATAGTGATACTCTACCTTCTCCTTTTTGTTGAGATTACTCAAAACAGAAGCAATAAAACAAAGTGAGGGTGAGTTCTGTTATCTATGCACCTTCTCCTAGGACCATGGTTGGCAAACTAGAGCCACATGCAGCTCTTTGGCCCCTTGAATATGGCTCTTCCACAAAATACCACGGCCTTGATGAGTCTATTTTGAAGAAGTGGCATTAGAAGAAGTTTAAGTTTAAAAAATTTGGCTCTCAAAAGAAATTTCAAACACTGTACTGTTGATATTTGGCTCTGTTGACCAATGAGTTTGCCAACCACTGCCCTAGGAAAACAGAATGGAACAACTGACTAAAGAGATTACTTGGCAGTGTTTGACATATCTCCATCTATATTATAAAAAGCCAGTGGCCATAACACTGTACCGACCAAAGGACTGGTCACCAGGAGGTGCATTGATGGGTCCCACGGTGGAGGTGGAACAGACTCGGTCCCGTGACACCAGTGGGAGGGACTCTGAGTCCCAAGAAATGGCAGGACTCTTTCTCAGATAATTTCACACGCTGGGCCTCTAGTACATAATAAGAAGCATCTAACACATGCAGGAAGAACTGTTCTTATGAGATTTAAAGAAACTGCCTGTTCTGAAATTATTTTTTTTTTAATTCACTTTACACATCCGCATTCATTTTAAGTGGGTAAATTACAGTGAGGAAAGGTTCAGTAAGGATAAACAAATACAATATATTTTGTTAAATCCTTGAATATTTAAAAATATGCGAAAATGTTGTTCTCCATGTGAGATGGTAAATATTGTCTGATACATGCATTTCCCTAATAAATACAAGTTTGTTTGTTTTTTCCCTATGAACTGTACATTTTTTGAATGTGGCATGAATTATTTCAGTATATGTGGGTACCGATACAATACAACGTTGTACTAATGGCTAAGCTTAGTATGATTGTACAAAGTGCTGTCCAGCTGTGCCAAAGGAGCTTGTAAGCGCACCCCCTCAGCAAGTGGCAGGGAGAAGACCAGGAGAAAAGGCAGACCCTTGGTGTTGAAATGGATGACCTTGTTTCCCTATTCATTAGCAAGTGGTAGGGGAGCATCATTAATTTCAGTTCATATTTTTTTTAACTTCTACTTTAAGTTTCTTCTTGACACCTCTAGAGATTATATGAATTATTATATCAGCAGGTATTAGGTACTGAAGCATGCAATTTCATGCAGGGGGGAAAAAATCAAGCAGTTGAACCATTAAAATTAATGCAAATAGGTTGTTTTCTATGTGAGAAGAAAAAAAGGGGTAATCCTGAGAAAGAATTATATATATAGTAGGACAGAATTGTTTGAAATCTACACTTAAACTTATTCATTGTTTTAATCAAAAGTAATTACATTGGTTTTCAATATTAATTTGTGTATCATGTGTATAAATTCATAAGTACAATCCAAATATCTAAATTTACTTTTATTTTGATTTCCTATCAGTAAAGGTTTGTTTACAACTTGTTTTGCAGCAGGTCAACAAACACTTTGAAAACCATTTTTTTAGGCTTGTGATTATGTATTCTTAATAATGCAACCCACACCAACCAGAGAGAAATGCATTAAAGATTATTGGAAGCATTATTCAGCTCCTCTTGAATACCTGCTACAATGAGATCTAACCCACAGTCACAAGGACTTCTCTACATCTAACCTAAAGTTACTTCATGTTCTGTTCCTGGTGGTGGGTAAAAATGTCTATATTCATCATAAAACATATTAAACCATCTTTTATACCACTACGAATCTTTTCACCAGACATCTTTTGTAGTTTTTACATACTAACATTATTTATTTTTCTCAAACTCGATATTCCCAATTTCCTCCTTACTTATTATCACATAACATGAAAATGTACAAATTGTGGATTTTATACTGTTTATACTTATACTTTGTTAAGGTAGAATTTCTTTTTCTTTTTTTCTTTTTTTTAAATTTATTTTTCATGTGATACTAAATACTCGAGTTCTAATTTAGCTATATGTCCCTCCAGAAATCTACAGCCTTTCCAATTCTCAGTATCCTCCCTTGAAAAGAAGATAATAGTCTCTGTCTTTTTCTCAAAATAAAGTAAACCACTTTTAGATAAATGTCTTAGCATATTTTGTTTCAGGAATTACTATGGTAAAGACCTCCAAAGGTGCACATATAAGTTTTAGAATACACTCACAAACGTAGCTGACTTTTATGAACATCTGATTATAGAAACCAAAAACACTAAATAATTTTTCAAATACCAATTTTTCACATTTGTAATAATTTTTGTGGTGGCTTTATGAGCTCTTACTAAATACATGAATCAGCTAGTATTATGAAGTATTTCAAAACGCATTGCATCAGGTTTGTCTCTGACCCTAAGCAACACAAAGGAGAATGGCTGATCATAACTGAAGAGACTACCACCTCTTCCTGGTATGAGAACCTCTTCCTGATATGAGCTGATGTTATTCTTCACTGCGTGCTTTCCATGGACTGCAAAATAAGTATCTGCAGCAGATAAGATCACAGGCTGGTTAATATCACAAGCCTGCCCTGGCTGCTAATATGATCTTATCAGTCACTGACTAATCACTTTCTAGAGAGGAGTATCAGTGTGTGCTCACTCTCTCTCTTCTATTTGTTTTAACAGATCCTAAGCTAAGGTGAGAAGCAAATACTACACACAGCAATATTAAAATAAGCTTTTTCTTTTCTTTGTTAATTTTTTTTTTTTTTTTTTTTTTTTTTTGCTCAGGAGCTTGTGTTTACCTCACGGGACTATTGCCAAAAACAGGTATAATTCCATGTGCTGAAATATATCATCGTGTTTTGGCATAATTGCATTTCTAATGGGCTATCAGAGAAAGGAATGCATAAGTGCCAATTACAGCATGTTACAAATAAAGCATTATTATGTGCTCTGGAACAATCTGCATAATGGAAATATAGTTATATTATATTGTGTTCAGTTATTCCTATCTCCCCCATTTGAATCTCTCTGTCAACAAATGATTTTTTAAGGAATGCCCCAAGTGTGATTTGAATGCTATGAAGATAATAATTTGTCAATGATGTATGTAAAATCAAGTATAAAATTAAATAGATAATCATGCAAATACATATGTAGATATCCATATATAGCTATAGAGTTAGATAGGTAATCCATATACAGATACATCCTATATAATAAAAGGGTAATATGCAAATTGACCCTGATGGTGGTAGGACCAGGAATGACCAGGAACGACTGGCTGCTATGAGATGCTCGGACAACCAGAAGGCAGATGCTCAATGCAGAAGCCGCTCCCTGGTGGTCAGTGCACTTACATAGGGGGTGCTGTACCACTTAGCCAGAACCTGGCTCATGGATGGCCAGTGCATCAGCAGTAGTAGGAGCCTCTTCTGTCTCCACAGCAGTGCTAAGCCTTTAGTCAGACATCCCCTGAGGGGTCCCAGACTATGAGAGGGCATAGGCAGGGCTGATGTACCCCTGCACTCCGAGTGCATGAATTTTCGTGCACTGGGGCTCTAGTGTGTGTGTGTGTGTGTGTGTGTGTGTATCACTTTTATATATATATATATATATATATATATATATATATATATATATATATATATATATATAAAATCAGAAGATAACTATGAGTATCTAGGCCCAGAGTAGTTGATATATGGGACATGAGAAAGTCATATCAACCAAACACGCTCAAAGTAAATATCACAAATGATAATTCAAAAAGAAATGTAAAAATAAGGACAATCATACTGTTGTTTATGTTTATGAATGTTTTTGTCTTCATTCATGTGTTACTTGCAATTTTATATTCCACATATAAGGGAAATCAAGGGTTACCAGAGGGAAAGGGGGTGGGTAGGGGGAAGTAATACAGAATAAAGGGTGTTGGATATATTGTAACAGAAGATTTGACTTTAACTGGTGAACACGCAATGTAATATACAAATGATGTATTATAGAATTGTACAGTTGAAACTTAAGTAATTTTATTAACCAATGTCACCTCAATAAATTTAATAAAATAAACAATTGGACATAAGCACCAAAATTAAATATAAATTCCTAATATTTGAAAGAAAAACGTATTATTGATATAATGCTATAGGTGAAAATATATATTACTTTCCTCATGTCAAAATATCTTAAGAATCAGTCTTTTCTTTTCTAAAAAAAGAATTTGTCATTTATTACAGGTCATAGAATGAGGAGATATTTATTTTTCTTAAATTTTGAGGTTTTAGGCTTCTTAAAAAATATAGCTGTTCAGTAGGTGAGTTAATCATATGCTCATGTATCCATACTCACCTAAGTGCCTATACAAAGAAGTCACAGTTAAATATTTGGAGGGTTTACTTCCAACTAAAGCAAAGAGGGCAGCTGTTTCATTTTTGTATTAATTTAATTAAAAATTCCCCAAGAAATTCAATGTACAGGTCTCAGATCCTCAGCCATTCCAGCCTCTCCGATTATCCCAGATCTTATTTCTTTCTTTAATCATTAGTTCTCATTTACCAAAGTCAATTTCTGAATTGAGTTTGATTTTGAGGAGTTTTATTTATTTTTTCATTTTAAAACATATTTTATTGTTGTTAGTATTACATATATCTCACATTTTATCCCCTTCCCCGCCTCCCAACAAGAGCACATTGAAACCCAATGTCAAGCTTTGGGAACCTGTAGAATATTTCCTGATTTTCATATACGTGACAAGTCACAAATAATTTTCTTCACTTGAGTTTTTACCAAGTTTGAAACTATTTGACATTATGGCAGCACTCATACCTGGGATACAGAATTGAAACTCATAGACACAGACAACATTATGGTGGTTCCCAGCGGGAAGTGGAGTAAGGAAGTAATAAAGGGTCAATGGGGTCAAATAGGTAGTGATGGAAGATGACTTTGAAAGGAATTTTAGGGATAAAATGTTAACAAACTACAGCAACAATACAAATCTTCTTCTGATCCCTTATCTTTCTTTAGTTACTATCTCATTTGTTAGTTGAGTTTTCTATGTGAAATATATTAAGATCCTCAGTCATAGGGCACTATATCACTGCAATCTCCAGAACCCTGACAGCCATTTGCCTTGATTCTGAATCAATCGCTACACCACACTGAGTCTATTGAAGCAAAGTCATTGTCAAACAGTAACTCCTATGTGCTGCAGAGCACCTATAGCTTCTTCGATTTACCCTGGGCATAGTTTAACTGGAGACAGAATATTGGGAAGTCTGTTTAAGTGCTCACCACTGAAAATATATGCGGAGGATATTTACAATAGTAATTAATTTTCTTTTATTTCATGTGAGCTCTGTTTTCTAGTTTATTTAGTTCTTTGTTGCAGGCTTATCCCATTTAGAGTGATATTGATCTTATAAATAGCTATATATGTAATTTTGCTTTAAATTACTTTTTTATTTATAGTTGTATCTCTGAGTATTTTTGAGACCAGTGAGAGTATTTTCAGTTCCTATTTTTAAAATGAATTCAGGAAGTTAGCAGAGTTGATGATTATTACAGCTCCAGATTAATTTTGAACAGTCAACTCCAAACTAAAAAAAAAATCACAATACAAAAAAAAAAAAAAGTAATAGCATATTATAGTACAGAAAGCTAATTTCCTGTTGCTGTTGCAGATTCACTCACTAAAAATGTCAGGACAATCTTATTTCATAATTTTAACACAGTACTGGAGAGCTGTTGTAATAGAGCAAGTATTTATGATAATTAGGTTTTGCTGAATAATGTGGTTCTTCAAAGATGATAGTTGTGGATATTGATTTTCCAAATGGACTGAGTCATTGATTGAACGCAACTTGAAGAGGAACCAAATTAGTCTCTTGAATTTACCTGGGGCTGCTACTGTTGGAATACATTATCTGAGAAATCCCATAGCTGTGTTTAATAGGTCAAGGACTCCCCCTGTCTGTTGGTTCACTTGTGGAATCATTTCGGAGTTAATAATGTTTACCTGCAAAACCATAGGTGACTCCAAGGAGTTGTTTAGTGATTGATTTCTTCTTCTTTGCTAAGATAAACAAATCCAAAATTGAACTAAGAATGCTAAGCTTGTTTATTAATACAAGGAAATAAGGAAGTTGGATGATGCACATATAAGCTATTATCGAGAGGTAAGATTGAAAGATTTCTATAGAGATAGTTGGTATAACAGTTAAACATATAAATATTCCTTAGGAAGAAGACTATGGAAAATACTTTCATATGAAAAACAGTAGATTATTATTTAATTCCCATTAGGCAAAAAAGCCCTCATCTGCCAAAACCGGTTTGACTCAGTGAATAGAGCATCAGCCTGCAGACTGAAGGGTCTCAGGTTCGATTCCGGTCAGGGGTATATACCTTGGTTGCAGGCACATTCCTCATGGCGGGGTGTGTGTGTGTGTGCAGGAGGTGGCTAATGATGTTTCTCTCTCATCTATGTATCTATATCTCTATCCCTCTTCCTTCTCTGTGAAAGATCAATAATATATATATATTTTAAAAGCCCTTATCCACTTGAAGTAGAGCAAATGCAGTAATGTTAGTAAAGTAGTATATTTCTAACATTCTAAACTTTTAAAAAATAGTATAGTCTTTCTGAAATTTGAATAGCAAACATTCAGTGTGCATATTTAATATGGAATGTTTCTATATTTTGTGTTACTACATTTATAATATACTTTATAATGAATAAGAAAAATACTACATTATATGAAAATAGCATTAAAATTGAATTATGAACTATGTATAATATGTTAAAGGGTCAAAAAATAATATATGTTAAATATTAATATTTTTAAGCGCATCTAACTGGCACATTTATATAATGGACTATTATGCAGTGCTAAAAAGAAATAAACTCTCTAGTCATGAAAAACATGGAGGAAAGTTAAATGCATATTATTAAGTGAAAGAAGCCATCTAAAAAGGTTATAGCCAAAACCGGTTTGGCTCAGTGGTAGAGCGTCAGTCTGCGGACTGAAAGGTCCCGGGTTCGATTCCAGTCAAGGGCATGTACCTTGGTTGAGGGCACATCCCCGGTAGGGGGTGTGCAAGAGGCAGCTGGTCGATGTTTCTCTCTCATCGACCTTTCTAGCTCTCCTCCTCTCTGTAAAAAATCAATAAAAATATATTTTAAAAAAATAAAATAAAAAGGTTATATACTATATAAAATCAATTACATGACATTCTTAAGACAAAACTATGGAGACAATAAAAAGATCTACAGTTGCTAAGGGTAAAGGGTGAGGGAGGGGTGAATAAATTATTATGAATCTTTGAAAATAAATTAAAATATATATGACAGCATATATTATATGCAATGAGATAATATATGAGACTATTACATGACCTTAGTGACAAAAACTTAAAGTCTTAGCTAAGGAAATAGTAATAAATATATTATAACATATGATAGTCTTTAATTAAGCTATATATACCATCGAGCCTTCCAAAATTCACATCATCTGATGACCCCAAAATATTGATCACTACCTCAGAACTACATAACTAAGAGTTTACAGGTCAGCTAGAAAGGAATATCAGATCCTTCCAACTGCTAACCTATACAAAATAAAAACAATCTCCATGACAGTGCGTTGAATATTGCTGCATAGGTGATGGAGGCAGGTTTGCTGGTAAAGAGAAGTGATGGTTTGAATAAGTAGAAGTACCAATTCATTATCAAAAGGTGCAACAATTTAAGCAAATGTGGAAGTTTTTTGTGGTTTGTATTTATGATGTTGTTGTTGTTTTCCATTTGTTAAATTTTGATTTGTGCAAAAATAAAAATTCCTTTGGAGGCCATAGTAGGTACTGAGGTCTCATGATGACAATCTCCCCAAAAATTGAGGAGAGAGTTATGTAAAGATTGAATAGAAAGTATTTGGTAGCAGAATAGGTTTAGATTTCATGATCATGGAGAAGCCACTAAAGATTTTTCAATAATCATAGCATATGAACAAAATGATGATTTTGGAGCAAGTGTGGGCAAATAACATCTTTGAATCTCTATTTCTCTTATTCTAAAATGGGGAGAAAGAATAACTGTGACAATGGACAATAAGAAATAAATGTGATGTCATTAAGAGATAGTGAGAAAGTATAGAAAAATTGGATGAATAAGAAGAATAGCAAGAGAAAAAGAAAAAATAAAGATATGAAAAAGGAATAATGAATAGTAATAAAGAGCAAAGGGAAACAATGGGAAAGAATCAGAAGGAACAAGAGGAAAGACAAGGTGAAGGACTGATCCTGTAATGAGGACATGATAAATTCAAATTTTAAATGATTTTATGATGATGGCAGAATATCTAAATCAAATGTCTTACAGGCGTCTTCAAACTACGGCCCGCGGGCCACATGCGGCCCACAGAGGAGTCTGATCCGGCCCGCCAGGTTTTTTGGGCAGTAAGCGCAGCCGAGGTGTTACAGTAGGAATTAGTAGTTCATATAGTCCGGCCCTCCAGCTCTCTGAGGGACCGTGATCTGGCCCCCACTTTAAAAAGTTTGAGGATGCCTGGAACAGGTATTTATGGTACTGGAGATGAGGCAATAATTCAGCTCTGGACATGTATCATAAACATGAACATTATCCTTATAAAGATGACAAGACATAAAAATAATGGGATTTTAAAAGGAGAGATTATTTATAAGGAAAAGGGAAAGATCAAAGGGGGAAATGAGCGGGGGGAGGGGAGAGATGTGAGGAAAAATGGGGAGGAAGAAAGCAGTTAGGGCTGAGAATAATCTAGAATAATCTAGAATAATTTTTAAGGATGCCCAAAAGAAAACATATACCGGGTCTAAGTTGAAATATATGTAATATTTTTCACTATTAAATACTTGTCGTCAAGGAAAAAAGTATTTATGAAATGCATGCAAACCAAGGCAGTGTAGTTTTATTGGCATTAGTAAAGGTTCAGAAGCAAATCGCAAAGAATTTTTATTGCAATGGATGTGAGAATATGGAAAAATTGAGTGTGTGGTCATCTTTTAAAAAGTCAAAGAATTAAAGGAAAGAACAAGTTTGAATAAAAATATAACTTTAGTTGTCCATGATTTAAAAAATAGTGTCAATGAGAACAGGACATTATTTGAGCAAAAGTAATGGAAATGGTAGGCATAAGAAACTGCAGATAATGAGGACTGGCTGAAGGGTAGATGAATGATGAAGTGATTTTTTTGAAGGAGACAAGAAGAAACAAAAGGAGAGCAGATAGAGAATTCACAATTGAAAAAACATAAAATGTATTTCTAGGCCTAGGGGAAGATTTCCACATTGTGCTTGGTCCAGAGGCTTCTAAGGATATAGCATGATAGTCAAAGAACATGTTTTGTTGCTTAATTACTAAGAGAAAGCACTTTTGACTTTTCTGTACCAAGCCTAAAGAGAATTTCTTTATAATTTTTTTTTCTCTCTCTGGTACAAAATATTAACATTTAATTGTACTTGTAAAGAGAAAAAAAAACACACTAGCAGATTTTAAAAGAATCCCCAACATTCAGATTAGTTCCTATAATTTTAAAGCTTTAATACATTTCATAGTTAGATTATTCACTATCTCAATTCAGAGAGAGGTCTAAGTGTCAAGTAAAATAAAATTTTCTCAAGAGAAAACGATGTCCCTCTGAAGCTGTCCTAACACTCTGTAGGAAGATAACAATCAATAACATGCACTTGCTATCTTTCCCAGGAGAAGAACAGGAAGTTTTGAAAAGGATTTCTCATTCATTGTCTAGTATTCTCATTTACTGTACAGTATCACTGAAAATTCATCAAGCTAGCTCAACTAAAATAAAATAAAAAATCAAAATCAACCTACATTATTCATTATCTTTCCTATCACATCTATTTTGGAGAAGAAATATATAAAATCATCTCTCTTTTTTTTCTTCTCTTTTTTCTTTTTTCTATTATATTTATTGGAGTGACATTGGTCAACATGATCATGTAAGTTTCTATAATACAAAATCTGTGTATTGCACTGTGTAGGGGAATGCAAGTCAAAACTACAATGAGATACCATCTCACAACTGTTAGAGTAGCCATTATCCACAAGACAAGCAATAATAAATGTTAGAAAAGTTGTGGGAAAAAAGGGAACCCTCACTCACTGCCAAGAGGACTGTAGACTGGTACAACCACTATGCCAAGCAGTCTGGCAAGTCCTCAAAAAATTAAGAATAGAGATACCATACAACCCAGCAATCTTGGATATATACCCCTAAAACTCAAAATCATCTATGTGTAAAGATACATGCACTCTTTTGTTCATTAAAATCACTTCTTAAAAAATAATAATCATTCTGCAGCAAGTAATTCCCAATGATTATATTACACCATTTATTTATAGTAGTGTAAAATTATTTATAACTTTTTTCCCCATAAGGAAACCATTAGATTGTACTAGCCAATTACAGACTGGGTATATACTCCACAGCTTTTTTATTGTATTTATAAGTTGAAGGAGGTGAAACTTAATTAGAAATATGCATCATATAAATGTTTCAACCAATTTAAATTAGTCACTGGATAGCTTTGATGAGAGCAGATTTTTAACAAAGAGGAAAAATATTAATAATGTAACTCTTTGCCTAGTAAGCTTGAATTTGAAATGCAATAACTTCACACGTATAAATTATTTAACTAAATTCAAATTTAGGATTGGTTTAATTTTTTTATATTTTCCAACTAGTAGTAGGCTAATAATAAACAAACTCAGTAGTCACAAAAATATACATATTTACAGGTACAATGTTAATGGCTTCATGGCTAAAATTTAATATAATTTTATCTGATAAAATATTTGGGTTTATTTGCTATGACTTAAAATCTGTTAAAACCCCAATTAAGTTTAATTTTGAAAGAGACTTTTCCCTTCATTCCCATTAGTGGATTATTATTAAATTAAAATATTTAAATTAATTTCAACATTTAAAAAATTGGCAAAAATTTTCAGTATGTAAAAATAAACATCAATAATCAAGATAAATCTGGAGATATCACATTTTAACAAGAATTTGAGCAAAATATTAAAAGCATTTTACTCAGTTAACATCTGATAATCTCATATTTTATAGGTCTATATTTCAAGAGCATCTTTCTTAATGTTGGTATATAACTACTTTTTATCCTTTTGTAATTTTTTACAATAAACTTATTTTGTACATCTTAATTTAACATACATAGTGAAGATTTTCTGACAAAACAACTCTTAAAATGTATTTTACTCTTCTGATTTGTGGCCTCTTATCTTTGAAAATTGGTTAATTCTAATTAACTCAGTGGGTGGGATTCCATATGGATGAACTAAAAATATAATTTTATTTTATGTTCCAAAAGGGACATAAAGCCATTAATTTGTGTGACATGTAAGCTAAACATTTTGATATTTTTCACCTCACTAAATCTCAGACCACCATTTCTCAGGCTCATATTTTATACCAAAATTTTTTAAAAAAAAGAACAGACTTTAATCATAGCTTCTTCACTATTGAATATTTCATATTATTTAACATTATAAAAAACATCACTAAATATATCTAAATATTAAGTATTTCAGCATTTACTAACTTCTATTTTGTCTTGGTTTATATATTAGAACTGATTATATGTTATATTGTATGACTAAACCCATTGATTGGTAAAATGGTAGGGAAACCACAAAGTGAGTAACACTTAGTATTTGCCCAATTATATTGTTTTGAATGAGTAACATACCAAATAATTTGGGTAAAAGAGTAATATCCAAAATTACACAGTTAATTCTGGGAATGAAACTCAGTAATGGAAGGTCTGGAGACATAGCTGAAAGTTAGATGAGGACAAGTAGTAGAGTCTCTAATCTCCAACTGTTTATTATCCTAAATGAGAATTTGAAAATTACATTTTCAAATTTATCTTTTGAGTTACTAGAACCAGGAAACACAGTAGGATACTGCTTAATCGTACATGGATACTATATAAATTATGACTATTCATTTCATGGGGGTTTGTAAGACTTCCACATAGATCTTTCTAATAGTCAGTTAAATATATATCTTCCTATGAAGTTTTAAAAACTAGTTATAATTGAAAAAACAGATTATAAAAATATCTAGTTGTATTATGACAGTTCAATGTAAGTTGAATATTTTTCTAGAGATAACAATTAGGGTAAAAAAGAGACAAAGAGTTAGGGACACATTGATGAGAATATTAAAGAGAAAAAGAATCAGAACCAATAAAAAAAAATATGTATAAAGGTAGAAGACAAACTCTATTAGTGGCCATGATGATTAATTTTGTGTGTCAACATGACAAGACTCTGGTGATTTGTTAAATGTCAGCCTACATGTTGCAGTGAAGGTATTTTTTAGACATAATTAACATTTATAACCAGTAATCTTTAAATAAAGCAGATTACCTTCGGTAATATGTGTGGGATTCATACAAACAGTTGTAAATCTTAAGAAGAAAGACTTCTGCTTCTTGAACCTCAGAACAGATCTCAATGTATTGACAAGGATTTCTACATCTAATCCTATATCTATCACTTGTTGTTTTTTAAATCTTCACCCAAGGATTTTTTTTTTTTTTCATTAAGAGGGTGAAAAGGAGGGAGAGAGAGAAAAACACTGAGCATGTGAAAGAGACACACTGATTGGTTGGCTCCCTCACATAGCCCTGGGGCTGGAGAACCTGCAACAGAGGTGTGTAGATATGTTCCCTTGACTGGGAATCAAACCCTCTATGCTTTGGGTCCACAGGCCGAAGCTATAACCACTGAGCAAAATCATCCAGGGCTATCATCTGTTGATCTATCAATATATTTATTGGTTATGTGCCCCAGATAACCCTAAGTAAAACAGTGGTTAATAACATAGTTTCTTGGTTTGGTGACAAGGGTCTTAGCATAAGGAACTTTAATTTGGCCTGATTTGTTGTTTTGTTTTGTTTTGTTTTTGTTTGTTTTTTTAACATATTTAATTGATTTTTTACAGAGAGGAAGGGAGAGGGATAGAAAGCTAGAAACATCAATGAAAGAGAAACATCTACCAGCTGCCTCCTGCACACCCCCCTACCGGGGATGTGCCCACAACCAATGTATATGCCCTTGACCAGAATCAAACCTGGGACCCTTCAGTCAGCAGACCAATGCTCTCTCCACTGAGCCAAACCGGTTTCAGCTTGTTTTGTTTTTAATCAACATGTGAAAAAGTTTCAGGGCATATTAAAAGTTTAATAAAATATGTCTTTATATTTGTATAGAAAGTGGACTGGAAAACTAAGTCCACAAATGCTCAGAATATTTAGTTAATCTCCATAGATTTTACCTTACTTTTTGTGCTTAATTCATATTTTCTAAGATGTCTAGAATGTTAAAAAAGCTACTAATGAATAATTAAATTTTGCTTGTGTGTATAGAAGAGGAATTTTAGAAGAATGTAATGGTATAAAAAGGCTAAATTGTTCTTTAATAAAGCTAATTAAAAATTTATAAAGAAAAAATAGAAGTGCTCCAGGTTGTTGGACAGACATGAGCAGAGCAAAGACTATGTGCCAGGTACAGAAACGCACCAGGGCAAAAAGCCCCCGATGTTAGCAAGGGGCAAAACTGGAAAACAAGAGCCTCATCCCCAGAGTAACCTATCCTCCCTAGCATATCGCTGGTCATTCAGTTTGGATCCCCTGTCATCCTGTCATGCAGTTTAGACCTCCTGACCTTTTCCTCCCTAAAGATAACATCTAGGCCTTAATTGTATTCCAGCCCCAGGCCCAGCAAAGCAGCAAAACCAGACAAGTGTTGTGGTTTCCATGGCTGCCTCGGCACCAGCTATACTGGCCACAGACCCCCTGCCTTGGCCCCAATCAATCAGTGGAGAACATGACGCTTAAAGAGACACCTGGAAAGCTGATGAAAGTTCTATTGAATATCCTCTGATTCATCCCCTACGATTTCCACCTACAAGAGGGAGATAAATACGCTGAGGATGAAGGACCCCAAGGCACACTCTCCCCATGAGAGCACACCCTTCCCCAACCCTTCCCACCTTCTTCCCTCTAAGACTGAAGTGACCCTAAAAGACTTGCAACCAGGAGAGCTAGGGGCAGCAGCAGCTTGTCCCAGGCTAACCCTTTGTCTCCCAGGCCCCCTTTTCCCTGACTTCTCGGTAAGCCAAGCAGCTCAGCCTAGGCTCTCCCGTTACTATTTCTATGCCCTTCCTCATTTCATTGTCCTAAGTATATTTCTTTTTGTAGACAATAACTTCTTACTTTCTTTGCTACTCTTTGTCTCTTGATTGAAATATTTCCTTTAAGAAGAACTGAGGTCTCATTGTATCAGTGGTAACAGAAGCCTCCAGTGAGAGTGGTTAAAAAAATGAGTGTACTTGCAGGTGGATTCGTAGATCTGTAGGGTGTTTCATATTTATGGTTTTCATTTTATCTGTGTATCATGAAGGGAATATTTAAAGAGCATGGAGACATTTTAGGCCATAAAGGGTGATTCAAAATTCTCTTCTTCCTAGTGACTATAGAGAAACAACCTGGTGGGAAAAGGGCACAAGATAGGAGGTAATATTTAGTTGGCCTTCTTGAACACTAGAAATCACATGGTAGTGAATGTGGAAATATAGGGAAAACGTTATAAAATTTTAGATTCTTTTAGAAAGTCATGAACAGTGGCATTGATGTAGGGGAAGAGTTGGATAAATAGAGACTTGTAATGCCAAAAATGACATGACCTGAAGGAGGGAAGTTAGAAGGAATGTTCAGGAGAATCATGAACAGCACAAAAGAAGATAAGAACATTTTGTAATCAGTACTAGCTCTCTGCATTTTTTACTGCGTTTTGTTTTGTCCTGTGTTTTCCTTATACCTCTGAATTTGCAAGGAAAAAACAAAAATATTTCAATTGCACAGCACAGTAAAAAGTGGGCATGCAAACAAACCAATGAGATCTACAAGTTAATCCCCAAACATCTTTCAATCATGCACTAAACAGTATTTAACTGTATGTAATCTTACATAACTTTAAAACACAATAATAATTCTTACTTTATCAATACTACTGTTAAAAACACAAAATAACAAAATATAGGCACTGTTAGGCAAGAAAAATGCATTTTAGAGAAAGACAAAAATGTCTTTCCATTTAACATACTTACAACAATATTTTATAAAATTCTGGCCTAATTAATAACAGATTCAATCATTGCATGTATTATATAATTTGAGCTTGTTTTACTAAATGTGAAATGGATGGAATAGTGAAAGAGAAAAGCCCTATGTTTTCATAAAATTCATTTCCTCGGAATTGTTAAATAATATTATGTCTTTGTGCTATTAGTCACTAAGTACTGCTCTCATGGTGATTTTCCAATTTAATTTGATACTAAAATATATAAACACATAAGAGACATTGAAAATAACTTTGTTCTTACTTCTTGGACCTGGTTTTGTCTATTTCTAATGCAAAACATTTCTGATCTATGCCCTTGAAATATCCACAGAAAAATCATTAGTGTCAAAGCTATCCCTTCTTTCTTTGTAATTTATCTTTCCCAACATTATTTTTAATTATTTTTAATTTGGGTCAAGGATAAAGACAGTTCTACATAACCAATGCAAATTTTGAAGTTAAAGAAATGAGACAGCATATTTGTAAATGTATTTTAATAAGATGTACTTAGAACTCAATAAATTTAATCATCAGTTTAAATATCACAAAGGCAACAGTATAACATAAACAATGAGCGGAAAACCAGTTTAGATCAGTGGATAGAGCATTGGCCTGCAGAGTGAAAGGTCCCAGGTTTGATTCAGGTCTGGGGCATGTACCTTGGTTGCGGGCATATCCCCAGTAGGGGGTGTGCAAGAGGCAGCTGATTAATGATTCTCTTTCATCAATGTTTCTAACTCTCTATCTCTCTCTCTTCCTCTCTGTAAAAAAATCAATAAGATATTTTTTTAAATTTTAAAAAGATAAACAATGATTCTTCTTGTATTTTCTCTTTTTTACCTAATGTATTTCAATAAATTACTTATTCTTATAAAATGTGAGATTAACACAAAATGCTGATACTTGCTCTTTTGGATTAAGTATATATTTGAAAAATTGACATATAAAATGCTTACTTTTCCTGTCATTCTTTATTTTTCAATCTGAGTTAAGTAGTATCTGAAAGTAAATTATTCCACTTTTTGTATTCAGGGGCTTTATAATGCTTTATCTGTGGAATTCAGTGACAGTTTTAAATCTGCTGCATTTGTATAAAATCAGCTTAATTTTTCATGGGTTGCAAATTATTAGAAATAAATAATTAAATATTTGGAAAGAGAGCTTACACCTATGGACTAGGTGAGTGGAGGTGGGGGGAAGGCCTGGAATGGGGTGGGAACCAGGCGGAGGGGAGCTATGCAGGGGGGGAGAGGGGAAAGGAGGGGAAGAGGAACGTCTATAATAATTTGAAAATAAAGATTTTAAAAAAAAAGAAATAATTAAATACTGACAGAATTTATCAATTTGAATTACGAAATGTTAGATTTTATTTGCAAGTGTTCAATTAATTTGATAATACACATATCAAAAATATAATTTTGAGATTTATCTGTAGATGCAGTATAAGACTGAACTATAGATAGAAGTATGTTGTGGGTCTCCAAACTGTCCAAGGGACCCTGCTAATATTAAAAGTTCTCAGGTTCAAGGAAAGATGCGTAGGTTCAGGAAAAGTAGAATGTGAAAAGTCTGTTTTTTATTTTATTTGTGTTATTTGTTTGTTGATAGCAGAGAAGCTATATTGCTGAAGACATTTATGAAATCCAGTAATGAGTTATTTCTGAAGGACAGACAGTTTCTTCTAATATCAGGATGTTTAATCAGCAATGAGAGAGTCCTAATCTAAGTTCAGGAAAATGGTGGGGAGAAATAGAGAAAATAAATTTTTCCAGATTCTGGTAATTTCATCCCAGCCAATTTGGGTTGGTGGACAGAGCCTTGGCCTGCAGACTAATGGGTCCCAATTTTTGTCAATGGTACTCTGGACAGCCAATCAATGTTTTTCTCTCACATCTATACTTCTCTATGTCTTTCCCACTCTCTCCCACACTCCCTAAAAAATCAATGGAAAAATATCCTCAGGTAAATATTAACCAAAATAAAGAAATAAAGAAATCTACACTAATAAAAGAGAAAGATGCAAATTGATCATGACTCCGCTATGCCCACCAGCCAATCAAGAGGGAATATGCAAATTAGAAGGCCAAAGATGACAGCGACCCAGCTGCTCCAGGTGCAGAGTGGCTGGGTGGGGCATGCATGCTATGAGAGGGAGGTAAAGGGATCTACAGGAACAGCACCCCAGCCACAGCAAAGATAAAGACTGCAGACTCCAGAGTCTGCAGTGAAGATGAAGATGGCAGACTCCAGCCTGAATCTGCAGCAAAGGTGGCAGTCTCAGGCCAGAGCAAAGGCCTGGGTCGTGGGTGCCGGAGGAAAATTGATGCTGGAAGCCAAGGGAAGGAAGGCTTATTGCACGAATCTCTTTGTGCAATGGGCCTTTAGTAAAGAAATAAAAATCACTGTTTCAAGGTTACATTAGCCTTAAAGATTGATTAAATACATTAAAATAATGATGCCCTAAGGGCTTTCAATATGTGTCTTTGACTTTTGATCTCTCTATTATTATGAAAGCTAACCTCATGGGACATGAATGTAAAAAGATAAATAATTATAAATCTTAATCAGGGTACCCCAAATGAAAGTGGGGAAGCAACAACATATTATCAATGACAACTCAAGTATCGCTCAAGTATCATAACTTATGTGGAAACTTTCCAGATATCGCCCAGCTAGAAAGATTCACTCCACTGTATGACTCCTTGTTATTCCACTGAAAAGCAGACAATCAGAGCAGGGGGGGAATTAAATACTGAACAGGTCAGTCTGTGTGGACAGTAACTGGCCAGAGGAATCATTTTTTTCACCCAGCAGAGGATACAGTCCTCAGTTCTGCACTCCAGCTTGCTCTCTGTGGCACAATAGTTTTTGTTAAATGTCCAATTTATTTCCATGTCACTGCTATGTACTAGAATTAATAAATCACACGGTTAATTCACAAAGAAAAGAAAACATAAGAAATAGTGCGCTATCTATACTGAATGTCTCCAGGGTTCTACAAGTCAATAAATATCTGGGAATAAAGGTTTTGAACTCTTCTACCATAACAAATCCAAGACTGTACAACATAAATAAGCAGCATATTTCAGATACATTAC
Organism: Pipistrellus kuhlii; assembly: GCF_014108245.1. Classification (NCBI taxonomy): domain Eukaryota; kingdom Metazoa; phylum Chordata; class Mammalia; order Chiroptera; family Vespertilionidae; genus Pipistrellus; species Pipistrellus kuhlii. The sequence goes on from NW_023425584.1 coordinate 40,975,213, forward strand.
TGTCAGTCATTATATTGAGGATGTTCCTGGTTCAAATGGGGGCAGTTCATTCTCCCCAAAAGAATTAGGAATATAAGATCTAAGTTTTTGCCCTAACCAGTTTGGCTGAGTGGATAGAGCATTGGCCTGCAGACTGAAAGGTCACAGGTTTGATTCCAGTCAAGGGCATGTACCTTGGTTGTGGGCATATTTCCAGTGGGGGTGTGCAGGAGGCAGCTGATGGATATTTCTCTCTCATTGATGTTTCTAACTCTCTTTCCCTTTCCCTTCCTCTCTGTAAAGAAATCGATAGAATATATTTTTTAAAAATCTAAGTTTTTCAGCAGAAAGTTATTACCAGCATAGGTTCTGTTTCATAGGAAGATTTCTCATTATGAAACATGATTTCTCCTACATTCGTCTCCTAATCTTGAATGAGTCCTGTTAGTAAGATTTAGATTGTGCAGTTATACAAATATGGAAAATTGAATAATTTTGGATAAAGTTATTAAACAGATTTCTGTTTTCTTTGCCCATTCATTGCTTTCTATTTCATTACTTCCCCCACTTCTCAAGCTCTATTAGCATCATTTTCTGTAGACATTAAAATAAAGTACAATTGTCATCTCTTTATTTTTATTATAATAGTATAATTAAACAAGCATTCACCTGGGGAAAATACCATTTGGTCACATTCAGAAAACGTTCTGTGAATATATGAGGATGTTCCGACTGTTATTCCTAAATTTGTTTTCAGAGAGAATCTGAATTAAGATCGGGCTTCCTTATGAATTAAGATAGGGCTACCTTGAAACCACACCAAAATATGAGCAATAATAATTTTTAAAGAAATAATCCCACCACAATATTACAGTTCAAATAATCACTATATATCTAGTAATGGAAAATTTAGTTCTACCAGCCAAACCAGTATGCATTTCTAATAAGCTAATTGAATGCTTACAATGTGCCAAACACTGTTTCATATGCATTAACTCATTTAATCCTCACAAATATCAGTCAGTACATACTTTATATATAGAAATTTATAAGTGATATATAAAATATATAAGCACAGCTGGCTTGTTTCAATTATTTAACTCAGTTTAAATCCATAAAAATGGTTAACATTGTTAGGTTGTGATGAATATTTGGCCCAAAATAGTAGTGTGTTTATTTGCAATATTGCAATAAGTATCAGATAATGTGGTAAACATATAGTGTATGAAGAATTAATCTGTGACCATATTTTTCTTTGTGTTGACAAAGTTTTAAGTCGCCTAACACCTTGGTTAGTACTAAGAGGGGGAAAAAAGTTTCACTTCACCGATATCACTGCATTAATACTTATTAAATGCTTAAATCAGAGTATTATGTGCAGTCCTACAATATTGTATACAAAGGCTACGACATAGTATAGTAAGAATGGAGATGTACAGAGCCTTCCATATTCTTTTTGTCACCACATACTTTTTGTCACTATTATTTTTAAGTCTTTATTGTTTAATTGTTTATTGTGATATAGTATTACATATGTCTCCTTTTTCCCCCATTGACCTCTCTCAAGCCATCTCCATCCCCCAGCACATGGCCTCACCTCTGCCCCCTAGTGTCTGTGTCCATTGGTTATGCTTATATGCATGCATACAAGTCCTTTGGTTGGTCTCTTAAATTTTAAAAATATATTGTTAGTAATTTCAGAGAGGAAGAGAGAGTGAGAGAGAGAGAATTAGAGACATCAATGAGGAGAGAGAATCATTGTTCGGCCGCCTCCTGCACGCCCCGCACTGGGGACTGAGCTGCAGCCTGGCCCTGTGCCCTGACTGGGAACTGAACTGTGACCTCCTGATGGGTTGGTGCGCAACCACTGAGTGACACCAGCTGGGCTGTCTTCATATTCTTTTATTCTCAGTCTAGTTTTGCTATATCTCAATACTATATCAGTCTTCCCTCCACTTAAACTTAGCAGGCCATTCTGATGATTAATGCCCTGTATTAATTTTTCATTGTTTTCAATATAAAGTGCAACCCTCCTCACATTGTTTACAGTGGTTTCATTCCAATGTATATTTTTTCTAGGAGCAGCACTGGTTAGTTTATTTTTTGAAATATTTTTTGAGCTATACTTACTTTTAATTCTTTCCAGCCCATGTGGCTGGCTTTCCTATGTTCAGCTTGTTTTTCTAACATTCGTTATACGTCATCAGAGTAAAATTCCTGGGACCTGTGCTTACCTGCGTGATTTAGTGAAACATTTACTGATTCTTAGAATAGCTTAAGTTCCCCTGTCCTATGTCTATACATTTTTGTATTTCCCTTCAAGTGAATACCCTCTTTTACCATCATTTTTGGTATAATGCACTTTTCCTGAGGTAGCTTGGCACCATCAAGATGACAGAGATGACTGATGACTCTTTTCATTCCTGTACTTTCAGGAAAGTGCAGTGTTTGTCTCTTGGTGGGGGAAAAAATGGAATATTTGTAGATCCAGTGAATGAAAGTAACATATTTCTCATATAAACTAGGTTTGTCTATATTTGTGTTCAATTTATCAAGTGGGAAAGCCTCCAGCAGCATTGCCTAATATGTGAAGTTATATCCCATGCCAAAGTTTGAATGTATTGTAGGAAACATCGAATTACCACTTAGTGGTGGATGAGAGAAAATGAATAGTACATTTATTTTGCAGTACTGCAATATAAAGCATCAACTGGCACTCAATGACTTCAAGAAACCCATCAACTTCTGGAAATGCTGTCCAAAAGGAATTCCACAAATATATTGCATGCCATCCAAGAATAAGCGAGCTCTTATGTTCTTACTAGGTATTATTGACCATAGCAAATCTACTCTATTGCAAGAGTAGATTATTTATTATACTACTACATTGTACTATCTTGTATTGTCAGAAAAAATTAACAGAATTTTTTAATCACATTTATTTGATCTATAAAGTTCTTAACACTATTTGGGTATCATTCTTGCCCCCTAATTTAATAGATATTTGTGTGTTTGTGTGTTTTCATTTGTTATTTTATCCTACATGTGCTGGTTTCAAAAGACAAATGTTACAGCCTATATTTTATAAATGAAGAAAATAATGTGTTTGTAATGTCAAGCAGTCCATGGAAGTATCAGGGGGGAAAAAACATTTGTATCTTTCAACATTTTGCATAGTGATCTATAATTGGGTCATAGCTATAAATATGATTTTACTTATTAATTATTAACCATGTGAACCAACTTTACATAGTTAAATAGTTTCAGATGTAAAATTGTCAACATATTTTCAGTAGCAGGAAAAATCTTGTGAACTTGTAATTGTAACATAAAATTATCAAAATTTCATGGTCTCATATTAATCACTCTATATTTGGTTTATAATTTACAGTACCAATAGTGATTGGCTAGCTAATATAATTGCCTCTTGTGATTTATTTGACTTCTCAATGTAATTAAATTCTTCCTCTCTTAGAGACCATTTCTTAAAAAAAAAAAAAAACTCTTATAGTATTTTTTTATTTTCACAATATGGAATTTTGGTTAGGTATATCTCCATCCAACACAAAACAGAAAATGCTTTTGAGAAGGGATTCAATAAATATTTATATAATGATGAATGAATGAATGGTCTGTGTGCCTAAACGCATGTGCTTGTCTATGTGTGTATATGTTTTCGTATGTTTCTGGGTGTCTGTGTGGGTCTGATGGCCATTGAGAAGCAATTATGGGCATAGAAATCTGCATTAAAAAATAAATGGAGTCATGACAAGGACTGTTACATTAGAAGCCTCCTAAGTGTCATGAATTCTGTAAACTTTGGGTGGCAATGCAGCATAGGCTAGGATAGGCAGTAACAGACACCAAACAGCATTGCACATTCCATCAGTGATAGGCTGGGTTTGGCTTTAAGTGCAGCTGTCCATAGAGTATCTCTCCTCCATAGCCTGAGTTCAGTTATGTCACTGTTAATAGCTTCAAATCAGACACGATGGGAATAATTACACACTGAAAACTGAGAAACACTGCAAGTCAGAACTTTTTCTTTCCCTCAGCTTCCCAGTTGTGAAACTTTCTCAGTATACTGCTTCATGACTTGCAAATAAATACCTAATGCATGAAAGGCATTTCTGAAGAATTTAAAAGATTGAAATAGCATTACCAAACCTGACTTTCTAAAAGAGAGAATGGTTCAAAAGTAATGTAAGTGTTAAGTTGAAGAGACTACTTAAACATTTATATATTCCGTATGAAGGATTATGGAGATAGAACTGAACATAAAGAAAGGGGCAGAAGAAAACAAAATTATGAACAAACTCATAATGCTTTAATCTTCTGCTGGTTATGCCCATTTATGCTCTGTATTACCCACAGAAGCCTATTGTGATAAATATAGATTTTCAAAAAAGACTTGATAAAAGAGATTTTTAATAATTTTACCTATAGAAATAAATCTGGATGTACTAAGGCTACTTATCTTATTTCTGTTCTTTTTCATTAGTTGTCTTTAACTTTTTATATATTTAAAACTAACCCTCAAAATTTACTTCTAACAATTTTTTATCAAAATATATAATTTCACTGTTGAGAGCATTTTCACATTTTCAACTTGTGAAACTTGAGACATCATCAGATTATGATTGCTAACCAGGACTTTGATATTTAAGTATATATTTAGACAGGGAATTTCTCCAAGGTGAAATAGAGTAGTTGAATCTATACACAACTACGGCATCATGGACTTATGTGATTCTCAAGACTGTGTACCTCTTAAGTAAAGTTTTAACCTATTAAGGGGAGGGGGAAAAACTTTAAAGCTACTTCAGAAGATATATTTGAAATATGTTTTATATAAAATGAAATTACTGTAACTTTTATTACTTTTTTAATTAGAAAAAAATGTAAGAATTAATTGATTCTGTGCTCTCCTCACAGTCTGATATAATTAGAAGTAAACTTGAAGGTAAAAAGTATCAGTAGCATGCCCATCTGGTATTGCTCAGTTGAATATTGACCTATGAACCAGGAGGTAACAGGTTTGATTCCTGGTTAGGGCACGTATCTGGATTGCTGCCTCCATCCCCAGTGTAGGGTGTGCAAGAGGCAGCCGATCAATGATTCTCTCTCATCATTGCTATATCTCTCTCTCTTTCCTTTTTGTTTCCTCTATGAAATCATTATATATATATATATATATATATATATATATATATATATATATGCAATCAATAGCATAAGAAGTTTTAAAAATATTATCTGTTTGTATGAAAGCATTTTCTATGTGTATATCTTGGGAATAAATATTCCAAAGTCTTGCTTATAGAAATTTAAGTTTAAAAACCTAGATAATGTTTTGAGAAATTTTTCTAAATCATTATAAAAATATAATAAATGATATATAATGGTTTTCAAAATATAACTCAGTTACCTCTGAGTTGTAACCATCTGATTTCATCTTGAATAATTTATTATCATTTAGTCTCATAACATAAAATATGTGAAGCACCCAAATCTCCATGGCACAGTTGGATGACATAAATTTGTATTTTTTATGTCTATTGTATTCTCACTGTGCTCTAAGAGTAAACTTTGGGATAGTTCTAAATATTTAATTTTTTTTACAGATATATTTTCATTGTATCATTAAAAAGAAGAAAAACAACAACTTTGACATGTAGAAGCATGTTATTTTTACTAGCAGTGAAACACTATATATTCAAGGAGAATTTTACATCTCTTAACTATACATGTCCAAAAAAGAGGAAATTCATTCATATGAAGAATAAAAGCACAGAATGTCTGAAGAAAGTATCTTGGGGAATGTCCAGTTTTTTTTTTAATACATACATTATTTTTAGTATTTTCTTATTAATAATATTATAAAGATAAAGTCTAAGCCCAAGGAATAAACTGAAAGAAAGAGAAAATTGTTTTATAAGTCACATTTTTCTCCATCACCAAATGTTAACAGCAAATAACAATATATACCTTTTTAGTTTATTCATTCATTCACTCATTTATTCATTCATTTTATTGACCAAGTAAGTAGCATAAGAAGTTTATATTTATACTCTATGAATCCACTGAGTTCATATCATAGTTTACATTATAAATAAGCCTCATTCCACGTTATTATAAACAATGTTGAGTGTTTTTAATTGGACTTTTCATTTTCAACTGCTCCTATAAAATCCAATAATGGCTGTCAGTTTGACATAATTTTAATTTTGTTAAAAATATATTTTAATATTTTCAAATACTCAATAGAAAATTTAATTTATATTTTCAAATGTCTTTGATATTTCTATTTAGATATTTTGTTTGGGGCCATCCTATGTCACGTATAAATAGACTTGCATGTATGTAATTGTACCTTTTTATATATGACTAGAGGCCTGGTGAACAAATTTGTGCACAGGTGTGGGCCGCCTGGGGGGAGGGGCCATGGGCTGGCTGACCCCACCCCCATCAGGCAAGTTGGCTGGCTGCATCATAGCGACTGATCGCTTTGGTCACTTGGCTTTTATATATATAGGTATGTTTTCTTTACATGTAATTTAGAATTTCATGTGTTAGTATTTCATTTTTTTACATTGGCATCAGTTTAGTTGTTGTTGTTTTTTTTCTAAATAAGTCTCAGTATTTTTTTTTTAATATATTTTATTGATTTTTTACAGAGAGGAAGGGAAAGAGATAGAGTGCTAGAAATGTCGATGAGAGAGAAACATCGACCAGTTGCCTCCTGGACATCCCCCACCGGGGTTGTGCCCGCAACCAAGGTACATACCCCTAACCGGAATCGAACCTGGGACCTTTCAGTCCACAGACCGATGCTCTACCACTGAGCCAAACCAGTTTCAGCAAGTCTCAGTCTTTAAAATTTAATGTACTAAAGCTTAATTTTGAGGTAACCTGAGTGAATACAGAATTATCATAAGGATGAACTCTATCTTGGGAATTTGATCATTGGAACTGTTACTATCCATTTTAAGTGTTAATAATAAGTGTTTTTAATTTAGGGCTGCTATGATACCATTTTGTAGTAATTTTACCTATAATTTGTGGTTGGACTTTGTGCTTTATTTTACATGTTAGCCCAATGTTAAGATTGATGTTATCCTTTTAAAATAAACAGAATGTCACTGTATAATTTTCTATCTAAGGGTCAATTCTTATATAACTCTTATTTTAAGCAGTGTTATTTTATGTAACATAGAAATAAAATGAAGGATTTTAAAGCAGAGGAGTAACATAATCACTGCAGCTATGGGCTTTAAGAAAATGTAGGAGAAAGTGACAAGTTAATATGCTAATGCAATAATTTGGGGGGCAGATATTAGCATCTTGGAGCACATTGAAGTGAGTAGAACTGAGTACAAATAATGAATAGTAATTAGTTTCTGAATATAATTTGAAGGTAGAGTTAACAAGATTTACTGTCAGACACATTATAAGCACGCTCTGAGAAAAGGAAATGAAGAAGCACATTTCCCAAGTTATTGTCTTGAGCGTCTGGAAGAATCACGTTGCCTGAGGTGGCAAAGACGGAAGGAATAGCACATTTTAGAGCTTGAGTTTATGGTATTTTAAATTTGAAATGCCTGGTAGTAGAAATAACATATGTTAAGTATAATAATAGCTATAGATTTGAAATAATCTTTACCAGATTAGAACATGTTTGGCATATTTTCAATTGCTTTAATCAGGAATTAGGGATTTGTCTTTTTGTGAGTGATAAAATGAGGAACATGGAGTTTTGGGCTTATAATCAGATATAAAAAATGCAACTCTACTTCTCAAATGGGAAACATGAGTATGGAGTTGAGTGTGGAGTTTGAAATACAGTGTAGGACTCTGAGCTGAAAGCACCATTGGAGTCCAGGGCAGGCCACCCCAAGATATCCCAAACAGAATATTGATTATTTTGAATTACAAACACTTGAGAAGCAGCAGAAACGAGAGGTGCCGTTATCTGTAACGGGAGTCTGTCTCTCTACATGCAAGAAATACCTTTCCGTGTGATAGGTACCTTCCCTGCTCCTGGGGCAGAGAGACAAGTGTATCACAGTAGTGACAGAGTCCAGAGCGCAAGAAGCCTGTGCAGACAAACCTTGCAAAGCCCTTACCAATTTGCTACCTAAGCCCAAACCTTGCTTTGATTCCTTTCCAATGAGCCCTAACTTTCTTTGCCCAATTTCTCACAAATGTATTCTTTCTTTTTCTAAAAAACATAAAAGGGTGGCTAACTCCATCATTCTTTGAGCCTCATCTTATGATCTGAGGAGTTTCATAATGTGATTCTCCCATGCACACGTATTAAACTGTGTGTGTATGTGTGTTTCCTCTTGTTAATCTAGCCTTGGGTGTTATTATCCACCTGTAAGAAGTAAAGAAGTGTAGCAGAGAGGATTTTTCTCCTTCACAGGCAGCACAGATGTGGTAATCATTTACATGTTCCTAAGTGGAATTTAAAGGCAAGAAACTGAATAACATAATCAAATGAGTGACTATGGATAGAAATGAGGAGGGAATCAAGAATGGAGCCCTGATCCTTTAAATTCATAAATGAGAGAGAAGAGGGAAAAATCAAGAAAGGAGGAAAAACCGGAGGGGGACTAATCAGTAAGGGAGTATGGATACTAATAGAATGTGGTGATTGGGGATCCCAGTTTTATATATATAAAGAAGAAAAAATAAATTTATCTTTGTCAAATTGTTATAGGTAAGGTAAAGATATAGCAGCGTGTAGGTTTGAGAAGAACAGTTTTGGATTGAGCAGTGGGTAAAAATTCTAGTGAGAACATTTTTACGAGCAAGTGCCAGGGGGAGAGGAGGCTACTGTTTGTAGTACCCCAAACAATGAAATTTTCAAAACTATAAAGTACTTGAATTTGAAAACAAAAGAAAGAAAATTAGAAAAGTCGTGTGCAGAGTATTTTTAAAAGAATTTTCTGCACAGAGGATTAAATAAATGGAGTAGTCGATGACAGGGGAGGCGGGGATCATGAGAAGTTTATTTTCCTTTTCCCACATAAAAAAGAAAATTCGTATTTCATGACCTTGCTAGTTTGGCTCAGTGGATAGAGCACCAGCCTATGGACTAAAGGCTCTCAGGTTCAGTTCCTCTCAAGGGCACATGCCCATGATGTGGGCTTGATCTCCAGTAGGAGGTGTGCAGGAGGCAGCTGATCAGTGATTCATCATTGATGTTTCTATTCTCTCTCTCTCTCTCCCTCTCTCTTCTTCTCTGAGATCAATAAAAGTATATATTTTTTAAATTAGCATCTCCCCATGAAAATGGGCAATCCTGTAGAGAATAAAATATGATAAGGGAGAAAAAGAAATTGATTCAACCAGTTTTTTTATTTTTTTATTTTTTTAGAATGCAAGTAATGATGGGATTGGATTTAAAGAAAGACACTGTGAGTAATGATCAGAGTATATTGGCACAGAAACTGATATGCAAGTCTGTCAATTAAACCACTCCCGCAGTATATTTGGTGGTGTTTTGCTCTAGTGAGAAACATCCTCATAAAATAAAAAGTGAATTGTGGCCTGTGGAGTTGTGCTATGCAGAGTGGTATTGGCAGTTTGTACATGCTGATGGTGTGAGTCCATGGAAGACCTTCCCTGACTTGGTCAGCTAAGCAAATAAGTTCATCAGCTCGAAATGAGAAGGTGTCAGAGTGTGAGTGGAATGTGCAAAATAGTCATTTGGGAGTACTGGACAAAGAGAAACCTATATAATAAAGAGCTAATATGCTAATTAGACTGAACACCAGAACGAAGGTCCAGATGAAGCCAGGATTGCAAGGCCTGAGGCAGCTGAGACCGCGAGGGCTGAGCCCCTTGCACAAATTTTGTGCATCAGGCCTCTAGTATAGTATGACTTTAGTGAAGCATAGATGATTTGCTTGAGGCCAGTAAGCATGGAGCATTTGAGGGAGTGTTATTTTACATAAATTCAGCTGCCTGGATCTAAAAGCATGCAGTCAGCATGCATTGGGACTTATTACAAAATGAAGATAAGAAAAGGGCAAAAGATGGTGTATGCAAAAGAATAATTATAATGATTGATGATGAAATTTAAGCTAGCTAAGGAAGGAAGGGAAGATATCAATATAGTGAAGGACAATGAAAATGTAGTAGAATCCATGGTTTGCAGAATTAGTGAAACTATAGAATAAATGGATTCAAGATACTATTGGTTTATTATTCTAACATATTCTTGATTTACTGTATTTAAAATTTACTAAGAAAGTTCCTTATTACATAAAGTATAGAATAGGGTATATGTTGCCTAGAGTAAATATACACTATATAAGTTTTAGGGAATAGGATATGCTATTTTCTGGATGAATGAAATAGGATATTTTACATCATTTAGCCTTATTTACAGTTCAATTAATAACTAATTATCTTCCAAAATTCCTATCTATCTCCCTGTGAGCATATTAAAATTTAATGTTTTTGAAATTAATAGAAAAATATATATTGCCATTTTATGTAAAAATACTAATAATAGCTGCATTTTGAAGTCAATTCTATATATCATGATTAATATTTTAATTGTTCTTTCTATGTCTTACAAGACACAGGTGTGTGTGTGTGTGTGTGTGTGTGTGTGTGATTGTGTGAAGGTCACTATAGCTAATATTAAATAAGTAAACATAATTTAGAAGCTATTTATAAGTGTTTGTCATCTGTATTTAAATATGTTACTTATAGTAATTGTTCACTAGATTTTCTGGCATTAAAAAAATCATTGAAGCATGATAAACTAAATTATTAAGAAAAATTCTATCATAAAGTAAACAAATATAAATATTACAGTGGTTACTAACGAGAAGTATTGTATTTGGGGAATTAATTTATAATTAATGTGCCAAATCAGACCTCATAGGAAATACGAAGAGTGACTGTTATGTATTTGTTGAATATTTGCTATAGTATTCATATTCCTGAGAGTTTGAAAATGAATAAATTAAGGATATGAGAATCAGATGATATAAACCAAATATGTCAAACTCAAAGACTAACATTTGCCAAATAAATAAGGCTTAAGTTTACGTGGGCCACAAAAAAACACGAGTTTCAATTTTCATAGAAACTTAGCTTTATTTTGAAAAATATAATATAAAATGGAACAAGGGCAATTACAAAATTATTTTTTCTTACATACCATTACACTGAGTGGCCAGATTATTATGATCTCTGAATGCATAATAATCTGGCCACTCAGTGTATATTGGCTAGGCTGCAAAAATATTCATTGTAGGCCAAATGTGGGTTGCAAGATTGACATGCTTGATGTAAACCTTAGTTAATATTTAATATATATTAATAATTATCGTTTTTACAAATAGTAGCCTTTTGATTAGGAGTTTTAGATATTCTTTTCCTGATAAAACAGTCACAATAGATCTTACACATGGAGCTAGCACCATCTTACCATAATGAAACAAAGAATAATTATGTGGTAAAATAATTATATTATTTACCATTTAGGGTAAAATAACTTTTGTAGATTTCTAATATAACAATTAATATTTTCTAATAATAAGCTATGTCTATGATGCCTTTGATTATTTAAAACTATTTTTTATAAACAATACATTCAAAAGGGGAAATATATCACAAGCTTTTTATTTATACTCTTCTCATCTCACTGGCCTCTTATTTCTACAGAAATTACTACTAACTGAACTCTTCTGATCATTTTTCAAAAATTCAATGTACCCATAGCCAAGGCAGGATCCCAACAGTTGTTTGAAAAGACAACTGTTGACATTAAAGAAATTTTCGAGGTGTAAATTAGCTTTGATTTTCGCTAGGCAACTGACAGTTGGCAAGATTTGGGAGAAGATAAAATTGCAAAGGGATTAACTCTTTGACTGTACTTTAAACCTTTCCCCATGCTGGATTTCCAGCAGCCAAAACTGATGCCCTCTAATCCTGAGAGTGCTCTGGAAGAAACAAACCCAAATAATGATTATGTTTCCTATGTGACATGAGATTTCCTCAGGATCTCTGGAAAACTTAGGTCAGTCTGGGATGCAAAGACAGCTCAGATATATATTTAGGTCAGAGTCAGTGGAGGTCAAAGGTTCCAGATTTTCTTGTTTGACTTCCTTGATTAAAATAAATAAACTAAGATTGTCTAAGCAAGGCAGGAATTCTCCACTTTGCCTTATTCCTCCTTACTTAATGTTTTACATCTCACACTCCTGAGCATAGCACCCAGAATATGGAAGTTGCTCAATAAACATTTGTAGAAGAAATGATTGATACTTCATTCCCTTAAGATATCTGTGTTTGTGACCCATTAATTTTATCTCTCCAAAATTGGTTAATGTTTTAACTCTGCCAGATATTTAACAAAGAAGTTCAAGGAATTCAACACATAATTTCAAATGAAGATGGAGCAAATTATACACTGCATTTAGACTTCAGAAAATAACTACGAATGATTTTTTTGTTCCTATTCCTACTTGTGAAATCAAGCAAGGCTCTTCTAATTAATTTGATAGTCTTCCATAATCTGGTATCTCCCTACTCATCAAATTCTAATTCCAGTTACTTTTAAATATTAATACAACTTATTTATTCAGGTTGATATTAATATTTTACAAATAACTGCACCTTTTAAAATGTGTCCTCACAGAAATGTTCTTTCGGCCATAAACCAATTTCAATCAGGTTTAATTTCAAAACTTTAATATTTTCTCCAAGAACCTTCCGATTATTCTAGCCTATTGACTATGTATTAGCGTAGTCACTGTTGGACACTACCTTACAATGCTTTTAGTAAGTATATTTTGTATTGTTGTGTGTTTTGCCAGCTGTTTCACATCAGTCTTGTTTCTTTTTCAGTAGTTCAATAAATGGAAAGTAGGCTGAAGATTAGACTGGAAGAGTAAATCATGGACATTCATAAATTGCTGTTTAATGGGGTTTAATTTTATTAAGTGAGCAGGGGTAACCATACAATTTTACCAATGCTGAATATTTGGAAAAGGACATGGACATCACGATGATACTAGAAAATCAATGTGAATTCTTTGTGTTCAGGCATTCTGTTGGAATTCTTTAGGTCCCTCAGCTTTCCTTTTCTCTCAAAACCCTCAAAAGACATGCAACAAACCTGTAGTGACAGACTCTTGCTTGGAGTTGTTGTTGTATTATAAAGGTAATTACAAAATTAATTTTCTTCATCTAATGAGTTGTATAATTTTTAAAAAAAATATTGAACTAGACAGGTAAAGGTATAACTGCCTTATAAATAACAATATGAAACATACAGTTTTACTTTAAAAATATGTCACTTCAATTTACTTAAGCATAATTTGAAAAAACTTATTGCCTTATTAATAAATACAGTCACTTCATATTAATTAGTCCCATATTAAAAACAAACGGAACTAATCTTAATATACTTTTAAGATTCTACATGGCCTTCTGGAATGAACTATTATTTTGTTTTACTAACTTTTAATTATGTTATATTTTACTCCTCAAATATTTAGTATAATTTGAAACTTTTAAGTTGCATCTTTAAATATAGCCTCTGTAATTTAAAAACACTTTACACTTTGGGGCAACAGAAAAACATTCCTTATTCAGAAAGAAATACATTATTACATTAATGTTTTATTCATGCTAAAAATTAACTGTAATGGAAATGAACTTACTATTTATTACTTCCTGGTAGCAAAGTGATGCATCAGGACATTTACTGAACTTCACTGGTCATTAGATTACTATTTCATTTTATTCTCTAAATTATCCAAATAGTACAGACTTAATTTGAGTTACTGGAAGAAAATGACAACAAAAATGTAACTATTATTTTTAGAAATGTGATTCATTCTAGTTCTCTTGGAGGAATGCTTAAAAATTAAGAGTACAAAATTAAAATTGGTTGCTATGACTCAGATCTTTGCTGTGGCTAACATACCATCCCAAGATTTTTTTTATATGTTCTAAACAAATTTATGCACATTCATAATTCAGTCTCAGAAAATAGTACATTTCAGGCTATATGTTGTTCTGAAAGTTTTTATTGGCTCAATAAGTGAACCAAACTTTCAGTTAGGATTTCTATAGAGATACTTCTGATCTCTACAAAACTATATTAATTGGAATTTTTATACATTAATAACCATCATTTTTAACATCCCCTGAAATAAACCATTTTAACTTTGGTGTACTTCAATTATTTTGTGAAAGTATTTCATATTAAAGTTTATATCAATTATTTGGCAATCTATTTTCTATGGATTGGCATGGTGAAGCAAAGAAATAGTGGGAGTCATAAGTCTAACTGAACTATGACATATAATTTTGCAACTTGCACATGTGGTGTGAATGAGATAAATGACTAGTTAGAAGAATCATTTTCTATGATGCAGTGTTTATATCTTAACAGAAATCATATTGAGGATTTGAAAAATTAGGATAAAATAGTGTAAATTAAGAGGAGTTCTTAAGTTATTTTCTTTCTTTTATTCTCTTTCCTCCTTTATTTTCCTTTTTGAAGTCTTTTTTTTTTTTCTTGAAATTTTAAATCATATCTGACAATTTTAGAAGCTAACAAATATACCCAATTATTACTATCCTAATAACCTATAAAAATAGTAAAAATAAAAATTTTATAAAGTAATTTTTGGTACTTTTTCATACTCAAAATGAAATCATTAAAGTTATTCTAGCAGAGAAGTTTTATGATCAAAATAGTGTTATAAAAATCTGATCAAAACATGACTTTTGGAATATATTTTAGTTTAGAACAGGAAGATTATTTAAAATGTCACTGCTATTGATCAGAAATTCAATGCTGAGGACCTGAACTATAGTGATCATAATGAATATGAAAGATTATGTAATTCATGATACTGTGTTGAATGGAAAATTCAAAAGATAGTATGTATATATAGAATGCCTCATCAACTATAGCTGGTGACTTGAAATAAAGACTCATTTATTTATAGAGGATGTCAGTGTTTTAAAACATTGAATAGAAAAATGGACATATTATGAGGACATGATATTTTTGTAGGTTTTATTTTATTTATTTAACAATTAATACTTAGTGAATGTCTACTGTAGTGACTGGTCAGAATCAAATCAGCATTGCACCTGGAATGACAAAATACTAAAGCAAGGTTCACCAATCACTACAATTTACCCTTTATTGCTAAGTTTTCTACCACTACCCTTTATATTTGAGACTCTCCCACATAAGCAATCACTTAACATAGTTACCCTTGCTCCAAGAACACTATTTTAAGTCAACTGACTATATCCTAATTTGGGTCCATAGCCAGGAAATCCTAATTTTTCAAGTTAGAATTTACCAAATCCCAGTCTTTGAAACACATGAAGTATGGGGCATCTGATGGCTTCATTGTTTTTCTAAATTAAGAAAAAAAAATAGGGTGATGGAAATATCAGGTTCCTTTATGTTTTGTAACTTATTCATTTACTGAGCCTATGTCATCCTTTTATTGACTATTTTTTAAATATTTGCTATTTTTATAGGGAAGAAATAGAAACTTCTTTGATGTTTGAAACTTGCTTTACTTCCTTCTAATATTTTGGATATGCTTCAGACTCACAAATAGTTAGCTGCTAAATCAGAATAAGCTTCCCTAGCAGCTGCCACACAAATTTAAAAAAAAGAGATGTCCTAGAACTTATCCCAATTCACTACTTCTTTTTTTTTCTCTCTCTGCCTATATTACCACGATTATACAAGTACACATTTCTGTGGAAACTGAAGATATGACAGAGCCTAGGAAAATAACTTGAATCTGCTGAATTTCAGTTTTATTTCATACTTGCTTTACAAAATAATATTAAGTATTGCCACGAGATAATGTATGTAAATGAAATTTTCAGTGTGATCATTAGTAAAATGTGAGAAAATTTTTTACAAGCAATCCTAATAATCTTTCACAATTTGTACTTAACTAACAATTCTCAAAAGGAAAAGTATGTGTAGAATGAACATACTGTATTGTCTGACAATGAAGATTATTTCTAATCAAGTGATGTCTGCAGAGCACTTTTTATAAAGCAGCCCATTCCTAGCTGGTTACATAATATAATGCTTTCTTTTCCTTCTCTATAGAAACCCATCCCTAAAGGGTTCAGCTTCTTGATTGTCTCCAATGGTTTTTTTCTGTAACAATATTCTGACAATGATTCAATGTCATGCTGCTTTTTCCTTGAGGAATTATTGTTAACATACTGATTATAGGATAACTAGTGAGAACTAAGACATACATTTTTACTGTCACTGGGTTTATAGCTCACTTGGGATGACAGAAAAACAAATAGTCATTTATACTACAAGTCTCACAGATTTAAATGTTTTAATAATGATAAACATTAAAAATGATGAGAGGGGAGACACATTATTGAATTCTAAGTAGGAAAATAGGCCATATCTCCTGGAGAAGATAAAAACTGACTTTTTAAGGATGGTAATACAGTCAACCACCCATATCTGTGGGTTCAGCTATCTACAAAAATACATGCGGTTGCTGACATGTACTATACGTAGTTAGGCTTATAACGATTTCATCGGAACTAAAGATGTACACACTTTTTCTCCTTGTCATTATCCCCTGAGCAATACAGTATAGTAATAATTTACATAGCATTTATACTGTATTGGGTATTATAATGGCAGGCAGGAGGGGTTAAGCAAAATTAAAAAAAAAAAAAAAAGGACTCATGAGCACAGACTGCAGTATGTGATTGCCAGAGGAAAAGAGGGGTAGATGAAGATATAAAAGGGACAAGTGGTGATGGAAGGAGAATAGACTTGTGGTGGTAAACACACAATACAATATACAGGTGATGGGTTGTAGAATTGAATACCTGAAACCTGTATAATTTTATTAACCAATGTCATCCCAGTAAATTCAATTGAAAAATAAAAATAAAAAAGCATACAGGAGGATGAAATTATATATATATTACTTGTCAGTAATCTATTTGAAAAGATTTCAAGATTTCTGCATAGTGACATATGCAGTATGTTAGTAAGTCTGTAATGTAGTTACAGTTGCTTTAATCAGAAAAGCACACTACAGAAATGGTTAGCTGTTATATCAGAAAGACCATAATCCAAAGGTAGTTAAAAACTATTTCTATTTTGCACAGCTTAGTATTGGAGATTGGCTCATTAGAAAATTTGAAATGAAAATATACATACTTTTATATACCGGGCTCAAGACTCGAGCATCCTGGAACCCATACCCTGTGGCTACCAAGGGTCAACAGGACTAAAGAAAGTAAAGTGTGATAGGATATTAGATATGTAGGTTTCAGCTTCCACTTTTTTAAATGAATATATATTGATTGTCTGCCTATAACAGGTACTGAGTTACAAACTGCAGGTGCAAATATAAATAATAAATGGCTCATGCCTACGAGAAGACATAAAAATAGAACCATAATCACAGTTCAGTGAACTAAGTGTTCTGATGATGTATGTTATTGGAGCACAGAAAAAAACACATCTGCATGACAACAGGGGGTGCGTGGTGATCAAGCAATATTTCAGCTGCATTTTTAAACTATAAAGAAGTTTATAGCTAGCTCAGAAAAAAAAAAGTGAAAAGGCATATATGAAAGTGTGTTGTTATAAAATTGATAGAAGGGTTAACTCATAAACACTAATTTTGCATCACTGGGGAACAGAGTATACTAAAAGGCAGTGGATGGTAACTTTGGAATGTTAAGCCTGCATTTTGTTTGCTAAGCCAAGGTCTTTGAAGAATGTCTATAAATCTGTGAGAAACAATAGGGAGATTTTGGTTCAGAAGTTTGATTTTCAAACTTACATGCTGTTCTTTTTTCCAACCAAAATTTAGAGAACGCTTACTATTTTCCAGCATTGTGGTGTAAAAGAGAGACAAAACTATTGCTGGCTTAGACCTTATTTTCTAGAATACTGGCAGAGACAGCTATAATAGATGAGAATATATTGAGGAAGGATAGGGGTCAGTTAGAAAGCATAATGTATTATAAAATTACAAAGTTTTACACAAAGACAGTGGAAGATGTACTGAGAAAGAGGAGATAGGTCTGGAAATCATAGGGAAACATTAATCTTAGTGAATTGTTTGGTGTAGTAAAGAGGTAAGAAAATACACAAAAGTGATACAGTAAATATTCCAGGTCCCTAGACTAGCAAATGACAAGAGTTATTGCAATGGTCAACTTTATGTCACTAGATTGGTCCATGAGGTGCCCAGATATTTGACCAGACATTATTTCTGGGTACATCTCTGGGTGTTTTCTGTATGAGAGGATAACAAATTACTTTATCCAATATGAGTGAGAATCATCAATCTATTGAGGCTTGGATACAACAAAAGGCAAGGTCAGGGAATATGTACTCTCTCTGTCTGGTTGTTTTTCAGCTATGTCATTGCTCTTCTCCTGCCCTCAGTCTGGGGCATACATAATGGATGGTATTCAAGTCTCTGAACTTGGACTGTAATTTACACCATAAGTTCTTCTGGTTCTCAAGCCTTAGGGCTCAGACTGAAACTATGCCACCAGCATTTTGGGTGACCAGCTTGTAGATGGCACATCAAGAGAAAAAAAGAACACCATGTGTCTCTTGAAATGTACGGAAAGGGATGCAAAATATGTCCTGTGGTATTCCTGCCAAATGATATAGCCTGTACATAATCATCAGGAAACACCAGACCAACTTAAATGAGCGATTTTTTATAAAGTCACAGCTATGTGATCTTCAAAAAATGTCAAGGTCAAAAAAGGACAAAGTCTTAAAAACTGAACACATGCTCTTGGGTGGTATATATATGATTTTATTGATTTCATAGAAGGAGGGAGAGGGTGAGAGAAACAGAAATATCTATTATGAGAGAGAATCATCTATCCACTGCCTCCTATGTGTCCCCTATTAGAGATGGAACCGGCAACCTGAGCATGTGCTCTGATTGGGAACTGAATGACATTCAATCACTGAGCTACACCAGCCAGGCTTGAATGGTATATTGTTTTTTTTCATATTTTCTATCCCTCTGAAATTATATCAAACTAAAAGAAATAATTAAAACTGAAAAGGAAGAAAAACATAGAAAAAAATGAAAGGACATTTCCAAGAAAGAATGAATATCTGAGTATTTGGTTGAACAACGAGAGGAGAGAGATCTGCCTGGATCTCCTTTCCAAAATTTGTTAAACTTATAAATTCAAACCCCAAAATTTAATTTCTTGATGAAGTTAGTGATCATTCCAATACGTAATGTGTGAAAAAAAATAAGTGCTACCAAGAACAATGGCATATGGTACTTTGTATACCGGGAAGCAAAACTTGGGCATTAAGCCAGTTTCTCCAAGTGTAAATTAGGCTTTTTTTTTTTTTCTTGTCAGTAATCTATTTGAAAAGATTTCAGGATTTCTGCATAGTGACATATGCAGTACGTTAGTAAGTCTGTAATAGCCAGTTTAAGCTTCCACTCTAGGAACAAACAGTTGCTTTTATCAGAAAAGCACACTATAGGAATGGTTAGCTGTTATATCAGAAAGACCATAATCCAAAGGTAGTAATAAACTATTTCTATTTTGCACAGCTTAGTATTAGAGATTTGCTCATTAAAAATTTTGAAATGAAAATATGTTTTTATTAGTGAAAGCACTGACTTATTAAATAGCATGATGAATCTCAGAAGTGGATTCTCAATTTTAAATTTAGTAGGTCTGGAAAATTATTGAAACATTTATAAAAGGAAATGTAACTTATTTTTTTAAAAAAAATTTTGTTTGTTTCTCCAAATTCCTTTTATCTGAGGGTCTCCTCGCTATGACATAGAAATAAGTTAAAGGTTATTTGTTTGAAAACCCAAATCATAGCTGCTTTGCCACATTTAGACTCCGTGATTAAGGTTGACTGAATTCCAGAAGTCTTCCTCCCCATTGTTGAAGTTTTTCTCTCAGGGACCTTACAATTGGAATTTTGCTTGCTTTCTCCTCTACCCGGTGTTTATTTAATGTGACTGTAAGTAGCTGAAACTTAACTGAGGACAATGCTTCAGTTGTTTGTTAATTGGATAATGAGTTTCATGCAAATTACTTGAGGCAGGGCATCTCTCCTAACTGCAGGCTGCTCAGCTTCTTCGCTTATATTTTGCTTGAGAAATAGAACTCATCCAATATAATCCAAGTGCAATATAAATGACAGCATGGTGCGGTGGGAAGATATCTGCTGTAGTAGCTAAAGAACAGGATTCGTTTCTAATTTCGTTTCTAAAGTAATTAGGCTTCCCTTCCTAGATCGACTCCCCCAAACAAGAATATGTCTAACTCCTCTTTATCTATCCCTTTGGAATTGATAGCATAGAGTTTTGTAACTGATAAATGCCTCATAGATATTTATTGACTTGAAACAAATTAAAGTTAGATTAATATGAATTTTTTCTGAAGACACACTTCTATTTGGAAAAATTATTTAGAATCCATTATATACTCTTCAAAGAGCAATAAAGGAAATCACTTCTTTATAAGAAAATATTTTTCTTTCTTTTTTTCCCAAAAGCTTTGGATGAATGACTACTCTGTCTTCAAGGAAAAAGACTGTAGGGACTTATTCACTATACTCCAAAGATTTCCAAACATATCCACCAAGTGTTCTTCTTCAACTTAGTCATTTATTGCCAACTCATGGGGGCTTTATCAGGATAGTAAAAACTTAAATCTGTTATTTTCTCATGATATTTTGATAACTCAGTGGTTTTATGTATTCTTTCCTCCAGACTACAATTTCTCAGTGTTCAAAATATTAAAGAAATTAACCTGGTTAGAAATCTATGACTTGAGGCCTCTAGCGACTTGTCATTTGTATTGTTGAGTTTGGGTGCTATGTTCATAGAGGATTTTATTTTTCTCATTTAATGAAGTCTGTTTTATTTTAAATGATTTCACAAGGACATACTTTTAACTCATGGGATTGCTAGGCAATTCGCTTTTCTATGAGTAATTTCTAAATTGCTTTTTAAAATTTATTATATGCAGGGGGAAATGGTTTAAAACTTTATAACAAATTTAATTCGTGCCAAAAGTATACTCTTGTGAGAGCAGATATGTCTGTTTTATAGCTGTGGTAAGTAGTTCATTTTGAATCTTCATAAATCCATAAGCATTATATCAGAATCTATTATAGTGGCATAAAAATAAGTATAAAAAACTAAAAATATTAGTATATTAAACATGAAAGACTAGAAAAAATGCACTCATCTAAGTGAATAGTAAACAGCCCTGGCTGGTTTGGCCCAGTGGTTAGAACTTCAGCCTGTGGACTGAAGTGTCCCAGGTTTGATTCTGGTCAAGGGCACATGCCTGGGTTGCAGGCTCAGTCCCCAGTAGGGGATGTGCAGGAAGCAGCTGACCAATGATTCTCTCTCATCATTGATATTTCTATCTCTCTCCCTCTTCCTTCCTCTCTGAAATCAATAAAAATATATTTATAAAAAATAAAAAACATTACTTTATAAGAATAAAAATTGAATAATAAGAGTGGTATTAAATAGAAAATCTTGCTTTATAATTGTTATAATTATTATTCATGGCCAGTATAAGATCATTGGAGTTGCCATACCCCTGCCATTCTAACATATGGAGCAACTACAATCGATTTACTATTACCTGTTCTCTTCATAGTTAAGAAGAACATTGATACTACGGGCACTTTCTTCTATACTGGAAGTGTGGTAGAAACACAATGCGTACCAGTGGTCAATATGTCCTGAGCATTTTTATGGAGGTGAGTATGCTGTGGCTTCCTGTTTCAGTCCGGAGGAAGACAAGGAGGGCCTAGGAAAAAAGTAAATAAAGAGTCCCCAAAATTGTGTACACACTTTGAATGATTAAAAAGTAGATGTTTATTAACATACAATTCATTTTCAAAATTTAAAAGACACTACAGAAATGAGTAATATTTTTGTCAATGCCTGTTTTCAATCTGATGGCCATTCTTGTCCAAACACGGCTTATAACACCAAAGAGTGGAATCGCAAACATCATGAATGATTTCGTTTGGTATCTGTGCGCCTCCAATTCATCAACTGTTGCTGGTTTTGTACCATAAACTTTATCTATTATGTATCCCCATAAAAAAGTCTAGTGGGTACATTTTATTTGTTTAAAGCTAGACTGGCTTCACCCATTATTTCAAATCAGTTAAACCTGAAAAGGAATGAAAATTAAGTGAGTTATCAGCTGTTGCAGTATGTATACATTTTGGGATGCCCTATTTCTCAAAAAAAAAAAAAAAAAAAAAAAAGATTACACTTTGAATAATTACAAAGTCAGTGCTTGTACTTCAACTACGTTTTCAAAATCCCAGTAACATTTTAGGATGAATTTCCTTTGTCCAAAGCTTAGTCTGGCTGAAAAGAAAGAAACATCAATTGAGCTATCCCAGGATGTATATATGTTTTGTCCCAGGATGTATACATGTTATGCTGTTTACTGGGATGTCAGAGTTCCACCTGGAAGGCCATCTTCATCTTGATTATGTCTTTTGTAAAACAGTGACATTCATTCACACCAAATAATGCCGCTGTTCAGGAACCTTCAACCACCTTTCTGATTGTTACCCAGAGGGGAAGTAAAAGATTTCATTCACACAGAGAATTGATGGAAACAGACAAGGCTAACTAAGAATGTTTGAAAAACAGATTGGTTCCACTCATGCCAAACACTGCTTCTCCCTCGCAGACTGATATCTCACTGCTAAAGGCCAAGTAAATATCATCGAAGGCCTTCTATTTTGAAAACATAATTTTTATGGATTGTTTCATACTCATTTAAAGTAATTGGAAATAACAGGCCCCTAAAACAGATGCCAAAGACCTTGCCATAATTTAAATTTTATAGAAAGTTTTCTACAAAACTCTGAACGCATTTGAGGAAAATTTACATTTTTTTACTGGCTTATACTTGATTTAAAGTAAACTGCCATGGTTGGTATTAACAAATAAATGATTCCTGTGCTTGTGTAGATATTTTTTGCATATCCTGATCATTACTATCTGTTTGTTTGTTTTTAGAGTCATATCTGCAATGCAGTCAGTGTGTGATTCAGCATCCCAACCTTCCAAAATCTAAGGTTTTCACCTTCGAAATGTCTCAAATGCTAATCATGCTTGTTTCTAAAACTTGCCCAAATAAATTCCCTGACAAAATATAGGAAAATGGGAAAGTACATGAGGGCCATTCAGGCCCAGCAATGGATAAGCTTCAACGTTTGTTTTAACTCACTCTTAAGACTTGCTAGAAATCCCAGTGGGCTTCTGATACTTCCCACTGAATTCCGCTTTGAGACAGTTTGAAACAAATTACCACTTGTTTGTCTTACACCTAGTTAGATGAAGTTTCCCTAAACTTTTTTTTTGGGGGGGCTGGGGACTCATTTAAAGTGCACAGCTGTTGGCTGACAGCGGGCAAGAAAAGCCCATGTGCTCGGTTTGCCTGGGGTTGTGCATCCACACAGCCTTTGGGACTGCTCCCAACACTAATTGGGAAAATAATTCCCATGGCATCATTTTGTTGGAAAAATAAAGCAAAAACAAACAAAAAAGGGTAAGATAAAAGCAGGACAATGTCTACTATTATTAATATTTGAACCATAGTCATGTGCAAATTAACGGACTGCTGTTTGGCCAAAGGAAATAAAGGGTGATTCCAGAATAAATATATTTGTTATATTTTGGCCTATCATCCCAGTTAGGCAAGGGTGGGTAAATGAAATATTATTTTACAGCCAAAGTTTTTTTTATATCTGAAGAATGAAAAGCCAAAGACAGAAACAAGTGAAATTAATTTTGTACTCTCTGTAGAAATTCAAGGTATGCTTTGATGGAGGAGAAAAACAATTAGAAAAATAACTAAGACAAGAAAAGCATAGTTTTGAAAGCTTCCCAATAGAACGCATTGAAGAAGTTGGCAAACAGGACAAAAGCAAGAATATATAACCTCAAAATAAATACTGGTGTTTTAGAGATTAGAGATGCTGCAGTAAGTCTACGGCCATACCACCCTGAACGCGCCCAGTCTCATCTGATCTCGGAAGCTAAGCAGGGTTGGGCCTGGTTAGTATTTGGATGGGAGAGATGCTGCAGTAAAATGGGCTATTAGAGGACTTTTCAACAAAGTACTAGTTAAAACAAACATAAATTCTTAATCCAGGAGAACTGCTATAAGAGAAATGGATAAAGAAGAAGAAGATGCCGAAACCGGTTTGGCTCAGTGGATAGAGCTTCAGCCTGCAGACTGAAAGGTCCCAGGTTCAAATCCTGTCAATGGCATGTACCTTGGTTGTGGGCACATCCTTGGTTGTGAGCACAAAGGCATGTACCTTGGTTGTGTGCAGGAGAAAGCTGGTCAATGTTTCTCTTTCATCCATGTTTCTAGCTCCTTTCCTCTCTGTACAAAATCAATAAAATATATTTTTTTAAAAGAAGAAGAAAGTAAAGCAATTCCTCCTTCTGGAAGAACCCAGAAGAAAAACAAATATTATTCCATTCATCATTTTAGGAGGGGGGGAAAAATGAATGATTTAGCTACAAAAACTTGATATTTTTTAAAGGAATTCTGGATTGTGATCATAAAGATATTGTTGCTTCAACTTCTAGAATCTACTCACACTTGTCTTTTTTTATTTCAGGATCAAACTGAAGCTCCTATGATACCATATTCTCATGTGACAATATAAAGGCTATCCTATTGCCCCACCATGGCACATTTGGAAATGAGAATATGGGGCAATATTTTAACACAAGGACCTGTAGAGAAAGGGCTTGTGACTACTAGTGGAGTCTAGGACTAGAGCACCTGGGGTGCTAAATGCACCAGTTAGGAGGTTGCAAATGCACTTAAAGAATTTCTCCATCTAAAGAAGATGTATGCATACTTCACAGACACAGACAACAGTGTGGTGATAGCTAGGGGGTAGGAGGATGGGGTTAGGTGGTGGTGGGCAAAGGGGCTGGAAATGGGGAACATCTGTCATAGTATCAACAATAAAAATGTTTCGATAAAAGAGGAATTGGAGGAAGAAAACAACCTAATGAACAAAATAAACTTATGAACAAAATAGATCTGTAGACTTAGAAACAGGGAACAGACTGGAATCTCAGAGGGAAGACAGGGGAGGGTGGGAGGTGGGAAGAGATCAACCAAAGAACTTGAATGCACATATGCATATCCCATGGACATGGACAATAGTTTGGTGAAGGCGTGGGGTGGGGGGTTGGGAACAGGCTAGAAGTGATGAGTGGGGGAAAAGGGGAACATAAGCAATACTTTCAACAATAAAGATTTAAATAAATAAATAAAAATAAATCCTATATAATACAGATGTAATATGCAAATGGTCATTACTGTGTAAGGACTGCATCAACAGGACGGTGGGTCAGCTATAAGTGGGCAGCGGAGAGGTACAGGAGGGGGCAGGACAGCAGGTGGAGAGCTACTGGAGGGCAGCAGCAAGCTCCTGGCACATGGGTTCGTGCACAGGGTTACTAGTAAATAAATATAATGCAAATGTTCTTTTGACTCTATGTGTTATGATTCTTGCTTTGATGCATAGCTAAAAGCTTTAAAAGGAATATTTTAAGTGGTCGTAATGCTTCTTATTTTGCTCTTTGTATCTATCTGTGTTCTCTGGGCATGAGCCTGTATTATCAGTGTAATCATAAAATTGTGTGAAAGGATATAATCTCTCAAGAGAAAAGGGGAAAAAAAAGAATTTGCCCTATCAAATGTTAATAGTGCTTCTGAAAAGAAACAGGGCTGGAATGTCTCCTAATTCCTGAACAAAACTAGCATCCTAATGTTCTAAAATTCTAGGGTATTGTTAAAAGGAAATGAAAAATTAGATCATGATGATTTCAGCAAATCAAAGAAAAATTGAATTTTGTGGCCCACAGTGAGCATCTCATCCTTGTTATTACATATAACATTGAGTTTCAGGGAGTTTACATAATTTTCCCAGTATAATTCCCAATATTAATGTCCTTCCTTCTTCCTAACATACTTTTTATCTCTGTATTTCATTTTAAAATGCTATTAATTTTTAAAAATATGTTTTTATTGATTTCATAGAGGAAGGGAGAGGGAGATAGACACAGAAACATCAATGATGAGAGAGAACCATTCATCAGTGCCTCCTGCACACCCCCTACTGGGGATCAAGCCTGCAACCTTGGCATGAACCTGGGATCCTTCACTCTGCAGGCTGACACTCTATCCACTGAGCCAAACCAGCTAGGACTTAAAATGCTATTTCAATGAAAAATCAGTTTGAAAACAACTTTTGTAAGTTAAAATGGTGAACTGAGAGAAAATTTGGCCTGTGCACAGATTTAAAAAGTATCTACATGATTCAGATCTTAAGAATGTAAATGTCTTCTAAGGTAATTCTGAATGCAGAAAGCAATTATAAATTGCTCTCTTTAATTATTTTATTAAATATATTTCAGCCAAAATTGGCATTTAATAGAAATGTTTATTCAGTTGAACTTTCAGCTCTTCAGCCCAACCACCATGTTTCATGTTTATGGAAAAGTTTTGGACATCCCTGAGTTCATGACTCATTTAGAAGATAAGTGGCCATGCAAAAGGTTTATACCATAGGGATTCATATTGTTATTGATGGGCATATATATTCTATTCTGCAGTTAGGTGAATATTGTTTCCATTATGGCCAATACATTGTGGAGACTACTCTGTGTTCTTAAAGAAGCCACAACAGGATGTGTTATTGGTATTTGCAGTAATATAATTAGTGAATGTGTATACTGATTACCTCTTCAGCAACTTCCTTCTGAAAGCTTCTATCCATGCAAAGTGGGCATATGCCTTGAAGACAGAATAATATATACAAGTGGTTCAGCCAGATGCCTTTTCATTTTGTAATTTATAAATTTAAAAACGATTTGAGTGGCTCTAAAAGTTTGACTTCCAGTTTCTACTTTCATCTGCAGTATATTATTATGTTTTAATACATTTTATTGATTTCAGAGAGGAAGGGAGAGGGAGAGAGATAAAAACATCAATAAGAGAGAATCATAGATTGGCTGCCTCCTGCCTCCCTGGGGATCGAGCAGCAACCTGGACATGTGCCCTGACCAGGAATAGAACCATAACCTTCTGGTTCATAGGTTGACATTCAACCACTGGACCACACCAGCTGGTTAATTATTTTAATTAGGAAACTAGTGACATTAAATGTAATTATTAAAGGTCAATTACCATATCCTATTCTTTTAATTGTAAATATCAACTATAGGAGCTTTTTAAGAGGGACATGTATTTCATTTATATTGAATATATTTAAGTTTCATCTCTGAGATAGCAGATTACCTGTGGTTTTTATTTCTTACAGCCCACACCTGAGAATTAGTTATATTTTTTCATACCTGAATACTGTAGTCACTATGGTAACTAGCTGCCCCTTCCAGTAATTCGAAGTTCTACCTGTGACCATTTAATCTTAAACAACGTTCATGTTTATAAATAATCAATGTAATTAAATCTTGCTCTCCTATTAATCTCTGGCTAATCTGGTTTTATCTAGTTTCATTTATGAAATTAGTAGATTGTTTGCTCTGTCTTCAGTAATGATACAACATGTAGTAACAGAAACAGAGGCCTATTGACCATCAGAGCTTCAAAATGAAAAGAGCCCTAGCTGATTTAGCTCAGTGGGTAGAGTGCCTGCAGACTGGATTCCGGTTCTGGGTTCAATTCCAGTCAAGGGCGCATGCCTCCTTTGTTGTTTTGATCCCCAGTAGGGGACATGCAGGAGGCAGCCAATCAATTATTCTCTCTCATTATTGATATTTCTATATCTCTCTCTCCCTTCTCTCTGAAATCAATAAAAATATGAAAATAATAAAAGTAAAAGAGTGCTTTCCTCCTAGAACCAGATTTGCTATTGGGGAGTTAAGGAGTTAGGTGGAGAGGCATCTGATCTAATAAATCAATTACATGCTTCTACATCCCATATGCCAGATTCAGTGATTTTTATATTTATTTTTGACAGATCACTAATCTTTAAAAATAGATATTTATATGTGTATTTATTGTCTATAGTTTTATTTATACCCATATTTTTCATGTGTATACCATATGTGTATGTGTATGTGTGTCTATATCTGCTCCCCTTCTGAAATGTTATTTATTTATTCACTTTGTTTACCCTAAGGATAAACTGTAATCTTGCTGGTAACTTTATATTACCCATTATTACTTAGACACTATGCTATTATATTTTGTCTACTTTAGTTGATAGAAATATATCAATAATATAAATTTCAAAAATAGATATATATTTTTCTTGTTTAATTATATTGTCATGTTTCTCTTTGTCTGTAATAGCCAACAAATTTTGTTATTTATTATTATATGTACCATAATATCATATGCAATAATGTTCTTGTTCATTGCACCATGCCTGAATGTGTTTTAAATTTTTTAAAAAAATATAATTGGCAGAGTTTTAATAAAGTTCACATAGTTTTCAAATAACAGAAAAAAAGTGAGAGACAGACACACAGAAAGACAGAGAGAGAAAATGTGAAATTATATTTTTATAATAAAATATGTAAGTAAAAAACAAGAAAGCAAATTAATATGTACAAAAGAAAATAATCTCATTTTAGTTCCTTTATTAGCAGGGTATGTTTTAAAATTATTATTATTATTTTAAATATATTTTATTGATTTCAGAGAGGAAGGGGGAGGAATAGAGAGATAGAATCATCAATGATGAGAGAGAATCGTTGGTGGCCTCTTGCATGCCACCAACAAGGAACCAAATCCACAACTCAGTATGTGCCCTTGGCTGGAATCGAACCTGGGACCCTTCAGTCAGCAGGCTGACTGAAGAAAACACTTGAAACAACTGTTATTTTAAGTCCATTTCCCAGGATAATATTGGGGAAACAAAATGGTAAAGTATGTTAACCCTAGGGTTCTTTGTTCCTTTTGAATCATAAATAAAAAATTGTTAAGATCCCCAATCATAAAATTGACCATATCACTGACAGCATACATTTCAGAACAAATCCTCACTTCTCTAAACACTCCCTAAACCAAAACTCTTCTAAATCCTCCTTCCTGAGGATTGCAGCAAGCTAACAAAGCTCACCTACTGCAGCAAGCTAACAAATCTCCCTTTCACTGTAGGTGATTTTTTGCTGATAGACATAGATAGATATTACGCTTTGTGGTAGGAACTCTGTATATATTGTTTTTTATAAATCCCAAAACCCCAATAGGCATGTGCTATTATTAGTTGTAGTTATCAAATAAGTACTAGGTTTGGAGAATCGAAACAACTCCCTACTGGCAAAGCTAAGACAAATCCAGACAGTCTGTCTCTTGCATGAGCTATAAATCACACAGCTCACCACATCACTCTTCTATCACCTCTTCGCTATCAGAACAGTATAATGATACGTGTTTTATACCTATTTCACTTTTAAATGCACACATTATACCTGAAGGGGATAGAATGCTTTATAAGTCTTCCCGTGAATGAATAAAATATTCTACGTTTTACGTAAAATCACAGTATATGAAATCATAGTTTCATTCCAGACTTCTATCTTAAACTTCATTTCTCAGTTTCTGATATTGCCCTGGCTTTTCTTTTTGTTCAGGGAATATGGACATGTGTTGTGCTTCTGAACTTAGATTCTCACCCCAACTTTCTCTGTTTGCTTCCCAGTGTCTGAGTTCTTGGGCGGGGGGAGGGAAGGAGGAACCTTTTCCATACACCTAGTCTCTGGAATCATGGCCTGCTTTGCTAATTTAATCCCAAGATGCCAAAACCATCTTCATGGCTGAGTATTTATTTTTTGTTCTTAAACTTGGGTGAGAACAACTTTTTGAATAGGCGGTGATGTGTGATGTACACATGCTTTCATCTCCATTTAGTGTCTTCTTGGTGTCTTGTTGCTTGAAGACAGTCTTTGCCTATCTTCCCAGTCCATCTCATTTCCTTTGTCCAATATAATCCATGCCTCCTACAACGTGCCTGCTCCCTCGCATTGTGACATTGACATGCTTAGGTATAGAGTGACTTGGGGGGAAAATGTTTCTGCTCTACAGTTTTAACAAGAAAATAACGCCTGTCTTTCCCCCCAGCTTCTCTCCTTACGATCATGCCAATGCTATAAACTGCTCCTGCATTTAGGTACCTGCACTGTAGCATTATTTCTTTATTATAAATTCCATCAGTTGCCTGTGTTGCATACTGGTTGCTTTATTCCTAGGTCTTTTTTCTGTAGCTCTTCCAATGTGTCTTTTTCGCTTTTCAAATCTGCAGACTCCCCAGGATATTTTTTCTCCTACAGTCAAATTTGTCTGTTAGCTCCCAAATGCATGCCTATGCATAGATGCATAAACATCTTCAAAGCGTTCTCAAGTCCCATTTATCTGTAAAGGCTCCTTTTAACCACCACCTGTTTCTAGTGATCTTACCTTCTGAGTGTCTAAAACACCATTATCTAAATCCTATGTGGAAGGGTCCTTTGATATTTTACATTTATGTGCTTTACCTGAACTAGATTTGAAAGCCAGCACACAAAACACATTGTGAAGAACCCCTGAAAATAACTTCTTAAGTTAGAAAAAAAGAAAAGAAAAACACTTAAAACTACTCACTGATAGAAATAACTCAGTGGGTTATTTGTGAATAGGTGGGTTTCATGTTTCCTAATATTGGTTCTCCCAGAAGAAGACCTGAGACAAATAGAGTGCAAATGGATGACTTGGGAAGTGATTTGTGAGCACTAGTGGGAGCACAGAGAAATGAAGCAGGGAACAGAAGAAAGCAATAAACATTGTAAGCAAGATACCTCTGTGAGCAAAGGAAACTCAATTCTGCTGAAGAATTCTGGAAAACAATTCCACACATAGGCCCAACACTTATCAAAATGAGGGACGGGATGAGAATTCTTTAGTAGCTCATGTCTGAGTTAGCTGACAAGGGTTCCCACTGGGTGTTAATTTCCAGCACTTCAAGCCTGCTCTCCTCTTCTAGTGTGCTTGGGCAGAGAGAACTGTGGAGGACATAAAAGGTACCAAGGGGCAAGTTGCGAGGCTAGCAGCTGGAATTTGGGGATATGAAAGGATACTAATGGCCACCGAAGGTGAAGAAATCTGGCAAGTGTCTCTATTAGGTTGCATGGAATTGGTATAGCTATGGGAAAGTATGTCTGGAATGTGACTGCTATGATAAAACAATATTACTAAACATTTTGAAGTACCCTGCTTGATAAAGAACTTTCTTAACAGGTAAAGGATTTTAAGTGGGAAGGATGGCAAAACAGGTGTAAAGTTGGAAATGACTATCACTGTGTCTCCATTGCTTCGCTTAAGATGGTGCTCTCTACTAGGGCAATCCAAAGTATGGTCTGTAAAGTGTCACCAAATAAAAGGAACTTGTGTTATCATTTAAATCAACTAGACCAATAGCATACTACTTAGGTCAGCTGGCACAGACTTTTTAGTCCCAATAGCTAGGTACAAAGAGTTTGTGGACCATCTGTTTTTAGGCATATAAACTCATGATATCATTTTTGTTCACTATGTAATTGAATACCTTTAAAAAGATGCCAAATACTACTCTTTAGTTAGTGTTCAACAAGCTGCCCTTCAGTTGTCTTCAATAGAGAAAAATTGGATGGGCCAATTAAGTTAAACATTGCATTTGATTTATTGGTGATATGCTTGCTCTAAATTAATAAATCATCCCTCTGATTCATACATCAATACTGTGAGTTTTATTAATAGATCAGATTCCCAGGAGACTGGTTATCGGCGGGTGAGCTGATAAATTTAACTTCTGGACATTCAAAGTTTATTACCAGATCCTGAAATATGATTACCAGCTTGTGAAACAAGGTTTGGGAGGCCAGTGTGCCTCCATATGGGATGGTTCTTCCTCATTCCTCTGCAACAAGCATGGACCTTAACAAGCATGAATCTGATAGTGGCAGATTCATTCCTTTTTGTTCCTCTAGACTCAGAGTCTAGCTTATTACAGGGGTCTGTAGATGTTTACTAATCATGGTTATATTGGTTAAAGTACTACTGAAAAGTTGTGCAAGCCTGTTGATTATCAAATAAGGAAATGGATACTCATTTAGCTGACATTAATGGACCAAGGTAACTTACAGAAAGTATGAGACCCCAAGAGTATTAAACCCACTCCAATACTTGATTTCCTTTATCAAATTAAATCCTTCAGAAAAAGAAATAGGAACCTACTTAATATTCAGTTTCTAATTTTTGCATAATCCTATATAATAAAATCCTAATATGCAAATCAACCAAGTAGAGGAACAACTCGTCACTATAATGTGCACTGACCACCAGGGGGCAGATGCTCAACACAGGAGCTGCCCCCTCATGGTCAGGGCACTCCCCCAGGGGTAGCACCACTCATCTAGAAGCTCTAAGCTGGGCTCACAGCTGGCGAGTGCAACAGCAGTAAAAGAAGCCTCTGCCACCTTCATGAAAGTGCTAAGGACACCCAGGGTATGTCCCACTGCAGGCTTAGGTTAACTCCCTGCTGGCAATTGGATATCCCCCAAGAGGTCGCAGACTGTGATAGGGCACAGGCCAGGCTTCCCCCACCCACTCCCCCAGTGCATGAATGTTGTGCACCAGACCTTTAGTGAGTAATGACATAGCTGTGTGAACAAATATAAAATTAATATCACTAAATCTTTAAACCATTTAGTTTCATTCTAAATAAAACCAAATGTATTTAATTCTCTAAGTGATAATCTCTAAATACATAATAATCTGACCACTCAGTGTATATCCTATATAATAAAAGGCTAATATGCAAATTGTCCCCTTGACCAGTAGTTCGACCAGCAAGCAGGCCAGCCAACCACCCATGTCCCTTCCCTCTGGCCAAGCTGGCCAGACCCCACCCACGCACAAATTCGTGCACTGGGCCTCTAATATATATATAGAGAGATCATAATAATCTGGCCACTCAGTATATGTGTGACTTAGACACTGGGAGAAATATTATCATAACTGATCCCATGACTAAAATATTAAGAAGAAAACTCACAAATATGCATAGACATTTGGGCTTATTCTTACTTCTTTTCTACCCTGAAATCACATAAAGAGTTGACCAATTTAAGATGCCCATTTTAATGAAAGAACATATAGCAAACTTTCCTGCAGAATTCTAAAATAGTGCCTCTTTTATTAGGAATAAGTTCTGTATATAAAGATGTATCAATAGTAACATTTTATAAGTACTAAATTATTATTTCACTGGAATTCTTTTAAGTATGGAAGAAATAAGTCTACTGTGCACCATACATTCATTACGTGTAGTTTTTCTAAATATATTTGGAAATCCAGGATTTGAGTTCATGAGCTTGATCAGCCAGAAGATAAGACTTGTTCTGACAGCATGAAAATACACTGTGTTGAGAGTATGAAAAGGTAATTTAGAGTTCTAGATAAAGCATTAGGTCTTTGTTTCCTAATTTGTAAACTAAGGAGCTGAGGAAAATGGGTATTTTATAATCCTTCACAGATCTATTGACGTAGATGTGACTATCAAGGAAGAGGATGTGAAGTAAATAAATAACCTCCTAGAGTTCTGTATCAGTTCTACGATGCAAAGCTAATGGGATACATGCTAATGGATGAACACTAATACAAAGATGTCAGAATGGGGAAACTAAGTGTGTGTAACATCTGTCCTCAATAATGGGAATCAGCCTGTAAAACCATGCTCAACACGGTACCAGTGTACCAGTGTGTGGTTATATATTTGAAGAACAATTCCAAACGAAGGCATGGACTCAGAGAGAACAGAGGAAAGAATGATTTTTATCACCGCAAGGAACCAGCTAATACCACTGAGTGGGAAAAGTTAAACTCACTATCTATATCTAATTTTCCTGTGCTATGCTACTTAGCACTATTTGCCTCTCTTTGCTGTTACTTTTTTGATGTCTGACTTGATTTATGTACCTACATTCAACTTTTTATTTTTTTATTTTTTTACCAAATTAAAAGTGTTTGAGGAAAGGGAGAGTGTTTTACTTATCTTCATTATAACACCAAAAACTGCAGTGTTTTTCCACATGGCTGATGCCAACAAAATCTATTTAAGTTAACTATTAGGAGCCTCCAAAAGCCACTTTGGGGCCATTAATATTACTAATTAAGTAATATTAAAAAAAAAGTTGACGAAAGAAAACACATAAAACCCTGTGAGGCAGTTTGCACATTTCTTGAATTATACGATCTCCCCATTGCACTGGGTTATAAAAATGCTTTATAAGGTGACACTGCACCTTCTAGGAACATGACAACTAATGTTCACATTGCTCCGTATGGCTGGACCTAGAGAAGTTTAACAAGTGAAGTGACCTTGAGAATAAAGACCATGAAATATGAACACAAATATAAAATAAACAGACAAAAAAAAATTGGAAATACACGTGGGTCCATGTAGTGAATGAATTAATCATTTGGATCTTAACAGCCTTTTACCAGTGTTTCTGCCTCCTTAGGATTCCCATTTTTTTTAAAGTTTCAGTCTAGATTTTTTTAAAAGGCAAAGCAAGTCATTTTCCTAGCTTTGGAAGCTTGCCTTAGGGTGGCTAATTTCTTATTTGTTTGTTTGTTCAATTTGAAAGAGAGAGAGAGAGAGAGAGAGAGAGAGAGAGAGAGAGAGAGAGAGAGAAACTGAGAGAGACTGAGAGGCAGAGAGAGCGAAACATTGATCAATTGCCCCCTGCACTCCTCCTGCACTGGCTCTGACAGGGATGGCACCCGAATCCTGGGTATGTGCCCTGACTAGAAATCGAATCCACCATCCTTGGGTACACAGGATGATGCTCCAATCAACTGAGCCACACCAACCAGGGCAAGGCTGGCTAATATTGTACATTCCAAAAGAAATATATTCTCTGACAAATGACATGTCGATCTGATAAAAGAAATAGGTATAACTGTGATTCACTCACGCCAGACAGCTCTGTGTTGGCTAATGTCCTCGGCAGTATGAGAGAATGGCTCAGCACGGGAGACTGGAGTATCTGCCTTCTGAGCTCTAACCCTGGAGCCCGCAACTCTGGTTTCTGCTCACACAGTTGCAGTCCCCTCTGCCCTCCTTCTCCCAAAGCCCAAGGTGAGTAGCTGCACCACGTTTCGTGCACTGGCCCTTTAAGAGGGTGAGTGCTTTCTCATATGTCTCTTCCTGGCAGACAGCAACTCTGCTTCTTTTCACAGCCAGATGTTGCATGGGCCCCCTTCTCAGTTCTGGTGCTCTAGGCTGGGGGAGCAATCTTGGGGTTTAGATCCCAGAGTTCTCAGTGGCAACCCCCACAGCTGACACATCTCCCTGGAGCTTTAGCTGCTGTCTGTGGGAGCCCAGCCAGCTCTGGTGATTAGACGAAAGGCACTGAGGAGTCTTGGCAGCCCCGTCCAAGGACAGGAGTTAGCCTTCCTCTGAGTTAACTGCAGTCCTTCGGTAATCGATGTTTGTGTTTTAGGCAAATATTTCAATAAACTCTTAAAGAAAGTCTAAAAATTATTCTGTCTAAAATGAGGCCAGATACCTCAACTATCTAATTTTAGAAGTTGTCTTCAAATGAGATCCTTTTTCAAATTACATTCCCCCTTGTTTTTTATATATTAATCACAAGAATACATATCCCCCTAACCAGTTTGGCTCAGTGGACAGAGAGTTGGCCTGCAGACTGAAGGGTCCCAGGTTAGATTCTGGTCTAGGGCACATGCCTGGGTTGTGGATTCAACCCCCAGTGGGGGATATGCAGGAGGCAGCCCATCAAGGATTCTCTATCATCACTGATGTTTCTATCTTCTCTCCCTCTCTGAAATCAATAAAAATATATTTTTTAAAAATAGAATATATATGCAACTACTGACATTTTAAGTGGTACCCTCTTTGAGACTGGTTTCCTGGATTAAGATCATAGTAAACTCCCCCCCCCCACCCAAAAAAAATCTTCTTTCAACATTTAAAGTGATATTTTAAATGAGGATTTGTCCAGCTATGATACCTGTAAATTAGCATGAAATTAAAGAACAAAGAGGAATAATGTCTAGGGCTAATCATAAGTTTTAGCAATTGACTCTCTTTCCAACTGAGGAAAAATATGCTTGCAGTAAAATCACTTTTACTATTTAAAACCCTTGTTAAGTTTTGTGTGTGTGATTTTAATGTTGATCACATTGTTTGTTTTAGAAGAGATAGAGGTCCTTTGAGAAATCAACTCCTCAAATAGACTCAGAATTTTGTATCTCAAATCTTTTCTTCTGAAATAATGAAAATTCTCGTCGACAATGAAATAATTAAATTCAAATTCCAGTTCTCAATAGACCCAACTAAGGGAGATCAAAGGGAAAGAGAGAAGCTTGGGGTTAAGTTACAAAGGTTGCTGTGAAACTTTTCCAGACTTGTAGAAATAAAACAAATCAAAACAGAAAACACATGGGACTCCACATACTCAATTACTCTGTAATTCTTTACACCTGTTTTTTGGCTTTTTTCCTCCCCAATAATTGCGATTTGTTAGGGAAAAAATGTAACATAGCAAAACAAAAATTCAAAAGATAGAGCAAGAAAATTTATGAGAGGGATTAAAAAAGAACTCATGGAAAAAAGCTGTTGTACCTAGAAAACCCCATTTTCTCTATGGGTACATGCAGAAACACACTCAACATTTAATATCTTCTAGCAGTAAGAACGCGTTATATCTCAACAAATTTTTTTGTCTTTGCTGTGTCATTCTTCTGGTATTGCCTGGGTTCTTTGATATGGCTGCACGTACCTGGTACACTGCTTACGAGGAACTGGCTTACCTGGAGAAGCAGAGATAGCTTTCTCCTTTCTCTATCTATCTATCTATCTATCTATCTAGGGCAGCGTTTTTCAACCGCTGTTCCGCGGCACACTAGTGTGCCGCGAGATATTGCCTGGTGTGCCGTAGGTGCAGACAAGACAAGCATTTTATAATTTTTCACTATTTTGTTTACTTAATATTTCATAATAAAGTAATTATAAAATACTTTCTTTGTGTTTATTTGATTCCTATTCAAGAGAATTACTTTATATATAGTCAATATAGACACAGAGTTAAATTTTTTAACATTTTCTAATGGTGGTGTGCCTCGTGATTTTTTTCATGAAACAAGTGTGCCTTTGCCCAAGAAAGGTTGAAAAACACTGATCTAGGGCCCCAGAAATCTGGTCGTAAGCCATAGAGATGGGGAAGAAGTAAGGAGGCTAATCCAGGTATGAGGTGATGGTATGTCTAAACTGTATGGCAGCAGAAATGATGGTGCAGAGTAATTTGGATGTTTAATATATATTAACTATAGAATTAAGGGGAATGGATGTTGAATTGTTTGTAGGACAAGAGAGAAAAGAGAAGGGCTTCAGTGTCAAGTTTTAACAGTATCCAGATTTACTTCTGTCTTCAAGGTTAGAATTTGGTATGCTGGAATTCAAATTGCAATGTATTCTGTATGATGGTCAAAGTACATTCAACTGTTGACAACTAATACAAATATATTATCAATAGTTCTGTGACTACTAGTAAGTTATTTAGTCTCCCCACACCTCTGTTACCTCATTTATGAATTTTTATTTTTTTTATTTTTATTTTTTAATATATTTTATTGATTTTGTACAGAGAGGAAGGGAGAGAGATAGAGAGTTAGAAACATCGATGAGAGAGAGTCGTCGATCAATTGCCTCCTGCACACCCCCTACTGGGGACACGCCCGCAGCCAAGGTACATGCCCTTGACCAGAATCGAACCTGGGTCCCTTCAGTCCCCAAGCCGCGCTCTATCCATTGAGCCAAACAGGTTTCGACATCATTTATGAATTTTTAATGTAGTGTTTTGCTGTGAGACTTAAAGTAATTATTGACTTGGCATAGTACCCCAAACCTAAATAGTATTATTATTCTCTTGACCCTATAATGTTGTCGTAATATTCGTATACCTTACCATAAATGCGTGAGCAACATTGAGGTCCTTTTCTACCTATAGTGATTATCACTTTTTGAGTATTACATCTCAATAATAGAATTTTCCCCCAAATCATTTTTATATTAACATTTGTCTTTATTAACCCATTTAGCCTTGTATTACTCTAGTGAAAAGAAAAATCAACCACTGTTCACTATATATTATTTATTCAGTACTGGCCTAGTTGTGGTGGAGATACAGTATAAATCTCAGAGGTTCCCAGTAAAATGAGTTCTAATTCCTTGCTTTCCAAATTCAGTTCCCTGAAGAGAATGAGCTATTATGTTAAATTCACATATTTTCCTTCTCACTGCCTTAGTTTCTTCTATTAGATGCAACGTCCTACCTTCAGTGGATTTTGAGTCTGCTATCTTTGAAATGCCCTCTGGCTGACATCCTGATCCTTGAAGACCTACCTAATTGGATTGAAATGTCTTCCTTTTATTAAACCTTCAAAGATAGAAGATGAGGATTTGGAAAATGGCTCTGTAACTCCCATACCTTCTTTCCACAAAAAAAGAAAGAAAAAGAAAAACAAACAGCTGATTCAAAGTATATTTATATGGTTTCATATCATCCCACCGTGTACAGGAACTTCACACTCCATTTTTAATCAACTGGTAGAATTACTAAGTAGTTAACAATGAGTTCCTCTGTAATTATTATTATCTGCGAGATTATTCCAAACAGGATCAAATGCTATCATTACTTTTGAAATATTGATTTATTTTTCTCGCTTTAACAATTCTATCAATATTTTAAACCAGGTAGAGAATGCTGGGGTTCAAATTAAAGTAGGGCACTAGCCATTTTGGAGAGACATTTTCACAGACATGATAGAATCCATTATGGAAACTGACCAACAGTGCCTTCAGGTTCCCCTCAGCTGGACTAAACTCTAGATGGGTTTCTTCCTGACTATATCACTGGTCTTTCTTTCTTAGAGCATGTACTTTAGAAAACTTGCAATTTCAAACACTTTCTGTGCTGCTTTGCAATGAAAACCTTCTCCCAGCCTCTGGCCAGTTGTACAACCCATAATGTCTGTCTTTCCCCAGGATTTGGGAGCCATCCCTTTGAAATGTAATCATTAAGAAAAATATTGCCTCTATTTCCTGATCTTTATAGAAGGCTGGAAGCTTGACTTGGATGAGTACCAAATAGCAAACACAGATGGCCAAATGTCATTGTTCAAACTCCCCCACTAATATGCTCTAGTGCTACTCCAATAGCTCACCTCAGGCTCTAAAATCTTCGGCTTTATGCTGCAGTGGAGCTGAATTAGTATCTAGACCCTCATTGCATTGGCCTGAGTAAAGTCTTCCTTACCAGTTTGACCTGCTCAGTAAATGTTTTCTGTGACACATCTCACATCTCAAGGACCTTCTAATTGAGTATAGGAACAGAATGAAACAGGGCACAGTATCAGTAACCCCCTGGGGCATCTCTAGGGCAATGGGCAGGGTGAGCATCCTAAATGAAAACCTATGGTAGAAACCACATTAGCACTTGGATTGAGAAGGAAAAGTCATAGCATTACAAAGAGGCTTAGTTTTTTTAGAAATTAAAAATAATAATAATAATAGAATAATGGTGCAAATAAATTATATGTGTGACTAATTCCTATTCAAATGTTTGTCAAATTAAAAGATTTTAATATGATTGGAAAGTAAAGTGAAAAATGATGATCCTTCATTAGCCAGCTTTTAAAAAATGAAGTTTTAGTTATATGACCTATAAAGAATTTTACAGGTAATTTCCCTAAGATTTAGAAATGTCACAAAGGCACCAGAAATGTAAGCTCATTACGACAGGGCCATATCACTGTTAATCACCATTCTCTCCCATGGTTCCAGTACCCATGCAGAGAAAATACTAAAAATATATATATATATTTACGACTTAGCATAATTCTCTCCAGGTCTATCCATGCTATTGCAAATGAAAGGAGTTCCTTCCTTTTTACAGTAGCATAGTATTCTATTGTGTACAAGTACCACAGTTTTTTAATCCACCCATCTGTTGATGGGAATTTAGGCTGTTTCTAAATCTTAGCTATTGTAAATTGTGCTGCTATGAACATAGGGGAGCATATATCCTTTCTGATTGGGGTTTCTGGTTTCTTGGGATATATTCCTAGAAGTGGTAGAAGTGGGATTACTGGGACACGACGCTAGGGAGGTGAGGGCACGAGTGAGGGGTAATGGGGGGGGGGGGGAAAGGGAGGCTAAAGACACATATGTAATACCTCAATAAAGAATAGAATAAAATAATATAAAATAAAATAAAATAAAATAAAATAAAATAAAATATATATTTTTTTAAATGAATTAATGAAGATCAATTCAAAGGCGAAAGCATAGCAAGAGTCAGAGTGGCTAGTCAAGAGAGCATGCAATTACTTTAGGAAGTTAATATGAGGATGTCTTGATACTTTAAAGAAAGAATGTCCTTATATCAGACTTCAAATTATTATTAAAACACACCTGTGGAAATGTATGAGAAGATAAATATGCAGCTCAATAACTGTTTAGAGCAAGTAAGTATTAGCCACCACTGATTTTATATATATATATATATATATATATATATATATATATTCCAATATTTTCCATATATTCAATTTATTCCATTGCAATTTCAGAAAAATGAGTGATTTTTTTTTAAGTACCTGTTAAGCTGTAAGTTTCTACCAAATGATTTTTTTGGTGTACCAAAAGATAAAAAGGAACAATGGCCTGACATTATATATGTAAATCAGATAAATGAATACATTTGTGTCAGTTAATCTCACACATTTTTCACTGAAACAGCTTTCTAAAGCGGATTCATTTTAAGGGGATAAACTCCATCTGGTAACATTTTTGTCAAAGTTTTTATATTTAATATAATGCATTTTAACATTTTGCATATACTAAAATTTTAAATGACTAATAAAAATTTATTGGGAGTTATTTTCTTTGTGTTGGATAGCTTGAGGAAAGTTTATTACCTGTGAATAACAGGAAACTTGTATTACCTAAAGACCAGTTTGTGTTGAGTTCACTGACATTATGTACAGTATACTGCACTCAGACGGTATTCCTTGGCATAATGCTTATTGATCCCATTAAATGTGACAAAGAGAGAAAGTTAAACATCAAATAAAAAATACATAATGAGTTAAATTATTTAAAATAGCCAGACATAATTTAAAAAAATATTTTCACAAAAGGTTATTGCATTGTAAAATTCAAAGATATGAATCAATATTGCCACTATATTTTATAATACAGGCCTTTGTCTACAATTGTCAAATACTACAAACAGAAGCATTTTGTACCTGGCAAATAAAGAAACTTCTTCTGCTGCTTTATTAGCAAAATCAGTATGTTGAATCTGATTTCTATGTTGGCATATTTATTATATATGTAAAACCCTTGAGATCCACTGTCTCCTTAGGCCCCACTGAAATATCATCTTTAAAAAAAAATCATTGATGAAAATTTCTCTGTGAAAGGTCATTTTTTCCAGCCTATGTTTTTTTCCTGATCTCATTAATACCTTTAAATAAGTCACATCCTACAAATAATTAAAGAAGAATGAGTCTTAGAACTCCCACAGCAACAATAGGAATGACATTTACATACCTACAGCCCATGAATTGAATGGAAAATGTAACACATTTACCAAGAGATTGCAAATGAAACGTGGATGCACCTTGTGCAGGGAAACTCCATTAACAAACCTCCCAGCCGGACTCGTCTTAGGGGAATAGTGGAGGGAAAGTCCCCTTAGCAACCTGACGCAGGCATTCAGTGCTAGGAGTCCCGGCCCCTGGGGCTGCTGTGGAAAACACCTTCTGGGGAAGACCAGAAGGAATCAGCAGCACGTTATCAAAAAATGGAAACAACTGAAATTGTTTCCTAGGACAGCTCCTGAAGAAAAATGCTTCCTTGTCCCCTTTTGCCTTCTTTGACCACACTGAAGGCCTCTGAATCATGGCTAATATCTCATAATAATTCCGAAATCCAGCAATCATACCGAATGCTCCCTGACTTCGGTTTGATATATTTGGTGAAGTCAGCTTAAGAGTTCCTACAGATATTAATGTGACTGGGGGGACTTCTGAAAGCATAGGAAAGTACTGTTTATATATTATATAAAGGATCACCTGCACACGGTGCATAGTTTAAGGAAACATACTGTGGAAGAGGCACAGTGTTGTTATGGCCCCTGATATTTCATTTCTGCCTGAGTGAAAAGGGTCTCTGGCTGGCTGATCTGTTACGGCGCAATGCATAACTGTGAAGGGGAAGGAGCGCTGAGCTACATTTATTCCTACGGCACTCAAGTGGAGCCATCATAAGAAAGCTAGGGGTCCTAACCTCGCATGCAGTATAAATGATAAATGTATCATAATGTTTCCTCCCTGTGTTTTCGGTGTCCCACGGTTGTGATGCATATATTGGGTTATAGGACCCATATTTTAAGTTTGCTGACAAGACGTCTGGCACAGTACTTTCATATTTTATGACTTATTGAACTATGACTTCAAATTTCTTCAGCACATCAACATACTAAATGAGAGGGCCAGAATTATTTCTTCATTATGTTTCACTGAGCTGGGCATCATTTCATGTACACAGGCATGAAAAGCATTCTGGCTTTAAATGTGTACCCATTGGACCTGAAAACAAAACAATTAAAATTAAATTATCCCCCCCAATGCCTTAAAGTAAGGAGATGATTAAAAATAGCTGTTTAGGAGGCAAGTAAATATGGAGAATCTGTTTACTGCACTAAGAGTACTTCAAAGGAATTCCTGCATGCTGTGTGCCTGAAGTGATGTGTTCCAGGGACAAGTTTTTTTTGTTTGTTTTGTTTGTTTTGAGTTTATATTAGTAAACAAAAACTGTTATAGAAAGAGCCTACAGAAATATAGGTGCTCAGGTGTATTTAGGGTTAGGGCAGAGCTCAGAACATTTGGTTGGCTTTTGTGGTTCCCTTAATGTACAGTCCATAAAAATGCTATGGCTACAAATGATGCTACTAGATAAAAGACACTTCCTCCGTCTGATCTAAATTGATACATATGTAGGATTTTGTATTAGTGGATGTAACCTGTAAAAATCCTCTTACTTCAGTACCAAAATGTGATCATCCATATCGGAGGAAATGCCTTTCATCAGGAAGAAAAATATCAGAACTTCTAGTGTTGTTTTTATATTCAATCTAGAATATTTAACCTAGGATATACACAGATTGGCTACGGTATGTTTACTCAATTTGTGTATAATGAGAATTGAATTAGGGTTAACAAAACATTACAATTTGTCCAAAGGTCACGATAGGTTTCTGAAAAGTGAACATGTTACCAACTATAACAAAGTACTGCAAAAACACAAGGGCAAATAACTGAACTAAATCTTATTTAATTACTAAGGCCCTGATCTAAAATATTACTGTATGTGTCATATTGTGAAGTATAAATAATAACCAGTGGCTTATAGCTGGTAATAGCTCATATAAAACATCTACAAATAGTATTTGAAATGTGAAATTATATCTTTCTTTAATAATGATGACACTCTCTCTTCTCATGCTTTGTACATTTTCCATTTATACAAAATAGATTTTCAAATTTGCTGATTCTTTGATGATAGGTATTCTTTTGAGTGGGTATAAATAAAAGAAAAACACATTTATTCTATTTCTTCAAGATAGAGATATTTTTAACCATGAGTGAGAAAGTACCTTTAAGAGGAACCTAATTTTCTTTCTAGATTGGTGATATGGAGTGTACTTAAAGATGCTTTCATTGAAACAATATGTTGTTGCTATAGACAATAAGTTATATTACATATTGTGATAGGTTGAATTGTCTTTCCCTGAAAGATATTAACATGCTAACCCCAGTATTTGTGAATGCAATCTTACATGGAAATAAGATATTTGCCGAAACCGGTTTGGCTCCGTGGATAGAGTGTCAGCCTGCGGACTGAAGAGTCCCGGGTTCGATTCCGGTCAAGGGCATGTGCCTTGGTTGCGGACACATCCCCAGTAGGGGGTGTGCAAGAGGCAGATGATCGATGATTCTCTCTCATCAATATTTCTAACTCTCTATCCCTCTCTCTTCCTCTCTGAAAAAAATCAATAAAATATATTTTTTTAAAAATAAAAAAGAAATAAGATCTTTGCAGATGAGATGACCAAGTTAAGATGAGGTCATTAGATGGACAATACTCTGCGATATGATTGATGTCTCACATAAAGGGGAAATTCGGACAGAGATGTACAGAGGGAAGAGGATCTGAAGGTATACAGAAAACACCGTCTACAAATCAATGTATGCCTGATGCTACCCAAAATGAGGAGAGATGTGAACACAGGTTTCCTCACAGCCATCAAAACAAATCAGCTTGCTCATA
The DNA here is from genome assembly GCF_014108245.1 of Pipistrellus kuhlii. NCBI lineage: Eukaryota > Metazoa > Chordata > Mammalia > Chiroptera > Vespertilionidae > Pipistrellus > Pipistrellus kuhlii. The sequence continues at coordinate 41,019,707 of NW_023425584.1, forward strand.
CCTCAATCCCTTCAGACCCAAGAAAGTTTGTTCTTTTTTGTAGTAAAACGAATTTTGAAGGTGTTCTAAACCACTTTTCTTGAACCGGTGGATACTCAAAGAAAGCTAAATCTGAAGCCTGTACAAAAAGCTTACCCTATAACATGTGCCATACCATTCAAACTTCTGCTTTTGTCAGTCCTTAACGTCTACCTCTCTGAATTTTCATGAATTTCTATTTCATAAGAATGATTATTGTATACGCACTGGCAGCAGCATACAAATAAAACACTTAGTATAAAAAATTAAGATATCACTGTGAGATAGCTGTTTCTCTAATGGAAGTGAATATGACCAAAAATTGAAATGATTTCAAATGAGTACCTTTGACTTTCTGAATCACAGAGAGTTCTAAAAGGCTTTTAAAATGACCTCTTTTTAATAGTTCTATGAGGTTGTACTATCATTACTGCCATATTATTAAAGGGGAAATTAAGACACAGAGAGCTTACTTAGTCAACCCAAAATGTGTCAGAGTGGGATTCCCTGCCCAGGCGGACCTCTGCCCCGTTCTATCAGGAGAGTACACTCATGCACCACTAATCACCTTCTATCAGCAATGTCCCCCGATACAAAGGTGGTCCCATAAGATCATAATGGAAGAGAAAAACTCCTATTGTTTAGTGACCTCCCAAACCACCTTTTCATCACAGCATCAGGCATTGCTGACCTGCGGGCTCATTCTATGGATAGAAACGCCTGCAGGCCTCACCTGGCCCAGGGCTTCTGCAGCGGCCTCTCCTTTACAAACCGGGTGTGGGTGTAGACCGGATGGGGCCTGTGGTTATTGAGGCTGCAAGACGTCCTTCCATGACAACCTTTAGGAATCTTGGAAGTAAAATACTTAGGACTTACCGACCCGGAGCTTTCTCAGGAGCCGTGGTGAGTGGAGCTGACCTGGGCGCCCTGGGCCTGGGCTCCTGCTTCTTCTGTGGAGGTGCTGGTGGGGGCGGGCCTAGCGCTCCTGCTCGCTCTTCATCTGTGAATTAGAACCTGAGAGAGGGAATGAAAGTGTGGGAAGAGGAAAGAACAAATAGCCCAAATGGTCAGTGATCCCCACTAACCACGATCTCTGGAGTAAAGGCGCCTCAGTGCGGGGAGGCGGCGGCTGGGGTCCCAGTCCTGAGCTGGGTGCAGGGGGCTCCACAGCCCCCCTGGACAGGATGCGAGCTAGTCAGAGCTTACACCAGGCACTGGCATCCCAGAAAGAAAAGCGGGCTGTCAGGGCTCACACATGGTCCCTCGTGTGTTTGTGGTGATGCTGGTGTGAACAAACCCACGGTGCTGCCAGTTCTATGAAAGCCAAACATAGACACCTACAGTGGTGGGCTGTGCCACCCTGGTTTATGCAAGTGCAAGCATGATATTCCCAGGAAAAGAAAAATCGCCCGAGGACACATTTCTCAGAACCGATCCTGCATGACTGTGACGTGTTTAATTAGTAAGAGCTAAGTTATATTATATATAGTTTTGACTATTAAAAGATAAAATGTTTTCAATTTAATTTCACCTAAATCTCATCCTTTAGTTTTTTTAAATGTATTACTACGATGTACACACGATATCATGGCAGAAGTATATGTAGGTAACCTGCATTTTGGAAACCAGATACTAAACCATCCCGATGGGGAATGGCAAACCTATCAGAGCACTTTAATTTATGATACCTTTTCCTATTTTCTGTTTTTCTTTCCCATTCTTTTACATTTATTTTTTTATTGTATTCTCATTAATTCCATATGGTAAAATATTCATTTCAATAAATTTACTATGATAATATAAATGTAAACATTTGTATAAATACATAAAATACAAGTATACAATGTTATATATATATATATATATTAAAATAAAACAGTTTGATATACTTAAATAAAATTTAATGAAGATATGTCTACTTTTTTAAAAATCAAATGCTTAACAGGTTACTATTATGCAATGTTTTCACAGTAACATATAAAAAGAACATTTAAGTACATTTCTTTACCTTGATATTCCATTGTGAAGCACTCCTTGAAATAATTCTGTTATTAGCAGTTTTATTTTATTCATTGCCTTATTGATGTGCACACTTACTACACAAAATGATGCATTTTTACTCTAAAATATCTTATTAAGTAGCATTCACACTGGTAAGAATTTATTATATTAATAGAAAAACAGTATCTACTAAATGTGTTGAGAGAGGTTTTTAGAGCCTCTGTTTTTTTTTACTTATTATCTTTATTGTTGAAAGTATTACCGATGTCCTCTTTTTTCCCCCATTGGCCACTTCTAGCCCAATCCCTCCACACTCACCCCAGGCCTTCACCACACTATTTATTGTCTGTGTCCATAGGTTATACATATAAGTTCTTTGCTTAATTTTTTTCCACCCACCTTCCCTCTGAGATTTGACTATTTCTGTTGTTTCGATGTAGAAAACACTAGATCAAAGAAGTGGTCCATGATATATAGCCAGAAAAGTCTACTATTGAAGTAAATGATAGAGGTAAAGGTGGGTTTTTATATATATATAAATAATTTTTAAAGTTTCACACTATTACTCTTTTTGTAAGTTTTGGAAAGAATTACTGTTCTTTATTTGACTCAGTAATCCTATTAAAAAAATAGGTGTCCATTACTTATATAGAGAAATGATAGAAATTCTAAAATTATTTTATAGATGATATTTCTCTTTCAACTTCCTTCCTTCTAGTTCAATCTTTCTTTCTTGCAACTTCATGCTCACCAGCCCTACACTACATTAAAGAAAAAAAAAATGAAGCTATTATTTGACTTCCAGACACATAAGAAGACATATTCTTTCTTGGTTTAGAAGAAAAGGAGGAAAGGATATTTCTTCCTGAAAATGTTTAGCTAGGATAACAGTTTCTACTACTGCAGTTTAATGGGTTGCATAGCAGCTAACAGTGAAATGGGAATAATAATTAGAAGGGAGATAGCAACAAATCCCATAGCATCTTTCCACCTGGATTCCCTAGGCCCTTAGCTTGGCTACTAAAAATGTATTTCATTGCCAGTGAGCACTTCCTACTGGCAATCCACAAATATTGTGCCACTGCATTAGACCCTGGTACTTAAAGCCTCTATATTATTTAGATTATTTGATGCTCAAATCCTAAATGTTTTAAAACTGGATGATCTAGAGGGCTTTGTCATAAAATTAAATTAATATCAATTGGCCAAGTAGACAATCAGACTGGGAATAATGAAGTTAGTTGGAGTCATTAACTGGATAGTAAGAGCTGATCTGTTTAACAAGGCTTTGAATGATTTTAGAAAAGTTTAGTAAGAAATTTGTGCCAGCATTTGTATATTTTCCACAAATAAGTTGAGTAATCCTCATATGATGTCTACTCTAATCATTCTAAGATTTCTCTCCTTATTAATCCTCTTTTCTCCTTTTTCTTTTTTTTTAATCCTCACCTGAGAATATTTTTTCTTTGATTTTTAGAGAGAGTAGAAGAGAGAGGGGAAGACAGAGAAAAAAAAATCAGTGTGAGAGAAACACATAGATTGGCTTCCCCCCGTAAATGCCCTGACCAAGGCCCAGGGCCAGGAAGGAGCTTGCAACCCAGGAATATGCCCTTGACCTGAATCAAACCTGGGACCCATTAGTCCCCAGGTCAATGCTCTATCCACTGAGCCAAACTGGCTAGGGCTGTGGTTGGCAAACTGAGGCTTGAGAGCCACGTTTTGAGGCTCTTTGGCCCCTTGAGTGTGGCTCTTCCACAAAATAGCATGGCCAAGGCAAGTCTATTTTGAAGAAGTGGCATTAGAAGTTTAAGTTTAAAAAATTTGGCTCTCAAAGGAAATTTCAATCGTTGTACTGTTGAATTTGGCTCTGTTGACTAATGAGTTTGCCAACCACTGGACTAGAAAAATCCTCCTTTTTCTTTTTAATAATAGGTAACACTTTTGGAAATTCTACATTTTGATTATTTAATAATTTATCATGTACATGATTTTATTTATTTGTCTCTCAACTGAATGTAAGCTCTGGAAGGACACAGACCTTTGTTTTGTCACTAAATTAAGCCAAGGGCCTAATGGTGGAGCTATGCTCACTAAGAATCACTCAGTGAATATTTGCAGAATGCATCACAACTTACTTTAATCAGCTGCTAATTTGGATTTTGTAGTTTTTCTAGATAAAAGTATTTAATATAGAGAGTGTAATGTTCATTAATTACTGCTCTACATCTTTCAAAAGATCAGTTTATAGAGTAAAAATAAAAAATGTTAAATTGAGGTATGATTATTATCCACGTTTTACAAATATGGAAATCAAAGTATAGAGGAAGTTGTGGGCTGATAAATGTTTAATAATATGTGTTTAGTACAATGCAAAATAAACAAAAAAAGACACTAATTTGTAATGTTGGCCACTTTCTATAGTGCAAACACATCTGCCACAGCTGATTTCAAGCAACAAATGTGATATGAACTGGCTCACAAAATCTAAATATTTCACAATCAGCTCACACACTCTTATATTAGCCAATGTCAACACTCCACTTTAAAAAGTTGTTGCATATAAATTATCTAGGACTGCTTAGCTCAGAAGTGGTACATCTAGGTTACATAGTTAGGCAAATTATTCATGCATGATGGGTCCAGAGTCTGGTGAAGGTTTTCAGTAGTATTCTAAATTGCAGCAATTAGCACAGTACATATTTAATTATTTTGTGAATATTTTCCTCTAAAATGCTCACTTTTCCTTTGCGTCCAGTTGTCACCCACTGATGATGATAGTTACTGAAGTAGGATTGCTAATTTAATTATTAATCTTTTACTGGATTGCATTTGTCTATAATTAGCATAGTCATTCCATTACACTTTTTTTTTCCTTTTGAAAATATTGCTCTACTTAGCACTAATATTTTGAGGGTTAGGAGAGCTATCAATCTTGAAAGATGTATTGGATTCATCCATTTCAAATCCCTAAGCACATATTGCAGCAGCATAAAGTAGGCATTTGAAAATTTGAATCCAAATATAAATAGAAGATAGTCAACTGAGTCTCTGGAGGGAGAAGATGGAGGACATTTGAATCATATTACCAGATGTTCAGACTCTACTGTGAATTCAAAAACAAAAAAAAAAATGTTAATTGAAAATGTTGAGGTCATCATACATTTTAAAAATACAATTCAGAGCTCCATCTCATAAGCAAACTCAACTCTGAAATTAAAAATGTACCAAACATAAAATACACTGCAAAAATGTACAATAGCTTGATAATTTTTTTCACTTAGAAAAGAATCTGGATAGAATTGACTTTTTATTCTCTCTGATTTTACATGGCAGATTTCCATTATTTTGTATTTCAACTGTAGGCACAATAACCAATCCAGGTATCAAAAATCCAATTATCCCATTTTAGTACACAGTGGTTCATACAATCCAACACATTAATGGTTAGACAGCGAGAGGGTTCAATATTAAATCATTCTCTTTGAATCAGTTTCAGGTGGTTCTATTACCAAAACGGTTGAAGCAAAGGCATTAATTATACATTTCCATTATTATAGAGCCAATATCAGCAGTCACCAAGGCATAATTTCTTTAGGAGGCAATGCAACCTGTTCTCTGATCAGGTTTTGTTTCCCACAGGGAGGCATCAGTCTTAAATTACATAGCAAGCAGGCAAGAGAAAGGAAGCAAACAATAAGCACTTCCCCTGGGGAGAAAGAATGAGGATCGAACTCACGGTGTCCTGTTAAATAAATAAAATTCTATACCTCTGTCAGTTATTTTCAGTCGCACACAATTATATGCTCACATGTACACAGATGAGGTATGCAGCATATTTATGAACTTTATTTTATTCCCACTTGTACTTTCACTTTAAACGAAATAAATTTGCTTGTCATTTCAGGATTGTTGAGGTTTCCTTTTATTTTTTTGAAAAATAAAAAGTGGGGCAAGGTGATTCTTACACGATAAGAATATTTTTCCCTATTAAGCAGACAGTTGTTTAATGAAACTAAGCGAAACAGACTGACTTTTGTCTTCAAAATATTCTGCATTTAACTTCATTAACAACTCACTGTAGTTAAAAAGTAGCTCTGGTAAGTCATAAGACTAATGAAGAGGAAATAACAATACAGGTAAAGTTTTCAAAACAAGGCAGGAAAAATCTAGATGAGGACCTTTAAGATATCATGTTTCATTAAGAAAAAATGACTGATAAGCTGGACTTCATTAAAATTAAAAATGTCTGCTCTTTTAAAGACACTGTCAAGGGAATAAGAAAACAGGCCACTGTCTGGGAGACAATATTTGTAAAAGACATATCTGATAAATAACTTCTATCCACAATATAAAAAGAGGACTTACAACAAATATGTAAACAAAATATGTACAATACAAAAACTCTCAAAATTGGACAAAAGATATGAACAGACAGATATCTCACTAAGAAGATATAGAAGTAGTAAATACATATGTGGCAGGATTGTACACATTGGGTATTATTAGCCAACTGAAAACTCAGACACTGTCCCTACTAGGATGGCCAAAATCCAAAACACTGACAACACCAAATTTTGGTGAGGATGTGAAGCAACACACTGTCATAGCCATAGTATCTATCAGTTGAGATCCTTATATTTACCCAAATATTAAGAACCTGAACACAGCTTCATTCATAATTGCCAAAACTCCAAAGTAACTAAAAAGTTTTTTACTAAGTGAATGGGTGTTACTAAGTGAAAGAAGGCAATCTGAAAAAAGTTATATGTTGTATGATTCTAACTATATTACGTTTTGGAAAGTGCAAAACTATGGAAACAGTAAAACGTTCTGTTTTTGCCAGGGTTAAGGAAGACTAATAGGCAGAGCACAGAGAAGTTTTAGGACAGTGTAACTCCTCTCCATGTAATATTATAAATGTGGATGATACGCCAGCATAATAATACATCTCTCCAGACCTACAGAATGTACTCCACCAAGAGTTAACTGTAATGTACGTTACAGACATTTTGTGATAGTGATGTGTCCTGTGGGTTCATCAGTTGCACAAAAAGTGCCATTTTGGTGGGAGATGTTGATAGAGACGATGTATGTGTGCGTGTGTACAGGGTACATACAGGCTCTCTGAGCACCTCATGCTTAACATTGTTGGGAGGGTAAAACTGCTCTTAAAAATAAAGTCTATTTAAAAGGGGAAAATAGTACAGTGTAGAATTTGCACTAATAAGCCACTACAACACTACAATCCTGCCATAACTCCAATAATGCAATTACCTGGAAATGTTATTGGACACACAGCAAGATGAAAGCAGAAATACAGCTTAATTAATATAGGTACTTTACTATATAGAAAACGTTAAGCTCTCCATCATACTCTCATATTATGTAAACCAGTTGAATATGTGAATTTCTGCTCTCTAAACCCAAAGCTGATTCTAAAGCATTTTATACTTTTTCCTAAAACAGGCAAAGGGAGTCCTAAGTTTACCTGAGATGGGATTCGGGGTGTCTAACTTCTGTAGGATATCTCATCATGCTGCCTTTGCAACCATGGCACCTTCAGGAGCAAAGCCTTCCTCGGGATGACCGCAGGTCAGGGCAGTTGTATAAGTAATTCCCCAAGAGCCTCCAACTCTTGTTCTACTCATCAGCACATGGTCAGAGAAGATATAACACTATAAAATATGAACATAAGGCTTCAAGTGGCAGGCTATTTTAAGAGAGCATTTAAAGACTGATTTATGTCCGAGACCATGAGTCTCACTATAAACCTACTTCCACTTGGTCCTGTAGAAACCTACAGGCCGGGGTAGAGAGCAAATCTCCATGGCCAAGACGACATTAATAAAATACTGAGGAACATGAGTACTCCCCAGCCATGACATCATGGCACTGCACCATTGACCTACGAGGTTAACAAATAATAGCTCCCAAGGTATCAGTGGTTTCAAAAATAAAATTATTTTTACCCACATTTCTTATTCTAGTTACAAAGCTATTGGCAGGAGGGACATTCATAATCCTAGTCACTAGGTCTCCAGAGTGAAGGAGAATTTATTATGACACATGCTTTCCCATCTGTTCAACAGGAAAAGGCACAGGTGTGTAAAGGTGTTCTCTTTATTGTCACCTCTTCTCAATGATGAGCATATAACTTGTGCTCACATTTCATGGACTAAAGCGAGTTATATGGACATGTAGGTGAGCAAGTGCAATACTGCCAAGTACTCAGAAGTCAAATTACTGAACATACTGGATAAATAGCACTAATGACTTCCAGGGAGACCATCATATGGCGTGACTTTGGACGCAAAGGCTGGCTAAACTCACAGGTTATCTGCTCTTCATACAACTCTCACATTTAGGCCATCTCCATCATATTCTGTGTGTTCTTGGCCATGAACATATGTTTTCTCTTATACTATCTCTAAAATTATTCTCCAACACTCTGATTCTATGACTGATATACTCCTCTCATCCTTGTCTGAAACCTTGCCCTACTTTGCAGACACAATTTCCTTCAAATACAACTTAATTAATATGGGTATTACCTATATATAGAAGTATAGATACAGTTAATCCACCTATGGATTAAAGATGGACACTGGACATGTTTTTTGAAACCTCGGGGATCATCTTTCACTACCTTTTCAGTTGCTTTAGGGTCTTACCTTGCCAATGGGAGAAGTTGTCATTGTGGGATTCAGTGTTCCTTCAAGAAACTTTCAGTATTCAAAATCTTTTTACGTGACTGGGAGAGACAGAAATGTTTTCCAGATTTCATTAAAGATATAAATATGAAGTTTTATTCAGTTAGTATGTTTATCAAATAGCTCATACATTTAATAGATTGATAGTAAATGTCTGCAATACATTGCATGCTGACATTGCAAAATTGTAATAAAAATATGTTTTTTGAAATTTTAACACATTTTTATTGAGGGCTCATGCTATTGTGTTTTTAACAATATTGAGAATGCAAACAAATCTTGCCAATTTAGAATTGATAACTGAAAGCTTACATCTCAAGTATATTGGAATTGGGACAAATAATTATTTGAGGCAGGCCAGTGTGGCTCAGTGATTGATTGTTGACCCATGAATCAGGAGATCAAGGTTCAATTCCCAGTTAAGAAACACACCCAGGTTGCAGACATGATTTCCAGTAGGGGATCATTGAGGGTTCTCTCTCTCTCTCTCTCTCTCTCTCTCCCTCCCCCTTCCTCTCTGAAATCATAAAAAATATAAAAATAATAATTTGAATCTAGGTTGCACCAATTACTGCTTGTACAGACTTATCTTCTATGCTGAGCATCTCATTTACAGAAATAATAGTATTTACTTCTAAAAGCTATTTTGAAGCTATAGACAGTGAGTGTTTCACTTATGGTTTTCAGAAGAAAGTAGGCACCACGTAAATATTATTAATTCAAATTATGTCTCAGTATTATAATAACAAGCTTGTTAAAATCTGCTAAGGAACACCTCGCACACATCACCCCTGTTACCCTCCACTGTGCAGAGAACTAAGAGGCAGAGGGTGTTTGAGAAGAGATGAATCTAGATTGACAGCCCACCCATAAAATGAAGGTGGAAACATGTAAAGATACAAAAGTGAGTGAACATTTATTGAATGCCTAGCATATGCCATATACTTTGCTAAGAGTCAACAACAACAACAAAAAATTAATGATACTCTCCAGGAAGAGAAACCATTGTCGGGCTTTATCAATTTTAGACAGGATTGGCTGAGAATATTTTTGGGGGAACCAAAAATTCCTTCCTGCTGAATGCTTCCAGCAGAGTCATTTTAATTAGGACCACCTCATTTACATGGTGTAATGTCTGAGGACCTAACTACATAGGCATAGAACCATGTATAGAATGCAAGACTCTTGAGTCCCCACGAGGTGCGCTCTCCATTACATCTTGCAGCTGCAGGAATAAAAGAGAACAGTAAATGCTACTTGATTCTCCTGATTTCAAACATCCAGTGGAGATGAATTCACTGACTGCACCTGCTAGTTGTTCTATCGTTCCATTTCCTATTTCCCCCGTGAATTGGCCCACAGACACAACACCTATTTAAAATGATTGGATCTTGAAAAAATGTAAATTGATATTTCGTACCCCATAGGTTCTTCCGCAATGGCAATACCTGCGGTATGTGCACATTGCAAATTAAATCATTTTTTAAGCTAGCATAGAGTCTGCCTAATAAAATCCCTTATGAAATCCCACTGTGTCTGCTCGGTAGAAGCTTTTCACAGTGCAACATTTAAGCTTTGAAAAGGCAACTGAACAAATGTGATTGATTATCATTGCACTTGCCAGATTCTACATTGAAATTACAGAAAGTAAAAGCTCTTTTATGAAAGTGATATAACCACCTGCAATATTAAACCAATAAAATATGCGTTTGGCTGTTTGTGAACTGCCTTGACCCAGATGTATAAAGGCGCCTTCTGGAGCTTTGTATAGTAACTGATCAATCTTTCCATACTGTGGCAAAGGAGTAAAAAGCATCCCAAATTGACTAAAAGGTCAAAACACTCTGAAAGAATTGCATCACTGAAGCAGATATGAAGTTAGCCACACTTGTGATAAGCAGAACAAATGGGGGGAGGGGGGGAGATGCAGCCTATTAGCATGTACTGGGGAGACAGTCTAAGAATTATTAACTCATTAAAAACAATTCCCACTGACCGACACATAGCAAAACTAGATTTGGTTGAACATTAATTTGTTTTTCTGCTTATCTAAATATTAACCAATGCCCTGATGAGTTTAAATGAGCTGAAACACTTCTCTGCAAATATTGTGCTATCTATAAATATCCCACTTTTATGTAACATCTCCATATAATCTATTTCAAATGGCCTTGGATAATATCTGTGCCTACCCCTTTGTTTAAGAAAAGTAAACAGAACCAAACAAATGCAGGATTCTCTAATAATAGTTACCTTGAAATTAAGTGTACAAAGAAGCAAGTGACCTTGGACCCATTCAATAGATCTGTTCTCTTTGGTGGGGAAGATTTCAGCAACAGCAAATACAAGGACTCCAGAGTAGCTACTATCAACATCACTCTTATACTTATAGGTTACCAGGAATTTTCTAGGATGATGAAAAATATTAAAAACAGCATGTAGCTGTGAGTTACTAAGCTATATATGAATGGGTGGCAATTAAAATACATGATTTCATTAAGCAAGAGGACAACAACTTTGTCCTAGACAGAGTGATTGAATAAGGAACAAGATGGACGCTGAAATCTAGGTAGAAGTCAATAATGGGTTATTAAAACATGGGTGTTGCCGAAACTGGTTTGGCTCAGTGGATAGATCCCAGATTCGATTCTGGTCAAGGGAATGTACCTTGGTTGCGGGCACATCCCTAGTGGGGGATGTGCAGGAGGCAGTTGATCAATGTTTCTCTCTCATTGGTGTTTCTAACTCTCTCTCTTCCTTCCTCTCTGAAAAAAAAAAATCAATATAATATATTAAAAAATAAATACATAAAAAATAAAACATGGTGTAACTCAGAGAGTTTGTTACTAGGGACCAATAATATTTTTTATTGTCTGGGAATCATGGAAGAAGTATAAATCAGCGCAAGAACAGCAGGCAAATCCTGGTTTATTTCGTTCTTGGGGCTGGGTTCTACTTAGACCTCTGGGTTGTGGCTTATGCAGCCTCACTCATACAGTAGATAGACATTGTAGCAGGCATCAAAGTAAGCCTCTAGCACAGAAGAGTTGGATTGACTTCATTTATTGTAGAATTGCTCACTTTTATGTGTGTGTGAAAATTTCCTCTTCAAATTGTTTTATGCAATCACTATTCGCCGTTTGTATGGACATCCTAAATGAGGGCAATAAATTTAATCTTTTTAAAATATATTTTTATTGATTTTTTACAGAGAGGAAGAGAGAGGGATAGAGAGTTAGAAACATCGATGAGAGAGAATCATCGATCAGCTGCCTCTTGCACACACCCTCTACTGGGGATGTGCCCGCAACCTAGGTACATGCCCTTGACCAGAATCGAACCTGGGACCTTTCAGTCCGCAGACCGATGCTCTATCCACTGAGCTAAACCAGTTTCAGCAATAAATTTAATTTTTGAAACAAATACATTTCAACAACAATATGAATAATAAAGCCATGTAACTTTCATGTGAGTAAATATTTTTTTTTTAAAAAAAACAAAGAGAAATGGAGAGAGGAAAATAAAAAATAGGTTAAGCCTAATAATATTCTGGGACTATTCCTGAATTATTGCTTAGGGAAATTCTAAAACAAAAGGCGAAAATGTTTTAATTAATGACTACATTATCACAAAATACTGAGGAAACCACCACAAAGGCAAATTGGCTTTACAACGAATTCTGATAACTATGATAAAATATTTCTATGCTATATAATTGCATAATAAGCATCTAAAATTCTTACCTGAAATGTGTAGCACACTAGCTACAATTTTGTCTTCCACCTTAAAAACTTGGTATGATAGAAATGTACACATTCCACTAGGACAAACATATGGCAAAAAGAAATTTAAATAAACTGAAGTTAAAGTTGTCTCTGTCTTTAAGAATGATTTATTCATATATGGAATGAATATTCCAAAAGAAATGCAAAATACTGATTCTTCAGGTTGGCATATTTTCAGTCATAGTTTCTGAATTTTTCTTCAACTGTGTCTGTATTCGCAGAATTGGTTCTCCTGGGGTGTCCCTTCCGGAGTCGGTTGTTTGTGTTAGTAAGAGTTGCCCTATACAGGAGCACCCCCTGCTGACACATTCTGGAGACCCATTCTATTACTGTAAGGACGATTGATTTGGAGTGTCCCTGCGATACATAGTTTAGATACATGCTTGCATACGTGATGGGTACTGACACCATACGCAAAGTTACAGACAGCAACATAGTCTCAAGAACTTCCATAGCTCAGGGCACTTTGTTTATATTTGTCTCATACTTTAGAATAGCAAACAAAATGACAGAAATTGAATATTTTCCCGTGTTTAACATTAAGAAAACCAAGTAGGTTAACTTATCACACTATTAGTTTCCTATCGTTAACATGACAAGTTACCACAAATGTAGTGAATTAAAAAATTACGAATTTATTACTTTATAGTTCTGTAAGTCACCAGTCGGACAGGGGTCCCACTGGACTGAAATCAAGGTGTTGACAGGGCTGCACTCTTTCTGAAATTTTGCTATTTTCAGCACCCCATTCCTTAGCTCATAACCCCCTTTCTCTATCTTCAAAACCAGCCACGCTGCGTCCCTGCTTACCTTTATCCCAAAGTCACATTCTGACTCTCCCCTCCACCTACCATTTTTAAGGTGCTTTGTTATTACATTATTACTACCCTGATAATCCTGATAATGTCCTGTTTTAAGGTCAGCTAACTAGCAACATTAATCTCCCTTTGTTATGCACCCTAATATGTTCACAAATTCTGGGCATTAGGACATTTTTGGGGAGAGGGCTTAGAATCATTCTATTACCAGAATAACCAATAATTTCTTAAATATGAAAATTGTATATAGTTAGAAGCTTAGAAAAATACATATCCTCACATTGATGTCTCAAAAGAATTTGCCTCGTTTATAATATTAGCTCAAACAAATAATAGTAGCAATGTTACTTAATGTATATACTAGGGCCTGGTGCATAAATTGCTCAGAGGTGTCCCTCAGCCCAGCCTGCAGGATCGGGCCAAAACCGGCTCTCCAACATCCCTCAAGTGGTCCTGGATTGCGAAAGGGTGCAGGCCAGGCTGAGGGACCTCACCAGTGAGCGATAGGGGCTGGGGAGAGACGCAAGAGATTGCCCAGCTGAGGAGGGACCATGGGAGTGCTCCACAGCATGTCCAGCCCATCTTTCTCATTCCCAATGGGCTGGACACCTACTGGTTGAAGTGTCTGCCCCCTGGTGGTCAGTGCATGTCATAGTGACTGGTCAACTGTCTGCCTCATGGTGGTCAGTGCACAACATAGTGAGCAGGTTGAGCAGTCTTAGCATATCATTAGCATATTACACTCTGATTGGTTGAATGGCCAACCAGTAGACCAGACACTTAGTATATTAGGCTTTTATTAAATAGGATTTTCTTCACTATGTAATGTTCAAAAAAAAAAAATGAAAATGTTATGGAGGAAAATGAGTAAAGAAAGTGGAATTAGAAACCCTATGTATTACTAAAATGTTCAGGATTTCTAAAATTAAAACACAGGGAATTCTACTTTGCAAGCAATACAAACCAATTGCATTTTAAATGATTATGTAAAAGGAAAGCAATAACTTTGTTTCTTTAACTGTATTTTGCTTTTTGAGATTTTGTGGTTGTATAATATTTGGTAAGAAATAAATTTTTATTATCCAGGTTATTTTTTTTTTAATTCCTGCTTTACAATTTACTAGGGTTGCTACCTTACTCAAGTTCTTAATTTCTCTTGGTGCTCAGATATTGTATCTGTCAAATAGAGATAATAATAATACTATATAACTTAAAGAATTGGTATATAAGAGTTAAATAAAATAATCCATCCAAAGTAACTACCACTGTCTGAAACATTTAGTAATAAATTAGTGATTAAAAATGGTCATCCTTAATACTAAACAATTTTAAGATTTGAGATAACAAAATCAGTTATTATCTTTAAAAATGCACTAGTTTAAAGTTTGCAATATGAAGAGCATGAATTCTTTTAAATCTGTTTCAAAGAAAGAACATGATTTTTATGTTTATAAAACATCAATTTTGTTTGTCTACATCAATCAACCAATTTTCGTTAAGCTTTAAGGACTATTAGTCTTTCTTCTTTCCTAGACCATTAAAGTGAAAAAATAAAAATAGTTTATGCATCAAAGCCAATTAATTGTACCCTTGAATGCACAACTGTTCTCAGGACAGAGTTGTTTTAGTTGAATAGTCACACTCAGAAATTTTAATATGAATTCTTTTTGTACCAAAGAGGCATATCTTAAATGAATTTTTTTAAATAAAACAACAGCAACATTCACACAAGATAAGGATTGTTTCATTTTCCTAAATGCGTGTTCACCCCATCTTATTTATTTGAGGGTAGGACATAGGAGGTAACATATATTTAAGAAGACTCTAATAGGCACTGTAAAAAAAAGTTTTTAAAAAGTAAACAAAAAGAAGAAATAGACTGACTCATTCCTAAAGCATCATTCTATTGGAGTGGAAATATATTTAAGTGAGCAAGTAATTAAATTTTATAAATAAATAAAAAATATTTTTGCTAAAATTTCTGAGAAAACATGGATGGTAGAGTCTCCTAGAGAACAAGGATCAGCGGACCCTTTTAGGGGAATGGTATCAGGCAGATAAAGTCCAGCAGAGAGGGAAACAGTGCTAAGACAGGGAAGAGTTGAAAAATTATGTTCAAAGGAGGATAAGCAAAAAATTTGGTGGACTGGATAGATATGGTGAGCGGTGTCAAGTTGGAATCAGGCAAGATTTGGAATAAATTGTAAGACAAGGACTTCTGTTTTCTCATCAAGCAACTAAGGAGCTGAGAAGTTGTCGCTCCACTCTAATAAGTAAAAAGCAAATCCACTGAAAATTCAACAACTCTTCTTAGATCTTAGAGAAGTGAAGTCACAGGGCAAACCTCTGGGACATTTGGAGAGAGAAGCAAACACAAAGATCCCAACTCACCAGAGCAGAAACCCTCCTCCACGGGAACCCACAGCAAGGCAGCAAACCTGGACCGTCATTGACAAGTTGCTGCAGGCCAGTGTGGACACAGCTGAGCCATAAAAACTCCATGCAGACTCAGCCTTAGAGTATTCTCACACTTTTATGAGTTTTACTTCCAGGAGGCCTACCAAGTTCTCATAGTGAACGTCAGAGAAAAATTGCTTTGGTCTTTGGGCGAAGATAGAGGACCAATAGCCATTTTTGATACCAGAAGGTTATGTTCTTCTTAACAAGATCTGCCCTCAGATTATTTTAACAGTTCCTAATCCACTGGGATTTTTTTGGAGCCTAGTTTACCTGGGGGAAATGAAATACCCAATTCCAGTCCACTCAGTGTTTCATGTTGGAGAAAAGAAATATCCAACTCCAACCCCTGCTAAACATTCTGTGTCACACTAGACAACAGAAAGAAGAAAATACTGCACTAAGAAGCACTTGTGAAGGTTACATCCCAGGGACAGAGACTCACTAAAAGACTGAGACCTAATCATAGGACTACAGCCTCATTTACAACCCTGCCCCTCCGCCCCCACACTCCATCCTCTACCCCAAGCTCACCACCACATTACTAAAGGACTTTTTACAGCAATTCCTTTTACCCAGTACATCATGTCTGCCTTTCAATAGAAAAAAAATATAACGTATAATAAAAGGCAACAAACATAGTTTGAAGAAATAGAGCAAGCATCAGATAGTCCCAGATATGACAGGGATGGATTTTAAAACAATTATAATCAATATGCTAAGAGCTTTCATTAGTCTAAGTTCTCCAGAGAGAAACAAAGAGAAGTTTATTATAGGAATTGGCTTATACAATTAGGTAAGCCCAAAAGTATCAACATCTGCCATAAGAAGAATCAGGAAACCCAGTGGTATAATTCAGAATAAGTGTGTAGGCCTGAAAGCCGGAAGGATTGTGTAAGTCCCAGTTTGAGTCCAATGGCCTGAGAACTGGAGGCCCAATGGAATAAATCTTACTCTCAGTCCGAAGGCCCATGGACCAGAACGCCCTGTCTGAGGGCAGAAGATGGATGTTCTAGCTCAATCAAACTGTAAATTCTCTCTTCCTCTAACTTTTTGTTCTGTTGAAGGCCTCTGCTCACTGGATGATGACCACTGGGGTTGGAGAAGATGAAAAGACAGTCTACCAATTCTAATGCGAATATTTTCCCACAACATTCTCACAGACATGCCCAATGTTTGGCCAGTTAACTGGGCATTGCAAAACAGTTGATTTTAAAATTAAACATCACAGAGCTCAAATGGGAGAAGTGGACAGCGTAAAAGAACATATGGAATTGCCTAAGCAAAGAGATGGACACTTTAAGAAAGAAATGTCAGAGATAAAAATAGAAAAACACTGTGCTAGAAATGCCTTTGATGGGCTCATTAGTTGACTGGATATGGCTGAGTAAAGGATGTCTGAGCTTGAGAATATATTAATAGTATCTTCCAAAACTGCATAGTTGGTATTAAAAATAGCAATGTAGGTTTTTCAATATTTATCATTGAGTATTTTTACACATGGAGAAATCATTGATGATCTTTAGAAAGCATTTCTTTCAAATAACAGACATGCTACTTAATTGTAGACTTTATTGTAAGTTCTTAAAACATTTAAAAATCTTAAAGAAATCTCTTTACAAGTGATAAATAATATGCCGTTTTTAATATATCACCTACCTATATGTTTCTTTTTAATACAGCAATTCAAGATCAGGTAGCTCATTTATTATATCACTTTTTTTTCTCCAAACTAAGAGTAGAGAAGAAATGCTAAGAGATGTAACTTTTCTTTATGTTAGGGGAGAAATAAACCTGTGACCTAAAATGATACCTATGAAATGATATTATTTATAGAAGCTAGACTATGAAAGAAAATAGCAGGAGATGTCAAAATTGATTGAGACATTCAACCTTGACAGCTCTGAAATATGCAGGTTGAATACCTGCCAAAATTTGTGAATGATTCTCTATCTTTTTAAACTGCTTGGTTTAGCTAGCATTGTGATAGAAATGGATGAGAGAAGCCAAGAAACTATAAGCCATGTACTAGTTTCATTTTACTCCTAAGACTTCGCCTAATATATGTTATTCTGCAATAAAATAAGCTGGAAAACTATATTTATTGAAGTTGATCAAAATGTTCATCTTTAGTGACTATTTTTATGTTACACATTAAGAATTTCAAAATGTAAAAAAAAATATTTTAAAGAATTCATTTTTTTCTATTTAGTTTCTCACTTCTAATTTAAGTAATCTGTTTTGAAATATACATTTTTATTAAATATATTTATCTGGTATTATACATTTACTTGGAGTGTGTGTGTGTGTGTGTGTGTGTGTGTGTGTGTATAATAGTTAAATATTTTTACTCAAGATATGGCAATGAAAAGTTTGTGGCAGCTTTATTAAATAAGACTGGTTGAATCGCAGAACACTCTAAATAACCAGGCGAGAAAATAATAAATGAATATTGTCCAAGTAAAGTGCACAGAAGACATTTAGGCTCTCTTGGCTAATATAGGGTAACAGGCTAATTACATCTTGCTGATGGGTATGTTTGCAAGAGTCGTGACAAAACTACTATGGAAATAAATTTATTTGATTTTAGTTCAATTAAAAGAAAATAAATGGTAAACCAGGGAGACTTTTCTACTAATGTAAGGAAATTCTTTTTAGTCTAACAAAATTCAAATCCTCCTTATCCCCACCCAGCATGTTTAGTCTTTGAACACGTACACACATACAAAGTATCACAACTATAGAAAGATTTAACTATAGTTATTTTAGTTAAAATGCCTTTCTAAAATACACAACTGTTAATATTAGCATTATTTAATTTCAATTGTTATTTTCTCATAAGGTAATACTAATAATTATACGTTTCCAGAGACTGAACATCTTAGCAGTATTCTCTTTTCATTGTAAATATTAAGACCACAACAATACCTTTGTAAAAACTGCACATTCTGCCCTAGCTGGTTGGACTCAGTGGGTAAGCATTGGCCTGCAGACCTAAAGGTCCTGAGTTTGATTCCGGTAAAGGGCACATACCGTGGTGGAAGGCTTCTGCCTGGGCTGCGCCCTGGGGCAGGGCTCAGGCAGGAGGCAACCAATCAATGTGTTTCTCTCACACTGATATTTCTATCTTTTCCTCTCTCCTTCACTCTCTATAAAAAAAAATCAATGGGGAAAAAATATCCTCGGGTGAGGATTAAAAACGAAAACCAAAAAAACAAAACAAGCCTGCACATTTTGTCAAAGAAAGCTGATAAATTACAAATCCCCAAATAATCTTCCCAAAAGAAACAGTAACTTTAAATAAAATGTACAAAGAAAGCATTAGCATTTAACTATGAAGGCCACAATTAATAATATTCTCCTTTCTTCACATACACTGAGTGGCCAGATTATTATGATCTCTGAACACATAATAATCTGGCCACTCAGTGTGTGGCGTGTGTGTGTGTGTGTGTGTGTATGTGTGTGTATGTGTGTGATATAGAGATATTAAAGGCCCAGTGCATGAATCCGTGCATGGGGTGGGGTCTAGCCAGCTTGGCCAGGAGAAGGGGACATGGGCCCAGCTAGCAGTAAGTGATGCTGGAGGGGGTACCATAGTGCTTCCAGGATGGAAGGGGTTTTCAGGGGCTTATCGCAGCTCTTTCCCTGATTTCAAAGCCCATAGGCAGGGCTATCAGGGTCGAAGGACATTCCTGTGTGAGATGCTCATATACCCCCATGGCTTTCTTAGTGGGGGATCTGGAGTCCCACTTCTTGCCGCCCTCCCCTCTATGTAGGAGGCAGCCTTTGAGCAGAAGGTGACCTGGGGTTGAGGGTGTTAGGCACTTAGCCAACTTCCAGAGATTGCTCAGTCCACCCCTCTGATTGTGGAGCAAAGCAGCCTGGCCATGTGGCTCAGTGGTCAGGTGAACAAGGGGTGCCAGCCAGGGAGGGACTGCAGGAGGGCTCCAGGGCATGTCCAGCCCATCTTGCTCAGTCTCGATTGGCTGGACCCCAGCAGCAAGCTAACCTACCAATCAGAGCAAGTGCCCCTGGTGGTCAGTGCACATCATAGCAAGCGGTTGAGTGGCCTTAGCATATCATTATTCCATTATGATTTGATTGGTTGAATGGCTGACCAGTCAATCAGACACTTAGCATTTTAGGCTTTTATTTTATAGGATTAACTTCAAATTAGGCTGAAACTTAAAGTATAACTCAATATCAAACTAAATAAATGTAAAAGAAAATCAGAAGAATAAGACTTCATGAGGTGATCATTTTGTTAAAGTGTATTAAAAATTTTTTTTATCCAACAAATGTTTATTTGAATTTACAAGCACCCTTTAAACTTACAAAATATCACATAGAGAATTTCTTTAGGCAACAGTAAATTGAACCTAACAATTACACTGTAATTAGAATGTGGAGGTATAAATGTGGTTGGAATCTGAGGTATAGCAGTTGCTAAGATTTCTATATGAGCACAAGATGAAGCTTTGAGCATCCTATATAATAAAACCCTAATATGCAAATTGACTGAATGGTGGAATGACTGGTTGCTATAACACACACTGACCACCAGGGGGAAGATGCTCAAAGCAGGGAACACCACTCAGCCAGAAGCTTCGCTCATGGCTGACACGCACAGTGGTGGTGGCGGGAGCCTTTCCTGCCTCCAAGGCAGTGCTAAGGAGCAGCAAGCCCAGCTTCTGGCTGAGCAGCACTTCCACAGGGAAAGTGCTATTCCCCCAGATGCCGGGCTCATGGCTGGAGAGTGCAGCGGTGGTGGTGGGAGCCCCTCCAGCCTTTACTGCTGGTAGGCGGTAAGGAGCAAGGGTCCCAGACTGCGAGAGCCCTGGACTGATAGTGGGATGTCTGAGTCCCACATCCCCCAAGGGATCCCAGACTGCGAGAGGGTGCAGGCCGGGCTGAGGTACCCCCTACCAGTACACAAACTTCATGCACCGGGCCTCTAGTGTCAATATAAAATCAAAGAGTTAAGATTAACATGTAGATAATTGGAATTAGGTAGAGAAACTAGACACCTCCACAATGCTATTAGTTTTAAACCCAAAGATGTAGTTAACTTGTAAATTTGTGGCAGAGCATCAAGGTTTGTATCAAACACAGGGAGTATGCTCAAAATTGCTGACACCGGGTTTGAAGGTAGGAAAGCAGGAGGTGGAACATAACATGGATGATAGTCCATAACTGTTAAGACACAAATGAGTGGGTGAGCAACTTCTTTCTGCGAAATGCCCTGGTTTGAGGAAGAAGGGATGGCAGGAAGCATCATCTTACAGGTGAACTGCAGGGAAATTGAAGAGCTATGTGTAGTACAGATAGATTTTCACAGGAAAGGGGTGCTATATTCACATGCATGAAAATTTTCGTGTAAAAAAGAAAAGTATCACTAAATATTTATAAGAAAAATGATACTTTTTATTAAGGACTATTAAAATATAGAATGATACTGAAAACCTATTTGAAGAAATAATGACTGAAAACTTCCCCCACCTGGTGAAAGAAATAGACTTACAAGCTCAGGAAGCGCACAGAACCCCAAACAAAAGGAATCCAAAGAGGATCACACCAAGACACATCATAATTAAAATGACAAGGGCAAAAGACAAAGAGAGAATCTGACAAGCAGCAAGAGAAAAACAGTTACCTATAAGGGAGCACCCATAGAATTATCAGCTGAAACTATGTAGGCCAGACAGGAGTGGCAAGAAATATTCAAAGTGATGAATAGCAAGAACCTACAACCAAGACTACTCTACCCAGCAAAGCTATCATTCAGAATTGAAGGTCAGATAAAGAGCTTCACAGAAAAGAAAAAGATAAAGGAGTTCATCACCACCAAACCATTATTATATGAAATGCTGAAAGGTATTCTTTAAGAAGAGGAAGAAGAAGAAAAAAGATAAAAATTATGATCAATAAATACATATATATCAACAAGTGAATCTAAAAACAAGTGAATTAAAAATCTGAGGAACAGAATAAACTTGTAGAATCAGGGGCAAGAAAGGGAGTGGATTGATAATTATCAGGGGGAAAGGGTTGTGGGGGTGTAGGAAGAAACTGGACTAAAATCGTACACCTATGGATGAGGACAATGGAGGGGGGGGAGTAAGTGCAGAGGGTGAGGTGGGAACCGGGTGGAAGGGAGCTATGGGGGGGGAGGGAGAAACAATTGTAATAATCTGAGCAATAAAGATTTACTTAAAATATATATATATATATATATATAGAATGATTGAAGATACTCTCATCATAATAGTTTCCATCATGATTTGTGGCAATTCTAAAAGGTTTCTATGAGGTTGTCTTTTCACCATCTTGTTCCGTTGCAGTATTTCTTTTCTGGTAAAATTGTATTAGAGCAAATTATTCACAAAATAGAAACGTTATTACATATGAATTAAGGAAATTAGGCATATACATCAGATAAAGTTTGCCAGGAAGGTAGAAGCTTTCTTAATTTCAGTTGATTATTTTATTAATTACTAAGTTATTATTGATTCATTTTATTAGAGTTACTGAAACTTTAAAATTATTCAAGACTCTAAGACTATTGAAATCCCATTTTATTAGTAATGATAAAAGAAACGAGGAAAGATTTGGTCACTTTCTACCAAAGTTATTAATTTTGTAACATTACCTTGTATTTACCTTGAAGAACCTTTCAATTTCTTGAAGAATTATTGATAATAAATTTTTCTTACAACTTTAAAATTCAAATATAGTCATGCAATGTTGCAAAAGAACCTGCAAATTCATACATACACACCTAAAATATCTATAGTTTTTTGTGAAGGTGATTTTTAAAATATTAATGACTTTAAAAATAAAGTATAGATTCTTATATAAAGAGGTACTCATCCAAGAGGCTTATTAGCCCTTGTAACCAAAATGAAAACAAAATTTATAGTATGTGGTTGAAGGAATAGATTTTTGTCACTGTTGTCTTAGTAGGGATAAATCAGAATAATAGACTACAAAAATAACTCATCTGTACACAATGTAATAATTGATTCTAAATTACGTTTATTCCTTACAAATGCGAACTTTGTCCATAGACTACTAAAACTATACTGCAAATGACTGGCAAGCTAAATATAGTTCTTATTGAAGTAATGTAGTTCTTGCATAGATGTATTTCACTGAGTTATTTTAAATCATATTAACCAAAAAAAACTAAAATTACTAATCTACTAAATTATGTGTTAGCCTCATAAGTCAAACTCAAAAAGAAAATCCTATTATTATGGAATGATAAAGGAAAAGTGATTTTTCAACTTAATGGCTTTTGTATTCGGTGGCAAGTAGAAAATTCAATTTTCTAGTTTGTATTCCTAGGATTTTATAGTCACTCCTTTGATTAATTGACTCCAGTGTTTGATGTCTGACTGATAACAGCTTTAAGCCACACCTCTTCCCACTGTGTCCCACAACTGACCAAGATGATGGGAAGCCCCTGCCTACAAGTGGGGTATTCAAATCATTCAAGCCCTGTCCTGCATGAACCCTCAACTTGCATCCACCCCTCTATACCACAATAAAAATCTACGCCATTCTCTTACTTACTCTCTCAAGCCATTTTGGATCTATTTGAGAGGTTTTGCCAGGTACCTCAATTATATGTATCACATTAATTTGCTTTTAGGTCATAAGTTGTGGTTGAAGCAGAGCATAAAAATGGTAGTTAAGAACTATCTTAATTCTCAAAGAGTCAACAGTCTGTTGAAGTCAATAGTAGGTAAACATATTTAAAATAGATATCAAATACTATAGTAGGAAGAAGAATACCAAAGTATCTGAAACAAGTAGAACTAGTTAAATAAGCATTAGAGTTAGTGAAGACTGCCTGCATGTATGACTAAGATGAATAAGAGTCATCCCACATAAAGAATTACACTAGCATTGTTGCAAGAAAATAAATTAGTATGGGAAATTATGAAGACTTTATCTGGAAAAGAAAATTATAGATTCTGTAATTTGCTAAGGCTAGAAAATCTGTTTTTAAATACACACACACACACACACACACACACACACACACCCCGTATTTTCTGGTGTATAAGACGACTTTTGAAATGAAAAAAAGTCAACTGAAAATCGGGGGCAAAAGACCAAAATGGCACAAAAATTACCTGCAGATCTTGATGGCAAAGTAAGTCTTTTCTTTGAAGTGGGGGGTAGTCTTATACAGCAAAGAAAATACGGTGTGTGTGTGTGTGTGTGTGTGTGTGTATTTCAATGTGTTTTTATTGATTTCAGAGAGAAGAAGAAGAGAGAGAGAAGAATCAATAAGGAGAATCATTGATCAGTTTCCTCCTGCATGCCCCCCACTGGGGATCCCACCCACAACCTCAGCATG
Organism: Pipistrellus kuhlii; assembly: GCF_014108245.1. Taxonomy (NCBI): domain Eukaryota; kingdom Metazoa; phylum Chordata; class Mammalia; order Chiroptera; family Vespertilionidae; genus Pipistrellus; species Pipistrellus kuhlii. Next base: position 41,043,867 of record NW_023425584.1, read on the forward strand.
TGCCTTGACCTGGAATTGAATCCTGACCTCCTGGTTCACAGCCACTGAGGCACACCAACTGGCTAGAAAGTGTGTTTTAAAGGAAAGAAAAAAAAGAGAGAGAGAGAGAGAGAGAGAGAGAGAGAGAGAGAGAGAGAGAGAGAGAGAGAACATAAATGTAGCCATTTAATAAGGGCCCAGACTAAATAATCCTTTAAGGTCATTTTTTGAGTTTAGATTTTTATTTTCAGTATTATTCTATAAACTACAAAATAAAGATCCTCTCATCTCTATATATTGTTTACAGTGCCCAAATCATTCCTGATACATATCTCGCCTATATTTCAGAAAAGGAAATATAGGACTAGCTTATTTTTTACTCAACATGCTACAACAACAAAAAAATCATTGGGCAACCAACTAGAACAAATTAGATAGGCCTTCCTTATGGTTATACACATTAAAATATATTTCATTGCTATTTATAATTGTTATTTTATTCTGTAAAATGGGTCCAGAATTATCTTTCTTTTTTTTTTTTTTTTTTTTTTGCAAAAGACACAAGTTATTGTGTAATACATTTAATTTGCCTACCTTCTTTTCTAGTTATAAACTGCTTTGTACTTAATCATAGTCATATTATTTGCTATGTTTCATGATATGGAAGCAAGTTTGGCATATGCCTTTTTTCAACATGTAAATTTTCCTGACAAATTTCTTCTACATATAATGCTCAGATGGGGTAGCTCAGCGATTTAGCTTTTTTCATCTCATGGCACAGATAAACTAGAGTTCTGTAGCACACCACAAGATTTTTTTTTTCTGATTTGACAAAAATATTAGCTATCATTCTAATTCATTCACACCAGACAGCTATTGTTTTATTGGCTGTTGTCATTTTTTAATTTGACAATCTAATAAAAAAGAGGACAGTGCCACTGACTCAATAGTTTTATTGACTCAGCATCTTTTAAAGATTCTTGTGGCACACTGGCTGGAAATGGCTAATGGATGGTATAGCCTCCTTCACTCTAATTGCTGATTTGCTGGAATATGAATGATTGAAGCAGAATATTCTCAGAAGACTTACTATTAATTATAAATGCAGCTCACTCATACCACTGAGATTTAAGGGTTAAATAACTGAGACTTCAGTTTGTTATATTAGGATAACATGCAACTATTGATATAATTTGTGAACTGTCAAAAGACTTCATTGGAATAAATTTAATAACCAGCAATAAGAAAACAAATGATGGAGACATGCGGCCAATACTGGAGATAATATCTTCTGAAATTTCTCTCAATTCATTTATTCATATTTTTAAGAAATATTTAGTTCATTTCTACTCCATGTAAATACTGTACTCAGCTTGTTAAAATTTCTGTAGTAAATAATAAAGAAAAGCATTCCCCTCTAGGTTGTTATGATCTATTTAATAAAGGAATCATAAGAAAGACTTTAAAAAATAACTGCAGGATTTAAAAAAGAGAAAGTATTTATATTCAACACTGTTATGTAAAAGTTCGTGAATGAAATTACATTTGGTCTATGTTAAGTTTAAAAAAGTTCTCACTATTGGGCGCCTCTCTGTCTCTCTCTCTATCTCGTCATCCTCTTAGTCATCCTCCTATTTGGATGTAACATTTTGAATGCAAATGTTTTTAAAATAAGTCAATAACATATAAAATTGTTACTTATGTTGCTTAAATATCTGTACACATAGTGCTCTCCTTCCACATCTCAGCTTAAATGCCACTTCTTCATAAAGGCCTACTTTTACTTTAGCACCTTTATTTTTCCTCTTCAAAATTATAACTGATATTTTGCTTGTCAGTTTATTTTATTCATTAAGAGAGGAGTTAGAAACAGCATTAGGCAGATAGGGTAAGGGGTGAAAGAAGGAGGAAATGTAAAATTGTTATGGCATTCCAGGGTGGGAGAAATAGGGAAACTGAGACAGAAAGTTAAAACAAGGCCAAACACTGGGGGCAATTTGCCTCCAGCTTGTAACTAACAAACCATTATCTTCCCTGGCTGGCCAGGGACACAGAGCAAAAGGTTAAAAAAAACAAAAACACCTCCCTAATGAGATAATACAGAAAGGGTGGAGGAAAGGGGAAAGAAAAAAAGGGTAATTTTACTCCTTAAGCAGAGATCCAGCAAAATCAAGGCTTGGCAACACAAAGTTGCCACGTGCTTTCCATGGATTATGGAAAAGCCACAACAAAGTAAAAGAGAGATCTTGAGAATTAATCTGTACCAAAATAGTGAGCAGATTTTGAAGTATATGGACTGTAGAGTGTAGGATGCCTCAGACTCCTACCCAACTTGCTCTTCTGTTTATCTGAGAACCCCTCTGTACTTCATGAGTCAGATGTATAAGTCTGCTTGTTTTGCTTTTGCTTTTTCAATAAAGATGTATGTTTTAATAAATTGGCTTTTCACAAGGCAGTTGGGGTCTCTCAGAAAGTCATTTATATGAAAAGACAAGGGCCAGCCCTCTTCACTGGCTCAGGGCTCTCCCCAGTCTTAGGGGGAGGTGTCTATAACAAAATCACAGGAATGCTGATCTTGCAGAAAAACAGAATGCCACAAGACAAGAATGCTTATCTTGCACGTGCTAAAGGTTGCAAGAGATAGGGGAGGAAGAAGAAAAGAGGAAGGATAGCACCAGGTGGATTTTAAAATTATTGCTGACAAATAAGATAGAGGAAACCAATGGGAAAGTGGCACAGGTAACATTAGCTCACAGTGCGGTTATCAATGAGATTCCACATTAAAGTGATATCATATATTTGGCTTTCTCTGAATGGCTTGATTCGCTTAGCAAAAAATGGGGGCATCTGTGATATTGTCAACAATAAAGATAAATAGAAAATAATAACCAATATGATATTACATTAGGTTTTTTTTAATGTATAATTATTTTCTGCATCTTCCACGTGAATGTAAACTCTATGAAGATGGGTACTTTGTTTTATGTGGCATTATATTTATGTGGCTCTAATTTAGTCCTTGTAGTATATTGAGTGAATTTATAGACAAAAGAATGGCAAATATCTATATTGAATATTTTCTAAACCTATTTTGGAGGTTAAAATTATATTACTCCCTACCTTTAGTGACTCACACTGTAAATCTATAAGATATATTTTCTTCCTTTTCATTTAAAGGAATAAATTGGAAGTGGAATATATGAAGATTTTAATGGCTAGCATATCACAGTAAGTATTACAATCTTTTCAATATCCTCTGTATTTCTTAAGAGTGGCAAGATGTAAATGGATACATTGGTTTTTGTGGGGGGTTTTTCCCCCATCAATACTTTGCAACCCTGAAGCAAATAAAGCCAGTATATTTCAGCATGGTTTAAAAACACAGCTGGAACTGTTTACTCTCCAGACGAGTTTTGATTACAAACAGTACATTTGCTTCTCTTTTCCAATCTCCTAAATAAAGCAGAGGAGTGACATCTGTGAAGTGAGTCAGAGGAAAGTAAAGCAGAAATAATAGCACTGATGTTATTCATATTGTTGAACTTGTTCTAAGTCTAATAGAATATTAACTAGATTTGTGCACCAGTGAGGTCCCTTGGCTTAGTCTGTGGGTATTAGGCCAAAACCGGCCTGGTGCACAGATTTGTCCAGGTTGTGTCCAGCCCATCTCACCCAGTCCTGGCCCCCAGCAGCAAGCTAACCTACCAGTCATAGCGTCTGCCCCCTGGTGGTCAGCGTGCATCATAGCAACTGGTCAAATGGTAGAACAGTTAGACACTTAGCATATTAGGCTTTTATTATGCTAGAGGCCAAGTGCATGGGTGGCATCTGGCCAGGCCTGGGGGGAGAAGGGGAGTGGGAGGAGCCAAGAGTGGCTGGCTGCCAGCACTGCTCCCAACCAGGGCCAGGCTGGCTGAGGCAGAGGGGAGGTGCTGCAGGAGATTTGCCAGCCTGCTCTGCCTCTGATCAGGCTGGTTGGTCTCAGAACGCATCAGAGCAACCAGTCATTCTGGTTGTTTTGGTAGTTCTGGTCATTCTGGTCACTTGGCTTTGATAGATAGATGATGGATGATAGATGATAGATAGAAAGATAGATAGATAGATAGATAGATAGATAGATAGATAGGAAAGATAAATAGGACAAACTTGAATATTTAGTAGCATGTATAAATATGACTTTAGGGGAAATGAATTCTCTATCACTAAGCCCTTTGGTTTGAATGCAATAGTGGCATACTTAGATTACTAAGATCTAGTATGTCCCCTTTATAGACACTTAACAAACCAGTATGTAACTCCGTCACAGGTTTCATGGAGAATTAGGAAATGTGGATGCAAGGTAACTCCAGTAGAGCCACAGTAGCTGTAGTTTAATGCCTTTCTTCTATCTAAACCTTTTATTTACTTATGGCTCATATTTTTTATGGATTCTGGACTTCCTGACTTACTCTGTATTTCTAATTGTAATTTCCCAGCATGAAGATAAATATCGATTAGCCACCTAATAACCAGGTTGTACTTCATGTATTAGTCAGGCATCCTCTGTCCCACTCACAACTGCTGCAAATCTCAGTGTTAAAATTATATCTAATTATAGTCCTAAAGGAAGTGAGAGGGTAGTCATTTTATAGCGTATAGAATAAATGTTCAAGGCACAGAAAATAGCAATGAAAAAGCCCTTAGGAGGGACCCTGTGTAAGAAAAGTCCAGGTGACCAGTGTGACCTGAGCTCAATGAGAGAGGGAGAGATGGTCAGAGAGCTGATGGGAGATTATATCATGAAGAGTCATAATCCTATTTTATCAATAGGAATGTTTTCAGTTTTCCTTCATCAATAAGCAATGTTGGTAATGTGGATGAAATTTCTCTTTCCTCATAATATTCACAATCTACTAGTAGACATTATCAGTGAAAGGAGGAGCATAATCAAAGTGATAACAATATGATTAAGGCTGTTTTATGCACTACAGAGAGTAATTAAAGGAGCTACCAGCCATTCTGGGATGATTGATGGTTGGCTTCAGAAACAATTTGATGTTTGATGTAGATTGTGGGTTTAGCATAGGATGTTATCAGCCAAAAAATGGGGGGGGAATTATTTTCAACAGAATAAATATTGTTCACATGCAAATGGACAAGAAAAGTGTTTCGGACAGGTGAGGAAGGTCTTGGCATAGGTCTTGGCATAGTTGGAATACAGAATGTATTTTGGAAAGTGCCAGGGATAGAAAAGAAAAGTAGATTGACTTAAGATTATGAAGTGCTTTGCATTCCACAATAAAAAAGTGAGATTCTCCTACTGGCTTTAACAAACCAGTTCAGATTTTCATAGAAAGATATGACAAAATCAAATTTTCTTGGTTATCCATATAAATAAAAGCCTAAATGACTGTTTGAGTGGTAGCTATGACGAAGACTGACCACCAGGGGACAAGATGCTCAATGCAGGAGTGGAAACCACAGGAATATAAGCATGAAACAGATTGATGAATCTCAGAGGGAAGAGTGGAGGGGAAGGGCAAGAAGAGATTAACCAAAGATCTATTATGCATACTAGAGGCCCGGTGTATGGATTCGTGCACTGGTAGGGGCCCTTGGCCTGGCCTGCAGGGATTGGGCTGAAACAGCTCTCCAACATTCCCCCGGGGGTCCCAGATTGTGAGAAGACGTAGGCCAGGCCAAGGGACTCCACTGGTGCATGAATCCATGCACTGGGCCTCTAATAGTAATATATTGATGTAGTTATATTCAGTTGGAAAAGCAAAGCTGGGCAAGAGAGACCTTGAGGCTATTGTAGTATTCCAAGCAAGAGTTGAAAAAAATTGAACTAAGAACATAATAGTCACAACAGTCTTGAGAAACACTTTGGAAGTGGGGAAGGTACTTTTGACTGGGCCACCAAGGCCACAAAAAGAAAAGAACAACTCAGTCATTTTACACAAAGCTATTTCTAATGTCAGTTAATTTGGGTTGTGATAAAAACATCAGCATATAAATCTTCAGAAAATAAGTAGAGGACATCAGTATCACAGGTCTTCAGAGAGAAGAGCATGCCAACACTGTTTTATTTCTACTTTGACTAAATTAGATAATGAAAGCATGAAGAAATTTCAATATATTTTAATTTCAGTGGAGTATTGTATTAGTGTCTCACAAAATAACTTTTGGCTAATTAAAGAAAATTGGCTTGCCTATGAATACTATTACATAGAATATAGTTGTGACAAAGGACCACAAATCAAATATAAATGATAAATTGTTACATATGTACTTCTGGGAGATGGTGTCAGTTCTGTTTACATGCCAATTGAAAAGAGGAAATTATTTATCTTAGTCCTTAGAAAATCCCAAATTAAATAGCAGTATTTTTTTTTGAAAGATGATAAAAAAAATAATAAAGTAATTAATGAATATATTACAATGAAGTTGAAAATATATTCCACTTGTTTTAATCATCAAAACATGCAAATGTGTAAATTAACAGTATGAAATGCAGCATTTCTCTTATATTATACATATTTGCTACACAGTAACTCCAGAAGCCCATTTATTAAAAAAAAAAAAAAGGTTCCATTATTTATAGATCTTTCAAATGAGGATCACATACAAATTTATGGAAAACTTTTCATACTTAAGTACATTTGTAAATTCAAAAAATGGAGGTTTAAATATAAAAAGGATTGCTCTAGCTGGTTTGGCTCAGTGGATAGGGCCTGTGCACTGAAGGGTCCCAGGTTTGATTCTGGTCAAGGGCACATGCCCGGTAGTGGGCTCAATCCCCAGTAAGAGGCACGCAAGAGGCAGTCAATCAACGATTCTCTCTCATCATTGATGTGTTTCTCTCTCCCTTCCTCTCTGAAATCAATAACAATCTATTTAAAAAATAAAAATACAATGATTCATCTATAAGTAATTGGGACTGAATAGGATGTGGTTGGAATATCTGATTTCCATGAGGATCCCCGGTGACTGTCAGAGAACAAAATGCCCTGAAAAAGTGCAGAGCAAAGGTATAGGATGCAGGCAACACCTGTATTGATTTCTTTTTTCTTTATGTGGTAGCTCAGAGAGCATAAAGCCAGAAGAATGATTCCAGATATTTTGATATTTCTGTGACCAATCCCAGAGGGTGCTAAGGTGAGAAGAACAGAAAAGAAGAAAAAGGAAAAAATATATATTTTTTTGAGTTGATAGTTTCCATGCCTACACTGAATCACATAATACAATTTTGAATCCAACTTAAAACTCCTCATTCTTATCTCCAAGGTCTTGAAAAGGTTAGGCACTCCCACCTTAGCAACCATTTGACTACCTTCACCCCCTACCATCTGATCCACTGACTCACAATGTTGTCTATTCCAAGGTTATTCTTAAAGAAACGGAATATATATATATATATATATATATATATATATATATATATATATGCAGTAAAAGGACAAAAACCTTTAAGATAGACTTTTTTCTCCATCTCCTTTAAAATTTACTTAAGTCTGGATCAGTAAAAAAAAAATTTTTTTTTTTGAAAAGCAGATTCACTGTTCATAGGCATTCAGTTAAGATTTTTAATGAATTATATTTCCACTCGCTTTAGTATTTTTTTCAACCTTATCTGTATTTTATCAATGAGTTATTTCTCTAAGCCATAATTTGTCCAACAATTCAATAAGCCTTTGTAAAAAAACAAATAAAAAACATTTTTACAAGGATCCAATACAAAAATGTTTATATGAATGTTGAGAGATAGATGATGCAGGGTGGCCATTAGAACCCACCTCTTCAGTCTTTGATTGAGGTGGACATGACTGAATGAAGCCTTCAGCCACGCAGTTGAAGAACCCCCCAGATTTCTCATGAAGCCCACCTTTCTCACTAGTGGATCCCAGCCAGGAAATAAGCCATGACAAGACTATGTAAGGCTCTCCCCTTCCCAAATACATTGAATCCTCTGATCCTGGGGAACTTTGATTTGAGGTCCCCCCCCCACCCCCAGCCAAGCTGTGCTGAACTCTCAGAACTGCACTGCAATACAGTATTGTCAGCAAAAGGCGAGCATGCCATACATTAATATACTTGAAAGTTGCTGAGAGTGTAGATCTTAAGTGTTCTCACCACATAAAATCAAACAAACAAATTAATTATGTGAAGGGATGGATGTGTTAACTAAGATTATGATGGCAGACTTTTGGGAACTGCATTTACTGATATTTTCCTCATCCTTTATCTTTTGAATTGTGTGTTTACTGGCTTTATAGAAAGTCAAATAAGAAGTCATCATTCTTTTTTAAAAAAAATACATTTTTATTGATTTCAGAGAGGAAGGGAGTCGGAGAGAGAGAGATAGAAACATCAAAGATGAGAGAGAATCACTGACTGGCTGCCTCCCGCATGTCCCCTATTGGGGATTGAACCCACAACCCAAGCATGTGCCCTTGACCAGAATCTAACCTGGGACCCCTCAGTCCACAGGTTGACGCTCTATCCACTGAGCCAAACAATCAAGGCAGAGTCTTCATTCTTATCAATCTTTCAATTGGGACTGCTTTGTGAGATGTGGTCTGGTTCATTGGTACAGTTAGCAGGACTAATAAGAATGGGTTCCTGCCAAAACTGGTTTGGCTCAATGGACTGAAAGGTCCCAGGTTCGATTCCGGTCAAGGGCATGTACCTTGGTTGCGAGTACATCCCCAGTGGGGGGGGGGGTGTAGGAGGCAGCTGATCGATGATTCTCTCTCATCGATGTTTCTAACTCTCTATCCCTCTCTGTAAAAAATCAATAGAATATATTTAAAAAAAAAAGAAAAGAAAAAAAGAATGGGTTCCTGGGTAATAAGTATAATATCTTGACTCCCATTTTACTGGGGCTGACTGATGGGACCCTGTGCTATTTTGTAGACATTGGCTCTGTTCCCAGGGGAGAGGGAGAGATAGCCCTGCCACCGGAGTAGGACTGAGAAAGACTCTGGGAGGGGCCAAGATCCAGGGTGTGTGGACAGCCTTTAGGACATGAAAATAGCAAGAACATGGAGCTTCCCCAAGTCTCCTGAAAGGAGGACAGTCCTGCTAGCACCGTGATCTCTGCCCAATGAGACTCATTGGAATTTCTAAGCTACTGAATTGTAAGTAAAGAATTGTGTTTTTGTAAGCCACTAGGTCTGCAGTGACTTGTCACAGCAGTTATAGAAACTGATACATTCCTTCGGAGCAGGCTTGGGCAATGCCAGACTGATGACCCATTTCTCACACACATTAAGCAGAGCCTTTTATAAAGAACACTATCTCCAACTCCATCAAAATATGAGCCTGGACACCAAACTGTACAATCTCTATATACTTTAAAAAAAAGAAGAAAATCTAACAGCCAATTGTAGAAGGCCTGCTGGGTGGGTCTTTGCTGTCCTGTCTGTAGGAATGACTGACTGACTGTGAACGTACTTAAGCATCCCTTAAATTCAATCACCTTTCACAAGACAGTTTAAATAAATCTTATTTTCCAGTGTTGCCAGGGAAAGAAACAAGGCTATGGGGAAAATAATGTAATTGGAATATGGGGGATTGTAGAAAGGGTTTCTTAGGTTGATAACTTTGAGTATCTAGGCAACAGTTTTTTTCAAGAGGAAAATGTTCGGTTGGTCCACGGAATAAAGGGCCTCCTTACAGAATCTCACCGCTGCCCTAAATATAGAACACCCTGAAATCCATCGGCAAACACATTTCTAAACACGAAAGAGTAGTCATTAGATACCCACTGCCTCCAGTCTCATCTCTAGATTATAATCTCCTCAAAGCCACTTCTGTGTCTTTGATGAGTGTATACTTATCTAAGTTTCTGAGTGGTTAAACTCTTCCATACTGAGTTAATGATTCACTGAATGTTTAGTAACAAGCAGGATCTCTTGCAGGATAAGTGTTTTGAAGTCTAAATGTTCATTTGACTTTATAGCATGGAAGGGCATAACATGGCTTCTTGCAGTCTTTTTGATATCCTCATGCTGAATTTATAGAGGAGAATTGTTCTTCATATAAGGGAAGACTTCTTGAAATATGCATGGCAACAGATTAGACAAGACTGTGATCTGCTGGCATTCTAAGTCTTGCAGATGCTAATAATAGATGACAGATTAAGAATAATTGACAACGTCGTGGTGAAGTGTTTATGCTAACAGAAAAATGGTCTTGACTGATAGCTGGAGGAGAAGGCAAGGCACTATCAGAGGGAAATAAATGATTTCTCAGGCATTAGGTTTCAAATCAAACTTAATAAACTTCCAGTTCTATCGTAAATGGAAAGCATAGTCTGAAGTGTTTATACAATATGACTTTCCCCATTTTATCACTGAACCAGTGACATGATATGCTTTAATAAAATCCAGGAACATGGTTAGGTTCTACTTCGAATACGACTAAGAGATCAGCAATCTTTTCAAAAGTTATGTAGTTAGTGACATATATGTATATGTTACATTTAGGCATAGATTGAGCTACAATCAAATGCTTTTAAAACCACTTGCCTACACTCTTCTTATTTTAGCCATTGTATGAAACATATTTTTTAAAAAACAAATGTCATTATTCTAATTAGCACCCTTTATAATGATGTGGGGAGGTGTTAATTAGTTTAATTCCATTCGCTTTTAAACAGAAAGCATTACCACAAAAATATTCATGTGCACTTGAAATGTAGGTCTTCAACATTAAAAAATTATGGCTTATGTCAAGGATAGGCATGCCATGAAGAAAAACAATCAAGGTATTTCACAAAAGTTTTATTCGGTTAAATATCTGTTACAGAAAGTACTCTATGGTGGGTATGACACCTTTTCATTCTAGCCCTACTCTTTATTAAGTTTCTAACTCTCTAAAGATGCTCCAGTCTTATTTTGAGGATCAAGTAAAATTATTGTGCATAACATATTAATGCATATATTATTTTATGCACTATATAATTATGTCAAAGGTGGTCAGTAATCCACAAAGATTCATATTTTTCTTCCTGGCTAAGCATTGGATCTTGTCTTTCAAATCTAGACGGTTTGGGTCTCAGCAATGGTATGTGAGTGAGGGTATAACATTTCCAGCCTTGGGAGATGGGAACCAAGAATGCCGTTTCCATGGTTTTTGGAGAATCAGGAGTCTGAGTCCTTGAGTCATCACATGAAAAGACGTTTTCCTGTCACAGAGAGGTTCATTGGACAGTAATGGGAACAAGAAATAAATTGTGTTAAAAGAGTTGAAATATAAGGCATTGTTTGTTATAAAATCTAGCATCGTTATAGAATCACATACATTCAGGCAAGAATTTCGAATTAGCCTTTTTGGAGATAATATATTCATCTGTGGGAAGCATGTATATTCTGCAAAATGTGTGAGATAGAGAGGTCAAGATCTCTATTTATCACATAGAAGATCACTTTGGAAGCTTTCTTACAGATTTCACTTTTATAATCTGTGAAATACATCTGTTTAGAAATATAAAGAGATATGTTTCAAATGACTGAGGCTTTAGGCAAACATAAGTATAAATGTGGTCACATGAGCATGAGAGCATGACTCCTAAATTGTAGTTCTTGTCCCTGACCTATTGATTCCTGATAACGGGCTTTTCCAACTTTCCATTCCCATGTAGCACTGGGGCTCCCTAAGGAATAACGTACTCCTATCCACACCTGCTTTGTTGAGGTCTCATTTCCCATGCCCACTACCCCGCACTGCCCAGTTCATGCATCAGGCGCGAACCTGCAGACCTCCCTGACAGCTCAGCTGTTTCCTCCTCCAGGGACTACAAATCCGCCACTGTGAACTCAGTTGCAATTCAGACTGCAGACAAGCTGAGCTTCAGCATCCTGATGCCGTGCCTCACAGCACTTATGCAGTGAGGAGAACACATTCCATTTCTTCTGTGTTGTAGGCAATAAAATGATTAACAGGATACTTATTGTGTTCTAGTCTTTATAGACGTTCTGTAATACAGAAACAAAAAAAGGGCTACATTTTGCAAACCAACACTTATTATTATTATTATTATCTTTATTGTTGAGAGTATTACAGCTGCCCCCCTTTCCACCCATGGCCCCCCTTCCACCCAGCTCTGCCCCACTCATCCTTTACCACCCTATTGTCTGTGTCCATGGGCAATGCATATCTATACATCTAAAAAGCCAGAGACCAGAACACTGTAACAACCTGAACGACCAGTCGCTTTGATCCCCACTGAGGTCAGCAAACTGGCCTGATCAGGGGGTGGGACTGGTGGCCAGTGGCCAACCTCCTGGGGCAACACCCCCCAACCGGCTCCGCCCCTGATCACCCCCCTACCCCAATAGGGGGCAGAGCCCCAAACCCCCTTCTCATGGCCTGCTCCACCCTGACCAACCCCCACCACCCCAATTGGCCTGTGAGCCCTCCCAGTCAGCTTCACTGCTAATCGACCCCCCACACCATTCAAGGGTGGAGCCAGCCAGCCTACTGCCCACAGCCCCTCCCCACAGCTGGCCCCACCCCTACCCCAATTGTGGGTGGATCCCACTGGCCAATCACCCCCAGCCTCTCCCACCAGCTGGCCCAGCCCTGGTCAGGCCCTGATTGGGATGGACTGGCCAGCCAACCTCCCACTGTTTCCTCCTCCTGATAGGCCTACCTGATCCACCCTGACTAAGACCCCACTGGTGCACAGATTCATGCACTGGGCCTCTAGCAAGCATATACATTCTTTGGTTAATCTCTTACCACCTTCCTCTGAGATTCACCAGTCCATTCCATATTTCTATATCTCTGGTCCTATTGTATTCATCATTTTATTGTGTTCATTAGATTCCACATATAAGTGATATCATGTGATACTTTTCTTTGTCTGAGTGGCTTAGCATAATATCCCCAGGTCCCTCCATGCTGTCTCAAAGGATAATAGATCCTTCTTTATTATAGCTGCATAGTATTCCATGATGTAAATATACCTAGCTTTTTTTTTTACTTGTATCTTGATAATAATTTATTTTCATAAGATGTGGCATGCATTGTGAATATTTCCAAAAGTAGGATAAAAAAATACCTAACTTTTTTTTTTTTTTTTAATCTACTCATCTGCCCATGGGCACTTAATGTTTCTAGATGTTAGCTATTGTAAATAGCGCTACTATGAACATAAGGGTGCATACATTCTTTATGATTGGTGTTTTGGGTTTTTTTGGATATATTCCTAGAAGTGGGATCATGGGGTCAAATGGGAATTCCATTTTTAATTTTTTGAGGAAACTCTGCACGATGTTTCCAATGGCTGAACCACTCTGCATCCCCACCAGCAGAGTACTAGGGTTCCGTTTTCTCCACATCCTCACCAGCACTTGTTTGTTGATTTATGGATGTAAAAACTTTCCCCCCTGCATCCATGTGTATTTCCAGCTTGGCTGTGTTCTAAAGACCCAAGGAACAATCACAGGGTAAAGCCATGCAGCGCCGTCTCCTTCAGACTCTTACGTTTATGGCTGGTAATGGCTCTTCATTCTGGTCGTTTTCTTACTCAGAGGTCTCACTGTCCAACCCCGCAAAGTCTTCAGTTCCGTTTACCACAGCTGTATGTGTCCAACTCCTATCTGTGAAATAGAATGTTCATGCCTTCCCTCTCCCCACCCTATGCCTTCTTGCAAGAATTTCTTCACGGATAGATTGTAAAGAAAGGTTTGCACCTGTCTTCACTGGACCAGGGATCCGTCTTTGTCTCCAGCCCAACCAGTGCAATGTGTTCCAAAATGAGCATTGCTATCTGAGTTTATTTGCCTTTTCTTCTGAAATTTTTAAGATAGTATTGCTGTTTTTTTGTGTGTGTGTGATATTGTGTTTGTTTGTTTGTTTGTTTTTGGAAGCATACTTAGTTTTAAAGCTAATTTTCTTGGAAGTAGTTGACCCATCCCTAATGGTAGCTATAATTTCATTCAGCATAAGGATGAAATATGTACATTTCATGTGGAAATAATCTGTTTCTGGAGTGAAACCAAATTAAAAGAAAAAAGGGGGGTGGGGCTAAGTAACTACTCATGAGAGATAATCCTTTAAAGCATTAACTAGCTGCCAGTCACTCCTGAAATACTAAGTTTGACAAGGGTTTAAGTATTTTCTTATATATATAGTCTCCTTTCATTTTCTTCCTAACTTTCTATCTGTAGAAATTGATCTTAAAGCCTACAAAGTAACAACGTAAAGTCTAGAAGTAGAAGGTCCGCACTAGAAATGTTATAAGTGATTATGGTATATAAATGTGGTGCTTCTAAATACACAGATATAGCCAAAACTGGTTTGGCTCAGTGGATAGAGCGTCAGCTTGCAGTCTGAAAGGTCCCGGGTTCGATTCTGGTCAAGGGCATGTACTTTGGTTGCGGGCACATCCCCAGTAGGGGGTGTGCAATAGGCAGCTGATCGATGATTCTCTCTCATCGATGTTTCTAACTCTCTATCCCTCTCTCTTCCTCTCTGTAAAAAATCAATAAAATATATTAAAAAAAATAAAAATAAATAAATACACAGATATAAAAATAACAAACAAAACAAGACAAGAAAAAAACAGTCAAGAAGCAGGAAAGGAAATGCACTCCATTCTTGGGAGAATAATCGTGTCAGGCACATTGCCATGCAAAACAAAACAAAACAAAAAAACTTCAGGGCATTTCAGGAAAAACTGTTAAACAGTAGTTCAATGAAAGGCTAGTGTGATATTTTCAATTTCACATTTCTAAATTGTTGCCATTTGTGTTTTGCCATAACGGTAGCATAGTTACATTATGGCAGGCAGAGGGTCTGTGATCCACTGTTATAAAGGACAGCCATTTTGCAACTCTAGATTAAGTCAATAAATGTATTACCATGTAAGCAGTTTTCATGATAGAAACTCAAAGATCCCTCTTTTAACCTGGATTGAACACCATTGGATTGTCTCAACCTTATAACCTGTCTAGTAAGATCAGTAAGTTAGGATACATATCTAGTAACCTTGTTTGTTTTTTAAATCAGACCTAATTCACGTAGGAAATATTCATATTGTATATGGTGTATGCAGAAAAGAATATATAGTTAGTAACCTTTTAATGAGAAATAATTCAGACAAAATTAATGCTGATTATATGCACACAGAAATAGCTGCTATACCAATACATAGTTTCCTAAGTAGAAGGAGCATTAGATATTAAAATAATAAATAATTTTATAAATAGCAAACTGCAAAGAAATGCTTAAGGAAGAAGATAAATTTTGCCCTAGCTCCCATAATTTTAATCTCCAGGAAATAGGCTTTCTATACAAGATATCCTTACCTTTTATAAATATACACTGGCTATAGCATAGAAATCTATAACTAATATCTCATTTCCCCCCCACAGAAATCCTGTGAGAATGGCAAGGCAGCTGTTTATATACCTGCTTTATGGGGGACACTGCCAGGTCACGTGGCTGGAGAGTAGAGAACTCTTCCCCTGGACTCTTGTTTTCCTGGGAAGGCGGAGATTTCTGATGATAAAATATTGTATGGAAGAGAACCCATCCCCTAAATATAGTCTGACAGATGCACTAAGAAAGCTAAGCACTTCTCTCTTGTACTAGATTAAGTTAAAGTGTTCTGTGATTGCCAGTAATCATATCAAAGCAAGTTTTTCAATAATAATAAATGAAACATTTCAATCTAGGCCAATTACCCTCTAGACATAACAGAGATGTTTTACTGGAACATTATTATTTATTAAAAAGAGAGAGAATATTGTCTCAAAATAATGAACTATGTATTGGGAAATATTAAACATATTTAATATTCAGTATGCTTCCAAAGAAGTAAAAAGGGTTTCTTGATAAAAACAAATACTTGAAACAGAATGTTGTAGCAAAAAATTTAACTGTTTATTAGTACCAGTATCTCATTTATTTATACATTTTATTTTGGTGGTTTAGAACCAGAAAGCCCTGCTTCAAACACATAATAAATAGAACATAATAGGAGTTGTTTTTGATATCCCACTTATAATGTGTAAAATTTTAAATAAATGTTAATAAAAATACCTGATAGAATACTAGACCACATTTGCTTCTAGATGGATTATTAGTAATTTTTAGTATGTTTTTTTTATTGATTTTAGAGAGAAAAGAAAGGGAAGGAGAGAAACACTGATGAGAAAGAAACATCAACATTGATCAGTTGCCTCCTGTGCACTCTCTGCTAAGGATCAAGCCTGCAACTGGAGCAGGTGCTCTGACCAGGAGTTGGACCATGGCCTCCTGGTGCATGGGTTGATGCTCAACCACTGAGCAACACTGGCCAGGTCCATTAGTAATTTTTAATAACTACTTCTGTTGCCTACATACTCATTAAAGTAAGACAAGAAACTTCCCCAATAACAGCTCACTATGCAACAATGTGTAATGTGACATTGTCATTATATAACAGGTTGTTTATAAGACAATTGACAATTACTCTGTGATGATATCATAAAAAGAAAGTTATATAGAAACTATATTCATTTGATTAAAGTACATTTCACACCTGTGAAATCTTGGATGTAAAACTAAACACAACTGTTAAGTTTTATATTTTTTAAAATATATTTTATTGATTTTTACAGAGAGGAAGGGATAGGATAGAGAGTTAGAAACATCAATGAGAGAGAAAAACTGACCAGCTGCCTCGTATACAGGCCCCACTGGGGATGTGCCCACAACAAAGGTACATGTGCCCCGACTGGAATCCAACCAGGGACCCTTGAGTCTACAGGCCGACGCCCCATCCACTGAGCCAAACCTAGTTAGGCACAACTGTTAAGTTTTAGATCAATGACATTTATCTAATAATTTAAATTATATGCAGAAAAAAGAAAAGCTATGTTCTAAGAAATCTAGAAAAATATTAATCTGACAGCACAAGTTAATATAATTATGGTATTCAGGGCATATATTAATGGAATGTAGTTCATTTTAGTGTGTATGTTATTGGCAATA
The DNA here is from genome assembly GCF_014108245.1 of Pipistrellus kuhlii. NCBI lineage: Eukaryota > Metazoa > Chordata > Mammalia > Chiroptera > Vespertilionidae > Pipistrellus > Pipistrellus kuhlii. The sequence goes on from NW_023425584.1 coordinate 41,060,814, forward strand.
TAGCAACTCTACATAGTTAAATACAGTACATTTGGACATTAAAATTTCAATAAAATAGTCTGACAAAAAATAGCAAAAAAATAACCATTTAATGTATGAGGAAAATTTAATAACATCATAGAAATAAAGGAATAGGCTTCTAGCAAAATGAATTTATCCGTCAAAGTCCATAATAAAAATAATATAGCCTGAAATAATTAAACACATTCCTAATCATATAATTTTAGGCCAAAGAATAATGTAAGAAACAGGTAGAATAATGTCTACTCTTAATTTTTTTTATTTCCTTCAAGCCAAGTGTGACTATTTAAATGACCTAAGTGCTGGTGATGTAGTTTTGGTGTCTTTTGTCCTGTAATGCAAAAATCAATACCTTTAAGAGTGGGAGAACCCCTTGTCTTAAAATTTTATTGCCCATTTACCACTCATGTTTGCTTGTCAGTACATTTTAAAGTCCTGCCCTTGATCTCCTCTCATTTCCACCTCCTTTTCCTATACACTCTGCTGCACACAAATCCACCTCTCTTCTAACCTTGGTGCTCTGTCCTGCTTTTGCTCACATTACCTCCCTCTATGACTTTGCTTACTTGAGAACATTTCTTCAATCACATAATTACTCTCTTTTGGGTTAATATGTTTTATTAGTGATAGATAGATATGAGTGAATAACTTTCAGCATCTTAACAAGCAGAGAAAACATGTTAAACCATAAGCCCTGAATGAAAAATTTGTGAACAGTGTTATAGTTTACTAGTGGCCCAGTGCTCAGATTCATACACATTGAAAAAATATTAATTAGAAGAAATATTTTAATATGAGTTCATAAACAAATCATCTTTCCCACCCTGGTTCAACTACAGACAAAGTATACTGGTGATGATGTTGCTTTCTTTCAGCTTCAGAGGTACTTTGTGCCGGTAGTTGGTCTTCAGGCATATTCTGTGGATGATGCCGCTTTCTTGCAGCTTCAGAATATCAACAAAAACAACCAAATTCACCATCAACAATGACAGATTGAAACACATGCATGTGATTGGTGCCAGCAAGAGCTTTATAGGTATTGGCACATACAAGAGTCAATGTTTATTTTTAAATTGCCAGTGTGTGCCTTATGTACCAGCCAGTCAGTCGGTCGGACGGTAGGACGGACAGATGGTCAGTTACTTAGCCTTTTATATATTGAATATATAGATTATTTCACCACAAAAAATATTTACAGCTATTTATCACCACTTTATGAAACCACTGAATTTTATCCTTATTTCAGTCACTATAGTTATTTGTGGATTTTGAATAAAGTATATATATAAAAGGCTAATGTGCAAATTGTCCCCCGGGAGTTCATCTGGGAGACCAGGAGTTCGATCGCTTGCTATGATGTGTACTGATCACTGGGAGCCAGCGCGAAATGAAAGAAGACCCCAGCCTACAGCTGGAAGGCCCCGATTGCTGGCCAGGCCTAGGGCCCCACCAGTGCACAAATTTCATACACCAGGCCTTTAGTTTACTATAAAATTTATTAATGTATACAGAATATGGACAATTTATAAATAAAACCACTGGGAAAATCACCTATATCAAAAAAATAAAAGACAGGAAAATAGATTATAGAATTGGCATCAACCCCAAGTTTATTTTATTGTAGAAATAACCCTCAAGGAATTCAGAAAGGTTTTTCTCTCTTCTTTGATATTATTTGTATTGGAAATTGGTTTCTATTTCCATTTTCCTTCTCATTGATATACATCCTTAAAAAATGCATTCTGCTATGTTATTCATTGTCTTCTGCATATCAGTTAGCTACAATTACTTAAATATTAAAGTGATAGAATATTTTTAAAAATACCTTTTGGCGAGGGGTGGCAGGGGGAATGGATCAACTTCCAACTATTTCATCCAATTATTTTGTGCTTTCTGTGAAATCTATATGTAACTCAGAAATACTGTAGTAAAAACATCAATCACAATTATTGTGCTATTAAAATTAATATTGGTAGGTGGAAGTATTTTTAATAACCAACATTCATTCATTCAACTTGGATAATTATTAGATACATATTCTTTGTGCTTATTAAAATAATTTCTGTCAGCTATAATCAATGCTATTTTCTTATTTATATTATATCAATTATTTCTCCTATTTGTAGGAGGATACTTTAAAATCTCTGGATTTGATTCCTGTATTTCAAATTATCCTTGATAGGCACAGATGCATAAACTTGATCACTGAAAATTCCTCAAGTTTGTTGCCAAAGCTCTCTTACATTCATCAGATTTTTGTAAAGAAAACCTTCCAGACAATATAAAGGAGTGCACCATGTTTTCTATTGTAGTTAGAGCTGCTCTGCAGAGCTGCAAGCTACTATGCACCTGAGAGCCATGAATGTGCAAAAGCAAATTTACCCCGCCATGCCCAATAATTATGTAATAAAAAAATCTAGTATGTTATTTCAGCACATAAAATGGTTTAAAGTGATTAATTTTCTGAAAGCGTAAATTGAAAGTGCATGAGAATCATTAAGGCCATGCTTCACCTAGGTTTGTGAAAATATATGGTCATATTTCTCCCAAACGTCTCTTAAAATCTAGCACTTCTTTATGTATATTCTTATTTTAAGTTATTAAGAACCATATGTATAGCTGCAATTTTTTTAATAATATATTTTATTTATTTTTTACAGAGCGAAAGGGAGAGGGATAGAGAGTTAGAAACATCGATGAGAGAGAATCATCAATCAGCTACCTCTTGCACACCCCCCACTGGAGATGTGCCCACAACCAATGTACATGCCCTTGACTGGAATCGAACCCAGGACCTATCAGTCCGCAGACCAAAGCTCTATCCACTGAGCCAAACCGGTTTCGGCTGTATAGCTGCAATTTAATTACAGATATAGTATTCAATTCACCACATAAATATATTCATTTGCATAAAAAATGTTGGTAGGTTCTCTTCTCTCTCTCACAGCTGTTCTAACCATTTCTCCATATTTTGCCATAAGAAAAAATTTAAAAGGTGGTTCTTCAATGGTGTAATATTAAATCCTCACAAATTATTAAAAATTGCTGGTGCCTCTCAGATACTGGTAGACTATGGCTTATGGGTTTCTCGTTCCTCATCTTTGGGTGAAAGGGTTCATTGACTCTGGCAAGGAAAGTAGGTCTTCCTGTTTCCTCAACAGTTAATAAACTGTCAATCACTTCCCTGAGTAGTGATGCTAGGCCTCCATTCATACTGTCGCTGAACATTAATAGAACCTCTGGCTTGCTTTCTCACTTTCTTCATTGCTCGACTCATCACCTGTGAAACACCTTACTGAAGTTTGACAGTAAAAGAAGGTAATTACAATATAGGTAAGAAATGACTTCCAAACAGAAGCCGTGAGTCATTTATTTCTATAAAGTCTCAGTGGCCACAGGTTGATGGAAGGATGGAAGGAGCCTCGGGATCCACCTGCAGGGGCCTTCACCCTGCGGAAGCGCGCCCCCTGCTGGTCACAGCCTCACCTCAGCCTTCTTACCATGCTTTCTCCCAGGATACCTGCTCCATTTTTAAAGCATCGCCTGCCAAGCACAAAAACCTCTCGCGCATATTTTACAGAGCAATTTAATTCTAACTTATGTCAATATCTCCCACGGCGATAATAGCAGAGGTGCCTTACATTTCACCACTGAAGAGGCCAATCAAGATGTGGGTATTTTTCCAGCAAAGATTAATTTTCTTTCTATGAATGGCTCTGCCACCGTCTCAAAGCGAGTCATTTAAACTGCAAGCAACTTTTTAAAATAACGTTTTTCTTCCTTTTTCACAGACCTGGTTGGCACAGAGCATTCAGTCAAAACCTGATTTGCTCGTTTGCATGTGACTGCCGTGCCATTCTGTACCGTTTTCATACAGTAAAAAGAAGAGTGTTATATCATAATGTATGGTTATGTTTTTCTCTAAGGGAAATTTAAATACCACCTCTTATGTTTTGGTAGAGAAACACAGTCTACCTAAATAAAGTATTTTTAACATGTAAGCCTCTTAATATATTCAGTGACTTCACCGTTTATGTTTGTACTGACTTAAATTACTTGAAATATAACTAGATCAGTGAAATATAACTGACTCTATCAGTTATATAGAGTATAGTTATCATTTACTTGCATTAAAATGAAGATGTGAAATAATATATCGAACAACATTTTAACATATTTACTACATACAAAATAAATTTTTCAAAAAAAGTGCTGAATCTGCCTTTTAATACTTATCATGAAATTTTATATATAGATTTTTATTTATTCATTTGATCACAAATGACAAGCACACTCTAGTTGTTTTATTTTTCTTCAGGTGGCCTATTAAAATGTTTGCCAGAATAGGAAGATACTGTTAATGAAGATTCTGACAGCTGCATTGTAACATTAATCTTTCCTCGGTGGTTGTTGATTTTTCATAATTTTTGTAGTTGTTTTTTTAAAGTCTAACACATAAACGACTGATTGGCATCATAAAATGCCAGGCATATATGAATTGACATCAGGCCAAGACAAACAAATTGAAATGAATCATGAAAACATATTTTTATTCATTTGCTAAATAATGGTAAAATGTTTGATTGAAAATATTTCAGTAAACCCTATTTTTCACTCAAAGTGTATATAACTTACCATGACAACACGGCTCTATATCTATTGTACTAACATAGAGTTTGGGCATAATGTAATATTCAAAATGAATAATCTACATGACTTTTTCCTAATTTCCTGATTTTTTTTCTAATTAAAATAAACTGAAGAGCCCTGCCAATGTATTAAAACACAGTGAACTTTTCATTGTTTAAGCTAGCTTGTAAATTTTCATCCTTAAAATACACCAAAAAACAATTTGTGGCACCAGGAAAGGCTCCATCCTTTATTAATCTAATTCTAAAGCAAGCATGTCAAACTCGCAGCCCACAACAAATATTTTTTTGCGGCCCAGCCAATATAGTGGTGTGGGCAGTTATTTACAATTATGAAATGAAATAAGTCTCCTGTCAGATCCAGAATGACTAACATTCACCTTGGGTCAGTTTTGAAAGGAATCACTGCGAACAAGATTTCCCCTGAAGTAGGAAAGACAGTAGCAGAGAAGAGATGCCATGTGTCAGGAAGAAAACATTAATTTTATCATTGCTCTTGTTCTTTTTTTTCTTTTAATATACTTTTTGAAATAAACCTATGTTTCTATGAAAATGGAAGGTTTTGTTCTTTTGCAGCCCACATAAACTTAAACCTTGTTTATTTGGCCCATGTTAACCTTTGAGTATGACATGCTTGATCTAAAGGGCACTGGCCTTCAAATTATTAAGCAAAATTAGAAGGGAGAAATATGTGTCGATAGTGCGGCAAAGTCCCACGATTATTGTTTTAGTCTTCTGCCTTTCTCTTATCACAAAAGAGGCAGAGAATTTACCAATCTTAGAAAATCACACGTGGGATAAAATCCATAACTTGGGCAATAATCCAGCCTACATTTTAATTTTTAAAAGACTGTACAGTATTTACTCATATAATTTGAATAACAAATGTAAATATAACAAATATAAAATATTTGACATAGGCACAGTTGCTTTACATGTGAATGTTGCACTTTTTCCATAAATATATATATATATATATATGAGGGCAGTTAATTAGCATTCTTCCAAGCTGGTTTTAGTGTTCTTCATTAGCTAACTTTCAATTGTTCATGTCGAGCCTGTCTTTCTGCAAGAAGTCTCTGTCAGCCCAGGAACCCACTTGAAATAATTAGTATTCTGTTGGTGTTAGAACCAAGTCTGTAGAACAGTTATAACTGGAGACTCTTGAGCATGATTGGGACTTCTCAGCAGCCAGGGAGGGGGGCATGCCCTGTTCAGTATGTTCTGTAGTTCAAACAGCATTTCAGGTTACATGTAGTCACAGGTGACAAAATACCATTCTCTGTAAATGGCTTCATCTCTTTCTTGGTCACGCCACACTCTTCCAAAAGTGTAAAGTTCTCTCATAATCTCTTTCTCATTCTCTCTCTCTCTCTCTCTCTCTCTCTCTCTTTCTCTCTCTCTCTCTCTCTCTCTCTCTCTCTCTCTCTCTCTCTCTCTCTCTCTCTCTCTCTCTCTCTCTCTCTCTCTCTCTTTTAACTTCAAAATCCTTTTAGAAAGTTACCTGTGATTATATTTCAAGGACAAGTATATCCATCCATTCTACTTGAGTGACAGTTAAGGATGAGATGCTACTCTGTGCCTTCATACTTACCTCCTTTAACCATGACGACAAACCCACTCAAATTTCAGACTATATGCAATATGTCTTTATTTGGTTAGAAAGTGAAGCAGTTGTGATTTTTGACTGATGTTTCATAAGACTATGTTCTATCAATTATACTATAGTATACTACCTCTCTTTCTGTTATCTCATCATTTATAGTAGACACTACACACAAAGGGAAAATATGGCCTTCAACTTCCATTCTACTCACTGTGTCTTATTCTGACATGTCCAGGGATCTACAATTAAATGTATCCTAAACCAAAATCTATTTATCAAAGTAATCTGTTATTATTCTTATGTCATTTATTTCAGCAATTAAATATATATATATATTGATTTCAGAGAGGAAGGGAAAGGGAGAGAGAGATATAAACATCCAATAAAATAAAAGCCTAAGTGACTATTAATGGCAGAATGACCAGAATGTCTGGTTGCTATGATGTGCACTGACCACCACGGGGCAGACGCTCAACTCAGGTGCTGCCCTCTGGTGGTCAGTGCACTCAGCCAGCAGCCTGGCTCACAGTTGGGAGCCTCTCTCACATCTCAGGCAGCGCTAAGGAGCAGTGAGCTGAATAGTAAGGAGCAGTGAGCAGGCGGTGGTAAGGAGCAAGGGCTCCCAGACTGGGAGAGGGCATAGGCTGGGCTGAGGGACAACCCCACCCCCATGCACATATTTCATGCACTGGGCCTCTAGTCAATGATAAGAGAGAACCATTGATTGTCTGCCTCCTTAATGTCCCCTACTAGGGACCAAACCTGCAACCCAGGCATGTGTCCTAAACAGGAATTTGAATCACAACCTCCTAACTCATGGATCAAAGCTCAATCACTGAGCCACACTGGCTGGGCAGGATATTTTTTCATTATTCTTTTTTTAGATAGAATGGAAGGGATGGGGAGGGACAGAGAGAGAAACATGGATGTGAAAGAGACACATCTATTGGTGATCTGATCAGGGCCGGGGATTGAGCCTGCAACCAAGGTATATGCCCTTGACCAGAATCGAACCCGGGACCTTAAAGTCCGAGGGCTGACACTCTGTCTACTAAGCCAAACCAGCTAGGACTCATTTCAGTAATTTTTAAATATTTCACATTTCATTTTTTATTATATTATATTTGGTCAAGGACACTTAAGATGAGTTCTACCCTCTATTTCTGTTGATTGCCCTCTTCATTCCTCCCTTTTCTCTCAACACAACAAAATCACAAATTCCCTCATGTGGATATCACAGTAATTTCCTGACTGGGGTCTCTTTTAACATTTTTTTTTTTTTAATATATGTTATTGAGTTTTTTAAGACAGGAAGAGAGAGGGATAGAGTTAGAAACATCAATGAGAGAGAATCATCAATCAGCTGCCTCTTGCACACCCCCTACTGGGGATGTGCTCGCAACCAAGGTATATGCCCTTGACCAGAATGGAACTTGGGACCTTTCAGTCCACAGACTGACGCTTTATCCACTGAGCCAAACCGGTTTCAGCTGTTTTAACATTCTTGATTCCCACTGCACTCATGTGTTTTTGTCATAACTAATATCATGCTACTCTCCTGCTTTAAAATTCCCTAATACCTTTCATTTGCGCCAGAATGCAGTTGAACATACTCTGTGATCCGAGACCTCAGATGATAAGGCCTCTACCTCCCTATCTCTTAGGTCTTTAGTGAGGCTCTGGCATTTTAGTTCCTGGAATTGACAAGCTCCTTCCTGCTCAGCATTTTTACAGATTTGTTTCTTCAAGTACCCTTTAAAAAAAAAATGTTTGGCAAACTTCTACTTTTATTGTTATTCCTCTAAATATCACTAGAACTTAGTAAACTTCCTAGGTACACTAATTAGTTAGCCATTCCTTTTACCCCATAATTTACACTTATTGTTTTTTGTGATTTTGGCTTCTATCACATTGTTAAGAAATTAGTTTTAATTATTTGTTTAATGTTGCTTGTTTTGCAATTATAAAGTAATTGAATTAGGGCTTACAAATTTAATTATCAAGTATATGTTAAAGAAGTGATTCTCAGAGATTCATATATCAAACATTTTAGTGTGAGGGAAGAGCCTAACAATAGCATATATTTTATGAGCAAGTTATTGCTTTAAAACACCAGGCTTTAAGATCATTTTTTAACAAATTTATTTCAGTTATACATTGTAACTTTTACTATATGTACAAATTAGCTGCTTATATGCTCATATAAAGAAACATTAATATTTATCAATTTTTAGTTTTTAAGGCTAACCTTAAATTGGATTTTAATTTTGACAGTTTTTTAGAATTTTTTCTTTTTTTTTTTTGTTGTCAGATGGAGTCTTATTAACTAGCATTTTTTTGTCATTGCTTTTATTCTTTGTAAATAACAAAAAAAACTTGAGGGTGGGAGACAATTGCATAACTACAATGAAAGAAATCAAGTCATTTTAAAGTGCTAGTGTACAGTATATCCGTGATTTTATCACTTATAATAAAAAAATTGGAATGTATCCAGTGGGTAAGAGGTTTAGCAACAGGAAATACAGTAGGAGGGGAAAAATCAAAGGGGTTACATTTAAATGGATTTTCTCAAGAATGACATGAGCAGTTCTTCAATAAAATGAGCTTTCTTTATTCTATTTCTCAGTAGCAGTTGCCAAAGTTTAGATTATATATGTTGGATATATCTATGCCTATACAATTACTGGGATTAGGTTTTATCTTATTTTTAGGCTATTTTATTTTTAACTGTGATGATGTAATTTGGGTCACCACTAGTAAAAATAATATCTGAAAATTTCCAATATAGAAAATGGAAAATATTTTAATTTTTCCAATAATGTATTTACTTGAACGATTTCAAGAGACATGCTAATAGTATAAAATAAATACTTACACACCACAATGAAAATAAAAATAAGCAAAAAATAAGCATTAAGTTTGCATCTTAGCCAATTGATAATGGAATAAAAAATACACACAGAGACACATAAACACACATACACACTTGAGAATAAAATAAACCAGAGAATTTTAACACATAAAATAAGTTTGATATTTCACACATTTTAGAATAATGGACAGTGAGTATGATATCATAGAAAAGAATTTTATTGGTACAAGCTATCTACACTAATAAAAGAGAAAGGTGCAAATTGACTGTACCTTCACAACACCCACCAATCACCACATTCACAGCCAATCAGGAGTGAGTATGCAAATTAACCCAACAAAGATGGTGGGTTAATTTGCATACACAAGCGCTGAGCTGCTAAGGTGGGATGCTATTGTCATCGCCATCACTGCGATGATGCAAGTGTTCTGCACCGCCCTACCTGCTAAGGGCCTCTGGGCAGCACGGGAAGGTAGAAAGGCAGCTCTGGCTGGAGCAAAGGCAGGAGCAAAAGGCGATGCCAGCAGCCAGGGTAAGGAAGGCCCGTTCTTGCACAAATCTTCATGCATCGGGCCTCTAGTAAGATTTAAAAAGCAAACATACTTTACTGGAAGGAGCACTGCTCACTGAGAAAATGGCTGGAAACTAGTCTCTAGTTTAAAAGAGATCATTGAATGTAAACAAGTTTGCTTCTCAGTTCCCAGGGCAGAAAAAACAAAATTTAAAATTATTAGATTTTAAATTTATTCTTAAAAATATAAAAGTTTATTAATTAAAAAAAAACAAAACAAGGAAATTAAAAAACCTGATGAACAATATTAACTGTTGATTATAATAGAATCAGAGATACGGGAGGGGAGTGGACTGACAATTCTGGGGGAAAGGGGGGAGTGGTGGATGCGGGAAGAGACTGAACATAAACTGTGCACCTATGGATGAGGACAACGGGGGGGTGGGGAAGGGCAGAGGGTGGGGTGGGAGCCTGGTGGAGGGGGGAAGAAATGAGGAACCTTTGTAATAATATGAACAATAAAGATTGATTTAAAAAATAATAAATAAAAATAAAAGAGATCATTGAGCCCAGCTGACATGACTCAAAGGCTGAGTGTCAACCTGTGAACCAGGAGGTCATGGTTCAATTCCAGGTCTGGGGACATGCCTGGGGTTGTGGGGTCAGTCAGCAGATAGGAGAAATTAATTATATTAATCTGTCTTAAAAATCACATGTATGTGGATGTATTGTGTTGTGTAAGGAAGAAACTAAGTTTGGCTAAAATTTTGCAACTTTTAAAATATTTTGATAATATGTTCCATAAGTAACACAATTAAGAAGCTAAAACACACAGTCTGTTGCAAAAAAGCAACAACACACAAACAAACCACAGAATGAACAAACAAAATGAAGAAGAAAATAGCACTTTAATAAGTAAAAGTAAATTTTGAATCTCCAATTTATTTTGGTACAAATAAATCAACAATTTAATGGAAATAAAGCAATTAAAATAGTAAATTTTCATAACTGAAACATTTATTTTCTTTTAAAATCTCCACCTGGCACGATCACAGATGTAAGTCTTTTGTTCTTTCAGTACCTTTTCCAACAACTGATTGCACAGGCTCTCTATGTTCTAGGTAATGTTCTGAAGTCTGGGATAGAGGCAGTGACTAAAATAGTGTCCTTAAGCTCCGGAGCCTGTGTCCTAGTGGGCTCACATATATCTCTGACTCTTCAACTCATTTGCTTATCTATCCATGTATGCACATGCAATATGCATAACTTTCAGTCAGTGATATAATCTTGATGCCAAATGAAGAAAATATTGTTGCTACTGTGAATTTGCTCTCTCCTGTCCTCTAATACTTTGCTTTGTATGTACCTACATATTCAACTTTGATATTAGAGACATCATCTCAGACACTGAGCTGAGGGACAATTTTTATCATGAAAGTATTTGAGCATTTATATTGCTCTAATGACAATTGAACCTATAGAGATTTCTATTCTTCACGTTTCTTTGTCGCCAAAGTCTCACAGTTGCAGGACTCACCTTTACAATCCATATTTCTGAAGGTCAGCACTCCCATCACTGTTGGCCATCCCTGCAGTGCCCAGCTTGTCTCACCACTCTAGCCAATGCCCTTATCCTAGAGTTTATTCTCAACACAAAATCCAGAGATCCTTTAAAAATACAAATTAGTGTTTTCTGTTGTGGCCCTGTGATTAGAACATTGGCCCATACACCACAGGGTCTAGAGTTTAATTCCTGGACAAGGGCACCTACGTGGGTTGTAAGTTCTTTCTCCAAAGGTAACCAATCCATATGTCTTTCTCACATTTCTCTCTCATATATCTCTCTCACACACATATCTCTCTCTCACTCTCTTTCTCCCTCCCTCCCTCCCTACTTCCCTCCCTCCTTCTTCTACCTCCCTCTCCTCCCTCCCTCCCCCTTTCTACTCTCTAAAAAAAAAAAATTAATGAAATGAGAAAATATTATCCTCAGGTGAGTATTAGCAACAATAACATAACAACAACAAAATACAAATTAGAAAAAGTTACCCTGAAGTTCAAACCTCTATACACTCTCCAGCTCACGTGGCTAAATTCTCTTTACCCTTCTCTAAGTTTTCCTTTTTTCCATTGAACTATTGATTGAAAATAGTTTACTTTAATATTGTTTGTTGTTTATGCTCTGTCTTCCCACAAGAATATAAACTGCACCATGTCTGTTTTATTAACTGATATATTTATTTATTTATTGATTGATGGTTTTGAGTTCATAATAAACATTCAGTCAGTTTTTGTTGAATAAATGAAAACGATGCTTTCAGACTTACATTTCACATTTTTAAGTATATTCCGTGAGCCTATGGAGATTTCTATTCTTCACATTTCACTGCATCTCTTAAACTACCTCAAGTTTTACTTCAGTGTTTTGTTATTTGCTCTCTGATATAATACTATATATGTCCTGTCTTTGCAGTTTTCAGACACAATATATAATTTAGTCATATTCATTCTAATATGTGATAACTTAAAACTAAAAAAATACAAGATATTTAATGAAAGTAATTAGTAGAAAAGTACAGTAATGCTCTAAAAATGTGTACTTTTTTTACTAAGAAGAAATGCATTATTATATATTTCAGAAAATTAGTTTTATTTTTAAAGAATTTAGGTAAATATTTTTTAAATTACTTAACTCATATCTACAGTATCATTTTCAAAGGATATTCCGGAAGCTTTCCAGTTCATCAATTGGGTGTTCAGAACAAAATGCTTTACAGTTTAAATGTATGAAAAACATAGAGTTTCTATAAAGAGACAGAATAGAAATAGGTAGCTAAATAGATGATGGGTAAGTAGGTAGACAGATAATATATATATATATATATATATATATATATATATATATATAATGAGTATACTAAAATGTCATGCCTCTATAATCTTCAGTAGCTTTTCTGGATATGCCTCATCAAAAATGTATAATTTATTTCAATCTACCTTGACCTTACTATACATATTTCTAATCAATCATGGGTACAACCTTTGGTATAAATCAATCCAATAATTTTCTCAGTCATGCTTTAATCTTATCGACTTTCAAATGAATCACATTAATCTTGTTTCTGCAGAATCTAATCTGTTAATCCCATCCAGAAGAGTTTTCATCAAAGTCAAAACAAAACAGTAGCTGAGCCCAAGTCCCTCAGGACATTCCTAATTGTCCTCAGTTAAGAAGAACACTTGTAGCACGCTGCGTATGTGGGCCACCTAGAACATTAGTGTTTATCTTTTTATTGACACTCTTTCACTTTCCCTCCCAAGTAAGTTCTAAATCTTTAGCTTTAATCTATTATTTACTTTAAAAATGTATTTGAGTATGTATGTTTAGCATACATATATTATTCCAAAGGGTTGTTATTTAACTTTATGGAAAAGATATGTGTGTTCCTATATTTTTACTCAATATTATATTGCTAACAGTCATCTATGTATACTTTTAAAAAACATATTTTTATTGATTTCAGAGAGGAAGGGAGAGGGAGAAAGAAACATCAATGATGAGAGAGAATCATTGATCACCTCCTTCCTGCATGCCCCACACTGGGGATCAGCCTGTAACTGGGGCATGTGCCCTGACAGGGAATTGAACCTTGACCTCCTGGTTCATAGGTCAATGTTCAACCACTGAGCTACACCAGATGGGCTACATCTATATTTTTCATTTAATTATAATTCATTTATAATAATACTCTATTACCACAGAAATAAAGTTGGCATTTGCTTGGCATTTGAGTTACATTAGGTTTTTAGTATGATGAATATCACTCATATGAACTCTCCCAAACATATCTCTCCTCGTGAACATGTCCAAGAGTTTCTTTTATATGTGAGTCATATGGGATAGGAATGATCAATGATATAGTAATGCCAAATGTTTAATCAAATTTGTATGAAGGTAAATTATAAATGGTTGTGAAGCTTGAGCAATTATTAACAGAATTCAGTGGGAGGAAAAATGTGTTTCAGCAGAGGTTCCAGGTGTGAGGTGAACACATAGTAAATCTGTTTTAGTCAAATGCCTCCTGTAACTGTCTGAGGGTAATGTTTTATTGCTTCTATTTGTCTTTGTCTTTCCCAATACTGAAAACTAAATCTGGCTACCACCACCCCATCATTGTCACAGAGGTCTAGGAGAGATGTCATTAGCCTTATTATGTATTAAAATATATATTTATATATTTGTGTGTGTGGAGTCATATACATACATTTTAATGAATTAATCCACAATGAGTAATGCCAGTCTCATCCTTGTAAAATAAATAGCCTAAATTATGTTTTAAAAAAGATTTAAACCTTGAAGTTGTCCTCTTTACTCTTCAAAAAAAGTAAAAGTGATAAAATAATCATTCAAGCATAATTAAAAAAAACACTTTGATACTTTGGTAGAAAAGTTTGAGTATTATAAAATAATTTTAAGTATAAATTTTAAAATTATGAATTGTTGCTATTAGCTAAAATACCATTTTAATTTGGAATAGGAAGAATTAGATTGTCAAACAAATGATTGGTATGCAATTGAGACAGACAATTGTGTTTTGTATTCAAATAGATCAGTTACTGAACATCCACATATAAAGCACCATTTTCTACTTCTACAACAGTACTTTTTAACATGAGACTTTGATAAGTTATTATGAGGCAATATCTACTATTAGAATAAAACTTTTCTTAAACTATTCCACTTCTCTTTAACAAAAAAAATAACATTTAAATTGCTAGTATTCTTTATCTTGATTCACAAAATTCATTCTTATGCATCATGATAGGCTTTTTAATTGACTCGATAGGTTATGCCATTTTATTGACATAAATCAGATCATCCAAAGAGCTCATTTATACTTCTCTAACAAATGAAAAGACAAAGTAAAATCTTGCATCCCATAAAGACTTTCAAAAACTAGGATGATGGGCAGGTACCATTCCTTTGAGACTAAATCAGGATTATTAGAAATAAGAACATTCTCGGGAACCTTGACCCTCTTCTCTCTCTTACATCTAATACCAAATTGGCTATTTCACCTTCAAATAGCCTGAGGCTAATTACCTCCTGATTTTCCTTTTTAAATGAACTTTTTACTACTTCAACAAATGGATATGTGCCCCTCCCTAAATCTTTTGTCAAACTTACTTATATAAATATATTTCCCCCAGAGGTGGCTAGTTTTCTGTTAAATAGGTCATCTGGAAACAGAATTGAGACCAAGAATTTAATCACAATATGGTGCTCAGGAATACCTGTTTTGTAAGTTATCACATTTACAATGGGATTTCTATATTAGTCACTAAATTAATGCAATGACCTTCAATGACATAATGTACATTTGACTTTCCTGAACTTCACCTATTGAAATTCTATCTTTCATACTTAAGGCTAAGTTCAGAGAAAAAGTTTATAAAATTCTACTTTATGTTAAATTCTACCATTCTTTTGCTAGAGTTTTAATTCTACAATCTGTTAAATATGGAAACTTTATTTCTCAGTGTTTGACCATATCAAGAATATTGGACTAGAGTGATGTGGTTTATTAGGCAAATACCACATGAGTTTCATTATGTAGATTCATTTATCTTAAAAGCTAAAAAGTGAAGTATTTGCTCTTAACATGCGGGAAGCCACCACTTGCCAATATTGTCAGTACACCAAGGAACAGGGAAGGCCTATGGACCTTGGGCATTAGCAGAGCTAACACTAAGTACTAACCACTGATTGTTGAGATAGTGGTGGCTCAAGGCAATTCCCTAGCCTGATAACTCTTTTACTGTTTACCAAACTTTACCTTTGATATACCTGTATGCATTGCTAGAGGGCAGGATTTGTATCTAAAACTGAAATGAAAGCAGATAGGACCCAGTCTGAGGGGTGCCTCTTCAAAAGAGAGGTCTCTATCTGGCCCTCCCTGCTTTCTAAATTCATATTTCTAAATTCAAATGCATTTTCATTTGTGCATCGGGTCCCCCCTTCAGGTCCTGAACCCAGCCTCAAAAGTTACGACATTAATCCCATACATATAGGAATCAGGACTGACTTCTGGGCAGCTCCTTGCAAATTTGCCACTCACCATACATCTATTTTCAATCCATGACTTTTTTTTGTTCTCCTAGTTCTTTTATTCAATGACATAGAGCTTTTGATTTGTTTTTATGTTTCTGAAATATTATTCTTAAAACAAACTGTATCCAGAGTTTATTGAGAAAAGGTGCTGTTTAGCAATACTAATCTCAACAATAAGAAATGACAAATATATAACCCTTATCTTCAGTGTTTGTCTAAATCTTATATTTGTTTTACATTTTCAAATGTTTTCCAATACTACTTATATTTATTTCAAAATAGATTTTATAATTAAAAATAAAATATTGTTACAGTATTTTTTATTCAGTCTCATACATTTCTAAAATCATATTTTCACAAAGTGTCTTGTATAAGGACCCAATGCATAGCTAAACACTTGGGAGGAACATAGCTTAATCACAAGCCACGAGCCAGACTGATCTAAAACTTCTGAAAGCCGATTCTATAATCCTGGACATAAAATGATAATAATGTCACAAACTTTTACCCAAGGAAACAAATTATTTACATAAGGCACTTATTCCTTCAAGAAATGCAGCTCATATTTTCTAGTTAACCAAATTTAACACAGAAAATTATTCATGAAGATAAAGTTATTTTTTTCAGATTTATAAGGTGAATATGATTAATATCTCTGACTATATTTTGGTCATGTATTAATAGTTAAATTATAACATATTTCTAGAAATTAATTTATACTGTCATAAATATAACCTTTATGTCACCAATTTATGCCCTAAAGAACAAGAAAATACATGCAAACTCTTCTGAAGGCTATTAATAATAAGGCAAAAAGGAAAGTAAATATTTAATTACATTAGTTGAGTGGAATAAGACTTGTAGCATCAATTCTATCTTCTGTGTTACCACGCACATCGTATTATACACTCCCACAGAAATGCATGCCTGTGTTTGCTTTTGCTCTAATTGATAAATAGTTTAAAACAATTCCAGCATTGTAACTGTTCAACAAAAAGTTACTTAAGTAAAAATGTATGGTCTATTAATGGGCATTTAGGTTGCTTCCATAACTTGGCTATTGTAAATAATGCTGCAATGAACATAAGGACGCAAATGTTCTTCTGAATTAATATTTTGGATTTCTTAGGATATATAACCAGAAGTGGAATTGCTGGGTTATAAGGAAGTTCCACTTTTAATTTTTTTAGACAAATATATAAAAAAGTAGTGAAAAGCAGTGATTTTATATATATATATATATATATATATATATATATATATATATATATATCATATATCAATGAAAACATTTTCACAAGAGGCCCTTTGCACAAAATTCATGCACAGGGATTCATGCATGGGGGCGGGGGATCCCTCAGCAGAACCTGCACCCTCTCTAATATGAGACCCCTTGAGGGAAGTAGGTCCGATCCCGTTGGACCTAAACAGGCAGTCGGACATCCCTCAAAAGGGAGGAGGGTGTCTGCAGTCTGGCCTCCCTTTGCAGCAGGCGCGGGGGTTGATCAGGGGAAGGTGCCAGCCCCATCACCCTGCTGATTCAGCCACTGCCAGTCACCGTAGGCACTAAGGTATTTTCATCAACACGGACTCCAGTCCCTTTACTATAAAAAAAAATGACAACTTTCTTTAAGCATTTTCCTGATGTGTCTTTCATAGGATATGACATTTCTTTTTAAGTTTTTCTTCTTATCCTCACCAGAGGAAATGTTTCCATTGATTTTATCCCCTTCCCTCTGATTCAAGCTTAGCCCCTTCCCAAGCTTAAACCTCTACCCCAGGCGAGCTTAGAGTGACCTGGGTGCCTAGAAGGTTCCAGGGACCCAAGTATGTATGCAAATTAACCCCCATTTTTGTTGGGTTAGTTTGCATACTCACTCTGATTGGCTGTGGGCGTAGCAGAGGTACGGTCAATTTACATGTTTATTGTTAAGTAAGACACACACACATATAAAATAGACTATTATTCAGCCATAAGGAATAATTAAATCTTAGCATTTGCAACAGCATGGATGGTATTGTACCAAGCAAAACAAGTCAGAGACAGACATAATATTTCACTTATATGTGGAATCAAAAGAACAAAATAAACAAGCAAAAAAACAACAACCAGAAACAGATGCAGAGAATAAACTCATGGTTGCCAGAAGAGTTGGGAGACCTGGTTAAAAAGGTGAAGGGATTAAGTACAAATTGGTAGTTAAAAAATAGTCATGGGATATACAGTGTAGGGAATAAAGTTAATAATAATGTAATAACTATGTATGGTGCCAGGTGGGTATCATAGCAATTATCAGGGTATCACTTTTTGTAAATTGTATAATTGTCTAAACACTATGCTTTATACCTTAAAATAATATGAAATAATATTGAATATCAGCTGTAATTAAAAAATAAATTTAAAAAACAAAATATATGGTAATATTTTATTAGTATACATATAGGAGAATTAGTAAGATCTTATACACAGGTAAATTATTGTATTTGACATTTCAGTACATATTTTATTATTTAAATTTAATTTTCCAGAACTAATTGTCAAAAAGTTTTAAAGCTTTTTCCAATTCTATGTGCAATTATCTATACTTCCTTTGTTATATCCAATACAATTATTTTATTTCTAATACTAATTGATGCATTTTTAAGTTTACAAATACTTGTCTCATTTAATATTTGTCAGAAAATCCAAAATGCAAAGATAAATAATCTATATCTACACAATTTTATGATCTTGAATTCAAGTATAGGTGATAAAACTATACTATATGAAAAGTTTGAAAATTGCCATGACTGTTATACCCTGTATCCTATAGGATTTCAAAAGATAATAAAGCCTTCCAAATAGAGTTAACAGTGAATATTTGAATTTAAATATGGCTTTGAGTGAGACATAAAACAATTGATACTAAGTGTAATGGGACATTACAGGTAGATCAATAGTCACAGAAGCACAAACAGGTTTGAGATTTGCTGTGAAATATCAAGTTAAAAAATCTAACTTGCTTAACCAGCTTCTGTGTTTGTGGTTATCGCTAATGTTTTCTGAGGAAAAGTTGGAGAGAATGTTCATGTAATTTCTGCTAGGAATAGATAATCAGTCAAAAAGATATAATTTAATGAACATTTTGTTCAGAATAATGAATATGAAGACATTAAAGTTTAGTTCCAAAATTTGGCTCCTTGCAAATACTCTTCATGTGATTGGATGTTTTTATAAATACGTTGTTTCTCATACATTCATAATCTTTAAAACGAATACCAACGTGTGTTATTCTAACTACTCTTTTGGTGTAAGCCATCATGAGTTCCACCACATTGCCTCTGCCAGCTGGGATGTGACGAGAATTGGGTGGAAAGGAAGAAGTTTTCTATTTTCCTGCCAATCCTCCCTGGTAACTGGAGGAAATTTGACTATATATTTATCTAATGTGGTACTCTAAGTTTTTATTTGAATACAGGATGTGACTTAAAAGTACATAAATAATCAAGTAAAAACTTGAATACTACTGCTATAGAGTTTCCTTACAGCAAGAATGTGAAACCCTCAAAAATATTAGTTACCTAACAGTATCAGGTCAATGTCACCACCTGAAAGAAAAATGTTCAGAAAAACATAGTAGTTTGAACCAAAAGAGCAGTAGAATCACCGAAAATCGTTGTTATTGTTGAAAACTCCTGGCAGAATTATGTCAGGCCATTCTTTCATCCTAACCCAAAAGCACTATGGCAGCCTTCTGCACAAAGTGCAAGGCTGCAGACGGTTCCGAGGCTCCCTGCCCAGCAACATGATTGTAGAATGGCCAACAGACAGCTCCCTTTGTGTGATTCAGGTTGCCTGTTCCCAACGAAGCTATTATATTGTACCTGGAGCTGCTTTGTGTGCACATCACTTCAAAAGGCATCTGCTCATTATTACTCTAGGGCCCACGGGCTTGTGCATGTTACAGAGTTGAGCCAAGGTAGTATTTACATAAAGTGATCTCTCAACTTGCTTCTACTGAGACTTAGTTGAGCATCAATGACTGTACAAAGGGTATACCAGAATAAAATATATTGTTAGACCAGTGCTATGCATGTAAGTACTAGGCATCTATGACCATCAGGCTAAGGTGGTTTTTTGTTGTTGTTTTGTTTTTTTATTAATCAGCCTTAGGTATCTATGCTTCCAAAACATGTAAGGAATTACCTCTTCATTTTAAAATCTCTTCATTCAAATTTTGTTTGGCTTTAAATACCCTCTCCCCACACAAATTACCACAACAGATCATTTTTCTTTCTTTTACAACCAACCAGTGACAATTTTTTTAATTTTTATTTTTTATATCATTGATTTGAGATTTACACTTAAGAATGTTATTAATATCAGGGAACATTGTAAACAAAGATAAAACTAAAAAAATAAAACATGTCCACTGGAAAATTCTTAAGGAACAAAGGATATTAATGTCATTTTTTTTTCAAACTATATACTATTGAATGTTCTCTTATGAACATCTGTACTACCATCTACTGGATAGGTAAGTATATATCAGCAATCACATTTTTATCAGCCATTTAAAACAGAATATAACAAATTTGAAAAGCAAAACAATAACATTTTTAGTCATCAAATCTACCATTTAATAACAATGATAATAAGTGCACATACTAGTACATATATCACATTGAAAATATGTATACATATGCATTCATACTGTATATAATTGCATGTGTGTACTGATCATAAATTTTAAAAATTAAATTGGATAATTATTTGTCATTTGCTTGTTTACTAACTCTTTTATTTTTATTCAGGATCTCACTATTAGTTTTCAAATACTTTTTAAAAAAAAATATTTTATTGATTTTTCACAGAGAGGAAGAGAGAGGGATAGAGAGTTAGAAACATCGATGAGAGAGTCATCGATCAGCTGCCTCTTGCATGCCCCCTACTGGGGATGTGCCCGCAACCAAGGTACGTGCCCTCAACTGGAATCGAACCCAGGACCTATCAGTCCGCAGGCCGACGCTCTATCCACTGAGCCAAACCTGTCCCGGCTCAAATACTTTTTGAATAAAGAGGTGAAATGAAGTTTGGATGTAGTGAATTATTTTTTTACCTGTTGACATCTATGTACTTTTGTTCCCTTAATGTCATATTTCTTAAAGTGATAATACTTAACTTGTCAAGGGGTGTCAGATAAAATGTCTGGATGAAATTAAGAAATGTAAACTAGAGCACTATTTTTGCAAATAGAAAAAGGAAGATAAAGGCTCATCTTCATGGCCATCTAAGCTGCATGAGTTCATGTTTGGGCATTACGATGGCTTAGTGTTCCTATCTCGAGAATGAAAAACTGTGAATACATGGAACATGCATAAATGTGTTATTGTAAGAAGTTTGGCTTTATATCCTGACTGTACAGTCTATAAAATGTTAAAACTTGAGCAATTTAAGTGTCATTTCTAATACTCAGAACATATATATTATCACTTTGAGAACATCAGAGAGAATTGATACACAGTGCTTATTAGCTCTTACAATACAAGATAATTAGAAAAAATTCTGGATGATTACAATTTACAAATACCCTTGGATTTATTTTGTATTCATTATGAGTCTCCTTAGTCAGCCAATATATGCTAATGAGTTCATAATAGTAGTGAAGTCAGCAATGAATTGGTTCATTGTTTGAAATACAAAAGAAAATCAAAGTTGACTTTAGTTTTACTCTCAATGATTGCATTTAATGAGATGATGTATGTGCTTTAGCATATACTTCCTTTGGTTCTGACAATAAATTGTTTAAATAATGCAGCAAAATATATAAGCCATAAAAAAATAAAATGCATCTTTACATAGATGGAAATTATTTTTAATAATTAAGGACTATATCCCATTAAATAATGGTGGAGCTAAGTCATAAATTATTTTATTGTTATTGTGAGTGTTAGTTGTTACTATTTATTATTAAGCAAGATTTAATAAAAAAGCTCAACATCCATTTGAATTTAGAATTGATTTGCAAGACATTTTCTTCTGGGAGAATGCAAATGGATATTTATTGGAACTATGAAAATGGTAAAAAAAACAACAACAACAAAACAAAACAGCTACTTAAAGTCAAGCATATTTAAGAAGCTCATTATTTCTACTCAAGTACCCACTAAGTATAGTTAGAAATCAACATTTAATGATTTTGGTTAAACATCAGAGTAAAAAGGTATACTCTCAAATTATAGAATCTGTTTTCTTTTTTAGACTTTAAATTAAGGGTAATAGAAAAAAATATTTTTTCTATAAAGTTTAGTTTTAAAGTTGCCAAGTAATAAGATAAATATGTTGATTTAGAATTATTTACCAGAACAATTACATCCATATATCTACAGTTACATTTTAATGAGCTTTTCTGTCTGGTATTGAATACTGTAAACTGTCCTAATAAATTAAACAATCATATTTATGTTATTCACAAAGTTTTTTTATTCTACTTTGTAATAAATACATTTTAAGAATATAAATTTTAAAAGGCAATTTATATGATATTCCAATAATCAATCAGGCATGTTGTTCCTTTTTAATTAAATGTATAAGGCCCTGGCCAATGTGACTCAGTTGGTTGAACACACCTCTTGCACATGGAAGAGTCATTGCTTCAATTCCAGTTAGGATATATGCCCAGGTTGCTGATTCCACACCAGTCAGGTGTGTGCAGGAAGCAGTCAATCGATGTTTCTTTCTCATATTGATGTTTCTCTCTTTCCCTCTCACTCTACTCCCTCTCAAGTCAACAAAACATCCGATGTAATAAAAGACTGATATGTAAATTGACAGAAAGGCAGAAAGACTGGTCACTGTAATGCGCACTGACCACCAGGGGGAGATGTTCAATGCAGGAGCTCCCCCCTGGTGGTCAGTGTGCTCCCACAAGGGGAGCACCACTCATTTAGACCCTACTCATGCACTGGGCCTCTAGTATATTGCAGTGAGCCCTCTACCCAAAGTCACATTTTATCATGTCACCATATATTTGACCCCAATTACCCTTTAATAACCCCTACTCCCTTCCCTCTCATATAATACACTAGAGGCCCAGTGCATGAGTAGGGTCCCTAGGCCTGGCCGGTGATCAGGGCCGATCAGGTTCCCCACCTCCCAGCCATCCTACCTCCTCCTTCCCTCACCCTGTAGCTCCCTGCTGCTGCCAGTTGCCCACCTTGTTCTGTGCCACCCCTCTGGTGGTCAGTGCAGGTCATAGTAAGCAATCAAACTCCTGGTCTCCTAGTTGAACTCCATGGGGACAATTTGCATATTAGCCTTTTATTATATAGGATTTTTAGAGCAGTAGGAAGTACATTATGAAATATAACATAAATGTAACATCATTAATGATAATATGTTTTAACTTTCAAAACCATCCTTCAAAATACCATTATTCATATAAGTAAAAATTAAGAAAGTATTTTTTCAATAATTTTTTTTATTACCTCCTAGTAATTAGTGACATATTTGTTAAGTATACTTTTATGAACTTCCCTTATTCAATTGTGATGTCACTTATTTAAGAAGTACTATTTTAGGAACTTGTGTATTGTAAATACTTTTACAAAAAGTTTAAAATTTTTGCAAAGTTTATAATTTGTGATTTTTAAGAATTACAATTTATAATTATGTGAGTAAACATGATTCTAATAATCCTTACTTTCGATAATATATCTAAAGAAAAATATTAGAAAGAGTAGCTTGAATTTGGTGTCAATAGCATGTTCAAATAGAATACAAGTGTCAATAACATATTCAAATAGGATACAAATGGCACTGTAATGATTATTTAGAGTTTACCTTTAAAAGAGATGATGTGGATTACATTTCCTATTAATTTACAATTAAATAAAGCATCATATGCAAATAATTTTACAGAGTTTTTATCTTACAGTAATTTTTTAATGCATGTTAGTTCTATCCTTTCATTCCTGGGGGGAATCATCCCCTGGGGGGATATATTTTTGAAAGATTCAAGTAATTGTTCTCTACTAATTTATTGCCACCCTCCCCAACCCCATGGGTATGTAGAAAATAATGATAAATGATCCCCGCATTTGAGGATTCTCTGTTTCAGAAATCAGTTAAGACATATGACAAACAGTAGGTCCATAAGTCAAACATGCATACTCTCTTACTCTTAAATTATTATTTCTGTTATAAAACCTTGTCATTTGAAGAATCTTGATATTGGCTCAAGTTAAACTAAGAGTATTCTTAGATAGATATACACATTCCCAATGTCAACACCAAACTCAAGTACATTACCATTTTTTATTGTCCATATATTAATAGGTGTCATTTTTAAAATTTGGGGTTCCAAGAAGCAATCCTCTACATATACTAGTCTAATTTTAATATAGCCAATGAAAGCTTCTAATACTGAAATAAAAAATAAAATACATCAGGAAAGAACTAAATTTGAGGCTTTATCTTAGTGTGTGTGTATTTATTTTTTATATCTTTAAATTTCTCAAGCATAAGAATAGTCGTTTTGTGATTATGCATCCTTAATAAAAAGAAGTAAAGACAAACTTGCCACAGTCACTATCCAGGCCTATTGTGAGCAAATTTGTTTCTGGTGATCACCTTTGAGAGGCAAACATCTTCCTCCAGAACACTGGGGTTCAATTTCGCTTATCTTTTCTGGTACAGTAAATGACTCCTAGGTAACAGGTGAGTTCATTTGCCTTTTAGGTGCACCAGACTCACTGAAGTATCATACAGTAATATTAACGTGGATTGTAAATTCAATGAACCAACACATATCATCACCAATTCTGTGCTATGCAAAGCACCCAGCTAGCTGTAGGAAACTGTGTTTTTAGTTTGAATATTGCCCAGGAAAAAGTTTAATTTTAGAAGAACTAAGCTCGAAAATTATGAGCCATAGCATTCAAAATTAAGGTATTGCAGTGTTTCTTGTCAATGGCATATCTGATATACCTAATCTGTTCACTTTTTCTAGACCCTAGTTTTTTTTTTAGTTATGAAACTATTTTATTATCTTTCTCTGAGCGGTTGTTGCCCTTTTAAAAATCTTATTAGTTTAAAAATATATATTTTAGAGTGCTGTTTTCACACTCTGAATAGCTGATTTTATTTCCAACCACTTCACTTTTTTTCTTAGTCACAAAACAGATAAGTAGAAACTAAAAACAAGAAAATTTCATTAACATTATATAAAATTTGTTTTACTCCATAAACATTAATCATATACACTTTTCCCACTTCAACTAGAAAAAAATATATAGTACTAGAATTTATGTATACCCTCCAACTAAAACAATATACTTCCAAAAAATTTGTCACATGTTAAACCCTTTTCTTTTTCTGGACAAAATATGTGAAAACAAAAAAAGAAATTCAAAAGAAGAATAAAAAGTTCAGTAAAGCAATAAATCTAGATTTTAATTTTTTGAGCAATATATATCTATGATTATACAGTGTTCAGTTGTGTATGTTTGTGATGAAGACAGTAGTAAGGTAATAGCAATAGAGAAGAATTTTTTTAAAATATATTTTATTGATTTTTTACAGAGAGGAAGGAGAGGGATAGAGAGTTAGCAACATTGATGAAAGAGAATCATCAATCAGCTGCCTCTTGCACACCTCCTACTGGGGATGTGCCCACAACCCAGGTACATGCCCTTGACTGGAATCAAACCCGGGACCTTTCAGTTTGCAGGCCGACACTCTATCCACTGAGCCAAACCGGTTTCAGCTAGAATTTTTAAATAGTTATAGAATCACTTAAGTTAGTCTTGAGAAAAATTACTGGTAAAAGAATATTATATATCTTTTGTTCCAGGATAAAATCTTTTTCACTTTCCTCAACAAAGGGTTCCCCAAAATTGATAGCCTATTCCTTTTAAAGGTCTTTCTGCATGTGGAGGAATTAGGTGTATCTTACAGAAGTAAAGCAAGACAGGTTGAAATTGAATCTGAAAGTAATAAGGAGAAATACAAAAATTACTTCTTAGAAGTTGAATGGAGAGTATAAAAGGAAATTAAGAATCAGTTTTTAAGTGAAATAAAAAAAGAAATTAAATTAGTGTTTAGACACAATGAGGAGAGAAAAGGAAACAAATAGAAAAGGAGTAGGAAAACGAAATGATTTGTATATATGATTGTTACTAATTTCCTTTTGAGATCCAATTCTCAGGTTGTCTTAACACACATGGCTTCCACATCTTCACCAATGAGTTCATTTTATTTTAAATTTTCTTTATAAATATTAAAATTTACAAACTTTTCTTTTGGAACCTATTGTGTGTCTGAAGAGTACTATACATACTCTTCAGACCATCAGTGGCAGCATCACTTGGGATTTTCTTGAATGCAGAATCAAGCCCTACCCTGACTTAACTGAATCAGAATCTGCAAAGTGACAAAACCTCAAGTAATTTACAGTACATATAAACAGTCTAGCAGCACCATCTATTATACATTTAAAAATTTAATAAAACCAATTTAAACTCTATGAAATGTCAAACTGGAATGACTGAGAGTGGGAGAGTTCGACCTTGAAGGTGTGCATGCATTTAACACTAGGAATTCAGGATTATGCCAGGGCACACTATGGAGAGAAGCTGTAGAACTTGGTGAACAGAGAAGATGTATAAGGAAGACTGTTGGAGGCTAACTTCAACTTTCTGGCAAAGTTAGAAACACCGGCGTAACCCATGGTTCCATCGGATAACCTTTTAAAGGAATGGTAACCAATATTTTACTGGGAATATAGGAAATCTCTCATTACCCTGAATTTCTGGTGTGTAATGAAGAGTACATTGGGCCATAGAAACATTTTATATTATAGCAAGTTGTCTTAAATAGAGTGTTTAGTAGTAGATGAACAATTAATTGGTTAGGAATCAGTGTGCAAGTATTGATACCTGTCTTTTCTTTGTGGGCTTTCTGGTGTGTTTTTTTTTGTTTTGTTTGTTTGTTTGTTTGTTTGTTTTTGTAGGATAAGAGGGAAAGAATGTGAACAATGAAAAAGCATGGCACTTTCTGAAGCTTCACTTCACCAAGCTGCTATTCTGAGTTCCTAAAGTTAGAAGGGATGGGAAGGTTATTTTTTTTTTTCACAAAACCATGTGAAATTAAACACCATGGAACACTGGCCCTAAAAATGTCACCATATCAACTACTAGTAACTTGATTGCTTCTATGATAAGGGAATCCTACATAATAATAGCCTAATATGTTAAGTGTCCTGTTGCCCTGTCTGCCATTCAACCAATCAAAGTGTAATATGCTACTGATATGCTAAGGTCGCTCAACTGCTCACTATGACATGCACTGACTACCAAGGGGTAGACGCTCCGACCAGTAGGTTAGCTTGCTGCTGGGGTCTGGCCCATCAAAACTGAGCAAGATGGGCTAGACATGCCCTGGTGCCCTCCCATAATCTCTCCCCAGCTGGCCAACCTCCCACGTCCTGGCCCCGATCCTGAACCGATCCTGTACTGATGGGGTCCCTCATCCTGGCCTGCACCCTCTCACAATCTGGGCTGAGGGTCCTCTCCCCCCCTGAGTGCATGAATTTCGTGCCTTGGGCCTCTAGTAAATATATAATTCATATTTTATTTATTTCATCCTGACAGTAAATACAAGGTTTCTGGATTGAAGGCAGATCGATTATTTAATTACAAAGTATTTGAGTGCTGCTTTTCATGCTTCGTTTTCCTCCATGGGGCAACGTGATGAGAGCCAGATGGATGCTGCATGTGGAAGGGGATTAGAAGGGGTACCACACTGGGGAGAGGAACTCAAACTTACAAAATTGGAAGCTTAATATATGTGCCGGCATATTAACCCCCACTCCCCTCTGGAGAGAGAGTTGTCTGTTTTGCTCTGGAATGTACGTAAACACATCTTCTCTTTGGGAGAGAAGAGGAAAGTCATTTCTCAGCCATTTGGAATGTAAGAAATGGCAATGGGTTTATTTATTGCCGTTAGAAATGTAACCCTAATCCTAACCCTATTGAACAGAACAAAGAAAGAGAATATTCACTTGTCTAGCATTTTCAAAGAATAACACAAGAGTCCCTTGTGTATATGCAACATACTTGACAACCAAAAGCATGATTAATTTGTTTCTCTGTAAAACCTATTTGGATTTCTAAATAAAATAGAATCATTAAGTTGTGAATCAGATTAGGAAACTGAAAACAAATCAGTTACATAGATGTTTCAGTAATATTTTAAGCTTTTAAGAAAGTGGCAAAGATTATTTGCAGATAGCTCAACCTCTGCATTACTACAGGTTAGTAAATTTTGCAAATCCCTAATCCTATAACATGCTCCATAAAAACAGGCTTCTGGAAGAAATAGCTTTAGGAAGGCATTCGCTATGAAAAATTCTTCAATAAAAAAAAAATCTAACCTTGTTTAACTCACTGTTGGCACAATTTAATTAACCACTGAATCTTTTACTTTTTTACATCTTTGAATACAGGACAACTAACACAAACGCGATTTTTATTCCTCATGAATTTGGATAGCAATACCTTGCTGTGTAAAATGTGGGCCAGCAGCACAGAAATCACCTGGGACATTGTTAGAAATACAATGTTTATCACTTGAAAAAACTGAGTGAGAATTTGAATTTTATAAGACCTCTCAGTGACTCACAAGCATATTAGAGTGAAAAAGCAATAGTAGAGAGATTGATTTCCAACCATGGCTAAAACATTACCATAAGGTGGAAGTCTTTTTCTCATACCAATGTCCTGGAGGCACACTAAAAATGTTCAGGAAGTGTTTTTGGGAAGGATCCAGGCATATTTTATCTTGGAAATCTTGGAAAGTTTACTGGATGATTCTATTATAATTTGTAGCCAAGTTTGAGAATTGGAGGTAAAGAACTCTATCTATTAAGAAGCATGGTTATGGAGGCTTTTCTGTCTCCATTAATAGCAACTTCATATATACTGTAGTTTAAGCCAAAACCCTACAGTTTTTCTTGGCTTTTCACACTCACATTCAGTCAGTCCACCAGGAAATCTGTAGGCACTGTAATTCTATCTTTAGCCAAGGATGAGTATTAGAAACCAGTTTTAATCTCATGCTTATAAAAATCTAACTAGTACAACCTCCAAAATGGACCAAAACTATAAAACAGCAGTTTTGAAAACTCTCGAATAAAGTAAGGACAATGATCTCTGAGAAATGGACAACAAATGAGGTGAAACCCACAATTTCCCTGACTTTCTGACTCAGGGACTTTTCAGGCCCCAGCTCAGTGAGTCAAAATTTTTGGTGTTATTATTGAGATATAATTAACATGTAATAGTATATTATTTTCAGGTGTACAACATAATAATTTTATATTTCTGTTTATTGCCAAATGCTAAATGATCACAATAACTTTAGTTAACATCTATCCACACACATAGTTAAATATTTTTTCTTATGATGAAAATGTTTTAAGATCTCTTAGAAACTTTCAAATATGCAATACAATATTATTAACTATAGTCACCATGTTGTACATTATTTCCCCTTGTTTCGTTTATTTTATAACTGGAAGTTAGTACCTTTAAACCACCTCCAGCCATTTCACTCAACCCCGCTCACACCTGCCTCCCACAACTATCAGTGTGTTCTTTGTATCTATGAATACAGTTTTGTTCATTTGTTGTTGCTTTTTTTTTTTTAAGATTTAAAATAGAGAGATTACATGACATTTGTCTCTGTCAATTTTTCAAAATCTCATATTGAGTTTTCTAAAATTTTAATCTTTGTTTTCTCAATTCTCTTTCAAAAACAAATATTTGCAAAGCGGGTTCTAGTTCCATTACATTAATATATCACAATTCACTTCCATGTAACTAAATCCATTGGCATTTTCCCTCTCTGGTATTTGACTCAAGAAGCTTCCTGAACTTTTGAATGTTTCTCTTTGTTTAAACTATCTTCTTTTGGTTTTCTTGATGTTAAACACTCATAGTTTTTTTCTTCTTCATGAGTTCTTGTCTTTGAAGGCTTATTTTCCTCTGTAGTGTAATTAAAATCTCTATTCTATCATTGAAATTTGGGTCCTTGCTTTTATCAATGACTTCCATTCCACTTGTATAGAGATGACCATCTAATGTGTAACTCCAGCCCAGTCGTCGTCGTCGTCTTCTTCTTCTTCTTCTTCTTCTTCTTCTTCTTCTTCTTCTTTTAAAATTAATTTTGATTACTTAAAACTTAATATGTTCATAACTGAAAAATGATTATCTCTTCCAAACCTGGTTTTATAATAGTTCTATCCCTTTTATGAATGTGGAAAAAAATGCATCCACTTAAGAAAAAATTACATAGAAATTATGCATAATGCCCCTCTCTTCTTCAAACCCTCTTTTAAACATTTCTGCTGACTTACCTCTTCATTATTTCACAAACTGATACACATTTCCATGTCTCTAGTAGCACATTATGTATAGCCATTAAAGTTTAAAGTTTTTCATTTTATTAATAGACACTGAAGATTTTCAACTGGCCTTATATATTTTATTGATTTTTCACAGAGAGGAAGAGAGAGGGATAGAGAGTTAGAAAAATCAATGAGAGAGAATCATCGATCGGCTGCCTCTTGCACACCCCCCTAATAGGGATGTGCCCTCAACCAAGGTACATGCCCTCAACCGGAATCGAACCCGGGACTTTTCAGTCCGCAGGCCGACGCTCTATCCACTGAGCCAAACCGGTCCCGGCTTCAGCTGGCCTTTATAAATGTACTTCTCCCTCACTCAAATCCATTTTCTATATGATAGACAGAATGTTTTTTTGTTTGTTTGTTTGTTTGTTTGTTTTTTGTTGTTGTTTGTTTTTAACAATAATCTGATCATACCACTTCCTGATTAAAACTTTATAGTCAACCTCATTGCTCTAAAGATATAAAGGAAAATATTGTTGTAATTAGAAAGGTCCTCATGGTCTTGCACCTACTAATTCTTCCAAAGTTATTTGCATCATCTCCCCTCACTGAAGACTGGAGGTATAAGCCTTCAGTGCTGGTCCCTCCACTCTTGCCATGCAATTCATAATTATCCTCTATATTAAACATCTCTTACTCTATGAAGTTGTCTTTCATCTCCCTGCCCAGGTGGCATCTGCCATGACATGTCCCCAGAATTCACTATATCATTTTTATGGTACATCACAATTAAATTTTTTTTTAATATATATTTTATTGATTTTGTACAGAGAGGAAGGGAGAGAGATAGAGAGCCAGAAACATCGATGAGAGAGAGTCATCGATCAGTTGCCTCTTGCACACCCCCTACTGGGGATATGCCCGCAACCAAGGTACATGCCCTTGACCGGAATCGAACCCAGGACCCTTCAGTCCCCAAGCCGACGCTCTATCCATTGAGCCAAACCGGTCCCGGCTCACAATTAAATTTTTTAATGCTGTCGCAGCTTTTTCATTTTATTCTTTTCTTTAAAAAATAATCTTTGTTTCCTCCACTAGACTTTAGATTCTGTGAGGGCAAGGTCAGCATATGCTTTTGCTTATCATCCATTTCTATGCCTAATATTGTGCTTAAGATATAGTAGGTGCTCAGTAGTCATTAAACAAATAAACAAATATCTGGGTTGAGACAAGAGGTGGAAACTTGAAACAAACATTTTTTATAAGACTAATAATCTCTGGTGTGTTTTTTTGAAGGATTTAAGATTTTTTTTTTTTTTATTACTACTACTTGAAGGATGGAGCACACTAGAGGTTCCCTACATCTTTAATTTATCTATATTCCTCAAGTCAAACATTTACTGAAAACTTTGAGTGTCTTGAGCATAGCTGAAGCCTTTTGCTTTGTAGAAAGAAGGCCTGGCAAAAAAAAATTTACTATGAGCTCTTTTTCTTTGAGCTGGTCAGGCTCTTGCTAGATCAGCATCACAGAGTTCTAGAGACACAAAGCAGTAGATTCTAATACATTTGACATGAGGATTCTTGATTCATGGAGAGAAGTTGCACACCATCCCGTGTTCCCAATTTCCTTTCCTCCCTTGAAGTGAAAAATGGGGTTAAAAGTTGGGCTGAGGTAGGAAATGTAGAAGTGAAGGTGGCAGAGGTTTCAGCCCAGCTTACCAGCAGGGGGCTGTTAGCCGGTTTCCTAAATTCACCAGCTTGTGATAGAATTATGACTTCACATTCAAACGTTTATCAGCCTGCTGACACTTATGGCACTCCAACAACCAGGGAACTGAAAACTGGAATAACATAACAGTCAGAATCAAGAGGACAAATGATCAGAGGAACAGAGCTTTTATAACAGAAAGACAGGCAATACAATGAAAAAGTAATAAAAGCAGTAAGGAAATAAAGTGAAGAGGGGTTTGTAGTTTTCAGCAATAATCAAACAAAAAACACATAACAACTTTTATTTTCTACATAATTTCATAGATGCATTTGAGGAAAGCATGAGCACTGAGTACACCCAAATTAGCATCCTGGAAGATCAATAGAATTTAAAAAAAAATTAAAGCATGAAACAAGAAAGGAATGAATGAATGAACCATGAAATATAATGTAGAAAAAACATAAGTGACATAGTGTGTCGATCCAAAAGATGTGAAGATTTTTGGTAGTTGAATGATTGTACTTTTAGGAGTAGAAAAAGAAATGTATTAAGAAGAAGTAACAAATAGAATTAAGAATGGTAGAATAGGAGCTCGGCAAACTTGAATGTGTAAATTGAAAGTTTCCAAGTACTTATAGGTAAATCAATAATAATAAAAGTGAATAGCAAGAACCTACAGCCAAAAATAATCTACCCAGCAAAGCTATCACTCAGAATCGAAGGCCAGATAAAGAGCTTCACTAATAAAAAAAAGCTAAAGGAGTTCATCACCACCAAACCAGAATTATATGAATTGCTGAAGGGGGTTCTTTCAGAAGAGAAAGTAAAAAAAGATAAAAATTATGAACAACAAATATGTAACTATCAACAAGTGAATCTAAAAACCAAGGAAATTAAAAAAATCTGATGAACAATATTAACTGTTGAATATAATAGAATCAGAGGTATGGAAGGGGAGTGAACTGACGATTCTTGGGGAAAAGGGGAGAGGGGGGCGTGGGAAGAGACTGAACATAAACTGTGCACCTATGGATGAGGACAATGGGGAGTGGAGAAAGGGCAGAGGGTGGGGTGGGAACCTGGTAGAGGAGAGCAATGGTGTGTGTGGGGGGAAGGAATATTTGTAATAATATGAACAATAAAAACTTATTTAAAAAAAATAATAAAAGTATACTATACTAATTAGACTGGACAGCTGAACAACCTTCCAGACGTCATTCCAGATGTCTTTCCAGACTAAGTTGCTGTGGCAGGGCCGAGGCAGAGGCAGTTAGGGGCGATCAGGCAGGCAGGTGAGTGGTTAGGGGTGATGAGGCAGGCGGGTGAGCAGTTAAGAATGCTCAAGTAGGCAGGTGAGCAGTTAGAGGTGATAAGGCAGGCAGGCAGAGTGGCTAGGGGTGATGAGGCAGGCAGCAGAGGTGGTTAGGGACAATTAGGCAGACAGGCAGGCAGGCGAGCAGTTAGGAGCCAGCAGTCCCAGATTGTGAGTCAGACATTCCCTGAGGGGTCCTGGATTGTGAGAGAGAGCAGGCCAACCTGAAGAATCTTCCCACAACCCCCATTCATGGATTTCACGCACTGTTCCTCTAGTCTGGTAATAAAGGCAACCATCTGAATAGGTTGATATTAAAAATGAGTAACAACTGGTTGCATCCAGGCTCTAACCAATAAGAACTGATGCCAGCTAAAATTATCAGGTGGATTTACACATGAGCAGTATTCAGCCTGGAATTAAAATCAGTTTATTCAAATCTCCTCACTCTTTCAAGACTCTAGACATAAAGAGTTATTATTAAAGAAAAAATATTTAAAAGAAGTTCTTACCCATTTGCAACAGCGTGGATGGAATTGGAGAACATTATGATAAGTGAAATAAACCAGTCAGAGAAAGATAAATATCACATGACCTCACTCATTTATGGAATATATTGAACAACATAAACTGATGAACAAAACCAGATCCAGAGACAGAAAAGCATCTATCAGACTGTCAAACCTTAGAGGGTGCGGGTAAGGGGAAGACATCATCCAAAGGATTTGTATGCATGCACATACTAACCAATGGACACAGACAACAGCGGGGTGAGGGCACGAGTTGGTGGGGGTTGAGGGGGTAATGGGAGGGGATAAGGATACATATGTAATACCTTAAATACCTTAATCAATAAAGAAAAATTTAAAAAAAGAAAATATTAACGTCATATCAGAGAAGAGTCTATGGGGAAAGAGAAAAGAGTAGAGTTTGTGATTATGGAAAAAGAGGGGGGAAAAAACCCAAACATTAGTATGTCTTATTAGTATAAGACACCATGTACCAAAAGGTTGCTGGATTGATTCTGGGTCACAGCATATGTCTGGCTTGCGAGCTAGATCCCCAATAGGGATGTGTGGGAGGCAGCCAATTGACGTTTTGTTCTCACTTTAATGTTTTCTCTCCTTCTCTCTAAAAATCAATAATATATATATTTAAAGAAATAGGGAAGGAAAAGGCAGGAAGAAAGGGAAGGGGAAAAAGAGAATGAGAGAGAAAGAGAAAAAATGCCCTTACATATATGTCAAAAATAACCTCAACTCACTCTATACCTAAAGGTTAAAAAAAGTAAGTTAATGTAAGTAAGGCTATGTAAACACTCTATTATGCTAGTTTACTGGTTCAATATATCTATCTGTCTATATAAATAGATAACTTTATATTTTAAAAATTTGTTTTTAAATGGCGTAATATAGAAACTTTTATTATAGAAGAGCAAAATGGCTAAAAAAAAAAAAACAAACCCTAAAATAAATTAAAGCAAACCTCACAACCAATATATTATTTGAACAGCATATAAACAATGAAGAGATTCTTGAGGAAAAGTAAAAAAAAAAAAGGGGGAGGCATTCCTGTATTTCCCCTAGATGGGACTATAGAATAGGACTTTAAAGTGTTATAAAT
The DNA here is from genome assembly GCF_014108245.1 of Pipistrellus kuhlii. Taxonomy (NCBI): domain Eukaryota; kingdom Metazoa; phylum Chordata; class Mammalia; order Chiroptera; family Vespertilionidae; genus Pipistrellus; species Pipistrellus kuhlii. The sequence continues at coordinate 41,095,621 of NW_023425584.1, forward strand.
TATTTTCAATTTTTGAGTCTTAAATTTTGACAATGACTATTCTCAAATTTGAATTTATTCTGTCAAGTTCTATAATAAATACCATGCTATTGACCTCTAAATAAATAATATTATACATATTGAGCCTTATCCTTGGGTAAATATTGGATTTTCAAAATAAACATGCATGATTCACATCTGAATTTCCCACAGCATTTTACACATAGTCTTATTCACCAAGTGCTAAATATTTAATATATATCTTAAAATTAATAAAACTAACAGGGTTAGGCACTATCAAAGATCAGTTTAGTTTAATATTATTTAAATAAAATACTATTTACCCTCTTTTTAAAATTGTTGTTTTCTTAAATTGAAATTGTTGTTTTCTTAAATTGTTGTTTTCTTAAATTGAAACTATCTTGATGTTTGATGGAGCTACCATTGCAATTAATATTTTTACTGAAGTTTTTAGTGCACTTAACAATATGAGTATCAGTCTTGCTATGGCTAAAAAAACTAATATTATTGATTTTAAAACATATTTATCAGACTTGTTTTAGAGACTTGATTTTCAGTAATCAGACACTCTCCAATGTTTTTAAACAATATTCAACTTGAATATTTTACTCTGAAGTTTCTCACTTTAACAAAATTATGACGTGCAAGAATTTATAATTATTTTATTTCTAAGCTAACATAGGTGAGCATAGACTCAATTAGCTTAAATATATAGTGCTGATTTCCTGGGGGTGGGAGGTAATGCCACTTGCCAATAATAGTCAAATGAATATTAATCTCATGCCAATCTCAGTCTGCATTAAAGATAATAGAGATGGAAATGTTGATAGCCCATTAGGTAAGTCTCTTCATGCAAATGACCTTTGTGTTAAATTTTAGTTAGAAGTACTAGTCAGTATAAGAGTTGTGGTAAATTGTATGATGTTGACTTTTTTTTTTTTTTTAATCTTGAAGACTAATAGATTCCCTGCCATTTATTTTACCTGGTTCTAGGTCCTCTTCCCCTCAACTCTACGATTACCCACCTGTAGAGTTGCTGTCAGACTTAACTAAATTGCATGACTCTCAGGACTATGCTTCACTTTTGATTATTCTTTCACCCTGAAAAAGTGACTTTAAAGAATTAGAATCACAATGTGACCTCTCCAGCCATGAATATATTGCACAGTAATAACAAGGCAAAATTTGTTTTTCTTTTCTTTTTTTTTTAATAAAGTTTTATTGATTCCAGAGAGAAAGAGAGTGTTAGAAACATCAATGATGAGAGAGAATAATTGATTGGCTGCCTCCTGCACATTCCTTACTAGGGATCGAGCCTGGAACCTTGGCATGTGCCCTTGACTAGCATCAAACCCAGGCCCCTTCAGTCCACAGGCCAAGGCTGTATCCACTGAGCCAAACCAGCTTGGGCAAAAAATGTTTTTCTTACAACAGCCTCTTTTTCAAAGGAAAGCTTGAGCTTTGATCTTTTTAGGTCCTGTTCAGATTCAGGCACACAAGCCTATGGATCTGTGATGTTTTCACTAATAAATTTCCATGTGGCAGGAGTAAAATTCCAAAGCTAACCAAACATACTGCCTACCTTTTGGACATGAAACCAAATCTTTATGTTGAGCAGTCTTCATGCGTGTCACATATACAATGCACTCTTGCAGAATTGACGACTTCACTTGACGTAAAGAAGAGACTTGCATTGCAAACCCATTGTCATATCGAAGATGTACTAAATTTTGAAGTCCCATAAGCAGTGCGTCAATTTTCATTTTAACCCAGGGTGATATGAAATAAACATGCAAGTGGCGAGCAGAAAGCTGTTAATTTGGGTGAGAAGTTAAGATGAGGAAACCAGGGAATAAAAGCAGTTAGTGTGTGCTCCTAGAGCATAGAAACCCCAATATACATCCTGGGGGAGTGACAAAGCAGTCATTTAATGCGATGTCAACACATGAGTCTTGTCTTTCATTAGTCAGCTCTCCTGCTGGTTCATACACTGTCAGAAGTAGACCTCCTACTGACATTCACAGAGGTGTGGAAACTGGGATGGTTTAATAATGCTGCTTTGTTTAACTTTTTTTCCCCTTCCGCTATTGGAAGCCAGCTTTTGTTCCTTTGCTTTTCAAGCAAGCACATGTTAGCTTCATTTATGAAATACATGTTAAAAACTGTTTACGATTCAAGTGACCTACTTTCCTCTTGATTCCTGAGAGCACTTTGAATATCCTAGCCAACTGAGGCTTACATCTGCCTGTAAATTACCCACGCTTCTCTCTGCACACAGTCTGCCCACATCATCTGTGGATAAATAACCATAAAAAATAAATGAAGAGGAAAGACGACAGCATCTATCCCCCTTTCTTTATGGAAAGTGTTCCGCTGAGATGTTGGTTAATGACCTAAGCAGTATTATAGATCCAAAGTATTTTTCGTCCCCCTCGCCCATCCCTGCAAACCTTCAGTTTAACTCTTATCAGTTTTAAATAGTATTGCTCATAGTGGAGAAGCAGGTAACTATTCAGATAACTATATATGAATTTCACACAAAAACAACCCATATAAATGTCTAGGAAGTGGAAAGATAATTAGATATAGAATTTTTTACATACACTCACTTCTTCAAACATTTCCTAAAGCACAGTCAAGGGTCAGAAGGAAGCTGTCCAAATTCTGTTAACTAACAAGTACATATTTATTTCAGGAAATGTTATATCATTTTTAAAGTTAATTTCCTGGGATTATTTTGCAACTCTATATATCCTCATGACCTATTTTTCTTAAGGTACAGAATACTTAAACATAAATGGTGTTGTAAAGCTGCTTTATATTGTAAAAAGTAGTGTCCATGAATAAAAATGTCAACTTACTACTTATCCCCATTTAAATTGATAATCCTTCTTCTTCTGATAGAACTGTTTTTATTTAAACCACTTTGTTGTCTTGGAACTACATAAAAAACCTATGATTGCTTCTTAAAAAGGACTTAGATTGTTTGTTTGTTGGTTTCAGAAGTGATAAGGAAAAGTGACATAGGTTATTCAAAGGCTTTCAGGTAAAATCAAAAACTGTCATGCTGATTTTGAATGTTTAATTATGTGCTTTAGAGTCAAAATATAAGCAAATTCTAAAAGGAATATCAAACTTTTAGAGGATTGAGTGCTTTTTTTTTTTTAAATAGGGATGTAGCCATTCATAGTAATTGATTTGAAATACAATAGATAGTTAAGAACATAGATTTATGTGCATTTGTTTTAAAATCTTAAATATGTTTTTGTATATTTTATATTAGAGTATTTTAATTAAGAAGTTTAATATTTTATATTTAATAAAAGGTAAATTTTGAGCTTTTAGAGAGCTATAATCAACCACCCCCAACTTAAAAGATATAAACAAATACTTTTTTTTTTTTTTGCCAAACTGTATCCAGCTTTATTAAAGATACTTTTCATAAACAATCATGGTATTTCAGGCAGGACATGGGCAGACAATCGTTAACAGCATACAACAATTTTCAAACTCCCTTCTTCAATGAACTACCAAAATCAGAAAGCCACTATAAAACCCAATGAAGTCTTCATCTGATGCTCTGAACAGCGAAAGTTTAGAGTGAGGGTTGACATTTCACATTAAGCATGTTGTTTGACAACTTTTCACAAGCCGACCCTGACTTTCAGGAAATGAAATGAAAATGGCCGAGAAGATCAATCTGTAGATCCACAATCTACAATAAAAGGGAACTGCCGCTCTTTTGAGGAATGCCATCTCAGTGGTGACACTGGACAGTCCAGGCTGCACAACATACTGGAAATCAATTTTTTTGGGTCAGGTCCCAGAGGGCTCTGGGCTTAAGACAGGCAAAGTCTATGCTTAAAGTGGAGAGGGAGAAAAGGACATAAAAACGAATTTTAGTTTTTCCACACGACAAAGTGTTTGTGCCAAGATGGCTAATGTGTGTCAACATCAAGAGATCCCTCCTCCCGGGAACCAAGAGGAAGTTTCTCAAAACTAGAAGGGAAGGGTATTCCCCCCCATGTCAGTCCAGCTTTGGAGGCATTCTATTAGTACTATGTGTCCTTCCCCCAAAAAATAACAATGAAGTGTTCTGTGCGCTAACAACATAGCTTAAAAAAAAAAAAAAAAGTAAAACAAAACTCTGCAATTTTATAAAACTTGATAAAAAATAGTATTTCAAACTGTACAGTCACCAGAAATACACAGTTATCAAAAATGCACACACTTCACTTGGCATCTCCAGCACCTTCAGCTTTCTGTGCCTGGTCTGTTTTGGCATCTCCATTTCCTGCAGGATTATTCCCATCTTTGCCAGCAAGCATCAGCTTTCCCCTTTTTCCCTTTAGGCACCTTCTCTCCCTTCTTTGCAGGGGCCTTTTTAGGCTTGGGCTCTGGCTTTGGAGGAGCAGGTTTAGCTGATAACCTGGCAGATCTTCTCTGTGGTTCGTCCTTCACCTTGGCTTTATCTCCTTTAGCATCCCCTTCAGCCTTTCTCTTGGGCATGATGGCGACGGCGGAGGGACGTGCGGGCGGGACGCAGGGATGCAGCAGCGCATGCAGCAGCGCGCGGGCCTCGCTCGGTCCGGGGCTCGATCTCGTCTCCTAACAACAAACACTTTTTAATTGAAAGTTAAGTCATTAGAGTGATAATGTTAATTAAAGCTTTGTTTTTAAATATTGAGAATAATTTTTTAAAACTCCGTGATTCTAAAATATTAAGCATTTAATGTAATTATCTTCTTTATTTAGGACTTATTTTTTAAGTTTTTATTTATTTTGAACAAAATATTAACCATAGGAAACTAAAGTTTTCATAAAGATGCTTAATTGAGAAAATGTAAATTTATTAAAGTTGAAAGCAAAAGTTAGTTAAAATATTGAAATTTAAATGAGGTTGTGATTTCTGTTACTTGGATGGAAGACACTTTTGAAACACATTGAATTATAAACTTTTGAATGGAGTTTGTACTTTTTATTTTGAATAAAATTAAACATTTAATTAATAATATTTAACCATTAGCTTGTTCACAAAAGATTTAAGGCTTAGTTAGAATCAATTATTAAATGATTAATTGAAATTCAATCAAAAGACTTACATGGTAAAAAGTAGTTCAGATTTCTAAACAGACTTTATCAGAAAAGTCATAGAAAAGCAGGAGAAAATATTTTTTGTTGTTCAGGAAAACCCACAATTATAAAAGACTGAGGAACATCAACTTCAAAAGGAGTTTCCAAAGGTTTTAAGATTTTTTCCAGTTTCTTATATTTTGAAATCTGTAATGGCACTATGTTTATAAATAATTGCCTTAAGCTATAAATAAATGTTGACTATCTCAAACTATTCTATTTCATACAATTTTTTATCATTGAGATAATACAATTTTTACTTTTATTACCAAATATATGTGAGAATGTTCACTTCTAAAGGCCACTAGTTTGTGATCAGGTCTAGAATTTAACAATGAATCTGTAAAAAAAAATTTTTTTTTAATAATTTCAAAATTACAGCCTTCCTTTACATTCTTATTTTACAATGTTTAAAACATATATTGTTTGGTTTTGTGTGTTGTTTTTTTTTTGTTGTTGTTGTTTTGTTTGATCATTTGCTTTGTTTTTCTGCCAGTTCTTAGCAGGGGAAGTTTGTGGTTGTGTCTTTTCCTTCTGTCTGTGATTCTTTAAATTGACTTTAAATTTCCCATGAGAAACATATTGTATAAGATTACGATGATAAAGTTTTCAGGTAATTATGTTTCTGCAGCAAGAAGTTAAATGATTGTGTGTGTGAGTGTTTATGCTTTCATCCACTAAAATATTAGGAAGTATCAGATGCCTTAAAAAAAAAAAAAGTCATCAGAAGATCTGTCAAAATGCAGCTAGAAACATTTCTTAGAGAACCACAACTCGATTTTTTCACTTAATATATCTGGTTTTGGTTGACTAGAAGACGTCCGTAACAGAGCATTAACAAACACTGTAATTTGCTGGGGTCAGCGAGGTCTGTAGCTTCGAGATTGAAAGTTGTCTTAAATTATGCTATCAGCTTTCCAAACCTCATCAGACTTAACCCATTTAGGCGCCACTGACTTCTCGGAATCACCAATAGACCCTGAATCAGAAAACCGCAGAGCAGCCAGTCTCCTGTTATCAGAAACCTCAGTACAATTTTGCGTATTAATATTTCAGAAAGTTTGTAGGAACATATGCTCCCTGCTGAGCACTACAACCAGCTCAGACACAGTTACAGTCAGTCAACTGGGCCAGAGCAGCCGCTGCTCCCTGACTGTCTCTGGACCTGGCAACCAGAGGGAAGAAGATAAAAGAAAATGAAATGAATGCCTTCGTTTGATTTATGATTAATAAATTCCCATAATTGGAAAGTTAGGTAACCAGTAAATGGAATAACATAAGGTTACAGGAAAACACCAATTTTATCCTGTAACGTAGCCATAAACATTTTAAAATGAGCCAAAATCTGTTTGGCTCAGTGGATAGAGCGTCGGTTTGGGGACTGAAGGGTCCCGGGTTTGATTCTGGTCAAGGGCATGTACCTTGGTTGCAGGCACATCCCCAGTAGGGGGTGTGCAAGAGGCAGCTGATCGATGACTCTCTCTCATTGATGTTTCTAACTTGCTATCTCTCTCCCTTCCTCTCTGAACAAAATCAATAAAATATATTTTAAAATTTTTTTAAATGAATACAATATTATTTTATTTTTCCAGAAGAAGCAATTTTTGAAGGTTTTTTATTGAGATCATCAGTTCGCCCTAATGTTCTTCAAACCCTTTAATCTAATTTTCACCATATTTTGGTCAAAATAGAGTCTAAGAGGTATTCAACATAGTAGTGCAATTAAATATATTTTATAACCCGCAGAAAGATCAGTTTAACAATGAATACCCATGTGTATTTTTAGTGACTTGCAGAAATGTATGCAATAGAGTGAAATATGATTCTATGATGATAAACAGTGACAAATGTTCAGTGAAATACAGTAAAGCTAAATTTTAAAATAGAAACAAAACAGAAGATGCAACTTTAAAAGATCCTTGAATAAGTAATTTAGATATTATAAATAATACAAATTATATACATAAATTCGTTTTTGTACTGGGAAAGATCTAATAATATTTACATTTCCTTACTATACAATTTATAGCTGCCCTAGAGGGAAAATATTTATAGATACTTCTAGCAAGAAAACAGGTTCTTAAGTTTTAATTAAGCAGAGAGTTTAAAATGAAATCAAACCAAAACAAATTAGAATGCATTATTTTTAAATAAAATTTTAATGCTTAGCATGTTATCTAAAGTAAATGACTAGGGCATTGAAATTGTAATTTTTTGTTCTTTTGCATTTTTCTTTAAACAAATTATTATAACATGCATATTTTCTGTACTATATACATTTGAATATGGCGTTTTCCTCGAATAATGTAGAAATGAAGAGCATAAAAATCTGTTTTGTTATCATAGCCCTTCAATGGTACTTAAATAACATGTGTCCTTTATTACATTCAGGTATTTTCCCTCTAACCTCACTTTACTGAGAGTTTTTATCACAAATGGTTGTTGGATTTTATCAAATACTTTTTACTCATGTATTGATATGATCATGTGGTTTTTATCCTTTATTTTATTTATGTGGTGTATCACATTTATTGATTTGTGGATATTGTACCAACCTTGCATGCCCAGAAAACATGGTCTTGACATAGACCTTGATCATGGTCTATACCTTTCTAATGTATTATTGGATCTAGTTAGCTAATATTTTGCTGAGGATTTTAGCATCTATGTTTGTCTATGTTCGATGTTGGCCTATAATTTTATTTTATTTTTGTTTTGGGACTTAGGATAATGCTGGCCTTATAAAATAAGCTTGGGAATCTTCTTTCCTCTTGAATTTTTTGGAATAGTTTGAGAAGAATAGGTGTTATTTCTTTTAATGTTTGGTAAAATTCACCAGTGAAGCCATACAGTCCAGGACTTTTATGTGTTGGGAGTTTTTTGGTTACTGTTTCAATTTCAATAGTTGTAACCTGTCAATTCAGATCCTCTAATTCTTCCTGATTCAATTTTGGAAGATTATATGTTTCTAGGAGTTTATTCATTTCTTCCAGATTGTCCAATCCTTTTGGCATTTTTAAAAATAATATTTTGCATTTCTTTGGAGTCAGATATTACTTCCTTTCTATCATTTCTGATTTTATTTATTTGGGTCTTCTCTTTTTTTTAAACAAAATTCCATTTCTAAAGAAAATTTTAAAGAACATCATTGTTTTCTGAGATGTTTGCTGATACACTTGTATCACTTACTTGCAAGAGTATTTAAAAAATATACCTGAAACTTGATTGGGATTTTGAGTGCTGGGATTAAGTATTCTAAAAATGCATTCATTTTTCTATTCTGTTTAAATTATTTTGGCTATTATGTTACCAGCTGAGAGATACAAAATGATGTCTCATTGGTAAAGTTACATACATTCCCCCAAATTAAAATGTCATTTTCTAGTGCTTTTATTAATATGCTTAAAAAGTAAAGAGTTCTTTACATTAAGCTAGAAAGTTCTCCTATATTTTGTAAAAACATTGTCATACTGTATAATTAATAAAAAAATTAAAAACTTAAATTATACTCAACCAATTAACTAGATAGTCCTAAAAGAAATGAAATAATGTCATAAAAAATTAATGACTTTAATGCTTACTGAATAGCTATCATTTCTTCATTAGAACATAAGTAAAATATGTTTTCAGGTGGTAATATACTGTCTATGCAACCTAGTAAGACTGTAGCTGCAGATGACAGTTAAATTTAGGCCTATCTATTACTTTTAGGTTTGGTATTTAAAATGGTAGACAACATAGCATCTACCTCACATTTAACCATATGTGCAGAAGGCGAGGTCTGGCTACACTGAGAGCAGGTCAGTGAGTGAATGAAAATGGTGTGAAGCGATTGCTGAGGAAAAAGATTTGTTCAAAGGGATGAACACAGAGCTTCATCGTTCAGCTTCTGGATCCTGGATTTTAAGTGAGAAAAGACAAATTTCTCAGACAAAAAAAACACACATATGAACTTAGCTTGCAAACAATTTGCCATGTCATGTGCCATGTATAGAAGTTTTTAATTCTCAAAAATGTTTTAAGTATATTGATTCAATTTTAGAAACTGCACTTAAGGCTTTTATTCATCAATGTTAGATTGGCAGTTTTTGAAAAGAGTGAAAAAGAGGAATAAGAGCTAAATACCTTCTATGATATTTTAGGAAAATATAAGACTGTTTTAAAACAATTCTTAAAGACTATAAATTACATATTCAAATACTGGATGTTACACCTATAGACCACCCAAGTATTATTAACCTGATGGTTTAAGGCTATAATGTTTCCATGGCTATAACATTTTTTTAATCTTCCTATGTCTCAAACCAAGTTAATTGTTACTGTTTAAGACATTTCTTTTATTTAAACTGCATCTGTAAAATGCTTACATTTGCCTTCCTCTACACAACAGATGTTCCACAGAAAAGTTGTGGCGGGAAAAAATGTAATCCCATTTTGCCATAAAATTGCATTATAATCATAAAAGTGCATTACCTTCATTTCTTATATATCTTCAATTTACCACACTTTCTAACACTTCACATGCATTTTCTTTTGCCACAGTCAGATTATCAAATAGTTGAACAAACCTGTGTGAGCTGTATTTTAAAATTTACTGATAGCAAGTCTCCGCCTATAGCTATTGTGATTTACTTCTTCAGAGTGAGATTCAAGCATCCAGTTCATCCCAGCTTCAAATGAGATCTAAAAGGATTTTTAAAAAGTAAATATAGCTAAAACTGTGGTTTCTTGATTCACAAATCAAAATTCCTTACAAACAGATGACCATTAACAATTTTAAGTGTACAGTTTTAAACATTAAGGTATTGCATTACGGTTATAGTTTAATATTTTTAAAAATTGATTTGAGAATTTGAGAGAGAAAGGAGAAAACATTGATTTGTTGTTCCATTTCTCCATGCATTCATTGATTGCTTCTTGTATGTGCCCGGACTAGAGAACGCACCTATAACCTTGGCATAATGGGACGATGCTCTAACCAACTGAGCTATCTGGCCAGTGCACAGTTACAATTTATTACCTCTTAAAAGTACAGACTAACACCAGTCAGAGAAAAAGTGCATAGGCAAAGGTCAAGAATTTCCATTTGTCCTGTCACTGTTGAGTAGTAGATAGCTTTATTTTCCTGCTTTGATGTGTGACGCTACACATGGAGCATTGCCAACCAGGTAAAGTCACCTGCAAGTTGGTTTCCAGAGTAGATGTTGTGGCGCGATCATGTAACTATGGCTGGCCACCTAATGGGTGGCTTTAATCTCCAACCTCTCCAAAGGTCAAACTGATATCATGTGACTCAAAATCCCTACTGTAAATCATATTGTTAGACTATCTGATATGACTAACCCTCGCTCCTATTCACTTTGTCACAAACAAAGGCCCCTAGACAAATGTAGCTTTTTTTTTTTCTAATCAAGCATGAAATTTTAAAGGCTTAGAAATTACTTCCTAGAATCTGAGGGCAATGACCAGACTGCTAAATCAAGGCAAGATTCCAACATGTGATGAAGCTAGCCCAGCAACTCCCCTTACAGATTTCTTATGTCCTATTATTTTTTTCCCCAGTGAGTAGGTACTTGAAAATAGAGTACTATTCTAAAATGCACCTCTTCCTTCTTCTTGTTCTCTTTTTCACATAGACAATATCTATATACCTATATATCTATATATCTATATACCTATATACCTATACATCTGTATACCTATACCTATATCTATATCTATATCTATATCTATCTATATCTTCATATTTATTGCATCTTCAAGTGTTATAGAATAAGGTCTAGAGTTCTAGAATTTACCAGTAAATGATGACTGGTTGTGTCTGTTTAAATCAGGACTGCAATATATGAAAGTTCACTTAGCACTAGTGTGGCTTGATCACCCCAACTGTCCTGCAGGCTTGATCACCCCAACTGCCCTCCCTTACAGACCTGGTCCCTTTCAATTGCCCTCCCATGCTGGCCATCTTGTGTCCACATAGGGGCAACCATCTTTGACCACATGGAGGCAGCCATCTTGTGTGTCTGGAGTGAGGGTCAATTTGCATATTACTCTTTTATTAGATAGGAGATAGTCCTAACTGGTTTGGCTCAGTGGATAGAGCATTGGCCTCTGGACTGAAGGGTCTCAGGTTTGATTCTGGTAAGTTTGTGCAAGAGAAGGCCTCCCTTCCCCTAGCTGCAGGCATGGGCTTCCCTCTGGCACCTAGACCAGGACTTCCCCGGGGCTGGGCCATCAGCAGGCACCCGGTACCTGGGTTTCCCTGGCAGATCTGGCTTTGTCTGGAAGATTTTTGGAAGGACATCTGGTCTAGTTAGCATATTATGCTTTTATTATTATAGATATACACATTTAGTGGTATCTATCTATCTATCCATCCATCCATGTCATCACCTAGTATATTTTAATAGTTCTCAACACACACACACAAACTATAACTATGTGAGGTGTGATATATATATATTAACTAACTTACTGTGGTAATAATATTTTAGAATATATACACATACTAAATCATTATGTGGTACACTTTGAACTTACCAGTATATAATGTTGCATGTCAATTATATCTCAGCACAGCTGAAATAAAAAGAGAGCTAGAGAGAGACCATTGGACATTGATCAAAACTGACCACTGAAAGATCCTCACTAAATCTCCAACAGAAGCCATACAGATGACATTTTTATCAATGCAATGAAACTAGAAATTAAACACAAACTAGTAGAACAATAAATAACTAAGTAACTAAACAAATAAATAAGGAAAAATCAATCTGTATGGTAAAATGTAGGGCATAAGGGAGAGAAGAGAGAAGGTATATTAAAATGGGACATTTTTCACTTGAACACAGGTCATAAAAATATCTTACCATGCCTCTTGCCACAATTGTAGAAAAGACAGGGGAAAATGGAATTGTGTTGATCTACATATTCGATTGCATCATTATGTTTCATAAAATATGCTTGCTTTGTTATAGATCTCATTATATGTGTTTATGATGCAATTTCAAATTCTATTGTATTAAATGGCTAGATCATTGCAGAATTCTACAAATGCTGACAAATATTATTTCATCATGAAGCAGTCAACACTAAGTGATAGTTCACAAATATATGAAGACTGAGTTAAAGAATCAATAGCAGATGCTGTAAATTACTCCAAGAAAAGGGGGTGGAGGGAGCACAGAGAAAGGAATGAGTTTGCATTTATGATTTCCATGCACCAATTTGTTCCTTATATTGCGGCTGATGATTTAAAAATTTCTGGTTTGATTTGAAATGGAAACTTTCCTAAGCTATTCATTAGTTTGGGAAATTGTAATATGATTTATTCAAAATCACATTCCTCATCTGAAATAATAATCTGTATTATAGACAGAATGTGCTAATATGTTATCTGCAATGAATAGCATTTGCAAGTTAGGGCTCACTAAATGTGGCCATCTTTGCTTTGTCTACCTCTCCCTGATTAATATATTCCAAGTTGTGAAACCTAAATAAGTATCTTCAAAAGCAGCAATAAGGGGTAGCTGTAAAATTCATGAGTGAGATTTTAGAAAATAATTTTGTAACTTGCACGATGAAACTTTGACTTAAGTTAGAATTATAACACAAAGAAGATTTCAAGACTCATACATTAGAGTACCAGAAAAACAACCCCTATTATTTATGGTATTCAAATTTAACAGATAAATGGAAATGTTGGCTATGTTTTACATATGTGAAGCAAGAAAGTCAAATAAACTGTCTATTTTCAACTTTTTTTTTACAAGTAATTTATCTTAGATGTTCAAGTAGTACAGAAAGATGTAATATAGTGGTATACAGGTGTGTGTGTTTTTAAATTGGGCTCTTATTTCTAACACAGTCTCCAGAAAGAACATTCACTTAGAACAAGCACTTCTCATTTTCTTTGCCTGTCCATATTTTTACCTTTGTCTTTTGACCCCATGGGACAGGCATGCTGGACTAAAAGAAGACCACACCCAACCGGTGATCCTGAAGTTATAATTAAGCAGTGAGTCAGCATGATAGACAAACACTGCACCATGGCCAGGACACTTTCTCTGCTTTTAGCATCATCCCTCTTTCTTTACATCATTTCCTGTATAAGCCTTTGGAATGTAGGCAACTAAAGGAATGCAACAGGAAGTACGTGAGGATGTTTTACTGGATATATGTATATGTCATAGTCCACATTGATCTACTTTCCTATATCTTAATTAAAAATTATTCCAGAGAGGAAGAGAGAGATAGAAACATCAATGAAGAGAGAGACATGCCAATTGGTACCTCTTACATGCACCCCAGCCAGGGCCAGGGATCAAGCCTGCAGCTGAGGTAAGTGCTTTTGACCAGAATCGAACCTGGGACCCTTCAGTCCATAGACCCATGCTTTATCCACTGAGCCAAACCTGCTAGGGCTACATTAATATACTTTGCTTCATCTTTACCGATGCTTCTTTAGGCCACCATTCTCTCAACTTCTGCATAGCTTCCAAAGTGATTTTCCAAAGTGGTTCTTTCTTCAAACACACACATGGAAGCTAAATGTATATTTTACAAAATAAATTAAATTATGTATTTTATGCTTAAAGTCTTCTACTGTCTCTATTATACTCAGAAAAAAAAAAAAATGAGACGTTTCCCCAGGTACCAGGCTCTAGGTAGCTGGACTCTAACTTGTCAATCTTGTCTGGAACCTTCCTCCTCCTGGCTTAGTACTCTCCAGCCGTCTGACCTTTTTCTTGTTCTATGAGTAGGTATTTCAAATTCCTTCCATATTAGCATTGAACTTGCTATCCCTTCTGCCTGGAACATCAGCTCACGAGTACTGCATGCCTGCTCTCTTTCTTTTCAGATCTCAACACAATTGTTCCACCCACGGCAAGACTTTTTATAAAGTATCTGAGAACCTGGACAGTCTTTTACGTTAACTTGTGTGTGTACATTTTCTTAAAGATAATTTAATCATATCAGGAAATGTTACATTCATTTTTTATATGATTATATGTTTTTTTGTCAACCCAGTAAAGTATAAATTCAAGGAGAGAAGAAACATAGTTTTCTCTCTCACTGTGCTATCTCCTTGGCATACCACACTGCCTATAACTCAAGTGACCAATAAATATTAAATGTAAGATTAAATTTAAAGATAGATATGTGCCCCTGATTCATTCTTGACTTTTTTGCCACCATCTGGTGAGGGAAGTAGTTACAAGGGTCCTTTTCTCAGTGGTTTTATGCTTGCTCTTATCAATGGCCAAATTTCCCATTTGTAAATGTGGAAGTAGATTCTCCAGGTAGGACACTGAATTAATTCAAATCAGGAAAGCCTGAGGACAGAAATGAGCCTCTGCCAATTTAAACAAAAATGGAGTCATCTCTGAGACATAATCAACGAGATAATATAGTGTTTAATATTGGATTCTACAATCAAACTGTCTGGGTTTCATTATCACTCAACCATTTATACCAGTGATACTAATTTGAACACATTGTTGTACCTGTCTTTTCTGCATGTTTATTCTTTTGTACACTCGGTGACAGTATGGTATGTGCCTCATAGAGGGATTATGTTACAATGAAATAATATATGTCAAACTCTTAGAGGCAGGTCTGAAGTATTTGAAGAACACAGCACATATATTGGTTATGCTGCCTTCTCCTCACCTGGGCCCTGATCAGGACTCTTGCAGGAGGCAATCAATGGGTGTGTTTTTCTCACATTGATGTTTCTTTCTGTCTTTCCCTCTCTCTTCCACTTTCCCTTAAAAAATCAATGGAGCCGAAGCCGGTTTGGCTCAGTGGTAGAGCATCAGACTGACTGCGGACTGAAAGGTCCCAGGTTTGATTCCGGTCAAGGGCATGTACATTGGTTGCAAGCACATCCCGGTAGGAGGTGTGCAAGAGGCAGCTGGTCGATGTTTCTCTCTCATCGACGATTCTAGATCTCTATCTCTCTCTGTCTTCCCCTCTGTAAAAAATCAATAAAATATATATTTTAAAAAAATCAATGGAAAAATATCCTTGGGTGAGGATTAATAACAAAAAAAAATTGTGTTAATATAAAATTTAATGGGAACCACAAACTCAATTGTCTGTATGTTATACATAGTTCTTTTTTTCGTCTTTCCCATCAATACAGTAAGTGTTTCATATATATATATATATATATATATATATATATATATACATATATATATATATATATATATACACATATATATATTACAATGGATGTATAATGGTTTACATTTTCTACATTTTATATATATATATATATATATATATATATATATATATATATATACACACACACACATATGTGTGTGTGTGTGGATATTACAATGGATGTATAATGGTTTACATTTTCTACATGAATGTGACATTATGGGCACTTGTAATTTGATGTTTAGATAGAATACATATACATACTTGGAGTAATTTTTTATGTAAGTGAACTCTTCTTTTTTAAGAAAGATGTTTTCATTGATTTTAGAAAGGAAGGGAGAGGGGGAGAGAGAGAGAAACATTAGTGATGAGAGTCATTGATCAGCTGCCGCCTGCACACCCCCCAATAGGGACCAAGCCCACAACCCTGGCATGTGCCCTGACTGGGAATTGATCCATAATCTCCTGGTTCATAGGTCTACAGTCAACCACTAAGCCAAGATGGCTGGACTAAATTAACTCTTCTTCATTAAAAAATCACATGTATATATAAGATAGTAGCTATTGAGAACAGAAATTAAAATCATGGACCTATCAAGAAGTCTTCTGAGTTGATAACATATATACTTGAGTATAGTAAAGGACTTCACTTACACATTGATTAATAGGTGTGAATAGCTGTGATTGATTCTAAAAAATTAATTTGCTCCTTCTGTGGTCTACCCATTATGTTTAGATTGAGCTAGTTTTCCTCTAGTTGAAAAGATAGATGATTAAATAGTTAACTATATTACTATATGATTAGTGCAATAATGAATGCTTGATTCAAGTATAAATATTTGAAATAGGTTTTTGGAAAGTAAAGTGAAATGCTTTCAAACCTGCTGTTTATTAAACAGGACTTTGAAAGACAGAGAAATGGACCAAAAGAATTAATTTCCTGAGTCTACTGTGCACCTTCCACTATTTAATATATGATGCAAACATTTCCACAAAGTGTTATCTGGCACTTATCTAAAAAATCAGAAATAAAATACTTGACTCTTTAAGCTTGGAACAGCAGATTATAATTCCTATTCTTAGAAACATGAAAATATTTAAAAATAAAAATACCTTTTAAAGAAGATAGAGAAATGCATCTATTTTATAAAAGTTGAGATAGAAAATAGTTATTTTCAACTTGTTCAAAATAAGATACATTTATTTGAAGAATAACAAATTAAATAAATAATGACCAATACATTATACTCCTGAAACAGTTTATTTCTATTTCTACAAACATCGATGAAGCCCATACTATATACCACACACTGTGCTATATATCTTAATAATAGTATTATTTTCAATAATCATGGTGATGCCAACACTCATATAGTTTCTGATACATGACAAGTACTTTATGTGCTATATGTACACTAACTCATTTATATCACTGGTAAGAGAGGGTAAATGCTATGGAGAAACATCTGACCAGTGAAGGAAAAAGGAAGTGTCAGCGCTGGAAGTATCCATTGAAAAGAGGAGGTCCTCATTGGGAAATAGACATTTGAAGATATGTATATCTGGGAATTCTCCAAGCAAAACGTCCAGATATCTACTTAGTCATAGCCTGTTGTTTTCATGGGAAATCAATGAAGCCTTGGATGGAAAAAAAGGGGAAGTAGTCAGAAATGAAGTAAGAGGAAAAAATAGAGTAATGGCTTCAAACATGTATAAAGTGCCATTTAGAGGACCATGCCATTTATTTCCACCAGGGGTCAGCCACATCCTCCACCAAAGGGGCAACCCTGAGCAGGCAGGAAAGACTGATTTTCCAATCTCCCCTGGAAACACGCAGGAAGTGGGGAGGATAGGAGGCAGTACAGGGGAAAGTCCTTTGCTGGGCGCATGCGTGGTAGAAGTCAAGATTGCCCAGGGAGAGGCCTCCCTTCTAAGAGCAGGTGCAGTAGAAGGCAGATGAAAAAGCAGAACTTTGAGGCATCTGCTGTAGGAGCCACAGTGGTGACCATCAAGGGGAAGAGTCTAGCCTGGGAAAATCTAAGAAAAGGATCAGCTAGGAAAAGGGCACAAACCCCAAAGATCCAGAAAAGATTTGGATAGGGAGAGGGCCCAGCACAGTGCCGAGAAAACCCAAGAAACAGGCTGGACAATTTAAAAGACTGCTGGCTTGTTCCCAAAAATTAAGACAACATATGGAGGATTAGCAAGGATCCCTGGACAGTTGCTCCCAGGGCTTGTCTGCCCTCTGCATCCCAAAGGGTGTATTATTTATTTTCACCCCAATAAATCTTGCCACTATGCTTAAATTTCTCCCACATGTGTGTGTCCTTGAATTTTTTTCTCACAACTCGATAAGGGCTAGGTTATGACTAGGTTAGGCCCATTTGAAGAATCCAGGATACTCTCCCTCTTCAATTTTTTGGCAACTTTTCTGCCTACTACATCTATACTAATAATCTATACTAATAAAAGTGTAATATGCTAATTAGACCTGGTTGACTGGCCATCTTCCGGACTTCTGACTTTCTTCCTGACAAAGCCATGGTGGTGGGGGGTGAGGCAGAGAGGACAGTTGGGGGCGATCAGGCCAGCAGGAGAGATCAGTTGGGGGCTAGATCAGGCCTGGAGGAAGGGCAGTTGAGGTGATCAGGCAGGCAGAGGCAATTAGGCCAGCAGGGGAGGGCAGTTGGGGGTCAGATCAGGCCGGCAGGAGAGGGCAGTTAGGGTTGATCAGGTAGGCAGTCAGAAAGGTTAGGGGCAATTAGGCAGGCAGCAGAGGCAGTTAGGGGGGAGCAGGCAGGCAGGTGAGCATTTAGGAGCCAGGGGTCCCAGATTGCAAGAGGGATGTCTGACTGTTGGTTTAGGCCCAATCCCACAGGGCCTCTATTTTGATTATAAAATAATCATCTATTAAATTTCTTTTAATTATAAACTTATTAAGGGAAAACATTAAAATTTGAAAATTAAAATTTTTGAAACTCTAATGCTGAAATCTGGGTGTTTTCCTTTTATATATAATTACCATGTTTCCTGCAAAATAAGACATCCTCCGAAAACAAGACCTAGCACATGGAAAAATAAGACATCCCCTGAAAATAAGACCTAGCGCATCTTTGGGAGCAAAAATTAATATAAGACACTGTCTTATTTTCGGGGAAACAGGGTAGTGGCCAGTGCATGAAATTCATGCATTGAGGGGCTTCCCTCAGCCCAGCCTGCACCCTCTCCAATTGGGGATCCCTTGGGAGCAAGCAGTCCTGGATTATGATTGTTTCATTGCAAGAGTGTGTTTTTACCCTCCCTTACCAGCCTGATCACCCATAACTGCCCTATCCTGCCAGCCTGATTGCCCCCACTGCTCTCCTCTGCAGGCCTTGTCCCTCCCAACTGCCCTCCCCTGCTGGTCAACTTCACGTAGCCATCTTGTGTCCATATGGGGGCTGCCATCCTTGACTAAATGGGGGCGGCCATCTTGTGTGTTGAAGTGATGGTCAATTTGCATATTACCTCTTTATTATATAGAATAACCCCTTTTATTTCTCAAGATGAATTGGAGATGTAACTTACTTTATATGAATATAGTAAAGGGAAAATTATTATTTTCCTCTCTCCCTTGCTCCATCTCCTCCTCTCTCCTCTTCTTCCTGCTCCTCCTTCTTTTTCTTCTCTCTCTCTCTCTTTTTCTTTCTCACCTCTTTCTCCAGAAATAATAATATATTTGTGTTTGGAATGTATTAAAAATATTCTTGTTTGATAAACCAATTCATGACAATTTCTTAGACATTTCATTGCTTTAACATAAACTTACCTGATTTCAACTTTAATTATTTTTGCCCCTGACTGCATGTGATACTGACTATAAATTATCATTAGTCTATTTGACACAGTGGGAAGATTTGAATGTATTAAAGTGGTATATTTTAAACACACAAGCTGTACAGAATGGCCAATATGCTGTAAAGCTGTTGTCAATACAGGCATGTTTTAGCTTGTCACATTGAGACCAATAAGAAAGATTTGTTCTATAATAATTTATGTTGGATGTACAAGATATGTATCTTTTTTTTTCTTTATATATTATAAAAATCACAAAAGTTAATGAGAATACCATGGTATTGGAGAAGGTCAGCTGTAGGAATAGATTAAATGATCTTGGAATATTGATTGTTCCATTGCAAGAGCATGTTTTTTCCACACTCTTTGACATACCTTCTTTCACTGTTCAACCATTCAGTTAATGAGGCAATGCAGTGATTTCAATGTAAGACAAATCTTGATTTGCTGCCAATAGTTTCTAGCTCAGTGCAGTTTCACTGGCAAAGTGTTAAGTACTTGATTGATGTACTTCAGTGTCACTTCCTACTCCCTTTAGTTGCCTTAATTCTCCTATGACTTGTCACCACCTGAGAGATGTATTTGTTCATTTTCTGAGTGCCACACAAGATTACAAGGTCTTTGAAGATAGGCAATCCATCTCTTTTGTTCACCACTGTTTCCCTACTGCTTAGTTACTGGCATATAGTAGGTTCTCAAAATTATTTGATGAATGATTGCCCACATGCTTAAGAAATGTGACCTATTTATAAGTCACAAAATATTTTTGGGAGGTTATTAACTTTATTTTTTAATTTTCCTAAAAATATTTACCTTTTGTGGAGTATGTTTTAAGCCTATTTGCAGAATAAATGATTCATTAATATGTATTTTTTTTCATTTATTCTTTGTGCATTAATGACTTTAACTCAATACCTGGACTGTCAGTGCCATATTGTAATCATACTTGTATGCTCTCAGGTTATATAATTGTGTGTGTATTCTAGCTTATTGCAAATAAGTTTTGAAAAGTCCTTCATAAAGAGCTAAAAGATTTCTACGGTACTTGTTAGAAGTCTAATTTACCTTGTGTTTCTTTGGTGATCCATAATGTTTGGCATAGGTTTCTTACAATTGATAATAAATTATAATCCTATATGATCATTTCTACGTTAACCTTATAAGATCCACAATTGCCATGAAATCTAGTATTGTACATTAAGCATCAAGGATATGACTACATTAAAAATAGACAAAGCTTATACATTCAGGTTATTTTTTTTTAAGTAGTCATTCAGTATGATGCACTTTTGACAGATAAGACTGACAAAAATAGCAATGCAGATAACTATTTTAATGCAAATTAGATCTGAAGATTTAGTTAAACTTTCTGAAGTAATAATCACATAAAATATTCTTCACAATGGAAATGACTTGAAGCTTTTAGCATATTTTTATGAAGGCAAAATGACAAATTTTATTAGTTAAATTTTACTTTAGTCAAAATTCTAGGAACTTAACTTGTACATATTGATACCAGATTTTTGGACTGGAAACACATGGTTTCCCCTGGATAGGATGGTTCCCAGGCTTTTGTCCAGGGGAGTCAAAGAATGAAAGGACAGAGAAAGGTGTAGCAGAGGTGGAAATTAATTGAGAAACAAGCACAGACTCCCATGTAGGGAGGGGAAAGAGTCCCACAGAGTCCCCTTTTCCTATGTACACTAATAAAAGAGAAAGATGCAAATTGATTATACCTTCACGACCCGCACCAGCCAATCAGGAGTGAACATGCAAATTAACCCAACAAAGATGGTGGTCTAACTTGCATACACAGGTGCCAGGGGCAGGGTGGGACATTTGTGGCATCTCCATAGTGAGGATGCAGTTGTTCCGCCCCACCCCAGCCACTCAGGGATTCTGGGCAGCATGGGAAGGCAGGGCCAGAACAGAAAGGCAGTGCCAGCAGCCAGGGAAAGGAAGCCCCGTTCTTGCACGAATCTTCATGCATTAGGCTTCTAGTGGTTTATAAAGGCTGCAGATCTTTGTGCCTTGATATCCCCTCTGGTTGGTCACTATTCCCTTCTGATTTGGTCACTATAGCAACTCCAGAGCTCAAAGGTAGAATCTCACATGGGACATGTGAGGTGCTTCTCCCCTCCTTCCCCATTGTTTCCCTATTCCCTCTGGGCTTTCTTCCTCTATCTTTGAAGGAAGGGCTCCCTTCCCTTTATTCTGTAAATGTATAACTTCTGCAGCTCCCAGCTCCCTTATTCTATAGAAATGTACCTTCTGTAGCTCTATAGCCCCGTGCTTTTTCCATGGATCCCTTAATTTAAAAAAAAAATTTCCTAAACTGGCCTATTTCACCCCAAGAAACTTCTATCTTATCCCTTTCAATATGGTATATACATATCTTAAAGATTAAATAATTTGATAGCTTAAAACTATTTAATCTTTCTATATAATTTTCTTAACTTTTGTCTTTGCATTAATAGCATGTAAAAAGTTAAATTCTCAATTTTATGTTTTTTTCATATAGCAAAGTATTACTGTTTCAACAAAAAGCAGTATTTAATGCTGAAGCACTACCCACCAAATCTTACTAAGAAATTTAAGAAGTATTTCACCTTTCCTAACACTTCAGACACAAATTGGTTCAAAATAATGAAATTACACGAAGTACAAATTTTGTCCTATTGCTGATTAATTATAGTACAGAATTTTTCTGAAGTTTTGTTGATATTTATGGTTATGTTTTATAAAGATATAAAGGAAAAGATTTTTTAAAATAATATTAGACCACTGAAATGTGACCCAACTTAGTTAAAAGTTCAACCTTTAGAAACATAATTGAGGTCAGTGATATCAACTCCTACAACTTCCATTTTTCTATAAAAATAAACAAACCTGTTTTTCTACAAGGTCTTTGAAGAAAGGAAATTCATCTCTTTTGTTCATGATTGTATCCCTAGGGCTTAATTACTGGCATATTGTAGGTGCTCAAAAATGATTTGACAAATGATTAAGCCATAGATGTTTATTGTAATACAATTATATATAATCTCTTCCCATAACCCCCCATTGAATCCTTTGAGAATGAACTGTTGTCATATATAATTTTATACATATATATAAAGTTGTAAGTGTAATGTTAAAATTATCCTTGATCTTAACATCTTAGCCATGATAGCAAATGTTTTTTGGACTGAAACCTGGATTCTTCGTCTGCAGAAATCAAAGAATGAATCCACGGACAGAAAGTGATATAGCAAAGGTGGAGATTTATGGAAAAACAAGTTCAGACTCCCATGTAGGGAGAGGGAAGGGCCCCACAGAACTGACTCCCATGCAGGGAGAGGGAAGAGTCTGACTGGGTTCCCTTTCCCTATGGCTTAGAAAGGGTGCAGATCCTGGTGCCATGATAACCCCTCTGATTGGTCACTATACCATAGACTGGTTACTATAGTAACTCCTGGGCTCAAAGGTTGACCCTCACATGGGATTGTGAAGTTCTCCCTCCTCCTTCCCTATTGTTTTCCTATTCCCTTTGGGCTTTCTTCTTCTCCTTCTGAATGAAGGGCTTCCTTCTCTTTATTTTGTAAATATAGACCTTTCTTGGTTAGTTCCAGCTCCCTTGTCTTATGTAAATATACCTGTTGCTTCCTCCTTGTCTTATGGAGATGTAACTGCACCTGGCTTCCTTGTGTTATGGAAATATACCTTCTCCCAGTCCTTGGCCCTGTGTTTTATCCATGGACCCCAATTCTGAAAAATCCCTAAACCTACCTATGTTCCCCCCAAAATTCCTGCTTCAGTGATAGCCATAGTTAACTTCTGATACTATATATTTTATTATTTATCAATTTATACACAGATAAAGAAAAGTATGGTTCATTTATTATAAAAATGAACTAAATTATGGCATAGTTTTTCATAATTTGAGGAATACAAGAACAAAGAATAAGTCTTATCTTGATGTTAGAAACTCTTCTTTGAGTGAATTAGTAGCTTTATTTTTAAAAGTTTATCTTCATTATTGAAAGTATTACAGGTGTCCCTTTTTCCCCCCCATTGACCCTCTCCACCCCACATGTGCCTTCTCAGGCCTTCACCACACTCTTGTCTGTGTTCATGGGTTATGCACACATGCATATAAGTTCTTGGTTAATCTCTTCCCATAACCCCCCATTGAATCCTTTGAGAATGAACTGTTGTCATAAGAAATGATTCAGTGCAGCATTAAATGATAATTGCAATATAAAATTATTTTATGCTGTTTGTAGATTTTTGAGAGGGCAGGGCGGGGTGAGGGGGCAGGGCGGGGTGAGAGGGCAGGGTGGGGCGGGTCCAGCTCCAGGTAACTGGACCCTAGGCCTAACCCAACCAATCAGGTCAGCCAAGGTAGCGGCACTACCCTCCCTATAAAACCCATTGATATGTTAAGTTCTTCCTCTTTCTCGCCCATGCCCTCCTTGGTGTAGGTGAGACTGGGCTCGGACTAGTCCGAAATAAATACAGGCTTTCTGCAATTGCATCGGATTCGGCTCCCTGGTAGTCTTTGGGGTTTATGACACTTGGGCATTACAATTTTAACTTTTGTAATCTTAAAGATAAGTAAAAAAGTTATTATTTATAATTATATAACATGTGTAAATAGGCCCCCATTGACAATATAAGAGTTCCCCCCTCTCCCTCTTCTATCTCTCTCTCCTGATAAAATAGAAAAGTAGAAGGTGAAAGGTAAAAGGAAAAGCAACAATACTTTCATTTTTATTCTAAAAAACTAAGGAACAAAAGCATATTTTGTTATGATTTCTGCCATAAGTAATGGATCTTTTGTTATATGGTCATTGAAAAATAGTGACTCTCTAAATGTAGAGATGATATGAAAACAAAATCAAACATTTCTAGCTTTAATAAATAAATAAGATTATGACATTTATATATTATTTAGGGATTAAATAACAACTCAAAATATTAATATATATATATATATATATATATATATATATATATATATGTATAAAATGGTTTCTTCTGAATACTAAGGCCAAAACTAAAAATGAAGGATAGAACTGTATCATTTCTTTTTAATTATCACCCAGAGATATTTTTCCATTGATTTTTAGAGAGAGTGGAAGAGAGAGAATTATCGATGTGGGAGAAACGCATCAACACATCGACTGGTTGCCTCCTGCATGTGCCCTATCCTTGACCAGAATCAAACCTGGGACCCTTTGGCTCTATTCACTGAGCCAAACCAGCTAGGGTCAGAACTGTATTTTCCATCTAAACTAGAGTCTCAGTGCACAACATTTGTGTGTGAGTTCAGTCCCTAGGTCTGGCCTGTGATCAGGACCATCTTCCTCAGCAGCCCACAGCCAGCCCCATCCCTCATTGCCACACACCTCTGGTTCCCCATTCGCCATCAGGTGATCGTTGTCTCACAGCTGGGAAAGGGACTGAGAGGTTGGCTGTTCCCCCCCTACTTGCTGGCCCCACCCCTGCTACAGGTGACCATCAGGTGATCAGAGCCTGCTGGCTCAGGAAAGGGATCAAGAAGTGGTCAGTGCACCTCATAGTGACTGGTCCAGCAGTTGTTCTGGTTGTTCGGCCATTAGGGTCTATTTGTGTTTTACCCTTTTATTATATAGGATAGAGGTCTGGTGCATGGGTGGGGGCCAACTGGCCTGCCCTGAAGGGGGCCCTGGATTGGGGTGGGGGGTCCCTGCTGAGGGAGAGGCCAGCCTGGCCAAGGGGCCATGGGCAGTTTGCAGGCCGTTCATGCCCCCAATCAGGATGAAGGTCCCAATTGGGGGTGGGGCCAGCCTGGATGAGGGGCCAAAGGTGTTTTGTGGGCCGGCCACACCCCCAATTGGGATGGGTGGTCCCCGCTGGGGGGCGAAACAGGCCAGGGCAAGGAGCTGCCAGAGGTTTGCAGGCTGGCCAGGCCCCCAGCTTTGTCAAGAAGGACGTCTGTAATGATGCCCAGTAAGATGTCTGGTCTAATTAGCATATTAGCCTTTTATTAATATAGATGTTTAAACCGTGTTTAAATATTACTGCCATTAATTGTTTAAAGTTTAAACATAGAGGCAATAAATAATGTGAAAAACATATACAACAATAGTGATTTGAACACAAAATATAATTTGATATCTCATACAAAATTTGTTTTTCCAGATCATTTCTAGTCAGTATTATAAATATTTAGACCCATATCTACACAAATATATATATATATATATATATATATATATATATATATATATATATATAAAGTTTAGGAATACCATCAAGATAATTATGAAAGAGCAGTAACTGTTATTTAAGAATTAAATAACAAGTTCTAGCATTTGTCAGTTGGCATTTTGTCATCATGTCTTACTATTCTGTTTTACCTTTCTTTAAATTCTACAAGTGCCTGGATCTTTACATGCCTTTTCTTCACTTAGTTTTATTTTTCAAATAAAAAAACAAACATATATATATATATATATATATATATATATATATATATATATATATATAAAAATAAACAAGTTGCTAGCAGGGTGCATTTTTACTTTGAGAATATCTAAGTCTTTACTGCCCTTCTATTATTTACGTTTCCAGAGATGCCAATGTATGTCCATAAAGGGCATGGAGAAGATGCCTTCTGCAAAGACATTTATGTTTGCAGCATTGCCTGTGTGTTAAAAACCCATGGCACTAAAAAAATAAAAAATAAAAAAGAGAGTTGCTCTTTTGTAGTATCAGTTCAAAAAAAACATAATCACTTGGGAAATTTTACTCTGTATCTGCTGCAAAGAAACCCAGCGGAGAAGAAAGGCCTGCAAAAGCATAGAAGGCAGTAAATGTCAGTAAAGGTGGATCATTCTTGCTTGTAGCCATAAGGGCATTTCACTTAGACTCAAGCTCATTGTTATGCTTAGTCAAGTATAACCTTATGTCAAGCTGATCTCTGCACTGTGGAACTCCAGATGTAACTACAAGTAGCAAACTTTGAAATAATATAGTGCCCCCAATTGAGACCGGAATTTTGCAGCAGCTCAACTCTAAATCAATGTTAATTGCAGTTAAAAGCTAACAATAAAACTGACATCTTAGATTTTGAAATGTTATTAAGTGTGAATTTTGGAGATGTTAGCTTTCATATGGAAAACAATACAATAATTAATAAGTAATAATACAAGAATAAACTTTGTTTCCTGTACTCACAATTGCAAACCTAATTTTGGCTACTTTTGTATATGCTATGTAAGCATATCCAATAACTCTGAAATCTAATGTGTTTTTCATCTGTGCATGTCTCAAATAAAGATTTGAGAAAATTCTATAGAAAGAATGTATTATTTACATACACACCCACATATGTAGTTTAATTTTTTGTTCCATGAAAAGACCAACATTTGATAAAAATCGATGATTTAGTTGAAGTAACAAAAACATACAAGTCAAATATATAGACATTCCCACCTTGTTTTCCAAATCAATAATTATAAGGCAAATTAGATTTAGTTTGAACATCAAAAATGGTCAAAAATACAAATGTTACATCAAAAGCTCCCATTGTTTGTCCATAGTTTCTAAATTTAAAAATAATTTTTAAAGTTCATTGACGTGGTGTAGTCAAGTTTTCCATGGTTCGTCACTTCATTTACATATAACTATTGGGGGAAACAGTTTTCCTGTCTCGGTCAAACATATCTCACCAGATGTGTCCTATTGATTTCTTTCTCCAATCTCCATATGTTTAGGTTCCTTCACTTTTCTTTCTATTTGGAACACCAAGTTGATGATATAAACCTTTTGTTAACATGACTGTAATTTTTCATCTACTTTAATACACATTATTGATTGTGCATGGAGTTGGACCATTTAAATTTGTTCGTTTAGACAATTAGAATCGTATAATATTAGAATGTGTAATTTTGAATGACTTATATGTCCAGACATGTATTCTGTGGTTAGTCAGGCAAGTTTATATTCAAGGAGAAATAGCTTATTAGGCTAATACAATGGGATTAAAATAATTATTTAGGCCCTGGCTACTGTTTCTCAATGGTTAGATCATGGCCCATGCACCGAAGGATTGCAGGTTCAATTCCTGGTCAAGGGCATGTACCTACCTGGCTTGCAGGCTCGATCCCCAGCTCCAGTCCATGTGCATGCGGAGGCAACCAATCTCTGTGTCTCTTGCATTGAACTCTCTCCCTTTCTCCCTCCCATCCTCCCTCTATCCCTTCAACTCTCTCTAAAAATCAATGGAAAAAATACCCTCGGATGAGGATTAACAAAACAAAATAAAACAAAACAAAAAAGATTCATTTAGAACTATGTTAATTAATATTCTTTTCACTTGCTTCTTTATACTATGCATAGAAAAATAACTTTTACTTGATTATTATGATTTAAAAGTGAACACTAGTTAAAAGAAGCTTGGGTAAGCTACTGATATATAAGCCTCAATTTGTCACTAGAAAATTGTGTCATTCAGATGAAAATGTCTGTATTTTCTTCTATATAATTACTAAGGAAATTAAGAAGATTTTTGGCTAGTGAAGATAAATATGTAATGTATCAAATATATATTTTTATTTTCATTAAATGTCTTCTATACATAGAGATGAAAGTTTATGGTTATTCAATTTCTATAGAAATAGAATTCATGCACATGTTAGATACCATTACATTACTCTCTTTTTATAAGCAGTGTCCCTAGATGAAGTTTTAAATTTGAGAAAAATTAGCAAGTTATTGAATATCTATACATTAAGAGACAATGTAACCAATATTTCGTGAGCGCCTATTGGAAGGCATGCAGATTTTTCTGGTTTTCTTTACCATCTTATTCTCCAGTGTCTAGCTGAGTACCAGCATGTGCTATTCATCTTATTATTTGTTAAATAAATGTATGAATTATGCCAATTAAATTGCTCAAGATGGACGTTTGATGTAATTATTGTTACCCAAGCAGCAGATGAGAAAACTGTGTAGAGGCAAGGTAAGTTTGAAAGCTTGCCAAGTTTATAAAACATTCAAATCCATAGCTCTCTGAGTTCAAGAATATTTTACTCAAGACAAAAATAAAAATAACATACATTTTAGTTTTACAAAACAGAATCTTTTTTTAATAGCAAATTCACTTTCTCTTTTCTGGAATTTAAATATCAAACTTTTTTTTAGCAAAATGTATAAAAATCCACTTTACTTTCCATGCCATTGCTTTCCTGTAGCTATAAAAATTTTTAAAAATATATTTTATTGCTTTTTTACAGAGAGGAAGAGAGAGTGATAGAGAGTTAGAAACATTGATCAGCTGCCTCCTGCACACCCCCTACTGGGGATGTGCCTGCAACCAAGTACATGCCCTTGACCGGAATCGAACCCTGGACCTTTCAGTGGACACTCTATCCACTGAGCCAAATCGGTCTCAGCTAAAATTTAAAACACTTTATGTATTTGATGAAAATGCTGAATTCAAAATACTTATGAGGTAATAGTTAGTTTTGACTTATGGGTATTTATCTTTGAGAAATTGAATTTTTCAAAATAATAATTTGGCACTCTAACCAGTTTGGCTCGGTGGATAGAGCATCAGCCTATGGATTGCAAGGTACCAGGTTTGATTCCGGTCGAGGGCATGTACTTTGGTTGAGGGCACATCCCCAGTAGAAGGTGTGTAGGAGACAGCTGATTGATGTTTCACTCTCATTGATGTTACTCTCTTTACTTCTCACTTCCTCTCTGTAAAAAAATTAATTATATATATATATATATATATATATATATATATATATATATAATTAACATTTTGGCAAACTTTAATCCTTATGAACATTATCTGGTAACTAGAATTCCTTCTAATTTACATTTCTATCAACCATTATATAGCAGATGAAAACAATTTTTACCCATCAGGGGGCAATCTATATTTATCTTAATTTATTCACCATTTAAAATTCAAATAATTCATAATAATTTTGTATAGTGTCTAGTCAAACAGGTGTTTAACAATTTAATTTTAATTACAGGATAATCACCAAGTATAATTAAGTACTCAATTCCTACTTATGGTTGTTGGTTTGTTTTTTTCTTTATTTCTGAAATCAAAGTATAGAATTATTTTTTTCTGAGTATATTAGTATAACACATAAACAACTATTTATCTTAAGTTAATGTTAAATATCTGAAGCCACAGCTCTGATCAAGTTGTATATTTACTCTTGGTCTAGCTTTGCATGAGGTGGAGACATGTATATCCTCAAGGTTCCCAGAATGCCATTGTTCAGATTTTAGAATATATTGTATCAGCAAAGGGGATCTGACAGTAATTTTGTGTATTTGTAATTTTCATCTTTAATGATGATTGATAGATTTGGGTGAGAAGCTAAAGCCACTGTTTATTAATTTACAATAAACACACTGGACTTTTTGAGAATCAAATTGAGCTTGATTCTGAATAGTTTATTCTGAGAAAAGTAGTATAAACTATTCAGAATGAAGCTCAATTTAACAAAACAAAACAAAACAAAACACAGGACTTTTTTCTCTCTGTTTTGTCCTATTGCCAGGCAATAGATCATGGTTGGATGACGAATCTTACAGATCATTGCTAGGACTGACCGACAGACCTTAAACAATGGATGAATGATTACTCTGACACATGTTTCTGTGAAAGAGAAGCTAAGGGGCTAGTTGGCAGGAGGAGCCAAAAAGGTCTTGATAGCCTGCCTTGTTAGCCTTTTATTGTCATAAGAGCTTGAACTGAAATTAACATATAGATGCATATAGGTTAAGTATCCTTGAGAAAGTAAATGCCTCTACAAGGTCGGGTATAAAAGACTAAACAAAGATTTTAGCAAAACACGGGGGCGGGGGGGTCAGGCTTGTTTGAAAAACTCAAGGCAGGAGCCTTGGCAAGACCCCCCCAGAGGCCCCTGACCTTTCGGAGAATCCTCCTTATAGACATTCCAACCAAGTCTCGTGCTTCCCCACAGATCATGGTTTCCCTGAGGATAAGCTGTGGTAGATTGCACAATGATCTCCAAAGAGACCTGTGCATGATAGCTTAGTAGATTTTTAGAAAAATAAATTAAAATATTTTCTTTTCCAAGGTGTCTATTTTCTATGCATTCATGAATGCAACCTATATAATAAAAGAGTAATATACAAATTGACAGTCACTCCAACCTACAAGATGGCAACCCTCATGTGGTCAAAAATGGCTGCCCACAAGATGGCCTCCACAAGATGGCCAGCAGGAGAGGGCAGTTGGGAGAGACCAGGCCTGCAAGGAAAGCCAGTTGGGAGGGGACTAGGCCTACAGGAGAGGGTAGTTGGGGGTGACAAGGCAGTCAGGGTAGTAGTTAATACAATCAGGCAGGCAGACAGGTGAGCAGTTGGGAGCCAACAGTCCAGGATTATGAGAGGGATGTCTGACTGCACTTTTAGGCCCGATCCCACTAGACTCTGGCCTAAACAGGCAGTCAGACAACCCTGGAGGGGTCCCAGATTGGAGAGGGAGCAGGCTGGGCTGAAGGACACACACACACACACACACACACACACCTACATGAATTTCATGCACTGGGCCTCTAATATGTTATATAACAACATAATTTGCAAATGTGTTTTATAATGTATATATTAGTTTAATGTGTTGAACAAATATATTTACTATGTTTGGGGAGCCTAATCTATTTTATTTTGTTTTGTTTGTACATAGCATGCAGACTAAAAGTAGACAGAAGTTTATACTTTCATGGATTAGGAGATATTGGGGCATAGTTTTAAAAAGAAACTCAGTTATATTTCTAATAACTGGGGTATTATTGGTTCTAATCGTTACCATTGGTTTGAGGCTGGCTTCTTCAATGAAATACTTTTGGCAATGGCATTTAGCAGTATTTTGTTTGTTTGTTTGTTATGTTGGTTTTCATGAAAAGAAGGATTTTGTTGGAATACATGGTAGATAAATAGAATACACTGACTGCAGCAGATAGCAAGCTTTGGTATTATAGAATAGAATCCCACCAAATATCTGTGCTTTGAATATTTGATGCAGAAACAGAAAAGAGAAAAATTTAATGATATATTTAACACCCTCTTCCTCCTGCAAAGCAAACTGACACTGTAAGTAATCCACAGAACCCCTGAAAGCCAGCTGCTTAAGTAATATATTAGTAGGTATATATTCCCTGCAAACTCTCTATTTAACATATTGCCCTTGAGATTTTGATTCTAATAGAATAAAACACCTTTTGTATCATTCCATTATATGCGTGGATTGCCGTCACTGCATGTATCTTGATAAGCTTCTCCAAATCTAGGTTGACAGGTATATAAAACTGTATTTGGGACCGTTTATTGAAGAACGTATTAGTGGAAATGCATCCAATATATTTAGTCTATGACTATTTAGTTACATATTCTGACTCTCCAAGCAAAGTGAATTAAAAATTTCAAGCTATTTTGCATTTCCATCTCATCTGTCAGGTGTTTGGCATTCTGCAGGAGCTTGAGGACCCTAGTCATAGATATTATAAAGTTTAAGTATTATACAGCTGTGGATGCTCTTGTTCTCTTCTTATCCACACAAGGAGGTTTCTATTCTCTCTTTAAATGCTGTAATTGCATCAGGCATAAGGAATAGAACTTGGAAGGAAGCAGTGCTCTGTGTATTCGTACATGCACAACAGATGCGCAATAAATATTGTGAGCTTTGAACCAATAGGACACCATATAAATACAAAGGAGTGAAAGAAGAGATATAATTTGTCAATGATTTTTGCTCAATATCTCAACAGCAATGGAGAAGTTGTGGCTTCCTTGCCAGATTTAATGAATGGCCTTTTGCTCACAGTTTTTCAGTTACTTCTGAGGTGCAAATTCTACATATAAGCACATTGTAGCCAATAAGAGACATACACAAGCATGAAAAAAATAAATGTCAAAATATTTCAAAGGATTTTTAGGATCACAAATATAATAAGAAAAGCATTTTCATAAAAGTCACTTCATAATTTCCAAAACATATTACAAATCTCAAAACATTAAATTGGTATAATTTGTTTTCCAAATTTTCATTAAATATAAGTAACTTTAGAGTAGGAAACATTAAGATATATTTTATCATAATTTAGAGAAATTAAGTATTTTATGTTTCTCAAAATTTTCTTTTATTACTTGCTTTCTCAATATCTGATGTCATTATCTTTTACTGAATAATTCAGGCTCAAAGCCCTCTTTTTCTCATCATCTTCTTTCAGTCACTTTGAGGTATTAAAGCTACACTTAAGTAATTTATGTTAAAATCTCCCAATTTTCCATTACCATTGGTTGAGATATTTGCAATAAATTGTTTGGCTTATTGTAATAATTTTTAAATTATTTCTGTACATTTTTGCTCAATATCCTTTGCTTAAAAATTTTTAATTGTTCTCCATTTCTATATGAGTAATTAACTTCTTTGGCCTGAACTAAAATACATTTTATAGCTGACCACAAATGTTTCTATTATAAGATAATATAAATTTGACATTCTGTGTAAGATGAAGTAGATATCATTCCCTAATTAAGTGAATTTTTATTGCCTTTAAATTATTTCTCTATCAGATTCCTATATAGCTCTTCTATTAAATCATCATTAATTAATGTTCCACTCTTTCCTATTTTCTGCTCTATTTTGTCAAATTTTATATTTTAAATTTATCAGGCTAAGTTTTACTATAATTTTAAAATTGAGTATAATATATATGTATTGACTTTTACTTTGTGTCATATACACTGTAGATGCAACTAGAAATTTAGTTGTTATTTTCTGAGCTCTCTTTATTCACTATATCTAGATGATCAACTTATCCCAAAATTTAGTATTATAAGGCAATAATGATTTTATTACCTGTCACAACTTAGAGTTGTGAGTCAGGAATATGGATAGGGCCTGCTGGATTAGTCTTTTGTTTCATGTGGCATGAATGAATGTCACACAGTGAAGGTTAGCTGACTAGTAATCTTAACTGGAAGTTGTAAGGAAGTTCCATTTACATATAGATACAAAAGTGTGCAAAACTAGGACTACAGCTTTATTATGGAAATGTTCTAAAGATATAAAAGCCTAAGGGACCTTTATGACTGAACAACTGGAACAACTGGTTGACCAGTTGTTATGAGGTGCACTGACCACTAGGGGACAGGAGGTGACCCCTGATGGTCAATGCACTACCACAGCCAACCTCCCATGGCCTATCCTCTCAGCCAACCCCCTGGTCACTCCCAATCAGGGGTGCCAGCTGACCAATTTCTTGCAGCCCCTCCCCCTTGCTGGCAGGCCCCCCAATAGGCCTTGATGTTGGCCAGATCAAGGAACCCAACCCATGCAGGAATTTGTGCACTGGATCTCTAGTTAATAAATAACAATTCAACAGTAAACTCCATGTTTTATGTACTCACAACTCTAAATGTACCTTTGCCCCCCCCTCGTGTGTGTGTCTGTGTGTGTGTGTATGTGTGTGTGTACAATATACCCTTTTTGAGGATGACTATATATGTTTAGCTCAGTTAGTACTATTGACCGATAGTTTATGCATGTATCTAAACACCCATTGCCACATGGCAGTTTCAGGGTATTTAAACATATACTTTTATCAGAGGCTGAGCATGTATTGAGGTTAATACAAATATGAAATATAGCATAGGCTAATCACTACCCACTAAATCACATACAAAAAATATTGATTTTATAAATTTTACTATTGCTTTCTGCACAGTCTTTTCTATGCTGGAGGATGTTATATCTAGGCCAGTGCTTCCTTGTGTTTCTGTCCTAAATTGCAGACTTCTACTCATTTCTAAATATGGAACTTTTTACAAATGAGATCACTAAAATATTTGTTGTTTATTTATCACCAAAACCTTAACAACATTTACCTCTCTCCCAAATTCAAATTTGCATAACAGAACTAAATGCAATCTTTTTTTTTTTTTTTTAAGGAAAAATACCTTTTAATTACAGCTTGACAAATAATGATGAAAAATGATACACATTTTTATTTTTCTAAACAAACTTTGCACTCCTTTTTCAAATCTAAATTTTTTTTTACAAGAACTCAATTTTTGTACTGTATTTTTGTTACTTCACTAAAATGTCATACCTATAAATTAAAGAGCAAAATTAGGAAAAAGGATAATGCTTATGTTCAAAATTTTCAGTGGTAATATTACTTTCTTCCTAGTTTGAAAATGTTCTTTTTAAAGGAATGCTATTGCAATTTATTTTTAAATAGCTTATTTTATAAAAAATGGAATTATTCTATGTAAATATCCACTAAGGTGTCTAAATTAATACATATCATTAAGTCAATATACACAAAATCATCCTCAATTGTAACACATAAAATCATTCATATAAGCTCTAGATTATGTGAGAAGCATGTGAAAATCTTCCACAAGCATTTAACTTCAAATCACCATGACAAAGGAAATAATAAATAAAAGTTTCTGTCTGAAAATGTCACTTTCTTGAAATTTATTATGATCCTGTTTTTAATCACTTATGAAAAATGTATTTGAACCAGAGTAAATTGACTACATGTGTTTAGGACATACTCCCAACACCATTAAAACAAAAATAAAGGAGTACTGTATTTTAGGAAATAAAAGAGGGTACTATAAAGCTCTCACAAACAAAAGGAAAGATGAAAGATATAGTCAGTCAATGAATGTCCATTCTTTTTTTGGCAGATGGAAATCAGCTAGAGGAAGAATAACTGACATAGCAAGGTTTAGGTGCTGGCAACACAATAGGCTAACAAAGTAGTTCTTAAGTGGAATTAGGTTTGTGCAAATGGTTCTTGAAAGGCACAGCAGAACTTAGAGTACCCAGGCCAGAGGTACCGTAATCCCTCCTTGTGCTGTTTCACTTTCCATATTTTATAATAGTGCTCTGCATTTAAATATTCTTAATCATGTGTCTAAATGATCCAGAAAATCACATCTCCTCCTTATTTTAGAAAGTGAACACAGATTTCCCCCCAGAATTTTTTATTTCTTACACTCCCTACCCCAAGATTTTATGTATCCCAGTTCCTCTTTTAACACCTCCTGGCATAGGCTAAATTAATAGTGACAGCATAAAATTATAATTCCATTATCCCATTTGAGGAGGTACTAAAAACAAACATGCCTCTTTCTGTAGTGGCAACATCATTGGCAAACTGGCACAATTTTTTTAAAAAAAATATTTTTTTTTATTGATTTTTTTACAGAGAGGAAGAAAGAGGGATAGAGTTAGAAGCATCGATGAGAGAGAATCATTGATCCGCTGCCTCTTACACACCACCTACTGGGGATTTGCCTGCAACCAAGGTATGTGCCCTTTACTGGAATTGGACCTAGGACCCTTCAGTCCACAGGCTGACTCTCTATCCACTGAGCCAAACCGGTTTCGGCTTGAACAAAATGAATCACCATGACTTGAGAAGAGTTATGTAACTTATTTTTGCCATGCTAATGTGAAATATACACTCTGAGGAATATGCACATAGGACATATCTAGATGCGATTTATTTAAGAACATGGACACTTTATTGCATTTCTTTTCTTTTTTTCTTTTTTAAATATATTTTTATTGATTTTTTACAGAAAGTAAGAGAGAGTTAGAAACATCGATGAGAGAGAATCATCGATCAGCTGTCTCCTGCACACCCCCTACTGGAGATGTGCCCACAACCAAGGTACATGCACTTGACCTGAATTGAACTCGGGATCCTTCAGTCCTCAGGCTGACGCTCTATCCACTGAGCCAAACCAGTTTCGGCCATTTATTTTTCTTAAAAAGAAAAATATAATTGAATGTATTATGTGACTGATAACAGAGCCTTTGAGTCATTAAAGGGGAAAATAATCAATGACCACCTTGGCCTATCCTTTGCTGTGGTCTGCAGTGCAATGGCTTGGTGTGGTCATCATAATAAATAACATTTCTTTTCCTGCCCTGAGCCACAGCTTACGGATTCTTATTGCAGTGATAAAAGTGAATCTACAGAGTATCCCATGAACTTTACCTGAAACTAGAAATCCAGAAATATCACCCCAGGATAGATAATTTCTACCCAGTGCCCACACCCCGAGTCCCATCACTCCGGTGACATACAGCATGCTGATCTCTAAACCAGAATCTGCCCTGGAGGCAATAAGCATAATATTGTAGTTTCATTTTGCTGCATCTCTCTGGAGCCAAATTCTAACCATTCTTAATGTGCAATTTTGCAGACTCAGGTATTGAAAAGGTTAACAAAGTGGCAGGAAGTAAAAGCACTAACATTAAAGCCCATATCTAAGGATAGGAAGTTTACCCTGAAGACTTGAATGCCTTCAAGGGAGAATGTCAGAGTAACTGGGAGATTTTTTGAGGCATGCACTGTAATGGTAATAAAAGAGGGAGAGAGAGTGATCTTCAGTGCAGGGCTGGGGTTTTCTGTTCGGAGTGTCACTTTTACAGCATTGTGCATAGTGGACAGTGTTGTCCTCGGCCGATTTTTTTTTTTTTTCCTTGCAAATTTTTGTGTTAGATAGTAATTCACAGCTCTGAGACTTTTATTTGGGAATGTAGCTTCTGGCATGAAAGTTTTGATTTTTGAAAACTGAGGCAGAAGGAAAAAAGAATGCCCTAAAGGCTTATTTGTCCAGTTCTAACTCTGGAGTCTTTCAAAAATAGAATAATATAGAAGCAAAGCACAAGGGTTTCCATATTGAAAAGTAAAGCCTCCCTCCGCTAAAGGTGTCAAATATTTTATAGTATAAC
Organism: Pipistrellus kuhlii; assembly: GCF_014108245.1. NCBI lineage: Eukaryota > Metazoa > Chordata > Mammalia > Chiroptera > Vespertilionidae > Pipistrellus > Pipistrellus kuhlii. The sequence continues at coordinate 41,132,552 of NW_023425584.1, forward strand.
TAGAGTTCCAGTGCACAAAATTTGTGCTTTGGTGCTGCGGGAAGGGGGTGGGGGCTCAGCCTGGTCTGCACCCTCTTGCAATCTGGGACTACTGGGTCCCAACCACTTGCCTGCCTCATTGCCCCTAACCATTTGCCTGTTGGATCACTCCTAACTGCTCTGCCTGCCTGCCTGTCTGATTGCCCTTAACTGCCTCTGCCTTGGCCCCCGCCACCATGGCTTCATTAGGAAGGACTTCTGGAATGAAATCCAGAAGGTTGTTCCACTGTCTGGTCTAATTAGCATATTATGCTTTTATTGTTTTAGATATTTATTCACCTAGTAAACATTGAACTCATAAAATAAATAAGATGTAAACTCTCAAGGAACTGAAAAATTAATGAAGCATAACTAATGTTCATCTAATAATTTCAAAACACAATGGAAAAAGACAGCAATAAGAGAAGTACAAATGGCAGATCTATGATATTCCAATATTTGAAAACATGTAAAAATTATTTTTACCTAGGTAATCTGAAACAGTTTATAAAAGAGGCAGACAGTGAATTAATCCTTTATTCAAATGAATAACCATCATTAACTCTTGACATACACATATAGCAAATATGTCCATAAGGCTCATATATGGCCAGCACAGTTCTCATCCAGAGAGGGTCTCCCATCTCTGTTGAAATTGCATGAACCTTTCTCTCCTGTCCTTTCAACCTGTGCCAATTAGTCTCCCACATAAAGTAGAATAAAATCCAAATGTTGCTACAAGGCCTACTCTGGCCTCCATAAAAACAGGGTTTTTATGCTTTTTTATAGTAAGCCAGGTATTTTGCCCTAACCAGTTTGGTTCAGTGGATAGAGTGTCGGCCTGTGGACTGAAGGGTCCCAGGTTCAATTCCAGTCAAGGGCATGTACCATGGTTGCAGGCACATCCCTACAGGGGCTGTGCAGGAGGCAGCTGATGTTTTTTTCTCGTTAATGTTTCTAACTCTCCATCCTTTTCCCTTCCTCTCTATAAAAAAAATCAATAAAAAATTAAAAAAGTAAGCTAGGTATTTTGCATCTGTTTTCCTATTCATTCTTTTACTCTTCTACTCTTTTATTTACAAAACCAGTTTCTTCTCTCATTCAAATGTCTACTCAATTTAGAAATATTTCTTGGAATCCACCATTAATGACCATCCCCTTCTCCACCCTAGTTAGACTTTATAGCATACTCAGATTTACTCTTATTAAGACCATATGATCAAAAAACAAATAATCCAATTAAAAATGGGCAAAGGACCTGAATAGACACTTCTCCAAAGAGAACATACATATGAAAAGATGCTTAATGTCACTAATAACCAGAGATATTCAAGTTAAAAGCGCAATAAGGTATCACTTCACAATTCTCAGAATGGCTACCTCAATAAATCAGCACACAGCAAGTGTTGGCCAGGATGTGAAGAAAAGAGAACCTTCCTGCACTGCTAGTGGGAATGCAGGTTGGCACAGCCACTGTGGAGAACAGTATGGAGGTTCCTCAAAAAATTAAAAATGGGACTGCATTATGAACCCTGAGATTCGACTTCTGGGAATATATCCGAAGAAACCCAAAACACTAATTTGAAAGAATATATGTGCCCCTATGTTCACTGCAGCATTATTTACAATAGCCACGATTTGGAAGCTGCCCAAATGTTCATCATTCGATGACTGGATAAAAAGTGGTGGTGCGTGTATACAATGGAACTTACTTGGCCAGTAAAAAGAGTAAAATTTTACTATTTATGACATAAACAGACCTAGAGGCTATTTTGCTCTGTGAAATAAGTCAGTAGAAAAAGGCATATACCACATGATCCCAGTTATAGGTAGAATCTAAAGAGCAATATAAAGGAACAAACAAAATGGAAACAAATCCATACATACAGAGAACAGACTGGTGGATGCCAGCGGCAGACTGGCTGATGGGAGAATTAGGTGAAGAGAGTGAGAAATACAGATTGGAAGTTACAAAATAGTCACAAGCATGTACAGTTGTTTATCTTTTTCATTTCATTTCAATTGCCTATTGATTATATCTTCTACTGTAGGATGAAAGTTTTATTAGTTCAGGACTTCTGTCTGTTCTTTGCATTGCAACAGTATAGAATACAGAATATTTGATTAGTGACTTCAAATCTGCATTTCTCCCCACTCATCTTTTTTCAGCTGTTGACTTCTCCACTGTCCAATCTGTCCATGCATAAAATATTTCCTGCTTAAACGGTAAGTGTTTAAAAATATCCATTTGAAAAAAAAGTTTGGAACAATCAAATCTGAGAAGAATAAAAAGAATATGGCCATAGCTGGTGGTTAGAGTGTTGGCCCATGGACTGAAGGGCCTTGGGTTCGATTCTGCACAATTGCATTAATCAGTTGCAGGCTGGCCCTGGTTGGGACATGTGTGGGAGGCAACCAATCAGTGTGTTTCTCACATCAATATTTCTCTGTGTGTGTCTCTCCTCTTCCCTTCCACTTAAAAAAAAAATCAATGGAAAAAATATCATCAGGTCATCAGGGGAGGATTAACCAATCAAAAACAAACAAAAAAGGAATATGAAGCTAATAAATAAACCTTACACCTTTTCTTGAACAAGATGAGGTACAACACAACAGAAAAGGCTGTGGTCTTTGCATCAGTCATACTGGGTTTGAATTTTACCTGTGCTATGCGATTTGAAAAAGTTGTGCTCTTTGAAACTCCATCTCTCATGTGAAAAAGGAAAATGTATAATAATACCTTTTCCAGCTGTGAGAATTAAGTGAATTAATTTACATGAAAGAATATATTTAAAAGCTTTCTGATACACAGTTGATATTCAATAAATATTTTCTTCTTTCTTTGCTCTTTTGCCTTATTTTCCCTCAGGCTAGTCAAAGTTCCAAACTAGAGTCAGAGTTCTAATTTGTATTAGGCCTACAGGGTGGTGTCTGATAAAGCCTGAAGGGAAACCATTTTGCCTTGGGCCTCACAGGCAAGTATTTTTGAGATGACTGCCATAGAAATGCCAGAGTTATAAATGCAAATGGGAGAGGGATTGTTCATTAAATTAAGATCTACATCTTAATTTAGTAAAGCTAATTGATTTGTGAAGAAAAAAAGCTACTTTTTGAATGTCTGGTTTTGTAAGATATAATGCAAGTGTAAAAATATTTAAAGGAATAATATACTTGAGATTTCAAATATATTTTAATGCAGTAAGATAACTATATTTCCTTTTCTTTTATGATCCTCCATATGCTTGAATATATGTTTTTGTTTGCTCCTTATTTTTATTTTTTTAATCAATTAACCTTAAAAGAAATTTACTATATCAAAAAAATAAAATAAACACCTCTTTTGGCTCTATTTATGTTCATGTTCATTTATTGGTTTTCATTAATTTTTGTGTTTATTATTATCATTTTCCTTTTTCTACCTTTGGTTTTCTCTACTTTTCCTGTTATTCATTAATTTATTAAGGTAAATAGTACTAAGAGCTTCTCTTTAATAATGTTGGAATAATGTAATTCAAACAAGATCTCACAACTACAAAACACCTCCACAAAGGTAAAAGAGAAAGAAAACTGTTATTTTTAAATGAGCATTAAACTGTAATGTGATGTGCCTTACAAGTAATCCAATAATAGATTGCAAGAAGGAAGTCTCACCCCAGTTAAGAAGATATTGAGAAGACAAAAGGAAGCTAGGTAGGTAGGGGTGGGACCACGGGATAGGAAAATAAAACCTGGAAACCCAGCTAGGTGGAGTTACTAAGTCACCCCAACTGGATGGAGAAGGAAGAGGCACCAGAAGCATGTACTTTAAAATGTTTGGATATTGCTAAGTCAGGCAGCTTGCAAATAACCAATCACAAGGCAGTAAGATGTATAAACCAATCCCAAGGATGTTGTTAAGGCAAAATTCTTTGGAAGGACCAATCAGGAACTAGCAAGCATATATATATATATATATATATATATATATATATATATATATATATATAAAAGCACTTCCTCCTCTCTCTCCTCTTTGAGCTAGAATCTTGGATAGATGGCAGGAGATTCTCTCCCCTGTGCCCAAGTGGCTTATGGCCATTTGGGCCTCCACACACAATTAATAGACTTTGATAAGCTTGGAGGCTGAACTACTCCCAAGCCTATGATGGAAATGAAGCTCTGGACACTAGCCTGCTCCTGGGACCCTAGATGCACCTTTTCCAGGACTGGCTTCTCTCAATAAATGTAGTTTCTTTCCACTAATGGTTTCTGTCCGCAACTTCACTCTTTGATTTTGAGAGACAACAAACTTCGACCCAAACACTGAACACTTTGGTTTCAATATGACCTATTATCTATGTGTTCTTAAGATAAATAATTACTGATTCTCAAGTGAAAGGAATTGATAGCGCCGTTTGTCACAGGCAGTTCCTCTAGATTGACCTGGTAATTGGGATGACCATCTGTATTCACTAATTGACTTAAATTTGAAGGAAAAAACATTATATATGGATATATAGACATAGATATAGATATAGAAATAGATATAGATATAGACGTAGAGATAGACATATAGATAGCTAGCTAGATAGATAGATAGATATAAAGCTAATATGTAAAGTGTCCTCGTGGGAGTTCGACTTGGGCAGGGCAGCAAGCTATGAGGGGGTTGGGGGGAGTGGAGACAGGGGGAGCTACCGGAAGGTGACAGTGAGCTACTGGCACATAGATTTGTGCACAGGGCTGTGCACACACACACACACACACACACACACACACACACTGGTTTCAGAGAGGAAGGGAGAGGGAGAGAGAGAGAAATATCAATGATGAGATAGAATTGTTGATTGGCTGCCTCCTGCATGCCTCCCACTGAGGATCATGCTTGCAACCTGGTCATGTGCCTTTGAGTAGAATTGAACCTGGGACCCTTCAGTCCACAGGCCGACACTCTATTCACTGAGTCAAACCATCTAGGGCTAAAGAATTTTCAATTGCTGCTAAATCACAGGCAAGGGGCAGATGTATTTGGAATGTGGGGAGTTTGCAAACAATTGTTCTTAAATAGTTTTGGACTGGTTTTTCTGTTTTTCTGCTTATTTTCTTTTTAGCAAGAGACACAGTCACTTTATGAACCCTATCAGTTTGGGTATTTGACTCTCTTTTCCTTTTGTAACTGAGTCACAAGTTTTTGAGGTCTCTTAGCACTGAGGTCTTTTATTCCCCACCCCCTGCCTGCTAATCCTTAATGTGACTTTCTTTTCCTATTTTCATACTTTACTTATTTCCCTATTCAGCAGAAAGCATTCTGGTCTTTCAATCTGCCTTAAGTCAGCATCAGTAATTCATTTATTCTTTCATAAATATTTATTGCATTTTTTCTCTGTATCAGTTCTTGTGTTAAAAAGTGAGGATACATATTGAACCAAGACTCACATGATCCCTATTCTTAGAGCTTAGAGTTCTTTGGAGGAGAAAAGTATGAAGTGTGTAATATCTACAAAGTGATAAGTGCTCGGATTGGGAGAGAACCAGCATCTCATGACATTTAATAGGTAGAGCATATCTTGTTAAGGAGTCGAAGAGGCCTCCTGAAGAAATATATGTTTAAGGTAAAACGTGAAGGATGTTTTGGAAAGAGATGTAGGTAGTATGTTAAGTGTAAGAAATCCTTGAAAATACCTTCAGATGTGGTTAGATTCATATTTTTGAAGAGAACTAATATAGCAATCTAACTTTATTTGAAAACAGATGTGAAGCTGTTAAAAGGTTAACGATTAAAATTACAGGATTGGAAATGCATATGGAGGTGGTTTGGAGACAGAATGATAGGAAGAAACGAACAGCCTCTCCTGTGGGATCAGCATTCACATACCGCAGGTTCTTGCTCACCCTGCGACTTGCCCATCGTCACTCCCCCACATTCTTGTGGCTGAAAAAACGTCTTTTTAGAGCCTGCAGCCATTGGCCATATACGTGCAACTCAAAAGGAGGTCATTAAAGGTAGTCAACTAAAGGAGCATTTTTTCCCCCTCTAAATCATTTCTTGGGGGGTTTCTCTTGTGTTCGTTCTTAGCTCTAATTTTATATTGAATCTATATTTCTAGGTCATGATGAATTTTAAAATCAATGTGTGCACAACTGAATCACAGAAGCATAGAATTCTAGGAAACATTTTTTTCTTCCTGTTTTCTTAAAATAATCTATATCTGACACTTCAGAATCATGTTTAACTTTCTCTTCTATTTTTACTATCTTATTTCCAGCCCTCTTTAACGTTTCTCAGGAACATTATCTAACGTATTTCTATCTGCTTTTATTCGCACCAGATTTATATTAAGAACTTTAAAGCATGAATCTGATTATGCTGCTCAAGTCCAAAATGATCGAGATGAGCTCATACGTGGCTATCGGACAAATAAAGCAATATTTAAACTCCACTTGAAGCAAACTTTAACCCACCAATATCTACTCATCAATATCTAAATAATTACTTAGCACCTTTCTGTGTTCTAAGATCAGAATATTCCTCCATGGTTTAGCTTTTGCTTTTGCCACAACTTGGAATTCGCTTCCTATTTCGCTTCTGCGAAGTCTAAACATTGCTTATCTTTCCAGAAACACTCAAATGCTGCCTAATTCATGATTCTTAAAGCCAGCATATACCTTAAAAAAATTAAATTGGTGAGAGAGAAAAATAATTTCATGCAAAGCATGAAAAAAAAATTCAGGGTATCACGGAACAGCATTAATACTAGTATTGCTGTTAATAAGTGTAAAACAATAAAAAACAGAGACTGCAGTGAAACTACCTTTATTTTATGTGTTCAGAAATTCTGCCCTTTATTCTAAGAATCAGAGAATTACTTCAATAAAAACCTAAGTGCATAACATCTACAAAATTAATAAAAATGAAGTTAATAGATACATGACATTAAAACATTTGGTATGAATTTATACAAAAATATTAGAAACATGCAGTTGTATTTGTTTACCTTGATTCTAAAAGATCTTAAAGGAGAAGAAAGAACTACAACTAGCACTTAAAGTTGTGAAAGTAAAACTATAATAAAGCAGCAGAAAGAACAAAGTGGTGTTTGGATTGACAAAAGCACACAATGGTGAAAATTGAAGGAAACTTTAAAAAGACGAAGGATCTAGCACAAACCACACAATCTGGCTGCAAAAACATTTAATTCATTTTTGTGGGGAAAACAGAGTCACTGTTGTCCTCTTTTGAACATGCAGTGGTGCCAGGATGTCTTGAAGTCGGTCCTTAGTTCAGTAAACCATTTATTTTGGCTAACACAGAATGCTTTCCTGAATTTCTGCAATTGACATAGTAGTTCTGGAAAACTAATAGACACTGTATGTGTGTGAATATACACATATGTGTGTATGCTCATTTTACTAAAATAAAAGTACACACACACATGTACATTCATTTTTCCCTTTTTAAAATACAAGAGTGGCAAAAATATATATTAAAATTATGTCATCCATCTTAAATAAAAAAATCACATGGTAAATTTATTTTGTTTGGTTATAATCATGATAACATTATTTAATCTTAAAAATAAATCACAGTTTTAAAATTAATAGCAATACAATGCTTTGAAATGCTCCTTAAAATGTGTCCTATTATCCTGTGACTATTTAGTGTACTAATATACATCATAGATGTGAAAGATATTATAACTTACTTTTTTCTATTTTGAAATAATATAAGATAATAGAGAAACATTTCTAGAAGAATTGCAGTAGTTAAGTATAATAACATAATTCACTGTACTGGGATACATTCCAGAAAAAAAAATGAAGAGCTTTTGAATCTAATAAATTTATTCTAATGTCTAATGTCTTTTTCTTTTTGGTAAGTGTTCACTAATTTTGGAGGCTATCAGCAGTTTAAAACACTTGAAAAAATTTAAACAGGATAATTCACAATGTAATCATGGCTACTTAAGGTCTCATATAATCATGCTGTCAGTCATCACAACACATACTCCTTCAGGAGAGCTCAGTATCAGGAGCACCATGTGAGAATCAGTCCAATTTTCCTCTTTGCAACCAGACATAAATAACAACCCATACAAATTTAGGAGTGAGAAGACATTTTAAACACTTTCTCTGAGAGAGTCTCTTGAGCTAGGTAGTTTATGTCAACCATTTAAGGGGGAATATAAAAAGGATTCTTTCTATAAGTAAAACCCATGATCACCAATTTTATAATACAGTGTCACTAAATTTTGCTACACAGAATTATTCATTGAAAGCATTTCAAAATAAAGAAATGAAATAACAACATACATGTTGCACTGAAATGTTTATGTGAGGTGAAACTTACCAAATAGGGTCATATTGATTAAGCATATTTCTTCACTTTACTTTTCCCAAATTCAGAAGTGTTAGCTGTTAAGACCTAAAGAGCTTTTACATGACATAGATATATAACAAATTAACCAACGGGCCAATCTATAACAAAAATCTATATGGCATTGAAATATTTATTTAACATCTGCTGCCGCTCAGATACTGTGCTATGTGCTGAGGAAACTTTATTTAAACACTTACTTATAACACATATATGTTTTAATATTTACATGCTATATTTATAAGGAACATACATTTATAAGTAAAATATCCAAGATATTTTTGGAAATAGGCTCTAAAAATGTCAATACTATGCTAATTTTCAATTCTGTGTTGTTAGTTATCTCACATACACACACACTCACACACACACCCCAAATTGATGGCCAAGAATAATATGTGACTGCTTATTTTCAAGTTAAAATGTGATGGAGTATTTTTTATTTAATTAGCAGTTATTTATTGAGCAATCCCAATCTACTATATAAGCTCTATTTACAATAGAACCTACAAACTGACGACAAAAATAAAATGAAATGGAAGCTGGTGTTGTGGAAGGGCTTGCCCAGCATTGGTCTTCCCTTCTGGTGTAGAAGCACAGGCTTCTCCTTGGACCCCAGCCTTTACAGTAGTCCCCAAGTCCTCCTAATAAATTGGTTTGCCCCTAATTTTAGTATAAAATCATGTGCTGATTAAAGCAGTTTTGGTAGTTTCAGTTTTTTTAAATCTGGCCCTAATTGGTATATCAACCTTCCAAACATAATTCTTTACAGTGTGCAGCAGTTCAAATATTGAGAAAATACTTCCCCAAACCAAGTCTTAAATAGTGGTTAACAGAGGGAACTAGAAGTGAAAAGTTGGATTTATCCTATATAACAGTGTTTCCCAAAATATTATATTATTATATTATATTATATTATATTATATTATATTATATTATATTATTATATATAATAAAAGGCTAATAGGCAAATCGACTGAATGGCAGAACGACAGGTCACTATGACGCACACTGATCACCAGGAGACAGACGCTCAATGCAGGAGCTGCCCCCTGGTGGTCAGTGTGCTCCCCTATGGGAGTGCCACTCCCCTCCATGGCAGTGCTAAGGATCTCCGACTGACAGATCCCACACTGTGAGAGGGTGCAGGCCGGGCTGAGAGACTCCCCCCGCCCCGGCAAGTGCAGAAATTTTGTGTACCAGTCCTCATTCTATATAATAAAAGGCTAATATACTAATAGACTTAACTGTGGAACAACCAAACAACCAATTGCTGTTATATTCATTGACCACCAGGGGGCATGTGCAGAACATAGCAGGTGTCAGTTGTGGTGGGAGGGTGGAGCAGGTGAGCAAGGCACCAGACCAAGGTGGGGCACCGGTTGTTGTCATCAGGCAAGTTTCTGATGGTTACGAAAAATTCTTTGCTCCTGAGTGCCTCAGTCCCACCTGGTGCTCATTACCTGTTGCCATTGCATGCCCTGCTGACACTCGTTGCAGACACCTGGCACTGGCCCAAATTGCTCAGAATTGTCAGCCAGTGCAAGTGATGGCCTCCAGCCCTGATAGTCCCTGAGGGCTTCTCCACTTCCCCCTGCTCCTGAGGGGTGATCAGGGAAGCAGCCACCACTTGCATCAGCTGATGGCACCAGCCCCACTCACATCTATTGCTGGCACCGGTTCCATTCCCAATTGCGCTGTGCCTTCACTGGGTGTGAGCTGGGCCTGCACCATCATCATGTGGGAGCAGTGGCAGCAGGAGTGGGGCTGCCTGCAGACAGGAGACTGGGGGCCTGAGGCAGGAGGGGCTGGGCAGGGGCATAGATGATGGGCCGAGACTTATCCCTGTGCCTACTGCAGCCTTGTGTCCCACAGTTATTTTCAAGGTGCACGAATTCATGCACTGGGCTCCTAGTATATTCTATAATACAGAAATGGCAGGCTACTCAAATGAGTAATGCTATGATTATAATAGTCCAGCTTTTTATGTTGGAGGGTAAAAGTGTTTGAACTTCTCCTGGCCACAGTGGCTCAGAGTTGAGTGTCTACTTATGAACCAGGGAGGTCATGATTTGATTCTCAGTTGAACCTAGGTTGTGGGCTCAATCTCTGATCATGCAGGAGGCACCTGATCAATGATTTTCTCTCCTCTTTGATGTTTCTAACTCTCTCTTCCTCTCTTAACTCAATAAAAACATATTTTAAAAAGTATTTCAACTTAATAAATGCAAAAAATGAAACTTATCTCAAGAATTTACTCTTAACCTTATGTCTTTGAGGTTTAGTACAAAATAAGTATTCAAACAGAGCACATTATTTTGATAGCATCCTAAAATGTCTGTCTATTGATAGAGATATTGATATAAACATTCATATATATTCTAGTCCTGCTGCTTAAAATTCCATCTGTATGGAAATTTGCAACTTTATTCTCAAACTATTCTCCAAATGCCAGGCTTGTTTATTCAAATGCCTGTTTGACATCTCTTTGGGTGTTTTGTAGGCATCTCAAATCCATCCGGAGCCGCTATGCACCCCCGATTCTTCTGCCACCCACATGGTCTCTGCTTCAGGAAATATCACCACCATTTGCCATCTGTAGTCATCTTCCCTTTTACTCTCACCAGCGACATACATCTTATAAAAAATATATATGTATTCTAAATGTATGCACTTTTAGTTATGTCCATAGTTCTGACTATTATGTAAGCAACATCATCTCTCCTTTACATATTTCACAAGCCTTCTAAATAGCCCCTCTGCTTTTCCTCTCAACCTCCATACATTACAGCCTCCACACAGAAACTAGAAGGAGTACTAAAATATAAATCACATCATAACATTGCTTTGCTTCATAATCTCCAATTACTTGGAATGAAATAACACTTGAAATAAAATCCAATGAACTTTATGTGTCCTTGAGGGTCTGACTTGCTTGGCTAATAATAAATCATGCTGAGTATCTTTTCATATACTGAGCTGCCATGTGTATATCTCCTTGGGTTAGGTGTCTATTCAGATCTTTTGCCCATTTATTAAAATGGGGTGTTTAATTTGCTTAGTTGGGGGATTTACTAGTAAGAATTAAAAAAAACAAACACCCCAACATATTTTGGATATGACCAATCTTGGCTCATTTCCCCAGCCTTTCTTGTTGCACTGTCCCCAGCTTCAATAAAGGTTCTCTAAAATTCAATAAAATTCAAAAGACATTGGAACCACAGTCTAAAAATGGCCAGTTGCAATGTTTGGCCAGATTTCTTACCAAAATAAATAAATAAATCATTCTTATAGGATTCAGATAAACTGATAGACTCAAAACGTAATATCCACTCATCTACTGATGCGCACTTAGGATGTTCCCAAATCTTAGCTACTGTAAATTGTGCTGCTATGATTTGACTATAGGGGTGCAGAAATTGTGCTGCTATGACTATAGGGGTGCATATATACAACAGATCCAGAGACAAAGAGACATCAATCAGCCCAATAAACCTCAGAGGGAAGGTAGGGTAGGGTGGGGTAAGACGGAGAGATCAACCAAAGGACTTGTATGCATGCATTTAAGCCTAACCAATGGGCACAGACAGCAGGGGAGAGAGGGCATGAGTGGAGGGGTTAGGGGGAGTAATGGGGGAATAAGGACACATATGCAACATCTTAATCAATAAAAAATTAAAAATACACATAATATATAGCTTTCCAGCGGTGATGACCTCCCCACAACTGCATGCCTCTCACTGAGAATCTCCTTCATCCCTCTGCAGAAGAGAAGAGAAAACACAGGAAGCACCTAGTCTAGAGCCCCAATTCCCACTTCTGGGAGGTGCAGTGCCCAGGGTGCTGAAAATCAGCCCGCTCTTGAGCCATTTGCAGACAGTAGTTCTGTGTGTTGGCTGCTCCACTGTCCTCTGCCAGCCTCCAGGGAGAACAGCAAGGCTCACAGAAGAATTCTCCTTCAGAGGGAAGTGGCCCTCTGAAGCACCACCAATCAAGATGAGCGGGGAACCATCCCAATAAACACATTTTGGATACAAAAACAAACAAACAAACAAACACATGAAAACAATGTGCAAAATGTGCTAGACACAATTCCAAATTATGAACGGTCATAGAAACAAATAGTTTATTGGAAACAAGGGAGCTGTTGGATGGATTGTGAATATTAATTTAAGAAGCATCTTGTTTATTTCCTCAGAACGCATACCTAATCAGGTTACAACACTACGGAAGACTGTGTATTTTGTTTTTATTGTTGCTTAAAAACCTTTCAGACTGTGGTACTTGACTGGGGACACACTAGGTCGTTTGTCCATATCTCCCCTTTCTTTCTCAGATGCTGTTAGCTTATTTATTTACTTACTTATTTTCAGTTTCCAGATGTACCAAACTATCTCTTATCTTTTCATTTTCTAACATGGGCCTTTGCCTGCTGGAACCATAGTTTATGCATCTCCCCTCCTTCACTCTTGCTTTCAAATTGCTTTCCTGTAATTCTCCTTTTGGACATCATGTTCACAGGCTTCTCACCCTACCCATTCTAAACCAAGCTGCTGCCATCGCTACACTTCCTCTGGATAATATTCGTCCCTTGGGCAGGCTAGATTATGATTTTTAAAAACGAAGATATTTCCCTCTCTATTATTCTATATCTGGAGCTTAGCATACTGCTACATAGACACTAGCTGTGTAAATTAATACATGAATGATTAATGAAGAGAAATCACAGTGCTGATGACCAACTCTTAAAATTAAACTACTTTAGAAGCTTTAGATTTTCTATATGCATAGACATAGTAATACAGTGTATTGTACATTTTAATATGTTTTCAGATCTTAGAACCAAAAATAGCTTTATTGTAGATGTTTTGAGGACATGGGAGAATTATCAGTTCTCCTATTTTAAATACGTTAAAAATCCTCACTCTTTTTATCATTGAACATTAAACACATTTTGCCTGGTATTCCAGGGATTTAAACGTGCTTATTGTCAGTATAAAACATTTGCATTTATTTTATTTTCAAATAAGCCCGTGGTTATGAAAATGCTAAAGTATATATCATTTTTTGGTTGTAAATGTTATAGGCCAAGATATATTCATATTCTAAAAAGCTGATTTAAAGAAATGATAAATATTCACTTGGGGGAAAATGTGAAAAATCCAAACATCAATATAAAAACTTTCCCAGGAATTAGCACTTCACAATGCAGATTAATAAAATATCTCTCTTTTAGAATCTAAAGATTAAGGAGTAAGATACTAAATCATATTTGTGGGAAACTTAAATGATAAAAAATAGAAGATGAATTTTGAATGTTATATGAACATTGTGATGTTAGCAAATCAGTTTAGCTTATACTTGTCAAGTAAAAATATGATGTAGACCAATGAACATTATTTTTCAATATCTTTTTGTATCTACAGGGTATCATTTGTACCTCATTCTGTCTTCATCTAAAAGCTATTCATTTTCCAACTTATTCACCTCTTCAGAAGTTACTATATTTCAGATGTTATTTGATCCTGCCCCTTCATTCTGTTATTCAGTCAGATATAGCCTAGAAAATCTCGTTTAAATACTTTATTATTCAGTTGAAATTAGTGAATGCTCCATATGTTGCCTTTGTTTTCAGTATTCTTTGATTCTGTGAGTCTGTAATCTAGTTGTTTAATTGCATAACCTCACAAAACAATGCACACACATGCAACTTAAAAAATGGCAAAAATTAATCACATTTTTTTGTTTGTTTGTTTTTTTTACCTCATATTGATGATTTATCTTTTTTTTTTTGCTGGATTCATATTTTTCTACATACACAATTTTCATTTAGCTGTAAGGAAAATTCACATAGCTTTGGCAAGTAAAAAAATTTCATATTTGAGTCAATGGAGAGAATTATGATGAGATGAAAAAACAGTTCTTGTAAAAGCTTAATCCAAAAAAGGGAATTTATAAACTGTGTACTAAGTATCTTATAGATTCAAAATATCAGTTGAAACCAAAGCATCAAAGAAGTATCAGGGGGAACACTTTACCAAGTATATAGTTGTCTAACCACTATGTCATACAACTAAAACTAATCTACACTAATAAAAGGAAATATGCAAATTGACCATACCTCTGCAACACTCACCAGCCAATTAGGCATGAGTATGCAAATTAAGCAAAAAAGATAGCAGGTTAATTTGCATATGTAAGTGCAGAGTGAAGACTGAAGACTGAAGATGACTGAAGAGTGGAGACAAAAAGGCTCGGCTTCTCTGCTGCAGCTGGAGTGAAGGCCTGGGTTCCGGGTGCCAGAGGAAAACTGGTGCAGCAGCAAGGGGAAGGAAGGCCTAATGCACGAATCTTCGTGCAACAGGCCTCTACTACAAAATAATATTAAATGCACCTGTAACTTAAAAATTAAATATGCAAAATAAATGAAGAAGAGGAACATATAAAGCAATGTGTTTATACCTAGCATTTCTTCACACAATTTTAATAACCTTCTATTTTTAGCATACTAATGCTAGTTTTCTGATATAATACTTTCTGATTCTGGCAACAAATTGTCTGGCCAGGCTTTAAAATAAAAAATAAAAAAATCTATGAGACAAAACTATGTAGTACACTGGAAGCATGTGTAAGAAGTTAAATTCATTATAGGTTTTCTATGAGCATAGAAATTTAAAAATGTGCAGAAATTAATGCAGCAAATGAAAATTATAATGCAAATGATTTATGGCAATTGCTTTTCTTATTGGGTTGTTTTGGTCTTTATGCCAATTTTTTAGTGTTAATTTAAAAAAGCATATATTACTTAGTCCTAAATTATTTTATTGTCTATTTCATAGAAACGTTATCTTGCATATACTATTTTATATGTTTCAGCATAGCATGTTAAACATGTAGACTTTTCATGATTCTATTCTATCTCCTGAGATGGAAATGTATTTTGTTAGTGATAACATGATTATACATTTTCACATTAAATAAATATATTTTTATAAGATTCATTTAACCTAGATGAATCATATTTCAAGAGCAATATTGTTTCTATAGCTAGACCAGAATTTCTTAGTCTCAGGACTATTAAAATTTTGAGCCATAGAGTTCTTCAGTGTGGGAGGCTGTCCTGTACTTAATAGGCTGTTTAGCAGCATGATTGCCCTCTTTTTGCTAGCTGTGATTAACATCTACCTACCTCCTGACCCTTCAGCTCTCCTGGGGGTAAAATCATCCCTAACTATCACCATTAAACTAGGCCAATGGAAAAATCACAGAACCTAGAAAATGTATCTCTATTAGTAATATGCCTTTGCTTTCATAAATGAAAATATTGAATTGTTAACATTTTATATTAATCTATATAATATTTCTATATCTTTGTTTCCAACATATAACCCTTTAGGAGTAAATTGGTAGATTTTGATTAGCTCACAGACTCTTTTTGTTTGATCTAAATATTTTAATGTGACATAGTGTATTTATAATTAGCTCTTTTCAGCACAATACTCTGAAAGTTGCTTATTTCAAATCTTCACACTCCTGACTGCAATTATAAGTTTAGTTTATATTAAAAACTAGAGGTCTGGTGCATAAAATTTGTATGTTGATGGAGGGGTGTCCCTCAGCCAAGCCTCCACCCTCCCTGATTCTGAGAATTGGGCCTAAACTGGCAGTTAGACATCCCTCTCACAATCCAGGACTGCTGGCTCCTAACCACTCTGCCTGCCAACCTGATTGCCCCCTAATCACTCCCATGCTGGCCTGCTCGATGCCTAACTGCTCCCCTACCAGCATGATCATCCCCAACTACCCTCCCCTGCTGGCCTGATTGCCTCCAACTGCCCTCCCCTGCGAGCCTGATCACCTCCAACTGCCTTTTCCTGCTGAGCTGAGGAAACTGGGGGACTGAGGCTGGATGAGTCTGAATGCTGCTGGGACTGGGTGAGGCAGGGCTGAGGGGACTGGGCACTGCTATCTTGTGGCTGTGGGAACCACCATCTTGTGAGGGTATGATGGTCAATTAGTATAGTCCCTCTTTATTAGATAGGATACTGAAGAAAATTGCTTTTACTCATATATATAAAGGCAAATTTTGGCTAAGTCTACATTATTAAGGACAATTTTCTGAATGTGTATCCTATATAATAAAAGCCTAATATGCAAATTGCCCCCTTGGGCAGCTGTTCAGCCTAGAGTTCTTTGATGTCTGCTGAACATCAGGGGGTGACATGGAACATGGTGGGTGTGGGTGATGTGCTGTGACCTCTCACAGGTTACCTGGGGGTGGGGGTGATGGGGACAGAGGTGTGGTGAGAATGTGAGGTATCTGCCAAGCTCACTCTCACTCCCCCTTCTACCCTCCCTTGAGATGCCAGAGCTCATGTGCCAGGGAAGCCCCCAGCTCAGGTGCCAGGCACCCATGATTCTATTTAATAAAAAGTCCATGAAACTCATAGTATATGAAATGATAAATTCTGTGGGAAAGACAGATTAGCAATAAGTTTTGTGAGATCTTTATATCAAATGAGGAAATCAGTAAAGACCTCATGGATAGGATGAGGCATAAGTAAGAACTGGGGGAAATAATGGGAAGAACATCCAAGCCAGAGAGACTTGTATGTGTGAAGGTCCTGAGGTAGAATTACATAAGAAGATCTATGTGTTGGAACAGAATGAGCATGGTAGCAAATAATAGATGAACATTTGGAATGGTAATTGGATGTCATGGTATAGGACCTTAATTGACATTTTAGCAGCTTCAACCTTTATTCTGGATGAGAAAGGAAGCATTAAAAGATTTATAATAATAGAGTGGCATGATCTGAGTTAATTTTAACATACAAAAACAAGGAAGAAGAGAGATCATTATATATCTTATATATGCTATACATTATAAATACTGTATTGTGTCAGAATAAATATTACATTAAATAATACGTATGTCAAAATTTTAAAAAAATATGTAAGAGTAAAACATGTTGAATATACATGTATATTTAAGAAGGTATATAAATGAGAAAAAGAAAATTTAAAGCAGGGCTTCCTTCTGAAAGAAAGCAATTTATTTAAAAGAGGCTCCTACCTTTGCTAGGGTGGCTCAGTGCCTGAGCATTCACCCATGAACCAAAAGGTCAGTCATCAGTGCCATTCCTTCTCAGGGCATATGCCAAGGTTGTGGGCATGGAGAAAGAAGCCTATCGATGTTTCTCTCTCATGGATGTTTCTATCCCTCTCCCTTCCCCTCTCTCTAAAATAATTTGTTTTTAATTAAAAAGTGGCACCCAGGGGATACTGATAGCATTGGAAATGTTCCCTTGTAAGGGGATGTTTTCAGTACATATAACGCATTTTATTTATATATTGAAAATACTATATAGATATTTTGTAAATAATTTTGTATGAATTTAATGTTTAGTTTAATAAAATATTTAAAACAATAAATGTGGAAGGAAAATGATGGATAAATACCTGAGAAGTTATAATATGAATCCAGATATTTGCAAATGGTTGGATTATATGAATCTTTTCTTTTCTGCCCTTTCCTCCTGCTCATTGTACCTACATAATAATAAAAATTTCTATGTAAATATGCTCAGCTCTCTAAATTCAAGAAAGGAGTCTGATGGAAAGTACACATATCCAGAAGAAATATACAACTGATATTTCCAACTATTCCTTCATTTAGAATTGTGATCAGGCAACCAAGGATTCTGAGATATTAGAGAATCATAGCTTTAGAGTGATAATAGCATGAAAGATAAAAACTATTTAAGAGAAATGAAGGAAGAGCACATATGACAATTGTAGAAGTGTTCTGATATTATGCTCTGAGAATTTTTAATGTAGATTTTGGTCTTAAAAGAAGAATAGACTTATTACAAAATGAAATCAGAAAATGAAACATTTTGGCTATAGACTTAAAATTTTATCTGGAAGACAAAATTAATTAATATTTTTATGTTGTAGAGCCAAAAAACCAATGATATGGAAACTATTTGAGAAAAATCGGATTATAGCTGTAGGGGGCCCTGATTTTCATTTTATAGCATTGCTAGAAGGAGAGGGAAGTAATGCAAAGGAGAACATGTTCAAGATATAATTAAGAGTAAATTCAATATCCAATTCAAATTTCTTTTTGGTCATGGTAACCTGATTTTTCTCTGCAAGAGTTAAAGTGTCTGTTATTCGTAAGAACATACTCCTCCACTCGAGGTTAGGATCAGGTACGTGACTCAGCAAGAGCTAATTAAATATTTTCCTGTTTTAAGAATTTCATATTTGTTGTTATGTATCCCCAGTTACTGTTTCTTTTTTTTTTGGGGGGGGGAGGTAAGTTCAGTACTTAACATTATTTAAGAAGATCTTTAGAGAATTTTCTTTGAAAAAATAAATTGAAATGGGGCAGTATGTATTCTAATAAAGACCAAAAACCTCATTTTCATGGGAACAGTGCTTTTCATAGTATTTCCTTAGATTAAATTTTAAGCTACTTTTATGTGGAAATAGTCTCTAATTGTTTCTTGGGGAATTTAATCTTTCCATTAATTTAAAATGTGTCTCAGTTACCCAGATTCACTCAGGTTCTCCTACCCATTCCTTAGAAATTCTTCTCAGGACCCATGGCTGGTTATTTTCACCTTCCTGATCCATTAGTTTTGATATATCCAAAGGAATTTTTGTGTATCTCTCTCTCTCTCTCTCTCTCTCTCTCTCTCTCTCTCTCTCTCTCCCCCCTCCACCTCTCTCCTAATTAATCTTATATAGTCACATGTTCTATATAGCATCTATGCATCGATGAAAACTAGATTGTATTCCCAGGCTATACTTCTCCTTTGAATTTTAGGCTGAATCCAAATAGAGGCTTGACACTGCAAAATACATAACAGGCGTCCCACTCCCACACTTGTGCCCAAAGCCAACCTGCTGATTTCTCTTATTTCATACCTATTTCTAAATCAACCAGCCTATTTCTCAGTTGCACAGCTCAATAATCTTGGGAGTCATTCTCAATTTAAATCTTTTGTACACATCTCCACCTCTGAGACACCAAATCTTGCAAACACAGCCATAACCCATGAATTTCACACTCCTACTCACCATCACAGAATTTGATAAGAGCTGTCTAACTGCACTGCCTGCTTCTAACCTTGCCGTACCAATGATCAGTCCACTTACAATAAAACAGAGTAATTGGTACTTTAAAAATACAACTTAACACTATCCTCCACCTTCCCATCTTCTTATTGATTGGTTGATTGATTTCAGAGAGGAAGGGAGATGGAAAGAGAGATGGAAACATCAATGATGAAGGAGAATCATTGACCAGCTGCCTCCTGCACACCCCCTATTGGGGACCTAGCCTGCAAACCAGGCGTGTGCCTTCACCAGGGATGGAACCATGAGCCACGCCTAACCACTGAGCCAGGCCAGCCACGCCCACCTTTTTCTAAACAAAGACCATTGTCTTTACAATGGCAATCACACCCAACCGGATTCCTTTTCTATCATTAATGCCTACCAGACTGGGGCACAGACACACGGGGTTCATTATCCTTTTACTGCTTTGGGCCTGAGACTTTGACTCTGCTTTTATCTTTCTGTAATATTTTTACTATGGCAATCTCCATGAATAACTCTGTCACTTCTTTAGTCAAATATCCAGCTTTCAGTGATCATTAGGGAAAAAGGCAATAACTTCTGCCACCCTTTGCGGGCAATCTCCAAACCCAATCATTTCTTCCAAAACTGTTATCACCGTTTACATAATGTGTGATGACATGCTTTCTTTTTTATTGTTTGTTTTCTCAGTCTGGAATGTAAGTTCTAAATTGGGATGAGTTTTTGTCCGATCTGTTCACTGCAGTTATCCCAGGCACCTAAAACAACCATTTCTCTGTAGAATGGGTGCTGAAAGAATGTTAGATTGATTTCTCAGTTATTTTTCAATATCCGCATTTTAGTCAGTCAGAAATTATCCTATATAATAAAGAGGTAATATGCAAATTGGCCCTCATACAGTCATGTAAGATGGCTGCCCCCATGTGATCAAGAATAGCTTTCCCCATGTGGCTAAAGATGGCTGTCACAAGATGGCTAGCAGGGGAAGGTAGTTATGATCAATCAGGCCAGCAGGAGAGGGCAGTTAGGGTGACGAGGCCATGGAGGGGGCAGTTGGGGAGACCAGGCTGGTGGGGGGCAGTGAGGGGCAACCAGATCAGCAGAGGGGTCAGATGGGGGAGACCAGGCTGCCAGAGGGGGGCGGTTGGGAATAACCAGGCTGGCAGGCAGAGGCAGTTTGGGATGATCAGGCAGGTAAGGGGAGGGCAGTTTGGGGTGATCAAGCAGGCAATCAGGTGAGCAGTTAGGAGCCAGCAGTCCTGGGTTGTGGGAGGGATGTCCAACTGCCAATTTCAACCAAAATCAGTAGTTGAAGCCCAAATTGCAGAGGGTGCTGGTTGAGCTGAGGGGAACCCCTCTTCCTGTGCACAAATTTCGTGCACTAGGCCTCTAGTGTAATAATATAGATGATCAGTTTGAAAATTAATTCATATTTTTATCCTATTACTGACTTTCTGAGAGATCTGATCATTTTATTTCATACTAGAGGCCTGGTTTTGGGTGTGTGGGGGGGTCTCCTTCAGCCCAGACTGCATCCTCTTGCAGTCCAGGAGCCCTCAGGGGATGTCTGACTGATGGCTTAGGCCTGCTCCCCATAGGGCCCATAGGGAGTGGACCTCGGCCATAAGTCAGACATCCTTAGCGCTGTCTCAGAGGCAGGAGAGGCTTCCACCACCATTGCTGCGCTGGCCAGCTATGAGCCCAGCTTCTGGCTAAGAGGCTCTCCCCCTATGGGAGCACATTGACCTCCAGCGGGGCAGCTCCTGCATTGAGCATCTGCCCCCTGGTGGTCTGTGTGTGTCATAGCAACTGGTTGTTCTCCTGTTCAGTTGATTTGCATATTAGCCTTTTATAATATATGATAATGTCTTATTATGGGCAAGGCCTCTAATTCAATATTTTTTAGGGAATTTTCTCTTGAGCCTGAAGCTATAATTGCCCTTAGCTCAAAAATCTGCATACCATTGAGACACATCTTGGTGAGGCTCATTCTGAACCCCCACACTGTTCTATTAAGTGTATAAGTATTGTGAACCATCATATTTCTTTAGTGAAAGGAACCTTTTGTTATGTTACAATGACTAACTTTATCTCATGAGTTGTGTTTTGGCTTCAAGCCTGTATCCAGTATTCAAGTAAAGAAGCAAATTTAATTACTGATTATCACTATCTTGGTACTTAAAATTGGCATAAAAAATAGTGATACTGAATCCAATAATTCTATTTATAATATTTCAAATTATTAGAAAAGTAAAATTATTTTGTCTTTCATAAAAATTAATATTTATAATAACATAACTAACAATAACATTAATATTAAAAATAATAATAAATTTCATAATATAAACAATAATATAATAATTTCAAATGATCACAAGTTCATTAATACAAGTGATTTCGGCCAAAGTATTTCTTAAACCAGGTAACTGACAACTTTAGTACTTTGCAAAAATAAATAAATAAATAAATAAATAAATAAATAAATAAATCCTAAAAAGATATGTCTCCACATATAAATAGTTAAGTGAAAAATTCAGATATCTGAAAATTTTCTAATGTATTTTTAAATCTACATGTTCTTTATTGTTGAGCCTTTATCATGGACAATATAATTAAAGAGCAGTTAAGTATATGATATGTAAAATTTACATTTTCTAAATAAATATATACATTACAGTATATCCACACAGATAGACCAGATATCTTTTGATCATCTAGCTAGAGCTATAAAAAAACCAAGATTATAAAAATGTCACTAAGCAGAGAAGCAAGAAAAATACTTTCATCTGTGTTTTCTTCAACTATTCATGAGTTTCTTTAAGTGTATTCTGCAGGAAAGACTCATAATTTTACTTGAGGACACAAACCTTACTCACTATGTAATACTTCTAGTTCAAAGCATGCAAGAATACCAAACCAGCTAAGTAACATTATTTGATGTTGCTTTGTGTTAGAATCCAGGGAAAATAACTACTTTGATCAATTTGCCTCCTTGAAACTGTCTGCTAGTCGACCTGCTCAAGGGTAGTCTTTGAAAATGATTGCATGGTCTATCGATCCTAAATTGAATTTGGTTAATAGGTTTTGGAAAAGAAAGCAAGACTAAGTTTTCCAATATGCATATGATTTTTTAATTTGTGTCTTATGTTGAGATGGAGCATGTTCACCATAAGCTTCCCAAAGTATAGAATAACTTTAAGCAGCACTTTTCTTCAAAATAAAGTAATGAATTAAAACTTCACACAAGCCGAAACTGGTTTGGCTCAATGGATAGAGCGTTGGCTTGGGGACTGAAGGGTCCCGGGTTCGATTCCGGTCAAGGGCATGTACCTTGGTTGCGGGCATATCCCCAGTAGGGGGTGTGCAAGAGGCAGCTGATCGATGATTCTCTCTCATCGATGTTTCTAACTCTCTATCTCTCTCCCTTCCTCTCTGTACAAAATCAATAAAATATATTTAAAAAAAATAAATAAAACTTCACACAAATGCTCTTTTTTTACACAAAATTCAACATTTTTAAGTGTAAAAATATCTATGATGTTAATGCCTTCAGAAAATTTGACATACAAAGTTTTGAAGCTTGCTGTCAATACAACAAAATAGCATAGATATCAAATAGCATATATGTCAACATATGTGTAACTCCATCTATTTTTAAAAAATCCACATTATTAAATGGTACACCTAGTATTCCTATTCATGGGCAACCACATCCCTTCAAATAGATTCCATGATGTATAGAAAATTGTACAATGTTTAGAGGCAATATTAGCAACTGCATTTTACTAGTATTTAAACTGGGTTTTATATAATGAAATTATCCAAAGCAATCACACTCAATTCTAGAGACACTTCTACAATAAGATTGGAAATAAGGAATTATCTTGCTTGAAGTTTTGTTATAGGAACACAAAACAATGTGTGTGACCAAACTAATTGACTGTAATTTGCTGAATGTATGCAAACTTTGATGTCCAAATACTTTACTGGTTTTAAAAATTTTACTTATAGATATTATCCCACATCCAGATGTTTATATACTTTTTTAAAATTGAGATTCAAATGGTTTATTCACAATAAACAAAACTAATGTTTTCAAACAACTCAGTGTGATTGTCTGGGAAAATTTTCGATTCTTTACCACTTGTACAAAATCATGCTTTTAGTATAGAAGCATAATGCAATCTTTTAAACTCTCTAATGTTACTAAAAGGGAAATCATTTCTATCCCCCCTTTAAAATATCTTCTGATTGCATATAATAAATTCTAGTTATTCAGCATATTTGAAAAGACGAAGTACATTTTAAGAGTAAAAATGCAAATATCTTTATTTCAGAGAGTGTTCAAAATAAAACAAAGAGAAATAGTTTATATTCATCAAATGCAATTTTACACATTTGTTTAATATGAATTATTAAATATCTTTGATTATATAAAATATTTCTGTAGTATAGATAAAGAAAAGTTAAAATGTGGCAAAGATACCAAACATATCCAGCAATTTTCTACGCATAAGTTGTAAAAGATTCTACTAAAAATAATTATGTTACTATTGATATATTTTTGAAATTCATGAATCAGTTAATATTTATCCTTATATAATGTCTTAAAATTAATAAAACCATCAGTATTACATAAACTCTACAAAAATCAACTAAATATATATAGAATATTTAATAAACTTTAAAGATCTGTGGAAACTATTTGTATGCTTAAAGACACTATATATATAGACAACACTCCAGAAAGTTTTCTCTAATACTTTTACTTTAAGATACACATTGCTCTATCAAATGTTCAGCTATATGGATGTAAAATAAAACACACTCTTTTTAATAATTTTATACCAATATTGTCTCAAAATATATATCACTCTGTTATTAATTTAGCACATGTTTTGAACAATTATGAAATAGAGTGAAGAAGTAAATAAGAAAAGTTTCAGAAAAAATGGTGATATGATGATGTTTTTTAATTTTTCTATTGGAAAATATCAGGAAATTTTTATGGAAGGAAAATTAGAATAATAAAAGTTATCTGGTTTGGTATTGCAATTGAATTAAAGCAACATTTGAGAATCAACAAAAAAGTCAGATTTTTATTGCTATTTCTCTATTATAATTAACATATTATGGAGGATACATTTTATTTTTGTACCTAATTCATTCCCAACATACATATTTGTGTTTCTTTATTGACTTTTTAAAGTGAAAGGGGAAATGTACAAAATTTAGAAGAAAATTGGTGTATATCTGGTGTATGAAGACTAGTGAGTTCCATTTACTGGTCTACAGAGGAAAATTTTAAGAGATCAATCATACTTTACACAAAGTTGCATTGTCTGCAAACATACTTTGAGTTAATTTTTATGAATATTAAAAAATCTTCAGGTGTGAAAAATTCAACTGAGATAACTTCAATAAAGTGCAATTCTTACATTTCCAACAAGATGAAACTCTATCCTATAAATATTAAAATTTGGGGTTCAACAGCTCTAAGTTTAAACATATTTTCTAGTTCTCAAAAGTAGGCACACATTTCCTAGATTTAAGTCTTCTAGATTCCAACTTAATAATTTAAAACAAAGATTTAGGTGATAATTTGTGGTTTGAAAATATTTTCAAACCTGCCACAACCCCCTTGTGTACCTTAAAACTCAGTACTGTTTCACTCCTAGCCCTTCACCTTATTCCTCTCCCCAGCCCTGAAGGCCTTAAAAAAGGCAAAAGCTTTTTGCTTGGGGCTCTTACATAGTGTGATAATTCTGCCCAGTTGTGCTACATATCACATAACCCACACTTGGTTCCATAACATGGAGAGAAACAGAACAATGGGGAGCTGGTGTTTTTGCCTCTGACCTACCCAGCCACAGTAAGGGAAGTACTGGCGGTTATTTCATTTGTGTCATTGTCTTACTCTACCACCAAAACTCACAATTGTGTGTGTGTGTGTGTGTGTGTGTGTGTGTGTGTGTGTGGTGTGTGTATGCTACGTTTCATACCTAAGCAACTTTATAAAAAAACACACTTTAATTTTCCTTATGAGATATAGTGAAATCATAGCCGAGAGAGAATGCTTTGCTCAGATTCACATATTGATTAACTAGAGAAGTTACATTTTCATTTGATGTCTTCCTTTGGGCATTTTCCCTCTCCACAGTATTACACTTATTATTTACTTATTTATTTAAAATCTCTTGATGTTATTGATATAAAGTTTGTATGAGCCTTTAAATTCCTAGTGCTACTCTTCAGAGGCAATTAGGAATAATACTATTATCATTTGTATCTTTATAGGGATATATGTATAATCACACAATATACACATATGTCACATATATAATATAAATATCTTATGTGTAATACTTTTGTAATTTTCTTTTTACTTAAAATATTTTATAACTATATCTATTTATATTACATCAAGCTAAGTGTTCAGTCCTTTGTATTTAGCCATTTATTTGTATGCCTATTTAAGTTTACTTTTTTATTTTTATTCTTACTTACACATTTTTGCTTTATAAAAGATCCTATATTAATAATACCTGGGCATATACACTGATACCATGTTAGCATTTGAATTCTGTCCTCCAAAAAGTCATTGCCATCTCCCTAAGCAATCAGGACTTCAGATGTGACTTTATTTTGAAAGAAGGTCTTTATAGGGGTATTCAAGTCAAAGTGAGGTCACTAGGGTTAACCTTAATCCAGTATGACTGGTTGTTCTTACAAAAAGGGGAATTTGGACAAAACCACAGGCGGCATAGAGGAAAGATGGTACACTGCCATCTCTGGGTTAAGGAGAGGGACCTGGAACCCATCCTTCCCTCTGACACCTTCTTCTTAGACTTTCAGCCTCCAGACCCATGAGACAATACTGTTCTGTCGTTTAAGCCGTCCTGTTGTACTTTGCAGTGGCAGCCATACCAAATTCATACACCTATACTTCCAAGTAATTTTTTGAGGCAAGTCATAGATTTCTACAAGTTTTGTCATGCAGTGCCAAATTGTCCTCTGAAAAGTTGATGCACATTAATATCTATATCTGCTCTGATATTGGAAAATATTGAGAAGTTATTCTCTCATAATTTCTCCATATGAGAAGTGCTAAGCATCTCTTTGGCCAGAAGGAAACTGATGACTGTGGGTGATAACATGCTTCTGGAATATATTTGCAAACATTTAATTTGTGACTTATAAATGTGTAGAAGGATTTGAATCGGCATAGGGAATTTACAATATTTTAATGTAATTTGATGCCTAGATTATGGGATGAAATTAAATTTTTGATTTCTAATCTAGAATGTAGTCTGTGCATAGCATAATGCTGGCAAATAAATATTGGATGGATGGATGGATGGATGGATGGAATGTATTTGTATTTAAAGACTCTGAGTAAACCAAACTAACTCTGAACTCTCATAGCTCACACAGCCATAAACTTGATTCAGGAGCATCAAAACATTCTGAATGTGAAACTATAGAAGGGGCATGGGGGAAGAAAAGCAGACTGCAATTTTCTTTCCAAGGATTTACAGGTTTTTAGATTCACTTTCTACATGTGTATTGAAAATGTTACCCATTGATAAAGAGCCCTGAGATGAGTGAAGTCAGGAATTTGAAAGGACTGTAAAACTTTGGAATAGAAATAAAGTCCCTTTTCCCCCTGAAGATTTTCATAGCATCTTTAATGTGCTGTGGCTTTCTTGTAAGTCAGACTTAAGATAACTTTGAGTTATCCAGTTTCTGCCACTTCGGTGTAGCTCATTTTAGAGAGGAGTAGATGAGACCGCTAATGATTAAACCCAGCAGGAAAACAACCATCTGAGACCTTGCTCTCAGACTTCTAGCCTCCAGAACTATGAGACAATGTATTTCCATTTTGTTAGCCACTCTATAGTACTTTGTGATGAAAGCCCTAGCAAATTAATACACATGTATTTTCAAGTAATTTTTTAGTCAAGTCATAGATTTCTTACACGTTTTGTAAAATAATGCCTAATTGTTCTCTGAAAAGTGTGACATATTTTTTTGTGTCACACTGGATTTTTTCTTCTGTAATTTTTAAGTAAATGCATTAGAATTCCAGAACTCTATATTTGTGTTTATATTTGCCAATCTCCAACCAGTCACAATTCCACTGAGGTTTTATATTTTCTCTTCTATTACAATGAAAACACATGAATACATCTTTTAAATTAATTTTATATAGACTCTGCAGTTATGTCTTACAAAAATGCCTGACATGTACTAAATGCTCAGGAATTACTTACTGATAAATTAAGGAATGAAATTAGCTGATAATGATAATGAGTGAGGGAAACCTGGATCTCAAGTTGTAATGTTTTACTTAATCACTGTTGAAAAATACACCTGACATTATCTTATGTGAACTCAAATTCTAAGTGGTCAACTTGTCAACAAATCTTTCTTTTTGACCTTTCTCATGTATGTTGATTCCTGCCACTCTTTACCGCCTTCATTGGTGCCATTGTAAGCAAAACCACTGACATCTCTTATCTAGATAATTGCTGTAACGTCCTAATGGATCTCCTCAATTTGGCCTTTATTCCTCTTCAGTCTTTTCTCAGGCTGAAACGTATTTAAATGTATTTAAAACTCAATTGGGTATATTGTCCTTCTGTTTAACACCTTCCAATGAATTCAAATCTTAGTTTTAAAAAAGCCCAAGTTCTCTCTTCTCTCTTTCCCTACTTTTCTCCAGCTTACTTGACCCCATGACTGTCCACCCATTCTTCAGGCAAATTTTCAGTATTGGGCTTTTTGGATTGATGTTACTTATATGTGGAAGGTCTCCTTTCCTCACCCCTGCCCCTCATGGAGTTTTTAAAATATCTCTTTATATAAAAAGGGCAGTGTCCATGATGACCATAATGACCAAATGACCAGTCACCATGAAGTACATCCTATGGTTGGAAGGCCAATGGGGAACCACAGGAACTAGGCTGGGTACTATTGAGCAGAGTGGTACTGGGGACTATTGAGTGGTGGCAGGCTGCAGGTCCAGCAGTGAGCAGCAGCGAGCATCATGGAGTGGCAGCAGGCGTTTTGAAGAGTCACAGGGAGCTTTGAGGAGCACTTGCGGGCAGGGAGCATTGAGGAGTGTTGTGATGTGGCAGAGGCGAGCATCACAGAACTTCATGGGGAAGGGAGCTTCACAGAGTGTCACAGGGTGGCAAGCATCACGGGACATCGCGGAACAGTTGCGGGGTGTCGCAGAGCAGTTGTACAGCGTTATGGAGCATCGAGGACCCGCAGGGTAGGAAGCTTCATGGAGAATCCTGGGGCAGTGGAGGTAAGCACAGTGAGTATTGTGGGGTGACAGCAGCGAGTATCACTGGGCGTTGTGAGGTGTCAAGGGGTGTAGGACATGGCCCTAATCCCAGGCTAGGCATAGGAACCCTATTCGCACATGTGCTGGGCCTCTAATTATATATATATATAAATGATTGGAGAGAATCATTGATTGGCTGCCTCCTTTGTGCCCCATACTGGGGATCGAGTCTGCAACTAAGTCATATGCCCTGATGGGGAATTGAACCATGACCTTCTGGTTCATAGGTTGACGATCAAGCACTGAGCCATGCTGGTCAGGTCCCTCATAGAATTTTGCTTTTGTCCTTGACATGCTTCAGAATTGTGCTCATGTCAATCGTCTAGACAAATCTGTCTGAACAACTCTGTCTGAAAGTACAATCTAGCCCACTCCTGGCACTTCTTGTCCCCCTGCTTAGTTTTATTGTCATCTTTACAGTGTCACCATTTAACCTATTTGATATTTTTTTTATTTTGTTTATTATTTTTCTCATCGTTTGAATGTTAAGTTCCACAGACAGTAACTTTTGTTTATTTTGCTCACTTTCTGATATATCTGTTATTATATCACCACTCATTTATATTTTGAATAATTATAATTTTATTATTTTACTAAGAGAAATCTAATTAAATAATGTGAATTCAATTTTATCATATGTAAATCTCTTAATTATTACATGTAAATCTATCAATTGGTATATACAAATTAAAATAAGATAGTAATAGCTATGCCATAGGGTAATTCTGTATTACAAGGGACTCTAGATGTATGTGTTCAAGAACCCTATAATAAGTCTTAAAATACAAAGTCAAAAGTAGGAGAAATTTATTAAGGTCTGCAATCTAGTATCCTTTCCTCATATGAGGCAAATCAGTTTTCTCCTACCCTTAATCCCAAATTAAGGACATGGACCATATTTGCATAAACAAAGCTCCACAGATGCTCAAGCAAATAATAGAGGCCTCGTTTTTAGTAGGGTACAGCATCATTTGATATTCTCTATAACAGTGTCATCCTCCTGTGAAGGCAATTGATGCTTTAAATTAAATTTTTAATCCTTCCTTATATTGTTCTGGCTTAGTTTCTTTAGAAAATAAATTAGGGAATTACTAAAGTGATGTGTAAATATATAATGGAGAAGAGAAAACATGAATTTTATTTTTCTAATTATATTCAACCAAGAACATTAGGAGTGCATTATTTTTATTTCTTATATGCCTGAAAGTATTTTACATGAATAGAATTGCGAGGCTGATTTAGTAGGTGTCATGCTAAATAAGATAGACATTAAACATGTATCGCTTTCCAAAAGATTTTAAACATGTAAATATATTTTTAAAAGTCATAAAATAGAGATATATGTATATTTTAAATATATTTATTGATTGATTCCAGAGAGGAAGGGAGAAGGAGAGAGCAATAGGAACATCAATGATAAGAGAGAATCGTTGATCTGCTGCCTCCTGCACACACCCCATTGGGGATCGAGCTCGCAACCCAGGCATGAGCCCTTGACCGGAATCAAACCCGGAACTCTTCAGTCCGCAGGCTGATGCTCTATCCGCTGAGCCAAGCAGGCTAAGGAGATATGAAATATTTTAAATAAAAAATATTCCATGGACAGTTTTATAATCCCTTTGAAACTTGTAATATTTTACTCCAAATGTTCTATACCACTAACACACTGACTGAACTTAAAAATATAAAAACCTGTTTGCTTATCCTGTTTTCAATCACGTTACTTGAATTTAGACAGCATTTTTTTTTACTTGCCTCTTTATCTGAACATAATGAAATGTAGGTCAGCTTTAAGAACAGAGAAAGTGGTATTTTCCATTAACATCTCATTAAGATACTCCAGCCAAAAAAAAACACTTAGCGCAGTGGCAATGGGGTAAAGTACCCTTCATTACCATTAGAGTAAATTTTAAAATGGCTGCGAAAGATTTCTTTATAAGAATATTTTTAATATTTTAAATTTTACTAAAAAATGGAAAATTTTGACATATCAAAATATATTATGAAAATCATGCATACAGATTTTAATGTAATTTAGCCTTTATATGAAGAGAAAATATTTATATAAAAATGTATCTATTCTCCTTTACTTAATTTCAAATAAAAATCTCACTACATTACCACATTGATAAAATAGAATAAAAAGAAAAAAGCAAACACACACACACACACACACAAAACATACCTCTTTTATGTAACTCTCATTGTGTTCTTCATAACTATTGAATAAAAATACTCATTCTGATTTACAACTGCCATTGACAATGAGAGAAAGGAGAAGGAATTGGATACAAAATTGTATACAACTGTGATAAAATCTATGCAATTGAAACGTATAGAGAAATTGTTCTAGTTGAGAAAGAGTGAAACATGTCTGCGAGTAGAATGCTCACATTCCCAAGTCTGCCAAATGCTTACAGTGACAGGTAGGAGGCTTATGTAGAGAAGCCACCAGAGGCAGGCACAACATATGCTCATTTGTTGTTAGTGGTGCAATTCATGCCTTTTCCTGGGATACAGAAGGAAGCTGGTACTGAGGCCAGGCCAACCGTACATTTACGGAAAGGCATGTCCAATGTATTTGAATCTCTAATTTTCCAGTAGAATCCAGAAATCCAAATTAATGCCCAAATTATTTGATGTTATTTCAAAAAAAAAAAAAAAGAAAGAAAGAGGAAAATGATAGGGGGAAAACACACACACACACACACACACAAAACAACAAAACAAAAAATGGGTCCAGTGGGAAAACAATTAAAAACTCCTGCACAGGAACACCTTTGGCAAGAGAAACATCTGTCAGTCTGGATCTTTCTTTCTTTCTTTCTTTCTTTCTTTCTTTCTTTCTTTCTTTCTTTCTTTCTTTCTTTCTTTCTTTCTTTCTTTCTTTATAATATATTTTATTGATTTTGTGCAGAGAGGAAGGGAGAGAGATAGAGAGCTAGAAACATCGATGAGAGCGAGTCATTGATCAGCTGCCTCTTGCACACCCCCTACCGGGATATGCCCGCAACCAAGGTACATGCCCTTGACAGGAATCGAACCCGAGTCCCTTCAGTCCCCAAGCCAACTCTCTATCTATTGAGCCAAACTGGTTTCTGCTGGATCTGTCTTTCTTAATGGATTGTGACTAAGAGTCATTCAGGAAATACGTTTGGATAATTGGGGAGTGTTTATAGAGCTTAGAACTGAAATATTTTAAAAGACTCTGTTACCACCTCCACCCATGTAAATTCAAGTCTTTCATTATGATAACTGAAGGTTAGGATTTGAAAGCTGGGATTTGGTAGCTAAGAGGTAACAGTAGAAAGCCAAGAGGGTGGAAAAGTTTGCATACATTGTTTTATTTGACGTTTTAGAGCTTAGAACTGAAATATTTTATTGAGTGTAATTAATTATAGTATTGCTATCATGTATTTCTTTTAATTATATGTTTTCAAAAGAAAGGCCACATTATTAAATATACATTTATTGTTTGTGCCTAGTGGAACAATCCAACAGAAAATATAAGTTGATTTCACAAGAAAGACATTTTCACTTAGATATTAGTGGCTCAGTGCACAGATTTGTGCACATGGGAAAAAAATTAATTAGAAGAAATATTTTAATATTGCTATTTGCCCTTTCTCTATAATAGAAGTATCATAGATGAAAGAAAATTAGTAAAATATATATGAAATTAATATGTAAATTTATTAATAAATAAACAATAACAACATGATATAACAACAAAGACATGATATAAAAATCATGATATGAAAACAACAAAAACATGATATAAAAACAATGACTGATAAACTGATTAAACTTATTCTAATATCTGTCTGCATACCATGCTTGACTAATTTCCCTTGTGATGAAATATTTACAACTTTAACTTTAACATCACACCCTCTTTGAACTCAAGAGAATGCAACGTATAACGAATCATGTCTGAAAACAGGTACAGGTAGGAATATTCCTACTCTGTCTAGAGTTTATCCTTGTGATTTATTAATAGTCATCGCAAATGCTGGCATCACAGGAAACTGTCTTCGAATTAATTTAGATGGGTGGTTAGTGTCAGATAGGGACAGTTGTGGCAATAGTTGGCCTTCAGACATATTCTGTTGATGTTGTTGCTTTCCTTCAGCTTCATGTCAACAAAAACAACCAAATTCCCAATGGACACTCCTATGTACCAGCCGGTAGGTTGGTTGGATGGTCGGATGGATGAACAGTCAGTCACTGGGCTTTTATATACATATAGATTCTACACAAATAACTACTTAAATAGGTTTATAAGGACACAATTATTTTTTTAGAATTTTTATTTTCAAATGCAAGGGTCACCCAGGGAGTCACACAAATGCTTCCTGGTGCACTGAGGGAGGTAAGAAGTCTGAGGAGAGGGTGCAGATCCCTGCCCCCAACTTCACCTCTACAAAGCCTGAAAACCACTGATTTGCAATTATTTAATTTTTACTTGTACTCTGATGATCACTTCTCCCTTTTTAAAATAAGGTTATTTAAAACAATATATTTCTATTGATTTCAGAGAGAAAGGGAGAAGAAGAGAGAGATGGAAACATGAATGGTGAGAGAGAATTATTGATTAACTACCTCCTGCATGCCCCACAATAGGGATTGAGCCCACAACCCCATCATATGCCCTGACCAGGAACTGACCAGACCATGATCTCCTGGTTCATAGGTTTACACTCAACCACTAAGTCATGCTACTTGGTCTAAGGTTATTTTTAAAGAAGTATTCAGAATACAGAAAGAACTTTAGGGAACAATATATATGACAAATTTACTGAAGGTTTAATAAAAGGATTAAAATAAAATTATTTATTTCATAGAAAGTAGCAGAAATAAGTAAACAAACAAACAAACAAACAAACAAGGTAAAAAGAGTGTCCAACTTTGGAAATTATAAAGTAACACCTAAAATTGAAAAATAAACAAAATAGAAGAATATGAAAATATTATTTAGTATTATTAAGCCAAATGGAAATACATTAAAAAAAAAAAAACAAATCTGATTTTAAAAATTATAATGGTTTCCTCCATAAAAAAAAAATAGGCCAGGTACTCTTGTGGGAATATATCTGTGTTTGTGTATTTAAATATATTTTATTGATTTTTTGTAGAGAAAAAAGGAGAGGGATAGAGAACTAGAAACATCGATGAGAGGGAAACATCAACCAGCTGCCTCTTGCACACCCCCTACCAGGGATGTGCCCACAACCAGGATACATGCTTTGACCAGAATTGAACCTGGGACCTTTCAGTCCGCAGGCTGACTCTCTATCCATTGAGCCAAACCATTTTCGGCTGTGTTTGTGTATATAAGAAGCCCTGTATAAGTATTTAATTTAGGTGCATTCTTATAAATAAATCTCTTACACACAAACAAATCCCTTACAAATAAATAAAAGCATGCAAAGTTAGGTCTTTATTATCATAATTGTATTTATTCATCTTTTTCTTAGCTTTATAATATTTATTAAGCATTTACTATATTGCACACACAATTATAGATTTTGTGGGAAGAAGCAACAAACTTGCCCTCATGGCATCTATATTCTAGTACAAGACAAACACTATATGCACCAGCAAAATACACTGCATTTTAGTGAAGGTAAGTGAAGCGGGACTGGAGGGTGCGTCAGCAAATGTGATTTCCCTCAGTAGTTTCTAACACTGACATACCTTTCTTCTTTCTGTATGCAGCTTACCTCATTATTTTCTGACTTCTAAAGTGACCATCACCTTCTGTGTATTTCCTTTGCATAATTACTTCTGCTTCTTCAAAGCTGGTTTGTCAGTGCTTTAATTACTTGTTCTTCATGTCACTTTTTTCTGCTTCACAATGTTTGCTCTTTAACTTTCACTGCTAATTATACAGTATTACCCATATTTACCCACTCAAACTTTCTTAAGAGTAAGACTAAAAATGGCCCTGCTGGTGATTGTCAGCAAAGCTATTCAAACCAGGCTTCTTCAGTGATAATATTACACTTTGAGGATTGGTGGCCCTTGGATCAAATGTCCATCTGTGAGCTAATCAACTGTGGCTGTGGCACGTGATATGATTCATTATTAATAAGACTGTCCAATGGGGCCCATAGGCAAGAAAGGGGTATATATGGCAGCATGATACTAAAAAAGAGTCTTGGGAGAAATGCACTGAAAATAGAAAATCTTATGTTTGGAGTATAACCAAGGCATTAAAGTAGGACTACATTTACCTTACACTGCTACTAATTTAGAATTATAAAACAATTGTGATTTAAAGATTTTTCTGCATGGAGCTATTACTATATTAATAGTTAAAACTATATTTCCACTCATAAATTATCTAAATTGAAATTAATTTAACTTTCTTCCTTGCTCTCTTCTTATTTTTCTTTCAAACTCCCTCATTTCTCTTTCTCTGTCTCACTCTTTTTCTCTCTTTCTCTCTCTCACAGTTTTATCTCTATCATCTCTCTTCCCTCTCTGATATATCAATTTGCTTCCTTTTTTGTGCTTCTTAAGTACTTAAAATTTTTAAATTTTTTTACTAAAAGATAAAATTTTACAAAATGACTTACTTTTCAGATAACCGTATATTTCATTGTTCAAAATGCTTAGTTTCTCCATAGTAAGAGCCCCTCGTACCTTTTGAAATGGATGTTCTAGAATTTAGAAAAGAATGTGTTTAAACAAAGGCAGCCTAACCCAATGAATTATTCTATACAATAAAAGCCTAATATGCTAAGTGTCCAGTCGCCCAGTAGTCTGTTCAACCAATCAAAGCATAATATGCTAATGATATGCTAAGGTCATTCAACTTCTTGCTACAATGTGCACTGACCACCAGGGGCCAGACAGTCAACCCATTGAGCAATTGCTATGACATGCACTGACCATCAAAGGTCAAAGAGTTGACTGGTAGGTTAGCTTGCTGTGGGGGTCCAGCCAATAGAGACTGAGCAAGATAGGCCAGACATGCCCTGGAGCCCTTTTACAGTCCCTCCCTGGCCCCGATTATGAACTCCTGGGGCCCTTGGCCTAGCTTGCACCCTCTCACAATCCAGGACCCCTCGGGGAATGTTGGAGATCTGGTTTTAGCCTGATCCCGCTCAATGCAGGAGCTGCCCCTGGTGGTCATTGTGCTTCCACAAGAGCAGTGCCACTCTGCCAGAAGCCAGGCTCACAGCTGGTGAGCAAAGCGGTGGTGGCAGGAGCCTCTCCCACCTCTGTTGCAGTGCTAAGGATGTCTGACAGCCAGCATAGGCAAGCTCCCCATAGGAAGCAGGCCTTAGCCATCAGTAGAACATCCTCTAAGACACATGTGTCAAACACAAGGCCCACGGGCCAAATCCGTCCCGCTAGTCCTTGCAATGTGGCCCACACCTCGCTGTCATCACTGCACTCCGCTGCGTTTCCATCACAATGACAGTTTATGACTGTTCAGTAAACCATTCGGCCCGCGATTTAGGCTGGATTTTAGATTTTGGCCCCTTCTCTGATTGAGTTCGACACCCCTAGTCTAAGGGCTCTCATACTGCGAGAGGGCACAGGATAGACTGAGAGACCCACTCACCCCCAACTTGAGTGCAAAAATTTTGTGCACCAGGCCTCTAGTGTTGTTAATAAATGTCAATAGTTCATTCTGCTTTTGTAATAGTAATGATATTTTCCTTTCAAACAGGGCTCACTAAGGATCACCAACTATTCTGAGTGTAGAGTTGGCCCTGCTGGGATAAATCAGGGTGAAGCATCAGAAATGCTACAAGCTTTTTCCTTAAATAATTTTCCCAGAAAGTCTTTAAACTACTTTAAATATATTTTATAAAAACATATTTGTATAACCACATTGTGTTAGAAATGAACCAACTTTATGTAAATGAACATTCTGCATTCTGCAGATAAAACATGCTAATTTTAACAATTTCAGACATCTGTGACAGAATTTCTAAACTACCCAACTGGATTAAGCTGACAAATAGAAAAAAGTAATACATGGTTAGTCACCTTTTAATTCTTACATTTACATTAAACTATCACTTCAAAGGGCAAAGATAATTTTTAAATTGCTTTTATTTCAACTTAAACAAAATATGCCAGTATTGAGACACAGTTATAATGATTTTTTTTCTTTTTATGACTTGTATTTTAAATATATAATGAATAATATTTCTTTATCTGGCTACATAACTAACAGCCATACAATTCTGTGAATATTATCTTTGACTCTTTTTCCCCCTCAAGATTTTCTATTTAAAATGGGCAGATGTTTAATACAATACATATAAGCATGCACTGAAAATTGTTGTTGTTATTGTACAATGACTATTTATAAGAAATTTACATATTTAAATATATACTTCCAGTGTGTGCTCATATCAGATAGTAATCAGAATTACACGCTTATCCCACCCAATATATGAAAGGAATTTTTAAAAATAATTTGCAAATATGAGCTCATTTATGAGGTAGGACCTGTCAATTCCACACTCACTTTATAGTAAACTGAGGAAAAGATAGTTTATGTAACTTACTAGAGTCACCCAATTAGTATGTGTCCCAACGTTCAAAAGCAGTCTACCTTCAAAATCACACTATAGGTGCTTTAGGGATGATAAAGGAAAGCAGTTTGTGAGAGAAGGATTTTTATTTCAACTCAGATCTTACAGCTTATGGTGCATTTCAATGCTAAAATTATAAATGATTTGAGGAATATAAACTTTTTATTTCACATGTGACATGTGTCATCATGTTTGTGCTTTAAGAGAATATTATTTCCCTTTAAAAACAGCTCTCCGGTGGTATTAATGAAAGCCAAGGCCAAAACAGATGTAAAATATTTATCTTTCAATAGCATACATAGTGATTTGTGCCATTCGGTATAATGAAGCTTAGAAGGAAAATGGGAACTGTCTTTCGAACTTATTTTCTATTTAGTTCATTTTCCTCCCCTTTTTAAGTAATTGTCAATATATGCTTTATGACAATGACTAATTTTTATTTTTGCAAACTCCTGGTCACATGGCTACTGGAGTGAAAACTAAGATTCAGGATTTTTAGTTAGCGGTGGAGGAAGGAGCAGCAGAGAAACCTTTTTCACCCCTGCAAGTTACTCTGGGAACCTGCAAAATTGGCAGGGATGTATGGATTTTAGGAAGCAAAAAAAAAAAAAAAAAAATAGTCTGTGAATACATGATGGCTAATGCTAAAGGCATAATATTGTGTAGCCATCTATGCCAGACAGAAATAGCTGATTATTGGAATTCCAGAGATTCTAAGAGCCCAATAAATCTTCCATATTTTAAAATTGCCCATGGCAGAAATAGTAACAACATGGAAATGGACAAACATGGCGAAATGGGATTTTTTTTTTTTTTTTTTGAGAGCCAATTAGTCAATCTTTTCCAGCACTTCATTGATTACAAACCTATGCCTGAAGCTTCAGGTTGAAAAGCAGTGTGTGTCACTGCCTTCTGGGCAAAGATCATTAAGAGTAACCTGTATGCAGTTTGTACAAGTTGGACAAACTCCTGAAGAATGTGTACCACGGAAACTGCAGGGCATCACTGTACAACAGTGATAGAAAGGAGTTTGTAGGCTGGCCAGTTTTGCTCAGTGGTTGAGCGTTGACTTATGAACCAAGAGGTCATGATTTGATTCCTGAATTGAACACATGCAACCTCGATCCTCAGAGTGGGGCGTGCGGGAAGCAGTGATCAGTGATTCTCTCTCATCATGGATGTTTCTATTTCTATTCTTCTCTGACATATATATATATATACACACATATATATATACATACATACATACATACACACATATATATGTATATGTGATCTATATATTAAAGGACTTTAAGGACTTGAGGACTTGGCTTGTTTGTTAGATGACTTGAGGAAGAGTGTAAGAAAGGTTGCTGTATGGAGATAAAGGTTATTAAAGGCTATTACGTGATTGAGAACCTTAATAAGTCAAACCTAGAAGGATGGACAATTTGATGAAGGCTGAATTTGGTCATTCATGTTATCCAGGAGAGGGGAATGTTTGGTAGGTAGCCTGAACAACGTTCTTGTTTGGGCTGTGTTCAGACTTGATGGTAGACTGGTCTTTTTGTGTGTGTCCTAACCTATCAGGTTGACTGGCCTCATCCAATGTTAGCGTCCTATGAAATGACTTGTGTTCAACAGGAGAAAAGCAAGGCCTAGCTTTTGGTATCAGGACAGCACTTTGATTCCAGCGCTGCTTTTCTCTTACACGAGGCAGGAAAATGTCTATTTGGTATGATTTTTATACAGGTTTACTGTTCAAATACATAACATTACCCTCATAATATTTAGTTATGAAAAATGTAAGAGTGTATTGGATTAAATTGATTCATGATTCTGACAAACACAAGAATAATTTTGCTTTGTAGTATGTCAACTTGAAGGTGATTTTTAAGATCTTTAGGTAACTTAATGCCTTGGACTGATTTAATTGAGTTAATTAATGTATACTCATTAGCTACTCAAATACTTACTAAGACAGAACACAGAAACATTTACTACTTGTCATAACTTTACGTTTACGTAATTTGCTTTATATTTTTATATGCTACAAAAAGGCTATGCCTTTGATCCATATTAATAAAAATTTTTTTCCACTTTGAGAAGCTGTATAAGGGATGTTAGTGCCTATAGAAAGTTACTTTATGTTCATTCAGGACTTCTGATTACAGCCTAAAATACTGGTGTTTGACAGGTACTTCTTATTATTAATCCCACACCCACATCAGTTTTTCTGTGAAGCAGAAGTTAGTTTGTTAGACACAGTGTTATAAGCAATCCAACTAGTTGAGACTATACTATCGAATAGAAGCAACAATGGCAGAGAGAAAAATATACTGTGTTCACTAAGGTGCTAGAAAGAATTAGGTTTATTTGATATGTTGTCATTCATGAATAGTATGAACATTGTAATCAAAGAGATTCACAGACTTCCCTAGATTAGATTTGTATGGATAAAATATTAATAAAACATATAATCTATATTTCATACATGTATAAAATCTATTTGTATCTTCCTAGTTTGTCTTTTTTATGAGAATGTTGGAAATGAAACTTCCTTATATTTCTTATACTCCTGAGAGTGCCCTTGCCTCCCAAGACATGGGAATGCATGTGAATTGAAGCTTGAGAGTATTTGCTTTCACTTCTCTCAGAAATATTTTAATTTCTATATACCACGAGAGATTAGAGCTGATATACCATAATTTACCAAGTTAATCTCTCTGGTCTGAAGGGATAATGAACTTTTATTATCTCCCCTAGGAATCCAATGGTGATAGCCTGTCCTCAGTCCCTAGGTTAAGACTGAGGAGGACTGAAGCACTACCCCGTAGTTATTCCTTATCAGAAGGGATGGAACTCAGAATTGGGAAACATCTCTGGCTTGTGAAACTGGCGACACTTAGGTGCATCTGGCTCTCAGGTTCAGTTACACTGTGAAAATAGGGTGACAGTCCTTTCCTTCCAGCCTCAAAACAGTAAAAGGTGTGATTTTTCCCCACATCTTCTTTTGGGAGTGGAGGGAATTAACAATCTCTCTTTAGTAATATAAATGGAGAAAATGTTTATTTTCTTCGTCTTTAGGTATAATCTTCTCATCAAACCCCCTTGAGGATTAAGGTGTGGAGGACTGATGCGATGATGTCACTCTGCCTGTGCAAAATGCGATAACATCATAACCTTCTCTAGGTTTGACAAGACATGGGTTTCCCATAAATTTCATTGTTCAAAATCATTCTGCTTAGAGAGAGGCCCGGTGCTTGTTTGCCCAAAATTAGATAAGATTCAAGTGGTAGTAAACATAACATTGGTTATTTATTTAAAATACTTCATTTCAACCTTACTTTTTTAAATTTAAATTTACTACCTTTAAGCCAATTCTTTTTTAATTGTGGATGTGGATCTAAGTTATCTATAATACTTTATAAAATTAAAGATATTAGGCTCTGCTTCTTACCTACAGAACCACTTTACTTGATATGTTCTTAATATATTCTTGGTATTTTCTGGTTTGTGCTTGATATATTATACATATCATGTCTCAGTATTATTTTATGCTAGCTATCAATTATTTTCTCTGTAAAAATTATGTGCATCAATTTTATAAAATCAGTTTTAACAATCACTGACTAATTTTAAAATATCCTTAATTATTGCTCTTAATGACATCTCGTCTAATTTTGAGGGAAAAACTATTATATTTTATATTCTTTTACATGCCACAAAACACCCATTTCCATATCACTTTGCATTATTCTTGTCATTAAGTCTCATCATAAACTTCACACTTGAAAATTATCAGTAATAAATTCATCATGACTTTATTAAGTGTCTGTCATTTACATATAGATCTTTCTTTTTCTCTGATGCAAGCCTAAATGACCTGCAATTGGCCAAA
Source organism: Pipistrellus kuhlii (assembly GCF_014108245.1). NCBI lineage: Eukaryota > Metazoa > Chordata > Mammalia > Chiroptera > Vespertilionidae > Pipistrellus > Pipistrellus kuhlii. The sequence continues at coordinate 41,173,834 of NW_023425584.1, forward strand.
AGATAGTTTCTTCATCAAAGAAAGATCATACCAGAATCCTACAAAGGACTGTATCAGGTAACTGAAACCGATGACACTTCAAAGAATAGATTTGGAATATAGGCTTCTGATGTTATAGCTTAAAGAACAGTCACATACCACTGGGCTGTTAGCATTTCCAACTCTTTTCATAGATAACCAGAGGCTCAGTGCACAAAATTTGTGCATAAGGGGTGTCCCCTCAACCCAGCCTGCACCCTCTCCAATCCGGAACCCTTCAGGTGATATCCGACTGATGGTTTAGGCCCAATCTAGGGGATCAGGCCTAAACTGGAAGTTGGACATCCCTCTCACAATCTGGAACCACTGGCTCCTAACTGCTCACCTGCCTGCCTGCCTGATCACCCCTAACTGTGCCCCCTGCTGGCCTAGTCATCCCCAACTGCACCGCAAGGCCCCCCTTCCCCCCCCCCCCCCCCCCGTCAACCTTGTTGTCCCTAATTGCCCTCCCTTGCCTGCCTGGTCACCCCCAAACTGCCCACCTGTGCTGGCCTTGTTGCCCCTCACTGCCCCCTCCCCCCAGCCTAGTTGCCCCACACAGCCTGTTCAGTTATCCACTTGGTTGCAATGGTCACTTAGGCTTTTATTATAGATGTTAATCCAGGATCCAGGAGAACAAAACTCAATTATATAAAACATAATGAACTAAAGAAGGAAATGTAATTATGTAACTTATCTGAAATATTGTTGACATTGTTTTAATGTTCTATTTTCTGAATATGTATGAAGTCATTTGTCTTAAATTATTTTGCCAACCCATAACTGTTTAGTAAAATATGTTTTGAAAACTGAAATGGAAGATTGAAAATTGTATTAATTATCTATAAAAAAAAACACTAAAGCTAGCATTGTAATTTTAATTTTTTAAAAATGTAAAACTTCTGCCGAAACCAGTTTGGCTCAGTGGATAGTCGGTCTGCAGACTGAAAGGTCCCAGGTTCGATTCCGGTCAAGGGCATGTACATTGGTTGTGGGCAGATCCCCAGTAGCGGGTGTGCAAGAGGCAGCTGGTCAATGTTTCTCTCTCGTGGACATTTCTAGCTCTCTATCCCTCTTCCTTCCTCTCTGTAGAAAATCAATAAAATATATATTTTTAAAAATGTAAAACTTCTTTCTGTAAAAAAAACAATGTTAAGAGCACAAGAAGATAAGCTAAAATTTGAGAAAATATTTGTAAAATACAGATCTGATAAAGGAGTATTATCCAAAATGTGTAAAACTATCTTAAAACTCAACAATAAGAAAACAAACAACATGACTAAAAAATGGGCCAAAGACTTTTACAGGCACCTCACCAAAGCATATATACAGATGGCAAATAAGCATATGAAAAGATGTTCTGCATCATATGTCATCAGGGAAATACAAATCAAAACAACAATTAGTTATCACTACTTATTAGAATGCCTACATTCTGGAACACGCTCATCTCCAAATGCTTTTAAATACAAGGAGCATCAAGAATTCTCATACATTGCTGGCAAAAATACAAAATGATGCAGCTACTTTGGAAGAGAGTTTGGCAGTTTTTCACAAAGATAAACATATTCTTACCATTTGATCCAGCAACTGCGCTCCTTGGTATTTTCCTAAAGCAGCTGAAAATTTATATCCACACAAACACCTGCATATGGATGTATATAGTAGCTTTATTCATAATTGTAAAAATGTGGAAGCAACCGAGATGTCCTTCAGTAGGTGATGGATGAATAAACTGTGGTACCTTCAGACAAAGGAAGGTTATTCAACACTAAGAAGAAATGAGATATCAAGCCCTGAAAAGTCATGGTGGAAACCTAAGTGCATATTACTAAGTGAAATAAGCCAATCTAAACAGGCAACAGGATGTATAATCCCAATGATATGGCAGTCTGGAAAAGGCAAAACTATGGAGTCAATAAAAAGATATCTGGTTTCCAGGGCTGAGGAGAGTGGAGAGAGATGAACAGGCAGAGCATAAAGATTTCCTATGGCAGGTTTCTGTATGATGATATCATGATGGCTATGCATTTGTCCAAACCCTAGAAAGCACAACACCAGGAGTGAACCCTAAGGTAAAATATGGACTTCGGGATTATTATCATGTACCTTGGTAAAAAATGTACCACCTCGGAATGATGTTGATAATGGAATGTTTATATATGTGTGACGCAGGGTATGTGGGGAATCTCTGTACTGCTCACTCAACTTTATTTGTAATCTTAAACTCCTCTAAAAATTGTCTTAGTGTGTAGCTATAACTCCCCCCCACTTTCTCTCCCTTTCTCTATTTCTATTCTATCTTTCTCTATCATTTTTCACCCTCCAAAATTTAGAACATTCTTAGCTAATTTTCCTACTTTTTTATGTCAAATGGTTATTCAATAACATTAGTTCAGTAATAATATTTTCCAGAACAGATTGGAATGATTATTTAATTACATATGGTAAAAACAAATTTTTAAAAGCAAAGGTTGACTTTGTGGAACCAAAGCTTACAAAGGCTTACTGAGCACACTGGTTGCTGCCTGATGGGCAAGTTCTCAGCCCAGGAGCCATGGAACATTTAGAGATTACAAAATGAGGGGTATTGAAACAAACTATACACACTAACTTTGAAATCTGGAGTAGACTTTATTGAGAGGTTGGCTTCCTAGTATTGTGATACAAATAACAGAGGTTTTAAAAAGTCAAATCTGAGATTCCTTATGACAACTTTCAACATAACAAATAGAAGAGGCTCAAAGGTTAATTAATGCTCTTGTAGCACTTATTGAAACAAGCAAGCCATACATACTAAATTATTTTGTTTTGCAAGAAAGAATAATATTTTCTCAGAATTATCTTGATAAAAAGGAGGAAATACTATGACAACAGAAAAGATTATGGGCATCTTTAGTGAATAGCTACATAGTGATGGAAAGTATCCTTATAGGGCTGATTATTTTGTGGTCTTTGAGCATTTTATAACTCCTCATGTTGTGGATAATTGATAGCAATGCAAAATCATTCTTGTCTGTGCATATGCAAATGAATCCTGTCCAGGGTAGCTTCCACTGACCCCTCTCTATCCAGAAAGAAAGTTTTGTATCCTTACGTAATTTTATTTCAACCTTCCCTTAGTACCTAAAATTGTACTTCTTTGATTTCTACTTTGGCCCTTTGAAACATCGGCCTGATGCACTCACTAACAATTAGATAAATGAAATCTTTTACTTGTGTTCATTTTTTGAAAAGTATTGTTTAGCTTGCTCTCACTTTCTCTTTGCACACACACACACATGTACACACAGAATAATGAGAAAAAAGAAACTTCATCTTAAAATTTTCTATTGAGCACAATATGATTCAAATTTTATACTGGAACAATTCTATTCTCAAGCTCATGAGGCCTCAAAAATTCTGCTATGAGAAAAATTCTCAGTAAAATTGTTTTGGGAGATGTCATCAATACAAAGAGCAGCACATCTAGGAGAATGCTGAAGTCAGATAGAAATTAAGGCTTAACAAAGAGATTGGTAATATTGTTATTTAAAACAGGCAAATAAATGAAATCCTGCCTCTACATTAAAATTCTAGACATAAGAAAACAAGTATTTTTAATGCTCTATTGTTTTAATTATATATTTAAAAAATATTCTTTAATGTTATTTAAGTAAATAAGTAACAATAGGCTTCTGTTGACTGACTTTAAAATAATTTTCATGAGAAATTTTATTGTGTAGCAAAGAATGTAAATTTAAATTTTGAAATCCAATTTAACTATAACTTGGGGTCAACTTTTATAAATAAATTGTATTTTAATTTAAGGTACTAATAACAAAACACATGAGATAATACTTTCTAATTACAGTGTATTATATTACTTATTTATTCATTTAGTGCAAAACTAAAGATCCTATGGGTAAAAAGTCCCCCTCCCTCCAAAAAAATAGACTAAAAGACAGAAAATTGTGCACTTTTGAAAATATTTTTAGTACTTTTTAACCACGTGATAAGTAAAGTTAGTCAATCCATAGAAAGCATTTGTATTTATTTAATTAAACATTTAAAAAGTTTTGTGTTTGATTGTTATAGTGCTGTCTTAACTCCCCTGGAGGAAGACCTGGAAGTGTGTGTCTCCTTTCTCCTGATTGCCTGATGGGCCTTTATCCATTGTTGGTTTTCAGTTGTATATTTTGCTATGTTAGACTCTAACCATGATCATAATTGCTTTTCTGATTTCTGTGAGTCCTCCTAATGAAAAATGGAAACTTACCTTAAATAAAGTAATTTACTTTAAATAAAGGGAAACCACTTTAAATATCATAACAGTATACTCCCAAGAAGAATCTTTTCTTTACTTAATTATACATTTGTTTTAAGACAAAGTAATAAGTCCATGATTTAATCATTTTTTAATAAACTGATTCTCTAAAACAGACCTATGTATTTTTCTCCCCAATTTTTGGTAAAATAATTCTTAATTAGGAAATGTAGTCTTTTACTCAAAAAACATTATTTTAAATACTCATAACTAGTATTTAAAATAGCATGCTGAGGAATGTAAAGTATGGACTTGAATTTCTAAGTGTAGCCAGCCACTCTTGAGATATTAACAAATCATTTCAGTTGAATGAACACCAGATTTCTCATTTGTAAAATGTAGATAACGATAAAACTTTTTTTGGCCAGCTCTCAAGTGCAGCTTCCACCATGGCGGGAGAGTGGGGAGATTTATGTTTCCTGGCTCACACATCAACCAATGAGTGATGGCTGTTGAGAGATAAATGTCCTGGCATCCCTCCCTTCATATAAACCATCCAGGGTCTTTTCACCAGGTCTGGGAGCTCTGAGGGAGTTGGGGCCCTATTGCATATAACAATGATCTATAAAAGGCCTTCACATTGGCTTTTTGTCTTCTTGTGCCACGTTCCCTGCTTTCTCTCTTCTGCTTTCGGGGTCATCTCCCCTCAAAATAATTATCAACTAAGTCCTAGGCTCAGGCTCTACTTTCAAAATAAGGCATTTGAGAAACTTAATAAAACTCAATTTTCAATCAATAGTCAATGCACTTTTTCATTCTATTTCATTACTGTTAAATCATAGAATATATTGTTGTTGTTGTAAATATACAGTCAGCTTTTGTGAGTTTCCTGAGTGCTTCAGAAATGGCTGCCCACTGCCCAGGGTGTATATTTTGACAGCTTAGGTCCTTTACTTCTACCTGGCTTATCTTCTACTGTGCATGCTATCCCACCATTGTAATAGGTAGGGAAACAGAAGAATAAAGAGGTTAACTTATTTGCCAAAATCAAACATTGGGAAAATTAAAAGCCAAAAATCAAGCCTAGGCCACTGTCCTATCCTAGCCAATGACTGTTTTAACCAGTATACCTTGCTACCGCTTACAGAAGAATGGTCCCTTTAAGATTAGCTCATCAACCCTCTGCTTTTTCCTTAATTCCTAGGAAAGATAATACACAACAGTAAGTATAATCCCTGACACCCTGAGTGGTTTTTTGTATTTGTTAGAAAGAGTCAAGTGAAAGCCTTTGGCCCTAATCCTTTCTAATAAAGGAGTTAAAAAAAAAAAAAAGCAATATTGTATTTAGTATTTGAGGATGATGATATCTACTACATTCCTGGTTAAAACAATAGCAATGGATTGTTTTAAACTCAGCATGCAAATCATCTGAGAATCGTAGGGTCTGGGGTGGGGCTTGAGAGTCTACATTAGTCAAAAGTTACCAGGTAAACCTAATAATGTTTTCGGTGAAGCACATTTTTAGGAGAAGGGGGCTAAACTTCTATATTTTAAAATATATTACTGCTTTTTGCAACACTTACCTACTTGAAAGATGTACAATGTTAAGGGAGCCTCTTTGGATTTTGGAAGCAAAATGCATCATATTTAAGTGGACTTCAAGCCATTCATCAAGTAACTTGTGAGGTTTCTAATTTGGGGGGGGGGGGAGACAAAAATCAAAGAAGTGTAGTGAGTCCAACCTTCTCCATCACCTAGGCCTTTAGCATAGTGAACCCCGTGTTTCTGGTGCGCGAAAAGTAGAAAATATGAAAATATGAAAAATATTGAAATATGATGGGAAAATATGAAAATATGACGGGAAGGAGGGTGTGATCCTCTTGAAGAGAATCACAGCACACACCACAGGAGGTTTTTTTTTTAATATAATTCTTCCCTTTGCCGATAGATAACCTCCTTCAGCAAAGTAGCTTAGGTCTCATTCCTGGGCCTTCCTAGAGATTTTATGCTTTATTTGTGACTCCCAATGGTATTTGATCAAAGCAACGTCTTATGAACTACTTTCTCTTCCACAAGTTGGGTGTGAACAACATCTCTACATCATGAAATGGACAGGAGGCTGAGCACCAACAGGGCTTCGACAGGTTTAGCACAGATGACTCAGACTCACACCACTGACCACCCCATGAGCTGTTTGCAATGAGCCGCTGAGAGAGGACGTAAAATATTTCATGTGTTAGTATGAATCTCTGCCATTGGGTAGAAATAGCCTGTTGCTGCCCTGGCTGGCCCTGAAGGGCAATGATAAAGGAACTTTGGGCAGGATGGGTGGTTGTGCATGGGAGGAGAAATGACCAGAGTTTGAGATTTATGCTCAATCATGTGCATTGCCTACTGGTTTGACTAGTTGGTAAGGGATTAGAAAGAAAATAATTGTAAGAATTGACAAGAAGATGAGATGAAGGGATATGTGGTTGGGTTTCTCAGCATGAGCACCAAGGATGCAGATATTTGTCATCCTGTGAAAGTTCCCTTTATTTCTTCATAGCAGACACATCTGTTACTATTTGGGTGGCCCACGTGATTTATCTTTTGGATATTAGTCTGCTTTCCTCGTTAAACTTTTTGGTGTTGGGAAGTGGCCCCATGCCTGCACTCCCCCATGAACTCCAATGGAAGTCATGTTGGAAGGCCTTCGGCACCAGCCTGGGGGACCTCAGACTTGAACCTCTGTACCTCCTCCTGCTTTTCTGCCTCTGCCCTCAGATTCCATGGATCCCCGTGGTTCCAGCTCCACTGAGAAGGAGTCAAGGCTGGGAGACATCTGGACTCCTGCAGAGACCCAGTCGGAGCCTTCCTGCCCTTGGGTCTAAGAAACACTGACGCCAGAGGGGCCAGGGCCCCTGCATCCCTCAGAGCCTTCTGGGATGGCAGCAGGATGAAACCAGCACCGAGCTTCTGGGAGAGCGCAGCTGTCCTGGTGGGAGACCAGCTTGGTTTAGGAGGCAGCTGGGAGAGTCCCCTACAGTCTCCATCTTGAAACTCTTCCTCTTGCCCTCTGTCTATTCTTCTGACCCCCACCAACACGTTGGCCCCTGGCTGTCCAGGACATCAAGCCAAGGGCATCTGTGTGTGTGAAGGGGGTGCGGTGCAGCCACGTCTCTGAGATCACGTGCACATCCGGGACCACCTTTCTCCCTCTGCCTCCTCTCCAGGTTCTTCACACTCACCCTGGCCGGGCAGGACGCTGGGCCACTTCTGCACCAGTACCCCAACTCTCCCTGCTAGGTGAGGACAGAGCTGTATATAGAACCAGGCTCTCCTCAACTGTGCTTGTTCCTCAAGCATTTACTCAACACCTGCTGGGTGCTGGGGGCTGGGTCCACTGTGTGCTGGAAACAGAGAGAGCGATTCATGCATTTTATGACCCCCAAGGCCAGGCCTGGCCTCTTTCCCTTCACATGTGTCCATCACCTGCCACCACTCCCTTCTGCCAACCCCTGCTGTCCCACTGCCTTTTGCAGGCCAGCTAGTGGGCGGCTTGGAGGAACAGACTGCAGCCATAACCGAGCCTTGGAGAAGCAGATGGAATGGCCCCGGTGGGTCTTTTTCTCATACCTGGGATGGGGCTGTACTGCATACTAGGCCTGGTGGGATTTGAACCTCTAGACCAAATACTCTTGTTATCATCTCATTTATACATTTTTTTAAACTTTAATCTTCTGAAAATATTGATGTTTGGGATCACCCAGAACCTTAATAATCACCTAGTGACTATTAAGGCCCAGAGAGGGTAAGCCACTTGCCCAAGGTCACACAGCAAGTCTATGAGTGACAGACACAGGGCTAGATCTGGGCATTCAGCACACCATGATGTGCATCCTTTCCTATGCTGCCTCTGAGTGCTCCTGTAGATTCTGTGTACATTGTAGCCATGTATGTAGTGTACATGCATGTGAACACACCTACACACAAGCCCTAGTCTTCACTCTGCACACCCTCCACCCCTGCCCTGGCCCCTGCTGCTCAGTGCAGCAGCCCTGACCTGCATCTGTGTGTGCCCCCCCACCTCCCAGCCCCACCCCGAACTTTCAGATATCTTGCCCAGGACAGATGTGTGGCCTGGTCTCATCCAGATCTCTGTGTACACTCTCCAGTAAAGTGGCTTTGTTTCTAAAAAATAAAATAAAATAAGTAAACATCTTGCTGTGCTTACAGGGTAGAACCATATACGACGTGGCCATGGTAGCATTGTTTGAGCTTAGACAAGGGCTCCAGGAACAAGATTTTCTTGTGTCAAAGTTTGGTTTACTGCTACTGCTCAATGTTCAACTTACCAAAAGCAAGTCTGGGCTCCTCTATGGCACCTTTCTCCAGTGAGGATCCCTGACTCTGGTGACAGGTTGAGCGCACTGGACTCTTTCCACTGGATGCCTTCCGTCATGGAAGAGGCCAGGATTTGTCCTCTCTATTCTGTATAGACGTCTATTCTGTTATGCATGGTCACGTCCGGATGGCAATGATTCTGCCAGCATGGCTACATCAGGACTTGTTACATGCTACATCAGGACTTGTTAAATGCTGCATCAGGACTTGTTCATTGTCATGATGCTCTGTGCACATTCACAAACAAAGAACAGATGTCATAGCAAACGAGGATGTCAGTGTACCAGTGCCCGTGGAATTCACTGCCCAAACCACACATTTCAGAACTTAGTCAGTTAAGTCGCAGTAGGAGTGAATAGATGTGAAAAAACTCCCAAAAGCTAAAAGATAGTATGAAAAGACATTGAACTAAGCAAATATTTTCTTAGTCTACTTATTACATATAAATATATACATGTGTATTAACATTTCTACAAATTCAATTGAACCTGTGCTTGTGTTAAAAAGTTGGATGTTAGGAAGATAAGTAAGCATGAAGATACTTAAAGTTCAGCCAAGAACAAACTTGCATTATTTATTTATTTTTGGCAAAGTACCTAAAAGTTGTAATTAGCTTATCAACATTTTATTCTCAAATTCCCATATTATACAAGAACATTTTTCAGAAATACGTTTTATTTGGGTTAATTTCAGATGCATTTATTTTATGCTTAATTAATTTCACAAGAAAACTAGACCATGCCAGCGATGCTGGTCACAAGCCAAACCTCTGCAAAAACGAAACACAGTTCTGTAAGCTCAAATTCTCATAATTACTGACAACACTGACATTCATCTGAGAGCAAAATGCAGTTTGCTATGAATATTAATTATTTTCTATCTCCAAATATCTCTTTTGGATTCAAATGTTAAGGGAGTGAGAAAAAAATGTATGCCACTCATTAAATAATTTTATCTTAAATGTGCCTTGCATATTCCCATCTCTCAGTCTAGTGTGTAAAATGAGAGGTTCTCCATTATAATTATGTCCTAGAACCTTTAACTCAGCCATCTCCTTTTTTTCTGGGATTCTTTTTTCTAAAGTCCCCCTCTCCAACGCCCTCTGTCATTTCTACGTCAGGGAAGCATATGTGTATGTATGTAGAGCACAAGACCCTTCTCCTTTAACCATTTTCTTAAAAGAGATTTTTAATTGATTTCAGAGAGAGGTAGAGAGAAACAGAAACATCAATGTTGAGAGAGAACCATTGATTGGCTGTCTCCTGCATGGTGGGGATAGAGCTGCAACATGGGCTTGTGCAGCACCAACTGGGAACCGGATCATAACCTCCTAGTTCATAGGTTGACACTCAACCACTGAGCCATGCCGACTGAGCTTACCCGTTTTCTTTTCATATGTTCTTAAGGCATCTCAACCAACCGTATTAATCCAGGATATTTGGTCTTGACTCATGCTCAAATCAGTATTACCTGTCTGAGACTAACACCTAGGAAATCTTAAATCTTAATTGTCTGCATATATAATACCACAGATGATTTTTATTGCATCCTAGGTTAATTCTCTGTAATAAACTGGGAAGAAGTTTGACCTTTATAATCATTGCTAATCAAGCAAAAAAAAAATGTATATAGTTCCTTCTGTAAATTGCAGTTATGCTGAATTTAATTCCTATATTGCTCAATGTTCCCTTTCCTCCCTCTCTCTGCCCCTTAGGATTTAACTTGTTTTGATTTCCAAATACTGAAAAATCTCTGTCCTCTTCTTATGAGAGGAATCTTCTATTAAATAATACCTTCCTTATTCTAAACGTTAAATAAATACATAATTCGGTTAAGCATAGGTCTGGCACATAAGAATTATGGCTTTGAATTTATTTAAATGTAAGCTGACACTTTTACAAATATGTTATTAATGCTTATTATTATACACATTTATGGTGTAGGTGAAATACTTTGCTTTCTGCATTACAAATGTTGGTGTCTAAAACATATTTTTACTTTTTTTTAGAATTGATTAGAATTATAAAAACGTTTATGTGTACGTTTATTTTGACTTAATTTGAATGTAGACATCTATCCCCTATCTTAAGAGAATACAAGGAAGAATATTCTTGGGATTAGTAGCAACATAATTTCTATACAGTGTATTTTGAACACACCAATAATATATAGAAATATGGAGAATTTTAAAAGCATACAATGAAATGCAGCTGTGTCATTTACTGGGAGCAGAAAATTAACATTTTGGGGTTTTTAATCTCACAATGAACAACATGATGGCATATTTTCTGTAGTAAATAAATGTATTTTCTTTCCAGATATACTCCAGAGAACACTTCCTTTATCAGCTTCCACCACACACCTGAGATGTCTCCAAAATAACTACAGCTTCCAATATGTTTGGTAGAAAATGCACAAATTTGTTTTCTGAGGAAAATTATACTGACTTAAATTAAATTCAGAAATATTAATTGAACTACTACTCTACACAAGAGAACCATTATGGTTGTAATACCTGGTGTTAAGGTCCTGGACTTTGATACTCTAGGGTATTTCAACCAAATTGAACTTACAAGCAATCTTTTTTTAAAAAAAAAATATTTTATTGATTTTTTTACAGAGAGGAAGAGATAGAGAGAGAGAGTTAGAAACATCGATGAGAGAGAATCATCGATCAGCTGCCTCCTGCACACCCCCTCCTGGGGATGTGCCCTCAATCAAGGTACATGCCCTTGACCGGAATCCAACCTGGGACTCTTCAGTCCCCAGACCGACACTCTATCCACTGAGCCAAACCGGTTTCGGCTTTATTTTCTTATTTGCAGAATGTGTGAGTTTAAGCTGAGTATTTAGCTTTGAAACTGAATATCACTGTCTTTTTTCTCACCGTTATGCTAAACTTTAATTTCTTTTTTCAAAGTGGGTCTACAGTTCTTTTCTTCTCAGTATTGGTTAGTAATAACTTCCCATATATCAGATTTATAAATAAAACTAGTTAAGATAAGATGAGAAAGAAAAGATAATTATTTCAAAACAAATAAATTCAGAGTCTGTTTTTTAGATTATACACACACACACACACACACGATGTGTATGTCTGCTTGTTTACCTTTCTATCTATGAGTCTATTTTCTACCTGCCGCCTATCCATGTATCCATCTATGAAGCTACCTATAAAATTTAGTCTCTAGAATAAGTGATACGTAAATCTTTGGTACTTGTATTCATCTACAAAAACACTATTTTTCTATTTAATGGAAGTTTAATGTTGCTTTATATTTTATCATGCCAACATTGAAATATATATTTTTAGATGAATTTAAACGCTCAAACATTGCATTAGAAAGGTATGTAGAAAGCAGTAGCCATAACACACATTATGTATCTTTCTAAAATAAGGTCAACTTGGAAACTTGTGGTGTGTGGTCTGAGAGTAGCATAATACCATGTACCAGGTTGTGAAATTAATTTGAAAGTAAAAATGAAATTGCTAGAAATTTGCTTGAATTTTTGGTACCTGCTTATGTCCTGGTGGGCTCCGAATGCTGCCCCTTATTGTTTTTCTCTAATCCATCTTGGAGCTGACAGGGGTGCGAGTTGTAAGTCGCAGCTTGCATATCATGCCCTGGATGGCAGAGCTTGATGAAAACAATTATTGCAAAACCCATATCTCATCCATTATTAAATCTATGAAAAGAGTTTTAATTTCCTGTGCAATTACACAGTGAAATGTCATACTCTGGGATGAAAAAAAGATTAATTGCTTTTGATAAAACACTGTGTATTTTTGTTTGACTTTTTGGACATACATTTAATGCAGTGATATCATTTCAATCGAATGTGCTTCATATCATACAGAATTATTGTAATTTCTCAGGGGCAATATTGTTTAATTATTTTCTTTTCACATGAAGTCAAAATAAATTATTAATTCTTCTTGGCTCTGAAGCACCACAAGCTACATTTTAGTTTTTAAATCACATTGGAGACTCTTACAAATGAGCAAGGGTAAAATATGAGTAATGTATTTTGCAAGAGATTCATAAGATTACCTCAAGTGACATTTATATGTCATGTGCAGACAGAAATTATAATTTCTATCATTTGTATTTGTTTTCCACTTACAATGATTATTGAGTAATCCATAACAATGACCAGTCACTTTCTTTCTGTCACAAATATGACACCGATTTATACTCTCATAAAGGATAAACTAATAGACAATGAATCTTCAGGAAAATAAACTGTCCCAATACTACAAGCTATACTTTGCATAGTGACAGAACCAAGAAGTCTCTGTGAGAACAGCATCTGAGAAACCGAGGGCCAGAGGCAGCCAGGACATTTTATCCTCTTGCATCTAGCCCACTAAATGCTTGGCTGTGATAGAATTTAATTATTCTCCAGTGTTTCTGAAAATAGCTTGATTTGATCTTCAGTGGGAAATTAATATTTTAGCAATTTCACTTGTCTACAGAAAAAAAACAATAAATTTATATTTAGTAGTATTCAGAGTTCAAATGTCAATTACATTCACTGATATAAAGTAGCAAATAATAAAAACATGGAATAGTATATAGAGGGAATATTCTGGATAATTAGGATACAACACTCTGTTTACAGCAGTGTAATATGATGGGCTCTTTGGCCCTGGCAGAACGTGTTGTTGGTCAGGAATGAGTTTGATGGACACATATACTTTGGATAGCTTACACAGTACCTCATCTATCAAAAACTAATATGGGAAATTGTAAGCCTTAAAATCAGTCCATTTATTTTTTCCAGGAATTACACATCAACTAGAGTCATTTTTAGCCAACATTTTCTTTTGTTGATTTGTTTAAAAGAAAGCTAAGGAAAGATAAACCATAGGGATTGCCTTTTCAGAGGTAACAAGAAAGAGTATTTCAGAGAGAGCATATTGAGTATCAGAAATAACATTTTTATTTCACGTATACTTTTGAAATACGTATTTAGCTAAAGTGTGAAAAGAAAATTTACGTTGCATGTGTCAGTCATTATTTGTCAGTAGTAAAGTACTGGTTATCTCTCCATTGCTGTAAATTAAGAAAACGTCAATAAACTTCTATCTATCCAGAAAATGTGAATTTGAAAATTGAACAGTTATTGAATTTGGTGTTTATGCAAATATCTCTTTAATTCATAGTGTAAATAGAAAATAATGTTAGCATAAAACTATAACGTTTACATTCAAATCTTCATATATTATGTAGATTCCTGAAATATATTATATGCATATTCTAATTCAGTGGTCAGCAAACTGTGGCTCGCGAGCCACGGTTTGCTGCTCTGTTGACTAATGAGTTTGCCGACCACTGACCTAAGCATTTAAAAGAGGGACACAATGACTCAATAGCTAAACTTCTACCTATGAACTAGGACAGTGGTCGGCAAACTCATTAGTCAATAGAGTGGTAAACCGCGGCCCGTGAGCCGCGTTTTGCCGACCACTGTTCTAATTGCTAGGCTGAAGTTCTGAATCTGAGATCATCATAATACAAAAATTGAAAAGCTTTTAATCTAAAATTATGCATGACATTTTAACGATAAAATTCGAGTTTTTTTGTATTAAGAATGAAATTTACCAAGTGTGGGTGATGGGGACCCATCTCCCTAGATATAATACAAGCAATAAGTGGGTACAGAACCTGTAAATAATTTTAAAATGATAATAGAACTAACTAAATCTCTCTGTGTTTTTTGTTATCACCCTGTTCTAATTCTAAACAAATTGATGATAGAATTCTCAATGGGGAATTTTTCTAATGATCTAAGTTGTAAATGATTGCTGCGGTTACTTTTGCGTTTTAATAATACACATGAATCTCAGATTAGTAATGTTTATGACTCTAATAAACTTTAAATTCTAGAAGAAAATTTATTTCTAGAATTCCAATTTAAATAATTACCCTCAACACACCACTAATCAGCTATAGGCATTTATTCCAAGAGTAAGTGTGCAATAATTTAGAATTAGCAAGTTCACTATGAGTACACATCCTATTTTCAATCCCTGTGGTCCTTCAGCAGTCTTAAAATAAACATAGAGATTGTGAACATGAAGCAACATAATTTAAGGTGCTTCAATCATCTTATTTTATGTGACAATTGAAATTTTTATTAATGTTTAACATTTAAATAGTAAAAGATGCCAAGTAAGATACATTCTTCCTTTAAAAATTAAAATAATATTATTAGTTTTATGAGGTACACTTGATTACTTCTCATTTAATATAAAGTTTGTTATTTTGTATTTTTACTTAAAATAACTATTTCTATCAAATGTAAAAATTCAGAAAGAAAAATTTACACTGCACTTCTTTTGTGGCCATTATTAATATTATTCATTTAATTTAATATAACTAAACAATTTAATCCACAGAGAAGGTGGGTGTCAAAAAATGATCTATTCTTAACTTTGCTATTATACCCCAGAATAGCATCTAATGTTTTTTCACCTTATATTATCAGCTGTAAAAATAAACCTGTTACATATTTTGCCTTATTCACAAAATTATGGTTCAAATAAATTGAATTAAAGTATTTAAAAAACTACATAGCTTAGCTGGCATGGTTGAGTGTCGATCTATGAACCAAGAGGTCACAGTTCAATTCTCTATTGAGGTATATGTCCGGGTTGCAGGCTAGATCCTCAGTGAGAGTTGTGCAGTAGGCAGCCAATCAATGATTCTCTATCATCTCTCCCTTCTTCTTGAAATCAATAAAAATATTTAAGAAAAATAAAAAATGAAAAAACTACATAAATGGCCCACCATTAAGTGAATTTAAAGGAGTTTGGCTGCTTTGAGCTTCCTACCTCAACCAGAACACTCACATTCTTAAAATGTATGAGCTTCTCATAATCTATTGATTGTGATGTATAAGTATTAAAGAGTTTAATTCCAGGATATTGTATTTGCTATGAAATTAAAAATCTGAGTATCATTTTACGTGGAATATGTGCTGTCTCATCAACACACCTGGGCTCAGTCCACCTGCCTTTTCACTTACTTGCTTTGTAACAGGGAGATTTTATCTAACTATTCTTTGTCTCTATTTCTTAATTTGTTTCAGGGAGATATAAATAATACCTACCTTTTACAGTTGCTTTGATGATTAAATAATCTCAGGCATATAAAATATTGGCATAAAAAGACAATTCAGAAATGGCTAATAAAATTTACTTTCATCAACTCATTGCTATCAACAGAAGTAAATAAATGAAATACTTACATTGGTATATTACAGGAAGCGTGGATATCAAAACCAACATATATTAATGCAGAGGAAAGGAAATTAGAACAATTGGTGTGATTCTTAACCTATAATCATTGTTTCAACTTGTAAAAATTGAATCAAATAAAAAGCAATCAAATACACTGAACCCCAAATTCACTCTGTTCTAGTATTATAATTAAACAGCTGTGAATATAAGATTGCATCTCTACATTAAAATAAATTATATATATGCATAAATTTATAAATATGAAAAAAACATTTACATTTGGAATATATATTTTAGCAGTATCTTTTCAATAACTAATAGCATATAATGCTTTTATTTTATGAGTAACCAAGATAAACTGAAGTGCAATATACAAATCTGTAACCTTTGCTTTCAGGATAAGGGAGAAATGTATAGTTTATGCAGAGATTACATAACATTACTTTTTAGCTTAGTGTGATATTATAGAACATAGAGCAAACACAGTGGTTGCTAGAAGATGGGTCTGTAAAATTAGTTTTGGGCCTCTTGTAAATTTTGAAAGTATGTACAGAGAATCAAAAAAGGCCGTGCTCAACTCTTAAATATATAAGCTTTCTGGAAATTAATGTTTGATTTTGTGAAATGGAAGTGATCATCCTTCCAATTTCTTAGAGAAGCTCTAAGCAAGTAAAATATTTTAAGCACATTTAGTTAGGTAAAAGGGTGCAACCAAACCTTAGTTTTTATATTACCAGGCAACATAATAATAAGGACATTTGCATGTCTCTAAATTTATAAACTATGCATTCACTTTTCTTTCTGAATTCCCTATTCACATGATCATATTCTAAATCCATAGAGTAATAACGCATATCTGTCTTCTGAACTTGAATAAACAAAACTAGCCTTTGCGTGTCATATTTTCTTTCCTAAGTGAGTAGGTTTCCTGAAGGTAGATATTGCTCTAATAACAGAATAAATTCTAAAACTTTGATGTGTCTCATGCATTTGTTGATAACTGATTATCTCACCTGTCTCATGACCCACTCTCTCCAGTGAAATGATGGGCTGTGCTTTGCAGAAGGAGCAGCCACATAAAAGTGCCATACTCTTAACGCAGCAGCATTTGCTATTACGAGTCAGAGAGCAGCGATGAAAGCTTCAGGGGCAGGCTTCCTGGGAGCCAGCATTTTGTGTTTAGCAATGATAGGTGATAATGAAGGAAAAGAAGTAAAGATTGTGTTATATGAGTGGGTCATGGAATTCTTCTGGGTTTCTTTGCTGTACTTGGCAAGTGGATTATGTTGACATCTGAATACTTACTAGTAAAGTTCTACTAAACGGATAGCGATGCCTAAAAGAGGGAGAAACTAATTTTAGGACAATGCATTTGTGATGTGTATACATTATAACCAGAAATTAAAACTTTATTATTTACTTTTAAAATTTTATTGTTTAAGGTATTACAAATAGTAATACATATGTCTCTCTCCACCCCCCCACTGAACTTCCCCCCAGCCTTCCCTACTCCCAGCACTTGCCCTCACCCCCCTGCCTCCAATTTCTTGCTTCTGTTGGTGGTGCTTAGATGCTTGCATACAAGTCCTTCGTTTGATCTCTTACCCCCTAACTCTCCCCTAACTTCCCGCTGTAGTTTGACAGTCTGGTGCTTCTTTGCCTCTGTTTATTTTTGTTCAACAGTTTGTAATATTCTTTATTATCCATAAATGAGTGAGATCATGTGGTATTTATCTTTCATTGACTGCCTTAGCATAATGCTCTCCAGATTTATCCATGTTGTTGCAAATGGTAAGAATCAAAGCTTTACTCTTTTAAATATTTTGTGAAATCTATCTAAACCAGCTAAAACACTGTATTTCATACATCAGTAACCTTAGAGCCATTCAATTTTTTTTGCTAAAATTATATATGTATGTATTTAAGATGGAAATTGTGCATGGTAAAATAAACTTAATAAAATGAATTATTTCAAAATATAATTTAGAAACACTAGATATATTTAACTTAATGCTTAGCAATAATTTACATTTGCCACTGAAATGTCTAGCTAATCAATTTTTTAAAGTACAAAGATGATAGTTATGAAGATTTTTCTTTTTCCTTGAAGATAAATTGCTTCCTCTTCAAGATACCATCAGTTATTCTTCTGCATCAATTCAGTTTTAATCTCTGGTTACAAAAGTGAATTTGTATCCTCCTGGATTTGATGTGTGTGTGTGTGTGTGTGTGTGTGTGTGTGTGTGTGTTTCCTCCACTTCCTTTATGTCAGAAATGTACATACTGTGTAGTTAAGCTTTAACATTCAGTGATTTTTCAACACATTCATTTAGTAACCAGACACAGAAAAAGCTCCTGTGTTTGTTAGTCACTGATGAAAAGAAGGCTGAGTTTAGTGGCTTCCAGGGAAAGATATGATTCCTAGGAAGGTTGCATGAAAAAGAAGATCAATATTTACAGCATCAAGTCTGTATATTTATGATGTATGAAAAAACACAACAGATGTTCCATTGTGTGGTAGAAATCAATGTGATGTGCTTTACTTTGAGATACTTATATGATTTCACCTTTCAAATAGCAGAGCCACATCTCTGAATGATTGCTCCTGAAAAATCCAAGCAGGTTCAGCAAGATACCTTAAAATGTTCCTCTTCACCAGTTAACAGGGATCTAACTATTTCTTACTCAGTATGCAAAATAAATCCTTAGATTCTTTCTCTTATGAAGGGTTCCTCGTACCCCCACAGAAGCGAGGTTCTGGGGTATCCCCCAATTGGCAGAATTATCTGCAGTGAGAAGCATTGGAGATATATAGAGGTGGGCAAAAGGGGTTTAATAAGAATAAATAATACAATGATTAAACTTTATATATATATATAATTTCTAAATTATATATATATGGCTAATTTGCAAAGTGTCCCCTTGGGAGTTTGTCCAGGAACCGAGAGTTCGATCATTTGCTATGAAGTGTGATGACCATCAGGGGGCGGCATGGAGCATGGTGGGTGACCAGCAGCAGCAGGAGGAGTCAGAGGGAGCAAGGGAAGGAGGAAGTGGAGAGGCGAGGAGTTGGGGGATCTGTGTGGTGGTTGGACACGGTCAGTGAGGGAAGGAGGAGGTGGGAAGATGGGGAGGCGGGGAAGCAGGGAGTTGGGGAACGTGATTGGTCTTGATCGCGGGCCAGGCCTAGGGACCCGTGCACAAATTTTGTGCACCGGCCTCTAATTAATACATAATATAAGAATAAATCTGTTTCATGTACTCACAACTGTAAACCTACTTTTTGCCAACCCCATATTTAACTCCACAAACTGTCACATGCAGACCCCTGGGGAGAGGGACCTGCAGAGTCTCCTTATGAGTCTCCATGTGGTGCTACAGCAGTGGTAACCCAGAACCCAATCCGGTGTCATGGACAGGATAAATCCACACTTAAGAATTATTAAGGGGAAACCCCTAAGACAAAGAACAAAGATGGCTTGGCATTTCCAGTGCCTACTTTTAAAAGCCGGGTCCCTTTTTCTGTAATTCTTATGAAAATGTCACACTTATTGTATTGTCATAGCATTTATTCCCCGCATCAGGGAACCTGTCTGCCTAGGTAACATGGTGGCTCTTTGGGGAGCTGAAGAGGAGACTTGAAGTTGGTGAATTTAGACCCAAAGAAATATTTAAAAAATCAACTCCCTTGAATATTAATATTCAAATTCAAATTTCTTTAGCAAATGAATGTACTTTTCTTAACTCATTTTTATCATTTTGAAAATGCCTTTTCCCTCTTCCTTCCTCGTGGATGGGTCCTTCCTTCTGTACCTTCCTCCTGGGAGCCCCCTCGCTGGGTCTGGCAGGTGAAGGGTCACGGTGATGCCTGACTCAGGAGGAAATTGAAAGCTCTCAGATCTCAGTGTTTATTAGCACCACATGCGAAGGCTTTCAATTGGCAGTTTAGTGCTTTCAACAGCGCTATCACTTATTTTATGTGCACTCTAAAACAAATCCCATTGGAATTTTAAAATTGAAAATTACTGTTTCATATTTTGTTACACCCATTTTCCATTGATTTTTTCCCACTGATGTTTGCTTTCTAATCATAGTATCGATGGAGACAATTCTAAATATTAATAATATTTTTTTATTTCTTCAAGAAATGTATTATTTTCTATTTTTTTGAAAGATTTGGCCTTCTGTATTTATCTTAGGTTTTTCCTATTTAAAAAAAAATATGACATACCTAGTCTGATATTCAGTTTACAATCACAACAAATATCAAACATATGTTATAGCAGCATGGCTAAAAATTTCCTTTTATGAATATGGATATCAAGGTACAGTCACCAGTGGTAAATCCTACCTCCACTCCCCCACCAGTCTGTAGCTCTAAAAAAGACAGAGAAGCCACCGTCTGGATTCCTTCAACCTTGCAGAATCCACACTCTGCGAGGCATTTTGAATATATGCTATTTTCAAAGGCATGTCTATTATGACAAATGGACTCGAAGCAGTGATGCCTCCCTAAGTTGCTATTACTCATACTTGTCGGAGACTAAAAGCCCATATTGTAATTTAGGAGCCCATAAGCTCTACATTTCACTCTCTAAGAAAGTTCTATTTCTATTCCCTCATGATTATTGTTTCTGTAAAAGTACCATTTATTTTGTTACAAAATTTGCAGAAAACTTAAAGTGCTATAAATCAAGCTGAGCTCTCCACATCTGATGTGCGCCAGATAGGGCAGAGTACGTGGAAGATGAGTTAGGAGCTGAAATGTTCGTGCCTCTAGTCTTGAATATTATTTTAATTCAAACTACTATAAATTTGTAAGGATAGAGTTTGGAGAGGGGGGATGATGCATGTCTCATTCCGCCTATAAACCTTTCTAACCCAATGAAAATATTTCTAAAAATTAATTTTAGTAACAGAGGTAGAAAACAGCTTGAAGGCATCCGCAATGTGGCGGGTAGGGATGGGGTAAATAATATAGCTTGAGAAATCGAAAAACCAAGTCTGAGTGATGTCTTAATCAGGTACAATGCCTCACCAGTGTTTTCTTTTGGCTCTTTAAAGTCAGGAAAGGGGCACTTCTCCTCCATGAAATAGTCTTTTTTTTTTTTTTTTTTTTTTTTTTTTGTCTCCAGCAGAAAAATCTGATAAAATTGATTTTCATTTGGCAAATAGCAAAGAAAAGTTAATTTTGTAATATATCATTCAAACCTAATGGCATGTCTGATTTTTTTATTAGGATCCGATATAATATATATTAAAACTGTTTTATATAATTGAATATATGTTCCCAAGTAGAATATCAGATAACTTTAAAAATTTTTTTAAACCACTAAAACCTGGATCTTTTTTTTCTTTTTCCTTTTCTCTGTGACTGAAGGGAACTGCTATAAAATGAGAATGAAACTACATGCTTCAGAAACGGATTTAACAAGGAGTGCTAAAATTCAACCTTGCATTAGTCATTATAATTTTTTGACAGTGTCTTAATGTGTGAAGGAAGAATTGAACTCTAGAGCTAGAAAGGGCATTGTTAAAAGACAAGATTGCCTTTCTGTATGGCAGGTATTAATATTAGATCATTTGCTTGGCTAGGAGCAGAGCCTATGAGGTGTATGCAGGCCACACAAGTTTGGTTGCGGTTGAAAATCTTTATTGCTATATTTCTTTTCTCCTTCCTCTATACTTTACCAATGAGTTAAAAGAAATATGGCTCTGTATTAATTGGTTTTTCTGCTATACTCCACATTTGTTACAGAAAAAAGATATTCCATTAAAATGCTTGATTCAAATAAGCACATTCTGCCTTTTCCTGAAGGCTCTGCCGACAAAATATCTTGTTTTTATGTTTCAGAAAAATCCAACTTGCCTAGCACCTGAGAAATTCCCTTATTTGCCATGCCTCTTTCCACGAGCAGTATACACACCAGTCAGACAATAACTCAAAAGAGTTATTTTCCTTCAAGATAAAAGAAGGTAGTTTCTGACTTTTATGCATTGTTTCCACCATTAAAACATAACTTTAAATCAGGAATTGAAATGGGGCATCTCATAAAAATAAAAATGTTTTCTTTCTTAAATATAGTTAAGGGGTGGGGGGGGGGAAAGGAAGAAGAAAATAAAAAAGGAGTAAGGGGAGGGGAGTGATTTTAAGCCCGTGTTTATTCACTAATTCACTGGTTTGCCACAGTCCCTGCTGTATAAACAGGGGAGGATTATAGTGAAGACCAATGAAGCTGAAGCCCAAACGCCTGGGTTGGAAATCTGGCTCTTGTATTTATTAGATACTAGAGGCCCTGTGCACCGGTGGGGATGTGGGTAATCAGGGATGTTAAATGCCTGGGGGCGGGGCCACTCCTGGTTGAACTCCCATTCAAGAGAACAATTTGTATATTATTATATAAGATGTGACTTGGTACAGGTACCTTCTCAAGGCTTCAGTTTCCTTCTTTGTTACACAGAGAAAATATAGTAGTCCTCCCTCCTAGAGGCATTTTGAAATGAGCTAATATTTCTATATCACACAATATTACATAACTTTTTAATTACAAATAACCTGTTCTCTATAGTGCCACCTGCAGGTTGGTTGTAACTCTCCTAGCTAGGCATTTGAATTTGTAATTGTTTACTTCAGTGCAAACTTAAAATGGTTTTGACCATACTACCATATGAAGACACCTTGATACTGCTGGCACCAGTTGGGATATAATTCCCTGTGGGTCTCTAGCACTTTCTGTGTATCTTGCCAGCAGAGATAGCAACTACATTTTGTTTTCATCCACTTAGTGAGGATATTTGCGAAGTGAGTAGCCTTTGAAGACGCAAAGATTTGGGTTCCTAAGCCTGGGATTCCCTCTTCTTTAATGCAACACTACCTTGATGGCAGCCAACTGGGCCCATCGCATTGCCCTGTGGGACATGGGTTAAAAGGGAAATGATACTGTTGTGGGGTCGTACTCTGGGTTCAAAATAAGACCACCAGAGGCTGATGATTGATTAAAAAAAGCAGGCAAGGATTTATTGGAAAAAAAAAAAAAAAACTGGCCAGGATGGCTGCAAGAGCACCACATGCTGGTGGACTCCACATTTCAGGTGTAGGCAGTCCTTTTAAAGGTCTAAACCACAAGAATTTTCCTTTGTTTTAAATTCTAAATTCTTTAAAAAATATATATTTTATTGATTTTTTTACAGAGAGGAAGGGAGAGAGATAGAGAGCTAGAAACTTCGATGAGAGAGAAACATCAACCAGCTGCCTCTTGCACACCCCCTACCGGGGATGTGCCCGCAACCAAGGTATATGCCTCTTGACCAGAATCAAACCTGGGACTTTTCAGTCCGCAGACCAACGCTCTACCACTGAGCCAAACTGGCTTCGGCTTAAATTCTAAATTCTAAAGGCTGGGAACAGCCCACAGGGTCTTTCCCAGTCACATCCTGCTGGACATTGGAATGTGGTCTTATCTTGCGATAGCCGATAATACAGAAGCAAAGGTCAGCTGTTAGTTTCTAAAGGTTATCTACAGTTTCTATCCCTGAAGCTACTGAGTCAGTGGGAATCAATCTCCTGTGGTCCTGGTCCTAGGCAAGGGAAAATTGCCTTAGCCTCCAGGTCTCCACCTGGAAGCTGAGGTAAATATCTTGTGTTTAACCAGGTGTAGGAGCCAGACTAAAGGGGTTAAAATTCAAACAGCAGTCTTTACCAAAGTATGGTTGCTACTATATTCCAATACAAATAGGCAAATGTTTGTAGTACTAGAATAGTAGTCTTTTATCTGTAACCGAGGAATCTGCTTCCTATGTCCATGAATCTGTGGCAGGCTATCTTGCTGCAGGTAGAATGAGCTATCCAACTCTGCACAGTTATTGACAGAACCATCCAGAAACCATAATAGAACACGGTTACATGTGCATTGGTGCCATTCTTCATCGTGTATAAACAACTGAGTGAAACATGGGATCTAAATATAAATCCAAAACCGCTTTGGCTCAGTGGATGCAGCGTCGACCTGTGTACTGAAAGGTCCCAGGTTTGATTCCAGTTAAGGGCGCTTACCTTATTGTGGGCACATCTCCAGTAGGGAGTGTGCAGGAAGCAGCTGATCAATGTTTCTCTCTCATCGATGTTTCTAACTCTCTATCTCTCTCCCTTCCTCTCTGTAAAAAAAAAAAATCAATAAGATATATTTAAAAAATAAATAAGTAAATAAATAAATAAATAAATAAATAAATAATAAATATAAATGGACTTGAAAAAGATATTATAGTTGAGGTTTAAAAAATTGATTATTAAATACCTGCTTCCAAAAATGGATAAGGCCAATGAATAGGCCAATAGGATCCATGGTGTTCTCAAATTCAGTTTTCCAACTGTGTGCTGTAGTTCACATGAGTGCCACACCGGCTGTTGTGCATAAGTCTCAATTGTCCAAAAATAATGATACTTTCAGGCCTTGGACACTGAGGGGCCACCTAAACCCCATTCAGCAGATCTGGTAGGAGCAACCTGCTCAGCTTATCCAGTGTGGCATATTTACATGTTAATCTTCTTTGTGTATGGGATTTCTTTAAAAAAGATTGAGAAGTACAACTCTGTCACAATAGAACTTGTATGCATATATGCATAACCCATGGACACAGACAATAGTGTGGGGTAGTGTGGGGTTGGGGGGCAGACGCAAGCTAGAAGGAGTCAAGGGGAAAAAGGGATCATATGCAATACTTTGAACAATAAATATTTGAATAAATAAATAAGTAGATAAATAAACAAAAATACTCTTTAAAAAAAGAATAAAAAAGAAACTTCAAATCATACAATTGTGGGCTAAAATTAATTCTAATGTTATTTAATAAAAAAATAAATAGCAAATTTCCTGATATTTTAAATGCCACATTATGAAATATGACATATTTAAATTTATTGAAAAAGCCATTGCATTTTAAAATGCCTTTTCTACATATATTTGTAACCATTTAAACATTAGGTCTTTACAATCTGAAAATATTTCACAGTATTGATTACATTACCTAGTAAGCTTAACAATTCTTTTATTTCTTCTATAAATACATGTCACACAACTATGCTATTTAATGTGTAAGGGGAAAATGACTCGCTATTAAAATATAGAATATGGGGTATTTTCAGCTCCTTTAGACAAGTATTTCCAAAAAATAGGAGAAGAATCATTTATTTTCCCTGCATGTTGCATCCTCTTCTTAGTATAATAATAGGGGTTGCTTTTTCCCCCCTACATTTCCTTCTATGTTGGGTACTGTAGAGAGCATGTTAAATATATATATTTTATTAAATGTTTGCTAGCCTTATAAGTTAAATATTATTATCACCACCTACTGTGTGACCAAATGAGACTTGAAGAAGTGAAACTCTGTGTTTGAGTCCTGAAGCCTGCATTGGAAGTCGATGGGATATGTTTAAAGCAGGATAGAGATTTAAAACCAGGGATCTCCTGTCAAATCTGGAAGCAGCAGCTTATAAGAGACACTGACCCCAGTTACTTAAGAATTAAGATAGAAAATACCAAACAACATGCAAGTGTTTTATTCTATCTGTACCACTGAATGTTATAAAGCATACATATGCTATTGAGTTCTCTCTACGTCTCTCACTTCCAACCCGGAGTGGCAGATAGGAACTAGGGGCTTCTAATGGAGGGGCCTATCTTAAAGCTTATGTGCTCCTGACCCTCAAAAAGTAGAGCATTCCAATGTTTAAGTGATTTTCACATTTAATTGTCATATAATCAGTGCTCAATGAATAGTCCTTGCAGACATTTCTGAATGATCCATAATTAAGGCTTTTGTTCTATTATCTAGTTTATTGCAATGGATTGACTGCGTTTTACACTGTTGGGAAGGAGGTTTGAGATTGGCTATAAAGAGGGAAAACTTCACAGTTTTTCATAAATGGGGGATGTCATTTTTCTGCCAGTTAATGATTGACCACCAAGAAAATTTGCCAGACACTAACAAGGCTGAGAGGAAAATAACAGGCTGCCACCGGCGGGGTGGGTCACTAAGTGGTCTGCTAATGCTTCTCCTGTGCTATGTGTTGGGTGACTCAGGCTCCTGCAATTCCGCATTTTCATCTTTGAAATGATGAGAATAATAACGCCTAATTACACGATTCTCCAAATTACATAAAACCATCCATCTAAGACATTTAAAGCCGTGCCTGACTCCGACATTTGCATGTAATACGTTTAATGTCACCCTGTATTATTGTTATTATTATTGACTATTTATAATAACCCTAGGAACAAAGATAGCATTATTTCCTCCCATTTGTACAGAACAAAGTTTAGACTTCCAAAGAGGAAAGGAACTTTCCCCAAGTGGAACAGCTGGTAGGTGGTGGCGCTGCCATCGGGAGCCAGGCGGCTCGCAGGGACTGCACATGGAATCCTCCTCGAAAGCTCCCGGCTCAGGGTGTGAGGCAGCGATTGCTTTCCAACAATGTGTTGCTTGGTAATGACTCTGGCACCCAGAAGTATCTGTCACAAACTTTACTCTCAATATGTTGTTGTCTATCTTATTATTATGTAAGCGGTCTATGTTATATAAGTTGTGATCTTTTCCCGTGGTATTTTTGGCAATGTAAGCCGCAGTTAATGAGAAGGTGTCATTTTTTCTGCCTATTATACTGCTATGGCATAATCTCTTAGTCTTTGACTATCAACTGCATAAACAAAAACTACACATTAATTTGAAATCCCACATAGACTATAATTCAGTGGTTAAAACAAACCACAGTTTGCCTGGTGTAAATCTTTTCAAGGCAGATTTTTGTCACAGGGAATTTTGACGATTCAGTAATGATTTGCTTTAAAACCAATTGCAATGGCTAAACTCTGATTTATGCCGTAAGAATGTATGGCACATATCTCAGTGATACAAGTTCAGATACAAAAAATGCGGATACTACCCAATCTTTAAAGTCTGATTTTAGAATGAATGGCCTTAAGCCATACTGCTATATATGCCTGAAGGCTCATCATTTAAATGCATTCTATCCTTTCTTTTCTTATAACCAATGCGCTTGCTGTTCTTTCCAGTTTGTGATCCAACTTCCCAAATCAAGCCCCAAGCTAAATGGTTCCTTCTCTGTGTGCCAAAGTGGCTTTCTTATGTCACAGACAGGAGAAAACAAAACAGAAATATTTTAAATAAGGGAAATTTTTTTGTTATTCTAATTACAAAAATATTTTAAATTCAATAATGTCAGTACTGTGTAGTCTGTAAATGTAATATGAATCAGTTTATAAAATATCCACCAACTAACCAACTAGTTGAGTTTTCCTTTCAACTTGTTTTATATGCATATATGTGGAAGTATTTTGTAGATAATTGGAAATTTAAAATAATTCCAAAATAACTGAGATTTCATTTTGTAATTTCTTGGAGGATGTTAGAACTTCTAATTATTTTTCATATTAGCTATGGTCTTTACTAGGTTCAGGAACCAAAGGACTGATTACTTGTGGATATGTTTTCCATTTGTGCCCATCTGAATGGAAAATTGTTTTCCAGATATACTTACATACTTTACTAATGATTTTCTGCTTCAGTTACATCAAATCAATTCTGAATTCCTGAATACATTGGAAGGCAGAAAAATGCAAACCAGCAAAGTTGGCTGAAACCCATATCATGTATAAATGTCTCATTTTATTGATTTGATAAATAGTTCTTTGAACTCAGAGGGCTATATGATGTGTCATAGGTGCTTTATAAACCATTATGGAAAAAATTATAATTTCTCCAACTACAGATATTGACAGTTCTTCTTTTTATTTTTCTTGTTTCACTATGTAGGATCAACTTCCTTGTCACCTATACTGAAATAGCTTACAGGTGTTTACTAATGTATTTGAATGAAAATGATCACTATTCAAAAAATTATACAAACTGAAATTCGAACCTTCACATCTATCTCAAATTTTACATTAAATAAGTACAAACTTTATTCTGATTTTACTTACATACTTTAGAATCATCCAGTTTATCCTAGGCCACAACCCAAAGTGATACATATATAATTATTTTTTAAAGATATTTAGTATCCTGTGGATGGCAATTTTACTTGATTATTAAACATAAGATTAAGTTTGGGCATTTAAAATTCAAAAGCGGTAAAGAAGAAGAAATAAATGATGAATTGTATGGTGTGCTTCTGATATGGGGTAAGATGTTTGGCCCCATGGAGGAGATAAAGATGTGGCCCTACTCTTAACAAAGGTTAACACTTACACAATATAGTGTAGCCTATATTTCAGCATGTCAAGTGATAGATTGCCTATTTTGAGTCTCACTGTCTGAGAAGTTAGATGTCTATCACTTTTTAAGCTTTTCCTCCATGCCCATCACAGGATAAAGTTGCTAATAATAGAATGTGGCCCACTTTTCTGAAGTGGTAGTAGCAATTTTCTCAAAAGTGAGAATTCAGAACAAGGAGAACTGTTCTTTCTATTTTTATATGAACTTGCACTGTTAACAATCCATGTGCATATGAAGTAAAAAACCAGGTTCCCAAATAATTGATATTTTCTCAGAGCCACAGTGTGAGTTTACATAATCACAATCCCTATTCATCTCCTTGTCTTTTTTACAATGGTGTATGTTTCCAGCTTTGGAATAACATTTAAACTATCTGATCATCAAGCAATTCATTGTTGACATATAGTTATTTACCTTTCTATTTTTGCAAGTTGTCAAAGATACCAATTGCAAAATATGGTTAAAATTGCTCTTTCCAAAGGTTGATAGCTATGTGAATTCTCATTAAATTTGTTTGTAATATTTATGATAGAATGAATGCATGAAAAAACCTTTTGTTAATTTCATGTATATAGTGAGGCCTGCAAGAAAACCTGCTCCTTTGGATGTAATTATAGGCATGAATACTGTTTTAAAAAGTACAGTGAATCCATAGAAAGGATGTTGAATTCTAACTTATATAAAAATTGACATGCTTATTTTTTACATACTCATCAGATAATGATTAATATATATTTCACTTTTCAACAAGTGAGGAAAAGATAGGATTATGACTGTTCCCCAATACCTGTTTTGTATGTTAACTGCAAAATAAAAATAAAGATAAAATATCTCAGAGTTTTTATTAATGTGTGTTTTTCAAGAAGAACCATACATTATGCATGTTTAATGAAAATCGCTATAAATAGGACAATAAAAATTAACTGATAAAAAACACATTATTTGTTATTTTTTTTTCATAGTCATCAACAGGAGATAAATTCTCTCTCTTTTTTTTTTTTTTTAAGGAAGGCTCCTACACTTATTTTAGTGTTCTCTCGGGCTAACAGATGACAAAGAATTTAGCGAGCCTATATAGAATGCAATTATATATTTGATAGTCAATAGGAAGAGAAGTAACTGACTAGAAACATTGTTATTTTTGTAATTTTTCATAGTCCAGACAGCAAGCTTTTACAAAATTTTGAAAGCACTTTTAAAGATGTAAAAAGTGTGCTATTTCTATCTTTCCTATTAAGTACTAAAGGCCCAGTGCATGGATTCATGTGCATTGAAGGTAAATTAATTAGAAGGTGGCCAGTGGGGCGGACAGGGCAAGAAGGGCCAGGCACACCTGGAGCCAATCTCCTGTGGTCTCTCCCAGGCCAGTCTCACCTGGGGCAGTGCTGGGGCTCAAATGGCGTCTGCAGGGTGAGCAGGATCCTTCCAGCAGGTGGGGTCCCTCAGCAGTCCGACATCCCCCAAGAGGTCCCTGAGTGCAAGAGGGTACTCAATAAAGTTGTTGTCCCTCAGCAGCTCTCCTGTGTTAAGTGTCTGCACCCTGGTGGTCAGTGCATGTCAGAGCTACCAGCTGGTAGTAGTCTGGTTGCTTAGTTATATATTTTACCTAATAAAAGAGAAACATGCAAATTAACCATCACCCATAGCCAATCAGAATGAGTATGCACATTACTCATTTGTGGGTACAAAGACAAGGGATAATATGTATAGAGGCATGGAGTGGCCCCGGAAGGGTGGGACACCTGCTATGAGGGGAAGGGGGGCAACAAAGGGAGCTACAGGAGTGGTGCTCTGGGCAAAAGGGAGGACTTGCTGGCTCCTGGGCAGCCAGGGAGCTGCTGGCTCCCAGGCAGGTGGGAGTGAAACCAGGGGAAAGAAGGCCTATTCTTGAAGGAATATCGTGCAATGGACTCTCTCTCTCTGTCTCTCTCTCTCTCTTTCTCTCTCTCTCCCTCTCTCTCTCTCTCTCTCTCTCTCTCTCTCTCTCTCTCTCTCTCTCTCTCTCTCACACACACACACACACACACACACACACACACACACACACATATATATATATATATATATATATATATATATATATATATACACATACATACATACATACATACATACACACACTAGTGGCCCAGTGCATGAGGCATAAGTCATAGTGACCGGCCAACCAATTGTTTAGTCATTCAGTTGTTCGGTCTTTTGGTCATTTGGTCACTTAGGCTTTTATATATATGATAGATTTTTAAGGCTTCAACCAACTATTTTGTATTGTTCTCAAAAGTAATATCCTGATACATAATCTTAGAGCATATATATGTGTGTGTGTATGTGTATGTGTGTGTGTGTGTGTGTGTGTGTATAGACTTTTACATAAAAGTGTATATATTATATTTCTTATTGACTAATTTTTATTGCCTCTTACTAAATGTCATCATAATAAATTTGGGGTAATTTAACTAAATGAAAAGATATAGCAAATTTATAATGGTAAGGAAATTTCCACAAAGAAGAGCAGGTCAACAATGTATGGTTTAGATTTTAGATGGAAAATTCTACCCATTAACACATGTACACACACTTAATGTAAAATCTGAGTGTAACAGCAGAGGCAGAGTATCTTTATCAAAATTTTAACAAATTAGAATTCAGTTGTTGAATTAATAAATAATGTCAATATCTCCAGGTTCAGAAATCTGGTAGCTCACAAATGTTGAATAATGTGAATAAGGGCACATTATTATTCTCACATATATAGATAAAAATAAAAAATTATTAAATTTAAATGTGTATCATAATGCCAAAGAGATTCAAAGATAATGTCTCTGGGCAGTGAATTATTTCTCTGTTGGTAAATTATAAGAGGAAATCAAATTATAATAGTAAAGTTATAGGCATGGACTTAGGAGTTTTATCTGTCACAAACCTTGTTCTGGTCCAAAATCAGAGTCAACTTTTGAGATTTTGACTTACTAAGTGTACCAGTTCATAATGCGGATTTTTTTCAATAGATGAAGCTACACATATGCTGACATATATGCGATTTGATATGTATGCTATTTTGTTGTATTGACAGCAAGCTTCAAAACTTCATATGTCAAATTTGCTGAAGGTATTCACATTATAGATATTTTTACACTTAAAAATGTTGAATTTTGTGTCAAAATAAGAGTTTGAAGTCCAATAATTATAAGCATTATTGGATGAAGATGCATGTTAAACTCAAAAACAATTTGAAGAAAGATTAAACATTGCTCAGCAAACAATTTCTGATTCTTTACAAGCAATGAAAAAGATTTGAAAGGAAGTAAAATGGGTGCCACATCAACTGAACAAAAGACAAATGGAAAATTAAAGAGTCATCAGTAAAATGTTGCTTCAATGGCATGAAAGGAAGTCTTTTTTCCATAGACTTGTGACTGGAGCTGAAAAATGAATTTATTTTGAGAATCCCAAATGCACAACATCATGGGTTGATCCAGGTCAACCATCAACATCGACTACAAGGTCAAATCGCTTCAGAAAGAAGGCAATGCTCTGGGTTTGGTGGGATCAGGAAGGCGTGGTGTATTATGAGCTGCTAAAACCAGGTGAAACCCTTAATACTGATTGTTATTGACAACAAATAATCAATCTGAACCACGCTTTGATGGTGAAACAAACAGAATGTTCCAGAGACACAATAAAGTAATTTTGCTTCATGATAACACACCATCACACACTTCAAAACCAGTTAAAGACATGTTAAAAGGTCTTGCCTGGGAAGTATTAACCCACCCGCCATATTAGTTAGACCTTGCTCCTTCAGATTACCCCTTGTTCTGATTGATGGTACACGTACTTTCTGAGCATCACTTCAAATGTACAAAGACTGGAAAATTGGGTCTCTGAATGATTTGCCTCAAAACAAGAAAAGTTCTATTGGAATGGTATCCACAAATTACCTGAAAGATGGGGGAAATGTGTAGCTAGAGATGGACATTACTTTGAATAAAGCACTTTTGATGTTTCTCTTGAGATTATCATGTTTTCTTTGATTACAAAATCCACCACTATTAACCGGTAAACCTAGTAAATATGATCTAATCTGATGAGAATGCTTATAGTTTAATATTCAGAAGAGAGAATCATTTCTAAATTCATTATGGGGAGAGGCACCTTCATGAACTCTTCACACTTCTGCCTCCTCATTTTCTATACCTGACACATAATTGGTATATATTTTGTTTTGCATTAAATGATTGAGAAAAAAAATGATTGAGTAAATAGTGTTTTTTATCTAAATATATATTTTTCAGAAAACATCTCCAATTTGTCTAATTACTAAAATATTGCTGTCCAACACTTTGAGTCTTAACTTCAAATTTGATCTATACATTCAGTTACCAGCTTGATTCTTATTTGTTATAAAAAACATAGATAATATATATAATTAAAGTCATCAGTCATTCTAATGCTATGGAAACATTCACTGAATAGAGCCAAACTGGGTAGTTTTGTACAATTGAACATTACAAGTACTTAAATACAGATTGATTTACAAATATATAAACACAATTAAAAATGAGAAGTAATGTAATTAGAAATTACCCATAATTAAATGTAGTTTTCCTCCCATTCAAAAGTCAAAACTGTAAACAGTTTTTACATAATATCCCTATGTGAGCTCATTTTTAAGGTTTTTATTATGTAATATAATCATTGCAAACTCAGTGAGTTTTATTTTTATCTCAAGTTTTCAAATGTAGAAAATGATTAAGTAACTTGATCTCCATAATAGTAGAGGGACTTCATTAGAGGAAATTTCCAAAAGACCAGGACCTCACACAGTTTTTAACTTTAAATAAGTGAAAACATATTCAGCAGATTGCAGAATCACTCTCTCAGTCCCTTCCTCTCTTTATATAAAGGCATTCTCTCTCCTTTCTCTCTCTCTCTCTCTCTCTCTCTCTCTCTCTCTCTCTCTCTCTCACACACACACACACACACACACACACCAAACACACACAAACTACCCAAACATAAATACAAGTGCATGTTGCTAAATTTTGTCTCGGTTTCTCTCTCTCTCTCTCTCTCTCTCTCTCTCTCTCTCTCTCTCTCTCTCTCTCTCTCCTCTCTCTCTCTCTCTCTCTCTCTCTCTCTCTCTCTCTCTCTCTCTCTCTCTCTCTCTCTCTGTCTCTCTCTCTCTCTCTTTCTCTCTCTCCTTTCTAGAATTTTTACTTATTAATAAACAACCCCAACCATTGTAAACAGCTGGAAAGGGCAGGTTCTACTTGACCATTATAGGCAACGCGCTGGTGCTTCTAACAGAAAGCCACCGTGCACATTACAGGTGACCCACTGACTCACTGTGTTTGTAGTCATCCGTACGCACAAACTGAGCATGTGTGTGTGAATGTTAATGAGTATGACTTAGCAGAAAGTAAACCTGAAGACATGTTTAATTATCTATGCAGTGTTTTCCTCCATTTCTCTCTCCAAATTAATAAATGGATATCGAACTGCTATATTTAGAAGGTAGGAAAAATTCTAAAATATGTAATTACAAACACAGTAAAATGGGTAATCTGCTGTAAAAATACATCTTTATGACTGTTATGTTTGCCATAAACTCTGCACAATGGACATATTGCAGAAAGTGCTGTGAGTCTTACTCTAAATATCAAGGTCTTTGAGATGCTATGAAGGTCTAACAGAAAGACACTGCTGTCATGTTTCTAAGCCATCCACCTCTCAGACCACTGAGTAAACAGATTTCCTTACAGGTTCAGGGGGGCTCATTCTTGGTTCATTGTCACACTGAAAGAAGGAAGAAAAGTTTTAATATAGAAGAGTATTTGTTTCATTTTTCATTTTTTCCGTTAATTTAATGCCCTAAGAATTCACACAAGGGTTTGGGTCGAGGTTGTGGCGTTAAACTCCATTTTAAGTGCCTACATAAGATGCAACAACATCATTACCTTGAATTAAAGTGCAAGAAAAACACTCTACTGGGAGCATTATAGTATCCTACATGAAGAAAATAATTCATGAGTCCTCGTCATAAAATCAGCTTTATTTCTACATTCTAGAACAAATGATCGAACATTCTAAAGAATATGTCCTAAATCAGTAGCAAGCTGCCCCTCCTAAATCTCAATAACTGTCTAGGGTAATCTCTGACAGCTGGGTGCTGTTAGGATTTGTTCGAATGGTGACAGTGTGGAATACGCTAACACAGGGCTTATTGCCACTTACCCAGCAAGGACATGAAATGAGGTGACATGGTAATGAGTTGATACAAATGACTTTTGTAACTTTCACTGTGCTACCAGGCTGAGGCAGGCAATCAGAGGGGAACTACTGTCTGCCTTTCGTGATGGTTTTAATGTGTTCCATTTGATTTAATACTGCTGGTAGGCAAAATGTGAAAGGAAAGTAGGTCACTGCCTCTTTGCTTTGCTCAGATAACAGGGCAGTACTCACCTGGTTTATTCTAAGAGTTATATTTACTTTTGCTGATGACAAAAAGATATATTTTGAGCCAGACGTACACTATTTATTGTAAATATAGTTATTAGATGCTGCTAAGAGTAATTAGAAGTAATACACATTGATTAATGTAAAATTGAATTTATCTACTTCGGTGCTTGCAGAGAATAAAGGGCTGTCATAGAGATAATCAGCATTTTGGCTACAGAATTTTTTGTTAGGAGTCTGACATAGTTTGTGAACATATGTACCCGTCAGCTTTTTATAAGCGCACCCTTCTCGCAGATAAACGTCTAAGTCAGAAAACTTGGCGTGTTTGAACAAATCTTTTGCTAACGTTTTCACTACATAAAATAAAAAGGATTTTTTTTTTTTATCATCCTCATGTTTTTCAAATTGTGCTTTCAATAAAACTTGTCGCAAAGTAATTAAACTGGCCAATGTATCAAGGCTGGACTTGTTAGCAAAAGATGTCACATTTGTTGGCCTAATATAGTCTCTACTTGCAGAGCTTTTATTACTTTTATTATAAATGTCATTTTATATTAAAGGAAGTAAAAAAATTAAAAATCAATATATTGGTTTAGACATTTCTTTTCTTTTCTTATTTTTATTGGGGTGACGTTGGTTCATAAAATTATATAGGTTTCAGCGATGCATCACCTCTATATCACATTGTATTTTTTTTTAATGTGGCCAACTAAGATATTATAAAGCCAAAATCGGTTTGGCTCAGTGGATAGAGCATCAGTCTGCAGACTGAAGGGTCCCAGGTTTGATTCTGGTTAAGGGCACGTACCTTGGTTGCGGGCACATTCCCAGTAGGGGTGTGCAAGAGGCAGCTGATCGATGTTTCTCTCTCATCAATTATTCTAACTCTCTATCGCTCTCTCTTCCTCTCTGTAAAAAATCAATAAAATATATTTAAAAAAAAGATATTATGGAAAGGCAACACTTAAATGGTGCAATGATTTTATACGTGTTTGTTTTTCAAGTACCATTGCAACAGACTAAATTTTAGAAAAATAGCTGCAATGATAACTTCCATAATATTGGCAATGTTGAATGCATGTGATCTTAATTAACATAACAGTGTCATTTGGAAGATTTGTTTAACTCCTTCCCCCTCCTTCCTATAGCACAGGAAAGGCAGGCCTGTGTGAGATTAATTAGGTAGATGCTGAGTGCTACATGCTCATTAGTTGAGGGGAACCAGTTCCTGCCATATGCTTGGATGTCACAGGGATGCTACAGGCTGGCCTCTGAGTCCTGCCCTCCGCAGGAGGCAGTGAGCCAAAGGGAGCGCCGCCTGGGTGGGACAAATTGGGGGCAGAGCTGCTGCGGTTGCCCAGCAACTTCCCCTGCCCACTGCTCTCCTGCGGAGAAATTATCTTTTATTAAAAAACAGCTTTAGCTATTTACCTTCCATCGGCAGCTTCTCAGACAGGGACAGCCAGGCTTTATGCGTTCATGGTAATGAGAGCGACTTTCGTGTGGTTTAAGGGCTTGGTGGGAGCCTGGAGAGATGGGATGGAGGAGAAGAGGTTCAAACCCCTTCACACGGAAGGAAGCACCTTTTTTTTAGGATAAAAAAAGTAATTTCCTATATGGAAAAATGTAGGAATATATTTTATTTCCAGTGCAACAAGATGTTCTACAGAACATCTTCATGGAAAGCAATATGGAAAATACTGCAGATATTTGAATAAGTGTTATGCACATGATAAGTTCTAAAGTCAAACTTCATAAGTTAAACAAAGATGCCATTTAAAAAACACACAAGTGTGTTTTTTTTAAGTATTTCAAAC
Source organism: Pipistrellus kuhlii (assembly GCF_014108245.1). Classification (NCBI taxonomy): domain Eukaryota; kingdom Metazoa; phylum Chordata; class Mammalia; order Chiroptera; family Vespertilionidae; genus Pipistrellus; species Pipistrellus kuhlii. Next base: position 41,210,297 of record NW_023425584.1, read on the forward strand.
TAATCTCATTTTAAGAGGGAGTGTAAGCAATGTATTAAAACTACTGAATTTAATATATATATATATATATATATATATATATATATATATTTCTTTATTGATTTCAGAGAGGAAAGAAGGAGAGAGAGAGAAACATCAATGATGAGACAGAATCATTGATTGGCTGTCTCCTGCATGCCCCGCACTGGGGATCAAACCTACAACCCAGGCATGTGCCTTTGGCCGGAATCGAACCTGGGATCCTTCAGTCCACAGGCTGATGCTCTATGCACTGAGCCAAGCCAGCTAGGGCAAAACTACTGGATTTTATTTTTTTTAGTGTATTTTAATGAGTTTTTATAGAGAGGAAGAGAGAGGGATAGAAAGCTAGAAACATCAATGAGAGAGAAAGATGGTCAGCTGCATCCTGCACACCCCCCGCTGGGGATGTGCCTGCAACCAAGGTACATGCCCTTGACTGGAATCAAACCGGGGACCTTTCAGTCTGCAGGCTGACGCTCTATCCACTGAGCCAAGCCGGTTTGGGCAAAACTACTGAATTTTAAAGATTTTTCTCCAAAATATGAGGGGATGGTGGAGACAATTTGATTAGAATAAGGCTACAAGGTTTGCTGAACTTTTGCTTTGGGAATGGAGTAGCTGTGCATGCTCTCCCCCACCGAGGAGGACATGACATCTTCCAGAGAAAAGTACAGAATGCCAGAGGCATCCAGTTAGTGAGTGGTGAAGTCCACTTAACCACTCAGAACCCAGAATTTCAAAAACAAAAGAAGATAAAAAAGAAAAGAGTATTACAGAGGGTAGCTTAATGGGACTAATGTAATAAAAAAGAAACATCATGAAAGTGCATCAAAGATAGCAGAATTAATTTCACTTCCTAAATTTTTGCTTCAACCATGTGTATGTGGTTTTTGTCCTTGTTACAATATAATATTATTTTTCCCCTGTGGTTTAGGGTCAAATAAGTTTGAAAATCGTTGTTCCAGAGTAATAGGAATTGGGAGTATAATAACTAGCATGTTTGACCTCTGGTAAACAAGGTCTGTGTATATGGGTTATTGATGCCAAGGATGGAGAGAAATCCTGGTTTAAATGTGTGCCCCATGCTGAAGGTCAGGAGCATCTGCACAGCCAGGCTTGACCTGAGATCCAGCTGCTGCATCAACTCAGTGCGCTGTGGAGTAAGTAGTTACAGAGAGCATTCATTTGACCCTAGATAATTATTCCCCTGGGAAATACATTGGGAACTAGCCAGGGTGAAATATATGTTTTCCTTTTTTCTCCTCAATACAATGCATACTTATGAAACACTTCTCGGGGCTCGGCACTTAGTTTCAGATTGTAAACAAGTAAATATTATGTACTAGTAATTTTTCAGTGGCTCAAGAATGTAAAATATGTAAGAAGAATAATTACTGAACACGAATTTTAGATATATAGGTAAATATAAGTTAATGAATAAATGTCATAATAGAATGTGTAAATATAGTATGTTTAAAAGCAAGTAGGAGGAATAAATCATAGACACATTATAAAATATCACTTGAAAAAATATGATAAAATTATTTGAGTTTAAAAGATAAATTGGAGAAAAAATTATAATAACTGAAAATGGCAAAGGTACTGAAGTATGAATATGTTTGAGGATCTTAGTAAATTGTCTAGTTCCACTAATAATTGCATGTGCTAATAGATAAAATTATTTAATGTTATGTAATATTTACAATACAATATTACAGTTAAATATCAATAAACCTTTCCAAAGTGCTGGTGATTTTTAATTTATTTGTTCCACAATTTCATATTATATGTCAGGTATATAATATAACCTACATCTCCCTATTTTATAGATGAGAATGCAGGGGCCAGACCATGTAACTTCTCCAATGCCACTGAGCTAGTAAGATGCAGTCTAGCCCTGAGTACATACTCTGAATCAATTTGCTATGATGTTCTTACTAGAGGCCCGTTGCACGAAATTTGTGCAAGGGGTGAAGGGGCGGCCCAGCCTGCACCCTCTCTAATCTGGGACCCCTTGAGGGATGTCCAACTGCCCTGATCACAATCCAGGACTGCTGGCTCCCAACTTCTTGCCTGCTTGCCTTTCTGATTGTCCCTAACTGCTTCTGCCTGCCAGCCTGATCACCCCCTATTCACTCCCCTGCCAGCCTGATAGATGCCTAACTGCTCCCCTGCTAGCTTGTTTGCCCCTGATTGCCCTCCCCTTCAGGCCTGGTTCCCCCCAGTTGCACTCCTCTGCAGGCCTGGGTCCCTAACAACTGCCCTCCCCTGTTTGCCTGATCACCCACAACTGCCCTCCCTTGTAGGCCTGGTCCAAGGGAAGGCAGCCCATTTCTATTGGGATTTATATATCTTCTATAATTGAAACTTTTAGCCTTAAGTGGAGGCCTGGGTCTGCCAGGGTGTGTGGAAAGCTTGGCTTCCTCCATCAACGGGGAAACTCAAGCCTCCCTCCTGCTCTCTGTGGCCACAGCCATCTTGGTTGGATTTATTTGCATATTTGCTCCTGATTGCCTGATAGCATGGCTGGTGGATGTAGCAGAGTGATGGTTAATTTGCATATTACTCTTTTATTTGATAGAATAGGATTCATGCTCTGGTACATTTATCATATGTTTTCTATTCTTTAATTCTGTGCATAAATACACTTTTAATTAGTCGTACATTTAAACATTAGTAACATATGATTCCATTATCTTAAAAAAATAGGTGTGTCCAAGGAGCAATTCAAAGCCATCAAATGCTGAATAAGTCTCCTTTGGCAAGCCTTCATTGTCCACAGTGAAACAATGAATGCAGACTAAATTTGATTGTGCATCAGACAAGCAGATACAGCATTTCAAAGTCTATGAAACAGTTTAATAACCAATACATGTACTAAATTTCCGAAATGTAGAGCTGTAATTTAATTTTATTTATAGCTGTCAAGTACCAAGGCCACACATAAAATAATAAATTCAAAAGAATATTAAAAATTAGATCTTAAATAGAATACCAGGCAGATGTCTGCAAGATTGATAACAAAGTTATTAAATTTCTGTGGAACGGTACAATACGGATCCAATGGTTCTAAATATAACGGTATTTTGGGCTTCCTTTTAAACTCATGAGTCATTCTGTGGGCATTTTGATATAAGTAATTGAGTTAATAATCTTTTATCTAGTGCTTATGAGCTCTTCTCTTTTCATATAGTACTTGAATTTTTCTGACCTCCTTTTTTCTACTGTATACTAAATATTTTTTCCTTTTTTTCCTTCTCTTGATCCTAGCTATGAAATAATTCACTACCTTTTTTTACCCATGTAAAAATCTAATTTAACTAAATGCATACACTCTGTAAATATACTCATACTATACTATACACAGTGTATTTTCACCAGTTTTTCACCAGTTTTTCCTTTCATCTACATAAAGATAGAGCATCTTCCCTTATACTCAGGTTGTCCTGTCCATCATGCAGAACATAGCTCTGCTGTGAAGAAACCACATCTACTTATCTATAACTGAGCATTTATGATTCTATGCAAAATCAGTGTCTAAGATAACAAAACCTTTCAAACCATTTTTGTATGACATTCAATCACTCTTGCATGAAATCGTGTATTTTCTTTACCAATGCTATGGCTTTCATTCATTTGTATGAACCACAAAAATTCCATAACAATATTTGTGTTAACAGGAGGTATGGCAACAGGTTTTAAAAATATCCAGAATTTCCCCAGAAAGTAGCATAAGTTTTGGGAGATTGTGTCACAACATAGGACTTTTTAATTTACAAGATTTAAGTACAAGGTCTTGAACTTTCTATAATAAGTTCTGTCATTTTATCAACAAAGGGACCAGAATAGATGGGATATAGTTAAAGGTTAATGTTTGCATGTCAGCCAGGCCATAAATAAATTTTATTTCTTTGGGAATCCCAACTTTCATTGCTATATAATTAATTACAGGTACTAGATGATAGTTGTTAAAGGTCATAATGGAAACAGGATTTTAGTATTCCTATTAGTAAAATTGTGCAGAGGACTTAGAAATAGAAAAAATACTCAAGGGTAGGTTATATACTAACAATAGACTAAGAACAGTGAGGAAAGAGCGGTCTTGTTCATTCTTTATTAGCATAATAGGAATCCAGAAAACATTTTATTATGAATTTTCTTTCTTCCTTTTTTGTTTATATTTTGGCTTCAATATGTGTAAACTTTTCAAATACTTTTTGTCTGGAATGTTCATTATTCTTTTTGCCCCTTTCTTTTTCAAGTACCATTCCCACACCCTCTTGTCTCCTGTCTGCCTCTAATGGCTGACCCCTGAAATCTTCTCATAGGCTGCAGGCACTTCATTGCTGCTGCTATATTTACCAAAACTCTACTCTAGCTCTGGAATTTAATGTAACATTACATTAAAATATTCACAGTAGAAAAGGATTACAAGAAAAATGCTTTTGTTGGCTTTTTTATAACTCAAATGTGAATGCTAGGTAGATTGTAATTGTTTTCTGAAATAAATTTATTTATTTGGTTTTCAAATCAGAGGAGTGTTTGGAATTTGTAATTTTAGATTATCTGTGAGGTTAAATGAGAGGCTTAACTATTTCATTAGGGACTAGGAAAGGCAAAATATTATAATTATAACTGATATATTCTACCAATCTCATTTGTGAATTTAAAACCATTGTCCAGTTTGGGTATAATTTTATTTTATTCCAACTTTGTTTTGTCCAAGCTACTTTTTATCAGAACCCTAGCTGCTCACTAACATAGTAGTATAATTTTAAGAAAGGGAGCTATTCCACTAACTACCGTATTTTTCGGACCATAAGACGCTCCGGACCATAAGACACACCAGTTTTTAGAGAAGGGAAATGAAGAAAAAAAGATTCTGAAACAAATAGTGTCCTAAAATATTTTATGTGCATTAAAACCCAACATCACAGTCATAAACACATGTAATCAACCCTGTAAAGTAAACAGCAGCATTTAGAACCATTTTAGAGCCGGGTAAGCACACAGAGACCACACAGAGCCGGGCAAGTAAAAAAACTTTTTTTTTTAAGTATATGTGTAGGCTATATTTGGACCATAAGACACAGGGACTTTTCCCCCCCACTTCTGGGGGGGGAAAAGTGCGTCTTATGGTCCGAAAAATACGGTATATATCATATATACACATATCTCTCAAGAAAATTTAAAGTTAATCATGTTCTCTTTCCTCCTTCTAATTAAGGCAGTTAAGTTAAAACAATTCTATTTACTTCTAAATATCTTAAATTCCAACATGTCTAATATAGTTTTCTGGGATTTCATTCTGCTTCTCATAGGTAGATATAATGATATAGTCAATGTCTACTGATTAACCAGCATAATATTGTGATCATTTTTCTCACAATTGCTTCTTGCTTCAGTGCCCTCTCTGAGCTCAATTTAATTCTAAATTGCATATACTTCTATTTAGTCATGATATAGGAATAGTAAGATCATGTAGATTATAGTGTAGAAAAATAACTTTATTATGTAATTACTCTTCAAAGATGAGTAAGCTAATATGCCTATCTAGTTGGGAAATATTTTTTTCTAATTAGTTAAACCTATTATTCTACTCATTTCTGCATCTATTGTTGTCAATAACAATTACGTTTTGTGTTGTCATTTCTTTCTAAAGAAGCCACTCTTCATTCTTGTTATATAAAAAGTTTATGTCTTTGAAATTTGTACACATATAACTAGTATGTGATAAAGCAAACATATATATTTATAGTTATAGTGATATAACAATTTTGCTAGGTACTCTGTTTCTTAATTCAGTTTGAGAACCTAAGCTTTTGTTTATTTCTGAGAAATTCTTCACCACTCTTATTTTAAATATTCATTCTCTAAATTTTTCTTATGAGGCAAAAATTGGATATCCTCAAGCTAGCCTTCCTGTATCCTCATTTCTTTTTCATTCAATCCACCTACTTGTCTCTGTGCTCTATAATAGATGGCTTTCAATTTTTTTTCCCAATTTACCAATGTTATCTTCTGTTCTGTTTTGTCTATTGTATAACTTACTTATTACTAATTTCAATGAGCATACATTCATTTGTAAACTTTATCTGTTAGTCTTGTACTACATATATCTTTTAGACTAGCATGTTTTCTCCCTGCTTCCATTCCTCTATCTCTTTGAACACTGTAAAATTATGTATGTTAAGGAAACTTGAATTCTGTGCTATAATCTTAGAAGCAAAATTGCCATTTTCTGCCAAATCAGGATATTTCATGAGAGTTATTTCCCCATGCAATTTGTATGTTATATTCCATTTTCAGACTCAGTTATTTTTCTTTGGGAACCCAGGCTGCTGTGAGTTGTAAAGACTACTGCATGACAACTTCCCACTTCCCTCTGCATGAATTCCACAGGTTTCACCGATTCAAGGCTGGTTTTTATATCGATTGCTTCTTTAGATGCTATCAATTTTCTTCTTAAGTAGTGAAAATGTGGATCTACACATATGAATGATGAAGGCTTGGATTTTTCATTTCTCATCCACTCATAATTCTATACAGTTAGCCAATATACTTGCCAAATCTCCATGTTGGTTGGCATAACCATTTAAGTCACTATTTCTAGGAGAGAAGCTTTCACTTTTTCCAGGTTTATGTAGGAAAGCCATACCACACAGAAAAGAGCAATCACTTTTCCTATGAATGCCTTAAAATGCCAATTAATGTTTGTATAGTAAATTCTGATAACCTCCATGAAGAATTGGGTTTAGAAATTACTTATTGAAGTGTTTCATGAAAAAATAAGGGTATACCTAGGAGAATTGAGCAGTTTGGTGTCTTTTAAAAAATTAGCCATATCTTCAGAACCAGTACTTCAGATAGCTAAAGGACTTTTACTTTACAATCCCAATTATCTGTATATTTTTATATGTATGTTTCCTGATGCCTGAGAATTTCTGTAATTTGTTCTCAAAGTTTATAATTATTATTTTAATTTAATATAATAATCAGTATTTTTGTGTGTAGGGTATGTGTGTGTGTGTGTGTGTGTGTGTGTGTGTGTGTGTGTGTATGTTTGTGAAATTACTTGGCTGTTTCCCACCTCAATTTAGTTCACTATATTGGTCAAATAGCTTCTCACCTATTTAAGCCTTGTTTTCTTACTGACACTGAAAAAACTGGGCCAAACTTCCAACTACAAATATCTGTATATAGCCCAAATTTTGGGGGGTATAAAAATTTAGGTCTTCTACTGAAATTTGGTTTTCTACTGAACCCTCAGAATTTCTTGCTTCATTGACTTTGGAATTCTCTTCAACTTTGTGTGACAGAACATCTCCAACAACACTATTCATTCCTATAGCCTGGGTGTCAAAACTACCTATAGACATGGTAGGAAGATAGGACTGGTGCATCTTTAACTCCCCCAGAAAGAGACACTGCAATTACTCTCAAATCTGAATATACTGGTACAGAATGAGTGAGGCTGAAAGAGTTGCTGTGTACAATTAGTCTTTTATTGTATATGCTCTTCATGAATACATCTTCACTGAATTATCACTGGTTCTCATTCATTTCTGTTTTACTTTCAAAGATAATTCAGAGATTGAAGTCTGAAGACATTACATTGGAATTTTAGCTTTTAAGTTTTATTTTCTTAAGTTTTACATCTTTTCATTATTATGTGAAATATAACTATTGTTAGAATAAGCTAATTTATATAAAGTTAACATGATAGCTTGATTTATTCTTAAAACAAAAAATTTAGTTTATATTTTGTTGTATATTTTCAATTTGTCCCTCAAGCAATAATTTTCTTTAAGATCACTTGAGTGAATTTTAGAACCATTAATTTGATAGCCTGCTTCTGTCTCACTATAATTAAGACACCATAGAGAATGATTATCTTTATTTCACCATCAGACTTCAATTTTAAAAAGTACATTTTTAAAGCTGGAAAACACTAACTTGTACTTTTCTAATTACCAAAATATTTTAATGTTAAATACCTGCTTCAATTTCTATATCTACAAATTATAAAATAGTGTTTCATATCTCATTCAATATTTGTGACTATTAATTTTTAGGATTTCTTTTTTATAAGCAGTCACATAATCTGCAAACAATTACATTCTTATCTTTGTTCTATTATTAGTATCACTTAATATATATATATTATAATGGGTCAACCACTGGCAATCTTGTTCTCTTTCTTTCTCTTCAAAATCCATTTGACTATCTCTCATCAGCATGCCAATTATTTGCCTCCTCAACCTACTGCTCTGTTTACCTTGGGGTATCACAACTGTCTATTTATAGCTCTCTACTGCAACTCTTATACGTTTACAGTCTATTCCTAAAAAAAATAAGTTTTTATTTTATTTAAGTTGCTTTTAAAATTCATGTAATAAATATTATATCATTATATTATGTATCATATAATATTACATCATATTCTGCAATATTATCAGTTGCTTTTTTACATTCTTGTAAAAATAACCCTTCCCATTACATTTAGAATAAGTCCAAAGTAATGCCTTGATTTGAATCTAGATCATCCAATAAGATAGTCAACAATGCCTGCATTTTCTGGCCATAACTCTTTCTCCTTCCACTCTTCCTTTCCCACTCTTCCAGCCATACTGATATTCTTCCTTATTCTTAACTATTCTTTGTTCTCTTAGCCTGAAATTTTCCCCAAATATTAAAGTGACTTGCTTCTATTTTCCTTGTCTCTTCTGAAATATTCCAGCCTTAGAAATGATTCCCTTCAACAGCCAATCTCAAACAACATCACCCTGTCTAATATGTCTCTTCTTTAAGATATAACATCATTGGGGGAAGGTATTTTTTCGTTGCTGTTGTTCACCGATGAACCCTCTGCAATACTTAAAACTATACCCAGCATATGGTAGGTTTGCAATAAATATGTGCCAAATGAGTAAACAAATGCACTAGTGAATTGGTGAATATTTTCTGAACAATATTGAATAACATTAATCATAGTTTGTGTTTCAGTTATATATTGCTGCATAGCCAAAACCTAGTGGCTCAGAACAACATCACAAATCTAGCATTTGAGGAGGACCCAGCAGGGTCATCGCTGCTTCACCTGGCATCAGCTGAGACAGCTTGAAGCCTGGAGGCTGAAACAATCCAAAGGCTCACTCTCTCATCTCTGGTGGTTGAAGCTGTCAGCTTAAACACCAGCTGGGACCGGGGACAGAACACCTACCTGTTGCCAGTCCATGTGGCTGCTTGGCTTCCAGACAAAATGATAGCTGGGTTCCAAGTAAAATCATCACAAGAGAGAGAAGAGAGACAGGTAAAAGGTGCATGGCTTTTTATGTTGTCTCCAAAGTCAGGCAATGTCACTTCTGCTCATTCTATTCATCAAAATGTGTGACTAAAGTTGGCCCATATTCAAGGGGAGAGATATTAGACTCTAGTTTTTAATGGAAGGAGTGTCAAATAATTTGCTGACATATTTTAAAACTATTATAGAGTGCATTGTTATTTTTGTCCCCATTTTAATAGAATTGCTCTAGGGTTTTCTTAGTATATATATATTTCCTGCTCAACAATAGCAAAGACAAGAGTGAAAGCCCAGCTTATTACAAATGAATCATTAAATAAGGCTTATTTTGATGCCTCATCAAAGAAAAATGACACCTAAATAGTGATTAATGCATATTAAATTGGTTAAAAGCTAGTAATATATTTGAAATATTTTGAATTGCAATGACACAAGAAACTTTTTTTTAGCGAAATGTAGTAAGTGTAATTTGAACTTACTGCCTCCCTACATGCATGCATTCCCTTCTTCCCCCCATCGGCTTTTCTTCATCTGCCATTTTCATTGACATGACAGCATCTATGAATTTATGGAACATTATCAGGACTGGAAGTGTTTTCCATGTGATGGTACAAGTCATACCTGGAAAAAAAAATGTATAAGCTATTACCTGTTACCAAAAGGCAACCTTTCTCTCAGCAAAATAAATATGAACAAATATAAAGTTATTGGCATTTAAGGAGTAAAAACCTCAAACATTTTTTATTCTATCACCCAATATTGAGTTATTCACATAAAATATTTAGATGCAATATTAATTTTCATTCAAAATATCTTCATTTTTCTAATAGCAGTGACTTCCTCCTGACATTAGCTGCTGTCCTTCTTAACTTAGTTTTACAATGCTGACAAATTTAGGTTTTCACATATAAGGGCTGCCTGTGTGATTTTATATACTTTGTAAATAAAAACAAGCTTGGAAATGTTACTTCTTTTTAGGAGAAGAAGATTCATTAAGTAAAAAATATGATTAGGTTCAGTAATATTTCTGCTTATTACAAAGAAAAATTACTCTAAGAGTGAAATCCTACCTAATAAAAGAGAAACATGCAAATTGACCACACCTTTGCTACGCCCACCAGCCCTGCCCACCAGCCAATCAGGGTTAGTAAGCAAATTAACCCAGTCAATATGGTCGTTATTTTGCATATCTAGACCAGAGCGAAGACTGAAGACAACATAGAAAGCAGCCAGGCCCTGCAGAAAGGAGTGAAGCTGCAGAGAAGCAAGCAAGCAGGGTGGGGGAGAAGGGAGGAAAGCAGGAAGGGCAGTGAATGTAGCAGAAAGCCCTATTGCAGGAATCTTCCTGCAACAGGCCTCTAGCCTTATATAATAAAAGCCTAATATGCTAAGTGTCCAGTTGTTCAGTTGGCTGTTCAAACAATCAAAGCATAATATGCTATTGATAATGAAATTCTAAGGCCTCTCAACTGCTTGCTATTATGTACACTGACCACCAGGGGGCAGACAGTCGATTGGTTGACGAGTTGCTATGACATTCACTGACAACCAGGAAGCAGTCAATCAGTCAACCATTCCCTATAATGTGCACTGACTATCAGGGGGCAGATGCTCCTACAGGTAGGTTAGCTTGCTGGTAGGGTCTGTCTGATGGGGGCTCTGTGATATGAGATGGACACTCTCTGGAGCCTTCCTGCAGCCCCTCCCTGGCTGGCCAACCTCCCATGTCCCTCCCTGGCCCTGATGTGCACTGGTGGGGTCCCTTACCCGGGCCTGCGCCCGCTCTTAACCCTAAACCCCCCAAGGGATGTTAAAGAGCCTGTTTCAGCCAAACGATGAAGCAACCAGTTGCTATGATTCGTACTGACCACCAGGAGCAGATGCTCAATGCAGAACCCCTCCTGGGGGTCAGTGCGCTCCAACAGGAAGCGTACTGCTCATCCAGAAGCCAGGCTGAAGGCTGACGCGTACAGCAGCAGTGGTGGGAGCCTCTCTCACCTCCACAGCAGCAGTTGGACATCCCCCAAGGGGTCCCAGACTGCACAAGGGCCCAGGTTGGGCTGAGGAACACCCCCCAAGTGCACTAATTTCATGCACTGGGCCTCTAGTGTAATTATAAAATGAATTATTAACCAAACACAATCAACAATAGTAACATAAATCTGAAACTAACATCATTTCAAGTTATAGTGAAAATGGTAATGTGAATGTTTTCATAGTTTTAAACATACTTATGTTTTATAGTATACATAACAGTCAAAAGAAATACTGCAGTGCCTTTTCATGATACTTTCTTATTACATTCTAAAATAATGAAGGAGAAATATGACAGAATTGGTTCTCACAAGAGATTGAGGAACTCGTGTCTCTCTTTTGGGTAGTTAGAAGTAAACTTCCATTATAAAACAGATTTTTATGATTAAATTTTTAACAGACAAAGGCTGTATACAGCTTCAAAAGAGCCAATGTGATTTTAATTCCAAATTCTTTCCCCCTTCAAATATTAAAGGTATTTGCAAGTCCTTAGACCTGTTTGTCTACTTAGCCAAGTTAAATTAAAATGCAAGATAATAATATATTGTTAGATTATTTTTCCAATATTGACAATCAGTTCTCTTTCATAATGAACTTTTTTTTCTGCAGTAGCTACTTCAAATCTTTTTTATCCCGTACCCATAGGATTGAACATGATTATGAAAGATAAACCTTAGTAATAAAAGATGAAAAGAGGTTATGACATTTTTATTAAACAGAAAAGGCAACTTCTTTTGATTCTAATCATATGGTTACCAGCATTATTAGAACATTATTAGAAGGACAGGAAATAGGCATGTTTATTCATAAGTACCAGTCTAATAGATTATAGTTTGAAAAGAACAGAACTTTTATAAAACTTTAATAAAACATTATCACTCTCCTTTTTTTTAATGCATAAAGTCAATTTTATTTTTCTATGAAAGAAATGTTAAATATATAAATATTTGTTCAGAAATAAACTAAAATATTATTGGAACTCTATAATATCTTCAAGAGGATAAAGTAAGTGAAAAAAGTTTAATATTACTTGAACTGTGTATTCCAGACAATTTACTTTTATGTATTTTCTGAGAAGATAAAGAAGAGGTCAAGGTACTCATTTGTAGGTAGCAGAATTCAAACCAGCTAGTTTAAGTAGAAAGGGATTTATTGAGTAATAGATATGGCTCACTAAATCATTGGTAGAGAAGGAGCCTCTAGGCTTAGCTTCCTGGGTTATAGAAATGGGCCACCATGAGAGTCATTGTCAGGGACCTCAAACTCAGGAAGCTAATAATGCTGCAAACTGCAGAATGAATCCCTTATGGTGACAAACTTTAAACTACCAGCTTAGAAAGCCTTTTGGAAAATTAGGAAGTCATCACTACAGTCATTAGTCTAGTATCATAGTGCTGTGATTATATTACTCAGTTCTTAAAGAAGCCCCTCATGAGTGAAGTTAATGACAAGAACCAAAATCACATCTAGCCACAATGTGGATAGACTTCACAGAGTGGGCTTAAAAAGTGAGAATATTTATGGCTGGTAATTTAGCAAATGTATCTACAGACCTGGCTTCATATGCTAAAAGGACATTGGAGTAGATATTGAAAAATTGTCAACTATGTCCACCAAGGACCCTCCTTCCTTGATTGCTCTGTACCAGCAAAGATCCCTGTTCTGATATCAATAGTAGAGAAACAAATTACCTCAAAACCAAGTGGCTTCCAGCATCATTTTACTGTCTTATAGTTCTTTTTAGAGGTATTGATTTAGGACTATTGTCATCTGAATACTCAACTGGGCTGAATATTCAGGATGGCCCAAGTGCATGGTAGGCATTTGAGATCTTTCCTGTAGACTAAACCCCATAAAATGGCCTGTCCATATGACCTGGGCTTCTTCCCAGTGCAGCAGTTCATTACTCAAAGCATACGAGTTCTGGTGTATGAGGAAGATACTCCAAAGCTTTTTATGATATAGTCTTAGAAATCACATATCATCATTCTGGCAAAATCCCCTAAGATATGGCATTGTAGAGATATGTCTCCGCAATTTGCAGATCAGGCACTTGGCATTGGAAACATTATATATACCTTATTGGGAGAAAGTCCTTAATATTGAGCTCATGTATAATCTCTATCCTTGACTTACTGGCTGAATTTTATGAACCCATTGAGCAACAGCTGGGACGAATGTGGGAAGCACTTGATTGACAACCTCAAGACAGGGCACCTTGTTTATTCAGTTATTGAGAGGATTCTCTTCAGAATACAAATGCCAGCCATAAATATTCTCACTTTCTAGGCACAGTCAGTGAGATCTACCCACATTCCTTCTCCACAAACTGCCTTATAATCAATCCTCCAATCTTTTTATTTCCAAATTCCTCAACATTTGAACAAAAAAATTAAATACTGTCCATGAATCACCATATATTTCTATATGGTAATCTCTAGTCCCAGGCCAAACAGAAAACCATATCTAACTTTTGAAGTTTTGCTTACTGCTAAGATTTTCTTTCCCCACTTTTTCACCTGGTATTCTGTATGACTGGAATTCTACTTATGGGTCAACAATTTTTTCCTCAGTTAACTGCCAAAGGGAGACCCTAATGAGACTATAAATGTGGGTTCAAAGATAGGTGGCAGGAGTGGGCAATTGGGGTAATTACAGCTACTCAAGCTGAGTCTTAGATGTATAACATCCAATTAAAAGAAGGTTCTATGGGCATGACTGCCTCTGTGGATCAAATCACACAAAATTTACCCTAGGAGTAAACTGACAGTCATTTGTTCCATCATCAGGTGTTCAACATCTACCATCACACAGCAACAAGCTAAGAATTATTTTTGCTCACTTCAAAGAGAGTCTAGATTTGTTCCAGAGTCTAAGCAGCCACCCCTCAAACTTCCTTACTTAAGTCTATGACAGGCTTTATGAATCATTCTGATCAGGCAGACATTTAAAATACCAGTATATTCAAGGGCAAGAAACTCTTCTTGATCTCAATCCAACTCAAAACTGGAAGTCCAATGGGCCACTGAGTAAATGTGTCAAAGTAATATAATTGAATATACTATTGATTCCCTCCAGCCATTATCCCTCTTTCTTAATGGTCGAGAAAGGAAGTTGAAGCAACTTGTCCTTTCTTCTGGATGAGATATCCTAACATGTCTAGATCTAAGGAAGCCAGAAACTATCAGATGTCTGTACCATTGCAGGATATCATTCCCATATTCTGCCATCCATCAATGGCTACTTCCTGATCAATAGGTGCTATCAACAAGTAAGGTGTGGTAAAATATTTAAAGTCTCTACAGACTGAATAATGAACAAGAAGCAGAGTGCCTATAGCTTTAAGCAGACTAGTGAAGATTTATTGTTTGACCTGTTGAAGGAAAGCATAATATATCCTCTGCTCTTCTGATTATTGGGATATAGAGAAAAAATGATAGCTTTTAACACATCAATAGTGGCCTAATATGCCTTAGGGACAGTGTTAATTTGTTGCAATAAAATATTTTTTTAATTAAAAGAAATATAGATGGTCGTCACCTAATTAAATTTAGAATAATCCTTTATTATTTTCTAAAACTAATTTTTCTTCTTCACAGGTCAAAAAGATAAAATAAATAGGAATGTGACAGAGGTCATTTCTATCCCTTCTTTTATGTTTTTGATAATGACCCTACATTTTGTAAAACCTCCAGAGATTCATTACTGCTTTTGATTTACTGTTTTGATGTGGACAGGGAGCTTTAAAGCTACCAATTAGCTTGCCAACCAATAGCCCTCACTCCACAGGGAAGTACTGTAGGGATTTTACAAGTATCTGAGTGTTTATATTCTAACCGCACACTCAGGAACTGGCGAAATCACCCAGTGTGAGTTCATAAACAGAGTAAATTCCATTTATCATCTGACCCCCATAAGCCTTTACTCTGATCAATGAAGCACTATGGCATTCTAGATCCAAGAGAACAGAATCAGTTTAGAGCCAGTGTTAAATTATTCCAGAGAAAAATATATATAGATTCCAGTGTAAGGTATTTCAGTAAAACAAAATAGATATTTTAGAGAGACTGGGAAGTAAATGTACTCTGTATACTTAAATGCATTTAACTAGATATGTGGCTCTCCTTTATTTTTATTTTTTTAAATCTGTTTTTAAGAGAAATTAATATATGGAAATTTGGTGAGATACAATGAAACTCCATCTAATGGTTCAACTCAGAATTCTCTCTTTATCAGAGGGGAGAGTTTTTGGTTAAATAAATAAAGTACAATCTTAATGGGCTAATACATTTTCTTAGGGATCATATGACCTACTAGTTACTAACACAATCTTTGTCAGTCACATGATTCTGATTATATCACTTTCCTCCTGCTGGTTCAATAATCACTACCTCTAAGGTTAATTAGTGTTGTGTTGTATTTTTGCCTTCATGACCACAAAAATTCTATAATTACTATTGAATAGGGAATGAATGTCAACAGAAGCATTTCCCATTTTTATCCTCAGCCCACAGAAAATAGTCATTTATATTACATGTCAACGATGCTGGTACTCCCCTTATAAATGGCATTCTTAGTGGCTTTGTAAACAAGCTATCTTCCTGAGTAAGGTCTGAGGATGTGTGACTAGTATTAATAGTTGAGAACATTGCATTGTATGATAAAAATTTGCTAAGAGAGTAGCATTTAAATGTTCTAAACACCCTCACCCTCCAAAAAAAGAGGCATCCATGTGAGGTGATGAATGTGTTAGTCAATCCAAAGGGAAATCATCTCACAATGAATACATATATAAAATCTTTATTTTTATATTTTAAATATCTTACAATTTCATGTGTCAATTACACCTCAGTAAAATTCAAAAATGGAAAAGTTACCCTAATAGCCTGCTTAGTAAACATACTTAGAAAGAATATCATGTCCATTACCTTATAGTACTCCTAACATGATCCAGCACAACAGAAGTTTCAAGCTTGATGGTTATGTTTTTTTAATAGTCTGCTCTGAAAAGAAGTTTAAAAATTAATAAACAATGAAAAATGATATGTTTATTTTAAACTTGATTCCAAAATGAAATTTAAAATGTGTTACATTTAATGTAAATATCTAAACCTATCCACTTATAGAAGCTGATTTTCCATATTGACAATACATTAATAATACATTTTAATATTTAAACATTAATTATATATATATTGATTTCAGAGAGGAAGTGAGAAGTAGAGAGAGACAGAAACATCATTGATAAGAGAGCATCATAGATTGGCTGCCTCCTGTACACCTCCTATTGGGGATCAAGCCCAGGCATGTGCCCTGATTGGAATTGAACCATGACCTTCTGGTTCATAGCTGAGCCGGGCTTAAACATTAATTTTAGAATAGCGTGATTTAAGCTGTAACAAACATCCTGCTTTTCACACAGGATGTTAGCTGAGTAGATAGGTTATCAAGAATAGTGGTGGATATCACCTATAGCAAGGTTATTCTCCTGCTTGCCTCCTCCCACTCATGGAACTCAAGAACTGCCCGGTGATCTTATGGTAGTCCTAAAAAAAAATCTATAAATGAAACCCGCTCTGTAACACTATTTTGTGTTCCAAAAAGATATCACAACTGAGGTAAAGAAGTAAGTGTTAGTTATAGTTATTTTTTTTTAATAGCCTCAGACCTCACATTAGGGAAAGCACATTAAGTTTAGACATAAAAAGGCCAACACAATTAAAGAAATTGCAGAATGTTTATCATCACTGTTTGGCTCTGCATTGCAAGAATTTCTGTATCAACTAGAGATAGCAAAGAAGAAGGGCTGATGGAGAAAACCGATTATACTGTAGTTATCAAAATATTTTAAAAATCTTCTACTTTACTAACATAATTAAATAATACCTAATAGTTCTTATAACTACCATAATTCCAAAGGTGTGAAAAGTATAAACAATATTTTGAGATATATGCACCTGTAATGATATGAAATTATTTGTAATTTTGATTGGTGACAAATTCAGATACTTCAATGACTGGGTTTGTTGCCTACACTCAGAATTGAAGGAAATGCTGTATTTCACATCAAGATTAGTGAAGATAAAGTTTTAGGAACCTGTGCATTCCATTCCCGGACCTCTTCTGGGGCCTGTAAACTCCAAATAAAACTAAAACAAGAAGGGCTGATGGCTGTATGCAGGGGAATGTCATGTTGAATGCAATTAGATTTTATCACTTGTGTCTTTACTTCATGGAAAAATAGTTTGGATATAACTTTATCCCCTTCCTTACCGTTGAAATTTTCCATTGAATATTAATATCCTAATTATCATGAAATGCAGAGGCAGAAAGCTATTGTTAAAAAATTAAAATGTGACTGAAGAGGAAAACAAATAATGTTTGGCCGATGCATTGAGGGACACATACTGTGACATCTCTCATATCTATAATGAGAAATGCTGCATCAATGTAAGGGTCCAGCACAATGCTCTCCACTCCATGGAAACATCTCTGTTTCTTACAATGAACTCCCCATCAGGGACACCTATTTTGTCACATGATTTTGCTTACATCTCTTCTATGATGCTGTGCATTGTGAACTTCTTAAGTGTGAAGCCAGAAGCAGCTTTAGGACCTATCACTTCTCCAACCTCATACCCTGACTGCATATTGTAAACATTTTAGCACATTATTAATCACCTTGTTATTCTTGTACTTGTATTAGATTTTATTTTAGGTAATATTTAAGCATGACTTAGTTCTATCAGAGTGAAAACATCTAATTGCACAGGACTTTCCTTCAGCAATTTCTAGGGTCTACTCAGTGACTGAACACTGATTGATTTATACCTGAATTTCTCAGTGAGAATGAGATCTGGTCCCAGCAGCCAACTAATCTTAGAATGAAGGCTGATGTCATTTTCTCTGCAGGACTTTATTTGGGTAGTAGAGGAAAAGAATCTTTAAATTAAAAAAGTTCTTAAATTGGATTTAAGCAAGGTACCCAGATGTTTGGGCTTGAGATAATTATGTAGAATTCTTTTGAGTTTTTTTTTTTCTTTCATCTTTTCTTTTTTTTAAATCTTGATATGTTATTTTTTTCTTCTATCTGAAATCTGCTTAGAAAAACATCATAGGGTAACTATATATGCCAAAAAGTTGTCACCAAAGATATACCTGCTGTTTCTTTACATTCCTATGCTGTTTATCCTCATCCATAATTCATTTTTTTAAAAAGAAGAAAGAAGAAAAGCAGAGAAAAAATGGTGCCAAAGATCCCTTGAGAGTCTGACATGAGAACACAATTCGTTTTGCATCTTCTGATCACCTTGTCACATAAACACACTTTCTTTGTACTTCTTTGTTCATTTAAAAAAAAATCTAAACAATTATATTACTATTTTTTGCAAGGGAGAGTGAAAACATTACTTTTACTCCCGTCATCATAGAAAAAAAAAATATATATATATGGTTTAATTTAAAAAATGAATGATACATGTTAAATTATATGAAGTTCATCAGAAAACATGAATTTTTAAACATGTGAGAAAGCTGTGTCAGGGTGGGGAATACTTAGCCACAGCTTTTTTGTTCTACAAAAATCCAACATTCCTCAGTTGGAGCTAGATAAATGTAAACAGAATGTGAAAATATGTAAGAAAAACATTTTCTGTTAAATGCTTAAAAGATGTTTTATAAAATGATGACGCACAGTGGAAAGATGGGACAGTGAACTGTCAGCAAGACATATCAATCCTTTTCCTTTCAGCTAAGTCTCCTTGGGGGGAGACTTAGCCAAGGCAGGAAATGAGTTGTTTAGATTTTCCTCCATTTCATGGACTCGTTTTAAAAAATCCACAGTCCTGAGTAAGTAGAAGGGTAAAACATTCGTGTTCCCAATTTACACAGAAAAAAAGGTACCTTTTCAAAGTCCCTGAGACTGGATAGTGACAGAAGCTTCATCCACTGTGAGGGCTTTGATGAAAAGACCTGAAGTTGAATAAATCCAACAAGTTTCCATCCCAGATCTTCACCTTAAATGACATGTAACCTTGATCAAGTTAAGTTGATCTGTGCCTCAGTTTCCTCATTTAAAATAAGCAGATCATCACACCTGCCTACCTATTAGAGACATTATGATTTATTGAGTGTGAAATAGTTAGAGCAGTACCAACCATACTCTATTAAGGGGAATATAAATTTCCACCCATTCATTCAAAGTATATATATTGAATATCTGTGAAATTAGCACTGTAAAGTGTATAAAATGGGTTATTAAGATTCACATAGGGGAAATAATCAGTAGTAATAGCAACATTTTATAGTATAAAACCTTATATTTGAAACATAGGTTTGTTTGGTGCCAAATGAATTCCTATTTTATGGGTGGGGCTGAGGTTAGGGAGAAATCTTGTTTCTAATACCATTTAATAGTTTCAGGAGAGTCGGGGCCAGTGATAGTCTTAGTACATGCCTTTCACCCCCTTCCCAGGTTTCAAGTGCCTGAAGGCATAGCACCTGAGCTTTTGGGAAAGCTGGTGGGAAAATACTCTGTCAATTTACTTCAAGAAAACAATTTCTGGTACTTTCCATCTCCTGCTAGTCTTATCTCCTCTTTTCCTTATTTCTTCAGAAGGGGAATTTGGGGGGGAAAATAAGCCATTTAGCCTACTTTTTTGCTCCATATTAAATATCCCCCACATTGCCAATAACGTGAAATTAT
This sequence comes from Pipistrellus kuhlii, assembly GCF_014108245.1. Taxonomy (NCBI): domain Eukaryota; kingdom Metazoa; phylum Chordata; class Mammalia; order Chiroptera; family Vespertilionidae; genus Pipistrellus; species Pipistrellus kuhlii. Next base: position 41,230,360 of record NW_023425584.1, read on the forward strand.
TTTCTCCCTGAAATGAACCACAGGAAGTTGTGAGCCAGGGATGTATGTCAGGGTGCTCACTGGGTTTCCTCTGGGCTCCAGGAGCTGGCATACATCTGCACTATTATCCTAATCAAATGTCTAATTACCCATAAAGCCTGACAAATTGAAAGTTGTTGGCACGATATCAAATGCTAAAATAAAGACTCCACATGAAAAATGAAAAAAAGGAAAAGAATAAGCTCACAATGCATTTTAAGTAAAATGTTTGGGATGATAGTCTATGTAATAAAAGCTTAATATGCAAATTATCCCCTTGGGCAGTCATTCCATCAGTTTGACTGCTCGCTATGATGTGTGCTGACCACCAGGGGGCAGTGCAGAAAAGAACAGGCATTGGCGATGTGGTGCTGGCAGCGGGCAGCAGTGGGCCCCAATAAGAGTGGGACCATGGCAGGATGGGGGAGCAGGCAAGCAGGCAGCACCAGGCCAACCAAGGCAGGTGCAAGGGGGGGACCGATTGCCCTGCTTTTCTCCCCAAAGACAGTGACCAGTAGGGGCAGTGGAGGTGGGGCCACTACCCAGCTCCCAGGCACTGAAGAATCCAGGAAGGTGGGATGGTGGAGCAGGTGAGGGGGTGGCACCAGACAAAGATGGGGTTCCAGATGGGAGTGCAGGGCTATGAGGCTGGGAGCATGAACTGGGGCTGCAAGCTGGGGCCAAATCTCCACAGGCCACCCCGAGGAACCCCACCCATGCATGAATTCATGCACAGGGCCTCTAGCCCTTTATAATAAAACCCCAATATGCAAATCTACCAAATGTTGGAACAACCAGTCGCTATGACGTGCACTGACCACCAGGAGCTGTCCGTGGTGGTCAGTGTGCTTTCACAGGGGGAATGATGCTCTGCCAGGAGCTGGGATCACAGCTGGAGAGCATAGCAGTGGTGGTGAGAGCCTCTCCCACCTCCACTGCAGATGGGTGGTAAGGAGCAAGGGGTCCCAGACGGCAAGAGCCCCAGTCTGCGAGAGGGATATCTGACTGCCGGCTTATGCCCGATCCCCAGGCTTAAGCTGGCAGGCAGACATCCCCTGAGAAGTCCTGGACTGTGAGAGGGCCTAGGCCAAGCCCTCCCAAGTGGACAAATTTTGTGTGCCAGGCCTCTAGTTGATTAATAAGATTATATAGGTTTCAACTGTACCATTCTATGATATTGCATTGTGTGATCACCACAAAACTCACATCTTCTTTCTTCTCCATTTGTCTAACCTAGTGAAGTAGGAAAAAAGTCATTATCTGCATATATTACAAAAGAAAGCAATTTCATGAATATATGTTAGCTATAACAATTTAAGTGATCTGTGGTTTTATTACCTATAAATATATACCTAGATATTTAAATTTTACAATGCCGATATTTGTTAAAATTGCACTATTCAAGGTGGATTTGTTTTTTATTTGTTTAGATGTGTTCTTAAAGTACCTTTAAAACTTCATGATAAGCCTTCAAGATAAATCCTAGAGAGAAGCAGCTGAATTAGATATATTTTAATCCATTTTAATCTTGAATTAGTATGTAGGGATCAGTAAAACAGGTACAGAAACACCGATATTAAATTGGCTTCCAGGGAATTAGACTAAATAACTCAGTTTCAATCTAATCTTATTACTGTTTTGTACACTCAGTTTACAAATTCACAAGGTAAAATTATTAGAGGAAAGGGAGATGCTTTTTCAGTGGATAAAAAGTCAATAATTTAGCATCATTTTATACCTAGAAAGTCACAAAACAAAACTGGACAATTAGTATAGCACAATTAAATTAGTAAATAATTAAAGAAGTCAATTTTTCAATTTAATAATTTTTACCAGTCTCCAGGAAGAAAGCAAATGACTGTTAAATATGCAATTAAGTATATGGAATGTTTTGTATAATTGAGAACTTAAATGTAAATCATGGTATATCTGTGAGGATAAGTACTTTTTGTTCTAATTTGGATGCTAAGTACCTGCAAGGAAATGTACTTAGCCTCCAAAATTGGAATTTTTGGAAATAGTGAAAATCTGGAAAATAATATATTTTGAAATATATGAAATTCATCCTATAATTATGTCAAAGTAAGTCAAATTTCATAGTAACTAATATAAATTAAATGAGTAATATTTCCCATATATTTAGATATACATGAAAGTGTATGGATTTTAATTTTCCCTTTATTCAATCTTAACAGATTAATTAGTAAGTCATATTTTATTACATTCATTTTAAAAGAAAGACTGCCATAATTCAAGTTTTCAGAATGACAAAGTACTGAAATTTTAGTTGTTAAATTTATCATTAAAAATATAAAGTAAGCATAGTGACTTAGAGATAATAACTTGAAAGTAAAAACTAGAGATATTTTTTAAATGCACTTGTTTTGCCCAGTTGGCATGGCTCAGTGGTTGAGCGTTTACCTATGAACCAGAGGTCACAGTTTGATTCTTGGTCATGGCATATGCCCTGATTGTGGGCTCAATGCCCAGTGCGGGGCATCAAGGAGGCAGCTAATCAATAATTCTCTCTCATCATTGATGTTTCTATCTCTCAGAAATGCACTTGTTTTATTTTATTTAAAAATAAGAAAAAATAAAGCTCTCAGAAGTTATAATGAAAAATTTTATATTGAATATTTTAAAATAATTATATTAAAGAATAAAGTAATTTAGAAAATCCTAAAAGGGTAAGATTAATTTTATTTTGAATCTAAAATCATGCATTATATTTACTACATATTAAAATATAATGTATAAGGAATATGTCATCTGGAAAAAACATAAATTAAAGAATTCTCTATTGTGTTTAAACTTCATAATTCAACATTATGTGATGAAGTATAAAGTCATTATAGTTCTTTAATAGAAATTATATTTTTGTAGCAAGATTACTATTTTTTTAAATATATTTTATTGATTTTTCACAGAGAGGAAGAGAGAGGGATAGAGAGTTAGAAACATCGATGAGAGAGAATCATCGATCAGTTGCCTCTTGCACACCCCCTACTGGGGATGTGATCGCAACCAAGGTACATGCCCTTGCCCGGAATCGAACCCGGGACCTTTCAGTCCGCAGGCCGACGCTCTATCCACTGAGCCAAACCAGTCCCGGCAAGATTACTATTTTAATAGAGGTTATACTTTGGTGGCAGAATTAGTAATTAAATAACTTATTTTATAATTTTGTGTATTTAGCTCCTAAATTTTCTCTATGATCATTGCATTTTTGTAATTTTTAAAAAAATGAGTTCTTAATGTATTTTGATTTTATTAAAATACTTTTAGGCTTTTGGACCCCAGTAGCATCTGAATGACTCATCATGAGTCATAGAGTGACTTTGTGGCTAGAACATGAGTCAAATATAATGAGATACATGGCATCAAACAGAGTATATAATAGCGATCTATAGAAACCTGTAAATTATGCAATTTGGATCAGTCCTGAGTACATTAGTAAAGCAGTACAAAATGACATGCCCTGATGTCCCTGACCATCTCACTGTTACACACATGACTCCTTATTTTTTTAAACTCACCCCTCTGGCCTAATGAAAGGTCCTTTGTAATCACCTGGAAGAGAAAGAAAAAATTGAGCATGAGTCACAGAGACATCAGCTCCTTCTCTGGCACAAGCTGAAATGGATTGTTACTGCATTAGTTCCACTTCAATGGAGGCCTAAAGAACAGTCAGGACAAACTGTCTGAGGGTCAGAGTTTGAGCAGCTCGTTTGGTCTTTCGTGTTGTAAAGAACGGCCTGACTTGCATGGATTCCTGGGCAGTGGCAAACGGCATGAGTTGCAAGTCAGTCCCCAGATGGAATAGGAATGGAAGAGCCAGGAGGGGGATACCTGAAGAAGTGACCTGTGGATAGACTGAGGGGCATGTGCACAGAAAGTGTGCCGTTTGTGTAACCAGATGTGCCAAGATGGCTCTCCATCACCAGGTGTATAGTCTATCACCCCTGTCCTTTGTCACCTGAGTGTTTGCACAATGAGCTCATGGATATAATAACCTTGGTGGCAGAAACAGAGGATGTTCCATGCCCCATGGGTTCTCTTTCACCAACACCCATCTATCCATGTTCGCTGCAAAGCATACAACCTGCCAAGTTCAGAGACTGACACCGGGGCCTTCATATTGCACCATCCTTCAAGGGGACACACTAAGTGAGTTGCTGGAGGGTGTATTACATTAGATTCCCCCCTATTGTACAGTGATTTATCCTAGTAATAATCCATACTTTGTGCAAATATGGAATTACCTTTGATGCCCATAATGTTTGTCAGACAATGGGTCTGATCCCAAAATATTTCACACATTGTCTCCAGCCAAAAGATGCATTTTACAGTGGAAGTGATAACAATATGTACATGATAATGGAATCCAATGACTTACCTTGGACCTTTAAGCCAACAGATAACTCGGTAGAATGGTCTCTTAAGTGCTCCCTAGAGGTCAGCTTAGGGATACCAACCTTTGTGACTGGGTGGTGCTCACTAGGATATATGCTTCAGTAGATGTTGATGCAACCCTAGGATTTTCTCCTTGAGAATTATGACTTAGTGTTCTCTAGCAAGACTTCTGTCAGTGCCTGCACCTTGTTTCTGGAAGCTTTTCTCCAAAGCTATGTGCAAGGCAGACATGTGGAGCCTGGGAATTAACACTCACCCCACATTAGCCCGCGATCATAGGCAGAAGAATCTGATATATTAATATCTTAATTAGATGTTTTTGTGTGGCATATTCTATAATATGAACATGTTATGTTTATGATTTAAAATTAGTGTTATTATAATAAGGAATTGTTAAAATGTAAGGCATGATACCAGGTCCTGCATGCTACTTACTAGCTAAGTAATCTTAATTTATTGAAACTCTGAGACTTAGATTCCTCATTTGCATAATAATAAGAATAATATCTGGGACATAAAGTGATAGTAGTATGAACTGTCATAGCATATCAGTCTCCTATTATAGCATAATTCATGGTGGATATACCAGTAAGATAACGGATATTTGACTTTCCTATGCCACTTTATCAGCCACTACTTTCTTTATTGTTACCAACACTTTATCTATCAATTCCCTTTTACTGCCACTACTCCTCAACCTTTATGTACCAACATATGTCACTCATTAAACATGCTAATTGCTTCTATCTTGAATTTTTCTAATTTCTCCAATGTATTCACATGTGTGGAATGCCAGTTATGATATAGAATTCTGTAATTTTCAGCTGTACATCATTTTCACTTTTAATATTTAATGCTAATTAGTAATTTATTTTTCTCCCTCTATCTCAGTGTGTTTTAAATCCTCTGCCATTCCTATAAAATAATAAAATAATACATGAAGATAAAATATTTAACAGTATATATACAAGTTCACAAGTAAGAAAGGAAAATCTCCAGGGACCAGAAATGAAGGAGAAACTCTGATATAGAGTATTCAACAGTTATTAAATTCAAACAGTGCAGACAACTATTGGTATTATTCATAAAGATTGAGATTCTTACACCAATACAATGCTAGTGTGAAAGTGAAAATGAAACCTCCTGGAAGAGGCATGAGTTCAGAAGGGTTGAAGCACCTCCTTGGATCATGAATAGGAGAGTCACTCAGAATAATTTCGAACCACAAGAATATTCTTTCCAAAGTTGAGTGATCCGAATTCACACAACTCAAATTGTTTAGGAACCTGTAGCTGAGAAATTAAAAATCTCAGCAATCCCTAGAACTCAAGTTACTGTGAAATTTCTCCATGGGCAGACTCCAGTTACATATGTATATCAGATTCTCACAGATTAAAATAAATATTTCTGACCCCTTGGTTCCAGTATAATTTTTAAGACATGCAAGGAAGGAAACTGTCATGGAGACACACTCAAATCATAAAGATATTATAATATTATAAATTTGAAAACCAAGTTTTAGAAAATTATATAGAAAACAAAGCTAACCCCCCAAAAATTATCTAATATTTCTGGCAGACAAAATCAATCTTTAGACAGAAAATAACATTTTGAATAAAAAAGTTAGTCCTGACTCAGTGGATAGAGTGTGGATTGAAGGGTCCTGGGTTTGATTCTGGCCAAGGCATGTACCTTGGTTTCGGGCACATCCCCAGTAGGGGGTGTGCAGGAGGCAGCTGATCAATGTTTCTCTCTCATTGATGTTTCTGACTCTCTGTCCTTCTCCCTTTCTCTCTGTAAAAAATCAATAAAAATATATTAAAAAAGAATAAAAAGGGTATTACTTAAATAAAAAAGAAAACGTTTCAAAGAGTTATATATATTTTTCTCCACCCTGCAGCACAAAACATTGTGGTATTAACAAAGTAACAAGATCTATTTATGTATGCACTAAAATTACATCATCAGTCAAGGGACCAGTAGCTTAGGCATAACAGAGGAACGAGATGTGTAGGGAGATGCAGTGGGAACTCTGACTCTGCTCTGTAATTGCTTCTTCTCCGTGAATACTGTGAGGATGACCACCCCAGGCAGCATCAAGTCCCAAAGGTGCTCCTCGCTTTACCTGCATCATGTGCAGCCCGGGAGCTAATTTCCACAAGCCCTGAACATTACTTACTGCTATTTCCAATCTTCTTCCCACTTGTTCTTCTTGTTTATTTAGGGAAAAATCCCCACAGCCCGAATTGGGGAGCCCTGGAGTCCTCTGGTGGTCCCTCTCCAACCCTGATTGTGCACCAGTGGGGTTCCTTGGCTTAGCCTGCACCTTCTCACAATCTGGGACTCCTCGGGGGATGTTGGAGACATGGCTTTTGGCCTGATTCCACAGGCCAGGCACACTGGAGACCAGTGCATAAAATTTGTGCATGGGTGGAGTCCCTAGGTGTGGCCTGCAGGGATTGGGCTGAAACTGGCAGTCCAACACCACCTGCTACTCCTGTCAGCTGCTCCTGCTCATCCTGGCTCTGCCGCACCTGCCACAGGCTCATACCCAGTCAGGGCTATTCAAAAGAGGCTCACACCACCACAGCGGCACATACCAACTGTAAGCCCTGCATCTGGTGCCCATCCCATGGGGGTGGGGGCGGGGGTCCATGATGTGATGGGGGAAAACGTACCGAAAGCCTTTGTTATCTTTGACAAGGAATGGATATCCCTGATTCAGAGGGGCAGAAAGTAACAGCCCTATTTAAGTGTTAAACTTCCTTATTGTTGTGATTCTTAGGACATCCAGAGGCACAAGATAAAAATAGCAGCCACAGCAAGAACCAGAATAAAACTGCTACTTTCATGTAAATTACGTCATCGTCTCCTAACTCACTGGGAAATTAGGTAAAAATTTCTGAGAAATAGGTCACAATTGTAGAGACAAACGCTGCATGAAGTTAATCTGGAAATGTCTTACATTTAGAAGTGTTTTATGAAGAAAGGCAGACAACATGCCAAGATTTATCAAACCTTGTCAACCCCTAGCCCTTCCTGACTGGAGCAGGAACAAGTGATATTGCTAAAATAAGCCTGCAGTTTATCTAGTGAAATGAATTTATTTATAAAGGACACAGATGGTGTTTTTATCTCATTTTCCCATTGGGTAGTATGACTTTGAAAGTGAAAAGAGCACATGAAAAATGAAGTGTTGGCCAGGTAGATGCCATTGAAGAAATGATTCTGGTTTGGGAGACTTGGGAGAAATTGGCCATTTCTTCCAGGGCCCAGGAAGAATGAATCTGACCAGTGTTTGGTGATCTGATTAAAGTCATTTTCAGCTAAAATGTGAAGAGAAGGGAGAAAATGTGAAATTAAATATGAAGATATTTCTTGGTTAAGAATCAGAAGTACCATGTGCCATTAGCCCATTAATTAGTCAAAAATTTATTCAAAAAAGATTATGGAGTGATAACTGTGACTTCAGTTATTAGTAAGCAATGAAGAACAGTAAGGATCACAAATAATATATGAAATTTTCTTAATCAGTTGAAATTGATTTAATTAAAACATATTCTAGTATTTTACATAGCAGTTCTATACATATTGATACACAGAGGGAGCAACAAACATTAACACATTAACACATTTCAACACATTAATATGTATGTTGAAATATAAACATAGATTTTTGAAAGGTTCTAATGTTGGAAAATATGGCATTTCTTAAGTAAATAAATTATTTTGTTAATGAAGTTACCATGTATAAAATGTTATTAACATATTTAACATTCCTCATCTCAATATAATTTTCCTATATATTCTATACAAGGTTTTAAAAATATATATATTTTATTTATTTTTTACAGAGAGGAAAGGAGAGGGATAGAGATAGAAACATCGATGAGAGAGAGGCATCAATTAGCCGCCTCCTGCAAACTCTCTTCTAGGCATGTGCCCACAACCAAGGTATATGCCCTTGACCAGAATTGAACCTGGGACCCTTCAGCCCGCAGCAGATGCTCTATCCACTGAGCCAAACCAGACAGGGAATATACAGGGTTTTTTAACATCACTTCTGTTACTTCTCATGCAAATATGAATATAGTTTTTATCTTGTCAGAGAAGGAGGGTTTTATGCAGATTTTAGCTCAAACCTTATGGATAGGCCTTGAAAATTTTCTTTAAATCTGTAAGACTCCATATATTTTTCTGTCAAATAGGATGCATACTTTATTTCATGTTGTCATGAGGATTAAACTGAAATGGTTTATGTAACAAAGCACTTGGCATAATTTTGAGAGATGTCAAGTCTTCATTTTCTACAATTGATCCAGCTTCTCTCTTCTGTTCTTCAGGTTAGCCCTGTCTGGAAGTCTGGGGACCATTTTTTACTGTATCTCCTTACTCATCAAATATATTTATCCATTCACTGATATGAATATTAAATATCTAAAATATTAAAATCTTCAGTGTCTGAGCTTAGGTCACTGGCATCAATTGCTTTGAGATTTGTAATAACCTATATAGTCTTGTCCACTTTTAATTCATTGCTCAAGCATGTTTGCAAGAGCAATGACTATCCCAAACTTCCTCAAACTCCTGAGTTTGGTTGTATTTTAATTTTTTGTTTGATTTATTTTTAAACAATCAAGCATACATGTAGACTTCTAACAATATCATCAATTGTGTTTGGAGAACCACTCATTTTCCCTCACAGAGTTCCATGCCACAGAGCTGGGTGTGAGCATCTTAAGGCTTGGAAAATTTGTACTTTTCTTCCCACATCCTGCACTGATTGATTCAGGAACATGCAAGTGACCCAAGTACATTTAATTACAGGAGATTAAAGATAGTTCAAGAATTATCAGGAAATAAATGTTTCTGTTTGAATTTGTGCTATGTAAGTCTGGATTTTTCTGGTACCATTTTTGCACACCTCAAGGAGCAAGCCAGACATGCCTCTCTGGGCATGAAGCCATATAGAGAAAGGCTGATCTCAGATATGTCTTCCCAGACCAAGGCCTCTCCTATGCCTTTCGATTCCCTAAGCACTGTCTCTGTGTCTCTCTTACTCATCTTCCTATATGCTATGGCTTCAGATATTCTCTAGATTTCTCTACACACACACACACACACACACACACACACACACACACACATTTCAATAGCTTCTCCCTTCTTTTTCATGTTGTGTCTTTTTATTGGGACAATGTAAAACGATTTGCAGCTATTTCTGAAGTCCACATAGTAGAACCTCATTACTACATAAAGGGTCAGGATGGCACAATATTCATCTCTTGTCTTTAACTCTCCACTTTTATGCTTGGCACAAGGTAAACATCCATTAAATTATTTCCAACTGAGTTCTAGAAATCCTGTATTCACATTGCAGGAACATTTAGGACCTGTTTCTCAAATGTATGCTTACACTTTGATAGAATTTTTAATGTAATGTGAATATGTTTTACTCTGATTTAATTCCCCAAAGTTAGAAGAGAAGAAGGATGTATTTACTCTATTGCAATACAGTTTTCAAAAACTTACTGCTAATATTTATTGTACGTCATATGTTTTCCATTAAGCTCACCTATCAAATATTATAGATACAGTATTAATTACTTCTGATAAAGCACTGACGTTTAAAATATATTTTATTGATTTTTTATAGAGAGGAAGGGAGACAGAGAGTTAGAAACATTTATGAGAAAGAAATATCCATCAGCTGCCTCCTGCACACCCCCTACTGGGGGATGTGCCCACAACCAAGGCACATGGCCTTGACTGGAATTGAACCTGGGACCCTTCAGCCCGCAGGCTGATGCTCTATTCACTGAGCCAAACCGGTTTTGGCAAAAGCGCTAATTTTTGAAGAGTAGAAATCACAGTTAAATTGGAAGTAGGGGCAGGGTTGAAACTCAGGCATCTTTGTTTGAACATTTACATTTTTAATGTTTATACTGTGTTGTATGCAAATACTACTAACTGGGTTTTTTTTTTTAGTCTGATTTTCTATTTGTGAATAAATTTAACATGTTTACCAAAGTTTTAATTGAACTTAATCTCACTAGAATTTCCAGTTGACTGCACTGGATGTCAAATCAGCTATTACATTTCTCAGTGCCTAGAAGCACATAAGCTGAGTAGTTCTCATTGAATCATTCTTCCATCAGAGTGTTTGGGTCATCCATTCAGCTCTTTCCTGGCTAGAGAAACTAATTAATTCTCCATGTGTCAGTTACTGCATCTATTACAATGGAGATGTGACCTCAAATTTGTTGTAAAGAGTCAATTAAGTTAGGTTTTGCATATGTAAATTAAATCAAATTAGAGGCGTTCTGTCAAATTAGAAAAGAAACAAAAATAGAGTACATTTGAGAAAAATTGATGCATCTATCTTGTAGTGTTCAAACTAATACTCATTGTATCTTGTATTTGTTTTGTACCTGTGCTTAAAGGTGGCATATTCTCCCTGCTTCGGTCAAGAGTTCTAAGAATGAATGGTGTGAATCTAATCTTAGTTACAAGCTTCGTAGTAGCCAAAGTAATTACAACAAATTTTTGCCAGATTTCTTTCCTATTAGTTTCCCTTTTGTTTAACTTAAGAAGAAAAATAAGTACATTGGGAGTATTTATCTTTATTTTTTTAAATATATCTTTATTGATTTCAGAGAGGAATGATAAGAATCATTGATTGCCTGCTTCCTGCATGTCCCCTGCTGGGAATTGAACCCACAACCCTGGGCATGTGCCCTTGACCAGAATCAAACCTGGGACCCTTCAGTCCACAAGCTGGTACTCTATCCACTGAGCCAAAAAGCTAGGGCTATATTGGGAACATTAAAATAAAGAAAACATAAAGATCAACCAAAGGACATGTATGCATGCATGTAAGCATAACAAAGGTCACAGACAAAGGGGGGCAGAGCTATGTGTGTGTGTAGAGGGGAGCAGCCAGGGAGAGGTCAATGAGGGAGAAATTAAACGTATGGAATAGTTTCAACAATAAAGAATTTAAATTAAAAAATAAAACAAAGATCAAGTGAAGAAAACTCATAGGTTATTTGATTATTGGGAGTGGGGTTGTGGAGTGAGAATAACACTTAGGAGAATGGAAAGAAATAGTTTGAAAATATATACAACTGATGTACAAGTTTGTTTAGTTTTTTAAATGAATAGAAATAATCTGAACATGAGATAAATAAAATAATTAAATGGAATCAAAATGTACCAAAAGTCTTGGAGAGAAGTAAAGATTGGGATATAATGTTCTAAGAATACTTTCAGTGGAATTACGGGCTGTCTTGGATAAACTTCACAGACATTGATCTTTCCTTACTTTCTATTGCTCTGTGCTTTTTCAACTATAATACTTGAGCATAGGTGGCCTTCAAATACTTCCCAGATGACAGGGTGAGCACAGTGGTTGCATAGGAAAGCAATGGAATTCAGGGAAAAACTAATGGGTTTCTCTATTAAAAAGTTCTTCAGATTCCTTTGTTAGGATAATTTTTTATGCTAAATTAAGTTGATGATTTTAGAGTGTCACTCAAAACTGAGCATTTTAAATGTAAGATCTGGCCACTGTTAAGACTCACTATGAATGTTGACCACAGAAAAACAACAACACAAACAACAATAACTAAAAGCTGCAATTAAAAATTGGAACTGTTTATTCTACTTCCTTATCATTATTTTTATTACCCCCAAATCCAAAAGGCATTGTCTCTGTTCTTTAAACATATTGAAACACTCATTTACTCATGTATTTTTCATTTACGCAGGGGCTCTTTTTTTAAATAGTGCTTGTTTAATACTTCACTGTTATAAATACAAACAGGCATTATAGTATTTTTTCACTTGTAATTCAAGCAGCCAAAGAGTTTAATTATTCATTTCAATGAATTTGAGCATGCATGAAAAGCAAAAACATAATATGAATAAAACTGTATTGTTAACTCCTGAGCAAAGGTTTCAGGCCCTACCAAATCCTACTCCATACAGTAAATTAACTCTCCATCAGTAAGACTGCTTCAGATAGAAAGGGTAATAGTAAAGCATTTACTTAAACGCAGGGAATTCTAATAATACATTCTGACCCAATAATGTTTTAAAACCTGCTGATCTCAATTGAGCAGAGAACTGCCAGATTTAAAATTCATTCACCAGGTGATCGAGTCTCTTATTTTTTTTTATAGACTCATGATTGAAAAGCTCTATTAGCTTTCACTTGTATTAGAAGAAATTCTTATTCTATGTACTTGCTCAGTTTGCTCATAGAGCGAGTATAGTACATGCAAAAGTGTCAGAGACACTTGGAGGCATTTAAATGAAGATTGTTTTTACCTTAGGAAAGAGTCTTGCTTGTTGGACCTATGTAACATGATAATAAACTGGAAGTAATAAGTCACCTTTTTTATTTATAAAATGCAAAATAGCACAATATGAAATTTGGAAAAGCTTATAGGACTAAGAACTAAAACTACATTTTAATAATAGACTTAAATTTTAATTTATATTAAATAGAAACTCAATAAATATAGAGTAAATATAACTTTCATAAACTATAAAAAATAAACCCAAGCAAACATTAATATTTGTGTTAACTTTGAAAGCCACACAACACTAACCAGGAAATCTATGACAGTTACAGCATTGATAGTTTTTCAATTAGTCATCATAAAATACAGGTGAAACTATGTGAATAGGGCTTTATTAAACTTTCTTAGTCTTTTGTGATTTTTTTTATAACTCATTTAATAGTATATTATTTAAAATGCTGCTTCCATGCGGATTTATAATTTTTTCAGACATAAATAGACTTAGAGCAATTAGGATTAGTTGACCAAACTGACAATTAGGCAACTCTCCAAATAAAATCATTTCAGTATTTAAATTTTTCTCAAAAAATTGTCATCTAAGTAACTCAAATAGAAGTATAAATATGGCAAACTTTCCTGTGTTATTTTTTTTAATTCTTTAATAACTTATTTTATTTTTAAAGAGACAGGAAATACACAGATCTACAGTATATGATCTGCTTTCTGTGAAGATAGTGCTAATGTACCACAGGCTACTGGCTCCTTCCCTCAAAATCAATACCGAAGAGAATCTAGAAGCAAAAAGAAAAATAAACATGAATTCCAGGAAGTCCACCAGCATCCAAAACCTTGAAAAATCTCCAGGGATTTCAAAAACTCTTTTGAATGAATATATGTGTGTCAATCGAGCTCTTGTAAGCCAGAGAAGAGAGACTTCAACGGCAGATCTAACAAAATAGATTGGAGGAAAACTTTTAGAAGTGTTTTTCTTGCCTCTCCCCATGTTCCCTTTGACAAGCAGAGCAGGTTTCCTCCAGGTAATATCAGTGCAGCACACGCTCTGCTTGGATGACAAGCGGAAGACAACACTTAATGACCGGGTGCCCCCGGGCATTCGCTGTCACTCCTCCTGATGTAAGGAAGGCAGAACGGTTGGAATACACATGTGCAGGCAGCCTCCTCCGATTGCTGCTTCTCCTTACCTGTGTAAAGGTTTAACCAGGCCTGGGATGTTGCTCTCATCCATGATGCTTCCATCCTAATAGCTGTTCCAAACAGCTGAAACAATCATGAACTGAGAAGTAAGGTAATCATCTATCGGCCAATAAGGGTCAACCTCTCAGTCCAAGAACAAGTTGTAGAAAGTGGAGAATGACACTAGAGTAGCAAGCAGTCCTGGTTTTTTGTCTGACAGGAAACATTCATTGCGTGAAAATGTTGTAGCCCTCACACAAAGGATACCAAAATGTCTCAAGTAGCTACCACAGCCTGCTGGATAATCTTCACAAGAAATGGTAAATAAGAAGAAAAGCAGTAAATATAGCAATGTAAAACATAGCTACTTTAACTGAACATAAGTTTAAATTTATATTCATAACTTTGTTTTCTACCACCAACTCTTTCCTTAACCCTCTACCAGCATATAGAATGGAACTCTTTATTATTATTATTATTATTATTATTATTATTAATCAAACTACTTTAAGACTTGAGTCCTCATTAGCATTGTCTTTATATAGTCTCAGTATTTTTCCATTATCAAAGACTTGTCAGCAAGAGGGCTGGAAGAGATGCTGAGTCAGTCCTCTGGGTTGCATGCCTGGTCTTTGGTATCAGTGCAGGGCAGAGCTCATTTTCTGCTTGGGAATTAGAAACAACCTATCACCATACAATTTAAGGATCTTCTTTTTTCATTGGTTTAGTGGCAGGAGGAGCCTATCTTGGCTAGAAAGATGTCTCAGCTTCCAGATCAGATGAGATCATTGCCATATTCCACGTGGAAGCATCTCTTCATTTCTCAGTAGAACCTTCGAACTGGTGCTGCCTAGTGAGTTGGATATAGTTGTAAGAATGGCCATTCCTACTTTACATCCTTTGGCTTGTGAACCCATGTTTCTGGCTATGGAAGACATAGTACCATATATGGCTACCGGATATGTTATCAAGTGAATTCTTTAGGAAGCACTCCAGTCTTGTAGGGAGTTGTCTGCCAGCTGACATGGATATTGAGCATTCTGTGGGCTGTAACATAATTCTGTCAAACCGGCTGCTTGGAAAAATATTCTGCAGGTGTGGCTCCTCCTCTGTGCCCTCTTTGTTAAGCAATCCATCCCTTCCTCAGAAGTGATCTTTAAAGGAAAATCATAGCAATGGATAATACCTTGAGGCAAAAGCCCTGAAGGCAGAGCTTGAAATATTTTTGCATGAGATATTCTTCTCCAAAAGGAAGAAAAATATATCATTGCTTTCTTCTTGACAGAAAGTGCCTTATATAATAATGACAGCTCTTTCTTTTCCCTGTTGAGCAGACGCCAACACAAATAGCCACAGAGTGGCCCAAGGAAATGTAACCCAGTCAGCTAATCCCATCTCAGGACTCTGCTTCATTTGAAGCTACACCTGTCCATAAATTGGCTTAGGTCTGGGGAGTGATTATGAGGAGAGTTAGGTTTCTGGTAACCAGACATGAATATTTCCGCCAATATATGTTTAGTACTCACATTACCAGAATATCCATCTGTTATTCATTGGTTGCATTGCTTATCTTTTGCTAGTCATTGACCTTGATAAAGTTTGGGGCCAAAGACCAATAAGAACACAATTGTAATCCATCACAGTTAAGTTTATTATTTTGCTATAGCAATAAAAGCATGCTGGAAAAATCATGACATGTCTCTGTAAGGAGAGGACATTATAGGATGCATGTGTGTGTGTTTCTATGTGTGTGAGTGTGGGTGAACCCCATGATTTTATTTTTGTTTTGTTTTGTTTTTATAGGGGATGCCTGAGGGCCAGGGTTGATGCCTGGTCCAGGTGGGTGGAGTGTGGGGCTTACGAGGAAGGCACATAGGGTGCAGTTAGAGTCCACAGGATGTGCTATGTGGCTTCAGTTTTATATGGGGAAATAAATGTGGGTCTCGGTCCAGGGACAGAATAGGGTAGTCTGGAATCCCCTGAGTGTTAGGGCAGTTTAGAAAGTGGTGGGATCGACCCAAGAGCTACTACTGTCACCATTGTCCCCAGAGGAAGCCAGTTCTGATTTCCCAGGAGTTCTGTATGTGCCAAAAAAAAACACCTGACATGAGACCATCTTGATGCCCAAGTGCTAGAAGACCCTAGTGCCAGATGCCCCACACCAATCAAGAAAATTCTAATTCACCTCAACCTCCCCCACTCAGGGTAACAGTGTCACAGGGCCTCTCTCCAGGGACCTGGTCAGGTTCAGTGAAACCTCTGATCCCAAATCTGTGCAGACACCAAACCTTCAGGAGACAGACCTGCCTGTTCCCAGGGTGCAAATCTATAGCCTTGCAGGGGCAGTGATGCTGGCTTCTGACCTCAAACTCTAGAATTCTACAATAGTAGGACATCTACCAAGGTCCAAGGCCATGCCATCATGAAATATTAGAGGCCCAATGCATGAATTTGTGCACTGGTAGGGGGTGTGGCCTGCGGGGATTGGCCCTCTGTGAGAGTGCTGCTCATCCCGATCAATCAAGCAGCACTCACACTGTGGGAGCACACTAACCACCAGGGGGAAGCTTCTCCATTGACCATTTGCCCCCTGGAGGTCAGTGCATGTCATAGTGACTGGTCAACCGGTTGTTCTGGTCATTCTGCAGTTCAGTCGCTGGGCTTTTATATATATAGATATGTGGCATATATTTTATGGCATATAAGATGTGAACAGAGGTATGTATTTATACCCAGTGAGGTGTGTGTGTGTGTGTGTGTGTGTGTGTGTGTTTATTTTTCCACTGACAATTCTAATTTATTTTATTGAAAGTATTTTTTGGACTGTGAATGACAGTGAAAATAGTTTTTGTAAGATTAAAGGTGAGGTTAATAATGATAGAACAATTTATATGGTGAATGGAATCTGTTGAAGAAAATGCACCTTCTGAGTGGTGAATTGAATAGCTATTACATTTGTGTCATCAGAATCACATGGAAAATAACAAATTTGGGCATTAATTAAGTTTAGAGCAGAAAAAAAATCACAAGAGCATTTTGCTTTTTCATAGGTGACAGAAGAAAGCCAATGAGATGAAGAGTGATATGGTAAAGATATATATAAGCAACGGCCAGAGGTCAAGTGATCGATCACAGTGAGGTATGAAAATACATTAATAACTATAGTAAGTAGTAAATCAAAGGGGGATAAATAAGTTTTATCAGAAAATTGTGTTTTATCATTTCATGTGGACAATGTCTCATCAGCTGCTTAATTTAAGAATATTTTGTTCCCAGCTTTATTGAAATACAATGGCTACAGAAAATTGTATAAGTTTTATATGTATATTGTAATGATTTATATATATATATATATATATATATATATATATATATATATACAAAAATAAACTGAGCTCATCCTTCACTTCACATAATTACCATTTATTGATATGTTGATATTGTTATAGTGAGAACATTTAAAATTTTCATTCTTAGCAAATTTAAGGATATAACTCAATATTAAATAGAATAAATCTTAGTTGAGGTATGGGGTAAAAGGATTTTATAGGCTTAATTTTTAAATGTTTATTTAAAAATTCTCGTTTAAAAAATGAGAATTAATTATCTAACTGAAATAATAATTTAAAAAGAAAGAAAAATTACCTATAGGTTAATGCAAATGATTTAAATGTCATGATTAATCCACCAAAGGACTTGTATGAATGCATATAAGTATAACCAATGAACACAGATAGTAGGGGGATGAAGGCATGGGCTGGGGGTGACAACTGCTGGGGAGAGGACAGTAGGGGGAAAAGGAGACATATGCAATACTTTTAAATATGAAGAATGCAAATTTAAAAATAATCCTCTATAATAAAGACTATTGACTATCTATCACTCCAACACAAAAGATGGTCGCCCCCACGTGGTCAAAGGTGGCTGCCCCCAGGTAGACACAAGATGGCTGCCCCAAGATGACCATTGGGGGAAGGCAGTTGTGGGCAATCAAGCCACTAGGGGTGAGCAGTTGGGAGGGACAAGGCCTGCAAGGGAGGGCAGTTGGGGGAAACCAGGCCTGCAGGGGAAGGTAGTTATGGGTGACCAGGCCAGCAGGGGAGGGCAGTTAGGGGCAATTGGGCCAGCAGGGGAGCAATTGTGGATTGGGGATGATCAGGCTGGCAGGCAGAAGCGATTAGGGGCAATCAGGCAGGTAGGCAGGAGAGCTGTTGGGAGCCAGCAGTCCTGGATTGTGAGAGGGGTGGGATTGGGTATAAATGGGCAGTCAGACATCCTTTGAGTGGTCCCTGATTGGAGAGGGTGCAGGCACGGCTGAGGGACACACACACCACCCCCGGTGCACAAATTTCATGCACCAGGCCTCTAGTAATAAAATAAAACAGACACGCATCTTGAAGGGAAAAAAAAGAATACTCCATTTTATTTTGCTAAGTACAATCTAGTGAAAAATCTTCTCATGGAAACGTTGTGCTTTTAAATATCTCTTTGATAAATAAGTTGCTATTACTTTAAAAACTACTGGCATGAATCTTCCCGCTTAAGTAAAATTTGTTTAAAAAACTCATGACTATCCAAATGAGCAAGATGAGCAAGAAAATTCTGAACACGACAGGAATAACTGCTCAGCATATGCTATCTTCACATAATAAAAATCACTGTGCAGTAACAAGTGAAAGTGTTAAAGTGCCATTATAATAATATTTGAGTTTTAGAGCTTATTGAAATACTTTGTTATCCTTCTTTATCTTTTACATTTGCAAATGATTTTATTTTCATTTGGTGTGAAAATGATATTAATGCTAACTGGACTTTTAAAATGGAATTGTAAGAGCCTATCTAATAGTAAATATATAAAAAAAAATATTGTTATCAAATGAAACACCACATTCACAGCCGTAATTTTTTAATGATTTTTATACCTATGAACATCAAAGTATAAATTAAATCAGGTTTGTTATTATTTAGGCCTGGTTGCTGTGACAAAAAAAGATCATAAACAAAAAAATAATGAAAGATAGAAATTTCATGTCCCTCTCTCTTGTATAGCATGGAGAGGCATAAGGGATCCATGATGTTAAAGGAGCATTGGTAATACATTTGGACTCTTTCTAATTTATATGCTGCTCAGATCCACTTGGTCCGTGATTTCTCGAGTCAAAGGAAAAGGGGGAAAATGGAGGAAGGGGAGGGTATGCTCTTCCCCTTCACAGGCAGGAAGCAAATTGCATGCATTTCCACATCCTATTCGTAGAACAGGATTAGTTGCAACATAGCTGCATGAGAAGCTGAAAAGCATATCCTCTAGCTGGGGTTTCAGCTACCCAGCTACTTCTCAGGGTTTTTATTATGGGGAAAATGATAGAAGGGATATTGGGGATTATGTAGTCTTTCAAAGCTTTTTATTTAAAAAAAAATGTTTCACATCACACAAGAGGAAGATTTAAGGCACTATTGAGATGATATCAAGGATGTTAAATTAGCAGACTTCAACTAAAACACAGATAGAATAGCTGTACAAAAATTTTAGCTCCTTCTTGCTTCTTTCTTCCTAGGTATTCTTTTGGTTCCTGATTTCCCAAGTCTTTTAATCTAAAAGTTTTCTATTAGTGGTCTGCAGAGAACATTGGCAGACTAAACTATTATAGTAAAGACTGATTTGTTTATTTATCAGGAAAAAAATCTAAATCTTTTATTGTTATTTTTTCTTTTGAATCCCAAGAAAGTAAACCTACTTTTAAAGATGTCTGTTGTAGTCTGTGTATCCATTTCTGCATCTGATATTTGTATCAATATTCAAAGTAATGACTTTAAGGAAGGTATTTCTGAGTCTACAACCAATAAACAGCATCTTCCAATAAACATTATCTTCCAGTTTCTATTGGGCTTTCATTGCCTTAAAGCTCTAGGAAAACTTAACTTCTCTTTAGCAAAGAAATATTTGAGATAAGCAGAGAAATTTGATTTTTCTTGTTATTGGTTGAGCTTTCCTTAAATAGACATTAGTCAATTTGAATGTTAGGTTAGGTTTTGTCAAGATTTTCATCTCCTATTGATTTCCATTTATTATTCTAAAATTAATAAATTACTCTAAACATATTCAACTGCAATGTTAAATTTCAAGTAAACATTTCTATAAAAAGCTAGTTTACATTTTTATGCATTTGTAGTGTAACAAATTTTAATCACACTTTTTTGTTAGTCATACTTCTTACAATGATTATTAGATATATATGAACTAAAATTATATTATTTGATACAACACAATTTCACTTTTATATTATGAAAAGTTGTTTTAGTCCACATTTGCACTAAATGTTGTTTAGTCCACATTTTTACTTTTTAACTCATGGCTTAATTATTTTCTCTCTTTATATTTACCTTAATTGGTTATCTATTTCTTTTTTCAATAAATATATGAATAAAATGTATTTTTAAATCTGTCTCAAGATGTGTAGTAAAACAAATGAAACAATAAAGGTAACAATACAATAATCTCCAGTGTCTGAAAGAACATTGGGGAGCAGTGAGAATTATCTGGATGGGAAAGCAAAGCTCCAAATCTGGAATGTGCTACAGTCAATTGTAAACCCTGGAGAACGAGAATCGGTTTCCCAAACTTCTCCTTCCTCAGTGGAAGCCAGAAAGATAGACTTTTGTTACATGTCCTAACTTTTATATGCTTTTTTATTGAACGTTATCTGCTATGAAACCATTCTCTTCACTGAATTCATTCTAAGAGGCTCCAATTTATTTTGACTTTGCTGTTTATATGTAACTCTGTGTATTCCTCTTGTCAGAGTTTTCTCATATTGATATTGCTTAATTTAGAGGAATAGAATTACAGAGTGAAGCTGTGCTGTTACCCGATAACTGTGCAATGGAGTTTCAGAAATTTGTAAACTTTATCCCCTCAATTATTATAAGATGATTGCTATTATTGTTGCTGTTTCAATCGCTGCTAAATTTACGTAGTGCAAATAATTGTCAAAATCTAATGAGCTTTATTAGTAGGTTGACAGGTCACAATGATCAATAATACCTCAAATTGGAACATAACTTCCTTTAGACTGTTTCCTAATTTCAACATGTTGTTTTATTACCAACTAGCAGCCACAATGTCACACCAAAATAAAAAAAAGAAAGTCCTGCTAATTATGCAGCAACATCGTGTCTATTCGTCACTGACCTTTTTGAAATTCTCTTTTGTCAGTGTTTCATAAAGCATTTCTTCAAAGACATAAAAAAATAAACAACAAAAGGTCATTGTTCTAAGCTATTTTCATATGTGATTAAAAGAAATGAAAAGGTGACTTAGTTCTGTATTTTTGCATTACTTTACAAATGATATATTTCAGTTAAACTATTTTTGGAATTTTTGTATTAAGTGTAAAGCTTATTAAATATACAGAATAACAGTGGCTCAGTTCTAAAGCCCTTTGAATCAGCAACGAGGATAGCATAAACCTTTGATGGGTTCGCATGCTAAAGCAATCTGCCCTTTCTTTCTGATGTGAGGATTACATTTTCTGAACAGATTTTTGCACTTTCTCTTACGAATTTTGCCAAATGTGGGTGAATAATTTTCATGCAAGTTTATAAAAAAGCAAAATGTTTTGTTAATTTTACAGATTAGGTAATTACAAAATATATGTTCATATCATATGCATATAAATACACATATTCCTATGTTACGTCCTAGATTTAATAAATTTTTATTGAATTCCTGTCAATTGATTGACACTATTCTTGGCACTGGAGATGCTGTAGAGAGGGGGAAAAGACAAACATATGTCATGGTGAGAACCCATCCCAGTGTTGAGGACAGGATTTACATATATCTATAATAATAAAAGCCTAATATGCTAATTAGACTAGATGACCTTCCTGATGACCTTCTGGATGAAGCCATGGAGGTGGGGGACAAGGCAGAGACCGTGGCTGCTGTGGTGGGGCCACAACCCTTTGCGTGAATTTTGTGCATTGGGCCTCTAGTATACAATTAAGAATATAATTTCACAGGGACCACAAAGAGACATTTCAGACAGAATAATCAACAGTCATTAATCCTGATATAGTTACAGAGTGACAGAAATAATAGGGGCCAGATTACAAGGAGTCTTGTAATTCACAAAAAGAACTTGGTTTTCAGTTCTGATAATCTAAACCGATTCACATCTTAACAAAATCACTTGTATTGCTATGCTAAAAATACATAAGAAGCAGTGAGGAGTAAAGACAGTGTACTAATGAGAAGATGGTTACATAACATGAAAAACGTAATGAGAATGTGACTTTGCTTAGGACAGTGACAGATGGTTAAATTCTGGAGATTATATCTATCTATCTATATATATATATAGCCTGCAGGATTTAAATTAAGACACGAGAACAGGGAAATAGCTTGTTGTATAGATATCTGGGGAAAGTGTTCCAAGCAGAGGGTTTGCATTGTCAATGCCTTGAGGTGGAGTCCAGGAATAGCAGGGAAGCCACTGTGTCTGGGACCAAGAGGATGTCAGAGCAATAACAGGGCCAGGGGAAGTAGGACAGAGTCTGGTGCAGGAGAGAAAGAGACATCAACGACAGCAACAAGGTCTGAGGGCCTGAGCAACAAGGAGAACTGAGTTGATTAAAAACTAAAATGGGTCAGGTGGAGTGGTTATTCCTTTGGAGGTGAATATCAAGTTAGCTTAGCACAGGCTAAGTTTGAGATGTGGAAGTGTCACACATGCTGTTAGATATTCTAGTATGAAGTTTTCATAAGGAAGAACTTGTCAGACAAGATAAATACATGAGTTATCATCATTTAGATGAGATCACAGAGGGAGTGAGATAGAAGGAGAAGCAGTCCCCAGACTGAACCCTGGGCTTTCCATTATGCAGAGAGTCAGAAGAGGAGACAGGGAAAGAAGCTGATGAAAGCCTGATCCATTAAGTGAAGCCAGTGATACCAGACTACTCCCTACTTCAAATGCTTTGATTTATTTTTAAGTGATAACCTAGACATATTATGTACGTGAATGTACAGATTTACATATGACTTCATAAAGTATTTTAGGACATTTAAAATATGTAAGTAATATTTTAAGGATACATTTATTCTTGGGTTATCCTGAAGTTTAAATGAGAAAGCAATGAAGAAAAAACAGGTTTGCGCAGTAGTGGGGGAATGGAAAGTGATGCAGGATTTATAAGTGGATATTTTTAAAAGTTCTTTTTGAATTTTGAAAAGTAAAAATATATTTTTCTTCCTAATTAACATCAACGGAAGAATAAACAGATGCTGAAATTACTGATTTTTAACCTGCTTTAGCATGGCCTTATTATGCCTACCAAGGTGAAAATGTTGACTCTGAAGAATGTAATTACTTAATTTAAACTGCAGTGGTGGCAAGATTAAAACCTGGCTTTACTGATCTTAAAAGGAACTACATGTCTAGGTCTGGAAGCAGCTTTTGTTTATTAATTTCATATCCCTTTCTGTGCCCTATTTTATAATTTTGTTAGATAAGGTTGGCAACACGTGTAATTCAATACAGATTTTTAGATTTTTTTATTTCCCTCTCTTTAATACATACTATTTTACAGACCAGAAGGCATGTACCATGTATTTACATTTGACTGCTGATATTTCAAAAGGCCAAATATAAAATGCACTTGAAGATGCTTTGAGGCAAAGCAAGCCATTATTTGTCAATAACTTGTAAATGTAGGTTAGAACCTAATTGAAGAAAGATATTCTAAAAAAGTGATTGCTCAAAACTAAATAAATTGCTTCAGTTAACATTTAATTATCTATTGAAAACTCAATTATCCTAACAATTCCTTTCACTCTAGATCTTTCTTAGAAATTAGAAAACTTTAAAAATGTAATTATTAAATCCTATTTGGTTTTGTAAATGTAGAGGATGAAATAACAATTTGCCGTTAAATATCAATTTAAGATATTATTTTAAATAATTCATACTCTTTGTACTATGTAATGGAAGTACATTATGGCTTTCAAATATGTATCTTAATAAGCATATAATAAATGTAACGTATTCGCCTGGCACGTTGCCTGGCACTGTGGAAGATCTGAAGCCATTTGCTTCATTCAGATGTTATTACTTAAATGCTGAAAGTAGCATTTAAATATCTTGCAAAGCCATGCAGATGAAGAAGTATATGAGTAACATAAAACATAGTAAAGAATTTAAGGAAGGGAGAGGGAACATCTAGCCAGAAGGACCCATAAATGGTTATTAGGTTAAGGGTTAGGACTGGTCTTGCTGGGCAGGTCTGTCTGGATGTGGGGATTGGGAAGAGTAAAGGTTACAAGGTTGAAAACATTAGAGAGTTATTTGTTTTTATCTGCAGTCTGAGCATAGGGCAGTGTTATTTTAAATGTTTAAGCAGAACACACATTTTGTTCTTAAATGGTCTGCTACAAATAAGAAATAAGTAATATGTATAGTTTAAATATATCTACATGTAAAATATTTTAAATTAAAAATATTGAATAGATGCAACTTATTGCTAAAGTTATCAGTCATATTTTACGTTAAATCTTTACTTAGATACACTATTATGCAGCAATTATCACAGCATATTTTTTTGTGTTACATAAATTTTTTGGGAAGGAACTCTTCTGGAACTTTGAAAGATTTGTTTTGTTGCATTTCTTCTCTTGACCCACATTGACAGGTAAATCAGGTCCTCCATTATTCTCTCAAGGTCATTCCTTCCAATTGTGCATTCCACTTGATATTCAGGCTTGCAAGCCGTCCTTTGAAGTTGTAGACTTGTCTTATTCCTGATAGATCTTAAGCTTCCTTTAAACTGGAGTGAAGTTTGTGTAACAGTTCTAATCACCAAAGAATTCTTTCCAACCAGTGTGATTTCTCCACTACATTTTATGGACTTTTTACTAGAAGACCTTTACAAATGTATTACTCATATGAAACTCTAGTTACATTTGCAGATTTCTGGTCATTATAGTCATTTTTAAATGATGTTTTTGGAGGAAAATTGAAAAATAAAACCATAGGTCTTATGATGATTTTCAATATTCAACAGTAAAAAATAAATTACTTATATTAATTTGTCTCCTATAAAGAATATTTTGGAATACTTTTTTGCATATTATTAAGGATATTAATTTTTTTTCTATAATCTTGATACTCTCCTAAGAATACTCAGGAGAAAATCCTATCACAATTTCTTAGTTCCTGGATGTATTCATGCAAGCTAGGAAATTTTTCAAAACATAATCACAGGACATAATTTTAGAGCATGAATCATTTTTGAGTTATTTTGTATTTCAATCATTTCAATTTATGGAAGAGAATGCCAGAAACTTATCAAAGGTTGTATTAATTCTGTTTTGACCTGGAGGGGTGTATGTGTGTGTGTGTGTGTGTGTGTGTGTGTGTGTGTCACATTTTGTTCACAAAATGAAGTATAGTTAACACATTATATTCCATGCTGCTTTTCTACTTAACAAAATATATGCATATATAATGCATCCTAGAAATCACTGCATATCTTTCACAAAGAGCTTCATTTTTATGCCTGCATTATACCTTCTTTAAAATTAGCTCCTATTTATATTTATTTATATGTAGTTTATATTTATTCATATCACCAATAGAAAGTCAGTTAAGAGATTTCCAATGGCTTTCTATTACACATGATGCTATTACCATTAAAAAAAACCTGTTCATATGTTATTTTATATGTGTAGAGGTGATTCTTTAGGGCAAATCTCTAGGAATGAGATTTTATTTTGCTTCCTGAATAGGGAAAATGAAAAGAAGAGCCCTATACAGGGAAAAGAAATGTCAGGGAAAATCTATTAGCCTATAACAACAGTTTCCAATATTTTTCATCTCATGGCACACATAAGCTAATTACTAAAATTACTATATATATTGCTGACCTAACCAAAAAAAAAAAAAAAAAGTGTATAATTTTGATTCATTCACACCAAAGAGCTACTGTTGTCATTTTTTATTTTTTTTTGTATTTGACAATCAAAGGGAAAAAAGACCAGTTTCCCTGGCTAAATAATCAGGTATTGCATGTTTTAAAAATTCTTGTGGCACCAGTTGAAAATCGCTGGCCTATAGAATCCCACCTGCTTCTTCTAGCAAATAAACTCCGTGGCACACAGGAAACCCTTTCTTTGAGAAAGGTTTTATCTTCTGCTTAACGCACTTCATGGAGGCTACAGTCACTACTACCTGAATCATTTGAATAAGGATTTGCTAACTCAAACATTCTGGTCATTTACCTCGAAACATTAAATCCACGTAGGGGAGGAAATTTATTATTAACCTGACCATGAAGAGAAATCAGTAAGTTAAAAATTCAGGATATTCTAATGACAACAAGAGTATGTTTGTTTATTGACAAACTAATGATGAAGTATGGAGAGTAATTCCTACATGGTTCAATAAAAACTAAACCTAGCCACAATAAACATAATCCTCTTAAGTCGCTCAATAATGGCTTCTGACATTGACATTCATGGTTTTATAACTCTCCTCTTGAAGATTCCAACAAGCTCGATAATATTTTTTAAACATGTTCTGAAAAACAAAACAAACAGAGGGATTACTGTTACACTCTCAGAAATAAAAATGCTTAACCCTACCCAACTGTACGTAGCAGAAAGTAAAGAGGCATGCAACGTCCAATTGAAAGTACATTAAAAATTTAGATGAACAGGATTACCTAGCATGGAATGCAGCCAAGAGAAGGATAAAGAATTTAGAGTTATCATAGAGGAATAATGTGCAGATAAAACTTCTATCCCAACCCAAACCATCAACTTCTACTAGTTTTCGTTATTAAATTTAAATTTTTATATTTTTAAAATTTAATATATATGAATGGCTAAATTATTTCAGCACTGGTTACTATAAAGGATTGACTTATTGCAACTGCAACACAATAATAAACATTTTCATATGAAAAGACACTATCTGAAGTTATTTAACCTGAGTTGTATTTTTTCTTCAAATTCAACTAATTTTATTTCTTTAGTAACTAATAAGTTTAAAATTAGATGACACAACTTTTATTATGAAAAATTATAAATTAAAATTGGCACATAGTTTTAAAATTGAACATGCATAATATCATAGCCCTAACAAATTGTTTACATGTTTTCTACTTATATGTTTTTATATAAGTATGTTATATCACTTAGTATATATATTGTGAAATATAACTTTGAATCTGAATATATTTTTCTTCAGATATTTTACAGGAAGTTCAAATACAATTCATATGATTTTCAATGGAGACTCTGGGCTTCCATTTAGTGGGAGCTAAACATCAAATGCGTACATATTTTGAGAGATTTTTGATACTATTTTCCATTTTACTGAAAAACACAAAACCATATATGACCTGTGTGCAATAAGAAAGACATATGTTTGTTATGCAAATTCAAAATGTTAAATGATAAATCAAGATCTTACCTGACATAAAACATTCAAGATCGAAAAACTGAGTCTCAGAGGACTTGATAGGCTTACAGTTAGCTGGTGGCAGAATTAGGTCTTGAACTCACACCATTTGCAAGTATTTTATTCATTATCATACACTTTCTAAAGGAAAAAAAATCCACTTAAATAGCTCTGTTAGCCATTGAAAGATTACTCTATGATAAAATTAGATGGAAGAGAAAGATTTTGAATAAATGCTTCCATCCAGATATTTTACTGCGAAAGATACATCAACTAGTTGCTAAATTCACTAGAAAATTTATGCTTTTAGTGGAAAATGCCATCCACATTACTTTCATTGTCAGTTAAGCCTACCAATAAAGATATCAGTGATCAAGCAATATGAATAATAAGGAAATACAAAATCAAAATCTTTGAGCAAATTACAAATTACTGATCGAAAGAGGTAGGGAGACAAGCATTTATAAAACAGCTAAACAATATTGCAGTTCAATCTGATTAGTTCATAGAATATGTACACAGTATTTTATAGTAACAATTTCGTTCATAGCCTGGCCAGTGTGGCCCAGTGGTTGAGCATTGACCTATGAACCAGGAGGTCACTATTCCCAATCAGGGCACATGCCTGGGCTGTAAACTCAACCCCCAGAGAGGGGCATGCAGGAGGCAGCTGATTAATGATTCTCTCTCACCTCTGATGTTTCTATCTCTCTCTCCCTTCCTCTTTCAAAAAAAAAGATTTTTTTAAAGTTTTGTTTATATTACCTCGAGCTTGTGTTTGTTCTTAAAAGAGAAGAGTCAGACAAATTACACCAGGCAAGACAGCCTATTGCTATAGACAGCCCATTGCGAGGCAGAAAGCTGCAGGGGGCAGGTGGAGTATAGATCTAGAATAGATTGTGGTCCACAATATTAACCTATAAATTCCAACTGCGATAATTTCTTGCAGTAATTATAACCCATCTGTGAGAGGACATTAGGCCACCTACTTTATTAGAAAGAAGCATTATGTCATAGGAATGTCTGTGGGTTTTCTATCAGTACATTATAATTCAAAAAGACATTCATGGTCAAATAAATTGCAGAAATGTTCTTGTGAAGCAGTCAACATAATAAATGATTAAGAAGAGGATAATATGTAACATTTTTCAACCCAGAAAAATCTAGGCCTTCATTTACAAAGCTCTCCTGTTGGTGCACTGTATGCTTTGGGTCTAACTCTTGTTCACTTCTTTATAATAATGTTTGTGAAAAGCGTATGCCATCTGCAAACATATATACAACTAGAGGCCCCGTACACAAAATTCATGCATTTTTGTCCCTCAGCCAGGCCTACACCTTCTCCAATCTTAGACTCCTTGGGGAATGTTCGACTGCTGTATCCCTGCGATACAGCCTAAACCAGCATTTGGATATCCCTCTCACAATCCAGGACCACTGGATCCTAAATGCTCACCTGCCTGCTGCCTGATCACCCTTAACTGCCTCTGCCTGCCTGCCTGATCACCACTAACCACTACTGCCTGTGGACCTGATCTCCCCTAACTGTGCTGGCCTGATTGCCCCCAACTGCCCTCCCCTGCTGTCTTGATTGCCCCCTAACTGATTTCTCCCCCACGCTGGCCTGATCTCACCCATAACTGCTTGCTCCCCCTCGCTGGCCTGTAGCCCCTAACTGGTTGTTCCCCTGCTGGCCTGATTGCCCCTAACCACCTCTGCCTTCGTCCTGCCACTGTGGCTTTGTCCAGAAGGAAGTTGGATGTCCAGTTGACCCGGTCTCATGAACATATGACCCTTTTATTAGTGTAGATGTTAAACCCAAAACAAAATGAGGAACAGCAGTTCTCTATTAGCCTTCATATTGTGCACAAAAAAATTTAGAGTAGATTGTTAAAGAAAATTTGCCTTATTTTATGTGCTCTTCAAAAGTATGTTTTTTATTAGTGTTGATTTTAGGAAATTATTACAAAAATGAAACCATCCTTTCTTGAGAGTTAAAGTCAGCATAGCTTTCTTGACATAATGAGAAAACCTTTCTTTCATTGGTCATGTAGTCCAAACCTATGTACTGTATGATTCAGTTTAAAAGAAAAAGAAAAAAACAAGAGCCAGTTCCTCTCATGTAGCAGTATTTACAACATTATGTAACACTGGAAAAATGAGTAAAAACTATGTGATTTTTTAAAGAGAGTAGTTTACAAAATAGAGTCTCAAGAACTCAAGAATTAAAAAAAAAATTGCATCAAAGCAGCAATATAGCATATTGTTTCTCAATTTGGGAAAGGTAATCAGATCATGGCAAGATTTCTGCTCCGTAAAAGACAAAATTCTGTGTTTTCCAAGTGGCTTTCCATAGAGCTGATGGTGGGAAGAAAAGTTAAAATCTACATTTTTAACAAATATTTTTATTAGAAAAATAAAATTTCTATATGGTAATTGTATGACTTTACAAAGAAATAGAAAGGGGATTTAGTTACTTTTTGTTTTTTGTTTTTCTTAATTTCTTCAGATAATTGTACACACTGGGAAAAATTCCTTGTTAATTTCCCTAATTTTTATGTAGTTATATTTAATTAGCTTTTTACCATTAAATTAACAGTTTTTCTATGTTAATATCATTTTTCTTACAGCTGGGATGTGTTTTTTACTAGAATACTTGCTAAGCATGCTGAGAAATTGAATTGAAATACTTTTGTATAGCTTCTTTTCCTCATTGATCATATCTGGGTTCACATACATATAGACCAGAACCTCAGAGATAACTTACACAGGGTGGATTATAGCTATTTTAAAAAATATATTTTATTGATTTTTTACAGAGAGGAAGGAAGAGAGATAGAGAGCTAGAAATGTCGATGAGAGAGAAACATCGACCAGCTGCCTCTTGCACACCCCCTGCCAGGGATGTGCTCCCAACCAATGTACATGCCCTTGACCGGAATCGAACCTGGGACCTTTCAGTCCGCAGACCAACGCTCTATCCACTGAGCCAAACCGGTTTCGATTATAGCTATTTTTCTTGATGTCCACTTCACAAATGATCATGGTAACATTAACTTAATTATTTTTGAATTTCCATGTCACTTCACTAAAGCAGGCAAGATATTTCTCTCAATATCTAACTCTAACAAAGCAATCACATAAAACCTACGGAAAAAGATAAATGTCAAATACAAGTGCAGAGCTACAAATAAGAACTTGCATTTCCAGTTTAACATGAGAGAAAGTAATAGCTAGTGTCTATGATACACCAAGTAACGGCAGCTATTTCAGGTGGGATTTGTATTTTGGGGGCCCCTTCACACCCCACCAATCCAGGACTGGCTCTGTTAGAATGCAATGTAGGTCAGAACTCTGTATATATATATATATATAGAAAGAGTTTCTATGGCACAGTCCCTAACAGATAATGCAATATTATACTCTTCTTCGGATGTTCAAAATATCACTTGGGAGTTGATGATCATGAACAACATACCGATACAAAATCAATAACACATGTAATGCCTTTGTGACTCAAGTCCTTACTTACTTCACAAAGTTGCTATAAAATAAACTGAAAAGGCTCTTTAGAGGCTTAAAATATTATTAAATGTAAATTCTGCCTATCTGAAAACGTTGTATCTCTCTGCAATTGGCACATTTCACTTTTGCCACTTTCCCTCCTTGTGCAGACTTCCTGCAGTGTTTCAGAATGGCTGAACTTTAAGTTCTGCTCTCCGAGGAATCTTTAAATTGTCTACCGTTGCACAAGTACTGATGTATAATGCAGAAGGCTTACAAGACCTCAAAGAATTTTAAAACCACGGCACCGGTGGTTGAGTGGGATGTGAAGTATACCAGTTGTCTTTAAGCCACTAATAAGAAAACAATGTTTTCGTGGTTTAAAGAGGTGCCCTCATTTGAGGACAGTTCATGAGGTTTAAAAAAATGAGCATAGCAAGCCAGAGGTGCAATAGCAGCCTGTTGACCTAGAGTAGGGGTGTCGAACTCAATCAGAGAAGGGGCCAAAATCTAAAATCCAGCCTCAATCGCGGGCTGAATGGTTTACTGAACAGTCATAAACTGTCATTGTGATGGAAACGCAGAGGAGTGCAGTGATGACAGCGCGGTGCGGGCCACATTGCAAGGCCTGGCGGGACGGATTTGGCCCGCGGGCCTTGTGTTTGACACATGTGATCTAGAGAAAGGCTGGCAGGAATGCATAACCCCCTATCCCCCTTCATCTCCCAGCTCAACCTCCTCACCCTTTCTCCTCCAGAGCTGCCTCTGCATGTTTAATTTTAGTCCACCACCTACTCATTCCTTGAAAAGTAAATAAAACAGCTCTTCTGGGAAAGTCTGGTATTATCTATAATAATAAAAGTATAATAGGCTGATTAGACTGGACATGCTTCCAGACATCCTTCCTCCAAAGCTGCAGCGAGAGGGGCTGCAGCAGAAGCTGAGAGGGCCCGGACCTGGGCTGCAGAGGGCATAGGCCAGGGCTAAGGCCCTTGCACGAATTTCATGCATCGGGCCTCTAGTCCTGTAATGTAGTTCCTAAGACTAAGTGTGATATCTGGATAACAATATGGTACAGAGTCCTTGTTTTCCAACAGTCTCCTGGGTTTCCTGAATTCCACGATGCTGCATTTGCTGCATGTGTTTTGGGTGAAACCAACTATATGTGACTTCAGACACCCCACCTGCTTCAGCCTGAAAATAAACACAACAGTTTTACCTGTTTTATATAGCTAGCATTCGTGTAACATTCAGATTACTTTACTTTGATAAAAAAATGTGTGGGGAAGTGTGAATTACTGTAGATTTTTTTGCATACCAATAAATTTAATCTTGAAAAGAGAAGTTTTGTATTATCTATAATAATAAAAGCGTAATGTGCTAATTAGACCAGATGTCTTCTGGACATCATTCCAATTTCCTTCCTGACAAAGCCGGGGGTGAAGGGAGCCAATGGGCCCTGGGCGCCTGCAGGCAGCTGGAGGAAGGAGCCGATGGGTGCCCGGTGCCAGAGGGAAGCCATTGTCAGCAGCCAGGGCAAGGAAGGCTTACTTTCGCACAAATCTTCATGCATCGGGCCCTGCCCAATGTAAGAGGGGAAAACCTATACTGAGATATAGTATGGGTATTACAAACTTAAACTCCTAAAATATATACAGGGGTGGGCAAAAGTAGTTTTACCATTGTTCCTAAGGAAAAAGACATGCAGCAGGACATGATTATTCTATGTTTTGTATCCTCAAAACCTTAAACCTACTTTTGCCCACTCCTGAATTTGTTTTTTTAACCTAAGAACAAGAATTAATTACTCTTTTTTTTTTTTGAAGACCAAAGACTCAAAACTGTCCTTGAAACTAATCAGAATGTAGGAAATCATAGTTTTTAAAAAATAAAATCACATTTAAAAGAATTATTTTAGATAGAAATGGTAGAGATTCCAACCCATTAAGGTAAACATGAGAAATATGTACTCTTTATGCCACCAAGCTATTAAAAGTCAGAGTGCTACAGTCCTTGAAATAAATGCATCCAGTAACTCGAACTCACTCTCTCTCTCTCTCTCCCTCTCAGCCCTCACTCTCACTCTCCATCTCTAATTCATCTTGGCATGTGTCTAATTCATAGCTCCCATCTGTTCTGTTGAAACTAAGATTTCTATATTTTGTAGAAAAATAGGACCACAAGCAGTTCTGTGGTTTAAACCTCACTCTTTTGTACTTTCACAATCAGAGAGGAGTAAGTATTCCTCTAGGCCTTGGTGACTGCCTGCAGCAGCCGGTGAAGGAGTCTGGTTGGACTGGCTTGTCCCTCCTCAGATCACAAAATTAGGAGGACAGGAAACTATGACTGGCTTAGCTTGTTGAGTGGAGTGAGACATGGTATCTCTTCAGCTAAGAAAGGGCGAAGAAGCAAACACATAAATATTTGGCAATTGTATCTTGGAACACTACCAAGATTCTTATGATGAACACATCAAAACTATATCTTACTGTGCTTTGATGAACAATTTTTTCAGAATTTGACTTAATCAAAGGAGCAGAAAACTTCACCTATTTAATGTTTCTATTTTTTTTCTTCTGAGGATTCTCTTGACAAAAGCCTAGATATGTTAATTCCGTTTGGTACATCTTTTAGACACTTATTTTAAATTAATGATGTTAGATAAATAAATACAGACTTACTTGGCCTTTTTTTCTTTACATTTAAGGATAACTCAATAGAGGGGCAGGTAATGGATTAGTACAAAACCATTTTTAAAATCTCTCTCTCTCTCTCTCTCTCTCTCTCTCTCTATATATATATATATATATATATATATATATATAAGAACCATTCAAAAAGAGTTATTAGTCGGATCACTGTGAATGGTCAAAAAAATTTCCTTCCCTGACCATATATTTTAATGCTAGGTAATAATCAGTTTCCCCTGGAGCTCTCAATCTTATTCTTATTCATTTCTTTCTTTATCCTCTGCCTTCTAGGCTCCTCTGTATAACATGCAGTCAACATTATTTGATACTATTTTTTTTTCTTCAAATGGTAGGAGAAATCTCCTCTCACAGTAAAAAATAAAATAAATAAATAAATAAATAAATAAATAAATAAACAAAAAGCAATCTGTCACCATCTTACAGATTGAGGTCAGTAGGAAAATGTTATTCCGATTAGTCTTCTAAAAACATCACTTTAAAAATCAGGTTTTTAAAAAAGTTATTTTCCTTTTACAAAGTACAAAGTAGGAATAGGACCTTCTTCTGATTGCTAGGTTAACAGTTTTACTCACCTTATCTTCATTATCCTCTTAAAGACTAGATTTTAAAACAATTTTATAAGTGTACTTGCTGTGCAAAGCCTTTTTCTTCTTTTGAATTTGATTCTGAAGGCATCAGAGTTTTAACACTGAACAATAGATACTTGATGGAGGGAGCAGATAACAGTGTCCTGGAAAGATATTAAGGCCTTGACCAAGTCTCTCAGAGTAGCCTTTTAGCCAGCACCAGACAAGTAACATTCAGAGACGGAAACACAGAAGTAAAAGGTGGAAGGAAAGGTGAAATAAGTCACATGTATGAAGAAAATGAGAAAAATAAATGGGAGTAAATTCACCTCTTCCACAGTTTAAGAAATTTGCAATTAGATAAAGCATTTTTTAAAGTATTTTTTAGTTTTCTCAGCATATATACATGTGCTCTTCAGATAAACATGATTAACAAATACTAGAATTATTATCTAGTCTTTATAATCATGGTTTGAGATAATAGTCTATTGTCCTATATAGGTTATGTCCTTATTTTACAAATGTAGGATATTCATTGTTTTGGTTACATTGAATCTATTAATGACACAGGCACAGTTTTATTTTAAGAGTTTGGATAATAAAGGAGTTTTTACTATAACTGACTTGGGTGATTATTTTTCCAAGCCACCCATGTTATTATTATAATAGTTTCATTGTGAGCTTATTTTTGCTGAGCTAAAGTAATTACTGTCTGCTTTAAGGTAAGTGAAAGTCTGACACTGTCCAAGTGGGGGAGTTGGAAAACACATAGAAAAAAGCCTTTAAAAAAGTAATGAGAACAACAATTGTTGGGAGTTCTTAGAGGAGAAGGGAGGTTGGTTGTGTCTATAAATGCGTAGCACAAGGGATCCCTGTAATGGAACTATTTGTAACTTACTGTGGTGGTGTTCATGTGAGTTTATGAAATGTGACCTAGAATAAGGGATAGTATAAATAATAACAAGCAAAACTATTAATTTGAATATTTATTTAACCCCTGAAGTTAAAGTTTTAAAATAGTTTATTAAAATTAATTCTGAATCTATATTTAAAAATAAACTCTGGCCAAGATAAAAAAAGAATTATGATGATAATCCAAAAACTTACTTCAATAAAGTCTAAAACTATTACAAGAAAAATTTATCTATTTACTTGTTTATATTATCTATTTAATCATTTTTTAATTTTCCAATTACAGCTGACATACAATATTATATTAGCTTCAGGTGTACACTCCAGTGATTTGACATTATAATTTACTAAGTGATCATCCTGATAAATTTAGTCCCCATCTGACACCATGCATAATATCAAGAAATTTTACGTATTAGACCTCAAGTTAATGATTATATGACATTTAATGTATAATTGGTTATTAATATTAGAAGGTGGTAGTAATCAATTGAATAATGTTAGTGTAATGCATTTTATCTGTATTGGGCAACTCTATATATAATTCTAATTTATTTCAGTTATTGGCAAAATGTGTTATAGATAGATACAGTAATATCTATATTTAAAAGGCATACATAAAGAAAAAGAAAAAAATTTTAGCTTTTAAAAATTTGTTTGAAGGAATTGAATAAAAGCTAACACCATTTAAGAGGCCACTTATAATTCAGATTTTAAGGGGAATCTGTGCTTCTAGATTTAGATGTAAAGAGATAAATATTGGTTGAAAGAAAATGGGTAGAACTATAGCTATCATTTAGTGATCATAACAATTTATGGTAAATAGTTGGAACTTATGATTTAGTCAAGTAGATTCATTTAATTCATTCCAAATCATAAAGCAATTGTTGGTATCTTCAAATAAAGGGAGCTCTTCAATAGAATTTCTACTGATATATACTTTAAAATTCAGATTATTTCCTGTAGGGAAAAAATGATTTACTTAAACTTCAGAGCTTTTTTTTCTAATAAAGGGGAAAACTGGAAGATTTTAAATATATTATTTCCTTATTATTTGAAGAAAGTGCTTAAAAATAATTTCCCATACAACCACAATAAAGCACACTAAATAGTCAAAGTTATAACAGAACAAATAAATGAAATATCATAACCAGCAAAACATGCCTAGAACTTATTACCAATTTCAATGACTGGACAACTATAGAATGGCTGTCTTCAGCATGACTGTGACTAATTTGAAGTTCACAGCTATTTATTCTAAATGTACTTTTTAGGTTAAAAATATATCTAGCACTTAAAAAAT
This sequence comes from Pipistrellus kuhlii, assembly GCF_014108245.1. Lineage (NCBI taxonomy): Eukaryota > Metazoa > Chordata > Mammalia > Chiroptera > Vespertilionidae > Pipistrellus > Pipistrellus kuhlii. The sequence goes on from NW_023425584.1 coordinate 41,266,747, forward strand.
GTAATTTCTTGTGAGATCTTTGAGTATATACCGTATTTTTCAGACCATAAGACGCTCCGGACCATAAGACGCACCAGTTTTTAGAGAAGGGAAATGAAGAAAAAAAGATTCTGAAACAAATAGTATCCTAAAATATTTTATGTGCATTAAAACCCAACATCACAGTCATAAACACATGTAATCAACCCTGTAAAGTAAACAGCAGCATTTAGAACCATTTTAAAGCCGGGCAAGCACACAGAGACCACACAGAGCCGGGCAAGTAAAAAAAACTTTTTTTTAAATGTATATGTGTAGGCTATATTTGAACCATAAGACGCAAGGACTTTTTCCCCCCACTTCTGGGGGAAAAAAGTGCGTCTTATGGTCCAAAAAATACGGTATACTAGTAGAAAGACTCAATATTTTAATAGTAATTAGTAATGTTTCCATTTATAGATATTTCCTCTCTGTAATTGAACTTATAATTTCACTTCTAGTCTTAAAATAATAATAAAAGTGGACTACAATTTTTTATGTTTATCAATTTATATTACCATATAGGATAAAATAAAGAATTCAGTAAGGAGTTGGGAAATATCTGGAATAAACTAAAAATACCTCTGCAAAAGTATCCATGTTAGTCATACAAAAAGGCAGTGGACTTCTGTGATGGTTAACATTTAAAAGGACAGTTGCCCAACTGGTGTGGCACAGTGGTTGAATGTCAACTCAGAAACCAAAAGGTTGCTGGATCAATTCCTGGTCAGGAAACATGCCTGGGTTGCGGGCTCATTCCCAGTTGGGAGTGTGCAGGAAGCAGCGAGTTGATGATGGTCCTCTCTCCTCCGTGTCTCTATCTCTCTGTTCCTTTCCCTTCCTTTCTCTCTAGAGGCCTGGCCTGAAGGGATCGGGCTGCAACTGGCTCTCCAACATCCTCCAGGGGGTTCTGGATTGCTAGAGGGCAGTTCTCAGGTGACACACCCCAGAGTCTGGCTCCCTCCTCTCTGGGTCCAGGATGTGGGTGAGGCAGATTCAGGGCCAATCGTGCCCCAGCAACAACCTAATCCATGTCTGAGTCCTCGAGGAATCAGGCTCCTTCCTCTACTGTAGGGGTGTCGAACTCAATCAGAGAAGGGGCCAAAATCTAAAATCCAGCCTCAATCGCGGGCTGAATGGTTTACTGAACAGTCATAAACTGTCATTGTGATGGAAACGCAGCAGAGTGCAGTGATGGCAGCGCGGTGCGGGCCACATTGCAAGGCCTGGCGGGACGGATTTGGCCCACGGGCCTTGTGTTTGACACATGTGCTCTACTGGTTGGAGCATCTGCCTCCTGGTGGTCATTGCACATCATAGCTACCAGGTGAACAGACAGTCGCTTAGGCTTTTATATATATAGATAGATATTAAAAAAAAAAAAAAAGAGTCAAGTTGACATACAAAATTAATGTGACATACAAAATTAAATTTTGTGTGACTATAACATATGTAATATATAATGTATATATATTGTAGAAAGTGTGTGTATTTTATATCCATGTATATATACCTATATATTTTTATTATCTACTAAACTTTATTACTTTAAAAATAACAATTTTTCCATTTTATTTCTAGAAAATTAAACCCTTTAAATTTTTACCTAACTTCTACACGATGGCTGTTGAATACTCTACAATATACTAGTGTATATGTTATGATACATGCACACACTCTCAGACTGTGTATACCCAATGTCACCAATACATGTAAATGTGGGGAGAACAATCTGTGAAATTCCAAGCTTGTCTCAGGTAGATGCAGGAAATTGTTCAAATTTCCAGCAGTTTTTCTAAACTGATCCAAAAAGAAATGAACAGCTATGGAAAGTGTCCAAACAGGATAGATTGTCTAACTGCTATAAGCAATTAGATCTGAGCAGAGCAAGGACGATTGCCTAGGTACAGAAACTCATAGAGCAGAAAGCCCCAGATGCCCAGCAAGGGGTAACATTGGGAAAAGGAGGACCTCCCCCCACCAGGGTAACCTGTCCTCCTATGCAGGCGTCTTCAAACTACGGCCCTCGGGCCACATGCGGCCCGCAGAGGAGTCTGATCCGGCCCGCCAGGTTTTTTGGGCAGTGAGCGCAGCCGAGGTGTTACAGTAGGAATTAGTAGTTCATATAGTCCGGCCCTCCAGCTCTCTGAGGGACCGTGATCTGGCCCCCACTTTAAAAAGTTTGAGGACGCCTGTAGCATATGGCTGGACGTGGGGGTTAGACCCCCTGCCCGTTCCTCCCTAGAGATAACCTCTAGGTCTCAGTTGTATTTCAGCTCCAGGTCCAGAAAAGCAGCAAAACCAGACAAGTGACCTCAAGGCTAATCTCAGGACCAGCTACATTGACTAAGGACCCCCTGCCCTGGTTCAGACCAGTCAGTCGAAACCAAGACCCTAAAAGAGCACACCTGGAAAGCTGATGAATATTCTATTGAGACCCTCACCTGAGACATCCCCTAAGATTTCCACCTGCAAGAGAGAGAGAAATAGGCTCAGGACGAAAGACACAGTGTGTGTCCATGCCATTCCTTTTCCCTTTACCTTCGAGGGACCTCATAAGACTTGCAACCAGGGGAGCAGTGGACGGAGGCAGCTCCTCCTGGGCTAACCCCTTGAACCTGTCTCCCAGGCCAGGTTTTCTCTGACTTCTCAGTGAGCCAAAGCAGCCCAGCATAGGCTGTCCTATTGCTTCTTCTATGCCCTTCCTTGTTTCACTGTCCCAAGTGTGCTTTTGCTGGGGCCAATCAATTCTTGCTTGCTTTACTGCACTTCGTCTGTTGATGGAAATCTTTTCTTCAAGAAGCCAAGAACCGAGATCTCATCCTCTTGCCGGTATAACCACTGTGGTCAATACCTGGAAGTAATACAAAATAACATTGAATGTAAAGTGTCATTGAATTTTTAAAAATTAATTAAAATTAAACAAAAACTGGTTTTTTTAAAATATATTTTATTGATTTTGTACAGAGAGGAAGGGAGAGAGATAGAGAGTTAGAAACATCAATGAGAAAGAGTCATCGATCAGCTGCCTCCTGCACACCCCCTACTGGGGATGTGCCCGCAACCAAGGTACATGCCCTTGACCGGAATCGAACCCGGGACCCTTCAGTCCCCAAGCCGACGCTCTATCCATTGAGCCAAACCGGTCTCAGCTAAACAAAAACTGTTTCAAGGACACTATCTAACGTATACTTTAAAACATAGTAGTTTTTACCTTTCACAAACCTGGGCTATAAAATACTTTTGTTTATAGTATACCAGAGGCCCGATGCACCAAATTCAATTCGTGCAAGAATAAGCCTTCCTCCCACCTGCTGCTGGCACCAGCTTTCCTCCAGCACCCGGGGCCTGGGCTTCCCTCCTCCAGCTGCCCGCAGGCACTGGGAACCTGGGCTGGCTTCCTTCTGCCCGGCTTCATCAGGAAGGATGTCCAGAATGATGTCTGAAAGATGTCCAGTCCAATTAGGATATTATCCTTTTATTATTATAGAGTCTTTCTTAGAAATCTCATTACAATGCATATATATATGTATATATATATATATGTATATATATATATATATATTATACACACATTGCTTCTGTATTTATTGAAAACCTTGACTAGTTGAATTTTATATTCATATTATCTTGGAATCAGGAAATAAAAATATGTGAAATTTCATGTTTAAATGGATAAAAAGTGATAAATTAGAAGTCTAGAACTCTGCTATTTCCCCCTTTTTCTTTTTCTTTTTCTTTTTCTTTTTCTTTTTTCTTTTTTCTTTTCTTTTTTTTTTTTTTTTTTTTTTTTTGCCAGCTTATGCAATCTCTGATGTATATGATTCTTCATGATTCCTAGTACTTCTTGGTAACTTAAAAACAAAAAACTTTAGTCTGGCTGGTGTGGCTCAGTGGTTGAGTATATACCCATGAACCAAGTGGTCACTGGTTTGATTCCCCTTCAGGGCACAAGCCCAGTTTGCAGGCTTGATTCCCAATAGGGGGCTTGCAGGAGAAAAACCAATCAATAAGGCTCTCTCATGGGTGTTTTTCTCTCCATCCCTTGCCCTTCCTCTCTCTAAAATCAGGGATAGTTAATTGAAATAATTTTCCTGTGATTTTATTGTTTGAATGCCACATATCTACAGCATACAGTATGTAGTAAGAATTCCTCAGAAATGCCCCCTCATTCTGTACAGACATCTTCTCCTTACAATTTCTAACATTTTCAGCTTGTTTTAGATTTCTCATAATTTCAACTCTAAGGTAAAACTAAAAAAATTAATAGTATTTTGAAATACTTCTGCATTTAGTTTTACCCAAAATATGTGCAGTATTAAAAGATACCTCCAAAGTGATGTACAGTTAACCTAATAAAAATATCAATACACAAATGAGAGGAAACAGACATTTTTGTGCTTTTAATGTGCACATTATTCAGTATTACTCATTTTAATTTTTCCTTTGATTACATTTACGTAAAGATCAGAGCCATTTAAAATCTATATCAGTGCTCCTCTGAGATTTTTAACATCAATCTTAAGAAAAATTTGTTGAGTCAAATGATGTTTATCATTATCTGAGTGAGTTTTTATATTTAAAATTCATTTCAGAGTAGTTATATATGGGTTTTTATATTATTTTATCAAAATAAGTACTATGTGGTTTTTATTTTCAATCTCTGAGGTTGAATCACCATTTTACATCTGATTCCTATAGATTGATCTCTTTTGTTAACTGGTCATTCACAATAGTTGAAAGTACACATTAATAACTGGATATATATTCTTGGTTTTCTCAATGACTGGTTCATGAAGTAGCTCAGAAGCCCTTGGGATATCAAATTGAACTAATGAATTTTTCATTAAAGGTCCTATTATAAACTTTTTATCTCCTGAGTAAATACCTAAGTTAAAACCTGGCTTTCACCAAGCAACCTACTGTTCATTCTTATGTTAATGAGGAGGCTAATTGCAAATTTCCCCAGGTAATCTCAGCATCAATTATTCATGAACCGCTGACAACAGACTTGACATTTTCCAATGACAGCTCTCAATCCTTCTGCTTACAAGTTTTAATATGTGCAGGATGATTTAAAAGACTTTACATATAAAAATTTCCAAAAGTAATTTGGAAAGAAAAGAAAGAAAGAAAATACCTTTTGAAAATTGAATACTTGTATGTTAGTTTTGAATGTATTTAAGGTTTACATATTTTAGGATTTGAAAAGCTTTAAGGAGATAAAACAAAATATTATTTCAAACTTCTCTTAACATTACATTGTTAGATTGGTGTTCTTTCATAGAAAATGTGCCACTCCAAAAGAATCAATCTAATGAATATACATATACGAAATTTCAGCTTTTCTCTGAGTCTCCAATAAGATTAAATTACATTACAAATTAATACATGTACACTGAATGAAACTTGGATCTATAATATTTCACTTTTTTTCTATAGTTGTTTTTTTCCTGTAGTTAATGAGCTTTGAATGCTTCTGTTTGTGGCATCCACTGGCTGTGATGTTGGTGTATGTAACTCTCTCTCTAACGTTTGGAAGATGAGCTTGCTCTCAGCAGTAATTGATTTCCATGGTGGTTCCAAGTTCTTGCATTCCTGTGGAGTAACTATACGGTTGCCACTGTTGCTCAGGTTTCTTGGTTTCTCACCATATTTTAAGATAATTTTGTGGTTTAGAGTCTTGTTGGCATTGAGTTTAAAACTTGTACTCCACAATTTGCACTTGGATGGGTCAGGTTCTTTTCCTTTCTTAGAACATTCTCAGATGTGACAGAGTTTTTCTGGTTTGCATTTCAGGCAGATGGCTCACAGAAAAAACATGAGGTTTCTTACCAATGTTGCTTCTACAAAGGAAGGGAGGAGGACAGGGAAAGACAGAAAGGAAGGATCCAACCAGCCCAGCTGTTCCCTAGACACTCCTTCTACTTATTTCCATGGTGGCAGTCCCTCACTTTCTTACCTTTAAAATCTGATATAAATATTTCAAACTTGACATCTCTCAGGTCAAACAGCAAGACCAACTTGAAATGTTTTGTAGACTTCCTTGAAATTGTTCTTGAATGGATAAATATGTATACATACATAATACATACAGGCATATCCATCTTTAGTCCTGGACTGTGGAGTCCTTCATAGACCCCCAAAAGATTTTGTTCTTTTTATGTTTGTTTTTTTCCAGATTCTTTGTTATTATGAAATCATTCCTTTTGGATATGTCTATTGCCATTTCAAAAGGATTTAGGGGTGGGGAGGTGTGGGGGGAGAGGGGGAGTGGCGAGGGCATTTCTCAGTTGGCACCCTGATCTGCATGCTTTCTGCCTGATCCTAAAACAAGGACTGCAAGGCCTTCTTTTCTTGTTCTCTTTATTTATTTATTTATTTATTTATCCAAAAGAATGAATGTGAAAAGTAACACTTATAATTGCAAGCCTGAATTATTCCTTCTTCTCATGTCCTCTTAACTAGATAAAAAGTAAACAAGTGATCTGATAATTTAGAGATAGTTGGATTATATCTATCTTAATTGATAAGTCTAGGTAACCACCACACACACACACACACACACACACACACACACACACACGCACGCACACGGAAGTATTGTATTGTAGAACTTTCCTGGACCAATCTACCTAGAAACCTCCTTTCCCTCCCCTTCTGCCTATAAAATGCCTTTTCCTTTGTATAGCTCTTAGAAGCTCCCTTCTCTCTGTTAGATGAGTTGCTGCCCGATTTGTGAATTGATGAATAAGGCCAATTAAATTAGAGCCTCAAATGTATTCTGTTGATTTTTTTTTTTAACAGACCTAATTTAATCAATCCTGAAACTTCTGGAATGTCACCAAAAATAGATCTAATCCCCACAAAAAATGTTCATAGATATCCATAGCCTTTCTAAAACAGATTGGCACGTATCCCAAAATTGCTTGATTTTTTTTTTTTTTCTGATTCATACTCTGGTAGGTAGAAAGGTACAGCCATGTCTTGATTGATTCGCAGCCCAAGCCATAACACGATGCCTCATATACAATAGTCTTCAACAAGTTTGTGTTGAGTAAAATAATTCTATTTTATTAAAATGAAAAATATTCTGACCGTTCCTCTTCTTGAGGCACGTTTCCCTTTGTCATTAAACAATCACAACAACTAAGGCACACACACAAACAAGCATCACTCACTTGTTTGCTTCTTTATTCAAGAGGCAGTGTAAGAAATGGAGTGTGCCTGTGTGTGTATGTATGCACATGCTTTCATTTCTAAGGAGAAAGAAGAGGGGAAAAGGTGGAGGAGAAACTGTCTCTAACTTCACGTTAGGCCTTTTTGCTTCTATACCTTTCTACCATAGAAACTACACTAAGAACAGTGGCCCTTTTGAATTCCAGTTTGGGGAACTAGGGGTTTCATAAATCCAGATGAGTATACAAACTGAAAAGAGCAAGGCCTTGGAGCTCTGTGTCAATGAGCACTCCCCAGAAGACCATTAAAGTGAGGAGAGAGGTAATTAAAGCTTTGGATCCGTGGTCAAAGGTTAAATTCCCCAAAGCCCAGAGCATTATTAATGAGTAGTTTGGCAAAGTGAAAGTGTAACAAAAGACGAGAGACAAAGAGAACCAGGACAGTGCTAGATTAATGTTGCAGCATTAATAGAGCCATTGGCTTTATCACATCACTGGCTTTATCACATGGTTGGCAAATGTAGGCATTGGGCCCAAGATAGTGCAGATAGTGAGTGACCAAGTCTTCAAGAACCTGAAAACATGGGCACAAATAGAAATAAAGATAAAGAATAACAGCACAATTTGAGGTAGAATCTATTTCACAGTGAAAAAAAGGTGATTAAAATATTTAGCTTTGATAAGTTCAGACCATATTAGGGAGAATAAACCAGTAGCTAAGAAAACTTAAATGTAAGAGGGTACATGAGAGGAGTAGTGAGTAAAAGTATAGTTATCCATCAATGCTCCTTAACAAGAAAGAGCGCATGAGGTTTAAAATTGGATTAGCAACTAAAGGAGTCTAAAGAGATGAGTGGCCTGGCTGGAAAGCTCGGTTGGTCACTCAAACTTTTTAAAGTGGGGGCCAGATCACGGTCCCTCGGAGAGCTGGAGGGCCGAACTATATGAACTACTCATTCCTACTGTAACACCTCGGCTGCACTCACTGCCCAAAAAACCTGGCGGGCCGGATCAGACTCCTCTGCGGGCCGCATGTGGCCCGCGGGCCATAGTTTGAAGACGCCTGGTTAGAGCCTCATCCAGATACCCCATGCATGTGGGTCCTCTCCTCTATCAGGGAATATGCAAGAATCAACCAATGAGTGCACAACTAAATAAAACAACAAGTTTCTCCTCCCTCTCTCTCTCAACAAATAAAATAAAAAAAGATGAGAAATGCACCAACACTTCAGAAGGACTAGATTATTTTATGTCATTCATGTTTATTGCAAACTCATGCAATAGATATGGTGAATTCTCTGTTCAGGTTGTAACTAAAACGTTGTCTTTAAAACAATCTTGGGGTCACAACTTATGTCTATTATTTTAATCTTCCTTTGCATTATTGAAGAACTACAAAGGCTTTCTAATTTTCTTAGATGGTTCTGTATAAGAGTCTTGAAATTACCTCCAAGTAACCAGATGTTCTAAGAGAGTGTGTCTGAAGTTGTTTAAGGGAAAGATCATTCAGAAGTTAAATTATATGTGGATCCACATATTTTGAGTTAAAGAAAGCACTAATATTAAATTTGACTCTGCTCAGTTATCATATTTGTAGAATGGAACTTTTAAAATGACATTTTCAAAGAAAAATTTGGGGAGGGAGTGAAAAAGGTATAAATATTCATCACTTTCATAAGTGACTAAGAATATTGTGAATATAGTAACACCATTACCAACAAGGTCTGTAACTAAAGCCATTGTTCAAATTGCCTTTTTAAAAAAGTACCATATTTCATATTAAATTATATTTATTAAAAATTAAAAATATTACTGGTTTAAAATAGGTTATATATATATTTTAATATATTTTTTATTGATTTTGTACAGAGAGGAAGGGAGAGAGATAGAGAGCTAGAAACATCGATGAGAGAGAGTCATCGATCAGCTGCCTCTTGCACACCCCCTACTGGGGATATGCCACAGCCAAGGTATATGCCCTTGACTGGAATCAAACCCGGGTCCCTCCAGTCCCCAAGCCGACGCTCTATCCATTGAGCCAAACTGGTCTCGGCTAAAATAGGTTATATTTTAATAGCATTTCTTTTTGGCAATTTCTTAGATTAAGTTGTGAATTTATTATCCCATTTTGTGCTTAATAAAATGTACTCCAAATATTTCTTCATAATAGTATGTTAAACAGAATGTAATACTTTCTTTAGGCGAGGGACATTACTTTACTCAACAAGTGAATAATACAAATGATTTTAATTGTTGCTCTGTTCTTCTGACTAACCTAATTAGCTAAAATAGAAGTTTTCCCTAATTGCAGTAAATTTACAACCTCTGCCATTCAAGATGAAAAACATTATTTAGGTTTTCAAGAGAAATAAGAAATGTCTCTTTGTTGCAATCAAATGTGGCAAATATTTTACACTTTGGTGCGAAGCAATGACCTTAAGTTTGGTGTTAAGTTATTCTTCAAATCTCTATAGCTATTTGGATATTACATGAATGAATTTAATCAATAAGAAGATGTTACAGAATATTTACCATAAACTGAGGAAAGACAGTTGAGAAAGAAAAAAACTTGTTCAAATTGTCATTTGAAATTATCATCAGTCAATTAAACAGTATCAACCAAAATTAAATATTTATCTAATTGGAAAGCTTAAATCTAAAGAATGACCTTTTACTGGAAGGATTGTGAATATTAAGAACATTAGATTATTTTAGTTATTTCTAAGGAGAAATTAAATAAACTAAAGTAAAAATACATATTGGAAGACCATCTGCTTATAAAATTTAGGTCATCTTATTCAAGGACAACTAATTTAACAGCCAACTTCTAAAATGCATTTTAGTATAAGGTGCTTTATGATTCGAGATAGAATATATAAAAGCACATTAATCTACAGGGTATCTTTTCTCATTTACCACCATTGCAAACCCAAATGAATAAAATTATTTTCCTGTACTGAATCAATTTTAACAAAGAACAAGCAACTTACTATATAGATGAAAACCACTAAAATTGCCAATCAGGTAAGAAAATTTGCAGGTACAATCCCTAATCTTTTAGGAATAAACAGAAATCTGAAATAAAATGTGTGAATTATCCTGATTAAGCAGAAAGCAATTCATAAAAATATTTCATTTATTTCTCCTTTTAAAAAAGTTTTCCAAAAATCTGCAAAAGCCATAAATGATGCGGAATGACATTATTACAATCTCCACAAATTTTATTCTGAAATTTTAAACCAAATATGAGACAATATTTGCTTAAAATAATGAATTGACCTATAAACTTATATTTAACCTGAAGCAAAGGTTTAGGTCATGAATTTTTATTGAGAATAATATGAAGCATTTAGGACCTGAATTATATTTTAAAAGTCACTACCTGAACTAAACATTGGCCATTTTTTATCTTATCTCTTATAATGCAGTTGAAGTACTCTTCAAAATGTACTGTGTTTGACAATATTCCATATCACTTTTGCTCAAAAAAAATACAATATCCTGAATATCATATCTGGAACAACAATAGCAACGTTCTTGTGAGATATAGGAAAAAAAAAATCTTAATAAAAGAAACAATAGATAAGAAATCAACATTACTAAAGAAAGATCTATCTTACGAACTTGCTCTGAATAATAATCTCCCACTATATGGAAGAATTGATTATCACGAGAGTACAAGAATTAATTTAATATGATGCTATGTGTTAAAATTCTACTAAGAGTCTTGTAGGGGTAGAGAATCTTGGAATTCTAGCTACAAACTGTCACTAATTTGCAGTTTCAGTTGCTAGGTTTGAAAGAAAATACATTTCTCTGAGTTTCCTGGAACTGAGAAAACAAAGTAGCACAGACTGGGTGGCTTAAACAACAGAAATTTATTTGCACGGTTCTGAAGATCAGCAGTGCAAATCACGGTATCAGCAGTTTAGGTTTCTCCTTGACTTGCAGATGGCTGTCTTCTCACTATGTCCTTGCATGGCCTTTCTTCTATGCAAGGGTGTCCCTGGTCTCTCTAGTCCAGTTTCCTCTTATAAAGACAACTAGAGGCCCAGTGCACAAAATTCATGCATGAGGAGGGGCCCTCAGCCCAGCCTATACCCTCTCCAGTAAGGGGCATCCCTCTCCTGACTACTCACTTGCCTGTCTGCCTGATTGTGCCCCCTGCTGGCCTGGTCACCCCAACTGCCTCTCTGCCAGTTTAGTCTCCAATTGCTCCCCACTGCCAGCCTGGTCACCTTTCACTACGCCCCCACCCCCACCCCCCATCGGCCTGGTAGCCCCACGCAGCCTGCTGTTCAGTCATTACTGTGACGGTGTCCTGGACAATTTGCATATTCCTCTATTATTAATATAGCTAAGTAGATTGCATTATGGTCCATCTTAATGACCTCATTTAACTTAATCACCACTATAAAGGCCCTAAATACTCCAAAGTAAAATCACTTTCTGGGGATTAGAGCTTCAACGTGTAAATTTGGGGGCTACAATTCATCCCATAACAATATCCTATGTTGTTTCTATTTAAAAAAAAAAAAATGCAAATTACCTCAATTGCTATCTTAGACCTTCCACCCTGTGGTAAAAGAAGAAAATAAGAAGAATATTTGCAAGTATCTTTAAAGAATATTTAAATTACTATAAATTTTGTTTTAGAAGATCCAACCTCTTGTTTAGATATATTGTTTTCATAGGAGACAGAATGAAAAGAACACCAGAAGTAAGCTGGCTCAGCTTTGTGGTAAGAGGTGATAACAAGAACAACACCCTACTCATTCTAACAGCTGTGTCTGTAACTCTCTTCTACATATTGCAGTTGAGAGGTGCATTGAATCTCCCTATATGTTTTAGATACTTGATTTTATTCAGCAAATCAGCAAAGTGATGTTAGAAAGAGTAGTTTAAACATTGAGATTATTTTAAACAGGTAGTACTTAAATAGGATTCTTCCTAATGGCAGACCTTATACATTGAAAGTAAGAATAAAGTTACAGTTCATAACATTTTTGTTTGTTTGTTTTGTTTTGTTTTTGTTCAGACTTAGCAGATATAATACAGTGTCTAGTACCTGTCATTAGTAGGGACACCTGGGGACCAAGCGGGAGAGGTGAAATATAGTGTCAACATGCAAAGAGGAGGCGACTTGGCCAGCCTCAGCCACAGGAAGTGATGAAGAGGGAAGGAGGCCATGTTCACCAGGCTTTTGCCCTGAAGCTGGTCTCAGCCACCATGTCCCAGCCACCCCTTCCTGGCGCCCTCCAGTCCTGCCCGAGGAAGGCAGCTCCTCCTTCAATAGAATCAGACCCAGCAGGGCCCAGATAAGCTCCAGGGCCCAGCACAAGGCCCACAAAGAACCAGGAACGATATTGGTTAGTGTGACAGAAAGCTCGCTCTTTCCCAAGCCCCAGACACTATGATCAGTGCTTTCCAGAGGCCCTGTGAGCTTTTATTCCTTCCTTCTAGCAGGCTCAAGTGCGGCCCAAGTGCAGTGCCGGTAGCACCCAACCTCAGCCTCGGTGGCAGATGAGCAGCTGGGAAAAGGAGACAAAAAAGTTCTTGCATCTCAGGGTCCTGGCCCTCCTGGGCCTGATAGGTGTGGTGCGGGCTGGCAGCCCCAGAGGCTGGACTTCTCCACAGCGGGACAGTGCTGAGCCACCTGGCTGTAGATGAGTCACTGGGCACCTGGGGACAGTTCTTTCGTTTTCGTGCCAATACACCTTGCCACTATGACACATGCAAACTCCTGTTCCTGGGTCCTTGGAATGCTTTTCTTGTCACACTACTGGCAACAATGGTGTAGGAGATGTGGGGGAAAAAAATGCAATAAAAAAGTAACTGATTTATAGGAAGGAATGAGGCAAAGAAAATATTGAGTAATCAGAAATGATTATCATCACATCCTTACTCATCGCACTATATTTTATTGACTCATCTGACAGGAGTTAGAAAAAAATGTTAAATTAAAATTTTGAAAATAGTTTAGAATGCTTTTCAAACCAAAGTAGTTATTTAGAGCACTTATAAAAATGCATTATTTACTAACCATGTGAAATATCACCTGTCTTTTTGGATATCAAATTTGATTAACACAAAAACAAAAATTTGCTTTGTTTTGTTTTTTAATCTCTTATCAGATCAGAATGGAGCTGTTTCAGACAGTGCTGAAATTTATATTTCTTAAATAAATTGACTAAAATATAAAATAACGTTTTAATTACTCAAATTATTAAAGTGAAGTATTTCATTGTGTTTGGAAATTAGTACACAAAAAGAAGTTAGTAATGATGAACATTTAAATATATGTATTTAATTAAGTCATACTAATTAGCTAACATTTTAATGAGCTTGCTATAATCTTACAAAGTAGTAGTTCTATTTAAACTAATATCCCTTAAGAGAAGCTATTTGCTTTCTGTCTAGAAAAAAATACAAAGAAAATCTTATTTTGACATAGTAAATTATTTGCTTTATGATTATAATTCTGGGTAAATATATGAAATTGTGTGTATATATACATCTTGTACATATAATGTATATATGCTAGTAATCATTAATTAATTTATATGTGATATATTGAAGTCATACATGTATACTATTTTAATATGCTGTATATATAAATATATATTTATACACTAAATAATATACTGTATATATAAACATATATTCATAGATATTTATACACTAAAGGCCTGGTGCACGAATTCATGCACCAGTGGGGTCCCTTGGCTTGGCCTGCGGGATTTGGCCGAAACTGGCACTCTGACATCCCCCGAGGGGTCCCAGATTGCAAGAGATCACAAGCCAGGCCAAAGGACCCCACTGGTGCATAATCAGGGCTAGGGAGGGATGAGGGAGGTTGGCCAGCCAGAGGTTGAGGGGCATAGGAGGGCTCCAGGGAATTTCTGGCCCATCTTGCTCAGTCCCCATCAGTCAGACCCCAGCAGCAAGCTAACCTACCAATTAGAGTGTCTTCCCACTGGTGGTTAGTGCAGTCAGAGCATCTGCCCCCTGGTGGTCATAGTGAGTGGTTGAGCATCCATACATTAGCATAGTATGCTTTGATTGGTTGAACAGTTGACAGGTTGACAGGACAGAGCATATTAGGCTTTTATTATATAGGTTTTCAGTATAATTATTATATACAATTTGTTAGTCTCATACAACTTCCTCCAATAATCCTGCATAAACATGTACCTTTAATATGTGCATTTAAAAATATTTTTTTTAATTTTTTTATTGATTAAGTTGTTACATATGTGTCTTTATTCCCCCATTACCTTCCCCATTGCCCCCACTCATGCCCTCACCCCTCTGTTGTTTATGTCCATTGGTTAGGCTTATATGCATATATACAAGTCCTTTGATTGATCTCTCTTCCTTACCTCCACCCTCCCCTACCTTCCCTCTGAAATTTGATGGTATGATCTATGTTTCTCTGTCTCTGGATCTGTTTTTGTCCATCAGTTTATGTTACCATTTGCAATAGCATGAATGGAACTAGAGAGCATTATGCTAAGTGAAATAAGCCAGTCAGAGAAAGAAAAATATCACATGATCTCACTCATTTATGGAATATGAAAATATTTGTTATTGATTTTAGAGAAAAAGAAAGGGAGAGAGAGAGACATCATTGTGAGAGCAAAACATCAATTGGCTGCTTGCTGCATACTTACATAGGAGATTGAACCCAAAACCTGGGCATGTGCCCTGATTAGGAATCAAACAGACAACTTTTGGGTCCATGGGACAATCCCCAATCAATTGAACCACACCAGCCAGAGCAGTATGTGCAGTTTTTGACATATCATCTTGTAACCCTCAAAAACAATATATATATATATATATACATATATATGTATATATGTATCTATATTTTAATGTCAAATTGTGGTTTAAAAATTGTAAACATTCTCAATATTTATACATGATGTAAGAACTTTGATCAAGGCTGTGAATTATCTTGAAGTGATTCTCAGATGTTGTTGGCAATCATGACATGACAAAACCTACTTTCCTCAGGCAAATGTCTCTCACTGCTAATAATATGCCTTCCAGGGACTTTCTTTGAGACTTTGGAGTCACAGGAGTGTCATTTAGTGTGACACTGTTAGTGGATGGGACTGGTAGAGCAGGCGGCCTGGAACTGGAACACCAATTTCCTTCTCTGTTGGCTTTAGAATCCCTTCAAATATTGAAGGATTATAAGCTTTGAGTAAAAGGACATGTGAATATGGCAGTGATAATTTATAATATTCCTAGAATGTTTTTTAAAAATAATATTTTTTGTAGTTCCATTGAAAGGTAAATCAGTTCTTAAATGATTGACTTCATTTTTTAAAAGTTTAATTGTGGTAACAAAAACACACCTATATATAAAATCATTATTGCAACCATTACCATTTATTTGGCACAGTTTGCATAAACAGAAAACAAATGTGAAAACAGAAAATACAATATGAATCTATCAAACTGTAAGAAGACTTTCAACTTAAAATCATAAGACCATTTCATTGAGGAAACTAATGTTAGTATTTCAAATTAATACTTTAAACTTTGTTTTTTAAATTTACAGAAAATATATTTTAAAATTCTCTCTTTGTCAAAAAATGAGAGTTTTGAGCAAGAAAACGGACTCACTTTTTAAAATATGTATTATATTGTTTTTTATAGGGAGGAAGGGAGAGGGATATAGAGTTAGAAACATCGATGAGAGACAAACATCGATTAGATGTCTCCTACGCAATCCTTATTGGGTATATGCCCATAACCAAGGTACATGCCCGGAATCAAACCTGGGACCCTTCAGTCCACAGGCCAACACTCTATCTGCTGAGCCAAACCAGTTAGGGCATGATTCACTTTTTAAGTCTTATCAGAAATTTTAATATAATTCCCGGATCACAACCATTAAAGACTTTTTTTTATATTTCTCTCATCTACATATAGCCTAATCCTAATAATACTGAGCTCACAGAGCTCTCTGGATTAAATGAATTAATATATGTAAACAATTTATAAAATAATCATCTATATCTATATCATCATCTGGATCTAGATCTAGATAACAAATTTTAAGGTTAGCTATTTTGGGGTTAAATTGTTTGATGTTACCTGTTATTTTTCTTTTAATTATTTACCAGTACTCCCATAAAAAAATAAGCTGGATCATTTTTATTTCTGTTGCTAATTCAGAGCGGCAATATTCCAGTTATATGAAACCAATTCTTCTACACACTAGCACACAAACCACAAATCTATATGAATACTTAAGTGAAATAGACATAAAGTAGTAATCAGTTCAATAGAATCATGCCATGATGTAGGGAGCGGTTATAGGGTTAAGCCTCACTCAGACTGACCTGCTGGCAAAGTCGCAAACAAGTCCAGGTTAGAAGGCACAGTCCTCTAAGCATAAAGCTTGACCTTGTGACTGCTCCCTAGATCTTTCCTTGGTAGCTAGTGGGCTGTGGGAAAGGCAGCAAGTGCTGCCAAAACAAGTGAAACTCACATGAATTGTAAACTACCTTGTTTGCCCCTGACTATAAATAAAGCATCAGTTTTGTAGTCTGGATCTATTCTGTGGCCTCACCCAGGCACATAAGATCCACCTAGACCCAGCTTATTCTCTTTGTCTACCTTTATTCTTCATCCTTTACCGGCCCTCCCTCAGCACACCATGAAATATACCAACTGTTGGTTCTTACCATGAAAATAGAGGAAGATTCCAAGTAGAAGGAAAGTAAATAAACATTTACAAATTATGAAAAGAGCAGTGGGACTAAATTTTACAAGTAAATGAAAGTGGTTTGAATCTTAAACCTATTAATATTTGCAAAGAAGTTCGAATAGTGCTATATATTTTAAATAATAAATTAATTCCATTAGAATAAGAGGATAAAATGAGTAAGAAAGCTATTATTTGCAGTTATGAAAAAGGAAAATTAAGCAAGAAAATGTAAGCACAAAGACTTTTATATAAGCTATTCATGAGGTAAAATGGAAAATATTCAATCAGATAATAACTCTTATTATAAAGAGCTACCTCAAAGCTCAATTAGAATTGTTTAGAATTCACTAACGTAGTGAATTCAATTTAACTGAAACTACTCTAAGTAAATGTTAGAGTAAAGAATGAATTTTGGATTATGAAAGAAAAATTGGACAATAGGTAAAATTAATAAATCATGGAATAAGCCACTAAAATTAAGATACCATTAAATAAATATAATTGATTTGATGACTGTGGTATCAAGAGCTGTAAAACCAGAAAATCTGCTTATTAAAACTAAACCAAAATAGGGCACACAAGCTGGAAAAAACTTATGCAAGCAATGATAATTGCACCATTATTTGAAAATTTTAAGTTTTAAAATCACGTAACAGGAGATAGATGAAGACAGTCATAACATGTAAAAATTTTCACATGAAATAGATTAAGTTCAATAATCATATTGAACTTCCAATTAGTTTCATATAACTATGAGAGGTAAACTTAATGATAAATGCTCTTATTTTGTATTTAATTGTATCTCATTTTAAATATTGGCTGGATGTAGTGATTTAGAAATAAATGAAAACCTCTTTAAACACATAGTTGATTGCAAACAACAATTGGTGATCTTCCCTAGTTATTTCATTTCTTGTAACCAATAAAGGTTGGACAGACATAACAGCATAACCTCAAAAATAGTAAGAGTTACTAATCAAATGAAAATTTTGCTTAAATGTTAGTTTCAAACAAAACATTATACTTATAGTTAATGTACTTTTAGTAGGTAAAGTCATTCAAAATCTATTGAAAATGTCAAAATTGAATTTAACCAAAACATAAATCTGAGAAAAATGGTATCATGAATGACTTTTATTATAAAAAGCATTTGAAGTGTGTTTTTAGCTGTATATAATGGTTGCAGTAATGTGGAGATCAGAAAGCTATTCAACATTTCTTTAAGTTATAAATATTATATAAACAGAATATCATAAAGCAAGACACTTAAGTCAATGTAAGTTATGAATACTAAATATTAACCCAAATTACAGTTCTTATGGCACTGTCCTGTCTTTCTGAAATGTGCTTCTAGTGCTTTTTTACATGGAATCAATTTGAATAAAACGTGTTTAATTTAGCAGTTAATTATAAGTGCCTTAGTGAATTTAACTATCTTTTTATTCACTATAGTTTATATATAGACAATCACATAATTACTGTTTTTGATATATATTCAAAATGCCATCTCTATACAGCAAAACAGTTAAAATTCAAGTTTGCTTCTCTTGTTACTATAGTATAGTAAAATAGTAATAAGTATCTGAGAAATATTTAACATATCACTCAAATTTTTAAAAAGTGATATACAGTTGTGGAAAATGCTTGATATTGTCAGTACTTATTGTTTAAAGTTTTAGTACTTCTTCAGAGAGCTACAAATTACTTAAAATTCTAAGGAAGTCCTGGCTTGTTTAGGCCACATATTCCTCTGAAGCTCAAAATGGAATTGCTCTACTGACTTGATGATTGGTCCCAATTTACAAGTGGAAATCCATTGCTCCTTCATAATGGAGGCAAGAGTCAGTAAATATGAAATGTAGGGGCATCCTCTGAGTTGCTTTTCATTTAGCAATCCCATTGTCTGCAAAGTTACTGGAAAACTCCAACAACTCAAAACAGAACCACTTATACACAGATAACATCAAGAATAAAAATTCAGCCGAAACTGGTTTGGCTCAGTGGTAGAGCGTCGGTCTGCAGACTGAAAGGTCTCAGGTTTGATTCCAGTCAAGGGCATGTACATTGGTTGCGGGCACATCCCTGGTAGGGGGTGTGCAAGAGGCAGCTGGTCGATGTTTCTCTCTCATTGACGTTTCTAGCTCTCTATCTCTCTCCCTTCCTCTCTGTAAAAAATCAGTAAAAAATATATTTTAAAAAAAGAATAAAAATTCAGTTTATCTCATTAGTTAAAGACTGGAAAGTAAATTAAGGGCTATTTGCGTACAAAGGAAAACTGGAAGCATAGAGTAAACAGAAAAAATACAATAAGTACATGACAAGTACAGAAATCAGAACTTCTGTATGTATGCATATCATCTTCATAGCTTTGTTAAATATATACTTATTCATACCAGTTGAAATATTAATTATATATTTATATATATACATGTGCATGCATAATTGTATATACATATTATATTTTATTTGTATGTCTATATGCTAAATTTATATATACTTACATATACTATATATACATTATTATATAAAGTATATAATAATATTTTCTTGTATTATACATTATCATTATTAATACATATGAATGCATTAATAACACATTATATATAAATCTGTGTGTGTTTATATTTCCCAAAGCTGTCATAAAAATTATAACAGCTAATCAGGATAAGGGAGGGAGTATTTTCCTGTTTTGATTAGTAGATAAAATAGTCACACTTATGTAACCATGAAGTACTCTGCATAATATGTAAACAAATAGCCACATAAAAATCACAGTTTATATAAGAATGCCATGTTTATGTTTTGATGAAATATTTACTCTAAAAGTAACTGTAGACATCTCACTTCCCTTTTAGCTGTGTTTCATGCATTGGCAGTGACCAAATATGAAATGAACAGTCATGACATCCTGTTTGGCCTCCCAGGCCAGGTGCTGTGAAGCTCTTCAGACAGTGGGTGCGGAGCACTACCAAACTATTGAAAAAAGAGGACAAGCATATTCTTAAATCTGTTAATGAGAATGTCAGGCAGACAACTTTTAGATACATGAATCCAATCACATTAAAATAAATACACTGGAAAATGAAACTTGTTAAAAACATTGTGGTTCTTTTTCTTATTTGTGATATGATATTAATCTTGTTTTTCTTTTTTCCCCTTTGTGCTTCTATTTAAAAAAATATTTATTTTTCTACTCCGTTTTCACTTATTGAATATATTTACACTATTTTTAAAGAATCTTAGACTTTGTAATTTCTTAAATATCAGTATTAATATATTTAAAAAACATATTTCATGATATATCAGTATCAATAATATCATTAAAACATATTTCATGATTTCTTGCAGGTAATATATTTTTATTAAAGCATTAATATCAAATTACAGATAATTTTGGGATAATTATTGATGTGCAAAAAACAGTTTGCTTGGAAATAATAGTTTGAAGAGTACTGATTAGATTTCTTAGTTTTTCAATGCATTTGCATTTTCTTTATTTTTTTAAACATATTTTTATTAATTTCAGAGAGGAAGGGAGAGGGAGAGAGAGATAGAAACATCAATGACGAGAGAGAATCATTGATTGACTGCCTTCTGCATGCCCCACACTGGGGATTGAGGTTGCAATCTGGGCATGGACATGGGCATGTGCCCTGACTGTGAATTGAACCATGACCTCCTGATTCATGGGTCAACACTCAGACACTGAGCCATGCTGGCTGGGCAACTTTCCTTCAATCAAGCCTTGTTAAATTCATTTTTTAGCATGCTCAAAGTTATTCTCTTTTAGAACTTTGACTCTTATTTATCTCAGTACACTACTTGTATTTATTTATTTTTATTTATTTATTTATTTATTTATTTATTTATTTATTTATTTATTTATTTTGGCCAAAGTGACTGAACAAGTTACCTTCTTCAATACCTTTAAGACATTTCATATTTGAAAGTCCAACTCAGCTACATTTATTTTCTGCTTTATACTTAACTGGACCTGTGCCAGGAATTATACTAGCGTGTGGGTATCCCCAAATTGGAAACATCTTTCACCTATAGGAGATGTTTTAATTAATAAAGACATTACCAAAGTAAAAGGATGTAGAATAAGAAAAGGAGCTAGTTTACAGCAGAATTCTGTGGGAAACTAATTTATATATAAACATATGATATTATTTATATTTTAGTCAGTGATAATGAACAAGTCAGTATTTGTTCAATCCACGTGAGCTAAGAAAAGAATCACCAGAAATAGCATTCAGAAAAACAAAAGTGTTTCTTGAAGACAAAATTTTTCCTAATAATGAAAATCATGTTGAATGTCAATAAGTGTTAATGAAAAGGAAGACCTGAATAACTGAAAAATTTCTGAACCTCAAAGTTAAAAGGTAAGTACAACACTGAGACACCCATATTGGGAAGAAAAATAAAATAAGAACGTTGGCCTAGAAAAATGGAATCAGAATTTCATCTTTTTGTTTGTTTTGTTTTCTGTAACACTGATTGCTAATAAGAATAAAAGTTTAGCTATCCCAGGGAAAATAATTATAGAAAAATAGTGCTAGATGAAGATATATTACCTATTTAGTGACCGTTTGTTATTTTAATAAATAATTCGATAATATTTAAGTAATTCTTTTTAGGATAGAGATGTTACATGAAACATTTTGATATATCTTAGGAATATATCAAGACTGCCAATTCTATCCATGACATGATATTTCCTTTTGGACTAGGCCTCTCAAAAAAAAAATCTATAAAAACAACACAGCTTATATCTGTAACAGCTTCTAATGTAAAGAATTGAAGCTTGAGCCCTGCCGTGTTGCTCAGTGGTTGAGTGTTGACCTATGAACCAGGAGGTCTTGATCAGGTACATGCTGGGGTTGAAAGATAAATCCCTAGTAGGGGGCTTGCAGTAGGCAGGCTGATCAATGATTCTCTCTTATCACTGATGTTTCTATCTCTCTCCTTCCTTTCTCTCTGAAATAAATTAAAATATTTAAAAAAAGAAAAAGAATTGAAGCTTGAAAGTACTTTGCCAGTTTTATATTCTGGACTTATTTTTTTTTTACTATGTTTATTTTTATTTTATTTTTCACTATCTCAGGACATTTTTAATTTGAATCCATTTTTTGCACATTATGCTATTGTCACTGGTAAATTTATAAAGTACATTTTATTTCACCAGCCAAGTAGCTAGTATGTGAATCCTCATGAAGAAACTGAATATTTATAATACATATAACTAAGATAAATAAACATATGGTTTGTAGCAACTTTGGTGCCTTTGTTAACTTTATAAAGTGACAGCAAAAATAGGAGCCACAATATTAAAAGACTCAAGTTAACAAAAAAAGATAGATCATTACTGCAAAAACTTCTACCACAAGAAATATCAAGAGGATAGGTGTTGATTAATTTCCAGGATATAATATTCTTTTCAATAGCTTTTGAGATATAGCAATTTTAATAATTGAAATTTCTAATAATTCTAATTGTTCCATAATTCCTCTCATTGCCCCTGTTTAAATAACCTATTTTGAACAGTTCAACTTAAATTTTACATATCAGATAAATGCACCTAGGATTAAACTTAAATTTTACATATCAGATTAAAGTACCTAGAATTTTCTATATCAGAATAAAGAAAACTAGATTTCTGAAGATATTTTTAATGGTTTTGCTTATCATTTATTCCACAGCAATAGACACAATATCTATAGACTATACTATCACCAAATATTGTTATTAGAATACATTTGTGAATGAGGAAAATACAGAATACATTAGCAGCATTTCAAAGCAATTAACTGAGAACACAAAACAACCAAAGCAAATCCATTATGTAATCTAATCATCTAGCTATTCAGAGCTGATCTGCTCTGAGAAATGACATCTGATCCCTGGTAAGGAAATGAAGAAACAGAAAGAGGTGTGGATGGATAAAGCATTATCACATTGGACTGCAATTTGGTTTAATATTGAGATCTCTCACTAACTCTCATTAAAAATTAAAATCATTGGGTATATGTTGAACAACATTGCCTGCATCGATGTGGGGGACCATAGAGGTAATTATCAGTTAGTAGATGATATAACTGAGAAAGTTAAAACCTACAGTGTCATTGGGACAATGTGCACAGTGGAATAGGGAGGTGAAGTCATCAGAATAGAAGATGTAAATTAAATACTGTCAAGCCTTTCCTTTTATGGAGTAAATATGGACACTGTCAAGAAACAACTGAAACTCATGAACATAATCTTCCCTGCACTCTTGTCCACTTTGATTATGCATGCCTCTTCAGCACAATGTGGTTTTATTTTATTTTTAAAATATATTTTTATTGACTTCAGACAGGAAGAGGGAGAAAGAGATAGGGAAAGAAATGTCGATGATGAGAGAAAATCATTGATTGGCTGCCTCCTGCACACCCCACACTGGAGATCAAGCCCACATACTGAGCATGTGCCCTGACCGAGAATCTAAGGGTGACCTCCTGGTTCATAGGCCAATGCTCAATCACTGAGCCACAACATCAGAGCCAATGTGGTTTTTTTATTCACTTAGATTCACTGCCCTAAATTATAAAAAAAAATTTCTTAGAAATTATATATTAAATATACACCTTAAATTTACACATTGTTATGTGCCAAATATATCTCAATAAAAATAAATTCAAAATAATTGGCATAAAAGAAAATAGAAAAAAATGTCATTAGTATTTGGCCTAAATACTAATTTTTTCCAGGAAACAAACTAGAATAATTTCATAAATATTGAAGTTTCCACTGGTATTTACTGATCCATCTAGTGTAGAAGTCAGCACCTTGTTTTCTGAAACAATTTAACAACATTATCCACTTTACAATAACCTTCCATATTTTTTTCATAATAAAGCTTAATCAAATATTGCTAAAAATTAACTACTATTAGCATTTTTACTGATGCATTTGATGCTATTGCCAAGGATGCATTTGATTTGTGAATATAGTTCAAATTCAGGTCATTATCAAACTAAGTCCTTTTATGTTGTTAAAGTTGACAGCTGAAAATATGCCATAAGAGTACACCACACCCTCTGGGTTGCAATCCAAGCAATACAAACTAGTAATGGGTTTCACAGAGCAGAAACTAAAACATTAAAAAAAAAAAAAAGTTCTGAAAGACTTAATAGTTCCTTCTTAAACACTCATTACCATTAACTATTGCTCATTGCATTAAAAAAATTCAATAGAATGCCAATATGATGTTTTCAATATTTCATTACTTTTTCTTTTTCTCTGATTTCTTCTCCCTTTGAAGATGACATCGGTATATTAATTAGGATGCAATGGGAATAAATTCAGAATTAGCATATGTTGGTGTTCAATAAATGCAGTTTTAATTACAACCTTTTCTTGTTTATTTCAAAGATTCAAAAAAAAATACATCAGAGGCAAAAAAAAAATGTATCTAACCATTGAATATTTAATGATATACTGCCTGGAACTTAATTTTGATGCATGTTGGTTTTTTTTTAATTCTAAAAGTCTGCTTAACCTTCTGGATGGGGAGAAAAATCAAAGTACATACACAGACGGTGGAGTTTGGTTCACATCCTGAGTTTTGGCAGAATGGGTCTGGAAAATACTCTGTTTCATGAAAAAAATCCTAGAATTAGTTGGTCAGTGCCACTGGCAGTCTATGGTGGGAAAACCAGCAAGGGTATCTATAAAAAACAAACACTTTGACTATATTTTCCTAATGATGTAGAATTGTCTCTGCAGGATACCTCCACTTTATTAGAATTTTGAAAAAAAAATTTTCTCAGGATTTACACTGAGGAAAATAAAGTGAGTTGAAGAATTTCCAGACATTTTAGAACAACTCAAGGAAGTACTTTCTTCACAATTTTGAAAGGCATAATTGAGGTTAACAACTGCAAAAACATGTATGCTTATTAGAATATATGCATTCTAATTTATCAAATTAGAATTTTAGATAAATTACCTCTGGATATTTATCTGGAGAAAGCTATGCTTTATGGGATATATATTTTCAATTTTAAAATGCATAAAACATCTAAGTTTTTCTTTTTTATTTCCCAATTAATTTTAATTATTTTATGTTTTCTGGCCTCCAGAAATCTTTATAATAGTTGACTTTTATTTTATTGATAACGGGGGGAAATGGCAGGCCATTTAAAGAATATTAGCACACTTTTAATAAGCCCTAACAAATTAAACTGAATAAGATTTTGTTCTCAACCAATTGCATTGCATATAAAAATATAGTTCAGTAGATATTCTAGAGAAAATAATTGAAGTTTAAAGTCATGAAGAAATAAGAATCTTACCATATTATGTGACTTACCTGCCAATGATTTGTATTTCTAATTGTATTCATAAATTGGGTGACTGGATCTCAGGATGGCATGGCATAGAAGCGACATTATATATTGTTTCTAGGTTTCCTAGTTTGCAATTTATCAAAAAATTGGCTAACATGTCATATAAATATATGAAATGAAAATTGGAGAAAACACAGTACTTAATTTAAAAACACGGTAATGAAATTAAGAAAATAAAGCTTACATCGATGATTCTCTCTCATCAATGTTTCTAACTCTCTATCCCTCTCTCTTCCTCTCTGTAAAAAATCAATAAAATATATTAAAAAAAAAGAAAATAAAGCTAACTAGGTATAAATAAGCAGTTAAATTCCATTTTATTGAAGGTTTTATTGTTCTTTCAAAGCCTCTGAAAGTGATGATATTTTGTATAAGATTTAATTGTGCTAAAATTAAGATCTATCTCTAAAACTAACCCAAAACATGTTTATCATGATCACTGTATTTTTAAAATTTTGATATACGGTATACATTTTTTCTGATTGTAAGGAGAAAAAAAATTATAGAATGAATGAATTGCACTTCATGGGGTATCTAAATTAGTCAAACTCCTAAAAGCAGAAAGTGGAATGGTGGTTGCAGGGGCTGGAAGAGTGTGAAATGGGGAGTTGCTATTCCATGGAGTTTAAGTTTTAGTCATGCAAGATGAACAAGTTCAAGAGTTGTGCTATGCGGAATTGTGCATATAGTTATCAGTACTTAATATAAACTGCTAAATTTGTTAAGAGCATTGAAGTGCTATTTGGTTTCTAAAACAATAAAAATAATTTGTATAAAGTAGTTATTTTTTTCTCACTGTATTAGTTATTAAATAATAAATAAATACTTAGAATATTTTTAAATTTTTTAAAATATATTTTATTGATTTTTTTACAGAGAAGAAGGAAGAACGAAGAAAGAGGGATAGAAAGCTAGAAACATTGATGAGAGAGAAACATCGACCAGCTGCCTCCTGCACACCCCACACTGGGGATGTGCCTGCGACTAAGGTACATACCAGCGACTGGAATCGAATCTGGGATCTTTCAATCCACAGACTGACGCTCTATCCACTGAGCCAAACCGGTTTCAGCAAATACTTAGAATATTTTTATTGAAAGATAGAGATGTGACAATCTGTGAAAATAAGGAGTCAGTGTATCTGGAGATATGTGTAGAAATCTGATGAAAGCATTGTAGAATACACTATGACTATAATTGACTTATCTCTTTTTTTTTAAGTTAAAAAATAGTAAGTTTGTTTTCTCACTCCTTTTCTAATGAGGAAATTGAGTCACAGGAGTTAAGTAACTCTTCCGATGTTGTACAACCAATAGGAGGCCAGAATCTACTCTTTACCATTATTTTATAGGAATAAATGTTAACACTTTGTGGTCTGAGGGTTTTAGGAAGGTGATATAACTTAGGGGAGAAAAAAACTGGATGGTGAATTAAATAACTCATATTCTAGTCATAATACTTTGTTAAGCAACTTAATGGTCTTGTGAGACCAAGTCATTTGATATAGCTAATTATTTGAATGTAAGTTCCTTTAATTATGAAAAAAGGCATTTATTTAGGTTATCTTCAAGATTACTTCTAATTTTGTGAGACTATGATATAAGGATCATGGGATATAAGCATTGTCTACTATATAATAGAATTAGGTAATAACAAGAATGTCACCTGCAGCACTTATCCACACACAATTTATCCTGAGAATTACTTTGATTGTGAACAGGATGATCTTATAGTAATAAGTAGCAATAAAACGCCTCTCTTCCCTAAGTGTTGTTCCAAAGTTATAATAACTTAAATGAATTAACCAGCTTTTGAAAAGGTCACTTTTCCAATAAATGGTAAATGAAAGAAAGAAAAAAAAAAGGTTAACAAAATGAGTCAGACTCATAAATTGTTCCTTACAAGGGTTATTCCGTCTGACATCTATCTATGCAAAATTATAGCCAAAGCTCTAAAATTGTATAAAAAGATTTTTGCCTTTTTTTCCAGTCAGCAGAGCAAAGATTACATCTAACTGCTGCATTTTCACGTGTTTCAAAGCAACCTCGCTCTTTATAAATGTGCAACCGCTCTGGTTGGGAGCAATTGCTAGATGTTTTCTGCCCTGAGGTATGTGAGAGGTGGAGATAATGAAAAATCTAGAGTGGGTTTCACATTGGGAAGGAGAATGTGAAACCCGCCGGGGGTGGAGTGGCAGCAAGAAGCCTAGCATACCAAGTAAAAAGAAACAAACAGGGGCGTGCTTCACATCAGGGCTGGGACAGGCACACACAAAGTAGCATTCAATTTAAAGAGAAAAGTAAACAATACCCGCTGCTGGTTTCCTTCTGTTTGCTATCCTCTGGATCCTCTCATTAGAGGCTAGATCAGCAACAAGGGTAACATGGATGGGAAATGCCACCATAATCCTTAGGCATTCCTTGTAGTTTATTTAGAAGAGACTTCTCAATTCAAATCCTTCATTCAGGAAAGCGCGCGTGCGCACACACATACACAGTTGGATCTTCCCTTGAATGGACCTGTATTTAATTAGGATTTGTGTATTTTCTGTAAACCCCAAAACTGGTACAAAAGGTCTGTCTGGAGGCTTTTTATGTGGACATGTAATTAGTTACATGAAAACTCTTTATTTTGGGAAAGCAAAAATGTAAGGCGTATCACTTAGATCCAAGGAAAGGCCTCAGAGGCAGAGTGGTGGGACCGACTTGAACACCTCTTGCTGTCAGCCACCTCATTCTCCTACCAGGTAGTCAGAGGTGGTGACAGAAAGAGATGAGAGAGATTAGATGGATGATGATGATGATGATAGATAGATAGATAGATAGATAGATAGATAGATGATTGATAGATAGATGATAGATAGATAGGTAGATAAATAGATAGATAGATAGATAGATAGATAGATAGATAGATAGATAGATGAAAGAGATAGAGAGGTTAGAAAGAGGGAGAGAGAAAGTTAGTGTCATTTGCTATCTAAAAGGGATAATTGGAAGTATATTGCACCACCACTGAGGATAGATCAGCAATGGGGTTAAAAATAAAGTTGTATTTTGAATAATTTGTGATGACAGAGGTAAAACAGTGCTTTTTAGAAGTCTAATATACCCATAAATTTGATCCCTCGAGTTGTATAACATCAAAATACAAAAACTGCCAGGCTGGCGTTGACTCAGTGATTGAGCATAGACCTATAAACCAGGAGGTCACAGTTCAATTCCCCGTCAGGTCACATGTCTGGGTTGCAGGCTCAATTCCCAGTGTAGGGTGTGCAGGAGGCAGCTGATCAAAGATTCTCTCTCATCATTGATGTTTCTATGTCTCTCTCCCTCTCCCTTCCTCTCTAATATAAATAAAAATGCATTTAAAATGCACAAGCTACATAAAATCATTTAAAATTTAAATTTTATCTTTTAAAAAATCATATATTACAGGAAAGTGGAGAGGACAATCAGTTCTTCATTTGAAATACTACAAATATAGAAATCTGGATTTTCTTTTCTTTTCTTTAGTAACTTTAAAGCCAGAACAGAAAGTGCAATGTGGCAACTGTCAAATTTCCCTTTACTAGCAATTAAAAATCACTTGGGAAAGAAAAAGAAGCCAGCCAAAGCTGGATTCAGAGTGCTGAGATAGTCTGTTAAAACAACAACAACAATAATGATTTGCAATGCTAACATTATGAAATATTTTAATCTCTAATTATCTTCCTGCCATGTTCTCTTATTTCTTATCTAATTGATACAAGAAAAATAAAATCTCTATATTAAACACACATGTGGCACTAGAACTGAATACTTCTGTAAACCTGATCTAGTTTTACTAAATGTTTAAAAATACTTAGACTCAATATTGATTCTTGGAACTCAGCCCATCTCTGAAAAGACTATTGTTAAAAACAGTAATTAAAAAACAAATATTTCTCTTTAACCTAAAATCTCCTTTAGTTCTGAATAAAGGAGCAATGTTGAAGAATGACTTGGATTTAAATGTTTAAGATTTTACCAGTCACCCATCCAGTGTGGCTCAGTGGTTGAGTGTTGACCCAGGAACCAAGAAGTCCCTGGTTTGATTCCAGGTCAGGGCTCGTGTATGGGTTGAACCCCAGTAGAGGCCTGCAGGAGGCAGCCAATTGATGTCTCTGTCTCATTGATGTTTCTATTTCTCTAGTCTCTCTTCCTCTTTCTCTAAAATCAATAAAAACATTTTTAAATAAAGATAAGATTTCATTTATCTTACATTCTCTTTAATAGTAGCAATGAAAGTCAATTTGCCCATTACCCCAAATAAAATGCAAGCATATTTGCTACCTGTGACCTAACCCCCAAATCACCACTATTTATTTCCTGGACTATTGCAATAACGTCCTACAGAGTTACTGAGATTCCCTCTGGCCAGTTTCCTAATCCATTTTCCACATTGACGTCAGATTAATCATTCAAAAAAGTTAAATCTGGTCTTGGCATACTGCCCTGCTGAAATGGCATTTTTTGCTCTTTCTTATTTCTCTAACCTCATGCTGCCCCATACTTCTTAGCTGTCTCCCTTCTAGTTACCCTAGTCTTCATTTAGTTCCTCATCCTTCTTACTCTCAGCACAGTAACTTTGATCATGGTGTCATCTCTGCCTGGAATGTTTTTCCTTCTCTCTTTTATCAAATTCAATTCTCAGTTCAGTCATATTTTCCTCAGGGAAGCATTTTTGGAATTCAATTAATTGTCCCTCACCCCAGTATAAGCTTCCATAGAACTGTTTTCTTTTTACTCTTTTCTGCAATATAATGTGTTTTTATGTGCAAATATGTTATTACTATCTGTCCTTACTTTAGGACCTATAATAGATAGGGACT
The DNA here is from genome assembly GCF_014108245.1 of Pipistrellus kuhlii. Lineage (NCBI taxonomy): Eukaryota > Metazoa > Chordata > Mammalia > Chiroptera > Vespertilionidae > Pipistrellus > Pipistrellus kuhlii. The sequence goes on from NW_023425584.1 coordinate 41,296,909, forward strand.
GAATTTTTTCAATATCCATTCATCATTGGATACTCATCTCTTAAAACAATTCAAATGAAAACTACAATAAGTAGCTATGTTTACTGTAGATGTGTTATTTTATTTAATTCTTATGATAAGCCTATAAACTGATATAGGTGGTATTATTCTTAAAACTAAGCAACTAAATGTAAAAAAAAAAACAATTAAATTATGGAAGTAACATATTTGTTAAATGGAAAATTTGGATTTTTGAACTAAAATTTTATAGGATTCTGCTCCAGAGGCCTAAGAACTTCTATGTGGTGCCTTATAGGGTAGAGTCACTGAAATGGGCCATGGTAATCCATGATGAAATAAATGTGTATTTCTACCCATACATTCAAAAACTGAATTTTAAATAATCCGTTCTATATATAGTTTAAGTTGAACAATATAATACATAGGCTTCAAATCTGATAAAATTTCTTTGGTGTTTTCTATGTGATATAATGCCAACAAACAGAGAGAGTGTAATTGTGTTTACATGTTATGTCTAAAGCTATGCAGCTCCTATACGTATACTAAAATCTGCAAACAAATATATGAAAGTTTTCTTATGAAAGTAGAGTAAATAATATCCATATGTTCAGTAGAGGATTTTGATGGTGTCTTCTCAACATCTAATTTCAACTAAATTTAACCTGGCAATTGATTTGTTGATTAGTGAGAGGTGATCAAGCTGTTACTTTAGAACATGGTACATTTCTTCATACAGAGTCCACCTACTCTGTGATTAGCACTTAGGCATTATGTATGTAAATGTATATGTAGAGTAGATGATGTACTTTCTCTGAGTGTGGTCTAGTGGGAGAAATAGAAAAAATAACAATGCAATTTGATAGTGTGTAAGATACAGAATACTGTGTAAAATTCATGGAAAAATTTTAGAACCCATAGTTGTTAACCATTGGATATGGGAAATAAGGACTATTTTTCTCCTTTTATAAAATCACAGAGTTGTAAAAGTTTTCATTCAGAGACCCAAGAGTAGTGTGTTATGATTGTAGTGTGGGATGCTTCAGAGTTAGACAAGATGGTCAGGGAGACAGTGAAAAATGAAGCTCAAAATGTTATCATTGGCCAGATCATGAAGAAGCTTGAGGTTAAGGACTGTCAACATTTTCCTGAATGTTAATGGACATAAAAACATCTAGCAGAAGAGTGATGCATTTATATTGTTATGTAAATAATATTATCTTTGGGTAGAATGTGTTATAGAGATGGATGGGTTTTTTGTTTTGTTTTTTTCCTAATAGAAATAGCAGTTTAGAAGAAGGATATTTTGGTAAATATAAATTCATGAGTGTTGTACTAAGGTTGTTACACTAAAGCTTTAAAAAATGGAAGAATAAAACTAATACTATTGAAAATGAGTCATTAAGGAAGGGAGTAAGCAAACATTAAAGCAGATATTGAACTTTCCGAATCGATAGAATGGAGATGTGATATATTTCTGTATTTTATCCCATGGAAACTGTCTTAGAATTTATTTACATTAGTCTCCTCAGTTTGGGATGAGGTTTTTATGCATGTTTTTTATTTTTATTTTAGTATAGATGATTTCATTTAAAAATCTCAAAATAAGTAAAATATTAAAACATCAGGCATGTAACAGGTTCATTTGTAAGCCAGAACATGGCTATTAAATGGCTCAACCAAGAGATGAATCCATACCCATCACTCTCCATGGGAATTAATCACTGATGATTGTTTGCTGTGTGAAGGATGAAATGCATCAGACAATTAAGGAGATGATTTTATTCAGGCTATTGCAATGGGAAGCACTCTTGATATTAAGTGCCATTTCAAAGAAAAGGAGGGAGCACTGGGCTTATAGAGCAGGTAAACAAGGCAGTCATCAGTGAGACTTAGGGAGTAATGAGGAAGGATGAACAGCCAGGCTTATTGGAAAGGTAGAGGCAATTAATGTCACTGAATATGTGAGGACAGGATGGCTCTTTGTGATTAGCTATTTTTCAGAGCATAAAAGGGTGGGGGTTTTCTTGACCATCACTGCTTCCCAGAAACATCAGGCTCAGGTAAAGTTCAACGCTGTCATCTGTTACTCAATTAAAATGATTTGTTGATTTGCAAAAGCTGTGTAGTGGAGATAATTCAGCAGTTCCACCTGAATAGAGGATAACTATTATTTTAGTAACTCTAATTACTAGGTGCCTTTGTGTAATATAATGGATATGTGTATATTAGATAGTTTATTCCAAGATCTCCAACTTTTTTCTAATTTTAATTTCCCCAGGCTTCAAAACTTGGTTCTTGCAATGTACTTGCTGTTTCCATATTTAAATTATCTGGGAACTTAAGGTTCCAAATGCTAAAAACCCAACTCATTATCATCTTTTCCAAAACATGCTCATTTCATATTCCTTCTACAAATATCTACCCAAACATTCACACTAAAAACTCAGAGTGACCCAAGACTCCTCCCAATCTCTGGAAAATTAGTATAAAAATTGTTAATTTTTAGTCTAAATTGATCTATAGTTTATTCTTTTGCTTATATGTCCATTGCAGTTTTTTTAGTTATTTATTAGAATAGCTACCTTGTCTTTTTTAAAAAAAATATATTTTACTGATTTTTTACAGAGAGGAATAGAGAAGGATAGAGATTTAGAAACATTGATGAGAGAGAAACATCGACCAGCTGCCTCCTACACACCCTCTACTGGGGATGTGCCCGCAACCCAGGCATGCGCCCTTGATCAGAATCAAACCTGGGGCCTTTCAGTCTGCAGGCTATCCACTGAGCCAAACCGGTTTCAGCAGCTGCCTTGTCTGACTCTTATCTAAGTTCTGGATCAACCTAGGGCATCCACTCTTTTTCCCGTTAAGTAATAATAGAAAATATTTCTTGCTCACTAAGTAAAAAACAAAACAAAAAAAAACCACAAGATTGCATAATCTTTCTCCTTTTTATACTAGAAATATGAAATTTTACCAAGGTACTGTTATATGTAAACACTTATTTTTACATGGGTCACAAAAAACTTTATGCCATGGCATCAAATGATGTTCCTAGCTTCCTCTGCTCTCAATTTGCATTTGTTTTTGGTTTTTTGGCTTTAAACTCTAGCATCCGATAAACACATACATTTGCATTCCACAGTGTGTCTGGCATTCTTGTCATACAAAGCCCTCCTTACCCCGATGCTGTGCGGAACGCCTATGCATCCTGTGAGACCCTGCTCTCAGTTCATTCTCATTCATGTGCCTTTGAAGACTATTGCACGGAACATAAACTCGTGTGCTTTTATGCTTTCTATTGTTTCCATAGTTTCATTTTCACAGTTACCCCTTCTCTCCCCAACACCCACTCCTACATAATTGCACTTATGCTTGCATATATTGTGTAACAATTACATTTACACCCAGTATGCATAGTGAGAGTCCAGTATGCATCCCGTATTATACCCACAGAGGAGTTGTTCTTCCGAAAACTCCATGGAAACAAGCTGTGGTTGAAGGACGAATGTCATTTTCAATCATGGTCGTTGAGCTACATAATGGAACACAGGCAAGGTTTTCCCCACAGTAAGAGCGGGGTCCATGCTCCACTTTTCATGCAGCTTAAGCGCCCTTGCTCAACTCTTTACAGAGTCCCTGTTCCAAAACCTGATTAGCCTGGCTTCATTAGAAGACTGTACTCACCTGGAATGCAACGCGCAGAGGGAGACCTTCACACTGGAGACCATTTTTGCCTCCCAGTGTTCCTCTCAATGGACACAGTTGCCATAAGCCTGGTGTGGGTCCTAATTTTCTTCTGTTTTGATTTCCTTATATTTATGCATTTATTCAATGGCAACCAGAACAGAATCATGTTGGGGCACAGGATCATGTTAGGGTGCTTAAGCTGCACCCAGAGACCATGATGGATTTAGCAATAATTTTGAGTATTACTGGCTTAGTTTATACAACAGAAGCAGAACATCAAAGGGAAATGGGGGATTCTACCAAGTTCTGGAATTAGGAAAGCTTATTAGCAAGAACCTCTCGTTGGAGGATATAAAACAAAGGACTAGATCTCACCGAGACCCTAAGAAAATTCAGAAAGTTATTGAGCTTTGCAATAGCTGGTGACTTCAATGGGAAAAAAAGTATTTTGATTCTTCAGTTTGCATGATTAATGAGGGAATTGAAGATGCTTTGCCAAGGTGACAAAAGGATAAAGTGAGGAAAAGGTGCCAGATCTTCTATTACCCAGAGCTTTATTCTTCACTCCTCAGTAATCTTTTTCAGTATTCTTTCCTGTATCACACCCTCACAGCTAAAGTTGGAGGTGTAAACTGCTTATGGTATTTTCAGCTACATTAACACTAAGTGAAGATTTTAACCAAATGCAATGTTTACTTACAAAACTCTTTACATGTTCTCCTACATAGATGAGTGTCAAATAAGTTATATAGGCATAAATGTTTAATTATTAATTTCATTGAAATTATAATCAACTTGCCTGAAAATATGTCTGTTTGGTGGAAGCACTCATAAAATTTTCATGAAAATGTTCATGCTGCCCTAAGTAAAGTCTTTCTACCTTCCACTGCAATGCACAAACTACATTGCTAATTTGTTCACATAAGATTCTCAGTAGATAACTATTTCCAAATCACTATTTTTTTTCAAATAAGTTGTGACTTTTTTAAATTTCTATTTTTATTTAATTTATTTGTAACTATTCTTAGAAAATTGACATCAGTAGTTAATTAATTGTATATTTTCATTAGACCTCTAAATTTCTAATTTGTTATAGCATCTCTATATTTTATTTTAAAAATGGTGGGTAGAGCATTGGCCTGTGGACTGAATGGTCCCAGGTTTTATTCTAGTTAAGGGCACATACCTCGGATCCCCAGGCCGGTTGGGGCATGTGAGGAGGCAAACAATTGATGTATCTCGCTCATATCAGTGTTTCTTTCACTGACTCCGCCTTTCCCTTCAACTCTCTCTAAAAATCAGTGGAAAAAAATAAGCTCAAGTAAAGATTAACAACAAAAAACATCTTGTCAGCTGAAACTGGTTTGGCTCAGTGAATAGAGCGTTGGCTTGCGAACTGAAAGGTCCCAGGTTGGATTCTGGTCAAGGGCATGTACCTTGGTTGCGGGCACATCCCCAGTAGAGGGTGTGCAAGAGGCAGCTGATCGATGATTCTCTCTCATCGATGTTTCTAACTCTCTATCCCTTTCTCTTCCTCTCTGTAAAAAATCAGTAAAAATTTATTAAATAAATAAATAAATAAATAAAACATCTTGTCAAATAGTACTTTATGGGATACTGTATTAGAAACCCTGTGTTTATGTGTATTCCTCTTAAACCTATTATACAATATACTCCAATGATTTCACATAATCTATTGTATTAAAAATCCAAGTCTTAAATATAAAAGAGTGTTCCTTAAGATTCTATAAATCCATAATTCTTATTGCACTTCTTATATTACCAGGAGATAGAAATATTATAGTGTTTATATACAGGTTCTGCTGAAAATACTACTTTTATAAACATTATTGCAATAAAATTTTATATTACAAATAATGGAGAAACGATTGGGAGGAACTAACTACACAAACAAGAGCACTAAAGACAGTGTGGGTAAGGAATTTCAGAGTGAAACAACAACAAAATCAGGGCCTTGTTGATATCAAGGCTACTGAGGGACGAAGAGAGTGTCACTACCTTCATCTGTCAAAGAATGAAGGGCAGTAGTTATGATGGAAATGAGACCTGTATTCCAATAGATGCTCCATCCATTTCAGGGTTGGAATATGCAATTTGTACCATTTCCTGAAAATGTAATAAAGTTCATAAAGTACTGAATATCATTTTGTAGGTTTTTTTAACCTTAGTTTTGGCAGTTTTGTTGAGATAATAATTTACATACCATATAGCACACCTATTTAAATATACAGTATAATTCTTAAAAATATATATATACATATATAATATATATATATATATATATATATATATATATATATATATATTATATATTCACAGAGATGTGCACCCTCCCACCGAAATCTAATCTAAGAACATTTTCCTCATTCCAAAATGAATGTCTACATACATTAGCAGACATTTCACATTTTCTTACCCACTCCCCACCACCGGCTTCAGGCAACCAATGGTCTACTTTCTATCTACATGGGGTTGCCTATTCTGGACATTTCATATAAATAGAACCATAATGTGTCTGATTTTGTGAGGGCTTTCTTTCCTTCAGCATAATACTTTCAAGGTTTGTCTGTGTGGTAGTCATTGCTTTCCAATAGTTTAGCTATTCCCCCAATTTCTGAAATATTTAATTGTAGTTGTTTTGCTACCATTTTCATTATTCCTGTGGGAGGATGGATGGCCTCTCTGAGAGAAATCTTTATCACTCTGGAAGTCCATGTTTTCATTTTTGTTTCCTAAACAAAATATTTTATAAAAGTAAGATATCACCTATTTTTGGTATCATTTTAATCCAGTTTATCAGCACAGAATATTGCTCTCTTTTTAGCCTTTCAATTACATAATAGTCAATATAAAAAAAAATAACAGACCCAGAAAAGGAGACAGAAGTATGGCTTACATAAAAAAAGATACATCTTAACAAAATAGCATGTACTCCAGTTATATAATATTTTTGAAACTGCTTACAGTCTTACAAACTGCAAAAGAAAACTGCTGTGGTCTTCTAAAATGAGCAGGATTTTGGACAGGTTCCCTATGGTTTTCTCTTAAAGCCCCGGGATTTTTTAAAGGTCAGCAACTGACTGGTTTGTCATTTGATATATAGGTGAGTTGAAATAAATCAAAACAAGGCATGGAAAATATTTTTAAATGAGAATTGTATAGTGGACATCCTACAGAGAAACCTTTATGTGCTTTAGATCCCTGAAAATATAAGGGGAGGAAAATGTTTTGAGAAATATCAGTAGGGTGCTCAGAGACAATACAGTACAAAAATACAGTTTGTAAAATATTACCCAAAAGGTTGATGTAGTATTCATAATGCAGATCTTTATCTTATGAGCAATTACCCAAGGCCTAGGGCATTGCTCAAAAAGGAATAAGTCCATTTAATGGGGCCTCCTGTTGTGCCATTTGAGAAGAAAATTCTGTAGGACCAAGAAATGAAAGAACAAGGCTACTTTCACTGGGAACCTTGAAACAACTAATTGACGTCCTAGATTAAATGGAACTTTTTTTTTTTTTTTTTTTTTTTTTTGGCGTAGGTATGGTCATGGAGATTTTAAGGGAACTAAGTTCACTGCTTTAATAATACATAACTTCATCGATATTAAGGGTAAATGTGTGCCAGGAATGCAGGCCATTCATTTCTTCATTTAAAAAATAAAAGTAACAAAAAAAACAAGTAGAAGTCATAATTTGATATTTTGAAATTGGGGTGACAAATTTAAAATGTTCATTTATATCACATAGGGTACTGCAGTCAGAGAACACTCAATCCATATTTTTCAAAATAATTAGTTTAAAAATATAATTATTGCATGTCAATATTCTACTTGCTATTACATGTTGTTGAGTTGGCTCTAATTTCCCTTGACTCTATGAATGAATGATGTCCTGTTCTCAAAAGTCCTCCTCAGCTCCTATAGACTCGTGCCTACGGCTCTTCTTTTATGGACTCAATCCACGTCATATCTGATCTTCTTTTCCTGCTACTTTCTATTTGTTTCCAGTAGTATTGTTTTTTCCAAAGAACTTGCCTTCCCATAATGTGCCTGAAGTAGGACAGCTTCCCTTTTGTCATTTTTGCCTCCAGCATGTTTCAGGATTAATTTGCTCTAGGACCCTCTTATTCAAGTCTCATAAGAGATAAGACTCTAAAGTGAAAATTATTTGACTAGCTACGTATGAATTAGGAAATACATACATTACTGCATTTCTATGATAAGATCATTAGTAAAGGCTTAATGTTATATTATGTATATATTAATTATATATATATATATATATATATATATATATATATATATATATATATATATATATATATATTTCAAGCCTGGTGCATGAAATTTGTGCACTCAAGGAAGTCCCTCAGCTGGATTGTGAGAGGGTACAGGCCAGGCCAAGGGACTCCATTGGTGCATGATTGGGACTGGAGAGGGACTTGGGAAGTTGGCCAATTGGGGAGGGACCTTGGGAGGACCCCAGAGCATGTCTGTCTCATCTCGCTCAGTCCTGCTGGGCCAGACCCCAGCAGCAAGCTAACCTACCACTAAGCATGTCTGCCCCCTAGTGGTCAGTGCACATCATAGTGAACTGTTGAGTGGCCTTAGCATATCATTAACATATTATGCTTTGATTGGTTGAATGGCTGATCAGACGACTGGACACTTAGCTATTAGGCTTTTATTGTAAGTAGTGTTGGGCTTCTTGAGATATTACCTAATGAAAGTTCTTCTCTGAAAACCAGACCTCACTGCTAAACAAAGAATATTCCTCTTTACTAGTCCTGAATGAAAACTACAAGCAACACAGGGTAGGAGCTAAGAGTGTTTTGTTCCTCATGACCGTTTTGTGGAGCCACTTTCCTGCTTTAAGTTGCTTAATTTTGTTCAAGATGTATTTTTATCAAACAGGAATGTTTCTAATTAATACAAACATAGTTTTTTATTGTACTTCCCTTGTGTGTAGTAGTATATCCCATTCTTTATTTCAATTGCCATCTGGGAAGTGTGAAGAAAGACATATTTGTTTAGTATTATCAATGCTCACGTCCAAAGTACCTCAACTTTAATTGTGATACAGTAGTTATGTCACCATCAAATGCTCCATTTGTTTTACTTATCAGGATATAGTAAAAAACTGAAATTATTAATTGAATTTTCTTTGAAGATAGTTTCTTGAACTGTGCTTCTTAATTAAGTTATAAGTGATACAAATTGGGTATATTTTCAGTCATGTAACAAATTTCTTGATGATATCGACATTCTGTACAGAGAAACTTAATGTTTCTAAGCAATATTGTTTTTCTTTATATAACTTGACACTCAATCAAAACAACTGAGTAAGGGACAGAGCTGGGAAGAATTGTCATAAACAAAATACCATTATAAATCATTGCATAGCATTTCTACCTGTCAAGATGATTCATTAGTAATTATTCCAATTTCAGTTCTGAGCCTTTGACATATAATCAAGAACCAGGCAGAGAGACTGGATAGTTTGTTGAGTCCACCAACATCCCAGTCTTGCCAAAGACAATATCTTCTTGCAGATGAGCATTTATTAAAAACTGTGGACTAGAAAGTAGAATTTAAAATGTCCATTTAATAAGCTGGAAAGACTGTACCCTACCATTGTCTTTGCTGCTATATTTCTCCAATTAATCTTACGGAACCTCATCAAATGTTCAAATCCCTGTTACCAACAGTTTGTTACAGGAAAACAAAATTCTACTAACGACTTCCCTACTAACTCCTTTTAAATTATTCATCTCCAAGTAGGAGTTATCTGAGCTAGTTCTATCTTTGATTTCTACTGCACAGGCCTTAAATATTTCCCTTTATGATCCTGAACTTTTTGGTGAGGAGGCTAACTTTTAGTTTGAAAATTCTTCATATATCATTCCTATGATTTATTTAAATTGAAACCACTTGTTTTGTTTGTATGTTGTTGTTTTTATATTTCAAACTAGCCAATTACTTCCAATAAGAGCCATTTAAAATTAAATATTCTTATCCATGCATTCAGTATAACACAATAGTCTCTTATTTTCACTAAATGCCTAGAAATTTGACTTTATTCACTTTATAGTCCCATCAGCAATTTGTGAGAGTTCTAATTTCTCCATGTCCCCTCCAACATGTGTTTTATATGCCTTTTTTATTATAGTCATTCTAGTAGGAATAAAGTGTTTTCTTATTATAGTTTTGACTTGCATTTCCCAGAGATTACTGATTTGAGTGTCTTCTCTTGTGCTAATTTATATTTGTATATTTTCTCTGGAGTAATATCTATTCAGATCATTTACCCACTTTTAAAAAAAATTGATTTTTGTTTCTACTTGTTAGTTCTTTTTATGATATAGATTAGATACAGGTTCCTTATAAGATACATGATTTGCAAATATTTTCTCACAGTCTGTGGTTGTTCTTTTACTTTCTTGATAATGTTTTTGGAAGCACAGAATTTCATAATTTTCTTGAAGTCCAATTAATCTATTTTTTGTTTTTATAATACTATGAAAAAAAATTAATATATGTTGTGAAGAATCATAGATTTAATAAGATTTATTGGTGCTATCATGTCTTAAATTTTTTTTCCATTTCATTTTTCTGTAGGGTTACTGAGTATGGGATATTTTTGGTGCAATGTCCTTTTTTTCTATTTAGTATAGGCAGAAGCTTGCTTTGTAGATAGTTCCTCTTCTTTGAGTAAATACAATAAAATTAACCCATTGGTTCCTTAGAAGAATGGTGGAAATATTCCTTTTATTTTCCTTGGTTAATAAATCTCTCCTTTTAAACAAAGGTTAGTTACATATTATGTTAATATTTGTATTTTACTCAAAATCTTATAATTAATCACCACTGAATAGATGAATTAATGGCAGTCTCTCATTTCAGGCTTAGTGAGTATAATAGATTGCATTGAAGAAAAACAAAATAAATAATATAAATTTTAATAGAGTAAAATTACTAGAGCCAACATATTTAAAAATATTCCTTGCATTTGCATAACACCCTATAATATTCTATGTCACTTTAATAGACATTGAGTCACTTGACAATCATGAATATACAACCAACTAAAATAGTCAATGGTTACAATAAGGAAACTACATTTCAGAGAGATAGAGAGTAATAGAAATATTTTAATTTGCTTTATGTGCTTCACAGTATACAAAGCAATTCTACCGACTGTCTCTCTTGATCTTGTTACTGATTTTGTGAGGTACTTGTGGAATATTTCAATTTCTAGGGCAGCCTAAGGGTTATTTGTTAGCAATAAATTATGTAGGCATCTAGATAAATATCTGTAAAAAATTATCTTGAGTTTTTAACCAAATATGGAGTATTATTTTTGTCATATTTTAATTAAATCACTGGGTAATAAAGATGATAATTAGACTATTTCCAGAATATTTAATCACAAAAAAAGGAATGATTATCTGGTTAGAAAATCAGGCCTATAAACATTTCAAAGAGCCTATTTACCTGTGTAATAGAAAAATATTTACCGTTTCTTAAATATAACACCTCTTCTAATTTACTGAAAATCATTCACATAATTTAAATGGGTTCCTGGTTAATGCTGTTGTTCCCTGAATTTGTCCCTGCCACTTAAAGGGTTAAAGTTTTTGCTGGATCATTCTGAATATTTCCCAACTTTGTCCACTCAAGCTTTGTATGTAATTGTCACTTGTTTAGCAATTTAATTTCCTACTATTTTCGCTTTATCTGGTTGCCATACCTGACTGCTTGAGTGACCCTTCTAAAATGTGTTTATTTTATATTCTTATATCTTAGATTCTGAGATGTCCTAAATATATCTTTCTATTTTGTTTTCCCATGCTATTATATTTTTTATTATTGCAAAAGGTATTTTTCACTAAGTGATCTACAATCATACTGGTATCTCACCTTTAAAGACAAAATTTGAAGCTCCTTCTTGCTTATAAGGAAATGAAACAAATGTGTGTAATTAGCCATTTTTCATCGTTAATGTACCCTTTCATTGTGACAACATTTTTTAAACCCCAAAAGAATTCAATAGTATTAATATTGAAGAGGTAGAAAGTGCAAAATAACAGCCCTAATGCAGATAAAAGATGATCTCTTCTGCTTAAAAGAAGTCCAGAGGTAGACAAGTCGATTGTGGTATATCGGCTTAGCTCCATAAACTCTATAGGGACCAGGTAACTATCAATTCTGTAATCTACAGTTCCTCAGATACAGCTTCCCCCTCCTGGTCCACGATGACTGCTGGGGTACCAGCCATCCTAACTGCCTTAAACTTGACCTTGGCAGCACGGGTGAAGAGCCCGGACTCTCCTTAAGGGCTCTTCCAGGAGACTGCACGCAGTACTTTCACTTACATGGGAACACTGAACCTCAACACCTGGACCAAACACAGTTGTGAAGAAAACTAGAAAAAGTAGTGTTTAGCCAAAACCGGTTTGGCTCAGTGGTAGAGCGTCGGTCTGCAGACTGAAAGGTCCCAGGTTCGATTCCGGTCAGGGGCATGTACTTCGGTTGCGGGCACATTCCCGGTAGGGGGTGTGCAAGAGGCAGCTGGTCGTTGTTTCTCTCTCATTGATGTTTCTAGCTCTCTATCTCTCTCCCTTCCTCTCTGTAAAAAAATCAATAAAAATATATTTTAAAAAAAAGAATTAGTGAAATTAAAAAAAAAAAAAAGTAGGGTTTAACGTTGGCAGCAGTTTTGCCTCTAAGGTGCCTTTTCCCAGCATTCATGTCCTTGAACCCATTTCTAAATAAACGAACAAGTGGCCTTTCGATGAGAACTACATCCTATGTCTCCAGGCTCTTTGATAATACCCAAGTTAGTCATATTTCACACCCCCACGGGGAAAGCGTGAGGTGTGTATACAAATACAACCATGTGCTATACAAGTATAAAACAAATTAAAGGGCATATAGAACACCATATTTATATGGATTTTGTGCTTTAAAAAACACAATGTTTTGCATTTTATCTGTCTTCTGAATATTCAGCAACTTGTTAAATTAATTTGAAGTCAGCAAACTATTACACTAATTTGCATTTTTAACTGGGAAGAGTTTTTTGAAATATAGCATCTGTCTCTGCCAAGTGCAAGGCTGTATTTTTCTGAAAGTTTTAGGGTTCCGCACGACTCATTGCCAATCACTTATAAGCTGCAGCAAAATGGAAAAATCCTCACAAAGAGTTCCACCAAAAAAATCCTTAATGCTCTGATTATGAAATAGGAACACCTTTAAAGTGTTTACCTCAAAAAGGAACAAAAGAAAGAAAGGCATAGTGACTTTGCACACAATTTTCAGAAATAAATTATCTGGCAACACGGCTAAGCTTCCCTGAAAGCTGCTTTCTCATAGTTATTAGATTTTCTGCACCCAGCAACAGTGAAAACAAGAGACTCTCAACCATGGGAACTGAGGTAAAGAGGTATTTTTGTAAAAATAGTTTTTTTCTGTTATTTTTAAATTATAGCATATAACAATAGACCTAAAAGTGGCGTTTTAAAGATGTATTTTATTGCACAATATAAACATTTCTATGACTATAGTTAGATTACATTTAATCCTCCTATTGCACTTTATGGAAAATGTCAAACTTGAATCAAACTGGCTTTAAGAATAGGGGGATTGATGGTTTTCTTTCAAATGTGTCTCCAGATAAGCCTGACCTCAGGCCCAGCAAATTGGGCTCTGGTTCCAGTTTTCTATGATTCTTTGGGTTTTTGTCTTCCCCCGAGGTTAGTGTGAGTCAGGCCTTGCCCAAGAACACCAGAGAGGAAGAGAGCCCGTTTTCTTTATCCTGAGTGTTTCCTAAGTGAAGCAGAGACACCTTCCCCAGAGCTCCTGAAGAGATTCAGACCTGGGTTCATAAGGCGATCACGGTTGAGACAATGCTTATTATTTGAAATACGGTATCAGACCACTTACTCAAGGTTATGTCATATTTTAAATTCAGAGTCTTACTGATGCACCAATAATTTTTTTTTCTATATTGAGTGGCCATCCTGGTTGGGTCTCAACTCTGCCTCACATCAGCCTCCCAGGCTGGGCTGGGCCTGTATCTAGGAGCAGCTTCTGTTTGAGGAAGGGCAGAGAGAGAACCACACGCTGACTCTTATGCCTGAAGGGTACCCTTCTCTTCTCACTCTTCATTATGTAAAACAAGTCCCATGCCCAGACAGGACATCCACAGGGCAGGGAGTAATGCTTCCTCAGAGAGCAGACCTGTGAAAGGGGCCCATAGGGCAATAGACCTCCAAAGGGGAGGAAATTAATCTCTTGTTCTTCGTGGTTGAGCTGTCCTTATCATTTATTCTTCTTCTTCAGTATCATTGCATTTTGCAGGACAGAATGTAGTATTGGGATAGCTTGAGGTCTACTTAAAAACTATTAGAATAATCGAACCATTCAAACCTTTTTCTGTATTTTCCGGTGTATAAGACGACCCCCTAATTTTACAGTTAAAACATAGGTTTAGGGCTATATTCATTGTATAAGACTACCTCCCACTTCAAAGAAAAGACTTACTTTGCCGTCAAGATCTGCAGGTAATTTTTGTGCAATTTTGGTCTTTTGCCCCAGATTTTCGGTTGACTTTTTTTCCTTTCAAAAGTCGTCTTATACGCCGGAAAATACGGTAGGTAAAGAAGATATTTTTACCTCTGACCTCAAGATGGTGACTGAATCGATTTATAACTTCCTATTTTTCAAGTTCTTTAACTTCTGCATTTATTTTCTTTAGTTGAAAAGTTTTTGAGTGACATCATTGTTTCTTGTTTTTTTTGTTTGTTTGTTTAAACTAGTAAAAAGCATGACAGATGTTTGGGTTTGTTTTTTTTTTTTTGTTTTTTGTTTTTTTTTGTTTTTTTTTTTTGTTTTTTTTTGCAGAAGCAGCAGCATATCACTAGCTGTTAAATGTAACTAAAAATACATAAAAAGTAATATTTATCTTATGTGCTGCTTTCAAAGTTGGCATTTTCCTTTTCTTGGAAAGTCATTGTCTCTTGTATTTTTTCCCATTAATATCTTTTTGAATATTAAACCATATAATTCATTTTTCACTATCAAATATTGGTCTTTATAGATACGTGTAACAACAATTTTGGGAAAGAAATGAAACACTTATATTTTTATGACAAATTTATTATCTAGAAATCACAAGGTAGAGACAAAAACACACACATGAAAATGACTGCAGACTCTCAGTGAGTTTGGCAAGGTTTTTATAGAATAACGAAAAGCTGAGTGTGTGTCTTTGCAGTTTTAGCTTACACACCAGTCCTTGACTTTAAGTAAACTCATGGTTTGGAATCATTCCTGTGTCCATACCACTTGCTTCTAAGGAAAAATCAGTGTTTTCCTGAGAACTGTTAAGGTAAGTATTGTCTTCATTACCTAGTCAGAATTCATTGAGTGACAGGACAGACACAGAGGAAAAGGAAAGGAAAAGGTGAGATGAAAGGCAAAGAGGATATTCCCAAAGATGACCCTCTGTAGTGTCTGCTTAAGTATGTTTATAGCCTCTGTTAGTGACATGGATTCTGCAGTAGCTCATAAATCATTCAAGCACAGCATCCATTTTCACAAAAGGAGGACATATTTCAGGTCAAGAGCGGGGGAATACACCTCAAGAATCATCTTCTATATTAATTTCCCCCCAAAATGTTATGATTTGTTTTTAATTTTACTATACTTTTCAATTTTAAATTAATTAAGTCTTGCGATTGTTTGTTTGGGTCAGAAATTTTTTTTGTGTGTGAGAAGTTATAGTATTAAGAGTTTTCACCCCCAAATAAGGGAAGGAATTACAGTAGGTATTATAAAAACTTCAGATTGGAAAAGGGGAAGATGAGAAAACAAATTTGATTGTTTTCTCACTCTCCCTGGGAGTTTCTGTCCATTATGTCTCCCTCCATAGCTTCTTTCTTGGCAAATTTACCTGACTATTTAAACTGTACAAAGATCTCCAAAATGTAGCTCTAGAACTAAGTCTACTGGCACATGAGGTTTTTTTGTTTTTTGTTTGTTTGTTTTTTTCTTTTCTTTTTTTTTTCAGTGTGGAGCCTATAGCATTCAAACTGATTTTCTTCATCTGTCAATTTCATTTCCCTATGACAGGGAATTACCCAGGTTGAATCTGGTGTCTATTTCTCTTCCAAACAACTGTGGTTGAGGGGTAGAGTGGGTTCATGTATGTACCTTCCCTACACTCTCTGCTGAACAAGGTGGGGGTTAGCCTGAAACAGTTCTAGAGATTAAAAAAAATGCTTAAACCATTGGAGAACCTGGAGAGTACAGTCCCAACCTAAAACTTCTAATACTGGCAACAAGCAGAATCAAAAGCATTACTATTCTGGCCAGTAAAACATAGCTGAGGGCATTTGAGAAAAGCTATATGTAGTGGAAAAAGATTGAATAATTGTTGTTGTTTTCTGTATTTCTTGCCTTAAAGTCTTCTCTAAAATCAAAGACTAACCTTGGTTCTGAGTTTGGCAATGCACATAGAGATAGCAAACATTTACATAAACATTACTGTAGTTTTATTTTCTATTTCAGTCATATCTTGGGTTTATTGCATTTTGGTATGGCATTTTCTATATGCTCTCTTGAAAACCAATTTGTTATCATTAAGAGAACAAGACAAAGAGAATTAACCCTGGGTTTTAAGCTAGAACTTGCTGGCTATGAAATTAAAAGTTAAACACACACACACACACGCACACACACACACACACCCCTCAGCTTCAATCTACTAGCTGCAGCATGTCTGAAGCTCAAAAGATAATTGAATTTCATGGGTTTTAACTTTTTCTTGGATGACAAATATTCCATACTCAAAAACAATAATTATAAAGTAAATGAAATAATAACCTAAGCTAACACAAATTGATATAATTCTCTTTGGGCACAAATAAATATGCCAGTACACATATAAGCCTTAAAAAAATAACATTACTTTTTGAAAAAGAAATATTTAAAAATACAATGTTGTTATGATTCATAATAAGAATGTTATCAAAATGATTTTGAGAAAACATGCACTCAATTTTTGTGATGTTTTTCTCTTTGTATTAAAGAGAGTTTAAGATAAAAATGTTACAAAGGTTTCATTGAGAAGTTTTACTTGTTAAATCTTTATAGAGAGACCTTGGTAAGATATTTAAGATAGGAGCTAATTTTTCAAAAGACAGTTATAATTTATCACCTTTCAGGGGATGATGACCTAATATACATTTCTATTGTTACATTCTGAGTTTCATTTCTGAGCTACATTTCAATGCCACCTAAACATATTCAGATAAATATATTATCAGTCTCTTAAAACCTAAGCTTGTAACATTTACTCCAAATAGCTAGCTTTTTATTCCTTAATACAAACTTGAGTTGAATATTCAATACAATGGGATATATCCTTACTTGTTTTAAACTTTCTCATCTTCCATTTCTATTAGTATGTATACAAATATATTAAATGTTTGCCCATTCTTTTATATCTAGTGATGAATATTATAGTCATCTGAAATAGATCATTTTCTTTAGAAAAAAATTATTGAGTGCTAGAATAAAAAACCCATGTACTATAAAAGCCTTTCATGTGTTTGGGAGTCCCTGCCATTCTGGGTTTAAGTAATTCACTGGAAAAGTTATAGGCATGTGATACTATTTTTATCCCAAATGTAATGAACAGTTATGCTTTAGGTTCTTATTCCAGTATGTTTACACATCCTCATCGTCTAATTCTACACCTCAGTACTGGAGCACTCTGATGTTTAAAAAGTGGCATGTATCTCAATGCACAAAGTTTACAACTGATTTCGGAGGTATATAAGGATACTGTGATGAGACCCAGCTCTGAAGGCTCCTGCAGAATGCTGTAAAATTCACTATGAAGAATGTGGCAGCTAGACTGGCAATACTTAATATGAAGGCATAAATATAAAAGCTAAACCAATCAAGCTTCTAGAAAAAGCATAACAGGATATTTTCATGATCTTAAGACAGAACATAGAAAGCATTTACTATAAAAGTTTAATAAATAAAAATTTATTAAAGTTAGACATGAAAAAGAAATTGTCTGTGCATATATATATATAATTAAGTACAAACATCCAGAAAACACAAAGAACTCCTAAAAATCAATTAAAATATTTTGATGAGAGCATTTAAATAATTTTTTTAGGAAATATCATTAGTTATTTCAAAAAGACCAATAGTATTTTAGAACACAAGGTAAAAGCCAATGAAAAGGTTAGAGAATCCAGGAAAGTCTTAACACTGTGACAAAGGAATACAAGTCATACAATAACTGTGGTGATAAAGCTCAGAAAAATGGTTACCCTTGATGATGGTATGGATTGCAAGGGGGCAGTAGAAGCTTTCATGGTGCTGGCAATATTCTATATATTGAACAAGGTATTAGTTACACAGGTGCTTACATATGCAAAACACCATATGAAAATCATACTCAACACAGAGACCACCCTTTATCTTCCAAGTCCATCTCCCTCTCCTCCCCTTCCCCATAACCAACATTGTTCAATGTCACCTACAGTTTACTTTCTCCCTCTCCCTTCTCTCCTCAGCCCCCTACCACCTGGTTTCCACTCTTATAAAAAAAAAGGCTCTAAAATCCATCACTAATTCTGTTGTTAAAGCCAAGGGACTCTTTTCAGACTTCATCTTGCCAGGCCTAGAGATAGTGCTGCTATTACGGAGAACTCCCTCTCCCCCTGACCACCCTCCATTGAAATTGTATTCCCCTTTGCTATTTCTGGGAAAGGGTTAAGGTCAGTGCACACCTCACTGCAATGTTGTTGGGATGAATCAAGCTTGTGTGATCTCCATGTATATATGTAACTGCAGCTTTTCTTTCTTTCACTTTGTCAGGTGACCTGTAGGTCATAACCCACAGGTTGAGAACCTCTGCTGTAGAACCTAAAATCATTGGAATAAACAGATATTTACATTATGATTCATAACAGTAGCAAACTTACAGTTATGAAGTAGCAACAAAAATAATTTTATGGGTGGAGGTTACTATAACATGAAGAACTGTATTAAAGAGTTGCAGCATTATAAAGGTTGAGAACCACTGTTATATAGGATTGTAGCTTTGGTCATTCCAGTCTTGGAAAAGATCTGACCTGATTGTTTACCCTTTTATTTGCTGTAATTTAATAACGCATTTTCAAAACATGTCTAGTAATTTAAAATGCTAGATAAATTAACACAATGAAAAGGAAATATCCATTGTCATGGAAACTCACTTAACAAAATAACCTGTCTACAAAATTTTGATTTATGTAGAATCACATGATTTGTTGTTGACGCCCCTAGAATTTATTCTAGCCAAGGTTTCACAGAATAGAATGTCTCCATTATTGAAATGTTTATCTCTTAGCCTGTCATCTTAGAATAGATGAACATTAGTCCTTTGCCTTTCCAACCTTCATAACAAAATGCCTTTAATGCGATGTTCTTTTCTTTAAAAAAGTAAAACTTCCACCATCTTAATATGTTTCTCCCTTCTTACGCAGTTACTTTGTTTGACAGGGAGTGAGCTCACATTTGCCTCTGCTGAAGAAAGCCTTCTGTGAATCAAATACAGTTTGAGAAAAGCATCACCTTACTCAAAAGATAAATCATATGATATTGTTATGCTGAATGAATGAGAAAGCATGGATTGAGAATAGATTAGATGATTGCATTATAAAGACATCAAAGTACACTGATCTGAAGTGTGCACTATGAATGGACTGAAATTCAAGATATTACATCTCTACCTAAGTCTATGAGAATCTAAAGAACAAATGCTGATTTTCTATTATAGACTTTCAGAAGCCTGTGCATTAATGTCAGCACTATTTTAGGAAGTTTATTATATTTGCTATCCTCATTATGTATGGAACAATATGCTCAACTAAATTATTTTTACTAGTAAGAACATTTTTAAAACTTTTCACTTTATCCATTACTTGACTAAATAAAAGTTATTACACTTTTAATGCTTAAATATTACATTAGTGTCCTATATCTGCAGTAAAAAGTACCAAAAACTGGGTAGCATAGCACAAGGTAAATGAATTGTAATAATTTTTTTAAATAGAAGTCTAAAATCAAGGCATTAGCATGTTCCTTCTGAAGGCAGTAGGCAAGGGTCTGTTTCAGGCCTCTCCTAACTTGTGGCAGCAGAATTCCAATCTTTACCTGAGTTTTCCATGTGAGATTGTTTATATCTGAGTCCTGAGTTTTCCCTTTTTATAAGGACACCAGGCAAACTGGATTAGGGCTCAACCTCAGGACCTAATTTTAACTACTAAATTATCTCCCAAAAAGGTCACATGCTGTGGTACTGAGGATTAGTCCTGGCTGTAATTGATTGTGTTCTTCCAAAAGTCACATGCTACAACCTAATCCCAATGTGATGACATTTGGAGGTAGAGCCTTTGGGAGGTAATTAAGCCATGAGTGTGGAGTGCTCATGAATGGGATTAGTGCCCTTATAAAAGTCTGTAACGATGAGAATCTGCTGGTGACTAATAAAATTGGTGATCATGGCTTTTGTTTTCTAGGTCTTAAATTAATCACAAATGGGACTTAAAAAAAATGAACACAAAAATAGAATATTGAAGACCTGAGAGTGCCATCCTAATTTTTAATATAGTTTATTCTGTCATTGTAATCAATCTGTTATCTCATTAATTATATATTTTACAGTACTAAGATGTAACAAAATATGAACATGCAATTAGTATGTAAGGGTGCTGATTCCTCATATATAACATACTTTTCTCCAAGTATCTATATATAAAAAAGTGTCCCTTTGGGAGTTAGACTGGGAAACTAGGAGTTTGATTGCTCACTATGACATGCGCTGGCCATTAGGGGGTGGCACAGAATGAAAAAAGGCCCCAGCCAGCAGCAGGAAGCTGGGGAAGGGAAGAACCAGCCAGCAGCCAGAAGGCCCCAACCAGCCCTGATCACTACCCAGGCCTCTAATATTATTATAAATTAAAAAACACTCTCTTCTAATGATACATTTTATCCTGCCTCATATAGTCTAATACAAAGGAAGTATACTTATTTAAATATTGGTGACCTGGTGCATGAAATTTGTGCACATTAAAAGGGGATTAATTAGAAGAATAATTTAATATTGCTATTTGCCCTTTCTCTATAATGGAAGTGTCAGAGATGAAAGAAAATTAGTAAAATGTATATGAAAACCTTTCTCCTGTCAGAGTCTGGGGCTCAACACAGGACCCAGAGTCAAGTCCCCACCCACCCACATGCACCTCAAAATCATTTGAGACCCAGACCGTTTCCCCCCTCCCCTCATTGAACTAGATTCAGACCTGGCCAGTCTCACCCTTGTCAAGCCCTTCTGGGCAGGGGGTGTAGCCTCAGGTCCCCTGTCCCAGTGCCAGGATGGGGGGTGTGGCCTGAGGTTCCCCAGACCAGACTGGGGTGAGGGGCATGCCTTGAGGTCCTCTGTCAAGCCCCACCAGGAGGGGGCAGCATAGCCTCAAGTCTCCTGGGGGGCACAGCCTCAGGTCTGCCATCAAGCCCCACTGGGCAGGGGCATAGCTTGAGGTTCCCTGACCCAGCACTGTGGTGCACCTTGAGGTCCCAGTCAAGCCCTGCTGGGTGGGAGGCATGGCCTGAGGTGCCCTGTCAAGCCCCACCAGGCTAAGGGTGCAGTCTGAAGTCTCCTAGCCTAGCACCAGGCAGGGAGTGCAGTTTGAGGTCCCCTAGTGCTGAGGTGGGGGGAGCAGCCTGAGGTCCCTTAGCCTAACACCAGGATGGGAAGCACACCTTCAGGCCCCCCATCAAGCCCCCACCAGGTGGGGAATGTGGCCTGAGGCCCTTTGTCAAGCCCTTTTGGTGGGAGGCACTGCCTGAGGTCCCCTGTCAAGTTCTGCCAGGTCAGGGGCATGGCCTGAGATCCTCCTGCCTGGCACTGGGGCAGGGGGAGCAGCCTGAGGACCCCTAGCCCAGCACCAAGATGGAAAGTGCACCTTGAGGTGCCTTGTCAAGCCCCACCAGGTGGGAGGATGCAGCTTGAGTTCCCCTGTCAAGCCCCATGAGGGTGGAGTAGGGTGTAGCCTCAGGTCCCTGCTGATTGCTCATTAAGACTCCTTATGGGAACTTGGCCTCAGCTGTGGGTGCAGCCATCTCTGATGGAGTGATGGTCAATTAACATATTCCCTCTTTATTAGATAGGATTATATAGAGAAACAAGTGTCTGAAGCA
The DNA here is from genome assembly GCF_014108245.1 of Pipistrellus kuhlii. Taxonomy (NCBI): domain Eukaryota; kingdom Metazoa; phylum Chordata; class Mammalia; order Chiroptera; family Vespertilionidae; genus Pipistrellus; species Pipistrellus kuhlii. Next base: position 41,318,892 of record NW_023425584.1, read on the forward strand.
GAAATAATTTTAATTTATCATTTAATAGGGCTCTTGAAAATTTCTATCAGCATAGTTCACTACTCTTACCTATCTAATAAAAGAGAAATATGCAAATTGACTGTCACTCCAACACACAAGATGGCTGCCCATGTGGACACACGATGGACTGTCACAAGCTGGCCAGCAGGGGAGGGCAGTAGGGAGGAACCAGGCCTGTAAGGGAGGGCAGTTGGAGGTGATCAAGCCTGCAGGGGTGGGAAGTTAGGGGTGACCAGTCCCCCAGAGGAGGGAATTTGGGGACAACTAGGCCTGCAAGGAAGGGCAGTTGAGGGGAACCAGGCCTGTAGGGGAGGGAATTTTGGGGGGACCCAGGCCTGCAAGGGAGGGCAGTTGAGGGTGGGGGTACCAGACCAGCAGGGGAGAGCAGTTAGGGGCAATGAGGCTGGCAGGGGAGGGCAGTTAGGGGTGACCAGGCCTGCAGGGGAGGGCAGTTAGGCATCAATAAGGCTAGAAGGGAATGATAAGGCTGGCAGGCTGAAGCTGTTAGGACAATCAGGAAGGCTGGAAGGAAAGCAGTTGGGAGCCATCAGTCCTGGATTGTGAGAGGCCCAATAGGATCGAGCTTAAATGGACAGTCAGGCATCCCACAAGGGGTCCCAGATTGGAGAGGATCAGGCTCAGCTGAAGGACATACACCCCCTGTGCACAAATTTTGTGCACCAGGCTCTAGCTTATGAATAAACAGATTTTATATATATATATATATATATATATATATATATATATATATATATTAAAAATTTTTCTAATAATTACAAGAGTACATTGACATTTCTGTATACGGCACAGTTTATTGGTGCTGTTTAGTTTCAGTATGCATTTGTAAAATGATCTGAGAGATAAAATATATTTATGCTTACTTTTTATCAGGATTGAACTGAAAGAAAAAACCTCATGTTTCCCTCTATAAAGTTAAAAAAATAACTGTCAGATGATTATATGCCAGGTACCAACTAGAATTGAATCCCTTCAGAGCAGACAGAAGTAAAAATAAATGGCATTAAAGTTAAACACTATTGCTGAAAAGAGAACTTAATGAAAACAGTGAATCAAAAATAAGATGTCTTGAGGGTAGTAAAATGTCTATGATAGCTTAGGGCTTGTAACTTTGGCTTATATTATTTTATATATATCATATAAATGGCACTGCCTGTTCTTAGGAAAACAGTAAGTAATATTTACCAAAAATAATATTTTTCAAGAAAGACATTGTCTTGCTAGATGATTCAGCAGTCAATAAAATTGATTGCAAATAAATTGAAGCAAGTTGTATCAGACAAAATAATTCACAACTAGAAATAATTTTCCTGAAATACTGCTTCAAAAGTAAATCTAGCAGAGTTCAATAAAATATCCGCTTAAAATTTTAACTGTAAAACATCACAATTAAAGTTGAAGTAAACTATTTTATGATATGTAAAGTCTCATAAATCTTCCATAATTTTTTTTCAAATTACAGAAATGCAATATTATATTTAAACAGTTAAAATCAACTTCATCATTTAAGTTGAAAGAAATGTATAATTGTAAAACATCAGGAGAATTTTACCTCCAGATGTGAGACTTAGTTTTAGTTTATTTTTGTTTGAGTATAGATATGCATGATATTCAAAACAAAGTTTAAGCCATAAAGACATAGACATCCAGCTCTAGTCTGTTTGGCTCAGTGCATAGATCATTGGTCTGCAGACTGAAGGGCACCGGGTTCAATTCCAGGCTCACTCCCTGGCCTGGTCTGGGCATGTGCAAAGGCATCCAATTGAAGTGTCTCACTCACATTGATGTTTCCCTCTCTCTCCATCTCTCTCACTTCCACTCTCTCTAAAAATCAATGGGAAAATATCCTCAGGTGAGGATTCACAACAACAAACAAAACTAAATAAAAAAGACATACACATTCATTCAAGAATTCTGAAATGCAAAATATATATAATCAGTTTTGGGGGAAGTCTCAAGTTAGTGAATATCATAAAATTGCCATTTTTTTCTTAAACCATGCCATTCCTATGCTATTTTGAAACCTTCGTTTGTTCCAAAAAGCAGTCTTCTTAGTATTTAAATTCCATTATTTTCTGCTTATTTTATTAAAACAGTCCAGTCTATTTAAAGGCCTAGTCTCAAATCCATTTCAGAGTTTACTTACTTCCACCTCCACACACAGCCATCTCTGGTCTGCCCGGCTCTGAGACACAGGTCTGCTCTGGTCCCGGGTGTGGGGCAGAAAGGGATGAAGAAATGCACAGGCCCTCTCACATCAGGACCCTCAGACATCGAGGAGCTGTTCTTCCCATTTCTGAGGTCATCAGTTTCCCTCTGTAATGCTGGTGGCCTCTCTGGATGTCATGGGCTCAGCCGTGAGACCTTTTCTGTGCCCAAATCCTCTGCTATGAGACAGGAATAAAAGAAAGGCAAAGATCTTGCATAGCCAGACATAACATCAACTGTATTTCAACCACAATATGCCAAAATGATTAGCAAGTTCTTTCCTTCAGTTCTTGAAATCCTCTATCATATCAGTTAGTTGGAGTCTCAATTCTGAATGATGTCATGTATATATGTTTTTCCTGAAACCATTTCTGAATCGTGTTATTTTTTTGCCCTTTTTTCAAATTGTATTTTTAATCATAGATGACATACAATAATACATTAGTTTCACTTACTCAATATAGTGATCAAACATTTAAATATACATTAGAAAGTGATCACATTAGATACATTAGAAAGTGATCACAATAAATCTAGAACTCATCTGTTATGAATGGTGCTATTTTAAGCCTCTTATTCTATTACATGTAGCTTGAATTAAAACATTTAGACATTATTTTTAGATAATAATTATGTATTATTTATGTGTTATACATGTATATCATTACAATTTCTATTACCGTAATGATTCCCCATTGTAAATAAAGTAAGCCATGCTTTAAAGAAAAACTTTTGTTAATACACAGGAAAAACTCATATTTTTAATATATTTTATTGATTTTTTTTACAGAGAGGAAGAGAGAGGGATAGAGAGTTAGAAACATTGATGAGAGAGAAACATCGATCAGCTGCCTTCTGCACATCCCCTACTGGGGATGGGCCCGCAACCAAGGTACATGCCCTTGACCAGAATCAAACCTGGGACCTTTCAGTCCACAGGCCGATGTTCCATCCACTGAGCTAAACCAGTTTTGGCATACACAGGAAAAAATCTTAATGTTTTAGAGACAAATAAATTTACTTCAAGTTCTGGCACTGGCAATATACCAGCAATATGATCTTTGCAAAGTTAACATTATTTTAAGCATCATATAACAACCAATGGACACAAGACATTGCGGGGGGGCGGGGGGGAGGATGAGGGCATGCCACAGGGGTAGGGGAGGCTGGAGGAAGGTCAATGGGGGAAAAATGGAGATATATGTACTACTATATGTAATACTACTATATGAAACAATAAAAAAGGGAAAAAATAAAAACGTAAAATTATAATAATGCCTATCTAAAAAGTGGGTTTAATAAATGACCTTAGATTACTTATGTAAATTATCTCATAAAAGCTGACACAATAAAAGATGCTTAATGATATTAGGATATTATAATTTATAATATGATATTATTATAAATTAAGGAAGAAAATCTGAAGTTTTAAAATAAAGTTATAAAATAATTTTGTAAGAATCTAGTGTAAGTCAAAATCCAAGGCAAAGTTCATATGTAAAAGTATGATTTATCAGTGTTTATAAGAAATGCCATTATCTTCTTTAATTATTCTAATATTGTACTTCTGTTAACAAACATGAATTTCTGTGACATGATTTTAATGTATTGTTGTGTATTTTTCATGTTGTTGGGAAAATTTGAGTTCAATACACATAAAATAATAACAATTTTAAAATTCCAAATGTTAAATGAACCATCAGAACTTATTAAAAATAACTTTACATTCCATTCATGCATTTCATTTTAATACTATCAGTGAATAAAACAGTATTGTCTAGCAACAATTCTGCTAAAAACAATGTAATAATACATATTTATATTGACTATCTGCCCATCTGATTTTACTCTGTTATAAATCTGCAAATAAAAATCTGATGAGTAGAACATTATTATGACAGTTATTTTTATCATGACTTTTATTAAATTTTACCAGGTACTTGATGCCCATAAATATTAATATGAAGTTTACTCACACTTTTAAGAGATTCTTATAGTAAATTATATTGATTTAGAAGGACTTCTCAAGACATTAATTTTATAGTATTTAATGTGGGCAGATATTGAAGTTAAGCTATGCTATTTGTAGAACAATTGCGGCTGAAAAATAATTATTTAAATAAATAAAATAAAATAGAGTGGATTTTTAAAGTATAACACACAACATGGCTCTGAACTAAGAAGAGATGGGGAGGGGAATATTAAGAAGAGAGTACTCAGAAAATATCCCAGAAGCCGTATTTCTGTATATCCCTGAATACAGGGAGAGGAAGAAAGAAATCTGATCGTAACTGCTATTTCAATTTAGAAGTTACACTTAATGCCTTGAGGGAAACATAAAAGAAGGTCAACACTGTAGAGAATGAATAGCCTTCTGAGAGATCAGAGCCATGGACATGCAAGTTTTGTATGTAGCAGACACAAAACAAGACAAACAAACCCATCGACTTGACAGAAGCAATGTAAAGATGGAAGGAGGGATGTATTTTTAACAGTGTATTAGGGAAAACTGAAATCTGCTTCAAAATAATATTAATGAAGATGTCCTATTTTAAGTATTCTTTGAGGAATTACACATATATTGTAGAAATATTTATCAAGACAATGACACCTCTATCACTTGTAGTTAGTTTTACATAATATGCTTAAGTTAAACATATATATTTACAGATATCCAGCACAAACTATAGGTTATCAGGATTTGGATGAAATTAAGAAAAATAAATGTAACCCTCAACTCTCAAAGGCTTCATAGGTTATTAAGATGTCTACTTTTTTCATGATGTTTAATTATCCACTCCCAATAATTCTGTTGTTATCTTATTAAAATTGTGAGCTAAAACCACTTTCAGGAATTTGGTGTTAAAATATCGGTATAACAGCCCTACCCAGTTTGGCTCAGAGAGTGTCAGCCTTTGAACTAAAGAGTCCTGGGTTCAAGTCCAGTCAAGCTCGGGTACTTTCATTGCAGGTTCCTCACCATCCCGGGGCCTGGTCGGGGCATGTGCAGATTGATGTGTTTCTCTCACATTGATATTTCCCTCTGTCTTTCCTGCCTTTCCACTATCTCTAAAAATCAATGGAAAAAATCCTTGGATGAAGATATATATATATCTTCATACACACACACACACACACACAGACACACACACACACACACACACACACACACACACACACACACACTACAGGACCAGTGCATGGAATTTGTACAAGAGGGAAGGGGTCCTCTCATCCCTGCCTGCAACCTCTCTAATAATCTGGGAACACTCAGAGGATTTCCGACTGCCTCTCGCAATCCATGACTGCTAACTCCTAACTACTCACCTGCCTGCCTGCCTCATTGCCTCTAACCCCTCTGCCTGCCTCGAACCACCTCCATCTGCCTGATCACCCCTAACTGCTCCCCTGCTGGTGCCCTTAACTGCCTCTGCCTTGCCCCACACCTGGGACCCAGGATTCCCTTCTCCAGTCAGCAGCAGGCACCCAGGACCTGGGCTGGCTTTGCCCTGGCCAGCAGCAGCCACAGGGGACCATGGGCAGGTGGCTTCACCTGGGCCACAGCTACAGGTGCCCAGGACCACAGGGCAGGTGGTTTGTCCCTCTCCAGGGCCAAAGCCACAGGCACTGGCACCTGGGAACGCAGAGTGGGCAGCTTGTACCTCTCCTGGGCTGCAGGCTCAGCCGTTGGTGCCCGGGACCGCAGGGCGTGTGGCTTGTCCCTCTCCTGGACCACATCCTGGCTGGTCCCCATTCCTCTCTCATGAACTAATTTGTGCCTGGCTGGTCTTTTTTTTTTTCTCTCCCCAGTGTTGAGTGTCTGAGCCATTATGGCGTGGTGGTGTGAGAGTGTGACACCATTTGCAACATTAGTTCTTTATTATATAGGATGTCAATACAACATGGTGACTGAGTTAACAGTCACCATGGCCATTCCTTCTCCTGTCTTTCCTTTCCTTACTCTCTAAAAGTAATCAGTAGCCTAAGTTTTTTTTTTTCCACTTACATACATGTTTTCAATTTGCTCACTCATTTCCTTTTCATCTCTTCCTATCTGTCTTAGCAAAAAAGCAATGCAGCTATATTGATTATAGACAAATACTTTCTTACATATTTTCCAAGAAGAATATATCATTGTTATCCACCAAACATGCCCACCTACAGTTTACCAAGTGCTGTTATATGTTCTGAAGATCCTAAACAATAACTTTCTCACCTCAAAAAGTTTAAAATGTGCTTTATAGTGCATCCCTTTTACAATAATATATAAATGTGCAAATTTACAAAACAATGTGCAAATAACTCAAGGAGGCTATTTAATTCAGGAAGCACTATGAAGATAATAACATGAATGTGGCAAGGTTATATACAGTATCTAAATATTCATTTTGCTTTTAAAGTGCTTCTCTCCTTTTTGTGCCTTCACTCATACATTGAAATACATTTTTTTAAAGCTCTATCGTCGTCTAAGGGACAAATACTTGAAGGTGCCTCTGGCCAAATTGTATGTCATCAGGACTCTGGTGGCAACTTTCAGAGTGAATGTTCAATTCCTCAAAGCCTCCTGAGACTGGGATTGTGGTGAGGAGGCAGGGCTCGAACTAGAGAAAAGGGATGGAGGTGTAGTTGCCTTCCACGAAGTAAAGGTGGAGTTCAGCACTGCGCCTGAGTGCTTAGGAACTTTGTGGATTCCAGTAATTCGCCCATCAGTCCTTGAGTATTTACTTAATCTCCAATTCTGCTCAGCAGCCCTGCTCAGTAACATCCCTACAACTTCCATGATGCTTAAGGACATGGACACGTTTTGTTTAAAAAAAAAAAAAAAAAAAAAAAAGGTGTGTGAAATCAGGTTCTCTCCTGTAATCAGGGTAGTTCAGGACTATAGAAGCAACAGTGACAAATCTACTCTAAAGTATATATATCGTATTCCATCCTCTGAAAACAAAAAAACATGACCGTTATGCACTAGAGATAAACGAAGTTTATTATATCAATTATCTAGTTCTTGTCTCCCTAAAAATATAAAACTTTGTACATTCCCTAGAACTTACTGACTTCTAAAGAGGAGAACTTTATATTCCTGACTTTTATAATGCAAAATCATGGTGTGTTTTTAAAAATCATAAACAGAATAATTGTAATATCAGTAACCTAGGAAATCTGTTTTTCTTTATTTAAATACCTTTGTGTGTGTGTGTGTGTGTGTGTGTTTGTGTGTTTTGTACATATGCATGTGGGTTTTTTCCTAGTTTTCTTGAATTATAATTGACAAATAGTGATATATTTAAGGTATATGATGATTATAGATAGATAGATAGATTTATAGATAGAAATAGAGATAGAGATAGAGATAGAGATAGAGATAGAGATAGAGATAGAGATAGAGATAGAGATAGAGGTAGAGGTAGAGATAGAAGTAGAGATAGAGATAGAGATAGAGTTAGAGATATGCATTATGGAAAAATGAAAAGATGCCCCCAATGAGTTAATATATCCATCACCTCACCTACTTACCTTTTTTGCTTGTTTTGGTAAAAACCTTTATGTTCTACTTGCAGCAACTTTAAATTGTGCAACACTGTGTTATCAACTATAGCCACCACATTTTACATTAGATCCTCAGATCTTATTTATATTATTGCTAAAAATTTGTACCCTTTTACAAACATCTTTCTGTTTTACCCCCTTAGCTCCTATCAACCATTTTACTGTTATCTCTCTATGAATTTGACTTTTTAAAAAGTTTTATGTAAGTAGTACCATACAATATTTGTCATTATCTGTCTGGATTATTTCATCTTACTTAATGTCTTCCAGTTTTGCCAGTGTTTTTGCAAATATTAGGATTTCCCTCTTTTTTTAAGGCTGAATAATATTCCATAGTATATATATCTGTGTTATATTTACAGAATTCTCATAGTTTAAATAGCTCTCTTAATAAAATTCTCAAGGAATAATATTTCAAATATTATATATAACAGAGCAAAATGTTAAGAAACTGTAGAAAGTTTAGAAAAATGCAAAGTTGAAGGTTTTTGCAAAAGTATAAGCTGAACTTGTTAGTATTTTCCACACAAACTATATAAGAAGTGGTGAAGGAAAACTATGCAGAAACTTGACAAATGAGCATTACAAACTGGTGAACTGGTGTCTAAGGAAGTGAGGGAGGGAGTGGAGGTTGCCCATATGTTGGTCTAGCTTTGGTGAGTAATAGCAAATATTTATTCAGTGCACACTTTGTGCAAAATGTTTTTCTAAATGTTTTGCATGTATTAAGTCATCCATCTTCACAATATTTCTTTAAAGTGGTGACTATTATTGTTTTTATTCTGAAAATTATGGCATTGGGTCACAGAGAGGTAAAACAACTTGCCTCAGACCACATAGCAAGAATGTGATGGAACTAGTGAGACATTAAATATGTTAAAAGTAATAACACTGGAATTAAAACAAGATGTTCTCCAAATTGCCTTGGTTGTATAAAACACCATATTCCATGCCAAAACTGGTTTGGTTCACTGTATAGAGCACATGTGTCAAACACAAGGCCCGAGGGCCAAATCTGTCCCGCCAGGCCTTGCAATGTCGCCCGCACCGCGCTGTCATCACTGCACTCCGCTGCGTTTCCATCACAATGACAGTTTATGACTGTTCAGTAAACCATTCAGCCCGCGATTTAGGCTGGATTTTAGATTTTGGCCCCTTCTCTGATTGAGTTCGACACCCCTAGTATAGAGCCTCAGCTTGCATACTGAAGGGTCCAGGGTTCAATTCCGATCAAGGGCATGTACCTTGGTTGCAGGCACATCCTCAGTGCAGGAGGCAGCTGATGGATGTTTCTTAACTCTCTATCCCTCTCTCTTCCTCTACATAAAAAAAATAAATAAAACATTTTTTAAAAAATAATAAATAAATAAAAATATAATACTCTATTCCTGTTTAACTGTTATGGAAAAAATTACATATCGGGGATGTAACCCCAAGGACGACGCTCAATCAATTTAAGCCACTCTGGCCAGGTGATTTTGGTTTTTAAGCATTAAATTTGTAGATCTACATAAGTGGCTTACTGTGAGATATCTTTTTAAGAACAAAGAGTGAAAGACAGGCTACCTCACAATAAAATAAGTGTTCATTCAGCATATTTGGAAACTCTAGGGAGTATTGAGATTCCTCACTTCCAGCCTCAATGTTGTGAATATGATCACTCTCAAAGTTTTTTGTGGTTTTTTTTTCCCCCAAACCAAACATCCTATGATTTATATGCTGCTATAGGACCTCTGTGCCTAAGGGTATAATTGCAAGTTAATATATCATATGATAGAAACTTGCCATAACATAGTGATTATAAATCTTTTAGGTTTCTCTTCATAAATAAAGATTTATGAGCAAGAGTTACATTTTTCTTTTCTTTCATGTATAAATTAGCCCTAGGATTTTATGAATAATTCAATATGAAAAATATCATCTTTCAACGCTACGGTAAATAGTAAACTTGTGTGATTTTATGCAAGTGTGTCTATCTGTACAGATAAATAACACAAGGTCGAACATGTGAACAAATTAAGAAAGCTTATTTTAATGTTTTCTAAACTTTTGAGTATGTTTTTAAAATATTATATATCAAAATACATATTGTAGTCTTAAAAGACCACCTGTAGCATAGGGTGACTTGTGAAGTAAATATTTTAGCTGTTTAAAATATTTAAATAATAATTTACATGGTATGTTTCTGTCCCCGTATATTTTTAAATCTGCGAAGAATAAGCAGAACATTTTTAAAATAAAATTTTCGGTTCAAGTTAGGTTTCCTCCCTTGAGGTACTGATTCAACATATTACCAATTCTCTTGAAGTAAAAAGAATATTAAGGAATGCAAAGCATTGGGAATTAGCCCAATCAGTCTCATATTGTCCTTAAAATTATTTTTGACACGTAAGAAAAAAATTTCAAATTTAGGTCACATTTGGAATACATTTAATATAATAAACCCCTTATCTTTTAGCAAACACTCATTAATATACTGTCCAAAATTCTAAGTGTACTAAATATTTTATACTCACAAATTTAGAACATTTTACTAGAAGATGAAAAATATTAGAGAGCGTGTTCTTAATTTGGTTTATTCTCTGCTTTAATTATCTTCAATACTGAATACTTCTAATGTTGGGGAAATATTACAAAATACTGTTGCAACTAATTTTTGAGTCAACATTTAAAGCAGGCTGCGAGCATAAGATTTATAACCCCTCAGGACTGCGTTGGGATTCTTCTTTGGGTACTAATAACATTTCAGAGGTAAGTTTCTTCATCTATAAAATGGAGATAACAAAATTACTTACCTTGCTTGCCGATCTATGCGAAAATGAGTCAATGGACATAGATAGCTTTGTATGGTGATACTTCCAATTCCAGTGGCACATGTTTTAACAGTCTATGGATGTGTGGGGGGAAAGATAGGTCGAGAAAAAGGAGCCCATGATTTGCAGTGTTACCAACCTCTAATTTCTGTGGTGTAAAATAGTCTTACGGTGGTCACTTTCAAGCTACCAGTGGTTGAAACAGCTTGCGAACTTCCTAAAAACATAATAATCCATTAATAACTGTCTCCAGTGAACTGATATTAACCAGCTTCAAATTGTTGCTGCATTACTCTGCTTTGTTTTTTCATTAAAAAGCTCATTGTCATCTAACATATTCAATACTTAACAGTTAATTTTCAAAAACTGTACTCCACAACACCCTCTTACTGAACGTAAAGTCACTGAAATGATGAAAATAGAGATTGCAGTCAATATTGGTTTTTTCTCCAAACGTTGCAAAAATAGTGATTAATTTACTGGTTACATACTTCCCCTAAATGTCAGCAAGTTTGTAATGAATTTCTATAATTAAAAAAAAAAGTTTCATGTTGAAATTTTCTATCACTGCACATTCACCCAGGTAAGAACTAGGTCATTTAAACTAAGATGGTTCCAGTTGCAATGGGTCCACTCACTCCACTTGTAAAAACACAAAATGGCCCTAACATTCTACCACTGTTGGTACTATGAGAACAACTATCCAGATAGGTGAATGTTTTTAAAAGCCCATTTAATCAACTTCTCTTAAGTATTGAATTCGTACCTCATATCAGTGGATCTCCACTTGTCTTGGGTTAAAGATTTCCGTGGGTTGCTGGCTTAAAATGAAGAAACTTGGATCGGCTCAGGATCCATTTTGGTATGTGGGAGGTGACTTGAAGAGACCTGTATTTTTAACAAACATCCTCTACCCTCCAGAAATTGTGCTGTAGGAAATGATTGGGTCACGGAGTACACTTTAGAAAACACTGCCATTCTCCATTGAAACTAGTTGTGTAGCAGGATAAAGATGGTTGTCATGGAAGAGTGACCAAATCGCATTAAAGGAAATTTCCTTGGAGATTTTGCATTTGTATCAGTGTGAAGACCATTTCTTATGTCACCATAGAGAGGAAGAAAGTGAGAATAATATGTGAAATCTCAGTGTAAATGAACACCAAGGCTTGGAAATTCGTTTTATTAGACACAAATTAGCATCTATACGACACTTAAAAGATGACAAATCCATTCACTTTCTGGAGAGCTGGAAAGAGAAGCCTATAATTGTAATTATCTCCAAATATTTTTGCATGCCTGTATTCGGCACACATGAGACCTTTAATCACTTTGTAACTTAAATCAGTCACTTATATAGGCTATAATACGTCTGCATAATGCAAAAGTAAATGACATATTAATGTAAATACTTATATGGGATTTGAATAAGTGGAATTAAAAAAAAACACAGGGACCTGTTTCTTTGTAATCCTCTTTTTCCTCTCATGAGTGAGGTTGTGTGTTATTTTTAAAAAGCTGCCTACTAGCTTACCTCACAGGCAGAAATCAGGTATTCTTAAAATAAATGGTATGTCTTATTCTTGTGAAGCTGGTTAGACAGAGCTACTGTGACACCGTCTCTCTCAAGGTCTCTGAGACTCTGCATGGGTGAACAGCATTGCTATGGTACATAATGGTTCTTCCCACAGGCAGAGTAAATTTTAGCTGCTAGATAAAAGATGTAAATTCAGGTCAGTGCTTAAGTACAAACACACACACACACACACACACACACACACACACACACAAAACAAAAAAAAACAAAAAAAACACCAACATGTTATTAGCAAGTTACTAAGTTTTCCCTCTCACACTAGGGTCAATCGTTTCTCTTTTCCAGTAAATTTATATTTTTGAAGGGCAGAATTTATAAATGTAAATTCAGCACAATTAGACATCAAGCTTATGGAATTTCCAAATCAACACAATAAAGGCAAATGGAGAACATTCTCTTAAATCAGAGAATTAAGTTTACTCCTTTTTATATTTGAAAACTTGGCCTCATTAAATTATGATAACTTAGAAAATATTTTGAATTATTTACAATCTCTTAAAGCAGGAAAGGCAAAGCCCTGAAATAAAAACCATTTAAAAACAAAACAAAACTCCTGTGCATTTTGCAGTTCCACTTGAATCTATGCTTTTTTAAGTGAAGGAGATTCCCCCATAAGGGTATATCTGCCTCCACAGTTTCCTGTCACTTGGACACCCTTTAGGACAGTTTTTATTTTTTTCCGTCAGACAGGAATATTCAGGGAATTTCTGAGTCCTTCAAAATAGTTCCTGGTCCCTCTGCTGTTCTCCCTGGAAATGAGTTTAGCTTACCGAATTAAGGATTAGTTGAAAAATCTACAAATATTTTATATGCAGGTGGGTAAAAGATACAAATAAAGAAAAGTAGATTTCTATTTGTTAACTCGTCCGTGTTTAAAAATGATTATGTGCATATAGTGTCCTAAAAATTATAAAATGTCAACAATACAGGAGGAAAGTTCTTCCAATAGGGAAGCTTGCATTTCAGTTTGTGTATAAGTGTGGGTCACAGGCCTATTTACAAAATTATTCTTATGAAAAAACATATTTACAAAAATATTCTTATGAAAATGTAAAATACAAACTTTTATAATCTAGTCAGTGAATGACCTTCTAAAAACGTACAGTTGGAGTAAGCCTCCTGGATACAGAATATCACTGATATTCAAGCAAGGGGGAGTTGAAGACTAATTTTAATTGGTCTGAGAAAGTTTCATCAGAGGAAAAAGAGGGAAATAATTGGCAAGAATGCAAAAAATAAGAAAGCAGGGAACAGTTTAAGAATGACAGTGTTCAGCTGAGATGAAATGATGCAGTGGGTTTTTAGGGAAAGTGATTGACATTTCTGTTTTTGTGACATATGTTAGACATTTACGTTGAAATAGTAAGTGGAAAGTTGAATATTAGAAAGGCTTCTGTTATATTGGTCATTAGAAGAAAAATTTGAAAATAAAAGCTTCAGCAATTTATTTCATCTGTAGATTCATGACTAAAGAAACCCTTTTTTTTTTTTTCCTTTTTCTGTAGTTATGCAACTAGCATGCCATGATATTGTCCCATTCCTAGTCTAGAGGAGCATGCATGTATTCATCTTCATGGCCATATCACACATTTTCCTCCCTTTATATGTCAGAATCAAGAAAGGCCCTCATCTTCTGAAGGCAACTACCAGGCCACTTGCTATCAACAGAAGGTGAATGAGAATTAATCAAAACCAGGCAATCGTCTGGCCTGCTCTGTATTCCCACCACACCATTTATCACATATGTATCTTTGAGGAAGTCAGACTCTCAGAGGCATCCATTTTTTCAACTTAAAATGTGGACTATAACAATACCTGCTTATCAGAAAGATTACATATAAGATCATGAGCACACAGTAGGTATTTATGAGTGTTTGTTCCTGTCATATTTTCCACCATTCTTTTTTTTATAATTTCATAAACCTTATTCATACGTTACACATTTAAAATAAGCAAAATGAAATGAGATACTTATTCAGCAGAGATTAAAGTATCACATTGAAGAGCACGAAGAACAATTTTTCTTCCTTTCCAGGATTAAAAGCTCAACCTAGGAGAGGCCAACATTTCTTTCAGGTTCATAATGTTGTTTGTATGGAGATAAAGAAGAATGCTGTCATTTAAACCCTTAGCATGCTATTCTGTATTAGATCACTGTGGTTTGCCAATTGAACAGTTTCATTTCATAGCTTCCTTGAATAATTAAAAAGTGAGACATTGATGATATACAAACATTTTATCAATGCACACCCTAATAGCATCTCCCCATTCTAATTGCCAAAAAATATCTTTGCATAGTATCTGCTGCATTTCAGAGCTCATTGTCTTTAGCTTTCTGCAATTATACTCACAGTCTCAACCGCTGGATACATCCACCTCCAACTTTATTTCATAAACTAACATAATGCCTATGACTGTTTCACATATATAAACAAAATATTGGCTAAAGAAAAAGATGGAAGTAAATTAATACACTCAAAAAAAGAAAGATATTGCAGGGAGGATAGTCAAATGTTCCCTTTGACCCAGTAGATGTCAAAGCAGCCGGTAAAATGGCATTGAGGGAACTAACACTTATTGAGCAACCATTAAATGCCAAGCATTTTATATAGGGCATTTCATTTTAGCATTGCCACTCAGCAGGAAGGATCATTTTTCTCACTCCCCATTTTAAAGATGTCAAACCTGAGTGATACTGAGTTTAAGTAGATGAAGGTGTGAAGCTTTAAGTAGTGGAGAGTCAAACCGCAAACAATCTGACCTTCGTGCGAAGTACAATCTATTTCACTAAATTGAAAAGTGGTTATAAGAGAAATAGCATGTCACTAATACAGGACTTACAGAGACTACATATTTCCCAACTATTACTGCTTGGTTCTGGGGGTAAAAAGCATGAATAAGTGGTCAGGAGTAAATAGATTTTAGCAGCACATTACAGAGGACAAGTTATTGATCAGTTTTTAATGGAGCTAATGTTCACCCCTTTTTTTCTCTCCCCACAGGAAATGCTGCCTCACTTAGAAAACTACTACTCTACTCATCATCAATTTATTGTATAACTATTTTTTCTCTATTATTTGTCTGAGATTATGGGATATATTTTATGACCTCTTAATAAGTCTATATATCTTCAAATAATAATTATTTTTGACCATGAGGATTATGCCAACACAATTTTTCTGCAAAAAAAAACAAACAACAAAAAACTTTATAGTGATTTGTTTCTCATGCTTTTAAGGCATTAATATGTATGCTACAAATGTCATAATAATTTCTATAAGTGCAGGCTTATTTTTTTGTTTTAAAATCTGCTTCATTTCGTTGATTTAGAGGACTAGCTGGGAAACCCCAACCATGCAGGAAATAGATAAAGAATACTGAAAAGGATGGCCCCAGGAACATTACTGCTGTAGGTCTCTCATTACAGAACTTGAATTGGAATGAGTACCTGAGAGAGCTATATCCCACCTGAGACTCACAAGGTACAATTGAAGTAATTAAAGGAGAAGAGGCTGTAAAAGACAAAAAAAATTATTTCAGATAATTATTGTTCTGTTGAAGTAAAAACTAGATTTAATAAAATGTTGACTCTCAGTAAAAAAAAGCTTTAAGGATAACATTTTAATTATCTCTACAGTATATGTGATAACATATTATAATTATAGGAAATAAAAATCACACAATCATATGTATAACATTGTTTATATGTATATATTCAATATTAAGAATCAAGATATAGTAAAAAAATCACTGAATTATGAATATCTAAAACAAAGTAAATAACATTTGACAGTGCAAAACAAAAATATATGTAACAAAATTTTTGAGTTAGAGGGTAACAATTCTGAAAAAAATAATTCCCTTGTCTTTCACTTTATGTCTATAAGGTAGCATAATATTGGCATTGCTTACAATATAGGAGATATCAGAAAATTTGGAACAGATATCAGAAAATTTGTTGGGTTTAATTTTAAAATTGAAATTTTTTTAAATAATTGGCAACTTTATCACCCATCACCCTCACCAAAGTACAAGAAGCATTATTATCAGCTTTTACTTATTTTTTTAATAATAAAAATTAACAGTTGAGACCTAACTCATGGACCAGGCACTGTTCTAAGTCCTATATATGTATAAACTCATTTAATTTTGATATCATAACTCGACAGAAGCACTATCATCATCCTATTTTGGAGATGAAGAAACAGAGACACACAGATACAATAACTTTCCAAACATTAAATGAATGTATCTGAAAGCCAATGTTTTGAACACAGGAAATTAGATTTCAAAGCTTATATTCATAACCAAGATGTCACTATTTATGGTAAGGACATTTGTAAATTAATGTAAGTAAGCAAAAACAAAAAACAAAGCAAAATAAAACAAAAGAAACTGCATTGGAAAAGAGCTGGAGGAGATTAAAGAGTTAGTCATGTGATATCTGTTAGAAAATATTTCTAGGCAGAAGTTAAAGGCTGGATCCCGGTAGGATCATGCCTAAACAGGCAGTCAGACATCTGTCTCACAATTCAGGATTGCTGGCTCCCAACTGCTTGCCTGCCTGCCTTCCTGAATGGCCCTAACTGCCCTCCCCTGCAGGCCTGGGTCCCCCCCAACTGCCCTTCCCTGTAGGCCAGATTGCCCCCAACTTTCTTCCTCTGCCAGCCTGGTCACCCCTAACTGTCCTCCCCTGCAGGCTTGATCACGCTCAACTACCCTCTCTTGCAGGTCTGGTCCCTCCCAACCTGCTGGCCATCTTGTGGCGGACATCTGGTGTCCACATAGGGGCAGCCATCTTGTGTGTTGTAGTGATGGTCAATTTGCATATTACTCTTTTATTAGATAAGATTATAAGATAGGATAGAGGCCTAGAGCATGGGTGGAGGCCAGCTAGTTTTCCCTGAAGGGTGTCCTGGATCTGTGATGGGTTGAAGACCAGCCACGCACCCTGGCAACCTAAGCGGAGGCCCTGGTATCTGGTATTTATTTATCTTCTATAATTGAGACTTTGCAGCCTTGAGCGGAGGCGTGGGTAGGCAGAAAGCTTGGCTTCCTCCATCGCTGGGGAAACCCAAGCCTTCTGCTCGCTCCATGGCTGTAGCCATGTTGTTTGGGTTAATTTGCATACTTGCTCCTGATTGGCTGGTGGGTGTGGCTTGTGGGTATAGCAGAAGTAGATCAATTTGCATATTACTCTTTTATTACATAGGATGCTAAGGGAAAAATGAGTGAATGAAGGAAAAATGGAGAATCACAAGTTACATTTAAGAAATACTTTTGCCGAAACCAGTTTTGCTCAGTGGATAGACCATCAGCCTGTGAACTGAAAGGTCTCAAGTTCAATTCCAGTCCAGAGCATATACCTTGGTTGTGGACACATCCCCAGTAGGGGGTGTGCAAGAGACCAATGATCAATAATTCTCTCTCATTGATGTTTCTAAACTCTCTATCCCTCTCTCTTCCTCTCTGTAAAAATTCAATAAAATATATTTTAAAAAAGAAATATTTTCATTGAAAATTTTAAATTATTACATTACAATAAAAAAAAATCAAAGCTTATTGGTCACACTGTTTTCTTAATTTTGGCTCAAGTATAACTTTAGAAACATAAGACGTTCTGAGACTTCAATAAAGACTTATAGACTAACTAGAGGCCCAGTGCACAAAATGCGTGCGTGGGTAGGGTCCCTAGCAGTTGCTGGCTGGGCCTCCTTCCCCTGACTGCCTGCCATTGAGGTTGGCTGTGGAAAGGGCCATGGGCAGTTGGCAAGCTGGCCCTGCCACCTGTTCAACTCCTGGTCATACTCCAGGTGGAGGGTGAAGGGGACAATTTCCATATTTTATTACATAGGATATCTCTTACACTGTCTTCACAGAATACAGGATGGGCAAAAGTAGGTTTACAGTTTGTGTTTTAATTGCGACTTTTAAGAAACTTGTACCCAAAACGGATTTAAGTTGAGAGTGCGAGGTGGGCATGAATAATGACATTCTGTTGTATATTATAGCAGAACCAAGGAAGCTGTCTATTGATTAGCCTTCTGATTTGATGACTTCCTGAGATGCCAGCAACTTTCAGCTTTAAGGGGAGGCAGAGTGATCTCTACTAGTTTAGCCTGCTTTTCATGACCTCTTAAATAAAATCTTATAAATTATACAGGCCACATATGAATACTTTCTGTTAAGGTTTAAAAGTGTTGAAGTGCGCTCACATCAAGGAATCACTTTAGGAATTGGCAAATTTACTAGTTTATATAATGTTTAGTAAAATAATTTTCTACATTTTAAGATTATTTTCTACACTTAAATTTAAGTTCCTGTAACTGAATCATCCTCTATTTCTTGAAGATGCTTCTACCTCTATAACAACCCATATATTTACCACATTCTTTCAAAATGGCTTGGTACATTATAATACATTAAAAAACAGTGTATCGGAACCAATTTGGATCTGTGAATATACTTCAGATTTCTAAAAGTAGAATTACTATTTGTGTCAGATAAAAATTTCAGAATATAAAATGTACTAAAACAATCCTCCAAAATAATGTAATAATTTACGTTATCACCAACAGCATATGAATATATACATTTTAGTACACTCGATTTGCTATTGGTAATATTTTGAAAATTTTGAAAAGACTGGAACTTAAACACAAGTAGTCAATCAGTCCAGTGGCCTAAGGTTTAAACTATGATAACATATTAATTATTTATAATGACTACATGAAGAAATTCTCATTTTGCTTACATTTTATCTGAATTTGGAATTTTTGTCGGATTTTATTGTGCATTTTAATTTCTTAATCTCTGAAAGGTTTGAGCTATGGTATTTCATTCTTATTCTCATATACAATCTTGTCTTTGATTAACCTCACAGAGTCTCAGTACATTCTGGTCTGCTGATATAACCACTGCATTTTTTTTTCATTATCTGATATGATTTATTCCATTATCTATAGTTTTTGCAATTAATGGTAATTTTAGTGGGAAGAGCGTTAAAAATATGTAATTTATGAACCAAATTTTTGCTTCTTATATGGTTTTCACTACTGTTTTTCAGCATAATATTTTATCATTGTGATATCCCGAACAAGATATATTTTTATACTTATAAGTATAAGTTTTATACTTATAACTGTTACTTGCTCAGAAGTAAGAAGAATGTCAAGACACACAAACAGACTTTATGTATAACTGATTTCTACTAATATCAGAAATCAGAAGCAAATGTCTATGTATGTGAGTGCTCATGTTTGTTTTTTCTATAACAGGTGCAACATATATTTTGCATTATAATAATTGGTTTTATAAACTCAAAAACATATTAAACAACTGGTGGATTGAAAGAAACAAGTTCATTTGACCATCTTAGCACTGGGGGAGAGTAGACTAGTAGGGCATGCTATTGTGTTACAGATCAAGGTTTTGTGACAGGGAAGATTGTGTTTTTGTGTGTGTGTTAAAAGCATCGTGATGAACTCAAGATGATGAACTCAAGAGATTCCTAGCTGTGTGTATGAAAAGATAATGGTACTCTGGCTGGTCTGGTTCAATGGAGAGAGCATGGTCCTATGGACTGATGGGTCCCTGGTTCGATTCTGGTCAAAGCCATGTACCTTGGTTGCAAGCTCAACCCAGGGCTGCATGCAGGTGATGTGTCTCTTTCAGGTTGATAGTTCTCTCTGTCTCACCCATTCTTTCTGCTCTCTCAAACAAAACAAAACAAAACAAAACAATGGAGAAAATATTCTCAGGTGAGGAATAACAAAAAAAAACAAAAAAAGGAAAAAAAGATAATGGCAATACAAGAATGATGTGTAAAACCTCAGAATGAATGAAACGGGAATCCTTTACTTTTTATTCTAATTTGACACCAAGGATGTTGTTAAATCATCTAGGGTCCCTTACGCTCCTAAAACTGTTTGTTCTATTCAACACCATATTTTCAGAAGTTTACAATGAAAGAGTAAAGAATTTAGATTTAACATATAAAATATTACAATTCATAGTTGCTTTTCCCTTTTAAAATTCCATTTTGGATATTGTTGACATATGGCTGAATTGACATGGAATAACACAAACTTATAGATCAATTTAAACAATATGGCCCCAAACCATTTAGTAAACATGTGTATTCATGAAACTCTATTGGGCAAATGTACTCAGCAAAGATGCTATTCCAGAAAAGTCTCCATTAAAAAAATGTTTACAGATAAATTTGAATATATGTGGATTTTCAGAAGTGTTTATATTGAAAAAAAATAAAAAAATATGGATAGTTTAGAATTATTCACAAATATAGTGTATGGACTTTTATTGGTGCTGGGGCATATAGTGATTTAAATATGCTTATTTTACAAATGTGTAATATATTCTGAAATAACTACTTATGATGCTAAACAAAACTATTGCCCTGAATATGGGACACTCCTTAGTTTGAGAAATTCCTCATGCCTATAGATGCATAAATTTGGGATAAAATATTTGAGTAAGGGAATAATAAGTGCAAATAACTGCATGTTTAAAACATCTCACTTTATCTCATGTAAAAATTATCTTTATAAAGGCTGACAAATAACTAAAACTTGATAAGTATGAATGCCAAAATTTGTATTTTAGAGTTCCTTCTTGGAAGGTGAACTAGTAAGTCATCAAAGTCATAGATGCTAATCAAGCAGATAACAATACCGGTTTATAATCCATTGTAAAACTTGGAAAAGATGAGCATTGCAATATATAGGATCCAATAAATCACATAAGACTCTGCCATTCTTTGTCTCCTGTGTTAATAATTTTAAAAAGTAATGTGGTATTATTGTTAGAGTTATAACTGGGGAAATTTTGGTTATTGTAGGAAGTCAATAGAGATAAATAAGTTCACTAGAAACTTTATCATAAAAATATAAATATTTAATAAAATTTTGTAAAACTTTGAATTAATTATCCTGAATACACTAGTGTACTGTATCTAAATCAGAATTGTTGAATGATGTAGGTTCAGAATTAATATGAGTGATCTTGCAGTATAGCCAAGTTAAATTAAGATATTTATTTAGCCTGGCCAGTGTTGCTCAGTGGTTGAGCATTGACCTCTGGACCAGGGGTAACAGTTCAATTCCAGATCCAAGAACATGCCTGGGTTGTGGAATGATCCCCAGTGTGGGGCATGCAGGAGGCAGCCAATAAATGACTCTCTTATCATTGATGTTTCTATCTCTTTCTCCCTCTCCTTTCCTCTCTAAAATCAATAAAAATACATTAAAATTATATTTATTTAATAAAAACCCTAATATCTTGCTGCTAATTTTTAATAGCATAACATTAAGTATATAAAATATGTATGGTTACAGCAAAGAGGTTTTGGAGAACAACACATTTTAATATCCCAATTTTTTTCCAGAAAACCACATGAGTGTGGCATACTGTTAGAGCAAATAATCCTCAAATGTATACCTATTAAATAGCATGAATATGATTTTAAAAAATTAAAACACCAATATAAAGATATTATCTGACAAATATTTCTAATATGAGAAGTCTTCCATGCCATTGATTTTTTTTAATCAAGTCATGCAAGGAACTCTGCTGAAGTAGGCCACCATTTCAGCACAGGGGGGGATTGTGTATAGCAGAGCTTTAACCAGCACAGCGTTTCATTCAAGAAGACTGCTTCACCACTTCATTTAAAATTATCAGGGGCACATTATCTGGGTATACAACATGAAGCAATTATTGGCTTAATTAGCTGGCATTCACCACATCTCCCTCTTTCTCTTTGTTCCATTGCCAGGCAATTTTCTACAATCATTAAGCAAGGGAACTATAATTCCACAATGACCTAATTTACAGTTTCGTCTTATCACATTGGAGTATTTTAATGTTATTTATGACTGTCCTCAATAGGAACTAAGTCCATTGGGCAGAAAACACTTCAGGCTTAAAAATGTAACATGCATTGCCATATTCTAAATCTTAATTATATGTGATAATCTACTATGTCTTATTTTAGATAGATATTTGCCATGAATATTTGATTGAAAGGGAATATATATGATCTCTTCTCCATGTTAAAATTCTGCAAGTAATTCATATGTCTTTTACAAGTATACAAGTATCAAAAGGAAAATGTGCAACTAAATTTTAAACTGTGTAAGAAACTTGAACATATAACTTACTGAAAACAAACAAAAAATAGACAAATAGACTTATTCCAAGATGATTTTATCAATCAAACTTGGGCAAATGGTCAAGAGAAAGAATTTTCCCACAATTTAAACCACTGATTTGGGTGGATTGTTAGAAATGTAATTGCAATGAAAACTTCCTACTCTGACATTAGAAAGCAAAAGTAACTTCAAAGGCATACAATTGTTTCCTCTGTGAGGCCATAGTTAATACAGGCGTCTCTAAATTGCACAAGCATCTAGAGGAGGATTTAGAAGCAATAAAAATGAAGTACTATCAATATAATAAAAGCCCTAGCAACCATTAAGGCAAAACAATCAGAACAACTGGTTACTATGATGCTTACTGACCACGAGGGGGCAGATGCCCAATGCAGGAGCTGCCGTCTGGTGGTTAGTACATTCCCACAGGCCCGAAGTCTGGCTCTTGGCTGGCAAGTGTAGTAGCAGTGGCGGGAGCCTCTTCTGCCTTCGCAGTAGCGCTAAGGAGCAGCAAGTAGGCCACTGGTAAGGAGGGAGGGGTCCAAGACTGCAAGAGAGGGATGTCCAACTGCCGCTTAGGCCAGCTCCCCACATATACCCAACCCCTTAGGGCTCCCAGACTGCAAGAAGGCTCAAGCCGGGCTGAGAGATCCCACCCATAGGGCATAAATTCCGTGCACGGAGCTTCCAGTGTTAAATAATTCATAAAGCAGGGTTTGGACCAGGAACTGTTCTGCAGGTAATTCCTGGGTTCTGAGGAGTCATCCGTTTAGCTCGTTTCATCATTCTTACCTCATTTAGCCTCATGATCAATGAATATTTTTTTACAATGTTCTCCAATACATAAATGTACAAATGGTAACTCACATCATAGCCTACCTTATTCATATGATGCTTTAGATTTCAATCATTTTTTATAGTAGCAATAAGCAGTATATGTATACATGCTTTTATTTTAAATTTTAAACAAGTAGAAAGAAGAGATTAGTAGAGTGATAAAGGTGTAAAATAAACATAGTGCTTCCAAAGAAAAATACAAGATTTTAAAATAAATTATGCGATATCCAAGAGTTCATAAACACCATTTAATAAAGCTAGTGTTGCCCAGATGGGGTGGCTCAGTGATTGAGTGTTGACCCATGAACCAAGAAATCAATGGTTGGATTTATGGTCAGGGCACATGCCCTTGTTGCTGGATTTGATCCCCAGATGGAGGCCTGCAGGAGGCAGCCAATCTATGTTTCTCTCTCATTAATGTTCTGTCTTTGTATCCTTCTCCTTTCTCCTCTCTCTACAATCAATAAAAACATAAAATTTAAAAATATATATTTTTATTGGTTTCAGAAAGGAAGGAAGAAGAAGACAGATATTGAAACATCAATGATAAGAATCATTGATCGGCTGCCTCCTGCATGCCCCCTACTGGGGACCAAGTTGGCAACCCAGGCATGTGCCCTTGACTGGAATCAAACCTAGAACTCTTAAAACCCAAGGCTTATGCTCTATCCACTGAGCCAAACCAGCCAGGGCAAACATAAATTTTTAAAAAAAAAATGCTTTAATAACACTAGTGTTGACAGTCTCTACCAAGTAGCTAAGAATTATATATCTAAGTGGTATGTGCACAAATTACTGAATAATCCACAAATCGTATTTACTGTAAGAGGTTCAAACAATGTAGAGATGTATTGAGGTAAATAATGTCCCCCTTTCAATGATATCTCTGCCGTTACTACCTTTTTTATCCTAAAGACAATTACTGTAAACCCTGGTAACTGTGCATTCTTCTAATCCTATTTTAATGTGTTTATTATAAACCAAAACAAACAAACAAACAAATAAAAAACCCACATCGATGTCCATATAGGTAAGGTTTACATAAAAGGTACTATACATATTCATTTGTGACATTTCAAAAAATATTTTATTTGTTTTAATCTTAGTTTTTTATTACTAACAAGTTGGCATTTTTTTGAGAATGTGTATTTTCTATTTGCAAAAATGTCTTAACATTTTCCTACTTCTTCATCCATTCATTCCCTCTTTCTTCATTTTTTAATTGGTCTTTTGCTCTCTTTTACAATAGAATTTGTCTTCTCATTTTCTTGGTTCCCACCTTATTCAATAAGTAGTTTTAGATCTCACCTGTAATCTTCTAAAATTTATACTCAATTTTTATTACTCAAATTTTGAAAATAGATTGGCATGTCTGGTTAATAAATATCATTGAAAATTAAGTAAGGTCTTTGAAAATATCAATTTTCTTTTAATTTCCAGTTGGCAAAAATAAACACATGATATAACTACTATTTCTTTGTAAATTTAAACCTTTCAGAGGTTCGGATTCTTCTGTGTAATGTGGGCATAATTTTACCCATATCATGGGATTGTAACAATTGAAATAACAGGTAGCTGTGCATATGTTAATCACTTGAAACAACAGATGGTTAAAAAATAGCATTTTCTTATTCTTGTTTCTTTTTAAACATCAATATATTTATACTATGATTAAAGAGTTATGGATGTCATTGCTTTTTTTTTTTCCAATAGCATATAGGAATAAAATATTTGTATGCTAAAGCTAAGCTCTACTCTTCAAAACAAATCATTTCAATACCTCTCTCTGCTTTACAGGATGATAAGGTCATGTAAAGGATATAGGAGTAAGATATACTATTGAGCTTTCCTTATAATAATACCAACTTATGAAATTTTTAAGAAGACAAATCAGGTAATTTATGTAAAAACACACAGGACACAGCATATATACTTGAGAAGTATTAAGTAAACTAATATTGTTATTATAATTTAATTATTTGAAATGTTTTTTTATCATATGTGTTGGTCAGGTTTCTGAGTTGTACTTATTGCCTGATACAGGAGAATATTTGCAATTTCATGCTGTAACACCATGAAGAGTCTTGAAAGCATATAAAGGAAGAAATACGAAGAAAATAAACACAGCAAGAGGCACAGTCAATATTCAAGGTGCAGATGTTTCTCCTAAATAATCAAGGAAAAATTAGGAGAATGGGAAAAGAAAAGAGAGAGCCAAGTCCGGAGGTACATGAGATGGAAATGGCAGATCTACTAACATCCAGACCGCCGCGGTTTTCACGTTGGGTACATGGCATACCCTGAAACATGGAGTTTTGTTGCTCAATTCAGCTGGAAATGAATGTACCCTCATGGGCAGGTGTTCAGAGAGCTGCAATATTTCGGCATTGGAGAGAGACATGTTCCCAATGAATAGCATACGGATATTAAAACAGAAAAATTCCCCAAATGAGAATTGTTTGAGAACAAGATGTTCTAGCCAGCATGGTAGCTGGATACAAATATGGTTAAAATGCAACAACTCATATCATGGCTGGGAGGAATTTAACGTTATTACACACAAATGAGAACTTTCCCAAATTATGTATCCAGTGAAAGTATGTCAATGAAAATGTTCATATTTTAAATGTCTTTTTTTTTCCATTTCTCACGCATTCTTGTTGGTCATTTTGTTGTGCATTTATTAATCAACCATGTGCCCGTTTAGCATTGCACACTATGGGAATTCTCTTATTAAATTCCATTTTTATCACGTACTCACTATGTGCAAATTGAAAGTTCTTCTGTGCCTCAATTTTTCTTCTTTTAAATAGGTATAATGAGGTCCTAAGGGTTATAGCGAAAATGAATGGAGTAATTGGTCCGGTAGCATGCCTGGTGCATATTTGGTTCATAATAAATGATAGTCCCCCACTTAGAACTAGAATCTAATTAGTCACAACAGTATGCACAGTGCATGTGCTTAGGCAAACTTGAAGTTATTTCCTTAGCTATGTATGTCTTTCTTGGCATTGAACCCACCTGCATTTTCTGGGTGCAGTCATCTCCGGCGTGTTTCTGCCCAACATGATGGCAGCGTCCCACCCAACAGCCTTAGCACCCAGGACACACTAGCCTGACTTCCAAATCCAGCTGCTCACTTTGCCTCTGGGCTCTCTTGCCCCTCACCCCTTACCCCAAGATTATGTTTGTCTTGTGTCTTTCACCTGTTCTTCCAATTAGTTTGACCACTATGCAGCTGGCTACAATGCTCTAGCATTAAACACCACACCACATCCCACCACCCCTGCACAGAATCAATGTGAGGCAGATAAAGACCTCAGCTCTCTCAGCGGTCAGGGGGCGTAATTCTGACCTGTGCTCCTCATTGTCTCCAGGAGTCTCCCCAGGGAGACGAGATGCCGGTGTTCCACACAGGCAGCTAGCTTGAGAGTGCGCCCTTCTTTCTACTCCATTCCGCTCTTCCCACCTCTCAAGCTACTTGCACTGAATTTTGATCTTGGGCTCTGCTACTGAGAAAGAAGAAATGGATTTGCTCAATCCAGACGAGTGACTGCAAAGCTAACCTGGCATAAACGTTCCAATTGCTGTCAAATGTTTCAGTGGCCCCATTATTCCATATCCAGGCTGTGTTTCAAGCATATTTTGGTCCCTCCCAAAATCCATCACTGTCCTGCTTCTTTACAAAGGGTGTGACTGCCTTGGAGCAGGCACCTAGCAGAGGAGCCCAACTACGAAATTTAGGGCGCATTAAGACAAATAGGGCGGTGTCAGCTGGTGGTTTCAGCCTAGTTTAGGGCCAGCCGGGTGATCCTGACACTGAGGCCTATGCACAGCGTGGGTGTGACATATTTGGTGTCTCTCATGGAGCTGATTCGTCACCGTTGAGGTGTCCAGAGTGACACGGGGTCCCCCTTGGTCTCAGCACACCACACACCACCCACCCTTTCCTGCTGCGGATACTGTTGCTCCTTCTTCCCATCCTTGACAACCAGTAATATTGAAAATATTACTGTTTTTACTGTATTAAATAGCACTGTGTTTTAAGAATTTAATTTTTATCATTTCTTGTACCCAATGTAGGTTTCTGTTTGTTTTTAAGCTCTACCTTTTAGGACCTCCTTTTGGTTTTCTTGAAAGTTCTATTACTGCACTATAATTTGAACAGGGCCAAACTTCACAAAAAAAACAATGGCGTTCGAAAGGAAATCTACTAAGTATTAAGTATAAAACTTGATTCTGGCCAATTACTGATTTCACATGAGAAATATTTCTGTACTTTTAATTGCTGTACACCAAGAAACAGATCGCAGACATAGTCACACCACAGAAATGATGAAACTCGTTAAAAGAAACAGACTTGATTGTGATTCACATCATCCTTCACGCCATTTTCTCCATTAGCTCCTATAAGCTAATCACTTAGCATGTGTTTGCATTCTCCGAAATTTCTTTCCCTGGAACTTATTTATAAGGTTTATGATTAATATTTATAGCTCACTAAACAAGGCGCCGGGTGTGAAGCTAAAAGTGCATCACTTTGTACATGTTCATATGACCAAGAATACTAGAAGCCTAGAAACCCAGGAAAGGTGCATTTGTGTGTTGGGGTTTTTTTGTTTTGTTGTTGTTGATTTTTGTTTGTTTGTTTTTTTTTACCATTTTTTTTTCTAGAAAGACATTTATTTTCTGCAATATTAAAAAACACAAGATTTACAAAGGTGCAGAAGTTGATATAAAAAATGCATATATATTCCTGGAACATTAATCTGAATACAAGAATATCACATTTAAGAGAAGACATATTTAAACTTGTATAATACTGTATATTTTGGGAAGTGGTTGCATATAGAATATTTTCTTCAATTCTCTCAAAATCCTTTGCTGTAAGAAGACTTGCCTTGAGTGCAGAGCTGATGAAAGGTAAATAGTGATGAGTTCTTGGTCCATATCAGCATGCTTGTCTTGCGACTTTCACCTATTCTTCCAATTAATTTGTGAGCATCTGACCCTGGTACTTGAAGTCCCAAGGAGCCATCCATTAGCATGATGAAAATAAAGTCTCTTAGAATTGTTTGTTCTTATTTACAACTGTGTACTTGGCATTAAAAAATCTCTATAATTAGAAAAGAACTACCTAATTAGAATTGTTGTGAGAAACCACATTTCCAATTGCACAAGAAAAAAATAAAAGTGATAAAATCACAAATTATAAAATCTCAGGGTTTGATGGACAAGATCATCTCATCCAATCATCCAGTTAAGACTTAAGAAATATGTGCAAGTACATCTGAGTTATATTAACGTACCTGCCTTCTTATTTTAAGAAGTAGCATATTTTTATTTGACAAGAAACTGCTTAACTTTTACCAGAAAAAAAAAAGTAGATGGCTTTAATTTTCTTCAGCCATTCAATTAAAATTGTTTTAGAAAGAAAAAATAGTATTTAAAAACAGTATATAAAATGAAACATTATTTATTCATTATATTTGGGTGACTGCTCAACTGTCCTGCATGCATGCAAAATTAACTCTTGCCTTTCCCCTGACATTTGATATTTCCAATGATGTATGCAAGAGTAAACTTACTAGGGAACTCACACATGCATCAGTAGACTGATGCATTATGTAAAATAAACAGTCTTTCTTAACCAGTTTGTTTCCATTTTATCTCCCAATTGGCATTCTTCAAGTTGTACCATGTTCTGCCTCTTGATCTAATCTATTTTGTTCATAAGATATTAACTAGCACACCTTTTTTTTTTAACTTTTAAAACCAGCAACTTTCTTTCTTTTTTAAATATATTTTATTGATTTTATTCAGAGAGGAAGGGAGAGAGATAGACAGTTAGAAACATCGATGAGAGAGAGTCATCGATCAGCTGCCTCTTGCACACCCCTACTTGGGATATGCCCGCAACCAAGGAACATGCCCTTGACTGGAATCAAACCTGGGACCCTTCAGTCCCCAAGCCGACGCTCTATCCATTGAGCCAAACCAGTTTTGGCAAAACCAGCAACTTTCTAACTTACTAAGATAATGTGAGGTTCCTCCCAAATAGAAGATTTCCTTCTAGTTAATGCATATGCTTTTAAGAGTGAGTTTCTTTATTATTTTTATTTCCATTTTTAAAATGCTCAAAAAATTCACAGGCGGCAAGGAAAGTAGTGTTCCAGTTAGGCACGGCCATTTAGGCTTCTTCAAATTACACCCCATAGGTTATTTTCCCCTATTCCTTTATTGTCATCATTCTAACATAGGCTATGGCGGGTAATATTTAGTCCAATGAAATAAAAGAAACTAGATAAACTATGTTTAGAACTTCTGAGTTTTGCTTCTTTCCATGTTCTGTTTCTTGATAAAATAATAAATTCTCTTAAGCCTAATTTAGGGATTTTTATGTAAATTACTAATGTGATGTGCAAACTTAAACATTTAAATTTATTGTGTCATTCCATAGTACCCTGAGTGCTGTATCATGTGTAATTTTGAACTTAATTGTGAAAGGTTTTTTTTGTGTGTTGTAACTTGAATGATGCTGTTAGAAGCTCTCCAAGACACTAGCTTTTTATTATAATCATTTAATTCATTTCAGAGGTTTATACATGTTTCAGTGTGTGATTTAAGTTGATATTAATATGCTATAGATAATGGCAATTTTTATTCAGTTTATAAAGTAGATTTGCCAAATATATTGACTTGGATTTAATTTATTATGTTACTGATTAGGAAGGTTATATTTGCAATGTATAATTTTGTCTGAATTAGTAGATGATGATTTAAGTTCTCTGGAGACTATATTAAATTTATAGTGTGTAGAACTTAATTCAATATTTGATATAGGAAGTAATAGAGATTTCAGGAGTTAGCACATTCATGAGAGTATAACTAATAACAAATTCATTAAAATAGAAAATCAATTTCAGAAAAAAATAATCGCTTGGTATTAGACCTTGAATTACAAATATTTTTTGATTCACAGTATTTATTACATCACTTCACAGTATTTATTACATCACTTTGTATATAGTAAGGACCTTACAGGTTTCATTCAACCTAAAAAATCATGTTCTTTAGATACCATTTTTATGAAATATATTTTCATTGATTTCAGAGAGGAAGATATATATATATAAACATTAATTATGAGGGAGAATCATTGATTGGCTGCTTCCTGCATGCCACCTACTGAGGATTGTGCCTGCAATCCCATGGATGACCTGACTAGGAATCAAACTATGTCCTCCTGGTTCATAGGCCAATGCTCAAACACTGGGCACACTGGCCAGGCTCATCAGCTACCATTTTTAAAATATATCTAAGAAAATAACTTGATAGCAACTAAGTATTTTTCAGAACAGTACATAATGGTCATTTTCATTTTGGAGATCAAAAATTGCCTTTAGAAAGGAACTGAATCTTAAAAAAAAAAAAAAAGTAATAATTCAGCCACCATTGTTGAGATTTTTAATTAGGTATAGTGGAGTCCCCCTTATCTGCAGTTTTTATGTTTGCTTTCTCAGTTACCTATATTTAATCACAATTCAAAATTACTAAATGAAAAATTTCAAAACTAAACAATTCATAAGTTTTAAGCTGCATGCTACTCTGAGTACCATGATGAAATCTCTCACCATCTGTTCCATCCCTCTCAGAAAGTGAATCATACCTTTGTCCAGGGTATAGTCTCCCATTGGTCAGTAAGTAGTCATCTCTGTTATCTGATCAACTGTAACGCTTGTGTTCAAGTCACCCTTATTTCACTTAATAAATAAGTCACCCTTATTTCACTTAATAATGGCCCTTAAGCACAAAATTTAATGATCCTGGCCATTAGAAGTGACCAGGCTGGCAAGGAGGGGACAATTGGAGGTGACCTGGCTGACAGCGAGGGACAGTTAGGGGCGACCAGGCCAGCAGGGGAGAGCAGTTATGGGTGATCAGGCCAGCATGCAGAGACAGTAAGGGGCAATCAGACTACAAGGGGGGAGCAGTTAGGGGTGACCAGGCAGGCAGGCAGGTGAACAATTAGGAGCCAGAGGTCCAGAATTATGAGAGGGATGTTCAGCTGCCAGTTTTGGCCCGATCCCCGGGATTGGGCCTAAACCAGCAGTCAAACATCTCCCAAGAGGTCCCAGATTGGAGAGGGTGCAGACTGGACTGAATTTCGTGCACCAGGCCTCAACTTTATATATAAAATTATATATATGGGTTTGTTACAAGAAACTGGCTTATATATTATTGTGGATTTGTGGGGCTGGCTAAGTCAGAAGTCTATAGGGAAGATCATCAGGAAGGAAAGATCATGAATAGGATGGAGCCCCACGGGAAAGAGCCAAAGCTGTTGTACACAGGTGGACTTTTCTCTCATATGCATACTCTATGCATAACCCATAGACACAGACAATAGGGTGATAAAGGCTTGGGCTGTGGGAAGCAGGATGGGAGAGGTCAATGGGGGGCAGGTAGGAGGGAAGAAGACATATGTAATACTTTCAACAATAAAGATTTAAACAAAATTCAGCTCTTTATTAAGACTATTCAATCAATTAAGTCAGGCTCACCAAAATAAGATCCCATTTCAAGTCAACTATTTAGATATTTTAATAAATCTACAAAAATAGGGGAACCTACCTGGGAACTCTAGCCTAACCACAGTGTAAGTATTATCTGATTCTGTCAAGAGAAAAAGCTAATGTAGGTGATAGAAGCCAAAATAGTGGTTACTAAAGTAATTAAATCTTAATAAATGTTTTATTATAGTACAGATTTATATTTCCACAACCGTTTGCAGAATCAGGAGTATTATTTTTTTTTCCGAACTACAAAATTCCAAAGGAGTGAAATAGCATGAAAGAAAAGTTATGTCTACTTTTAAAATAGTACTAGTAAATATGGAAAAAGCACAAGTAAAAAAAGGCACTTACTGGTAAACGAGTAAAATGCAAGATTAAGTAGTTACTTAATCTTAGGCAAAAACATAATTTACTTGATGACCATCAGAATTTCTGATGGATAATACTATGGTGGGCAGTGCTTGGATAAAATGTAGACATTATGGACTCTCTAAATATGGGGGAGCAGAAGGCATATCGAATGCCAGGCACAAAAGTATTTGCTCACAGCATATAACATCCACATGTCCTTTTCTCAATGGTCCTGACATACCCCTGGGAGAGGATGGTTCTGGGACACACTGATGGGCTGATCAAAAGAATGTACTAGTATATTGGTCCTCAGGCAGCAGAAGTGGAGTGTGGGGGGGCGGGGGGAGGGGCGGGGGGGTATCTGTCCCTTATGCTTTGGATGATAGACACATTGTCCCTTAAAGATCACACATATACTGAAAATTAGAGTTGTGGGTGGGGAGGGATGCTTGACATCCACACTTTGGGAAATAGTATGAAATTTGAGAAAGTAATTAAGGAGAAAGGTTAAATGGATCTTCTGTGTTTGAATGTGCTTTATCTTGAAAACGTTGAGAGTTTAAGAATAGAATGCATGTTTCTGGTTGGAGCTGAATCAAGCTACTTAATAATTGTATTTTTGATTATCACAATTGCTTCTGAAAAATGAAAAATTGCCCTCATATAAAGTATTAAAATTATAAACCATAGAAGGAGAAATTATTTACCCTTCAGTGAATTAATATTTGTTTACTTCTTAGCCTTAATAAATATAAATAAACTATCATTTAGTTTATAAGGTTGCAAGATATTTCCTGAAATAAATAATTGAAGCTGATATTCTGTTATACTATAGTTAATGCCACAGGAAAAATGTATATTTATTATTCCATTTATAAAGAATAAATATGAACTACTTAACTATGTAAAATAAGCAAGCACTTTGATAAATTAATGACTAAAACCAAATTATTTAAATTTAATTAAATTTCTTTAATATAAATTGACTATAACATGTGTAAAAATATCTTTTTCCAGGTTTTAGAAGTAACAAAAAGTTGCAAAATCTTTAATAATTTCAAACATGCCATTAAAAAGTTGCATGGTTGCTAATTTGTTTGTAACATGGATATAGTTTATAAAAACCCAGAACATTACATTGATATTATTGCTATAAAGCTACTAAAATAGAATAACAGTATCAAAGAAGGTTGGAAAATTTTTTACCTCAATCAAATTTAATTTCAATTCCTTTATTTAAATATCATGAGCATTTCAGTTGTGAGTATATTCAA
Source organism: Pipistrellus kuhlii (assembly GCF_014108245.1). Classification (NCBI taxonomy): domain Eukaryota; kingdom Metazoa; phylum Chordata; class Mammalia; order Chiroptera; family Vespertilionidae; genus Pipistrellus; species Pipistrellus kuhlii. The sequence continues at coordinate 41,352,303 of NW_023425584.1, forward strand.
CCTATATAATAGTTAAAACCAAAATGTAAAATCTCACCCACTTCTCTTCTTAAGCGTTCAATTGAGGAGCAAACTTTTGCTAAATATTTGTGCTAAAATGCTGGTATAAACCTTTTTCCTTAAAGTACAGTACTACAGTAGAAAACCAAATATTCCTTCTAACATAAAAATATAAAATAAATGAAGTGATTATTTTTCAGTTATGAAAAAAGGTCATTCAATCTATGCTTCTCTACTAGTTAAGTTTAATTTAGAGATTCAAGAGATAGGGAGGAAAGAAATTATTTTTATCTCTTGCCAATTATTTACTAAAAAATAGAAATGAGGTGCACTTTATGCAATACATTAGATATAGCCTACTGTTCTCAAAAATCGATAAATTACCAAATGAATGAAAATATCCTAAAGCTTATCATAACCTGCTATTAAGGCATACTTAAAATAGATGGTACCCCGCTGGTTCTCATGGGCACCAACATATTTTCAGTAATTCTGAGTAAGAGATTTCGTACAACTGCTAATTGCATGAAACTAGGTCATATAATTTGCCATTGAGTTAATTATATATGCAAGTGTATTGTGCTACAGTTTGTAGTTTAGCAAGTTTGCTCTTGGTTATGATCGTTTATATTTTAGGGAATATGTTTTATTTTTACTCAGAAAGATATTTTCCAAAAAATTAATATTACTTTTTCAGAACAAAACTGTAAAAGGTATTTTTTCACATATAAATACATCTCCCTTTTCCTTTCAAAATATAATACAAATGGAGATGTGAAAGTTAAAGGTAACTTTTTTAGTTACTATTAGGAGAAAAATAATATTATTATTATGACAGATGGTTTTAAAAGATATATCACTATTATAAATTAGTTTTCAACTTTAATTTGAGAAATTAACTCAATGCATATATGATAGAAGAATATTACATTTACCAAAACAAATTTAAAATATTATTCAAAACCATGGGAAAGTCTGTACTATGTGCTCTTTAAGTCATGTTCTATAAGTACACTATTTCCACATGGATAAGGTTTGGTCAATTCTATCCTGACAAAGCACTATCTAACTTTGAATTATTATGCCAACTTAAATAATACCACAGGAATACAAAATAGCATTCATACTTTAACATTCTACTAGTTTGCAAGGTTAATATTTTTGTTTCATTATGGAATTCTAATTATAAATATATGTACATGTTTTTTTGGATATTTTTCCCAGAGTAAATTTAACTGTGATAAAGAATTGTAGGCCTTAAAAGAAAATATAGCCAGATAATTTTCCAGCAAAATCAATTTATTTGGGAACAACGAAGAATTACAATCCAGAGTGGCAAAGAGGAACCTCTCGAAGAGGAGAAGAGGAAGTGGGAAGGCTATCACAGAGTTCTCCCAGTTATGCTTCCCGATGGACTTAGGTGAGAGTTCCCCTTTCTGGCCTCCTCGCTTCATTTCAAATGAGGTTTCTTGGTAAGGCTTTTTTCACAGGATAACAGGGGATATTATATTTCTATAAGATGGTTGTTCAAATTTAATCTTTATTTTTTAACACTGAAAGATATCAAACTATGAACACACATAAATTTATTTCCATAATGAGATTACATATTATTGTTTTAGGATTACTGGCGTTTATTTTATAACTATAATCACAATCAATTTAGAATAATAAAAAATGGAGATGAAGTGAATGAGATTTAAATGTATACATTCAAAAATAGATCCAGAGACATAGAAGCATGGAACGGACTGTGGAATATCAGAGGGAAGGCTGGGGTGGGTGGTGGGTTGGAAGTGATAAACCCAAGAACTTGTATGTATATGTGCATAGCTCATGGACACGGACGATAGGGTGGGGAAGGCCTAGGGTGGGAGTGGGGTGGGCTAGAAGTGGTCAAAGGGGAAGCAAAGCAGACATATGTGATACTTTCAACAATAAAGTTCTAATAATAATTAAATAACTGTATACTTCATATTATTAAGGATTTTTAAAATATGATTCTATTTCTCATTAAATATTCAACACATGAAAAAAGGAAAGTGGAGAGTATATGTATGGATATGTATATATCCTATAAAAAATAAATGGTCCTCAGAAATAAGCATCAGATTATTATTTTTCAATAAATAAGTTAAGGTTAAATATGTAAGTGGTAAAATGTACATGTATTTTATGGAAATCATGTAAATTAAAATCATGTCCACTTTATTAAATAGCAATCAATGTACCTTTTGTAGCCTGACTAAAACTATGAAATCATTATTTGGTGCCCTCTGACAGCTCTTTAAGTCTTTTCCCTTTCTAAAGAAAGGTTGAATGTGTCTTTTGTGCATGTATCAAAGTTATTATCATTAATTATATGTAAATGAAAGATATGTTATAAGTAAAATTATGCATAGCTAATTTTAGTCAGGCAAATTTTTTCCCCACACACACACTTTATTCTAACATTAAAATAAAATGAAGGAAGTAAAGTATTATTTAGCAAGTGCAAAATACATTTTTAAAAATCATAATCTTAATAAAAAATAAGAATGAAACAAAATGTAAATAAAACTACCAAAGGTATAGTAAAATAAAATCAGGGGATCAGGCCTAATCCGGCAGTCAGACATCCCTCTCACAATCCAGAACTGCTGACTCCTAACTACTCGCCTTCTTGCCTGCCTGTCTGATTGCCCCTAACCACTCTGCCTGCCATCTTGATAGCCCCCTAACTACTCCCTTGGTGGCTTGATTGATGTCTAACTGCTCTCCTGCAGGCATGATTGTCCTCAACTGCCCTCCCCTGCCTGCCCAATCACCCCCAATTGCTTTCCCCTGTGGGGCTGAGGGGACTGGGGGACTAAGGCTGGATGAAGTGGGGCTGAGGGGACTGGGTGCCACAATCTTGTGAGGGCAAATGGTCAATTAGCATATTCTCTCTTTATTAGATAGGATAGCCCACATGGACCTAAAACAAAAACTAGTGAAAAAGTTAACTTAAAATGTGGCCCCCAAGCCAACGATATGCTCAAGAACAGGCAGTAGCAAAAGCAAACTGGCTGTGAAGGGACTGATACCCCACAGATAAATTAGCTCATAATCCAGAATTATAAGCCATGCAAGAAAACAAATTTACACCACTGCACTTGTAATCCTGGGAACTTGAAGTTATGGTGTGTTGTATCCACCCTTACAATTCTCCTCACAGTGTGGGATGAAGGTGTATGGGCTGCTCCAGGAAAACCTACATGCCCTTCCTTCTCAAGGTCTTAATTATAATAGAAATTCTACTTTACTTACTTGCCCATGGTTTTTGTTACATCCTTGATTCTTATACCTCTAGCTAACTCTGATTGTCCATCAATGCCTTCTGAACAGGGGGTATTCAGATTCCACCTCTCTAATGTGGCACTAAGAGTCAGACAACAATCCTCTGAAAGAGAAAACCCAGGTCTAATTCTACCACTTATTCTCCCCTCTCAACAAACAAGCCACCCTCTTCAATTGGGTAACTGGCAGGACAACTCCATTAGCTTGTCTCCAATTGAAAATGATACATCTTTGCTATGACAAAACGCAGGACCTTCCAATGCTAATCATTCTCTTTATCCTGCAATCTGTCTCCAATTAGCTTTCCAATCTTTAGGATAGGTATAGAGCAGTTAATCAATGCCGTTGGGGAAGTAGACTTCTAACTTTCAAATAAAATGCCAGGCCTTCATCCCCCATGTCAACTTTAATCTCTTCAAATGATTCTTTTGGAGATTAGCCAGGCTCATTTCGAGTGAAGTTGTGTCTGAAAAAAAGAAGCTGCAACCTTCACAACTCAGCCAATGACATAGTTCCAATATTCCCCTCACCTCGCGGCCACCCCACTCTGGTGTCCTGTGGATATAGAAGACACTGGTGATGGCGTGGGCAGTCCATGGAAGATACTGACGAGCATTCTATATCTGATTCCTCATGGCTCCTTGACAACCTTTTTATAGATAGGGGATAAGCAATGAGTTTTTATCTTTACCTTTGGCTCCTCATTGCCAATTTCAGGACCAGAGGAAACATTCTATATAATTATTTGCTACAAGTGTGAACACACAAATTTTTTAAATTTATATTTTTAGCTTCTACCCTAAACGGTTATTGTTATGTTTCATCTTTGCCATCTCCTGCTTTTTTGTTTTTCAGATTTATGAAACAGTGAATAAGTGTGTCTTCTATATGCCTGCTCTAGTATCTCATGCTATCAATTCTGTTCCATACTGCTCCTGTAAGTCTACATTTTTTGTAACTATTTCTCTTTTTTTTTTGTCCCAGATGTTGTATATACTTAGGGTCTTCTTTATTTCAACTTGTTATCTTATCTTTGCATTTTTTTTATAATTTTTAATAAAATCTTAATAAAAAGCCTGTCTTATTTTGAATAGGGAAGTATAGAAAAAATATAGCAAAGTCTCCCTTTGGCCCAAGTTTCTAAATCACTAAGTTGCTCTCTCTAAAGGTAACAGAGTTACACTTTACCAGTATATAAAATGAAAATTATAAATAGTTTTACAAATAGTACCATATCATTTTACTTAATAATATATCTTATAGATCTTTCCTTACCAATACATAAAGATACATTTATAATTTTTATATCTGCATGATCCATTATGTGCTATCATCAGTTGAATAAAATCAATATTTATAAACAGCAAGGAGTATGTGTGTTAATTATTTTGTTAGATATTACTAAATCATCTCAATTGGGGTGGCTAATATATATAGCTTAAAATTCTTAAGTTTTCTAACAATTATAATTTGGCAATATTATAGATAAAAATGCACACGTTCTCTATACACCAACAAACAGAATTCTTATTTTTAAAATGGTCATAAAATCTATTTTTTAAATATATTTTATTGATTTTTTTTTTTAACAGAGAGGAAGTGAGAGGGATAGAGAGTTAGAAACATAGATGAGAGAGAACATCCATCAGCTGCCTCCTACACACCCCCTACTGGGGATGTGCTTACAACCAAGGTACATTCCCTTGACCAGAATTGAACCTGGGGCCCTTGAGTCCACAGGCCAATGCTCTATCCACTGAGCCAAATCAGTTTTGGCATAAAATCTATATGACATAAAAATTTAAGAATGTGAGTTGCAAGACTATCTCATAAGTATATGTGTTTAGGTTTTTCCCCCTCCTTATTGCAAGACATTTGAAAAATAAATAGAAAACTAGAAAGTATGCATAGGAAGACTAAAATAATAATTTTATTGCCTTTTCTCACATTAATCTATAGATCAATACAATTCTAAACAAAATTACTCAGTGTGGGGATAAATTTAGATTAGATTATCCTAAATTTATTATGAAAGAACAAAGGCTAAGCTATCCCAAGAGATTAATGCAACCAATATACTGGGGGATTCTTGGGAGTGATGTTTATTGCTTGGCCTGGATTCTAATTATACATATGTTAAATGTATTATTGTGCTTCAAAATCTTGCAGGAATTAAACATGTTCATTATATTTCAGTACCATTTAAATGTGCTTTTCTCATCCACAGCTGAAAAGAAAGTTTTAGTGAATAATTTCTACACTAATTTTCAATACCTGGCAAAAATCCATTCTATAAATTTCTTTAGAACTCAATTTAGAGCTCCATTATTTTCCTACACCAAACGCCTTAATGGCTAGCCCTATGAACTGGTCTGGAACTTGTGAATTCATAACTCTAAGATGTATCTCTCTGTGAACTCAGGACTGTTTGTCTCAAGACTTTATTTAAAGAAATTTCATCTTCAAAGTTTTCTACATAATATTTTAGATCATTGCTTTACTGTGAGTTCTGAATGGATACTTTAAAAGAAAGTCATACTGATTTGCTATGGTGAGAGGGTGATGCAAAACTTACAATAATGCAGTCTAACCTGAAACTGGGTCAACAGATTAGAAACATGATGGTCTATATTTTTGACAGTGAGAGAATCAACATCTCATTGTATTATGCCTGGAAAAGGACCGTCACATCATAAGCAAAACACTTATTAAACGCCCCCCCCCCCATTTATTTTAGGCTCTGAAGACTAATCTGCATCATCTAAAACATTCTGCTTCTGTCCTTCCTAGGTATATGAATGAGTACTGTGATTTTTAATTTTAAAGATTTTTATGAATTGACATTTTGGTATGTCTTTATTTTAGAATAAAGACGGATATTTTTTAAAATATAAATAAATAACCTATTTTGGATATTTCTTTATGACACTTATATAGATACCCCCAGAACCACTATGTCTATTTCCGTGACAACTATTAATAAGTAATGAAGTAAAAGTTAGATTTTTAGACTTTTAGAGTTATATATATCTTTCAATAATTCCAGAACTTTCAAGTTTATGACTAAATCAAGTGGCAAACATTTATAACTTTGAGGATAGCTATATTAAGACCAAATTTATGTACTTTTTATGTTATTATTATTTGAGTGAGAATCATTAATCAGCTGCCTCCTGCACACTCCACACTGGGGATCCAGCCTACAACCCAGGCATGTGGCCTAACTGGGAATCGAACCATGATCTCCTGGTCTATAGGTCTACACTCAAACACTGTGCCATGCTGGCCTGGCTTAGTGTTTTTTCTTGGAGTTGTGGACTTCAAAGTAGTGAGCACACCTGAGGATATGTAAATTGATCTATTATTATAGATGCAGGAGAAACACAATTTATATTTCTGTTATTTTTTATATTGAAAATAAAATCCTTAAGTTTTTCCACATTTAATGCCTAGATTGGCACTGGTGTCCCCACAGGGCCTTCCTTTCAGACAATTATGCCTGGGGGTGGGAATCTCCAAGTAGGTCTATTGACAGTGGCATCTCCAGTATGAGGATGTATTATACTAATTAAACTAAAGCAAACTTCATTAAATGCAAAGGTGATTCTAAAGATCATAGTAAATAAAGTGTTGGTTGATGACAATGGTATGCAAATCCAAGAAAATAGGACAATGGTAAAGCTATCAATTCTACACTGAACCATGAGTTCATAATTAGTCTTCCTATAAGGCAAGATCATTGGTAATCTACTTCAGTCTATATCTCAGATAATTAAGAAGACTATCCTATGTAATAAAAGGGTAATATGAAAATTGACCCTAACAGCGAAACGACTGATCACTATGATGCACACTGACCACCAGGGAGCAGATGAGCAGATGCTCAACACAAGAGCTGCCCCCTGGTGGTCGGTGCATTCCCACAGGGGGAGCGCCATTTTGCCAGAAGCCTGGCTCATGGCTGTGTGAGTGTAGCAGCGGTGACAGAATCCATCAGTCGGATATCCCCTGAGGGCTCCCAGGCTGCCAAAGGAATGTGTGATTGCAAGCTTGGGCCCAATACCCTGGGGAGTGTGCCTAAGCCAGCAGGTGGACATCCCCCAAGGGGTCCTGGACTGTGAGAGGGCACAGGTTAGACTAAAGCCCTCCCCCCAGGCCTCTAGTTTGACATAAAGATTTATATCCACTGTTGTTCATAAACCTGATTCCAAGTATATTTTGAGAAATTAGTTTATGATAACATCAATTCACAAAGCATTTAAATATTTTCTCAGAGTATAAATTCCTCTGACTTTGAAAATCATTAGTGGTTTTGCATTATAATTCTACATGTATATAATCTATAATAATCTAAGTGTATTATGCTAATTAGACCAGACCGCCTTCCAGACAAAGCCAGGGATGAGAGGAAAGCCCAGGTCCCGGGTGCCTGCTGTCAGCAAGAGGGAAGCCAGTGTCAGCAGCTGGGGGAAGGAAGGCCTGCTCTTGCATGAATTGGGCCTCTAGTTTATAATAAACATATGCATGTTAAGTGGGTGTGCTCAATATTTATTGTACTGCTAGAGAACCACGTATGAAGCTGTTTGCAGACCTGTGCATTAAAGTCCTATGTGCTATGATACAAATAATTAGAGGCTGTCAGGATAAAAAGGAAATGAATCTTACAAGGGAGGCTGAGATTGTTTAGAACTAGGTTATGTGCAGATAACCCAATGAGAGAAACAAACATATTTCACTCTTTTTTTTTTTAATATAAATTTTTTTTAAATATATTTTATTGATTTTGTACAGAGAGGAAGGGAGAGAGATAGAGAGTTAGAAACATCGACAAGAGAGAGTCATCGATCAGCTGCCTCTTGCACACCCCCTACTGGGGATGTGCCCGCAACCAAGGTACATGCCCTTGACCGGAATCGAACCCGGGACCCTTCAGTCCCCAAGCCGACGCTCTATCCATTGAGCCAAACCGGTCCCGGCCATATTTCACTCTTTTTACCAATATTTATTGAGACTACAATATGAAGGATGAGGACGCTTGTGCTGAGAAAAGAAAGAAAGAGATCACCTGGTGAAAAGGATGTTATGCCTGGGACCACTGAGAATTTGTCCTTTCTCAGCCCAGTTTCCCTCTCCGCCGCTTTTGGTTCTGTGAAAGGGACCAAGTTACTGAACTGACTCTACCCTAACTAGAAAACGACAGTGAGAGTAGCATATAACTCAGAGACTTGCTATGATACTTGGATTTTTGTATGCAAAGCACTCACACAAGCCTGCATTTCCTAATTGCTGGCTGAAGTTATTTTTTCATAGGCTCTATACTTTCTAGTAGGAGCTTCTTTCTTTTCACTCAGTATTGGATTTTCAGCACCTAGCATCTTGTTTTAACATGGTAGCAATTGCTAGGAAATAAATAGCCAAATAAATAAAACATCAAGCACACTCAGTATCAGAAGCAGATGGCTCAAGAGGCAGGTCTAGGAGAAAAGTCATATTTTGGTTTACCTAATTCTTTTTGAATATATATATATATTTTTTATTGATTTCAAAGAGGAAGGTAGACGAAGGGAGAGATAGAAACATCAATGATTAGAGGGAATTTGTGATCGACTGCCTCCTGCATGACCCACACTGGGGATGGAGCCTGCAAGCTGGAGATGCATCCTGACTGAAAATTGAATTGTGACCTTGTGGTTCATAGGTCGATGTTCAGCCACTGAGCAACACTGACTAGGGCTTTACCTACTTCTTAAGGGTAATCTAGTAGTAGCCTGAAGGCATGTATGTGTGTACATTATATAAATATTATATACACATATATGTGCACACACGTAATATTTATATAATGTACGTACATATCCTGATGATAAATTTAACTGCATTTGATGTTGAATATTTGTATAAATTCTGTGCCAGGAGGCAGACAGAACTACATTAACAAGAATGTTATATGAGCACTAGGGATGTGAACCTTGAAAGGAACTGAGGGCCACAAGGCTACGGCAGGCATAGGGGCAGGTCTTGGCCGATCCTCCATGCCCCTGCCCAGCTCCTTTCACCAAGGCCCTTGGTCCCCTGTCTGCCGGCAGCCCCACTCCCGCTGCTGCCTCTCCCACACGCTGATGGCGCTTGCTCTGTGCGCACCCACTGAAGGCACGGAGCAATTGGGGACTCCCCCCCAAGTGCATAAACTTCATGCACTGGGCCTCTAGTATAGGATAAAGTTCAGGATCAAATATTTGTTCAGTAGTTGAAATGTATAAATGCTTATGAACTTAATATTATTTCTTCAGCTACATGCTTAAATTTTTGTTTACATTTAAACTTTTTCTTTGCACAATTTTATACTTTATTTTAAAAATTATGTATCAGTTACTACATCAATATATTATGGTATTGGCCATTTTTAATAAGATCTGTATGTGAGGCAAAATAAGAAATTTATGTGATGAAGTTAAGGCTGTGCTACAGGTAACTTATAATCTGATATCCTATATTTTATTTTGTGATACACATTTATGAAGTTATAATAAACCTCAGTTGATGACAAGTACCTTTCTTTGAATTATCATGCCCCATATTTTCGAATTTTTACACATAATATTGCTTTAGTTACATGTATTAGTTAAGTTTTCCTGAAGACTTTTCTTCTTTCAACATAACATAGCAGTATTAAAAATATAATTCTTTGAATTTCAGTATAATACTTAAAAAATAATTTGTAAGCAAAAGATCAATTTTAAATATTTATTTTCTTTTTAACATTTTCACAAAATATATATTAAAATGTAAATCTATTTCCTTACTATATTCAAACACATTGTTACAAAGCTAAAACTCCAACTGTTTTATTCTGTAAGGTTAATTTTTAATTACATCTTGTTAAAAATATGTTTTTGAACATTAAGAAACTAAGGTGTCGTTAGTTTAAATAATAATATGGGAGGATGTAGAGACTGGAATAATGGCATAAATGAAGAAATATCAAATAAGATGAAAATAATACCATTTGCTTAAAACCTACAAATTAATGAAAATGGCATTCTCCTTATTTAATATATTTAGTGCATTTTTTTTGTTTCTCACTGAATATTCTTCTATGATTAACACTGGAGTAATCTGGATGAATGCTAGCAAAAATAACAAAACCAAGCTGATTGATCCCATTACACATTCATGCTATTCAATCCGGAGCTTTTATTCTTAACAAATGACAATAATTTCTAATTGGCGCCCACAGATATTTTTCAGATTTTAAACACGAACTATTCTCCTCAACATACTCCCCCACACACACTCTCTGCAAACTAATTCACTCTCCATTCTGTGAAGTCAGAAACCATCTCTTGTAAACACCTTCAGTTTCTCCTCTTAGAGCTCATAATTGCATGAATCACCTACTCTCTTTTTTTTATCTCAAAATTCATTCCTCCTCTTCTACAAAGCTAGTCACCCTTTTATAGCTTTGATCTCACTTTTTATCTTTTATCCAAATTTCACTCAACTGCCATGGATTTTCTCTTTTGAATTATTTTTTTAATTCCCTCTGCCCGTGGTGACTAAGGTTGGTGACAAGAATTTGCTTCTCTTTTCATGTTGGTAAATATGTACATTAAGGGAGAATCAAGAATCAAGAAAAATGCCCAAATATTTAAGTTTATTATATTTTACATTTATGAAGGTAATTTTATCATTATTATTATTATTTTGTTGTTGTTGTTATTAATCTTCACCTGAGGATATTTTTTCCATTGATTTTTAGAGAGAATGGAAGGGAGGAGGAGAGACAGAGAGAAACATTAATGTGAGAGCAAGGCATCAATTGGTTGCCTCCCCCACACACCCGGAGTCAGAGATGGGCCTGCAAATGAGGTATGTGCCTTTGACTAGAATCGAACCCTGGACCCTTCAGTCTGCAGCCAAAACTCTAACCACTGAGCAAAACAGGCAAGGGCTTGAGTCATTTCTTTAGTCTACCATGACCAACAATAAATTCCTCCACACAAAAACAAACAAAAAAGACAAAGTTCATTTCAGTCTGTAATTGAAATTTACATTCCTTTCCAACTCCATTTAAGGACTCTGTCTCTCCTTATCTAAACTGACATTTGACTTATGTCAGCATAAACAGTGATAAAAATACTGACTTTGTAGCTTGCATCTGGCACCAGCTAGCTATGTGACCTAAGAAAAGTTACTTAATTTTGCTGTACCTGTTTTCTCATGTCTAAAAACAGCAGTAATAGCCGAAACCGGTTTGGCTCAGTGGATAGAGCGTTGGCCTGCAGACGAAAAGTCCCAGGTTGGATTCCAGTCAAGGGCTTTTACTTTGTTTGGGGGCACAATCCCACTGGGGGAGGGGAGTGCAGGAGGCAGCTGATCAATGATTCTCTCTCATCAATGTCTCTGACTATCCCTCTCCCTTCATCTCTGTAAAAAAATAAATAAAATATATTTTTAAAAACAGCAGTAATAACAATAACAGCCTCCTAATTCTGTTATGAGGATTAAAAATACACCTCTAATCAAGGGCCAATGAGTGGCATATGAAATACTATATCATCAATTAAAACATTTTTACTATTAAAGCAATCAAAGTGCTTTTACTGACTCTCACTTCCCACCTGTTATTTAAAATGCTAGTAACCTGACTTGTTTTTAATTCCAGTATTTTGCCTTGGTCTCCTGGTTTCCACAGACTTCATTCCCTAAAACATATGCCTTCTTGAACCTTACTCCTTGCTTGCACAGGCATTTGATTCTGCTTGCTCCTCTATCCCTCCATTGCTCCCATTACCGAGTCTCTTCTCTTCCACTATAACTAAAGTGTGTATGTGTATGCATTTCTCCTAGAACTGTTATGACATAATCACAAACTGCCAGGCAGGCAGGGTAGTGTTTTCGGCTACAGCTGTGACTTATTAGCCTACAGGGTATTTCTCTAGTATGGTTTCAATTTATTATTTAAACTAAATATATTGGGGTGACAAAACTGAGCTTTGTTTTTCCAGGACTCTGGCTTTAGAAATGGCCAGGTGAGATGCGTTCTTGTGGTGGACACCTTGTCGGGGTTTTTGCTTGCCCGGCATATTTTCCTTATTCTGATAACATATTCAGAATATTCCTGAACATACTTGCCAGTTGGTATTGTTCTTTACCGTCTGGGTTATAAAGCAATTAGCATGTGAGACAAAGACATAATCAGCAGTGAATAATTCAGTCATGATCAGCAGGGGATATTTTGTGTTTGTTTTCTCCCCTTTTCTTTTTTGTTTTTTTCTTCATTTTCACATGTGTTTATTGTTTTTTGTTTTTCATTAGTTTAATTGATTTTTTTAGAGCGAGAGGAAGGGAGATGGGAGAGGGAGAGAGAGAGAGAGAGAGAGAGAGAGAGAGAGAGAGAGAGAGAGAAGTATCAGTTGGTTGCTCCCATATACACCCCAAGCCAGGATCAAATCCCAAAGCTGTGCTTGTTCCCTGACTGGGTAAGGAACCAGCAGCCTACTGGTGCAGAGGACAACACCCAACCAACCAAGCCATGGAGCCAGGGCCGTTTTCATGGTTTTTAGTTTAGGCTTTGCAGGGAGTACGGTTGGGGGGGGGGGGGGGGGGGGGTAGACATGTGACTTAGCCTTTGTAAGTGAAATATTTTATTTACTAGTTATAGTTATTTGTTCAGAGAAGGGCATATAACCTAATCCACATTAATGAAATTTAACTGGGAGACTTTTAATTAATTGGTAGGACAGGAAATGCACAATTTTTAATTCTGAGTCAGAGATGCTCTCAGGTTGAGAGCCTACCTAGGAGTGAGATCAGCCTTCACAAAAGCCAAACCAAGATGACAGAGGGAGAGAGAGACACACAGATGCAACGCTATTATGTGAACACAGACACCATTATATTTTACATAAGCGATGCCTATGCTTTTCAGCCTAAGTCAGTTTGAATAGATTTTATATCACTTGCTGCAGTGGAAGCAGTTTTAATGCAATGCCTATTTCAATACCAATAAGCTGTTTCCCTGGTCTAAAAAAAGCACAGTAGAACGATTGCACATTAAATATAAAATTATGCCCTGCTTCTCACTAACTGATTCCTAAGTAAACTTATCTTCTGGATCCATATGTTTTTTATTGTTTACTGTTACTTGATTATGAATTAGAATAATAAAACTATATAACAACAAGAGGCCCCATGCACAAAATTCATGCATTGGGGGGTGGAGGTGTGCCTCAGCCAAGCCTGTACCTTCTCCAATCTGGGACCCCTTGAAGAATGTCCAACTGCCCACTTAGTGGAATTGGGCCTAAATGGGCGGTAGGACAGCCCTCTCACAATCCAGGACTGCTGGCTCCCAACTGCTTGCCTGCCTTTGCCTGATTGCCCCTAACAGCTTCTGCCTACCAGCCTGATCACCCCCTAACCACTCCATTGCCAGCCTGATCAACAGCTAATTGCTCCCTGGCCAGTCTGATTGCCCCTAACTGCCCTCTCCTGCTGGCCCAGTCACCCTTAATTGCTCTCCCTGCTTGCCTGATCATCCACAACAACCCTGCCTGATCATCCGCAACTGCCCTTCCCTGCAGTCCTGGACCCTCCCCCAACTATCCTCCCCTGTGGGCCTGGTCCCTCAACTGCCCTCCCTTGCAGGCCTGGTCTCCCCCAATTGCCCTCCCTTGCAAGCCATTTTGTGGCAGCCATCTTGTGTCCAAATGGGGGCAGTCATCTTTGACCACATGGGGGTGGCCATCTTGTGTTTTGGAGTGACAGTCAATTTGCATATTACTCTTTTATTAGATAGGATAAAAAATTAAAAATAAGTTATGAAATGCTACTTATCAAAGATATTGATTCTTTAAAACTGCAAATATAATATGATCATTCTGCATAACATTTTATTTAAAAACAAACTTGGTACTCATACATATCCAGAAATATATTTTAATATTGGTTATTTCATACATAATATAAACACTGAATGTTACTTGACAAAATTGTACACTTGCCTTGTAATTGCAAATAATTTTGACATATTAACATTTAAATAGTAACCTATGGCAAATCAATTTCATAGCAATTACGTAATCCTTAAACTGCTAATTGACATTTGATACGTGTGTTAATTGATATAAATAGTATAGTAGTTTATGTTAAAAGTCAAATGTATAAGTTTCTTACAATTAAAATTTATTAATAGTAAACTTATTACGTACACAGGTCCTGTCGTGTAATGTTAATTATATTAGATTTTGCCTCAGAAACTTATTTCCATGGAATATTTTAAACAAATTATTAAATACTGAGTAATTTTACAGGTGATCTGCTTGATTATGAACAGAAAACTTGTACACTATGCCCTCTTATCATAAGTGATATAATTTTATTAGTTTCCCATAATACCTGTCTTGCCTGTGTATTTTGCTTGATGGTATTCCATATTCCCCTTAAGTTCTGTTTTTCCTCATTCTTTTTGTTTTTCTATTTCTCATAGTGGATAATTTCAACTGCTTCATTTTAATTTTATTGATTTTTTTATGTGTATTCGTTCAAACTTGCTGCTGAATCTTTCTAGTAATTTTTTCATGTATGCTATTGTCGTTCTCAGTTCCATAATTCCTATTGATTTTCTTTTTATAATTTCTCTCTGTACATTGATATTTGCTATAAATTTTCTGGTTTCCTTTACCTCTTTTCCATGACTTATTGAAGGTCTTTAAGCATTTTTAAGTCACTTAAAGTCTCTTACTGGTAAGTCTACCATCTTGGTTTCCTTTGGGATGGTTTCTGTTTTTTACTAGGGAAAAAACAAATAATCAAAATTGGAAATAAAATTGAGAAATTTTAGTCTTACAAAAAAAATGGATAAGAAAATATTACATATAATTGTATGCCAACAAATTAGATAACCTATAATCAAAGAGCAAATTCATAGAAATACAAATATTATAAAAACTGAATAAAAAAGAAATAGAAAAGCTCAATAGACCTATAACATGAAACTGAAAACATAAATAGATAAAAACACAAACCACAAGAACATCAAAATGTGAAAATATACTTGTAAAATTTAATCTTTAATTTGATTTAATTTAATTTTCATATTTAAAGATTCTATGAAGTTGTCTAAATTTGTTTTTTTTGTTTTTTAATTAAATTATTATCTGTGTACATATATTAACATTGCCCCTCCCATACATACCCTCCCTCCCCAGAGTTTTGTGTCCATTGGTTGTACTTACATGTCTATGCATGTATACAAGTCCTTCAGTTGATCTCTTATCATTTATGGATATTGAAGAACATTATAAATTGATGAACCAAAAGAAAGATATAAAGACAGTAAAGCAACAAGCGGACTGTCAAATTAAAGCATGGAGGGTAGGGAAATCTGGGGGAAATAAGAGATTAATATTTAATTTTAAAATAAAATATAATAATTACACTAAATGGCTGGATTATAGCTGAAAATAAATTATAGCAGGAAACAAATTTATTTAACAGGAAATATATCTAAATATATTATCAATGTTTCTTCTTTTCTTGCAGTTTTCTTGCTTACAATTATTTATTCTAAGTTGATATTCTTCATTTTACATATTTTTTAAAAGAAAATAATCTGCTTCAAGTATAGATATTGAGTAGTGGAATATTGTTATTTCAGGAAATGTGGGATATTGGAAAGCAAAATGCAGTTTTGAAGTCAATAGTTAAAACCTAACTGCAGAGGGCATCCCATTATTGATGCAAAAAATAGTTTATTGATAACATTTATGTAATTCTAAATATAAACAAAAACAGAATGTTTAACATATATAGCTACGTTTTTACATGACTCCATAAATATATTTCTTCTAAAATCACTTTAAGTAATATCTGTAGTTTTATTTGTTTCCATTGGAATAACTAAATTATATTTTATTTTAGCCATAAAGTAAAATTATATTAAGTTAGAATTTAATATTAAAACTATAGATATTATGTAGAAATTTTGCATAATAATTTGGTACTCCATTAATCAGGAAATAAAATGTGCATATAAACTATGATTTATTGAGGGAAAATGTTATTTTACATCTGCTGCATACTGCAAAGCTTAATTCTCTATGCAACACATTAGGAACTTCACACTAACCATGAATTAAATTTAAATTAAACTGCATAATGAGGCAAGTCTTATTTTATTTGTAATATCAGTTGAAAAATATCGCTGTCCAAACTTGCATATACATCTCTTAAATATAAATTGTTTTTTAAATTTATGAAAAAAGCCTTAACTTTTTATTATTGAAATTATTTGGTATATTATACTTCATTTTAAATATTCACATATCATAAAAGCTGCTCTAAGATGAAAAACAATAGTTCTATATACAAGGTATTGAAATAAGAAATGTAGGCATTCTCAATTTTGGTTTTCTTTTTAATTTCACTTTCTTTTAAAAAATCTTCAACTGATATCAGCAAATAGGCTCTTTATGCTTGGACCATATTTATGGAGTTATTGGGGTTAGTAGTGGTTTCAGAAATAATGGTGACTATGTTTTCGTATTGTCAATACATTTTAATGAAAACAAGGTTGCAAAACAATCTGATAAAATAAAATTATTCATTTCATAGTAAAATGTTTTTTATTGCTACTAATCTATTTTGAAAGACTGAATGGAAACTAAAAATTTATTTTCCTTTTGTCTTCTAAGATACAGTACAAATTACATATTTGAAAGAATAAAAACAATTAATCAAAAGATCACTATTTTGAATAAAGATTGATATAAACATTTCTGAAATTGCAAAGAAAATTTAAATGAATACAAAGCATCTTCTATTTATACATTAAATGAGAATGCACATACTCTTATTTAATAATATTTAAAAGCACTACAATGTTGTATTTAAAGTCACAGTGACATTTTGAAAAAAAGAATGAGAAAAACTATGAATAGGTTACCAATATTTACCTTAGATTTTTTTTTAATATATATTTTATTGATTTTTCACAGAGAAGATGAGAGAGGGATAGAGAGTTGGAAACATCGATGAGAGAGTCATCAATCAGCTGCCTCTTGCATATCCCCCACTGGGGATGTGTCCACAACCAAGATACATGCCCTTGACCAGAATCGAACCCGGGACCCTTCAGTCCCCAAGCTGACCCTCTAGCCATTGAGCCAAACCAGTCTCGGCCACCTTAGATTTTTTTCATTAAAATATGTAAGAGTGTGCCTTCTATTTAAACATTGTTAGCTTTTAGAAAATTATATTATAAATTACTTTCAAAATATATCCTCATACTATTTATATATCTACACTAATAAAAGAGAAGATGCAAATTGACCATCACTTCATGCTGCCCACCAACCAATCATGAGTGAGTATGCAAATTAACCCAACAAAATGGCAGATTAATTTGCACACACAGGTGCCAAGAGGTTAGGGGTAGGGCTGGGGGTTGTTCTGGAACCCAGGCCACTCTAAGCCTGTAGGCCTGTGTAGGCCTAGAACGCCCAGGGTCCCAGAACAACCCCCAGCCACTCCAGACCTATGTGCACAGCCGCCAAGCAGCCAGGGGAAGGGCAGGAACATCTACCCACTGGCACCAAGTGGCCTGTATGCGGCGGTGAGCCAGAAAGCAGAGAGCAGAGTCCAGCTTGCCCCTGGCCTCCACAGAGAGCAGACACCAGGGCCTGCAGTGGCAGCAAGCTGGCAGATCCTCAGAGAGCAGAGAACCATGGAGAGCAGGCCTAAGCCATCAGTAGGACATCCCCTGAGGGCTCCCAGATTGGAGAGGATGCAGGTCGGGCTGAGGGTCTCTTCCCCCCATGCACAAATTTCGTGCAACGGGCCCCTACTATTTTATAACATATTAGATGAGTATAGTTTAGAACCATAACTTATTTATTTATAATATAATGATATCCCCTTGATAATTAAATTTAGCATTTTATAGATATCTTATAAATATAAACATTTCAATTGTATGTACAAAATCCTGAAAAAGACAAGAGGCAGAAAGGAAGGGGAGTGAATTTTAAGTTATGAAATGTAAATATAAGGCAGTTAAAAGAGAAAAAGAGATGTATTATGCAGTATATAGTTGACACTTATCTTGGGTAAGTGAATATGTTGAGTCATATATTTTAAAACAAAAAATCAAATACTTATGTTTTGATAAGCTGAAACTTTTTTGCATGTATATTGCATATAACTTGTACTTTGAAAGGGCCCTTTTCTATTCTGAACTTATATGAGGCATACATAATATGTGCTTTCCAAAAGCACTCCTTTGAGTTGAGTAAGACTTCTTAGATGATTTTTATCTTCATTGAGATACACTGAGTCATATCATGAGTAATGCCAGGTATTTGCCTAAATAGAAGTTTCATTTAGTTATACTTTAAAGCAGTGTTTTCCAACCTTCTCTCATGATGAGAATCACCTGGTGGAGATGTTAAAACACAGATTCCTGAATCCCAACTAAGAAGTGCTAAACTAGAATTTTTGGGAACATATAGGTAAAATTGTATACTTAACTAGTGCTCTAAGACAGATTTTATATACAGAGCACTAAGTTAGGTATGCAATTTTACCTATATGTTCTCAAAAATTCTAGTTTAGCACTTCTTAGTTGGGATTCAGGAATCTGTGTTTTAACAACTTCACCAGGTGATTCTCAACCTGAGAGAAGGTTGGGAAACACTGCTTTAAAGGATCTAAAAGAATTATATTAAATAATGAACTCTGGATTTTCTTTTGCATGATGTCTTTACCCAGTCCTGAAATACAATAAGGCTTTTTAGGTTTCTTAGATATTGCAAATCTGAAAGAAAAAAAAATACTTATTCAAAAAACATAAGCCAACAACATAATTGGAGATGTCATTTAAGTAGTGACTAAATATGCTGTTCACATTGCTCATAGTTTCTACCCTCTGAATAGTAATTGCACAGAAAACAAGATTTTTTAAAAATCAGTCATTATAGTGAAAAATATTTATGATATTTAATTGACTTGAAAATCATATTCTAGTAAAAAATTTAAAATGACTTTAAAATATCCATAATAATAAGAGCATAATATGCTAATTAGATCAGATGACCTTCTGGATGAAGCAGGGGCTGCGAGGGAAGCCCAGGTCCCAGGTGCCAGAGGGAAGCCAGGGCCGGCAGTCGGGGTAAGGAAGGCCTACTCTTGCACAAATTTCATGCATCAGGCCTCTAGTAGGTTAATAAAATGACACCAATATGTAGCTAGAGTTATATATGTTAATACAAAATACTTGCTTAATTTTGTTTGTTATTACAGTGACATGAATTGGTTTTAGTAATATTTCCTTTGAAATTTAATGAAAATGTTAATTTAAGATACTGTGAAACTCTAGTTAACATTTCAAATATACTTAACTGGTTAACCAATAAATCTTAAGAAAAAATAAATCAGCAACTTGATTTTATGCATTTATAAATAACTATAATGAAATACATTCTAATTACATCATTCTTTATTCACATGAAATGAAGTTTCAGTAAGCACTTTGTATTTAAAGCACGTGGAACACCTGCGGTTTGAAATCTGAAATGATATATTAGGTTTCAATTGTGATTTTAATTTATTGTTTCTTCTTTTCATAGCATAAAATACAAAGCATCAATACAGCATTCATACTGTGCTAAGATGCAATCACTCTAGGCTCAAGTGAGGGTCTCATCATGTTATCACAAGATTGCAAATAGGTTATTAAGCACTAGAGCAGTATGGACACTTAAAAACAAGCTTTTAAATGGTAACCATGCTGGGCACAAAAGAGACAATTATGGATTTAGATGGATTTTCAAAACGATAAGAGAATTATGAATATGTTGAATAATTAAATTTAAAAAAATCTTTCTAAAGGATGAAAATGTGGAGTGCTTATTTTATTGCTAATATTACATTTATGTATCTTCCTTTTTGTTTTATCATAATTTACATATTTAATTCTGGTTATATGCGTCCATCATGAGATTCTAAAAGGGTGACAAAACATGTATTGTTGATTTACTACTTTTTTTCGGGGGGAGAGGGGGAATTTTACTATTTTGCACTTAATTTAACATTCAGGTATCTGTAATTTTATAGGGCAGAATGAGTTTTTCAATATTGACTTTACTAACCTGGTAAAAAACATTCAGGCCTGCCATGACAGAGAAAACTCTAAAGTTTTAATCTCTTAAAGGATAAAAGTAGGTTTCTGTTGACTTCCACAGATTTTCATTTGCCAGATTTTGTGAAATATGGATTTTGGAATACAATGCATGGATTTTGCATAACATTCTTTAAGCAATCCTTTAACTATGATCACCTCTGGGGGGAAAAGGGTGTGTGTGTATCTAGCTGAAAATTTCTATATAATTATTTTCCAAAAATTCATTAACCTGGGTAGCTACGTGGTCTAAGATCTAGATAGAGCTTTCTGGGAGTCAGGAAGGAATATTGAGCCTGTCACTAAGATGTCAATTTCAGGACTGCCTCTTATTTTTCTGAGCAAGTTAACCTATTAGCTCTTCATTTCTTTTTAACAAAATGATGGTGCTAGACTGATTTTTCTCTGAGTTCTCTTACTGGACTAGCATACAAAATGTATTTGTGTTGAGGTATTCTGCCAGAGGGCAAACCATTCATCTTGGGGTTTGCTTCCAATATTTTTTCCTACTACGTACACGTGAAAAGTTAATTTTATGAAAAGTCTTTGGAAAAGAGTGCTCACAGATTTATGGGAATATGAAAGGCAAAGGGGAGGATCTGAGAAAGGACGAAGACATAACGCTTAGGTGTTTCTCAGCAGAAGAGGAGGCGCTGGGCAGGCTGAGGAGCGCCTAGCCCCTGGGTAGTCTGGGTCTCTGATAGGAGACTCTGGGCAGGTTGGCTCCAGGCAGCTATCACACAGCACAGGGCCAAGCGGAAAGAGGCCTGATTTGTTCTCTGCAAAGTCTGCTTCAGTGCTTGTATGGACCGACAGTGCAGGGAGGGCCAACAGACCTACTGCCCTGGGGAAGCAGAGTAAGAGATTAAGCAAAAAGAAAAAAAAAAAAAACCCAAAAAAACCCACAGGATTTAAAAAGGATTGGAGCCAATGCAGCAAGAATAAAATTAAAAGTTGATTGAAACAGTGTGTATAAGATTGCAGTGATGCTACCTGTAAATCATAATCTAAGACATTAACTAAGACAATCATAGGACACTAGAGGCCCAATGCACAAAATTCATTCAAGAGTAGGCTTTCTTCCCCTGGCTGCCAGCACCAGCTTCTCTCTGGCACCCGGGACTGGGCTTCCCTCTCGCACCCAGGACCCAGGTTCCCCTCACAGCCCCACCTTCATCCGAAAGGACAGAAGGACATCCAGAAGGATGTCTGGTATAATTAGCATATTATACTTTTATTATTATAGATGTCTCTGGAGTCTATATTTGCTGTGTAGTCATTGCATTGCTTAGTCAGATATGAAAAGCCAGTAGCTAGTCCATACGCTGAATTACCTAAGAACGGCAGCCCAGTGGTCGCGACCACACTCGGTTTCCCAGCTGTGGCCTACCTCTGTGACCTGGTCCTCTGATGCTTTACAGCCCATGTCCCCAGGCAAATCCTGCAAATGGCAGCCTAATGTCACCAAGCGGCCATGTAGGCCATTTTTTTCCCCACTCAGAGCAATGTGGGGTCCCTATGCTGCACGCAAATCATGGGCATCTGCAGCTGAGACTCTGGCCCTGGCATGCCATTCCACTGGATGATGTGGAGACTAAAGAACTACCTCATTCTTTATCTTGCTGATCCTGCGCCTGTGATTTTCTTTTTTCTCTCCTATCACATTAATCCATTTCCTTAACCCATGTTTTCTGATTTTGTATAAATCTTCCTGACTCTTGGTCCCAGTGTGGCTCTGAAGGGTCCCCCTCAAAGCAACACAGT
The DNA here is from genome assembly GCF_014108245.1 of Pipistrellus kuhlii. Lineage (NCBI taxonomy): Eukaryota > Metazoa > Chordata > Mammalia > Chiroptera > Vespertilionidae > Pipistrellus > Pipistrellus kuhlii. The sequence goes on from NW_023425584.1 coordinate 41,374,564, forward strand.
TTAAACCCTAACTAATAAAACATTCCTCTAAGCCAGGGGTGGGGAACCTTTTTTTTTTTTTTTTCTGTCAAGGCCATTTGGATATTTATAACATCATTCTCAGGCCATACAAAATTATCCACTTAAAAATTAGCCTGCTATACTTGCTCAAACACTTAATTAACTTATCCCTAATGCCTTGGCAGGGCCAGAGCAAATGATTTCGTGGGTGGGACATTCCCCATCCTGCTCTGAATGGATAAGTTACACTTTCCATCACTGAATTTTGCATAAATCTACTGGAAGAATGTCATTGCAACTTTGTGTGTATTAGAATTCATTCAAAACATAAAGGATTTTAGTAAAAGGAAGAACATTTTTAAAATGGCTAATTATCCAGTTAATTATATTTATTAGGTAACATTGTTTTCTAAAGGAATCATCTCTGAAGGTGATTCTTGCCTAAGTGGAAGACATATACCAAACTGAACTTTATTTTAAGAAACTTAGGGGGGGATGAATAGTGACAGGACATATGTATGATCACAACATAACATAAACAATGTCCTTCTATTTTAAAAAATATAAATTTTCTCTGCAAGCTTTTCTTTGAATTTGCAGGTTCTGAGCTTGAGAACAACATGATGTTTTAACAGTTTGACATAAGAAATTATACATTTTTTGTTGTTGTTGTTAGCTAGCAAAAAATCACACCACGTGCCTACTCTAACCTTATGATTTCTCAATTTTGAAAAAACACACCTATAATTATTATTACACCAATTAAGAAGCTTTAGGACTATAGGCTCCAAGGAATAATGGAAAAGGCCTGAGAAATTAAAATTTTACTCAGGATGTTTTTCCTTCTTGCCTTAATCAGGGACATTGCTGTGTTAGAAATGGAACAAGCTTTTAACGAAAGATCTTTGTGTACTTGAATTTTTCTAATATGGGTCAGGATGCAATGATGACATTATTCAAGGTGTAATCATGATAACTATCCATTAGCATCTCAAATGAATCATTGTGATATCTAACTATATTTTTCAGGATAATTTAAAGCAACTACAGAGCTCACATCAAAAACCTTAATTACAGGTTATTTTAAAGATGTTATCCATGTTAATAGCCATTACTAAAATATCAACTTGGAGGAAATGAATAATGAGAACATAAAATGGAACACTCTTTCTTTACAGTTTATTTTAAAACATTTAAAATAAAAGAAGGTAAAATAAGCTAAATTTCTTCAGAATAATGTTGAATCACTTTATTCCAATAACCCAATGTGAACTGTATTTCATGACTAATTTAAAAAATTTATATTATTTCCGTGTATACTAATAGATGTCCCATTTCAAATGAAAAGTAGTAAGATTGAAATCAGGAAAATAGCACTTTTGTTATAACATTTTGAAGATAAGTAGCATTTCATAATTATATAGAAGGGAGAGTATTTATTTGTATAAACAATAAAAATGTAAATCACACGCCCAGCTGGCATGGCTCAGTGGTTGAGCAATAACCTATGAACCAGGAGGTCATGGTTCGATTCCTAGTTCCTAGTCAGGCACATGCCCAGGTTGCAGGCTCTGTCCCCAGCAGGGAGTGTGCAGGAGACAGGTCAGTGAGTGATTCTTTCTCATCATTGATGTTTCTCTCTCTCTCTCTCTCCCTCTCTCTCTCCCTCTCTTTCTCCCTCTCTCTCTCTCCCTCTCTCTCTCTCCCCCCTTCCTTCCCTCCCTCCCTCTCTCTCTCTCCCTTCTTTCATCTCTGAAATTGAAAGGGCTAATTAGCTAACTTAAGACAGGAAGGAAGTGCTCCAAAGAGATTAGAAGCATCTTGGCCTGAGTAATTAACACAGCCATAAACCAAGGACAGAGATATCTCTGGCCTGAGCACCCAGGAGAGTCATAAAGGTAATAAACCTCTGGACAAGAGGGAAAAAAGAGGGTGCTTTACACTGAGCAGAAAAGCCAGCAGCTTCCGTCTCAAGGCTTGGCAGGATAAGGTTGCTAGGTTCCATAAGATAGATAAAAAGTAACTCCAACTTTAACAGATAAGATGAATATATGAAAGACAAAGAAAAGACAGGATATAGGGGAAAGAAGGAGGTAGACACCACATGGGCCTTGGCCTTAGCAGAGTGGCCAATGAGGAAAGCATGGGGGTCCTAAGTTAGGGAAGAGACTATTTAGAAAGGGTCATGTTCAGACGAAGAGCCACAGCCTTTATAATGCCTTAAGATAAAGAAAGCAGTAGCTACCCTTCTCAGGGGACCCCTCTGTGCCTCTCTGCCAGGAAGGACAGACTCTTAGGAATTTAGGATTATAGTTTCAGAGATAGTGTCTGCTTGCAATAAAATCTCTGTACATCTCACCTACCACCTTTTGTCTGTGGCTTCATTCTTTGAATCAGTCTGGACAAGAATCCAGGAAAGAAATCATCCTTTCATCCTGCTCAATAAAATAACCTGAATCAAAATCAACAAAAACATATTTAAAAAATGTAAATCAAAAAATAGAATATATAGCTTTAAAGTTATACTTTGCTTGCCTCATTTATTCCAGGGTTACATAAACAATATAAGAAAGCAATGTCTTTTTTTTTGTCCTTTTTTAAAAAAATATATATTTTATTGATTTTTCACAGAGAGATAGACAGAGGGATAGAGAGCTAGAAACATCGATGAGAGAGATATGCACAAAATTCGTGCACTGGGGTGGGTGGTCCCTCAGCCCAGCCTGCACCTTCTCTAATCTGGGACCCTTTGGGGGGATGTCCAACTGTCAGTTTAGGTCTAAATCAGCAGTCAGACATCCCTCTCACAATCAGGGACTGCTGGCTCCTAACCACTCACCTGCCTGCCTGCCTGATTGTCCCTAACCACTTCTGCCTGCCAGCCTGATCTCCCCTTACAGGGGTCCTCAAACTTTTTAAAGTGGGGGCCAGATCACGGTCCCTCAGAGAGCTGGAGGGCCGGACTATATGAATTACTAATTCCTACTGTTACACCTCGGCTGCGCTCACTGCCCAAAAAACCTGGCGGGCCGGATCAGACTCCTCTGCGGGCCGCATGTGGCCCGCGGGCCGTAGTTTGAAGACACCTGCATAACCACTCCCCTGCTGGCCTGATTGATGCTTAGCTGCTCCCCTGCCAATTGATCTCCCCCAAGTGCCCTCCCCTGCAGACCTGATCAACCCCAACTGCTCTCCCCTAAAGGATTGGTTGCCCCTAATTGCCCTCCCCTGCTGGCCATCTTGTGGCGGCCATCTTGTGGTTATGTAGGGACAGCCATCTTGTGATGACATCGGGGTGCTATCTTGTGATGATGTGAGGGCATCACATTAGGGCATGTGGATTCAAGGGCCACCTAGGTTTTCATTAGAATAGATTACATTGTCAAATATAAATTTTAAAACATTTAATATAAATAAATAGTCAAGATCCAATTAGGTGCTCATGAAAATACATTTTATTAATTTTTTGAATTTTAAACTAGATTGTTTGCCATGGGAAAAAAACTGTATTACTATACATACTGAAAGTTGGTCTGTAAAAGTAAATCTGAGTAATTCAAGTGAATTTTTTTGTTTTTGTCTTAAAATTACTCATTTAATTTCTAAAAGAGAAAAGCTTTACATGTAGCTGTATTATTACCTTCTACCATAATTAGTGAGTTCAAATTACTAAGGCATACTTTCCTTCAAGTTTTGAAATGATTTTAGGAGCCTATTTTATCGGCATTGGAAGAAATATTTGGATGAAACATTGAAAAAAATCAAACCAGTTTGTATGTTATGAAACTAACACCTACTTCCATATGTTCATGCTAATTAATTCTCAAAGTGTTAGTTTACTGTCATGCAGACAAATCCATAAAAGAGCATAGACCATTCCACCCCCAAAATAATGAATGATAAGGTCTGGCAGCAGATGGTGACCAGGTCATTTCTTTTTCCATGTGGAATCATACCTCTCTAGCCTAGAAAACACGGAAATATTATGACAAATATCTGTTCTTTATACCTGAGGCTGCTCAACTCAGAGCAATATGTAGAAAGGTCTATGCAAAAATAAATACATAACTGAACATGGTGATGAAATTAGTGCATTTATAGAAAAATTTAATTACTATTATTGATGTTATCATTAATATTTTAGATGGCTATGTGATGAAAATCAGATTTATTTCTTCTCAATTTTTCCAGCTTTCAGAAGATAAGTAATAAGGCTTGAATGGAAAAAGAGAAAGACTTCCAGAAATTATTAACAGATAGTTGGCAACCTGACTCTTATAAAATCAGAGTTCCATTTGTACCCTTGATCATCTAGATTCTAGATTATCCCTCAAAATTATTTGTCTTAAAAACAAAGTTAGCCGAGACTGGTGTGGTTCAGTGGATAGAGCGTCAGCTTGTGGGCTGAAGGGTCCCAGGTTCGATTCTGGTCATGGGCATGGACCTTGGTTGCGGGCCCATCCCTGGTGGGGGGTGTGCAGGAGGCAGCTGATCAATGATTCTCTCTCATCAATGTTTCTAACCCTCTATCCCTCTCTCTTCCTCTCTGTAAAAAATCAGTAAAATATATTTTTTTAAAAAAAGAAAAGAAAAAAAACAAAGTTAGCAGAGCAAATTGTTTATTTATATCTGCTTCCTGCAAAATAATGGGGCCAGTTGAGGGAAGAATAAATGCCATTCATACTGTATATAATCCTACCTAAAAAGAAGAGTAATATGCAAATTAGCCACCACCCCGCTCAAGCCACGCCCACCAGCCATGCCCACCAGCCATGAGAGCGAGAATGCAAATTAACCCCAACCATGATGGCTGTAGCCACAGAGAGCAGTTGAGAAGCTTGGGTTTCCCAGGCAATAGAGGGAGCCAAGTTTCCACACACCCTGGCCAGCCTAGGCCTCTACTCAAGGATACAAAGTTTTAATTATAGAAGACACATAAAACCAAACAGAAATGGCCGCAGCCAGAGTGAGCAGAAGGCTTGGTTCTGCTCCAGGCTACAAAGTTTCAATTGTAGAAGGTAAATAAATTCCAGATATCAGGGCCTCCACTTGGGTAGCCAAGGGGCATGGCTGGAACCACCACAGGCCCCTCACCCAGGCCACCCCACACCCCAAGAAAACCCCCACCCTGATTCAGGACACCCTTCAGGGCAAACCAGCTGGCCCCCACCCATGTACCAGGCCTCTATCCTATCTAATAAAAGAGTAATATGCAGATTGACCATCACTCCAACACACAATATGGCTGCCCCCATGTGGTCAAAGATCCTGCCCCCCATGTGTACACAAGATGGCCACCACAAAATGGCCAGCAGGGGAGGGCAGTTGGGAGGCGCCAGTCCTGCAGGGGAGGGCAGTTGAGAGGAACCAGGTCTGCAAGGGAGGGCAATTGGAGGCGATCAACCTTGTAGGGGAGGGCAGTTAGGGGTGGCCAGACTGGCAGAGGAGGGAAGTTGGGGACAAACAGGCTGACAGGGGATAAGTTAGACATCAATCAATCTGTCAGGAGAGTGGTTAGGGGGTACTCAGGCTGGCAGACAGTAATGGTTAGGGACAGTCAGAAAGGCAGGCAGGTGAGCAGTTGGGAGCCAGCAATCCTGCAATGTGAGAGAGATCCTAGATTAGAGAGGGTGCAGGCTGGGCTGAGGATCACCCTCTCCCGCCGTTGCACACATTTCGTGCACTGGGCCTCTAGTATATTATATAAGAGAATAGGTATCATAAAGACTCAAAGTGGATTGTTGTCCTCTATTCCACTACTCAACACACTTAATTAGCTTGGTCGCCAATACTGAAGGCAACTAGAAGAAGCATTAACTTTTATTCCAGCAAAGTCAAGAAATTAATAAATAAAAGTGAAAATAGCATGAGAGTATTTCAGAATTAACCAAAGATTTTATCAAGTAAATTATTTTTGATTGGTTTCTTTGTAATGTTTTGAAGGGTAAGATGTCAATTAAATCAATTAAAACCATAAAAAGTCTTGGAAGTATATTAATTTATTATGCAAGTGATAATAAAGTTATGCCTTTATTTCTTTTAAAAACAACTCTGTGAGATGTTTTTAAGGAAACACACAATAATATCATGCATATATGAAGGAAAAATACGAAAAGACTGAAATAATTCCAAAAGTATGCATGTGTCATGACCATAAAATTTCCATCTCATTTTGGTTTTAATGAGCTTAGCTTTTTCTGGTCTGCATAATAATCCCTCAAGCTGTTCTTATGAAGTTAGAGTACAAAATCAAAGATACTATTGCTATTGTGTCTTTATCATTTGTTCATTTTTAAGAACTAATCTAAGAGAGATTTGCATAAGCAAGTCATTGTTATTACTGGATTTTTATTTGTATTATGAAGTTAACTTTTTAAAAAAAATACAAGGGGAAATAACATCATTAAAATCAATATCCATTTTAACAGTATGTACACTGAGTGTTTTGAAAAAGAAGGTATGAGAATTAAATCATAAAATAAATCTTGTAATAATTGCAATTTTTAACATAATCTAAGATATTATATCCAAAGTATGAAAATTATTTGAAGTCTTGCTATTAATTTTAGTGGTTAATGAGCAAAGTTATACTTACTGACCCTGATTAAGTAACAGAAAAATTTGTCATCTCCACCATAATTTTGCATCTATTGTATGTACAACAACTGATATAAAGTATCATTGCAGTCTTCTTGGATAATTACAAGAGAGGTAGGAGATTTTCAAAGGCAATAGAACCAAAACTTTTAAAAGCAAAATCTGAATTAGATATTCCCCAAAAAGCCATATCTGTGTTAATGGAAAAGGGTCTCTTATAAGTTAGTTGACAGTCTAAAGTAAAAAGATTATGCATACTATCTTATTAGCAGGTAGATAAAACTTTTCTAGTTGTAATTAATACATGTTTATAATGGTAGTCAGATTAACTCATTAAAAATGAACAGATATAATTTCTGATAAGTTCATTGAATTTGACAATATATCTTAATCCTAGACATTAGCAAACAAAACCAGTTGTTTTAAAATGAAACTAAAAATAATAAAACCAGGTCATACAAGTTTATTTTCATGTACTGGCCATTGTGAATAATGCTGCAATGAACATGAGAGTGTAGATATATTTTTGATATCCTGTTTTCATTAACTTGGGATACATACTCAGAAGTGAAACTGGTGGATCATATGGTAGTTCTATTTTTTTAATATTTTGAGGAACCTCCCTACTGTTTTCCATAGTGGCTGTACCAATTTAGGTTCCATGTAACAGTGTCCTAAGGTTTCTTTTGCTTTTTTCTTTTTTTATTTATTTATTTTTTTTTGTTAATCCTCACCGGAGAATATTTTCTCATTGATTGTTTATAGAAAGTGCAAGAGAGGGGGAAAGACAGAAAAAGAAAACATCAGTGGGGGAGAGGTGGAAAGCTTGACTTCCTCCATCACCAGGACAACCCTAGCCTGCTCTCTCCAGCTCCGTGTCTTCCGCCATTTTTCTAAGGATTTATCTTTCTATAATTGAAACTTTGTAGCCTTGAGCAGAGACCTGGGCCAGCCAGGTTGTGTGGGAAGCTTGGCTTCCTCCATTGCTGGAGAAACCCAAGCCTCCCTCCTGCTCTCTCCATAGTCACTGCCATCTCAGCTGGGTTAATTTGCATAATTGCTCCTGATTGTTTGGTGGGTGTGGCTGGTGGGTGTGGCTTTGGGTGTAGAGGAGTGATGGTTATTTTGCACATTACTCTTTTATTAGATAGGATAAATTCTTCTACAGTATTTAAAATGCCTTCAGATTAGTTTTTAATTTGCATATGCACTTATTTGTTTAAGAAAGAGTATGATGGCCTCTAGTGGTACAGAAAGAAACATCATTGCTTACATTTTGAAAGCAATAACAAAAATATTTTTAATAAAATAATTTAGGAAGCTCATACAAGTATTTCCCATGGTGTAATTTTTGAAATAATTATTCTCAATGCGTTTACTTATATGTAAATAAAAACTTAATAAAATACTCTCAGTAATCACATACATAAAGCGCACCACATAAGGTTATTGAACATGTTTTACTGTAAAGCATATAAATTATTGATAAAATACTGAGAATTAAAGACTTTTAGGAGATGTATTTATACTTTAAGGTATGTATTGGTTAGAGTTTTGTGAGCCATCAGAATGATCGTAATTACAATAATAATCTATGCTAATAATAGCCTAGGGCTGTCATGACAGGATGGACACCTGGGTCCAGGCGGTGGCAGCTGTGGCTGCGGTGGCAGGAGTCAGGCCTGGGTCCATCACCAGTGAGAAGGCATCTCAGGGTGAGGACCACTGCCTCAGCCAGAACTCCAGACGGCCACTGGCCTGGCCTGGCCCCTCCTTGAGGGCAGCCCCTTTCCTCCATGTGCACTGCACAGGACAGACAGGGATGCCTAAGAGGCTGGGGATATGGTGCCCCTTCCCTAACCTACTCCCCTGGCCTCCTTCACCTGTGACCCCACAGAAGGGTATGTATGAGAGCCCTTCCCCTGCTCCCTCTCACCACTGGCTCCCGCATCCCTCAGCAAACAGGCATATCAGCTTTCAAACTGGCCCTACTCACTTCCTCTCACCCCCTTCCTGGGCCTCTGCTCTGGATGGGGCCTTTGGAATCCAGGGCTCTGGGGTTTTACAACAGAGCTGGGGTGGGAAAGGGTAAGCAGCACCAAAGATGGCTGATATGGCCACCCCCCTCTGCCTCAGCCTGACCAACTAGTTCAGCTCAGAACGTGGCACTCAGAGGGGATCCTTACTTCCCCAGCCACAGTTCTAGGGCCTCAGCCCCAGTACCAACCTCCTCTCCCCCTGGGCCCTCCCCACAGCTGGTATTTGTTGCAGCTCCGTGTGCCTTACTTAACCACCCCTTCCTCCCTGTTCCTACCAAGGAGGCTGCATCTTTGTATGTTACAAACTTTGTAACGTTTTGGAAGACAAAACAACAACCAAGAGAATGCCACAGTCAACGTTCGGAGTCCGGCTCAGGAGAACGGAGAGAAGGGGGAAGTCCATAAGTTGGCCGATGCCAAGGTATTTCTGAGTGACTGCCTGGCGTGTGACAGCTGTGTGACTGCAGAGGAAGGAGTCCAAGTTTCTCAGCAGAACACCAAGGACTTCCGTGTTCTGAAGCTTTGCTTTGGTTTCCAGAATTCCCTGCTCCCCATCTGTTGGCTCCCTCCCTCTGAGGGGCACTGTCATTGTCACATGGGTGCAACTGGAATATTGTGTCTTGAGAGGTTTGCCCCAATGTACGTATCCGTTTATTCAACAATGAAAAAAATCCTAAAGAACACGAATGGAGACAGAATACTGTCCTTTAGACTTAAAAAGAACCTGGGAAGTGTCCTGCGGAGAGCTGAGACTTCGTTCTGTCCACGCACCTCAGAGAGATTGGATGAGGAAATGACCCGGTCTGGCCCTGCCTTTAACCACTTACGTTACTCTTGCAGGTGTCTGTGCCACAATGTGAATAAACTGCCACCTTTTGGAATAGGGGCTCATTTGAAAGTCTGCATTCCCAACTTTTTTTTAAAACAGATTATGTTCTGCAGCTGTGACTACCATCCTGAGACCAGGTCCTGTTGACCAGCTCCTGTCACTGGGAATCAGGAGGTACTAGAGTGGAAAAACCCTCTTTCCCCCCATTCCCATGCCCCTTTACATTCAGGAATTGAGCTTAGCTCACTTTGGAGGAGGCCTGGCAAGGGTGACAGGTGGCACAGATGGAAGGATGGCGAATGGAGAGGCGGACACCCTGCTCGGTCCCTCTCTGGGTGGGGTCAGGCAGGTGAAGGCCAGCCAAGCCTGCCCCACAGTTGGGTGAGATATCGTCCTCTATGTCCATCACTTACCCTGTGGGTCTGACCACCCACCTCAGCCCCGGGCAGCCCTCTGTGTTCCACAATAGCACGCTCTGCCCTCACATGCTGCTCGCCCTAAATGAGAAGGAAGAGAGCAGTTGGCCCACAGACAGCTACACAGAAAGATAGGGCTCGCGGCTGGTGAGCACAGTGGTGGGAGCCTCTCCTGCCTCCGTGGCAGTGCTAAGGATCAGTGAGCTGAGTGGTTAGGAGCAGCAAGCAGGTGGACGGTAAGGAGTGAGGGGTCCTGGACTGTAAGAGGGATTTCCAACTGTTGGCTTAGGATGCCAGCAAGGCAGACATCCCCTGCGGGGTCCCAGATTGCAAGAGGGTGCAGGCCAGGCTGAGGGACCCCCACCCACCCCAATGCATGAATTTCATGCACTATGCTTCTAGTAGCTAATAATAACTGAGAATGTCTGTGGCAAGAATTGTGCTGTTTTATAGATTATAACATTTTTAACTTTACAACAACCAGATTAATTCACAGTTTTGTAACTCATATTTTATAATGAAGGAAAGTAAGCCATGGGAATTTAAATTTTGTTTGCTCAACATTGCATTTTGTAAGGACAGAGGCAGATTTCGCTCTCAGAATTTCTGTCTCCTGACCTTAAAATTTCAATAACTATTTTATATCAACATTTACTATAGTGGCATGACACTTTAATATAAAATATAAATAGCTAACTCATCAATCAAAATTGTGATGTTACTTTATAAGGTTTAATAAAGAATGTTAATAGTATTATAATGGCGTGGGTTTTTAATACAAAAGCATACAATTTAAACATATTTTATTACTACAAATTATTTTTATTGTGTTTAAAAATATACATCAAAGTATTTTTATAAAATGCAATATTTATTTTTAATTTTATATTGGACTTGGCGTATAAACTTGATGAAGTTAACACAAAATATAAACAGTAAAAACAGAGATTGTAATATTTTGATCAGCAAGTGGCTTTTATTTTGTTTTTATTTTATTTTATTATTTTTTCCCATCTCCATTTATCCCCCACATCTCTCTTCCACCTCCACCCCCAACCTCTGGCAGTCACCACACTGTTTTCTATGTCCATCATTTATTTTCTTTTTCTTTTTCCTTTTTTGCTCAATCCCTTCACCCTCTCCCTGCCAATACCCACGCCCCACACACACGAGTACACCAGAGAGCTGTCTGCCTGCTATTGTCTGTCTCTACTTTGCTTGTTAGAATCACCTTTGATACCGGGTTTATCAATAGGATGTTACTTTTTCTTGCTGGGTATTATTCCACTGTCTGGATGCACTGCTGTTTGCTTATCCATTTACCTGTGAAGAACTTTTGTGTGACCAGCTTACAGTGAATATGAAAAACTTTCACACCTAGTTTTTATGTGAACATGTTTCTCTAAGGTAAAAAAAACTAGTAAATGTTAATTGTGTTTTACTTTATGTGTCAAACTAATCTCTTTTTAACTTTCAGAATCAACATTTCAGAATTATCAAATTAAAAATTCAGGCAAACTCTTCTCCAAACTATAATATTCTTCATTTTCTATTCACTTTTGCTGAGCATCTCTCCAAAATGTCTTCATCCTAATTATCTTATTAAATAAACAAAAAAATATTTTGGATACATAATATTTCCTTTGCTATATGTAACTTGGATTTTATTGGGTAGGGACAGACCTGGGATAAAGTAAAAGGAACACTGTATACATTATTTTGAACTATTAATTCAATGGGTCTTTTGATTATTTTTACAGGTTGGTAAAGGGCCCCCTGGGTGCTGTTACTCTGAGTACAAAGCCTTACTTGGAGGCACTGTCACCAATAGCCTTCAATGTAGCAGTGACGATAATGTGCAATACGCTATCTTAATAACCATCTCATTTGGCTATTAAAGTGCAGAATTGCACATGAAAATTATCCTGCTCTTTTGCAGAAATACCCAGAAAATATAGCTTCTCAACACTTTTTTTGCTTTTTAGTGGTAACCTGTAATTTCATTAGTTCTTACTATTTCAAAAATTCCTCCCATCTCTTTATCAACTCTCTGCCTATCTATTCATATTTATATATATGCATATACAGTCATATACATATGTTAATTTTAGTAAGACTTTTTTTAAAATATATTTTATTGATTTGATTTTTTACAGAGAGGGGGAGAGAGGGATAGAGAGCTAGAAACGTGGATGAGAGAGAAACATCGACCAGCTGCCTCTTGCACACCCCCTAGCGGGGATGTGCCCGCAACCAATATACATGCCCTTGATTGACCCTTGACCGGAATCGAACCCGAGACCTTTAAGTCCGCAGATCAACACTCTACCACTGAGCCAAACCAGTTTCGGCAAGACTTTTTTATTATGGATCCCTGTTGATGATGTAAAGAGGCAAGAAAATCAATAGCACAGTTGCATAATAATTTGAGTTCATTATGCTAGTTCAGAATATTACATTACCCTGAGAAAGCTGTTTTGCCCTTATAATGTGGTAAAATACAGCTCAGAGTTCTAAATTTTAAAAGCCTACACAAACCATTTGAGGATGCTATTAGACTATGCTCATATCTTTAGCTCCTCCTTCATTCAAATCTCTCATATTCAAATACAATAATGTCTTAGAACTGGAATTGTTTCCAGTATTTTCATGCAAACCTAATTAACTTAAAAAAAAAAAAAAGGAAAAAAAGAAAGAAAGAAAAAGATCATTATGGCCCTGGCAAGCTTTGCTCAGTGGTTAGAGCATTGCCCTCGGTCCAAAGAGTCTCATGTTCAATTCCAGGTCAAGGGCATGTGCCTTGGTTTCAGGTTCCCCAGTCTTGACAGGGGTGAATGTGGGAGGCAACCAAGCTATGTGTCTCTCTCACATTGATGTTTGATTCTTTCTCTTTCCTCACTCCCTTCCACTCTCTCTAGAAAACAATACAGAAAATATCTTCATGTGAGGATTTAAAAAATAAACAAAACTATGCTTGCATTTTATGCCATGTAATTTTTAATGAAGTAGAAGACAAAGAAATATACATATTTTTCCTATTGTTTAGTCGATTTTTTAAAAAATATCAAATGAGCTGAGACCAGTTTGGCTCAGTGGATAGAGCGTTGGTCTGCGGTCTGAAAGGTCCCAGGTTCGATTCTGGCCAAGGGCATGTACCTTGGTTGCGGGCACATCCCCAGTGAGGGGTGTGCAAGAGGCAGCTGGTCGATGATTCTTTCTCATTGACGTTTCTAGTTCTCTAGCTCTCTCTCTTCCCCTCTGTAAAAAAATCAATAAAATATATGTTAAAAAAATATCAAATGATGTAGTGGCTTAAAATGTCACATTAAGGTCAAATAAACTTTCAGAATCTCCAAGATGTGTATATAAGACTAGGTCATTGCTAAGAAAGCAAAATGAGTCATACATGAAAAAATTAAAAGTTCAAGTTTGAAACTATGGAGAGCTAGGCTAACTCTTGTTATAAAGTTTGAATTATTACAACTATCAAAGGTCTCTGACAAGATAGCCTGCCTATTGGCCTGTGCCAAAGATTCTGTATTTATTCTCAGCTGAGGTCATCTTCCCTGAACACACTGTACATAACCAAAGGCACTGCTCACAGACATTCCCAGCAGGAAGACTCTCCCTCTCCGCTGTGCTGTCTTTCAGGCCCACCCTTGAATGTTGCTGTGGTGCAACCGTTCTCTGTTTTTGGATTGCACACATTTCCTGACGGGCCTACCTATCAACCAAGCCCAGGCTTTGCTGCTTGCTCGGTTGAATGTAGACAACATTGCATCTCTATATACCCGCAGGTGCTAGCAAAGGATGGATACTAGTGCAGATTATGACTTGATGGGTCTGACATAATCTACCTCACTATGGGAACCTCCACATGCATGTTCATCTGGTGTCCTATGATCAAAGGTTCCAAGCTTGCCAAAATTCACAACACACCAACAGCTGTTCCTGGAGTAGTATAGAATGCCACAGCCTTTTCCAGAATCCACGGGACTGGCACCATGATTCACCCACTGGAGCTTATTGTAAGCTTCCTACTACATCTTCTTCCTCTGTTGACTCCTCCAATACAATGCAATGTGCTGGATCACGTGGTGTATGCAACCAACGTAATTGAACAATGACCTAGACCAGCTAAAGGTACTTTTCTTCCTTCAGGCTCCAATCAAAACTCATATCCTTCAATGTAACCAGGTGTATGGAGCAGAATAATATTCTTAGATGTGGAAAATGTTATATTCAGAATCCAAAAGATCTTCCAGACACAGTGCTTCTTTCTCTTTCATAGGGAATGCCAGATGCAGCACTTGTCTTTTACTGTGGAAGGGTTATCCAGCACATCACCTGAACACTGGAACCTTAAAAAATTAATGGAAATGCGCAGTCACTTGTTTTTAATCCTCACTCAAGGATATATATTTTTTAATATATTTTATTGATTTTTCACAGAGAGGAAGAGAGAGGGATAGAGAGTTAGAAACATCGATGAGAGAGAATCATCGACCAGCTGCCTCCTGCACACCCTCTACTGGGGATGTGCCAGCAACCAAGGTACATGTCCTTGACCGGAATCAAACCCGGGACCTTAAAGTCCGCAGGCTGACGCTCTATCCACTGAGCCAAACGGGTGCCGGCAAGGATATTTTCCTATTGATTTTTAGAAAGACTGGAAGAGAGAGGGAAAGACTGAGAGAAATATCAATGTGAGAGAAACACATTGCATGAACCCTGACCAGTGTCCAGGCTGGGGAAGAGCCTGCAACCGAGATACATGCCCTTGATGGGAATCAAACCTGGGACCTTTCAGCCTGCAGGCTGAAGCTCTATCCACTGAGCCAAACTGGCTAAGGCAATAGACACCTTTTTTATTTTTTAATGTGCAAGGGTTTTAATAAACTAACTGAGAGCCACTAAAATAACTGAAAAGCAAGCCATATCCTGCAGAGAGGAGAGGAAATGAAGTTGAGTGGATGTATCCTAGGCCATTGTGTAGTCTAAAAAAGATCCAAGAAAGGCACTGGTCAGTGTTCAAGTCAAGATGGGCCACCAGAAAAGACCTGTGCCTCCTAGGAATGGCTGCGCCTTGGTCTCCCAGGTGTGTCATTCTAGGACTGTGACTCCTGGTCTTGATGCAGTTGTTTCGGTAGGTTTTAGAATGCAGCAACAGTATCCTTAAATCAGTTAAACTACCTGTAGCTAGAAGACTGCTAGTGCATTGTTATGAACACCACATTTTTATAGAATTGGTGTGTATTTTTTAAAATATATTCTTGTTATTGATTTCAGAGAGGAAGAGAGAGAGGAAGAGAGATAGAAACATCAATGATGAGAAAAAAAATCATTGATTAGCTGCCTCCTGCACATCCCACACTCAGGATCGAGCTTGCAACCCTGGCATGTGCCCTGACTGGGAACTGGATCCTGACCTCCTGGTTGATAGATCGATGCTCAACCACCGAGCCACGCCAGCTGGGCTGGTGTGTATGTTTTTAATATAACATGGTCTGTGATGCCAGGCAGAAATAAGATTAAGTTCTCTTTCCACCAAATTTAGTGGCATGGAGATACGTTAGATGATTTATACCTCTAAGACCATTTCCTCGGTTAAATGAATGGATAGAGTAACACTGAAGTGCATCAGGAAGAAATAGGATAAATAAATATGTAAAATACCTGTTAACCAAGACAAATGTTGTGCAATATTAGCTCTAAGATTTTTGCAGGAAAACTGAGATTGTGATCAGTCGTGAGTCTGAATGTGGCTCAAATCTATTACAAAAGGGAAGCCTAAAAGCCATATGCATAATTTAAAAATGAAGGGCTTTGGTTTCTACAATTAGGAGTCCAGGTCTCAGATATAGCTGTATGCTAATGTCTTTGTCAGTCGATGAAAAGAATTCAGTGATAACAAAAAGCTTTGGCTGTAAGGAGAGCTAAAAGATGAAGAGTTAAATCACTCGTGGACAAACAAGGGAATTAATAGTAACATGTCAAGGCATTGGAGCACACTCAGATATTAAAATGTTCTTAAAAGAACAAAATAAATCATTCCTACAAGCAACAAATACCATTACATTTATCATTGAAGTCTGAATTTCGATAAGCTCATGCATTTATCAATATTTGTTATTTTAACTGTCTCTAAAATTTGCTTTACAGCTAACTATGAATTTGTAAATTTTCTTGTACATACATTAAAATGCAATATATTGTATAACTCGAGGAAATATATCTTCCACATTCCCTTGTGGAACTTATGTCTAGGGCCACCTGGACTTGGAGTAATATGAAAGAAAGGAGACTAGCCTCATCCATTACACATACACAGTTTTTAAAAAAAATTAGATACATTACTCCAAATACCTGAACTATAGGAGGAATTTATCAAGAGGATCAATTCTCTCTTATGAAAAACAACAACAACAACAACAACAACAAAAAACACACACAACTTTTATTGAATAGCATCTTCTTATTGCTAACAGGTATAAATGGTTTAAAATAAAACCTGTAGGTAGTTTGAGTAGAATATTTAACAGCCTGTAGTAAATTGGTTCATTTAATTTTCCTATCACTTATGATTTAATACTGATACTCCCATAAAATCATTATTGTTGGGGAAATGCCTCTGCTTTAGTCACAGGTAGGTTTTCAAAACTAATATTAAATTATAGTTAGAGTTAATTATATTCATCTTGTTTATTAAATGCTCTTTAGTTACTCTGGAATTTAGTTAGCTCTTATTGTTTGCAATAAATTGGGTATTGTGAATTCTGTTGGCAGAGGTTTTATGAAGAGTCGTAGAATTGAGGGGAGGGAGTTAAAAAGAAGTGAAAATGTGCTGCATTTTAAATAATGCCTCCCCCACCCCCCCCCCACACACACACACAAAAAAAAACAACAACAACAACAAACAGGGAAAGAGATACAGTTTTTTCAGGCAGTACTCCTGTCCCTTTTTGGGGACACAAAATCATATATGCCCACTTTTAAATGCACTCCTATTATGAGTTGTAGGCATTATCACCTGTTGGTTATACTTTGAATTATTTTCTAATGTTTTATTTTTGTCTTTTTAAACAAAACAAAAAATATTTCTTACAAAAAAATTTTATAAATATGGTCTATAAATATTGAACTTTTTATAGATATATCTTTCAATGTACACATACTGAATTCTATTTTAAAGTAGAAAATCCAACAAATGATTATTTTCTCTTCCACAAAATAAGTTTGAGGAGTAGGTGTTAATATTCCTGAGTCCCATTGTTGAATTCCCTGAATTCTCCTGTTTAAAATGTTTTTGACAGGTAGGTTTTCAAACTAATATTAATTATAGTTAGAGTTAATTATATTCATCGTGTTATTAAAATGCTCTATTAGTTACTCTGGGAATTATTAGCTCTATTGTTTGCAATAAATGGGGTATTGTGAATTCTGTTGGCAGAGGTTTATGAAGAGTCGGTAGATTGAGGGAGGGAGTTAAAAAGAGTGAAAATGTGCTGCATTTTAATAAGCCTCCACCACCACCCCCCACACACACACACAAAAAAACAACAACAACAACAACAAACAGGGAAAGAGATACAGTTTTTTCAGGCAGTACTCCTGTCCCTTTTTGGGGACACAAAATCATATATGCCCACTTTCAAATGCATTCCTATTATGAGTTGTAGGCATTATCACCTTTTGGTTATACTTTGAATTATTTTCTAATGTTTTATTTTTGTCTTTTTAAACAAAACAAAAAATATTTCTTACAGAAAAATTTTATAAATATGGTCTATATAAATATTGAACTTTTTATAGATCTATCTTTCAATGTACACATACTGAATTCTATTTTAAAGTAGAAAATCCAACAAATGATTATTTTCTCTTCCACAAAATAAATTTGAGGAGTAGGTGTTAATATTCCTGAGTCCCATTGTTGAATTCCCTGAATTCTCTAGTTTAAAATGTATTTGACATATACCATTGTGTAAGTTTAAGTTGTGCAATTAAATATGTTAATTTTATAAGTGTAGATATTTTAATATGGTTGCGATTGTAGTAATAAATAGTACTTCTATCACATTACATAAGTATGATGTAATTTTTAAGATTAGAATAATTAAGCTTTAGCCTCTAAGCAAATTTGGTGATTATAATACAACTAGTGGTCCTGCACACGAATATGTGCGTAAGTAGCTCGCTGCCGCTGGCCGCCTCACCCACCACCGCTGTTGCTCTCTGCTGCAGGTAGTTCGCTACCCCGCCCTCCTAATGATCTGTCGTTACATGTCATGGTGTAATACCACTCCCATATTACCTCTTTATTATATAGGATACTGTTGTCTATATTCTTAATACTGTGCCTTAGATTCCATGTATCTATCTGGTAATTATTTACTACTTGTTACAGATTTGTAACCTTAAACAACAACTATTCTTTCCTCAACCCCACCACCCTACCCCTTTACCATTTTACACTGTTTTTACTATTTGGCTATTGTAAATCCTACATATAAGTGACATTATGCAGTATTTTTGTTTTGTTTTTCTGTCTGACTTAATCTCACTTAGCATAATGTGCTCAAGATCTATCTCTGTTGTCAGAAATCTCAGATGCCCTTCTTTCTCAGGACTCAATAATATTCATATCTATCTATCTATTTATATCTATGTATATATTCATAAATATATAATTATAGATTTATATAATTCTTCTTTATCCATGTATCTATTAATGGGCATTTAGGTTACATCCATATCTTGGCTATTGTGAATAATAGGGGTAAATGTGGGAGTAAATATATCTCTTTAATTTCCTGTTTTCATCTTCTTTGGGTACATATCCAGAAGTGGAATTGCTGGATGACATGGTATATCTAAATTTTTTAGAAATCTCCATATTTTTTCCATAGTGGCTGACAATGTGTATTCCCACCAACAGCATATAAGCGAATTCTTTTTGCTACATCCTCATCAACACTGTTATCCTTTGTCCTCTTGATGATTGCCATTCTGATAGGTGTTTGGATTTAATTTGCATTTTCCTGATGATTAATGATGTTAAGCATCTTTTCATAAGCCTGTTGGTCATTTGGATGACATCTTTAAAAAAAGAATGTCAATTTAGCTCCTCTGCTGATTTTTAATCAGATTGTTTTTGTTTGTTACTATGTTGTATGAGTTCTTTATATATTTTGGACATTAACCTCTTACCCTGAATATGGTTTGCAAAAATTTTCTTCCATTTTGTAATTTGCCTTTTTATTTCTTAAATTGTTTTGTTGGTTGTGGGGGAGCTTTTAAATTGATATCATCCCTATTTGTTGATTTTTACTTTAGTTGTTCCTGCTTAGTGTTACATATTCTTAAAGAAAAATCATTGCTAAAACCAATGACAAGGAACTTCTTACCATTCTCCAGTTCATGAGCATAAGTCAGCTATGAGACTTTTCCAAGGGGACAGAAAATGAAAATAAATGGAGGAATGATATAATTGAAATAATGTAAGATACAAACATACATGACAAAATAATAAATTTCCCAGCAATATTTTAAATTGTTTATTTCCCATTTTATTTAAAACAATTTACCGTATTTTCTGGCATATAAGACGACTAATATGTTCTAGTAAAAAGCCTGCTCAGATTGGCCAGAGTCAGAGAGGCGGTCTATTAAAAAAAGAACTGGTGTTGCCTTGGAAGTGGGGGGTAGTCTTATACAGTGAATATAGGCCTAAACCTATGTTTTAACTGTAAAAATTAGGGGGTCATCTTATACGCCGGAAAATTCGGTAAGTTGTTTCAGTAAGGATAGACTTTTGGCCCTTCACTTTCTCCTTGAGCAAAGGTGGGTAAACTTGCTGAGACGTTTGAAAGACTGTTTCCATATATTTTGATATATCAAATCACTCACATGAAAGAAGCAAAACTGGAGATAAACATGAGGGCTTAGTCCTTCAAGGTTGGGTGTAATAAAAGCAGTCATGAATATCATGTGGATCAAAGTCATTCTCTAGGATAGATAGGGTTACCAAACCAAATGGTCAGTGCTCCTTTTTAGCTGGGTCATCATGATGGGGAAAATAAGACATTTGGAGTGGGGGGAGGGCTAGCAATCTGAATCTGGGCCTGTAACCTAATGTACATTCTTGATAGCCTATAATTACCATAAGTCACTGCCCCTTTCTTCACAATCTGGTCTTGCAACACCAGTTTATCTAAATACTCACATTTTACAGAGGCTATAAACCATGAAAAAAAAAAATTCCCAGAGGGGGTTATCAGTGCTGGTGCTAGGCCAGGCCTTTAGGTGTGGTCTCATGGCCCCCATCCCAACACAGAAACAATATCACTGAACACTAACTATATGTGAGTATTTATTTTCCACCTTTTCAAGGTATAAGTTCTTTCAAAATAAAATCTAGAGAGTGGAAACCACTTTTGAATAATTATGGTAGAACCACAGAGTAACTGAAAGAAGACACTAAAAGTGAGGTATAAGAATGGCCTCAGCATTTACCTTTTAAGAAATGATTCACAGCTAGTAATTGAAGAATTAACTTAGATAATCAGTTCATAAACAATAATATATTTTTGTCTTAGTTATCTAAATTTACATCCATGACAGTTGCATGTTAACCACTTAATTTCAGAAAATGCCCCTTTAGGGTTAATATATTCACTTTTCATTTATTATTGCTTTAACTGACTGAATAGAAATAGCATAAGTATTTACTTCTCTTGATCTCATTCACATGGTCAGTTGCATTCGTAGAAACAAATCTTAGCACATCAAAAAATGCTGCACTGACAAGCTGTGAACAATAACAATAATCCCACTAATGCACTTGCCAAGTACACTAATTCTCCTAATGATGATTCAGTTGTCTGATAATCACATCCCCCAAGGACCATCCGCAGTCAATCTACACAGCTGCACAGTCCTCCCCAAGCTCATTTTGCTTGTTCCTGTCTCAGTAAAAACTACATAATATTACTTAATTAGCATAAAATAACCATCATAGCCGAACATGAGTTGAACATATAGATAGCTGGGCTGCGAAAGGGTAATCGAGGACAATCCTACATGAGGTGCTGAATCCTGTATTCATTTCTCTGATGACTGACAGAGCTGTAGTTTAGACCACAAACCCCCATCTTCCTAGAGTAATGATGTGAATTTTGAAGGAATGAGAACACTTAAGTGACCCATTTACTTAAGCCAAATGGGCACACTGCTTGATAAAATATGCCGAAAACAAAATTAAATGATGTATTTATAGGTTTGTTGGCAAATGTTATTTTATTTCTTTCCTAAATTCTCAAGTAGCAGCTAAAAATGACTTTCACAAGTCTATTGAATATTAAAGTATATTTTGCTAGTTTATTTTGTTCTTTAGATTCCACATATAAGTGAAACTAGAGACCCAGTGCACCAATTTGTGCATGGGTGAGGTCCAGCCAGCCTGCCCCAATGGGAGCCCATCAGGCTAGGCCAGTGTGGGGAGGGGCCATGGGCAGGTGGCCAGCTGGCCCTGCCCCCAATTGGGGTGTTGGGAGCTGGGCTGGCATGGAAGTGGGGCTGCAGGGGGGGAGCGCTTAGAGCCCTCATCAGGCTGGTTGGTTGCTGCAATGTGCATCATAGCCACTGGTCTTTCCAGTTGTTCTGGTCGTTCCACTGTTCCTGGTTTTGAGATTTTTGTCTGCTAGCATGTTAGTCTGTCACATGCATGCTGAGGAAGAGGCTTTTGGGTCATAAATCAAGGGCTTTATTATTCATCATACAGCAGAAGCTATATACATTGTTTTCATTACTTCCATTTGTTCCTTCTTTTAAAACATGTTTTTATTGACGAGAGAGAGAGAGAGAGAGAGAGAGAGAGAGAGAGAGAGAGAGAGAGAGAAATAGAGAGAGAGAGAGAGAGAGAAAGAGAGGAAGGAAGAGAGAGAAAGAGAGAGAAACATTGACAAGAGAGAAACATTGATCAGCTGCCTCTTGTATGCCCCCTACTGGGGATTGAGCATGCAACACAGACCTGTGCCCTGATGGGCGATTGAACTGGTGACCTCTTGATGTTCAACCAACTGAGTCACACTGGTAGGGTCCCCTTTGTTTCTTATATTCCACGGGCAATGTGGAGCCACCCAACTGCCCATTGGGTTGGTTTGTATCACAACTGATAAATTTAAACTTTGGAATCTCCAATCTTTTTCTTTCTCACCCAATGATATTTTTCCATTGATTTCTAGAGAGGGTGGAAGAGATGGGGAGAGACACAGAGAGAGAAACATTGATGTGAGAGAGACACATTGATTGGTTGCCTCCCACACAAGAGAAATCACCAGGCCCTAGGGATTGAGCCTGCATCCAAAGTACTTGCCTTTGACCAGAATTAAACCTGGAAGCCTTCGGTCAGCAGGCCATTGCTATATCCACTGAACCAGACTGGCTAAGGTTGAAATTTCCAATCTTTTAAAGGACCTACTAGAAAACCTGTCCAAAGTTTGCCTCAGAGGAACTTTACTATCCTGGAGAAACTAGTCTTATGTTCAGACTCAAAAATGTAGCTCAGAGAAATGTAGCAGAGTAATGTCTCTGCTTATAAGATGTATAAAAACACAGGAGACTAATGTAATTGTCTCCCAACAGATTTTCCAACTATAGTCTCATAGATAATTTGAAAAAACTGTCACTCTCCAGATATGCTTTATTCTGATATTCTTTATAACTTTCCTTTTGTTTTCATTTGTTTGTTGTTTTGAGTGGAACAGTAACATATAGCAACTGGAAACAAGAACAGAGCAGGTATGTAAGTTCGGATCCTCCAAAAATAGATGCCAAGACTGAATTAGACATGCAAGATATCTATTGGGAGAAAGGCTTTAGTAGACAAAGGGAAAGGATAGCATGGTTAGGCAGAGAGAACTTTCAGAAAACAATGCGTGTCTGGCACCTGTGAAAGAACAGAGACTCAGACTGCAGCCAAATGCTGAAACTCTCACCCAATTCTGTGAGAAGCCCAGAGCAAAGATGAGCTGGTGGGGGAGATCCCACCGTAGTAGCCATACTGAATGCAGTCATTGTCTGGACCAGTCTGGGAAGAACATGGATTTGGCTTCTATGCTGTGCTGTATCCTAAATATGTAGCATGAATGCTGCATCAGATAAATATACTCCTAGAAGCAAGTTCTTTGTTGAGAGACCTCATCAGAGGATTCACGGGCTGCTGTCCAAGGATGATGAAACTTTCAAGGATAGTTAAACAGCTATAGTTTACTTTTGTCTTGGAGTGTCCTTTGTGTCATAAATATTTCAAGGTTCCTTCCAAAGAAGACATTATTAATGATAAGTGTTCTTATGTTTGGCAATTGGACAATAAGTTAAAATCTGACAGGTAGAAACAAAATGAAATACAAAAAGAGATTCCAGCATTATAATACAGGAAAGAAGTCAGCAAACTTTTTCTCTTTAAGGCTGAGTAGTAAATGTTTGTGGTTTCTATGCCTCACAGATTCTGTTGCAGCTACCCATCTCTGCCTTTGCAGAGTAGAAGCAGCCGTAGACAATATATAAAGAAATGAGATGGCTGAGTTCCAATAATTTTTTTTTTTCCCTAAAACACTGGTGAGTCAGATTTGGTCCATAGACCATAGTTTGCCAAACACTGGTGTAGAATAATGTAATAGCTGTGTGCTCTGCACAAGTTTGTCATCTCAGTACATGGTCAATGGTAGTGACTAACCGACAGGTGACAATTTCCATCTATGATGTACAGAAGCCAAACATTGGAAGTATATGTTTCCTTTGAAACCTTGTAATGTTGCCTATTGAAGAAAGTATCTTGAATGGAATATCTCAAAGATATATGAAACTATGTGTGTTTTAGGAAAACAGTTGAATGCCATGTATTGAAACGAAGCTATTTAACAGGAAAAACAAATAATTCACACTTATGTATGTCCAAGAATTTGAAATAGAACCTGGGAAGCAAAATAAGTACTTATAAAATATAAAGGTTTTCTTTTTGTGTTTTTTTTAGCCTCCTCCACCCCCAAAAAGAAAAAAAGAGACACTGGTTACCTGAGTGAATATATAATCCTCTGGTTTAGTTTGTTCTCTTCTAAAACAGCACCTAATCCAGGTGTAGGTAGCTTATTTGGAAAGTGATCCCAAGAAATAGGAATAGAAAAATAAGACAAAAAAGAAGAAAAAAGGCATAAAGTTGCCATGATAGGTAACATGACCCAATTCCTCTGGAATTATTGGGAAATCATGCCTGCCACCAGAATTGTTCATCAGTAGGCTGTAACTACACTCATTTCTGAGGTTCATTTGTCCATGGACCAAGTGGGCTCCCACTTGGTATTACAACTCTACCTGAGTGAGAAGGTAGAAAGACCCACAACTATAATAATGCTAGAAATAGAATTCCATAAACCAGTGATGAATCTGAGTTCAAAGGACATTGTCAACAATATCAAGAGCTGAAATCAAGAGATGGGACCAAGGTATGTGGTGCAGGGCACCAAAGGCATCTGTCTAACCCTTGCGTTTAACTAATTTTTCTATATATATAGTCATAGAATCATACACCTTTTGTCTGAATTTGGAAACTGTTTTATTTCTTTTATTGATTTTAAAAAATGGTACATGTGCCAGAAATCTTCCCTAGGATAATTCGGATAATAAATTAGATTGTTATTTTTTATGATTAGCCTCTATTCATTCCCATGTAATGTTATAGAAATAGATGAGCACCAATCTCTTCACAGACTTATTCCTATAATCCAAATATCAACTTCTTTTTTATTACATTTATTGGGATAACATACTATGTAATAAAAGGGTAATATGCAAATTGACCAAATGGTGGAATGACTGGTCATTATGACATGCACTGACCACCAGGGGGCAGATTCTCAATGCAGGTGATACCCCCTGGTGGTTGCTGCTCAGCCAGAAGCTGGGCTTATGGCTGATGAGCACAGCAGCGGTGTTGGGACTGGACCTAAGCCATCAGTTGGACATCCCCCTATGGCTCCTGTACTTCAAGAGGGCACAGGCCAAGCTGAGGGACCCCTTCTGAATTCATGAATTTTGTGCACTAGGCTTCTAGTTGGTTAATACAATTATACAGGTTTCAGGCATACAAGTTTAACCTTTATATATTGCATTGCTTGTTTACCACCCTAAATCAAGTCTCCTTCTATCACCATTTATACCCTCTTTGCCTAATTCATACCATTACATATGTTTATACAACCAGTGTACCATGCTATTTCTGGAGAATGAAATTAAAGAAAGAAACAAATATGTCAATATTGTTAGTAATGGTTTCCCTGACATCTTTGCTACTATATCTGCAATGTTTCTGGACTCTAATTTTTTTTAGGATGAACAGTTTTTGATGGCCTTACTTTGCTTTCTAATTGTGTAAAAAAAATTATTTACTTGGAATAGACATTATTGACATTGTTTTTTTTCCCTAGTCCTTTTAACTAGCACAAAATAATTCCATTAGCAACCTACTTATTAAAATAGATAGATAGATAAATAAATAAATACCCTGCTTTCATCTTCCCTTTCCCGCCCCCCCAACCAGAAATTTTCCTAATCCAAAGTGATGATGGGAGAACATCAAACTCTACCTAACCTCAATAAGTAAAAAGCATTATTTTAAAATATGAGGAGGACTGATCCTGTTGCCCTTATTCACAGCCAAATCAATTTCTTTCTTTTACCATTCCACATGCCATTTGATGATAAAATCGCACCTGGACCTCAGCCAAATGCAGAGTCCAAATGGGATTGAGCTGGAGCTCATGGTTACGAGTTACACAACAGGGTGTATGAACAGAATTTTATTCTTTAGAGCCAGATGATAAACATATTTCCAATTGAAAACAAACTCTGATTAATTGGTAGTGGCTGCCTGGAAGTCTATGTTGAGAGGCCTTCTGCCTGTAGGCCAAATGAGTAAGTGCTCCTTGGCGAATTATTGATATATGTATGCAAGAGCACTAGTGGGTGTTCCTGAGCTAAATAGCCACACCCCTTGCCTAGAAGAAGTTTAAATGAGGGCTGATAGAAAAGCCATTTCCTCCATGAAATATCTATGAACACCTAGCCAATTAAGTCCCTTGTGCCTGTTTCCTTCTTTGTAATATGGGTCTAAAATTGTCACCTACCTAAAAAAGTTTTTCTTTTTTATTTTTTTTTATTTTGCGGGTGAGGTGAAGTGGTGATAGAAAGGTAAATAATTGTAACAAACTTACAAGTTGCTTAGCAGAGCACCTAAGAAAAATTCAGAGACAGGTAAGTACTCATTGTAGCATGGTAATAGCCATGGCCTTGAAAGCCGTCAGCATTATTTGTGCCTGAGTCAGACACTGTGCGAAGAACTTTACATCCTTTTGGGGGGAGTTTCTTTCCTCACAATAGCCATATCAAATCATTTAAATTAATTGTTTTTACCACAATTCAATCAGTGTGATACCATTTTAATAACTTGGCTATTTATTAATAACTGGGAAGGAGAAAAAGGAAGCTGCAATTTAAAAGCATGTCCAGTAAGGTCTAGGTGACGCGGGAAGGCCACACCTGGGAGCAAGTGGGTGCCCAGAAGAGGCGTGGCCACTGTAAGTGCGAGGTTTGGTATTTAAGCTCCTAAATGAAGGAAGTTCTCTCTCGGGACTCTCCTGGCCCTCTTGAGTTCCTGGCTTGCCTATTGCAGGGGGTGTACTCCCTGCATCTGCCCAGGTGGCTCACAACCACATGGGAACTACACAATGGACTGATGGACTGGATCTAGCCTGATGCTCTATCGGACTCAGTTCCACCACAGAACAGAAACGCTGGACGCTGGCTTGAAAACAAACTCTGGTTAATTGGAAGTGGCTGCCCCAGCTGCACATTTTCCAGGGCTGGTTTAAGGAACATGAAAGTTTGGAAACTGAGCAATATAATCCCATGCAAACAAAAATCACTTCATTCTCCTGAGCAAGTTTTAGGAAATTCTTTTTCTCAAGATATCACAAGGGCCCCATTCCCACTAGGGACAGCAAAATTCTACCCACTTCATTATCAGGCAACAAATGGGAACAAGGAGCTGTTGAGAATGTTGCCTCTCATAGATCAAAAAGCTTGATTTGGAAGAAGTCAATTTATATCTATTATTTACTTACTGTGCCAATCTCTGTTATACAGGAACAGGTGTGTATTCATTCTCATAGTAACGTGTTTCAGTGGTATAAATAAAATTGAAGTATTTTTGTTTGAAAAGGATACTTCTTTTTTATTTTTATTTTTATTTTTACATATTTTATTAATTTTTTTTTGCCCCATCCTTCCCTCCCACACATCCCCTCCCTCCCCAGAGTTTTGTGTCCATTGGTTGTACTTATATGCATGTATACAAGTCCTTCGGTTGATCTATTATCTCCTCCAGATCTTCCTCCCCTCCCCACTGTTATTTGACAGTCTGCCTGTTGCTTTACTTTCTCTATATCTGTCTCTTGGTTCATCAGTTTATAATGATCTTTATCATCCACCAATGAGTGAGGTCATGTGGTATTTCTCCTTCATTGATTGGCTTATTTCACTCAGCATGATGTTCTCCAATTCCATCCAGGTTGCTGCAAATGATGAGAATTCCTTCTTTTTTATGGCAGCATAGTATTCCATTGTGTAGATGTACCATGGTTTTTGGATCCAATCATCTGCTGACAGGCACCTAGGCTGTTTCCAAATTCTGGCTATTGTAGATTGTGCTGCTATGAACACAGGGGTGCAAATATCCTTTCTGATTGGTGTTTCTAGTTTCTCGGGATATATTCCTAGAAGTGGGATTACTGGGTCAAATGGGAGTTCCATTTTCAGTTTTTTGAGGAAACTCCACACTGTTCTCCACAGTGGTTGCACCAGTCTGCATTCCCACCAGCAGTGCACGAGGGTTCCTTTTTCTCCGCAACCTCGCCAACACTTGTCGTTCGTTGATTTGTTGATGTTGGCCATTCTAACAGGTGTGAGATGGTACCGCATCGTTGTTTTGATTTGCACCTCTTGGACAATTAGTAACTTTGAGCATGTTTTCATGTGCCTTTTGGCCTTCCTTCTGTCTTCTTTTGAAAATATTCTATTTAGGTCCATTGCCCATTTTTTAATTGGATCATTCATTTCCTTTTATTTATTTGTATAAGCTGTCTGTAAATGTTGGAGATTAAACCTTTATCAGTGGTATTATTTGCAAATATGTTCTCCCACACCGTGGGCTTTCTTGTTGTTTTGTTGATGGTTTCTTTTGCTGTAAAAAAGCTTTTTATTTTGATGAAGTCCCATTTGTTTATTTTCTCTTTAGCTTCCATTGCCCTAGGGGCAGTATCGGTGAAGAAGTTCTTTTGGCATACGTCTGAGATTTTGCTGCCTGTGGATGCTTCTAGTATTTTTATGGTTTCCCGTCTGATGTTTAAGTCCTGTATCCATTTTGAGTTTATTTTTGTGAATGGTGTAAATTGGTGATCTAGTTTCATTCTTTTGCATGTGTCTGTCCAATTTTCCCAACACCAATTATTGAAGAAACTGTCTTGACTCCATTGTATATTCGTGCCTCTTTTGTCGAATATTAATTGAGCATAGTGATTTGGGTTGATATCTGGGTTCTCTATTCTACAATATTCCATTGATCTATATGTCTGTTCTTGTGCCAGTACCAGACTGTTTTGAGAACAGTGGCTTTGTAATATAGTTTGAAGTCTGGTATTGAGATCCCTCCTACTTTACTCTTCTTTCTCAGGATTGCTGTGGCTATTCGGGGTCTTTTATTGTTCCAAATGAACTTTTGGAGAGTTCTTTCTAGGTCAGTGAAATATGTCGTTGGTATTTTAATGGGGAGTGCATTGAACCTATAGATTGTTTTAGGAAGTATGGACATTTTGATGATGTTGATTCTACCAATCCAAGAACATGGTATGTTCTTCCATCTCCTTACATCTTCCTCTATCTCTTTTTTCAGTGTCTTGTAGTTTTCCACAAATAGATCCTTTACTGCTTTTGTTAAATTTATTCCTAGGTATCTTAATTTTTTTGGTGCGATGGTAAATGGAATTGCTTTTTTAGCCTCTGTTTCTGTTGTTTCACTGTTGGTGTATAGAAATGCCATGGATTTCTTGGCATTAATTTTGTATCCTGCTACATTGCCAAATTCATTTATTAAGTCAATTAGTTTTTTTAATGGAGTCTTTTGGGTTTTTTATGTACAATATCATGTCATCTGCAAATAAGGATAACTTTACTTCTTCTTTTCCAATTCGGATGCCTTTTATTTCCTCCTATTGTCTAATTGCAATGGCTAGTATTTCCAGTACTATGTCAAACAGGAGTGGCGAGAGTGGGCATACCTGCCTTGTTCCTGTTCTTAGAGGGAATGGTTTTAGTTTTTGCCCATTGAGTATAATGTTGGCTGTGGGTTTATCATATATAGCTTTTATTATGTTGAGGTATGATCCTTGTACTCCCACCTTGTTAAAAGTTTTTATCAGAAAAGGGTGTTGGATTTTATCAAATGCTTTTTCTGCATCAATTGATATGACTATATGATTTTTATCTTTCAATTTGTTAATGTGATGTATCACGTTTATTGATTTGTGGATATTGTACCATCCTTACATTCCTGGAATAAATCCTACTTGGTCATGGTGTATGATCTTTGTGATGTTCTTCTGGAGTTGATTTGCTAGAATTTTGTTGAGGATTTTGGCATCTATGTTCATGAGGGATATTGGCCTGTAATTCTCTTTCATTGAGTTGTCTTTATCTGGTTTTGGTATTAGGGTGATGCTGGCTTCATAGAAGGAGTTTGGAAGTGTTCCTTCCTCTTGGATTTTTTTGAATACTCTGAGGAGGATAGGTTTTAGTTCTTCCTTGAATGTTTGGTAAAACTCTCCTGTGAAGCCATCTGGCCCTGGGCTTTTGTTTGCTGGAAGCTTTTGGATGACTGTTTCAATTTCTTCCCACGTCACTGGTCTATTGAAATTTTTAGATTCTTCCTGATTGAGTTTTGGCAGTTTGTATTTTTCTAGGAATATGTCCATTTCCTCCAGGTTGTTCAGTTTGTTGGAATAGAGTTGTTCGCAGTATTTTGTAACAATCCGTTGTATTTTGGTGGGGTCTGTTGTTATTTCACCTTTCATTTCTGATTTTGTTTATTTGGGTCCTCTCTCTTTGTTTCTTCGTTAGCCTGGCTAGAGGTCCATCTATCTTGTTTAAGAAAACAAGACCCATACATCTGTTGTCTACAAGAAACCCACCTCAGAAAAAAAGATGCACACAGACTGAGGGTGAAGGGATGAAAAAAAGTTTTCCAAGCAAATGGAAATGAAAAAAAAAGCTGGGGTAGCAATACTTATATCTGACAAATTAGATCTCAGAGTGAAGGACATAACAAGAGATAATGAAGGCCACTTCATAATACTAAAGGGAACAATCCAACAAGAAGAAATAACCCTGGTAAATATATATGCACCCAATACAAGAGCACCCAAATACATAAAAAAAAAACTGCTGGAGGACATTAAGGGAGAGATTAATAGCAATACAATCATAGTAGGAGATTTTAATACCCCACTGTCACCCTTCGACAAATCATCTAAACAAAAAATCAGCAAAGAAATATCAATCCTAAACGACTCACTAGACCAGATGGAATTAATTGACATCTTCAGAACATTCTACCCCAAAGCCACAGAATATACATTCTTCTCAAGTGCACATGGGACATTCTCAAAGATAGACCACATTTTGGGACATAGGCAAAGTCTTTTCAAATTCAAGAAGATAGAAATCATATCAAGTATCTTCTGAGACCATAATGGCATAAAACTGGAAATTAACTACAATAATAATAATCCAAAGAAATCAAACACATGGAGACTAAACAACATGCTATTAAACAAGGACTGGGTTACCAGAGAAATCAAGGAAGAAATTAAAAACATCCTGGAAACAAATGACAATGAAAACACAACAATCCAAAATCTATGGGACACAGCAAAAGCAGTTTTGAGAGGGAAGTTCATATCCTTACAAGCCTATTGCAAAAAACTAGAAAAAATGGTAACAGATGATCTAACTCTACAACTCAAAGAGTTAGAAAAAGAGCAACAAAAAAAAGCCCAGTGTAAGCAGAAGGAAGGAAATAACAAAAATCAGAGCACAGATAAACAACATAGAGACCAAAGAAACAATACATAAGATCAACAAAACCAAGAGCTGAAAAGGATACTTCTTAAAGCTCTATTTGTAATTATTTGAACTTGTGATCAGTAAAATTAATATAGGTATTAGCCTGTGAGTGGAAATTTTCTGTAAAATATGTGTAAGATATTTCCTTTAGGAATAAGGGAAGCAAAGTTATATTAACCAGTTAATTAAATGACACTAAGTGCACTGCCATTAAAATTTACAGTTAGTCTGAAATATTTTGTATCATTAGCACAGGCAGCAGCACAAATTACAATATAACAACTAGGCAATATTTATTTACTTTCATTAGCTTATGATATGAGTGCTTTGTGAGATGTCAGTCACCAGGGAAACACAAAATAAAATGCATCAATAAAATATATTGGCCACACATTGTGCCAAAGGAAGTCCCCACGCTCAGGACCCCCTTGCATCATATAGATTCTTTCCCGCAACATGGTTATCAGGCATGATCCTGTGACCTGCTTTGGTCATTGGCATATAGGAAGAAGTAATAGTGTGCAAGTCTTGTGATTTAAGAAAAGGGAGGAGTCAGGGTTTTGATGGAGACAATAGCCAGGGATGTCATAGAATTAGGTCTCATAGGCAATTCTTACATATGTAAAATCATCATTAGTTACAATTCTCTTATATTATAATTGTAATAAAGAATATCCTTTATTCTTTTGTTCCCATTCTACAGAATGTTGGAACTGAAAGAATATGTAATTAGGAAACATCAATACCCCTGTATTTGAAAGTCTATAAGTAGCTTCTTGGTAAATTCTACCTCAATTATTCAGGATAGAAATTAAAAATATATTTGTGTGCTCTGGCTAGTGTGACTCATTTGGTTGGAGCACTGAAAGGTTCCAGGTTCCATCCCAAGCCACATCCCCAGGTTGTGGTTAGATCTCTGGTTAGGGCATGTTCGGGAATCAACCAATCAATGTTTCCAACATTGATGTTTCTTTCTCTCTGTCTCTTTTTCTCTCTCCCTTTTCCTCTCTCTAAGTATCAACAACAACAACAACAACAAAATTTAATCATCTTTTTGTGCTCCTGGCAGATTTAAAATTATAACACAACTAGAGGCCCAGTGCATGAAATTCATGCATGGACGGAGGGGTAGGGGTGTCCCTCAGCCCAGCCTGCACCCTCTTCATTCTGTGACCCCTACTGGATTGGGCCTTAATGGATAGTTGGTCATTCTTCTCACAATCCAGGACTGCTGGCTCCCAACTACTTGCCTGCCTGCCTTCCTGATTGCCCCTAACTGCTTCTTCCTGCCAGCCTGATCACCCACTAATCACTCCCCTGCCAACCTGATTGATGCCTAACTGTTTTCCTGACAGCCTGTTTGCCCCAACTGCCCTCCCCTGCAGCCCTGGTCCCCTTCAACTGCTCTCCCCTGCAGGCCTGAGTCTCCCCCAACTGCCCTTCCCTGCAGGCCCTGTCACCTCAAACTTCCCTTCTCTGCCAGCCTGGTCACCCCTAACTGCCCTTCCCTACAGGCTTGATTACCCCCAACTGCCCTCTCCTGCTGGCCTGATCACCCACAACTGCCCTACCTTGAAGACCTGGTCCCTCCCAACTGCTCTCCCCTGCTGGCCATCTTGTGATGGCCACCTTGTGTCCACATGGGGGCAGCCATTTTTTACCACACAGGGGCAGCCATCTTGTGTTTTTGGAGTGACAGTCAATTTGCATTTTACTCTGTTATTATATAGGATAGAGGCCTGGTGCACAGGTGGGGGCCACCTGGTTTGCTTTAAAGGGTGTCCCAGATCAGGTTGGGGGCTCTTTTGGGGAGTGGGTCAGCCTCAGCAAGGGGCCTGTGGTGGTTTGCAGGCTAGCCATGACCCCTAGCGACCCAAGCAGAGGCCCTGGTATCTGGGATTTATTTATCCTCTATAATTAAAACTTTGTAGCCTTGAGTAGAGACCAGGAAGTTTGGCTTCTTCCATCGCCAGGGAAACCCAAGCCTTCTGCTCACTCTGGGGCCACACCATTTTTGTTGGGACTTATTCATCTTCTATAATTGTAACTTTGTAGCCTTGAGCAGAGGCCTGGGCCAGCCAGGGTGTGTGGGAAGCTTGGCTTCCTCCATTGCCGGAGAAACCCAGCCTCCTGCTCGCTCCGTGGTCACAGCCACTGTTGTTGGGTTAATTTGTACACTCGCTCCTGATTGGCTGGTGGGTGTGCTTTGTGGCTGTAGCAGAGGTACATTCAATTTGCATATTATTCTTATTAGATAGGATATCATATTGTATGTTTTCTCCATTGTCACACAATCAATTTTTAAAAAGTGAAACCCCGTATTTCTCTAGATATCTTTAAGGATATTTAAGGCATTTTGATTTCTCTCAGAAACTTCTTTAATGTTCTACTTCTAGGGAATACTCCACATTTATTTTATCTTACTTCCAGGTGTCAAATCTTCTTGTCAACATTTTGTTCCACTAGAAACCACCCTGGACCCATTCCTCCCAAAAGAACTTCTAATGCTCATTCTTTGTGATAAACTTTGCTGAATATGGGGGTTTTATTATCACAAACAACTCATTTAAAACAAGAAAAAGTAAAATTCTATAATAAATATCCTTGTTCTTAAAAGTCTTACAGTCATTGGGATCACAGGGTATATGTGACTTGAAGTTTCCTTCCATTATTCTCTCAACCTGT
Organism: Pipistrellus kuhlii; assembly: GCF_014108245.1. Classification (NCBI taxonomy): domain Eukaryota; kingdom Metazoa; phylum Chordata; class Mammalia; order Chiroptera; family Vespertilionidae; genus Pipistrellus; species Pipistrellus kuhlii. The sequence goes on from NW_023425584.1 coordinate 41,408,364, forward strand.
TTCCAGAGTAGAAAGTTCCTTATAGCTTTACTTATTTTTTCTGATCTCTCTTTCCTCTATGCCAAACATAGTTTTGGACCTTTCTTTACAAATTCCAACATTATTAAGGAGCTGAACTAAATTTTACCTACCTACTCATGGCCATTAGGACTGTATCTATTAGTAATACAAGAAATGGCAGAAACTTTGAAATAGATGCCCTTCTCTTAGCAAATAGCAAATTTGAAGAATGTGGCTTCTTTTTCCATCATTCTTTATAAGCATAAGAAAGCACGTTATAGATTTATTTTGCCTGGTACAAAGCTATTCTCTTATTCCCTTTGTGAAAGCAGAAGTGCCCACAGGAAGGTTTTGTTTATTTATTAATACTGAAATTTGCTTTTCCCTTTCTTGAATTTCAGGTTTGCAAGGGGCCTTAGAGAGCTAATCTAAAATAATGCGTTTCTCTCTCTCTCCCAAACACCATTGCCGGGTCTTGTAGCAGATGATAAATTTCAGAGCTTTGGGTTGTTCAGTGGCCTCACCTGCTGACTTAATAATGCTCAAATATTTTTCTATTTTAATGATTCTTTTAACTATATTTTTGGATTTTAGTTATATGCCTAAGTGGCGTTTAGTTATGCTTCTGAGGCTGAAAACAAGAGCAAACTAAATAAAACATAACTTTATTTCAAAGGTTATAAAAATCTGATCCCACTCTTCTATGATTTTTCAGTAAAAAAAAAAAGCAATAACTATGTATGTAGGGTAGGTGAAAAACAATTACAAAGAAAATGTGTGTGTAAAATTACAATGAATGCTGACAAAGATATAAGTAAGCAGTATTCAGAAGTGGTATGAGTTGATTGGCAAAGATGTATTACAGTAGCATTAGTCACAGATGCAAAAAATTTACAGGATAATTAGAAATAGTCTTTGGCATATTGACTGACCATTAAAAATGAAATTCATTTTAATAAATCTATAATTGTGATACTGTGCTATGATGGATTTGTTTATGAGCCTCCCTCTCTTTCCTCTCTGCACCCATGCATTCATGTCCTTCAGAGAGAGAGAGAGAGAGAGAGAGAGAGAGAGAAAAGCACAAAGGTACTTCTGATTTCAGTGATCTCTGGTTGTTGATGTTCTTGCTGTGTTACTGTCAATGTTTTAATAGTTATGAGAAAAATTGGGTGGTAATTCTGAATTAATAAACATATTGACCAATGTTTTCTGGAAAGAAGTAAAATTGCCTATATATATCAACAGTCCATTGAAAATTTATATCCATTTAATAGTTTTTCATAACATATATTCAAGTGATACAAAAATTATGCAAAATTAATTTTAAAAATTATCAAATATGCTGAGGTTTTTGAAATCTTAATATGATTTATTGGTTGGCCTTTCTGGTAGTTTGACAATCAAGTCACAATGATATTTTCATCTCCTTTAAGATGTAGAGTTAAGTTTTCAATGTTAACTAGAAGGCAAAGACTTCTGTCTTTTGATTACCAAGATACTATATGAAATTCAAAATAATTAGTTGACTAGTTGACTATGTGATGATCTAATATGTTCAGCAAAATATCTAATTATATCCAATTTCTAGTTCTTTATGATGACAAATGAATTTGTTTGATTGGTATATCAAGAAAATTTTGAAATTTCATCTAAAAATTTCTTGACACTTGTGAGGAATATACAGACGTGGGGACACATATCTGAAACTATTATAATAATTCACATTTTTAAATAAGAATTTTAAATCTGAACCTGTGGGATCTGTATTCTCTGAATATAAAAGATTAACTTGTTCTTATTAAAAAGATAAAATTTTTGCTCAAAGTGATTGAACTAAATGATGATGATGATGATGATGATGATGATGATGATGTTGTTAATCCTCACCCAAGGATATTTTTGCAATTGCTCTTTGGAAAAAGGTAGGAGGAAGAGAGAGAGAGACGTGAGGGAGACATCCATCATTTGTTTTGGCTAGGATGAGTGATCAAACCTGCAACCTAGGTAAGTTCTCTTAGCCAAGAATCGAACCCCAGACACTGGTGCATGGGCCAATGCTCCAACCATTGGACCACACCAGCCAGGGCTGCACTATACTATAAGACAGCAAATATACAAAAGAGACATCGAACTGGCTTGGGAACATGTGTTTTGGGAAAATACATGAGTAAAATACTCCTGCTACTAAATTAAAAAATTAAAAAAAAGATTATTTCACCGAAAATATTTCATGACAGTGATATTTGTAGCTGGACAAAATCTTAGTAGGTCTTTTTAAAAACTTGTGCATTCACATCAGTATCACTAAACAGAAACCTCAAATAAGGCCCAACTCTTGGAGCTTTCTTTCCCTCCCTCTATCAACCAACTGTGCTAAATCATGCAAGGAGAAAAAAACATACAAATAATTCACTCCAAGGCTGGAAATCAATGTTGCAGAATACCTGAGAGATAGCGGCCACTCATCAGCGAATCCAACCAGGCATTAAGAAATTAATGCTGAATAACCAGGAGGATGGGAACCTGCTGTGGGTGTTTGGTTCAGCGCTTCATGGGGCTTGGCTCACACAGAGCACATACACTTCAGAAATGTGAGGTGGATGATGCTTCCTTACTTAGTCTTCCTTGTGTCTCTGAAACAGTAATTGGTTGTTGAAATGAGTTGCTCACAATACACTTAGAATTTAATATCCCTAAGTGTAGGCTAGAGAGGACCGGCTGTTATTTTTTGCTTTAAAGCTGGTGGCTTAGTTTGTGTTGCTGACATTTAAAGCACTCTCCTGGAAAAACAGAACATTCTGAGACTGGAACAAAGCACCACAATTCCCCAAGAACATTTTTGGAGTTCGGGGGAGAGGGAGCGAAAACTTGAAAAAGGGTTAAAGCAGACAGTGTATCTGAAAAAAAAAAAAAAAAAAAAAAAAGCTCAGAGGACTTCTTTTATTCTCTCTGCAAAACATCCCTTTTGTTTTGATTGAGCTAAAAGCCCCAGATGGGAAGAAACGGGGCATCAAGTCAAAAGACACCGCGGCAATATTTATTTTTTCAAGCACCACACAGATGCCTTTCAATGTCTTCTGAGGATGGTCCTCTTTTCACAGAATGTGGAAATATTTTTATAAGATGCCTCAGAAACTTAAATGTCTACAAAGAAAATTACAACCACTAATATTTGCAAATGGCATGCACTTTTATATTCCAGCATGCCCAGACTAATTCTCCATGTGTTAAGGCACTTCACTGCACAGATCACACGCTGAAAACTATTAATCCACAGATTTTTTTTCCCCCTCAAATACCAAAGAAGTAATAATAATATGTAAATGCCAGTGAATGCACGGGCTTTTTTGTTAGTTTGTTGCCATCGGTGTTCATTTTATCAAGCTATATTTGACCAGCAAAAATGGCCATGGTGGTGATAGTAAATGTTGAATTGTAAAAAAAAAAAATTGAGTTATGTAACACAGATAATAATAAACTGAGAATAATTACTTTATACTGTTTTAGGATGTTAGAAATGTCAATTAAGATCAATACATAACTAGCATAATTGATTGGGGATGACATTAAATTGCGCCCAATATTTAGTGAACAGCTTTCAGATACACTTGCCTCTTTGATTGTACACAAACACCTACACACGCTTCTGTCTTCAGAAGACATTTCCATCCACTGCCTAGAATTCTCTTCTCCAGATATGCGCGCAGCTTTCTCCCTGAACTCCTTCACCAGGGCACTGCTTATAGCTGCCCAGCTGTGGCCTACATGACTCAGGAGGTGTTATTCACATAGGGTAGACAATTAATCAAGTCACTAACAGTTAGAGTGTGAATGACGCTCTCTGGAGCTGTGTGAGGCTGCAAGCCTTGTATGTATGTTACGCACACATCACTCTATGAAAGAGGCCTTCCCTAAGCACTGTTGACAATTGAAACTCCCCTATCAAAAGTCCCTTCCCTTTTAGGATGTATCTCCATAACCCATACAATATATCTACATTTTTTTAAAAATATATTTTATTGATTTTGTACAGAGAGGAAGGGAGAGAGACAGAGAGTTAGAAACATCAATGAGAGAGAGTCATCGATCAGCTGCCTCTTGCACACCCCCTACTGGGGATATGCCCGCAACCAAAGTACATGCCCTTGACCGGAATCGAACCCGGGACCATTCAGTCCCCAAGCCGATGCTCTATCCATTGAGCCAAACCGGTCTCGGCACAATATATCTACCTTAATGTTGTTGTTCTTGTATCTGATTTTAGAATATAAATTCTATAAAGGACCGAAACCGGTTTGACTTAGTGAACAGAGCATTGGCCTGTGGACTGAAAGGTCCCAAGTTTGATTCTGGTCAAGGGTATATACTTTGGTTGTGGGCACATCCCTGGTGGGGGGCTGGGGTGCAGGAGGAAGCTGGTCGATGTTTCTTTCTTATAGATGTTTCTAGCTCTCTATCCCTCTCTCTTCCTCTCTGTAAAAAATCAATAAAATATATTTTTAAAAATTCTATAAAGGTATGGGTTATTGTCTATTTTTCTACTGATGTACAATATTTCCACCTTCTAGAACAGTGGTAAGCTGTCAATGAATTTTTAAAATATATATTTTATTGATTTTTCTTACAGAGAGGAAGGGAGAGGGATAGAGAGCCAGAAACATCGATGAGAGAGAAACATCGACCAGCTGCCTCTTGCACACCCCCTACTGGGGATGTGCCCGCAACTAAGGTACATGCCCTTGACTGGAATCGAACCTGGGACTTTTTAGTCTGCAGGCCGACACTCTATCCACTGAGCCAAACCGGTTTAGGCCTGTGGACACAGTGTCAATGAATATTGAATATGCAAACAATTGGTGCTATATCTTATATTGAGTGTTTAATTGAGGATAGTGGGGCAGGAAGACAGACAGAGACAGAAGATAGAGAAAGCTGAAGAGAGATATTTAACTTTAAAGATCTTATTTACCCTAAGTGGTGCAGATGGGAAAAGAGACAAGAGAAAAACACATCAGGATGTCATACAACAATTGAATGAGATACATGGTATGGAGACAGAAACTACTGATGATGTAGAACAAAGTAACAGCGATGTGAAGGCTAACTCAGAGGCCACAAGTAGAGATAATAGTGCAGAAAAAAATAAGAATACGAATTTAGAATATCCCCATCCTACAAAAAAAAATTCCCAGTCACTACAAAAGCAGTTTTGTTTTCTTGATTATAGTTGGACAGGACTAGCAAGTTCCTTCCTTGGTGAACTCAATCATATGCTTAAATCCATCTGACCATTAGTATGTTTATCATAGCAGATTCTATAGTCATGCTAGTATATGAGGAACAATTGGATAAAATTATTTTCAAATTACTTGGATATATCGTAGTTAAATAGTTATTCAGGTTTTTATTAATTTTCCTGTTTTTTACTTATAGGGCACAGTGTATAATATCTGTGTGATTATTTTTATTTTTTTCTACATGAAGCAATTAATAAAAGTATGGAAATTATAAAAAACATGTGCACATTAAATTTTAAACATAAAAATGATAGTGGTAATTAGTGGAGATTTTATAACTTGGGATAGGTGATAGCATAATAATTGTTAAAATTTTGATTTTAAATATGATGCAAAAATGCTCATGTTTAAAAAAGACTAAAAAGCATCAGAATCCCTTACTAAAATATTTATAATCCTGTTATAGTAGCTAGTTGTCATTTAAAGCAATGAAGATGAAATAGATTAAAAATATAATTTAGTACTTCACTAAAATGTTCATTAACTTTAAAATTACCATTTTAGTGTTTTAATTAATTCTTAATATTTTTTATTCACTCTATGTTATCAAAAAATGGTCTTAGCCCAGGCAGTGCGGTTCAGTAGGTTGGACATCGTCCTATGAACCAGAAGGTCATGGTTAGATTCCCAATAGTCATGGTTAGATTCCCAATAGTCATGCCCAGGTTGCAGACTCGATCCCAACTGTGGGACGTGCACGCAGCCGTCAACGATTCTCTCTCATCATTGATGTTTCAACCTCATATATTCAAGACATAATATATTATAATATGATTATTTAAATACTTTTATATATATATATGATCTTATAGTCCTAGCTGGTTTGGTTCAGTGGATAGAGCATTGGTCTGTGAACTGAAGGGTCCCAAATTGCATTTCGGTCAAGGGCACATGTCCTTAGTAATTCTCTAAACATACAGAGGGAAATATTCATGCCAATATTAACATGAGATTTCAGGTTGAGAAAAATAATCCTAAGTATGTCTTTTCTACTTTTCTACAGTATTTTCTAAATGCATCTGCTTTTTGTTTTCTAATATTCCTTTTTGCTATAAAAAGAAATCCGTGACAGTAAACTACAGCATGTAATTTTACCAGAAAAAATAGTGTAATTGTACCAATATAATCTAAATAAATAAGCTCTTTATGCAAGTTAATATGAATATGTTTTATGTGTACTTATTTGGTGGTGTAATTAGCAGTCCTTTAATCACATAATTTCCCATTGTGTAATTGTTTTGAGTTACATTTCTGATAAAAACCTCTTTCTATAAATGCATTCAAATGGAAATCATATCACACATTTTATTGTAGTGCAACATTTTGAATCTTATTAAATTACTTCAAAAGTCCCAGTTAACTATTACCATTAGTTCTTTACTTAATAACCCATGTTAGACAACCCGTAAGTGTATCTGCTATTAAAATACTGTGGGTTTGTATTGTGTGTTTTTTATTATTATTATTTTAGAATGCATTTCATTCTCTGAAAGATTTTTTAAAATGAGCATGTTTGAGAACTGTGCTTATAGCTGTCTGACTCACAATATAGGGTGAGTCCTTGGATTTTGGATTTGGGGCATAAACTCCATAGTAGCCTGTGGATTCTGAAGCTAATAATATGGGGACACAATTTGAGAAAGGGTTGAGGAATAGATCAGTATTTTTACCTCTTTGGGTTATAGCATAAATGAGTTCATAATCTATCAACTGCTGCTTATTGCCTTTCTGCTCTCTTACCTTCATAGAACCAAGGTATAATTATCCCTAGGGGCTTCAGAAGTGTTTGTTACTACATTGTTGATTTTGCACTTAATAAATATTATCTTGTTGAACTAAGGCATTTGTAGGCCTTTGGCTTTTAAAAGTATTTAAATATTAAAGAGCACAGGGAGCAAAATAAACAAAATAGAAATAAGCATGTCTAATAAAATACAAAAGAAGTTTAAAGTAAAATGTAGTCAACACGTTAAATTAGTGTTTTTTTTTTCCAACAAATTTGAGACTTTATAAAGAATAGCTATTCTTGCAAGGATTCAAGAAAATATACACTTTATAAACTTTCAGTGGGACTTAAATTAATTTTTTTTCCTGCTAGGAAATATACTAATATGAATTAAAGATCTTACAAATTCCAAACTTTTATCAAAGTAATTCTATGGCTTGGTGTGAATCCTAAAGATTGTTTACTGCTATGATGTCTAAGGTAGTAATATTCCAGAAATCATAAAAATCATAGAGAATGGTTATATAAATTTTAGTAAAGAGGCATAATATATTATAATATGATTATTTAAGTACTTTTTTCAAAGAATGTTTAATATCAAGAAAAATGTTCTTGAAAAATTCTAAACGAAAAAAAAAGGGAAAATGCAAAAAAAATATGACTATCTTTTAAAAACATGTTTGTGGGCATGGGTGGGAATATGTGACTTTTATAGAGACTATCACAATTGTGATTACATGAGTAATTTTCAATAATTTTTGTTTTTTCTCATTGTTTTGTATGTTTTAAACTTTCCACAAATCATAAGAATACGTATCATAAAAATTGCCCCTTTATTGCAAAACATTGTTTCTTTTCTAAACATTCCCTTACATTTCACTAAAACTTTTTCTTAAGTAGGGTTTAAGACTTTCAGTTAGCTTATTAAGTAAAAAATATCCAAGGATTAATCTTATAGATAATTCTACACTAGAATAACATTTCCGGAATTGCAATGTAAAAGCCATATTTATTTCTAATTTTATTAGAAATGTATGTCCTTTTTACATGCCTAAAATAATTAACCTCTGTAAGTTTTAATATTGATATTTATCATTTAGTAAGAGCTTAATATGTACTAAGCTTATTATAAGTGGTTTACATATTTTAACTCATCTAAATCTTAGCACAATCTTAAGAAACAGGTCTAAAACTTGAACTAGTAAGGCACTAAATTTGATGCAGAAAGTAACATCACCAATATGGGTCAATTTATGAGTCCTTGATTACTCTGTGTGCATATTCAAAAACTAAATAAATATGTGAAGTAGTGAAGTAAATTGTAGCATATGGTTTATATGATTTCACTATGCACCCATCAATATGTTACTTATTATTGTCTAATGGTGATTTTTTCCTAATGCATCATGAATAACTGGCTTAATAAGTAGGGGCAGCTATCCTGTGTGATGTAGTTCTATGAGTTCTGGGGAGACTATTGTCTAAAAATTAGCTATGCAACCTATTCATACTTATCAAAGTGGAACAAAGACTTTAATCTAATAAAGAACAACATAACTAAAATTTTGAATATTCTTCAAAAACAAAAATAATGACAATGATGTATAATGAGTTGTAAAATGACTCGGGTAAGAGAAGACAGCTGTATGGTTGCCTAATGAATACAGATGGCACTTAAATTATCTTATTCCCTTTTAAGAATGCTCAAGATTTTGCTGAATATAAAATAGTAAAGTCCTACTACTGTTCTGGAGAGTGTATCTTCTTCCCCGGGTTCAACTATTCTGCTCAATGAGCTTGCTAGATAAGAAAGTGATTTTATAGTTTATGAGGGATTTAAAATTTATGCTCATTAAAGGAAATATGGACATATATATATATATGTTGGTTCATTTCATGCACTCTCTTCAGGGAAGCAGGTATGAAGTACTAAGGCCACATAATTTCTGCATTCATTCTGCAGTAAAATGTCAATCTGGCCAGCTTCATTGCAGTTGGAAATTATCCGCACACACACTAAGCATTTAGCACTTTGCAAGCCACTTTCAATAAATCAATATGCTATATGATTTATTCTATTTTTCAGTTTACAAATGCTGACAGTGAAACTCTATAAGAGTTTTTAAGTTTATAATTTGTATGGTATGGCATGGGACTGAAGCCATTCATTTTAAAAAATGTAAATAATTCTGAATAGAACCCAAAGGCAGTAATGTTAACTTTGGGAATATCCACCGCCCCCTTTTTTTATTGGCCAGGGTAAATTGAGGGTTGTCTTTGTAAACTAATTTTATTAGTTTAATGTAGTTGCTTGTAAAGTTAAAGACAATGATGCAATATAATATTTGTTCATTTGGAAGAAATGTTGACAGTTAAGGAATATACAAGTAGAAGTGGGTTCGTTAAATAAAATTAGAATTTTGGGTTGAATATTCAGGAATCTTGGACAACATTTGCTGCAGTGTACTTACAAATTAGATGGAAGCAAGAATAAATAATTATCTTGAGTGTTGTTTGCTCTTTTACCTCTCTTATGTGTTTTTTAAATACATATATTTGTAGAGAATGGAGATTATCTTTCATATAATTTTTCCTAATATGTTCACTGAGGATGTAAGTTTTTAAAACTCTCACAGTTACTTGAAGAAAGTGCTTTTACTCCTCTAAGTCCCTCAAAAGATGTTTATAACAATGTTTGGCTCAATTAGCCACAGTTCTGCAGATATTCAGATTCGTACACACACAAAGGTGTTCCTGTAGAAGAAACTCTTGACCCCATTCTACTCTAAGTCAGTTTTTCTCTGAATCATGAGTTCTTTTTTCTTGTTCCTTTTGATGAAATGCATCTTTCAGTAGCTTTCAAAGAATAAGAGCATGGAGGGCCTTCCATGGCTTAAAATATAGTCATCTTATCCACACATTTACAAGATCTTTTAGCTGAGCAGAGAATTTAGATAGAAAATACTTTTTACTCAAGCATTAGCAGAATTGGTTTACTATTTCTAGTACCCATTGCTGATAACAATTGTCATTTTCTGCATATTGCATGTAAACTTCCTTGTTTTTCTTATGTAGATCTCAGAAAATATTTTAGTGCATTTGCCATGAAATTCCATAATCACATAGTTAGATCTTAGCCTTAATTGTTGTGTTGCATATTGTATGGACCTTTAAAATCGGGAAATCTAGTTCTTCAGTCTGCATAATTTTCTAGTTATGTGATTGCAAATTCACTTTCTGAAGCTTCTGTACCTCAGTTTTAGAGCATCATGAATTGATTCCTAAGTTTTTCTATATTTTTATGCTTATTTTGTTTCATTTTATTTTATTTAAGTAGCTTTTAATTATTTTTTTTATTTTAAAAAAGTCTTAATGTCACAATTAATTTTCAAGAATGATTTGTTTCATTAAATGTCTCCCTTTCCTTTTTATATAGCACTGGTTTGGTTGATGGGTACAGTATATTTTCTTAGCTCTGAGAATATTAATTATCATTTCTTTGAAGTTCTACTCTGCATTTAGAATTTTGTTTTTGTCTTGATCTCTACAAATTCATGTTAAACTTATTTTTTTATTCTTCATTTTATATTTGCAGTTGGAACCTTTAGAAATTTTGTAATCATGAGAAGGATGCAGTGACTGGGGGACGCAATCTAGTTTTTGAATGAAGTTGTGACCTTTTCATTGTAACTCACTATGGCGATGTGTCTTCCCAATTGGCCAATTTGAACTGGCTGCCAATTTCTGGGACCCTAGTAGAGGGAGAATTCTTAAAGAATATGGGAATACAACCTATGAGTCTTTGAACTGTTACTCAGAGCTAGTTTCTCAGTCTTCTTCGTATTCCGACATCCAAGGTTTCGGGGGGTTTTACTGTTTATGGATAAGCATTGGCAGGAAAAAAACCTTTTACCCGAAACTAAAATTGTACAAGTGTTTTAGTCTTTAAACAAAGAAATGAAGAGGGCAACTCAAGGTTTCACTGTTCCTTGTACAATGTTTCAATTTCTCTTTTAACTTCATATATCATTCGCTGTTAAAGCTACCTTCTACCTTCCCTATCTGAACTTTGTTGGTATTTTTTATTCCAATTTATTTAAGTTTTGTTGGCATCTCTGTAGGTAAGAGACTTTATTCTCCAAAATTACCATTTGTTTTTCCATTTTTGAAGGTTTTTTTTTTTAATATTGCTCATTTCCTTCATTTTCCCTTTCATTTACTTTATTCCTGTGGGCTTTATGTGTTTTTATTCTTGCCAGATGATTAATTGATTAATCAGTCAAGTGGAGATAATACTCCATCTACTAAATATCTTTTTTATATTTCCTTGGTTCTATGAAGAAAGTAGAGATAATCAAATGTACCCCATGAACCAAATATATTCCACATACAACATGACTTTTTAAACATCTCTTTGGATTTGTTTTTCTGTAATACAACCTTTTCTTCCATCTATACATTTGTATATTTGTGTATACAAGTATATGTGTATATATTTATGTATTTCTCTTTGAAAAATTACAAGATTGGTTTTGAGATAATCCAATGCTTATTTTTTTATCTTCTAGTTGATATCTTAAATCTTGTATTTTATTTATGTTTTAGAGTATTTATTTCTTCCCCATTATGAAAAGTGAGACTATCAGCTTGTCTATAGTTCCTTTCACTCTCTATTCTCAGACTTGCATTTTGTTAATTTTATTATTTTAACTTAAAGTTAAAATTCAATTGTTCTCTTCACTATTTTTACTCTTTTTATAGTGGCTGATTGCCATTTATTTTTTTAATTGAAAATTATATGTCTGCTTCTCTAGACAGGTTTTCTTGTAATATATGCAAGATTGTCTCAGATAGCTCCCAAAGGTATAGACTTTATCCTATGAAGGCCAGTACTCTGAAGCATTGTTTTGTATAAGTTTATTTATTCTTTCTGATGAAACACTTCAAAAAATTTATTCAATAAACTGTTGAATTAAAACATAGACATCAAGGTCGGATTGTGGTATTTTAAATGACTAGAAGTACACAATTTGTTCATATATAGAACTAAGGTTAGTAACTAGAAACCATGTCTAGAAAAAGTCACCATACAGGCTTAAGAGTGTTAATCTTAAGAACACCTGGGTTGCAAGTTTGGCCCATGACTGGCATTTGGAAACTTGGATTTCAGGGTGATTTCAATTATTTTTAGAATATATATTAGTATGATTAAACTACACCTACCAAGACTCTTTTTGCAAGCAACATGATTTTATAGTGAATGCCTAAATACCTTCACAAAGTCTTGATTTTTAGAGCATGCTGGAAAGGAGTGCCTATGCGATCAATCCCCAATAAAAACCCCGGACATTTCACATGTGTTTCACTAGTTCTGGCTGGAAAAATTAAGCACATTCTTTGTGACTCAACTGGGAGAAGATTCTGGAAGCTAGCATCCAATTCTCTCTGGACTTTGCACTGTCTTCCCTTTTCTTTAGCTGATTTGAATAGTTTCAGTAGAATGAATCTTAGCTGTGGAGTACCTATGAATTATCAATTGGAGAAATACTTGTTCATCATTAACCTTTTTTGGATCCACTAAACTGATATAATTAGGGAGAATCTTATATGCTTGTGTTCTGGGATTCGTGTCTTTCCAAAGAGAAAGCAGGAGGTATGTGATATATTTGACACATTCCTTCCAAATCACAAACATAAGAATGACACCTGCATACTTATGAATATGTTGCCTCCAAGCATCACCTCTAGAAAAACTTATTTAAATTTTTATATCTATATCATAGCTATCTGTCCCTTTGCAAACAAGTTATTGCTTCTCAATCTTATTTTCCATCATTTTCCAAGACCCAAGTGTCTAGCCTTACCCAACTTTTAAAACCCTTCCCCGCCCCCAATATGACATACTACAGTACTTCTCCACACATTAAAACAAAGGGTCTCTGTCTGCTAACACCTACTACTCCCCAAATGTGGGTTCTTGTGGGGGAACACAAAATTTTAAAGAAAAACGTATAGATAACTTTTAAAATAGAACACAATGAAATGGAGATTACAATTACATTCAAATCTTAAGGTTACTTCCTGTGAGTGAAATAATATCTGAGTAAAATCTTTTTTATTCCATAGATGTCAATCCCTTATAACTAAAGATGATCAAGAACAGGCGAATCGTTTTTAAAAGTTGACTATAAATGTATTGTAGTGAAGGAGTAGGAACGCTGTGGAAAACGGTAAAGCTCCGTAAGAGAATATTAGATTAGGGGAGGTTTTAAGAAAGCAGTGCTTTGCTATGGATTGAATGCTATCTGGAAAGTGATAATTCTGTTATTGGGTATCTTGAGCTTTATATAGAAAATGGTAGGAATGGCTGTGGATAGTTATGTAAGGGCAACTATAGTCAGATAGATCTTTGGTGAGGAAGCAATGACCATTTATATTAGTCAGGATAGGTGGATATTTGATCATTTTTGTGGATTACTTTTATACTAGAGGCTCAGCTCATGAGATTTGTGCACTGAGGGAGGGGTTTGGGAGGTCGCTCAGCCTGTTCTGTGCTCTCTTACAGTCAAGAAGTCCTCAGGAGATGTCTGACTGCCATGGAGGCAGGAGAGGCCCTCACCACCGCCACTACACTCACCAGCTGTGAGCCCTGTGAGAGTGCACTGACTACTAGGGGGCAGCTACTGCATTGAGCGTCTGCCCCCTGGTGATCAGTGTGCATCATAATGGTCATTCTGCCATTTGGTCCATTTCCATATTACCCTTTTTTTATATAGGGTGTTCAGATACGATTATGCAGTGTTCTTGTTTTTGTTTTGATTCATCAAGATCAAAGAGGGGACTCTGGTGTTTGTATTCTGAGAATTTTTATTTTTCAGTAGAACACAAAGACTACCTAGCTGTGAATGTGCTAGGCTAGTTCCTGGCAACAATCAACCAGTTCCTGGCTGACAGAGCTGCATTTTATGTGTCCTTTCCCCCTTTTCTGCCCCAAAATAGATGAAGTTAGGATTAAGGTCATTACTTATAACATAGAGATCTCCACAATTGCTAAAATCTTACTGTTCAGGAGACTATTTAGAAAATGTAGGCTGTAGTTTTATTGATATTTGCTTTTCCTGCTCAAATTTTGTTGCAAGGTCAGTTGATGAATGCTGAGAATTGACATTGGATGTATAGTAGCATTTAACATTCTGGGCAGGATATATCATCCATCTTCAACACAGGCAATTCTCAGGGTAAAAAACAACAGTGTTCATTTCAGGTAAGCAGGATGTGGTTGCTCCATCTCCCTGTGTGCTCTTGATCTCTCCAAATATTGGAATGGCAGTGGGCCAGGCAACTTCAAGTATCAGATGGTTCAAAAAAAAAAAAAAAAAAAAACACATTGATTTTGAGTTTGCTCAACATTTTCTAATGCCAATTTCCAGATTCTTTACATCTTGGAGCTGAAATCAAAAGTTCATTTAACAAGTATTTTTAATCTTAGGTGTCAATAGGTTTAGCAAGTATCCAAGGCAATCCTGGAACTATAGGGTGAACACAATGCTTGATTCTACTTACTCTGATTTGGTATTAAGAAAATTAACAATAAATGATAGTATTTTTAGAAATATGTATAGTACACTATAATTTGGCCCAATTGTAAATGTTTAAAATATAATGATTTAGGTTAATTTTTTATCTCGTGTCAATTTATGTAACTCACATCTTTCCTCATTATATATCTTTTCAATCTGATTTTCATTTTCAGTTACATCTTATTCTGTTGCTTTGATTTGGCTATTTCTGTTTTGAATATTTTTTTCATTTTTTATTAAATGTATTTGAATCTTAATAAAACTTTTGAAATATAAACATTCAAAACTTATTTTACATTTTGTGGCTCTGAAGGTAGGGTTAAGATAAATAATATGAGATTAATGATATTCCTAACTTCAGGGTCTCTTGTTAAATGATCTAATATAAAGTCCACAAGAAATAAAATAGAATTAACAAATGTTAATTTATTATAGTGAAAACTAACTTATATGTTGGTTTGTCTTCAAATATATTATTAATTTTTAAAGAATCAGTAATAATATATTTTCTTCTTGCTTTTTGCCAGAACAGGGATTTAAAAAAATAAATCCCTACAATGTTAGAGTAAAATTATATAGCACACTGCAAGAGGAAAATAGAGATATGACCAATTTTCATTTTAAAAAATGTAGTTTAATGAGAAATAATAGAACACCCAGAAATCAATGGCTTTCTTATATACCAATAATGAACTCACAGGAAAAACAAAAAAACTAATAAGACAATTCCATTGACCATTGCAACAAAAAAAATTAAGATACTTAGGAGTAAATTTAACTAAGGAGGTAAAAGACCTGTATTCAGAAATCTACAGGACATTAATCAAAGAGATAGAGCCCTAGCCAGCTTGGCTCACTGGATAGAGTGTCAGCCTGTGGACTGAAGGGTCCCTGGTTCAATTTCTGCCAAGGGCATGTAGGCTCAATCCCCAGTAGGTGGTATGCAGGAGGCAGCCAATCAATGATTCTCTTTCATCTCATCATTGATGTTTCTATCTCTCTCTCTTTCTCCCTTCCTCTCTGAAATCAATAAAAATTATATATATTAAAAAAAGGAGATAAAGACATAAACAAGTGTTTATGGATTGGTAGAATCAACATCATTAAAATGTCCCACTACTCAAAGCAATCTATAGATTCAATGCAATCCTCATTAAAATACCAATGGCATATTTCACATACCTAGCACAAATTCTCCAAAAATTTATATGGAATAAAAAATGATCCCAAATAGCTGCAGCAATGACCCACTTCAAGATAGTTTCTGTGATGCTGTTCAGATCCAGGAGCCCCTTTCCCTCCTTAGGAATATCTTCATAATTTTGAAGTGATTGCTTTCTCAATACTTAAATTTAAGATGTGAAAAGTATGCTTACTTAAATATGCTTCTTAGTTCAAATAACAACAGTATTTCCAACTAAATGAACTTTATTATGTATATAACTTTTGTAAGAAGCTTGGGTTACCTTATGTTATACACAATCCTAGCCAAATTGTTTTGAAAGTGCATTGATTTTATGATATTTCTGAGACCTCATTTTTACATAAGTGTAATGTCTTTGTTATATGTCATTTGACTTAGTCTTATTAATCATATATATTTAAGTGCATTTTTTATTTCAAAATTTACTATATTTTAAATCTTAAGGTTATCCTATCTAATAAAAGGGTAATATGAAAATTAACTGTCACTCCTTCACAAAGATGGTGGCTCTCATAGCCACAAGATGGCGGCACCCAGTCCTTTCAGCCCTGCTGGAGTCCCCCAGTCCCAGTGGTGTAGCTGCTGAGAGAGGGCACCTTGAGTGGCCTGGTAAATGGACCTCTGGCCAGGCCAGGGCACAGAATGTTTGTGTAAGAAGAGAAGGAATCAGCGAGCTGAGCAGAGTCAAGTTTGGGCGGGTGGAGGGGGTGGAGGATAGTGTGACAGGAGGGGCTGGTGGCAGAGGCACAGGGGTGAAAGCCAGCCAAGGAAAAGGAAGGAAGCCCTTTATCAGAGTTCCTGAGAACAGGAGGGAAGTTGTTTACACTTCCCAGCCTTGGATGGGCTCTGGTCAGGCCAGGGTCAGGAACGTTTGTGTTGTTGCCCCAGAGATGAGGCAAACATTCTGCACCCAGCCAGCCGTGATGAGCCTCTGGGCCCTGGAGAGCATCTAGGCAGAGGACACAGAGAGACCAGGCCCCGCAGAGAGCTACTGGTGCACGGATTCATGCACAGGGCTACTAGTAGAATTTATATTTATTTACCTCACTAGGATCCTAATGGTCTCCCTGTGGGAACCCGCTAAATATATTTTTTAAGACTTCAAAAATTAAGCTCCATATGAAAGAATTTATTTCTCATTTCCTTCATGCTTGTTTTTTTCTGTCTTACATGAAATATCAGCATACACACCAGAAAGTAGAAAAAACATATTCTGAATTATTTACTTCAAACATCACCTTATGGTTTTCTCAGCATCATTGGCTGTGTACGCCTGCCATAAATTCCTACTTGCTCTTAAGTATGAGCCAAATGGATAACAGTTGGGAGCTCCTAGCCTTGGAGAAGTCTACTTACCAGAGATCAAATCGTTGGCATAGTCATAGCATAATCTTCTTGGCTCCTTGATTTTTGCCATGTAGCATAGATTAAAAGAAAAATAAATTTGAAAAACCTAAAAGGAAGAGAATAAAAATGAAGGCTTTTCACAATTTCAAATATGTTAACTTATATATCTCTTTGCAAACCCTAAGTCTACAATGAATAAACAAAATAAAATAACTAAAAATTCATGAATTTTCAACATATTATCAGCCTATGTATTTGATTATACTTTATATTTTATTGAGGATTGCACTGATTAAGGAGTTGAGAATAAAATAAAAACCCTAAGACATTTTGTAGTCTTAGGTAGAGAAATAATTCTAAAACCATCCACTAGACACTTATTTTTTACTTTTTATTGAAATCACCCATGTGCATTATAATAATAACAATAGTCCCCAAACTACGCCAGAAAATGAAGAAGGAGGAAACACTTCTTACTGCATTATACAAGTTACCCAGATTCCAAAGTTAGACAGAGATATCACAAAAACAAAAAATCTATAGACCAAATACCCCGTGATTATGGCACAAAAAGAATTAAACACAATGACAAGTGGGGTTTATCACAGGAAGGAAAACCTGCTTTAATAACAACAACAACAACAACAACAAAAATACCCTCAATTATACATTATTTCATGCAATAGAATAAAAGACAAACACACACACACACACACACACACACACACACTAGAAATAAAGGGGAAATACTTTTGAACTTAATAATGAATATTGTTTAGAAAGCATACTCCACTCAACATTTCTTTTTTTTTTTCACTTTTATTTATTTTATTTTATTTTATTTTATTTTATTTTATTTTATTTTATTTTATTGATTATGGTCTTACATAATTGTCCTTATTCCCCCATTCCCATCTCAAACCCCTCCCTAGATATAACCCTCCCCCAACCCCCGTTGTCCATGGCCACTGGCTAGGCCCATATGTATGCACACAAGTCCTTTGGTTGATCTTTACCCCTTACCCCATCCTCCCTTACTTTCCCTCTGAGGTTTGAGAGTCTGATCGCTGCTTCTCTTTCTCTGGGTCTGTTTATATTGTTCGTTCAAAAAGAACTGTTGGCCCAGAAAAGAACTCACTTCAGACTGATTCATTTGCCTCTCAGAATAATCATTATGGCTTGTTGCAGTTTAGGTTCTTACAAGGGTATTTCTTGGATCCACTCAACATTTCAATTCAACGTGTCACTAGAGGCTTAAGCCAAAGCTATCAGGTGAGAAAAAGAAAAAAGAAGAGCAATAATATCTGGATAGATTGGTAATAAAGTGAACACTGTTTGTTGTGATTCAATATGATCTTGAGTGTAGAAGATAAATTATATACAGGGTGGGGCAAATAGATGTAAAGTTATGGGTATGTAAAACACAGAATTTATCCTTGTATTATGATTTTCTAATTATTATATTATTTTCCATATGAACAACTTTAAACCTATTTTCTCCCACCTTGTATATGCACACACATACATGAATATACACATATATGCACAACTATAGGTCTCATTAGTCTCAAGTTAAAAGAATAAATGTCAAATTTTAGTGTGACCAAGAAAATTACATTTATAATATCATTGAAAATAAAACATTTATGAATAAATTTAACAGAAGTTTACAATTATTCCACACCAAAAACTACAAAACAATATTTAAAGAAATCAGAGCAAGAGCTAACATAAATATAATTAAGAATATTTTATGAACAAGGTTGGGAAAACATGATATTTTAAAGATGGCAACAATTCTCAAATTAATCTAGTCAATGTGATCCTTATTCAAATTTTTGTTCACATACTTTACAGAAATTGGGAAACTTGTTATAAAACAATATGGAAATTCACAGGACCAACTAACCAAAACAACCTTAAAAAATAAGAACAAATGTACTTCTTGGTTTCAAAACATAGTAAGAATCAACAGTAATGAAGACATTATAGATATGATATAGGAAAGGCATGAATATCTAAATCAGAATTGAGGGTTTTGATATAAAGTATTTTATGTATGATCAATAGACTGTCAACAAAGATGCCAAAAATATCCAATGGGAAAAGGATAGTCTTTAAAACAAATTAGTTTACAATTGAATATCCAAGGCAAAAAGATGAATTTGAGCCCTTGCCTCACACTGTATTATACAAGAAGGCTATCTCAGAATAAATCACATATCTAAATGTAATTGCTAAATTTATAATACTGTATGAATTCTATAGTCTAAATTAAGATTAAATATCCTAGAATTTGGTATAAGTAATTATTTCTTAGGCATTACACAAACATAAGCAAGACATAAAATAAAAATTGATAAATTGGACTTTATCAAAATTAAAAGCTTTTGTTTTTCAAAAAATACCCTAAAGAAAGTGAAAAGGCAAACTATAGACTGGCAGAAAACATTTGCAATCCTATAGCCTAAAACAACTAATATTCAGAATGTTACACATAAAGAAATCTTATAACTCAAAAATACAAAGCGTCCAGATAAATATTGGCACAAAAATTGGAATGATTATTTTATTCAAGATGACATGTAAATGGCCAAAGACACTTGAAAAAAATGTTCATAATCAGTAACCTTTGGGGAAATGCAAATTCAAACCTAATGAGATAACACTTCACACCTATTAGAATGTTTATAATTTAAAAGTCAGACAAGTCATTAGGGAAATGCAAATGTAAGCAGCAGGAGATGCCATTATACACCTATTAGAAAGACCAAATCCAGAACACTGACAATGCCAAATACTGAGAGGATGAGGCCTACAACAACTCTCATTCATTGCTAGTGGGAATGCACAAAGATAGTGGGACCAAGAAAATTCCATTTACAATAGCATTAAACATAAAATGCTTATGAATAAAGAACCTCTTTCACAGACAGTTTGGAGAATTCTTACAAAACCTACTCTTTCCATACCATCAGCAATCACTCTGCTTTGCATTTGCCTGAAGGAATTGAAAACTTATACCCACAACAAAAACCGCACAGGTATGTTTAAAACAGCTTTATTCATAATTGTCGAAACTAGAAGCAGCTAAGATGTCCTTCAGTAGGAAGATAAATAAACATCCAGACAATGGAATGATATTTGTTTAAAAGGGTACCCTTTCCCTGATGAGTATTTTTGGCATTTTTGTTGAAAATCAATTGATCATACCTGAAAGAATTTATTTCAGTGATAAAAGAAATAAGCTATCAATGAAAAGACATAGAGAATTAAAAAAAAAAATTTAAAACTATCTTTTTAATAATTTTAGAGAGAAAGGAAGGGAGAGAGTTAAAAAGATTAAAAAAAAAATCAATGAGAGAATATTATCAACCAGCTGCCTTCTGCATGCCCTCTCCTGGGGATTAAGCCTACAACTCTGACCTGTGCCCTGACCAGGAATCCAACCAGTGGCCTCATTATTCATGGGTCAGTGCTTAAACCCTGAGCCACACTGGCCAGGTGACATTGAAGAACCTTAAATGTGCATTAGTAAATGAAAGAAGCCAATCTAAAAAGGCTAGATAGTGTAGAATACCATCATCCCAGACTAGACAAAACTGTGAATACATGAAAAGTGCCTTGAGAATATCTATAGTAATTGGCTTGTGGCATGTTTTCAAATCATTGCAAGCCCCAGAGTCTTTGTAAGTCACCAGTTAGAAAACACTCATTCAACCCTATTCTTTAGTGGTGATACCATTGTAAGTGTTGTAATTAGCTATTAATAATAGAAAAAAGAGAAAAGGGACCGGCCAGACATCATAGTCATGTCATTTGGGCAGCTTCACCAATAAATTGCAACTTCACACTGAGAGGGCAGGGCGGGGTGGGGCCAGCTCCCGACTCCATTTTGTGAAACTGGACCCTAGCCCTAACCCAACCAATCAGGTCAACCAAGGTAGTGGCACCCCCTATAAAATCCATTGATATGTTAAATTCTTTCTCTCTCCCCCCATGCCATTGCCAGTGTAAGTGGGACCAGAGCTCAGACTAGTCCGAAATAAATACAGGCTTTCTGCAATTGCATTGGATTCGGCTCCCTGGTAGTCTTTGGGGTTTGTGACACTTGGGCACAATAACACCCCCAGGGAACTACCAGCCCATTCCCTGGAAGGGGTTTGAGGAAGGGGAAATAGACACATGTGCTTCAGTCACACCTGGGAACAGGGATAATTGGCTAAAATTGGTGAACACCCCTCAAAATTTGGGAAGACAATTCCCTAAACAAAGGAGTTCACTCTTGTTGCTCTTAGCTCTCGGGCTCTCTCATTCCTGCTTCCTTGCATTCGCCCAGATGGCCCAGGGCCATGGGAACCAAACAAATAATGGATGATTGGACTGCAGAGAGAGACACAAACTAAGCTGGCCTGATGCTGAACTGGACGTGGCTTCAGTTTGAAAAGGAAACTATGAACAGTGGCTGATTTTAGCTCCACTAAAAACCCAGCTACACTCATCTGTGACTGGACAAAGGGAAATTGGACCTTGGAATCCAGGGATTTAATTTCGTGCAAACAAAAATAATTTGTTCTCCCAGGTGAATCTAAGACAATTCTTTTTCTAGGGATACTGTAAGAAATCCACCTTCTCCGGCAACAGGTAGAGAAGAGGATCTCTTCCCACCAGTAATAGGAGTGAGTATGATAAAATATTTAATTTTACTTGAAAGTAAAGTTCTCTATTTTTTGAATACCCAATTTACATAGCTAAATCCCAAGTTAAGTATTCCTAAGAGTTGAATAATATTCATGTTCATCTTAACAGGTCAATAGCAAGAAAAATTACTATTTTCTAAAAGGATTAAGGAATAGAAAAAAAAAAGTGCATATAGTGAATAACTCCAAATTAGAACTCTAGTTTCTCAATGTGTAACTGCTCAGTGAATAAGGGAGTGGCCATGCTAGGGAGAAAAAGGTGAGTCTCTGTGGTCCTTTGCTGAACAGAGCCAGCTGGGATCAGAAGAAGAAAAGGTCATATTAAAGAAATGAAAGTTTCTGCACAGATTAAGTTTTATCTGGAGCCAGAAAGCTCAAGTACAGGAGCCATGAGCTTCACGTTGTTCACAAACTAAGGGGATTTTATGAAGTAAGTGTTGAAGTTCTTCAGCATTTCCGCTGGTTGGTTGCCTGGTGGTATTCTTTTTTGCATCAGGGTAGCTGAGTGAGTGGAACAACGAATTCCAAAGATGTTATGAACAGACTTAGAGATTGGGGACTGGCCAGGGTTCTCTGCTGGTTTCTGAAAAGAGCGTGAGATTTTTTTAAGGTTAGGTTAAGTTACCTATATGTGAAATGGAAATTTTGGACTGGAAACATGTGGGCTTCCCCTGTTCAGGATGGTTCCAGGGCTCTTGTCTAGTGGAGTCAAAGAATGAAACCACGGTGGAAAGGTGCTGTGGCAAAGGTGGAAATTTATTGAGAAACAAGCACAGACTCCCACATGGGGAAGGGGAAAGAGTCTTATTGAGTTCCTTTTTCCTACGGTTTATAAAGGCTGCAGATCTTTGTGCTTTGATATCCCCTCTGACTGGTCACTCTCCTCTTCAGAATTGGTCACTATAGCAACTCCAGAGCTCAAAGGTAGAACCCCACATGGGACAGGTGAGGCTCTGCTCCTTTCTCCCTGATTGTTTCCCTATTCCCTCGGGGCTTTCTTCCTCTCTCTCTGAGTGAGAGGCTTCCTTCCTTTTATTCTGTAAATGTATTCCTCCTGCAGCCCCCTGTCCCCTAATTCTATGGAAATGTGCCTTCTGCTGTTTCCAGCTTCCTTATTCTATGGAAATGTACCTTCTGTCGCACTGTAGCCCTGTGCTTTTTCCATAGACCCCTTAATTCCTCAAATTTCCTAAACCTGCCCATTTCACCACTAAACCCTCCTATTTTAGCACTAAAAACTTTCATACGCACCTGCATTGACCAGTTCCATTTTGTCCCTGACATAAGTGACTCCATTTTAGTTGTTACTGTAATGCAAAAATATTTTCCAAAAATGCTTGTTCCCACTAACAGAGCATGAGAAACCCCCAAGTATCCCACATTACTCCCAATACATTGTTTTTATTTATTTTTAAAATATTTTCCAATTTAGTGCATATAAAATGAATTCACATTGCGGTATCATTTTTCATTTCACTGATAACAAACCAGGTTAAACAAGTGAGGAGAAAGTGATTCTTAGTTAAAAGTTTAAGTATAATACATATTTTCAAAGAAAGGGTTAAAAATTTATTCTAGTAAACTATATTTACTCTGTAGAGGAAGGCTTCTGATTTCGTAATTAACATTTTTTTTTTAATTTCTTTTAGATATTTTAAACTTCTTTATTAAATGAAGCCTATTTTTCATTGTTCTTTAGGAAAATCTGTAGAACTTTTTAGAAGCAAAATTATTTAAGAATAACAATCAAGACACTCTGTAGGACAATAAAGACATTAATAATACTCTGTTATTGCACTCGAATAATATTATTCGCTCTCAAATTTAATGGCTTTCAATTGCATTTTTTTTTTTTTTTGGCAGCATAAGGAAATTAGCTCTGTTTCCTGGCACAATTAGTTTTAAGTCCTTCATTTTCATTCTGTTGAAGACTAAAGGACAAATCAGTGATAACAGAATCAAGCACTTGGGTAGTCAGCTAAGATTCTTGTCTAACAGTAATTTATCATGTAAATGGTGCTTGCATTTTTTTTTTTCTAATGGAAATTTCAAAACAGCTTTCTGCATGATTGAAGCTTTTGTCAGTAGCCCACCCCACCATAAGACAAATGTTACTTTTTTCTACAAGATAGGAAGAAGATCAGGGCGATAAACTTGTGAAATGGCATAATTAGTTGAATACATGTATATTTTTCCCAATCTTCTCTTGCTCTTTCAGAGTTTTATATGCATGTTACATTTGCACTCTAAATCAAACTTAAAAGATGGTAAAACGTATTGTTTTTCTGCCAAAAAATATATATACATATAATTGTTTTGGCCATCAAATCAATAAAATACGTATATATTCTTCAAGGTATTAAGATAATATTAACATATTAAAACAGTATTTGCATTAAAGATGTATCTATTAAAAATATCAAAAAAAATGTCTAAGTGGTTATTTGTATGATAATGAGGAGACAGAAGGAAGCCAGGTAGACTGGGGCCGGGGCATGGGAGGAGATAGGAGATCCGGGAAATCCAGCTGGGCCTGGAAGGAAGGGCTTAGGCAGGAGACAAACTTTAAAATGTATGGATGTTGCTAAGACAGAGGGCTTACAAATAACCAATCACAAGGCAGTGAGGCATATAAACCAATCCCAAGGATGCTGCTAAGCAAAATTCTTTGAAAGGACCAAAGCTAAAAAGGCATGTACCTACCCTTAGATTAAAAGCATGCACTTCTCTCCTCTTTCTCTCCTGTGGTGAGGATGATCCCCCAGTGCCCATGTGGCTTATGTAGGACTCTACACACAAACTAATGGACTTTAATGGACTTAAGTAGCCTGGGTGCTGGAATGCAACTACTGCAACATGGGACAGAAGTTCTGGACACTGGCCTGCTTTTGGAACCCCACTGCACCTTTTCTAGGACTAGCTGCTCTCAATAAACTTTGCTTCCACTAGCCGTTTTTGTCTGCAACTTCATTCTTCAATTTTGTGAGACAACAAACTCAGACCCCCAAACCCTACACTTTGGTTTCAATAACAGATAACTAAATACTTTAGAATGTATAGAACACAGATTTTCTCTATTTCTTGGGGCATTTGGAATCATATAAAGAATCTAAAGTGCTTTTCATCTGAGTATAATACATTAATATTTATATGTATTCAATATTTTAAAATATGGATATGCTCAAATATTTGATGTTTATCCCTAAGGGGAAAAAATATGCCAAGGGATCCATGTTTGTCAAAATAAAATGTTAATTTTTAAAGTAATTTTTAACCTACCCTGGAGGTTAAAACAACTTTTAAAAATTAATTTATACTTTCAATTCTATAATACTTCTCAAATACTTATAAAATATTTTAACTAACAAATTCTGAAAAAATATATATATACAGATATGTGTATATGTGTATATATATATACACACACATATATATACACATATTAACATATATATATTAATATATATATACATATTAACATTTCATTACCTAATTTTGTGTCCACTACATTGTGCATCTCTTTGGCCATCAAGATTGGCCTCAGTAGACTTTTCTGGAACACAAATTCTTTGTCCACCAGAATCAAAGAATGAAACCACGGGCAGAAAGTGGTATAGCAAAGGTGGAAATTTATTGAAGAACAAATACAGACTCCCAAGTTGGGAGGGGGAAGAGTCCCACCAATTTCCTATTTCCATGGTTTATAAAGGCTGCAGTTCCTGTGTCCTGATATCCCCTCTGATTGGTCAATATTCCCTTTCCTATTGGTTACTATAGTGATTCCTGAGGCCCTCCTCCCTCATAGTCCTTCCATTCCTCTGGGTTTTCTTCTTTTCCTTCTGAATAAAGGGCTTTCTTTGAAAGACCCCCAGAGGGAGACCCTCACTCTGTCCCACGGACAGACGGCGACCCCAATCAACCGCAGGAGGCGTCACTTGATGCAAACAGCAAGAGGCTTTATTCCAGCGCGCTGGGGCTCAACTCGTAACTCACGCAGGAGCAGAGGAGTCGAGCCCCGAGCAGAAAATCTTACAAGTATATATAGGCAAAAACTATGTCGGGAGGGGTTACACCCGGAGGGGGAAGAGGGGAACAAAGGAATTCTAAAAGGGGAGACTGGGTTTGTTGTCAAAGCAAGGTTTACTCTGTTATCCTGTTTCTCTTATCTTGTCTGAGTAGACCTTGCTCTGTTTACTCCCTGCTCGGGGCTATTTCCTGAGACAACTTTAAGGGTCCTGTTCCCATCACTGGCGGGGGCCTTGGATAGTTGAGATAACACAGACAGCTTTTAAACATTTTTATTCTTTCACCTTCTCTTTATTTTGTAAATATAGACCTTTCTTGGCTACTTCCAGTTCCCTTGTCTTATGGAAATATACCTGCTGCTGCTTCCCTATCTTAGGGAGAAGTAACTGCACTTGGTTTCCTTGTGTTGTGGAAATGTACCTTCTCCCAGTCTGGAGCCCTATGTTTTTCCATGGACCCCAATTCTGAAAAATCCCTAAGCCTGCCTACGTTCCCCTAAAATTCCTCCTTCATTAGTATATTTCTTTCTCTGGGCATTGCCTATGTAATTGTGCATTCCTGATGATCCATTTGCATCGTTTACAATTTCAGGATGCCATTGCTCATGACCATGTTTCTCTGAAGTTATTGTTTGCATGTCACTGCCATGCCAACCTTTTGGAATTGATTTACTGGCTGGGAAGTCCCTCAGCTGTCACAAAGTCATCTTTCAAGAGAATTCAATGCAGAAGAGTAGCAGTGAATGCTATTGTGGGATTTAACAAATCCCTGGTTGCAAGATTGAATGAGAACTTTGTACCCTTCTTTGTTTTAAAGTGATGGGAATATACAGAGAGGGCAAAATGCTTTTCCTGTGTGTCCCTCCAGAGCTTTAAAACAGTTTACAGTTATAAAATATTTAGTTATTCCTCATTAACTGACAGGTAGAGCATTTTTATTTCCCTTAATTTACTGGATGGAAAAAGTTTGAGTTTGGTACAACAGACTTATTGATAGATCCTCCCTTTCTCAGTTGATGGACAGACATAAACCCCACCTGTGGCCAGACATTCCTAAGCTCTGAACCACCAATCAGCACCTGCCAAATACCCTAAGCCCCCGTAATCAATCAGCATGTGCTGAGTGCCCTAAGCCCTGCCTTCTATCCTTAAAGGTGCTTTCAGTCACAGGGATGGCTTGGCTTTTTGGATGGAGAGAGTGAAACTGAGGAAGGTGACTGTGGTTTGGGAAAACTGGGTTTTATGAGGGGATGCACAGTAGCCCTGGCGGGGTACTGAGGTAGAATGAGAAAAGAGTGAATGGGGAAATTTGAGGTGGCTAATGGCTGAGAGACTGATCTGTCAACCCTCATAATAGAGACTAAGGAGTCCCAGCAAATTCAGAGAGGGCAGAATGAGTGGCCACAGTGTCAATTAAAAAGGAGATAGGCTTACCTGCCACCACAGTCGTTACCCGAGGCTCTGTCCTGGTGATGTAAGTCTGTGGGGCCCTGTCAGGGCCTGGGCAGCTTCTTCAGTAGCCAGTCCCAGGAAGTCTGGGAGCTCCAAACCGGATCCAGAAAACGGCCTTGCTGGACTCTCTGAGGCCAGACCGGAGGGCCAGATGACAGTCTGATTTCCAGTGGCCTTCCCTCCTCACCTATTTAATCTATCACTTATCGTATGTTCATCCTATTTTCTCTTGGAAATTTTAATCTAATGTTATTTCCTACATAATTTTTTGTCTCTTCTGTTCAAGATATTCTGTTTACCATTGCTGACTTGGTTATTACAGATGCACATACAATACAGACCAATGTATGAGACTCTAAAGATGTATGGTTAATACATTTGCTATATATTACTGGATGGAATATCCCAACATGCAGAAATGTAAATGTAAAATAACTATGCTGAGCATTATGGCTTCATTGTTTCTGTAAATATATTGAATGATTTTGGAGGATTTGCACAATTAGAATATGAGAAGGTAAAACTAGCCATTTCTGCCAAGACCGGTTTGGCTCAATGGATAGATCGTCGGCTTGGGGACTGAAGGGTCCCGGGTTCAATTCCGGTCAAGGGCATGTACCTTGGTTGCGGGCATATCCCCAGTAGGGGGTGTGCAAGAGGCAGCTGATCGATGACTCTCTCTCATCGATGTTTTTAACTCTCTATCTCTCTTCCTTCTTCTCTGTACAAAATCAATAAAATATATATTTTTTAAAACTAGCCATTTCTGAAGAAAAAAAAAATCGTGAGTGCTATGTATGTCTGTCTTCTACAAGATGGATTACACATTTAAAAAAATTGCCTTTGATCTGGAGCCAATGATAGATACAATGTTTTGCATTTGGAATAAAACCTGTTTCAGAGACATTACTGAGAAGGTAAATTGAAGATGTGAAAAGCCTTGGGGCAGAAAAGCAAGGTAGGTGCTTCAAGACATGCCTTAATTAGTTTATCTACCCAAATCCCGGAATGCGATTTCCTCTCCATCAGAATATGGCTTGTTCTTCAATTTAACTGCTGAGCAGCAGCATCTGTTGTTTTGGAGACGGATAAGCAGTGAAACTGACTGCTGTGGACACGTTAATGCTCAGTTCACCTCTGCCACCCTTTGCCTCAGGCAGCCAGCACACTTTGCACAACCTGAGCTTAGCAGGATTTGGAAGAATTCACCTTAGGGAAATTAAAGCTGCACACACAGTCAAGGGACCTATGATTACAAATAATCCACAATCCCCCATTTTTTGGCATTACTGAGCTATATTGGTGCAAACCCAGAGGTTTGATTTATCAGTAATTCTTAGGGAGCCATATGAGTTTAAATAAAGTTTAAGTGTGTTATCTTTTCAGGCTAAATCAACTTAAATGTGACAAGTTAAGAAGTTTTTGTGTTGTTGTTTATTATTGTTTTTTTGTATAAGAGACAGTGTTATGGAATTGGCGCAGAAAAAGAGACAGTTGTACACTCGGAGGCTCAGGAAAGTGCACCTGTATTGAAAGCAGCGCTGCTGGTTCAGGGGACTCAAAGATCCAGCTCCTGAACAACTTCGACAATGAGATTTTCTCCTTATATATTTCTGAGGTTCTTTGTTTCCTAGTAACAACCAAGCTTCCGTAGTGGACTCTCACAGTCCCCCTGGAGTCAGTTTAGATGGTTAACTTATATTGTATCTAATATCCACCCTGGATTGCACCACTGACCTCCCTCTAGTTAAGCTGTTATGTCCTTGGTTTATGGCCCTTGTAAACTGGGAGCATTTAGGTAAATAGGTCTGGCAAGACCAGATAATTAAGGAAGAGGCAGTGAGTTTATTGTAGGCTATCAGGAATGTGCATTAGGGACACAGATTAACTAGGTACAGAGTCAGGCCGCTAGTCTCCTACATTCTTTCACAAATGGCATTAATTATGGGCTAGCAAGAGTGTGCGGTAGAAGGCAGGTTACTGGAACAAATTCAGATTCCTAGCTCCCCACCCCACAAATGTCTTATGCTCCCCATTAACAGGATTCCAGGACTCTAGTAGATATTTGCATTAACCCCTCTGAAACACACACACACACACACACACACACACACCTGGTTTATGGATACTTAGGTGGACCATGTAGAGCCCCTTTCAGAGCTCATTCCTCCAGGTGCAACAATGTGGCCTGTTGATAAGTCACAGATAAGACACCTCCAACACTCCTCTGTGGGAGGAGGAAGCTGCTTTATTCCAGATTCCCTCCCCCCCTGTCTCCCACCTGGCCATCACCCAATGAATGGCCCATCAGGAGTTCAGAGGGCCATCAGCCACATTTCCATTATAGACATCTCTGAAGGGGAATCCCAGATCATGTTCATCTTCTCCATCCATATAATCCTCCTCTCCTTGCTTCCTTACAAGTGTTTTTTCTTCAAATTCCTCCTTATCAAACATTCCTGTTGCAAATATTAGTTTTAAGGTCTAATTTGGAGGAAACTCCACCGATAGATAGTTATCAGACAAATAAGACTAGTTCTTGATAGGAAGAGGCAAAAAAGTGAAATCAAAGTTTTCTTCAGATTTCATTATTATTATTATTATTATTATTATTAATTATTATTTTATGCTGCGCCATTTCAATGCAATGGCAGTTCCTTGTTGAAGGATTTCTTCAAGACTGGTTTTAAGCAGGTTTGGAATGGATTACAACTCCTCAGCCACCTGGGTTTTCCAGTTGCATCCTATGACACTCAAATATGTGCTTTTTATTCCCATTTTAGTTTAATTCTCTTTTTTAGTTTACACTTCTTTATAAATTTACCCAAATTTTCTTTCTCTATTTGCTATAAAACATTATCTTAAAAAGGTAAATTTGTGTAGCAGTTGGAATACAAACTTTGAAATCAATCAGATCTTTTTTTTTTTTTTTCATTACTGCTTTGCCTTTTGCTAAATAATAATCTAGCATAAATATTCTGAGAACTTTAAGGGCAAAATGTTTATCTGTATAGTAAAAGTAGTAATATAACCTATAGCCAGAAATGACATAAGGATTTAAATATAAAAAATTTTTCAAAGCATAAAGCATTGTATTTGGCATGTAGTCAGCACTAAACAACAACAATTACAGTAATAATAAAATACTTATTAAGTTTATTAGTTCATATACAAATTTTAAAGCATTTTTATTATTTCTCTAAACTTGAATTACATTATTTCCTCTACCAAAGCCAACATTTAAAAATTGGCATAATATACCTTTAATAAATTCAACTCCTTTAAAATTATGTTCTCCTTGCCATAGGTCTCCTTTTTTCAGGCCTCTCATGCTCTTTTTCATCTCTCTTTTCTTCCCTCCCTCTACTATGAAAATGTGTGCTTAAACCTACTTAATACACTATTTACACCCAGTCATGCATTTTTAATGGGCTATATGTTACAAAGATATTTTGACCGGAAATCATATCTCTGTAGAGTTTGAAGGCAGTGTTACTCTGTTAAAAAATTTTTAGGCACCAAAAAACAGAAAGGGTATAGTATAAGTGCCTGACAATCAACATTTTCTATTTTAATGTAAGCGCCTGACATCGATCTTTTGATTGCTGATGCATTCATTTCAAAGTCATCCATCTTGAATAAATACAATGCAAGGTACAACTGGATAGAGTCCCCCACCCCACCCATGAAGTTCCCCTTTACAGAAAGCTTTGGGTTTCTTACTTAGATAACTAATGCCTGATTGAACCTATTTCCATTCCCAGGGTGCTTTAATTCCAGCTCTTACATTTTAAATTCACCAATAAAGAATGAACCCAAGAAACTCTAGATACCTACCCCTCAACCCCCATAGAAGCAGAACCCCAGCTCAGCACCCTCTCTCTCCCCAAGACCTCACTGTAGCACCAAGTATGTCTTGCACCTTCTAGGACCTCTGAGTTATAAGCCTTCCCCCCCACCCCAAAGTACCGTGATAGTTATAAAACCAAATGTGGGTGTTTGAGTCTGAGTTCATTGTCTCGCAAAATTGAAGAACGAAAATGTGAACAAAAATGCAGACCCGACGTTTATTGGGAGGAGCCAGTCCTGGAAAAGTTGCAGGTGGAGTTTCAGGAGCAGGCCAGTGTCCAGAGCTTCCTTTCCATGGTACAGTCAGGTGTTAAAGTCGATTAGTCCATGTATAGAGTCCCATGTGACCATAAACCATGTAGGCACAGGGGAGCATGTCTCCTGCCAACAACCCAAAAATCTAGTGCCAAGAGGGAGGGATGGAAAAGGAGGGAGAGAGAAAGCCATGCTTTTTAATTTAGGCCCTAATTTTAGGGGGTGAATATAGCCTTGCTAGCTCCTGATTGGCCTTGTTAAAAAATTTTGTTTTAGCAACATCCTTGGGATTGGTTCATACATCTTAATTGCCTTGGGATTGGTTATCGGCACGCTGCCTGTCTTAGCAATCTTCATTCATTTTAAAGTCCATGCCTCTCCTACATACCCTTCCTTCCCTACCCACTTGGGTTGCCTCAGTAACTCTGCCTAGTTGGGTACCCCGGTTCTATTTCACCCCACTCCCAGGACCCCCCTATTCCTGACTATCTGGCTTCCTTCTCTTTCCTCAGTTGTTGCTGAGGTGAGTCTTGCCATCATAATAAGATCCGGGAGGGTTAGTTCAGCCACAGCACTGGTTCCAGTGTGGGAAATGTCTGTGGGAGCTCCCACAAGTAGTAATGCGCACTGGTGAGAGCTTCCAGGCACTCCTAGCCAACAGCATCACTAATCTATAGACTGTGACCCAGATAAAACCTTTATTAGAAACCTTCAAAGCACCGCAGAAACAACTACTGAGCCTGCGTGTACATCATGGAAAGTTAAATGTTTAAGAAAGCGCTTCCACACCATGGAGAGTACACTCAGTTAATGTTATTATTATGGTGCACTAAATAGCACTCCAGTGACTGAAGAGATGCCTCCCCAAGCACCTATTTCCAAAAAAAAACACACACACAAGATTCATCTGGTTCATTTTGTATGGTTAAGACTATTATTTACAAAACTCCTGGGAAACAGAAAATAATTTCATTTGTACCTATTCAACTTTAAATCTTTTTATTGTGCTCAACCCCTTAAACTGCAGATACACAAATATGTTGTTTATTTCCCTTTAAGTAGGGGACTGCAAAGGTCTATATACATAATTCTAAAATATAGTTATCAAAGGCAGTTAAGTTAAATGGCAGCACACACCAAACAAAATAAAATAAAACCTCCTAAGAAGGCTCCACAGTAATTTCCAATTCTAGAGTCATACAATGCCTAGAAATCCCCCAAATAACAGATCTGTGGAATGCATGCACTATGTTATTGACCTTAACAGACATATTTAATCAAATCGATGCTTCCTAAATGTTCAAATTATGTTGCTATGGTCTAAATTTCCATTGGTTCAGAATGGTAACAATACTAATGCAAGGAAAAGCTAATGATCTTTTTCTTAATTAGTCCAGCCCATTGACATAATATGTTAAAACATGAAGTCATTTGGAGGAAAAAAAGCAAAGGCAACAGGAGTGGTTAAAAAATAAAAACTAATTTCAATGGCCATTTTTTTGTATCACTTACTAATATTTGCACCATAACATAAATAATACAAATATATTCTATTGATATATTTACTTAACTCGGAGTATATAAATCAGAATTTCAGCAAACACTTTAGCATTTAGTATACTGATTAAACAAATGGATATATATATCCATATTGCAGAGATGTTACAGGTAAAATAATGATGAATAGAAAAAACATCTATCTATATATAAAGAGGTAATATGCTAATTGGTCCTAACAGTGTCCTAGTCATGACCTTTCAACAGGCTGCACGCACAGGAGCTGGTGGGCGGAGATGAAGACATGAGGCTGCTGCCAGGGGCGCACACACCCCCCCCCCCCTCCGTCAGAGGCATGTGCAGGCCCGCCACATCACCCAGTCTGGAGGGGATGTCTGGACAGGGGGCCCCCCCTCCTCCTCCGAAGAGGCATGCGCAAGCCCATGGAGATGTCCAGCCTGGGGCAGAGCCTCAGGTCAGGGGCAGAGCCTCAGTAGAGAGCTCTCAGCACTCTGGTGCTGGGGACTGAAGGCATGGAGAGTAATGGAGAGCAGATGAAAAGTTAGGGGGTTTAGGCCAGGAGGGGAGAGCAGATAGGCAGTTAGGGGGATCAGGCAGGCAGGAGAGCAGTTAGGAGCATCAGGAAGGCAGATAGGTGAGTGCTTAGGAGACAGGGGTACTGGATTGCTAGAGGGATCCCAGATTGGAGAGGGTGCAGGCCAGGCTGAGTGATCCCCCCCACCCCACCCCTGTGCACGAATTTCATGCACCAGGCCTCTGCTATAATAATAAAAACATAATATGCTAATTAGACCAAACATCCTTCCCAATGTCCTTCTAGCGGCGGGGGCCAAGCCCTTAGCAAGAGTTTTGTGCATCAGGCCTCTAGTGGTGATTATAAAAGAAGAGAATGAAGAAATCAACTAGAATTTTAATGTGTATAAAAGGAAGTAGTTTCTTTGCAGCAGTGTTTTTCCAAATGCTCTCCATATGAGTATTTTTCAAATTACTCTGCCGATTGTCATGCTAGGTGTCCCCCACTTATTTAGCACTATTAGGTAGTCTTTGGATTATAAAAGGAAACAGAGTCACAATCTCTGACATTAAAATTCCATCTCAATAGTTGGAGATAGAACACTAAGAACATGGAGCAACAGGAAAGTTTTAAATGCTGAATGTAACTAGTATGCAATATGAGCTAATGTATTGTAGGAATTAAGAAGACTAGGAGTACAGTAATGGCTGATATGCCTGGTAGACAAGGACATTGGGGAGATAAAAGAGAGCTATATCTAATACGTTGTATAGAAGTATTTAAATGAAGTATTGAGAGTGAAATTAAGTTGAGGCTCATTTTTTATTTGAAATGTTAATAGCAAAATTTGGACCATAATTAAGCCTCTGTCAAACATGGCATGGTCTTGGTAAGAATGTATAACTTGTTTCATGAAAAATATCTTTTCAATCTTGCCTAGCTTTGTAACCGATACTTGATTTCACTGCCAAGGTTATTATAAATGAAGAGAATATTGGATGATAGGGTTATGAGTCAGTAATAACAGGGTTTTTTCCTTGAACTGAAAATAATGTTAGACAAAAGCTGCTCAGGTAATTTAATGTTTGTGCCCAAAGCTTTACTCTGATCGGTCTTTCATTTTAAAGCATCTCCAGCTTTATTTTCAGTAAACCATTTTCATAATTTTAGATCCTGTTTGCACTAGCAAGTGACATTTGAATAAGTGAAATCTTTTTCATTAGCCTTGTTGCTCTTTAAAAAAAATTAAGGTATCAAACATTGAACATGCTTTAGGATAAACATATTCCTTAAAATCTTAATATATTCCTTAAAAGATTCAGTAAATATGCAAATATGCTCCATAAAACAACTTTTATCTAGATGAAAGCAATCACTGGCTTCAGTTTCTCAGACTTAATTGGATGTGAAAGCTGAAAAATATTAATTCTATTTGATCTATATGTAAATACAATTTCAAAATACAAACAGCAAAATCTCATTTTTTATTGCTTTTTTAAGCTCTTTTGTGCATTTATCTAAGATGTTATTTATGTAATAGATGCTCTAGGGGAAAATAAAGATATATGTGGTTGAAATCTTGAGCATATACTGGGACAACATTTCTTATTTCAAATGCACTTTTCAGCATGAACAGATAAACCAACAGAATATGCCTAGAGGAAAATATAAATCACATTAAAATATTCCCCATTTTAAGACATAAAAACTGAACACCAAAGCCTGATTTATTCAAATATCACCATAAACTTTTCAGCATTGTTATCAATCATGCATATTTAAGTATGTTAAGTTTTAAAAGAAATTATATTTACTTATAAGTCATTTTATTTTTTGCTTTGTTGGTTTATCTCCAAACTATCTATGTTGATATGGATTTTTGGTATACCCTGTTTCCCCGAAAATAAGACAGTGTCTTGTATCAATTTTTTCTCCCAAAGTTGCGCTAGGTCTTATTTTTGGAGGATATTTTATTTTCAGGGAAACATGGTATTATTAAAAATACGTGGATTTCCTTCATTGTCACTGCTTATTAAATTAAGGGTGAAAACTATAATCTATTAGGGTCAAAGAGGAAGAGAACATTTCATTCCCTAAAATGGAAGAAGCAGGTATTGTTATTGACGGGCTGGAAAAAAGAGGAAGTTGGGGGGAAGATAATCACCAGATTGAGGAAGGCCGTGTTCAGTAGATTAATCTTCAAAGAGAGCAAGTCGGAATCAGAAAAACCATGTTTGCATTTTAGAAATAATGTGCTACACTGAAATGGAAGAGAACTGTTCAATGATCCATAATAAAATTAGAATAAAATTAGAATGTCTTCACCAATATACAAAACACATTGACAAAATCTCCTTTCTATTTACTATAAATAAAGGTATTTGATTTATTAATATGTGATTATCTATTTAGAATTTTATGTTGAAAATAATTATTAAAATTCACATAAAAATGATTGTGAATTAATAATATAGTCTCATGAACTATTGGTTAGAAAAAAATTAATTAAAATAGAGAAAACTATTATTAAGTATTGTGACATTTGAATAAGTGAAATCTTTTTTTTTTTTTTTTAAATATATATTTTATTAATTTTTTTACAGAGAGGAAGGGAGAGAGATAGAGAGCTAGAAACGTCAATGAGAGAGAAACATCGACCAGCTGCCTCTTGCACACCCCCTACCGGGGATGTGCCCGCAACCAATGTACATGCCCTTGACCGGAATCGAACCTGGGACCTTTCAGTCCGCAGACTGATGCTCTACCACTGAGCCAAGCCGGTTTCGGCGTGAAATCTTTTTCATTAGCCTTGTTGCTCTTTAAAAAAAATTAAGGTATCAAACATCTTAATCACTATCATCTGTGGAACTTAAAAATATTACTGAACTTAAACCCAGATATTCTGATTTAGTAGCTCTTGGAGAAGGTGAAAAAATACATAATTTTAGAAAGTAACCTAGGTGATTCTGATTACCGCAATGGCAAGCTGAGGGTTTTTACCGGGTCAAGTTTTGCAATGTCAAAAAATGAGCTCTGAGGACCAGAAGATTTAAGAAAAGTGTGGAAAATTTATTACTACAGATATTCAAACTCCCCAACAGGGAAGAGGCCCAAATAATGGGCTGCCATTTTAAGGGTATATTTGTGCTATAAGCATGCTCTATATCCACCTGTGTTACCACCTGATTGATTCCCTCATTGTTCTTTCCCGGCAATGGACCTGAACTTCTATTGTTCTTATGTGTAAGATACATGATTACTGCAGGCCCTCCCTTGGTTTCCCAGGCCTCCTGCTCTGCACCCCAAAACATTTTATTATGTCAGCACTAGAGGCCCGATGCACAAAAATCGAGCAAGAATAGGTCTTCCTTCCCCTGGCTGCCCAAACTGGTTTCCCTCCAGCACTCGGGACCCAGGCTGCTTCCCTCCTCTGGGTGCCTGCAGGCACCTGGGACCCAGGCTGGCTTCCGTCTGGCCCCAGCTTTGTCAGGAAAGACATCCAGGATGATGTCCAGAAGACATCTGGTCTAATTAGCATATTACCCTTTTATTATTTTAGATGGTTAGTGTCTGTTATTAGGCTTGCTCAAACTGCTGTGTTTTCCCCTGACCATGTTCTACCTGCCTTTGTTTCCTTCTGAACCCCTCCCTGTCTGCCTGCATTTCAAGCTGACTTCTCTCAATTCTAAAGCACAAAAGATTTAGAAACCATAGTAGTAGTAATATTTATAGGTCAATGAAAGGAAAAAAAAATTATCAGAGGGACATATTGGGTAGGATCCACTTTTTGCTACGTAACTCCATTGTGTATATTTTAAGATTCAGGTATGTATAAACAAAAACAAATAAAAAAATTCAGGTATATGAATAAAATAAATGAAATCAAGTGGCTTGCTTGGAACCAAGATCCAATGGAGACCAGAAACGATTTTTCTTTAAGCAAAGTCTGAAAAGGCAAGAGAAATGGGAGTCCTCAGATACTCAAATAACAGAATATAGATTTCCGTTCAATGGGGAATAATGAAGGGTGAGATATGCATGTGAGAGCAAGAAGGAAAGGCTCCTGTCCATTTGAGTAGCCAACTATGGCAATCTAGCTCTGAGTCTAAAAATGGCTGGTGTTTTAAAAAGAGTTCAACTGGCCCTAGCTGGTTTGGCTTAGTGGATAGAGTGTCAGGGTTAGATTCCAGTCAAGGGCACGTGTTTGGGTTGTGGGCTCGGTCCCCAGTTGGGGGCGTGCAGGAGGTATTCTATCAATGATTCTCATCATTGATGTTTCTCTCTCTCCCTCTCCATTCCTCTCTGAAATAAATAAAAATATATTTAAAAAATAAAAGAGTTCAACTGGAGTATCAGGATTATTTTTACTATAAATGAAAGCTAAATGGGAACTTTTTTTTTTTTCCCCTTCTGATATCCAATATTCTCAAGATTAGGATTTCAGGAAATAAAGGGAAATAAATTTCTAATTTCACATACAAATGACTGATTCATATTTTAGTACATAAGTTAATTGTGTGTTAATTTTCCTTGGACAGCTATTTTTCTGCTTTTCTGCAGATGCTATGAAAATTTGAGGGAAAGCCTATCACTATGCTATGAGAGTAATCACCTCACGAAGGCCCAGGTTTTGATGTTCGTTGTTGGGACTGAATTAGTGTTTATAATGTCTAACCTCACAGCCCACACTTCTTCACTTCATTCAGATGGTTATCACTATTTCTTAGAGATATCGTGTAACTAAATGTTTATGTTCTAGAATCTTTCACAAGAACTGTAATTTAAGAATACATATTGTCTTCAATAAGGCAGTGCATTTCATTAACAAATTTCAGCAGTACTTTACATAATAATCTTCTAGGTGGAACTAAAATAAAGTTTAGAGATAAAATTCTTAGAATAAACTATGTGCTTTCCCTTTTAATAATATTATTACCCTAAAAATATAACATGATTTTACCTACTCATTTTTCTCTTCCCTGCAATAAATTCTAATCAGTGCACACTTTTTATATGTTGTTTTTCAAGTATAGCAGATAATGTGTATTAAGCATTTTATAACATGAAAAAGACTATTAAACTAAGGAAAAAAAAATCAACTTAACAAGATATTCCTCTCCTAAACTTTTTGAAATTATTAATAATATACCTTAAGAATTAACCTAAATTCATAAACTGAGTGATAAAAATACAGTTTTCATGTGAAAGTCTAATTGATTTTAAAATATTTTATACTGATAATTATGATAATTTTATTTCTACTGGTAAAGTGTCTAAAGATTTTATATTTAGCATAATATTTAACCCATAGGTATTTTTAAAAAGATAGGATAAAAAAATATATTCAATAAATATCAATGGGATCTATGTAAAATTGAATTAGAACTTTATTTCAATAACTCCAAGTTTCAAAATTAAAAACATATGCTGGTATTTTGCCAACTAAAACTAAGCTGTTAATGTTAAAATTGTTACTAAATATTAATTAAATATGCATTTGGATTGACTTTATTCTTATTATGACACTTGGATTGAATAGATATAAATATAGATACATATATATATGGATATAGATATAGGTATAGGTATAGGAATAGGTATAGGTATAGGTATAGGTATAGGTATAGGTATAGGTATAGGTATAGGTGAGATAGAGAGAGATAGAGATAGAAATAGATATGTGGAAATACATGTAGGTGTGTATTGTAAGGCAATTCAGAGGCACACAAGGTATGTGTTTGCCTGATGATAATTGCATTTCTTTCTGTGCCATGTCCTCTTTCTGAAGCTTTTGCTCTAATCATTAAATGTGGGCAAATGATAATGTGATCCAAATAAGTTTTATTACATCTTCACCTCCTCCTTCTCTGTCCAAGCTTTTAATTTGGCTGAAAATATATTCTAAAGTTTCCTCTATAGCCAAATATATCAAAATAATCACTGAGCACATTGCCACCATGCAATATGAAACCCTGATAATACAGAGCATCCTGAGTTCTTTAAATATATTTATTGGATTAACAATCAGTGCCTTGAACAGACCTCTTAAATTCTGACAGCAGACTTTATCTGGAAGTTACAATATTGATCATTCCTTCGAACTGAGAGATGTCCTAAGTGTAATGGGACATGACTACAAGGCAGCCCCTCAAGAGTGCCCGGAGCAGTCAAATGGTGTAAGCAGAATGGGGAAAAATGATAAATATACATTTGGAAAATAGTGGTGTGAGCAAAGTGAAACAATTTTCTATACTAAAGAATTTATTTCACAGAGCATACATAATGTTATTGAGTACTTTACACATCAGAGAAATCATGATGCACAACATTCCTCAAACTGACTTCCCAGGAATCTATCTTACATGGAGCATTTCTGGGAGGCTAGAATTGAGCAAAAAATACTTTGGGAATGCCACTTTAAAAGCACATGGATTACGGGGGGGACACACACACACACACACACACACACACACACAAAAACCAGGGGGGAAAAGCAAAAATCAAAATAAAACCAGATTCAGTGGCTAGAAACACTAATTAAAATGTCAGATGGTTAGAAAGAGAATGACAAAAATAATTATGTTGAAAAGTGAAAAGGGAAAAGAATGGGAAGGCAGTGAGTTATGCTAGAATGAATATTAGAATGAGTCAGTAGACCAAAATTCTAGTTTGACATGAAATAAATATGTTAAATGATACTGTGCAAACTATTTAACATATCTGTTTAATGTTTAAAATGAAGATTAGCTGAAAGATCTCCTCGTCTCTTCTACTCTTAACTAGAATATTTTAGTCACTGGAACAAATGTTTCCAGAGAATAATGTATAAATTAATGTATTTTTAGTCATGGAACAAAGAACTATGCAAAGTTAATTCCATTTATATGCTATAAATTTGCTTTTATATTAAGAGGATTCCAATCTTGCAAGCATAGTCAAGTCAGAGATCCTATATAATAAAAGGCTAATATGCAAATCAACTGAATGACAGAATGATGCACACTGACCACCAGGGGGCAGATGTTCAATGCCATAAGCCATAGTGCTGGGATGTGCTCCCCACCACAGGAATGTCAGGAACCCAATGCATGCAGGGGGAAGGTGAGAGGAAGTGTGCACCTTTTAATTAAGGGTGGATACAGCCTTGCTAGCTCCTGATTGGCCTTTTCAAAAATTGCCTTAGTAGCATCCTTGTGATTGGTTATATGCCTCACTGTCTTGTGTTGGTTATCTATAAGATGCTTGTCTTAGCAACATTCATGTATTTTAAAGCTCATGTCTCCCTCCCACAGCCTTCCTTCCCTGCCCAGTTGGGCTGCCTTAGTAATTTTGCCTGATTAGGTTCCGAGTTTTATTCACCCCTCCATGGTCCCAATTCCTGACTAACTAGCTCCCTCTGTCTCCTCAATAACAGGACAATATTTTTGAAATAATAACTTTTTGTTTTTGTCATTCTTTGTCTCTTCGGCCCTTCTTCCTACTATGAGAATATAATGATTATAATGAAAGAGAAAACAAAATAAAACTGGATTTGAGTAAAGCTAGCAACTCCCCTGGCATACTGACTGGTATCATATCTGTTTTCATCAATCCCCCCCCCTTCTTTTTTTTTCTTCTTCTTCTGTTTTCCCCAGGATCAACTAATATTGTACTTTCTAAGTGTCTGAAGGAAACCATTCTCTCCACAAATGATAATGATCACAAACACTTTTCTACGGGGCTGCTCCTTGGTATTCCTTCACGGGAAGAGTATTTTGGAACCAAAATCAGACTTCTGCTTATGCTTTATGCCCTGTCACCTCTTTTATTCTGAATCATTATCCCAGCTTTTTCAATGAGAGGGACAGTGGTAAGAAGAAGTTTATATCACTTACCAACATAATTCTACATAACTTTATATTAACCTATGTCTTCTACCTACTTAATCTAAGCATCTTTTGTAATATATAAATTTTACACATGTATCTTTTAAAACTGTTATGCAGTGGGAATAATGACACACCTATTATAACAAAAGAATGGCATGTGTGAAAAATGCTTGTCTTTTCAGAATGCTAATTTTCATAAATGCTATTGGAATCTACTAGAAGTTGTCAAGAGCCTAGACACAAAGAGATAGCGGGCTTTCCCCCCTAAACTCTCTAGCTATCTGAGTAAAGTGATATTTCTATGCACGTTGCACAGTCGATTGAAAAGTTTATAGAAATATTTACATTATGTGGAGGAAAACACAAATCAGCTAAAATGTAGGCAAAATATGACTAAGGCTTGATTGTATGTTCAGAATTTTTATAGATGCTGACTATTATTCACCATGCTATGCAGTGCCCACAAATTCTGAACATTGTCCTATCATGAATGTACCTAGCACATGATACTCTCTTTCTCTGGTGAGTAATCCTTTATTTTCAACTATTTAAATGCACTTATTAGTGTATCTCTTCAGATTGAATTTTCCTATTTAATCAATTTCAAATTTATGCACTAATAAGATGGTAATGAACTAGAATACCTGTTGTGTTTAAATTATTCCATGGCTATGATATTAGGGCAAAGAAAGGTGTTAATTCAGTTTCTCAGCAGCTATCACCTGAGGGAGCACAGGTTACTGCAGATTAACAATGGAACCCAGGCCTGTCTCTACTAGTAAGCTTTTTATTAATGTAAGTGGATAATTGTGTATGTGCATTAATTCATGTATCTCTTAACAAAGACTCTCTATTCTTTCTCTTTGCCTTAATGGATTTAGAGTATCATGTTTTTTCTTAAAAAAAAAACTTTATGTGAGTACATGCCTGACTTAATAGTAACTCACTAATTTATAGACACGTGAACAATGAGAAATGCATCTCTGTGTGTTAACAAAAAAGTTGAGTTGTTGAAATTAACTCAGAAATTATACGTAGTATTCTATATTGAGCTTTACTAATGATCCAAAGGTTATAGGCATATAGTTTGTACATATGTACCAGATTTCTCCTGGAGAAACTCCAAAACAGTATGCTGTAACGCTCTTAAAAAAAAAAAAAAAAAAAAAAAAAAAAAAAAAGCTGTCAATTTTTCTTTTGCATTTTTCACTTTGTGCATAAAACAGGCAAATTTGTAGGTTATATATGTAGAAACATTGACTTAGAAGAGAAATACTTTAGTTTAGAATATCCTCACTTTATTCTCCATTAATTACGCTCTTTATATGATCCCTAAATCCATAAGTTTCAGGTTTGTTTTCCATAGATCCTTGTATAATCAGATGAATCATACAAATGGCCACCCATTTTGTAAATAGCATTACCATGTTTGCTGGGATGTCAAATCAAGAACATTCCTTTCCCAAAAACGCCTGGCTAGAGAAGATATGCACACAGGTCTTCTCTTGGCCTTCTTTGTCCTGCTCTGGGCAAAGACATTGAAGGGAAGGAGGAAAATTGGACCTTCACTTATTTTGTAGAAAGTGAAGTATCAACAGCAATCAGCCTTGTTTAATTTGAACTTCCTGAGACTTTAATCTCTACTAAGTAACTGAGACTCAAAGATAAGAGGATAATCCTGAAACGAGCTCAATTTTTATCTAGGGGTTAAATGTCAATGTTACTAGTGGTAGAGTTTAAAAGAAAAACACCGATAGTCTCTCAAAGAGAATATACCATTTAGGTCAAGAGAGGTAAACGAGGAGATAGTGATTTCGATAAAAATTTTTACTTCTTAGGCACCTTTTCTTTGGATTGGGTAAAAAAAACGTTGGCATAGTTTATGTTTTAAAAT
This sequence comes from Pipistrellus kuhlii, assembly GCF_014108245.1. Classification (NCBI taxonomy): domain Eukaryota; kingdom Metazoa; phylum Chordata; class Mammalia; order Chiroptera; family Vespertilionidae; genus Pipistrellus; species Pipistrellus kuhlii. Next base: position 41,451,596 of record NW_023425584.1, read on the forward strand.
AGAGCAATTACACATTTCCTTCTGTAAAATGTAAATTTTCAGATTATGTAAGTAATCACACATCTGATTCAAAGCTTACCCACAGCTGCTATATCCAGACTTCATTCTATGCCCTGGGAATGCAGCACTGAACACTGCAGACAATAGAGAAAGAAGGGATCAATAGAAATAAACAATAAGTGAAATAGTATATTAGAAGGAGGCGAATGTTATGAAAAATCTAAAAAAAAAAAAAAAAAAAGGAAGTTGAAGAAGGAATGCCAGGGTATGGTCAGAGAGAATCATCCACTGAGGTGACAATCACATGAGGGTTGAACAAAGTTACTTTCTTAAATACAGCTTTGTAAAAAAACAAAAACAAAAACCAAAAAAAACTTCTGACCTTTCAGACATGACACAAGGAAGCAAGATATTCACATAATATAATGTATAAGTGGAAGTGTAGTTAAAAGTGAAAGGAGACTGATTAGAAATCCACTCTAAGAGTGTACAGAATATTGGTGATTTGTGCTGATGTGAGATACAGAAAGAGAACAAAGTTGTTTATTTTAGAAATAATTGCTTTGATGACCCCGTTCTTTTGAAAATTGACAGATCTTTATTTTATTCAATATTAATCATGAAAACTATTGTGATTTATGTTTTGCTTTAAAAACTTATGAGAACAGAATAAAACATGATGCTTAAGTTTTACATGGAGCAGGACTCAGAACTATATTTACCTGTTTTCTAAATCTTCAATCTTGCTTCTATATTTTTTTCATGCATACTAAATTATTTGTTGTGGTTGGTATATTATAGTAAAATATATGAAAACATTTATGAAATTCAGTGAGGCCCAAATGAATATAAAAACTGCAGTTTTTGCTAACTTTGGAGTTTGAAAGAACTATCAAATATGATTAAATTTGGAGAGAAATTGTCTTGGCACACTTATGTTCTAATGGCAATGCTAAGGAAAATATACTTCAATAAATAACATCTGTTTGAGACAGATTATATAACATTGAGTTACTGGTTTTTCTTTTTACTGTATTTCAAACATGGTTTTATGGATGATTAAAACAAATGAAAATTAATGCTAATCTACTTAAATAAATATTTATTTTCCAACTAAGATAAATGACAACAACACTTGCAGTTGAATAAACTATTCTGATACTTCAAATGATTTGATCATTCACTAACAAAATAGAAACAACTGAAATTCTGACATTACTGTTAAAATAACAAAGGCATATCTTACTCTAGATATGCTATCGATTGTATTTTATATCTTCATAGTTCTGGAGTAAGAATGATCACATTGCATTATAATTTTAGAGCTTTCTTTTTGTAAAATTGTGTAGTCATCGTAAAGATATGTTGGTCCACAAAATATGGTTAATTAATAATATTTAAAGTAATTTACATGAATTAATAACTTCCAAAATGGATAAAAGGATTTCATTTTATCCATTCTACCTTTCTTATTTTTGTATCACTACAATATATAAGATTATCATGGCATTTTCACACTGTTTAAAGTGAATTGGTAAAGGGAAAGGAGAGGTGAACAGGCAGAGCATGAGGATTTTGGGGGCAGTGAAACTACTGTGTATGATCTTGTAATGGTGATACATGCCATTACACATTTGCTCAAACTTATAGAATGTACAGCATAAAGAGTGGACCTCAATGAAAACTATGGACTCTGGGTGATAATGAGGTGTCAGTGTAGATTCATCAATTCTTCCCAATGTTATATATCTTGGTGGGGGATGTGGATATGGGAGAGGTTGTGCATCTACAGGGTAAGGAGTACATAGAAATTTCTGTACTTTCAGCTCAATTCTCCTGTGAGCCTAAAACTGCTTTAAAAAAATAAAACATGCTCTTTTAAAGGAGCTGGTATGTGCAAATAAGTATGTAACCATAATAGACATCCAGCCATTGAAAAAAATGCATTTTGCCTACAGAAATAAGCGTTGGGAAACTAATTGAATTATTAATATCTTTACAAACATCTAAAATAGACTTGTTACTCACTGAATCCTGCTGTTCTGAAACTTGATGTCAAAGACAACAAAGTAACAGTGGAACAACATTCAAGCATATTTTTCTCCAACTTGTTTATCTGACAGCATATTAAAAATGCTTATCTCCCTATATAAGTGTTACAAGGCAATCATCAATATACTGTCAAGATATCATTAAATGCATGATGCTATCTCATCTGTCTGCAAAAAAATATTGTCATTACTAATGCTAATATAAACTTCATGAAATAGTGTCAAATAAAAAAAAATCAGTAAAAGTTATTCCAAGCTTTTGAAGATGAATATGATATCCTCATATTTATTTATTGCCAATACAGAGTGCTAGAAATTGCTGATAAACACACAAACATTATGAATCATTAGCAAAATATAATTGACTTTTAAAGAATTTCATCTTTCTATCAAGCGTTTTCTATAACCAGTTATAGTGATTAAAAGTTTCTGATGTTTTGCAAAGATTATTTTCATCTAACCATGAGCACATCTATCTTTGTTCATATCCTATTTCTTATCTTTATTAGATTGAGATTTTTCAAAATATTCTCTTAAAGGGGTTGTTATACAATTGCTACAAACAATAAATGGAATTTTTAATTTTTTTTTCTTTAATATTAACTTTACAGCTATTGATAGTGACCAGTAGTGTTTCAGCAGCTGGGCACAATAGATAAACTAAATTTATCTTGATTTATGTATCATCTCTCATCAGAGCGTGGTCTGACTGAGGTCTCCATCATTTCTTAGCTTCGGCAGCCTCTGCTATATCACTGCCACTGTTCTCTTCAACTAACACAGTTTTCACACCGAATGACACGTAGCAGTATAAATCCAGGTAAATTCATATCCCACAACCCCCTTGTTCAGAGTTCTCTCACTAACTTAGCAATGCCTAAGTCAAAACGATTAAACAAGTCACATACTGAATCCAGTGTTTCGTATAAGTGGATTGTAATCTAACTCTTTAACCTCCTCTTTCTGTTGTTTCTTTTCACAAATTCTACACTCCTTTACACTGAACTGCTTTTTATGGATATGAACTGTATTTCCACAACTCAATACCTTTACTCGAGTGATTGCCTGCAACTGATGTGCTTTTTATTTCTAGGAAATGCCTAACCATTTGTCAAACTTGAGTTAAATTGACACTATCGAGTTTACCTGAGACCTTCAGTTCTCTGTGGTTAAATTAATCTCTCTTTTCTGTGGATCCCAAGGACATTCTCTTCTAATCCGTCCACCCTGTAGTATAGGTCATTTTTTAAAATAAGTTATTTCCTTTCTAAATTGTGAAAATAGGGGACTCACCTGACTCATATTTGAAAGTTCCTTGTATTATGGAAATCTCTTGCAATTAATTATTTCTGCATAGAATAGAAAATACATTTATTATTTTATAACTTTTTCATTCTTAATTATCCCACTAATTTTTAAATTTTCGGATAGGTAATTCTTTTCATTATACATATATATATATTCAACATCTTGTATAGATCACAAATCATGTCAATAATTTGGAATACCATCTTTAAAAAACAAAATCTTGGCCCTCAAAGAACTTAGAATCTAGAGGTGACACAAGCAAATCTTACACTTCAATGAAAAAAATGATGTGGACTATGCAAACACAATGGAGCATTTATGGATGAAGTGTTTAATTTGTATCAGGATCTGTGTTAACTGTGTTAGTGAATTGTGTGCATCATTTTAAAAATTACCATGATGAAGCTTCTGTTACTAACCCACAACTTATAGATAAAAAACACAGGCCTTGCCGAAACCAGTTTGGCTCAGTGATAGAGGGTCGGTCTGCGGATTAAAAGGTCCCGGGTTCAATTCCGGTCAAGGGCATGTACCTTGGTTGCGGGCACATACCCAGTAGGGGGTGTGCAAGAGGCAGCTGGTCGATGTTTCTCTCTCATCATCGTTTCTAGCTCTCTATCTGTCTCCCTTCCTCTCTGTAAAATATCAATAAAATATATTTAAAAAAACAAAACAACAACAACAAAAAAACAGGCCTGAGGTAGTTATAGTACTTGCTGAAGGCCATGTATTTTATATCCAGGTTCTTTCATTCCAGAACCTATACTCTAAGTCAGTGTTTTTGAAAGTGTTGTATGCGTACCCCCAGGGGTACAGGAAGAGTTTGGTGGGGGTACGCATTGCACCACAGTTTGGTGGGGATATGCACTGATTAGAGGCGCCTAATTCTATGTTTTCATGAGTACGAGGGGTACTCAGCGTTACGAAAATTATAGAAGGGGTACACATATGTCAAAAGTTTGGGAAACACTGCTCTAAGTCAACAGAAATTTATCAGAAATAAAGTGGGGACTGAGAGAAGGACCTGGAGTGCTGGAACAGAGGAAACATGGACTGAGAAGTTAGACTAATCTCCAAATCTGGCCAAACTGGAGCCTTTAAAAATATGGTGAACAATTATTTTAGGAAAATCTATAGCTTGAGAATTCTGAAGTTAACAAAATATTTTTTTAGAATCAATTATATTAGCTATGATAGTTAATATCATTAACAAAATTAAAGTTCTAAATTAAATATGGTTGACATATAGTGAATGAAAGTATTATGTTCACTAAAACAAACAAAACAAGATGCTATAAACATTGATAGTTTAATCATATGATTCCAATTTCTAAAATATACTGATAAATTGATTAGGTAACAAAACAGACACAGGCTGCAGAGCTCAATTAAGGATTTCCCAAAACAGAACAAAAGGGAGAAAATATGAGTGAAATAGAAAATCACACTTATGACATATTTGACAATCCCAGTATCTTCTAACAGGCATTCTTAAGAAAAGAATAGAAATAACAAGCTATTATTAAAATAAAGTTTAATGATCCTAGATTACTATCTATGTTGAATTCATATAGTTCCATATTTGGTATTTTGCCATAATTATTAATATTTGGCATATTATTTTCATCAATCTGTGCACATAGTCTGTGCAGAATTTGTCAGGTATTTCTAAACACCCATCCATTTTCTCTCATCTTTAACAATAAAACACTGCAGTTTAGCTATTCAGGTATTTATAAAGGGTAAAGATTATTTTTTCTGAATTCTCTTGTCATAGGACTATCGACTGAACAATTGGAACCAATAACAAGACTTTGGCAGATCTTGACTTAAAAAGAATAAGAATGTTTTGCTCATTCCCCTTTTCCTTCTTTATATCTTAATACTACTTGGAACATAATTATGGTGGTGAGACACCTTAGAGCATGGAGAGAATTCAAAGTGAACAAATCACAGTTATATAGTCACTCTTTATCCAATTTATTATCTACCTACCTATCTATCACCTACCTATCTATCATCTATCTATCTATCTATCTATCTATCTATCTATCTATCTATCATCTGTCAATCATCTATCTATCATCTATCTATCTATCTATCTCTAATCACCTATTATCTACCTTTCTATCTACCTATCTATCCATTTATGTAGATAGAGTATGTAGATTGTGCATCTATCTGTGTAACTAGACTATCTATGTAGACTGTGTATCTAGATAGATGATGTATAGATAGATGATAGATATATATACAGATAGACAGTCTATAGTGACATATAATGCAAGATATATATAACCAACCAAATTCAATATAATTAATTAGGATAAAAAGAAGCAAACCCATCTCCAAGTGCTACATATGAAAAGAGTTTTCAGTAAGAGGAAAATATAATAGATAATTTGTTACAGAGTTACAATTCAAAATATGAGATCAACATGATTAAATTTTTCATTTATAGATTCCTAACAAAAATAGCATATTAGGTATTGGTTTGAGGAAAAATGTTTTCGTATATAACATATACAAAATCAGATAATACACTAATGATTGTGTTTCAGATTTCAAAGTTTTAATCCTCAATCTCTAGCTGTATGATGCTTTGTTAATTCCAGAACAATCAACCCAGCCTTCTCATTTCAGATAGAGACAAAGAATCACATGGCATGACATTAGATATGACCCATATAACCACCCAACTCAACATTCTCATCACCCCAAAGTGACCTCAAGTGCTCTAATTTCCCTGAATGTCTACATCCTTCCTTTGTATGAATCTATAGACTTTATCGCCTGGACATAATGTTATTTGGCAGTCTGCTGCATTTCACCAGATCTCTGGAGAAATTACATGCATTTCTGAAAGGGAATGCAAGTTATGTGGGTCACAACAATTTATTTCGGGACTCTGTAATAGAATAAGCTCAGTTATGCTTGCTTCATGTAGACATGAGCAATGTCTCCAGAGAAATGAATCCCTCATCGTGGTTTTCAACGCATTAGAAAGTACACCAGATTTTAAAGCTGTCTTCCAAATCACAGCATGGAACTGATTTATAAACAAAGCCAAACCATAATGATGGCGATTTGTTATTACAGTAACCTAACCTCCTAAATGTGATCTAAAAGGGGTCAAATTCATTTTATTCATTTTATAGTGAACAATATTAGAATCAGATTTCAGTGTATATATTTTTCATCCCAGCATACTTGAAAGTGCACTTAATTTTAATCTAGTATTTTCTTAACACATTTAGTATTCCATTTGAAACAAACATGCACTTTTATAATATAAAGAGCTATACAAGTAATTTCAGGTAATGTAAACAAATAACAATTATACATCTACTGAATTAGGATATTTATGTGTAATTGCAAATACATATTTAATTATATACATATATAAATACAGAGCAATAATTTTTGTCTGGCTGAAATCATTAACATATTAGTATTATGCTTCAGACACATACTTATGTACCGTAATTTAACAGAAATACTAACATTTAAACTGATTTATTATAATAGGTACTATCAGAGAAGGTACAAAAGACTGTAAAATATCCATAGAGAAGCTAAAATATCAGATCATGAATGGTTGTGTACATCATTTTAAGGAGTTCAATGCTTGCAGAGAACCAGGTAGGTATTTGTGTTTTTTATTGTTGGTTGTTTTTGTTTCGTTTTGTTTTGCTTTTGCGGTGTAGTCTCAATTTTATTTTATTATTTTTATCATCTTAGGGTGATATTGGTTAATATATAAAGCAATACTTTAGGGTTTGGAAGGATGACTCTGTTGTTTGGAAGGATGACTCCCTCTGTTTGTGAAGAATGAATGGAGGACAGGAGCACCAATTAGGCAGTCAATAGTAATTTACCAACAACTGCTGTGGACCTGCACTAAGGTGATGGCATTGAGTAGTTAGTGTTCACTGCCAATCAAGAGTCGGAATACATACTAATAAAAGGGTAATATGCTAATTAGATCAGATAGACCAGACATCTTCCCTTTGTCTGGTCCTCCTTCCAGACAAAGCCTCAGTGATGGGGGCCAAGGCATAAGTGGTTAGAGGCAATCAGGCCAGCTGGGGAGCAGTTAGGGGTAATCAAGCTGGCAGGGGAGGGCAGTTATGGGCAATCAGGCTGGCAGGAGAGGAGAGTTAGGGACAATCAGGCTGGAAGGGTAGGGCAGTTAGGGGCAATCAGGCAGGCAGGCAGAGCAGTTAGGAGCGATCAGGCAGGCAGACAGGTGAGCAGTTAGGAGCCAGTGGTCCCAGATTGTGAGAGGGATATCCTACTGCTGGTTTAGGCCCAATCCCACAGGATCAGGCTAAACTGACAGTTGGACATCCCCTAAGGGGTCCCAGATTAGAAAGCGTGCAGGCCAGGCTGAGGGATCCCCAGCCTCCTGCAGGAATTTCATACACTGGGCCTCTAGTTATTAGATAAATGTGGAAAATCAAATCAATGTTCAGTCTTAAAAACTATTCTTAGTGCAAGAATGTTGCTCTTGGGCTCTTGCTCTTAAACAAGAAAGCTTCATGTGTGGCTTTCTGCCAAAATACAACAAAGTGCTTTGGTGTTTTACATTGTCATTTCTTGTCACTCAATTTAGAAATACAAAATTTAACGCTGAGCTATAAAAAATATTCACATGGATTTTTTCAGTTATATCTTTTGTGTGAAAAGTTTAAGCCTAGATTCTCATTATCCCACACACCCACACAAACACACACATCCTCATATTTCATATAAAAAAATGTGAGAGTGCCATAAACTGTGGCATTTCCCGGACAATCTCAATGGTGCCCAATGGATCTCTGCCTTTTGCTTCCTACAATGTGTTTTCAACAGAGCACACAGACTGAGCTTTTAAAAACGATATCATGTTGGAATACCTTCGGTCAACATGTCCAGTGACTTCCCATTTCACTCAGAGTTCAAAGCTAAAGTCTTGACTGTGGCATGCAAGTCCCTGAACAATTCATGCTTCTATTACTCTTCATCCCACTTCAGACGCTGTTGTAGCCATGTGGACCTACAAACTCTTCCTCAAACACATCAGAGAGGCTGGGCCTTGTCTTGCTATTCTCAGACTGGAGCCTCTCCCCATAAATCCTGACTATTCCCTTCGTTATTCCCCAAGTCTTTGTCCACCAAATATAATAAAACAAACTTCCTCAGGCTCATTTCTGCATGTACTTATCCAACCTGACATTATACACACAGTCCTTTTCTTTAGTGTCTACTGTCTTCTGCAACCCTTAAAGCAGTGAGAGATTATATTTTTGGCCACCGTTTTGTACCCATGGACTAGAACGTTATCCTGGCACACTGGAGCCATTCATTACAAGTAGGGGATGTAGGGAGAGACAGAGAGACTTACTGAGAGCAGGCTGGTTACTTTCCCAATGTATGGAATCTTGCTTTTTGTTTCACTTTCTCTGTGTAGTAATAGACAAAGGCACCTACAGATGGTGAAGGGTATAGGAGATTGGGGGAGAAAGGAATCTATTTTCGCTTAAGTCTTAAATCAAAAGTGAGGCTTTTTGTCAAAATGCAAGTATAATTTAAAACTCCTAGTTGCTCCAAAAGAAGAAATAACCAATAGGTAGAAAACACAAGTGAAATAACTTTTCCTTTTGCATAAAATACACTAGAAAACGAAAGAAACAGGCCATAGTAATTCCGAGATTTCCAAGAGTCCAGGCAGCCAGCTGTTTGTAGGTACCAAAAAATAAAGGCTACACTTAAGTTAAAAAATATAAGCAGTCATTGAGTATTTATAGATTTAAAGATTGCAAACTCATAAATGAAATAGCAAAACAAAAGGTAGCACTGTAAAGAGTGAATGATGTTGGGCAAGAACAATATAAGATCCCAGAGGAATAGGAGCAGATAACAGGGTATCCCTAGATTGTGTGAAATAGAGGTTGGACAAGGGCAATAATTCGGCTCTCAGAAGTTTTGACAACAAAGTGTTTCAAAGAATTGTGGCAGGCAGAATTCTAAAATAGCAGCCCCTCCTAAAATTTTCTACCAAAACTCTCCAAGACTGAAATATGGTGGATAGATAGCACAACCATGTTTATAAGTTACTTAAATGACAAAAAAAAAAAAAAAAAAAAAAAAAATTGATATGAGAATTTTTCAGATGTAATTGAGTTTACTAATTAGTTAACTTTTAATTTATCAATAAAGAGGTTATCTGGATGGGCACAATATAATCATGTAAACCCTCTAAAAGAAATGTTAAATATTCGACTTTTCTCTAGCTGGGAGCAGAAAGGAAAGTTGGAGAGATTCCAAGTCTGAGAAGGATTTGACATGATGCTGTACACTTATAGATGGAGAACCCTCATTCATAGATGAGGAATGCAGGTCACCTGTAAGTGCTTACAGTCAGCAGGAACACAGGAACTACATATTATAATTACAAGAAAATGAATTCTAAAAAAAACTTCAAATGCACTTTGTAGCAGATTCTCTTCTAGATTTTCCAGATGAGAGTCCAGCCTGATGAGCACCTTATTTAAAGCTTTCTGAGACCATAAGCAGAGACTTTGATGTGTCAATTTATAGAACTTTGAACTGACAAATGAGTGGTTGTTTAAGGCACTACAAATTTGTGGTAGTTATTCAGCAATAGAAAATGAATGCAATCATTTTACTGAATTTTATAATAAAAATTTTGGATTTACTTAAAGGATTTAATAATCTGGAAAATCTGCATTTTGTTCTCCATGGCACAGCAGGCGGCTCCCTTTATATGGTAGGAACATGATCACTGTGACTGTCGAGGTTCCACTCTAGACACTGCTTTCACTTTGGTTAAATATGTAAAAATTTTAGATTCAGTCTTTTCTCTAAACCTTATTGGCCAGAGGATACTTACCTTTTTCTGTAAAGATGGAAAAACAATGCATGGTATTAATCTGTTGTCTATCTTTTTAGTAGATACATGTGTGTGCTTGTTTATAAATGTTTCAATCCATAACATGGTAAAGTTCTATTTCCAAATGTGGACATAAGACTACTACTATACTTCAGTTATTTTCAGAAAAATCTCAACTTTTCTTACTGATTTTGTTAAACTGATTGGCCTCTCCTTTCATTATAAATGCAAAAGGTTCTGCCTCTGCTTAGGATCCATAAAACCAGCCAAAGAACACTTCTTACACAGTACGTTCCATGCTAAGCTTTAAAACACTAATAAGTTTCGAAGACAACGTTTTCTATATGATGTGAGGCTTCAATTTTTTTTTTTTGGTGTTAGGAAATTTCCCCCCCCCATTTTTTAAAATTCATTATTATCTGTGTACATAATTTAACATTGCCCCCCCCATCCCATACATACTCCCCCTCCCCAGAGTTTTGTGTCCATTGGTTGTACTTATATGCATGTATACAAGTCCTTTGGTTGATCTATTATCTCCCCCAGATCTCCCTACCCTACCTGCTGTAATTTGACAGTTTATTTGTTGCTTTACTGTCTCTATATCTATCTTTTGGTTCATCAGAGGCTTCAATTTTACAAAAATCCAATTTGAATACTTTAAGGTCAATAATCTAGATCAATATTTTATAATGAATGTATTTATAGGGAAGTATCAAGGATGAATTTTAAGTCAACATTTCCCACTTCACAAGTTTACAGGGGAAAGCAAAAGTTCAGAAAAGTGCTCAGGGAAAGTGCAAGAGAATAACATTGTCTGCAAATCTGAAATTAAATGGTATCTCTTGGTCAGTAGTAATGAGATTCTGGTAAGTAGAGAAATGTTGTCAAAGTTTGTTCAGGTTGCATGATAAGAAAGGTGCCAAGAACATTTACAATTTGGGGAGGGATGCTTTAGCCTACATAAAATGTTCAGTGCTGAGCTCTTCATCTTGCTAAGGAGAAAAATACCTATGAATTTTAAACAGGCTTGACCATACCATCTTCAGGGCAGAATGCTTGTCAATGTGTGATCTGAAAATAGTACAATCAAGCACATTGAAAATTCAGCAGTTTTTCTCATAAGAATGGATGTCTTCCTGACAAGTGAACACTAGGTTTTATTTTTGCCTGGGGATTTGTTTTGATAGAAAACTTTATTTACTCCAAATACATCTTACAAACTATGAAAATGAGTCAAAACTCCAAACAAGTTTAATTTCTATGCAAAATAAATCAACTGCCTGATTGTTCTTTGTGATTTTTCTCTTTGAAGAAAAATGTGATCATTTATCAATGAAATTAGGTTGTAACTCCTCTGTGCTTAATTCCTTAGTTAGCACATAGCTTATGTCAACACATTATGATATGCAAGGGCAGTAAAAAACTGAGTGCCATGTGAATATTTATTGACAAGGAATATATACTTCCCCCTTTTATTTTTGTTTTATCATGTCATAATCCAATTTTCAATAAACAAAGTTTTATTCACTTTATTAAATCAAAGAAAATTTAAATAGTTTTAGTGTTTAGGTATTAACTAATGACAAGTACCTGTATTGACAGAGTTTTGCCTCAGGTATGGAGGTAAATTACCGTAAAATGGTATTAAAATACTCCCTATTTGTGTATTGAAATGATAGTACCAAAATAGCATCCTTGGGTTGAGAAGTGATGACAAGCATCAGTGTGTGAAAATGGACTAAATACTCCATAACATAAAAATAAGCACAAATGCCAACTGAAAAAAAGTGAGAGGGAGAGAAGATGTTTGTTTTTACTGAGTCCTTTGAACTGGACAGACCCTCCTGTTTGAGATGCTCCCCTCAGAGAGCAGCATGGCTGACCAACTCATTACTTTCAGGAACGAACTCAGATGTCACTTCCTGAGGGAGAAGTTTCCTTTGAACCTTAAAAAAAAAATGCAGTTCTACCTGCTCTTCCTTACCTACTCCCCCCTACTCCCACTCCATAGCTTATTCACATCTGATTTTAAAGACAGTCAGCTCTAGGAGTGATGTCTAATAAAAGTGACCCATTGAATGTGTTGGGTAAACCACTAATTAATTAAATGAATATGTAGCACTGTCTTTGAAATGCCTGTGACTCTTTAAGAAGTGGAGAAACTTCACTATTCAAAACCAAATTTAGAGCAGGCATAATATATGAACACGGTGGTCGTAAAAATTAGGGATGTAAATCAGAGTCTATATCAGAATGTTTTGAACTTAAATGTGCATGTTCACAAGCTCCTCCTCCTGCTTAATGCCCAAATGGTCTAAAAGGGGAAATAGATTCAGCCTACCCAATGTCAACACACACTGTTACTCATAGTTGATTAATTGAATTCTTCAGATTTGAAGGATGGAACACTCTCTGCCTCCATCTTCACTTCATCTTGCCCTCTTTGGTTTGCGTGTATATCTATTTCTGAACTCTAGGACACTATACTCTTCTACATTTTACTTAACGGATTGGGCATAGTATCTTCCTTTTATGGAGTAGGATTTTTCTCTGCTTATAGAGTATGGCAAACTTGCATAGTGTCTGCACTTTCTTTCTTTTATATCTAAAACAAGCTCTGGAGTTGAAACATTTATTTGTCTCCCCAGGACAGCCAGTTTACCATTCTGTTATCTAAAGCTGCCTGGGGGCAACCTCAGCATTCCACAGGAGGCCATTGCCTGTGCATTTCACCTCGAAGCTAGTGACCCATCACCTGCAACCCCTTCTTTCACTAAATATGGTGTCATGAGACCTACGCTTCTAGGAAATAACATCTGTATCTCTTTCGCTTAAGTGATATATATCTCGATCATTGCAACTGAACAGGCTGCCTGGGGCGACTAGGCCAGCAGGGGGTTTAGTGAGGAGTGACCAAATGACCAAGCAGCAGGCTGTGGGGGGGTGACCAGGCTTGCACAGGGGACAGTTGGGGGTGATTAGGCCAGAAGAGGAGGCAATGAGGGGTGACCAGGCTGGTGGAGGGAGAGAAGTTGGGGGCAACCAGGCTGGTGGGATTGGGGAAATTGGGGGGTGACCAGGCCAGCATGGGCAGCAGTTAGGGGCTATCAGGTAAGCAGGCAGGTGAGCAGTTAGGAGCCAGGATTGGACCTAAATCAGCAGCCGGACATCCCCTAAAGGGTCCTGAATTGGAGAGGGTGCAGGCTGGCTGAGGGGACCCTCCCCCATGCACAAATTTTGTGCACTGGGCCTTTTTGTGTGTGTGTGTGTGTGTGTGTGTGTGTGTGTGAATATATATATATATATATATATATATATATATCACAAAGTATGGTCCTATGACACAGCAACTCCATACTGCTTTATAGTCTCCATCTCATAGTTTATGGAATTATTACCTCCCATCTATCAAAGGTTTGTCATACATTAGAAATTTATTTTTCCTATCTTACTTCAATTCCAAACCCTTGACCTAGAAATTTTAAAGTAAATGATAGAATTAGGTAGAGTTAGATTGGCAAATGCCATGACTCCTTTACTACATCCTGATATATGGGATTAGACAAAAGTAAGTTTCCAGTTGTTGGTATGGAAGATAATACAATAATTAATGATGATATAAGAATAAACTCTATGCTTCACTGACTCATAACTGTAAGTGTACTTTTGCCTCACCCTGCATTACTTTATGTGAACCTGCTAAACATAAAGGACTTCAAAGTTAGTAGTAATGTTTTATTTCTTCTGCAGAGTGAAAAGTAAATTAGCATTTATTTTTTATTTGTATTTTTTCCCTGAACTTGTGCACTTATACCATATTTTATGCATCTAATACATTTCACAATTTAGGAAAATAAAGCTAACGCACACTTTTTAAAAAGGTGCATTAACCAGGCTGATTGCCGTGGGGAGAAGTCTGACAATCTTGATGTGCCCAACACCATCACCTTCACTAGACATTTCTGGGGATCCAGTGCTCTGTGGGATGCTCAGCATTGTCAGCCCTGACAGCTCAGACACTTCTTAGCGGTAGCTTCTGTCAGATTTTTCTCCATGTTTTTTTCATCTTTTCCTATGCTGAATTCTTTGTTTAAAGTGTTACTTTTATGCTTATTCTCTCACTTCTTAAAAAGAGAAAAAGAAGAAACAACTCCTGAAAATCAAGCTGGGGGAAAGAGTAAACAGCCATGACTAGAGATGTGTGGGAAACTCCTATGTACACCCGAGGCAGAGAAGAAAAAAGCCTCGCTCCGCCCCTATGTAATAATATCTCAATAATACAGATTCCTACTTATTTTATAGTTTAAATAATTATGGGTGGAAAATTATTGCTACACTCTAAATTTTCATGTTCTAAAGAATGGCATTGACAGACAATAGGGTGGTGAAGGCCTGGGGCGGGCGGCAGGTGAAGGCTATGAGAGGTTAATGGGGGGAGAGGGGGATGCATGCAATACTTTCAACAATAAAGATTTATTTTGAAAGCTTTTAGACAATTTATAAAAATTATGGAGTGTTGAATTTAGTTTAAACACTTTCAAAGATTTTAAAAGATATCTCTCTTTCTCATGGTGTATATAGTACCATTATTCAGAATTTTATTTTTGTTAACATTTTCATGTTAAGAAACACAGAGTAAATAATGTGCAAGGAATAATGCCTCTATTTACAAAGAAAGAGGAAGTCTTTTGAGAAGGGTGTAACAATGGTAGGAAGACAGCTAAATAAAATGTTATCAAAAAGATTCCCACCAAGGAAGAGGAGCAACAGAGATATAACGTAGCATGTTATATAATTTGAAAAGTAATTTGATATTAAAGCCAATAAATACTGAATCTTGCTTGACTTTTTAGCTCTTTGTTATATCTTTTATTCTTTGTAGGTTTTATTTATTCCTTTAGGTACCCTAAAATAATTGCTGAAGAGAATAAAACACCAAGTTTTACATTTGTTAGCAGTTGTATCAAAATGAGATTTAGAGTATGAAAGAATCTAATAAAGGGATTATGTCTGGGTGACCAATTACAGAATTTAGGGATTGTGGGATCAACCTTTCTGGGTTCGCTCCTTGCCTGCCAAATTACTAGGGTTTGGGACATGGAAACTGCATGTACTTCGGTTTCTCCATCTATTACATAATTATAAAAGTAATAGTCTCTAACTAAAATGGTTTCTGTTAGTAGTCAGTGAAATAATGTTTTTAGTACCTGGATAGAAATTTCTCATAAGTATGTTATATAAAATTGATTAAGAATTAGAAGCAACAAATGAACAAAAGAGCCAAGCAAAAAAAAAAAAAAAAAAAAAAAAAAAAAAACCGCAAACAATATAGTGGTTACCAAAGGGGAATAAGAGTGGCAGGACGTGTTAAAGAGTTAAAGATGGTCAAATATATGGTAAAGAAAACAAATTTGACCTGGGGTCGTGAACACACAATACATTATACAGATCATATATTATAGAATTGTATACTTGAAATATATATAATTTTTAGCCAATGTCACCTCAATAAATTTAATATAAAAGAATTAGAATTTACATAGAATGAAATAGAAATTTCCTAAATTTCTTATTATTTTTATTAGTGCAACACAGTTTAAGCAGTGTTACATGTGCATTCTTGAGGAGGCAAAAAAATTGGTTCTCAGGTAAAAAAATTCCTACTCTTTTTAAGTAGAAAGCATAAATATACATAAATGCATAAACATATATACAGTATATCTATAGTATTAAAATTTAAGGAGAGTACATTAATAAAAATATCTTAAGAGGTACCTTGGGGAAAGAGTAATAAAAATGGTAGCTAAAAGCAAAGTAAAAAATAGTAAATTCTTAGACATAAAAAGCAAAACTTCTGTTCTTATTATTTATTCAACACAAATAATACACTAGTGAATAAAATGCAAGTGCTGTTGGTAGACAATTCTTCATGGGTCCTCATGGATCTGCACAGCTTGTGAGCAGAAATGGACTGACTTTTTTTTTCTATCTTTTCAATTTGAGTATCCAGTGAACAGACTTGGAATGCAGAGTGTCCCCCTTCGAAGCTATGGGCAAACACACTTGCTTAAAAACCTTCTCCCATAACATGACCAATTGTATGTGCAGGTATCGCTGGGCAATATCCACTCTGTGGATACTGTGATTTAGAAAATTGGTGCCATTTTAAGAAACTGTTGATTTGAAGGCTACCGATATTGCTGTGAATAAAACAAGCAAACAAAAGAAAAACCCAAAATCTTTTTCTTTGACCCAATGTCACATTTTGTCTGTCAGCCTCCATGATTCTGGGGCTGCTAACTCATTAGCTTCATGTAGAGTAAAACCTCAGACCTTTTCATCCTTAGCAAGTGTAAGAATTTAATTTTGGAAATTTCCTTTAAAGTTTCCTATAATGTGAAACATTAAGTAGATTTTTTTTCTTATATGTAAGCAATTTATTTTCCCTATAGAGATCTCAGCAAGATGTTGTTTTCCAAAATGTTTGAGGAATTGATAATTTGATCATTGCCTATTTATATCACAGATTGGTATTTTTAGTGCTTTATTTCCTCATATTTAAAATAGTTATTTGAACTAGTTTATAGGTTCTATATGGGTTTTTGTATTTTCAATATTGCTTAAAACTATTGTAAAGATAGTTTTTTTTCCATTGTTTAATAGTGCATCATCCAGATAAAATGCTATGCTTTTAAATATTTAAAATGGATATATTGTTTTTCTCACTCATTATTTATTTTATCACATAAATATACTCCAATAAGATGAAATAATGACTTGAGTAGTCTTATAATGATCATTCTTATATATGATTCAAATTGTTCACCAAGGATGGAACCAGTTTTCCATTCCCCTTACCCTTAGGAAGACTTATGCTTCAAGCTTACTGTCCCATCAATTTTCTCTAGCTGCCTAATTGATAATCAAACTTAGATTTCTTATGTCAAGAAAAATTTTGGTTTATTGCTATAGGATTTTCCGTGGCAACGATCCCACTTGTCTGTGCTTGTGTCAAATTCTGTAATAGTTATTCCCATGACAGGGTTCAGAGGGGCTTTTCTATTAAGTTGAATTCAGAAGTCAAGTTTCCCCTAAGGATTACCGAATGCCAAGCTGACAAAATACCAGCGAGATTTTCCTTCTCATTTTTCCCCATAGTCTTCCTTTCACTCTGTTTCTGTTTTGCCTTTTTTTTATACTCAGCAGAAAAAAAAGTGATTTGAAATTGATATGCAACTTACAGCTGCATAAGCTTATTTAAAAAAAAAAAACTAATGATACTTGTTAGATTTAATAGAATTATAAATAAAAAATGTATAGTAGAGGTAATCATGTGTGCACATCGTATTTCCATTAGTTGATCTCTGTTCAGTTTTGTTATTCTGATGTAAGAACACATTAAACATCCTTTCTTTTTTTTCTATTTTTTAATTAAATTTATTGGGGTGACAATGGTTAATAAGGTTATATAAGTTTCAAGTGTATATTTCTAGGATGCATCATATATTGCAGTGTGCGATCACCACCCAACCATGTCTTTTTCCTTCTCTATATTTGACCTCCTTTACCTTTTGTTATCATCAATCCCTTCCCAGTTGCTTGTGTCTATGGGCTTTCATTTGCTTGTTTGTCTTGTTTATTTATTTGTTATTTTCAGTTTTATATCCCACCAATGAGTGAAAGCATATGGTTCTTGGTCCTTGACATTTTCTGTCTGACTTATTTTGCTTAGCATGATCCATCCATATTGCCACAAATGGCAGTATTTTACCTTTTCCTATGGCTGTGTAGTATTCCATTGTCTATCTGTACCATACATTCCCTATCTAATCATCCATTCAAAGACACTTCAGTTGTTTCCATGTCTTGGCCACTGTGAATTGTTTGGTAATGAACATAATTGTTCAGAATGTTTAGCCCCAGTTTCCCCTCAGATAATATCACCATGTCAGATTCAATATCTGCTAACACTAGGCACACACGTTCCTCCCTTTTCTCATTTGCATATCGGATTTTGTGGTATAGACAAGATTTAGCAAATACAAGTGACTTAGTGCACTTTGAGGATTACCATTAAGTAAGCATTCTGCAAATGTTGCACTGATAAAATTTATAATTAAAGAGAGTTTTTAAAGACCATTGAATAAATATTAGGGTTCTGGTCTTAGCACTTCATTTCCTAGCCAGGTGTCTTTCACCAAGGTATTTAAACTTCTTGTTTCTTGATGTCATTATCAGTTAAATAAGGCTAACAGAATTTGCCCTGCCTCCCTCCCATTTGTCTGATGAAAATTCAATTAAGTGTTTCAGGATACTTTTAATTTTATCATATCATAGAAGAGTGTAGAGAAACATGAAACCACTCTCTGAAGTCCCATGAAGCAAAGATAAAATGCAATTCTTTAACGACATGATTGGGAGCATGCATTGGAAAGCAAAGCAGTTAACTGTATTTATTAACAGATTCTGTTCAATTGCATCTTCCTGATGATTGATCTCTGCTTTCCTATCATTTCCTTGTCTCCTTCTGTACTATAATTTATTGACTGCGTGGAATTATGTCTCTCTGCCTCATGAGATTTTGGATAGACATTTTGTTCAATATTACTAATGCTTTGATTCCCTTGTGCAATCCATATTTCAAAGAAAGGTAATTGACAGATGTTTTTGGCTTACTCAACAATGTCATATTTCAATGTAAAAGGGTTGGAGTTTTATGTCAAGTAGGAGCATTCTTGCAATTTTTTACCTTATTTTTATTTTAAGATGGAAACACTATTCTATCCAAAAATGAAAATCACTTACCTGTTAACCCTGCTTAGTACAGCATTGCGTTTACATAGTTTAGTATTTTATGAATAAAGAACATGAGTAAGTTTATGAAATCTGAATTTTCATGGTTAATTTTGTAAATGTATCGATATATGATTACCCATGGAAATATTCTTAAGATATTAGAAAAATCCTTGGAAATGTTAATTAATTTTTTTTTTTTGTATGGAACAGAAACAGAAATCTCAATTAGAGAGAAAATAAGATAATTCCATTATCACCAAAACTATTGTTTCATTATAGTTATCTATTTAAAAAAATACTATATTATAGAGTAGTATTAGCCTGTTAACCAAGCGGGACCTATAAATACCTCAAACATAAACACTATCGGGAACGGGTAGGACATATGAATACGTCCTTGAAATATATGTTGCACCCTGAGAGGGACGGTATATATTTTTTGTAATCTTTATAATTGTTTGTAAAATTTATAATTTTTTAATTCGATGTTTCCATTTTTTTGTTGGTATTCTTTTCTATTTGTTTGTAATTTTGTATTTTCCTTTGTGCTTTATATATAAATAAACGAAAAAAGTATATATTTCATTTATTTTAATTAAGTATAAATAAAAAAATAATAATATAAAATTACGTCCGCTGGGCGTGACGTACTGACACGTCCTAGTGAAAGAGTATGTGCCCGTTGTACGTTGCATAATTAAAAAGGGAACTCCCCGGTTAAAAGGTTAGATTCACAGTAAAACTGAGAGGAAGATACAGAGATTTCCTATATACCCACTACCCCACACATACAAAGCCTCTCCCATTATCAACATCTCACCAGAGAGGTGCATTTTTGTAATTACTGAAGCTACATTGGCACATCATCATCACCCAGAGGCCACAATTTTACCTTGGGGTTCACTCTTAGGGTTATATATATTATTTTTTAAGCCAAGATACTTTGAAAATTCTACTGAGCTTTTACTGCTATATTTTATATACTTCATAGTTCTAATTCAGGCTTATATCTTATAATTTGAGGCTAAGGAAGCAGGCAACACTCACAACAGTCCTCAATAACATTAGAGTATGTTAGTGTCTTTGGCACAGACAGATTGTAAATAATTTTAAATTCTACCATTAGTTTTACTTGGCATTAGGTCCAATTGACCAGTCAGCTGCCTCCTGGTGGTCAGTGAACATCACAGCGAGCAGTTGAGCAGACTCAGCATATAATTAGCATATTATGCTTTGATTAGTTGAATGGAAGACCAGATGACCAAACACTTAGCATATTGGATTTTTATTATTTAGGATTCTAGAGTTGATTTACTTAATCTGAGTTTGGACATTTTATCAATCACACAATTGGTCAAAATGCATTTTAAAACTCTAGAAAAAACTCAAAGCAAATACTTATATAACCTTAGTAATACTCTTGCAAAAAACACCAAAAAAAAATTTGGTACGATGACTACAACTAATAGAGAACAAATAAAAATGAGCAGTAGAAAATGAGAACACAGTCACTGTGTGAATAATCTCATGGTTCTCAGACTTAGATGGACATTTTAATTATATGGAAAGCTTGGTAAATGTATCTACACATAGGTCCAACCTAAGTCCATAAAAAAGAATCTCTGTGGAAGAGGCTTCTTCTTCTGTGGGTTAACAAAATAACCCCAACAGAATTTCTAATGTGCAGCCAACAATGTGAATTTCTGGGGTCTTAAAACAGGAGAAACCTATGCAAATAATCAAAGCATGAAAGTTTATCACAGGAAATAAATACAAGTATGAGCAATGTGTTGAACAACATATGAATCTCATACATTTTTAAAAAAATATATGAGGTACATATATTTTTTTTGCCCTTAAAAATTCTATAGCATAATGTTTTGTCTTTTTTGTTATATCAATCTGTTACAGGAATAAAGTTTAAACAAAATGTTCATAAAAGTAATTTTTTAGGAGCAAGTTTATGAAAGTTTTGAATCTGCTGAGGAAATAAAGTATTGTTAACTTGTTTGCCAAGTCATGAGAGTAGAGAATGGCTTCTCTGCCTTCTGAATGTATCAAAATATCTAGGTAGTGCTAGAAATATATGATACAGACAGGACAGACTAGCTGTATGCATCTCCCCACACAAATAAGCAATACTTTTATCTGCAGCATGTCAATTATTATTTTCCTCCTTCATTATAAAGTTCTAAGTTCCAAAACCAGAGGGATCTTTGTTTTGTTCCACTGATATATTCCAAACAGTGCCTGGTACACAGCAGGTTTTCAAGTAATATTAACCAAATGCATGAATAGGTGAATATAATCAAGCAAATTACTTAGCCAAAGTCTTCTATAGAAGTTGACCTAATTTTTTTTTTCTTTTTTAGGAAAGCCCATTGCTATAATGTGATATATGATATACTGTAGCATAATGTGTTGTCTTTTCTCTGATGTCATTCTGTTACAGGGAGACAATTTAAACAGAATCTTCATAAATGTATTTTTTAGGTGCAATTATGATATACTGACTTGAAAAAGACAACAGGATTGATGGCCTCACTTCCCAGCACTTAAAAATTTGTAGTGTTTTTATAATAGAAAAATTACTCAATTAAAAATGACATGGCATGTGTCATTGTTCAAATAACATAGATCTAAGTGCTCATGATGGCAGAGTAGACTTTTAGACATATTATGTGCATTAAATGTATAACCTCTGTCAGCAAAGAAATTTTATTTCCTCAACAATCTTTCTGTATATCACTGATTTGAGAAAAATAAAGAAATCCCTGGAAAATATTCCACAGAGAGTTTTTATTTCCTACTGAGATATTATTTCATTTTCTCCTCTTGTTTTGGAAATTCCTAACAGATTAATGCAAGATTCATGAATAAGAGATTGCCCCAAATAAAACCTATGCCTTTTTTCAAGAATCAAAATAGTCCTATTAAATTTATAAGCATGAAATATAATATTAAACATACATGATGCGTTACTTTAAGTTATGGCGTATTCATATTCTATGTATATTCAGAAAAATAAACTGTCTTAAGCAATTCTTATTTTTGTTTAGGATTCAAAATTAAGTGCCAGTAACAGGTAAAATACTCAAACCTTCCAATCTTTACTTTTCATAAAATATTACATCGTTTTTAAATGTGAAGTTTTTTGAGACGTGTGTGTGTGTGTGTGTGTGTGTGTGTTATTTCTCCTCTATGCAGGGACTATACCTTCTTTCTTTAGAGCCCAGTACAAAGCTACCATATAATAGCCTTTTGAAAATCTTCCTCTCCTTGATATGTAAAGTGGTTAGCTGGCTCCTGGCATAGTTTAAGGAGCCAATGAAATACTGTCAGTGCCAAATACCTGCTCACTGGGAGCTGGAACAGATCCCTGGGAACTGCTCAAGGTGCCTAACTTTCCATATTAGCATCCTTTTGGAATAGCAAATATGTCACAAATGAGGTATGACACGATTTCTCTCTGATGTGTTACTAAAAAGCAGGCCAGTACCTTCTGATTTTGCAGTTTTAGGAAAAAAAGAAGAAAAGTTTTAATGTCAAAGACTGTTGAATCAAGCTTGTAGTGATTTCAACCTTAAGTACTATAGCTGGCAGAGTAATTGAGAAAAACTCTTAAATTCTCTATGTCTCCAAAGGATAGAAGGTGGCTTAATTGCTTGGGGGTAAGAAACAAAATACAACATCAAAAACTAAAGCAAAAACAAAACAAAACCAATTAGTCAACAAAACTGAGTATAACTATTCTTAGTGACTGTCTTAATAATGACTGTGCATTTAAATGAAGCACCTAAACTTATCTTCTTTTTTTACTTTTAGAAACTTAAATTTATTAGAATAATCTCTCACATGGAGGCATGATTATTTTTATAATCATTATTAAATCATTGTTTTCTTTTTTATTTATCTTTACTGTTGAATGTATTACAGCTCTCTCCTTTTTTTCTCTGTTCACCCTCTCTACTCCTGTTCCTGTGCGGGCCCCGCGCGCCCCCCCCCCCCCCCCCCCCCCCCCCCCCCCCCGCCCCAATGCCTTCACCGAACCGGTTTGGCTCAGTGGATAGAGCGTCGGCCTGTGGACTGAAGGGTCCCAGGTTCAGTTCCGGTCAAGGGCATGTACCTTGGTTGTGGGCACATCCCCGGTGCGGGGTGTGCGGGAGGCAGCTGGTCAATGTCTCTCTCTCATCAACGTTTCTAGCTCTCTAACTCTCTCCCTTCCTCTCTGTAAAAAAATCAATAAAATATATTAAAAAACAAAACAAAACAAAAAAATAAAAAAACATAATCTAACTTTATTTCTGATAGAATTTTCTACTAAAGTTGCAGAAACTAATAAATAGTTAATCTTCACAAGTAGGTAGACAGATTAAAAGAAAGAAAATTACTAGCATACCTGTTGTTAATGTTTCAGTCCTACATAGCAAGTTGGGAATTTATTCTTTGCTCCATAGTGTCTTCTGTTTAAAATCAGTCAGTGAATCTTTCAGTTATTAACTGCACATGGGATTTGTTTTTGTGCTATGATAGCTTTTTCTGAAAATGGAGTTGTAACAGGCTATGTGGAAATTTACAAGGTGCTAATGAGCTTTATTCAAACACCACATACTATTTAAGTAACTTAATGCTGTTGTTATTTTTAAAGTGTCAGAGGGGTTTTCACACTAATGTGAGGCAGCCACATAATTTATTTCTCTGTTTTCAAACTTTCCAGTATAAATTAAAAACTAAGCATAATGTCAAGGAGAATGACATTAATTTATTTCTTTCAAATGTTTATATGTTATGAGGCATTTTTATTCCACTGAAATATAATACATAATGATATGATGGATTTTGATCTTTAACAATGTAAAACTTTTTATTACACCTTTGAGATAGGGCATGAATAATAGAATATTCACACAGGATAGGATATTTATTTTCTATTGATTTTTGTTTTAGTCATTAATAATTTTTTTTCCTTTATTGATTAAGGTATTACATATGTGTCCATATCGCTCTATTGCAACCCCCACCCATGCCCTCACCCCCCTGTTGTCTGTTAAAATTTGATCCTTGTGTGTTGTGTGTGTGTGTATATATGTGTGTGTGTGTGTGTGTGTATATATATATATATATATAAACTAAAAATCTTTCTGTGATGACTGTTCTCATTGCATCACACCTGAAGGTCATGGTGATTCTTGTCTTGCATGAAGATGTTCACATTGCATGACTTGAAGTTTTCCGTTTTCATGTGGAGCCTAGGAGCTGAGAGATAAGTCTAATTTGCAGTCAGACAGGGATGAGGGTGGTGAAAAAAAGAAGACAGTTCCAAAGAACCAGTGGAGCTTGAGCTCTGGGCCCACTTGGGTCTAGCACTAGCTTTGAGCTCCTGAGATGATAGGAGATGCACTGGTGCTGTCTTACACTAAATGGGAAAATTCAAAATAGACAGGAAGGCAAGGCAAAAAGGTGCAGAAAGAGCCCAGTACAATGTTGTAAACATATACACACATATTCCCACCAGGGAAATAACTGAAATCCATTTTACACTGATCTTTTCTAAAGTGATGTTCTTCTTGCATGACAGTATATTTAATGCTTTTGACAACAAACCCTGGGGTCTGCAAGGCTCAGGGACTCGACTTCAGGGCTTACAAACTGCAGGATCGTGACCTATTTGCTCATAATCTCTAAACCTCAATCTCTTCCCACCTTTGAGATGGGTATACTGACAAAGCATATTTTAAAAGGTGGTTTCTAGATTTAAATGAGTTAATAAAAGTTAAGTACTCAGCTGAGTGTCTGACAGAAATTACAATTTCACTGAATTTTAACAAGTAATTTGTTATTTTTGTGAATTTGTTATTTTGACCTAGACCTTATGAGTAATAATATAAAAAATATATAAAACAATAGTGATCTTTTATTGAGTTTATAATATGTGCTGAGAAAAATCTCAGGACTCTGTAGAAGTTCAGTCCTTTCAGCAACTCTAAATAGAGATGAATAAAGTGGTACTGAGGGAGGTCAAAGGATGGGAGTAAAGTCTTACAACTAGAAAAAACCTAACCCATAGCCCATTATAATTGGTAGACCTCAATTAACATGCATATTATTAGGAAGAACAAGTTCTAGGTTCCACCTTAAGTTGTCATTTTTAAGTCTTTGGATCTGTTTATTTAATAATATAAGAAATGAAAATACAGATCAGTTTGGAGATGTAGAGCACACTAATTGGTCTTTGATTTTAAAACCATATTTGTGAATATTATGCTAAGTGAAATAAGCTAGTCAGAGAGAGACAAGTACCATATGATCTCCCTTATGTGTGGAATCTAGTGAGCAAAATAACAAACGACCTAGAAACAGACTCACAGATACAGAGAAAAGACTGACAGCTGTCAGACGGGTGGGAGGGGGGACTGGGTGAAAAGGGCAAAGGGATTAAGCAAAAAACAAAACAAAAGCAAAAACAAAAAAACAAACATTATGGTAATTACCAGAGGGAAAGGGAGGGGTGTAGGAGAAGGCAAAGGGGAGATAAATATTTAGTGATGGATGGAGACTTGACTCGAGGTGCTGAACACAATACAATGTACATCTGAAACTTACATAATTTTATTAACCATTCTCACCCCAATAAATTCAGCAAAAATCAATCAATCAATCTAGAGATAGATAAATTTAAAAAAAACACCCAAGTTTGCAAGCATATGTGTCATATGTCTTGTGCATTTCAGTTAGGGTTTAGGGCACGTACCACAGGCCAGCACTGTGCCTTCACATTGCTGCTCTGAAAGCAGGCGGTTATACTGATTTTCAATTAAGGGCAGATATTTTTTTCAGAAGCATCAGACATTTTGTACACATGCACATGTATTGATATACAGGCAAGAAAATAAGTGTTTGATTGTTAGACTAATGTTTAAGTCTTTGATGACTTTTTTTCTCTGAGGTTTCCATACTTTATCATTGCTCCTTTCATTTTCAAGTGGGTTTTATTAATAGTAAAGCTGGCTTGGTGTAAGTAGCCCTTATCTGACTAATCTAACTCTGTTATGTAGCTGTAAATGGGCTGATGGAAAATACATTTAAATATTGTATCTCAAACTTCAAAATGGGCATTTGTGTTTCTTTCAACAGAACATTTTGAAATCACAAGATATGCACTGTTAACTTTGGAGGCTGGAGTTTGGAAGTTAATATTTTATTTGCTTTTAACAAAAAAAATCTTACGTTTGTAAACATAACTTTGTATCTCCTACTAATTCTATTATTTTTCTTTCAATCCTCTTTACCAATCAAAACGGATTATAAATGTTCACACCATAAAGTAGCTTCAGGGTTATTTAGTTGAGTATCTTCCTTTTATAGGTTTAAAAAATAAAAGACCAGGAAAGTTAATAGAAGTCTCTAAAATGACACAGATAATGAAAACAGAACTTAAACCTTAATCTGATGCAGGTTGAGTGCTATTTCCACCACACACTGAATTGTCCTTACAGATTGCCAATTATGTAAATTAAAGTATATTCTAATTTGAAGGCTACCTGATAATCTCTTGTCTTCACAAGCACAATAAAAAATAGTAATATTCTATTTTGGGTTTCTATTTGCTAGAGGTAATTGGGTAAAAAAGAGGTAATAGTAGATATTTCAGAATGACATATGTCACATGTGCACAGAATTGAATGTGAAAGTGTGCATGTAAGCACACGCACACACACACAGAGACACACTTTTATATTTGCAAGCACTACAAATACACAACTGCAAATGAGTAATCATGA
Organism: Pipistrellus kuhlii; assembly: GCF_014108245.1. Taxonomy (NCBI): domain Eukaryota; kingdom Metazoa; phylum Chordata; class Mammalia; order Chiroptera; family Vespertilionidae; genus Pipistrellus; species Pipistrellus kuhlii. The sequence continues at coordinate 41,478,430 of NW_023425584.1, forward strand.
GAGGGCTGTGGAAGTACTTTTAGTGAAAGAATTAGTAGGCTCACAATACTAACATTTATTTAACATCCATTACTGTTGTGCCTTGTCAGTTGAAGCATGTTTCATCATGGGAACAGATTTCGGCTCTGACCAAGATGGAAGGGGAAAAGTACTCAATATAAACAGAGCTGTGGTGCAAACATGCCTCACTGCCTTCTGATCTAATACCAGATCCTCTCACAGCCTACCTGTGCTATTCCTGTCCCACTGCTAGCCTCAAGTAACCATGATATACACCACTGCCATCATCCATTGGTTACATTGTCAAAAATTTTCAAGAAAGTATCCATTTATTTTGAAATATTTTAGGTGTATAAAATGGATAAAGTATATAAACATACTCTACATCTACTATTAACAAATAAAACTTAGCCTTAAACTCTCCATATAAGCCATCACTGATTGTACTCCTCTTCCAGGCACCGGAGCTTAAAATTCTGAATTGGCAGTTATTTCCCCTTTGAATTTTTTATATTATCCCATTTTTATTTTTCTTAATATAACTATACCCTCAACCACTGTAAATGCACTAGAACTATTCATACCAACAAAAACATGTACTGAAAACAAAATTAAAAGAAATCCGTTCATAAAAAAATACACATAGTATATAAATGGTGATTATATGAAGTTTTGCTTATTTTTACATCTATTATTAACAGTTTACATTTCCCTATGTCCCTCCAAGTTTCTATAACATGTGGTCTGCCAAACTGCATTTATTTCATAAAAACTCTATTCCCTGCTTATATTCACCAATAGACAGAGTCATGTGAACTTGATTCTATTACCTAGCGACAGTGAGCTACCTACCCAATTATTGTCATTATTTTGGATCCCTCAGAGGGATTATCATTATTCCATCCCTCTTTCTGATATCTGACACTTTGCCAAGGCATCTAAGAGCTTTATTTACCAAGATATGCACTACTTCTGAGGAGTTGGATGTGTGTGTGTGTGTGTGTGTGTGTGTGTGTGTGAGTGTGTGTGTGTGTGTTTTGTCATTCACACCAGCTGATCATTTTCTATTTTTGTTGCTGACATTTCATCACTATCAGGATGGAATATGTATATGTTTATCATCTGCTCTGTCTATTGTACAGCATAATATATAGAATAATATCTGCTCACCAATTGCATTTGTCTATACCATCTATTTTACCTAAGACACATCCTCGGATATATATGAAATAAATATATTCTTCAGTTAAATGGACCCCTTAAAGCTTTAGCCTAAAGATCCTCATGAGGTATGAGAGATAGTTCAAATGTAACTTTATTAATCTGGGTTGCTGCCATTTCTCCTCCTCTGTTTTTTGTGTGTTGTTTTTCCTCACCACAAAAGCAATCCTTATGCAATCCTGTGTTTATAGAAGCACATCTAACACTGAGAGTAAACAATTAAATTAATTGAGTATTCTATGCAAGAATAGGAAACAGTAATAATTCAAAGAAAAAAATAGTACCACTGAAGGGTTGACTTTAAACAGCCTAAAGAGATTTCCCATTAGAACTAAATGACATAGAACCCAGTGACTCCAAACTCTTACCAAAAAGTACCCGTTTGTGAAAGCAGAAACAATCACAGCAGAAACAATCACATCAAGCACATAGGCTGAGGAAATGTAATGAAGAGCAATGAAACATAATTGAAATGCTCTTGGCCAGTAGGGTCAGGTCACCAGTGGATTAGAGAAACATACTATTAGGTTTGGATCTTACCATCACTATTAATGTCAGTTTAACGCAGGTGAGTGCATGGTGAGGCTGCTCCATTTAAATTAGTCAAAGTTATAGTCTGAAATGCATACATTCAGTCAACTATGGGAAGATTTTCTAGTAATGTTAAATAATTAAATTTACCTGTAAAAAAGTTTGCGTTTTACTAGTAATGACAGATATATTCTTAACATTTCTCATTACCACCCACATTTATGTTTAAATAAGAAATGAATACACCAAATAGAATGTATTAGTTTCTTTTGAAAATGACATATTGTAATGAATGTTTTACTAAGAAAATAATTGTATTATGTCAATAATCAGTTGCTTCACAGGAATAAATTATAGTTGACCTCATCATATCTGCACTTAAAATATTTGACAGCTTCGTCATTATTCCTAAAGTTACATACACACATACAGATACACATACTCAATAGATAGCATATATTTGGACCGATATAATAAAATCAGTTCTTTTGTCTTTATTTGAATAGTTTTTCTCTTCTTTACCTGAAGTAATAGTTTCCCTCTTGATAATTCTTCTGGTCATTCTAGTTTCAAGAGTTCCACAAATGCCTATTGGAACAAGCAGGTTAAGGGTCAGATTCTCAGCAGCAGAGCCAGGTGGACAGTGCATTCCTGACCTGCATCTCCCCACTGGGATTGACCAGAGTAAATCTATTTCCCCATACTCTTCACATCTTCAATAACATATCAGTATTCCATTATTCCATTAATTAAGAATGTTGTTCTAGTATTCATCTATTCATTGCTTACATTAAATAAACTATAAATTCCTAGAGTATGGTAATCCTGTCTTTTTTTTTTTTTTTGCTTTTTCTAATATTCATTTCAATTTGATAAAATATGTAGTAAATTGTTTAAAGTATATAAATAAAGAGAAGTATAAATATGCGAGGAGAAAGATGGAAAATTGAAAATTCCATTTTCCCACATAGACCATGTTATAGAAGTGTGTGTTTCATGATTTCCTGTATTGTTGCAATTGAGGTCTGGGTCTGAGGCCGGACCTCTGGATCACAGAATGGTGGTGTAGACTACTGTGGAGGCTGAACCAATGGAAAAGAGCTGGATATTGCCTTGGAGGACAGGGCCCACGGATGGCCTTCTGGGAACTGGCATCAAGGTTTGGGACCAGGTGTAGGTCTGAACCCCGAATGGAGGTCTGGGTCCGGGGAGGGCGTTCTGTCGCATGAAGGAGGTCTGGGCCCTGGGGGAGGTCTGGCTGATGTGCTGGACTTCTAGGTCCTGGAATGCTGGTCTGAAATAAGGATGTAGGTCTGATGATTGTCCTCTGGGTCTGCCATGCAGGTTTGGGACTGGGATGTAGGTCTTACTCCGAATGGAGGTCTGGTCATTGGAACATATTCTGTGCCCCGGGTGGAGGTCTGGGTCAGGGTCTCTACTCAGGGTCATGGAACAGTAGTCTGAACTACTGTGGAGGTCCAGATCCTTAAAAAGACCTGGATACTGGGTTTGAGGTCTCATCACAGGCATGAAGGTCTGAGCCACGGCTGGAGGTCTGGGTCCTGGCAAGGCAGTTGGTCCCTGCAGAGTCCATAGCTGATTAATTTCTTAGAGGAAAAAGCTGTCTTTTTTGACAAAGTTGTATGGTTCCTACCTTAAGGACTTTGGGAACCTAGTTAGGACTGTCACTGTTTGAGTGTGGGATGGCAGTTCTTGGTATAAACTGAGATGTGTTACAGCAGTGTAACAAGCCAAAAAAAATAGTATGAAGTGCAAAATTACAAAGTAAAATATGAGGAATAAGTCACAATCCTGAGTCTTAGTATTATACATTTTAGTCATAAGAGTAAACACATACAAATCCAATTCAATTTAAGAATAATGCATATGGGTGACTGGAGCAAGAGGAAAAAGTCGGAAGAGTTATTAAGATGTTTTTAACCTGTTGAAGTCAGATGATCAAAAAATGGACAAATATTGGTTGTAAAAAAAGAACAACACACAACAACATGAAGATGTGGATAAGTTTGTACAGTCATTTTCTAAGCTAGGGAGAATGTATACCTACTCGTGCAGTTGAGTTACTCAAGCTATAGAAAGAAAGGGAATAAAGGAGCAACACTAACGATGCAAGTTCTTTTCATATTTTTTAGAAAACATCCTCACTTGCAAGCCTATAGAGAGCAGTCAGCTCCCTTCACTAAAAATCTTTGTAAGGAGAAAATAAAACAATATTACCATGAACTAAAAAAATATGGCAGAACTAGATATTTACTTATTATACATCTATTAACATACTCCTTTTAAGGCTCTTAAGATATTGGTTTATCCTTAACATGCTATCTATTTTTCCACTGAACTATGCTGTGAGCTTTTTGTAGAAAGAAGCTATTGAAAAACAAGATAGCACTTAAATAAACATAAATACATATTTAGATTTTGAAACTTCCTAAATACCTTTTATTTTTATCACTGTAGAAGAAACACAGGAGAGAGCAGCTGTTTTAAATACTGTAAATCACTTTTGGGTTTTAAATAATATTTATGAGAAAATAATTCAGTTTAAGACACTACCATGTAAAAACAGTAATTTCAAGTCATTTATATTTGAAGTGAATTACACTGTTTACATTTGTAAACTGTCACTGTTTACTACATTTACTGTGGTTTATGATATTCCACAACTAATAAAATTTATTTTTTAAGTACTGACATTCATAAAACATATTTACCATTTAGACAAATCAATCTCTATAATAAAACTAGTGAACACAAGAGTTCTTATTTATTTCTATTGAATGGAAAGTAACAACAGAAATAGGAATAGCTAAATGTATTCTTTATGACAGAGAGCAGTTTAATAAAACTTAATCTCATTGAGAAAGTTTCTTGAACTGACTAATGAATCAATGTTCTTCCTATGGTAATAAATTCATTTTCAACTGATGGAAGGAAGTTAAATAATTTACCTGAACAAAGAAAGTATTTCTGAGTTCAAAAAAAGTACTTCATAATACCTTTCCTTAATTAAAATGTTGCCCCTTTTATAGAGAAGCCATATCTTTATCTTTAATACATTTTTTTTTCTCTCAAACAGAAATTTATAGTAAGTTTTTGTGACTTTAGTAGTCAGATCATGAGAATTCCTCTACATAATCTTTATCAATTGCTCAGAGTAAATCTATTTTCCCATGTTCTTCACATCTTCAATAACATATATGCACCACATTATTTCATTAATTATGTTGTTCTATTATTCATCTATTCATTGCTTACATTAAGTAAACTATAAATTCCTAGAGTATGGTAATTCTAACTCTTTTTTTCTTTTTCTAGTATTTATTTCAATTTGATAAAAGTAAATATGTAGTAAACTGTTTAAAGTATATAAATAAAGAGAAGTATACATATGTGAGAAGAAAGATGGAAAATGGAAAATTCTATTTTCCCACATAGACCTGTTGTGGAAGTGTGTGTTTTATGATTTCCTGTATTGTTGTAATAAATAAAATGTATCTCACATTGAAAGGTTCAATAACTTTCTCCACTTAAAAAATTATCTTTATCATTTTTTATCTCTTTAAAATATGTTTATTCTTAACACATATGTGGCTTAAATTTTAAAAATTGATTTTCTGAATATATATACTTTGAGATTAAAATGTATTTGTCTTATTAATAATAAAATGTAGTGAATGTGAACAGACATTAATTACAAATTAATCAGGTTTAAAGTTTCATGTTCATCAATTCATTTTTCAAACCAAAAAATATGTGCAAAAATATATACTCATATTAAATGCAATTTTAAACATTTTCCTAAAGATGTGAATATTTTACCAGGTTTGAATAAAAGGCATCATCAGTTTAATACTTAGATAATTTAAACATGTTTCTCATAGTTTCATTAATTTCAAAATACAATAATACTATATTTAAAAGTTCATTGAATCTTGTAACAAAAATCAATGAATAAGTCATCTTTTTAATTACTTTCTTCAGAGGCAATAAACTCTTCATTAACTATGAGGTATGGCATACATAAAGCAATATAAATTCATTTCAACTTTTATGAAATGTTAAATAGTTACCCATAAAAAATTTATGGAATTTCAGCCACAGTCAATATTTGCTTCTTTATTTCCCTATATAATACAGATCTGTGGTAAATAAATTAGTTTGCTCAGCAATACTTAAAGATAAACTGCTATTACACTAATATATTAATTAAACATCTACTGGCTTTAACAATATGTCTTTATTGGTCTATCTTTGCAAAAACTGTGTTCATATTGAATTAAAAATGTATTTATTAAGTTCTTATTATGTGCCAAGAATTATCTATCTAAGACACTGAAGATAAGTTGGGGAATAAAAAAGACAAAATCTTTGTCATTTTGGAGGCTAGATTTACACATACATACATACTCATACACACAACCCAAAACAAAAGCAAGCGATAGAGAAGCTATTCTGATTATAATAAGCGCATGGGAAGTCAAGTGGTGGGTTCTACATTACTGTAAGCAAAGAAAGCTCTCAGATATGATGACATCAGAGCAAATAAACGAAAGATGAGAGGTCAGTCATGCAAAGAGGACTAGAAAAAAAAGAAGAACATTGATGGGATAATTAAATGTAAGGATCCTAAAGCAGAAATTAATGTGCTATAAGTGAGGAACAAAAGACCAGAGTGGGGCATAAGGATAGTGAAGAGATGAGGTAAAAAAACTACTAAGCAGGGAAATAGGAGCTACAACTGAACTAATCCACATATGAAAACAATGTTTAAAATATATTTTTTATTGATTTCAGAGAGTGGAAGGTAAAGGGAGAGAGATAGAAACATCAATGATGAGTGAGAATCATTGATCAGTTGCCTCCTGCACGCCCCCTACTGGGGATAGATCCTGCAACCCGGGCATTTACCCTTGACCAGAATCGTACCTGGAACCCTTCAGTCCTTAGGCTGACACTCTATCTACTTAGCAAAACCAGCTAGGGCATGAAAACAAATTTAAAGGCTGGCTTTCACAGATATACACTAATAAAATACAAAGACGTGAAATGCATCTCAAATAGAAGCTGGATCTCTTGTGCAGGAAACTTGAATGAATTGAACAGGCTAACTGTATCAAATACACCCCTAAATGTGTAATGTCTCCAAACAATAGTTTTATTCTTCACTCAGGTATGTAGCTCAAGACAGATATAGGTGGGGAAAAGTGCTCTGTTCCATATTCAGAAACTCTGTACTGTCTCCATGTGTCCTCCAAGATAGCCCGGGCAGCCACCTCCAGCTGGCAGAGGGTAAAGGGCACCCAGCGTTTGAGTGGAACATGATTTTTAACAAGGAAGGGGTGGGAGAGGGATAATTACTTCCACTCACCTTCGGCTGAATAGAGCTCAATCACATGGCACACCAACAGGAAGCGAGGCTGGGGAACATAATCTAGGAAGAAGTGGAAATGATAATGTTATAATAAACCTGGACACGGTGCTGTATTTCTAAATTTTGAGATTATACCACTCTTGTATATATCAGAACTAATTTGTCTTGTTCACTATTTGGGTGTGCTCTAATAAATCAGATTAAAGCTGTTCTTAGTGAATATTTGCAAATTTATACAAATATTCTTTTAAAAATCACTATTTTAAATATTGCCTATCTGATAGCCACATAAATACTACACTTTTGATGATAAAAAGAGAATTACAAGCTTGGTACAGAGATATGGTAATTTTTGTTCAGAAATAATAATAACATGCATCTTGAAATCTGAGTTATCAAGGAGAAATACTCATACACTGAAATGACTTCCCTGGAGATTTTATGCTAACCTGATTAAATTTGCATGTACAAAAGAAATGTGTACTTAAAATATAGCTTGACATGATCTCCAGCAGCTACTTTGTACCATCTATGAGACTAAATTGAACCAGCCATCAATTCTTGAGAAACTCTTGATTATATTTATTCATTGTCTGATTTTTAATGCATATGAATGAACCTTCCATCAGCATTTCAGAAAGTCAATGTCCTAGGCTCTCATCTGAGAATACATTATTCTGTATTGTTCTCCGATCCTAATAAATATACTGGAATGAAGAAATTATCTGTGTCAAATGGTTTGGATGATATCTAATTTAGTCACTCCTTTAGTTATTTTCTGTCTATCCCTAAAAGCCAGGCCACATAAACATACGCTTTCTGAGCTTTTAAAAAATATATTATGCCCTTGTTTGTTGTCTGAAGAAGTTATATTCTATCTAGTCATATGAAATCTGGCACTTGATTATCTTTAGAAATACTGGAGAAAACAAAACAAAACAAAACAAAACAAAAACAAAACAAAACAAAAAACAAAACAACAACATGCTATTATTCTGTGCTCTTTAGACAGAGCCCAAGTGAGGTTTTGAGTTTTTTTTCTGTTTTGCTTTGGTTGAAGTATGAAAGGGATAGCTTAGTTCCCCTAAGGCAGTGTCTACAAACTCATTAGTCAACAGAGCCAAATGTCAACAGTACAATGATTGAAATTTCTTTTGAGAGCCACATTTTTTAAACTTAAACTTCTAATGCCGTTTCTTCAAAATAGACTTGCCCAGGCCGTGGTGTTAAGTGGTAGAGCCACTTTCAAGGGGCCAAAGAGCTGCATGTGACTCAAGAGCCACAGTTTGTGGACCACGGCCCTAAGGAATTCATGTTCTTTCCTTTTACATGAGGACAGTTCTTTGGTAACCATGTTCCACCCTTTCCTCTTGACTGCCTCACAGCTGAATAAACAGTTACAAACTCATTTATGGCTGATGAGGGTGGTCTGCCTTTCCTTATGCCTCTGATATGGATGCTTTGTTTTGGTTTCTATTACGTTTTTTTAGAATTTGTTATTGCTACCTGTCTCAATGCATTTTGGGAAAGATGAATATTTGCACAAATTAAAATAATACACCTAATAAGGATTAACTGAAACGGTTGGTAAAGGGGATCACTGGACAGGACTGCTCAGGCTTCTCACCGCTCCACATGTCTGTGGGCAGCACCGCCACCTATTTAGAGGCGCATGTCAGTACTTATCCTGCTGCCATTCAAATCCCATTTGAAGATTTACATGGCATGCACAAATTTCATCTCCATATGACTCTCTCTGGTGCAAAAGGACTTAAGAAATTTCCTGGAGTGGATTAGAAGGCTGTCTGTCTCTAATTGTAATTGCACTCTTTCATGTCTAGGACATCCTATCTTTCATTAATGTGTAGATGCATGCATATGAGCATGCCCTTGGATAGAAATAGAGAATATACCCAAGATTTTAAAACATATCAAGGAAAAGACAAATTAGAATGGCGAGGTAGGGCCTTTGATTATAGAGTCAAAAGGGAGGAACCTCAACTGCTTTTAAGCAAATTCTTCTAACAGTAATGAAATGCAGACTCTCTAACATTCTCTTGCTTAAGTCAGTCTCTGATCAGTCAAGTCTTAGAACCAATAAAGTTCAGAAAGAGTCTAGAACCCTGAACCCTGGAAATCTCAAACATCTGCTGTAGAAGCACAGGATGAGTGTTAGCATTTATGAACCAATTAGCTTGAAAGAAGGTAAATATAAGTATAATATCTGTCTACGGTAGTACTTGAAATATAAAAAAATTGCTTTTTCATAGAGTATCTCATGATTTTGGGGGAAAAGAAAATAATAATAAAAACAAATGAATAAACAAATAACATTGGGGTGAAGAAGGAAAAATGCTTTTAGTCTTCTGAGTTCATAATTGTGGAATTTGAAGGTAAGGAAGGTTAAATTAACTGCTCAGAGTCCATGTTTAGTTATCATCACTGTGCTTGATTAGGGTTCATAGATAGATTGCTTCATTCAAGACCATGTATAGTTTCATAATTAAGTTGTTAATTATTTTACCAATTTCCCATGTCTAAAGACATGAGAAAGATTAAATCTAGGTAGGCTTCCTCTGATAATATTAGCAAGTAAGAGTGTCAGAGTTGTGTTACATTGTTAATTTGGGTCAGGATAGAGAAGTAATTTTTCTTAAAAGTCCCTATATTTTCACTAAAAGTTTAGGTATAACTAAAGGCCCATGGCATGCATAGGGGGGTGTGTCCCTCAGCCCCCAGACTGCACCCTCTACAATCTGGAACCCCTCGAGGGATATCTGACTGTCTGTTTAGGCCCTTTGGACATCAGACATCCTTCTCACAATCCAGGACTGCTGGCTCCCAACTATTCACCTGCCTGCCTTCCTGATTGCCCCTAACCGCTTCTTCTCATCAGCCTGATCACTCCCTAACCACTCCCCTGCCAATCTGTTTGTTCCTAACTGCCCTTCCCTACAGATCTGGTCACCCCTAACTGTCCTCCCCTGCAGGTCTGGTCTCTTGCAACTACTCTCCCTTGCAAGCTTGGGTCGTGTCTCCCGCCCCCCCTACACCAACTGTCCTTCCCTGAAGGCCTGATTTCCCCCAACTTTCTTCCTCTGCTAGCCTGGTCATCCCTAACTACCCTCCCCTGCAGGCTTGATTGCCCTCAACTGCCCTCCCTTGCAGGCCTGGTCCCTCCCAACTGCCTTCCCCTGATGGCAATCTTGTGGTGGCCATCTTGTGTCCACATGGCAGCAGGATCTTCAACCATATGGGGACAGCCATATTGTGTGTTGGAGTGATGGTCAATTTGCATATTACTCTTTTATTAGATAAGATAGAGACCTGGTGCACGGGTGGAGGTCAGCTGGTTTGCCCTGAAGGGTGTCCTGGATCAGGGTGGGGTTCACTTGGGGCATGGGTGACCTGGGCAAAGGGCCTGTGGTGGTTTTCAGGCTGGCCACAGCCCCCAGTGACCCAAGCAGAGGCCCTGGTACTTGGGATTTATTTGTCTTCTATTATTGAAACTGTGTAGCCTTGAGCAGAGCCAAGCCTCCTGCTTGCTCCATGGCTGAAGCCATTTTTGTTGGAATTTATTTATCTTATTATATATAATTGAAACTTTGTAGCCTTGAATGGAGGCCTGGGCCTGCCAGGGTGGGCAGAAAGCTTGGCTTCCTCCATTGCCAGGGAAACCCAAGCCTCTTGCTATCTCTGTGGCATCAGCCAGTTTGGTTGGGTTAATTTGCATACCTACTCCTGATTGGCTGGTGGGCATGACTTGTGGGTATAGCGAGTGATGGTTAATTTGCATATTTTATTAGGTAGGAACATTGATAACAGGGTAGTGTAAAGTGAACTTTAATTTTGGTTTTTAAATTATATTATCTAGTTTCACTGATTCCATACTTGGAAATATCTATAATTTCTCATCTTCACTAATATAATTATGTTTGTCTACAGAAGGCTGTACATAGCACTCTATAGCCTTTACTTATCATGAGGCATATCAAGTGCAATGGGCAACAGAGCATAGCTGGCTTGTGGAAACTTCTCTTTCCTCTGCTTCAAGGCCTCCTGTTTTGACCCAGGAAGGATATACACATATTAACATTACAGTTAAATGATTAAACAATAAAAATTATTTCATGAATTAATTTCAGGGAGAAAAAAAGCTATTGTTATTCTGTTTTATAAATCTAATTAATATATCTTTAAGAAACAAAAACACATTGGCAGTATGAATCCAAATGTTCAGTGAAAAACAAGTATTTCTTTAAATTAATTCTTTAAAAATCATTGGTGATCAAACATGTACATAATGCAAAAAGTTGATATTTTTTCATTAAGAATAAAATTCAAGAATTAAACATGAATATGATATAGTTATATATTTGTATTTACTGTATTACACTGAATTTGCAATTAAAATGTCTATATCAAATAAGGAATAGTAAATTTTCTCTTTTTTGTGGCCCCTGTTGAGAAAATATAATTAGAATCACTATCTCCTGCCCAAACAGAACAACTCTCCAAAAAAGTACAAGAGAAAGAAAATAATTTTTACTATTTAAGAGGCACTGAACCAGAATGTTATGTGTATTGTGGACAATTCAATGGGATATTGCATAGACAGAAAAAATTCTCACCCTTGTGTACAGCCACCCAGATATGGCCCGATGTATATGTGTTCTCAGGGCAATGACTAGACCTCAACTAAGAGGACATAACAGACCACTGGTCACACCAAGTTTATCCTAGATTTATCTGATCTTAGGGGTGGCCATCTGTTTTTGTTAACTGGCTTAACCCAAAGAAAAATAAAGTTCTCCCATCTTTAAGACAGGAGATATTATAGTTTGCCTTTTGGAGAAAGGCACTCATGGAAGTTAGGCATTTACCCTTCCAAAGAAATGAGCAGCTAAGAACCCTATTTTCATTAATGATTACTATTTCAAAGAGATAGTCCCAGGTCCTTGAGAAAGACATTTATGGATATTAAAGTTGGCAAAGGGCTAATTTAGCTTTTATTTTTAACTTGTATTTGTTATTAGTAACTATGAGCAACTTTAATAACTATTCAAACTGTGATGGGGTGATATGGTGGGAGTAAGGAGGCAGCACCAACAATATCAGTGATGTTGCTTTCAACAGGCAAATGGAAGCATCATACTGAGTCTGCTCTTTTATCATTAAATAATATGCTTTCCTCTCAGACTCTGCTTCAAAGACTGAATTTTAGCCTCTTAAGCTATCTAGATCTGATTTGTCTATTATCTCCTTTGACACCCTGCAGTGTGTTTATACACGCATGTATGCATATGTGATTCAACAATCAAGAATGGACTGCAGTGCCTCTTAATTCCTTTCCCAGAGAAGAGGAAGACTTGCACTGAGCTTGAGGTATTAAGTTCATACATTATGGATATTCGCATTATTTTTAAAATGAATAGTTGTTTGCTTTAACATTCTAAATCAGTTACTTTTGAAAAGTTAAGCCTACTGTGATGTAAGTTTGTTATTTCATAATTAAATCAAATTCATTATGAACTAAAAATTTTGGATTTTAATGACACCTGTAGGAATAGGACTTCAACTTAAGAGGACCTACAGCACATAAATTTGAAAGATATCACAATATCTTAATTTATATATTTGTGTGTACTACATATACATATATATGAGAAACTCATGTGTGTGTACACATGTATATAATTACTGTTCCTATGACACTGTCAGTTAATTCAGTATAGCATTTTATTGTTTTACAAAAGACAATCTATTTGAAGCTTTATTTTTCACGGTGGCTGCTATGTCCTCCAAACTTTGAATCAGTAACTGGAATCGATGAAATTTTTATTACAACTTTACATTACACATACCCTTGCAATAAAAATCAGAGAATCTGTAGCCACACTGCTTCTTTCATGCACATCCTAGCTACAATACTTATTTGCTGCATGTCCTTGAGCAAATTACATAAATGTTGTACGTCTCAGCCTCCTCATCTCTAAAATGAGCACAATACCAGCATTTGGATTGCTAGTCAAAGAATTTGTTGACATTTTAGGTTCTTCGCTTTCGGGTGAGGGAGATGCCTTCAGAAGGTCATTATTTGGAACTTTTGCTGAACAATGATGGCAAATATCATCTCTAAGGAGATGGAAACTATTTAGGACTTTAGAGACTTTAAATAAGCATTGTATTTTTCAAATATTTCACAGATCACAGTAAATTAACTTTTTATTGTGAAACTAACTGGGGGGGGAAAAAAGTCCAATAATAGTGGTTTTTCTCATCAGTAGTCGTGAGCCTAATGAATCAATGTACATACAGGAGCAGTGAGGTATTATGAGTTGGAAGCTTGTGGATCTGTGTTCTAGTTTCTACTTTGGAAGTAACTCCTACAGTGGTTTTGGGTGCAAAGTCCCAACTTCTGTGCCTGAAGTTCTTTCCTCTCCATTAAAACAATAAAAACAAAATGATGGTAATCTCATGTTCTCTAATTCGAATTGGCTATTAATTAGAGACCCAACTGTTTATTTTGTCTCAAAGGCAATTTGAAATATATATATATTTTAATGCACAGCATGGCTGATTTTCCTCATAAACTATAGCTATCCTATCATTAAACAAATAAAACAACAGAAAGTTATATTAAGATGTCCAAATATCATTTCAAGTATGTTAATTTAAAATGGTAGTTTTAGAACATTTTTGAGGACAGAACATTTTATTCATAAGAATTCTTTTTCAGACACCCAATATTTAGGAGAAATAGAACAAGCCACTATTCTATTGTATCATACTGTCCCTATCAGTATGAGCCATATACCAACTTACAGAAGTTGTCTTTCATGAAATGCCCAAAAACCCATTGTTCCAGCAGAATTTAGTTAAAAGTATGTGCTTTGAATTGAAAAAAATTACTAATCATCATCAACCTTATCTCTTTTTCAATCTCTTTTTGATATTGGCAGCTTCCAAAACAAAACAAAAACAAAACAGAAAACACAAGGCCATAGCTTTTATAGTTATTTTAAAGGTAACATTAGTATGATAAGAATACCTTATCGATTAAAATTACAAAATTCAAGAAAATAACTCCTGCAGGGGAGTCAATCAGTGATGCCATGTTTGTAGAAACGTGCAACATAGAAGGAGGATGCTATAAACTAAAGTAATGCATCAGAATTCTGAAACTAAGGTTCTACCAGCATTGTGTTTTGGTATGTTACACAAATGCAGTAAACTTCATCAATTCAATCCCATTTATATTAAATGAAAGTCTCTGCCCTTTTTCAGGCCTCAGCAGAAAATATCTTCTATTTAGCTTAACTAAATCCTAAAACACATTCTTGGGGTTGGGGGGTGGGGGGGAGAGAAGCAAGAAGGACACCTTCAGCTTCACTGATTTATGTGTTTGAAAAATATTTTTCTTTATTTAGTTAAGTATATAGGGGGATCTCTGTTGAGTGTCGGGGACCTATCATCTTGGGAACTATAATTTTCCTCATATTTCCTTGTTTTTCTTACCCAATCACATGCTTATTTTTTTCTTTGCAGTCCCTTCTCTTGTGTTGCATCCCAACCCTCACAACCTTTCTAAAGGCCTTGGTAATTAATGTCCCCTGTTTATTGCTATGATTTATGCCATTTTACTGACTCAGCTGAAAGTATCCTATCTGTATATTTAAGGAGTGCTGTGGCCATGCCTCACTCCCTAGAACAAACCCATTTGTGTAGGAACTGTGGCCTCAGCTCAAGCTACAGTTTACAATACTCATTAAATATCATGATGGGAAATTCTCTGACCATTGGTTTTCTCCTTATAAGATGGCCTGTGTTCTTAAAAACTCAGGATCCTTCACAGTGTAAGACGTCTTAACTTTGATATAATCTGTTCTAACTTAGGAGTTTATTATGAAGCCTTGTGAAATCACTTTGTAAGTATAAAATAAAGCATAATAAAATGTAGTTTCATTTAATATAAAAATTAAAAAAATAAATGCAAAGGTACTCTTTAGTTAAAGACAAAATGAACACTACCTGCTGTTTTTCTCATACACTAAAATCAAAAAAATAGTCATATTGGCAATTTGATAGCAGCAACAGTCAGATAAAATATCCATGTATAATGACCTGATATGTCATATTCATTTCACATTCAAGTGAGATTACTCTTTTGGCAGAAGATAGTGTCTCTGGTGTAACTTCAGGGTCTGAAAATAATGGCTACGCTCTAGATAGATTAAGCACATATACGGGATGGCAGGCGATGACTAAGTCTCACACATTAGATGTTTTCAGTCACACTATACACATGAGTAATTTTATATCATATCACATATGTTGGTATTAACCATGATTTTCTAATACAAAGGACATAGGTGTGTGCTAAACTCTTTTCTTGTATCAAGAGTGGAGATAGAAAATTCCTTAATGTTAATGTTAATTTTAACAATCCATCACATTGTGTAATGACATATTAGGTCTAGTAATAATTAATGTCGTTTTCTAATACTTTTTTAAATCGAATTTATTTAAACAATACAACAAAATTTAATCAACAATATAGTTGCTGTTGTTTTCTACTACTTGTGTCCAACGCTCAGGAAGCATTTTAATCCCTCTGTTGTAAAATTCTTGTGATTTTGATGCAAAAAATTCGGTCAATGCATTTTTGAGGCATTCTTCATTATTAAATTTTTTTCCAAGAAGAAAGTTTTGCAAAGAACAAAACAAATGGTAATCGGAAGGGGCAATATCAGGAGAATATGCAGGTTGAGGGAGAACTTCCCATTCCAACTGGCGCAGTTTTTCAGCAGTGATTCTTGCAGTACGCAGTCGTGTGTTATCGTGGTGAAGAATTACGCCCTTCCGATTAATCAGCGCGGGTTCTTTTTCTCTTAAAGCTTGGGCTAACCTTTCCAATTGGGCACTATACACTGCACTTGTAATGGTTTGGTTAGATGGTAAAAGTTCATAATGAAGAATTCCTTTAAAATTCCACCAAACACACAACATCACTTTTTTCACATGCAAGTCAGGTTTTGGCGTGGGCTGCGGAGCCTCATTTTTGTCCAACCATTGAGGCCGCCTTTTCAAATTAACATACAGCACCCATTCTTCATCTCCGGTAACAATTTGCTCTAAAAACGGCAAACGGTTTTGACGAGAGAGGAGCGAACTGCAAATTGTGACTCTTTGATTACGGTTGTTGTCGGTCAACTCATGAGGAACCCATTTTCCAAACTTTTGGACTTTGCCAAGTGCACACAATTGATTGGAAATTGTTTTTTGTGAACAATTTAAAGTTGTCGCAAGCTCTTGTTGGGTAATTTGAGGATTTTGCACCAAAA
This sequence comes from Pipistrellus kuhlii, assembly GCF_014108245.1. Lineage (NCBI taxonomy): Eukaryota > Metazoa > Chordata > Mammalia > Chiroptera > Vespertilionidae > Pipistrellus > Pipistrellus kuhlii. Next base: position 41,494,918 of record NW_023425584.1, read on the forward strand.
GAGCTTGAAGAGCTTCTTGATCAAAATTGGACACACGGCCTTGACCACTCTTGTCATCTAACGAAAAATTTCCCTCGCGAAATTTCTCAAACCAACGCTGGCATTTTCTGGTGCTAACTGCATCTTAACCAAGAGCACTACAGATGTTTTTTGCAGCCTCACTTGCTTTTCTTCCTAATTGGAACTCGTAAAGCATGCAGTGCTGAATATGCTCTTCATCCGCCATCTTCTTAGCCCTAGTTTTGCAACAAAAACCAAACCAAACACAAACTTTTTCAAGCAAAACTTGTTAATTGCACTTCACACATTCTGTAGATACCACGTGTTTGAAGGTTATGTCAGTACAAGTCAACGCCAAGCAAGATTTTAAACGAATGTTTAAAAACGACATTAATTATTAATAGATACATCACACACGACAGTAATAGAACAGAGAGGAGTTGAGCCAGAAAACAAATTAGTCGTGGTTTTATCATCGTCTTTCAGACTAAGCTCATCTTCCCTTAAGCCTCTGCTCAGTGCTCTGTGAACTGATGTAAAAAATGCTCATCACCTTCTCTTTCAAATCTTGAACAATCTGGAATGGACAGCATCTTCAAAGGTGGATGGAGTTCAATAGATTTTAAAGTGTCCCTAGAAATTTGAGAAACAGAGTTTTCCATTTGTTTTGCATGCTCTGACTCCTAAGACTTTTATGGAGTTCATTGAATATGTGTGGAGTGTGTATGTTTGTGGGAAGGTGTGTATGTGCCTTTGTGTATGTGTTTGTGTGTTGAGATGGGAACAGGTATAACATGAGATAATTTGGTAAGGTGAAATGATGGAATCCACCAGCCAACTTCAATTTACAGTGTGTGCCTTATTGTCGTGGTTTGACAAAACTTCTATGTACTTGTTAAATCTTATAATGTAATAAAATTAAAAACACAACACAATGAAAATATAATTCAGTAAATCTTAATTTGTTAACATTCATTGATTTAATTTAGATTATTTTATAAATCCCATGTGGAGGATCTTTTTAGACATTTTTTTTAATTCTTTTTACTTTTTTGTTTTTAAATATTTCAGTACTTTAAGATCTAGTGATCTGCAAATAATTATTATTTTTTATTTCTGAACAATTAATACTTAGAGGATGAATGGCCATGTCAGAGATATAAAACACTGAATTGCCTAGAATTTTTTTTGGCCAGGTGTCCATTCAGAGCACATAATCAGTAAGCCAGGTAAATATGGAATGAAATAGAGAAGGTGCAGAAGAGATTGCATCCCCTCTTCTCTAAGCCTCAGGTCAATATCACACGCTGGCAGACAAAAGATCTTTTATCCCTCATAGAACGTGATACAACAACTTTCTTGACTTGAGATTTTCAGAGGTATATTGGTGATAAGACCTTGAGTAAGAAAGTGAAAAGCAAACTTAAAAAATTTAGACAAAATTTAATACAAAAAAATTGAGATAGTTAATAATCAACCCCTTACTGGTATTTACCTTTCACAACAGTGTTAAACATATTGCAGATCCACATCAATATATATATTGATTCATGAAATATTTTAGGGACAGGTAGAAAATAATCAGTGGTTGGGATACTGGAACACTAATAACTTTGTTTCTCACCGGCTACCTGTGTGATCATGGGCAAATAAATTAATGTATTTGAGTCTCAATTTTTTCATCCATTTGTTTTAAAACTTAGAAAAAAATTAAGGAATATAATCTTAGAACTAAAATATTTCTTAGAACAATATGAACAACAGTTCTATTAAACATATAATATCACAAAATTAAGTTTATAAACTCAAAAAATTAAATATACTTTAATTAAATATAAAACATTCAGCCCTAGCCAGGTTAGCTCAGTGAATAGAGCATTGGCATGAAGAATGAAGGGTCCCAGTTCAATTCTGGTCAATGATATGTGTACCTGGGTTGTAGGTTTGATACCTGGCTTTGGTCAGGGTGCATGCGGGAGACAACCAATCAATGTGTCTCTCTCATGTCAATGTTTCACTCTGTCTTTCCCTGTCCATCCCACTATCTCTAAAAAAAATTAATGAAAAAATATCCTCCGGTGAGGATTAATAAAAATTCAGCTAGTTATTGGGATACAATAATGACAGTCAGCTAATGCTTTAGTATTGAAGTTTATCCCATTTATAATTAAAATTAAATAGTCATATATTCATAGCTTCTGTTATAAAATACAGTAGACTTCAAAGAGTAGGTATATTGTTCAAAATATTTTACTGGTTAAAACTTATTCTTGATCAATTTTTGAGAAAAAAAAATGTTTGACTTAAGATAAATAATAGTGCCAGAGCACATACATAGTTAAGAAAGAAGAAATTACGAATGCAGCCTCTATGTGTTGTTAAAACTGCAAGTGTTGCAATCAGAAAATCAAACTTTGTTTTCTGATATGTGAAACCCACAGCCAATAAAAGTAAATTTGGATTTTTATTATTTGCTTTCCTAACGAAGAAAGAATCTTTTATTTGAAAAATGTTTATTATATTTACTTGGGGCCTAATTTTTCAAAAGTTCTTAGTCATTGTACAGAAGTGTGCTTATATTAAATTAAATATATCAAATGTATCTAGCACAGTATTGTGTGAATTACAAAAATGAAATATGCATTTGGGAAATTAGACATATATGCATGAAGAAAAAAACATGCATGGTACATTGAGAAAAAGGAGCAGTTAATGTTGAAATAATAGATTAAAATAATATTGCATAATGGATTGGCTGAGAAGAGAACAGAAGTGGTAGAAATTGAAACTCTATAGAAAAAAGGAAAGGTGATTGCATCCACTTTATTGGGATGTTGTTCCTTCTTATCTTTCTTTCCCCCAAAAAACTTTCATCTTCTCAAGTAAAAAACAAGTCTGGAATCAATGTATTTTTCAGATTGGTTTGAATCCTATACTATACACTGCTTACCTTTGATACTATTTCCTTTTTTTCTTCCTAGTAGGGTATATTGACTTATTGAATCACCATGTGGGACAAAAGTAGGTTTAAAGTTGTCCATATGGAAAATAATACAAACATTAATAAATAATACTGCAAGAATAAACTGTGTGCTTGGTGTACTTACAACTCTAAAACCACTTTTGCCCCAACCTGTAAAGCTCTACTGCAATGCTCTCCTGCTATAATTCCTTTTTTTTAAAAAATATATGTTCTTCCTTTTTGAAGTTGATTTCTATCAGTTTTGCTTTGGACAACTCTCATTCCAAGAATCTAACTCTGTCAAATCTATAGCCCTGGCACTCTTGTTTCTCAGATAACACATTACTGAATTTGCTGTTGAAACAAATCAACAACAAATCTGCAGAAATTATGGAGTTATAGAACAATGCCTTCGTAGCTCACAATTGATTTTGTTTTCATTGTACATGTCTCTGTAGGATATAGAAAGATGCCTGTTACATTCTCAGTTAATAACTTTATCTTCCTAGTGTTGTTAGCTAGGTATTTTTCCCTTTATGATAAAATGAGAAAGGATAGCTTGAGGATAGAGGTAAAGTTATTGTTTAAAAGAGCAAAATTTTAATGGGATACTGTATAGACAAACAGGATGAGTATATAACTGTTAGAATTCTTGTCTTTATTACTATGTATCTGAATTGAACAATAGGATTTTATCTGTCCCACACTCAAAGCAATCTGGGGTAAAAGCAAATTTGGTCATATCTTTTAAAGTATTTTAAATGTCCAGTTTTCAAAAGGGGAAAGTAACATATTTATCATATTCATCACACTGTTTCATATTCCTGCTACAGGCACATAAATATACACATGTATTATTTCTCAAATAATGTTTAATCCCTTATCTTGTATTCAGGATTGCATCTAAGAAATCAGAAACCAAATTCAGGAAAATTATTTCAAGAGCAATAATGCAATAAATACACAGTGAAACATAAATTTTGTGAACTAGATGTCAGATTAACCTAGACTTTATAATTTTCCTAGATAATACACATACACATACACACACACACACACACACACACACACACACGTGAGTGCATAGGTTTTTAACACTGTGTTTACAATAAGCAGGTGTGCATTTGACAGTAATTTATTTAGATAAAAAATTAGAAACACAAGGCTATAACGAGGTTTATTTTTCTTTGTTATGCTGAATATAAAATAATTTCTATAGACTGTACAATAAGGAATAAAGTGCAAATAATGTTATTGGTTAAATAGTGCAGCAATGCAGCACACCAAAAAAACCTCATTTTAAAGTAAGTGTAAATTCTGTCATAAGTAAATGTTTATATTATGAATAGTAAAGATATTTCTATAATAATTAAATTAAATTAAATTAAAATAATAATAAGGAAAATAGAAGTATACAGCTATGCACAAAAAGCCGCTGTCTAATAATGGAAACTTAAAAATATCTTGTCCAAACAATTATATATACTTTATTATATTTAGTTTTTTAAGGATACTGAATTTCACTGCACACAATATGCCTAAACTTATAGCTCCAAGTATATAAACAAATCTGGTTTTAATTTGTTTGTTTGCATGTTTTTTTTTCTATTTTATTCAAACAAATAAAGCAAAGTGACTGGAGCAATGAATTCAAAATTCCTGTTTTCATAGAAAATCATTATTTACTAACGTAAGATACCTGAGATATTTCTGGTATCATAAATTATAGTTCATATATTTTCAAGCCAAGTATACTCACTCAACAACAACAATAAAATATTATTCACATACTGTATGCCAAGCTCTTTCATAGAGACTAGGAAAAAGAAGTAAATAAAAACAGGCAAAAACAGTAATTTTATTAAGCTTCCTATTTAATGGGTGGAGATAGCCACTAGACAGGTAAATAAGTACAATGTACAGTATAGCATGTTAGATGGTGACTAATGTTATGAAGATAATGCCTATTTGGAATGGAGTTAGGAAATGCGGTTGCAGAGTAGTGTTACTTATAGCTAAGATAGCAGGCAGGGCCTCTTAGGAAATGAGGAAGGAACTTTAAAATTTCGGGGGCAAGAATCCTATATAATAAAACCCTAATATGCAAATTGACCAAACAGCAGAACAACCAGTTGCTATGATGTGCACTGACCACCAGGGGGCAGACGCTCGATTCAGGAGCTGCTCCTGGGGGTCAGTGCACTCCCCCATGTGGACGTACCGCTCAGCCAGAAGCTAGGCTCATGCAGTGGCAAAGGCAGGAGCCTCTCCGGCCTCCACTGCAGGTGGGCGATAAGCAGTCCTGGACTGCGAGAGGGCACAAGCCAGACTGAGGGACCTCTCCCACCCTCCAGTGTATGAATTTCATGCACTGGGCCTGTAGTGTTCCCATAAAAAGGACAAGAACACAGGTAGCCTAGAGAGTAGCTATAGGAACAGCAGAGGCCACTGTGGCACTTGTGGAAAGGAATGGATGAGAAGTCCAGAAGAGATGGTAAGGGAGCAGTTTGGAGGAGAAAGTAGGAAGAAATTTCTAAGAAGTGGCTTCTGCTGTGGACCCTCCCTGTCTGTTGCAGATCTACATTGTGTACATATCTCTGGCATGTCTCCATTTTCCACTAGTGCGTGTGTGTGTGTGTGTGTGTGTGTGTGTGTGTGTGTGTATGAAAAAGCACTTTCTTCTGCAGGACACCCATACTATAAATGTAAGAGGTGTCAAGCACCTACAGCGATTTCAGTTCATCCTCTAGGATGCAAGGATTTGTTTGTGGATTCTATCGTGTTCTTGTTCTAGTTGTTTCACATCCATCTTCTCTTCTTGAGTGTCTGCCCTGTGGATATCTAGCTTCAGAATCAGACACAGGAATTGCAACTCTCACAACTGATTATGGTCCAAACCTTAAATGATACACTAAACAAGTAAATTCATAAAATAATGAATATGGATAAATAGAAATATAATCAATTTACTTTGAAAAGTAGATAGATAAATGATTGATATATTTCCACAAAGGTTAATGGGTCAAACTTACAAAAATAAATAAAAAACATTTTATGCACAAATGATCGGTGTGCAAAAATAAAGGGATCTATATTCTCAATTGATTGACAAAAAAACTAATTTATTCTTAACTCTGATCCCAAATTCTTCCATATTCCCTTTACATGGTTTCCAAAAACAATGCAATTTTTTGGAAATCCTTACCCACCGATAGTTTTCCTTTGATTTTTGAGAGAGTGGAAGAGAGAAGGAAGAACAGAAATATTGATGTGAGAGAAACACATTGATTGGCTGCCTCCTGCAGGTGTTCTGACCAGAACCTGGGCCAGTGAGGAGCCAGTAACTGAGGTATGTGCCCTTGACCAGAATTGAACCTGGGGCCCTTTGGTCTGCAGGCCAACACTCTATCCACTGAGCCAAATCGGCTAGGGAACCACTGCAATTTTAAGAAACATTTTGTGTCAGGATTGACACTGAAGATAGACTCAGCTGTGGTTACTTTATTTCAGTTGTCTGGAGTTGCCTCCAGGTTCAAAGCCTTTGTGACAAAAGGGGCTGTCATACCAAGTTGAAAGGTTGTATATTCTGTAAATCCTCAAAAGAAAGGCCAAAGGGGAAGCTTGATAGGATGCAGATTGCCGCTGGAGAACCTATTGGAGCCCATGGTGGCAGATAAATATTTATAGGGTGGCTTAAAGATTTGTGGTATTTAAAAAAAACATTCCCCCAAGTTTGAGGCAGTGTTCCCTGTAAAATATCAAGTAGTCTCAGGAGAGGAAATCAAACTGAAACCTTGTTCTGTCTTTTGTCTTTAAAATGTGGATCCCAGCAAGAAGTAACATTTCTTCATCCGTATTTGACTGGTCTATGAGGAAGAGCCTAGTTTGGACTAGTCAATGTCTGTCAGAAAATTCATTTCTTCAATCTAATTAAAATAAATGGAATCTCACTGGGAAGACCAACTGTTAGCAAATAGCACTCCTTCAGTACATAAACCCCTTCTTAGGCACATAAGGAATCTCTAATGTCAACATAATAAGGAAGGCCTTGGAAACGTTTGAAACTTTTCTCTTTTTGATATCATGGTTCACTATATCAAATAAAAGATCAAATCACCAATTTGTAATGATTATTAAACAGCTTAAAATTATCTGAATATGTTGATAAATGATTTATGCTACAACCTTCATTATTTATTTGATAGAAAGTTTTAACATATATAGGGTGTCATAAAAATGTATACATGCACTTTGAATAATTATAAAGGCAGTATTTATTAAAATTCATTTCATTTTCAAAACTGAGCTATCAGCTGTTAAAGTGTGTATATATTTTTTGGAGATACCCTGTATATGACTTGGCGTGTTTATAGGAAAATTTATATTTAAAAAATTATATACATATATTTATATATTGAATTATGTTACTGTATCAGTTGTTTATATATTAAATGTCAACCTGATAGAATGATATAAAATTTATATGTCAAATCAATATTTGTCCCGATACTCAAAAAAAAAAATGAAAGGAACATTTTCATAAAATCAGGGAATTATAAGTGATTTATAGTAGAACTTTAACCTTAACATTAAATTCTAACCTTTGAAGATCTTAAAATATACATAAATTAATAAAAAATAGAAGTATATTATTTATAGGCAGTACAAGTGAAATACATAAGATAATCTAAAATTATAAGAAATTATTCTACACTTATTTTGCTGATAAACCTAGTAGCATCTTTGTGTTATCAAAGTGATATAATTAGGAGACTTAAAAAATATTAAGAGCAACAAAGTTTTGGATGAGAAGTTTGAATGTTTTAAGCATGTCAACATTTCACAGAATAATCCATAAATTTAACATGATCCTTATTATGAGAAACTAGGCACCTGTTGCAGGAATATTCCTGCAAGACTTCCAGCCGGCTTCCCTCCTGCCGTCCCCGCTGCCTCCTGCAGCCACCACCTCTAGAGCCAAGCATGCCACCACTGCCACCTCTCCCGGCCCCGCCCCCCACCCACTGCCAGTGCTTCCTTCCAGCAGCTGCAGCTGCCTTTCTTTCCACCTTTCCTCCCTCTTCCTTCTATGCTGTCTTTAGTCTTCACCCTCTCTACCTCTGCTTATGCAAATCAACTGCCATCTTTTGGGGGTTAATTTGCATAGTCTCTCTGATTGGCTGGTAGGTGTGACTGGTGGGCATGGCTGGTGGGCATGGCTTATGTAGCTGAGTGGTGATTGATTTGCATATTACTCTATTATTAGGTTTGATAACTATGAGATATTGGCTACATTTATAAGAATAAGTATATTCTTATACTTAAGAAAAGTCTGAAAGTATTTTAAGAATGTTTCATTAACCCATGTAATCTAACACTGGAACTACTCAACCTTAGTGTGAAATGTTCCTTGTTAACATAAAAGTAAGTGGAGAATAGAGGAAGGTAAATACAGATGTGCTGTAACACATGAATGACAACCTGGGTGAAATCAAAGCACTTTTAGTAAATTAAATAGCACAAAATAATTTGGAAAATATTGGCTAATATATAAATAAATTTATTTTTTACATACAGTTAAACTAAATTTGGAAAGAAATACTTAGCTTGTCTAAATGCTAATTCAGTAAATATATGAGTTATTATATAATGAATTATGAATATGTACACATAACAGATACATATGTATATACATATTAAAGGTACAATATAGGTATATATTCAATGTGTAATATAGTTTAGATATCCATATATACATAGTTATATACATAGTTACATATATGTGTTTGCCAAAGTAACCTATAGGTATTATCCTATATAATAAAGAGGTAATATGCAAATTAACCATAGCATCTTCACACAAGATGGCAGCCCTTAAGTGGTCACAAGATGGCTACCACAAGATGGCCAGCAGGGGAGGGCAGCTGTAAGTGATCAGGCCAGAGGGGAGAGCAGCTAGAGGTGACCAAGCCTGCAGGGGTGGGAGAGCAGTTGTGGGGGGCTAGGCCTTCAGGGGAGGGCAGTTAGGGGTGACTAAACCTGCAGGGGAGGGCAGTTAGAAGCAACTGGGCCTGCAGGGGAGGGCAGTTGGGGGCAACAGGGGTGGCAAGGGAGCGGTTAGATGTTGATTAGGCTGTCAAGGGAGTGGTTAGGGGTGATCAGACTGGCAGGCAGAAGCAGTTAGGGATAATCAGGCATGCAGGCAGGCAAGCGGTTGGGAATCAGCAGTCCTGTATTGTGAGAGGGATGTCCGAATAGCCATTTTGGCCCAACCCCTGTGGGCCTAAATGGGCAGTTGGACATCCTCTGAAGGGTTCCAGATTGGAGAGGGTGCAGGCTGGGCTGAGGGACACCTTCCCCGGGGCACAAATTTTGTGCACAGGGCCTCTAGTCAAATTATAAAACTACACATGCAAAAACATGTAATTTTAATGTATATACATTCTATCCATAAAATAATTCAATTATGTATTTGGGAGGTTTAGTCTTCTATAAACCTTCTAATCTGTTTTTCTGTTTATATCTATCCATCCATCCATCCATCCATCCACTCATTCGTTATTCTTCTATCCACTTACATGTTTCTATCATCTATCTATCTACCATGTTTCCCCAAAAATAAGACTTAGCGCATGGAAAGATAAGACATCCCCTGAAAATAAGACCTAGCGCAACTTTGGGAGAAAAAATTAATATAAGACACTGTCTTATTTTCTGGGAAACAGGGTATCATTTATCTATCTATCTATCTATCTATCTATCTATCTATCATCTAATTATCCAGCAATCTATTTATCCACAAAATTATCTTATTAATCCAACATTCATTGGCATATAGTATGTGCTCAATATTTTTCATTGAAAAAAAAAAAGAATACATTTTTTATTTCTCAACATCATTATGACTGGAGTAAAGGACACCTAATTATATGAAAAAAAAATCTGTGTTATTTTATTATGTTTTAATAAATGTATAACATTTTAAAAGAATAAGAGTAAAAACAAGATGAAAGTAATACCTTATCACTTGTTTTTTACAAAACAAGCTTCAACATATCTAATCAAAATACTTCTCTTTTCTTAGCACTAACAAATAATGTCCTAAAGTAATCCAATAACTGTTCTAAACAGTACACATGCTACAAAGAAAATATTTCCATAATATCTTTTAGAGCACTGAAAAATTAATCAAAAAATTGTAGGCTTTTGCCATGACAAATACATTAATCTCTAAGCAACTGTATTGATATTTCAAGTAATATATTTTCTAAATACCTTTCCATGACATTGTAAAATTAATCTCTTCTAAAAAGTCCTTTTGTTGTTGTTAGGCAAAGAGGAAATAAACTCTTTTAATGGATTACCTGGACTGACAAACACCACTCAGAGAAATGCCACAGAGATCCTGCCACAGGGACCTCAAAAATACATCATCAAAGACCACATCCAAGTCAAAAGTATAATGCAAAACATAATGTGTGCAATTGATTGCCAGTAGATCCCATTTTCTTTGAAAATGTTATTTAAATGTTTCAGCATATAAAGCATAATATAGTAACTGTGTAAATAGAATTTAATGGATTTAGTATATGGCATGATGACCATTAGTCAATTATTGACTTTTATGCCATTCTTATAACACAGCAGGTCCTAAATTTACACAATACTTTTTCACATTCTTTCAAACTATTTTCTTTTAACCAGAGGAGTGTTATTATTATTTGCCTCATAGAACTCATGGGAAAATATTGTTTGCTAATTTTTACTGATGGCTTAAGGACACTTCAATTATTTTTAGAGTTCTATTCTTTTTATAAAAAGGAAACAATATTTTACACTTATAAAAAAGGTAACAGATAATTTTATTTCACAGTACACTTAAAGAACTAGCATTTTCTCTTCTTTACTAATGAGAATATAAAGTTTTGTTTTTAAAAGATCATATACAGAATATAATATGTTCTAAGAGAGATAAGATAAAAGTGTAGATGTGTAGCTCTAGCTGCTTTGACTCAGTAGATGAGTATCGACTCTCAGACTGAAGGATCCTGGGTTTGATTCCTGGCCAAAGCACTTATCTCTCCCTGGTAGGAGCACATGTGTGAGGCAACCAATTGATGTTTCTCTCCGACTGTCTCTCCTCCTCTCTTCCACTCTCTCAAAAATCAATGGAAAAAAATATCCTCAGGTGAGGCTTAACAACAGCAACAACTAAAAAGGGTCAATGTGTATTAATCAGTAGATTAAATTAGAATGTTAAGGTAATTATCTTTTACCTGATCCAAAACAAGTATATTTCTTTATTTGGTAAACATATTTGTCCTTTATTTGGGTTCTAAGCAAGACTCATAACTGAGGAAGTAATTGGTAGTTATGTCATGACTACTCAGCTTATTGGAGGGTAGGCATAATGGCTTCATTAAACAATCTTACAGAGAGTGTGCATGTCTATAATATTACTACATGTAAGAATTATGAAGCAAAGATTTAATGCCTGCCATATTAATGACTTCTGTGATTTAAGATGTGCTTTACTATAGACACATCTGTAGAATTAATAGTAGAGGGCTGAGAATTAGTTTACATTGAAGACAAACTGGGACAAATGCCAGCATGAGATTTTATCTGTATCATATCTGGTTCAAGATAAGTATTGTATATTGTTTGAAAGAATTATTATAGTTTTGCTTAACTAAAATATAACATTATTCCTTAGGGCTTGAGCTAGGTATGACATAAATTAGACTGCTTTTAGAAAATTACTTAAATTATTTAGATTTTAAATGTTTTCCTAAATAATAGCCATAAAAATGAGAAATAAGAGTATATATCTTAAGATAAATTTTCTAGCTACTAAATGATTATTATAAATGTATCTATCATTTGCCACAAAATTTTATTTAAAATTTTATTTAATAGGCAGTTTACTGCCTATTTATAGAAGCATTGTTTTATTCCTCTCTTATGTACCTAGTTAGTGAAAGAACATATATTTATATAAATAGTCAATGGGAGGAAAAGGTAATGAATGAAAATTACTTGTCCTCTAGTATTTTTTGTTTAAGCAATTATAATGCCAAAAAATATTTAAATTGATAGATTAGATGATAGATAGATGATAGATAGATAGATAGATAGATAGATAGATAGATAGATTACCAGGCTAGTCTCTCCATATATTACAAAGTATACCACTACCAGTAAATAAAAATCTGTAAACCCCACCACATAGACAACATCATACATATTGATTTCTAGTACTTCTTTACTTTTTTAACCTACTTATAATAACTATAATTATCATAATTCTATAGGCTTTCCTTGGTATGTGTCAATGAATATATGTGTGTATTAATTTTGTGAAAATGGAATAATGTTAGATGTGTTCTGTGATTTTCCATCAAGGAACTTATAGTTTATCCATCAAGAAGCTTATATTCTATTCAGTTAAATTTGTATACAAAGAATTCTCATAATTCAGGGATGTTAGGTCCTTTAAAGTTACTGGGAACACTGAAATATAATTCACCATTGCTCCTAAAGGAAATACAAAGTTAGTTTCATGTGAGCCTCTGGTCACATTTCTGACAATTTGTCAACACATAAGCTATTTTATGTGTGTTTCTGTTTAAAGACATATGTAACACTCAATTTTTCTCCATAAGGCACATCACAGCCTTTTAAAACAAGTGCACTACAAATATTTCTGCATTATGCTTGAGGGCCATTTAAACCAGGAACATCATCACCACCACCATCACCACCACCAACAACAAAAAAACCCTCACAAAAATGTGGCACTAAAATACCATGAAAAGGACATGGCATTGTCGATTTCAGCTGGGAATATGCATGGCAGGTGACTAAAATTTCCTTCCTCTCTGTGCATGTCCATTAATGACCATGTCAATGCCCTGGGTATTGACTCTGTAGTTACAAACATATTTTAGCAAGTAGATAAAATATCAAACAACGAGGACTGACTGTAATATTAGGACATCTTAAATGCTGGAGAAAATGTAGAATAGAATAGAGCTGTGAGTTCTGGGAAAAGGTGTGGTTGTAATTTTAAACACATTAATCAGAACATAAAAAAAAAAAAAAGTATCCCTGAGAAAATAAGATTTCAGTAAAAATCTGGAGCAGGTAAGGAGGGTGGCCATTTAATATGTAGCTTTCTAAGCAGAAGGAACAGCCACAGCCAAAGTGTGGAGCTGGGATAATGTCTGAAGTATTAGCAGAAGAGTGAACAGGTTATAATGGCATAATTGTTATTGGTGGTGATGGGTGATTTTTGGACTGGGCAGGATGGTTACACAGATTCTTTGTCCATTAGAGTTGAAGAATGAATCCACAGACTGAAGATTGTTACAGAAAACCAGAGAAAAACCAAGCAATGCTTAGAGAGATGGAGTTACACTTTAATTATTATTATTATTATTATTATTATTATTATTATTATGTGCAGGCCGAGAGAAAACTGTATTTCAAATTCTGGGCCCCAACATGGAGGAAGTTTCCCTATTTTTATATTTTTACCTTCTCTGTCTCCCAAATATAGGGTTTTTCTGGTCCCTTTTGCAGACCTATGTGCTGGGGCTTTAAGACCTCAACCAAAGGCTTAGCGTGGCACTGATAACTCTATCTGGGGAAGGTTTATGGCTTCTCTGGAATGGGAGTAGTCTTATTTTCCTTATTATTTAAGCAAGCAAGCATTTACAGAAGCCAAAATAGCAGGGTTAAAATGTCAAACATCAGTTTTTATATAATATGGATGCTTCAGTGTAGCAAAGGTAAAGATTTATTGAAGAACAAGTACAGACTCCCACCTGGGAAAGGGAAAAGAATCTCGTAGCACAGTCTCCCACATGGGGAGGGGGAAGAGTCCCACCAATTTCCTGTATCCATGGTTTATAAAGGCTGCAAGTCCCTATGTCCTGATATCCCTTCTGATTGGTCAATATTCCCTTTTGAATTGATTACTATAGTAACTCCTGAGGCCATACTCCCTCAATGTCCTTTTATTCCTTCAGGGCTTTCTTCTTCCTTTATTTCATAAACATAGACCTTTTGGCTACTCCCAGTTTCCTTATCTAATGTAAATGTGACATTTGCCACTCCCTTGTGTTATGGAAATGTACCTTCTCCCAGCTCTCTTGTCTTAATGGAAATGTGACTTCTACCAGTCTGTAGCCCTGTGTTTTTTCCATGAATCCCTAATTCTGAAAATTCCCTAAACCTGCAGATATCCCCCTAAAATTCCTATTTCAGTGGGGTGCCCTTTGTGTCCCCTACCTTTTATAGGTTAAAATGAAGTTCTTAAGGTGCCACTAGGAAAAGAATTTCCTGAGGCCCCTACAGGAGGGTGAGGTACCAGGGAAAGCTTTCCTGATGATGTTAAATTAAGGGGGTTCCCTTCCAAAGTCCCATCTCCTTCGGTCCTGCTATGCAAAAATCTTGTCTTCATCAGGGCTAGGATAAAAGCTACTGCGGAGTTCCTGCTCCATATGAAAGCACATTCCAGTGCAGAATCAGGTGTTAACGAAAAAAAACCATTGAAACCTGTAAAGAATTTTTTAATGAGTTTATTTGAGCCAAAACTGTCGACAATTGCCGGGAAGCAAAACCTCAATGGATTGAGATAATGCTCTGAAGAATGGCGGGTTACATTTCTCTATTTATACACTGAAATCAAAGGAGGGACATAGGTGAGTTACATGAAATTCATTGGTGATGGAGTAAGGAGGCGGGAGAAAGCAAAGCGGTGGGAAACTCCTGGGATTGGATAAAAAGTAAAATGATGGATGTATACTCAGGTGAGTGCAGGAACAATTAACATGATAAAGAAGGAATTTGAGGCATCTGTCCTGGCGCCCACCACATTTGGTTGTTCCCCAGGGGCTCCGGAAAAAGGGAAGTTACAAGTTACCCAGACATCTCACAGATATGTTATCTTAGAGGCAAAAAGGCAAATGGGCTCAGTAAAAAGATCAAAGTTGATCTTTGTCTGGGAAAATATCTGGGACATGACTACCTACTATAACCTGTTAGATATTTAATTTTCAAACCATCTTTTGTGGTTATCTTAGGTCTCTGGGTTTGCAAGACTGCCACGCAGGCCTTCCCTGAGCTTGTCAGGTTAGCAGGTGGCTTTTTTCTTTCACACAGGCTAGCTTAGCTTGTGTTCCCAGTTACATGTGGCTGGTTATCACAGGGTGCTGTGCAGGTCACAGAACAAGAGAATGCAAGGGAGAAGGAGTGAAGCAAGACAGAGAGAAGTCTTTGGAGATTACAACTGGGAGCTTAATCAACTAACCCTTGAGGATATCTCATACCTATAGTGGCTCCAACCCCGTAGCCAATTATCTTTTTCCCCACTTTAGACTGACACGCGCCTTCCCTAGGTCACCCTGACTTCACTGTGCATGTGCCCATCACCCGCTTTGTTGGACCCCTACCCCCAGCTATCTGGAGGGAACGGACTGTGGGTCCCTGGAGAATGTGAAGTTGGAGCTTCCTGGTGCAGCTGCCCAGATGAGCATGTTTATAATGTCTGACCTCCCCTTTGCTCCCTTCCTATTATTAATATTAGCTAGCAGATGACGATGATAACAGGACGATCACTTAAGAAAGAGAGGAGTGCCTGAGGAGGTGGGGGAAGTCATGAAGAACTGGTTCTTATTGGCTGTTGGGGTCATTTGTAAGGATTGTGCTTTTACTCTGGTTAAAAGGAAAAGTTGTTGTAGGACTGATTTATATTTCAAATCAATTGCAGGAGTTGCTGATCTGTAAAGAGACAAATAAAATGAGGAGGAAGAGATGGTCATTAAAGAAAAGAGGAAGTGTGTGGAGCCCTGAGGCCAGAGATGAGATGGTTCAGTGGTGGAAGTGGTGAGAACTGGAAACACTTTAGATATATTTTAAAGGCACTTGAGATGGAGCATGAGGGGTGGGAGTGGGGGAAAGGAATCAATTGTCTAAATACTTTTGATGGAACCAACTAGCAGTATAAACAGAACACCTACCCTTAATTACTGAGATGGAAAATAATGTGGGAGGAGCAAATATTTTGGAGTGGGTGCATTAGTTTTCACATGCTGAATTTGATGTGACTATGAGATATGGGGCTATCACAAAAGCAGTTGCATATATGGGTTTGGAATGAAGGAAAAAAAGATCTAAGCATGAATGTGGCAGTGAAATCCTATATAATAAAAGCCCAGTGACCAAAATGCTGAAAGGACCAGAATGACCACAGCCTCTTGCCCCAGCAAGCCCCACCCTCAGCAGGGACCCCAACCCTGATTGGGGGTGCGGCCAGCCTGCAAACTGCTTGAGGTCCCTCTCCTCATCCAGCCCCTCTCCCCACTAGGTATCCACACCCTGATCTGGGTCCTCATCAGGGCAGCCTGGCTGGCCCCCACCCATGCACTGGGCCTCTATCCTATATAATAAAAGGATAATATGCAAACTGACCCTAAAGATAGAATGAACAGAAAAACAGCTTAACCAATCACTATGAGGCACACTGATCACCTCTCTATCAGTTTCCCTGGCTGGCAGGCTCCAATTGCCCAGTGGCGAATGGGGAACTGGGGATGGGTGGCAGCGGGGGTGGGGCCAACTGTGGACAGCCAAGGAACATGGCCCTGATTGCAGGCCAGGCCTAGGGACCATATCCACACAGAAATTTCGTGTGCCAGGCCTCTAGTCAAATAAATAATATTCAAAGCCATTACATAGGATAAGTGGTCCAGGGTCAGAGCTCTGGATTGCACCAATGTTAAGAGGGTGGAGTAAGAGGAGCAAAGTGTAAAAGGTGACTCATACAGAGCTACCAGTGAGGTAGAAAAAAACAAAAATAGGAGTAGTGCTCTGATATTCAGGGTAAGTAGCACATCAAGGATGAATGTCTTAAACTGTCATATACTAATAAATCAATTATATTGAGGAAAAAAATTGATAAGAGATTCAACCACATAGAAATCTTTGGTGACATTTATATGAAACTCTGGGAACAAAATCTATTGGATTTAAGAGAGAAAAAGTGTGAGAATTTGGAAGTGGTTAGCACAGATAATTATTTCTTCAGCAAATGGAAACAGCTGTGACAGCTGGTTGTTCAAAAATAATGTTTGTGTGTGTGCTTTTATTTATTTATTTTTTAAGAATGGGATAACAACATTATGTTTTTATGATGATGGGAACTGTCCATAGACAGCAAATAATTGTTGATATAAGAGAGAGCCCAAAGGCATTCCTGGGCCTATGTATCAAAGAGAAAAACATAAATTATTGAATTTAGGCACAGTCATGGATATTCAAGTATGATAACATGCAAGAATACAATATTTCTAGCTATCGGTAAGGGGGAAATGTGGCAGTGAGAGCGTGCGGACTCTTGTTATTGCTGCTGTTTTGACAGGGAAGGAGGAACTGGGAACACCACCTGAGTATGAGTGGGTGTAGATACAAAGGATGTTTGATGAATCAGAAGCAGGTATGAAATAATCCAAGGTGGGAGGGGGTGTTATTGAACACGGTGCAAGTAGTACCATTGCCTGATATCTTTATGGACTCCTTTGCACATTGTCATTCTGAATAAAATTGATACTAAACAACATGGTTACACATCTGTTTGTTTGTTTTTCCAGTCACTTTTAATCACACATTTGCATGTGTGGAATTAGTATATGCCTTTAATTAGGTTCTAGTTTGCCAATTATTAAGGCAAATCCCAGAAGGACATATTCATTATCAAAATTCCAAGTCTGTGTGGTGATTTGCCCAAAGATATAATTTTTTTTTAATTTTCCAAACAAAAAAAAACCTTTTTGCATAACAGAAGCTTTTTCTATATTATTTTAAGAGCCAATGATTCACTAACATTCCAAATGGTGGTTTACCTGTAGTGTTGCAATGTGCCCCTCATTGATGGTAATTTATCCTGCACACTGCTAACAGATTATCTTCACAACACACTGTTTTACAAACAATGTACTTTTTAATTAAAAAATACACACGTGTATTTATTTTGAAAGAACAAATGGAAAAAAACAACAACAAAAAAACCTATGCTTATAATCCTATCACCAAAGAAAAGCTTTTGCCTTCTTTTTGCATGTTACTTTCCACATAATTTTCTGGAAATATATACCATTCAGTGACATTAATACCATTTATATAGTGATAATATTAAATAAAAAAAAAGTATAAAAGTATTTATTTCACCTTGCCTGCTTCACATACTCTAATCCTTCATTGGTTCTCTCTTTCCTGAAATAATTGTATTTCTTGCATTCTAAGCCCTTCACTAACTTCCACCCTTATCTTCACTCATGTTCCACATGACACAGATAATCTACTGATGACAAGCACATATATTTCTCTGGTCATGACTCTCCCCTGAGCTTCAACTTCATATATTAGATGTGCTCTGACTTCCTTCTTGGTTTTTATTGGGATATCTAATGGGACATTTAGACATAATGTCTCCAAACCCCTTGTTTCGACTCTACCAGGTCAGAGCCCAGCTTCCTCCTGCCTGCTTTTGTCACCATGAGTTGCACCATTATTCACTCAGCTGCTCATTCTAAAACATGAGAATCTTTGATTTTCCTCTTCCAACTACTACAATCCATCACCATGTACTGTACTGTCAGCTGCACCTTCAGAATACAGCCTCAACTGCACAATCTCTCATGACAGGGGGTTCAATAGAACTTCTTGTTTGGGGTGATCCTTCAAAAGCACAAAGCTCTCCTGCAGCTTCTCACTGAATTTAAAATAAGGTATAAATGCCTACAAACCTGTGTATGCACCTTTCATAGGTACTTTGATCTTGAGATCTTCTTCCCAGAGAAACTTCCTCAGGTATCCCCAGTGTCCCCCATCAGCGTTTCTCAAATGGTGCTTCCTCAGAGATGCCATTCAAAACTCCCATGTAAAATAGTCACTGGCCTTCACCTCACCCTGTTTTTTTTTAATTCTTCCCTTCTTCTCATCCCCATTTTAACCTCAGATCCACTCTGGGGTTCAAGTGTAGATTTTCAATTTTAAATTCCATTTAACACACCCACACACAACACTGTTTGTTGTGGTTATTCCTATTTAATTCTAACCTCCCATCTACAAAAGCTATATGACAACAGGGAGTTTGTTACTCTCTTGCTCACTGTTTTATTGTCAGAATAATATTTTACATATAATAAATATAGTATAAGTATTTGCTGGAAGAAAGAGAGAAACACAATAAAAGGATGGAAGGAAGGTTAAAAAAAAAAAGGAGTGCACTGCAAATTTTGAATTTCAGGGTTAAATAATGGTCCTCAGGTCTCGCTTCATTTTAATACCCTTCTATTGACAAAACCCGAACAACAACAAAAAAGACTTCTTCGCTGGATTATCATGGTAGGAATTATCAAAAAGGGACTCTCACAGGAAAATCACATTCCATGAGACATTAGAAATTTGCTGGCTGGTTTAGCTCACTGGCTAGAGTGTTGGCCTGGGGATTGAAGGGTCCCAGGTTTGATTCCGTCAAGGGCATGTGCCTTGGTTGTGGGCACATCCCCAGTGGGAGCTGTGCAGGAAACAGCTGATCAATGCTTCTCTGTCATTGATGTTTCTGGCTCTCTATCCCTCTCCCTTCCTCTCTGTAAAAAAAAATCAATGAACTATATTTTTTTTAAAATAGAAAGGGGAACCAATGCATATGATTGTAGATGGAATTGATCAGAGGACAGAATAAAGATACGAGATAGAATAATACATTGGATAAATGAGAAATACTTTTTGTTTCTTCTCTAATATACAACTAATAATTTAATAAAAATATAGTAATTCATGGTTAGGTTTTTTTTCCACAGATATAGATGTAAAATATATGGCACAACAAATTTAAGGTAAATAAATGTTATTGCTTATATTTTGCATAAAACATTAAAATCTTAACTCTGATAAGTTAAGAGTACATAAATAATCCCCGGAGCATCCAGGAATAGATACAGAACAGTAGGGCAGAAAGGAAATTTAGTGAAATGTTAAAAAATATTTGATCAATGCAAGAGAAGAAAGAAAAGGAGATAAATAAAAGTAAATAAGAATAAAATATAGATAAAAAGTAGATAAATATTTAAATAAATGACGGATGAATGGAGACATGACTCCAATTACATTGTAATTATAGTATATATGAGTAGAATTAGTAACTCAATTAAAAGTACAGAATACTAAACCAAATTTAAAAATAATAATGAACTAGACACCAATATTCTTTTTTCTTATAAGTATTGTAATTATAAAGATACAAATAGTTTGAAAGAAAAATGATATAAAAGTGTATTCATGCAAACATTAAACATAATAAAGCTAATGTATGTATCTATGTTAATATCAGATAAAATAAACTTTAAGACAAGCCATATTATAAGCGATAAAGAGATACATTTAATATAAGGTTGAAAAACCTTCAAGAGGTACATTTATCATAAGGTTAAAAAACCTTCTGAAGTCTATTTTTCAATTGAGGTTTTCCAACAATCATCACTCACATATTCAGAGAATCTATTATTGTCCCATAATAGAGACTGTTTCTTGATCTAGGGTATGTATGGATTCAATATTTTTAGGTATCTGATGTTCAAACTGTCATTATTGAAATCTCATGTTTGAGCCTGAAATATGTGGTTTTTAGCTGCCATTTGTTTGTAGGTCAATATCAGAAGAGATGAGATATTATTAATGCTACATGACAGATACCTAACAGTTCTTGTTCTGATCTGCACAAGCTCTGTGGAACAATGGGAAAGCAGAGAAAGAACAAAAGGTCATCTGCAGCTAAACCTGGTAGTGAAGATATAGAATCTGTCACCTTTCATTTGTTCCTGCAGTCCTACTCTCACCATTCAATTAGAAGTACTATTGTAATAGGTTCAACAGAAAATAAATGGACCTACCTGAAATTAATTTTTCAGAATTATTAAATACAGCATTGTTGTTTTTGTTTGTTTATCCTATATATCCATTAAAAATGTTGGTCCATTTTGTGCTGAAATTATTTTCTTATTCATGAGGATGTCAATGGCATTTATATTATTTTTCTTTATATAAATGTGTTTTTCCTCTGTCTGCTTTCAAAATAATTATTTTATCTCTTCTTTTAAGTGATTAAATTATAATATATCTAGGTGTGATTTTTTTTTACTTAGCCTGTTTTAGAATTCCTAAGCTATACAAATATATATATATATATATATATTTATGTTTTCCTTCATATTTTGGACATCTTGTCATTATTTCTTTGAAAAATATATATTAATCTTTTTCTATCTCATATTTTCTTTCTCCTATCCTGTGAATCCAATTACACATATAATAGACCTACTGTATACTGACATCCAACTTCTTCATTTTTAATCTGCCTTTCTCTATATAGTTCATACTGGACACTTTTTATTGATCTATATACAGTGTCACTGACACTTTTTTCACCTATCATCAATATCTTATTAGTCACATCCAATAAATTTTAATTTCAATTTTCTAAAGTTTCCATTTTATTGCTTTTAAATTTTTTCTATTTTTTTAATTAAGATTTTTTTTTCTTTCAGCATTTGAACATACTTATAATACTGTTTCAAACTCTGCCTGCTAATTTCTATCTCTAGTTTATTTTGAGATGTGTTTAATCATTTTCTACTGCTCATTAGTCATATTTTCTTTCTCCCTTATACATCTAGTATAGAGGTAGATAGAAACATCAATGATGAGAGAGAGTCATGGTTGCCTCCTGCCATGACTTTGGGGATTCAACCAGCAACTTGGGCGTGTGCCCTGACCAGGAATTGAACTATGACTTCCTGGTTCAAAGGTCAATGCTCAACCACTGAACCATAGTGGCTAGGCCTATTTTCTGCATATCCCTTTAAGTAACATGTCATTTTTCTTTCTACTGTATTAATCTATTCTTATAAAAGTTAATTGACTTTTTTATAAATTATTTTCTGTCATCCTGCCCCTAAAGTAAGTATGAAATTCTTCTAAATTTTCTAATGGTTATTTGTTATAAGATAGAGATAAAAGGAGAGAATGAAACATTTGCCATAGAAGTAATGGGATGTGAAATCTAAAGGCCCTAACTACTGGTATGAGAGAACTCTCTGTGACCTCCTGTTCCTGCCTTCGGGTACTGCAGAGTACAGGCATCAAGACAAATATACTTTTAGATATTTAAATTACTTTATATGATGCATTTTGGTTATATTCTGGCTTAAGGTCCTACAATAGTTGCAAAGTGGAAATAAAAGGTACTAAGTTCTTTAAGTCTACAGATATTTTAAATTCATAATCTGTAAAACATAATCACATTGCTCATGTGAAAGTTTGGGGAAAATAATGAATTGTAGAATATATAAAAATTTACAAAATCAAGCAAGATATTGTGAAAATAAGGTAAAAAGAAGCTATGAAATGGCAATAAAATAAGCAAACATAGAAACTATTACTTATTCTAATAATAATAGAATAATAATAAAGTAATCAGTAATTAGAGCCCATGTAAAGAGGTACATTATGAAACAAACTTCCCCTCAAATTATATGTAAATAAGATAATAAAAAGCAGAAATATTAGGCAAATTACCAATTTCTAAAGGAGATTTACCAGCTCATGCAATTACAGCAAATTAACCAACCAAAGCCAATTAATAAAGTATATTAAGATTTGTTTCAGGCAGATGATTTTAATGATTTTTATAAACTCATGATACACATGTAATTTTTTCTCACTCCCTAAAAATAAAACAACTTCAAATGCTCCAATTCCTACCTTCAGACATCTTTTCTGGTTATATACACTTGCATTTATAAACTCCTCTTTGATAAGCATGTTAGATATCAATACTTATTTCCTTTCTTGTATTTTCTTTTAAAAATACTTTATATCTCTGCCATTAAACTCCATATGCTATGATAAACTTGAGCCAATGAGAAATTAGATATGGTTTAAATTATAATATATTTAGTTTGTATGTACTTATCATCATGATTATTTAAAGCAGAAAAAAAAACAAACTATTCCTCAGATATCCTTCCTAATGTAGACAACAGTCTTTATATTAATGAAGTTTTGGACATTGATATTAATTCAGAGTTATACATGGACAACTCAAATATAGACATAAAAAAGATTCCCTGCAGTATTAAATAAATACATTCTCAATTGTGGGAACCCTAATCAAAGTATGCCAGATGTTCAAGGCCAAGTTGTCATATGCAGGTGCAAAAGGAAGGACACAGCGATCGTACTGTATGCACTGTGCAGGTGTTCTTTCTTTCTTTCTTTCTTTCTTTCTTTCTTTCTTTCTTTCTTTCTTTCTTTCTTTCTTTCTTTCTTTCTTCCTCTTTCTTTCTTTCTTTCTTTCTTTCTTTTTAATATATATTTTATTGATTTTTTACAGAGAGGAAGAGAGAGAGAGACAGAGAATTAGAAACATTAATGAGAGAGAAACATTGATCAGCTGCCTCTTGCACACTCCCTACCGGGTATTTGCCTGCAACCAAGGTACATGCCCTTGACCAGAATCGAACCTGGAACCCTTGAGTCCATAGGCTGATGCTCTATCCACTGAACCAAACCAGTTAGGGTCAGGCGTACTTTTCTATAACCCAAATGTTGATGTCACTATTTGGCAAGAAGCCTCTTTTGTCTGAGTTGGTCTAAAGATGTGTTGAGGACCATCTGTTGAGGGGCTGCTTGGCATGGCTTCCTATGTTTGCTGGACTGCTTGATGTGATGGCTCCTGTGTTTGCTACTATATTAGCAAGGGCTGCTTTTGTGTAGCTACTTTGAAGAACTGTTTTGTCTGATGGCCCCTTGTTAGCAATGGCTACTTGGTTTATAATAAAGACTCTCCTATACACCTATGACTTCTCCTGTCTTCTCCATCTAATACCCAGCATCCATGAAGGTCCAGTTGCTGGCAGGGGAACTGAGACCCCACAGTTGGTGTAGTTGAGCAGGATCAAGAAGAAATTTACTCCAGCATCAATATTCTCCTGAAAGTTGCTGTAAATGTTTTCATTTTTGCCACTACTCATAGCAACACTCATTTCTGGGAATCCCTTACCTATGGCCTTTCATCCTCTTGTGGTTTGATAAGAACATGGTCAAAGGAGAGAACAGTTAGATTTCATTATAAGATGGTTGGTCAGTAATTCTCTGTTTCTATAGTATAATCCACTTAAAGACAGATAACATGAGTTCAATTTCTGCTGTGTCCTGTTCTCTTTGTGAACTAAATACCTAAAGTTTGAAGAAATTCAGGGCTGCTCCCCTCGATAACCAAATGGGGCAAATTAATATTTTGAATCTGAACTATAGCAATATTTGAATAAATAATGTAACAGCTATATTATAAAACTGATTTTCAGTTTAGATACTACAAAGAATTTATAATAAGAAGTATATTTTGTGAATGTTCAACAAATGCTTACTTTTCCTATACTAGCTCTCCTTACTATTTCTTAGGTATTTTAAATTCATAATCTGTATAACATAATCACTTACATTGCACATGTGAGAGTTTGGGGAAAATCATGAATTGTAGAATATATACTATTAGTTTTTTAGCCAACTTTTTTCATATTGTTTCCAGCTACTCTCCTAACTGGGTCTCTGCCTGAATTCTCTTAACAATGTTAGACTGATGATTTTTATTTCCTTAACTAGAGGCCCGGTGCAAGAAATTTGTGCATGGGGGAGGGGGAGAGGGTCCCTCAGTCCAGCCTGCATCCTCTTGCAATACTGGACTGCTATCTCCTAACCACTCACCTGCCTGCCTGGCTCATCACCCCTAACCACTCTGCCTGCTTGCCTGATCACCCCTAACCACTCTGCCTGCCTGATTTCCTATAACCACCTCTGCCTCAGCCCCCGCCACCGCTACGGCTTCATCAGGAAAGATGTCCAGAATGACGTCAGGAAGGTCTTTTGTCTGTCCGGTCTAATTAGCATTTATGCTTTTATTGTTATAGATTGTACTTCATTGACACTTTAAAAACTGCTTTTAAATCTGATCATTAATGCACTTCTGTAAGAACACAATAAAACTTCTCAAAATTATTGATATAAGATTAATGCTAATCAAAGAATAACATTTATGACATTACTCCAATTATTTTTTTTTAAATCATTTGAAATATCATGCAAAGTTTAAAACAGTGACTAGAAGGTGAAGTTGACTACCTTTGCTGACATTTTTAGCATAATAATTTAATAAGCAAGTTTCAGTTTATTCTTTTATAAATTAAGAGCACAATCTTCAGTGAAAGTTTGTTAAAGATAGATTTTATGAAAGCTTTCAGATACAGAAGTTTTGAGTGTTAAAATATTACTGTAGTCAGTTTCTATTCAACATAAATCATAATTAACAACTATACTTAAAATATGAATCAGTAATCTATTTTAAAACTTGCAATTATACTTCCCTTTGCCATACCAATTACTGTTGTGTAACAGTGATTTTTTTCTTTACTAACTAAAATACATTTAAAGACTTTTTTTTTATAGAGAGCTAAAATGCTAGATTTAAATAAAATAAAGCATAACTAAACTTTTACACCAAAATAAATTTAACAAAATCTAACAATTGTCAGTTTCTTTTTCTTCCTCCAAATAATAACATCATTTGCTGACTTTCATCAGTGTTTTAGTGTTATCTTGTTTTTACATTTCCTAAATTACTCAGTTATTATTATTGTTTATAAAGTTAGTATTTTCTCATTGTATCATCAGAACTGCTTTAGTATTAAACATTGTATCATATGAATATTAGTGGTGTTTATGGCTTCAAAAAAGTTGGATCTCATTATAAAAATGATGTAAAAGTCTAATATTATATAATCATTTTCTTCCTTGGTTATCCAAACTGAGGAATCTGTAAATAATATAGTACTTACTCTGGTAAATATGTTCTGGGCTTTAACTTATACACTTGTAAATTCTCGATATTAGTTACAGGCAACCATCAGACCAGGACCACATGAGGAAATGTTTATGATGCTAACTTCACACGGATAATTAATTTAACTTCATGATGGTTCAGTACTACTTCCCTTGCAGTTACTTAAGCTTGAGAGGCGGCACTTGCTTGCTTCCAAGGAGATATATCTGTGAGACCTCAGCTATAAGGGTTTTGTTTCCTATTTGACCTTCCCCTTGGTTGTTATTCCCAGAAGCCTGAAAATCAAGGAAAACCAAAGCCAAAACCAATTCTGTAAATTACCGTAAGGCAAATGTGCTTTAGTTTGCTGTCTACCTAAAAGACAGATTATAATAAAAAAATAAAAATAAACACAAATAGTATGTAGCACATATCTCACAGGAGAAATGTAAACCAAAAGTAACTCAAAATGGTGGCTTAGAATTCCAGCTTAAACAGCATCTTCACAACAAAGAATAACACATTTGTAGGATAAAGGGGTTTTGGCTAGAGGTAGTACATTGTGGAGAAGTAACTAGGAAGGTAAAGGTTGGCTTACCAAGATTTGCTTTTACAGATTTATTAGCCCCAACTCCCCATTTCTAGCAATGTCTTCCTTCCTGCCAGTACCGGGAGAGCCTCTTCACATAAGTCTTACCTCCTGCTCTCAAGAAGAAAGGTAGGGCAGAGATAATTTTTACACGTGATTTTTATATGTGCTATTTCTCAAATGCCGTTAACTCCAAATAATCAATATGCCAAAGCAGCATACTTTGGCTGAAATGATCTGAAAATACTAACCATTTTTTCTTACATTTAAGTCAAGTAAATACTCTTCATCCAGTAAAGTTTCCAATGTATTTACTGAGAAATATGTACAATAGTTTTAAAATTTATTTATGTTTAAAAAAAATATTATGTGGCTAAGTATGTTTCTTCACAATACATGTAGACATACTTAGCTATATATTTCGAAAGTAACCTCAGTCACATACTGATATAAGTAGATAATTTAGCCTACAATGAATGAAGACTAGGTTTCTAGAATGTTTAATGCACAAACATTATTTTTAAAAATATATATGTATCTATATGTGTATAAATATGCAAAAAAATATACATATATACTACAGTGCAAATTTCAGGTAAGTACCCAATAATGTACTTCTTAAAATAACTATTCTGGACATTTTATGCATGATAACCCTATAATAGATACTCCTAGTTAAAAGGTTGATCCAATATTATAAGCAAATCTTTTCAGAGTCATCATTTTTAATAGCACAACTATTTTTAAAATTGAATGTTTCTTTTTTAAAATATATTTTTATTAATTTCAGAGAGGAAGGGAGAGGGAGAGAGAAATAGAAACATCAATGATGAGAGAGAATCATTGATTGGCTACCTCCTGCATGACTCCTACTGGGGATCAAGCCTACAACCTGGGCATGTGCTCTGATAAGGAACCAAACTGTGACTTTCTGGTTCATAGGTCCACAGTCACCACTGGAGTCATCTGGCTGAGCTCTTATTCTTAATTTACCTAGAAAATAACTATTTGTTCAAAATAATAACAGTGATGTATTTGTTTATGAATGCTTATGTTTATTTTACATATATATATATATATATATATATATATACTGATATATTCTTATATATATGTAAAAGGAATGACAGCAAAGATACAATTAATAAAAGGAATTAAAATTATTTTGATATTATAAGGTACACTACCCTTGAAGCGTTATAGTGTTAATTGAAAGTGGACCTGGCTGCCCTAAACAGTTTGGCTCAGTGAATAGACTGAAGGGTCCTAGGTTTGATTCCGGTCAAGGGCATGTACCTTGGTTGTGGGCACATCCCTAGTAGGGAGTGTATAGGAGGCAGCTGAACTGAGGTTTCTCTCTCATCAATGTTTCTAATTCTCTATCCCTCTCCCTTCCTCTCTGTAAAAAAATCAATAAAATATATTATAAATAAATAAATAAATAAATAAATAAAATCATTAATTATTAATTTTTTTAAAAAGAAAGTAGACTTGGCTTACTTATAAATGTATATTCCAAACTCTAGGGCAACTGCTAAAAAAAGTATGACTGTAATAATAAGAAAAGAGAGAACATTGAATCATATAAAATGCTCAATTAAAACCACAAAAGGCAGAAAAGCGTAAGAGAGAAAAAAATAGGTGTAAAGAACAAGGGAAATAAACAAAACGTAGCAACAAAAATAATAAACATTAATTCAACTACCAGTATATCAATAGTCACTTTGAATATGAGGTATAAATGCACCAATTAAAAGACAGATTGTAAAAGTGGATCCGAAGAAAGAGCCAATGATATACAAAAAAAAAAAAAAAAAAAAAAAATCACTTTAAGAATAAAGACATATATACATTAAAAATAAATGCAGAAAAACATACCATGCTAGCTAACACAAATCCCCCAAAAAGCAGGCCAGCTATATTAAGTTCAGACAGCATGGACATAAAAGCAAGGAAAGTTGTCAGGGTTAAAGAAGTCATTACATTATAATAAAGGAAGAGGTCAATTCTCCAGTAAGATATGACATTTCTTAAAATGTACGAATTAGCATCACAGTATCAAACTACATAAGGCAAAGCTGACAGTACAGCACGGAGAAGCAGCAGGAGGCGGCAACTCAGCCATCAGAATGTAAGGCGAGGGGAACCATTCTGAAACTTTCCTGAACAAATGTTAGCAGCACTTTTAGGGAAACTAGTCTAGCAGAAGCTTATCTGAATTGGTGGAAGGGGAAAGAACACCTCATCTACAACTGATGAGATGTTGGAGGATGATCTTGGGGCCTCATACTTCTGTAAGTTTTATTCTAGGAGGACTGCCATGATCTTCCAGTGAAGACTGAGGAAAAATCCCCTACTTCTCGCACAGGAAAGGGGAAAGTAGCCAGTTGGAGGTAAAGCCTGGATAAAGCATTTTGTTCTTTTTTAACAAGGCTTCCCTCCACAGAAACTATTTTATCAGAGCCTAACCAACTGGGGATTTACCAGATCCTGACTGACCTGGGGGAAGGGCAATACCCAACTCCAGCCCTATCCAGTCTGTCTGTCTCCCCTCAGGTGGGCAGAATGGGGCTGAGAAGCACTCCTGAAGATCACCCACCGGCAGAGGCTCACGGAAAGGCTGATAATAGGATCATAATATGCTCTCCATTCCCCAACATTACCACCACATCGATAGAGCGACAGTATAACAACAGAACACAACCGAAAAGCTGCACTTTTCAGACTCTCTTTAAGAAGACATCTATAGAGAAACCCAAATGTACCAGGGAGACAAAAACTAGCACACAGGAAAGACTCGTAGCCTCTGACCCCTATAGCTACAGCTGACAACAAACACAGCTTAAATTATTGCCCCATAAACACAGAACCTCACACTAAAGGCCTATGTCCCTCCATTCCTTGAACTCAGCACTTCATATCCAGCTTTAAAAAAAAAAAAAAAAAAAAAGCAAAGCAAAAAGCACACTAAACGGCAAACAAGCCCATTTTGAAGAGACTCAGCTATCTACAGAACTGGACACAGGAATGACAAGAGAGGGTGGAGACCAGGGACTTTAATAACTATGATTGATGTCTAAGGATTCTAATGAAAAACACTGGACACTATACAAGAACAGATTGGTACTATAAGCAGAAAGAAAGAGATGCTGGAGGATCAGAAGGAAATGCTACAGATCAAAAACACTGCAATGGTAATGAAGAACTTCGATTATTACCGCAGTAACTTAGCTAAGAGGATTCATTTAAAGTCTTTTATATAAATATGTAGATCCTATTAATGTCTGAGAATTTAATATTTATTCTACACATCACTTCTACTGAAGTAAAATAAAAACTTAGAGTTATGGAAAGTCCAACTTTCTTTTATTTTGTTTACAGGTCTTTAAAGTTACTAGTTAAGATTCTTTCTCTTCATACATGTATACATATTTTTTCTATGTCAAGTGTTAATAGCTTGGTTTGGCTTTAATTTTGAATTGAAGTCTTTATCTGGCTCTCTGACTGCAAAAGGTCTCCATGCCAAAGTTGTGATTAACTTTATAGATGCAGGGGAATTATGGAAATGCATCATGCAAAATGCCTAGTTGCCAAAATTATTCCATGACCTTGTGCTTAGGCTGAGTTTTAAATAATTCAGTGATGTATTGAATGAATAAATTTGTATTGCTAGTTACTCTAAACAGTCATGCATTCACTTTTCCTTGCCATTTTTAATAAAGCCTACTTTTCTAATATTCATGAAATATTGCATTTCAATTAAATTACATAGGTTTTGAGAAAATAGTTTGCCCTAAGCTGTTTAGTGTTGACACCAACTGTCATTTGCTTTTTCTTTGGTATAATGCCCAAAGAGGCTTTGAGTACAACTAATGCAAAGCACTGTCACTCTCTAATGAGATACATTTTGATCATGTATAACAAACACTGTCTGAGAAATAGAATAATAAACTAAAATAATATTTTGTTTATGAGAGCTATAAGATATCAGAATATGCAGAGATGTTCAAAATAAACTTGCTACATTGGTGAAAATTATAAGTGTACATTGTTCTAATTCTTCTGAATTCCAGGCATGTACATGTAAATATATTTTCCTCAATTTTTTTTGTCTCTTACTCACATTACCTATCATCATGGTACACAAATAAATGGAGAGAACAAATGCATTTTTAGATTATTGTATTACTTTAGCTTTTAAAAACTATAAACTCTCATGCCGCTTTTATAATATCTTTTACTACCTGTTGGATCTGCCCCTATATGTCTGCCCTGACATCAGTCAATGCTTCAAATACTTTTGATGTTGTCTGCTTATTTCTTACTAAACTAGGACATTCAATTGGGGGGGGGGGGGGAAGACATTACTAGAAATAGCAGCAATAGCATTCTAGGTTATTAGGTCCGGTGCTTTTAACATATTACCCTATATTTAATTATGTTACACTTTCTTAATGAACTGGGCTTATTTTGACAGCATATTTTTAGTCACTTTTAGGCATAATGGAACTCTTATCACTAGCCCCTTAAAGAGAAGCAATACAAAATTGAAATATATGATGTTTTATACTTAGAGTACCATGAGTTAACAGTATTTACATATTAATAACCCCTTTCTAGTTGTCTTTTTAAAAACATTCATATGTACTATATTAGCATGTTGATAGCTTTTGATTATTTTTCATTAAAATTATAGGCATTTTCATAACAAAACATTCCTTTCAGGTATCCTCTCATTCACCTAAGCTCTCTTCATCTGTAAAGGCTGGTGGTTTCAGGCAGCTGGGATTTGTTGCCACAAAAGAATTTTAAATCAATTCCATTGCAGAGGGCTTAGAAAAAGACGCAGTCAGACTCTGCCACAGGAATTTTGGAAAGCATTTTCATTTTTTTACAAAAAGGCAAAGAAAAAATAACCCTATTTATTTATTTGCTTTAATTCACTTGATCTGCACTGCAGAATCCATGAAAAATAGAGTAACTTCAGGAAGCCCATAATACCACTCATTTTCTCTTGTGTAGATGATTAATAGACTAATATATAATAATATATTGAAATATAGTACAGAATAATACCCATAATATGGCTTTACATTTTTTTCCGGGGAGGTTTTTAAGGATTATTTCATTATCCTAGAGAGCCATAAAAAGACTCATCTCCAGTCACATAAATAGATACGACTTTAAAGTGGCTCCTGGGATTTTCTCCTCTGGGATTCTCTAATCAGGTGTATGTGTCTGAATAACTTCCACTTCTTGGGTATGAGGGCAAACTGTAAATATAATGGAATAAAAAGCTCTACTGATTATTACATGATTATGTCAGAAAGACTGCCCATCACACCAGACTGGAGAGAGATATTCCTCCTGGTTGTAAAGAAGTAAACGGCCATACTGTTGGAGTTAAGTAGCAGATCTAGGAGTTGAGCAGCCAACATCAGACACTTGGCAGTGGGGGGATAGAGACTTCTTTTCTACAGTTACAAGGGAATTGCAACAACTAAATGCACTTGAGGAACACACACATTCGATGAGAACCCAGCCCCAGCCAACTCTTTGATATATGTCTGGTAAGAGTTAGAGCAAAAAAAAAAACCAGCGATGATCCATGCCCTGTTTCCTTATCTTCAGAAATGGTAAGATAAATGTGTATTGGTTTGAGTACATAGTTTTGTAGTGCTATAGTATTTTGGGATAAAAAATTAATATAGAATACAGGGTTTAAAGTTGAACAGCTATAGCTTATTATGTTAATACTAGAGGCCTAGTGCACAAAATTCATGCAATTGGTGTGGGGGGGGGAGGGGTCCCTTAGCCCAGCCTGTGCCTTCAGGCAGTCCAGGAGCTCTCAAGGGATATCCAACTGATAGCTTAGGTCCCTTCCCCACAGGGCAGGGGCTTAAGCTGGCAGTTGGACATCCTTAATGCTGCCATGAAGGCGGGAAAGGCTCCCCCAGCTGTGAGCCAGGCTCTGGCTGAGTGGTGCTCCCCCTATGGGAGCACACTGACCACCAGGGGCAGCTCCTGTGTTGAGTGTCTGCCCCCCTGGTGGTCCATGCATGTCATAGTGACTGGTTGATCCACCATCAGGCTGACACCGGTTCTCCAACATCTTCCAAGGGGTTCCAGATTGCCTAGGGTCCCCACTGGTGCACAATCGGGACCAGGGAGGGATGAGGGTTGTTGGCCAGCTAGGGAGGAATCACAGGAGAGCTCTAGGATATGTCAGGCCCATCTTGCTTGGTCCTGATCAGCCGGACCCCAGCAGCAAGCTAACCTACCAGTAGGAGCATCTGCCTCCTGGTGGTCAATGTACATTATAGTGACTGATTGACCAGTAGACTGCCCCCTTATGGTCAGTACACATCATAGAGAGTGGTTGAGCAGCCTTAGCATATCATTGGCATACTACGCTTTGATTTGTTGAACGGCCGATTGGATGACCAGGCACTTAGTATATTAGGCTTTTATTATATAGGATATATATATATATATATATATATATATATATATATATATATATTTAAAAATATATTTACATCAAGAAAGATACATATATATCTTATACTCACACATGCACACATACATACACTCACATCATAAATAGGTATCATTAAATAATACGGTTAGGCCCTAACTGGTGTTGCTAAATGGTTCATTGGCCTGGGCACCAAAGGGCTGCAGGTTTGATTCCAGGTCAGGGGCACTTACCTGGGTTGTGGGTTTGATCCCATTCTTGATTGGGGTGCAAATGGGAGGTAACCAATCAACATGTCTCTCTCACATCAATGTCTCTCTCTTTCTTTCTCTCTCTCTTTCTCTCTTTCTCTCTCATTTCTTCTCCCTAACCCCCTTCCATTCTCTCTAAAGATCAATGAAGAGAATATCCTCAAGCAAGAATTAACAAAATAATAATAATAATAGTAATGCAAGATATATACTCTATAAGTTGAAAATTGAATTTTATTTTTTCAGAATTAGTAAAGGATGGCTCAGCCCTGTGGCTCTGTGTTTGAGTGTCGACCTATGAGCCAGGAAGTCATGGTTTGAGTCCAGGTCAGGACACATGCTGGGGCTGCAGGCTCAATCCCCATTAGGGAGCATGCAAGAGGCAGCCTATCGATAATTCTCTGCAATTGAAGTTTCTATCTCCTTTTCCCTTCCTCTCTGAAATCACTAAAAATATATTTTAAAAATAGGAAAAAAAAGGAAAGAAAAAAGAATCACTGCAAAAGAAAACAGAAAGCATTGTTTACCTAAGGAGTTAATTAACATATTCCAATGCAGAAAATCAATATTGCTACATATATATCTTTAAATTTCCATGACAATAAATAAATAAGGTGTTTAATCAAATAAACTATAATTATGTCTTAGAACAATGTAATTTTTAAATTTTGATTTAAAAATAATTCTTTTAAAATTTTATTTATTTTATTTTTTATTTTTAAAACTCTTTTAAAAAATATATTTTATTTGATTTTGTACAGAGAGGAAGGGAGAGAGATAGAGAGTTAGAAACATTGATGAGAGAGAGTCATCGATCAGCTGCCTCTTGCACATCCCCTACTGGGGATATGCCCGCAACCAAGGTACATACCCTTGACCGGAATCGAACCCGGGACCTTTCAGTCCCCAAGCCGATGCTCTATCCATTGAGCCAAACCGGTCTCAGCTAATTCTTTTAAAATTTTAAATAATTTTATTGCATTACATTCTAAAATGTAAATACATTTAAATAAAAACTATAGGGAGGAACCAAGATGGTGGCATAGATAAACACCTGTACTCACTTCCTCCCTCAACCATATGAAAATTACAACTAAAATACAGAACAACCATCAAACAGGACCACCAGAAAGCTGGCTGAATAGAAGTAATACAAGTAGTGGCAGAGAAGTAAAGAAGAAAGCACAGTGAGACTGGGAGGAGATGCAGAGGAGAGTAACCAATGAGTCTAATACTCACATGTGCCACTTTTTTAATTGGAAGGGAGATCATCTCTGCAGAATCCACCCAAAAGCCCCACCCTGGACTCCCAGATCAGGGCCCCAGAGCTGGGAAGAGAAGTCTCTGAAGCTACAGGCTGTAAAAACCAGTGTGGCTTGGGACTCAGTGTCACAGAGGCTGCTGGAGATCCAGCTGTTCCTCTTACAAGGATAGCACCACAAGCTAAACTTAAAAGGCCTGCTTCCTCTGAGCTCTAGAACCATGGCAAGGCTTTGGGGGACGGAGACACATATGAAGAGGAATTAGATTGTCTGGCATCAGGGCAGGATCTTGGTGGGGACTTTTTCTCAAAGTTGCTCATAGGGATCATTGTTCCTATGCTGGGACCTCCCCAGTTGCAGGGCTGACTGGCAGCCATTTCAGCTTGCTACACTCTGGTGATTCCCTAAGACCTTACTTCTACCAATTTACAAATCCACCCAAACTGTGTGCAGTGGCTTTTGCATATGAATGGCCTGTCCTTTCCCAGGCTAGAATATCTCAGACAAGCTGCAGCTGGATCAGGGAGCCCCAAACCTATCAAGACCTGGCACCAGCACCAGCCTGTCTTGTTTCCTAGCTGGACCTCATCTGGGCACTTTCAAACCTAATAAAAAAAGGAGGAATTGCTGAAATTGGTTTGGCTCAGTGGATAGAGAGTTGGCCTGAAGTTTGAAAGGTTCCAGGTTCGATTCCAGTCAAAGGCATGTATATTGGTTGCAGGCACATTCCCGGTGGAGGGTGTGCAGGAAGCAGCTGGTTGATATTTTTCTCTCATCGATGTTTCTATCTCTCTATCCTCTCCCTTCCTCTCTGTAAAAAAATCAATAAATTATATTAAATATATATATATATATATATATATATGTAAATTTTATAACACCAATTTATGATTTAAGTATGTGTTACCTATCAATTCTTATTTTGAAGTGAATTTTACCATTTTTTCTCTTCTATCGCTAATAAATTTAATAAGCTTATTGTTATTTATGTTTAAAATTTATATTAATTATATATATTGAGTAATATAAGAAAACATTTGTATTTATTTGTAATATCCTTCACTTTTATTTATAGATTTGAGAAAATGACATAGCTTGCTTTTGTTTTGTTTTCAAAAACTGGTTTTTAAACAATGTAATGAGAACTTTCTATTTGCATATGGCTTGATTGAGCAACTTGGAAAGTGAACGTCTACATCAACATTTCATTCATGACATTATCCAAGATGTTGACTGCCATCCACTGAAAATGCCGCATATAAATCTGTTATCTAGCACAGGCTTCAATTCAGGCTGTTATTGCTTACTCTCACATTCTGCAAGCACTTATTATATAATTCAGTGAGGAGTATCCAACACATTTGAAAGATTTCCCTTTCACCCCGCCTCTTGATTGGCAAATTCCTGGTTTCTATTAGGAGTGGGCTCATTTGTATGTAAAATATTCCGTAACACCTGATTGCTTGCATGAAAATTATAACGAACACGAATCAATGCAACTTTGCCCTTGTTTAAACTGACATGTGCAAAGGTTGCACACATTGAGGAAATTCTCAGAGGATTGTTTGTTTAATCAAATAAACTATATATATATATTTTTTAAAATATTTGGAAATATGTGTCTTCAATAACAAAGAAAGAAATATTTGAAAAGAGGAAATATCAATATCAGTGGCACCCTGGATTATTTGATTTTGAGGCTTGAAGGTAAACATAAGTTAAGTGACGGACGGAGGAACCTGCTTCCAGCTGTCCCTCTGCATATTGAACGGCATGGAAGGAAAAGGTTGGATGCCTACTGGTTATATAGTTAAGTAACACAATCCATATTCACAGCTTGCAGCTAGGACAGTTAGACCACAGAAATCATTCACCTTATAGTATTTTAATGTGTTTTTTTTTTCTCTAACAGTCTTCTTATATTGTTATAATTCAGAAAATATGCTTCATTTTTCATTCTAGCAAATAAGAGGTTCATTGGTAATAACTGCAACAGAAGGCAACACTTAAGTAATGTGTATTTTCACAATTTTGGTATGGTTGCAAAAATAACTGAAGATTACAAAGCTCCATGTGTTAAAATTATATTAACTGAAAAGGTCAGAATTGGACTCAATAGCAGTAAGGTAATATAGTCTTTAAAGTTCAAAAATGTAATGACTATGAGTATAAGCAGACATTTTCTATGAATTGGGAAGAACAAGGTTGATAAAGTAGCATAATTACCTATGTAAAATGTGTTGAAATGTAGGATTTATTACATAGTTAGCCATTTGGACAGCCTTCAAAAATCTGGTGATTCATTGGGGCAAGCAGCAATGACTAAGTTTAACAACTAATTAATTAAACTACAGAAACTGACTGAGGCCTAACTTCCAATGTAATTCTCTAATAGGGTATGAGGTAACACAAAGAACACTTGGATATACAATATAATTTTTCAAGAAAACAAAGGCAGAATGCTTTAAAATTTTAATCGGTGCCTTCTAAACTATAATTTCAGATTACTGAAGAGGTTTGTCTAATGTCAGTTAAGCCACAATCTATCTCTATCTGCATGTGTGTGTAAAACAATGAAGGGTAATTGTAATGAAGTCATCATGGCATTTAACTATTGAATATTGTCTGAAGGAAGAAATAAAACTGAGATTTTCCTTCTGTGGAAATAAAAAGGCATAATCAGCTATCCAGGTGTTTATTTATGAGTTGTGTGATCACTACTAGTATGTTACCCAGAAATGTTTGTGAAATGGCTTTCAGTGTGTTAGATGTTTTGCAGGCCTTCTAATTACCATGTTCATGAGGAGAAAGTTCAGGATTTATAAGTCTATTGAATTCCACAGATTTGATAGAGCTAGGTTGTCATGTTCCCATTTCTTCATTCTTGGTTATCAAGACAAAATGTATAAGCATTTTATTTTATTTTTTTAAAGCATGAAATCATAGTAAAAAGATTTCTATATAAAAATATGTGAAAACTAGAACTGATAAATCATAACTTTTATTGTTTTGGTTGTAGATTCTCCTTACCAATGAGGTTTTTCTTACCAGACACAGATGAATTGGAAATTAGCTTTTTCCTGTTTGTTTATTTATTCACCCTGACTTTTTAGAGACATTCATGATGATAAAATATGCAGATATTGTATTTTAGTAATATGCTAATTATGAAGCAAGGTGACTAAATATACAACAGGTAATGCTAGAAAAAAGAAACTGTAATAGGGGCATGTAACTTCTCAATTTACACATATATTTCTCATTTGATTATAGGTAAAGTAAAACTTTGGGTAAACAAATAGTCACTGTCATAGAATATTTTAGTTAGAGGATTTGATGTAATGCAACTATTTGGTTGCTACTGCATGCACTGGGACCTTGGGAACAGAAATCTCCTTATAAGCTCAGTGCTTCAGATGCCAAGATTAAAGGCTTGGGTAGGAAAAAGAAAGCTTCTATGATCGTGCTAAACAATCATGTTTTCTGTAGCTACAGGGCCACTATTTCTGAATGCTAAACACAGGGTCTAAATCTGTGAGTGGCTGGATCATAACACAAATGTAATTTATAACTTGTTAGGGTTTATCATTATGAATATAGGACATGAATTGGGGGATGGGGAGATGAGGCCCTGGAAATTGGAATGAGGCATATGGGCAAACTCTCATGAAGCTGGAGGCAATGAACTCCCAGATGCCTTTGGATTCTTTTTGCCTTCCTTAAGGAATGTGGTCTCTCCTTGTCTGAAAAGTCATTAATTGCCTTCCTGAGGTAGTTGTCTTCTAGGAGACATATCATCTTCAGGACCCATTTCTGTAGCCTCTTTTTGCCTCTAGATCTATAATCCAATATATAGGTCTCAAGTACTGCCATGTTCCAAAGGAAAAGGTAAAAAGTGTGACCAAATATACACAAAAAAATAGAAATGTGGAGCTAACCTTTTGCTGTTTTGGGATAGATACTAAAAGTTTGTGTCAGAATGATAGAAACACAATGTTGTATCAGGCTGCAGCCACTAATAGGGATATACTAAATGGCATTCTAAGCTTAATATGTTAGCTAGGGTGAGAGGAAATGGCTCTAACAGTTTTCTTGGTATGTTGAGCAAAACCTAGACTCAAAGGTAACCTATATTAAATAAAATTTAAAAAGCTATAACTTCCTTGGTATATCATATATCCATAGGATTAGGGGCATTTGAATGTTAGAGTAGATTTAGCTTCTAATTCTCACAAACTATTCCCCTTGTAAAAGTCCAGAAACCATTGCTTTATGAGGCTTTGAAAAGTAAAGGGCGTCCTAACATCTTCAAAACTCTATGTTGGCTCTTGTCTGTAGGTCAGAAATTATAGTATAAAACTCTGTCATTGAACTTAACTCAGATGATCAGTCCCAGGGTGACAAGGGTCAAGAGGCAATATTTAGTTGTTTAAGATAAGTAGTTGTGATTACTGCAAGGGTAAGTAGGTACATGCAGTAGTGATGCCTTGATCTATAGAATGTACATAAAATATTATAGCATCCCTAAAATTGAGATAGATGGCATCTTCCTGAAGCTTTTTTTTTTTCTTTTAATTATGTAAGTGGAAAAGCTCCAAGCTATTGAACTGGAGAAGTATGACTAAAGTGCAAGAATAGTGAGTCACTGCCCATCAAACTATTTCCAGATTTAAGACAATTCACACCACAGAGATTCTATGGTCTTTTTGAGGAAGTACCCTAAAAAGAAAATTATAATGTAAATCTTTCCTTAGCCTTCCACTAAGGAACGTGCCATTATTTACCAGGATGGTTGTTTACTAAAGAAGAGAAAAACATATTTGAGGATACCTGACAGTATTCTAAACTGAGATCCCAAATACCACTGTAGTCTACCTGTCAGACTAGAGACTTATGCAAGTCAGATAATCAAAAGAGTTTGATATGGGACTACCTAACTATGAGACCAGGAGAACCCTGAATGCAATCTGTGGCTATTTCCTACTTGTAATGCACAATTGGAATAAATATATCCAGCAACGGACAGAATTCCCTGATTCACAGAGTGGAAACTGCTACAACAGTAAAGACCAAGTGATGGCCACTGTTGACCAGTCGATCGAAGGTAAGACCATGTTACTGGAGAGATTACAGAGACTGTGCCGCCATCAAGAGGCAGAGGAGGTGCATCCCTTCTTATGCTCATTCAACTCACCGCCTTGACTTGTGCAGAAGTCAGATGGATCTTGGAGAATGAAAGTGGATTATCAAAAACTCAATTGGTCATACCAATTGCAGCTGTTGTCATCAATGTAGTTTTAAGAGTCTCATGCTCTACCGACTGAGCTAGCCGGGCACTTCATCATCAATGTAGTTTTAGTACCAGACCAAATTAGCAAAGCTACTGATATCTGATGTGTAGATATTAAAGTGGTAAATGTGTTGTCTCCCACCTTTCCACCCCCAGGCCTGTAAGTAAAAACTATTAAAGGCAGTTTTCCCTCCCTTAAAAAAATACATTTTTATTGATTACAGAGAAGAAGGGAGAGGAAGAGAGAGATAGAAACATCAATGATGAGAAAGAATCATGCTTCCTGTCACTTGTACTCCTTCACTTGAGTCTATAACCTGAGCATGTGCCCTGACAGGGAATAAAACCTAGATTTCCTGGTTCATAGGTGGTCGAGGTTCAACCACTGAGCCACGCTGGCCAGGCAGTTTGACCAGAAATAATCTCAACTGTCCTACTCAAGGCTACATTAGTTCTCCAACCCTCTGCTGCAGGAATTGTATTTGCCTGTTAACTACAAAAGACATCACTGGTCTATGACATTGGTGATATCATGCTGATTGGTAGCAAACAGGAAATGCTTATTGGAAATTAGGGTCTTTCTGTCCTCCCTTATAACCCTCGTTAGTGTCCTTAAGTGATAGAATCAAATTATAACACCTTTGCCTAATGACATAATATCTTAGCTATTCCATATATTGGATTGTATAGCCTCTAAGATTTAATTTTTAGGCTTGGGCTATGAGTGCATTTTCATAGAACCAAACAGACACACATACACACAAAAGTAAATGCAAGATTATGTTTGTGGGTTCTCTCAAGAATCACTGGAATGTGGTAGAAAAGACAAGGGAAGATGCCATCATCCTAAACTAATGGAGAATTCTTCAAGAAGACTACAAGTACTAGGTCAAGTGTGGTATGGACTACTGAAAGTCAACTCCCTGTGATTCTCAAGGTGATATTCTTGCTTGTATGCCCAAAAATATATGGCTCATTGTTAAGAGTTAAACAAAGGAAAATAGGTTAAAAATAGTTTCTCCTCAGAGATAAGGAAAGGAAGAGAGAAAGAGCAAAGAACATCTTGGCAAGGTAATGAAACAGTCGGAGCCCAGGGGAAAACCCAGCTTCCCCAAATGAGACAGCCAGAGAACCTGCCAGAGACACAGGGGAAATATGCCAAGATAACATATTTCCTTTGAAGAAAACAGTGTCTGTGAGGAAAAACAAACTGAAATTGGGAAAATAAATGAAAATAAAACCTGAAGCAGTAAAGAGACAAAAGTAATGAGTTCGAGATAGAGAAAAGAGAAAGAAAAAAAAAAGTGAGATTCTATATATTTACAGATGTTGGCTTTTATTTGAATATATATGATAATAATTTTTCTTCTAAAATTATACTGTTAACAAAAAATTCATATATATATATAATTCATATATATATAATTCATATATATATTCATATATATATGTATTATTATATAACTAGAGGCCTGTTACATGAAATTTGAGCATGGGAAGGGGGTCCTCAGCCTGGCCTGTGCACTCTCCAATCCGGGACCCCTCTGGGAAAGTCCGACTGCTGGTTTATCCCTGATTCCACAGGCCTAATTGCTCTTGCAATCCAAGACCACTGGCTCCT
The DNA here is from genome assembly GCF_014108245.1 of Pipistrellus kuhlii. Taxonomy (NCBI): domain Eukaryota; kingdom Metazoa; phylum Chordata; class Mammalia; order Chiroptera; family Vespertilionidae; genus Pipistrellus; species Pipistrellus kuhlii. The sequence goes on from NW_023425584.1 coordinate 41,536,313, forward strand.
AATCGCTCACCTGTCTGCTGGCCTGATTCCTAACTGCTCTCCCCTGCCTGTCTGGTTGCCCCAACTGTCTCTGCCTCAACCCCACCATCATGGCTTTGTCTGAAAGGCCATCTGAAAGGTAGTCAGGAAGACATCCAGTCTAATTAGCATATTACCCTTTTATTAGTATAGATGAATTGTTGATGAAAATAACAAAATGTTTACTATTAATCACAAATCTGCATTAGATTATAATTCAGGGAGTAGTAGCATAAAGTCCCAGTAGGGAGTAGGATGATATGATGTACTTTTTGTGTATGAAATATGTCTTATTCTGGGATCACCTGTTTCTGTTTGTTTAACAAAGTCATCTCATTACTTCAAAGGTAAACTATAGAAACAAGATGAAAAAATTATAATAACAGGATAAAATAGAGTGAGTTAACTTTAATATTTTTTAATGTAAAGTTGTATATAGAGTGCATTACTAAAATTACAAAACTAAATTCATACAAAATACTAACTTTTTCTTAAAATATCTTAGAATGATCAAGCAAGATAGCAGAGATCACATTAGTTTCCCCAAAAGAATCATTACCCTTATGAATACTTTATAACTGAGTAGACAATTTACCAAATATATTTTATTAGGCCAGGCAATAATAATTTTACTACATCTTTATGAGAATTGGTGGAGTCCTTTTTAATCCATCAAAATGTTTAAAATATCAGGTTTCTATAAAGAGAATTTTACTAATGATTTAATGCAACATTTAAAAAGGATAACCCAATAAACATTTAAAAATATATGGAGAAGTTATTTTACTGACATTTAATATACTAGCTAATAATTACTATAATAAAAGCTGGCAATTATATATTTTCCTATTTACATAAAATTATACTGATCTAAGAATATTAAACTATAACATCATATTTTCTTATTTCTGGAACATGAGCAACTATTTCAGCTGAAATTCAAAAGTGTCCCCATAATTTTATGTTTATGAATAATCACAATAGTGGGAAAAACCAAAGCATTCAAGTATGAACTCATTTTAATAATGTTCAGTCTATTGATCAGATAAATACAGCATTACCGCTGAAACATATCAAAAGGCTACCAACCTTTGAAAATCATACCTCTTTTCCAATATGTTATCTGAAATGACAAAGTGCTTTTGAAATACTAACATCCTCATGCATTATGATCTGGGTTAGGTCAAGCTGTGTGACAGGTAACAAAGGAATCTCTGTAATGCCATATTGAAAGTGTGTGGAGGGGAAAAAAAGATGATAAAAGTTATTCAGCAACTTCTCGCCGCCCCCACCCCCCTGCCAGTTTCTGGGTCATTTGTTTGTTCTTTGAAAATATCAGTTGTAAGGCAAATATTCATCACTTCTTTTGTCTATTTGAAAAAAGATACGATGTTAAAATACTTTCTTGTTTAACAGTTTAATTTATATCACAAGGAGCGGTGGAAAATTCCAAAGCTCTTATCATTTGCTACAGTCTTTACATTTCTGCCACTGAGGTGGAGGTAATTAATGGTATACCAGGTTAAAAGTTTTGGAAAACAGGTCAATGATACAAGCTTTTTATTTCTGGACTTTCTTCTTTCCTTCCTTACCAGCTGTATTTTTTAACATAAAAAATATAAAATAAGGTTAACTTAGATTAAAAATAGCCTCGATATAATTAGCTACCTTATTATAAATTTTATTTTTATTCAAGATATAATTGTTTCTCATGTATATCATAAAGAACAATCTTAATGGTTGATATGATTTGAATTATATTCCTAAAATTCACAGATTGAAACTCTAACCTCCCGTACCTTAGCATGTAACTGCATTTGGAGAAAGGGCTGTTACAAAGTTAATTAAGTTAAAATGAGGTCCTTAGGGTGGGCACTAATCCATTTGACTTAAGGAGAGGAAATTAGGACACACAGAAAGAGACACCAGGGATGCCCAAGCACTGAGGAAAGGTCATGGGAAAACAGTGAGAAGGAGTTCCAATGGCAAGCCAAGGAGAGGGCCTCAGAGGAAACCAACGTGCTGATACCTCCACCTCAGACTTAGCCTCCAAAACAGAGAAAACACATTCCGATTGTTTATGCCAACTAGATTGAGGCATTTTATTATGCCAGTCCTATAGAAATAATACCCTCATGGAAGGCATTTTATTTTATTTTATTTTATTTTATTTTATTTTATTTTATTACTTATCTACTTCAATTTGCTCTTCTCAGTCATAAAAAAAAGAAAAAAAGTTTTCCCTGTATTGAATTAGATATGACCAAACTCGTGCAGGTGAACGTAACATCAGAGTTAATATGTGGAGTCTTATGTTTTGTAAACAAACTTGATGCTATAATATTGCATTAAACAGTGAAAAATAAGTCTTACATAATTTTAATTGAGGGCAAAACAGAGTCGCTTGAGTGATTTCCAATGACTATCCTCTCCAACCAGTCCAGCTCTAAAGAAACACCAACTTAACAGGCTTTAGACTCTAAAGTTTAGAGATTGATGAGTATAATAAAGATACTCAGTTTTTGTTAGCTTAACTTAACCAGGTTATCTTTATTCCTTTTAATCTCTTTATGAAGTTTCTGTTAGCTTAACTTAACCAGGTTATCTTTATTCCTTTTAATCTCTTTATGATAGATAGAAAGAACAAATATAATACAATTGAAATGCATATAAATCATACATAATAAATATCCTCTAGTATGCTCTACCATAATTTTTATATAAATAATTTTTATTTTTTATTTTTTTAATATATTTTATTGATTTTTTACAGAGAGGAAGGGAGAAAGAGATAGAGAGCTAGAAACATCGATGAGAGAGAATCATCGACCAGCTGCCTCTTGCACACCCCCTACCGGGGATGTGCCCGCAACCAATGTACATGCCCTTGACCAGAATCGAACCTGGGACCTTTCAGTCCACAGACCAACGCTCTACCACTGAGCCAAACCGGCTTCGGCAATTTTTAGATAAATCTAGTTTATTGATGTTATGTTATAGATGTTTGGGTGGTGTTTAATTGTAGGAAATGAAATGAGAACAATTCATGGCTTAGAGCTATAAAAGAGGTTTGATGTTAAAGGATTATCATCAAAGATGAGATCTGGGTCAAAGAGCAGGTTCTAATGTGACCTTGAGGAATTGACTTAATCGTATTGACTTTGAATCTATACAAATGAGGTAATTAGACAGAATTATTCTGAAATCCATCCAACTCTAAGATTCTATAATGGTCAGATAGACAATATTAAAATTGGACTAATTATTTATATGTATAGCTCTATAATTCTAAGAAGTATTTTTTTAATGTTGTTTTAATTGATTTCAGAGAGAGGAAAAGAGGAGAGAGTAGAAACATCAGTGATGAGAGAGAACCATTGATGGGCTGCTGCCTCCAGCACACTGGGGATCAACCCTGACCAGGAATCCACCTGGGCATGTGCCCTTATCAGGAATCGAACCCTGACCTCTTGGCTCATAGGTCGACGCTCAACTACTGAGCCACGCTGGCTGGGTTTGAAAACTGTTTGTGTTTTTTTTTTTAAGTGACAATTTGAATGCCTTGTGTTCATATTGTTCGAATTTTAAATAGAATCACCGGTTTCACTGATTGAATATCTAATTCTTAGGCCACATTTTTAAAAGGCGCATGTGAAGATTTTGATCATCACTGTCTTCCAGTTTGAGGGAGGTCATTGGGAGAGCAGCAGCCTCAGTAACTGATGGCCAGCCTCACTCAATATTTGAGATCAGTGACAGAATGATGTTAATGGCTATTCACTTCCTACGGAGGTGTGTGTTGAGTAAGTTCTTTTTTTATGACACATACGTGCCTGTCACAGGTTAAATGGAATAACTTGCTTTTTATTAACCTACTTTATACCATGTTTTGAATTAGATGTTGCAGATGTAGAAATAAGAACTCTGTATCTGAATGGTGAGAGTGTAGCAGTGTTTATATATGTTATATATAGTATGTGTATAGTTTATACACATATAAACATGGTATGTATATACTATATATAAATTTTGTATATTATATATATTTAAATACATGGGTTCCTAATTGTGGCCCTGCATAATGGGTAAAGCTCAAATGTTGTTCCTGGATATAGAACATAATCTAATACTAACTGACATCTACCTTTGTCAATTGACGAATCAATTAATAGTCAAATTCTAGGGTCACACATTTAGAACTGTATTACGAAAGACACATACATATGTAATGAGATATAATGATTTTTGCTCAATTCAATCTTTGTGTTTCACATCTAGATTCCGAAATAAAGCAGCTATGTCTTAGGAAAAATAATTGGATTATCAAACATGTGCAGCTATCACCTCTAACTCGACGGAACTGAGCTCTAACCCACCGTGATACCAAAACCACCACAAAGGACTGCGGTCTACACCAGGACGTTTTTTACTATCCATAGGGATCACTATTACCACAAGATGTTTGCCTTATGCCAACCATAGCTTTCTGGCAAAAGCCTTCATCCTGCACTTACGAGGTCTATGCAGCCATACTTCCTCTTCCGCACCTGAGTATATAAGAACCAGAGTCAGAAGGGCAGCAAGTATTTGAGAAGAAATAGTATACTTTCCTCCCTTTTCATAACAAAATGCTCCTTTTGAAGATGGAATGAAAGTTCGTAGAATGTCTGCTCAGGGACTGGAGGCAGAGACCAGCATTGCTCTTACCACGGACACCTGGGCAGACATTAACTTGGACACTGACTTTGCCTCAGATAGTTCTCGGGGTCCGCTTCTCTGTCCCCAAAGATAAAGTATGATGTCAACACAGTGGCTCCTTGGTTTTAATGAAATGCATCACTCCAGGAAAAGGAGAAACATTCTGGCTCATTCTCCAAAGCGACTGACATATTTTCATTGGTTGGGTATGAATACCCATGCCCTTTTCTGAAAGGTGAAAAATCATCTATTTTTTATTACACATGTGGGAAAAACAAATGACTGTTTTTAGCAATACCTCATCGTATGAATTTCTCAAAAATTTGGATATTGAACTTCCCACCTAACACAGTGATGTGAGATCTCATTGCTGCCCCTGCTACATTCTGATGCCAATCAGAACTTACTCATTGACATCATTTGATGATCCCTCTATTTACATTTTATGACCCCTCAAAGGCAAAGGCATGGGAAGATGGAAGAGAGCCAAGTATGGACATCCCTTGAAGCTCATTTGGTTTTCGCTTGTAACAGCTTAGCCTAGCTGGATAGCTGGCATAGATTAACTGACCGCACTATTCCGGGCTGTTCCCAGTGCTATTGGTAGGCAGAACTTGTTTATATTTACTTCCTCTAGTTTTTCTCCTAATACTTAAGACCCCTTTATATTTTATTTACTAGGGGCCCAGTACATGAATTTGTGCACTTTGAAAGGAACTGTGGGATGTGAGGCTGCAGTGGAGTGGGCACAGGGGTGTGTCTCAGCCCACCTTTAGTGCCCCTGCCTGGCCTCTCCTGCCTAGATTCCCTGTCCAGTGTCTGCCAGCAGCCCACTTCCGCTGCTGCCATTCCCATGTGCTAATGGCGCCAGCGCTGCTCACACCTACTGATGACACAGATCAATTGGGGCCTGTGCCTTCAGTGGGTGTGAACAGCAGCTGCTGCCTTGATTGCCCCTCAGGAGCTAGGGGAGGTGAAGCAGCCCTCTGGGCCAGCAGCTGTCACTGGCAACTTCTGACAGTGCCAAGTGATTGGAACCAGCATTGGGTGCCAGCAGCAAGTGCAAGCAGGTATGTTGCCGGCAGTGGGTGCAAGAGGCAACTGCCAGCCCCAATCACCCCTCAGGAGCAGGGGGAGTTGGAAAAGGCCTGAAGAGTGATTGGGATGGGCAGCCACCGCTTGCGCCCACTGATGGTGCCCAGTGATCGGGCCTGTGCTGAACACCTGCAGCTGGTGCGCATGGTGGCTCCAGCACCGGCAGTGGGTGTGAGCCGGGCTGGCACCAGCAGCTAGTGTGAGTGCCTGGTGGGACTATGGTACATGAGAGCAAAGAATTTTCAGTAACCAACAGAGGCTCGCCCCAATGACTGCCCCACCTTGGTCTGGCACTCCTTCTCGCCTGCTCCAACATCTTGTTGTGGCTGATGCTCGCCATGTTCTGTGTGCACCTCCTGGTGGTCAGCACACATCATTACAACCTGTTGTTCAGTTGTTTTGTTGTTCTGCCATTTGGTCTATTTGCATATTAGTATTTTATATATATAGATTACTAGAGAAGCTAGGTTTTCCTTATATCTCTTACTTCAATCCTTATATTAACATACATGATTAGCTGTGTGGGCAGAACCCATTCTCTTTTAAAGTACTCTTAGTTCTGAAAAAAACGAAAAACAAAACAAAACAAAAAAACCCACTCATATCCTATATAATAAAAGCCTAATATACAAATCTACTGAACGGCAGAATGACCAGTGGAGTGACCAGTCGCTATGGCATGCACTGACAACCAGGGAGCAAATGCTCAATGCAGAAATTGCCCCCAGCCCACAGGCCCCAGACCAGCCAAAGTGGGTGCCAGTGGGGGACTTCCTATCACCCTGCTAGTCATATCACAGAGGGAGGCAACTGCCAGCAGTGGCAGGGGCTGGGGCCAGTGACGGGAGACACAAGGCCAGCAAAGGTGGATATCAGCAGGGGCTCCCTGATCACCCTGCCAGTGGCCCCAAAGATTGGCTCTGATCCCTGGCCAGGCCTAAGGCCCCTACCCATGCACGCATTTTGTGCACCAGGCCTCTAGGTAAAATATAACATAGTTTTATTCATAGAGAAGCTCTTACTAGTATCTGTAATGATTTAAATGATGCTTTATGAGTTAATTATAACAAAATTTAATTTTATATAGCCTATACAGTTTTCAGTTTAACAAGAAAAAAAGAGCACATTACCCTCTACAATTTCTGCTAAAGTTCATTGCCATCTACAGGAGGAGGTTTATTAAAAGGTTATAATCAAAATATTTTAAAATATTTTGAGAGTGACTAATTTTATAGGCCAGGAAAAATAGTTTTTTGTCTCAAAAAGATTTGTAAAGTGAAAATTTTGAGTGCTTGAATAAACGCAATTAAAACTACTGTGTTAAAATATAGGAACATGTCTGAAAAATTCTATGGATTCAGAGTAAAAGTCAACTTTGAGTGAGTTTTAAAAAGCTCCAGTGTTATCATTTGAATGGTATTATAATTTCATTTATAAAGATGAGTTATTAAAACTGTTGTAACAGTATCTATGTACACTTAAAGAAAGAACTTTATTTCATTACCCAATTTTTGGTGGAAAATTACTTGTATTCATATTTTAATTTGTATTATCATAGTTAATTTCATCATTATGGTGTTCAATTAAGGAGATAAAAAGGCTGATAGAACTATGGAAATTTTTCACCCTGAAAATATAATTTTAAGAACTTGAATTGGTAAAATTCCAATTGAGATAAAAACACTTTACGGCAATTAGGGGAAAACTGATTAATATTCTTTTGTTATTAGCTATCAACTAGTTATATGTACAGCTTCTTATCAATTTAGTCTCTCAGAATGTGAAAAATCTTAAAAGCTTTAGTTGGGTGTAACCATTATAAGCACAAAACTTAATACTAAAAAACTGTGTTTATGGAAGCAAGCTCAAATTTATCATCATAAGATTTCAAAGTATTTTTCTTTAAGGTATCTAAATACTTAAAATTTAAAATCATCCCTGAAATGTGTATTTAATTATTCTGAATAGAATTATGAAAAGGTAAAATAATTTTTCTCCTTGTCCTACATTGATGTTTGGAAATCTTTATAGCTTAACTAACTAAGGCTGCTATAAAGTTACTCTATTTTATCTGTGTGCTTTTCAGAAAAATAATTGGGAAATACTAGAAAAATTAAGAGCACTAAAGCGCTCGCTCTCTCTCTCTCTCTCTCTCTCTCTCTCTCTACATATATATATATATATATATATATATGTGTGTGTGTGTGTGTGTGTGTGTGTGTGTGTGTATATATATGTATATATATATACATATATATATGTGCATATATATGTATATAATATGCAAATAGAACAAATGGAGGAACAACTGCAAAACCAAACAACCAGTCGCTATGACATGCACTGACTATCAGGGGGCATGAGCAGAACATGGCGGGCATTAGCTCTGGTGGGATGGTTAGCTGGGGCCCCAGACCAAGGCAGAGCGCCAGTCACTGTCATTGGGATCAGCCTCTGGTGGTTACTGACAATTCTTTTCTCCCTGTGCCAGCCTTGCTCACACCTGTTGCCAGCACCAGAGCTGCTGCTTGCACCCATTCACACCTGCTGCTCCTGAGGGGCAATCAGGGTCAATAGCTGCTGCTCGCACCCGCTGATGGAGCTGGCCCCACTCACACCTGTTGCTGGCGCTGGTCTCAATTGCTCCATGCACAGAGTGGGTGCAAGCTGGCCAGTGCCATCATCACATGGGAGAAGCAGTGATGGGAGCCGGGCTGCCAGTGGAGAGGGGACTGGGGGCCATGGAGGGAGAGACCAGATGAGGGCACAGAGGATGAGCCAAGACCCGCCCCTGTGACCATCATAGCTTCGTGGCCCACAGTACCTTTCAAGGTTCGTGAATTTGTGTACTGAGCCCCTAGTCATTAATATAATAGTAATAAACGTATTATTATCATTATTACTGAACCTTAGCTTAACTATTGTAAGTTCATAAATACACAATCAAAAGGCAAGTTAAAATCAACAATAATGCTACTTCTGAAAATATATATTTTTATATCCTCCAGATTTTAAAAATAGATAATAAAATTACACACAGAAACTTTTTTTATATATGTTATTTGTAACGTTTTATAAATAATATATTATCATGATATTTTATGCCAACAAATGTACTTTTACAAAATAAGTTAATGTGATGGCTAATCAAATATAAAGTATACATTGCACCATCATATAGATGTGCTAAAAGTCACATGTAATCATTTATTATAAACACTGCCTTTTTATAAATATTACTATAAAATATCCTGGATCTGTATTTTTGTGCACATCCTTATTTGTTTCTAGGATCAGATAGTGTGCTCATTTTTATGATTTTTGTTATGGATTTGTAATGGCCCCTGGGTTTTATAATGTTTAATTTACTAGAATAATCAGGTCCAACATATGGTGTACTATTCACAGATGTATAATAAATGGCAACTGTAAGTTCTATTATATCTGAGAAGTCTTAAAGCATATGTAAATTGTCATTATAAAGTTAGTATTTCTATGCATTTTTCATGTAACAGATTCTTTATAAATAAAATTTTTGCCTCCCCACAAAAAGCTTCTTTGCATAAAAAATTGCAAATTGATATTGTATTTCATTTAATATTTGCACTCAAGTTTGTGAAATGGCAACATACGTTAACATATTCTTTTCAGTTTAAAGGCTGTAATCAGGAGTTTAGAAAGCCAGATGTTCTTTCTGTTCAATAAGAATATAATTGACAATTCACTTGGAATCTTCCACTTATGCTAAATTGTTTTTCAAAATCTACAGTGATAATGAGGACAAGCACAACAATGCCAATTACATGGTGTTTCCAGTATCACTAACAGCAAAAATAATGTACTAGGAATTTGAAAACTTGAAAAAAAATATGGATTTACTGAAGAAACTCTTTGCTAAGTGGCCTTTACTTTAAAATGATCAGTGAGAATCTTGGGAGAGAGAGTGAAGAAAAGATCCTTGAACCATATCTTTAGGTCGGAATTAACATTATTTCTCTCTGTGCTGACAGACAATTGCAAAAAAAAAAAAATATTCCAGTTAACAGACCCTTGAAGTTGTGTCATTTTCATTTTCTTTACAAGACACTCATAAGTCAGGTGCATCCACTGAAAAAAACCTACACATGCGAGAAGGGAGAAATAATTTACCAAAATGATAACTACGGTATCTGTAGTAATGACAGAACCTTATTATCAGGAAGGCATCACATAAACTAAGAATTCTCTTTTTTTTAATCCTTATGCCATTAGAAAGGAAAATAATTTCATAGAGACATTTTCAAAGGACACTATAATTATGCAGACTAATCTTTCTGACATGTGTTATTGCTCAGTTACACATGTATATTGTAAGTACCTCAAAAAATAGTATTTTGCACTTCCTTCAAGTAACAAACAAAACAATACAAGTATGTTTTATCAGGAAAACTATTCAAATCAGTAGGACTCTGTTATGATTAATTTTGAAGATTAAGAGGAATAGGTAAATAAAAGTGAAAATGAAATAGTTAAAAATAAAGTTCCTTCCCCAGCAATATAAAAGCTATTTCGTACATATACTTCCTTAGGAAGGACTAATAGATGATCCTTCTTTATAAAACCCAAGTGGATCACTGATCCTAAGCCCTTGGTTTACTCATGAACCCAATCTAATTCAAAGAAAAGAGCACAGTATTTATTCGTAGCAGAAGAAAAGAGTTCAGTTTATTGGCCAATAACCAGAGAAAGCAGGCAAGGGTTTCTTTCTACAACTGAAATGCTCTACTCAGTGAGGACGCACTTAGCACAGAGCTCTGGTAGCATTCACAGTGACCTGATGAAGCTGCATCATCACTACTTTACGTCACTGTCACAATTAATGGAAAAACCTGCAAAGCCAATTTATTCAACAGAAAAAGTAAAAATAGAATTATTAAGGTTTAAAATTTTTTATGAGTCTTGTCGACACTGTAAAAAAAAAACAAAGGCTAACTTGAATTTTTAAAATCTTTAGGTGATCAAAACAAAGCTTAATCTAAGCTATGAGTTAATCATTATAAAAATGACGATGTAAAGAAAAGGTCAAAAGATGTTTTATAGACTATTGCGGTTGACGATGAAAGGCACCTGAGCTTATATCTGCTCAGGAGAGATATTAAAGCCATTAAGATGACTGGCAGCTGCTAAAGAGCATGTCCTCATTTTTCTGTGCCCATGGTTTATGGCATAACTTCTTTATGTGCCAACATTTGTGTGTGTCTGTTTTTTCTTTTTTTTTTACTTGTGCATATATTATCATTCCATATATAACTGCCTCTGCCTAAAATGTTCCTTATATCCTTTGATCTTATAAGGTTTCTATTTTTTTAATTTTCAGCTTAAGTCTCACCAACTCCATGAAACCCCACTTGACTAATTCAAGTCTCATTACCTATTTGCCAATATTCATAAGATGTGTAATCTATCAGCAATATTTTTACTTAATATTTTTGTCGTGTATTATGCATCATATATGTTAGTATCCTAAAGTGGGTATTTTTACTGGCATGTTCCTTTAAGGAAGTTTAGAGGATATAAAGAAATTGCACCAGGCTAGGGTCTGCAGAAGTAAGACCAAGTTAGTATTTGGGTTACAAGTTACTTATTGGAGTTCAACGCTATCCACTCCAAAGCTGAGGAGCCTACCCTTCCTAGAATGAGGCTATTTCTGTAAGTAGAGCACAAAAATGTATAGCAATAATCTTATATAATAAAAGACTAATATGCAAATAGACTGAATGGCAGAACAACCAGAATAACTGAACAACTGAAGAACTGGTTGCCATGATGTGCACTGATCACCAGGGGGCGTGTGCGAAACATGGCAGGCATTGGCTATGGCAGGATGGTGGAACAGGTAAGTGGGGCACTAGACCAAGGCGGGCACCAGTCGCTGTCATTGGGGCAAGCCTCTGGTGATTACTGAAAATTCTTTGTTCCCCTGTATCACGGTCCTACCTGGCACTTGTACCTACTGCTGGTGCCAGCTCAGCTTGCACCCTCTGCTGGTGCCCGGCACTGGTCCCAATCACTCGGCGCCATCAGCAGGTGCAAGTGGGGCCAGCACCGTTAGCTTGTGGGAGTGGCAGTGGTGGGAATTGGGCTGCAGTCAGGCAGGGAATTGGGAACCATGACGAGAGGGGCCAGGTGGGGGCACAGAGGATGGACTGAGACCTGCCCTTGTGCCTACCATAGCCTTGTGGCCCACAGTTCTTTCAAGTGCACGAATTCATGCACTGGGTCCTTAGTAAGTATATATACATATTTTTTGGATTATTCTAATAAATACATTCGATTAAACAATATTCAGCTACAACGAATTTCAATGCACAACCCCATGTATTAGACAAGAGATTGCTGAATGTAGATTCCACATTTCCTAAGGAAAATTTCCAGTTTGAGTGGGTTGCTAGTTTTAGGATTATGTAAATAAAGTGCTGAGAGATAAAAGGTGTTCTCACATAGTTGGAAAAGTTAAATCAATGAACCCAGGCAATATAAATTGGGTCATATATATTCTGTCTTATTTTTTTTTCAAATTGTATCTGCCAATTAAATCAAGTGCCAGGGCCAAAAACTAAAGTCAAGTCAGATTCCAAGAGCAATTAATTAGTTGGTACTACTCTAAAGTGTCTAAATAGCTCAGCAAGCTCTCCAGCTAATCCTCAAGGAAGCTGACTGGTGTTTATTACATGTGTTAAGCAATACCAGTGATGAGAGATGTAAGATCCAGATTAAAGCATGTAAATGATGAAAGAATCAGGGTAAAAATGGTCCCAAGTCTCAACTTTAGCAGTAAAATAAATGGAAGACATTTATTTTTATTTTTATAAATTTATAATGTGAAGCATCGAATAAATTATGCTCATCATAAGCATACAGCTTGATGCATTTTCACAAATTGAACACACTTCTGTAACCAAGACTAATACCAACATCACCAGCACTCCCAAAGCTCTCCTCATGCTCTTTTTAGTCCTTATCTCCCTAAGGATGACCACAATTCTGAGATCATATATTAACTGTTAATTTTGTTTTGTTAAAAAAATAATTTAGTTTGAAGTAATTTCAAATTTTTAGAATTGTTACAAGTACAGTAAAAAGGAATGTCATACACTCCTCACTGGGATTCACCATTTTGGCATATTTGCCCTTTTTACTCTTGCTTCTTTATTCTCCCTCTCCCTCTCCCTCTCCTTTTCTCACTTTTCACCCCTCCCCTTCCTCCTCTCTGTCTTCCCCTCCCCATCCCTTTCCCCTAACCCTCTCCTTCTCACTCTCCAGACACTCTGAGAGCAAGCCACAAACATGCAGACATGATTTCAATACAGGGATTCCCAATAGCAGTGTATGGTTTCCAAAAACAGATATAATTCCCTGGAAATCAACAATGACATTGCCCTGCCTGTCTTGCCAAATCCTCCTCATTCAAATATCCAACAATGCATTCTTTTTTTTGTTTTTAACTTTTTGCAGAAGATATTGTACTTTCCTATCTAAAAAAAGTAATATGCAAATTAACCATCACTTCACAATAGAGATAGTGACAATCACAGCCAATAAGGAGGGAATATGCAAATTGACATGACAAAGATGGTAGCGCTGGCTGGAGCCACAGAGCCAGCCAGAGTGGGTAGGAGGCTTGGCTTCCTTGGTTGCCCAGGCTGGCTCCATGGCCACCACCCAAACAAAGCCACAGTGGCAGGGCCAAGGCAGAAGCGGTTAGAGGCCATCGAGTCAGGAGGAGAGGGCAGTTGGAGGTGGTCAGGCCAGCTGTGGGGGAAGTTGGGAGTGAGCTGGCTGGCAGGAGGTCAAGTTGGGGGTGAGCAGACTGGTGGAGGAGGAGTTGGCAGTGATCAGGCCAGCAGGGGCGGGGGCAGTTGGGCGTGATCAGGCCAGTGGAAGGGGCACTTTGGGGCAAGCATGCTGGTAGGGGGAGCAGTTGGGGATGATCAGATCAGCAGGGGGGTGCAGTTGGGGGCAATCAGGACAGCAGTGGAGGGCAGTTGGGGATGAGCAGGCTGGTGAGGGGCAGTTGGGGGCAATCAGGCAGCAAGGGGGGGGCAGTTGGGAGTGAGCAGGCTGGCAGACAGAATGGTTAGGGGTGAGCAGGCTGGCAGGCAGGTGAGTGGTTAGGAGCCAGTGGTCCCAGATTATGAGAGGGTGCAAGCCGGGCTAAGGGACATTTCCCTTGTGCATGAAGTTCATGCACTGGGCCTCTAGTCTAAGTAACTGTTACAGCAGAATGACCAGAATAACCGGTCGCTATAATGTTGCACTGACCACTAGGGGACAGAAGATCAATGCAAGAGCTGCCCCGGGTGGTCAGTGCACTCCCACAGGGGGAGCGCCACTCAGGCAGAAGTTGGGCTCATGGCTGGTGTGTGCAGCAGCAGAGTAGCAAGCTGAGTGGTAAGAAGCAGCAAGCAGGAGGGTGGTAAGGAACATGAGGTCCCGGACTGCAAGAGGATGTTGGCCTGGCTGAGAGACCCCCCCGCCCCCTGCAGGAATTTCATGCACCGGGCCTCTCGTCTAGAAATAATATATTTGTCACAGTGTGCTTTGTGGTTTTTAAATTGTGTGCTCATATTTAGCTCATCATTCTTTTGGGAAATCCTCATGAACCTTAGGTCAGGGAATTTTCCTTAGGTCATATGATGCTTTGGATTTATTCTCAGGAAGATTAGCATCTCAGAGCCTTTCTTACATTAATACAATTACTGTAAGACACTGGTTGTGCATTTTTAGTTAAATTTTCTCCTACCTGATGCTGGAGTTCAGGCAAAAAGTATTCTTATTCCCTTTGCTAGGTAAGAGTTTTTTTCCTAACTTAGTTTTCCTCTTCAGATGTATAATTTTTAGAGGTTGGCCTCATGCAGGGATATCATAATTCCCCATCAACAGACCAAGGTCTTATGTATTGTTTCTCTCTGGCTATACAAACCCCAAATTAAATGAACCAAACTCTTATTTTTTTTGACATTAAAAAAAAAATTCTTCATTGTTTAAAGTATTACATATATCTCCCCCCAACTAACCTCTCCCCACTCATTTCCACCCCACAGCACAAGCCCTCATCCCACTCTGTCTGTGTCATTGGTTATGCTTATATACATGCATACAAGTCCTTTGGTTTACATCTTACGTTCACTCCTTCTACTCTCCCCTGCCTTCCTTCTGAGGATTGATGGTCTGATCAATGCTTCTATGTCCCTGGACCTACCTTTGTTCATCAGTTTATTATGATCCTATATAATAAAAGCATAATATGCTAAGTTTCAACTGATTGGTTGACCATTTGGTCAACTGCTCGACCAGTGGCTATGACATGCACTGACCACCTGGGGGCAACGCTCTGACCAGTAGGTTAGCTTTCTGCTGGGGTCCAGGAGCAAAATTGGGACTGGGTTAGAGGGCCAGACACACCCTGGAGCCCTCCTGTGATCCTTTCCTGGCTGACCAGCCAGCCCAATTGGCCCTGGATTGCAGGCCAGGCAAAGGGACTCCACCCATGCAGGAATTTGTGCACTGGGCCTATAGTATTTATCATAAGTGAGATTATGTAATATTTAACTTTCTCTGACTGACTTATTTGGCTTAGCATAATGCTCTCCAGGTCCATCCATTCTATTGTGAATGGTAACAGTTCTTTCTTTTTTTAATTTACCACAGTATTCCATTGTGTAGATCACATGTGTCAAACACAAGGCCCGCGGGCCTAATCCGTCCCGCCAGGCCTTGCAATGTGGCCCGCACCGCGCTGTCATCACTGAACTCCGCTGCGTTTCCATCACAATGACAGTTTATGACTGTTCAGTAAACAATTCGGCCCGCGATTTAGGCTGGATTTTAGATTTTGGCCCCTTCTCTGATTGAGTTCGACACCCCTAGTGTAGATGAATCATAGTTTTTTAATCCATTCATCTGCTGATGGACACTTAGGCTGTTTCTGAATCGTAGCTATTGCAAATTGTACTGCTATGAACCCAGGGGTGCATATATCCTTTCTGATTGGGGTTTTTTGGTTTCTTGGAATATATTCCCAGAAGTGGAATTACTGGGTCAAATGGTAGTTCCATTTTTAGTTTTTTTGAGGCAACTCCATACTGTTCTTCACAGTGACTGCACCAGTCTGCATTCTAGCAGTGCACAGGGGTTCCTTTTTCTCCACATCCTCACCGGCACTTGTCATTTGTTGATGATGGCCATTCTGATAGGTGTGAGATGATACCTCATTGTCATTTTGATTTGCATCTCGGGGATGATTAGTGACTTTGAGTATGTTTTCATATGTCTCTTGGCTTTTGGTATGTCTACCTTCAAAAAGTGTCTATCTAGATCCTTTGCTCATTTTGTGATTGGGTTGTTTATCTTCCGTTTGTTAAATTGTATACGTATATTATAAGTTGGAGATTAAACCCTTATTGAAGATAACATTGGCAAATATGTTTTCCCATGCAGTGGGCTTTCTTCTTGTTCTGTTTATGGTCTCTTTTGCTGTGCAGAAGCTTTTTATTTTGATGTACTCCCATTTGTTTACTTTCTCCTTAGTTTCCATTGTTCTAGGAGCTCTGTCAGTAAAGATATCGCTACAACATATTTCTGATATTTTGCTTCCTATGGATTCTTCTTAGATTTTTATGTTTCTTCTTTATAACTAGCTCCTGTGGTTTTCCTCTCAACTGTTTCTTTTCTTTCTTCTTTTATTTTTTTTTAACATAAACATCCATTTAACAGCATATGTTTTTCATTATCTTATTTAGAATTACAAATATTTAATGGGAGGATGAGGATACTTTTCATACAATACACACCTTCTTTTCCTCTGATGCATTTCTTGTTAAATGCAAACTTCCTAATTCAAAACATGTTTTTAAAAAGTCTATTATGTTATTGCTCTCTCTAAATCATTTGTTCAAAAGCCACTGGCTGCTGTTCACTAAGCAAGTCCATGTCTTTACTTTTGTTTAAGAAGTGCCTAGTAACAGCATGAGGTTTAAATTAAGTTTTAGTGAATCCTCTTATTATGAAAATTTCACCAGTAATTCAATCCTTTTTAATATGTTACAACTTCCATTTTAGCATAGGAAACATAAAATCAAAATAAAACATGTTTCTTCATCTTGCAAAAGAAGTATTTGCCACATAGAGAAAAAAAAAAGTCATTTAGATCACAAAGATAAAAGTATAAGAATTTTCATAGATAATTTATATTTCACTAACCAACTCATTCAGGAAGGTATTACAGAAATAATTTATGGAGATAAATTCTTTTCTCTGTATTACTATAAAGAAAGATGCCTGCAGGATATTCTAAATTAATTTCCATATCTGATATCCTATAAATGTAAGATGAATTGCTATAACAATGTAAGGCATGTGGGTAAGCTTTTATATAAATATTAGTGGTCCAGTGCACAAAATCCCTAAATGGGTGCAGTCCCTAGACCTGGCCAGTGATCAAAGTGCAAGCGTCTGGTTTGGAAGGGCAGGTCCCAGCTGACCTCTGGGTCCTGGGCAGCATCTGGGCCTCCAGACACCCATGTGTCCCTCACTGCCTGAGTCATTGGGCCCCTGCATGGTTCCCTCAGCACCTGGGAGCTGGGCATTGGCTCTGCCCACTGCCACTGCCGCTGGTCGCTCTTTGCAGGGTGATTAGGCCCTACTCACATCGCCTTGGCCTGGCACTGCCCGCTCACCTGCTCCACCATCCTGTTGCAGTCCTGCTTTCATTGGGGCCATGGGGCCAGCAGTGCCTCCATTGTTGCCCATTGTCAGCGCCACATTGCTGACACCTACCATGTTCCATGTCACCCTCTGGTGGTCAGCACATATCATAGCAAGTGGTCAAACTTCTGGTCGAGAGGACAATTTGCATATTAGGCTTTTATTATATAGGATACCAATGATGGATTAAACAAATCTAATATGAAGATCGCCAGAGGCTTAGAATATGTTGTATTAGATTATCCAAGGAGCTGAGAGAAATTTAATAAAAAATGAGAAGTATATCTCAAGGGAACTACTAAATTGGAAAGTATTTTAAAATTTCTTAAATGTTATAAATATATTCATTTTATTGAATTAGTGAAAAATATTACACAAAACTAGTAAAAATATTAATTAATATACTGAACTTTGAATAATGAGCTTCAAAGAGAAATGACTATTGTTGGGGGTGAGAAACAAATAAATAACATTAAAGCAATACCCAGGCTTCCTGCACTTTCCTCTTTCTTTCTTTCTTTCTTTCTTTCTTTCTTTCTTTCTTTCTTCTTTTTTTTTTTTAATATATTTTATTGATTTTTACAGAGAGAAAGGGAGATAGAGAGTAAGAAACGTTGATGAGAGAGAATCATCAACCAGCTGCCTCCTGCACACACCCCCACTAGGGATGTGCCCGCAACCAGTGTACATGCCCTTGACCGGAATTGAACCTGGGACCATTCAGTCCGCAGACTGACGCTCTATCCATTGAGCCAAACCGGTTTTGGTTTCCTGCACTTTTCTATCATAATCCAAAAGGTTGAGGATACACAATCTTCTCCAATTAATTATACATGTACTAGGGACCCACTGCATGAATTTGTGCACCTTGAAAGGAACTGTGATCTGCGAGGCTGCAGTGGGCACAGCGGTCAGTGTGGGCCAATTTCATGCTTTCCCCTATAAAAAATAAAAGAGGCAATCTACATGATAAAACCTTGCCCTTTACCAATTCTCTTCCCCCCCACCAAAAAAATGTATTATTGCTTTTGCTGCTGGCCCATGGGCCACACAGGAATCACCTGAAAAACTTAATTCACTATCTGATTTTCTTACCTCTTCAATCAATTGTGTGGAACACAAGAAGGAACCACAGCACTATAAGAAAATGTGATTTTCCCTACACTAAAATATTCCATTTTTCTTACTGCTTGAACTTTTATATTTTTTAAAATTTTCACTAGGGTAACTCCTTTATCCTAAGACAATCACTTATTGGTGTTTTTAATATAACTCTGTCAGCAATTATTGATTTACATATTCTTCAATTTACATATTCTTAATTCAACCTTCTTTATTATGAGGAGACAATATTTAATAATGATGTTTAAATTTTTAGTAAATGGGAAACCAAGATGGCGGCATAGGTAGACACCCGAATGCAGCCTACCACAACAAATTTGAATTTAGTACTGAAAACAGGGGAAACATCACCCTGAAGTGCTGGGCGGCTGGCTGAGAGGAGGCTCTGCCATCTGGCAAGGAGAGAGAAGGCATGCTGAGCTTCAGGAACTGTGAAGGTGCGGTGTACTGCACACACGAAAAGGTGGCCGCAGAGTTCACTACTGGCTTACACCCTGCACGTGGAGAGAGCGGACAGCTAATGCTCAGCTGTCTTTCTGGTTCAGGAGGAAAACAGAAGCACCCTATTGCTCTGTTAGACAGCCCCAGACAGGGAGAGGTCAGACTGTCAGGCAATGAGCAGAGATCTCTCGGAGGTGTGTGAAGCCAGTGGCCATTACTGCAGGAATCAGAAACCAGACCCGCGTAATCCACCCCATCCAAGCGGAGCACAGAAGCCCTTCCAGTGGCTAGCTTTCTCGTTTGCCGCGAATAGGACTCTCCTAGGGAGGAACCAGACTGGAATCCAAAGCTTGTCTGCGCCTATACCAAAGAGGTGAGCTCCCCTGCAACCAATTTTGCGAGATTCAACAAAACTTGTCTGTGCCACACCGAGACTCTACCCCATCCAAGCAGAATACAGAAACCCTCCTAGCTGAGACACTTCTGATCCTCACAGACAATTGGTTTGGAGATCAGCACTTCCCAGTGATACCAACAACAAGCAAGGCTTAACAACAAGACTGCACACACAGCCCACAAAGGGCTACACCAAGACTGCCCACCTCAGGTAACTGGGAGGCTGACTCACTGAACCATATAGGACACCTTAGCACACAAAGCCATTCTACCAACTCAAGGAAGCTGTGAAAATGCTGAGACAAGGAAACAGATCACAAACAAAAGAAATGGAGGACAAGAAGTGACTGGATATAGAGTTCAAAACCATGCTTATAAGGTTTTTCAATAATTTCCTAGAAAAGGCTGATAAAATAAATGAGACCTATGAGGATATCAAAAGGGATCAACTAGAAATAAATAATACATTGTCTGAAATAAAAAATATTATTCAGAGTCCTAAAAACAGAGTGGAAGATCGTAAGAATCAAGTCAAAGATTTGGATCACAAAGAGCCAGAGGACACTCCTCCACAGAAGCAAGAAGATAAGAGAATCCAGAAAGTTGAAGATAGTGTAAGAAACCCCTGTGACAATTTCAAATGGACCAACATCAGAATTATGGGAGTCCCAGAAGAAGAGAGAGAGCAAAATACCGAGAACATACTGGAAGATATAATGACAGGAAACTTCCCCCACCTGGGGAAAGAAATAGACTTACAAGTCCAGGAAGCGCACAGAACCCCAAACAAAAGGAATCCAAAGAGAACCAGACCATAATTAAAATTCCAAGAGCAAGACACATCATAATTAAAATTCCAAGAGCAAAAGACAAAGAGAGAATATTAAAAGCAGCAAGAGAAAAGCAGGTAGTTACCTATAAAGGAGCACCCATACATTTGTCAGCTGACTTCTCAACAGAAACCATGCAGGCCAGATGGGAATGGCAAGAAATATTCAAGGTGATGAATAGTAAGAACCTACAGCCAAAACTACTCTACCCAGCAAAGCTATCACTCATAATCAAAGGCCAGATAAAGAGCTTCACAAATAAAAAAAAGCTAAAGGAGTTCATCACAGCCAAACCAGAATTATATGAATTGCTGAAGGGGGTTCTTTAAGAAGAGGAAGAAAATAATGATAAAAATTATGATCAACAAATACATAACTATCAACAAGTGAAACTAAAAGCCAAGGGAAGAAGGGGAGTGGACTGATGATTCTCGGGGAAAAGAGGAGAGGGAGGTGCGGGAAGAGCCTGAACAAAAACTGTGCACCTATGAATGAGGACAATGGGGGGTAGGGAAAGGACAGAGGGTGGGGTGGGAACCTGGTGGAGGAGAGCAATGGGGGGTTGGGGGAGAAAAGAGGAACATTTGTAATAATCTGAACAATAAAAATTTATTTAAAAAAATAAAAAAAAATTAAAAAAAGGAAAGAAATTTACTGACATGTAGCATCATAATAAATAAGAATTCCTTTAAAAATTAAATTTTAGTAAATATCTAAATTAATAGTAAACATATTTTTTGAGTATAGACTAAGTATTAGTAGAAATTAATAGTATCTATTTAGTTCTGAACTATTATCACTATTAAGGTATCTTTCCATCCTTCTTTATTTCAAAAAATAAGGTTTCTGTAAAAGTAATTATTTGAGTTAGTTAACATTATTGGCACTA
Organism: Pipistrellus kuhlii; assembly: GCF_014108245.1. Classification (NCBI taxonomy): domain Eukaryota; kingdom Metazoa; phylum Chordata; class Mammalia; order Chiroptera; family Vespertilionidae; genus Pipistrellus; species Pipistrellus kuhlii. The sequence goes on from NW_023425584.1 coordinate 41,557,547, forward strand.
GATACTAGAATAAATACATTTTTTTAAATACATACTATCTTTTTTTTTTAAATATATTTTTTATTGATTTTTCACAGAGAGGAAGAGAGAGGGATAGACAGTTAGAAACATTGATGAGAGAGAATCATCGATCAGCTGCCTCCTGCACATCCCCTTCTGGGGATGTGCCCGCAACCAAGGTACATGCCCTTGCCCGGAATCGAATCCGGGACCTTTCAGTCCGCAGGCCGACGCTCTATCCACTGAGCCAAACCGGTCCTGACAAGAATAAATACCTTTTAACATATATATACACAATCTTTGTAAATGAAGTGCTATAATATATTAAAAGTATGCTGTTTTAAGTAAATATATATGGGAATTTAAGGGAAATTCAGCATTGTATTAATGTATGTCATTATATATTTTTATATTTCTATTAAGTATATTTCTATTAAATATATAGATGGATATATAAAATACTTATGGGGGATATATGCCAGATTGTTAAATAATGTCAAATGTCAGTACATTTTTTTTTTAATTCAGAGAGAAAGGGAGAGGGAGAGTCAGATAGAAATATCAATGATGGTAGAGAATCATTGATTGGCTGCCACCTGCATACCCACATTGGGGATCAAGCCCACAACCCAGGTATGTGCCGTACCCAAGAATCAAACCTGCAACCTCCTATTTCATAGGTTGATGATCAACCAGTGAGCCACACCACCTGGGCAGTAAATGTTTTTGTTTAACATATTTGTAATTTCATTTTTATTTTGGTTTGTCTTAAAAAGACCATTATCAGCTATGTATTTTAAACAAAATACTAGCATTTAATGTAATTTTCAACAGAAGATACCAATGTGGCAGGGTGTTATAAATAATGTTTTGGCACAACTTCTAATTATCAAATTTGATCTGAGATATATTCAATCTAGTTGCCAAGAAAGTAATTATTGCCTTTAAAAACAGGAAACACAATTAAGAAGGTCCATAAATCCACCAGAGAAAAATGGATTTAGATTCTACCTTCGTATGTCTTGACTGGTTAAAATGTTTTCATTTCTTTACCCTATACAAATTCATTAAAATGTTTATGCAACAGGAATATCGACATAAATCTACATGAGAAATTATATGAAACAATAACAATTTATCTTCTCCATGAGTCATGCCAATATATATCAGGCTAAACAACAAATGCTCAAAACAGGGAAAAGTAATTGGCAACATAATTAAATGTATTATCATATTGGCTACCTTTCTCAGTTAACTAAAGGCCTAGTGCATGGTCTGTGCCCGGGTGGGGTCCCTCGGCCTGGCCTGTGGGGAATGGGCTGAAACCGGCTCTCTGACCCCCTGAGGGGTCCCTGATTGTGAGAGGGCAGTTCTCAGGTGATGCACCCCAGAGCTGGGCTCCCTCCTCTCTGGTTCTGGGTGTGTCACCCGAGAACAGCTGCTGCCAAGTGACCGCAGCTTGGCAGTTCTATACATTTAAGAAGATTAAACTTAAACCTTTTTAGTGATATTATGATTTCATGTCATATATACCTTCATATATGCATGTTAATATTCTTATGTATTTTTGAATTGATTATATATATTCATTATCTTTGCACACAATTTATAGCTTTATATAAAACTGACCAGTTAAGATCCTTTTGATAGGATATAAGTTTTCATTTGCTTTATTTTATTTTTAAACTTATAAATAAATATTCCAGAGTTCTATTTTTTTCAGATTAAGAGTTTAGAAGACTGCAGTTTGTGACCATTGCGGGAGATAATGCAGAGAAGGAAATAAACTTGAGCAGACTTTGTTGGTTTTTATTAAGTCTTTGGAAAAAAAAAAGAAAACAAGTGGGATTTTGACTTTTTATAAGCTATGGGAAAAACAACATAACTCCATGCTAGTATATTTTGTAATAGCCTGGAGTGATTTTTCTATTTGTATTTTATTTTCTACTTGTATTACTAGGAAGAATGTCCCTTTGGTCTCTACAAGGCGATGTTAAATGTAGCTTCCTTGGAGAAAAGTGCTTCTCTTGTTCTTTGGGAGTACTCTGAATATCTCATTTGAGAGGAAAAATGAATTTGTTCAAGTTGCTTTTATTTGTTCAAAAAAAGATGTACTATAATTTCGTTTATAAGCCTCTCCAAATAATTCAGGCTGGCCATAGTCAGTGTATGTAATGTCAACATCAAATATAAAATAGCCAGCTATTTTAGCAGCAAAATCAGTTTATTCAGGATTAGCAGAGAATTGCCATCGGGGACAAGCAAGGTATTGCAAACCAGAGTCAAGTTCAAAGAGACAAGGAGAAAGGTTACCTTTCATTAGGTTTCGGAATACAATTGTGGAGGGTTGTTTGGAACAAAAGTTCAGTGGATAATAAGAGTTTGAGGCAGTGATAGTTTCTCCTTTGTTGTGAAAGGTGCGTGGTGTGCTGCTGAGGCAGGGAAGGATCCTCCTTCTTTGCTTAAAAGCAAGAGGTGAAATTCCTGTGGAAAACATGTCTTCCTTTGTCAAAGTAATTCTTCTCTTCCTTCTTCCATATTGGTAGGCAGGGGTAGCAAGGAATAGCTAATGGGTAAGAGCTCCCTCTTCAGGGCTTCTAGATTCCATTTTAAATGTGGTTTCCTTTGTTTTTACAGCAAATATGTTAGAAATTACCACATCCCCAAACACACACACACATACACACACACACACACACACACACACACACACACACACACGCCTTTACAATTCTAGGCACCATTAAAAAACAAAATTCAACTGAATGGATTTAAATATCTAATTGGCTTTTTGCAACAACTCAAGAGTCAAGCAGCATCCCATCTAGTGAACAGAGAGGGGCTCCAAGGAATTGGACAAAACTGGAGGTTTTTATAGGAAACTGGGAAGAGCAACAAATTTATTAGCAAGAGAAAATAGACAATTATTTCTGATAAGATCACTTATCTTTGCGGGAAGGGCTGCAGAGGTCTTAGCGGGCACATCACTTCACTGAAGTTGATCAGAAAATCTCAACTTTAAATGCCAGTCCTGGTCGGGACTGAAACTGTAATTGTCTTGGTGTGTTTTTTTGGAAGCAAGTGGTCCCACCTTGGACAGGTTTCTTTCTTAACAATGCTAAAGATTTATTTTGTTGGTAAAGTATTTTAAATAAAGTATTTTAACAATTTTATTTTCATCGAAGTATTTCTATATTTTAAAGCTTTAATCTGTATTTAAAATTATTTTCCAGACATGTATATGTATATAGAGTTTAACATAGTCTTTATCATATGAATTTCAATATATAAAATCAAAGTTAAAATGGGACAGTATTTTAGAAGCCTCCCAATTTTTTGAATAGTCCATAATTTTTTAAATAAAATTGTATCATATTTAAGTAAAAACATACATCTATTTTCAGTAATATTATGTATAAAAATATAACAAATTCTTTATCAGTGTTATTAGTTTACTTGCATTATTAATTAGGTAAGGGAAAAACTTAGGTATAGAATAATATAAAATTATTTTAATTTTACTCTCAATTATAGATAGGAAATTTCAATTAGTAATGTTTCCCAATAGAAACATACCTTTATAGTTATTTATAATCAAATCACTCAAAGCTTACACAATAATTAAGGATTAAACTATGTGTGATAAAGGCCAGAGGGAGGGAGGGACCAGGGCTGGGTAGAGGTGGGCAAAGGTGAGGGGAATGGGGACATTTGTAATAGAGTCAACAATAAATAAGAAAGCAAATAAATAAATACATTTTAAATCTATATAAAGAAAATTCTGCTAAGTAGAATGAAGAAATAAAAGTCACTATAATCAAGCTGCTAACTACCTAAATTGAGTAGGTTCAGTTATGAGAAAAATATTCTATTCTCGTATAAACTAGCCTGAGAACTTAAACTTCTAACCTTTCCTTTTCTGCATCATTGCCTGGTTATACACCAGACCTCCAAATAACCCTCTCCTTACCCCCTAGAACACTCCCATATCCAGACAGCCTGGCATCGGTTACCCAGACCACAGGATGGACAGGACTTCCTCATGCCCACTTCCAGGCCACCTTGTACCCATCATCCAGAAAACCTGATCTCTGATTGGTATGAACCAATAATAAAGCAAAGAACACAGGATTGATTAATTTTAAGAATGTACCTTTCATTATAAGAAAGTTATGATCTAAAATCAGAAACTTTAGAAAAGTTTATGTTAAAATAAATTTTAACTTTTCTTTCTTCTTTGACACACTTCAGGGTTTTTGTCTAACTGTGATTATGGTTTGCAAATCCTCAGGTCCTTTATCAGTTATTTCTACCCAAAGATTCCTGATTTATTTATGCTCGGTTGAAAATTCTAACGCTGTGTTATTTTTTAAGGAACAAAATTTTTGATACAAATCAAATCTCTATGCTTTACTTTTTTGCTTATTATTATAATTTCAAGTATGACTTTTTTCCCCCCTTTATCCTTACACTATATTTGAGTTACTTTATTCCAGAGGGTTTACTTTCAAGTAAAACATGCTAAATATCTGTGGCCATGTTTCTCTTCCTTTTTTTGGCTTTTTATTCTGTTCTGATTCTTTTCCCATTCACATGATATATGAGAGAATGAAGACTAACTATAATAAATAGGGTGTCATAATAACATATATAAGCACTGTAACAGCTGGTAGCTCAATTTTGAAAATGAAGTATATTTTAATAAATACTGCCTTTATAATTATTCAAAGTGTGTATATACATATTTTGGGGGATATTCTATATATACTTTTACCATCAAATCTTTGGTTTTGTCCACTTTAGTATTTAGTAAACTTATTTAATTTTGCTTGTATGAAGAAAGATCAATAAGGGAAAGCAATAATTAAAGTGGTTATTTAAAATTAAAATGAGATTCCAAATAGTGAGAAAAAAATGATAGTTAATAAATCATATATATGTGTTTGTGTGTGTGTGTGTGTGTTTAGTAAGAAATGAAAATAATACTATATCAAATTGCAAATTTTATTCTTTCTATGATAGCTCAGCTTCCTACTAACATATATAATTTAATTGTAAAAACCCCATAGAGTATTTTAGCTTAAACTATTGGAAATAAATCATCTAGTCCTATCTAATAAAAGGTTAATATGCAAATTGCCCCCTTGGGAGTTCAACCCACCCAGAGTGTGACTACTTGCTATGACATGCGCTGACCACCAGGGGTGCCATGGAAAGGAGGCTGCAGCTGGGGGAAGGGAGGCCCTGATCAACCCTGATCAGCGGTTAGGCCTAGGGACCTTACCTCTAGTATAATTTAAACTATAAAATGGTTATGAATAAGTAAAGGAAGTATAGCTACCCAGTCAGTGTGGCGCAGTGGTTAAGTGTGGACCTAGAAACCAGAATGTCAAGGTTCAATTCCCTGTAAGGGCACATGCCTAGCTTGCACACCCAGTATGGGGTGTGTAAGAGGCAGGAAATCAATGATTCTCTGTTATCATTGATGTTTCTCTCTCTCTCTCCCTCCCCATTTCTCTCTAAAATCAATAAAAAATATTTTTAAAATGGAAATATAGCTAAATATAATTTTATTATTAAATTATATGGTCAAATATAACAGAATCCAGCAATGATAAAAAGCTTGAGTTCACAAACATTAGTAAATTGCAGTACTTTTATGGTTATGTCTTTTACCAGAGTCACAAATTGTCTGCAATTTAGCTCCTTCACTTTATTATTCTATCTCTCATGTATCAGCTAAAGCTATTTATAGATAAAGCAATCCTAAAGTAATATATGCATATAAAAAGATTACATTTCTAAACATTAAGATTAAGTTGTAGATTATATAATACTTTCATGTGACCCTTTACTCCTAAATTCCTCAATGTGTTCATTCTAAGGGGACATTCTCATAAGTAATCACAGAACAATTAAGACCAGGAGACTAATATTGATACAACATTATTATCTAATCTGTAGTCCATCAAAGGAGGTGGAATTCAGGATTTAAAAAAAGGATCAGTAAAATGCAAATCAAACTATGAGACATTAAAATTGAAATGTCAAAACTTTAAAAAGTTTCTTACATTAAAATATAATTAAGAATACATTTAAGTCTCTTCATTAAAATCAAAATGAGAATAAGCAGCTTCTTAATTTTTAAATCAGTTTTCAAGACCTATTTTTTTGGTATAATATCAATTATAATACTTTGTAGCTTCCTCATATTTTCACTCAAGAAGAAAGGATATCTAAATCCGTAATGTCTCAATTTTCCCATCTGTGACTCTTCCTGTCTCATGAGGGTGCATAAATCAATAGATTATATTTTTTCATAGATAGAAATTTACTAAGCCTTTGATAGCTACTCAGCAACTGAAAAAGAGAAAGGATTTGACTGTTAACTCAGTTATATATTCAACCAAATGGTCTGTCTATAGTCCTTAAAGTATTTTTTATGACTTCACTGCTAGTTATTCCACCAAAGGAAATTAATCTCAGAATAACTCCATGTGCTTCATGGCTATAGAAAGAATTCAGTGATTTTTATGCTAACTGAACATAATTCATGAATATAAAACATGTTTACTTTTTATCAACAATGATTATACTGCTTAAGTTAAATAGCATAAAATTTAACAAGCCAATTAACACTTATTCAAACTAATTTAAAAATCAAGTAATTCCTCAAAATTTTACATTTTAAGGATTTTGTAAATATGAAGTAATGCACTATCCACAATTTAGATATTCTTTACACTTACATTAAAAAAAAATACCTCCTTAGAAGCCATAACAAAACAAAACTCAAAAACTCATAATCACTTTTATGTTTGTACAGTCAATAAAAAAAATACTTTCCACTTGACTTTCATAAACTTATTTTTCTTTCTCAAGATGACTTATCCTATGGAAATCTTTATTTCTTCCTTTGAGTAAGTTAGAAAGTAAGATCCCTAAGTTAGATACTATACAAGCAGTAACTGAAGAATCATATTGCTGACCTCTTAAGGAATATCTTGCAGTTTATGGGGGGGAAAAAAGAAATTCTGAGAATAAATGGGAATTAGAACACTAATATATCAGTAAGTAATATTTTTAAAAAGTTACCACCACATAAAAAACCAAGCATCCCATTTGTTTTAGAATATATATCTAATTTCCCCATTTATAACATTAGAGTATTAAATAAATTTCATGTTTTGATATGCAAGCTAATCAGGACTGGCCTAGAATTAGACACATTTTATCTTATGAAATTGGGAAATTCTACTTTAAAGAGTATGATATTAAAAGCATTTAAAAGTTGTTTTTTTACTATCAAGAACATGTATAATAATAATGAAAAGAACTGACAAAATTCTGGACTAACCAAGAATATGCAAATGAATTAGCAAAAGGTTTTTTAAAGCCAGATTGACAGGAACATGCTAATGACTATGTTCTGACTACTAGAGACTTCATTATAATTTACATCCTCAATTTGGGTGCTTGCAAGCCAAGAGAGCTGTAACATTTCAGTTGAACAGTGCAAGCTCTGTGAGCTGTCTTTTCAAGTGTGAGCTCCACATTTTTCACATGTTAATTGTGTAGATGCATATAAGTTACCTAAATTTCGACACCTCAAAATGGACAGATAAAATTGGTACTATGTATGGAGTAATTTAAAATTCAATCCTAAAACAAATCAAGCACATTTTATTTGAATTATATTTTTCCATAAAAGTTATTTTGTGTACTAATTATAGAAGATGATGTATTACTGATAAATACAGGCAAATTAGGAACAATAAAAGAAAAAATATATATTTAAGAAAAATGAGCTATACTTTAAATGAAACATTTAATTTGTGCTTTCAGAAACACTATGAGATATTCACAATAATCTAAATATTAAAATAATACATCTCAGTTACTACTTACTAAGGTCTTACAATGTTTACTATGTATTTATGTGTTATTGTAAGAAGTCCTTATAACAAAACTATTAGGTAAATATTATTATTCACATTTTAAAGGTAAAAGAACTGTACATCAGAGAGTTTATATTGTTTGTCAAATCTAATTTAGCTCATAGGGCATGGATCAAAGATTCTAAGCCCTTTCTGTTTGGATCCAAACTATTTGAACATGTTTCGTTTTCCCTTGCAAATTACTGTTTTCATTTAAAAGGATTTTATATCTTATGAAATTGTTCTGTCTTTAGCAGAATACATTTTGCATAATCTTAATTTACCATCTCTGGATTTAGAATTAGTATTATAGTCTCTTTCTTACTAGTATTTCTCCAAATAATTTTGGGGAAAAAGTCTTTTTCTTCCACATGCTTCTCCAAAGTTTAAACATGTTAAACAGCAAGTAGCTTGAAGACTAAACTTTTAAAAAGTATCCCTTTTTAAAATTTTACCCTTATAATAACTGTAATAGATAAAAAGGCTTCTAACAAAACCTTTACTGAACTTACTTCAACATTAAAATAAATTACTTGATTTCCCTTCAATACTAGTGTCTTGTGTACAAATACATAAGCACACATTCTAACTACTAAACAGCCTATACTGTAAGAGAAAAATGATCAGGAATCCTCATGCAGTTATACTAAGAAACTCTGGACAATCCTGGGAAGGAAGCAAAGGAAAATTATTGGTCTTTTACCAGTTTCAATGTTTCCTTAATCTATAAACTTATGTCCTAGCTAAACTGTCAGTAGCAGAGCATATGAAACAAAGATAATATTGTTCCTTTCTTGTGGAATCACTTACATGAGTTAGAGAGAGAAAAATGAACTAACCATGAAATCTTCCAAGGTGTTAAATCTAATACTGTGTTATGAGAAGTTCTTCAGGCTTTATATTTTGCAATATCTTATAAAATAAGCACAGGAGGGCCATCTGTATCAATACTATGAGAGTTAGGAGCCCTGAAATTACCCCTTCTTTGATAATGACAAACATTTTTAAGTAAGATATATCTTTAAATGGTAAAATGGCAAAATATCAAGTAATGTTCAGACAAAAGAAATAAAATAAGCAAAACCATGAAGCTAAGAATTAAGAAAGATAAGCAGCAGCCTTTGCTCTGAGGGCATTTCCAAAATGAGTGAAGTTAAAATTTAGTGTTTAAGTCCCACATGATGTGAAGAAAAGGAGACAAAACTCTGGGCTTAGGTGGGAAATCTGACAAAAGTCCTACCTCTGCGAATCTGTGATCCCAAACAACCCGTCTCACTGGGCAATGAAACAGCTGCATCTTTTCAGAGGAGGCTAAGACAAATTAGTTATAAACTCTGATGCTGGGTTGCAAAAAAAGGTACTTTGCTGAGACTTTAGGGCTATAAACACACACAAAATCAAGGTGGTCTGACAAAGGTCAGGCTGAGAATTTATACACCAAATTAAAATATAAACATATTTTTTTCTTTTTTATTGTTTAAAGTATTACGTATAGTAGTACATATATCTTCATTCCCCCCCCCCCCATTGACCCAAATCTTTTTTTAAATGTATTTTTATTGATTATAGAGCGAGGAAGGGGGGGAGAGAGAAAGAAAAACATCAATGAGAGAGAATCATTGACTGGCTGCCTCCTACATGCCCCACGTTGGGGATCGAGCCCTCAACCTGATCATGTACCCTGGCTGGAAATGGAACCTTGACCTCCTGGTTCATAGATCAATGCTCAACCACTGAGCCATGGCAGCTGGGTAAAAATACAAAGTCTTTTAAAAGCAAAGTCTCCTTGGATTTGAAGCAAATTCAAAAACTTTTTAAAGGACACATTTCAAAAACATATTTATAAATCAAGCAAATAGTACACGGAAAGATACAGAGCTTTGGAGAAGTACCCTGCCAAGGCCATGAGCATCTCTGCACATCTTTTGACGGAGCTAGAGTGCACGGTTACATGTCTCCTGCCGCGTAGTTTCTGCAGCTACACAGTCAACAGGTTATGTCAAGGCTATTCTGTATGTGCTTACTCCCTGCAGGCAAGAGCAACGAGGGACTGGGCCTGATTGTCTGATATTTGCAGGATATTGACCTCTAAAAAAGTACTAAGCCTTGGATACGCTTCTTCTAATTTTTTGCTTTTTAAAAACTAGTTAGATAATTTCATATTCACATGGAGCTATAAGAAACAATACCAAGAGATTTCATATGTCCCTAACACAGTGTCCCCTAAAGGCAGCATCTTGTTAAACTATGTCACTATCACAACCTGTACATTGACAGTGATATAGTCTAGATAGAGAACATTTCCAGAGAAACTGGCAAAATCTTGTCAAATCACAGCTGAAACATCAGTCATCCTCATGACAAGTGCTACAGATTCTCACGCACGAGTCTGAATGCAATGACCTGTCTCCTCAGAAATGCTCAGTCTCATGAGTCCCAGGGGAGGAGGGATGCAGACCTGGAATGAAATCTCCTGAACAAAGAAGCTTATGCACGATTTTTTAAAAACATATTTTATTGATTTCAGAGAAGAAGGGAGAGGGGGGGAGAGAGAGAGATAGAAACATCAATGATGAGAGGATCTCACTGGTCAGCTGCCTCCTGCATGTCCACACTGGGCATCGAGCCCACAACCTGGGTGTGTACCTTGACTGGGGAATTGAACTGTGACCTCTTGGTTCATAGGTCACTGCTCAACCACTGAGTCATTCCATAGCACTCTAACTTCCTTTACTTGCCATTGCTGCTTGCTCCTCTCCCAGTATCTGGGAGAGAGCTCTATGGACTTCCACACACTGTCAGCTAGTGCCATAAGTAAGACATGCTTTTCAGGAAATTTGTCTCTGTGGGGATGGTGCCAGTTATGTCATCAACAGATGCTTTACCCTTAGAAAGGAAACCAACTACAATATTAAATTTTAGATTATACATTCAGATATTTTCCTTGAACAACAGGATCTCCTTTTCCCACTTTGAAAAAAAAAATTTACTCACAGCAGCCCACACAATCAAAACGAATCAACACCCATCCAGCTTTTCAAGGGGAGCAAAGCCCAAGATCCTCACTGGTCAGCTGCCTCCTGCATGTCCATACTGGGCATCGAGCCCACAGCCTGGGTGTATACCTTGACTGGGGATCGAAGGTTCACTGCTTTTTCTGGCTCAGAGCCCATTGCCTATCTCCAGGAAAATTTTTGTCTTCAGTCTTCAGGATTTTTGCAAACAGTGTTCCCCATATTACCAGTTTTGTACAGATATTCTTCTATGAGGGAAAACCTTGAGGCCAGAGCTCTGTTCAGTATTTAACTTCACATCAGCATTAATCTATACATTCCCTAAAAGTTAATTTTAAAGTACAATGCCATAGGAATAGATATATCTTTAATATTTATTTTTCTTTGGACTAGGAAGTAATTATGAATAGATTCAATGGATTAATAGATTCTGTGATTTATTTTCACCTTTATATTATTAAAAGACAAAATCTTACTTTATACAGTATTCACCTCATATACTATATACTACTTGAAATATTTTTTAGTAAAAGTTGGTCATGTATGCATATAATGCATATTAATAGCTACACACAGAAAAGAGTCTATTAGTACACTGAACCATTAATTAATCACTAACTGATAATTTTATAACTAAAAATAGTTTGTTTCCAAAAAATATGAAAACAACTTTTGTTCAAAAGGAAATAATTTTAATATAATATTAATTTTTTCTTTCATTAACTTGCTCTACCTTCAATATCTTTTGAACCAATAAACAATAATTTATTCTATGATTTATTATTTCAATATAAAACCAAGTATAGAAAATAGATTGTTTCATTTGTACTCATTAAGGCAATTTTAACACTATACTGATGCTGCTAGATAGCAATTTCATACCACTACTAATGAAATCCTAAAATTAAGTAGCAGAATAATTTTAATTCATAATTAGTAGGTAAATGAGCAAAAGTTTACAAGTCATTAAAGTTTCTAATTGTTTTTTAAAATTTATCTTAGTTTCAATTTTTGGACTTTAGTAAGTTTCAATTTAATATGCTATCTATTGAAATAATATGATTATAGAGGCTATGTGTTATCATCTTTAATAGTGATACTGAAATATATTGTGGTATGAGACTGAATCAAGCAAAGAATTAAAACAGTTAACCAAATAAACTATTTGGTACTCAGGGTAAATGACAGTTCATATATAATTCACTATAATTTCAGAGAGACAAACATAATTTAAAATGAATTCAAACTAAGCAATAATTTGAAAGACTTGGAAGAGGTTATTAGCAGTATACATTAGAAGAGAAGCAGAAAACAGTGAATTCAATAAAATTTTGTAAGTATAATTTCCATAAGCTAGAAGAGTTTTATGAAAAAGTACTTACTGATTAGCCTTTCTATTTTATTACTGAGTATTATAGTTAGCATTGTATCATTAATTTAAATGAAACCAATAGAAATACGACAAGTGGCATATTCTCTCCCATTTAAAAAATGTATATCTCTATTTTATTTAGAGCCTGAAACCATTGAAATAATGGCTTGTCCATGAATCACCCAATGGGCACTCTGCAAAATTTAGAAACTCTTTCTCACAATAATATTCCTGGGAAAATATTCCTCTTTTCTCCTGCTCACTACCTTCCTTCATCACCATCATTATGCCACTTATCTCCACCATTTGATGTATAGCAACTTCTATATTACAAAAACAGCATTAAATATATTAAAGCACTGTTATATGTTGTAATCTCTGCCTATTCATAAAGCATGATTAGTGGTGAGAAAAACATGGGAATTTAGAACTAAGTAAGGCTGGTGATCTCCAGCGATTCCTCCTACCCATTTCCCATTCCCCTTACCCCCTTGATTCCCGGCAAAGCTTTCTCCTTGAGATGCTACACTTCTCAGGCCAGGACTGCTGCAGGAGTCTTATTGGTGCCAACCTACAATATTTTCTTTTATAAGTTGCAGACTGCATAATATATTTTCAAAGCCAAATATGTTGAGTAGTAGGTTCTATGATAAAAAATGTGTTAGTATTCTCAAAAGATGAATTCATTATTTCTCTTGAGTATAGGTAGTTCATTATGAATTACCCACATTTTTAATCCTGGGAAATGCTCAATTTAAACATGAAATCAGGGTTTCTCCTGATTTCTATTGGAAATATTCTATTCTTCCAAGCATCCTTTTCCTTAAGTTTTAATAAGCTAGTTCATCAATCTCTAGTCATCTACTTTGGATTGAAACTGGCCAATTAAGGAAAATATCTCTCGATACGTAACTCCTATACTATTCAAACTCCAAAATTCTTTCACTAGTTTTTTTTTATACTAACATGTATACTCACATTCCATTTTGATTTAATATTTATGCAAAACTAAAAAAAATCTTGCCTAGAGTATAATAATTGTATGTTATTCCTAACTGTCAATAATTATATAAACAGAAGTTATTACTTTACTTTTTTGAAAAAGAAAAGATTTCTATTGTGTATTACTTTGAGAATTTAATATAAACTATTCTCTCTAAATTTCTAAGTTCACATGGTATAGTTGCAATATGTACTGATGTATGAATTTATGAATTTCTGCTAAATTCCATTTGCTTGTTCCAATATTACATCAGTTGTCAAGATCAATAAATTAGTAATTGAAGTCTATTAAATAAATCCATGTTGCTTATTTAGTCAATACTATCTGCATATATGCTTTATACATGCTGATCCTCTATATGCATTCTCCTCCACCTAATAACATTTAAGGTTCAAAGTAACATCCATCTGTTCTATTAGTAAGATTTTTATGAGCATTGTTAAAGCATGCCAGTATATTGTTCTTATTATAAGAACATTGAAATGTAATCATACTTGCATATCAGTATTCTGCTTTCTTGTTTACTTATGTGCATTATTTTTCTTTTGTTCATTTTCTCTATCATATTCTCTGCCCATTCCTGCACATGCCTAAATCTTGCTTATCATTCTAGACAAAGCTTATGTGTTACCTTCCATTCCCCAAAAGATTAGATTAAATATATCCTCTTTATACTTCCATACCATTCTCTGGATGTTTCCCTCCTTGTTTTTATAGTATTTCCTAATAGTTTACTTACTGGTTTATCTTTCCTGCTAGAATTAATCTCCTAATTACTGGGTACATAGTATGATTTGTTGTAGTATTTAGCTTGCTACTCCATATGAATTAAATATTTGTTGAATAAAGTAACTGTGGAAATTTCTTAGTATCTCCATAGCATTTTAAGTTTATAAAAAAAAGAAGACTAGATTCCTGATGTTCTAAGATATTATAAATATGTAAGCTATGGAATAAGAAAGCTTGTAGTAGAACCTGGTTTTGCTACTTATAAACTGTGTTACCTTTGGCAAGTTATAGCATACTTTGTTTTCTTCATTATGCTCATCTTCAATATGAAAACCATTCTATTTACACAAATTGCTATAAGCATAAAAAATAATACAGGTAAAATGCCTAGTATAGTGAAACAAATTTTGCAATAACTACTAGTTACAGTACCTAATAGCAGCAATAATTTATCCCCCAACATAATGCCTTAAAAAGTAAAAAACAGTATAAAAATAAGAAGTTTGAAATTGGCTTGGGCTAAATGAACAAAAAAATTCTATATACTTAGACCCAATCAAAGGTGAAATAGCACAGATAGGACAAAGAAGTATGTAGCATTTTTCAGTATAGAGGAGGGTACAATTTCATAAATATGTGTTACATATGCACCATGTAACAGGCTCTGAGCTACATGCTGGAGAATGTAGTGGGGATGGGTGTAGAGAGGACAGAGTTACCTCATTAAGGTTACAACCTGTTGGAAAATATAGGCATCAAATAATTGCATACTGTTAGTTTATAATAGCAAAGAAAGGGGGAAATTTATTCCAGTCAGCAAAGACTCATCACTGCATCCATGTAGTGGAAACAGCATAAGGAGGTAGCACCATCTTTAGAAAAGCAATCACTCAAGGTTTAGAGTGCACTCCTAAAAATTGTATATGTATAAGTTCTTGGGGGGATGTGGGGTCTCCAGGGTCTCCAGGGTGGGGACCAACATAGGCCTTTTGTCTCTTCCCATGGGGTACTCTCTGACTTTCTTGGACATGGGTTGCCCAGATGACTTAAAGTACTACGGCTCTCCTGCCTGATATTGGTCCAGTGGCCTGTGACTGGTCCAGATTCTAAGAAGCTGTCTGTCAAGCAACTACTCTGTTGGCCTGGGCAAAATTTCTTTCACAGAATGATGGTGTGACAATGTGTGCCAAAATAGTGCTGAGTGGCTAGTTTAGGGTGGCATAACTTTTTATGAAAGTCTCATGAAAAAATATTTTCTTGAGAGCAAGCAGATTCTAGGGACAACCTTGAGTAATTTCAATCCTATGTAATAAAAGGTTAACATGCAAATAGACCGAACTGCATAACAACCAAAGCATAATACGCTAATGATAAGCTAAGGCTGCTCAACCGCTTGCTATGATGTGCACTGACCACCAGAGGGCACACAGTCAACTGGTTGACCAGTTGTTATGATGTGCACTGACCACCAAGGAAAAGATGCTATGACTATTAGGTTAGCTTGCTGCTGGGGTCCAGCCAATCGGGACTGAGTGAGATGGGCCGTACATGCCCTGGAGCCCTCTCTCAGTCCCTCCCTGGCTTGATTGTGCACCAGTGGAGTCCCTCAGCTTGGCCTGTTCCCTCTCAAATCTGGGACCACTCAGGGGATGTAGGAGAGCCAGTTTTAGCCTGATCCCACAGGTTACTCCCCTTGGGAGGGCGCCAGACACAGGGCTCACGGCCGGTGAGCACTGCTGCTGCAGCTTGAGCCTCTCACAATCAGGACTGATTGGGCGCGAGCTAGTGGCAGCTCAGTGGGGCTGGGATGAGCGGGAGTGGCAGATAGGGGCTTCAGGTGGCATTGGACTGAGGGTTTTGGCCCAATCCCTGCCCACCACCCAAAGGAACACCCCACTCATGCACGAATTTGTGCACCAGGCCTCTAGTCTCTAATAAACATGCGATGGTATTTAATTTAGTCTAGTTGAACTTAACAGAAAAATTTTCAATTTTTTAATGGTTTGATTAAAATAAATAACATTTTAATACATAATTTTATATCCCATTTATCTTGTCTGGTTTTCAAAGTAAGGATAGAGATAGAAAGAGAAATAGAGGCAAAGAAGTAGAAACAGAGAGAAAAGCAATAAATGCAATCATCATTTGTATGAATGTACAGCACCAAGTGTGTGACATTGTGCTCTTTACAATATTAACTTAAAAATATCATTTCTCCCAATTAAACAAATGTGAATATGCTTCTAATAAACATAAAACCCATACTGTCTTTATTTTTAGGGTGATAATTTACCCTTCCTACAACATACCCTTTGATGAATTTATGAAGTGTTACTGCTTCCAATTTTAAATTTTGACAGAAAGTGCTGTGAGTTGAGCCTGCATATATATAAAATCAGGGTGTGAACAGTCAGTTGCCAATTATAAGTTGACCTCAATTTAGGAGGCATGTTATTTTAACTTTAAATTTTCCATGGTGAGTGATAGATCATTTACATGAGTAATTTTATTTGTAAAGCTTGAATATCAATTATAATTTTTGGTTTTTGATATCATATTGTATGAGATACAACGGCTTTGTGGAACATTTTCCCATATTTAAATATTTTTTTTAAAAAATTTATGGTTGTGTATTTATACAGAATAAAAAAAATTAAAAACAAAAATAACTTTCTTATTCCATGAATTCAGTTTTTTCCCTATTATTCACATCCTTATTAGCAAAAAATCTAAGAAAAGGGAGAGCTTATGGAGCTCATCATGTGTAACCATATTTGCATAATTAAGTAGGAAATATCAGGTAGTGTCATGTAAATAAACACATTTAGTCTAACTTGCTTCCTTAAGAATGATATCTGAGAAGATAATCAATTTGGTCTCAATTTACTTTTATATATTAAAAATTTAATTTCTCAAATAGTGATTGTTTTATTACAAAATATGTGACTTGGTGAACATAAATCATTTCATAGTAATTTTGGCAAATCTTTAAAATTGAAATTATACTTAAACAAGATTTAAAAGGTACAATACATCTTTGAGTTTGATTATGTATATTTTCTTTTAAACATTAAAAATGGCCCACAATCAGGTTTTTTTTATTATCTTGATTTAAATTTAGATAAAATGACCACTTACAGTAATCCATAATTGACCAATCCATGTTGCCAGAAATCATGCTGCTTTCATTAGGATTGCATTGCTGCAGCCAGCTGTTTTCAATAATGTAAAGAAAAATTCATTGAAAGTTCCCCAACATACATTCCTAAGAAAGCAGTGAAAATACCTTCATTTGGCTCTAGAGTAAACTTTATTGACCATAACTAAAGCAAGGTTAGGTTAATGCATTGGCTCTGCCTTCAGGTAGCAGGGTCTCTTATGACTTCTCATTGCCAGCTTCCATCATTTCACACCAGGTGACTCAAATGCCATATGATGACAGCTCCCCAGAGCATTTCTAACTTGGGAGACAAACTGGATAAATCATGAGACCCATCACTTTCAAAAGGAAAGAAAAAAAATTAGTTTTACAAATTGTGAGGTGTTTAGTTTTGATTCCTGCAATTTTCTATTCTGGGTAGTAATTAGATGAAAGTGGGTTTTTATTTTAAAAGCACTACTTTGCAAGATTGAGAGAATCAATACATACTGATTAAAGTTTCAACTTACCAAGGTTTTATAATAATGTATACCTATATTTGCCTAATAATACACACTGTAAAGCAAATTGTCAACTTACTTAGAAACTAGAAATCATATTTCCATAAAGAGTTTTAACATATCTCTTAGAAATATATAAATTATCTTCCAGTTAAACCAAACAAAAACAGTCATATAAAAAGCCTTGAACAACTAATTTGATCTAGAATACTGCTCTCAACATTGTCAGGTTGTTTTCATCAAGTCATCATATATATATATATATATATATATGTGTGTGTATATATATATATATATATATATATATATATATATATATATATATATATATAAATAACATATATCCAACCATCAAATATCAACAAAGTTTGCAGAACCAGTATTAGATGGCTGGTCAGAATGTAAATAGAAATAGAAACCAAACACTTCAAATTTAAAAATATATACATCTCAATATTCATAAGTCATGATAGTCATAATAAAACATAAATAATGTTGTATTTGTGTCCGTGTTTGTTGCCTCACAAAACCGAAGATTGGATTTGTGGACACAAATGATAGGTGGAAGCAAAGATTACTGAGAGAAGCCAGTCCAGTCCTGGAAAAGGTGCAGCTGGGGTCTCAGGAGCAGGCCAGTGTCCTGAGCTTCCGTTCCGTATTGCAGTCATGTGTATGTAGTTCAGCATCCAAGCTAATTAATGTCCATTGGTCCATGTGAGGACTCCCACTTGCCCATAAGCCACTTGGGCCCAGGGGAGCACATTCTCCAGAACATAGTGTATTACAGAGAGGGGTGGAGAGAGAAGCAGAGGGGAGGTGCTTTTGTCTAGGGGTAGATGCATCCTTTGCTAGCTCCTGGTTGGTCCTTTCAAAGAATTTTGCCTTTGTAATATCCTTGGGATTGGTATAAGTCTCATAGCCTCATGATTAGTTATCTGCAAGCTGCCTGTTTTAGTAACATCTATACATTTTAAAGCTTATGTATCCCATGTGTACCCTTCTGTCCCTGCCCAGATGTGTTGCCTTAGTAACTTCTGCCTTGTTGGGTCTAGTTCTAGATGACTTTGTCTATCTCTGTGTCTTTTGTCAGGACACGGCTCTATCAGGAAGTTGTACTCTGCCAATATCTATAACAACCAATTTTCCCAGCCCCTGTGGTCCCGTCCATCTCTACCTAGCTCTTCTATCTCCTCAATAATGACATTAAGTAGAATTTGATATAAAAAAAAGTCTATACAAAGTGTATGAGATACATATGAAACAGAGATTAGAGGAAAATTTACCTTAAATTTTTATATGAGAAAGTAGTAACACTGAGAATTCATAAGACATACATTTAAGAACTTATTTAAAAAAAGAGGAAGGAATCAATTACTATAGGTAAGCATAAAAATATAGGAAGTAAAAAATGTAATATAAATTGTTATCAAAACCAAAGTGTTTTTTTTTTTTTAAAAAACATTAATTATATTACTAATGTTATTGATTTAAAAAGAGGAGGAGGGAGAGATGGTGCAAATAGATGACATTAAGAATCAAAAGGATATCATAAATTATGAAACTAGACAATGGAACAAGTCATATAAACTAATTTGAAACATTAAAGTGTGATTAAAGATCTATCAAATAAACTTGAAAATAAAACAAAAAATAAAATCAGATTGATTAAACATCAGAAAATTAGCATAAAGATAGGTTCCAGAATTGCTGTAGAATTTGAAAATTATAGAAAGGTTTTTCCACACCTATGTTGAGCACAGTAAAGTAATCATGAGCAAGATAATATACATCAGCAAAGAAATAAAATGAAATCTACAACTAGTTATGTTGTAGAGAACTTAAAAAGATAAAAAAGCAAATAAAAATAAATATGTAAATATAACCAATCTATAGCTAAATTATCATTGAAGAATGTGAAAATATATGTTTTGAGCAAACACTGTATTTGACACTCCCAGAACTTTGCTGAAAATATAATAAAGCAGGAATCTAATCCCATGAAACCAGGATGTGACACATAATGCTGAGATGGAGAACAAATCTAAATGTTTGGATAAATCTAAATAACAATTAAGTTTTTTCTTTTTTAACAAATATTATTAATTGTATAGTAATGAGAGTGTTACCTTAAATATAACAACTAACATATTAAAAAAACAACATGACATTGAAAGAGAATATAGGAATTGAAATTAACATTCTGTTGTATCTGTGGTCATGTACTGTTTGGGAAGAAGATAGAGAGGTTGATTGATTTTTTTAGTCAGGAATACATGTTAACATATAAGAAGAGATATAAAATACATTCAAATATTTAACTTCTAAAAATGTAGAAAACAGAAAATATTCCTTGACATATTAAAAATACACACCCTCAAAACAATTAAAAGCAGGGAAAAGATAATGAGAACCGATCACCTTTGCACCCCCCACACATAAGAAACAAAAATGACATGGAAAATAAAAAATCCACTTCTAGGACTATATCCCAAGAAACTGAAAACACCTATCAGAAAGGATTTGTGCACCCCTATGTTCATAGCAGCACAATTCACCATAGCTAAGATTTTGAAACAGCCTAAATGCCCATCAGCAGATGAGTGGATTGGAAAACTATGCTATATCTACATAATAGAATACGACACTGCTATAAAAAAGAAGGAATTCTTACCATTTGCAGCGACATGGATGGAACTGGAGAGCATTATGCTAAGTGAAATAAACCAGGCAATGAAAGGAAAATACCGCATGACCTCACTCATTTGTAGAATAAAATTGAACAACATAAACTGATGAACAAAAATAGATGCAGAGACAGAAAAGCATAGATGAGACCATTAAACCTCAGAGGGAAGGTAGGGGATGATGGGAGAGATCAACCAAAGGACTTGTATGCCTGCATATAAGCCTAACCAATGGACACAGACAACAGGGGAGTGAGGGCATAAGTGGGGGTATGTGGGGGCAATGGGGCAATAAGGACACATACTAATACCTTAATCAATAAAGAAAAATATTTACAATTTCAAATATAAATTGAATTCTCTCTTTTAATTCAGAAAACTAAATTATGATCTTAATCCCAGGCATGCAAAAAAGAGGATATGATTTGATATGCAAATGGCTAAGTGCTTAGAAAGGGTGGAAGAAAATAAAATGAATGTGATATTTTGGGGTAAAGATTGATAAATGAGTACTGCATAACAAGAATTTCCTCCAGAGAAATGGAGAGACTAGCTAAAAGGTATAGGTGAGAATAGTTGATAGTGAGCTTAGTACATAACAATATCTGAAGAGCTCATACCATGTGCCAGGCACTTTCTTAACCAAGTTTTATTTATCAATCCATACAGACCATAACATCCTAAAGGTGGGCTTGTCTCCACTCATCAGGAGGAAACAAACCTAGAAAGAGCACACGTAACAAAGTAACCACCCTGATGGGATACAGCTAGTAAGGGGCAGACTGTATTTGAAGACTGGCATTTAGGTTATTACCCAAACTCAGAGTAAGAAACTGACTATTGTCCAAAAGTGAAATGTATTATAGAGGATAATTCAGGAAAACGAAGAAGCTAAATTTTATTATTTTATTGTGAGTGAGTCAGAATTGCATGAAGAGTATCTTTTGTACCTTTTGTTTGTTGTTGTAAATTTTGCTTTTGAAACATCAAAAGCTAGATTTTCTCAGGAATAACAGAAATATATACTAAATAAGAATTTATCTCTATGTCAGAGTATGTATTCCTAAATCAAGGTAGGTACCCTTTTATTAAAAGTACTATGGATTTGAAATATGTATCTTTCATTAAATCTAATGGGAGTTACTAGCAGAGTGCTTTTATGAACATTACAGCCAATGACTAAGCATAACATGTCATTTTTAAACATAGAGGAAGAAACTATAGGTGAAAAAAATGAGAATATGTGCACATAAGCCTAGGAAGATGAGAACCAATGATATATTTGTCCCATCAGTGGCTTGAGAGTTTAAAGTTTCATGGGAGAAAGAAGCTAAAGTGTGAAGTGGATATGAATGAAGAAATTAGAATGCCAGCACCCTCACTCTAGCTATTTGAAACACTAATGAATTTAGGTTTTTACAAATTTGCTGAAAAGGCTAGAAAATGGATCATTTGGGAATTTTATTTTTTTTAAATGAAGAAAAGGATGGTGGTGCAAGAGCCAGTATGTATAAATTTCACTATTGTGTTCAACATTCAGACTCTATCATTTAAAAAATGTAGCTTCCTAAGACCCAAGCCCATATACTCTGATTTTCTCAGGTGTCAAGCAGTGCCCAGAATACTCTATTCTTGTTTAGCAACGATTGCTCTATTTATCCCTGGGCTGGCAACATCCTCAGAAACTGTTTAAGAGAAAAACAGTGCTCTAAGATGATGTCACCAGATGGTCATTTATTCTTTCACTTACCTAATATTTGAGTTCCTACATTGTGCTACACTGTCTTTTAATTCTAGATATGCAAAGTTGAGTCAGAGGAGGAAAAAAACATCTCCCTGAGAAAGTTCACTTTCTGTTATGGACTGAATGTTTGTGTCACCCCAAATTCACATGTAAATATCCTACCCCACAAGGTCATGGTGTTAGGAGATGAGGTGTTTTGGTAAGTAATTAGCATTAGATGAAGTCATGAAGGTGGAGTCCTCATTTATTTATATGCATGTATATATAAATTTTATGGATCTTTATATCCACAAGTCTTGCTTGTCAGAATTAGATTAAGAAATTTGGCATATATATTTACTTCAAATATATGCCAACTGCTTTATAAATACCACAGAAGCTCCGAATCATGTTCCATGAATAATGAATTTCCTGAATGAAGAAAATTAAAATGATATTCCTAAAATATAATTATCCTATTCCAACTATGTTCTTTGTTAGAAGTATGCTAATGACTACACATCAAGATTAAAATATAATTTTCTTAAACCACACAGTGTGAAGTCTATGTCCTTGTTCCCAATAACAATTATGGTTAGATTACCATTATCAAAATAAAAGCTTAGCTATATCGTTTTTCTCACTTCTAGCTATACAGATTTTTATGTATTTTAACATTTATACCCATTGGAGTCATCAGGCTACTTTTTCATGGTTTGTAATGGTAAAATTAATCTTTGAATTGCTTTTTAAAAAATACATTATATGAAAAATTGAAAAAAAATCAAATTAATACTTAGGCTTATTAACTAGTGATTTTTCTTTTTAAAACATTTTCATTAATTTAATTTAATCTTTATTTAACTTAATTTAATGTTAAAGTATTATATTTAACACATGCATAAAATGTGTATATTCATATTCATAGTATTTATTTTTGTTGCTGAATATCTTATTCACATATTGGCATTTCTGAAAAGATATAGAAATATTTGAAATAAATATTAAAATAAAAGATTTAAAATGCAAACCTTAATGATAAACCTTTAAAATAAACAAGTAGAAAAGTAATAAGGTCAACAACAAAAAATACAACTTAAAAAACACACACATTACAACATGAGATACCACTCACGCCTGGAAGAATGAGCTACCATTCATAAATCAAACAACAACTCTGACGAGGCTGTGGAAAAAAAGGGAACCCTTGTACACTACTAATGGAATGAAAATCAGGCTAGGGGAAAGGAACAGAGCATTAAAAATTTTAAGTAGTAAATACATTGATGTAAAGAACATCCTAAATGGGTAGGTAAACATAAGAGCATGCGTGTTAGTAAAATTCAGTGACACAGAAAACTTTGGAAGAGAGCCAATGTTGGCTGGGGAGAGAATTATAAACAAGAGGATTACAAAATACTCTAATACTGTGATTAAAAAGACAGATTTATAAAACTAAATCTCAGAAGCCAAGTCCAGACTAGAGATTAAAAATATTAGCAATTTGATATTGCTAAGTAGTGAAGTTCCAGCATATTTTACATTTTCTTTAGGGAACACATGAGTAAGTAAGAAGAGAAAAAGACCTAGAATCAATCTCTATGTAATATCTAGGGAACGGAGAGAGAGAATACAAAGTAGATTGTGAAGGTAGGAGAGAAAGCAATAAAATGTGGTAAAACAAAATTCAAAAACAGTATTTTCAAAAATAGTGGTGTACAATAGTTTTAATGTACTTTGTGATTTAAAGTAAATTTAGGAATGTAATCATATCTTGTCTTTAGTAATATTGAGGTGTGTGTGTGTGTGTGTGTGTGTGTGTGTGTGTGTGTGTTCAAATTTGATTGCAGAGCAAGGATGGTACATAGCAAATTTCTTAGGGAAGCAACAATTCCTCTTTTCTAACAGAAGGGAGAAAGGACAGGATAGGGATATATGATACAGAACTCATTATCTAGAGCTGAAAATAGGAGAATAATCCTATGTGATGGCCTCTATTTACTCTTTTATATAAACTTGAGACCCCATGCATAAATTCAGGGCCTATGGAGCGAGGCTAGCCAGGAGGAGGAGCCATGGGCGGTTGGCAGGCCAGCCCCGCCCATAATGAGGGGAGGGGGGGTAATAAGGGGTGGAACAGGCCAGGAGGAGTGGCCTCAGCCAGTTGGCAATCTGGAAGAGATGTTTATATTGAAGAAAAATTTTAGGTAGTAAATATATTTTAAATAGAAGAAAAATCAAGAAAGTTGAGGGGGTAAGGTTGAATGCAGGAGTGGGGAGCTGGACCCTGTTGTCCTGAACTCGGTGCTGTGGTTAGAAGTCAGCCTACGTTCACTTGAGGACATGATTGCCTTCCTTAGGTTCTAATTACCATCACCTGGTGAGTCCCCTGTCTTCTCCTGCCTGATACTTCCCTGAATTAGAGCAGGTGTTGTTCCCTTAATAGCACAGAGCCAGAGCAATCACCATGATGTGCCCATCTATGATGATGATTCTGATAATAACTATGGTTGTGCCTTGATTAGAGTTGAGTCTAGACAGAATTAAGTCAGATCGCAAATATAGGTATAAGCATCTATGTATATACATATTTAGATGCACACGTGATATTTTGTAAATGCATCTAAAATGCTCCATTGGTTTCACTATATCTGGCTATATTTAAATATTTTGAATTGATGGAAAATGGTCACAGACAATGTTGGTGGGCTTGAGACCAAAGAGAAGATAAAACTCTTGACAGAGAATAAGTGCTTTAGACTTCATACCAGTGTGGTAAAATCAGTGGACATGCATAGGTTTAAGTTCTGACTTGGAAAATCAGAAAGCCTGTTAAGCATAAGCTACCTGAACCTCTGGGCCTCATTCTTAAGTACTGAAAGCGTAATACGTTTTGGATAAACATATTAAAGCATCTAGATATTCAGTAAAAGTTAGATATTCAGTAAAAGTTAATTTCATTTTTTCAATAGAAAATTTAAATTTGAAAATATTTCTGTATCTTTTTATGTGTGTGTATGTTCACTCTTGATTGTGATGAACAGTACTTTTAAAAACAGATTCTAAATTGTCTCATTATATGTTCTAGGTTAGTAGCTTTGCTTTCTACTGCATTTTTCTACTGGCCAATTGAGGGCATATTTTATATTATGGCTCAGAATTCACAAAAGTAAACTTAACTTGGAATTCTGAATTTAACTAGTATTTTAAAAATATATGGTTTTCTTTTTTATTTGAATTAAAAATAATTATGATTTCTACATTCTATAAATCCTTGCTACATTAATTAACTATTAATGGAATTTCAAGGGATACTCCGGAAGTACTCTCCTAGAAGGACCTATGTTACTTTTTCATTCCCTACTTTTGTGTAATGAGAAAAATAAAATACTTTGGGAAAAGTGAGAGCAGTATGTCTTTCAAAGTTAAAGACAGGCTTCAAGAGGCCTTTCTGAATTAAAAATAATGGTTGTCCTATACCTTATGGTGATAAAAGATGCTGGCTAATAGATGTGTGTCTCCTTATATCTCTACTCTTGAGTGTAAAGTCTCTGAATGTAACCACCACACAGAGAAGTAATGGAACTTGAGTTTCATGGAGCGGCACTGACGATGAAATTTCCTTTCAACCATTAGTTGAAAAGGGGTTTTCAGGTTGTCCTAAAAAAATAGAGATTAAAAAGATATTGTAATTTTAAAAATGTGATCAAGATCTTAAACAGCAAGTGATGGTGCATTAGAATAGTTGAAATATTGGTAGCAATGTTGGATCTTGGTTCTTGGGTTTAACAAACAAAGAATTCAGAGCCAAGAACTCCAGCATAAGAGATAAGTTTACTTAGCAACCAAATCAAAAGTACAGGATCCTCAGAGAACTGCCATGGCATTTTAGAAAGAAAGCTAGAAGTAACCAGCTGGGCTGCAGGGACTCAGGAAACAAGTTACAGAGACAAAAGAAGGTTCCATGGAGAAGGGTTCAGTGGATTAGCATGGGAAGAGCTGCTGCTTTCCAACACTCCCCTGATTGCAAGTCTCTTGGGGATACTCAAAGCTTAGGAAAAGAAAGCAAAGATACAGGCCTGAAGACAGAAGGCATGAGCGTGCTCGAGGGAGAAGTGGGGAAATGGGTTCTTTGTCTTACGGGGTTTAATCTATTTTAATCTATTTTCTAGAAGCAGAAATTTTACAGGAGGTCTCAGAAGAGGATCTCAATAAAATATTCATCAGCTTTCCAGGTGTATCCTTAAATATGGTGATTCATTAAAATGAGCATATTAGAGTCAGGGTTGTGGTCTGTAGTAATTGGTCATTGGCCATTGCATCCGGTCATGGCATCACCATTTGTTTTTGTTGTTGTTAATCCTCATATGAAGATATTTTTTCCATTGCTTTCCTGATACAGTGGAAGGGTGGGAAAGAGGCAGGAAAGAGAGAGAAAAAGAGAGAAAGATATTGATGTGAAAGACTACATTGATCATTGATTTGTTGCCTTCTGCACCTACCTCAACCAGGGGACAGGGAGCAAACCCCGCAACTCAGGTATATGCTTTTGATCAGGAATTGAACCCTCAACCCTTTGGTGTGCTGGCCAATGATTTAACCACAGAGAAATATCAGCCAGGGATGCATTGTTTGGTTTGCTGCTTTTCTGGGCCTGGAACTGAAACAACTGATTCCCAGTTGTCATCTCTAGTTTGACCATAACTCTGTCTCTGGGGTCAATAGATTTGAGGTTTTTGTTCCTAAGATTATATGATGTTGATCAGAACCTCACTGTCCTCTGGGCTTAATGATAAAGGAAATGGACATGCTAGGGAGATGGAGGCAGGTGAGCCAGGGTGCTAGATGAGGCCAGCTGTACCAACCACCTGTCTTAGTTTCCCATTGCACTTGGCAAGGAATTTTCTTGGCTTCTTGCTATACTGCCTCAGGAAGAGTATGTGGATTGTTGGTATATAACACACATCTTTTCTGAAGAATCTATTATTAAATATTATTCATTATAAAATACTAGAGGCCTAGTGCATGGGAGGAAGCCTGTGTGATTGGGGGCGAAGCCTGTAGGGTTGGCCAGCTGTGGGAGTGCTGTTCATCCTGGTCTATGGAGAGGCTGTGGACCTGCCCTCTGAATGGCTGCTCCCAGGTCTGGCATCTTCTGTGGAGCCAAGCACATGCCTCTCCAGGGGACCCGGTGGGTGCTGGACCCAGGGACAATAGAATTGAGAGGCAGCAGAATAGATCTCAGTCCTCCAGTGACCATAACCCCGCCTCCCAGCCTCTGGGGTCAGCTCTGTGAGCCCAGCAGCAGCTGTGCTGTGTCACCTGCAGACATCTGAAGGAGGTGGCAGGGAGCAGGGAGAAGGAACCTGGGGTAAGGAGGTGAAGATCACAGCTGGGGTCCTGCCCGGAGTTTTCAGTAGAAGCAGCAGCTCACAGCAGTCAACCAAGCAGCACTCCCACAATGGCAGCTCCTACACTGTGAGACTGCCCCCTGGTGGTCAGTGTGCTTCATAATGACTGGTCTACTGGTTTGGCTGCTGGACTTTTATTATATAGGATTGAGCTCACCATTTAGAAACATTAAAACGAGGCTCTTCTTGAAATGTGTATATCTCAGGTATTCTAAGGCACACTCTAGAATTAATTTGTAATATTTGATTTATCATAAA
This sequence comes from Pipistrellus kuhlii, assembly GCF_014108245.1. Lineage (NCBI taxonomy): Eukaryota > Metazoa > Chordata > Mammalia > Chiroptera > Vespertilionidae > Pipistrellus > Pipistrellus kuhlii. The sequence goes on from NW_023425584.1 coordinate 41,585,338, forward strand.
TTGAGAATATGAGGTAAAAATTTTAACCATTTGAAGAATCATGGATTTATATTATATTTAACATTGTATACATGATTTATAATCATGGTGTTGAAGAAAGCAGAATGTGAAATTTCATGCTTGATAAACTAATCGTGATCAGACATAACCTGATAACTAGACACTGACAGCACCAAGAATGTGCTCTTATTTCAACTTCTTGATAAATCCTTTGTGACTTTCTTTGACCTTAGCTATTGACTTAAGTGAAAAGCACATAGAGAGAATTTTAATGTTCATCTGACACTAGTTTTTATATTTAAGACTTAGTAAAAATTTAAATTAAAATATATCTGTGAAGCCTTTGGAAATAACATGTGTTTAAAGACAATTGCCTCTGGGCAAAGAAAAATAATCCTTTGCCTGCTTGCCAAATCATATTACTGTCAAAACTTGAATAGAGTAAGCAGCCCAATTACTCATTTGTGATAGCTTACAGATGGGATGCAGAAAATTACTTATTTTTACCTCAATTCATTACATTTAAAGATTCTCATATGACAAGATAAAGAAGCCTTACTTGATTGCCTACCTTCTATGTCCACCTATTTTCTATTTTCTAAACAAATTTTTTTGATTCACTAATTAGTGGGGTCTAGCTTTATTTTTAAGCAATAATATTCTTAGTTGTTAAAACCATATAATATCTTATTTATAAGTATTAAAATAGTATTTTACATAGTTTTTAAAATTAAGAGCACATTTCGCATATAATAGGAGGAAATATTTAGAAAAATATTTTATTTTAATTTGAGCAAAAATATATGACATACTATTCAAATGAGAGAATCAAGGCACCAAGTCCTTCCTCATCAGAGAGTGCCCTTATTATAGGATTATAGGCTCTATCTTTAGTGAAGGAAATAATAGTGATAATAATCATCATTATTTTCATCCAATCTTTTCTGCCTGGCTGAGCCTTGATGATTTTCCTTTTGATGGAGGAGGTGGTCTCCCTGGAAATACTCTCATAATGCCTCTTCTTTTTGTCCAATAAAAATGCCAGCAAGGTCATTGCTATAGGCATACAAGGCATACTATGCACATTTATTTCTGCCTAGCTCTCTAATTATAAAGGTACCCTGTTATACTACAAATGTACTTTTGATGGGTACATTTATACTTTATTCTTAGTTAATTAAAATATTTATGATGGGTAAAACTTGCCAGTAATGTATGGATTTGTGTATTTCAATGTGAATCACATATTTGCTGCAGCATAAAAATATTGGGTTTGTACATTTCCCCTGCCCTCTTTCTCTCTACCCACCAATCAATTCACTCAGTTCATATTCTATCAAAGATCTTTTGGATATTTTTTAGTCTGATATTAGTTGTATAGAGGAGAAGAATGGTTTTGTTTTCTTTATGTTAATAAAAAACGTGCCTCCTGTCATGCTTATGGAAATACATTTTGCTCTGTTATTTTGAGTTTCCATAAATGATTTTTTTATTTTACTCACGTACTGGTTTCTCTCACTTACTTTTCTTGTAAGCTGCTTCCCCATTTCATGTATTTTTTTTTTTCCGAACATTTCTGAGGATGCCCAAGTTATTGTTTTATAAAATACAAGAAGTCTTCAGTTACTCTCTTTTACGATTCTTTTATATGTTAAACTTAATTTTAAAGGAATTTGACAATTTATCAAAGCCTACAAGCTGGTATAGGAGAATATATAGGCTTCAAAGTCATTACATAGCAAAAAGGCACTGGCATGCTCAATTCTTAATGGGACAATGTCTCAAGGATAGCCTTTGCTTTAAGTGTGGCCAAATATGGATAGACTGTCATATAGAATGGAAACCAGTTTCTTCCATGGAAAAAGGGAATTCTTAGTAGTTAATGGCAATGCAAACTTAGATTCAGGCAAAGGATGAACAAGAACAACTACAGATGTCTCAAGCTTTAATCTACTGATTCTAAAACTAGTAACTCTTCCAATAAGGTGGCCACACACCTTGGATAACTAACTATATGACATATTTTCTCCAAGAGACAGTTGCGAGAGATAAAATAGCGAGCCCTCTATAAAACTTAGATTTTGGAGCTAAGGATTCCTGGTGCGAGCTTTCTACCTGACACACTGTAATAGAAAAAGAAGGAACTAAAATACAAGATACAACTTGAGGTATGAGGGTATGGAAAGAAGAAGGTGATTTTCAAGGAATTGCATTCATGATTACTGAGCTGAGGACTATATACCATCATACCACAGTGCAAGTTTCTTCCTTCCATCTAAAATCTCACGTATTTATTATCTACTTGGAAGTCATGAAGCTGAGGGAAGCCATGGCCATGTGTTATATTTTAAGAGGAATCCTTCTACCACTGCTTTGGGCCTTTCTTCATGCTCCACACTACAAGGTCCACCACAATGCCCTGCTGTAGAAGGATGCACAAATAACCCAGATCATCCCAGAATCAGCTGAAATGTCTGGTGGTTCACAGTACATTCACATTTGTAATATACTGTTTTCATCTTTAGATTATCATTTTAAAAATAATCTCCATTGAAACTACTTTTTGATTGATCAAAAATAATTCTTACATGAGTAAACCTTGACCTACTTTACCTTGCACACAAAGTATAAAAGTAATACTTTGCTCACTCTCTTCTCTCCCCTGACTTTGAAATAATTTGCTACCAAATAAACTTAAGGAGTTGTTGCACCATATCAGAGAGGCTCTGGTGTCTGCAGAAAAAGGCTGTTGTTCCTTGAGTGCACATCAGAATGGAGAACACACAGATTTTCCATAGCAGATAGCTTATCACTTTTGCAACTAAAGTTATTAAAACATGCAACTAAACCTTTGCTTAAAAAGCTGATCTTGACATGTCCCTGAATCCTAACAGATTTAAAATAGAGTCTTATTCTAAACTGGGTAATAATCAGAAAACCAGTAAATGACAAGGAAATGGTCAATTATATTCCAGGAAGAAGCAAATGGCTTCACCTGTATAGCTAATATTGTTCTGATTTACAAAACCCAGAATATATGTGTTAATAATAACAACAAACAAATTGAATGCGGAAGTAGCACAAATTTAAATGTCAGCATATTGAGTCAATACTGGTATATTGCCTCAAGGTTTTTGTTTTGTATTTTTCCCCCTGAGTTTCCAGAGGAGCTGATTTTAATGTTCCATTGCCAATTTTCTCTCAATATAAGAGAGAACGATGAAATCAACTTTATACTGAGGACAGAAATTAAAAATACTTCTTAGAAACTGCTCTAATTTAATTGTGCCCACTGGCTAACCATCTATAGTGACCATTTGGAGTAAGGGTGAATGTTTTTAGAAAACAATCTTCTCCTCTTGTTAGTTAAATTGATTACTAAAAGAAGAACAAACAAAGCTGTCTTCATTATAATATTTCTTTCAATACACATAAAATTTCAGTGCCTCTTTCTAAAAAAAACAAAACACAACAACAACAACAACACAGCATTCTCTTAATGCAAATATATTAGGTAATACTTATTTGTAGTGGTCAAACTGTGCTACAAAAACTGTTTTGCTTAATATGCTCTCATTGTTTAAAGTATTGCCATACTGTATTGAAGTCCTAACCAGAATAATAAAGAAGGGTTGTGATACTGGGTTGGAACCAAAATACTCTGTCTTTTAACAGATTCTTCAGTCAGAAGGACTATGATACTAAATGTAAATCTGAATCTACATAAAAGAATGAAAAGTTCCCAGAAGTGATTAAACGCTGGGTAAATATATCATAAATCTCTTTCCATCAATCTTTTTCTTCTAAATAACTGTCTAAAATAAAATTTATAATTAATAATGTACTGGTTAGAGTAGTAATAACAATGCATTATTAGGTTTATAGCAGATATATAAGTAAAATGTATGATGTTTTATTTGGGGGTGGGGGGTATGTTTATTTGAAGAAATGTGATTATCTATGTACATCACTGGTAATTCCTTCTCTTTCCATCTACCCAGGACAATATCTGGAGACATTTTTTTTTTATTATATATATATTTTTAAAATATATTTTATTGATTTTTCACAGAGAGGAAGGGAGAGGAATAGAGAGTTAGAAACATCAATGAGAGAGAATCATTGATCAGCTGCCTCTTGCACACCTCCCACTGTGGATGAGCCCGCAACCAAGGTACATGCCCTTGACCGGAATCGAACCCGGGACCTTTCAGTCCGCAGGCTGATGCTCTATCCACTGAGCCAAACCGGTTTCAGCTGGAGACATTTTTAGTTAAATTTGTTCTTACAACTGGGGGATGTTTACTAAAATCCAGAAGATACAGGCCAGCCAGGCTGCTAAGCATCCTCCAATGCACAAGACAGTCTCTACCAGCAAAGACTTATCCCACTCTAAATATCAACAGTGCCACTATGAAGAAACCTGTGTCTAGATAGGAAGTCCTTAGCAATTTACAGAAATCCACTAAAACTATTCTGCAATTTTTTGCAAGTTTTAAGACATATAAACTCAATTATATATCTATATGCTATCAACAACAGATGGAAACTAAAAATGATGGCTATTAAAATAGCATAAAAATTTGAAATATCAAGACAAATTTATCAGAATGGATCCAAGACCTATATATCAAACTATTACTTTTCCCTGCTAGAATTCAAGGAATATCTGAATCACAGTTTTTAAAAATATATTTTTACTTATTTCAGAGAGGAAGGGAGAAGGAGAGATAGAAACATTGATGAGAGAGAGAATCATTGATGAGAGATAGAATCATTCATTGGCTGCTTCCTGCATACCCCATTCAATCTGGGCATGTTCCCTGACCAAGAATCGAACTGTGACCTCTTGGCTCAACCATGGAGACACACCAGCTAGGCCACAGTTTTGTTTTGTTTTTAATGTTGTTAAAATGTAAATTCTTGCCAATATTTTTATAGATTCAATGTGACATCAATCAAAATCTTAGTAGGACTTTTAGAAAATCACAAACTAATTCTAAAATGTATATGAATAACAAAGAACTTAAATAGCAATTAACGTTGACTAACAAGGACAAGGTTTTCAAGGATTTCAAGGATTACTATAATTCCACAGAAAACAAAAATCATGGCATTGGTGTAAAGCTATCCATATACATCAATAGAACAGAACTGAAAGTCAAGAATAGATCCACATACATATATGGTCAATTGATTTTGACAAGGAGCTTAGCTCAAATCAAGTCCATAGTGTTCAAGATCAAATAAATGGCCTTAAAATATATTTTAAAATTATGTTGCTGATATATTCATTCACAAGACAAAATATGCAATATTTATCAATAATGAAATACTTGCTTTTAAAATTGGCCAACACTTTTCTCATATAAATAAGATTTGTAGTTATTTTAATTTGATTATGGGTAAGATTTCATACCATGAGTTATTTTGATTATAGTTATTGGCCTCAATAATGGAGATATAATGAATATTTTCCTCAGTTTGTCTCCCTGTTGAAGAAACTCCAAATATACATTTTATATTCACCATTAGTAAAATTATCATTCATCTAGAATACTTGAAAAAATACAGGTTATAAAAGAAACACAATTTGTCTTTGAACATGTAATTCAAAGATAAGCACTATTAATATAAAAGTTAATGCATTTCCAATCTTTTAAGATTATACAAAATTTAATTTTCCATGGGTCAGAAATTAACTACATCCTTAAAAACTAGAAAATTACTTGGGATAATTTCCCCTCTGAGTTTGGAATCTGAATGATGTGGAGTTAAATTCTACCTCTGACACTATTGTGTGGCTATGGTAAAGTCACTTTCTCTAGGATTTATATTTTGCCTGTAATTTGTTATTACTGATAATTAATTCTGTGTAGTCATTATAAATTTTTATGTATTTAAATACTTCTGTATCATCTATAAACAGTTATTTGTGAGCCCCCAAGGTTCATATCAACCATATCAGTTGGCTAGAGCACTCATTTGAGATACCCCAGACATTCCCATACTCTTACCATCGAAGGATTACTGTCTCAGTATATACGGATATGCACACACACAAACAACTGGCAAGTTCAAAGAGTGGGTACATATCAGGCTTTGGGTTCATTAAGAATTCACAACAGACATATAAGAGACATATGTAATACTAGAGGTCTGGTTCACGAAATTTGTACAATCTGGTTGGGGGGGAGGGGTCCCTCAGGCTGGCCTGTGCCCTTTTGCATTTTAGTACCCTTTGGGGGAAGTCTGCCTGCTGGTGGTCAGACATCCCTCTCGCAGTCTGGGGCTCTTGCAGTCAGGGACCCCTCGCTCCTTACCTCCTGCAGTGGAGGCAGGAGAGATTCCTGCCACCACCACTGCTTGCCAACTGTGAGCTCCGCTTCTGGCTGAGCCGCGCTCCCCCTGTGGTAGCACACTGACCACCGGGGGGCACCTCCTGCTTTTTGAGCCTCTGCTCCCTAGTGGTCAGCGCACATCATAGTGACCAGTTGTTCCACTGTTCGGTTGATTTCCACATTAGCCTTTTATTATATAGAATTATCAATAATAATTAAAAAAAATTAAGAAAAGAAAACCAGGGATTGAAATCTAGATATTGACTTTGAATTCCATTTATTTTATCAACAAGAGTACTTCATTTTTTAAACATAAGATGATGTATTAAAAAATATGTTTTGTTAATCAAACAACTTACCCTTAGTGTAAAGATTTTAACCAGAATCACTAAAATAATTCTAAGATTTATATTATTTTTAATAATTATTATTAAACATTAAATTGAAATTATTTCTGATCACATTTTGTCTTCAAGAAAATCCCCTTTCAATCATAAATATATATACTAAATAACTATTGATTCAGAATGTACTATATATAAAGAAGTCTATGCTAAGTATTGTGCTTACAATGACAGAAAAAAACAATACCACCATAATCTTTCTTACAGTCTAGTGGAGACACACACATATGTTCAAACACAGAGAAAGAGACATTCATATTAAACAAAACATGAAATACATATATAAATACATTTAAGTATGTATATAGGTAAATCTAGGTGGAATGCCCTTTGGAACTGAAGAAAAGCCACTTTGAAAAAGTAATTTTTAAACTGAAAATCAAGGAATTAGTAGAACTCAGCCAGACACATTTAGAAGTCTGGGAGTGAGCTAGTTGACTTGTTATCTCAAAGAGTAAAATTATAATACAAGTTTCAAGTGATGGAAACCATTTCAGGCAACTATACCGATCTCTTTCCAAATGAATCAAGGAATTAAAAGAAAATAGTGCTCATAAATGCTGTCACAATAATATTAGAAATCTTAGCTTTGTGTCAAGTATAAATCAATCCTTTTAACACTTATGTCTTCCAGAAATCTCCAAGGCAACACAAATCCATCAAAAGCCATAGTGCCAGGGAACACCTGGAGGGCAGCCATATTATTTTGTAGCTCCAAAGAGGCAACTACAAGTGTGTAATCGAAGTCTGGCTTACTGACAAAATGAGACCAATAAAAGTTGTGCATCTTCATGCTCTATTTCAGATGACTAAATTTCCCTGCCTGCATGCTCTTAGTAGGTTTAACCAGATGTGTCCCTGCTCTCATCGCCTGCTGTTTCTGGCAGACATTTTATTGCTGCTCCAGATGTTCAGCTTTGCTGGCTGTGTCCATCATAAACATCATGTGTCTCACAACTCTGAGTTATATCAATTGAATGACTGTCAGTTATTTGTTCCTTTGAATCCCAGGCACTTAATTCATTGGTCTGTATAGTGTCTAAACTTTATTCATGAGTGGCAGTTTAAGGGGAGGCAAGTGACAAATTATAAAAATAAATAGTAAATAAATAAATATTAGTCCACAATTATAAAATGACAGTGGTAGAAAGTTTAGAGACATTCTAATAGAAATATTTCTATCTATAATAATAAAGGTGTAACATGCTAATTAGACTGGTACACCGAATTACCTTCCAGGTGTCGTTCTATACATCCTTCCAGATGATGCCATGGCAGCATGCTGAGGCAGAGGTGGTTAGGATCAGGCAGGCAGGCAAGTGGTTAGGGGCGATGAGGCAGGCAGGCAGAGTGGTTGTGGGCAATTGGGCAGGCAAGCATGTGGTTAGGGGTGATCAGACAGGCAGGCAGCCAGAGTGGTTAGGGGCAATCAGGCAGGCCAGTGGTTAGGAACCAATGGTCCCAGATTGAGAGAGGGATATCTAACTGCAGTCAGACATCCCCCAAGAGGTCTCAGATTGTGAGACAGTGCAGCCTAAGCTGAGGGACCATGCCACACACACCACCACCCCCCCCCTCTGCCAGCACAAATTTCATGCACAGGCCTCTAGTTTAAACATAAAGAAGTATCTCATGCCAGAGTAAACAATACATTAGAAGGTAGACATAAGATTAAACAAAGATTTCTTTAAGTGGTCAGTTTTGGGGATTTGTACAATATTGCAACAATTGTTTGACTCAGGTTAACAAACTATGGCTCATGGGGCAAACCTGCTCAGCTACCTGTGTTTGTATCTGCAGTTTCATTGGAATACAACATGCCTATTTATGCCCATTTTTACCTATATTTTAAGGTTCCTTCCCAGTTTGAATCATGTGACAGAGACCGTAAGGCCTGCAAAGTCTAAAATATTTACTAATAGTTCATTACAGAAAAAGTTTGCTAACCCTGATTTAATTCATAATTTTTAAATCAATAATTGTGCTCAATTTCACTTTTCCTAAAGATAATTTGAAATATGTTGTGGTCAGAGTAATTATCTTGGATTTCGATGATCATCATAAAAACGGACAATATTGTTGGAAGGGGCAACAACAGGACATTTTTAGTTCAACTCCCATTCAATGAAAAAAATGTCTTTTATTCCATTTCTGAGAGGTGCTCCTTAAGGCTTGCATGAATAACTGCACCGAAGGGAGTTAGAGTACCTCCTGGAACAGCACACTACATGGATGGGCAACACTGTTCGTTGGGGTAAACGTCCACCTTTTCAATCAGATCTGATCTTTGTAAACTCTACTGATGATAATCCGGTCTGCACAATATCAGAGAACACACACATAAGCTCTACATGCCAACCTTTTAATTTTCTTACATGGCAAAGCACACTAATTTTATTCCCTGGGAAAATATTTTCCATTCATTCTCACTGTCAGACCACTGAACATCCTGGCCATGCTCCCTGCATGTGATCTTAATTGGTGAGCTTTGCATATTAAATGTAGCACCTGGAATTGGAAAAATCCCAACCCTGTACCATGTGTAACCCTTTCAGTTATATTGGACAGATTACTTCGTATCTCAGTATTATGGTGATAACAACATGTGTCATATGGTAGTATTGTACAAATAAAGTGAGTTGGTACACATCTATGCTCCATACACTGGCATAAAAACATATTAGATATTCAGCCAGTGATAGTTCTTTATGGAGCCCTTCTCCTATTTCAGAGTTAGTTTGCATATGAAAAAAATAATTAGGGAATTTGCCTTGTTCCAAAGTAGTTCATGTTCTAATAGGAAAGATTAGTACCTAACCAAATAATTACAATGCAACAAAATTAATTTTCCAATATAAGGTAACACATAGGAAACACATTTTAAATGTATGAAGATGAGTTTTATAGAACGGTTTCATTTTAATAATCTATAGTCTTTTATTTAAGTTCCTAAACTAGGTGGCTTAAAACATTTATTGTGTAAAACATTTCAGAGGAAAGAATCAGGATTTTATGTCTTGTTCAATAAATATTGGGTTGCCTCTGGGGTCTAATAAAAATTGTATATTATAATTATTTGTTTGATGACAGCATAAGCACAGCTTAGGACATAGAATGGCTTTTTGATGTGGCTTCCAGCAGTTTGTGAACTCATTCTTGCAATAATTAAATATCTTTTAAAGTGATAATAGCTCTTGCAGATTACAGTTATTCTTTAGACAAATGAGTTATTTGCTTAGGATCCAGTATCTTCAAGAAGCTAATGAATTTTTCAAATATATTAAACATATTCTAAGAGTTATGTTCTACAGTGAAAAAGATGGCCCAGTGGCAAATCACTTTCTTATCGTTTACTTACAAAGGCACAATGCTGCCAGGCTAACAGAATGGATTTTATTTGCACATATTGTGCTCTAAGAATGGGAGCAAGTGCTTAGGAGACAAGGAGAGGGGGATTGTAGTTGGGAAAATACCAGTTTTACTTAAAAATGGTTGATTATTTTGTATATTTTATAATACTTGACAAAGTGTTATAGGCAGTGGGAATGGCACCAGTTACTTGACTGGTGGGTTAAGACCAAACCTGGATTCAGCAACCTCGGTTCTTGGGTTCTCACTTGGAAAGAATTGAGAGCAAGACCCAAACTGTAAGAGAACATTTATTTGCTAAATTACAGAGGTAGTAAAAGTAATTGCTAGAAGAAATGTGCTTAGGAAACAACTTATGGAGGCAAAGGAAGCCCCCCTGGAGCTTGGGAGTGAGGAAGCTAATGGAAACGGGCCTGGAGGACTGGGAAGGGAAAGAATAAGCACTGGCATGATCCCAAGAGCTAGAGCCCACTGGGTCCTCCATCCTGAGGGTTTTAAGGGCGGAGATTTTGTGGGCGATCCCAGGGAAAGATTTTAATAAGACCAGCAGTTTTCTAGGTGTGTCCTTTCAGGGTTGTGGTCTCCACTGACGAATTGGCTGGCACTAAGATAGGGGCCATTATTCAATGCGTCTGGTTTTGTTACTCATCTGGGCCTGGAACTGAAATACAATTGAGACCTCAATGTTATCTCTAGAAGGAAGTCAGGGGTTCCAAACTGAATGACTAGCAATATGCTAGGGGAGGAAAGATCCCACCCTACAACTGATTGTCCATTGCCAGGCACCTGGGCTTTCCATCCTGGTGACCTCCTATATCTGGCCCATTGTCCTTGCTCTGATTATGTCTGTCTAACTGCATACAGCAAAAGCACTGAATATTTTTTATTTATCTTTAGAATTTTTGAAAATTTTCACTGTGGCATAAAAACTTCTCCAAATTAAACAGTAATACTGGCTTTGTGAAGATTATACATCTATAAATCACTATAAGTTATTATCCTATATAATAAAAATCTAACATGCAAATTGACCAAACAATGGAACAGCTAGTTGCTATGAAGCGCACTGACCACCAGGGGGTGGACGCTCAACACAGGAGAAGCGCTGCTCAGCAAGAAGCCAGGATCATGGCTGGCAATCACAGTAGTGGCAGTGTTAAGGATGTCTGACTGTAGGCTTAGGCCTGATAAGCCATCAGTCGGACATTCCCCAAGGGTTCCCAGACTGTGAAAGGGTGAAGGCCAGGCTGAGGGACCCTCCCGAGTGCATGGATTTTGTGCACTGGGCCTCTAGTGTCATAAAAAAAGAAAGTATCCACTAAAAAAAAAAAAAAAAAAAAAAAAAAAATCAATTTTGTAATTATTTGTTTTATTGTAAAAATCTTATTCTTATTTCAATAATTATATCAAGTTATATACTCTTCACAGAAAGAGATAAAACTGAAAAGACTGGAGGAACTTTAAATGTTATTAATGTTATGTCAAGTAAGACACCATAGGAGTGAGACTATGATGTCTTCCATTGGGCTCAGAAATGTACATTCTAATCAGTACTTATTTAAAATTAGAGGCCTGGTGCAGAGATTTGTGCTCCAGTAGGGTCCCTCAGCCAGGCCTGTGGGGATTGAGCTGAAAGCAGCTCTCCGAGGGGTCCTGGATTGTGAGAGGGTGGTGCTCAGGTGATGTACCCTGGAATCAGGCTCCCTCCTCTTGGGTTCTGAGTGCATCAGCAGAGAACCGCAGCTGCCAAGTCAATGTAGATAGGCAGTTCCTGTGTTGAGCATCTGCCCCCTGGTGATAAGTGCACATTATAGCTAGTGGTCAGAGCATCTGCCCTCTGGTGGTCACTGTGCATCATAGATACTGGTCGCATCATCGGATGATCATTTAGGCTTTTATATAGAAAGATAGGGAAATTTTCCACATTTAATTTTTCTCAAAATGATTCCACTTTGATTTTCCTCAAATTATCATAAAAATGAGGAATTATAAGCAAAGATCTAATCTGTAACAGTTTTTTTTTTGTCTTTTATATGCAACTGTCAATAAAGTATTTTCCTGCCTGTCAGTTTTAAACTGATGTCTTATAATCTCTTACAAGACAAGTTGGCTTTAACTGAATCCCCTAGTTTCTCTACCATGTTCAGCACCAGTACATCAGATGAATAATCCAAGGGCATTGAGTCTGTATATCATTATATAATACTCACTGAGAAATAATCACTGTCCCCCTTACTTTTATATAAAAATACATAAAGCAGCTGATATGACCTTTTAAAACTTTTATTCATCCTATGAGCATTTATTAAGTTCCTAATTTAAGGTAGGCATTTTGCTAGGTTCTGGAAATCACCATAAAAACAAGATATGGTCTTAGAGCTTGAGCAGCTCACAGTTTGAGAAAGAAAACAAAAGTACATATTTCAAGATTTAATATATATAATACATGTAGGTGATATATATTGGTATTTCTAAATGTTTATATACAACATATTTTATATATTTACATAATTATATGAAATATTTTTATATACTATCATAAGAAAGCATGTATGTAACATGAATACTTTGCGTAACAGTACTCTAATAATTAGGCATATTATATAAATATATATATATAAAATGTAAGTAAATGCTATTAATATATATATATTCAAGAATTTTAAATAAACCTAAAGATTTGCACTACATAGACAAGCTATGAATAAACATAGAGTACATTTTCTAACATACTGATTGTATAACTTTAAAAAGTTATCAAATCAGTGCCAAAAATGAGTACTTTCTAAAGGTTAAATAAATTGTACTGCCACCAAATTAAAGTTGTTGAAAAGCTCTTAAAGGTCATCCTTTCATTTGATTTTACCTGTTTACTAACTATATCACTGAGAACTATATGATATGCTTCACAGATTGGTAAAAATATTAAGATCTATATGCAAATGATAATCTGCATTAATATTAAGATTTAATATTCCTAACTTTAATTTGTGTATCAGTGAATAATCAAAGAGAATTGGCATCAATAAAACTTATATTATATATATATATATATATATATATATATAGAGAGAGAGAGAGAGAGAGAGAGAGAGAGAGAGAGAGAGACATATCCTATATAATAAAGATGTAATATGCAAATGATTGTTATGCTGTGAAGCATAATGACCGACCGTATAATGACCAGATCATGTATCAGCAGGAGGGTGGGGCAGCAAACTACAAGCAGACATCAGAGAATTACAGGAGAGGGCAGGAAAGCAAGCAATAGGGGGGTGGGGGGAGGGGAGAGCTACTGGAGGGAGGCAGCAAGCTACTGGTACATGGACTTGTGCACAGGGCTACTAATACTAGAGGCCCATTGCACAATGATTTGTGCAATAGGCTTTCCTTACCCTGGTAGCCGACACTGGTTTTCTTCCTGCACCTGGGATCTAGGCCTTTGCTTTGGCCGCAGCCTTCCATCTTCACTCCGGTTGGAATGTTTGAGTCTTCTCTGATCCAGCCAGAGTGCCACACCTATAGCTCCCTCTGCCCCCAGACCTCCCCTCATAGCAGGCATATGGCCCTGCCTGGCCACTCCATGCCTGTGTATGCAAATTAAATTGCCATCATTGTTGGATTAATTTGCATACTCACCTCTGATTGGCTTGTGGGTATTGCAGAGGTACTGTCAATTTGAATATTTCTCTTTTATTAGTGTAGAATACACACACACATACACACACACACACACACACACTTTTAGTTAGATATGAATAAAATTTCCTTATGCTATACATACATACACAGAAATACACCTTGAAAAATAAAGGGCTGCTCACAGGTCAAATGGAAAATTGTCCAGTTTACCTGTGATATCTATTACCGCCCTTTTAGTCCTACTTATATCCAGGGATCCCTTTTTCCTTCTAGTCCCAAATAAGTACTGCATAATACTGATTAATAAATGTTCTGCATTTTATCTCCTAAAGATGCATGTATTTTAACTCCAAAAATATTTCTGTGTTTAAACAAGTTTCTGGTTCAAACAAAATGTGTAGTGTCTGGGGCCCATAAGTGTCCTGTTCACTCAGCCATCGACATAACTTGCTCACCTTATACTTGCTCTGAGATTTGCCAAAGCTCCCACATACTATGGGCCCAATGGACGTCTGTGCTCAAGAGGCCTCACTAATGCTGTATGTGTACAGAATGGCAGAGAATACACTCCATTGTCCCATCAGACCTCAATTACCCAGCCTAAGTGCAAAATAAAATTATTAAGAATTCAAGATGGCTTTCCTTCCTGTGTTATTTTGCCAGTCCCTGACACTGAAGCCACACCTAACTTTCTGCCATTCCCCAAGCAGGCCCCGTATTCTCTACTTTCCTCTGTTGCACACTCTATTTCTCTAGCTGTAATGTTCTGCACTTATTCATTACAATTAAAACTTGCAAAAACAAATGGGGTAAGAAATTATATATGAACTGGTAAAACAGCAACAATAAAAACAAATGAGAAATTTTGCACTGAAACCAGGCATGTGAATATGGTGGACAAAAATTCAGTATTTTCTGAGATGATAATGGTGATAGCATTGATGCTCAGGACTACTGTGGTCATTGCAGTCTGGTTAACTAAAGTAAACCTCCTGTTCTTCAACATAAACTACAAGCCAACACACATGCCAATGATGAAGAAGAGCTCAGTACCTTTCTGGTAAAGGAAAGCTGCTCTCAACAATTCCCTCAAAGCTCTGAAAAACAAAACAATTCATCAAAGCATTAAACCAAGCATAGTGCCCATCTGAGAGCTGGCCCTGTGGTTGGCCTTTCTTGCCCCATTGATAGTGGATGCTTTTAAATTTAACACAAGTCTTACATGTAAGAATACTGGTCCAATTTGAGGAACTTGGTATATTGTCTGCCTCCTCTATGTGCACATAATAGCCATTATCCAATGGTGATCTTGCCAAGTATTGGATTTTCTTATAAATTTGAAAGGGTATGGACTATTTACTTGCATAATCTATAAAATCCTATTTATTTCACAATAATACAGGAAATTCTCCAAACCCCTTCCCAGATTAACTTTCATCTTCATATTTAAGCTGCTTCATAAATATGTCACCATTTCTAGATCCTTAGATCACCATACATCTTAAATCATCTCAGCTTTCCAAATCCAGAATAAGAGCTAATTAAGGATCTGGGCCTTTAGATTCTAGGAAATGCTGTTTCCAGCCCTGCATTCAGATAAATGATCACAATAGTTATATTCAACTATACAAATCCTTTATGACTTGAGAGTACCTTTTTTTAAAAAAAAAAATATTTTATTGATTTTTTACAGAGAGGAAGGGAGAGAGATAGAGAGCTAGAAACATCGATGAGAGAGAAACATCGACCACCTGCCTCCTGCACACCCCTTACCGGGGATGTGCCCGCAACCAATGTACATGCCCTTGACCGGAATCAAACCAGGGACCTTTCAGTCTGCAGAGCAACACTCTACCACTGAGCCAAACCGGCTTTGGCTTGAGAGTACCTTTATAGAATTAAGTACTTAACCTACTTTGAGCAATAGGAATTTGAAGTCATTAAAAAAATGTGATAATATATCCATGAATGTTTCAAAAATTTTTTAGCTTCTATATAAAGTATGGGTTAAATATTTCAAGTATTGCTTAAAGTTGGGGCATATCATGGTATAGGTTTCTCCAGGACAGTCTAATATTAATCCTGTCACTACAGGTATAATATTAACTTTCTACTTCCCAAAAGTGTACTGGTTGTTGGCAAATTATAAAGTCCCCGTACTTACTTGCAAATATAAGTGTATGAAACAAACAAACAAAAAGTGCTTACTCCAGAGGATAAAATGTAAAACACCTAACTGCTGTTATATATCTAACTCAAATCAAATGTACAATACGTATGAACAATGACATTAGCAAAAATGTAACTATAATGGAGCTTAAATCTAGTTATTATTTGACCCAGCAGCATGAAAGAAACAGAAAAAAAATATGACTTTCAGAATGATTCAATTCCTGCTATTGTGCTGATGCACCAAGGCTACAAAGCACAATGCAAACCTTGAACAAATGCGTTTTTAACAAAGCAAGGAACTTAAAAACTCTAGCATGTTAATGGTAGAAAGAAAAGAGAAAATGTCATCAATTAATGCAAAAAGAAAATTAAGCTACAAGTAATAGCTGACTGGTATATTAAAACTGTGCTATTTTTTTTTTTTTTACCTTTTCTTTTTGTTTAACAAGGCTGATATTAGTTTTCTCTATAAAAATGTTATTTGCCAAGGTTTTCTAAAAACTACTGCTTCTCAAAAAACAGACTTCACCTGCTACTTATGCTCGAGTATTCAGCATCACTGTTATTGCTCCAAATATCCTGCCCATAACCTATTTCCTACATTTTCCTCATCATAGCTTTTATCTCATTGACATATAATTGCCAGTTTATTTATCTTGCATGTTCTAAATGATAAGCCCGCCAGAAAAGACTATATTTATCATGGAAGAACCATGCAATTCATGCATGTTTGTTTATTTATTTATTATTTATTTATTTTATTTTTATTGATTTCAGAGAAGTGGAGGGAGGGAGAGAGATATTGAAACATCAAAGATGAAAGAATCATTGATCGGCGGCCTCCTGCATACCCACACTTGGGATTGAGCCTGCAAATTGGGCATGTGCCCTGATCAGGAATCAAACCATGACCTCCTGGGTCATAGGTTGACAATAACTACTGAGCCATGCCAGCCTGGCTGGGCTAATGCATGTTTAACAGGCACGCGCGCACACACACACACACACACACACACAGGCAGCTTAATTTGACTGATGACAAATGATAGACATTTGTATGTTAGATCACATATTACTACACGTATTATTGATTTAAGGAATATGATACAGCTTAAAATATATCAAAATCCATGTGAAATTTAGCTATCCAGATACGAGTTGACAGCATTCAAAGATGCATATAAACAAAAACTGGGTTTAAACTGTCTATTTAATATTTTAAGTCCAGGTTAATAAATATTTGTCATATATCTTTAATGGCTAAAGTTTTTTTTTTTTTATCAGTATGTCTATGATAAGCTAACAATCCAGTAAATAAAGATAAGTGCAAAAAAATTCACCACTCTTTTAAAATGCATAAACAGCCAGGCCCGGAGCAGCAGCACCCAGGTCCTGAGCGCCCGGGCCCAGAGCATCCAGGCCCAGAGCACCCAGGTCGGGAGCATCCAGGCCTGGAACAGCAGCAGCCAGGCCAGGATCGACCAGGCCCAAAGCAGCCGGGTCAGGAGCAGCCAGGCCCAGAACAGCAGCAGCCAGGCCGGGATCGGCAGCGGCCAGACCCGGAGCAGCTTAGTTGTGGAGCGGACCAGAGCAACAGAGGCCAGGCCCAGAGCAGCCATGCCTAGAACAGCTCACTCCTTGCCTGCCCATGCCCCAGGGCTGCCTCTCAGACATGGCTGGAAACTTTTGGGGGAACTTGAGGTTCTGCTGAATCAAGTGATAAAGGCTTAGACCTGGAGGTGTTGAGTTATTATAGCTCTGTGGTGTTGATCTGTGAGTGCCTTGTGTGGGGTCTGGATGAGGTTGGTTGAGCTATTTGGAAATGTCTTTTGTGTGAATGGGCATGTGGAGGTATTATTGATTTGAGAAAATGCTAAGTAACTGATTTACTATCTAAAAAATTTGAAGTTCTGAAAGTTTAAGGTCTCTTGCCAAAAAGAGGTTTTAAAGCTAACACTTTAATTTTAATGGAGAAAGGGGAGGACAAGGCCTTCCCACCCAGAACAGGTAACCCAATTCCAACCAGCAGCAATGTTTAAACAATGTGTCCATTTACACTTGAATGGCTACACCTTTTGATAGCCTAAGGGCAAGTTTACATGTAAACAAGTTTGCTTCTCAGTTCCCAGGGCAGAAAAAACAAGGTTTAAAATTATTAGATTTTAAAATTTATTCTTAGAAGTGTAAAAGTTTATTAATTAAAAAAAAAAAAGGAGATTGAAAAACCTGATGAACAATATTAGCTATTGATTGTAGTAGAGTCGGAGATAAGGGAGGGGAGTGGACTGATAGTTCTTGGGGAAAGCGGGAGTGGTGGATCCTGGAAGAGACTGAACATAAACTGTGCACCTATGGATGAGGACAATGGGGGCTGGGGAGGGGCCGAAGGGTGGGGTGAGAACCTGGTGGACGGGGTAAGAAATGAGGAGCCTTTGTAATAATATGAACAATAAAGATTGATTTAAAAAAATGCATAAACAGAAGATTCCCTAGAAAATCTAATCCATTTGGAAATCTCTAAATTAATAGATGAAATGAAACTAATTGTTTAAATTGCAAGTAACTTTATCATGTTTAGTATTCCCCTGTCATTAAAACCAACATATTTTATCCTAAAATTGAATTAACTTCCTGCAAGCTGCATTTCCTTGGCATTGGTAGAGATCAAAGGACCATGGCCTAAGGACCCATACATAGCCTAATTTAAGACTCTAGTCGTCCCCTCATATCATTACATATATTTCACTAGGTTCATTCTACTCGTGATCTAAGCTAGTCTGAGGGTAGACAATATCAGTATGTAACTTATAAGGAAATCAAAAATATTTGCAGCTTTAGGACATATGCAAAAAATAATCTGTATGGTTCCAAGAGCAAATCATTGGTTATCCCTAAAATGGGTCCCAATTGTGTCTGCTAAAATCCAATTTACAAGATTTATCAATTGATTTTAAAATGTTGGAAAAGGTAAGAGTGTGATACTTTTACAAAATGCTTAAACTTTCACAAAATATTTAGAATTTAAATGTTATTTTATTATTTACATTCAAATATATTTTCAGATATTTACAAAAGCATTTTATAAAGGTTTCCTTATAAAAAGGTACATATCAAAACTGTGGGTTTGATAATATAAGATTATCAGGGCCAAAGTATTTGGGGACAATAATAAAGTTACACCTTGTTTGTAATTTCCCTATGTCCTTTATTTTCTCTTGCCACCACTTAAGAGTCAGTGACAATCCCCACATGAATATCTGCTTTATATGTGGATTCTTTCATACTGTTTTAATTTCTGGCAATGCTCCTAGCTATACCTCATCTGTAGATAAATCCCAAGATACCCCAACTTCTTTGCATACTAATAGGTTGCTTTGAGCTAAATGAAAATGTTCTTTTCCCAGCACAGAAAAAATAGCACACTTTTACATTTAATTTTCAGTAGGTACATTTTTCCCCCTTTTATTCTGAACTTCATCATTAGCTATTGGCTTCTGAGTCTTTTTGGATTGTTTCTCATTTATATCTCTACTTTAACATTGCTTCTTCAGTCTCTATCACAAACTACAATACACATCTTAAGAAGCAACTCACTGATTGAGCCAAATTCAAAGAGACACTGGGTAACACATTCACATTTGCTTAATAACCTCATCCTCATCCCTAATCCATGAGTTTAATTAAACTCTGTGCTTTTATTTCCAGGCATACATTTTCAATGCAATCTTCTTGAATTCAAAGTAAGTCTTTCTGCCCAAGTCAAATGATGCTTTTAAGAATTTTAAGCAAAAGCAATGAAATCAGTGCAAACCATGAAGGACCGTGCTCAGAGTCTCATATCTCTTGGCGAGATATTATTCCCTAAGAAGGAATTGTATGGGGATTTTCCTCATGTACACCATTTAATTGAGAGTATTATGGAAAAGAAATTTATGAGAGAACAATCTCTGACAAGAACATTGTAATATGAATTTATTAACTGAAGATCTGTATATTAAACCCCAATTGAGTAAGGTGTACTTAAAATTTGCTAAGAAGGTAAGTCTTATGTTAAATGTTCTTACCAAATATCATCATCATGGTAATCCCCACTGTCATCTCCATAAATAAAAGGGGTAGGAGGAAATACTGGGAGGGATGGATATGTTAATGGCTTAATGGAAGTAATGTTTCCATGGGTTATACATATCCCCAAACTCATCAAGTTGTACAGATTAAAAATGAACAGTTTTTTTGAAAAAAATATTAAAATAGGGATAAATAAACAAATAAATCCCTGTGAGCAAAAAGCTAAAACGATGAAAATAGAATCATTTGATATGAAATCATATACTGGAAAATATATAAACTTAGCCAACATATTTACATTTTGTGCATATTTACGTTTTGAACCACATATCACATTTGCCTATGCATTTCATTGAAAATTGTATAAAAGCGTGATGAAAAGAAACAAAAGGTCTTAGACTACTTGACATATTTCTTTTCACTACTATCGATATAAAGAGAAACTTAAACTGGACCAAAACAAAATATCCATGACTAAAGCCAAAACCAAACTCTTATTATTTTGGTGACAGTCTTAAAAGTTCAAGATGGATAATTCTCAAGGAGAGTAAAGCTTCCCCCAATCATTACATTTCTCAATAAATCCTAGTTTCCTTCAGCCTCCAATGAAGTCATTATCTTCTATTAATTTGCAAGCATTTTTTTCCTCTAAATTTCAAATGATTTATTTTTATGGACATTTACCACAGATTTTGGAGAGTCTATTGAGGCTGCAGTTGATTCTTTTAGTGAACCCCGTTTATTCATTCAATCAGGAATTAATCTCTGCTCTTACTTAAGAAAGGACCTTGGCTGAAGCCGGTTTGGCTCAGTGGTAGAGCGTCGATTAGCGGACTGAAAGGTCCCAGGTTCAATTCCGGTCAAGCACATGTACGTTGGTTGCGGACACATCCCCGGTAGGGGGTGTGCAAGAGGCAGCTGGTCGATGTTTCTCTCTCATTGACGTTTCTATCTCTCTATCTCTCTCCCTTCCTCTCTGTAAAAAATCAATAAAATATATATTTTTTTTAAAAAGGACCCTGGAAATTTACATAATGTCAGCTTTGTTTGTTTCAATTGGGAATAAAGCAGGGTTTAAAATGTTTTTAACAATGGAGATAACATCACCCCAAACCATGTGAACTGCAAACATATTCTTTAAACAGCATACTATTACCTTGTTTTTTTCTTTTTCCTAAAGTTCTTTTCCAATTTGTCTGATCATTGGCTCCATGTTTGTGAATTTTCTTTTTCTCTCCTACTACAATAGTTTCCAGTTTTACAGGCAGAACAGGGACTGGGCCCCTCAGAATTTCAGAATTGTAAATGACCTGATAAACTGAAAGTTATTTTGAAATTTTCTCCTCTGCATTTTTAAAATTCACTTCTTGACCTCGTGTACCTACCAGTACCAACAAGCTGCTTCCCAGGAGAATATTTTCCCACTGGTTCTTTTACTCTTAAGGATCTGCTTCTTCTGAGTTAAAGTTGCAATTCCACTTATTTTATTCATGGACAGCATATAAGTGAACCAAATAAAATAAATACATAAATGCACAAATAAACATTAATCTATTAGATTTATTATAAGAGGAAACTAGTTACCCAAAAGCACATGCATTCATACTGTATCTATTTCCATCATATTACTTAAGAGATCTGATATTTTATGAATGCCAATTTGGGTTTAGTACAGGAAATGGAAGCTAGAGTGATTTTAACCTGAGAATTTATTGTTAGGAAAGCTATTCCCAAGCAGGTGCTTGAGAAACTGCCTCTGAGCTAGGCACAAGCAACTTACCCTTAGCATGTTGCAGAACTCAGTGAGACTCATGTCCTGCCAATAAAATACAGGTATCAGATGCCTTAGTTGAGATAAACTACTCAGGAAGCTAGAGTTAGGGAAATGTTACCACTGTAACTGCCAAGAACCAAGTTGTTATTGCTACTGCAAATGCTTCTCTTTCAAATGGAAAAATCAGACACCAGATACTGGATGTCAATTTCAGGAAATAAACAACACAAAAACAAAGAACAAAGCAATGTCTCCACAGTTTAGTTTTTGGTGCATACAATTGCTTGAACCTGACCTTTATCCATGATAGCCTCAAGGAAGTCGTGGAATTGTTCAACTTTAGGGTCTGTGCATTATAGAAAGGCTCATGAGAAGATGTGACAGAATATCAATGCTTAATTATCCCACCTATCCAATATAAAATGAGGATTACTTATATGATTTGGCAGAGGAAGCATAATGACTCCCTTAAGTAATAAGAGAGAAGTTTCCTTAGAAACTAATCCCCAAATTAAAAGTTAATGGGAAATCTAAAAAGAGGGAAAATAAATCTAGACATCATCATAATAATTCTTAGTATTTTCATTTTCTTGTAACTTTTACCAAAGAATGTTTTTATAATGAAGGTGGTCACTGCAATTGTAAGACTCCTAGGTCAAGATGAGATTCCCCAGAAAGAAGGAATTGCAACATAGGCTTTAAAAGGTAATGGGGTGTGTGTGTGTGTGTGTGTGTGTGTGTGTGTGTGTGTGTGTGAATCCTGACCCAGGATATTTTTTCCATTGGTTTTTACAGAGTGGAAGGGAGAGTCAGAGAGAAACACTGCTATGAGAGAGACACATCCTTTGGTTGCCTCCCACATACCCGGACCAGTGCCAGGAGCCTGCAACCAAAGTGTGTGCCTTTGATCGAAATGGAATTAGGGACCCTTCAAGCCAACCCTCTAGCTGCTTAGCCAAACCGCCTAGGGCAAAAAAAAAGTTTTTATTTATGCTAAGATTCAGGAGCAACTATCCACAGATCCTTATGGGAATCAGAAAGAAAAATCCAAACCTCTCCTTGTAAGATGGTCACTTACTGGTACGATTCCAATGGCTATCAGTAAGGGATTCATGTTGGAGATCCATCCTTTTGAGACCCAGTCCTTTTCAGATTTTGAATCAATGGGCATTCAGTTCATGTTTGATGAATAAATGAATAGCATTTAACTTGATTGATTGAATCAACAAGAAAATGCTAAATTATATTCACTTTACTATAAATTGAATCAGAAAGTGTGTCAGGAGTTACTGAAAGATTTCTAACAGAACAGTTATAATGAAAGTTTCAGTTAGTAACTGGGAGAATTTTAGTCATTTGAATAATTTATGTTTGTGAAATAGCTTATACAACAACGATGCCAGGTAAAGGAAGCAGAATTACTGTATTAACTTCAGATAAATATTCTCAACTTACTAAAAGAAAGTTTATAGCTGTTTATTCTATTTCAGCATCAAAGCTTTACAATTTGTTCATTTTGTTTCTCTTATAAAAAGGAAAGCTGAAATAGGTAACAATATAGAAGTTGTCATCTTAAGTAATTTAGGATTAAATAAGTAAAATAAATACTGAACTTCACATCATTGTATTTCATGCCACAAATGATAACTTCCATGTGAACATTAATAATTTGTATAGGCCTGAAATTAACTGCACCTTGAACATACATTACTGCTAAACTTCAGCTAGAAATGATCCATAATTTCAGCTTTAGTTGTGGTTTTTTTGTTTTGTTTTGTTTTTACAAAGTAGATCATGATGAAATTCATTAAATCATTAAAAAATTGTAAAATACTCTTCTCTGGAAGAGAAGTAAAACTTACAATAATTGTAACCTATGTTTTGCACTTTTCAATATATTTCAGATAAAAGGCAATTGAATTTTATATTGATAGTCTTACTTGATATTCATAAATATAATATGTAGTCCAATTGAAACCTAAAGGTTCATTTTGGTCCTCAGATCTAATTTATAATACTTCATTAAATAAGATGCAAATTGATCATATTCTCTTTTATTAGTGAGCTGATTAAATTCTTACAAATATATTTTATATGTGTGTGTGATATACAATATATAACATATTATATAGAAATTTAATTACCAAAATGTGTTATACCTGTAAGAAAATTAAGGGCATACTGGAGAACAAAAAACAAAACATAGGCCTGCACCCAGTGTGTGCTCACAGATAAGGCAGTGAGATATGTTGTAGCAAATCCGCAAAACATAATGCTAGATTTTGAAGGTTTATAACTCTGAGATATATGCATAACCCAAGGACACAGACAGTGGTTAGTGACAGCTTAGGGGTGAGGAGGGTAGGAGAAGGCCATGGGGAAAAAAGAGAGACATACGTAATACTTTCAACAATAAAGGTATGTTAAAAAAGAAAAAAGTTTAAAAATGCATTGTATACTATATTTATGTTTAGATATTGTCAGAAATCTCAATATGCATTAAAATTGCACTTAAATAAATATCCAGATATTGTTATTTAACTGACGAGACATTTTCACATTTTCATAGCTATTCCTGCTAAAGATTGTTTCTCTTTCCAAATATACAATGAATAAGAAATGCCAAATAGTAATCTAGTTTGCTAGTTTTTAGTAGGAAAACTATTTTGAAAAAAAATGATTGTTAGACAAATAGATGTATTGACTGCTTATATGCAAACATTACATATACCTTCCCTTCTTTCCTTACTATTACTCTGATTTTCATTTGGTGAAACACCTCTTCCTTACGGTGCTCAGTGTTCCTGGAGCCTTAATCCAAAGCCCTGCTTTCTCTCTCCCACTGGAGAGGCTCAAATCTCCCAGAGGCATTCAAAGCAGGGATTTGCTAAGCTCTTGCCACTTTACTACTCTTTTCCTTTGGGCTTCCTACTTTGAGTTTATACTCATATCAGCATAATGCAGTCTAGTCTAAGAGTTTTTATATCTTTTCCTACCACATTCTGGTCATGTGATTTTTGGCAAGTTATTTAAGCATCAGTTGCCTCATATATACAGTAAAATAAAAAATACTTCTAGTACTTATTCTAATTTTTGATGACAAAATTAGACAATTCACCTAAAGTGTTTTCTCCCATGACTGATACAAATTAAGAATTTAATAAACCTTAGTTATTCCTTCTGTTTGGATTTTTTGGTTGATGCTAACTAATATAATGAATAATGTTTTAAATTAAAAAAAAATGGATATTTGAGAGAGGATTAGAATAATTGTTTAGTCTGGTGTGAGAGAAAATATATTTTGAGTGCTCAAAACTTTTTAAAAATCTCAAGTAAGATAACTGAAAAGATAATAACGATTATGCATTATATTGGACAAACTTCCTAAGGGAAAAGCATGTTTTTCCTGACCATGTATCTGACTATTTTGCAGAAAATTTTATCTGAATAACATGCCGGAGAAATAAGCACTAAACTTAATACCATATTTTCTATATCATATATACTCATGATGTCAAACACCTAATAATCGATTTGCAGATTCACTTCTTCCCAGAATTTGATATTTTCCTATATAAATAGATACCTTTAAAAGTAAAATTTAGAAATATAATAGCATCTTCCAGGATAAGAGTCATTATAGAAATCACACTATATAACTCTTATACCTATGTGCTAAGTATTTATAAAACTCATAAAGAGAAAATATTGGGATTTGGTTATATTAGTATTTATAATTTTAAACACAATTTATTAATTCTTTGACACATATGAAATGTTGCATTTTGCATAGTTCTTATGGTAATTTTTGAATAAAACAAGGAAACAAAATTAAATTCCATGACTCCAAAAAGATCCATGAGTAAGAGGAGACTCTGTGGTTCTTTTTCTTTTTCATTACCATTGGCATGCACTAAGTTAAGAGCTTAATTTAGAGAAAAAAGAAACATAAATGGCCTTCTGTTGTATGCTGCAATATTAACACAGAAGTTCTTAGTTTATTTTGTCATTGCAGTTTAGCCTTAGTGACAGACAATTTTGTCCATATCTTTAGACTGATTGAAAATTGAACCAGACTTAAGCCACAAAGTGTTTATAACTAATTAGTTTTATATATGTTTATTTGTTTTCCTATAATATTTCACTTGGAAAATGTATTCTTTTCTATTTTTATTTCGTTCCTTATATTATGCAAATACATGTATGGCTAAACCTGTAGCAAAACTCTTTTTGGGTTTTTGCTGCAAAATAAAAGTGAAATTACTATTCGGGAACATAGGAAACGGTTATTGCACTTTTAAGAGTTAGTCATTCATTTAAACATATTAATTTTGTTATCTATAGCAAAAATGCTAATGTATCAGTGTACATAAGCTGTATATAATAAAAAGCTAACAACCTTCAGGGTATCCATTCACCATAAAACTAATTTCACACCTAGTCTATTATGTAATGTGCTATGAAAATAGCTCTTTGCTTCAAGATATCATTATGCTGGCTTGCAAGTACAATTTTGGTTCTCTTCTTTGAAATAAAGATTGCACACACAGTAATAATCAAACACCTAGACTTCATCTGTAAATTCATTTTTATTTTCCACATTTGGAAAATCTGTGTTTCCATAATAATCCAAACACAAAAGAGTAAACAGAAGTAATTAAATAAAAATATCTTTATCATAAATTTCTACACTAGGTGGGATGGTAGACTAAAATGTCTGACCTTATGTCTCATATACATTTAAAGTAACGTCTGACTTACATTAGTGTAGTTCTATAGATTTACTACAGGTGACTTATTAAATTGTAAATTTCTATTTATAACTCAAATTATTTAAAATTATTAATGTCTTTAAAAGTCTACTAAGCTAGCACATTTTTAATTCTATATATACTACAGTTTCTTCTTCAACTCTTACTATTGCCATTCTTATTTTTTATCAAAAGGTCTTAAAGACTAACTAGTAGCTCAAGGTTTTAGAAATGATACAGGAGAACCTTTATTGAAAAACTTGTCTCAAAATTATATTGAAGCAAAATTATATTGCACAAAATCAGGAGCAGTTCATGTATTTATTTTACAAATATTGGCCAACTTTTAACTTTTATATATTATTATATTTACTATTTTATTAAATTTGGCTAATTATTTTTAAAATTAATTTTGAATAGTATTTCTATACCTAAAATATTTAAAAATGTGAATCTGTAATGCTTAAACACCTATTAAATGTTATTGAACCATCCCACTGATATAACTCCACATAATTAATATTGAGTAGATACAGAGAAATCATGGCTCATGGGTCCTAAATATTAATAGATTTGATAAACATATTCACTGTTTGCATGTGAATCTCACATTTAATAGGAACTTATTAAATATTTTTACTTATGCATCTCTAACCAGGACATAAAAATATTTAGATGATCAGGATATGAATAATAAATTCCAGAAGTTATATTGCCTAAGGAAGGGTATAAGTGATTTTACTAAGCTCAATATTTAGAGCTAATATCTATCAAGTACTTAGTAACTGCCAGGCAGAGTTCTAAGTACTTCACATACATTAAATCCTCACAACCCTGTTAAAGTACATGCTATTATTATTGCCACTTTAACATGAAAAACTGAGATACTATGAGTTTGAGTATCTAACTCAAGGTCACCAGCTGGTAAGTGGTGACTCAATCCCAGGCACTCTGGCTAAAAATCAATACTTTTACCATTAAGTTGTAAAACAGTGAGTTAAATGTAAGAAACTTGTTTTTAAACTCCAAATACTTAAAATAAATATATAAACTAAACATAGTAGAGCATCTGGTATTTATATTAATAAATAAAATATAAATTCACTATATTAATGAACACATTATATACCTGAAATAATGTTATGCCTTATTTTATTACAAACTAGAGGCTAGGTGCATGAATTTGTGCACCAGTGGGGTCCCTCAGCCTTGCCTGTGGAATTGGGCCAAAACCAGCTCTCTGACATCCCCTGAGGGGTCCCGAATTACAAGAGGGATCAGGCCAAGCAGAGGGACCCCGTTGGTGCACTATCAGGGTCAGGGAGGAATATGGGAGGTTGCCCAGCTGGAGAGGGACTGTGGGAAGGCTCCAGGACATGTTGGGCCTGTCTCACTCAGTCTCATTTGGCTGGAACCTGACAACAAGCTAATCTACCAGTTGTAGCACCTCCCCCCTGGTGGTCAGTGCATATCATAGTGAATGGTCAACTGGTCAACTGTCTTCCCCCTGGTGGTCAGTGCATGTCAAGCAAGTGGTTGAACCACCTTAGCATATTATTAGCATATTATGCTTTGATTGGTTGAATGGCTGACCGGTCGACCAGACACTTAGCCTATTAGGCTTTTATTATATAGGATAACTGCAGTTTTGCTATAAACCGTTCTGAAATTTTAGAAATAATTTCATGGTCTGGCCAATTTGGTTAGAATGCCACCCCATGGGTGGAAGGTTGGCAGGTCTCACGTCAATGTTTCTCTCTCTCTCTCCCTCCCTTCCACTCTCTCTAAAAATAATAATCTAATATGTTTTTAGGGGCAGCTTTGCTGAAACTCATGGATTTTAAAATATTCTATATTTCCACATTGACCAGGTAGCTCAATTGGTTAAAATGTCATCCCAGTATGCCAAGGTTGCAAGTTTAATTTCTGGTTAGGGCACTCACAAGAATCAACCAATTAATGCATAAGTAAGTGGAATAACAAAACAATCATTCTCTCTCTCTCAAATTCCATCAATCAATAAAATAATTTGAAAATACTGTATAGCCAGGGTTCATAGTAAATTAAATTTTACCCTTGTACTAAAGCCTAAGATTGGATAGATCTATTTCTGCAGAAATTAGCTCAGCCAATTGAGGTATGTGTATGTGTTACTAGAGTATTACTAATTACACATAGGTTAGTCTAGTTCTCAATCTCACATACCTTGATGTACCCTTCAGCATTCATTGTGTTTAAAATAAATAAAGTTAGGAGTATGCCTTTGGAAAGCCCAAATGCTGAAGTAAGCTGTGCCATCGGTGTTGAATAAGCATCTTCACCCAACTCCAAGAACATTTCTGCTTACATTTGTCTGAATATTAATGACATCAAACTGTGACATGTCCTTTGTTGGGTCTGATTTCATAGCATTTATTATTTGAATAAATATTATAATAAGGGTATATTTTAACTATCTTTTCATATTTTCTTGCATGTAACATTAAGCAGTTCAATGAAGCATAACTATTTTCATATTCTGCTGATATGATAAACTCTAAAAATTTTAATAAGATATATGATATCTAACAATTAATTAGGCAGAAAAAACATGTCACATTTCTAGTGACATTATATGAAATCTAAATTTTTTATGAAAAAAGACATTAAAGCAATAATCATTACATATTCTATCCCCATATCTTGTAAGTTCACATATCAATTCTACATGTTTATCAGGTTTCATGTTCTATGTTCTAAATAACAGTTTATGTCATGAAATTTTCTTTAGTTACTTAATGTGCATGTATATTAGAACATATTCATAAAGATAATTTACATTTTTCTCTAGTATTTCTTGGATAAGAAAAATGTATAGACATTGTCTTTCTCTTTTTAATTCCTTTTATAATAATACTAGAGGCCTGATGCACAAAATTTTTGCAAGGGCCTCGGTCCTCGCAACACTGGCCTAACCTCAAGCCCCAGCTTCATTCAGAAGGTCTTCTGGAAGAAAATCTGGAAGGATGTTTAGCTGTTTGGATCTAATTAGCATATTCGCTCTTTATTATTAAGACTAGAGGCCTGGTGCACAAAATTCGTGCATGGGGGGCGGGGGCACCTCTCAGCCCATCCTGCACCCTTTCCAATCTGGGATCCCTTGGGGGATGTTCAACTGCCTGTGGGCCTAAACCAGCAGTCAGACATCCCCTTCACAATCTGGGACCATTGTCCCCTAACTGTCACCTGTCTGCCTGCCAGATCACCCCTAACTACCCCCCTTCTGGCCTGGTTACCCGAACTGCTACCCCCATCAGCCTGGTCGCTCCTCACTGCCCCCTTCTGCCGGCCAGGTCACTCCACTCAGCCTGTTTGGTCGTCAGTTCGGTTATTTCAGTTGTGATGGTTGCTTAGGCTTTTATATAGATAGATAGATAGATAGATAGATAGATAGGTCTTGATCTCATGAAAATATCAAATGTCACTATTTTGTTCTTATAGCCACCATAGTTTTCTAAATCATTACAAATTACCAGTTATTACAGGATACAAAATTGCATTCCATGCAAATGATCATTTTTATAGAAATAATTACCATATTTTTCGGACCATAAGATGCTCCGGACCATAAGACGCACTAGTTTTTAGAGAAGGGAAATGAAGAAAAAAAGATTCTGAAACAAATAGTGTCCTAAAATATTTTATGTGCATTAAAACCCAACATCACAGTCATAAACACATGTAATCAACCCTGTAAAGTAAACAGCAGCATTTAGAACCATTTTAGAGCCGGGCAAGCACACAGAGACCACACAGAGCCGGGCAAGTAAAAAAACTTTTTTTTTAAAGTATATGTGTAGGCTATATTTGGACCATAAGACGCAAGGACTTTTCCCCCCCACTTCTGGGGGAAAAAAAGTGTGTCTTATGGTCCGAAAAATACGGTACCAGAGGGAAAAATATACTTACCAGTAAAGGCTCCATATACATTTCTCAATAGATGTGGAGTTAAAATATTTGAGGCCTGTAGGTTCAGTGTAAAAAATGTATTCTAATCTCATAAAGCTTTGGATAATCCTTAATATTTAGGTAATTACCCTGTCATGTTACTAATATTTAAATGCTTGCTATTGAAAATATGATAAATTCCTTATAAATTACATTTATGCATTTCTATTTTAAAAATAAGTAATTGATTCAGGTAAGGTACTTTTTCTTTATCAAAATCACTAACTGATGAGATAAAAAATGTGTTGTATGTTCATTAAATTATCTAAATTTCTAAAAATATATTTTAGGTTAGCCTGGACAGAGGGCAATGCAACTTTTTTTTTTTTTTTTTGTAATATCATCCTATATAATAAAGATGTAACATGCAAAGGTCGTTATGCCATGAAGCATAATAACTGACTGCATAGTGACCAGATCACATATCAGCAGGAGGGTGGGGCAGCGAGCTACAAGTGCACAGCTGAGAGCTACAGGAGGGGGCAGGGCAGCAAGCTATGGGGGGTGGAGGGGCAATGGGGAATGGGTGGAGAGCTACAGGAGGGTGGCAGTGAGCTACTGGCTACAAGCGGGTGGTAGAGAGCTACAGGAGGGGGCAGGGCAGCCAGATATAAGGGAGGATGCAGGAAGAGGGACTGGAGAAAGGGGGAGTGGGGAGCTACACTCATGTAGCAGTGGGCAGTGGGCAGTGAGCTACTGGAGGGTGGCAGCAAGCTACTGATGAGCTACTGGCGCACACAATTCATGCGCAGGACTATTAGTTATTTATAAATAGCTACAAGTAAAGATTCAAAATTAATTCATCATGGTAGATACTTGAACAAAATTCTACTCCTATAAGTTATAAAAAAAACAAAACTATATAAATATTGCATCTCCTATAAGAAAAATAAATAGAAGCATATTTTGTAATTTTTAAATTTATTCTCAGAGATTTATGCTGAAATGAATAATCACTGACAATATTAGATTTAATGAGAAAACATCCAATACAATCACATCACTCTTTCTCAATCACTCCTCAGTTAAATTAAAAAAAAAAAAGAAAAAAAGAAAAATAAACTTTAAAAATTCCCAAGTCTCTTGTGTTTAAAAAAAGAACATATTGATAACCCTAAAACTAAACACCACTCTCCAACTCACATTCCCCATTAGCAATCTCCTTATATCTTACCTTCCTTTCAGATGTGACTTCTCCAGAAGTTGACTTCACATTCACCATTAACTCATCTTCTGCTTGCTTCTCAACCGACCTTGTTCCACCACCAAGTAAAATCACTAAACAAGGATTATTTGTCAACCACAATCATCTCTGGCCTCTTTGTTATTTGCAAAACAAGTAACTACTTTTTTCTTAAAATATTATCTTAAAATATTATTTGGCTTGTGGTACTACAATGTGTTCATTTTCTATGCTGTGTAACAAACAACCACAAATTTAACAATTTAAAACAGCGTGTGTCTCTTACCTCACTTTCTGTGTGTCAGGAATAAGGCTACAATCAATCAAGGTCTCATCCTCTTTCAAGCTCTAAATGAGCTTTATGGCTGTCGATAGAAGTCACACAACCTACAACACTATAACAAACAAGGGAATTTGTTTAGTATTTGTTCTGCACTGGAAACTTCTTTTAAAACATTCATGATAAAATTGATGAATCAAGTAATACAAATTCAGTGGGGAATAACTTCTAAATAATGTATTTTTCATCAATAATTAAATATTCTATCATAACTTTTTTTCAAAATCTTTAAAGACATCTTTAGCAGATTCCACTGATTTTTGGTCACTTTTGGTTATTAAGCCTCAGTTGACTTGAACATAAAACCTCACACTTGATAATTTGCATCTTATTTTCTCTCCTTTCCAAAAGCAGGTTTGAGTTCTGGCCCTGGAGACCTGAAGTGGGGATACTTTTAACCTCCAAAGCTTGACATGGCATGTAAGGAGGCAGTGTGGTTCAGAATATCTCATGCCTTTTCACTTCTAGGTCTATTTCTGCAGGGGTTGGGAGGGCAGAGGGGGGCAGTTGGAAGAGAGGAAGCATATGGTACTGAGTCCACTGTTACAAATAAATAAAAACGGCTTTCTAATTTTGATCTGGCTCTGTTTGCTCCCATCTTCTGATTGCAAAAATGGTGAATGTGGTTGCTTTACATTTTTATTTATCCCAGCCCTTTTTATCACCAAGAATCCTCTGAGCCATTTGCCTTTTCTTGGAAGAGAGAAGCGTTACAGAACCCTGTAGGTAACTCAAGAATCCCGTCACACACACTTACTATGACAGGTTTACAGACACTACTGAGGTCTCAGTACCCTGTAAGGTTTGTAGAAAACTGAGATGTGAGTCAATCAATTGTTTCCATGGCAATTGATGCAAAGACCCCTTATTACCTCTCTGCTGTGCAAAGGCTTCTCTGACCTTAAGAAATCATAAGAGACACAGACCAGGCTTTGCCAATATCCAGAAATGCTTTACTTAGAATCCGTCTCTCCATGCTTGGAGGTTTGGGGGTTTGGGAATTAGCCTCCATGCAGCAAGAGTATAAGACAAAGTATTTTCCCCTGTGGCTTCCATCCTTCCCTCAGAATCCTTTCCCTGTTTAGACCCTGAGTGGTTTTGCCAGGGAGCCCTGCCTCTTTGCTTGCCACATTGATAGTCCTTTGTGTTGGAGAGTCTTCATACAATTTCTGGATTCTCAAAAATCAAATAATCTCAACCTTCTATGGGCTCTGAACCCATCATAGAACAACAGTAAATGTTCCATTCTAGAGTCTGATGCAAATTCATTATATGAAATAATCTTTGCAAAAAAAAAAATCCCTCTATAACTAAAAAACTAATAAACCAAATACTCCCATTATACAGATAAGGTTAATAAAAGTTAGGTAAGCTTCCTAAGGTGATATCGTTAGTAAATAATAGCTGCATCTTATTTGACTCAAAAATTAAACTGTAAATCACTATAGTAAACTGAAAACTATACAAATATAAAAATTGCCAACAAATATTGTAATACAGCATGTTCACTGATAATGAGAGGGTTAAAAAATTAAAATAAGGAGATGAATTTTTTTATATATACTTGAAGAATGATTTTTTATAATAAAAAAATCCAATGTTATACATTATGCACTTAAGTATGCCTATAAAATATTTGGAGCATTGTAATTTATTAAATTATCTTTTAAAACAATTTATCAATATGTATCAGAAATCAATAATAGCACCTCATAAATTAAAATCATTAATCATTCTAATTGTGATATTTTTAATAATATTTGCGATATATAACATTTCACTTTATATGTTTCTTGTCTGCTCAATATAGGCATTAATTGTGGCATTACAAGTATAGAAAGTACAAACGTATTTCCAAGTCTTCATAATCATTAAATAATTATGGAATGCCCTATTAATAGTATACAGTGGTCAGAAACAATGCTTGTTTTAAATGATGTGGAAAATACTTATTTTTACTTAGATAAAATAATGTCAATCTATAGCATATATTTTATCTTAATTATGTAAAATTCAAAAAATAATGAGTAAAACTTTAACATAATGTACAGATTTCTGGAATACATTTTTTTTCTTCATATAATTGTGAATTTCCTCACATATGCTCTAAAAATGGATGTATGCCTTTTATTTTTGCAGAAATGTACAAAATATTAAAGAGCCAGTTTAGGAGAGAGCAGTTACTACTACACTACAGAATTTAAAAGCAAGTCCATTAAATTGACACAGTTCTCCAGAAGCTAGATTTAGAAGATATAATTATCTAGTCATCCCATGTTACAATGACAGTTTTTAAAGTTATATTTTTTCTCTTTTATTCTTTCCTCCCCTTCATCTTAATAGCAAATTCAAAATAAAAGTAGTTACTATGTACTTGAGGGATTAATATTATTGATTCAACATTTCCAAAAGCATTTTAAAATCATTCCAGTTACATTAATGAAATATTTCAATTCTTTGTAAATCTATCATATCAGTTGGGACTTAGCAATGGTGATTTCTCTTACATCATTTATTTGCTTTTTATTGACTTTACCTAAGAAAATAACAGAGAAAACAAGGAGATGATCTGTTTCATTTTGCCATGTTTTAAAGTTGAAACTTCCAAAATTTTATTCAATCACTTAGGTACTTATAATTTTTGTGTATAACACAAGTTATTAAAATTTCATTATATGTCATTATTATTTAGTCATAATTTAATATTGCTATAGTTAATCATTAAAAATAAAATACATTTCCTTTTTCAAAGAAGGTTGCTATTAAAGTTTTACAAACACCCTTACCTCTAAGAAAGCTAATAGACTGAATGACTACAATGTGTTCTAATAGATCCTTACAAAGTCTCAATGCACAGCACCAGGTGATCACCTGCGAGTGGTGACCACTGAGGGCATTATCCCATCATTATAATGATTTCAAATTTTTCCATTGAGAATCAAATAAATTTGCTTGTTTAATACAGCATTTCCTTTAGTTATTTTCCCAGGTACAGAAAGGAGAGGAAATACAAGTAGTTATAGAATATAATCAGAGAATGAACAGAACGCAAGCCATATTCCTATATAAATTCAGATTTATTTTAATGAGGTTTGGGGCAAAGATAGTAAACAAACAAAAAAACAAACAAAAACAAAACAAAACAAAAAATATAAGAAAAGGAAAGAAAAACTCTTATGTGTCCATTTTTGAAATTTCATGTACTAGAATTGGGACTCTTGTGATAGTATAAAAATTCATTTAGTCATGAGTTGAAATGTCTCACTGACTGTACTTCACTTGAGAAAAAAATGTTTTTAGGAATTGTATTTGCATTTTTTGTGGGTTTTTTTTCCAGTGTTTTTTATCTGCTCACACTCTAAATTACAAAATAAAATTTAAGTTGCAAAAACATGCTATAAAGAATTGTCTTTACCTGTCTTAAAAATCCAACTACAGTTACTGATACCTAATATTGTTTTAAAAATATATAAAACAATGTCATTGAAAAGAAAATGCAATGTTTTTCACATGGAATATTTAATAATAGCATTCAAAAGTGGCCTAGCAATATTAAGTTCCCCTTTTAAGTGACCAATTAAGAAATATTACAGTTAGTTTAAATGTTGTTTCTTCCATTCTCAATAAAACACTAAAATAAAAACAAAAATCTTCAATGCTAAATGAAATAAGCCAGTCATAGAAAAACAAATACATATGATATCACTTCTATTTGGAATCTAATGAACAACATAAACTGATGAACAATAGAGAAACAGGGATGTGGATTCACAGAACAGACAGAGCTATCAGAGGGAAAGAGGTTGAGGGACTGGATGAAAGAAGGTGAAGGGATTAACAACAACAACAACAAAACACACACATTTAAACAGAACACATAGGCACAGACAACAGTGTGGTGACAGCCAGAGGGAAAGAGATGGGGGAAGCCAGCAGAGGACAAAGCTGGGATAAATGGGGATGGAAAGGGACTCTACTTTGTGTGCTGGGCACATAATGCAGTGTGCAGATGATGCTTGTTAAGTTGTACACTTGACAACTATATGGTTTTGTGAATCAATATAACCCCAATAAATTCAATAAAAAATAAATAAAATACACACTTGTTTCATTAAAAAAGTATAATAATAAAAGCATAATATGCTAATTAGACCAGAAGTCCTTTCTGATGACCTTCAGGACGAAGCCGGGGCTGCAAGGGAAGCTTGGTGCCGGCAGCCAGGGGAAGGAAGGCCTGCTCTTGCACTAGTTTCGTGTATGGGGCCTCTAGTGTTCAATAATATCCTCAGCCAAGGTTTCTCTAACATTAATCAGAGCCACCAATACCATCACTTGTTATAAAAAATGAGTTCGCAAATAGAACCATTTCATGGACTTTATGTGTCACTGTATCATCATTCTTGTCACATAGTATACATTTATACTAATTTGGATCACCATTATGGCTTGTGTATTAATTTTAATGTAGAAGTACTAAGTAAAGATTCTGTCAGCCTTTGCTTATTTAATGTGATTCAATTTAAAAACTGCAAATGATTGAGAATTAAACTAAATCTAATACTTTCATTAAAACATTTACATATTTTAGTGCACAAATATAATTAAAACTAAATTGAAAAGCTTTAGACATGTAATCCTATTAGATATAACTTGAGTTAATAACTTTCACTGGTAAATGATTTCTAAGTTTTTTTTTTAAGGTATCCCACAAATCCTGAAAGAGCTACAATCACAACTGCATATCTAAATAATCTGAAAGTGAACACCCATGCAACCACTAGACACGTTAAAAAAAATAATAATAAAGCATTGCTAGCGGGACAGAGTTCTCTGGGCCCACCTTATCAGGGCTAGGTAACCAAAGTTAACTTAACACCTGGGGGCTGAAAATCCGAAGGTCCTCATTGTAGGATTAAGGGTGCACTGGAAATGCACCTGCTCTCAGAGGGATTAAAGCCTGTTTCAGATCACTTCGATCCTTGAGCTGGGATAAAGCTATACAAATAATTTTTTTTAAATCACTTCTAATTATTTAAAATATAGGCTTTTCCAAATTGTTCCTCTAGTGACTCAGATAAATATTTTCAAAATAAATATTACTTTTTTTTAAAAAAAATTTCAGAAAGGAGTGGAGAGGGAGAGAGAGATAAAAACATAATAATGAGAGAAAATCATTGATCGACTGCCTCTTGCCTGCCCCCTACTGGGGATCAAGTCCACAATCTGGGCTTGTGCTCTTGAGTGGAATCAAACCTGGGACCCTTCAGTCTGCAAGCTGAGGCTCTATCCACTGAGCAAACCAGCTAGGGGAAAATATTACTTTTAAATTAACACTGTCAATCCATCTTTGTGTATAATAACAAAAATGTTCTAAATTCCCATCAACAGAGAAACGCTAAATAAATCATGTTTTCATTAAACATTGTAATACTACATAAATAATTTCTAAAACCTACATTCAACAAGCAAAACAACTTTCCATGCTGTAATGAGGATAGCTAGTTGTAGAGTAATATTTGGAAGTTCACATTGCCTTTTCTACACATCAAAGCCTATCCCCTGCAAAATTCTGAAAAGTGAATGTTCCCCCCAATAATGTATTTTTTAAAAATATTTTATTGATTTTTTACAGAGAGAAAGGGAGAGGGATAGAGAGTTAGAAACATCGATGAGAAAGAAACATCAATCAGCTGCCTCCTGCACACTTCCTACTGGGTACATGCCCTTGACAGAATCACACCTGGGACCCCTGAGTCCACAGGCCGATGCTCTATCCACTGAGCCAAAACGGTTAGGGCTGTTTCCCCCAATAATGTAATTGGTTGTAAACTCATTGGGTGATAAAACCTAACATGAACTGATACTAGTTTCTTCCTCATATGTATTTACTTAGTGGATTTCCACATGCTTTACTGTTGTGTTATTTGCATCACCCCCCTTTCTTAATCCTGCAATAAATCCAGTTTAAGGGCTTTTATATATGCAATTGTGAACTTGAAGTATGGTACTGCTTTTAAAAAGTAAAATAACCAAGAGAAAATATGTATTTTCAAATGTTTTATGCATATATTTGGAAAATAGACAATTATATAAATGGGCATACACCATGCTGTTAACATTTACTTCAGGAAAGTTGGAAAGGAGATGGATAAGTCCATAGTTTTACATGCTAATTGATAGATCTTGCATTATTTCTTTTAGTAAGGTATCTTGTATAAATTCTGTAACTTCAATGTTTTAAAGGATAACTTATATGACAATCATTTTCCTTAATGTATGCACCCCTATGTTCATTGCTTCATTATTCACTGTAGCCAAGACATGGTAACAACCAAAGTGTCCTGCAAGAGGACTGGATAAAGAAGATGTGGTACATATACACAATGGAATGCTACTTAGCCATAAAAAAGGATGAAATACTGATGTGAGCAACAACATGGATGGACCTTGAGAATATTATGCTACATGATATGTCAGTCACAAAAATCTAAGAACCATATGATTTCACTCACATGTGGGATATAAAATTGATACTCGAGAACACAAACAGACCTACACCTGAAACCTATTTAATCATATTGGCCAATATCACCCCAATAAATTTAATTTTAAAAAATAAATAAAATAAGTTCAATGAATAAATCAAATATAATGGCAAACAGAATAAGTTTTTTAATTATTGGCATTTTGGGTTTATTTAGTTACTATTGCCTTTTATTAATGTAGGTAAAATTAGATTATTTATTATTTCTTATTTGAATACTGAATCTAGTATTAAATAGTTAAATAATGTCTTTTAAATGCATTTTAGAAAACTTTTCCATTTTGAAATGAGTTTAAGTGTTATTTTGATCCATTTAAAAGATGTCACTAAGGAGACTGTGTATTGTTTTAAAGGTATGCTGATATTCATTTCAGTTTTTGCATTAAAAACCTAAGCAACTACTAGGCTTAATCCACAAAGATGTATCCTGGAATCTGTAGAATAATTTGTTTATAAAAATTAACTGAAATGCTTCATTTTAGGCCATGAAGACCGGATTAAAGTTACTTTTGGTAGCTTTATACAAGCCATAAATAGATTCATATTCTCCAATGATTAGACAGTCCTACCTACAGCAACAAAACGCTGTAATGAAACAACTGTTGCTGAAAAATAAAATCCACCCAGGAAAAATGGCCAACTAAGGCTTAATACAATGCCCAAATGCCTCAATACAAACATTATATATATTAAGCCTTAGTTGGGCAATATCATATATCTCTCTATCTCTATCTCTATCTCTATATAAATAGAAATAGATATAAATATATAATATTGTCTTAATTTTCTCAACTATGGGCATTGCATTTATTTTTGAGTGACTACCTGAACCAGAAAATTGTATTTGTCTTTTTTTATGATAGCCCCTTAGAGAAGCATTAATATGCATCTTTTATGACTTGAGTTTAGGAATGTTATGTTTATGAACTAAGTGACAGTATCAGTTGTCACACACATGACCATATATCAAGGAATTACACTAGCATTAGGTAGAACAGCAGGTCCATTTGTTCAAATACTAACTGAACATATGAGTGATTTTTCTCTAACAAGGTCCCTAGGGAATCAACTTGCATCCATCACTGCCTGCCTCCTTCCTGGAAGATAACTATTTTAAACTTCTGCTAAACAATGTGATGTTTTAGGATTGATATAAACTATATGCCAGAAGCCAGAGAGAGATATACTGTTGGAACACACACCAGAGAAAATCTGATAGAAATCAGTAACTGCTGATCTAATCAGATTTTCATTTTGTTATGCTTTATATATTATAAATATATATTTATGAAAAAGTAAAAAGCAATTAATACTTGATAGATTACTTTTACAGAAAATTAGACACTTTGGTTTTATAAAATGTGTATATACAATTATAATTTTTAAGGTTCAAAAGGATATAAAACATACACATAATATAATATGTAAAACTGTTAGCATTTTTCTTGAATTCACTTATTGCTTCAACAAATTACTTTCATCCCCCCTCCCCCCACACACTCATACAGGGATTATACTCTAATTAAGAAGGAAACCTTTAATTGATGAACATTAAGGCGGCCACCTCCTAAGATGAGCCCCAGTACTGTAGTCTATTCCCTTCCTTTGAAGTTGGTGGGCAGCTGTGACTTGGATCTAAACAACACAATGTGAGAAAGGTGAGGGGGGGGGGGTCAATTTGACTAAGTTGTGTTATATAAAAATTCATGTTTACATTTTGGAGCACAAGAGAGTCTTCTGGCTTTAAAAAAGGAAACTACCATCTTATGAGGGAACTGGAGAAGGTGGAGTGGGCCACGTGGTAGGAGACTGCAGTCTGCTTCTAGATCCTGAGAGCAGCCTCCAGCCATAGGCAAGAGAACCTGGGAACCAGAGGACCCATGGAAAACCTGCGATAGCAAATGCATGTTTTTTAAGCTATTGACTTTGCGGTAGTTTGTTATTCGGCACACAACAACTCCTGTAATATGCATTGATTTAGCTAGGATTAATTAGTATGTTGGTTTGTGTGCCTTAGAGTGGTATTAATGTTCTGCCATTTTGGCTATAAAGCTTGGACTAAATATTTGATGGCAATCTATGAGGTTGAGACCTCAGGACTTTTGTGTGTGGTGATGGCCAGAAGGAAAAGGGGTTGGGGCTGGGTGAAGTTGGGCAAAGGGGGAAGGAAATGGGGACATAGGACTTTAGTTTATATCAACTATTACATGTGACTGACACTTTATTAAAGCAAGCATAAATATGTTTAGTTTTATCCTTCTCCAAACTTATTTTATTTAAACATTTAATTATACACATGAGGTTTTTAAAATAGGAGGATAAATTTGAAATATCTTTTGGTATGCATGGAAGCAAATGTATATAATTATAAATATCCTAATTAGCAATTCAATCAATTATTTTCTCCTATATGTTTAAATTAAGTTTCCCCCCTTAAAAATCTGTCCTTTAAACACTCATAATAGCCATGTAAATACTGTTGGATAGACAACAATACTAATTTTTAACAGTTTTTTATACACACAGGAAATGTTTGAAATATATTTGTACTTATCACTGATTACATATAAATCATCTAATGCATCTTGAATTCTTTCTTGCTTTAAAAGGAAAGAAATGGTGAATAACAATAATTATATAGTAACTACTTTTCTTATATTTAAATGCTAAATTCTGAATCAATGACAAGGCCTCAAATTGGTTAGTTCACATAAATATGAAGAAGTATGGAATAAAAATTTGCAGAATAATTACTGGTAGTTAAATAGTGAGTAATTTCTGCATGTTCAAACAAGTCCATTAATGTGACATATAAATTCATGAACATTTATGAGCAACTAATACTTTGAAAGTTAGTGGAACAGGATATCATATGTTATCTTCCCTAAGGATGAGCCATCTATATTCTCTGACCAAGTTAACGACTCCATTCTTTATTCCTTTGATTTTTCTAATAAATATGATTTTTATATCACAAATGAACTTAATGTCCATTAAGTGAAATATTATTTTGTTTGAAACCACAGGCAGTTGCTCATCAAGATTTAGTGCATCTCTATTACCCATCAGATTCAGATGAACCATGAGTTTCCTTTCTAATAATTTTATCACCAGGGAAAAATAGGTTCTCAAGATAAAAAATGTTTTTATTTAAATCTACCATTTCAAATAATTTATACTCTGATTTGGAGCAATAACAAAGCAAAACACGGGGTGAAAAAAGCTTTGTTATTGCATCAGCTCACTGCATCAGTTCTTGGAGAAATTTTTTAAACAAAAATATTATTATTAAATTCAGTATAAAATGACCTTACTTAAAAACCCCTAATCTTCATGGTAATTTCCATAAAATGTCATAGTCTTAAAAAAATGTTTCTATTGATTTTTTTTCAGAGAGAGAGAGAAAGAAACATCCATTGGCTGCCTCCCCTGCCTGGGAACTGAACCCACAAACCTGGGCCTGTGCTCTGATTGGGATGGAACCAGTGGCTTTCTGGTGCATGGGATGACAATCAACCACCAGAGCCACACCGTCCAGAGAACGTAATCATCTAACCTAATAATAGAGTACTATGCAAATTAACCACCACTTAGCTACACAAGCCACGCCCACCAGCCAATCGGGGTAGTTATGCAAATTAACACAACCAAGATGGTGGTTAATTTGCATACCAAGACAGCATAGAAAGAAGCCACGCCCTAAGAAGGGAGTGAAGCTGTGGAGAAGCAAGTGGGGCAGGGAAAAGGGAGAAAAACAAAAGGGGCTGGCAGAGAAGGGAGGAAAGCGGGGCAGCGACTGCAGCAGGAAGCCCTATTGCAGGAATCTTACTACAATGGGCCACTAGTTTTTATTATATTTTTAACTTTTTAACTTTTTATTTAATTTTTTATTGTTTTTATTGTGTAAAGTTTTACATATGTCTCCTTTTTCCCCAATTGATCCCCCCAACCATTCCCACCCCACCGCCCCAGTTTCTGTGTCCATTGGTTATGCTAATATGCATGCATACAAGTCCTTTGGTTGCTCTCTCACTCCGACTCCCCACCACGACTATTTGTCTCTAGATTGATCTATTCTTGTTCATCGAATTATGTTGGTCATTATATCCCACATATGAGTGAGATCATGTGATATTTATCTTTCTCCGACTGGCTTATTTTGTTTAGCATAATGCACTCCAGTTCTATCCATGTTGTTGCAAATGATAAAAGTTTCTTCTTTTTTTTATAGTATTCCATTGTGTAGATATACCAGTTTTTTAATCCACTCATCTGCTGATGGGCACTTAGGTTGTTTCCAAATCTTAGCTATTGCAAATTATGCTGCTATGAACATAGAGGCACATAGATGGTTTCTGATTGGTGTTTCTGGTTTCTTGGAATATAGTCCTAGGAGTGGAGCAAATGGGAGTTCCATTTTTTACTTTTAGAGGAAATTCTATACTGTCATCCAGAGTGGCTGCACCACTCTGAATACCCACCAGCAGTGCATGAGGATTCCTTTTTCTCCACATCCTCACCAGCACTTGTCCTTTGTTGATTTGTTGATGATAGCCATTCTGACAGGTGTGAGATGATATCTCATTGTTGTTTTGATTTGCATCTCTTAGATGATTAGTGACTTTGAGCATGTTTTCTTATGTCTTTCGGTCTTCTGTATGTCCTCTTTCGAAAAGTGTCTATTTACATCCTTTGACCATTTTTTTGATTGGGTTGTTTATCTTCCTTTTGTTAAGTTGTATGAAAACCCCAAAGACTTCATCAAAAAACTATTAGACCTAATAAATGAATTTGACAATGTAGCATGATGCAAAATTAACACCCAGATATCTTTGGCCTTTTTATACACCAACGAGGAACTCACAGAAAGAGAAACAAACAAAAAACAACAACAACAATCCAATTTACCATTGCACCAAAAAAATTAAGATACCTAGGAATAAACTTAATTAAGGACATAAAAGACCTGTTCTCGGAAAACTACAGGACATTGAAAAAAGATAGAGGAAGACATAAACAAATGGAAGAGCATACCATGTTCATAAATTGGTAGAATCAACATCATTAAAATTTTCATACTATTAAAGCAATCTTCAGATTCAATGCAATCCCCATTAAATTACCAATAGCATATTTCAAAGATCTAGAACAAACTCTCCAGAAATTCATCTGGAACATAAAAAGACACCAAATAGCCATAGCAATTCTGAGAA
Organism: Pipistrellus kuhlii; assembly: GCF_014108245.1. NCBI lineage: Eukaryota > Metazoa > Chordata > Mammalia > Chiroptera > Vespertilionidae > Pipistrellus > Pipistrellus kuhlii. The sequence continues at coordinate 41,629,126 of NW_023425584.1, forward strand.
AGAAGAACAAATTTAGAGGGATCACAATATCAGATATCAAGCTGTATTATCAAGCCACGGTTCTCAAAACTGCCTGGTTCTGGCAATAAGAGCAGTCATATAGACCAGTGGAACAGAACAGAGAATCTAGAAATCGATGCAAACCATTATGCTCAATTAATATTTAACAAAGGAGGCAAGAGCATACAATGGAGTCAAACAGTCTCTTTAATAAATGGTGCTGGGTAATTTGGTCAGTTATATGCAAAAAAAGATACTAGGTCACCAACTTACAAAATACACAAAAACAAACTCAAGATGGCTAAAGAACTTAAATGTAAGATGGGAAACCATAAATATCCTACAAGACTGCATAGGCAGCAAAATAGTAGAAATATGTTGCAGCAATATTTTTACAAACACAGCTCCTAGGCCAATGGAGATTTAAGAGAAAATAAACAAATGATACTATATCAAAATAAAAAGCTTCTACACAGCAAAAGAAACCATCAACAAAATAACAGGAAAGCCCACTGAATGGGAGAACATATTTGCCAATGATATTTCTGATAAGGGCTAAATTTCCAAAATTTACAGAGGACACATACAGCGTAATCATTTTTAAATAAAGATTTGAAATCAGAGAAAATATTCTTAGAATTGCTCTGATTCAAATCCAAAGTAGTTTTCAAAAGCTAAGTCATCATATGTGGATTTCGGTGAAAAGCCTTTTCAGAAGCTAATTTTATTGACTTTTATTATTTCCAGTAAACTTTATGAAATTCTACCATAGTGTAGACTTTATAAGATTTCATTTATATATGAATATTAAAAAGAGTTTTTAAATAAATTGGTTCCACTGTTTGATTAAATATGACAAAAATCTTTCAAAAGGTATTATTTCTTTAAAACTAATGCTTGATCTCACTTCAAGAGCCTTATAATTTTTAATATCAAAACTATACATTTGGTATTAAAAGTTATTCACATAACTTTTTGGTATTGTCATCTTGGTGCAGCAAAGTTTATTCTACTATGGAATAAAAGGCAGAGGACATACCACAAGATTTTTGTCTAAATTTCAAATTAAATAATTAGCATTTTCTATATTAAGAAAGTGAGATCGAAAATCATGAATGAAGTCATACTTTATCTAGGAGAAAACAGGTTTGATATTTATTTTAGGACATATGGATTTGTGCCTTGCTTCCTTCTGGCAACAGAAGGTGCACGAAGTATAGATGCCTTTCCTGAGCTCACAGTTGTTGGCCGAGTGGAGAGGAGTGGTAGAGACTGGAATAAAATCTACAACATGGAATAACTATACTACACACCATGACCAAGTGTTTTAAGAACTAAAACATGATATTTAATATATCGATGTTAGTGCAGAAGAAAACACAAAACAATTCATACAGAAATGAAATTGTACAAAATGACAAAGAACATTCAAGATGAAAGGTTGGCAACAGTGTGAATAGAGGCAACAGCAAAGAAATGTGACTGGTTTAAAAGGCAGCTGAAGTCACCTGTGTTGAAGTGAATATTCTCATTCAAGAATTATAAAAGAAACCAGGATTACATAAATTAGGGTGAATGATTTATAAAGTGCTCTAAATATTGAATGTTGATAATAATAATAATAATAAAGATTGGCCCTTGTTCTATATAGATTCAATAGAGCAAAGATTTTTTGAACTATCACACAGTACATATGAAAAAGTACAGTGATGAAAAAGATAAATGGCATCTGAGCATTTGGGAAATGTGGGATTGTGATCATCAGGATAAAAAGTGTTTGTTGTATTGTTAGGACACTAAGCAAAGAAAGGAGAAAAAATAAGTAAGATAAAATTCAGAAAATGATGCAATAGACAAAGAGCAAAAGAAAACCAAATATTCAATAGATAAGAAAATGGAAGTTTTTTTTTTAATACTATATATGTTCATCTAATATTTCAGACTGTTAAACCTCTTTTTGAATGTAGGAGAAGACAAAGACTAAAAAACAATTAATCAGGGAATCTCAAGACTATTGCTGTCAATTCAATATCAAGGCATAGTTTACTGGAGAAAAAGTTACATGATCATGATTATAAATGTTGTAAACTATTGCACATATATTTAGAAAATACTAATCTCTTAAATGAAGGAAATGCTCATAATGGAATAGCACAAAATAAGATAAATGTACTTCAGTATTAAATTGATCTTAAACATACCAAGGAAGAAGAAGAAAAAAAGTATTAAAAATCTACCTCTGTCCTTGAAAGCAGGAGTCTAAATATCATAGAACATTTTCTGCAGCTTGTGAAATCAACCTCCATAAAAGAACATGGCCCCTTGGAGAGCATGATGACTTTTATAGTCATAAAAGCATGTACTGAGAAAATAGAGTGGGTAGATTTGTCCTTTCTGTCTAGTTTATAATCTAAAAGCTTGCAAAAAAATCCTGAATAAAATCATCAGTCTTGTGAGTATGAGCTATTGTATATCATATCAACAGAAAGTCAGCAGAACAGGTGGCTGTCAAACTAGTATTATTTAGTGAGGGACAGAAACATAAGTTCTCAGCAGAAAATTACAGAAAAAATGTTGGAAAAGTTACCGTATTTTTCGGACCATAAGACGCTCCGGACCATAAGACGCACCAGTTTTTAGAGAAGGGAAATGAAGAAAAAAAGATTCTGAAACAAATAGTGTCCTAAAATATTTTATGTGCATTAAAACCCAACATCACAGTCATAAACACATGTAATCAACCCTGTAAAGTAAACAGCAGCATTTAGAACCATTTTAGAGCCGGACAAGCACACAGACCACACAGAGCCGGGCAAGTAAAAAAACTTTTTTTTTAAGTATATGTGTAGGCTATATTTGGACCATAAGATGCAGGGACTTTTTCCCCCCACTTCTGGGGGGAAAAAAGTGCGTCTTATGGTCCGAAAAATACGGTAATTACAGATATACATTTTTTTCTCATTTAAAAATAAATACATACTATATTATACTGACATAAACAGATATATGTTTTTATCATGAGTTTATGACTTATGAGATGTAATGTTTATGTTTTAAACTTTAAAGCTTTTTATCAAGATTATTCTGTAAGTGTATAGTCTAAATTGTATATGAATATTCACATCTGAAATAAATATTTGTCATTTCATTTATCATAGTTTGAAATAAACATTTAATAATCATTAGTTACTTTTGGATATTTTTACTAGGTCCTCTGGGGAATACAAATTAGATGTCATAAACATTTATGAATTATAATACTGTGACGATATGATATTATATAAATGACAGAATATCCAACATGTAAGTTATAATAGTTAAATAATATATCATTGATCAATTGGCCTCAAAACATTTTCTTTCCCATAAGACAATAATGGTTTATTTATATTTTCTTTTCTGCCAATAGGAGAAAACACTGCTTTTAAAGGGCCATGTAACTAAGATATTAAGCTCTTAATATTAAGATAATTTTCCTTTCTTAAATTCAACTATATAATAAAAGGCTAATATGCAAATTGACCAAACAGCAGGAAAACCAAACAACTGGTTGCTATGACGTGGGCTGACCACCAGGGGGCATGCGTGGAACATGGTGGGCATCAGCAGAGGCGAAATGGTGGAGCAGGTGAGTGGGGACACCAGACCAAGGTGGAATGTCAGTTGCTATCATTGGGGTGAGTCTCTGGTGGTTACTGAAAATTTTTTGCCCTTGTGCCCCACAGTCCTGCCTGGTGCTAGCACCTGCTGCCAGCGCCACCACTTGTACCCTGTGCCAATGCCGGCCCTGCTCACACCTGCAGTTGGCACTGGAGTTGCTGCTCGCACCTGCTGCTAGTGCCCTATGCCGATCATGATTGCTCGGCACCATCAGTGGGTGTGAGTGGCAGCGGCTGGCCCTGATCACTCCTAAGGGCTTCTTCACCTTGCTCCTGAGGGGCAATGAGGGCAGCAGCCATCACTCACACCTGCTGATGGTGCTGGCCCCAATCACTCTGTGCTATCAGTGGATGTGAGCGGGCCGGCATTGTCAGCATATGAGAGTGCAACAGCAGGAGTAGGGCTACTGGCAGAGAGGGGATGGTCTCCAAAGCCACAGGGGAGAGGCTGGGCGGAGGCATGAAAGATGGGCCAAGACGCACCCCTGTGCCTACTGCAGCCTCAGAGCCCACAGTTTTTTTCAAGGTGCATGAATTCATGCACTGGGCCCCTAGTACATAATAATAATAACAGTCAGGTGTCTGGTTATAGAAAGAGAGCTCCCAAACTCTGTAGATAATTGATAACCCAGGTAATTAGTGCATTGATGAACAGATTTTGTGTGAAATGTGGATTATCTATCTGCACCAAAAGTACCACGTCAAAATACCATGTTGCATGGTCATTGGAGACCATGACATTTTAAGCATTTTTCTGACACAATTATTGAACTGTATTTTATCTTTGACCATACTAACACATTTGTTATTGATATGGTGTGGGAGTGTTGGAGATTTGCCTTATATATCCACCTTAATTTCTCAAAACTTTTTATTTCCAAAAAATTCATATATGCTTTAATAAAAATAATAGATTAAATGGTTTTGGAAACTTTTAAAGCATATACATATTTGTGACTGTGTGACCCTCCTATATACACCCCTGATTAGATCCTTAGCAAGATCAAGTACTAGGATTCACCTCTGTGTTTGCCTCTCAACTGAGACCTCCCCAATTCAGCATCTGTCAATGTACTCATCTTTATAAAGTACAGAACATATTAGACATTTTGTCTAACTCAATGACAACATTTTAGAAAAGTTTGAAATGATTTACAAAGACAAAAATTAGAAATTCAAATATTTAGAGAATAAGGGAGAATATACTGGCCAACTTATTAATATATTATAATTATAATAATCAAAATCAAACACATATTTAAATATTTCCACATTTAGGAAAAACCTCTGGGACAGACTATGCATTCTAATACTTTTTCTTTACATTAACAATATTCTATAACTAATATATCATTATTCGAAATATAATTCTCTGTTTGTCTCATTATAAAAAGAAAGGTTAATAATATGACATATTTTAAGTAAATTATTTTCTAAAAACTATTAAATATCCATTCACAGATATGACTTATAATTACTGATATTTGTAATGACTTTATTCTTCAATTCTACATATAGCCCTGAAAATAACTCAAAATACATTTTAAAACACAGTGTTATAAATGTTTTAATTTTCTCTCTCTCTCTCCTTTTATGACTCAAAGTCTAGGGAATAGTACCTTGCTCTCCAACACTCCACCTTATTGAAAAGAAATAAGAACATGGCAAATGGCAGATCTGACAAAATACAGCAGGAGATAAATGATATCAAATAATATTGAATAGTAATTTAAGAGGAAAAAAAGCTTATCTTTCTTGTCATAAGGATAATTTGGGGATTTGAAAGCCTCCTATTATCTTCAACAGAATATTGTAATGGCTCAACCATTCAAAACCTGAAATTTTCAAAAAATCCCAAGATACAAATGTGCTATGTCTCTTTTATCCAGTGATCTGTAGATATCAGATCTTCTATACCCTCAGCACTGAAATTTAGGAAAGTAATTTTATTTATAGTTTTACACACATTCACAGAGGAATCATGTTTCACTAAAGACTCTCGCCCCACTGCATCTTCTATGTTATTGCACAAAAATTACAGCATTCTCTACAAAATGTGCTCTATTTGATTTATAATCACTTGATTTTAAAATAAACCATTAGATATCTCGTTAATAGTGTTTTGCTGCATGTTTGTTTTAATAAAATATAATAATTAAAATAAATGCAACCACAGTACACTATATACTATATAATTTTCCTTATTGCATTGAAACTTACAAAAACCTCTTAGAAAAATAAATTAGAAAAAAAAAATTTTTCAGCTGTGAATCAATTTTTCAAATGCAATGTATTGTGTATACCAACTATCCTGATTTTCTAAAGTTAGACTACATATAACAAAGTTTATTGTCTATTGCCAACTATTAAAATTCTGATGAATAAAAGTAGGAAGAATTTATATAATAGTAACTAAATCAACATCTATTTAAAAAAGTGTGCTTTATAATGGGGTTAGGATATGTATACATGCGTATAGCTCACAATTAGATCCAAGATTTTTAATTTTTAACTTGCATCTAAGAGGAATTTCAACTGATAAGGAGTGGATAAAGGAAAACTAGTGATACTTTTCATGAAACTGTTATGAGGAAATACACATTCTTTTTTTTTTTTTTTAATTAGACAGCCTATTAGCTCAATTACATTGTCAAGAAATTTTGTTTCCCCAGATTGCCTCTTTTATTACCTGGAAGTGGAACAGGCTATCAGAATGTTTGAACTGTTAACACTCTTTGTGGTAAATGAGTTCTACAAGTTTACCATCACCATGTAAATTTGCTTAACTACTGCTGAGATGAATTTGCCCTGGATTTATGGATAACAGAACTCATTTTTTACTATGTGAAGTGATTACTTAGCAAAATATAGGATTGCTGCAGATGTGGAATTTAAATTTACACTAATAAAAGAGAAACATGCAAATTAAACATCACTCCACTACATATACTAGCTAATCAGGAGCGAGTATGTAAATTTACCCAACTAAGATGGTGGCAGCCACAGAGGGAGCGGGAGGCTTGGATTGCCCCTAGCGATGGAGGAAGCCAAACTTCCTGCCCACCCTGGCTGGCCCTGGCATCTGCTCAGGGCTACACATTTTCAAGTATAGAAGATAAATAAACCCTAGATACCTGCTTCTAGCCAGCCCTGGCCTCCACTCAAGGAGGCATGGAAAAAAACAAAAGAAAAAAAGGAAGGGCTGGACGCTTGGGTAGCCAGGGTGGTCAGCCTGCAAACGGCCATCAGCCCTTCACCCAGGATGGCCAGGCATCCCACCTATGCACCAGGCCTCTATCTAATCCCACCCTGAAGGGACTGTGGCAAGCCTGAAAACAGCCCTCAGCCCCTCAACCATGCTGGCCACACCCCCATGGGGTGAGGGTGCCCAAAGGGGAGATTGACCAGCCTGCAAACAGCCATCAGCCCCTCACCCAGGGTGGCCAGGCACCCCAGTGGGGACCCCCATCCTGATCCTGGACACTCTTCAGGGCAAACCAGCTGGCCGCCACCTGTGCACCAGGCCTCTATCTATACTAATAAAAGGGTAATATACTAATTAGACTGGGAGACCTTACAGGAGACCTTCCAGACGTTCTTCTGGATAAAGCCATGGAGGTGGAGCTGAGGTAGAGACTAAGAGGGGAGGGCAGTTGTGGGTGACCAGACCAGGATGGGACGACAGTTGTGGGTGATCAAGCTGGTGGGGGGTGGGGCTGCTGGGGGTTAGCAGACCAGCACTGGGGCCAGTTGGGGATGAGCAGGATGTCAGTGGGGGTCAGTTGGAGGTTGATCAGGACATCAGGGGGAGCAGTTTGGAGTGAGAAGGCCAGCGGGGGGCAGTTGAGTGTGAGCAGGCTGGCGGGAGAGACAGCTGGGGATGAGCACACTGGCACAGGGGGATGTTGAGGGTGATCAGGCTGGTGGGGGGCATTTAGGGGCAAGCAGGCCAGCAGTGGGGGGCAGCTGGGGGTGAGTGGGCTGGCAGGCAGAGTGGTTAGGGGCAATCAGGCAGGCAGGTGAGTGGTTAAAGGCCAGCAGTCCTGGATTGCGAGAGGGATGCCTGACTGCTGGTTTAGGCCAGCAGTAGAACATCCTTTGAGGGGTCCCAGATTGGAGAGGTATAGGCCATGCTGAGGGACACTCCCCACCGGCAGTGCATGTATTTTGTGCACCAGGTCTCTAGTAAAACATAAAATAGATGACTTTCATATTTCTGGTCAATGAGAGGAATTGCTTTTCAGTGAAAATTTAGTCAAGTATCTGCTTTCTCATGTGCTGGAAATGTTCACAACCCTACTCTGTATTCCAGTGTGGGAAAATCAGAAGCACCAGGGAGATGTCATTATTATATAATCAAATTGATCTCACAAAACAATAAAATCTAAAACAGAAATAATAAAAGCTTAAATCACATATTGGTAAAGGAAAGAAATATTTCTTTGGTGAAATAGTACATTAATAATTGCACTGTTTCAATAAATTTTAATATTTTTATTCATGTAAAATAGTGGTCTGATTAAAAAACAAACAAACAAGTCCAAAGTGGGCTGATTTAAATGAAATTATCATGGTGTGCCTAGGAGGAAAACCACCAAGTTGGGGCAAGAAAAGTAAAGTTCAGGTTGCATCAGAGCTGAACCAACCTAACAGTTTCTTTTTGAGGAGGCATTGGAAACCAGTATCAAAAATACATTATATACCATTTATAGTCATTTAGTATAATTGTGCTTAGTTGACTACTTGATGAAATATGCATACACATTTATCATCTCTTTCGACCCCTGTTCTAAGGCCAGAAATCTGTGCTTAAGTGCCACATTTATATGTCTGCTTGGAGGCTCAAAACAATGCTCATAGACAACAGTTTCAACAGAATTTGTGTTCAATTTCCTGATTATAAAACTCTACTTGTACTGCACTTAAAACCAAAGTAGCAATACTATGCTATGTGTATTTAAAGGCAGATCTTTCCCAATCTCTTCTTGCCCTTTCTTTTACTTATGGTTAGTTTTGCTATTCACCAATTGCTGAAGTTATTACTGATTCCATCACCAGCTATAATCACTTCATTTCTTTATACATTGGTTATGTAGTATGCATTGTCCCCTAAAGCATGTGCTCTGTGTTGTAGTTTGCTTCCTTCACTGTGGCTGCTTTTTTGGGCAAGTTATTTTTGAATGTATTTGGTTAAGAGTTTCGACTCATAATGATGACAGAAGTGCGGGCAGTGAGAGAAAGGATAAAGGAAAACTCTACCGCTCTATGATAAAATGCAATGTTTACTGCACTATACATGCTTACAAGAATATGGTTAAAGAAACAGGAAAAAGCCAGCAGTTGATTATGGATTGGTAGAGTCATTTATCAACATGAAAGTCACAATAAAGGCTGGCCAGAAGTATAAGAATGACACAGGAAAAAATGGCTAGAGAATTGAAGTGATTAGAAGACAAAGAGGCCGCATTTATTGATACAGAATTCTAGAAACACTTCGGTAGCAATCAAATAAGAAGTCACACCATATATTTAAATACAAAATGTAATATACTAGCACTAATGCATAGTTAATAGGAATTAAGTTATGGCTGTGAGACAAAAAAGCAAGCACTAAGTTATGGAGCTCACAATGCTGGCAAAAGCTACCACTCCTAGGGAGAGGAAAGAAGAGAACAGTCTAATTATTAAAACTTAGAAATTTAGAGCGAGGGCCTATGGAGCTTGCCTTGAGAGCTCTGCTGAAGCGGCATGGCTCAATTGGAGTAGATGTCTCTGAGCAGGGCCAAGAAAAGGAGTACAGAAAAATTATTTCTGCAAGTGTTGGAAAAAATTGAAAGTTGCATATTCTTGCAGCTGTGGACCGGACTGCTTCTTCTTCAGGGAATAGTGGGGATGAGTGCCAATGGTAGGAGCTGCAAGCTGAAATAAACAGACAGGAAGCCACCTGTGCAGAGCAGGGCCCTTCTTACTCCTCCATCTTTGTGGCCTCCCTTTATCACCTCTATTGGCAAATGTCTGACATAGACACTCTGGCAAAGGGGGAAGGTGAATGGCAGAAGATCGGCCCCAGTATCATACAGCTGAGTCTAGAAGGGTGAGTTTGAATTATAGGATCAAAGACTCAATACCAGTACAGTTCTGAAGAGGGATCTCCTATGATCCTGACCCACTTCAAGCTCTCATTTGCAAAATTTCATATCTATCCCATGCTAAATGTGCATAATACCACAGAGTGATTCCCACTTTGTTTTTGTAGTCTAGATAGTTAATTTAACATGAACTAACTTATTTTCTGAAACTTTGAAAGAGCTAACAATAAATAATGCTACTTGTGGCCTTGGAAAAATAAAATAGAAAGGGAAAAGATTGGAGATAATAAATTGTTAAAGACCTAATTAATTGTTGTGGTTCATTATAAGTAAGTTAATGTATTTTGGTGGGCTTTTATTCTTTTTCCCCCCTGATGATGCAATTGATAATTTTGTGTATTTATGTGTATATGTGTGTTTACTTTGTGCTTTATGTATTTTCCAGATTTTCAATGCTAAAAAAGCACACATTATTTTACAATAAAAAAATCGACTCATTTGTAGAAGAAAAAATACAACTAAAAGCTAGATGACACTGGAAAATGTTTGTAATAACATATAAGAGACAAACAGTATTTATACTAACATTAAGAGCCCATATAAACAATAAAAGGTCTACTTCAATATAAAAATGCAAGTTACAGAGCACAAATAGTTAATAATACATAAAAACTGACTTAGTCTCATGAATAATCAGGGAAATGAAAACTCAAACAAGAAGATACTCATTTTCCTCCTTTCATTCTTCACTGGGTGCACAAATTATGCAATTATATGAACAGTCCTGGGTGTTCTACTGATACATGCGTCTGTGTTTCTGTGTAATCAAACAGGCATTTTGAAGCCTTAGCATTAGAGGCAATATGCTAGGATGCTTTTCTTCACTTTTCTTCAATGAATGCTCTGCTATTAAGCTTTATAGCTAGGGAAATATTGACATGTGAAAAACCTACCTCAGCACTCACAAGAAAGTGGTGGACAAAATGTGTTAGGCCCTTATGGAGAAGGAGGTATACATGCTTATATGGCAGCAACCATTGATATACAATGGGTACAAAAATAGGAGAAAAGGTATGTATCCTCCAGGTCTCTAAAACCATGGCAATAATACGTACAAATAGAGCCATGAGAATACACCAACGAATTACAATTTGAGTAAAAGGATATATGATCATCACAATTATACAATGCCACATCCTGTAGTATTGGGAGAATAAATTATTCTTAGTCCAACCTACAGTCATCCTGCTCTACAGATAAAGGGAATGAAAAGTATCAAAGTAGTCTCTTGGACAAGGAAAGAGAATTCTGTGTATTCACATTAAATGAAATATCAAATTAAATGACATATATATTCAGTATAAATATATCCAAAAGGTTTCACAAATTTGACCACTGACTTCCTTAAATCTTAAGAAAGTGTTAACTAGATTTTTAAAGGGCATTTACAATAAAATGTGTAATGCTTAATGTTGCTTACCCATTCCTTTATGTAAAATCAATAACCAAATTTATTATTGCTATAAATTCTATAGGATAATATATCTATACAGATGTATATATATTATCTTTTAAGAACAAGACATTGATTTATATTAACATAATAACCAAATTATTAATATAATAAATATATTTGTAATAAACTGGAAAAATAACAACTAAGAACTTATGTATTTATGTATATCTTGTTTGAGAAGCATATATATGGTATTAACAATGCAATGTCTTATTAAGTTGAGACTCATTAATGAATTGGTACAAAAGAAAACTAATATAAATTGATTCAAATTTTCATCTTTTTATGTTTCATAAAATGGGAATAGGAAGTCCCAGATAATTAATAGTCTGCAAGTAATCACCCTCCCTCCCCACCAGGTAGTTTGAACTTTGGTTTTTTCCTTTCTTAAACTGTTCCTTTGACAGCCACTGGCAACTTTTCCTCCAGATGTGATAATCTGCCATCTACACTCATCTACACTTACATAAGATTGACAATTTTGTTCCCAAGTTTTCATTCTGCATTCAGCCTCTTGCCTACACTTCCACAATATATTTTAAGATAAGAGCCTATCTTCATACTATTCCTCTTTTCACAAGTAAAGTGATAAGGTATGAAAGACATAATGGATCTTCAGGGACAAGACCTAATATTTGGAGATTAATTTGGTGGTAGCTAGTGTTGTTACTGTGTCCATGGAACAAATGTTTCATTCTTGTTTTGTATTCTTTTTTATTGGGTATAACAATTAATTTACATATTTATCAAAATATAATACATAAGAGATATATTTGTGGTCTTAAGGATGCTGCTAAACCAGAGTGTATATGTATAATTTATGGACACAGACAACAGTGGGGAGAAGCGAACTCAATGGGGAAGGAGAGGAGACAACTATAATACTTTAAACAATAAAGATAAATTAAAAAAAGAAAATTTATCTGAAGAAACAGTCAATATTTTGGATTGTTTTTAGTGATTCTCTGTAGAAAAGAGATGTAAGTGCTTTATTTAAATGAAGAATCTCTAAAAAATAAATGACGGGGTGATGAACACAATATACAGATGATGCATTATAAAAGTTTATGGAAAACTTATATAATTTTATTAACCAATGTAACCCCCAAAATTCAATAAATATATCAATGCATATATTATTTAAAACCATTTTATCTTAATTTATAAAGATCTAATTAATCAACATTATTTATTTCCTTTCTCATAAATTTAGGAGACACCAAAATAAAATTTTGACAGTTTAATAGAAAAATAATTTTATAAACTAAACAAAATTACTAAATCAAATATGCTGAGGCTATGTTTTGAAAGTAACTAATATAATATCTTCTTTATTCAGTGCAGTATAAATGATTCCTGAAATTAATGTTCACGCCCAAAGTCCTTAAATATTTTATCTCAATATACCTAAATATGTGTGCCACTGATTATGAAATTTTGCCCACTGCAAATTTACAGCAATGCCAACTACCGTGTATAAATTGGAATCATTCCTAAAAAAATAGGATAATGAACTCTGACATAAAGACTGAGATGAGACTTACTAATCAGATCACTTAGCAACGGCTAATGAGGAGGCTATCATGCCAATTTATTCCCCATATCATATAATTCAGCTGAAGTATCATTACCAAATTAGAAGCTATAATGATTATCCAAAGAATAACACAGCAATATGAAACTGCCCAGTCCATCTTAGAATTGTGGTTTGGTAAAGAAAAGTAACCTAAAAATTGTAAATGCCAGTAACAAAATAACCTAATTAGGAAGCCTGTTTGAGAGCTTAGAGGGTATTGTGAGTTGTGGGATGTGGATTAAAAAAAATTTTAGGGGCGGTTATGAGTTTATTTGACCCCAAATGACAATTTAGGCCTGGAAGAAAGGTCTCAAATGCTCTCAATTTGGGGAGGTCCCTATAATTATAAATCCCTGAAGGTGTCCATTTTATGTAGTATATTTTTTAAAATTGTCCGGTATCTATTATAAGATTCTTTTTTGTTAAAATCTTGCCTATACAATGTGATTCAACAGGTTTTACTAGTATTCTGTCAAGCTCAGTAGCTGTTGAGCCATTCTTAAACATTGTAAGGAGAAAAATTATGTATTCTCTCCTCTCATTTGTTACATAAAGTTCAAAAGTGTTTGTATATGTGTGTCCCTGAAGCTATAAAGCTCAGAGAGTGAACCAAGAACACACTTAAAGAAATACTTGCATCCACATCACTGACCCACATTATGGGTACACTTAATCATTAAGTGCTAATGATAAAGCAACTGATATGTTAACACATACTTTGAATTAATGTAAGCATAGAAATAATTTGTTCTTATTAACTTTATTAGGGTGAATTGGTTAATAAGATTATATAGGTTTCAGGTGCACATTTTTATGATACATGATCTCTATATTGCATTGTGTGCTCACCACCTCAATTTTAATCATCTTCCTTCACCATATATTTGGTTCCCTTTACTCTTTACTAACCCTACTATCTGCTTCCCTCTGGTAACTACCATATTACTGTCTGTGTTTATGAGTTTTCACTTGTTTTTCTTGTTTGTACATTTGTTCCTCTCAGTTTTATATCCCGATAGAGGCCCAATGCACGAAATTTGTGTAAGGGGCTCGGCCCTTGCAGCTGTGGAGGCTTGCCTGAGCCCTCACAGCCCAGGCTTCCTCCTGAAAGTCATTTGGCCGTCTGGTGTAATTAGCATATTACACTTTTATAGATTATTATAGATATACATATCAGTAAAATAATATGGTTCTTAACTTATACTCTCTAACTCGTTTCACTTAGCTTTATATTCTCAAGGTCCAACTATGCTGTTGCAAATGGCAGTATTTCCTCTTTTCTTTATGCCTGAGTAGTATTCAATTGTATATATACACTACATCTTCATCCAATCATCTGTCAAAGGTAATTTCCATTATTTCCATGTCTTGGCCACCAAAAATAATTTTTAAAAAGAGCCATGAGAGTAAATATACATTTGATTTAACTATGCCCATGGATTTCATACTTATACATTTAAAAAATAAGTAGTAGCAGTAAACAAAATAAGCTTTTATGCTCTGTGACTACTGAATGTAACTTTTGTGTTTCTAGAAATAACGAAGAGTATGTAAAATTATATGTGTCAACTTACTTAAAATATGATTAAGTTAGCAAGTAATGTCTAACTTATATTAAATTATATTTCAATTTAAAATTTTATATGGAACCTATATAGAACCTATTTATATTGATATAAATAGATCATTTTTTCTAATTCTAAGGGGGAAAAATGAAAAACTAACTAGATTCCACTTATCGAACAATAGTTTCAGGTATTTTATTTTAAAAATATATTTTTTATTGATTTTATACAGAGAGGAAGGGAGAGAGATAGAGAGTTAGAAACATCGATGAGAGTCATCGATCAGCTGCCTCTTGCACACCCCCTACTGGGGATATGCCCGCAACCAAGGTACATGCTCTTGACCGGAATCGAACCTGGGACCCTTCAGTCCCCAAGCTGACGCTCTATCCGTTGAGCCAAACCGGTCCCAGCCAGGTATTTTATTTTAATTTATTTAATGATATTATATTTAAACTAAAGAATAATTGTTTTCCAAAACACACATTGGGATTTTAAACATAAGATTTTCATTAAATTTTATAGCATACAAGCTTTGACAATTTTGCAGCTATTTTATAGAAGACTAGAGGCCCAATGGACAAAATTTGTACCCCATGGGTGGGGTCTCTCAGCCAGGCCTGCACCTCTGGCAATCCAGGACCCTCGGGGTATGTCCAACTGCTGGTTTAGACCCAATCTTGCAATCTGGGACTGCTGGCTCCTAACTGCTAGCCTGCCTGCCTGCCACATCACCCCTAACCACTCTGCCTTCCTGATTGCCCCTAACTGCTCATCTGCCTGCCTGATCACCCCTAACTGCTTGG
This sequence comes from Pipistrellus kuhlii, assembly GCF_014108245.1. Classification (NCBI taxonomy): domain Eukaryota; kingdom Metazoa; phylum Chordata; class Mammalia; order Chiroptera; family Vespertilionidae; genus Pipistrellus; species Pipistrellus kuhlii. The sequence goes on from NW_023425584.1 coordinate 41,644,337, forward strand.
CCCCTGCCCAGGCAGCTTCATCCAGAAAGACGTCCAAAATCATGTCCAGAAGGTCATTTGGCTGTCTGCTCTAATTAGCATGTTATCTTTTTATTATTATAGATAAATGTTATATTTGCATTTAGTCCATTTTAATGCTTTGTAGCATATCACATTTTTAGAAAAACAATGGACACAGGTGCATTTTTAAATTGTGTTTTCCCATGGATATTCCTCTTAAAGACATGTGATTCTGATTAAAGACAAGGGGTCAGTAAAAGAAAACAATTTTAAAGTAGACTGTCCTTTAAAAATAATATTAATATGAAAAGAGAGTGTGGGAATGAGGAGTAGGTGGTATACAACACTGCTAAGAATATTAAAAGTCTAACTGTGGGATCAGGAAAAGACAAATAAAAATTAATCAACATTTAATAATTAACTGATATTCTTATTAAAATAGTAAAAGTTGTAGTTGAAGACATACCTTGCTTTCTTTTTTTTTTCTTTTTTTTAATATACTCCATTGACTTCTTACAGAGAGGGAGAGAGCCAGAGAGCCAGAAACATCAATGAGAGAGAAACATCGATCAGCTGCCCCCCGCACATCCCCCAGCGGGGATGTGCCCGCAACCAACACACATGCCCCCCATCAGAATCAAACCTGGGACCCCTCAGTCCGCAGACCGACGCTCCACCACTGAGCAAAACCGGCTTCGGCCGACATACCTTGCTTTCAATGAACACTACAACATGTTGCATGACTAAAGTTAATTTCCTCCTAAGAGAAACAAATAATGAAAGAAAAATATATCTTCATATATGTTTATCTATGATATATTATATATGTACCATTGTTCCTGTTTATTTATGAATTAATAAATACATATTTACACACATATGTATATATGTTTCTGTATATTTTATAAATAACTAGACATAGAGAATATATATTCTTTATGCAAAATATGCATATGATACAAAAGAGAATATGTATGAGTAACAGATAGAATGTTAACAACCATTATCTCAATATACTAAACCAGAGAGAAGAGAAAGCTAATGTTTAAAGCCTACTTCATAAAAGTACTTTAGCCTATTTACATAAGTTCTTCAGCAAATTTCACTGGCAAGTTCTTCCTTGAAACACTATTCTGAATGGGGCCACTACAGAATTCTGAGTAAAGTTCAGGGTTTTTTTTCTTTTCTTCATGATTCAAAATCCATTAATTTCCTTTTTACTCTGCGGGTTCTTCTGACCTTTATAATAATGTGAAAAGTATACCAATAATGAAGGGTAAAGATAAAATGAGGTTCTAACCTAAATGAAATTCAACTATAATTTTTTTTAAGTAAAACCAAAGTATAGGGTTTAGGTGCCAATTAAATGCTTTTAGGCTGGTGTGTTGCTCACATGATTGACAATGTTTTTTGCACAAAATGTTTTTATAATTTTGCCATTACATTTATTATTTTGCAAGCACACTGTCATTAAAATCAAGTGAATCTTTAAATTCCAATTAAACAAAATTTATATGTATATTATTTACTCCTTTATTTACCTGTGCAAATCACATTAACATATATTACTACAGTAATCACATAAAATGTTATTATTAGTAATATATTACAAGTGAAGAAATTGAGAAACAAAAATTCAAAATCATGTGCTAATGGCTTCATCATAATACAACAATCAGTCCATAAATTAATATTCTCTGTCTCCTTCATAATCATTCTTCTCATGGACAGTGACTCCTAAACTTTCAGTTATAAGTACTAGGGATGAAATAAGCAGCATGATAAATATAGTTAATGCTGCTGTATGCTACATTTAAACGTTGTTTGCACAGCTGGCATGGTCAGTGGTTAAGCATCAAACTATGAACCAGGAGTTCATGGTTCAATTCCCGGTCAGGACACATGCCCAGGTTGTGGACTAAATTCCCAGTGTGGGACATGCAGAAGGCAGCCGATCAATGATTCTCTCTCATCATTGATGTTTCTATCTCTCTTTCTCCCTTTTTTCTTCCTCTCTGAAATAAATTAAAAAATATATATTTTTAAAAGTTGCTAAGAGAATAGATCCTAAAAGTTATCACCACAACAAAAAATATCTTTTATAAAAATAGGAAGTGATATCCCTAGCTGGTTTGGCTTGGTGGATGGAGCATCAGCCTACAGACTGAAGGGTCCCAGGTTCCATTCTGGTCAAGGGCATGTACCTTAGTTGTGGGCGCATCCCCAGTAGGAGGTGTGCAGGAGGCAGCTGATCAATGTTTCTCTCTCATTGATGTTTCTGACTCTCTATCCCTCTCCCTTTCTCTCTGTATAAAAAATCAAAAAAATATATTTTTAAAAAATAGGAGGTGATATTAACTGAACTCACTGTGATAACTATTACTTACACAGTGTTATATATCAACGACAGGCCCAGTGCAGATTTGTGCACTGGTGGATGGTGTGGCCTATGGAGATCAGCCCTCTGTGGGAGCTCTGCTCATCCTGGTCAGCCAACCAGTGCTCCCACTGTGGGAGCTCACTGACCACTAGGGTGAAGTTCCTGCATTGAGCATCTGACCCCTGGTGGTCAGTGTGTGTCATAGCAACTGGTCAACAGGTCATTCTGGTTGTTCTGCCATTTGGTCACTGGGCTTTTAGATACATAAATCATACATTTGCAGATTACATTTGTAGATTAAGAAATATCTACAACCTAAAAAAATATTTGAGGCATAAATGACATGATCAGAATTCTCTTATAGTGTTATGTCTGATCTCACTGTGAATAACAGATTGGAATGGAAGAAAGCTAGAGCAGATGACTTTGAAGATACACTTAGAATTGTGGATGGGAAATATGGATGGGTGAACCTACAAAATAGTAATGGATTGCAAAAATATGAATAGTAATATTAGACTTAAAGTGAACTTTAGTAAATAATATAAGATCTAAACTGGACCTTTAGTTAGTATCAAGCTTTGGTTTTCTCATTTTACAGATAAATAGATTGACACGGGGGATAAACAGTGATTTTTCAAAATTATATAGCTATTTAATCTCTAAGATAATATGGTTACAAACAAATATCTTAATGTGAGCACTGATGTTTAATCACCTAATTTATCTGAAGCATCAATACAATGGAAACGTGATACAGACTCTGAATGTGAAAGGACAAAGAGGAGGCTCTGAATTCTTCCAGGATCTCAGGGGACATTAGGAAAATCAGAGTTTTATCCTCTGTGGCATTCATTGAGATCAATTGAAAAGACTTTATGTCAATTTGCATCCAGGAATTGAGACAGAATTACTTGGCTCTAACGAGGGCTGCCAGGGAGACTCACAAAGGAGCCCTCTAAGAGGGGCTGCCCTGTAGTCCTTGGAAGGCTTCCTGACTCTGATGAGCCCAGAGGCCTAGAGAGGGAATGAACATATATATTGAAGTGTTCCCAGTTCCTAGATTTGCACACACACACACACACACACACACACACACACACACACTCCTACTTCTCCTTGACTATGCCCAGTGTGGCCGGGAAATAGAGGCAGCTGAGGTCAGAGTTTGAAAAGTTAATCCTTGCAGAATCAAAAGAATAAAAATGATGTATTATTATATCTACCATCTGCTTGTTAGCCACTGTCCCCAAAAGTCAAACAGTCTGACTTGTTTAAATAACAGGCAATGATATTTATTTTCAACATTTGCAGTTGATAGTAAAAATGAAATAGTGACACTGCAGAATTCAAATTCATTAAATCAGAAAAAAACGAGTTTTTATTCACTGTGGTAAAATGAATGATCAATTGAATAAGGTGGCCTTGGTTCTTCAGTGATTATCAAAGGAATCATGAAAGAAAGAAGTTACTGTTATCAGTGTTAAAAAAAAAAAAAAATAGACATAGAGCCCTGAACATGATTCCCACCCTTAAGCCGAGAGTTCCACTCACAACCCTTACTCCCATTTGGAAAGAACTGAGCCTCACCAGACAGAGGACAAGCATCTTTTGATTCCTACTCAAATCTGTGTTGCTGTAGTATGCTATGTATAAGAAGCTGGATTTTTTTTCTTTTGTAAGAGAGATTTTCCAAAAGGCTGAGAATGGAAAATCTGAGTATGGAGCTTAAAGTAGATTCCTATATAGAAAGGGGTGGGAGATTGTGGACTGAGTTCAGGGGGAGAGAGATTTCCATGTAGCATATTGTTCCTTTGAAAGTTCAAGTCCTTTTTCCCTTGAACAGTACTAAAGGATGAGGAATTAAATAGGTGTCTCTAGGAAGGATTATCCCTTTGTGGAGACAACTGTCTGACAATAGGTTTTAGGGTGAATAATCCATTGAAAATGGATTAAGGAATACATTCAGCATTAAAGAATCAGCAAGAAGAAAGGAGGCATATGGTCAGCTAGTAATGACGTTATTAGGAATGTTCTGTAAGCAAATTGCTTATTTTCATATATACTGGATTCCCACCGAGTACCTGTAGATGAGGAAAAGCTACTAATCTTTTGAGCTTTCATTTTCTAATTTGTAAAAAGTTAGAATAGAACTTATCTCCTAAAATTATCGTAAGAGTTAAATAAGAATATTTTTTAAAATTCTTAAGTGACTCCTAGCCTACATTGATTTCTAAATAATGCATTTTATTGAATAAATACACAAAGGAATAAAGTTAGAATGTCCTTAATAAAGACCTTATATTTAACCTACTTTCTGGCGCTAGACAACACTGAATTAGGAAAAAATTAGTTTTTGTTCACTTGTTCTTTTTTTTGATTAGCTTCTACCTGTTTGAATGTCAAGTAACTACTTGAAAATCTCAACTACACTAATATATAAATAAAATGTTTAATTGGTTTTACCATTTATCAGGATATGGTATTGATTTAAAATTTTTAAAACATGCTGTATTGAGATAATTATAAAATTATCTGGCTTTCTTCAAATGTAAATAAATAAAATGTAAAGCATTAAAAGTTGCTTTACTCTTAAAGGGAGTAATGATGATCCACTTGATGCCTTTGAAGTAGACATTCATATGAGAATGGGAGATGCTTCATTATTAATGGAAAATGTATGTAACTGCTAACATTGGGTATCTATAAGAGAAGCTGTTAAGCTTAGAAGAAACAATTGTGGGGGGAAAAAAGTATGTGACTGTGGCTCCAAGTTATGAACTCAACAAGTTATGAACTCAGTTTCCTTAGCCTGATTATGACCAAGGATATGGTTCTCTGTGGAGACCTAGGGAAGAGATGCTTATAAATCAGTATGTCATTGCCCTTGGCAATAGATTATGGGAACCAGCACCTCAACAGAGTTTGCAGTTTGCCTAGGCCAGCTACCATTCTGGGATGAGTGTTTTGTTGCTCTATTACTGCAGAGGATATTACAAATCAATTCCCGTGGTGTCTGTGCAAGTCTGGGACTGAAGGCCTTGGCAACTGTAACCAGAGAATAACTGATGTCATTACCAAACCAATAAGTGGGGAAGGAGAGAGTATACACAATAGGTACATCTCAAAATATCCAGGTTAAACTAAAGTAATGAACATATGAGGGAGGAAATAAAGAAGTGAAAGGGAAGAGGATTTGTGGGACTAGAAAATATTTTCTACACAACTGAAATCACACCACATATCACCACATAGACACAAACCTGGTTCTATTGAAAAATATAGTAAGATAATGAAATTAAGAGTGTTGGGTTTCTTTAATTTTCACTGTTCTTATAAAATACTATACAGTATACTCTAAATTCAATAAAATATATTTTTATTTTTAATCCATATTCTTATATGATTTAGAATAATCATAAAGAGAGTATTAGATATATTGTCAAGTAATGAAAATGCAATGATTTTAGGGCATTGGAGGGTGCGATGGTAATGGTGAGTGGATATCACTGTTAATGTGTGATTACTTCAATAGCTACAGTGAATATGTAAGTCTTTATCTTGACATTGACTTAAATAATGTTGCACTTATTTATGTTATGACTGAATAGCTACACAATATCATATACTCTACTCCCATTTAAACGTGTTTTAATTTAAATATGAGTTTTACTCATAAATTAGAAAGTGTTTTCTACTAAAAAAAGCAAATTATATACATCACCATTATTTATCCTTAAAAACAAAATCAACCATTCTATGAGATTAATTCATTTATTACAGTTAATATAGGAAATAATAATGTCACTATCCTATTATACTACATTTACATGAAAAATATTGGATCATTACTTAGCATACTATTTTATCTGGACAAACTCCAATTCAAGTGAATTTCCAGCTGCTAGGATAATGATTTTCTGACATCTTGCTCAATAGGAGTGCATCTCCTACCAATAAACAGATATCACCTACATACAAGAAAAACACCTTGATAAATGGAAAATACAATAAGCTTGAAATAGCATCATTTCTTTTCACATAATCATTTTGTGTTTAAAAATGTATATAACCTAATTATTCCTAACTTCTTCTTATTGAAAACTTTTAGTTTAAGTTGAATAGTGCACATAATACTCTTGTCCCTATGATACGTCAACTTTTATGCTGCTAAACTAAGTCTGAGGGACTTGCCTGGTTCTCTTCCCTTTAAAAACCATGAAAATAATGTTGGAAAACATATTTGGTTCTGTGATGATCTCATAAATAGTACCTATAGCTCCAGAGCTGTAGCTCAGATAGTTTGCCTAGGGAGAGAAATAGGCCACAAAACAGGAAGCTTTTTAATTTTCCCCCCAAAGGAAGTAACTTCATTTATAACAGAGTGTGAGGCAGTTCAAACCTAAGGGTTGTCTCAAAAATAGAGGAGGTTGTGGTGAAAAGTAATTTAGAAGAAACTGATAGATGTATTGATGATATAGACTAATCTGCAGGCCAGCTAGTTTTCAAGACAAAACCAGGGGGAAAGACAGCTGGAATATTAAGAAAAAAATTCAGACATTCACTTTAGAAGCTATTTCTTCCAAGGAGCTTGAGTTTGATTGGACTTGTTTATAAAGCAATTTGTGCCCCCAAAGCATTATGGAAAGCAATAAAGCAATCAGCCCCCAATTTGTGGATTTTAAGAACTGGCTTTGGTCATGAAAAGGAATAGTCATTGGTAAAGCTTGTCAAAACCACTGTCCTCCCAGGGTGATTGTGTGCATATCCTAGGCCACAACCCCTGAGAAGCAACATCAGAGACTAGTGCTCCAGGGATTGTGAAGTATTAGACTAAATAATTCTAATAATTTCTATCTGAATTATTAGACTAAATCCCTAATGATTCAGATAGAAACTAAAAAATAAACCAGCAAGATTTGGAACAATATATTATGTAACATGTCCAAGAAAAAATCCTGAGACATTGCATATGCATATAAAGGGACTAAAGCAAGCAGCAGAGAATCAAATTAAAGAAACCAAAACCTAACAAGTGAATGGAGAAAGAAATAACTCAACAGCAATAGCTGGAACATTCAATACCCAGACTTTCAAAAAACGGATCGAATTACTAGGTCTTCAATAGGAAAACAGAAGATCTGAAGGAAATCATGAACCACCAGGACCTAATGAAAGGAATTTCAGAGACAAAACAGGTAGGTTTAGGGAATAAAGAGGGCCCATGGCGGAGGAATGCATGTGTAAAGAGCAGAAATAGCTCCAAGAAGCCAAAATGCTTATCTTACTTATATAGAGGATAGAAAAATGCCACAGGATAAGGAGGGAGGAAGACATACATTCAGAGAGGATAAAGAAAAGTCCAGGAAGAAGGAAACATTTTCACAAAGGATAGAGGGATGTTGCAAGATTAGCCGGAGAAGAGGAGTGGGGCACCACTTGGGCTTTGAGCTTTGAAACTGGTACTATGTAGCAGGATGACCCATGAGGAAAGCAAGGGGGTCCTAAATTAAGGAAGGTCCAATTAAAAAGGATCAGGTTCCAACAAAGAACTGCAGCCTTTATAAACCGGAGACAAAGGGACACGAGACAGGTTTTAGATTTTTGGATATAGTTTTTTTGTTTTGTTTTGTTTGTTTGTTTTCTCATTAGAGAGAGAAAAGCAGAGAGCAGGCCTTTTTTTTTTTTTTTCCCCTCCATTTTGGTCCCCCTCCCCAAGAAGTCCCCATTGGGGATATCCTTACCCAGATGGAGTTTTGTATATGCTTCCAATAAACTTCCATATTTTTATTGAAGAAATTGGTTGGTCCATGAATTTATTATTTGACTTCATTGGGCAATAATCCATGAGAATAAAAGACTGCACCCCGAAACTCATGTTTCACTAATATACTTCTACAAAACATACTACCCAACAACAGCATAAAACACATTCTCAACTCCACATGGAACATTCATCAGGATAGGCAAAATACTATGCTATAATGAGCCTCAATAAATTTGAAAAGATATAAATAATATAAAGTTGTTCTCTGACAACATGGAATGAAATTATAAACCAATAACAGAAAGACATTCAGAAAACTCAAAAATGTTAAATTGAACATCACATTTCTAAGTAACAATAAGTCAAAGAAGAAATCAGAAGGGAAATGAGAAAATACTTTGAAATTAATGAAAATTATGACACATTTACCCAATATCAAGAGCTACAGTTAAAGTGATGCAGTAAAACTTATAGATGTAAATAGTTTTATTTTAAAAAATAACGTCTCAAATTAACAATCTAATCTTCCACCTCAAGTAACTAGAAAAGAGCAAGCTAAACCTCAGATAGACAAATGGAAAAGGAAGTGTTAAAATTCATGTGGAAATTCAATAGAGACTAGAATAGAATAACAATAGAGGAAATCAATGAAACTAAAAGCTAGTTCTTTGAAAAGATGAACAAATAAACTTTTAGTGTAATTTACTAAGGAAAAAAATAGAGACTCAAATTACTAATATCAGAGATAAAAGTAGACATTACTACTGACCTTGCGAAAATGAATAGGGATAAAAAATATGATGAACAATTTTACATTAATAAGTTATATAATATAAATATAATGGAAAAAAAGCCATATGATACACATTACCAAAACTGACTCAAGAAGAGATATACCATCAGAACATATCTATAACTAATAAAGGAACTTATAATGTAAAAAAGAGACAAAAAAAGCACAAATGTCTTTTATATATTATATAAAATTTTATATATTACATAAAATTAATACTGATTATTACTTCTTTGAAAAATAAAGGAGGAAAACTTCCCAATTCATTATTTTTTAAAAATATATATTGTATTTTATTGATTTTTTTACAGAGAGTAAGAGAGTGGGATAGAGAGTTAGAAACATCAATGAGAAAGAATCATCTATCAGCTGACTATTGCACACCCCCTACTGGGGATGTGCCTGAAACCAAGGTACATGCCCTTGACCAGAATCGAACCTGGGACCCTTCAGTCCGCAGACTGATGCTCTATCCACTGAGCCAGACCGGTTTCGGCCCAACTCATTCTTGCAACCAATGATACTTGGCATTGAGAAATAGTTTTAGAACAAAGTAAGAAAATCATTGCTGGAGAAAATGTTTTGAGTTCCCTTCAATAATTTGGGTCCCTAATCACCTAGGTATGAATTCTTTTTCTCCCCAACAGTATTCAATGTTGTTTCTATTATCTTAAGTGCTTTAATACAAATGTCCTTGATCATATACATTTTTTATAGCCCTCCTGCAGCAAAAGATACCTGTGATCTTTCTCTAACAAGCATTGATCTCAGGGGTTTGTACCTGGTTATACTCTGCCTCTGTGCTCACCTAGATATAAAAGACCAGATGTGAAAAATACGTGGAAGTATAAAACATATGTATGAGACATAATACAAATGAATGGGGACAGCATAGTAAAATTAATTATATTCTTTCCCTACCACATAATTTTAATAGCATATTATCTGTATACTATCATATACATCATCCTACCTTATGTGTTTATTGTTAGGGATTATAATCTCTCCCTTCTTACCTTATTCTAAACCATAATTTTATCTTATGCAGTGAATATGACAATTGAATCCTAGTTACTATGTAATATTTACTTTATTCTTGTTAAGAAATACAAATGTTTAGTTTTTTTTAATCTAACCAATGTTTTCCTATTATAAATGTGCCTTAATTTTATTCTGACATGTAGTAATATATTTTAATGTACTTATCTTTTTTATAAGAGTTTAAGTACAATGAAGACAGGAAAGCATGTCAGATGAAAATACCTCTGTATTTCAGAGGACAGTGCCTTATACACAGCAAGTCATGAATATATATTTAATTTAATAAAAAGAAAAACCTTTCAGAAACATGTATTTTTATCATTATTTTTTCTATAATCACATTTTCATAGCTAAAATTTGCTACCACTTAGAGTTTTGGCTCTCAGAATTGAATTATTAGTAAAATCCTTATGTATGTGGACATCAGCCTAATTTAGAAATAAACTGATGTGCCAAGATTCCCAGCCCAGTGCAAGCTGAAAATGAGTCCTGGCTTTTAATTAGTTGAGTTTATTTTACCAGTCTGGGAAATTTGTGAGACTTTTTAATTCAAGACTCATTTTATATTTTTTAAATTATTTTAATTATTGCAAAGTACCCAGGTGCAATATGGCAGTCATTTATAAATAAATAAATAAATAAAATTAAATAAAATACAAGATCATTATCATTATGTGTAATGTACTAGTTACACAGAGCTCTATTCAGGCCAAATTTGATTACTGTGATTCTTCACTGTTATTTTCCTAGATTTAAAAGCCAAGCATTATTACAACCAATTTATTTGAATTTTATGATGGACTCTTTTCATTTTACTCTTTCTCTTGTTGCATGGGAAGAAACAAAATTGTGCTATGAATAAAACTGCATTTTTCTCCTATTTGAGATAATGAAGAGTGTCCTTGTTTGTCTCTGAATACAAAATGTGAATAATTCAAAGTGTTCATGTGAATGTGAATGTCAGTGTCTGGTATTATGGTATCAGACATTGTACACTAAAGAGCAGCTTGTGTGGAGGATGTATTATTGTGTATATATAGTTCTACTAACTGAAAAGATAGAATATGAGAACATTAAACATTTTATTTATTTATTTATTTATTTATTTATAAATATATTTTATTGATTTCTTACAGAGAGGAAGAGAGAGGGATAGAGAGTTAGAAATATCAATGAGAGAGAATCATCGATCAGCTGCCTCTTGTACACCCCCTATTGGGGATGTGTCCGCAACCAAGGTACGTGCCCTTGACCGGAATTGAACCCGGGACCCTTCAGTTCGCAGGCTTACTCTCTATCCATTGAGCCAAACCGGTTTTGGTGAACATTAAATATTTTAAAGGAAAAAATTCTAGAGATTTAGACATGGAGGAAATAACTGGGTGGAATATCACAGACCAGAGTAAACAAGTCACATAGATTTAAAATAGTCTGTTTTCAAAGACTCAACATGGATTAATAGTGGAGACTTAGATAAGTTTCCAGGGTGCGTTGTATAAACTTTATATGATAATCTGACTAGTGTTTTCATGTAAAAATAAGCTAAAAAATAATTGTCATCTATTTGCTATATGATAGTTTTTACATTAGTTGGTTTATATGTACCATAATATAAATGTCACAACTACCTTCTGGGTAGATATCAGTATCCTATTTAGAGAAGAAGCAGATATATATATATATATACAGTTTAAAGAAGTTTTCCAAGGTAACACAGAATATGCCAGAGCTGGGGTTTGAATGACAGCTGCCTGACTACAAAGTTGGATGTCTTTCTATGAAGCTACATAGATAATGGAAATGAAAGATTGTGAGTTGAAAGGTAGACTACAGGGTGATTCTGTTTAATATTGTAATATTTCTAGCTGGAAACAGCGAGAAAGTAAATAAAAGGTGGGTCATATATCTTAAGTTATAAGATTAATGAGCTACTCTATCTATCTATCTATCTATCTATCATCTATCATCTATCTATTGTATATATCATCTATCTATCCTTCTGTCTCTTTTTATGTCTTTTTTATTTTAGATATGGAGAGAGAAATACTTTTATCAATGATAAGAGAGAATTGCTGCCTCCTGCACACCCCTCACTGGAGATTGATCCTTCCAACCCTTGACAGGGGATGGAACCATGACCTCTTGGTTCATAGGTCATAAACATTCAAAGAATAAACAACACCAGCTGGGCTACTCTCACTTTTTAAAAGTACATCACTATTTAAATATTATACGATAAAGACTATAATATGATACCAGAGACAAAATATACTTCACCCTCTAATAACAACAAAAGAGTAACTTGGTGCTCCAAATATGTTTAGAAAATTCAACAACACACAGTAATAGTCCAGACAATGAGAGAGTTTTCATTTTTAGTAGTCAATTATGTAATTTAATACCATCACTGAAAAGCATAGATAATTTTAAAAGGCAAATATCCCAATATCTTTATTGTTTTAAATTATTTCACTCAGGTGTGTCTTGTCAGCAGCTCAATTATTTCTCCAGTGTGCTATATGTATGGTATAATTTTAACTTGCTTTAAGAAATAATGTCCTTTTAATTTTTTAATCTATAATTTTTAATTTTATACAAAGGGCTGATTTTCTTTTACAATACTGAACTCTTTAAAAATCTTTCCCTCCAAATTCCTTAATGTTAATCTTACCTTGATAATGGAAACGTGAGCAGCAAACTAACCATGATTATTAAGCGCAGATGTTACTCTTCTGTAAAAGACAAGAAAAAATGGCATTTGTTGACAACTGCAAACTGCGAATGTGTATATTTATTCCTATGCTGCTATAGATTATTTAAAGAAAGGAGGTCAAAAATGGTAAATCAAGGAGAAATAAACTTTAACTCTTGACATCAGACATTGAACCCTTTATATAAACTGGTTCTGAAACATCTCATATAAAAAAATCTCTACTAGATTAAACTCGCTCAAGGACCCCTGGAAATTCACACAGTAAGCAGGCCTTCAGAACACCCAGTGCCACCAATTTTAGGTGTTTAGAACTATTATCAAATGTACTTTCTTGGGAATTGGCCTCTGGGAGAGTGAGAATGAAATGGGAAACTCTTTAACATCATTTTGGACTTCCTGGAACTATTGACTAATGTACTTCAATAAATGGATTTACTTTACTTACCCAAAGTTTTAGAGAACTTTACTTGTTCTAAAACTTTGCTGGCCATAGAGATTAAAAAATATTTTACCCAGTATATTAATTGGATGCTATTTATTGAGTACCTGCTATGTGTTGGTTGGTGGAGGTACAGTCATCCAAAAGATAAGTGAAGTTTTTGCCCTCATAGAGTTTACAGTCTAGTTGTCAAGACATAGAAACAAGTTCCACAGCACATATGAATTTGAGTGCACATTCTGAAGTCGATGTGCAGGAAATGTGTAAAAGAGAAAGATGATATTCTATGAGGAAGAACAGCAGGAGTTATTTTAAAACAGACATCTAATAAGATCAGATGTACATTTCTGAGCTGATGAATGAAGAGGACTGCGGAAGGGCAAGAATGACAGTGGGGAATTGATACTAAAGCTGAGTGGAAGCCTAGGCATCAGATAAGCAGTCATTCAAGTTAGCAGAAAGTAAAAATAGAAGTTATGACCAACGTTGTACCAATGAGGCCAGCCTATGGATTAAAACACAAAGACTGAATTTGAATCTAGGAGGAAAATAACATATAAAACAGAGGACAGTTTAGTTTGGACAATAGTCAGTCAACCCTAATGACCTTGTGCACCTAGAGCCACTTATACCGTAGTCACGTGAATGGTTTGTATCATGACAGGGACCAAACTTTATTCTATCTTGACTACTTATTAGAATATTTCGTTTACATTAAAAACTCTGTCCCTAGAGTTAGATGCAAACTCTTAATAATGTATTGCTGATTTATAACTCAGAACTCTCCAAAAACAAATATCTTTTAAAATATATATTTTCCATTTAACAGCATTCAGCACATATTTATTAAGCATTCACCATTTATCAAGCACTGTGATAAATGTTGGAGATCAATGATGATAAACTGAAAGGACACATTATCTTCATATATCTCTCAGCTAATGGTGAAACCAAACAAAGAAATAATACCAATACAGTGTGATATGCACTGTTATTACCTAATTTGTAATGATATTTAGTGGAGTAAAATGTTGTAAGATGATACAGGAGAGATGAAGAGAGAGTAGGCAAGTACATTAAGTTGAGAGGAAGTATGAAAATAAAAGGATTGATAATTTTCCCAGGAAAGAGGACACAAATCGAAAAGGCTCTAAGTGACAGTAATATGTAATATTGAAGAAGAGATTCAATAATGTCTATAGTAAAATAGTGCTATGGGAGGGTTGGAGGTTGGGTGTGAGATGAAGATTTTAAGTAGCAAAATGTTTTATTTAGGAAGAGTTTAGTTTATGAAAAGCCACATAAAGCTAGGATATAAAGTTTGGGCTTAATCTGAAGTGAAAAAGAATGCCACTGAAATATTTTTGAGAGAAATATCAGTACTTGCTTTTAAGAAGTATAATGAGACTAGCATAATTATAATAAACTCAGGAGATCAACAATGGAATCAGTGAAACCAATAAAGAGTTGTTGTAGAAAAAAACAACAGACAAAATGCAGTGGGTTTCATTAGGATGTAAAAAACTGGAAGATGTTAGAATCATTTAGAGTAAAATCAAAATGCCTTTTAGCAATTTGACTGTCTGGGTTGGTTGAGTTGGTGGGAGAGAAGGCAGAAACTTCCAATAAATGTACTCCATGGTTTCCGAGGTCCACTCTGTGAGAATGTTGTGGATGTGATTGTTAGTGGATTAATTTAGTAGGGAGAAATAACATGAAACCAAAGTATATTAAATACCATAAGTGTACCTCCTTTATACACACCATATGGTGGACCATGACTTAGGCAGAATCAGACCTAATGGACTACAAAACAGAATTCCAACCTTGGACTCTGCCAAATATTGACTATATTTCAATGTATGTATCAGAAAAGGGTTTCCCTTTATACTGGAAAAAAAAATATTAGCAAAAAATGTATTTTTAGGAAGTTCACAAAAAGAAGAAAATATAGAAAGAAAATAAAAGAAAAATTGACTACAATAAGAACAAAAGGTGAGTGCTAAAATGTAGTTTTGAGCTTTTAGGACAATTATGCAAATCATAAAAACAGTTCACAAAAGCCAATTACATTTAACTGCAAAATAAATTAAAGAATGCTAAATAGGTCAGCATTATTAATCTATCATCTTTTCAACTTCAGGAAGTGACAAAGGTGAAAAGCCCAGGCTAAATCATTAAGTTCTAAATCTTAAAAGAGGAATTAATTAACAGTATGAAGATTACTGTTGCTAAACTGAGTACAATGAAAGCAGTAAGAGGCCATTTCCCACCCCACACACACATTTATCCATTAATGCACTAAAACATAATACAAGATTAAGCCTATTAAATCTTTTTTAAAAGAGATTTTTATTGATTTCAGAGAGGAAAGACAGAAATAAGACTCAGCAGATTTAGTTTCTAACTTTTCCTGGATATTTGTGTGCTTAGGCTTCTGATTTAAGCCCAAAGATATGGACATGGGAACTTAGGAAATAAATGTTGACACAAAGAATTGAAGCAAATCATCTAGAAAGCACAGAAAAGTTGTACAAGACCTTTAGAGCAAACAGAAGAAATTGCCTAAAACAGCAGTCACCAACCAGTGGTCTGTGGACCACTGGTGGTCCATGAGGTCTGAAAGGTTGGCAATTGCTGGCCTAAAATGTATACCTTTCATGGAATCAGCAAAATCAAACCCTGCTGGAGGGAATCCCAGAGAAATGACATGCTTAAACTGCAAAATGCAGTAAGTACACAATAAATCATATTAAATTTTTTTCTAGGTCAAATAGGTGGTGGAACAAAGAGGGTGGTAAGATATAGTTAGTGTCCTCAGAAAGTTTGGAGATGAGATATTAGTATGTATTTTGAGTAAGTTTTTGTATGTGCTTTTATGAGAAGACTAGAGGCCCAGTGCACAAAATTGTGCACAGATAGGATCCCTAGGCCTGGCTTGCAATCAGGGCTGATTGGGACCTTTCAGGTGGCCAGGAACTACCTTCCAGCTGCTGGCTGGGGCCTCCCTTCCATGGCTGCTGGCTGCCACCCCCTGCATAACATCATGAGTGATTGAACTCCTGGTCTCCCAGTCGAACTCCCGAGAGGACACTTTGCATATTAGCCTTCCTATATAATAAAAGGATAATATACAAATTGTCCCTTCCACTAAGAGTTCAACCAGGAGTTCAAGTGGGACTTCAACAAGGGGGCAGGGCCTGCCTAGCCTGATTGGCCCCTAGTGGGGTGGGCCAGCTGTACTTCACCTGTGCACGAATTCTTGCACTGGGCCTCTAGTTTATGTATAAAGATGAGTAGCATCAATAGATGGGACTTGGAATTATTTAATTTAGTATCTTCTTTAGCCTAGACATATGCTTGCAGCTCTTCTGGAGAGGTAATTTACAAAGCTTTGCCTAAAGCTCGACTTCTCTTGGCAAAGAAGACCTCTTGCTTTCAGTTAGCATCTGGCCCAGAGTTCTGCTTCTTACACATTGCTGAGACATTTACTACATGATAGTGATGCAGATGAAATCAAGGTTAGGATCTGAAGTAATGTTTGGTATTATATATCAGTAATACTTAAGTATGGATCTAGATACTATTTTGTATGTTTTTAGAATCATCATGCATTTGGATACACACAGAATGTACCAACATACTAACCGTATGGCAAGATTTAGTTAATATTTTTTCACCTCAAGATTCATAGTCATGTGTATTGGAGTGAATTATCTACAGTGTCCTCAATTAGTATTGTAGGTTCATTTACTTTAGACTTTCCTCATCAAAAATCACCTTTGACAACTTATTCACTATTTTTTCAGTGTAACTGAGATTTCAATTATGGCTACAGTAAATTCTGTGCAAATAGTTTGCTAA
This sequence comes from Pipistrellus kuhlii, assembly GCF_014108245.1. Classification (NCBI taxonomy): domain Eukaryota; kingdom Metazoa; phylum Chordata; class Mammalia; order Chiroptera; family Vespertilionidae; genus Pipistrellus; species Pipistrellus kuhlii. Next base: position 41,661,334 of record NW_023425584.1, read on the forward strand.
ATTCCAAAATTTCCCTATCATTCCTGAAATGCAGTAAACTGCAAATGGACTATCAAAACTCACTTTTCTCTTCTTCTGGGAGGGAGGAGAAGAGACAACTAATGAAACTAAATAAACTAGAATGTAGTAGCTTTGCCTACATTGTGAATATCAGCAATTAATTTTATTATACTACATTACATAATTTCCTCTCTAAGTAGTTACATACAAAATTTAGAGTTACTACCTAGTGACACCTTACTGTAGTCTTAACAGTGTCCATTTAATTTGGGTATTCAACTCTCATAATTCATACATAGTATAATATTATTTTACTGAGTTGCAAAGTGCAAAGTTAATATTTTTCCACTTCAAGAACTTATTAAATGTAAGAACCTCTTATGTTTTTAATAAAATTAATGTGATGTTAAATTTGGAATGGGAATTTTTTATCTATTTGATAAAACTAATTAACTATATAGTTAATTATAAAATCACAGTAAAGTTTGATTAACTGCTGTTTGAGACTTTCAGTCATCTATTGGATTGATATATAAAAAAAGAAATTATCATGCCCTAACAGGCTTGGCTCAGTGGCTAGAGCATTGGCCTGTGGACTGAATGGTCCCAGCTTCGATTCTGCATGAATCTTGGTTGCGGGCACATCCCTAGTAGGATTGTGCAGGAGGCAGCTGACTGATGTTTCTCTCTTATCAATGTTTCTAACTCTCAATCCCTCTCCCTTCCTCTGTAAAAAGTCAATAAAATATGTTTTAAAAATTCTCATCTTTGGCACCTTGGTATTTTATAGGGTTACTTGTCTTTATTGATTTTTAAGAATTCTTAATATATTTTAAATTAATTGTCAGGAATATTCACTGGAAATATTTTCTCCAAATGTTAGGCTTGACTTTTTATTTGATTCACCTTTTAACAAACAGATGTTCTTAACCCTAATATAGTCAAGCTGATCAGATTTCCTTTACACTGTATTTTTGTGTGCCTTAAGAAATCCTTCCCTATAGCAAGATCTGAAAGGTATGTTTTTAACTTCTATTCAAAATTTTACAGTTTAACTCTCATAATTAAATATGAAATTGATTTTAGGTATGTGATAGTCTGTGATGAGCTAGCATTTTTAATCATAGAACTAATAATCATGTCTCCATGATTCATTTAATGATTCCTCCTTTTCCCACTGATGTGAAATGTCCACTCTGACAGAAACTGTGTCCATTTATTGACTTCTACTCTATTTTCTTTGATTGATTCATTTAACCTGTTCTTTAGTAAAAATACTAATCTTTCAACTATCATCACTTTATAATTAGTCACCCTTTGCTTTATAAGGTTTGAACAAGTCCATATAATCCTCAACTCTTTTCTTATCAATATTGTTCAGATAAAAGCAAGAGAAAGGAATATAGAAGACAGTTATCAGAAAGTGTAATTTTATTCCTATTGTAAACCCAACAGTAGAGAAAGCTCTAGAACTATGTTTCTAGAAATACCTTTCCTGGGCCACATTCCCTTTTAAAAGTACAGCTTCATCCATGCTATTGTAAATGGTAAGAATTCCTTCTTTTTTACCACAGAATAGTATTCCATTGTATAAATGAACCACAGATTTTTAATCCACTCATCTGCTGATGGGCATTTAGGTTGTTTCCAAATCTTAGCTATGGTGAATTGTGCTGCTATGAACATAGGTATGCATATATCCTTTTTGATTGGTGTTTCTAGTTTCTTGGGATATATTTATTCCTATTAATAAATAGTGGGATCACTGTGTCAAATGGGAGTTCCATTTTTAGATATGTCTCTTGGCCTTCCTTATGTCCTTCCTTATACTTTCAAAAAGTATATATTTAGGTCTGTTGCCCATTTTTTATTGGGTTGTTTATCTTCCTTTTGTTAAGTTGTATGAGTTCCCTGTAAATGTTGGAGACTGAACCCATATCAGTGATAACATTGGCAAATATGTTCTCCCATGCAATGGGTTTCCTTGTTTTATTGATGGTTTCTTTTGCTGTACAAAAGCTTTTTATTTTGATGTAGTCCCATTTGTTTATTTTCTCTTTAGTTTCCATTGCCCTAGGAGCCATATCAGTGAAGAAATTGCTTCGGCATATGTCTGAGATTTTGCTGCCTAAGAATTCCTCTAGTATTTTTATGGTTTCCTGTCTTATGTTTAAGTCTCTTATCCATTTTGAGTTTATTTTGTGTATGGTGCACATTGGTGGTCTAGTATCACATGATCTCACTCATTTGTGGAATACAATGAACAACATAAACTGATAAACAAAAACAGATCCAGAGACAGAAAAACATCGATCAGACCATCAAACATCAGAGGGAAGGTAGGGGAAGGTGGAGGTAGGGAGTAGAGATCAACCAAAGGACTTGTATGCATGCATAAAAGCCTAACCAATGGACACAAACACCAGAAGGTGAGGGTTTGAGCGGGAGGTGGGGGACATGGGAGGGATAAAGACACATATTTAATAACTTAATCAATTTTTTTTTAAAGTACAGGGAAACTCAGTGCTTATGATAAATGAGCAATGGAAAGGGACTGCAATCAACTAACATTAAATAAAAACATTCAAAAATGATTAAGCAACTCTACCATGCTTTCTGACTTCTTGCCCAAAATAAATTCATAGTTGCAAGGAGTTTTATTCATTGATACTGTTGAATACACTAATGAAGAATGTGACATGTTCATTCCTGTTAAGAAAGTATAAATACTGGCATGTTAGATGACCTTTGGAAGTTCCTGGCAGGTATATGATTTTACATTTACATTTTTTTAAATAAAATACAGAATAGATTTCAAACTATTTTTGAAGCGGGTTGATAGCTGATTTTGTGGGTTGTATTGAACATCGCTCCAGTGGGCAGAATACATTAGCATCCATCTTAGAAAGGAGGTGGCAGCACCCGTATTCCTGTAACTCTAATGTAGGTAATCAGTTCACTGGGGGCAACAACAAGCTAAGGTCTGAAACAAACGTAACTGAACTGCCTCGCCTCATGACAGGCAGTTGAAAAAGTCCTTGTTGGTTTCTGCTCAGATATTTTGCTGTAAAAAAAGTGAATGATTTGCTAATTCTAGTGTTGAGTGCTGTTACTAGTACATAACCCATCTCAAGGCCAAATTCAGAGATGGATCTGCTTAATAGAGAGGAAAAAAAAAAAAAGAAAAAAGGGAGGGGGGTATTGTATTTCCTTTATGCAACCATACTCTCCATTTGTGAAGAAGGATACTTGTGTCTATCAGTCATTTGTTGTTAATGCAGTTTGGGAGCCTCGCCCCACTGGGATCCAAAATTTTTCACCCACACTCATTTTATTCAGAAGCGACTATAGCTCTGTTCTTCAGAGACCTGGACCCCAATCAGATACTGTAAAAGCCTATTTGTATTGCTCCCTTATTCATTTACAGGCATTAACTAATCTGATGTATTCTTTTTAACCTAGGGGCAAACATTTTCAGCATGTGCAGTTTGATTAATATCAGATTCTGACTGAGCAATCTATTGACTAGGGTACCACATATTTTGACCTCTCTTGCGCAAATATTCAAAAATGAAAATATTTATATTATTTTCAGTATGATTCTGGAAACTTTTATCTTTTTCTACCAGCTCAAAGAGCCATGTTCTTAAGTAGGAAATGTCTAAATTTCTATTCTGGTTATTAAATTCACTGCAGATAGTGTAAAAGGGAGGGTTTACAAAAAACAAACAAACAAACAAAAAACCCAAAAAACAAAAAAACCAACAAAAACAATCGGGTGCTCATTAGCACATGAAAGATAATATCTGAAATTATGTCACCATCTATTAGAAAACAAAAGTAATTTAAATGTGTTATTTCCAGCACTTAATTACTTTTGTGATAGAAATGCCGCACCCACCCACACACTCACACACACACACAAAGTAGATGAGTGCTTATTTAGAGTTGTATTTATCCATTCTCTTAGCTATTCACTATCATAAATATAGGGAGCAAATCTCTACTCAAATTTTTTTTCCTTAAAAATGTTAATGAAGACAAGCAGATGAAATTTGACAGTTAATAGTTAATCGTTTTTTAAAAGATTATCAATAGTCTCATAAATTTTTAGTAAAATATCAATACATGGAATTTTAATTTATTGGTAATAACAAACAGAAACTTATTAGGATAACAATAAGAGTATCTTTGTCTTTAGGAAGAATAAATAATTAATGAAAGATGCATCTGAGGAGCATATGCTATAAACTCTTAAAGTTCTTAATTTGAAAAAATTGAGTCTCTCATTTGAACTAGTGGCCAATTGCACGAACCCATGCACATTGAAAGGAAATTAATTAGAAGAAATATTTTAATATCACTATTCGCCCTCTCTCTATAATAGAAGTGTCAACCAAATTCACGATCAACAATGACAGATCGAAACACACATCTGCTAATGGTGCCAGCAAGAGCTTTATATGTATCATGCACGTAAGAGTAATGAATATGCTTTTTGAAAAAAACAAAAACCAGATGGCGGTAATTCTCAGCGGACATTTAGTAAGCACCAATAAGTGCTCCACTATATTGAAATTCAAAAATACTATGGGCATGTGCTATTTCTATGTATACAGTCCCTCACTATGATGAAGTTAAAAGCATCAATAAATTTAGAAAGAGAAAAACAAATGAAAAGATCAGGTGGATGAAGGAGCAAAGAAATTGAAAAATCTGCAGCCAGGACAATGAACACCTCAGTAATCAGGACTGTCTGTACTTTGCTTAACTTCAAACAAGCACTCTTGCTTCTTGTATGATTAATTTGAAGATTCAGCACAATTCTTGATCTTACTGCTGCAATGTAAAATATGTTAACTTTTAAATTCATTGACATAATATAATATCATAGAAAAGAATCAGTACAACAATATCTCTATATATCAAAACCTAATCAACTGGAAGGATCTGGATGAGTGGTCTACCAGTTACTATGATGTACACTGACCACTGGGGGCAGATGCTCAGTGCAGGAGCTCCCCCCTGGTGGTCAGTGCGCTCCCACAGCCAACCTCCCATGGTCCTCCCTCAACCTCCTGCCCCCACACGCCCTATAGGGCAGCAGGCAGGCCCTGCAGCTGGCAGACCCCAGCCAGTAGGCTCCAGGTCTCAGTCATCCCAGCCCCATCCTGATCAGAACCTGATTGCTGGCCAGGCCTTGGAACCCCACCCATGCATGGATTTTGTGCTTCTGGCTTCTAGTTAAATAAAAATGCTTACACAGAAATAAATTTCTAGTGTCCTTTGAACTTTCAGGTATCTTAGAATCCAAATATATTGCTAAAGAATGTTTCTGATAAACAAAGTTATTGATTGTTATGCTGAGATCATAAATTGAGTAAAATTTGTGTATGTGTGTGTAAATTATCCAGTACTGAATCTTATTCTCAGATATTCATATGCCTTTTGCTCACATTGCTGTTATACTAACAATGCTTATGATATTTCATGAATGAAATGAGCTTTCTAAGAGCCTGATATATAATATACCATTTAAAGTTTGGTTACAGATTGTAAATAGTTGAGATTTCTCATTAAAACCCAAAACTCTTCAATAAAAGAAAATGCCTCAATACATTTGATTAACATGTATATACATACATAGATGTCTGTGTGCATATATACATTAAAACACATTTACTAGTATTTATATCTATCCAATATAAAATGGATCTAAATTACTGATTAAGCTGTCAAATTGCCTACTATGTCATTGCTGGACAATATAAATCTTTTATTTTTTAAATATTATTTTATAAACTATGAGTGTTTCTGTTTCCAATTATATCTAAAAGAGTTCTTTAGTAAATGTGGTGGCTTGTATTATCTCATTATGTGGATACCTGCTTTCTGAGGAGAGCATGAGCAGATTTACTGTCATTATAATATATTTTTAGTACTGATATCAGAATTATCTCAGACATAGGACTGGCCTTTTCCAAAACAATTATTTTTTTTCATACTTATCCTACCATTAATGTTTACTTTCTACTATAATAATATGTCTTTCTGGTATAATGGTCTGCATTATTCTTATTCCAAACTTTAACCTCTCCTACCTGAATACTTCATAATCACACAAGAACTAACCTTACCATTTCCCCTAAAGCAGAGACACCAGATAAATTTGATGTTCCTCTTAGGCCCGTGCAACTTTAAAGAACTAGGTTTACTTTCTGTTGAATAATGAGTAGATATAAAAGTAATTAAAGAGACAGCTTTTGAATAATTAAGAGTATATATTTATATATGAACTCTTCAATGAAAGAAAATTAACTCCTGACTAATATGGTAATTGTCTCTAATTTTCTCTAATTTGGATATGTCTTTAGTTCTTTTACCTGAGGTTACTTTTTTCTGGTCCTTACACAACTGACTTACCAGTTTGTGTTACAATCCTAACATCTTCTAATCTCATATAATTTACATATTTTAATATGAGGTTTAATGCTACAGAAATAGATGTGTATTATTAGTATATATGAATGCACAGCATTAAGAAATGGGAAATACATTAATTTAGATTAAATAGCATATAATACAATTTAATTTTATATGCATCTAGCAGACTTTTATTTTTCTTAATGGGTGACATGCCTGCTTTAAGATGAACCATTCTTAGAATATATCATTCATTTACTAGAAATTTATACATGACTCTTAAAATATTCTCAAGCAAGCCGAAACCGGTTTGGCTCAATGGATAGAGCGTTGGCTTGGGGACTGAAAGGTCCCGGGTTCGATTCCGGTCAAAGGCATGTACCTTGGTTGCGGGCATATCCCCAGTAGGGGGTGTGCAAGAGGCAGCTGATCGATGACTCTCTCTCATCGATGTTTCTAACTCTCTATCTCTCTCCTTTCCTCTCTGTACAAAATCAATAAAATATATTTAAAAAAAATATTCTCAAGCAAAATAAGTCTCTCAAAAATCTAAGGTAGAAATATTAGCAAAGGCTTTGTTTCTGGTTATTATAGAAAGAGGAAAACAAACCTTATTATATTTAATATAGTCATAGCAAAGCAACAAGTAGCAGCTGCATTTGCAGGAAGTGCTTTTAAGTGCCTTGCTTAGAACATTTTTTAATTTTTATCAAAGATGCTGGTCAATACTTTATAGCTTTTCTGAGCTTATGCATTCTGATAAAAATTCAGAATATAAAAGATTAAACTTCTCAACTAATTACATGCCTGAAGGCACATTAACAATGCAAGTGTCAATGCGCTGTTAAAAATTCATTTTGCATTTTTTACACAGTCCTGATAGCAAAACTTTGAAGGCAACAAAGTGGAAAGAGTTATATTTTTATTTTAAAAGATAGCCTAGGAACCTTGAGAAATTGGGACTTCATTATTTCATATTATGGAAAATATCAGAGGTAGTATGAAACCAAAAATGAATTTTTATTATACATACTTAAAAATTTCATGGATCATTGAACTTCAGCAAGAAGGACCTTAAGAATCTTTTGGTCCCACCTTTTCATCCATTACTGAAGTTATTAAAGTACGGCATAGAAAAATATGAACTTGTACAAGAGCAGACACAGAGAGAAAGAGTGAGAGACTCAGAACTATTAACTCTTAACCACAGAGCTTTCCACAGTATTGTTGCCTTTTAACACTGCAGACCTATTTTTAATATGTTTGAAATAGATACTGCCTGTTGCATGGGGTAAGTTGTGTCCCCTGAAATATTTAAAAGTTGAAGCTTTAACCTCCAGTATTTCTAAATGTGACTGGATTTAGAGATAGGGCACTGAAAAAAGTAACTAAATTAAATCGAGGCCTTTATGGTGGGGTATAATCTTAACTCGTTGGTGTTTTTCCTATAAGAAATTTAGACTCACAAAGAGATACCAGAGGTATGCGCACACAGGGGAAAGACCCAGCGAGGACACAGGAGAACACAGCCATCCCCAAGAATATAGATGATAGGTAGATAGTTATAGATGATGATAGATAGATAGATAGATAGATAGATAGATATTGTTTCATTTTGCATTGTAAAAATATATAAATCTTTTAGGATGAGGAATATACACTGTGGTCTTCTAATGTATTGATCATCAGTGTATACCAACATATTTTCATGCATTATGAAAATGAATTATTCTCTCTGAAAATTCATTTTACTCTATTGAGTGAGTAAATGTAATAAAAGTATTGTATCTTCTTGCTAATATATGGATTGTCAGACATTTAATTATGTGTTTATCCTGTTTTGAAGTAAATATGTTAATATATTCACAAAATTTGACCATAAGAATAAGCAAATTTTACATTAGGACACTAATAAGGCTTCTTTAGTAGATGCATCATTTATACATTATTGTCTAACAATTCCCACAGTTAACTGACTAAAAAACAAAAAAAAACAAAAACTATGTAAAAAATCTCAATGGATTGGGAATTTGGGCAGAAGTCAACTGACATGGCTTGTCTCTTCTCCAGGCAATGTGGGGAAAGCTTACTCAGGTGTTTGCTGTGAGAGATAACGTTTACTATATCACACATGAAACACAATGAATCTATTGCTTTCAAACTAAAATGACCTTATGAGACTCATCTGGGTATATGAAGATTTTTATAAAATCACTTTCATTCTTTTTAGCTATCTGCATTTAAAACACAAACTAGCTTTAAAACAAAACAGTAATAAATAAGTCATCCAGTAATTGTATATAGAAATTTTATAAATTAAATGTTAGTTTTCCATTAATAGATTTAATCAGTAGAGATTTCTCAAAGGGACATGAAATCCCAAATGTTGTCGTTTGAAATACATCATTAATATGCTCAATAAGAATAAACAGTAAGGTTCACCCTTTACCTGAGAAGTAGGAATGGCTTGATGAGGGTGGGTATGTGCCAGGATTCAGTTTTAATTGTGTGAGCCTTTGTTATAAGTGACCACATTGAGGAGCACACTTGACTCATGCTAACTTCAGCCATGGTTGGCTTATTATATTTCTTTCATACATGGCTGTTGGCAGAAGCAGATATAACATTTTAACATGCATTGAGCCTGCTTCAAGCATTTTAATTGGCTTAAAATAGTTGGTAGCATCTTTTACTGTATTAATTTATTGCTTCAGCTTCACTCAACTGAAAACTTTGCCAGATGGTAGTGCAACCACTGCATACAGAACAGGAGATTGAACGTGTTTATATGATGCAAATGCCTCTTTTTTATTAAGTATTCATGAACTTTCTCTTCATGATTATATTGAGAAACTACCATGAAGGCTGAGATCTGTGCCTTTTTAAAATTAATAATCTAATTTTGCAAAAATACAGTTTTGTTTGAAAGTGATAGAAAACATGGCTTTGGAGCAGATACTAACCATCATAAAGAAAAAAAAAAATACTTTCAATGGTTTTCTTTTGTTCAAATTTAATGAAATTAAAAAGCAATAACCTTAAAATGAAACACCCCTCACAGCGTGGAATAAGAGAGCATAATGTTTGTTTATGACTTAACATTAAAACATTCCATGTTTATTCATTTAGTTCTGGAAAACACACCATGCGCTAGTTACATAATAACTCGAGACCCTGTGCACGAAATTCATGCAAGGGGTTCGGCCATTGCAGCCATGGCTTCATCCTGAAGGTTGTTTGGCTGTCTGGTCTAATTAGCATATTATGCTTTTATTATTATAGATAGTGTGATTCACTGTAGCATTAGCTTCACATCTTATATAATAAAAGGCAAATATGCAAATTGTACCCTCAACCAGGAGTTTGACCAGAAGTTCGACAAGGGATGAGGCTGGCCACCCAACTGTCCATGGCCCCTCCCGGGTCGGCCCCACCCCCAATGCCCTCCACCTAGATCAGGTTGTTGTTCATATAAAAATAGTAAGTTCTTCTCAGGTAAAACTTGACACTCTAAAATATCTCTCCCTCTCTCCCTCTCTCTCTCTCTCTCTCTCTCTCTCTCTCTCTCTCTCTCTCTCTCTCTCTCTCTCTTTCTCTCTCACACACACACACACACACACACACACACACACACACACACACGAAGGGCACAAGAATAACATTAAAGCTATTTTCAATTTCAATCAATAAAAAATTTGAATCTTTTAGAATCTGTTGCTCAATGCTACACATAAGCAAATTAAATGCAAATTATATTGCCAGTGCTTAAGGGAAGCAAACTGTGTATTCTTGAATACCTTTGTTGCTGAAAACATATCTACTTATCATCACATGGGCAAAATATGGATTTAAAAATTATCTCCATACATATTTATAAGTTGTACCGAGATGGCCAGGTTAAAACACTCCCGGCTGAAACGCTACCTAACTACTGCAAACATTTGTGTACTGTCTAACAATATGTGTCTTTATGATACGGTCCATTAACCATGCATCGGGCATCGCTGCTGGGATCTCTGCCTAGAGGCAGAAAGTTATCTCAAGATATTTGCTTAAAGGTATTTCACCTGCAAGCCTTGCATTGTCAGGGAAAAAATAGGACACATCCTAGTAACAGAAATTAACTTCCAGGGGCCCAAAGAAACAAGAGAAGTTAAAGTTTATAAAAATGAATCATTTTTATTTAAGAATAATAGTGTATTATTACATATAAATTACATTAAAACAAAAGCATACATTTATTGAGGAGGATTTACATTATTAACAGAGAGAGAACTGGAGGGAAATAGAGAAGAAAAGAGGAATTTAAATATCTGAGAGAAGGTGTTTTAAAAATTCATAATTGTCACAGGGTCATGATTGCAAACTAAACTTGATCTCTTTACTAGAGAGTGCACTTATTCTTGGTCAAGCATGGCATGTTTTGAACGAAAAAGCTTGTCAGACTTTGTCTTAATACTAAAAAAAATCTAGTTATTCTTCTAATTAATATCACTTCTATGTTTTCAAATCCAAGTGATTTATAAAGCAAAGAAAAACATGCACCTAATTAAACTATGCATTCTTTTTTCTTTCTGTTTCTGCTACCTGCCAATAATGCTATCCTCCAAGTCTCAAGATTCTGAAATTTTTCCATCAAAGTATTTGAAAATAATTTTAAAAGTGTATACATATGTAAACATTCTTTTGTTTTTCTACTAACACATATTGTTTTCAAGCTTCCCAATTTGTTTAGGTTTTGTATTGTAATATCCTGTTGGGCTACTAAGTGACAAAGAATTATGGCCCTATAATTCACAAAGTTTAGGTTTCACAAAATCAGTTTTGGATGTGTGTGTGTGTGTGTGTGTGTGTATGTTAAATCAAAAGCAGGTTTTATTTTTCCACCAAATCCAAAATACATGTTCCAGCCAATGGATGAAGGGTAAATCAGGCCCCAATATTCTTGGTTAAATCAATTATAACTTTCTACAAGGAAAAAAAGGTTCTTAGGCATTTAGGAACAGATGAAAAATTCCACATATTGACTGGTCTGTGCTTTTTTACTGTGTTCAGATGTCCCCTCCATGTTGCCTCTTCTGTGAAGATGAGGTCTTGGTAATAGTTGTGCAGCTGCACCAACAGTCCCATCTCCATGTCACTCAGTGGTTTTATAATCTAGTACATCTGTACGCTTTCAATTTAGGAGTTGAAAAGATCTGAATTAAGTTCTTCAAACCTTGAGTGCATACAATTTGCTGGGCATAGATTGGGTACTGGGCACTGATTCTGCTGGTTCAGAAAAACATAAATGGTGCGACAGAGGCGAGTTTTCCTCCCAAGGGGCAGGAGGGTGTTTGCTGGGAATGAAGAGAACCGGTTTCTCCTCCACTTCTACCACCTCGGGGAGCTATGGAACTCAGGCCCTGGCAACAGATGCTGTGTCTCTTCTGACAGGTCCTGCCGTGGAAGAACCAAAGCCAGTTTCTAAACAGCTGAAGAATTTGTTCCACAGTCCACATAGTGATATTTTTTCAATGAGCTCTGGGTCAAGGGGTCGAATGTATGAAATCTCTGCTGAAGCTCTCATGAAGATAACTATGTTGTGCAGAAGAAGTAGAGAGAAAATGGTCCTCCCCTCTCCACCTGCACCATGAAAATGCACCAGTGGCTCCCTCCAAGGTGGAGTGAGAGAGGTGTTAGTTGTCACACATGACTCAACCACTGTGTTCATGTAATGAACTTGACTGGAAAGGCTACTAACTTCCACAAAGTAGAAGTTGAATTCCTGATTTTCAGGGTGGCCTTGGTGGAGAGGATTATATAGGAGTTGATCTAGCTTATTAATGTGACTTTTTTTTTTTTTTTTTAAGAAAAAGTATCTTTATTGTTGAAACTACTACAGATGTCCTCTTTGTTTGTGGAATTTTCCCCGTGATCTCCTCCACCCATACCCACTCCTCCCAGTCCTTCACCACACTATTGTCTGTGCCTAAGGATTATGCATATAAATTCCTCAGTTAATCACTCCTCTCCTAACCCCAGATCCCACCTTTCCTCTGAAATTAGTCAGTCTGTTCCATGCTTCTATGTCTCTGGATCTATTTTGTTTGTAAGTTTTATTTTGTTCATTAGATTCCACAAATGAGTGAGATCATGTGATACTTATCTTTTTCGGACTAGCTTATTTTGCTTAGAATAATACTCTCCAGGTCCATCCATGCTGTTGCAAGTGGCGAGTTCTTTCTTTTTCACAGCTGTGTAGTATTCCCTTGTGTGAATGTACCACAGCCTTTATATCCACTCATCTGCTGAAGGGCACTTGAGCTGTTTCCGAATCTTAGCTGTTAATGTAACTTTCATCACTTTGATGTCATCATCATCCACAAGGACTGAATGTGGAAATAAGAATAAAACCACCAAACCAAATGCCAGGAGACAGAGCAGGGCCAGCAGGAGGACATACTGTTTAGTTGTAGGAGGGCACAATCTCTGATCACTTGTAGGATCAAAGCCACCAACTCATTTACTTGTTCTACTGGAATGTAGCCTGTACTTTGGCACATGAGGCAGATGATGTTTTGCCGCCCCCACCTGGGCACATATGGCACCGGGCAATGGCTTCTCCCTGTTTTGTTCATCCAGCATATCCTGTCATCTTTCTTTCCCTTGTAGGAGGGACAGTGAGCAGAGGCCAAATGCTGGGACCCTATGCTCAGGATGTCCCGCCTCCTGGATGCTCAGATCCACCTGCACACAGTGCATAAGTGCTAAATTGCAAGCTAACCGAGACTGTGTGTTTTCTTCTAATCAAGTCATTGAGCTATAATTTTTATAAAACAACCTGCACAGATTTGAAATTTATAGATCAATGTCTATTGACAAATATATGCCATTATTTACATATCACCTTAATGAAGACACAGAAATTTCCCATTATCTGAATTTTTTAAAAAAATATATATATTTTTTATTGATTTTTCACAGAGAGGAAGAGAGAGGGATAGAGAGTTAGAAACATCGATGAGAGAGAATCATCAATCAGCTGCCTCTTGCATAACCCCCACTGGGGATGTGCCCGCAACCAAGGTACATGCCCTTGCCCAGAATCGAACCCGGGATGCTTCAGTCCGCAGGCCGACACTCTATCCACTGAGCCAAACTGGTCCTGGCTATCTGAATTTTTTTTTAATATACACTGAGTCTATTTTTATCTGCTCCTCAATCCCAGGCAACTACTAACTTGATATTTTTCATTAAATTTTAGTTCTGCCTGTTCAAAACTTAATGTGAACTGGAAACATACAGTGTACATTTTGTTGTGTCTCAAGCTTCTTTTACTCAACCAAATTATAATCGTCATGTATTAGAAAAGCAGTAGTTTTATCCTTTTAATTGCTTGGTGGTATTTCATTGTATACATTTATCCATTTACCTAGAGAGACAATTAGTCTTTTGACAATGTTTGGTTATATGATTAAAGCTTATATGAACATTTCTGTAGAAGTATTTTAATTCCATTGGAGAAGATACTTAGAAATGAAATTATTGGATCATTTGTAGGTGTTTACCTTTATGAGGAAATGTCAACCTGCTTTTCAAATTTTTATTATTATATCCTCTGATACATTTGATATTAACCATCTCTTTAATTTTAGACATTCTTGGAGGTTCTGAAATTGAATCTCATTTCAATTTTAATTTCCTTAGAGATTAATCATGTCAAGTGTCTCTTCCTTGGCCATTTATTCTTTTTTTTTTAAAGTTTGTAAGTAATTCTGTGTGGTTATTGGATTATTTGCCATTTTGTTGATGATTTAAAGATATATATGCATCTTAATCTGACTATGTATCTATGCATATCTTGATATATTATTCTGGATACAAGTTTTTAATCACATATTTATAGGGCAGATATTGTACTGTTGTATGCTTCTACTGTATAAGGTTTTTCTTTTTTTATTAACAGTGTCTTTTAAAGAACAGTTTTTGATTTTGATAAGGTCTGATGCATTATTTCTGTTTCTTTCATTGTTAGTGTTTTGTGTTCTACCTACTATATTCCAATTGTGGATTTTTTTTCTTTATTGATTTAGGTATTACATATGTGTCCTTATCCTCCTATTGCTACCTAACTCATACCTTCACCCCCCTGTTGTCTGTGTCCATTGGTTAGGCTTATATGCATGCATACAAGTCCTTTGGTTGATTTCTCCCCCTTACCCCTCCTCTCCACTCCCCTACCTTCTCTCTGAGGTTTGAGCATCTGATCGATGCTTCTCTGTCTCTAGAATGAAGGAACTATTTGCAACAGCATGGATAATTTTGGAAAGCATTATGCTAAGCAAAATAAGTAGTCAGAGAAAGATAAATACCACATGATCTCACCCATTGTATTTTTTTTTCTGGAACCTCTATAATTAATATGTGTTCCATCTAAACTTAATTTTTTTAGTGATATGAGATCCTGGGCCAGATTTATTTTTATTTGTTTACATAGGGTGGATATGCAGTTTATACATTACCATTTGATAAAGTCTAGCTTTTGCACATTAAATTAGCTTTGCACATTTGTTTAAAAAAATAACTATGCATGTATGAGTTTATTCTGGATGCCATTCTGTTGCATTAGTATATCTGTCTGTCCTTTCACCATGAGTACACTGTAGCATTATTGAAAGTTTTCAAATCCAGTAGCAAATCCTTCAACTGTATTCTTTTTAAAAAAATTTCAGCTATATGTATTAGAATGAGTTTTCCAATTAAACACACACACACACACACACACACACACACACACACACACACACACAGCTAGCTGTTGAGGATTTTGAGTGGAAGATGGAAGGAAATAAACCTGTTCAAAAAAGGCTCAATTGCACATGCTCAGTCCATTTAAAATGTACATATATATCTCACAGATGGCACTACTCTCATAATGCCTTTCAAAGAAACTTGTCAAAACAAATTGTATCTCTGGAACATCTCAAGGTCAGACCTCTCTATTGCTTATTGGTTGCTTTAAGCTCTCAGGCTCCTTTAGATGCTCCTCCCTCATGTGTCTCACACATTCATTCTCATTTCATCTTTATGCCAAAAATTAATAACTCATTTCTGGACTTACAAAACCTCAGCCCCAATATATATATAATCACAGATCTAGGAAAGAAGAAATGGAAGAAATGTTCAATTCAGTTATTAAACTCTGTTCTATTGTAGCTCCTTGATACTTTATAATGAAACATTTAAATATTTCATACTGTCAATCATGAAACCATTTATGTTTATGTATCTGGCCAAAATATGTATTCTTAGTAGTTTTATTGAAACTTGTTTTAACTAAATATCTTAGTGGGGGGAGAGAGGGAGTCAGGAGAGAATATCATATAGTTTTTGAGATGTGTATACTTATTTTTAAAGCTCAAATGACTTGAGCATTTTCTTTTTACACTTTTGCTAGGTCCACTTTTCATCTGCTCTACAATTCTCAGCTACTGTCAGTGTTTCATATAAAATATCAAATATTTATAAACAAAAATAACATGTTTTTCAAAAATTTCTGTCAGCATCAATAACTGACAAACAGTATTTTCAATCTTATCATTTTTTTCTTCTTCTTTTTCATCTATTTATTCTAAACTCCTCACAGAGACAACCAGATACTCAAGGGTTTTAGCAACAATACTGCAACCAAATCTCACCAATAATCTGTCCCAATTTTATGGCTCACCTGTTGTTATTATTGTTGTTGTTTTTGTTTTTGCCTGTAGCTATCCAATTGCTCCAGTACTATTTGTTTTAAAGACTCTCTTTTCTGAGTTGAATTGCTTTTGCAAAGTTGCCAAAAATAAGTTGGGCAGAACACATGATTTTTAGTCCAATAAAACTATTCTGTAGCCTACTAAAATGGTAGATATATGTCATTATACATTTATCAAAACCCATAGAATATACAATATCAACAGTGAACCTTAATGTAAACTATTTTAGAATGATAATTATGTGTCAATGTAGAGTCATTGATTGTAACAAAACTGCTGCTCTCATGAAAGATGTAGAGAGTGGGAAGGTTGTGCATAAGTGGGACCAGGGGGTGTATGGAAATTCTGTACTTTCTACTCAATTTTACTGTGTACCTAAAACTGCGCTAAAAATAGTCTATTAAAAAAATAAGGTGAGCATATTTGTGTGGCTCTATTTTACAGTTCTCTAGTTTTGTTCCATTGATCTATATATTTATCTCCATGGCAAAATGCCATAATCTAAATAATGTTAGCTATAGAACAAAGTTTAAAATCTTAAATCATGATTAATATGTAACTAATATTTTAAACAGAATGTTTAATAGACATCATGTACACCAATCTGGTAATTATTGGAGGTGATATACATAAACAGCGCATATGTAAAAAAAACCTTGTAATTTCTTGGCCTAATATTAGTCATATTATCAGCATAATCTCATGTTATACCATTTGACAGATTACTCACAAGTAATAAAATGTCCAGCTTGTATATTTACCTTTTCATATCTTAATAAGAAAAATTATAATCAGTGGTTAACACAATCAAAGACAACATGCAAGTAAATGTCCAGATAGTTCATATATTTTTACCAACCTTTGGGTTTACATTAGTCTTAATAATATTTACCTAATAAAAAAGAACCAAGTTATTTTATAATTATAAAAATAATATAAATATTCTTCAATCACATCTTGAATAACCAAATCTTATTGAAACATCATTTTTGAATCATCATAAACTCTGTTTTCTCTATAAGAAAAAACTGCCAATCCAGATATTTATCCAATATTCTCCTGATTATCACCTTCCCACATCCTCTTTATTTTTATTGCTCCGAATGTCCTGCCGTTTTTACTTCACATCATCTAATAATATATTTCTAATTTCCTTTGGTCAATTTTTGCAATATTTCTGGTCCATGTCATCATTTATAAAATAAATATAGCTGAATTAATATGGGAAATCGTTTTTAAAATATGTTTTTATTGATTTCAGTGAGAGGAAGGTATAGGGATGGAGAAGTAGAAACATCAATGAAAGGGGAACCATTGATTGACTATCTTCTGCACCCCCCACTTCCAGGGATTGAGCCCACAACAATGCAGGCCAGAAGGGAGTGGCAAGAAATATACAAGTGATAAATAGCAAGAACCTACAACCAAGATTACTCTACCAAGCGAAGCCATCATTTAGAATTGAAGGACAGATAAAGAGCTTCACAGATAAGTAAAAGCTAAAGGAGTTCGTCACCACCAAACCAGTATTATATGAAATTTCTGAAGGATATTCATTCCCTCATTCCCACCCCAAACCCCTCTCCCTGTATGCCCCCCTGTTGTCCGTGACCACTGGTTTGGCTTATATCCATAGGTAATGCATGTATGCATGTAAGATCTTTGTCTAATCTCTTCAGCTTCTTAAAGAATATCCTCTCTCTAAAGGATATTCTTTAAGAAGCTGAAGAAGGCCGAAACTGGTTTGGCTCAGTGGTAGAGCGTTGGTCTGTGGACTGAAAGGTCCCAGGTTCCATTCCGGTCAAGGGCATGTACCTTGGTTGCGGGCACATGCCCGGTAGGGGGTGTGCAAGAGGCAGCTGGTCAATGTTTCTCTCTCATCTATGTTTCTAGCTCTCTATCGCTCTCCCTTCTTCTCTGTAAAAAATCAATAAAATATATATTTTAAAAAAAGAAGCTGAAGAAGAAAATGAAAAAGCTAAAAAAAAAAAAGAACAACAAAGTGACAACAAATACATATTTATCAACAGTTGAATCTAAAAGTCAAGTGAATAAAAAAATCTGATTAACAGAATAAACTAGTGAATAGAATAGAATCAGGGGCATGGAAATGGAACAGACTAACTATTCTCAGAGGGAATGGGGTGGGGGTAGAGCTGTGGAAAGAGATTAGACAAAGATCTTATATGCATGCATGCATTACCTATGGACACAGACAATAGGGTGGCAAAGGCCTGGGGTGGGGTGAGAACCAGGTGGAGGGGAGCTATGGGGGAAAAGAAGGACATCTGTAATAATCTCAACAATAAAGATTAATTTTAAAAAAGACACTTTTTTTGTGACTTTGTGAACTTTTTTTCTCAAAATAAATTACTAGATAGCAAATTAATACTCATTAATTTATATAAGATAATATCATAATCAATGTTTCAAACAGTATTTTAAAGATTAAAACAATTGCTGTGAAACCTTTGCACAAGGTACTCCTTTTGATCCTAAGTCAAAACTGCACCAATGATTGGTCTCAGTTTTTACATGACAACTTGCCAACTCTACTACATATATTGTTGTACAAGGCATCACAGTTTTTGAAGGTGTCCTCATCTTTACCAGCTGCTAATACTATGGTCATCAAGAGAATACCATTAACATTTCCCAGGCTTCTGGCTAGTTATGCTGCTCTCTCTGGTCTCATCAATGTGTTGAAATATGCTGTTTTTCCTTCCTCACATTGGGTTACCGTTAGGCACCTGGACACTAATTAATCACTAATTAATCTGTTTGATAAGAATGACACTTCCTTACAACTCTACCTATAGCCATATATGTTTTACAAGAAAAAAAAAAGAGTATTGTTTGGGGCCATATAAATACACTTGGGAACAGGTTCCCCAAACATCTTTGTCTCTTTTCTATTTCTCTTCTTATAACCAATGTCTTCTGCCCTTTTATTCTATTGACATAAAGGCTGTTTATCCCAAGAAAACTGGACTATGATGATAAAATATAAAATAATATCCTAGGCTATAATGTGACACTGCTGTATTTTATTTTAGCCTCTTTGTCAGAGTTGGGTTAGGAGCAACTATCAGAAAGATACACGTTTTAATATCAAGATGATTTGAGAGGTTGACTAAAGCTTAGTCATTAGTAAATATCACAGGCTTTCCTGCTTATGTTCTCTAGTCTGACTCTAGCATATTACTTAAAGTAGGATTACAAGAATAAAACCAAGATAGGTCCCTTAATTTATCCTCTTATTGTTACATCTAGTAATAATCCTCTTTTTTTATGACAAAAAGCTTTTTCTAGGCTGAAGAAAATGCATGTGTTTTATAATGTTCATAATGTGTTTTTTAAGCAGGACTTCAGTGACAAGCTGAACATTTCCAGGGGCTTTTAAAGAAAATTAAATGGTAACAGAACAAGACATTTCAAACCTGATTTTAGAGCTACTACAACTGTAAGAAGGTAAGAAGCCTCTCCTAGGCTCTCCTCCCCCCATTCACTGTTATAAATTTATAACCAATATAACTCTTTAAAGGAAGGGAGGGTGGAATTATTATGCTCCTAAACTCTATCAAAATAACTGGGGGAAGTCCACTGGTCACCTACAAAAATCACTATATGTCTGTTTATTTTTGCTCCCTCCTGACTTTTCAACTTAGGCAGTTTATACCTCAAGGTATAAAATAATACTTTTGTTTTTGAGATGGTTGAGTTTCACCTGAAGTTGTTTCCCCAATGTGATGACACCACAAACAGCATTTTCTTTTTCTTTGTGTCATTTTTCTCATACAAATGCACCTTTTTTTATATAGTGGAGAGTATGGGCCCAACAGTAAGGAGACACTTGGAACTCAGAACTGGTTTGGGGAAAACGATTTACTGGTAGTTATATTTCTAAATGCATGTTTGTTAAAGGATAGCCAAGGAAAAGAGCTTAGTAACATATTTTAGCTTAATTAGAACCAGAGAAAAAAAGGCCTACTTTTGTTTCCTGAACACATCCGTTATCCATCATATTATGCCAATTAGCATAATTAAATTGGCATATTAGCAGTTCTCTGATAAAATAATTATTTACTGATATACTATATTAAAGGGGATATTATTTTATATAACTTTAATAAACCAATTCTATATTTAATTATATTTATTTTCTTTGTACAATAATGCTGACTTCCTAAATGGTTCAGAACAATAAATGTAAATGATATAATTAACATTCTTCTAAATGGGTATTGTGATTGCCATATATACTTGTTGACTTAGCCACTTGCTTGTGCTTCCTTTTGATTACTTCAACTAACTGGTTTGTCACTGTACTTTTAATTTGCATTTCCCTAAGGAAATATGATGTGGAGCATCTTTTTATATGCTTATTTGACACCTGTGTATCTTTTTTAATGGGGTGTCTGTTAAGGTATTTGCCCCTATGTAATTGAACCAATAATAGAATCCAATAAAAAATTAATAGGAAGGCAAAGAAGCAGACAAATATGCCCCTAATGAGGGAAAACAATCAATCATTTAAAATAAACCTAAACATGACACCAAAGTTATAATTAGCAAACAAGTACAGTTAAATTATTATTACAACGAAATCCCATGTACTCATAACTATAGAGGAAAGATTAAATGTGCAAAGTACAGATGAAGAAGACATAAAAAGCAACTCACATCAAACTTTTAGAAATGAAAATTACACTGTCTGCAATAACAATCAGGCTTTAATGGAAAAATAAAACCCAAAAACTTGTGGACTTAAGAGACATAGCAATAGAAACTATGCAAAAGTAAACAAAAAGATGGCGGGGGGGGGGGGGGGGGAGGAGGGAGGAGGCGGGTGGTGCCCTCCAAAAGAAATTCAACAGAGCTTCAAGAAACTGAAATTACATATATATTTCACTTATAGACAATAATATTATTATATTTTATTATATATTTTTAGTTAAATTTCCTTTTTTATAGATAGAAGCAGGATAGTTACTTCATGAAATATACCTATATTATATTTTTGTTAAGTACTGCTAAGTCATAAGGTCAAATTACGTTGTTGCCAATAATGTAGAGTCCTAGGTTTGCTATATCCTTGGCACAGGTTATAGGATTATTTTAACCTTTTCCAGAAAGAGAAAGTTCTTGAGAGACAGGGAGACACAGAGAGAGACTGGAAAGTGAGAGAGAAAATATATAACACTAAATTATAATCTATGAATGACACAGAATCTGAAAAGCTTAGACAGATAAAAGAAAAAAATTTTAAAATAATTTATACCAACTATTTCAGTTATGGTGAAGACTACAGATTTCCTACAAAATAAGACAAGAATTCTACAAACCAATCTTAATGTTTCTTACACGCATTAATCTTTTTCCCAATATTTTTTTTAGCACTCATGAACCCAGCTTCATGCATTTGTTTTCTTCTCATTTTGTAGTTTGTCACAAGAACAATCAGATGGGAAATTCTCTCTAATTTATTTCCTACCATTTTTATTCTCTATTGTAATATTTCACTTATAGACAATAATATTATTTTTAATGATGAAAAATTATTTTATACTATCAAAAACGGTGTCTTCCTTTAGCAGCACACAATATTGTACACGATAGAAAGCAGTTCTCAGTGTGACAAAGGGACACACACAGAAAAAAAGAAAATACTAAGGAAAGTAATTTTAAAAATAACTCTCTGAGGGAAATGGGAGTGGAAAGGTGCATAGATTGATCCAGATTATAGCTGAGTGTTGAAGAATCTGGATAAAAACCAAAAGCTGAACAAATCAAATTCTTGTCCAAAATACATTTAATGAAATGCTTAAGATGGTGTTGTTTAATTTCATTTAACCTCCTCACACCTTTCTCACATGGTATAAGGAAAATAAATAAGCAATTACCAACTACTACTGCAGGCAAACAATTGAAAGTAAAGCAAGCATAAACTCGTCAATTCTTATCTTTGTTTAGTAAAATAATAACTATACTCTGTCTATTTTTGTATCTATATTTGAACTTTGAAAAGAATAAAAAGGGCTTCATTATTTATAATTTCTAAGCAATTCTCTTAAAATTACTGGGGATAACAGAGAAGCAGTGCCCCGCAATTCGAATGATTTTGAGGTTTGTAGATATTAAATTGGAAAGAACATAAGAAAAATTCATTTTAAATAAATCTTTCTTAGTATGCTGGGTCATGATCTAACAAGTAATTTTCTGAAGCATATGATTTAAAAGCAAGAGATATTTACAAAAGAAAAATATATGGCTAGAGTTTACATGTCTAGTGTTTTATTTTTAAAAACAAATATTTCCCTATTTACCATCTTAATTTTATTGCTTCTGTAGTTTGCAACATGATGTCTTTATCCTCTTTCCATGAAAATATAATTATTTTCTATTGATAAATTAAAATCCATATTTCCTTAAATATGTATATAATATCAAGTTATTAAAAGAAAAAAAGGATACTCTTACCTTCAAAAGAAAAAGTATGTCTTCCTATGCTGAAACTGGAATAATGGGCAAGTAATGAAAATACTAGTTTTAAATAAATTGAGATTTAGTCTGTGAAATGCATTAAGCTAAACGATTGCTATCTATTGGTGCCACACAATGCCAAAAATTATTTGCATTAAAATAAATGTAATGATAGGCAACAAAACAATATATTTTTTTTAAGCATACTCTTTTGTACGGCTGGTGTAGCTCAGTGGCTGAGCGTCAATCTATGAACCTAGAGGTCATGGTTTGATTCTGGATCAGGGCACTAGCCCGGGTTTGGGCTCAATCCCCAGTAGGGGATGTACAGGAGGTAGCCAATCAATGATTCTCAATTATCATTGATGTTTCTATCTCTCTCCTTTCCTCTATGAAATCAATAAAAATATATTTTTAAAAAATCTTTTAATGTTTAAATTGTTAATGTTCTGATTTTCTAACTTTAAAATTATAACACTTGCTGATATTTACTTCTATCTAGTAAATAATAAGACATTAACTATTTGTTCAGAAACCCCATATTGGAATATTATTCTTAAGTACATAAGTCATCTATAAATTTTTAATTACTAATTAATTCTTATTATTGGAAAGAACTACAATAAATATGAGTATTACTGAAAATAGTAAAGTTACCAAGAAAATGAAGCTATATAGATTCCTTTTAAGTAAAGAACTTGAGTAGATTAGCAATTTATATTTTAATTTAAATTTAAATGCTCTTTGATAATATTAAGCCCAATTAAAATGCTCTATGCTGATATTTCACAATATTTATATATTCATATTTCCACAGCTATATATGTGTCTCATTAAGGCAGTGGCTAAACCACTATAATACTTTCCAATTAAAAGGAAATCAATGAAATTATTTTAATGTATGAAGGTGTTAGCAAATAAATAATCAATTATTGCATTATATGATTGCCCATTATTACTTTATTTAAATTTATCTTTCCAATATCATTTGATAATGTTGATTACTCTATTGTCTCATGAGTGTTTCAGGACCCCATGCTTTGTCCAAATCTGACTAGATTTAGCCTTTGTCCTTCTACTGGCATTTCTTTATAATAAGTCCTGTATTCCAAAAGTTTGCAGATTCCATTTCCTATCAGGGAGTGTAGGGGAGGCAACTGATAGATGTTTCTCACATTGATCTCTCTATCTCTCTCTCTCTCTCTCTCTCTCTCTCTCTCTCTCTCTCTCTCTCTCTTTCTTTTTCCTTCCTCTACTTTTCTTCTCCACCCCCTAAAGAAGCAGTGAACATATCCTGGCATGAGGATTAAGAGAAATGAAAATAAAATTGACCCTTATCTCACAGCAAAACTAATGTCAGGTGAACAACAGAATTAAATCAAAATAATATAAGAGAAGATCTTCATCACTTGGGTAGTGGAAACTTCTTAAACAGACCATAACAGAACAAAATGTAAAGAAAAAATAGTTGTAATAAAATAATAAATATTGTATGTTTTGTTTATTTAAATTCAACAGCAGGTAAAACTACGATAGTGATAGGATTTAGGGTAGCTGTAGTCTTCCTTTGGGGAAGGAGTGATCAGTGA
This sequence comes from Pipistrellus kuhlii, assembly GCF_014108245.1. Classification (NCBI taxonomy): domain Eukaryota; kingdom Metazoa; phylum Chordata; class Mammalia; order Chiroptera; family Vespertilionidae; genus Pipistrellus; species Pipistrellus kuhlii. Next base: position 41,685,569 of record NW_023425584.1, read on the forward strand.
GTGTAATGGGGTCTGTCCTGCTCGTGGCCTTCTAGCCCATCACCTGATGGGTGTACAGCTGCTATCTTTGTGATGTCCCCAATGGTTTACAGATACCTGCTAAGCATCTTTCTGTTTTTCTTATGCCTCAATTGACAGGACAGAGGCAGTAATAAAACCAGGTCCCTGGGAATGTAAAAGGGGATGCAATCAGAACGAGGATGAAGAAAGAAAAGAAAGGAAAAACTGGCTGTGAATGCAGTAGGATGTCGTTTTGGAGGCAGGAAGAGCAAGATCTTTATAATGTTCCTGCATGGTAAATTCAATCTTCTGTCAATTAGGAGAAAAGTGAAAGTTCAAATAAAAAGACATTTGTAAAGGATGGAGATGTTCTGACCATCATGGGGAATAGAAAAGCAAGATATAATAGTAACACAACAATAGTAGATGTAATAAAGAGTAGGACCCATTTGTGAGGTAGACTACTGAGAGCTCTTAAGCAACATTTCTCCATCCTGGGTACCCCTTCCTTTGACTTTGTGGGGAGGTTTAATCATGGAAGCACCCTCCTGACTACATTACACTGGACCCACCCCTCTAGCTACCATAGGAACCTCATTCCATTTTCCTTTCCCTGATCTCCTGACACATGTTCAGGCTGACTTCAGAGGCCTGCTCAGATCTCTCCCAGGAAGCATAATTTTGTAATAAACTTTTCATATCCTCTAGGACTAGGTGCCTGAGGCATCATCAGCATCACTATCCAAACATCATCAGACTCAAATTTTGTCTGTGGGGGTTGGGAGGGGCATTGATCCCATCTCTGTATGCTGATGATTACAGTGGGGTTGATGGGTACTACCCAGGCCTGTATGCTATTGTTGACGTGAGGTGTTCATAAGCCTTCATTTCAACACCAGCTCAAGAAAGGTAAACAGACAGCTAGCAATACCTTACTATCTGGTTTTACAAGGTATGAAATCCAGACAGCAAGCAAAAATACCTTTCTCACATTCTGTGCCAAGTGTCCGTATCATTAATTTGTCCTTGTTATCATTATTTGCTTTTCACCCCAATTATTTCAATTTAAACACAAATGGTTTGAAGTATTTTGCTGATACTGGCCTTCAGAATACAAATCTTTCCAATGCATTCCCATCTGCAGGTACATATGCTTTGGACTCTTTTTTTTTTTTTTTTTTTTTTTTCCCCCAGGCAAAAGAAGGTTGGTATATGCTGCTGGAGGAGGAAAATACCTTAATTTTCTTTCTTTTTACTGAAGAAAGGCAGATAAACATTTATGTGGAGATCTCTACTTACAAGCATGAATGTGCTTTAAGAGAAAATGTCTTAAGTTCTGCAAGATGCTTTTAAAAGGAATTCTTCAGTGTGTTAGATAATTACAAACCTGCTCTGAAAAAAAGAATGTTTACTTTGAATATTCTAGGAGTTTTTCCAAATCTTTTACTGTATTTTAGTCTGTTTGCTCACATTTTCATGAGATAAAAGCAACATTTTTTTATAACCTTATTCAAAGATTTCATTTTTTTTTTAAGTATCTTAACTCTTGGTTTTAAATCACAGTTGATGGCTGGTATTACAAATATAAGTTTTTTTGGTCTCAATGAAATCTGCCCAAAATAATGATTGAATAAAATGTAACTACATGGCATTTGTTTCATAAATTGGAAAAAACAAAAACAAAACAAACAAACAAAAAAAAACCACCTTTTGCTTGATGTAGTAAATATTTATACTGAAAATAAAATAACCTATTTTGATTCTTTTATGGAAAAATCACAGAAATCACAAGAAAATACTCTGAGCCAAATCATCAGTCCAAAATATTATTATCAAGAAACTGTAGAAAAGATAGAGATAGGTCTATATTTAAATGTAAAAACATGTATTTACATTTAAATATTATAATTATATTCTGATTCTTCAATTATCTGACAAAATAAATTTAATTTAAAGAAACATCTAAGAATTGCATATTATAAATAATTAATTTGCAATATATATCATGATTCTATTCAGCATTAGAACAGAACTCTGCCCCATGTTCTGTGAATTCCAATCTCAGATTTATTTGCAATTACTTACTTACAATATATAAATATTTTACTTCTTTCACTTAAATATAACTCCTATTTTTGATAATTTAAATTGGTTTGATTTTTCATTGGTAATGCAAGATTGCCAAAACAGCTACTCGTACCAAGGGTCAAAACATAAGTTCCTCACATTTTGACTTGAAATGTTATTGAAACCTTCAAAGCTAATGCTTTGAAATATTTTGTAACTACTTTAACTATTTAGTGCTGTTGTCAGTCTCAGAGTCAGGGAACTTAACTATATAGCTCAGAAAGAATATCCTATCACTAGTAAAATTTTAGACATGAAATAGGCAGGTTTAGGGAATCTTAGGGAATAAAGAGGGTCCATGGGGCAGGAATGCTTGTGTAAATAACATAGTTATCTCTGACCTGAGCAATTGAAGCAATTATAAGGTAGATCAAAAGTAGCCCACCAAAATGCTTCTTACTTGTACAGAGAATAGAGAAATGCCACAGGATAAGAGGGGAGGACGATATACATTCACAGAGGATAAAGAAAAGTCATAGAATAATGGAAAGAAGGAACATATTTTCACAGAGAATAGAGGAATGTTTCAAGATAAAGGGAAAGGAAGAGGTGGGCACCATGTGGGCTTTGGCCTTTGAAACTGATACTATATAACAAAATAACCAATGAGGAGAGCATTGGTGCCCTAAATTAATGTAAGGTACAATTAGAAAGGGTCAGGTTCAAACAAAGAACTGCAGCATATATAAACCAGAGACAAAGGGACATGAAGCAGGATTCCCGTCCCCTCACCCCCCCATTAGACAGAGAAAAAGCACGCTTTTCTCGTTTGGGGGCTCCTCCCCAGGCTGTTCCCTTTGGGGGCACCCATGCTCAGCTGGAGTTTGTATATGCTTCCAATAAATTTCCACATTTTTATTTTTTTTTAAATCTGTTAGACCACGAGTTTATTTCTCAAACTTTGTTGGACAAGAACCCACAAGAAGAAGTCTGTACCTGAATGCCATTTTTCACTGGGATACACCTTTGGGAAAATTATTTCCTCTTATGACTGAAGTAAACTATTAATATACTTTGAAGCTTTCATTCCTCTATAATACTCCAGTGATGCTATAAGCCTTTTAACTGTTGTTAATCAATAAAGTTGGATATGTCTTTGTTCTTCCGTTGCTGTTGTAATTAGCTAGTTATTAATAATAGGAAAGGAGGAAAGGGAATGCCAGACATTATGAGCATGCAGACCTGAGCAGTTTCACCAAGAAGCTACAATTTCACATCCCCTCTCCTGCAGAGAACCATGAGTCCATTCCCTGCAGATCACTGGAAAAGAAGTCCAACAAAGGAGAGATGGACACATGGGTGGTGAAGTAGGAGTGACATAGGGAAGGTGCCAGTCAACCTATCCTGGAATAAAGAATATTGCCTAGAGGGGGTAGAACCACTGCAAGTGAATGAAATCTTAGAAAATTAAAAGCCCATGTCAAAGGAATTCTCTCTTGTTCCTCTGGCTCTGCTCCTGCTTCCTTGCACTGGCCCATGTTCCCTTCATAGCTGCGGGCCCCTAGAAGCTGCATGGCCCACGGCTGGACACAATGGACTGATCTATGCAGATATAGTGTGTTTTATTTAATATTTCAAAATCACAGGACTTATCAGAGCCTTTAATAAGCCACTGGGCACTGTGAATCTCCAAGACTATGATTTTAAATGTTTTTGTGGAGGAAGGCAGTCCCAAAATAATCTGATTGTTTTTCTTTCTCCAATGAACAGTCACCATGGTACATATCTGAAGTTCCCTTTGGGGAAGGCTAGGAGAAAAAAAAAGTATAAATTCTAGTATAATTTAGAGAATATAGTTAGGAAGGATCTAATCTGGTCCTTCTAAATGTCAAATATTTTAACACACTCCCTTTCATTTTATTTCCACTCAATTACTGCTTTACACAATGTCTTCCACATCCTTTGTTTTGTCTTAGAATATTACAGTGAGTGTTATAAGATTTATGCACATGTAACATATCACTTTTTTTATGGTAATCAGGCACTAAACACCTGTTGTATTATTGACTGTAATATTATACTTAACTATGGAAGGAGTAGAAACAGCTTGTCTATTTGATTGTGATCTTAGATTTCAAAGACTTTCTTCTCAAGAGTGCTGCTTTTTAAGAAAACACATATTTTTTTAAAAAAGCAAAACATTCAAAACTTCAAGTTGCTTCAAGGTGTTGCTAATGACAAGGGACTTGAGTAAAATGCACCACATTGCTCAAGGTAGCTGAAGAGATAACATGTGAAATCAAGAATGCTACGCTCACAACTCAGAGGCAGGGAGAGACAAAAACAAAAACCCTCCTGAGCATTTCATACACTTTTTCTCCCAGTTCATCACTACCACTGAGGTTCCAAGTTCCATATGCTAATAACTTAATTAGCATTGCAGTGTACCTGGGTGCGCAGCCTAATGCCATTGTTGGGGCTGCCTCTGAGAATGAGGGCAGCCCTGCTTTGTTGTGTGATTCCCTTATCTACCAACTGGCCTGTGAATTCAAGAGCATGAGCTGGGCTTCCCCTTGTGCTGTCAAAGCATATCACAAGGCTCCTGGTGATGTCTGGGGGCCCTGTGCTCTCTGCTTGCTGCCCACCCAGCGGCTGTAAACACATTCTGAGCACAGGGAGCTTGGTTTTATCTAAGTGCTCCAAATCCACTGTCTCAAACAGGGATGCCGCAAGACAGAGCGTCTTATTGAAATGAGCTGAAAGCATTTACATCCTTGAGAAAAGCTGTGCTTTCCTGGGAATGCTCAGAAATGACTAATTGTCTCTGGTGCCAGGTGCACAAAGCAAATCACTTGGTTTTGCTTTCACAGTTTTTAAGGGGGAAAAAGTATATTGAATACAAAGAATCTGCATATTGCTTTTCAAGATGTATTTATTGTTTCTGGCGATGATACTGATGAGGAATATAAGACATTTGGCTGGGGGAGGACGGGGGGTAGCAATCTGAAACTGTGCCAGTAAACTGCCTTCTAATGCACACTCTTGCTAGCCGTTAATTATTATAACTCCATTGATGCCTGTCCTGTCTTGCAGAACCTGTTTCCCAGAATGCTCCCATTTTACAAAGGGGCCATAAACAAAGAATGTAACAGCTTAGCTGGAAGAGCCACTGGCACCACCCAGATCAGGCATTTAAATACTATCTAACTTCCCCATTCTAATGACTCAGGAGGGGCTGTGGAAGCCCACACAAAAGCCTGGTAGTTAGGAAACAGATAGAAAACAAAAGAACCAAAGGATATAAGGGAAAGCTTCCTCTGTATCCACTCACTCAGGATTTGGAGAACTGACCCCCTGAGTCACTGTACTAGTACATCTGAAAATAAATAGGTATATCTTGGATCTCTGAGTACTCCCTGTGTATTTTTTCTTTTTGGTCACCTGGTAAATTCTGAAACACCACCTGCTTTTTTTCTATTTATTATTCTAGTTCCATGTCCTTATAATATTTTCTTTCTCTTTTTATTTGCATATTGAATTGTGATCAGAAAAGCAAATGGAATTGCATTTTGCAAACTTCTCTGTTGATTATACATAATTTCCTGAAAATGCAGACTATCAGGAGATTAGCGTTATTTTTCTTGAGATGTTCTAGATTTGCTATCCTTCAAGCTGAGGAAGATTAATGGGCATCGACAGATCAACCCACCAGTTATTTTGTTAATGCAAATGCCAGATACTGTATATTCACAGTGTTGTTTGCATTCTTCTTTTCAGTCTAATTTTTATTCTCTCACTATGTTGTTGTTGTTTTTAAATCACAGAAATGGAATTATACAATTATCATTCTTCATGTTGTATGTGCCATGTCTAAGTGTTTTGTTTTTCATTGTTTTTAATATATTTTTATTGATTTCAGAGAGGAAGGGATAGTGAGAGAGATAGAAATATAAATAATGAGAGAGAATCACTGATCAGCTGCCTCTTGCACACCCCCGCACTGGGGATTGATCCCATACATCAGCAATTAACCAGTGAGCCACAGCAGCTGGGTTTATAATCTTTAAAGATTAAGACTAGCTGTTACTTAATGTTCATGAACCTTTTAAAAATATTCCTTATTTACCATAATTTTGTCTAATGAGACGCTGTTCTATAAATATTGTTTTTTTAAAAATTAATGGTGTCAGGTTTACTTTATGTAAAATAATAATAATAAATAATAATAATAATAATAATAATAATAAAATAATGACTCGAGGAGATATTTTTATTGATTTTTAGAGAGAGTAAAAGGGAGAAAGAGAAATATCGATGTAAGGGAGAAACATCAATTGGTTGCCCCCCTACTCGCCCTGACTGGGGATCAAACCCTAAACCTGGATATGTGCTCTGATTAGGAATCAAACCCAGGACATTTTAGTGCCTGGGATGATGCTTCAACCAAGTGAGCCACCTTGTCAGGGCAGATTTATTTCATTTTGTTTTGATTTATAAATTAGTGTGTGTTTTTGATGGTATAATATAATTATAAAATGAGCTGAAATGAGCAGACCCACAGAATATCTATCTGAATAACTCAATTTAATATTTAGTATATGAAATCTTATTTAGTTTAATTTTATGATATTCATGTGTTATTATTTTAGTTCTGTATGGCCTGTGGTTGGCAAATGGTGGCTCGTGAGCCACATGTGGCTCTTTGGTCCCTTGAGTGTGGCTCTTCCACAAAATTCCACAGCCTGGCAAGTATATTTTGAAGAAGTGATGTTAGAAAAAGTTTAAGTTTAAAAAATTTGGCTCTCAAAAGAAATTTTAATCCTTGTACTGTTGATATTTGGCTCTGTTGACTAATGAGTTTATCAACCACTATTTATGGCCATCAAATATTTAAGAAACTTCTTCTTTGGAGTTTAACTCGAGAAACAGAACAAGTAGTAGATATATACTGAAATTTATTGTAAGGATCAGTTCACATGATTGGGAGGGCTGCCTAGGAAAGTCTAAAATCTATAGGGTAGGCCATTCAAAAGAGAAGAATGGACCTCTGAGGCATGAGTTAAAGATGCTGGACACGGAATTTCTTTTACTTCAAGGAAACCTGTTCTATTCTAAGGACTTGCAAATGATTGAATGAGGCCAACCTGATCACAATTCAATATGCAAATAAAAAAGATAATTATCTAGGATATTCTCCTTTGCATGAAATCAAAGTGTTTTATTAAATAACTGGGTACTATAGCTAGCCAAATTGGCCAGCACTTGTCAGCTGGACACCCATACACATCTCCTTAAACTATGTTTACTCTCCAAATAAAAACAAAGACAAAGGCATATTTTCCATCTAACATGATAAGACTACTCTGTGCACAACCAAGAATGCACTAACCATTCCCTGTAGAAAAATGCATAGTTGTGTGAGGTTTACTTTCCTCATTGATACCCTGTTACTTAAATACTGTGATATCAAGTTAACTCTTATTAACACTTCTTAGATGATATATGGAAAAATTAGCTTAATATCTATCTATCTCTAAACATATCCATAACAAAATAAGAAACAAAGGCTCAAAAATATTACAGTCTTCATTTCTACGACTGGTCATAGCTACTATTTGTGGTCATCACTTGACAATCATTCCAGCATCTCAGCTGGTATGATCCCTTGCCTGGTGAAGTGACCTAAATTTTTAAGAACATTTATAAAATATCTTCACCACAACATACAGATTAGTGTTTGATTGAATAACCAGGGGCTCTAGACTTCCCAAGCTGACATACACAACTAACATTCACTATAACCATTGCACAATAACTTATGTATATCTGGAGGTTCTTCCTAATTTGTGAAACAAAATGATGTATATATGACCTCTAAACCTTCCTAGAACCATATCACCTCAGAATTTCCACATGATATTCAATTGTATGCCATTAGATTCGAAAAAATAAAGAACAAGTGTCATCATCAATCACTTGAGGTAACATTTATAAGCCTAATTTATCCTAACTTTTCATCATTATTATTTAACTCTTATGTTAGTTTCACTTACAGTTTACTATTATAAAACGCTTCTTTTAATGTACAATGAATATATATTACAAGATACTGTAAGGAGGAGAAGGAATTTAAGATGGTCAAGCATAATGTCATAGATTTCTAGGCAATTTAGAGGTAGAAAACATATTGAAAACTGGGTTGCTAGAAGTAGAAAAACACCTTCACCAAATATTTATTAGAAATTATAGTCAAAACAAAAATAAAATTATAAAAGAAAATAAAACAGATGTTTTACCTTCACAATTTTTATTTTGAGGAAAAATTCTTTATAAGCATACATGTCTCTTACAGGGATGGAAACTATACTATGATCACTGAATCTTTGGTACATAATTGAATTTGAAATTTCATAGATGTGAAGAGCATTGCTGTTAATCCTCACGTTACAGGAACTGGTTCTCAGAATATAAATTTAGTTTTCAGTTAAAACCAGGAAAGGATTTATAACAACAGAACAGTGAAATAATTAACAGTGTAGTGATTGTGGGGGCAGGAGGTGGCAGGATGGGTATGGAGGTTGATGGAATAAATTAAAATTTAAAAAATAGGTCATTGATACCTAGTATCAAAGTAGACATGTGATTTTTTAAAAATGTAGAAAAAGAGCTTTTCCAATTTCTGCATTAATCACATGATCTATTATAGTATGTAGATATGGTATAAAATTGCTATTTACTTTTTTATAGTTTAGAATTATTCTCTTTTTGAAATTATGAAAAATACTAAATATTTACTTATACCAATTTTATTACTATAATAGTCATTAACGAGGCAGATTAAGCAAAGTAATTTTACAGAGATATCTTCTCTGTGTACTTTATGCATAAAGAACCTTTAAAGCTATAAGGGTCAGTTTTCCCCAGGGAACCTGTTAGCTGCAGTCTGTGGTGCGAGAGGGGAATTGATACTATGGACATATAGTGAGTGAGGGCCATGGGGGACACATACCACCCCACAATACACGGGCACATCCACCACGAACAAAGATTTATCCACCAAAATGAAAAATACTGATGAAATAATTTCTTTAAAGAAGTAAAATGAAAGTGACGTAAATTTGAATACTTGAGAATTATCATCATTCTACTGATAGAATGCTATATTCAACACTGCCTTATGAGATCGAAGTGGCAAACAGTCCCAGGCATTATCAAAGTTTCTTCCCCATAGATTCTGCTGTTTATTTTTAATAATTCTCTCCTCATTTTGTCTTGTTTCCCCCCTCTTTGATCTTCTATGAAGTGTGTCCTAGCCACTGCTTCCTCAGTATGTATTACCATGACAACCGAAACATCTCTACACCCTCCCTTCCCTTAGGACTTTCCTTTTACTTCAGTAGTTTTATAGGTGGAGGCTTATTTTATACCGTCAAAACTGGGTGTGCATGCATCAAACAACTACTTATTAGATATATTTTATGATCCAGAAGTTATCGACATTCTCATATTAACTGAAAAAGAAATAAGAAGCGATTGACATAAAGAAGTTGGCAACTTGAAAAGATTTCAGAGGGAATCTAGGATGAACTAAGCCCTGAAGATGAAGCTATAAAATGGAAATGCAAAAGAAGGCAGGTTTCAAGTGGGAAGGAAAGGAAAGCAGAGAAGGAGAGTGGCAAATGAGTGAGAGACACTTGGGGAAGAGGAGTAAATTAGCATGAATGAATATATTTTGAAAAAAAAATATGAAAAGGTAAGTGTGTATATGTTGATGACAGCCATATTGAAAAAGATCTTCAATGTCGAGCTAAGAAATCTGGGTTTTTATTTTTGTTTCCTAAGATGGAGATGCAAAGACCTTTTAATATGGAGAAGTGTAATGGGAAAAGAAATTTTCTAGAATGGCTTACTGTTTGCAATATGTAGAATCGGTTTTGCATGGGGAAGGGTATAGGAACAACTTAGATATTGAAGAATAAATTTAAAAGGAATAGGAAATCTGGAGGCAAATAAGGAAAATCAAGGCATTAGATTTTAACTTCCTGGAGAAAATATAGATTAATCAAGGAAAAATATCTAATGAATGAATATTGATGTGTACTACACTTAGAAGGAGGAAAGAATAGTGAAGAATTATTCAAAGTGGTTAACAGAAAAAAAGGGAAAAATACAGTGTAAAATCACTTAAGTAAATCTAATATCATGCTATTTTAATTATTGTAATGCCAGAGTGGTTCATAATTATTTATTTAGAAATCCATTTCCATGCTAATAAACAAAATTAGTATATGAATTATATATTAACTGTCTATATAATACTAAAATATAATGAATTGGGAAAATTTGTAACATTTACTTCTGCATTACCAATTATTAGTGACAAAGAAATAATTTTGTCCCTAATTTTACTTTAACTGTATCAGAAAATCTTCATGCAGATGCCTTTGTGAATTAAAAGACTGAGAGGGATTGGGCATTTTAGGCTTTTTTGCTTTTTGTTTGTTTTGTTTTGTTTTGCTATTACACATGTATTGGTTAATTTAGCGAAGACAATTCCACATATTTACATAATTCATTTATTCCTTCAAACTCTATTTCATGTAGATTACAAAATATGTATGGAATTAATATGTATGACTTCAAACTGAGTCAAATTTATGGTCATTAATATATTGACATTCATGAGCCAATCACAACCTGCCAATTCTTTTGTTAATAGAAGAGCCATAGATATAGAACATAACAGTTTTATTACAATAGCTGTCCCCTTTGTAATTCTTATTACAGTCATTTTGCCAAAAGAGCCTATTCAAGTGACTTTATCTTTGTGTATCTAGTGTTCTTTTTTGTTTCTCCTCTAATATTCTCACCTGACACTCTGGAACATTTTGATCCAAATAAATTCTTAAGAATTTCTTCAATTCAGAGAAGTTGCCCTAGTTTCTATGACAGTCCCCGTTTCTTGTTTCAATGTTGTATGTTCTTAAATTTCTCTTCATTCCCCCCTCAATCTGATCTTATGATTTACATGTTTATGTGTTTGCTCAATGGAACTAAGGGTGAGCAATGAGCATTTGACAGAGATCGCCAGCATGTCCCTGGGCAGCTCCAGTCTGTAACCGTGATTTGCCTGAATGTGGTCTTTTCCTCCAACTGACTGTATGTGGCATAGATTGTAGAATGAAAATAGCCTTTAACTGACTATATATATATTGTAGATGTTAAAATAATTTAGACATTTCCTACTTTACCCAGTGCCTAGAATAAATATATCTTTCCTTCTCTAGTTAGTACCATAAGACAGAACTGACTGGGAGGTTTTATCTGGCTTTTCTACCCCAAAATAACCATGTTAGGTCTGCTGTTGGTAGACAACAATGAAGAGAGGAAACTACACCTAATGGTTAGGATTAAAAACAATAGCCACCTCCTCTGAGAACATCACTTAAGCCCTGGCTAATTCTCAAAGTACTCTGTAACTTCCTGAGAGTTTACTTTGCTTGTGGTATGTTTTTCTTTTCTTCTTTTTTTTTTTTACGTTCTTCGGGGAAAATCAACCATAAATCCCTCCAACATTTTACCCCTCTCCTCTCTTGGTATGTTTGCTCTATTTTGTTGAACTTGTTCCAACTGCTTTAAAACTTTCAAATTTGCTTACACTTTTAAATCTTTGTTTGCACCTCTTTCTAGTAATGCTATAGATTAATTTATATCACTTCATTTATCTCAAAGATTTTATTTGTGGGGAGGACAAAATATGTTAGTTCAAAACTCACCTCTTGCCATGGAAGTCAATGTTTTATCTTAAGTGATATTTTACTTAAAATGCTGTACATTCAGAGACATCTCACTTTCTGAACACATCTAAGCTGTGTCTTCATTAGCACTCTGAGGAAACGGGATGGTTTAGCCATTACCTGAGGTAGATGTAAGTGGCCAACTATTCAAATGCTTACAGAGCCTGGATGTTGCTGAAACAGGCTTACTTTCTAATATTTGGCACTGACTCCACCTGTACATAGTTGTATTTTTCTAACCTGACTATTAATTGGGAAAATATGTTCATCAATTGAGTCAGCATCATTCTCTCTAGATTTAGGACACAAGTCACAGGAAAGAAATACACTCCTGGACAAGCAGGGTTTCCATGGGGACACCCTCCACAAATCTTATGGCAGCCTAAAATTTTACCTTGAGACATAATCGTGTCACCTTTGAGAATCTGGACTTTACATATTGCTTTTGTAAAGCATCTGCTAGGAATTAAAACAAAAAGAAGTCATACACCATTTTTTTTTTTTCATCAAGCAGCTATCCATTTAGTGGGAGGAGGGCTTAGAAAAATAAATAATTATTGTTTTTATCCTGAGTTCTAGCTTCAGCCTGGCTAGTTACTAAATGATGCCCTTTGATAAGTAACTCAAGTTTCTCACAGGCTCAGCTTCTTGTAAATGTAGTGACAGCCTATATTTCCTATACAGAATAACCAGGAAGACCAAAGGAAACAATTACATAAATCAGTTCTAAATACATGAAGATATTGTGTATATCATCTGAGCTGTTTCTTCTTCTCACCTAGTCTTGCACTGGAGAGTGACAGCTCGGGGGGTAAGCAGCACCTGAGAGAGTGCAAACTGGTGACTGTTAGGCAGAGGTTCTGAAATAAGTTTTCATATTAATAACACAAGCCCATGAACATGAAAGCATATTTTGGTTTTTCATATTAATAAGCCTGGCATTCTGCCTGTGACAGCCCTCTATGCTACCTACGGTACTAGTTCTCCCTTGCATTTTGTCTGATTTAGGAAAGCAAAGAGGATGACATTGAGGTAGTGATGGCTTGGATTTTACCTTTGCCTCAAAAGTAGCAGATGCAACTTGGGAGAGTATGGAAAAAAAATATTGAAAAGTGCTAGTCTGCTTACTTCTCAAAAGACAAGTTCTTCTCCCAAAACCATCTGCCATGTAATCAGATTCTCTGGTCATCACAGACAAACTCAGTCAAATCGAAGTACAGATGGTCGTTTATTACCAAACAGCACAGGAGGCTTAGAATAGATGATACATTTGGTCATTTTTGCACATAAAGTCTCTGATTAAGTATGAAAAATGGGAACATTTGTTTATCTTGGAAAAACTGCTATTACTTGTCAGGCATGACCAATTAGTTATTTCTAAACTGTTATCCATATAATTAAGAAAAACAGCCATCTGTAAAGTCAGAAGTGTGTGTCTCTTTTCTGATTCACATGTAAATGTAATTTCTGTAATCTGATTTACTTATAAAAGAATGATCAGGCAGAATGCAAGACGAATGAGAGAAATGGAAATATTTTTATAATTTCTTTCTCTGTTTAGGCCTCCACTTATGTGACAGTATATAGCTATTATGGCTAGAATAAGGAAAACACAAATGTATCACAGGAAATCTTACCAAAGTATTAGCTTTTCAAATATAAGATATGATTTTTTAAACAAATGTGAAAATGTCACATAAGGAAGTTTATATTACTTTTATTACATGTAAGCAGTTTTTATACTTAAAACAGGGGGAAATAAAATGTAATCATCTTTAAAAGTAAACTTACAGGAATTCAATTTTAATGATGTGCATCTATATGTTAGGGTATATGTATGTGTTTGATTTTAATAAGTATTACTTTATGATATTTTAAATATAACTTTAACATCTAAATAATTGATAAATATTAATAAAATACTAATTCATATTTTATTTTTATCAACCAGCATTCTTTATCTCAAGCAATTTCCCGCATTGTAGGATTCAAAATCAAACTGTGACCAAATGAACCAGTAATATAAAATGCTATTTTTTAAATTTTTATTTATTTATTTATTTATTTATTTTGTCATCATATGCCACACTTTCCTGAATTCCCAGATTGGAAGTGGAAGATGTCACAAAAAAGAATTCATGCATCACTTACCAACTACTGATGTCCCCTACTCTTATCATTCTTGCTATATAATCATATGCCCAGCTGTCATTTCTTCATTTCACCTAGGATTTTTTAATGTTAAACAGTTGAAAAGGCTATAAACTTCATTTTAATTAAAATTACTAATGCATAAAGCAAAAGTATTTAGATTATATCTCTCATAGTCAATTGCTCTTTAATTATTGTTCTGATTTAAAAGTGCCAGTAAAACATGAAATTCCATAGGAAGTTGTTAGTAGAATAAATTGTTTATTTAATGACTTTCAGTTTCTTTTAATTAGTCCCAAATAAAGGAAATTCAAGTGCTTGGTAATATACCATTTATAGTGTATTTGTGAGTAGCAACTATTTCTGCTATATATATGAATAATCAGTAGAAAATATTTCATATTAAAATTTTTAAACTTGTAACATAATCAGGAAATTTAGTCAGGTTATTTTCTGTATTTAAAGTCAAACAATATATTTGAATTTTTCTTATTAAATAACAAGTTTTAAAAATTAAAGCCACTTTTACTCTTTAAAATGAAAATATAGGGTGTCTCCAAAAACTGTGTACACACTGAGTAATTATTTATTCCAATAGGTTAAGTTTGAAAAAAAAAACCACCAATTGAACCATCAGCTGTTAGAGTGTGTATACATTTTTGGGGACACTCTGTATTTAATAATGGAAATACTGATATGACAAAAAAGACCAAATGTTCATGTTCATGATAAAGACAGGTGCAGTGGAAATAGATTGCTAGACCTTTGCACAAACTGGAGTTGGTTTTTGCAACACTTGTCACACGACTTCCACAGCTGACCTCAAGTCCATGAGACTGCATTCTATGTCTCCTGGCCAAGTCAAATCCCGGGACAAGCAAGAAAAATGTTTGTCAATCAGTATGCCAAATTTGTAAAATAAATACTTCTCAATACAAATGTTATAATTAAAAGAAAAATTAAATGAGTGTTTGAATAAAACAAATAGGTGAAGAGCAGGTTATTATTATTGTTAATATTAGATTTAGCATAGTATTTTAGATCTCAAAAGAAAATTGAAACCAAGAAACAAAATATCCATTCCCATGGTGATGTTTATATAATTTCCTCAGACATTTTGGTCTCAAGAGTTTGTTGCTGTTTTTTGATTTTTTGTTTTGTTTTTTTTTTTCTCTTAAAAACTCTTAAGATTCCAAAGAGCTTCTCCTTATGTAGTTAATATTTACTGTACTAGAAATTAACATTGAGTAATTTAAAACCACTTATCTAAAGGCTTGGTAGATGAAATTCATGCACAGGGGATGGGGAGGGGGTGACCCTCAGTTCAGCCTGAACCCTCACCAATCTGGGACATCCCTCTCACAATCCAGGATTACTGGCTCCCAATCGCACGCCTGACTGATTACCCCTAACTGCTTCTGCCTACCAGCCTGATCAACCTCTAACCACTCCCCTGCCAGCCTGATCAACGCCTAACTGCTCACCTGTTGGCCCAATTGCCCCTAACTGTCCTCTCCTGCAGGCCTGGTAACCCCCAACTGCCATCCCCTGCTGGCCCAGTCACCCCTAACTGACCTGCCCTGCAGGCCTTGTCACCACCCTCAACTGCCCTTCCTTGCAGGCCTGGTCCCCTGCTACTGCCCTCTCCTGCAGGCATGTCCCCCTGCAGGCCTGATCCCTTCCCAGCTGCCCTCCCCTACAGGTCTGGTTGCCCCTAACTGCCCTCCCTTGTTGGCCTGGTACTCCCCAACTGCCCTACCCTGCTTGCCAACTTGTGGCAGCCATTTTTGAGCACATGAGGCGTCCATCTTGTGTGTTGGAGTGGTGGTCAGTTTGCATATTACCTCTTTATTATATATAGGATTGAAAAAATATATATATATATATTATTGCAAGTTGATAAAAATAAATATAATGTTCTAGACCACATGTGTCAAACACATGGCCCGCGGGCCAAATCCGTCCCGCCAGGCCTTGCAATGTGGCCCGCACCGTGCTGTCATCACTGCACTCCACTGCGTTTCCATCACAATGACAGTTTATGACTGTTCAGTAAACCATTCGGCCCACGATTTACGCTGGATTTTAGATTTTGGCCCCTTCTCTGATTGAGTTCGACACCCCTATTCTAGACAATAAAAATTAGAAATAGTGATATGGCTTTATCTTTTTGTAAATCTTCTTTAATGTCTAGCTTCAATGTCAGCTGAATTCTCATCTTCACTTTTGCATTCAAACCTCATCTTCACTTTTGCATTCATTCTCTTACAGTTATATTCAGATGCTATGTCATGTATGACATAGCATCTGAATATAACTGTAAGAGAATGAAAGGAAAAAGGGCAAAAATATTATATTATGGCATTATTATGAAAATAACAGTATTAGCCTCTCTGAGCTACAAAGGATTTAAAGACCCTTGTGATGATCCAGAAAACACAGTAACAACCATAATTACAGAACATATATATCACATAAGTGCTATTAAACCAATGGGAACTACCAAGACTAGATAACCCAAATCAGTATGTATATGTTTTATTATTCATACCTGGTTTTCATGTATGAGATAAAATCTATATCCATGCTTGTATATATATCTATTAAATCCATTAGCTGCTGAACCATTTACAACTGTATAGACACAAATAAAAATATTTTAAGTTGAGCAATGATGGAAAAATACAGAGAATATATGGTTTTTGTTGAAATTAAGGAAATATTAAGTCAACAAGGTAATAGTTATCTAAATTTAAAAACAGGATATTATGTTTTGGGTTTGCAAATTAATACAGGAGTTTAAATGATATCATCTGGATTATAAAGCAAGCCCTCTGGCTAACTGCTGTGGGTTAATCATTTGTTTTGTTTTGTTTTTGTTACACTATGCAGCCTTGACACAGTTTATACTCGCTTCTTGGTATAAACGTTGAAGACGAATTTGTAAAACTCTCAAATGTAATCGTCTGTGCTAAAACAGCAACACAGTGCACTTAGAGTCATCCTACTCAACTGCTAAATTCTAATGAACCATAGGCATCATGTACAATGTTGATTCACATTATTGTCATTGCCTGCCAGCCTGCCAAAAAGCAAAGGAAATTTGCCATCATGATTCAAAAGAGATGAGTTAACTCTTCAGTGAGGAATGCAATGAGAAAATAGCATACATTATTGAATGATTAAAGTACAAATCTCATAGGTTAATCCTTATATTAATACTGTACAATAATGCCATCAGAGTATCGATGTTTTATAAAGTGAACAATTAGTGAATAAGTGGTGAAAAGAAGAAAGACAAATATGAATTGTTGAGAAGATCTGGAACAAGTTGAGGAGCAAGTGAGAACTGAACCAATGTCAGGACAAATATGAATCGTGTGTGTGTGTGTGTGTGTGTGTGTGTGTGTGTGTGTGTGTGTGATGGCATCTGGGAAAGAGTAAAATGTGCTGAACTATGGAATTCTAAGTTGGTGAGAGCTATTCTGGCCAGCCTAGACAAGCATAGCCTCCTGAATGGAAGGTCCCTGTAACAGATAAGGTCTTGCTAAATATTTAATCTAAACCAAACTGACAGTCAGCACCAGTTAATTTTTAAATATTTCAATTTCCCCCTCTTATCCAATCTTTAACTATTGGATACAGGTCAATATAGCAAAATATTGAAATGATAAGTGAATTTTTCCCCAAATAATAACTCAGTAGACTAATTTAAGGATTTGTCTCTTCTTTGACTATTACATCTATACTAACACAAGAGCAATATGCTAATTAGACCAGAAGACCATCTAGACGAAGCTGCAATTGGCCCTTCAGCCCCTTGCCCAGGCTGGCCACACCCCACAGCAGAGACTCCCTCCCACTCTGATGGGGGCATGGCCAGCCTGCAAACCCCAGTGGCCCCTCACCTAGGCTGGACCTGACACCCAAGGAGACCCCCACCCTGATCTGGGACCCCCTTTAGGACAGAGCAGCTGGCCCCCACCTGTGCACCAGGCCTCCATCTATACTAATATGCTAATGAGACTGGGAGACCTTCTGGATGGCCTTCCAGACAAAGCCATGGTGGTTTGACTGAGGCAGAGGTGTTTAGGGGCAAGCAGGCTGGTGGGGTGTGAGGCAGTTGAGGATGAACAGGCTGGCAGGGGGGAAGTTGAGGGCAATCAGGCCGGCAGGCAGAGTGATTAGGGGGGATCAGACAGGCAGGCAGGTGAGTGGTTAGGAGACAGCGGTTTTGGATTGTGAAAGGGATGTCCAACTGCTGGTTTGTAGTTGGTCCATTTGTAGGCACAATCAGTATATGAACAGATAATGGTGTTTGGAACACCATTTTAAAAGCCCCCAAAAGATTCTTATTTGTGATCTACACACATTAAAAGAAGCATTATAAATCTACCCATCCTATTCATAAATCCTTCATGTTCTATGAATAATTTTTGGATAGAGTCTCGGGCTCATTAAAGGTGGTTACCTTGCTCTAGCTGGTTTGGTTTGGTGGAGAGAGCATCAACCTGCGGAATGAAGGGCCCTGGGTTCGATTCCAGTCAAGGGCATATGCCTGGGTTTCAGGTTTGATCCCCAGTAGGAGACTTGCAAGAGGCAGCCTCTCATCATTGATGTTTCTCTCTCTCTCCCTTCCTCCCTGAAATCAATAAAGATATATTAAATAAATAAATGTGGTTACATTAGATGATATCAACATTTAGACTGATTCATACCTTAATGTAAGTAAATTCCTAAACTATTTGCAAAGAGCAGCTTTACATTTGGATGCTGTGAAGACTTAAAGTGATAATAATCTCTATTAATCTCAGGGTCCTATCATGCTTTCCTTGGGTGAAACCTCCAGAAATAATAAATGCTCATCTCACCTAAATCTGAGGTACGGTAAACAGAAGAGAGTGGATATCACTTTCAAAGGAAGTTTAATTTTGTCTACATAAAGGGTAATCTTGTGTGACACATCCAAATTATTCTATTAAAAGTCTAAATTATGTTGATTAACAACATAGGCACATGTCAAAGAAAAAGGGCATGCATTTGAGAGGGAAATGTATTAATATTTTATATTAATGCTATATGTGTTAGTTTTTCTATGATGAAAAGCTATACAGCAATAACAATAAATTTAAAAAAAAGTGGGGAGAAAAAAATAAAAAGAGAACACTTCATGTCATGGCAAAGGTGGGAATGAAGAAATTCGTTTAACGTAGTCTATTGTTTTCCACGAATCTGACAGGAGAGTGGCATAAGCAATTGTTTTCCATGCCCGCCTTATGCCTCTAAATCAACCCTCATCAAATGGCATGTTGTGAATACAGTGTGTTGCTTGGATGCAGGTTTTAGGGCATGTCATTATGGAACTGAAGTTATTATACCTGGTGAAGATTGATAATTATAAAGGTCTCTCATTGCTTCCAATTAGAATGCTGAAATTCTTCCATAAAAAACACCCAAGTTTCAATACTTAAGAGTAAAAAAATAAATATTAGTTTACTATTTTACCATTTAATGCTGAAAATAGCATTCTTTCCCTAATGTATATTTTGGGCATTGCAAAATAGACAATTTTTATATGATGTTTTAATAAAATTAAACACTAGCTCCCTTTTAACCCAGAAATTTCACTTCCAGGTATTTTTCGAAGGGAAATGAAAATATGTATGTCTATAAAAATGTTTATACAAGAATGTCCGTAGCAGCTTTATTCATGGTTTCAAAGGAAAGACAGATGCCAAACATCAGAAAAATGGACCCAATAAAATATTACTCAGAAATAAAAGGAACAAACTGTAAAGACACATAACACACGGATAAATACAGAATAGCATAGTTGTAGGTGAGTTCAATGCAGTTTCCAAAGTATAAAATGTCGTTACCTATGTAAACTGAGATTATATTTATAGGTTTCTCCCTTTGTCTATGATTTTTATCAACTGCAGATAAGGTTCAGGTAAAAAAAAAAAATTATAGGAAAAAAAATGAGTAGACTGCTAGTGTTCTTTTATGACCAAAATGTCCTTTATACAGCTAGAACAAATCCTAAACTGAATAGCAAAAAATGCCTGAACACATAAAAATTAAAAAATATGAATTTCAACAACAGATACACCCTGTATGTATATATTTTAATACACTGCCATATAGATCCCTGTTCAATCTATTTTCTAAAGCTTGCCTCCATCCTATCACAATAACTGCAGGGAAGCCACTGTGAGGTCAATTCAAGTTTGAGTAAGTAAACTGCAGTCCACCACATTTAAGGATTCAGGGTTATAGTGTACTAAATATTAAAAGCAGTTCATTAAGCAATTTAGAATAATGGCTTGGAGCTTTTTTTGCTTTCGGGTGTTTTTTATTTTGTTTGTTTTGTTTTGTTTTTTTAGCTATTAGTATTACTGACTGGGAAGCAGCTGCTTGATTTAATTGGCAAACACTTGTTCTTTCCATTTACAAGCAAAATTAGCACCTACACTATTGCCAATAAATTAGACATTGTACCTATTATGAAATGAGAACCACTAACTACTGGTGTAATTAGAGCAGATAACTTATCATACTTGCCAAAGGCCTCTATGATGTTTACCCTCACCTTAGAAAGTACAAGGAACTGACATATCCTTGATATAGCAAGTCCTTTCTAAATGTCATACTTCTTTAAGTAAACATGGGCTGGAGTGAGTAATGCACCAAATAATCTCTTAGTTGTTGTATCTTTTGAATGGAGCCACACCCTGTGCAAGAGGACAGATATGCAATAAATATAATGTAGTGGCAGTTTGCTATAGAATTGGTTTTGCACATGTATAAGGCATACTTTTATGCATGTGGTGCCTCAAAATGGAAAAACACAACTTTTATTTGTTAATGAAGTCATGTGCTGTTTAACAATGAGGACATGGTCAGGATTTATCTAAACTGTCACCAATTTCATTAATCCTTCCCGATTATCCCATTCCATAATTTTTCTGTTCCCAAAGCCAGAGTTACACATCACTGATTGTAGTTCTTAGTTTCTAATGAGTGACCTAATTTGGCATTTTGTCCTCCAATTGCTGAGGTATTAATCTTGTCTTCTCATGCAGAATGGTAGGTTCTTGGAGAGCAAGCAATGCATATGTTTTCACTAAACAGTATAATTCTCTAAAATAACTGGTACAGTGCTCAGCACCATTCATGAGTCAATAATTAACTGATAAGTCACTGGTTAATTATATAGCAAAACTACATAAATATTTCATTATTGTTAAATGAACAAAATCTATGTCTGTACACATAATGAATTCAATCACTATAAAGATCAAGTCATTTCAGCAAAAAAAGAGTCTAATTTGTAATAGTGTATTTATAAAACTCATATCATTTTCTGAATCATTACGTTTATTTTCAATCACTAATTTAGTGACATTGATATAGCCATCGTTAGGGAATAGGAAAAGGATATCTCATGACTACTCTGTCTCTAGATATTTCTATCCTTCAGCTCATTGAACTTTGTGCATTAGAACTAACGTTAAAATATTAAATGCTCTAGAGGGCAATAAAATATTATAACAAGGAATTAAAATAATCTAAGAAAACTCAATTTCTATTGAACAGAATCACTGATTTCTTTATTATAAATACTATATTTAAGATACATTTTGATATGCACTTGAATACCAAATGAGATATTATTTTCTAAGTTTTATTTATTACTTTATTAAACCTATTTCTATATAGATATTTGTATATTTACATCATTAATTGAATTTGCCTATTCTTTCTATTTTTAATAAGATTTTATTTTACTAGTTTCAAACGTTAGAAAAGTTTTGAAAATGTGCAAGAGCCCCCATGCACCCCAAACCCAGTTTGCTTTATTTTACCATCTTACATATTATAGAATTTTTTTAAATGGCATCTACATATTATACCACAAACTAGATTCTGATTTAAGTTTCTGTGAAAGTGGTTGAGGTTTTCAAGCTATGAGTTTGCCATGGCACAGGCTTGCGCAGGGCCTGAATGGATCCAGGGGCCCTGCCCAATCCGTGGCAGAGGCATGATCGGAGCCAGAGGGCCCTGAGTGTAGCTAGGGGGTCTAGCCAAGCCGCATCCGAGGCTTGAGGGGATGGGGGTGCCAGCTGTGGCTTGCCAGCAGTCCTGCCTCTGCATGTGAACTGCAGAAGAAACACCTTTTCTGACCTCTCGTTGGCTAAGCATCCTGTACGCCACTGGTAATATTCTTGGTAATTTGGGTAATAAGAATCCAAAAAAGTGATAGAAGGTTTTTCCATCCCACTGCTGAAAGAAAAAACAAAGGTACCCTGCTGGAGGATTAAGAAATGACATATCCTACCCTCGCAGGTTTGGCTCAGTGGATAATGCCTCGGCCTGCTGACCACAGGGTCCAGGTTTGATTTTGATCAAGGGTATGCACCTAGATTGCAGGCTCTTCCCTGGCCGAGGCTCAGGTCAGGGATCATTGAGGAGGCAACCAATCAAAGTGTACCTCTCACATTGATGTTTCTCTCTTTCTTTTCCTCTCCCACGCTCTCTAAAATTCAATGGAAACATATCATCAGGTGAGGATAAAAACAAAAGAAAGAAAAAAATGCCATATACTATGAAAGACACATCTTGAAAATGCCTAAAGAAAGTTGTCATTTTTTCATGGTGAAGGTCTAGAGTCTGTGTTGATGAGACCACCTTGGTGGCTACAGTGGCCGGCAGTGGCTACAGCAGTGGGGTGATGGGGCATTATCAGCCTGGTCACCTCCTGCAGAGGGAAGCCAGACTGGGGAGCAGGCCTAAGCTGTCAGTAGGACATCCCCTGAGGGCTCCCAGTCTGTGAGAGGGGGCAGGCTGGGCTGAGGGACACGCCCCCTCCCAGTGCATGAATGTTGTACACTGGGCAACTAGTAACGAATGATATGTAAATTTAATAATGATAGAATTAAATACACGTATCCAAAATTATCTCAATTATATAGGAAATTATATATTTGGGAGACATCCTTGCCTTAATATTGTTTTTCAATTTTTAAGTTGCTGTCTTAGTATGTATTTTATGAAGTTCAATTGTGATTGCAGTATAATAATCTTCAAAGTGGAGAAGCGTTCCTAACAGGAATGGGGGTGGGGCTCAGGGAGAAAGAGAGAAATGGAGGAAGAGTCAAAGAGACACAGCCTCTCTGTGGCTGACTCTGAATGTGGAAGCAGAGGGCCATGAGCCAAGGGATGCTGGAGGACTCGAGAGGCTGGAAAATGCAAAGAAACGGACTCTCTCCTATAGCTCCCGGAAAGAGACACAGCATCGACAACACTAGCTTTAGCTCAATGGGACACGTCAGACTTCTAGCCTGTAAACGGCAAGAAGATTATGTCACTCTAAGCTTTTAAGTTTATAGTAATTTGTTACAGCAGCATTATAAAGCTAATATACCGTATTTTTCGGACCATAAGACGCACTTTTTTCCCCCCAGAAGTGGGGGGAAAAAGTCCCTGCGTCTTATGGTCCAAATATAGCCTACACATATACTTTTAAAAAAAAAGTTGTTTTACTTGCCCGGCTCTGTGTGGTCTCTGTGTGCTTGCCCGGCTCTGTGTGCTTGCTGCAGCCACTGTCCATTCCTCCATGCCCAGAGTGTCTGCCCTGCTCTGTAAACCCCGAGTGGTAGAGGAGTTCCCATGGATGGTAGTCAGCCTCCATGCCCTCGCTGCAGCCATATCTCCATGTCAGCCCAGGTGCGGTGTACGGTAACTGCGTAATCCAAACCGTAATCATCGCCTGTACCCCTTGCTGGCCCGTACTCCGTGCCCGGAAGAATGCCGCGTCTAGTATTACTGAAGTCTCTCGTTATTGTGTTTTACAGTACATTTTGTCTTTTGCTGACTGTATTTGTTAATAATGGTTCTAAATGGTTCTAAATGCTACTGTTTACTTTACAGGGTTGATTACATGTGTTTATGACTGTGATGTTGGGTTTTAATGCACATAAAATATTTTAGGACACTATTTGTTTCAGAATCTTTTTTTCTTCATTTCCCTTCTCTAAAAACTGGTGCGTCTTATGGTCCGGTGCGTCTTATGGTCCGAAAAATACGGTACTCATTTAATAGATTACTTCCGATCATCCAAAGTTGAAGTGGACAAGAAAGTGAAATAAAATTCAAGAAAAGATCCTAGTTGACTGCGATTGTCCACCGAACTTGACATTAGAATGCAGTTGCGACTGGTTTCATTGATTCATGAAAATTACCTCTCCAACACAGGAGAGCTCATTCACTGTTCTGTTCATAAGGGTGAATGCTTTTGACTTGCTTGGTCAAAATGAGTTTTCTTAGGTATGCAGTACTGCCCTTTCACCTTTTATCTCCTGAGTTTTCCTCATTGCTTCAGGCCACCTTGAACCTGATGTGAGGTTACCTATAGGGCAGCTCTTAATCATGCAGCACACAGCTACTTAGTAGGAGAAATCCCTATGCCCTTGTTTATGAGAAAGCATGGAGCTCATAGAAACTTGACAGGTTGCTCAAAAATCACTGTTTGATCTCCTGTTCAAGCATTATGTATCCTCCATGCATCCTTCCTTACCTATCCTAGAGAATGGTTAGTTTGGATTGTGAAGAAAATTCTTCCCTATTGTTTTGAGATTGATATCACCTAGAAATGATTTGGTTTGCCAATGAACAAACTTTTACCACTGTAGTAATAAAAGGCACTTAATTGTTTTTATATAATTAGAGATCAGAGGTAGGCAATGTCATATTTAACACAAAGCGACACCATTCTCAACAATCTATCTTGCATGGACAAATGGCTCAGAGGTTGAGCACTGGCCTGTAAACCAGGAATTCACAGTTCAATTCCCAATTGGGTACTTGCCCAAGTTGCTGCTCGATCCTCAATGTGGGGTGTGCACAAGGCACCAGTCAATGATTCTCTTGTCACTGATGATTATATATCTCTCTCCCTTTCCCTTCCTCTCTAAAATAAATAAAAAATAAAAATTTTAAAAAGAACCCAGTTTTCTTAATTATTTCACTCTGCTGTACATGTGGCCGTTCTTTTAACATATGAATTGCCTATCTCAGGGATAAGCAAAATATCTTCATAAAAAAAGCCAGGGAAATAGGTGAAGAGACTTGGAATCTGGAATATTTTTATGCATCTGCCTCTATTACACAAAAACTGAGTATTCACCAGAAACCAATTTTTGACTCATTGACAATAAACAATGCTGTATGACTGACCACTTTATCAAACAATGAATAGATATTTTAAACTTTTATGTTGTTATCTCTCCTTTTTTTCATAAAAGGGAACACAGTAAAGGAACTTTTTTATTATTGTAGTACATTTCATATAAAATAAAATCAGTCATTTTAAAGTGTACAATTCATTGGTGTTGACATAACATGTATAATTATATGGTGATTATTATTGGTGATATTTTAGACATTTAATTGATCAATCATATACCCAGTGGACATAATTGTAATAATTAGCTGAATGGTCAGTTTGGATTGTGAAGAAAATTCTTCCCTATTGTTTTGAGATTGATATCACTTAGAAATGATTTGGCAGCCAGTCAGTGTGGCTCATTGGTTGAGTGTTGACCTATGAATCAGGAGGTCTTGGTTCGAGTCCCTGTCAGGGTACATGCTAGGGTTGCAGGCTTTAAGTCTACTCCTCAAGATTTTCCCTCTCCCCAATTAAAATAGGGAAAGGAATTTATGTCCCACTCATCAATACATATAAAATTTGTACCAAAATGTATTTTATAAAAATGATTTTAATATGTAGATTTACTACCTGGGAGATGTCTTGAGATGTGAATACCATCTTTTGGATTGTGAGGTGTGTATTTGTTTGTTTTTTCCAAATAAATATAATCTTTAAACTTAAAAAAATAAACTTTTTATTGAAAGTGAGCTAAAGATTATGGTGGTTAATTTTATAGTGAATATTAAAAAATAAAAACATAAAGAAAGTATTTCTTGAGTTATTAATGCTCATCAAGCTATTTGAAAAGTATAACTTATAATGTTTTGAAATATAGTGACATATGAATTAGACAAACCATACATTCCATAAAGAAGAATTCCCAAATAAGATCAGGAAAAACATATTACGTGTTCCTATTTTTAAGATACTATAAAAAGCTAAGACTGAAATTCATTACTCATGGATTTTTCATATTCAAACATTGTCATTATTATTTCGTGATGAATAGACTAATAGCTATACCATCAAGGACACAGAAAATGCCTTTTCTCCAAATTAGCTTTTATCAAGTTGACTATAGCTCCAAGACATACATTAGTTTAGGAGGAAATGATTTATATGGATTCTAATAATAGTATCACTGTCCTGGATAACAATCAATAGACTTTTTCTTATATTATTAATTTGACTTTATCATTTATGCTGACATACAGACAAATATCACTGGACAAGTGTATAAAATTATAGTCTTTTCCATGTAGAAGTAATGCTTTTATTTATTTTTATTGAATTTACTTGGGTGGCTATATATAATGCAAAGTTGTCCCTTTGGGAGTTCGACTGGGAGACAGGGGAGACAAGAGTTCAATTGCTTGCTATGATATGTGCTGACCACCAGGGGGCAGCATGAAACATGGCGGGTGACCAGTGGCAGCTATAAGCTGAGGGAGCTAGGGAAGGAGGAGGTGGGGAATCTGATCAGCCCTGATCACTGGCCAGGCCTAGGGACCCTACCCGTGCATGCATTTCGTGCACTGGGCCTCTCATAGTTAATAAAACTACACAGATTTCAAATGTACAACTCTAGAACACATCATCTACATACTGCATCATATGCTCACCACCCAAAGTCAAGTTTCTTTCCACCACTATTTATTCTCCATTGTCCTTTTCTACCTCCCTCTTTCCCCTTTCCCTCTGGCAATCACCACTGTGTCCACTTTTTGTGTGTTGTTTTTGTTGTTATTTTGCTTAATCCTTTGACTTTTTTCACCCAGCCCCCCAACCTCCCTTTCCTATAACAGTTATCAGTCTGTTCTCAGTACCCTCAGTGTCTACGAGTCTGATTCGATTTTGTTTGTTAGTTTATTTTGTTCATTAGATTTTGTTCATTAGTGTAAGTGAAATCATATGCTATTTGTCTTACTCTGACTGGCTTATTTCAGTTAGCATAATACTCTCCAGGTTTAACTGTGCTTGTTGCAAAAGGTACTTTTTCATTCTTTTTTTTAGGGCCGAGCAATATTCCATTGTGTAATTATACCACAGCTTTTTTATCAACCCATATGCTGATGGGTACTTGGGTGCTTCCAAATGTTGGCTATTGTTAATAATGCTGCAATGAATATAGGGGTGCATATATTTCTTCCAATTAGTATTATAGGTTTCTTGGAATATATTCCAAGAAGTGAAATTGCAATTGATGGGTCATAAGGCAGTTACATCTTTAATTTTTTGAAGAAATTCCATTCTGTTTTCCATTGTGGCTGAACCAATCTATGTTCCCACCAGCAGTGCATGAGGTTCACTTTTCTACACATCCTTGCCAGTTCTTGTTGTTTATTGATTTATTGATAATAGCCATTCTTATAAGTGTGAGTTGTATCTCATTGTGGTTTCTATTTGCATTTCTCTGATGATTAGTGGTGTTGAGCATCTTTTCATATGCTTATTTGACCATTTGTATGTCCTCTTTGAAGAAGTGTGTATTTATATTTTTTGCTTATGATCTAAAATGGATTTTTGTTTGTTTGTTTTATGTTGAGTTGTCTGAATTCTTTATAAATGTTGGGTAATAACCTCTTATCAGGTGTATCATTGGCAAATATATTCTCTCATTCAGATGGTTGTCTTCTCATGCTGTTGATGGTTTCCTTTGCTGTGCAAAAACGTTTTAGTTTGATATACACTTATTTGTTTATATTTTCTTTTGCCCATGGAGATATATATATATATATATATATATATATTACTGTTGAAAGAAATATCAGAGATAATTATTAGAACATTATTGACTATATTCCTTATGCTGTAAGAATTGTTACTTTTTGAAACAGGCAATAAATTATGAGGAAGCCCCATTTAAGTTAGTGATGTAGAAAGAACGTTAGTGGTCACAGCTCTGAAAGGCAGGCAGAAGAAATGGCTGAGAACACAAGCTCCATCTAAAGAAAAAATTTAGTTTCAGTCTGGCTTGCTTCCTCCTAGCCATGTGATCAAGTGGCAAGTTATTTACCTCCCCCCTCAAAACATCAATCACTTTATCTGTAAAACAGGTATCAAAATGAATATTGTACTGGTGCCATTTTTGTAGACTCAACTGTTAAATAGTCAGGGACTTGGAGACAGTGGTTAAGCCCCTGGTGGGTTAAAATCGACCATGTTGGAGGTTCATACATCATGAAGTTTGGAGAATGATACAAGTAGGGCTCCCCATTCCCTATTTCAGAGAGCTGGTTTATGAGCACGCAGAAAATAACACATGCCATTTGAGGTTGTGGTTATTTCCCATAATGTACCAGGTACATGGTGAGCACACAATCTATCGGTACTGCTAGATTCTTCTGCAGGGCAGTGAAAGGGCTGTCCAGGGTGGAGCGTACTTTTACGTGATGTGGATGCAAGTTGATGTGTGCATATGAGTTTGGCAATATTGACAGGTAAGAACCTTCATAAATCTGGACTTAGCAGTTATATGTTTTGGAGTTTGTCCTAAGAAAATATTAAATCCGACACTGGCTTTGCATGGCTACTCCATGTGCACATACATATCTTCTGGACAATCATAGGATGTCCCAGGCCACCACTCTGGGAGGTCACATGCATTTTTCTCTTTTCTACAAATGCTGCCTGTTGGTACAACTGCCAGGGTTTGCAACCAAGCCCCAAAGCACAAAAGCCTCAGGTTTTCAGAGCGCAGTTTGACTGACAAAACAGGTCTTTCCTCCACAAATCACCACAGTCACACCCTTCCTCTTGTTCTACAACATGTTTACCACAGCCTGTTGGAGTGATGATTACCTTTTTACTTACTAAAGAGCAGGAACATCCTAGCCTTCAACTTATGCTCCACATATGAGAGCTTCACATGTGAAAAACTACAGCTGCTGAATTTAGTTCCATTCTTTTGATGTGGATTCATTCTGTATATAACGTTCCCACACAAACATCCTGGGCCATCATGTGGAATGCCAAAATTATGACAACAGCATGTGCCAAATTCCTTGGCAAATGCTGTGAGCCGGGGTCCATGAAACTAATAATCCCACAATTCAATTTATTGCTGCCTGCTTCCATAGGTAAACCCGTGCCATAATCCCCACATAATCTGTTTTACAATAAATTGTACAGTATCATGGGGCACTCGGCATTAAAGCCGTCTCCTTTCCAGATGCAAATGCTGACCTTAAATAATTCAGGCTTGTAAACTCAAGGAGATTTCATTCACTCCATATCCCAATTCCAACTTAAATCACATTAATGGTCAGTTTCTTATACATATGCTCTACTGTATTGATAGTTGAGCTCATTTTGGACTGCACAGTAGTGACATTACTTTTCAAATAAACATATGGCTCATTGCCTATCACCAATGCCAGTCAAAATGTCCCATTGTAGGCTCTCCAGCTGCTGTCATACTCACTTTGCAGCACTAGAATTATTCCTCTCTTGAAACTTTAGTTGTAGCTATTTCTTCTGATAATGCACATCTCCTGGGTGGAAATTATGTCTCTTGCATAAACTTTATATAAGATATTCAAAGGTTGTAGAAAGCCTCTTGGGGTCTATTTCATAAATAATGTCATTTATATATAATGTTCCTTGAAAGTCTCTAAAACAGGTACTGAGGGTAATCATGATATCTAGGTGCCCTTCCACATAAACCTGATGATAGCTATCATTCTGGACAAAAGACTGATTACTGAGGAGAGCACCCTGGCCTGTGTAGGAGAATGCTGGGAGGTGTCTAGACATGAAAATCTTGTTGACCATATGAATGTGTCTCTGGCCCCCAAAAATGCATGCTGAAAGAAAGTCAGCCTCAGTGCTTCAAGCAGATGCCAGTGCTCGTTACCCTCATGGGAATCACCACTCCAGGGAATATGGCATTGGGAGTGCCCACTTTGGGACAATCCCAAAAGGAACAGACGCACCCCCAGCCAGAGCAGCAGGTGAGTGCTGCTCACTGAGCCATTATTCAGGACACTGATGAGAGTAAAAGAGGACAGGGAAGGAAACATCACTGTTATGTGAGATCATGCATTGTTTGTCTATCTGGTAATGTTTTCTGACTTACTTCACTTAGCATATTGCCCTCAAGGTCCATGTTATCACAAATGGCAACATTTCATTCTTTTTTTTCTGGCTGAATAATATTCTTATATTCTAAAAGTACATACACATTAAGAGAAATGTATTTGAAACAGAGTAGTCTATTAATAATTTCCATATATATTAAATTTTACATAACTTCAATGCCCAAATATATTTTAGAATATTTTAGCAAATTATGGTATAGCTATATAATGCTATACATAAGCACTTGTTGCCAGAATTAAAAAAAATATATATGCACCACATAAAAAAGGTGTACAATTTTAATAGATATTAGTGTGTATGTTAATCATATTACAGGTGGTCTTGCTTCAGCCACCTCTCTTTAACAAATGATCCAAAGTAGATATTTGATAGGGACCATGGAAATGCAATAGAAATATAAGTAAAACTAACATTGTGCAGATTCCCTAGTATTTGACTTCAACTGTTAAGATAATAACTTGATACAACTTATTTGAAGATAATTTATCAATAATAAATGTGAATGTACATGCATATATATTCAGACACATGCTTAAAGTAACACATTAACAGAAGCTTATCACATGATGATTTTAGTAGTATAAAAAACTCAAATCAATTTAGGTATGTGTAGGAGAATGCTGGGAGGTGTCAGATAATATGTTTTATATGTTTTGTGCCAATACACAATGAGATCCAAAGTAACAGTTGAAATTATTATGTTAAATATAATTCCCAACCTGCAGAGATGTTCACAATATATTGTGACAATATATAATTTTTAATACTTATACTACAAATTATTCCTTTGGTGAAGCTGTGGAATAAATTCTATTTTTAAGACTCCAAGGTTGTTCTATGTTTCATTATGCTCTGATGCCTTCCAGTCATATTAACAAAAATTAGCATAAATATAACCCTTGTGCCTTAGATTCTCCTGATACAAAAAACCTCTGATTAATTTCAATTTGGGGCATGGGTGCCTGGCAATATAGATCATCCTTAATTTAAGTTAAAATTCTCATCAATCTCTAGAGGATTAAAATAAACCAATGAGATTATTTGTTTACCCTGGCAAATAAATTCATAAGCAACTAGAAGAAAATGCTTATAAAACAATTAAGACAGGAAAACAACACTGCAAAACATTATACCTATAATGGAATACGTATTGTGATAGTCTTAAATAATCAAATATATGGGAAATAGAGAAGGAAGGAGGGAAGGAAAAGTGAGTGAAGGGAGAAAGGAGATGAGTGAATGAAGGAGTAGACCTTAATTTTATTTTTCAGAGTCTTCAATAATGATTCTCACATGCTTTTTTCTAATGTATGCTCCACATACACTAGTTTTAAGCATGTCATAAATCAATAAACTGAACTGCTTTATTTTTTCTTGTACATTCTTTCAAGCTACTGTTTCCATGACTTTGTACTATGCCATCTACAGATGTATTCTTTGCCAAAGATTTGTATGTCTGATTTTGAAGAGCAATTCAATGACTATCCTTTTCACAAAGCCATCAATGAAATAATATCTGAACACATGCTATCATATTTTACCTAAAATTTTTAATTTTTACATATGTGTGTCAATATGCAAATACATTAGTTAGATTATTTGGAAAAATAACTAACTCAAGGGCTGGTCATGGGAAGTACAAAATGAGATTGCAAACGTCTTGCCATGCCAGAAAGAAAGGAAGCACTAAAATGGATGCATATCACAAGGACACAGTTACTGCCTTGAATAGGCTTCCAGGGGCCAAATCTGGGACAATTTTCTGATCAACAGAAAAATCAAGAAGAGTAATGAGTTATAAACTTTGAAATAAAATTTAAATTCACAAAGCCATACCAACAAATGGTAGACAAATGGTTGGATAAGTGGATGGACAGATGCATAGATTGATATGGGGGGGGGGGAGGGGAGGGAGTGAGCTCATGCTTTCAGTAAAAAGGCCAAGCGTGAACTATTGAATTCAGAGGAAATAATAGAAATAATAATTTTGTATTCATTATATTAAAGACTGAACCAGTCAATACTCTTCAATAAATGATTAATTGGGGAGAGGGTGGTGAGGATTTTAAAGTGCCTTGGCTGGCAGCCAGAAGGAAGGGCTCAATCAGCCCTGATTGCCAGCTAGGGCTAGGAACCCTAACCATGCATGAATTTCATGTACTGGGCCTCTAGTGTGTGTGTGTGTGTGTGTGTGTGTGTGTGTGTGTGTGTGTGTCTAAGTTGACTTGCATATGCGTGATATATATATATATAAAAAGTTCTTTGCTGGCACCAATTGCATGCATGTGTTTTGATCTGTCATTGTCAATCATGAATTTGGTGGACACTTCTATTATAGAGAAAGAGCAAATAGAAATATTAAAATATTTCTTCTAATTAATTTCCTTTCAATTTGCACAAATATGTGCACTGGGACACTAGATAATATATAATGTGAAATGTTCCACATAAAATGCTATAAGAATTAAAGATGTCTGATGACTTTTCTTACTTTGGCTTTGATTACAAAGCATGTTTCTTTTTTTTATTATTTTTTTCTATTACTAATTTCATAATCTCCCTTTCAAGTTTGTCACAGTCAAACCAGATTAATTATGCACTTATATTACCCATTAAATTTTTGAGCTAATTAGATTGTAAATAGCTTGATTGCTTTCATATTTTAATCTCTATTTAAAAAATCTGTGTATATTTAGTTAATGTAGAAGCACTCACTGATAAATTAAAATTACAACCTTATACAGATTTTTCAGATACATAAGATACTGATTTGTGTCTTTTGAAATTAACATAAATTGATGGATGATAATGCTAAAACAGTGAACATTATACTTATTTTACTTTCTAACACAATGCTAATGCTTTCATGATGAACACTATGCAAATACCAAATGTTTTGAGTTGATATGTTTGAAAATGTAGTGATGAGCAGCCATTAGTAATGAGAATCAATCATGAATATGCACAAATGAATCCATAGGTTAATTTTAAAGCATATTTTTAGGTTTCTTCACTGACCTATGGATTATTTCCCACTTAAAACATTTTCCTTGGATTTCATCACCCAGGTTCTATTTATCTTATTCTGTAGTATCTGGCTCCAGCTTCTAGGTATCTTTTCTGGATTATACATAACCTGTTATCTCTCCTAGCACTGAAACTCCTCAATTTAGTGCTGTATATTTTCTTTTCTCAACCTTACCTCATCCATGTTTATTGGTCCATTGGCAATCTATATGTCAATGATTTGAAAAAATTATATTTAAGTTTCTTTATTGAGTTTTATATTTTATCTCTAATGGTCCATTTAATACTTAAAGGCACTAAGATTTTTCTTGGCACTAGGTAATGTCCCGGCCCGCGGGGCAACAACGGGGGCACGCAGGAACCACCTAAGAGAATGAAGCAAACAAGGAATGCAGAAGAATGGAGGCAAGACAAGGTTCTGATCAAGCCTCAACTTTATTCTTTGAAATGGCTGTATTTATACAGCAGAAACAAATGGGGGCGGGGTTGCCTATGCAGAGGGGTCTTTGGCAGTGTATAATTGGTTTAGGCACTGAGTGGCAAGGTGGTAAGGTATCTGGCAACACAGGATTGGCTAACTGCCAGGGCGGCGTAACATTCCAAGGTGTGACATTCCAAGGCTGGGCTATCTAGTGGGGAGGATCAGGAAGGGGAAGTTGCAAAGATGCTAAGCGGCAGGTTAATCTTATCTTCTGGCCAAACCCTCAGGGCACCGCATAACTTCTGCTCGAAGGAACTTAATTCTATTTTCTTAAGACTGAGTTGCTTGTCTCAACTCTGCTGGCTCCCAACAAGGAAGATCATTAATATCTACACTAATAAAAGGGTAATATGCTAATTAGACCAGGAGACCTTCCGGACATGCTTCTAGACAAAGCCATGTGGCAGGGCCAAGGCAGAGGCAGTTAGGAGCGATCAAGCCAGGAGGGGAGGGCAACTGAGGGCAAGCAGGCTGTCAGGGGGGGAGTTGGGGGTGATCAGGTTGGTGGGGGGGGGGTAGTTGTGTGTGATCAGGTTGGCGGGGGTGGGCAGTTGGGGGTGAGAAGGCTAGCGGGTGGGGGAGGGAGAGGAGGGGACAGTTAGGGGCAATCATTGTGGAACCTGGCCAAGTGGGTGGGGCCTCCCTCTGCTGGGTGGTAGATCCTGGAGCCCTGCGATCCTCGGCCCTAAGAGGGAGGTTCAGGCTACCAGGCTGGTGATACTGTGGCAGGTGGATAGGGCCTCCCTCTGCGGAGCCCCATGATCGCCCTGAAGAGGGAGGCCAGGCCACTTGGCCAACGCGCTGTGGTGGGTGGGAGGGGCCTCCCTCTGAGGGGCAATCAATCTGGGGGCCCGTGATTAATCGCCCCACAGAGGGAGGCCTAGGTCACTGGCCAGTGACACTATGGAGGGTGTGTGAGGCTGGCCAGCGATCAGTCCTCAGAGGGAGGCCCAGGCCAGTCAAGGATCACACCCCACACCTATTGTCCACAGAGGAGGCAAGAGCCGCACAGATGGCAAGCAGTGGCAGCAGCGGGGTGGGGCCAGCTAACCAGCAGCTGGGAGATGGGAAGCCTGAGAGGCCCGGAAAGATGGCCAGGCCTAGGGATCCTGCCTGAAGGGTCCTGGATTGTGAGAGGGCACAAGCTGGGCTGAGGGACAACCCTGCCCACCCCGATGCACGAATTCCACGCACTAGGCCTCTAATATGTTAAGTAAATAAAGGCTAAAATTACCTCAAACTGAGCATATTAAAAATAAATACAGAATCTCTTCTGCATAACCTTCAAACAAAAAATCAAATATGTCTCCTTCAGTATTTGCTATCTCAGTGATTGATGCTATTTCCTTCTATGAACATGTAAATATTGAGAAGACACACTTACCTGCCCTCACATATTACATCTTACTTATCACTCAATAATAACCAAATTCCATTAAAATCACCTTCTTCCCCCTTTCCACTGTCATCACACTAGTTCAAGTTGTAATTTTACCTTGACCCCTCCTTATGAGTGACTTAGCTTCTAACTGGTCTACTGGCAACCCCTATATGCCACAGTTCAAAATATACCACAGTAATATTTCATGAATTTTTCCAGATATGTGAGTTCCTTTTTTTAAAAAATATATATTTTATTGATTTTTTACAGAGAGGAAGGGAGAGAGATAGAGAGCTAGAAATGTGGATGAGAGAGAAACATTGACCAGCTGCCTCTTACACACCCCCACCGGGGATGTGCCCACAACCAAGGTACATGCCTTTGACCGGAATCGAACCTGGGACCTTTCAGTCCGCAGGCCGACGCTCTACCTCTGAGCCAAACCGGTTTCAGCGTGAGTTCCTTTTTTATATACGTTTTTTTCCTGCTTAAAAAAACAACCCCTTCTATTGTTTTCCTTGTTCTCTCAACTATTTTCTTACTTAATTTTTCCTTTATAGGAACTCACTTAATCAAGAGTTTGTCCCTAACTTATTCTGCCCTAATTAGCCACACCATAATGAATTCCTAGGCTCCATGAGCTTATAGCTTGATGGCTTTTTATTTACATAACTTACAGTTTACTTTTAATTACTACACTACACCATATTTTTGAGAGAATGGCTGGTATCTGTTCTTTTCTGACTGCTTTATCTCCAGCACAGTTCCTGGCCCATGGTAGGAACTACTATGCAACAGTAATTACTTGTAAAGCCAATGAATAAACAAAGAAAGATAAATACTCTGTTATGGGGAGACATAGATACCTTCTTATAGGCAGCACATATTATTTAATAATATCATGAAACACATAACTCAGTTCTGTAGATCAGCAAAATTCACTATGTGATTCTTAAATAAGAGACACATGGCATACCTATGGAAAGGCACAGGGGGCATGACAGACAAAGTTTTCTGTTATGCCCTACAAAATAATTATATATTTTCTTTAACGGAAGCCTATAGATATTAACAATGTAAGATTAATTAACTGAGTGCAAGTATTCCTACAGAGAACTAAAATGATTTTTGTTGTTCTTATAAAACTTAATATAGTAACAAAAATTAGAACAGTAGTTCCAAATGCTAAAATGTCAGTCATGTGAGGTAGAACAAATTGAATCTTGCAGGATTAGTAAAGGATTTGTTTCAGGATCTGGCATGGAGCTCAGCCTGTAAAGGTTGTTAGCTTGTTCTAGGTATGTGCATTGGAAAATATCAAGAATAAGTAGCCAGTAAAATAACTACAGATTATATGTCTTAAGTGAGGTTTATAAAACTTTTAATTGTAACTAATTCATAGTTAAGTCCTTTGATGCATGCTGAAATCCTTTTTTTTTTGGTTTGTTTATTCAAAATAATCCATACGATTCAGAGACCAAGTTTTCAGGTAACAAAGCAGTTAATTCTGTTCTGAAATTTGTAAACTCACATATATTTCTTCCTGACTTGAAAGATAGGGTAAAGAGGGTAAGCAGGAGAGATACCAATGACCTGACATTAATCAGGATATTTATAAAGAATTCAGATGTGTGCTTGACACATAGCAACTGACTTATTATAATTGTAAAATTATTATTATTTTAAATATACCCCCAACCAAAATATATTATCCCAGAAGGAAATTTGCATTATTTCCCGCCAGCAGTGCAAGAGGGTTCCTTTTTCTCCACATCCTTATCAGTGCTTATACTTTGTTGATTTGATTATGATAGCCATTCTGGCAGGTGTGAGATGATACCGCATTGTCATTTTAATTTGCATCTCTCTAATGATTAGTGACTTTGAGCATGTCCTCAGATGTCTATTGGCCTTCCTTATATCCTCCTTTAAAAAGTATCTATTTAGATCTGTTGCCCATTTTTTGATTGTGTTGTTTATCTTCCTTTTGTTAAGTTGTATGAGTTCCCTGTAAATGTTGGACATTAAACACTTATCATAATAACATTGGCAAATATGTTCTGCCATACAGTTGGTTTCTTGTTGTTTTGCTGATGGTTTCTTTTTCTGTACAGAAGCTTTTTATTTTGATGTAGTCCTGTTTGTTTATTTTCTCTTTAGTTTCCATTTCCCCTAGGAGCTGTATCTCTGAAGCTATTGCTTTGGCATATATCTGAGATTTATCTGAGATTTTGCTGCCTATGGATTCCTCCAATATTTTTATGGTTTCCCATTGTATGTTAAAGTCTTTATTCATTTTTGAGTTTATTTTGGTGTAAGTTGGTGGTCGGTCTAGATTCATTTTTCTTTTGCATGTATCTGTCCAATTTTCCTAACACCATTTACTGAAGAGACTGTCTTGACTCCATTGTATGTTCTTGCCTCTTTTGTCAAATATTAATTGAACATAGTGGTTTGGGCCAATTTCTGGGTTCTCAATTCTATTCTGTTGATCTATATGTCTATTCTTGTGCCTGTACCAGGCAGTTTACGAAGAGTGGCATTGTAATACAGCTTGATATCTGGTATTGAGATCCCTCCTACTTTAATCTTTCTCAGGATTTCTGGAGCTATTCAGGGTCTTTTTTTATTCCAGATAAATTTTTGGAGAGTTCATTCTAGGTCTATGAAATATGCCATTGGTACTTTAATGGCAAGTGCATTGAATCTATAGATTGCTTTGCATAGTATGAACATTTTAATGATGTTTATTCTACCAATCCATGAAGACAGTATGTTCTTCCATCTGTTTATGTCTTCATCTATCTCTTTTTTCAGTCTGTAGTTTTCCAAATACAGATCTTTTTACCTCATTATTTTAGGTTTATTCCTAGGTATTTTTTTTTTTTTTTTTTTTTTTTTTTGTCTGATGGTAAATAGGATTGTGTTTTGTTTTTTTAAATTGCTGTTTCTGTAAGTTCACTATTGGTGTTTAAAAATGCCATATATTTCTTGGCATTAATTTTGTATCCTGCTAATTACTGAATTCATTTATTAAGTCTAATAATTTTTTTATGGAGTTTTTAGGGTTTTCTTTGTATAGTAGCATGTCATTTGTGAATAATAACAGTTTTACATCTTCTTTTTCAATTTAAATATATATTTTATTTCTTCTTATTGTCTAATTGCTATGGCTATCATTTCCAGTACTATGTTGAACATGAGTGGTGAAAATGGGTATCTCTGTTTCATTCCTGTTCTTAGGTGAAATGATTTTATTTTTGCCCATTGAGTATGATGTTGGCTGTAGGTTTGTCATATAAGGATTTTATTATGTTTAGGTATGATCGCTCTATTCCAATTTTGCTGAGGGTTTTTATCAAGAAAGGGTATTGGATTTTGTTGAATATTTTTTTTCTGCATCAATTGATATGATTATGTTGTGCCATGTGCAGGCATCTGACTATCTCTCAATTTGTTTATGTGATGCATCACGTACATTCAAAGAAGAACTAAAACCTATCCTCCTCAGACTATTCCAAAAAATTCAAGAGGAGGGAACACTTTCAAGCTCATTCTATGAAGCCAGCATTACCTTAATACCAAAACCCAATAAAAATAACACAATAAAAGAGAATTACAGGCCAATATATCTCATGAACATAAATGCCAAAATCCCCAACAAAATTCTAGCAAATCAGAGCCAGCATTACATCAAAAAGATCCTATACCATGGCCAAGTAGGATTTATCCTGGGCATGCAAGGATGGTACAGTACCTTAATGAATGCAATTTTAAAAAACTGCTTTAAGCTTTTACTACATTCAGTATATAATACTAATACAATAGTTGAGGATTATAAATGTTAATCAAATTGTATCTTTATTCTCAAGAAAAATTTAGTCCATTTAGAAGAATAGACACACAACAATAAAATCATGAGAAATGTTACAAATATTGGTATCTGAAGAAACACCTACTTCTGTTCAGGATCCATGAGTTATAGATTTCTAGGTATTTTGTATACACAAAGTACCATTTAAGAATATTCATTTTAGGGTTTTGCTGGTTTCGTTTTTCTCTAGGGACCACCAGTCAATACATTGGTTGTTTAGTTCTTAAGAGAGCTTAATACTATGGCTATTTATAATAATCAATTGAGATGACTGGATCTCTCATCTCTGAAGTTCCTATTTGCCTATTATTGTGCCATGTGCAGGCATCTGTTTTTGGAGGTAAGGATACTTCTTATAATTTATCCATGGATGGGTAAACATCTGTACCTATAAACCACCTTGCTATTGGAGTACAGGGCCTGGACATCATATACTCCTAACCAACCAATCAATTTCCAAATCCTGCTCTTGTGATTTTTAGTTTGCTAGTTGTTACCATTCTAAGGGTATAATATGGGAGAGTCTACCTTTCTTACATAAGTAACTAGGAAGGAGTCCTAATCTGTTGATTCCCAAAGAGAGAGAGAGCAAAGGTCAAGGACAATTCTGCATAAGCAATTCCATGTACCAACTCCCTTCTTAAAATCGAAAAAAAAGAGAGAATGAGAAGCATATATAAGAAATAAATTTCATGACCATATATTCCTCCTCAAAATACCACCTTGCTCCATTTCTTTGGATCTACTCTGGTCTATGATGTGAGTCATGAACCTGAGTCTGACTTTTACTCCAATAACCAAACACTGGGATATTGTTTTACCTATTAGAAGAAAACACTTTCTGTTTGCTTGCCTAGGAAAGTGTGGAGAATGAATAGGGATAATATTTGAGGGATTTGAGTGTTATATGTGATTGGTTTCTAAGCTCTTTTCTAGTTGAAATCCTCTTCTCTAAGCCTTACATCATTCCTAATAATCAGAACTCTCACACGTCAAGGAAATAAAGAGATTGTCAGAAATTCATAATATTTTACATAAAACGACACATGAAGACTGATTTATTTTATATGTAGTCTCGGTCCCTGTTCCTGGCACAGGGCTTTTTAAAACCATTGACATTTCCTAAGTCATGACAGCTATAAAGGTGTCTTTAGTTATGTTAGTAGAGTGATTTGGAAAGCATCTAGGTAACCTAAGGATGGTGGACTCAAGCATATGATTAGAGTATTGGAACCTTCCATTTTACACCCTGACTTCTAGGAGAGGAGAGGGACTAGAAGGTGAATTGATTCCCAATGATCAAAAATTTAATCAATCATGCGTATGTAACGAAGTGTCCATAAAAACCCAAAAAGGTGGAGGTTCAAAGAGCTTCCAAGCTGGTGAACACCTGGAGATATGAAGAAAGTGGTTAGCCCAGAGAAAGAATGGGAACTCTGAGACCCTCCAATAAGTTTCTTCCATTTGGCTATAATAAACTAGTAACCTAGTACATAAAATGATTCTCCGAGTTCTGTGAGCTGCTCCAGTAAATTAATCAGACTTGAGGAGGGAGTCTTGGGAACCTTTTCCAGTGGCCTGATTAGAAACACAGGTGACAACCTAGACGTGTGATGATTGAAGGTAGGGGAGCAGTCTAATATCACTGAGTCCTTAACCTGTGGGATCTGATGCTATCCTCAGGTACATAGTGTCAGAATTGAATTGAATTTAGGACACTCAGTTGGTACCTGAAAATTGCTTAGTGGTGTGGGGAAAAAACCCACACATTGGAATTGGTGTCAGAATGATATATTGACATCTCTAGTCCCATTAATTCTACCTATTATATAAGGCAGTTACTGATAGATGTCAGGCATTGCTCTCCTCATAATTATTTTACCTTTTTTATATGTTTTTGTTGATTTCAGAGAGAGGATGGGAAAGGGAGAGAGAGATAGAAACATCAATGATGAGAGAGAATAATTGATTGGCTGCCTCCTGCACGTCCCCTCCTGGGGATCAGGCCCTAGAGGCATGGGTCCTGACAGGGAATTGAACTGAGATCTCATGGTTCATAGGTTGATGCTCAACCACAGAGCTGCATGAGCCAGGCACTCCTAATTATTTTAAATATGTAGATATCTCACCCCCACAAACACACATATACCCAGACGCAGGTAGCAGTGTACAGTGACCAGAGTCTGTCTTACTCACTTCAAATATTGATGCTGCTAATCTCAGTGTTTCACTATCTTTATACATAACAGAAGAAAAATAAAATTATCTTAAATATAGGGCTATTGTGAAAATTCAATTTGATAATATATGCAAAATAGTTGTAATAGTACCCAGCATATAGCAGATGTTAGCTAATCATATTTAATAGTTATTATGTAATATATGGAATTTTTCTATATTTTAAAAATTACATTAATTGTCATATATATATATATATATATATATATATATATATACATTTGTCTCTATATAAAAATAAACATGATGTTACTGCAAATATACCACTTTGATATTTAGTACTAATTCTTTTTAAATGAAATATAATATTTCATCATATAAATGTAATACTAGATGCATAAGTGGTTTCAATATATTTTGATAAAATATGTGTATGGTACTTTTTGTATTTGTACATGAGAGATTTCTAACATAAAATAAACTGAAATTACTGGCTTATATGTTATAAGTAGAACCCCCCCCTCCCACACTCAACAAAAATAACCCATTTTCCAAAATTAACTATTATTTTGCTTTCTAAATGTTTATTTTCAAATAACATGTTTGTAACACTTTATATTTCATTTTGGAGTTCTCAGACTAATTAATAAAATGTACCATGTACCTTTTTTTTTTAATGGTTTTCCAAAACTCTGATGGAGTTTGTGTAAATTTTCTTAAATTTATTATCTCTGTGTATGAATTGCCTGAACTATCAGTATTATACTGTACTGTTTGTTACTTGTATTGATTAAGAAGAATTATCTTTATATTTTTGTATTATTTTGTGGGGTATATTTTTATGAATATCTTCTCCCATTATAATAGATTTAAAAATTAATTTTGCAATATATAAGTTATATAAAGACACATAAAAGTTGTTTATACTTAGGTTTCCCAAATCCATCACCCTATACAATAAAGATGTAATATGCATATTGATCATCACTCCAACACACCATATGGTCGCCCCCATGTGGTCAAAGATGGCTGCCCCCATGTGGACACAAGATGGCCTCCACAAAAGGCCTGCAGGGGAGGGCAGTTGTGGGAAATCAGGCCAGCAGGGATGGGCAGTTGGGGGTGACAAGACCTGTAGGGGAGGGAAGTTGAGGGTGACCAGGCCAGCAAGGAAGGGCAGTTAGGGGCAATCTGGACAGCAGGGGTGCAGTTAGGTGTTGATCAGGCTGGCAGGGGAATGGCTAGGGGGTGGTTAGGCTGGCAGTCAGAAGCAGTTAGGGGCAATCAGGCAGGCAGGCAGGCAGGCGAGCAGTTGGGAGCCAGCAATCCTGGATTGTGAGAGGAACGTCTGACTGCCAGCCTGACCACCCCCTAGCCACTTGAGGGGTCCCAGATTAGAGAGGGTGTAGGTTGAGCTGAGGGACACTCCCTGCCCCCGTGCACAAATTTTGTGCACCAGGCCTCTATTATAAAGTAAAAATTTTTAACATGCTTAAAGCCTCTAATATACCTCACTTTCTTCTAATTAAATGTACATTTTGAATTTCATTAACATTTTAAATTACTTTAATATTTCCAAAACCTATCATCTTGTTTGCATATATTTAAAATTGTAGAAACTATATAAAATCATATGTATTATTGGATACTACCTTTTTACTCAACTTTTCTTCTGACATTGATCAAAACTTGCAATATATAAAATATTGTTTTGCCATATATTCTGGGTGTTAATTTTGTATCCTGCTCCATTGACAAATTCATTCGTTAAGTCTAGTAGTTTTTGATGGGATCTTTAAGGTTTTCTATGCATAATATCATTTCATCTGCAAATAATGACAGTTGTTTAAACATTAATAATGACTTTGTTTAAGCATTAATATATGCCATATCTACATTAAAAATAAAAACATTTTATATGTAATATATAATGATTTGAGTTCAGAATATGTATAAAGAAAAGCAAATTAACCACATTGCTATTAAAAATGTTATTAGATCTTAATTTTTTTTCCTGTATAATGTAATCCATATGTCTTTCTTTTCTGAGCATCTGATATTCTCACATATTTTTATGGATATATCTGTATATTAAAAAGAAATTAAGGTTAGGAACCCTCAGAACATGCTGGATTGAAAGAGAAAACTTTTTTTTTTTTTTTTTTTTTTTTACATGAAAGCTTGAGGATAACACACCAAAGGGAGACACACCTATAGAGGCTGAAGTTGTTTATTCAGTGTTTCATTGAATAATAATATTGATTTCTGATTCTTCCTTAGCACAAAAGTAAGATTTAACTAACATGCTGGCAGTGTTAGAGAAATATATTTTCTGTAGAAATCTCACTCATTCTCCTCATCTTTGAGATATAAGGCCAGATAATAGATCTATGAAAAAGAGGGAGGTTTTCATTCTCTAAAAAGGACCGTATTCCCTTGAAGAAAAAAAATCAGATATAATGGCAATTGTTTAAATTTTTAAATATTTTTTTACTTTGTTCATGAAATGTATAGCGTAGTTTCATTATAAATGAACCCCATGGCTTATTAACTTTCTGGAAATGTGTTCTTTCATTCAAAGGCCCATCAGAATATAGATGGGAAGTCTTATTCATCTTGCTCATGCCCCTTGGTGCTATTCCCTAAATAGAATTTGAAATGATTGTCAAGAAAGCTAGGGGAACAAAAATGAATAAAAAGCTAAATCATAATGGAAAGAGTAAAGGGATTTATTTCACCAGAATTGTGGTCATCTGCATAAAGAGATAAATTACATTTAAATATGATCAACAGTATTTCACAAATATCTGCCTCAAAGAATTGCCAAAATGAACCCAAATAGCTTTGCATTCCTGTGTAAATAAACAAAATATCACCTGTTTCAAAGGAAACAAGGAACAAAGGCCCTCAATTACAA
This sequence comes from Pipistrellus kuhlii, assembly GCF_014108245.1. Lineage (NCBI taxonomy): Eukaryota > Metazoa > Chordata > Mammalia > Chiroptera > Vespertilionidae > Pipistrellus > Pipistrellus kuhlii. The sequence goes on from NW_023425584.1 coordinate 41,729,754, forward strand.
TGTTCCTGCTGTTTGCACCAGTACCTTCAAGGTGTCCAGGTTGGCCTAATTTTAAAAGGCAGTCAGCCTCCAGCAGCTCAGCATTTCAACACAAAAGGTCCCATCTAGGTTCCTGTGAAATGGCACCTTTCTAAGCCCAACAAACAAGGGAATGAAGGGCTTGATACTAACAATCCAATTATCCAGTATTCTAGTAACCCTTTCGGTGTAACCTTTACATTGTTCAATTTCTATTATAGGATCACGGTGAGAGGTGAGAGATAGGCTCAGGATTACTCAGATTTTAGTGAAGGAATATGAAAAACTGAAATTTCAGTTCTGTGTCGTGCACTGCGCCACTTCTACTTCACATAAATGAGTTATTCTTAACATATCTTTAAAAAGAAAATGCCTTTTGGTATTTCAAGAAACTGAAATTATTTAATATGTTCCCCTTAGAACAAGACAAGTTGATTGATATAGGCATATACCATGAGTCCCTGTATCCTTATTTTCTGGACATGTTAGATTTTGTAAAACCAGATTATAAAAGACTGGGTGAAATTCAGTGATTCATATTTAAAATATAATGAGCAAAATTCTGGACTTCAGGCTTTTTATGCCAGCTGGCCAGAGATCCCCTTAATTCTCTTGTTTGTTATATAACATATGTAAGAGTTACCTTGAGAGCTTGCCCTGCCCAGAAAGATTCCAATTCAGTAGCTCTGCACATGGGTACAGGTATGTACTGTGTTTCTCCGAAAATAAGACATCCTCTGAAAATAAGACTTAGAGCATGGAAAGATAAGACATCCCCTGAAAAATAAAACCTAGCGCAACTTTGGGAGAAAAAATTAATATAAGACACTGTCTTATTTTCGGGGAAACAGGGTAGAGTTTTCTGGTGCAGCCATTGTGGAGAACTGTATGGAGTTTTCTCAAAAAACTAAAAATGGAACTCCCATTTGACCCAGTGATCCCACTTCTAGAAATATATCCCAAGAAACTAGAAACACCAATCAGAAAGGATATACGCACCCCTATGTTCATAGCAGCACAATTCACCATAACCAATATTTGGAAACAGCCTAAATGCCCATCAGCAGATGAGTGGATTAAAAACCTATGGTACATCTACACAATGGAATACTACGCTGCTATAAAAAAGAAGGAATTATTACCATTTGCAACAGCATGGATGGAATTGGAGAGCATTATGATAAGTGAAATAAGCCAGGCAAAGAAAGAAAAAATACCACATGATCTTACTCATTTATGGAAAATAAAGAATATTATAACCTGATGAATAAAAAGATAGATACAGAGGCAGTAAAGCATCAGACAGATTGTCAAATTACAGTGGGAAGGCTGGGGAGTGTTGGGAAGGGAGGGAAAGAGATCAACCAAAGGACTGGTATGCATGCATATAAGCCCAACCAATGGACACAAGACACTGGGGGGTGGGCGGGATGAGGGCATGTGATAGGGAGTAGGGGAGGCTGGGGGAAGGTCAAAGGTGAAAAAAAGGATATATATGTACTACTATGTGTAATACTACAATAAAATAAAATTAAAAACAACCCCCCAAAAAAATTGACATACTTTACTCCTGTTGATTTGCCTTCTTTTTTCCCAAATATATTTTTATTGATTTCAGAGAGGAAAGAAGAGGGAGAGAGAGATAGAAACAGCAATGATGAGAGAGAATCATTGATTGAATGCCTCCTATGTGCCCCACACTGGGGACTGAACCCACACATGTTCCCTGCCCAGGAATCAAACCATGACCTCTTAGTTTATAGATGGACGCTCGCTCAACCACTGACTCATGCTGGCGGGCCTGTTGATCTGTCTTAATGTCAATTTGATTCACAGGCCCAGTTGAAAACAAAATCCACCTGATGGTGAAGTAAAATTTTGCCTCCACTAAAAACTCAAGTGGCTCTTTTAGTCTCTGAGCACAGGCTGCACATAGAGGATGTACAAGACCTTAGGTTTCTTAAAGAAAAAAGTTCTAAATGATTTTTATTTTTTTCACTGCTTTATCTTTAGAAACTGCAATAGTTTATGAAACATAGGAGACTCTTAATAAATATTTATTGAATGAATAATTTTTCCAAATTATGTTTCAAGAAAATATTAGTAATTTTCAAAAGTAAATCACTCCTTGACTTTTCCATTTGTCACTGTCAAAGTCAGAATGACAGTGAATTACCACAACTGGAATTCTTTGGGAAATAAACCATTTAGTGAAATTCTGTGCTAGTTATGACTAAAATTAGATTGAAGTTGTGAACATAATTATAAAGTGGGTAGCTGGCATATTAAGTGGTAATTCTATAGCAGGTGTGGGTTATTATTTAGGAAGAAGCCATTAACTATTGAAAAAGAAAATTTCTCTGTGGCTTCTTTCTGGTTTATAGGTCTTTTGTATCTCTAAATAAGCCAAAGGGATGGGGGGAGAAATCCACTTAGTATTGTTCTGTATCATTAATAATAATTAACAGAAAAAATTAAAATAAGCATTTTATCCATGGCAATTAAAGTCCAGGTCTCTGCTGAAGTTCTATTTTCCCAGCTGTAAAACACAGGGACTTTTTCTAAATTCTGACAGCAATGTCTTTAATTAGATTAAAAACTGTGTACAATATTGACCCATTTTTTAGCTATTTATTCAAATTTAATCATTTTCTATACTATGTAAAAACTACTGGTTATTTACATGCATTAGTAGACATTGTACAACTCTTGATAATATCTCTAATTTGCAAAATTACAGTTAATAGTTACCAGTGTTTTAAAAACAGGAAATGAAAACATAAAAGTTGGAAATGTACTTGTTCTCTCCCTTTTCACCTTAACTGGATATTTTTGCTTTCTTGGAAATGTTTTGCTAATTGAGCTTAGAAATGTGTTTTAAAAGGAATAATCACAGACTATCATTAGACATGTTTAAATGGTTAGTGGATTATCCTATCTATAATTTCATATATTTTTAAAATAAAATATTAAGATAAACAAGGAAGACTATCTTTATTATAAAAATTGATTTTTCTTTTTATCAAAAATGAGAAAGAAAATAATACAAAAATAATTGACAGTTACTATAGAAACTAATATTCTAAGAAACTAACATTTTTCTGATAGTGTTTCATCTTTTACAACTGTTGCATTTGAAACTACCTGCCATGCCATTCCTGAAACCCTTTCTTCCTTGGTTTTCCACTACCTCTAAGACTGTTCTTCTCTTATCCAAGGACTTCTCTTATTCCTCCCATTTCCTAGTTATAAAGGGACCTCATCATTTCTGTCTAGTCTGTCTAGACTCATTTTTTGTCTTTTAGAATAAGTTGCACACTTAAGCCATATATCCCTCAAATTTCAGTATGGATTTTTATTTGCATAAAATAGAGCTAGAATCATCCAAAGATGGAACTATTTTTTTTTTCTTCTCCCACCTTCTAAAATTGGCAGCTCTCAATTTTCCTTTATTGCACTATTTTTTAAATCAATATCTTGATATGAACACTTCATAACCATTTATCCCTACTTACCTTTTTCACTGACATCATGTTATCATTACCAATTCTATTTTCTCTAAACTCAAATTCCAAAATCTTAACCTCAAATGAATTTAGCAGTGAAACATTTTGCTTCTTCCATCCTATTATCTCAAATATTTAATTATTCCAGAAAATGTGCATTTGTTTTTGAAGACAGCTTTCTCTGATATAAAATTACTTGCTTAAAGCATAAATTATCAAAATTGACTTAAATCAAAACATATTTTTTAATTTTATTTTTCCATCACCATTTATCCCCTCTATCTTCCACTCTAGCCATCTCCTCCACCCTGCCACCCCACAACTGCCACAATGCTATCCATGTTAAATGAATTATATAGAAATTCCAAAGGTGTTTAAATTATCTCTATTATTATAATTTACAAAAATAAATACCAAGCATACTATTTAAAAATAAATCATTTGGAAAACAGAGAAAAAATATAACTAGTGTACAAAACTGGTTTGTTCTGTTGAAAAATACAGAAATACCACAGAGATTTGAGGGTCCATTTCCAACCACTGCAATAAGGTAAATATCACAATAAAGGCAAATCACACAAAGTTTTGGGTTTCCCAGTTCATATAAAAGTTAAATTTCTTGTACTCTAGTATGTGTGTAATAGATGCACATGCCTTAACTTAAAAAATTCTTTATTACAGAAGTACTTACCATTATCTGAGTCTTCAGCCGGTCATAATCTCTTGGCTGGTGGGAAGATCTTGAGCTTCAATTTGTAGAAAACACAGTTTCTTTGAAGCACAATGAAGTGAGGTGTGCCTGCAAAAAAAAAAAAAAAAAAAAAAAAAGATATGTTTCACCACCAATTTCTTGGTGACAAAAGAGAAAACGCATTGGGTAAACTATCTCCATCCTTCTGACATTCTTCACAAGCTTAAGCATGGCCACTTATTGTACAAACTCTGGATGCTCAGCTCTGCATTATTGTGACAGAACATCTGCTGATTCATGTGACTACAGGACAGAATGGGATAATAGTACTGCTCTCTTCAACTTTCCTGCTTCAAACAACAGATAGTGTCAACACCACAATCGGTTTACCTGGGCCAGGTAAACTGTAACATGTAATTAGTATGTAATATCTTTAGGACTTATTTAAATTAGTGCTTTATAAAAGTATTTAAAAATTTCTTTCCAAATGGGTATGTATTGTCAATCCCATGAAATGCTTAATTAATCAATTTATTTAAATCTTCTAGTCATAGATTTTGATATTTTCAAACCATTCTATTAATTATTCATAACTTACATTTTAAAGAGCTTTACTTTAAAGGTGCAATGTACAAAAAATATATTTGTTGTATACATATAATTCTATGATTTTTAATAAATGTGTTGTGCCGGGAACAGAAACCTAACATTGTCACTGGTAATAAAATGTAAAAAGAGCTAACCAGGCTTGATGGCTCTGAATGGTCAGAGCTATTAGCTCATTGACTCTAAGTTGAGTCACTGGTGGTAAAATGTAAAAAGAGCTGGCCAACCTTGATGGCTCTGAATGGTCAGAGCTATTAACTCATCCTCAGGTTGAGATAGTGGTGGTTGAGGAAACTTTAATTTGTTAATCATATGTAAATGCAAATTCTTGTTGATTTTCTGTTGTTGGAACTTCTAGCCTAAGAGATGTCTTTGTTTCAGAATCTCAATAAAAGGAATGGTAAAAGGCCAGAGAGGGGTTAGTCTTCCCACTAGAGGTGGACTTTTCCAGTCTCTCTCTTCATTTTAGTGTGCAGCCTTCTCCAGAAACCGGACCCTGAATGGGCCCTGAACCACGCGGGTCTTGTTAAGGGATCCCACAGTGTTGCTTTGCAATCATCACTGTAATCTAATTTTAAGTGGATTGTTTTGCAATCATCACTACAATCTAACTTTAATTATTTGCATCACTGAAAAATACTATTTGCAGTTATTTCTGCTTCCCACCTCAGCTATAGGCAACTACTAAACTATTCTACCTATCTAGATATTTGCTTTTTTACATAAATGAAATCATACAATATGTGCTGCTTGTGTTAGGCTTCTTCTATAAACAAAATTTTAAAAGTTTGTCCATGTTGTAGAAGGTGCTTTGTTTCTCTCAATACCTGAGCAGTATTCATTGTTTGTATATTCATTCAGTAGATGAATTTTGAGTTATTTCTACCTTTTCCATTTTTATATATAATGATACAAGAAATATTTCCATAAAATAATTCTGTGAACATATGTTTTAATTTCTTTTACATGGATCCTAAAGATAGAATTGCTTGGTTGGATGGTAAATGAAAGTGTGTTTTTAAAGAAACTGTCACACTCTTTTCCAAAGTGGCTATATCATTTTATATTCCCACCTGCAATGTAGGAAGGGCCAGGGCTATTCTGTGGTAGCAACCACATGAGGAACAAGTTAAGTGTCCTAGCCAACCAACCCAATTAGCTGACAGGCATGTGAATGGGCTACCTTGGAGCATGCAGCAGGTCAATTCATCAGCTGAATGCAGCTGCAGGGAAGATGAGAAGAGCTTTCAAGCTAAGCCCAATCCAAATTAGAGCATCATGAGTAGATGAATGCCTACAAATCTGATTTTAAATATCATCATACACATAAAATATTCCTTATTGCTAACTAACTATAAAAAGAATATTGGATTGCATGAATTTTTAATTTTATTATGAGTGGTAAGTTCTGTTCCTAAAGAGTACTTCTGGTTTTGGAGTTGATGTTTTACTGGAAATTTTGGGGAATCGGTACTATCACTAACTTAAATATCAGGATGGTGGGGAAAAGCACACTCTTTGGCATTGGTATCCTTGTTGGCCCTGTCAATGGAAACCAGGGTATCTAAAGGCTGGAGCAAGGTCAACCCCATTCTACTTCTATATCCTTTCTTGAGCAGTGTTGGCCTCCTGGAGGGCCGTGGCTCACTCCTGCAGCGACAGCAAGAGAAACTACAATGCTTTTGCAGCAGCCAAGAGCATCTTCGACACAGATGGCCATGGCCTCCTGAAATAGTAATGAGGCCTTCTTTCCTGTATGTTCTGGTGTTTGGGGAAAACCACATCAGGCCTTATTTGAACCCCTCTAACCTTTTCTGACAACTTTGCCACCCAACTCATTGCATTAAATGTATGTGCATGAAGTGTCAAGAGAGGGTTTATAGATTCTCCTGACCAATTCCTGACTGATACTTTGTTAAATGTCCCCTAAAAATACAGTTTGAAGATGTTTCCCTGTCCAGCCCTGAATGGCAGGGATAGACTTACTAGATATAGTTTTCTTCAGAGAAAGACAGGTATCACATGATCTCACTCATATGTAGAATCTAAGAAACACAATAAACCATTGGAAAAAAAAAACCCAAACAGATCCAGAGACATAGAAGCATGGAACAGACTGTTGAATTTCAGAGGGAAACTAGGGGTGAGTGGGTGGGTGAGAAGAAATCAACCACAGAACTTGTATGCATATGTGCACAACCCAAGGACATAGACAAGAGGGGTGGTGATCTTATGTGGAGACAATAACAGCTTAGATCATAATGAAAGAGGAATGTTCCCCTGGCTTCAGCTTCTACCCAGTTATCCCATTTCTAGGTTATCATGAGTTCTTTTTCTTTTTAACTCAAGTAGTAGCAGTGGTATGTAGGGGTAAGACAGTTATCATTCTCCCAGTTCTTCAAATTCTCTCCTTACATTTCAAACTTTAAAGATCAAATACTCCTCTTATTCCTTGCCTATGTTACCATTTCACTCAAAATCTAATGGCCCCTTCATTAGAGAAGTCTTTCTTCCCTGATAGGTATACATCGCTATTGAAACATTTCACAGAACCAGGAATCTCTTCTTTCTACTATTGATATACAATTTTATTGTTACAAGTATTATTATTGGATTCAAAGCTGTCCCCACAACGTACCTGTAAATGATATGAATACATGGCCATTGATTTGATCATTTATGTTACTCCTATTCTCACCATTTCATCTCCTAGCTCTAGCCTTAGTTAATTAATGATTTGAACCCTGGCTCTATTTTCTGTTTGTTCTTTCCTCCTTGGGACGTTCTTCTATCTCTGTACTCCAGTATCTTTTTGTTGCTGCTGTTGTTGTTGTTAATCCTCACCCAAGGATATTTTCCATTGATTTTTTTAGAGGCAGTGGGAGGGAGGGTGGAGAGACAGACAGAGAGAGAAATATCCATGTGACAGAGGCACATAGATTGGTTGCCTCCCTACAGGTGCCCCAATCATGGACTGGTATTGAGCCTGCCACCAAGGTACATGGCCTTGAATGGAATAGAACCTGGGACCCTTCAGTCCATGAGCCAACACTTTACTTACTGAGTCAAACCAGCTAGGGCTGTACTTCAGTATCTTAATTTACTTTATAACTATGTTTCTTTTAACCATATATGTAATTTTGCTAAGCCTCAATTTACCAGTTTACTAGCAATATAATATTAGGTATAATTTCAAATATTTTAGCTATCCTTATAATAAGAATTGCATATAGTGTTATTAGGAGGATGAGACAATGTTTATGAAGTGTTTATCATAGTACCTGGTGCTTGATAAGTACTCAGTAAAGCTTACTTGTTTAATGGAGGTAATGCCTTAACATGATTGCTATCACAATTAAAACATATATAATATCCTCTAAGTAATTTATATTACTCTAATAAGAGAACAAGACATCCAATTGTTGCAGTTTGTATTGTGGGGCAGGCTCTATTATAGAGAGCTATCTTTATTGTTGGATGGAAGGTCATTTGTTGAAGAAGGTATCAGATAGAAAATTATATTCCTGCTTTTGCTACTAAGCATCACTAATTAGCAATGGAGTCATAGTAATAATAGCACTAATTATAATAATAAAACTACTGTTTACTGAATGCCCTCCATATGCCAAAGAGTGTCCAAAAAAATCCTAAGTGGTGGGTTACATAAGAGATAAGCTCATATTAACTTATTAATAACATTAATCTTCGAAAAAATTTTAATCATGATTAAGATTCTTTTCCTTCATAATAAATTGGGATAATAATAATTCTATTCTAATTGGTAGGTATAAAATTTAAATTAGATAACTCACATTCAGTTCCTATACAGTGTTTGAGCCATAAACATATATACTCAATATATGTTTAGTTCTCTATATTGGCGCTGCTATTTTTATTCATGTACTAGTTACTGTATTATGCCTGACTTTGGAGTTTTCTAAGGTCTTCCTCCACTGTTTAACCAAATTCTCCACACTTCTCCAGTGCATACCCTTTTTCCCTAAAAGGTAACTTCTTCACTGTTCTCTTAATATGCTGTCCTATTTCCACATAAGTGTATTTGCACAGACCTCTAGAGGTGTTAGCTGCCTCTGATGGCTGAGTGAAAGTGAGCCACAAAGAAGTAAACCGTACTCTCTAGTCTGACTCATTTCCTCCATCTCTTCTCTCTTCTTCAATGCCCAGCTCAATTCTATTTTATTGAAATAAACATATCTGACTATTTCAACCCTTTTGATAACTAGAGAGCATTTTAATAAGACTTAATTAACTTTGGATTTAAAAAATAAATATAGGGGTATGGTCCACACAAGGTTTTTAGCAAATTGTGTTAATTTGAATGATGAAATTTTGCCAAGATATTGTTGTTTTTTTTCTTATTAAGTGTGTATGAAAAATGGTGACTTTTTTCCCAGTGATTATTGTATGTACCCATAAGATCCTCCAAATATTAACTCCTTAAGTGGGACAAAAATATTTACATTTTTGCACCTTTCTGAATCTTGCAAGTAGAAATTCCCCCAATTTTGTGTGATAGCCTGGCTCGGTCTTTGAATTATGAGGCTGATTGGGAAACTGAGAGTTAGAGGAAACTAAGAAGGAATGACAATGTCCAACTCAAGTTCAACTCAGTATAGAGTTAGCTGTTGGGAATGGCAAGAACCAAAAAATACCACTTTTAATCTGATTTTCCTCAGGCTAATTTTCCTACCAATTTTTGAAGTCTGGGGAAGTATACAACAGTGAAATCTCCTGCATCATGTACAGAACAGAATGAAAACTGAAATTCCATTGCTATGTTTAAATAGAGTGTCATCGTGTTATAATAATGAGAAATTTTCCAGAAAGAATACTTAGCTATGTGAGCTACAAACTTATCTGTTTGATTTGCAAATACTATTCTTCCTCATGGGAAAGATTTGAATAAGGCAATTTTAAGCAATAAGACTATGTTAGCTATTTTGGTCTAAATTTAAATGAAAGCTCAGCAATCACTCTTTTCAAATAAGAATTTTTCATTGTTATTAATTTATTTTGTCAACAGTATAATATAGACTAAATCAGTGGTGCTTTTAAGTATAACATTGTTGAGTAAAGGGTCTATTTAAGCTCTTATCTTTCTGATTATATAATAATGCACACTGCTTTTGAAAGTTTAACAGAAAATTAAAAGGCCTGTCTGGGCCAAGATAGGGGGACTAATTAAATTATGATAAAAAGTATTTTAACCCAAGCCATGAGTTCTTGCTTTTATTTGTTATTTTTTAAAACTTTCTAGAGATTAAAATCAAAAGTCTTTAATGCAGGATTACAGACAAACTATAATCTCAGAAAATGAGTAAATTTGCTAGGGGCAGAAATAGAACAGTGGGGACCAACTACAATTATAAGAAACTAGTGGCCCAGTGCATGAAATTCATGTGTGTGTGTGTGTGTGTGTGTGTGTGTGTGTGTGTCGGGGGGTGGGGGGGGGGGGGTGTTCCCTCAGCCCAGCCTGCACCCTCTGCAATCAGGGATCCCTCTCACAATCTGGAACTGCTGGCTTCTAACCACTCGCCTGCCTGCCTGCTTAGTCATCCCTAACTGCCTCTGCCTGCCTGCCTGATCTTGCCCGAAACTGCCCTCCCTGGCCAGCCTGATTTTGCCCACAACTGTACTCCCCTGCAGGCCTGATCTTGCCCCCAACTGCCCGTCCCTCATGGCCTGGTTGCCCCCAACTGCCCTCCCCTGTTGGCCTGATCTCACCCTCAACTGCCCTCCCCTGCTGGCATGATTGCCCCTAACAGCCTCTTCCTCGGTCCCCACCACCATGGCTTTGTCTGGAAGGAAGTTAGACATCCAAAGATGGTTGGTCAACCCGGTGTAATTAGCATGTTACCCTTTTAGTAGTATAGATCGATTATATAGGATAGGATTGCTTAAATGGGGGGGGGGGAGGCTGTTTATCAGGAGGAGATGCTATTGGCAGACAAAAATTCATAAACCCTATATCTGGACTGATAGCCAGCCATATGCACTATACTGCCAAACCAGTCATTAAAAAATTGAACTGCTTTCTTACACCTTACACCAAATATCTGTTGTTCTTAAAACTCCTCCTCAGCCTCCACCTTAGGTCCTGCCTTCACAGTTCACCCAGATTAGGTTCTGATTGGTTGGTTTCTATGGCAGTCAGCATCTAAAGCTCTGCCTGCTTGGCAGCCATTAGCTCCTTGCACTTCACCCAGATTTGGTTCTGATTGGTCAGTTTCTATGCCAGTCAGTGTCTCCAGGCCTATCAATGGGCCTGATCAGCAGAGGCCCAAGAGAAACAGAGGCCTGGCTGCTGGCCAGGCTCAAAGCAAAAGCTGAAGGCAAGTACTGATCAATAGCTGCCATGGAGGCTATGGATCAGACCCTGCCTATCTCTCCTCAGGCCTCTCTCCAGGCCTAATCCAAAACACCCTCAGCAGCAGTGGTGGCAGTCAGTCCTGAGTCACAACAGCAACCCAGCACTGACTTCTGGTTAGTGAGCCTTCAGACCCTGGGTTTTTATATATTAGGATATTCATCATGCTCTATTAACCATTTTGGTTCTATTCTGATTAGAGAAAGCACATTCTAATCAGAGCTGAGAGTTGTATTCCCTGGCACATGGGAGCTAACATCAGAATGCAGTCCATCCTCCTTTCTGAGAACTGCCCATCATTATGGAAAGATTTATAACCTCGTGACTAAAACAATCTAGTCCTGGAGGTACCCACCCTTTGCCACCCCAGCCCTATTGCCTGTTAACAATTATACCTAACTTACTTTTCCATGCCTGTAATGTTTACTTTTCCATGTAATCTTTGCTCTTTCACCCAATATAAGCAGCTGGCTTATGGGAAGAGTAGAGCAGATTTTTGTGGATGACCTGCTGCTTTCCCATACTGCTGGCAGTACTTGGAATAAACATTCATATATGAATCAACCCGGTCTCTGTTTAATTTGTTCACATAGTAACAGGCAGGCTAGACTCCTTGGCTGTCCAATTAAAAATCCAATAATGTTCCTCTGAGTTAGAATGTTTTAGCAAATATAATTAAAATGTTAATAATCTAACCTTTAATAAACTAACACTTGAAAAATCCAGTGGATCTATAAAAGGAAGATATGTTGCAAGCCATATTACTTAGATAAATGCAGCTGTATTGAACCAGAAAATAAAGAATATAAGAAAATATAAAATATTTGGTTTTCCTTGGAAAGCAAGATTCAGTCACAGAATTCTCTCCTATGTTGCATTGCTTCTGCTATTCCATACAGCCCAAGAACCAACTGAAAATAGCAAACTGTTACTCTTCCACCAAAAACAGGTTGAGTTTACTGATTTAGAAAAATTTAAGTGGAAATTGTAAAGATACTTAATGTTGTTGTTTTTTTTAAAGCACTTCTGCGGTTATTTCACCATTCTGTTCAAGACTTTCAAGATTAATGAAAAAGCCTGGCTTTCCAGTAAAAATCCAAAAGCACACAAAGGTATGAGCTGCCCCTGATGGCTGTAGGAAGAGACAGATGTGCAGCTGAACTCCTACAGATGGCTGTGGGGAGGCAGAGGAACAACTGTGTTTGGTCCTGCTGGCTACTTGTGAACCTACCCAGAAACCAGGACTGTAGTCGTTATTTTTATTTTTATTTTTTAAATATATATTTTATTTATTTCAGAGAGGAAGGGAGAGGGAGAGTTACAAATATCAATGATGACAGAAAATAATTGCTCTGCTGCCTCTTGCAACTCCCACACTGGAGATCAAGCCAACAACTTAGGCATGTGCCCTGACCTGGAATCAAACCATGACCTCCTGATTCTTAGGTCAACATTTAACCACTGAGCCATGCCATCTGGGAAAGATCTGAGTCCTTTTGAAAAGAACTGTGGTCAAGAAGCCAGACTGGACGGTCAAAGTTACCCTCTGAGTGAGAGAGAACCAGTATGCGGTAGCCTGAAAAGTAGGGGCTAGAAAGGAAAAATGTAAGTTGCCAATCAGTGGAGGCATGTTCTGGAAACTGTAGGGGGAAGATGGGTAAAGTCCTTAGAGTGCACTCAAAAGTGAAATAATGTAAATGAAGTAATTTGCCATCACCAAGTATGTAAAACCTGTTCAGCTTTGTAACATCACCCATCTCCCTCCCATTTTCAAAACCATGGAGGAGCAAAAAAGGTGGGGGGTGGCAGTGGAGAAGGCAAGATCAAGGAAGAAAAGTAAAACAAACACCAAAGCCATTCAGTCACCAAAAACACCTTGCACCTTGACTATATTTATCATTCCCCTACTTTTCCCACTGTAGGTTTTGAGGTGAAAGAAATAAGGCACATGTTCTAGTTTACATCACACAGGAAAAGTTTGTCTAGATTTGATACATTTTGTTTTTTAGAAAACTTGGGAAAAATAAGACTATCTAGTAAGATGTGAAAGGTTGTAAAATGTGAGATTTCTTTGATATATCTCCATGACCAGAAGTTTGAAAGAAGTTATTCTAAAATATGCAATATATATATCCAACTAGTCTGGATTGTTTCACTACACTAGGTGCCTAGATTTTCCCAAGAGGTATTCTTTTACAGAAAATGTTTAAAAAAAAAAAATAAGTTGAATGCAAGAGTCTGGTAGTTTTAAAGTAACATGTGATTTTTAAATTCTAAACCTTTACATTAAAGACAAAATTAGTATTTGTTATGGCTCAAGTTTTTATTCTTATCAATTGGCATGGTAGAGAAATATGCGCTTAAATTAACCATGAAACTCAGAAAGTTATACTTTTTTTCAGGACAGAGAAGACAGAAGCAGCATGCAAAGAAAATGCTACTTGAAAATTCCTGTCTAACATTTACATATAAATTATCTCAAATGTTTAATAGGGGATAAAAAGAATTTAATGCACCTATTGAATATGTTGAGAGAAAAAATATATTTCTGTAATACTTGCATTAGGCTACAGAATTCATACAAATCATTATGCAGATTCTGCTAGACTGGAAACATTAAAGCTCTAAAAGTAATACAGCAGGAATATGGGAGCCAAAACCACCAAAAATTTGCAAATACTTCCATGCATTTTACACAAAGTCTTCCATGATTCATAATGTTCTATTTTAACTTTTACTTATAAATACCAGGGCTCTATGCCAATATTTCCTATAAATAAATAAATGTATTAATGAAAAGAAGAAAGGAAGGGGAAGCAAACAGCATTTTAGTATTTTCTGCAAAAAAAAAAACAACACTAAATTTTTGTTAAAATATTTCTTTTCAGTTTATTCTTACACATCCATTAGCTTCATGAAATCTAACAGAAATGGCATGTACAATAAGTTTCCACAGCAAAGGGAAGTGTATTTCCCCCCACCCCCCAAAATAAAACTGTCCCTAGAGGCATTTTTTATCTTTTTTTGCAAAGCATTTCTCTACATTTTCACCCCAAGCACTCCAATTACTAAAAATCTACATTATACATGCTATATAGTTTGATCCCAAATTGAATCTAGCTTATCACTGAAGTAACATGAATATATTTAGCTTTACACCGGAAATGAAAAGGTATCAGATCAGTTCTTCCTCTTTGATTTCTGCCTTTGACTCTGGCATTATTACAAATTGCCCTGAGGCATATCTTTCCCTTTAATAGAATGTCTCAAATGCAAATGTAAATGATCACTATTGTTCAACATTATATAACCAGAAGAAATGCCACCTAGTTACTAAACTGTCAGAACATTAAAAGTGAATAAATTATAACAAACTTTATAGTATGTAAAGCCAAAGGTACAGTCAATTTTCTTTATAAGTGGTCTTAAGAAGTGCATGGAGGAATGAATTGAAAGAACAAAAACTGAGAGTAGGAATTTATTGTCTTCAGATACTTTAACCATGTCAAGAAAAGAAACCATAAATTAGTAATGGTCCAGAATTTACCTCATACTAACCATCTTATATTATTTAGTGTGTGGATCAGTTAAGGAAATATTGCTAATTATTACAATTCCTTTCAGAGGAGCTAGGAGACATCACCATCTGATATTTAACTTTAATATGGTCATCCCAGATACCTACTGTGAATATTTTGATTTAGTTTTACATAAGGTTCAATCACAAGAGAAGCATGTTTTATAGAAAAGAATTATCATAATGCTTTTGTTATATAATTAATCCACATCATCTTTAATTACATGATAAATGTAATTAGATTGTGTAAAAAATTTTAGATTGTGTAAAAATATAAGGTTTCATCATTTCCACATAGGACAGTGATAACAAGAGGATTTGTATTTTAAGTAGTATTTTGTTGAGTTAAATGAATTAATATAGCTCTGGCCATTTTGGCTCAGTGGATAGAGCATCGGCCTGCAGACTGGACTCAAGGGTGCTGGATTCGATTCTGGTCAAGGGCATAAACTTTGGTTGTGGGCACATCCCCATTAGGGGGTGTGCAGGAGGCAGCTGATTGATGTTTCTCTCTCATCGATGTTTCTAACTCCCCTCCCCCCTTCCATTCTGTAAAAAATCAATAAAATATATTTTTAAAAATGAATTAATATAAGCTACTATTGACCTTTCATTGCAAAACAAACAAACATACGAACAGATTCTATAAAAAGAAAACCTTAAAAGTATTTATAACATCCTAAATGAATGATGCAAATTACAGGCTATCCACAATAAAAGTATATAGCACTGAGTTACTTGAATGACTATTCTTTCAGAAAATAAATAGGGCTAGGTATAAAACTGGGCATATCCATGGTAAACTCTCTTGCCATGCCATGGAGCCACTTTCTGTATTGTCGACTCAGTAAAGCCCAACAGACATCAGGTTTTAAAGTAATATATTTTTAACTCCAACTGACCATTTGAGAATGACCACCAAAGTTGAGAACTGAATTTCCATTTCAATGAATCTATTTATTTTAACTAATCTATCAATAATCTCAGCTAATTTCTACAATAGCTTCTAGTCCTTCCTTCTGCCTAACACTACAAATGTTTGTGGATCTCCAACACTCAATGAGAGTCGCTTCCTAACAGAATCAATGAACTTTCATAGATAATATGCATTGCCTACACTTCTTGCTGAGACATTAACTGCCCACAGTTTTCATACTACAGAATGACTTGATTGATGATGGCTGTCATTCTATTATCTTGCAAATTTATCTTAATAATGGGACAATATGTGACAGGTTTCTGTTACTTAACAGAATTACAGATACAAAATTAGATTATAGGAAATGTCAATCCATAGGTGTAACTATCTTATTTGTTGCCATTAGTTAGTAATTTTTTTAAGTTACTGTATAATATAAAATTTAATATTTTATATTTTCACATAGATGTTTAGTTATCTCCATTCTTTTACTGTGATCAAGAGGCAACTTATAATATGTACACTTAGAATTATTCGGAAAATCTAAGACTTTGTATTTTCCTAATCCTGATTTTATGACTTAAAGTGAAAATGGCTTATATTGATGAAAGAGAATGCCAGACAAAACACAAAAGAGAGTCAAAAAGGAGTTATATCTGAAACTTCTTTCTAAATGTCCTGTATTATTTTACATCTGTCCAGGGAATCATTTAGTGTACATTTGTTAGAAGGGGGCTGTTACTACACTCATCTACTCACCATGCCATAGGTTTTAACTTCATTGTCACAAACCAGTTACAACTGGTACCTCATAACCAAAAAGGGGTGGGGGTAAGGAAAAGTCAACGTCAAAAGATGGATTCAGGATTTTTTATTTCATCTCTATGCTCCTCATCTGGTGATTGGATATTGAGTTTTCACTTTTCTTATATATATTTAAGCTATTTATTTGGACAAATTCAGTATCACTTAGGGAAAGGTCACAAATTTGTTTTTGTATTAAATGTATTGAGGTGACTTTTTTTTTAAAAGGCTATTTCTGTTGCTTAGCGCAAAAAATACGAATGAAGTGGGAACAAGATAAAAAAAGATTTTTGAAATCTCTGCGTTCATTAAAAGTAAAAGTTTCTTTATTCAGAGTTTCTCAGAATCCTACATGAAGAAATCTGAGAAAGAAAGAGAACCCAGAGAGAGGGAGCAACCAATAAGAAATGTTATACAAGGGACATTTTGGAATAAGCTCAGGCTTTGAATTCCAGATCTGTCCTATAGCATGTTATTTTGAATGAAATTTTTAATTTCTTTAACGTATTGCCTACTTAATAAAACTTGAGAATTTTATCTACTTTTCAAAGGTGTTGTGAAATGTACTAATTTGTTAGAAAAATACAGTTTCCACATAATATGGAAATATAATAATTTCCATTAAATGTACTTTTCATATAAAATTTAATAAATATTATATATATGTATTAAAATCAAACTAGCAGAAATCTCCATGAGACAGATATTATTATTTTGTATCCTAATAGAATCTCTAGGAGGATAAACACATATTTTTCTTGAAGTGAATGGATAAAGTGAGAAAATGCTATTAAAAATGTATACAGTTAAATCCCAGAATCTATGATGGAAACCACAATATATTGTGAGTTTTTTTTAAAAAGTGCAGTTATTTTCTTTCTCTGTTGTTTATTTTTCCTTTGAGGAAATACAGCCTTTGAGGTCAGAAATTTCATTAATTAAACTAATGTGTTTTATTGTTTATGCTCCTGTAAAATTCTTATACGTACTTCTTTATTCATTTATGTAACAATCATTTGTTTAATGACTATGCATGTGATTTTGGGCTAAAAACTGAAAACTCTGTACAATAATGAAAAGGACAAAGCTCCCAATGTCAGCTCTAGTATAATAAAGACTGACCTGTAAACAATGATTTAGAAACATGGTTCAAGTGCTCATTTATTTCTTGTTTTTGGGGACCCATTATGTTCCAGCTACTATAGGATGAACTGATGAGATAATGAGGAAGAACAACTAAATATTTTGACATGAGAAGAGTAGAAAGCTTTGAAAAACAGGTATTTCAGAGATCACAAATAGCAACTTCAAAAAGGTAGGTTGGTCATGTCAAAAACTATCTGATGCAGAGCACAGAAAGAATATTGCCACTTGTGCCCAGCTGGTATGGTTCAGTGATTGAGGTCACCTGTTCAATTCCTAGTCAGGGCACATGCATGGGTTGGGGCTTGATCCCCAGGAGGGGCTGTACAGGAGGCAACCGATCAAAGTTTCTCTCTCTCTCATTCTGAAATAAATAAAAACATTAAAAAAAAGAGTCACTTGTGACTCTAATTATTAACTATGTATGAAATATTTTACAAATAGTAAAACTTCAAAATCATTGTTTTAATAAGCAAATTAATGATGCTATAAAATTATTTTTAAGGAGCTGAGAATTGAAGGGATTTATGTTACGAAAATTTTTCAATCTTCATTTATATATTCTTTATTTGGGAAATATATTAATTACTTTAAAATATATATACATATATATTTTACAGAGAACAAGGGAAAGGAATAAAGAGTTAGGTACATAGATGAGAGAGAAACATGGATCAGCTGCCTCCTGCACACCTTCTACTGAGGATGTGCCTGCAAACAAGATACATGCCCTTGACCGGAATCAAACCTGGGACCAGTCAGTCCGCAGGCCGATGCTCTATGCACTGAGCCAAACCGGTCAGGGATTATTTACTTTTTAATGCCCATTTTCAATTCCCCATTACTATTTCCACAACTAATAAGAGTATATTATAATCAGAAATATTAATCTGAAATTGACCAAATTTGATTTAAAGCAGCATATCAAATGTATTTTACATGAAGTGATTTTTTATTTTCATAAAAAAATAAACACAAGAATTTCTCTAGTAATAAAACTTGAATTGATAGAATTTCCACCAAACAGAATATTTAGAAAAATGTCACTTTATACTTAGAAACATCTGTCTAATGAGCCATTTTAAAAATCAACATGAGTTAAAGAAAAGGCACACTGGTAAAGTCACCAGGTAAAAGTGATGAAAAGCAGTGTATTAAGGGTAAAAGTAAAATCAGTAGAATGGCAGATGGCCATGCTAATTTTATTTTTCAGCTTTATCATTCTATTAACAAGATTAATGTATAATGGTGCCAATTTCCCCCCAGAAAATAGTCAGTAGTCAAAATAATCTTAAAATTTCAACATGCTACAGAGATTTAAATTTCCAGGTAAATTTATTTCCCATTCATTCGAAAGCTTGAGTAGAGTAGGGTATGCTAGCCTGAGAGACCAGCCACATGTGTCAAACACAAGGCCCGCGGGCCAAATCCATCCCGCCAGGCCTTGCAATGTGGCCCGCACCGCGCTGTCATCACTGCACTCCGCTGCGTTTCCATCACAATGACAGTTTATGACTGTTCAGTAAACCATTCGGCCCGCGATTTAGGCTGGATTTTAGATTTTGGCCCCTTCTCTGATTGAGTTCGACACCCCTAATAGCCAATGGCAAAGATCACACTGAACACCTTGAGTTTACAATGAAATAGTTTCTTCTCTCAGTGTTTTGGGAATAGATGACTAATTCTTTTCAACATCATATAGACTTTGTCTCTCAGGAGAAGATTTATATCAATATAGCTCATAAAATTGATTTATACAACTTCACTGACCATTTACTTAGTTATATCCAGGATTTACTGTCATAGATTTCAGACTACTAAAATCATATATCAATTACATGGAAACAAAATAAGGTTGTGATAGTGTCTACAGGGAACAATGGTTAACTAAATATTTGTGGTAGGTTGTAACGATAATCTCATTTCTTTATACTTAGCTTTCACCAGGACCCTCCTCCTTATTTTGTAGTTTCTCACAGTAGAGTTCCCTTCCCTAGGCTTTTGTTTATAGTGCCTTTTCTATTAGTCTTCGATAAGTGATTGAGTCATAAATCAGACACAAGAGCCATAAATTCTTATTGTTGTATGACACTAAGCAACATGACTGTGGCAAGAGTTAATTGATACAATATTAAAGAGAATCACATTAAGCTGTCCTAAAGATTCTAACCATAATAGGCAGGTTTGTGAGCACATTCTCTTGTATCTGTCTCAAAAATTCAGCAGCACTACTAATAGGACTACATGGACTAAGATGTCCTCCCTAAGAATTATACATGAACATATACCAATGGCATTTATTTCTGCCTCCTTTTCTCATGCATTTGTATTAACAAGCTTTGATATACATGTGTTTCATTTATGACATGTGTATAGGGGTGGGCAAAAGTAGGTTTGCAATTGCATTGTGACGTGCTTTGGAGTTCAAAAGGCTACTGTAATAATCATAACCTGCATGTCTTTTACATATGCACAACTATAAATCTACTTTTGCTCACCCCTCCATGTTATTAGAGAGCTAATTCTTTACAGAAAATAAATCACACACATATACACACACATATTTGTATGTATGATATAGATTTGTATTCTCACCATTCCTAAATATATATATTTCCCTGTGTGTTTTTCACTGATTTGCACAACTTTATGACCATTTTTTGCTCTTGGAAATCTCTTATATTCTAACACTTGAAATTAAAGACTATTGAGTACTATTTAACAATTATATAATTCTGAATTGTAGACCATTTAAAAATTTATATATCTAACGTATTCTGTATGTTCATAGCTTATTAAGAGAATAATTAATTTTTTTTCTTTATAGTCCCTTTGCTCTCCTCCATGCCTCATCTTTCTATCCACCAGAAATAACAATAAACCTTTACTCATAGTAAGTATATAGTAAGTTTGTGTTAACCTCAGTTTATTATTGAAAGTTAATTTGGTACATAATTTAAGAAACTTATGCCTTAAACATTACTGTTTTCCAGATGGTTTAAGCTATCATGACATTGATTTGAAGTTGATGATGCCACTATATTTCGGTACATATTAATTCCCTAGGTCTGTAACAACTAGGTGGCTTAAAAATATATAATTTATTGTTTTACAGTTCCAGAAGCTTGAAGTCTAAAATTAAGATATCAGTAGAATCATGATCCTGAGACTCTTAGTGGAACCCTTGCTTGTTTCTTCCTAGCTTCTGGTTGTGGTCAACAATTCTTGGTCTCTTTGGTTTCCAGTTACCTCTCTCCCATCTTCGCTGCTGTCATCACACTGTGTTCTTTTCCTGGTGTGTCTGTCTTCTCTTCTTACAAGGAAACCAGTCATACTGGATTAGGGACCACCCTAAAAACCTCATTTTAACTTGGTTATATAAGACCTATTTCCAAATGTAGTCACATTCACAGGTTCAGGGAGATAGGACCTCAACATATCATTTTGGAGGATACAACTCAACCTAAGATAAACCTTAAGTCCCACTTGATGTTTTGCCTAACTAACTAATACTGAGAATTATTAAGAAAAAATCTTGCCCTGGTTGGTGTGGCTCAGTTTAGTTGAGCATCATCCCATGCACTGAAGGGTCACTGGTTTAATTCCTAATCATGACACATGCCCAGGTTGTGGGTTCGATACCTGTTCAGGATGCATTTGGGGCTACATGTGGGAGGCAACCAATGAATGTTCCTCTCTCACACTGATGCTTCTTTCTCTCTCTCTCTTTCTCCCTTCCTCTCTCTCTATAAAATCAATAAAAACATACTTAAAATATTTTTTTTTTAAAAAAAGAACAAATCTAGACTAACCAATAAAATTTTAGAAAGTAAGCCTGTTCTTCTGAGATATGTTAGACACTTTCCTGACAGGCTATAGCATCCCC
Source organism: Pipistrellus kuhlii (assembly GCF_014108245.1). Lineage (NCBI taxonomy): Eukaryota > Metazoa > Chordata > Mammalia > Chiroptera > Vespertilionidae > Pipistrellus > Pipistrellus kuhlii. Next base: position 41,751,292 of record NW_023425584.1, read on the forward strand.
CACATAGCACAGCAGTGACAGTATTTATAATCTTGAAAAAACATTAATCATTACATTAGAAGAGGATACTAAAGATGGATTTGGCATGCATAGCAGCACAACTAGCAACAAGGTTTATGGATGGCTTGACAAGCAGCCAACACCAATTGTCTATAGCAGTTGTTTGATAAAAAAATCGTAAGCTATGAATTGTCTAGAATCTGGGTGGACCTGGCAATCAAATCTAACAGAAAAAAAGTCTCTGTAAGAAGATCAATGGGCTTAGATAACAAACCTTAGCAATCATACAAATAACTAGTTTGTATATTATACAAATATTGCTCAAGCTATTAGGATTACAAGTAACATAATATTAATTTTATAAAACATCAGTTCATAAATTTGTTCCACTGAGCATAACTTATACAGATTAGAAAATCATGTTCTATCACCAATTCAAAAGCATACAATTTCAATAGCAAACCCCAGGTATTGTTAGCAAAATAATCAATGACTATTTAATTAAATCAGTGTCCTGAATGGCCAAGTTCTCAGTAACATTTTTAATATATCATTTAAGATATATGATGTATGAGCTTTGTTTCAATGTTATTAAAATCACATAAACACACACACACACACACACACACACATATATATATATATATATATATATATATATATATATATATAGTGTACATGTAGTAATTTATGTCATTATTTAAAAAATCCTATATAATAAAAGGCTAATATACAAATAGACTTAATGGTAGAAAAACTGGAACAACCAAACAACTGGTTGCTCTGAGGTGCGCTGGTCACCAGGAGGCATATGTAAAACATGGCAGGTATTGGCCACAGCAGGATGGTGGAGCAGGAGAGCAAGTGGGGGCGCCATACCAAGTCGGACACTGGATGCTGTCATCAGTGCAAGCCTCTGGTGGTTACTGAAAATTCTTTGCTCCATGGTCTCACCTGGCACTCGCACCTGCTGCAGGTGACAGCCCTGCTCACATCCGCTGCTGGTGCAGGAGCTGCCGCTCGCACCTGCACCAGCACCAGAGCCACCACTTGCACTCACTGCCAGTGCCTGATGCCAGTCCTGATCACTCCTGAGGGCTTCTCCACCTCCCCCTGCTCCTGAGGGGAGATCGGGGCATTAGCCACTGCTTGCACCCACTCCTAGCGTTGGTCCCAATGTCTCCGCACCATCAACAGGTGTAAGCAGGGCTGGTGTTATCACCACATGGGAGCAGTGGTAGTGGGAGCAGGGATACCAGCAGACAGGGGACCAGAGCTGCAGTTGGAGGGGCCAGGCACGGGTGTGGAGGTTAGGCTAAGGCTCACCCCTGTGACTATCACAGCCTTGCTGCCCACAGTTTCTTTCAAAGTGCACAAATTTGTGTACTGGGCCCCTCGTATCTATATTGTACAAGGCCTATTGCCATCACGCCCTAGCATGGAATAACCAAAGACCAGTACTGCACCAGGAGGCTGCTTGTACAGAGAGGCGCACACATGTGGATGGGGCTGCATGTGTGGTGTGGTTGGATCTGGGGTCATGGATCTCGTCTGATTTCACATGCTGGGTCACTAGTATTTAATAAAGAAATAAGGCAGTGATATATTATCACAATAATATTACTACAATGATATGAATGTGTTTCCCTTCTATATCACCAAATTTTCATTCCAAAATAAGTTATAATGAAGTTTAATTTAAAATGACTTATCTGAAGTCAAATATAGCTCAGTATTATCATTTGTTCAATACAAATAAAATCCATTTCATTCAATTATCAAGCAATAAAAAATGCTGACACATTGAGATTCCATTTTAGGCTGATCAAAGATCAAATTATTTGATTTTAAAGAAAAAAAAATATCCATTGCATAATTTTTTACACTTGCTGATTAACTTCAAAAGCTTATTATCACCACAGCTACTGAATATAATTGAAATGAATATTTCAGTGTGAAAATATCCAATATGAGATGGAATATTTGAACATAAAACTTTTTTCGTCTATACAATTATTTGAATATTTATCTAAATATAATAGTTATAGTGTATTTTGTATATGCAATTATTATTAAAGTATTATATATATGTAGTTATATAAGTCAAGAATAAAAATTACCCTACAGAACTAATATTGTGACAAAATAATAAGAAACATACTTAAGTATTTTTTTAGATTACTTTTTTTTCCAGTTCCTGGCACAGAGCTCCTAATTCTTCTGGAATTTCCTCAGAGACTGAGTGAAAGGAAGGTCTTTGGCTATTTACACTAAGCCCCTTTTATGCTGATGAGATGACCCTTGGAGAATGGGGTAGACATGGCTAAAGAATTAAAACTCTTAGGACCATCTTTAATTTGGGGGTGGATAAGGGAGGGGCTGGAGTTTGAGTTAATCACCAATGGCCAATGATTTCATCACTCATACCTACCTAATAAAGCTTCCTTAAAAAAATAACTATATACATGATGGGGTTTGGAAAGCTTCTGAGTTGGGGAGGTGCCCCCAGAGAAGACATGCAAGCTCTTAATCTCTTCTCTATAACTAACTCTATCTCTTCTATGTGGCTATTCCTTAGTTACAATAAGTAAAGTGTTTCCCTGAGTTGTGAGTCATTATAACAAACTAGAGGCCCAGTGAACAAAATTCATGCATGGGGGAGTAAGGGTGTCCTTCAGCCCAGCCTGCACCCTCTCCAATCTGGGACCCCTCGAGGGATGTCCCACTGCCTCTTTATGCCTGATCCCGGTGGGCAGTCGGGCATCCCTCTCACAATCCAGGACTGTTGGCTCCCAACCGCTGGCCTGCCTGCCTGCCTGCCTGATTGACCCTAACTGCTTCTGCCTGTCAGCCTGATCACCCACTAAATCACTCCCCTGCCAGCCTGATTGACATGTAACTGCTCCCCTGCCAGCCCAATTGCCCCTAACTGCTCTCTCCTGCTGCCTAGTCACCCCTAACTGCCCTCCCCTGCAGGCCTGGTCAACCCCAACTGCCCTCCTCTGCCGGCCCAGTCATCCCAACTGCCCTCCACTACAGGCCTGATCACCCCAAACTGCCCTCCCTTGCAAGCCTGGTCCCTCCCAACTACCCTTTCCTGCTGGCCTGGTCATTCACAACTGCCCTCCCCTGCTGGCCATCTTGTGTCCACATGGATACGGCCACTTTTGGACACATGGGGAGGCTATCTTGTGGTTGGAGTGATGGCCTATTTACATATTACCTCTTTATTATATAGGATTACTAATTTGAGGAAGGAGACTTGGGAACTCTCAATTTGTAGTCAAGTTACACAGAAAAGTATGGGTAATCTGGGCACCCACTAATTGTGACTGAAGTCTGAAGTGGGGGCTGTTTTGTGGGTTTGAGCCCTTACCCTGCACTAACTCTGAGTAATTAGTGTTATAATTGTTTAATATGAGGAGAAAACCTACACATTTAGTGTCCCATGCATTGTCAATAGAAAATAAACTGAAGTTCTTTTCTTTCACTAGCTATTCAGCAAGCCATCATACACCTTAAAAATGAAGCAGTTTTTTTTTAGAAAGTTAAAAACTTTTGTCATTGTTCTTTTCCCTTTGATCTACCACTCAAAGTTGGCTTACATTCAACTAAAATGCCATCTGTCTCTTAGATTGAGATATCTTAGTACCTTGACAGACAGGGCAATCTTAGGGGAAACTCAATCACTTTTGTCCATAATTCCTTTTTATAAAAAACTACCTGATCTCTTATGACATAGTGAGGCATTTAAGAAAGTGCCATTTTAGTTAGATGAATACTTGTGAGTTTAAAGTTAAAGTTATCTATCCAGAATTGTTTAACATAGTAATTAGTTACCTTTTTTTTTTCTTTTCTTTTCATTTTTTTTAACCAGAACATTGTATATGAAAATATGCCTATTACAAATTCTGATATTTTGAATGTGAATGTTGTTAGTTATTCAAGATCACACTCAAATATCTTCCATTTGTCTTACCAAAGATGACATTTTCTGCAGTGAATAGGCATTTGTAGGTGTTAATTCATACATCTCAAATTCACTTAATTTACATCACAATCAAATTTATCTGACAAATATGTTTTAAGATTACAGTGTAGCTAATACTATCTTAGATAAAGGAAGCCCCTGAATAAGTGGGATGGATGATGGTTTAATTATGTGATTTGTTGGCAACAGTGTTGTCTTGAAAACAAAACAAAACAAAACAAACAAACAAAAAAACAGACAAGAAAAACAAAAGAACCATTTTCCAAAACAGGTAAGCCATATGATTCAATTCTGCAGGGGAACTTAACACAATTAATTGTCATTGTCCTTACCAGTTAACCTTGGAGATATTTCTGGAGACAGAAATACTAAGCATAAAGTATAATAGAAAGACCACAGGACAATGCATAGTTACATCCAAGAGTAGACTATAGCTTCCTTTTATAAAGAAATTTTCTTCAGTTGGTCTATTAAAATGCAAAAATATATATAACACTAAGCTAAGTAAGTAGTTCAATATTTATCACTGATGACCTTTTTAACACTTTTGAAGCTTTTAAACAAGCAAATGTAAATATTAAAATGTTTTGTCTTTGTTTAGGAGAGATAATTTCTGTAAAACTGAGTAAGAATGAGAACATATAGTTAAGACAGAGTCTATATGTCCAATAACAATTAAAAATTGGAGCAGTCTGAGCATATAACTTTGAATTCAATAAAAAAAAAAAAATGTTCTGGAGGAATGTCCTACTGAGCCCCAATCTGCTGAACTATGCTGTGATGGTTGAAAATAGAGCTTATTATGAGTCTCCAAGCGAAATTCAACACATGGAGGATCAAAAGGACAGAGAATTTTGTTTTACATACAGAAGGAGAGTTAAAGAGACAGGGCCCAAACAGTTCAGCAATACACATATTAATACATTTCAGTCCATAAAAGGCCCCTGAAAATTGTTTGTGTGTTAAATAAAAAGCATCCATCCAGTACACGGTCAGCTGTGGTATCAGGTAATAGAAAATTGCCCATCTACTGGCAACATTACCATCAGAGAGATAAAGATAAGCTGTTTTTACATGTTGGCAACTGTAGAAAAATGAGGACAAAGAGGCATGCTTCCCTCTTCAGCACATCATAATGCCTTAATGCATGCACTTTCAAAACGAAGATGCAATATATCGTTTCCTAATACCAAATCTGTATCCAATTTTCTGTAATAATGAGATTGTTCCTACTGTAAAAGAAAATCCTTGCTTGATGTGTACTGGAATTAGGTTTGTAAGGTTAGAAGGAATATTTAACTAACTTAAAGATGAAAAGAAGAGCCAAAAAGAATATATAAGTAGTGATGCCTTTAAAATTTCTTATAACAGATGGTAAGAAAAAGCTTCCCTGCCTCCCCCCATGCCTTTTCTCCTCAGCCGATGTGACAGGCAGTTGGGCAGACATGAGCAGAGCACTGGGGCCAGGCACAGAAACTCACCAGAGCAGAAAACCCTGGATGCCTAACAAGGGGCAAAACTGGGAAAATAAGAACCTCATCCCCAGGGTCAGTTGGCCTCCCCTAGCATGTCACTCTTCATGTGGTTTGAATCCACTGACTTTTCATATCACTGATTATACAGCTTAGACCCCCTGATCTTTTCCTCCCTAAATATATCATTTAGGTCTCAGTTGTATTTCACCTCCAGGCCCAGAAAGCAGCAAAGCCAGAGAAGAGACCCCACAGCTGACTCAGGACCAGCTACATTGACAAAGGACCCCTTGCCCTGCACCTATTAATCAGTGGAGACCAAGACCCTGAAAGAGCATACCTGCAAAGCTAATTAATATTCTATTGAGACCCTCCCCTCAGACATCCACTAAGATTTCCACCTGCAAGAGAGAGATAAATAGCCTCAGGATGGAGGACCCACACCTGTTCTCCCAAGGGGATCATGCCCACACCATTCCCTTTCCCCTTCCTCCCTCTAAGGGGCCCATGAGACTTGCAAACAGAGGAGCAATGGGCAGCGGCAGCTCATCCCTACCTAACCCCCGAACCTGTCTCCAAGGCCCCCTTTTCTCTGTCTTCTCAGTGAGCCAAAGCAGCCCACCCTAGACTCTCCTGTTGCTTCTTCTATGCCATTCCTTGTTTCACTGTCCTAAGTATATTTCTGTTGCTGCCAATAAATTCTTATTTTGTTACACATTTTCTCTTGATTGAAATTTTCCCTCAAGAAGACAAGAACAAGAACAGAGGTCTCGTCTCCCTGGTAACACGATGGTACTGTCTCCCACTCACCTTTCCTTGTCCAAAACTTAAAAAGTCATACTTTTAAATTACAGAAAAAGGAATTCAGAATCACTAAAACTAAAATGAAGACATTTTTGGCATTAATGGTAATAAATATTAAAATAGGTGGCTATTTGAGATTGTGTCATTTCTATTCCTTTAGAAAAATGAAAATAAAGACTGAACTTCCTATTTTCCCTTCTGTAATTTAGATATAATACTGACAGGAATCTGTGTAATGAATAGAAAATGTCTTGAGGTCCTTTTGTTGCCTCAATTTTTAAACTTATCTGCATGACAATTACCGGTAAAATGGGCATGATTATGTAAATATGCTGTTAAATAGCTAGTCATATTTGAAATGGGATAAAAAAGAAATGAACTTTTTATCTGCTCCTAAATGTTTTAATGTGTCTATGTAGTGTGAAAAAATACTTTGTTGGTAAAGGTTGGCATAACTCTGTCCAAAGAAGAAAATGTAAAATAAGAACACTATGTAAAACAATCTGATCTTCATACTAATTATAAATATATAGCATAGATTTGTAATTACCTGAAAAGAACACCTATAAAGTTTTACAGCTTTCTTTGAAATGACAAAACAATGTTACCTTCCAAAGGCTTTTTTGGCACTTAATTAAAAGACATATTTCTTTGTATTTATTGTGTGTATATACTCTTAGTGTAGTTCAGTTACACTAAGTACCTATTTGAAATAGCATAGTGACTCAAAAAATAACTGTTCAAATAACTGAAGTAATGCAATATTTATAGCAAACTCTATGGGTCTTCATGATTGAATGTCCATCCAAACCAAATTTGGACAAAAAAAAAAGACACCAGTCAAGCCTATGATTGGTATGTTAACCCCTTCCACAAATATAATAATATACAAATTAGTTTATTCAAATAGTGTATTTTTGTCAAATATAATATATATAGGGGACATGAAAAAGCCAGATTAAGTGGGTGTTTAGAAGAAGCAAAGGACTTGACAGAAAAAGCAACAATAACCTGGAGAGTTCCATGAATTTTCTCTTGAAACAGAAAGAACAAAAGAAAATCAACATGTCTTTATTTGATACATAGTGCCTGCTAAGAGGACTTTGCTTTTCTCATCTATTTCCTTCATCAGCAGTACCACACTCACTGCCCATGTCACACACAGAAAAAAAATGCATTACTGAAAAAAGCATCTGCATGATCCCTAATCGATGCAACATAGCAGTCAGTGACAAGGAAGAGCCAGCACAGGCAGCGGTTTCTAAAACTGTGAGTGACTTCAATGTTGACATAATAAAAAAAGACACATAAAAATTTAACTTCTCAATTATGTACCAAGATAACATGCCCTGATTAATATTCTGAAGCTATGCAAAATATATGTCAAATATAAATTATATTAGAGGTCTGCTGCATGAAATTTGTGCACTGGAAGGGGATGTCCCTCAGCCCAGCCATCACCCTCTCTAATCTGGGACCTCTCAGGGGATATCCGACTGCTCAGCTGGACACTCTCTCACAATCCAGGACAGCTGGCTCCCAACTGCTCGCCTGCCTGATCACAGCCTAACCACACCCCTGCAAGCCTAACCAATGTCTAACTGCTCCCTGCCAGTTTGATTGCCCCCAAATGCCCTCACCTGCAGGCCCAGTAATTCCCAACTTCTCTCCCCTGCCAGCCTGGTCACCCCAAATGCCCCCCTTCTCCCTCCCCGCCCCCCCCCCCCCCCACCCCCCGCCTGATCACCCACAATTTCCCTCCTCTGCTGGCCATATTGTGGTGGCCATCTTTGACCACATGGAGGCAGCCATCTTGTGTGAGGGTGTGAGGGTAAATCTGCATATCACATCTTCATTATATAGATAATATATGAAAAATTATATACTATTTATAATAATAAAAGGATAATATGCTAATTAGACTGGAGGTCCTTCTGGACATCGTTCTAGATGTCCTTTCAGATGAAGCCAGGGCCAAGGGAGCCAGCCTGGGTCCCGGATGCCAGAGAGAAGCTAGTGCCAGCAGCTGGTGGAAGGAAGGCCTACTCTTGCATGAATTTCATGCATCAAGTCTCTAGTAGTATATATAATTTTATAACTAATAATTTTATTATTATATATACAATTATATGTTACATAAATATATAAATTACATTTACATTTACAGTGTTCTTGTATGTTATGAAATTGTTGCAACTTGCTTATTAATACTTTTAGTACTTTATGTGTAGAGTCTTTAGAGTTTTTTAGGTATACCATGATAAGTCCATAAATTACAGTTTACTTTCCTCCTTTCCATATTGTTATTGTTGTTAATATGATTTTATTGTTTTGCATTCAACTAAAAAATGGCTAGGTCTCTCTGTAAAATCTCCATAGAAATAATGATTATAGGCAAATTTTTATCTGAAGCAGTTTGATAAACATATCTACTAGATTATTTAGGTTTATAATCATCCTCTTATTTTTCCTTCTGCCTAAAGAACACCTTATATTTCCTTTAGTTCTGGTATGTAGTTGAAAAATAGTATTTTTATAGCCTTTATTTTACTGTTATTCTTATTGGTTATAGACTTTTAGTTTGGCCATTTTTTCATCACTCTGAAAATATTATTTCCTTCTATTCTTCATTGCTTGTTGCTGCTATTGTCAGCTCTCAATGTGTTTTGTTGCTCATTTAAAGGTAACTGTTTTGTTATTGATTTTAAGCAGTGATATAATCATGTTGTTAAGTGTGGTTTATTTTTGGTTTGCTTTTTTGTTGTTGTTTGGCATTTATCAGATTTGTTAAATTTGTGTCATGGAGACTTTCATTATTTTTAGAAAAAATATAAAGAATTATTCCTTCTATTATCATTTTTCTCTTCTCTGGAAATCCATGTATATAACTTTTCTATTATATACCATATTTGTATCCCATATGTCTTTTAATATACTTATTGTATTATAGCTTTTGGTTTCTCCCTCTTCAGTCTTTATATATTATTCTGACTTAACTTAGTCCTCTAAATATTTTCACATTTCTTTTTTTTTTTAATTCTTTATTGTTTAAGTTTTACATATGTCTCTTTTTCCCCACATTGACATCTCCCCAGCCACTTCTACCACCTAGCATATACCCTCATACCCCTGGTGTTTGTGTCCATTGGTTATGCTTATATGCATGCATATAAATCCTTTGGTTGATCTCTTACCCCTCTCCTCCCCACCTTCCCTCTGAGGTTGGACTATCTGTTCCATGCTTTTCTGGATCTGTTTTTGTTCATTAGTTTATGTTGTTCATCATATTCCACAAATGAGATAGATCATGTGATATTTATCTAAGGATAGCTTATTTTGCTTAGCATAATGATCTCCAGATCCATCCATGTTGTTGCAAATGGTAGGAGTTATTTCTTTTTACAGCAGCAGAGTATTCCATTGTGTAGATGTATCACAGTTTTTTAATCCACTAATTTGCTGATGGAAACTTAGGCTCTTTTCAAATTTTAGATATTGTAAATTGTGCTGCTATGAATATAGGGGTGCATATATCCTTTCTGAATGGCATTTCTGATTTCTTGGGATATATTCCTAGAAGTGGGATTACTGGGTCAAAAGGGAGTTCCATTTTTTAATTCACACTTCTTTTTTATTGTCAAAAATAGATACGAAGAGCTGTATTTTAGCTATTTTTTTTTTTCAGTACTAGACTTTCTATCTAGATCTTTTTATAATTTCTAGTTCTCTGGAATACTTCCCAATAGTATCTCTGATTTCACTGATTTTTAAGCATTATTATTTTAATATTCATGGCTGATATCTCCTTTTTCTGGATCTCTTTGTGAATCTGTTTCTTTTGTTTGCTTTATTCTTGTTTCTTAATCATGTCTTGTTTTCTTTGCCTATTTTGAATAAGTCCAAGGAATTAATTCCAATAAACACTATTGTAGTTAATGTGAGGTTCTGAATGATGTGAATTTACTTCCAATACTGAAACCTAATAATAAATCTACTAAAATAATAGAGTGTTATTGTTTTTTAAATTCATATAGACTATGGAGCAAGTGTAAATTCAGTAGGTTAGGTTTGATTACTTGAATCAGAAATTTGAAAACATTCAGGCTCTAATTCATTCTCTAAATTAAAATTAACTATAGTTAAGAGCTAAATGGTATTGGTATAGTACTCTTTAAAAGAGCACGTGAGCCCTGGCCAGTGTGACAGTCAGCTGAGTATTGTCCCATACACCAAAAGGCTGCAGGTTTGGTCCCTGGTTGGGATGTGGTCAGGTTGCATACAGGAGACAACCAATGTTTTTCAATCTGTCTCCTTCCCTCCCTCTTCCTTTCTGTCTAAGAAAATCAATAAAAATCCTATTTTAAAAGTGTGTGAACGATAGTCCCTGCAATAAATGATAATACCAAGGTATGAACAAGTTATAAAAATACCAACACTTGAATGAAACCAACCCTGTGTGAAGCATAAGAAAAAAAATAACTGCGATACTTAAATTAACAATGATTATTAAAATAATTATTTTAAGCTATAATTAGATTTATATTTGCTTTTCTTTTACTATTTTAATCCATGGGAGTGAGAAACTTTTACATTTATCTTAATAATGTTGATTGTGTGCTTCTGTGCTTTCAAAAGCAACAAGAATATATTCACAAAGGAGCAGAATCTTCTCTTGAGACTGACAATTCTCTAAGCTTTGCTGATATCCTTCTTTTTTATTGACAGGCCATAAACAAACTTGATGGAAAATGCCTGTCATTTCTTTAGCTTTTATAAAAAATGACAGGCAATTTCACAATCCTATTTTTAACTAATGGCTACTTAGTAGCAGCCTAATGAACAAATTATTTAAAGTAACTACAATAATGCTATAAATTAAAAATAACATTTTTTAGTAATATTATAGCCAGAAAATTGTTGGCAATATCACATGCATCTGGTAGACTCCAACAAAGGCAGGAAACTGCAATTCCAGTGGACGGGATAGGCATTCATCAGTGTATAACCTCAATCTGCATCATTCGGTATCAATGTTCTATTCTTACTTTCAGCTCTATTATACTAATGAAGTTACTTAATTTTATAGTATAAAATTATGAATAAGTATATAAAACTTTTTAAATGTGTAGAGATCTTAATTAAAATGGATATATTTATATATCTTGAGAAACTTGAAAATATACACTGAGTGGCCAGATTATTATAATTGCTGTACACATAATAATCTGGCAACTCAGTGTATATCCTATATAATTAAAGGCTAATATACAAATTGTCCCCTCAACCACAAGTTCAACCAGCAGGCAGGTTGGCCAGCCACCCATGTCCCCTCCCTCTTGCCAGGCTTGCTGGATCCTACCCATGCATGAATTCATGCACCGGGCCTCTAACACACACACACACACACACACACACACACCCAAAAAACACACACAAAAAAACAAAACACTGAATGGCCAGATTATTATGCATTCAGAGATGATAATCATCTGGTCACTCAGTGTGTGTGTGTGTGTGTGTGTGTGTGTGTGTGTGTGTGTGTATGTGTATAAATAATCTGAATAAAACAGGCTACTTACTCCTCTAGGTACCTCTTCCAAATCTCGGTAACATCACACTCCCACAACCCCAGGTGGGGAGGTAATTATAGTTTTTAACAATCTGATATATGCATTATTATTGCTCTGGAGGCTGACAGGCTAGTTTGCTTGGATGATAGAGATAATTGAACGACATCAAGCAAGGTCTCCAGTATGCCCAAGTAGAGTCATGTGAAGGTTCAAACAAAAGGTGGGAAGGGCTCTTTGGAAAAACACTGGCTTTTACATTAAGAGTGTCAAAGAATTATAGAAAAGTTGTGTGTAAAATACTGATATAATTTGATTTAAGTTTTAATAGAATTAATCTAGCTACTGAAAGACAATAGAATTTAGGTGAGCTAGAGTAGAAAAAAAAACAACAGAATGTATTAATAATATAGCTGTGAGGTCATGGTGATTTGGACATGGAGATATTGGAGCTGGTGAGAATAGGTCAGATATTGAATATACTTTTGAAGTATAGCAGAATTTGCCTCCCCAAATATGCCACTTTCATAAAAGGATTACTTTCGCCTAAAGGCACTGGAAAATCATATACAGGAAAAGCTTTCTGCCCTTCCCTCATTTGCCTAAAAGCAAAACATAAATTTACCTAGGTGTCCATCCTCCCCTTTCTACCAGGAAGAACAAATGTTAATTACCAGAGACTATTTCCCACCTTTATAAGGCCAAAGACATCACCAGAGGAATCCAGGTAGAAAAGCTTACTAACTACCTTTTATTTACCATTAGTTACCCACAGCTTTTTACCTTCTCAATTTGCAGATCTTGGGAACTTAAAACTGCATTCTTTTGTCCTATTCGTATAAATGTTTTTTTGTTCTTGTTAAAAATTCTATGTAAGTCAAGTTCTAAATCATCTCGAGTTATTCACCTCTAAATTTCTCCCATGAGTTATACATGTTAATAAACTTCTCTTTGCTTTTCTCTTGTTAATCTATATGTTGTTAGAGAGCTTCAGCTGAGAATCTAGGATGGGTAGAGAAAACATTTTTTTTCCCTCCCACACTTTTCAGATAAAGGGGCAATTTACTGCTGAATTGGCTGTGATAGGAGAAAAATAGGGCTTTAGCATAGAAAGTACGGTTAGAGAATATTATTTGCAAATGTATTCTAATTCTTTAATCCATGCTTTTTCTAATGTTACTTCCTGGTATTTACTCAAGCCTCATTGAATCTAGGCCAGCCTTGTGACAGGCTTTGGCCAATAGATTGCAATGGGAGTATATAGCTAGACCTCTAGACAGCTTATATGTTTCTGATTTCTCTTTTGGAAGCTTGCCATTGTCATATGAACAAGCCAGGCTAACCGGCTGGATGCTGAGAATCATGCTGCTCAATCATCTCTATCATCCACGCCAACTAGCCTGTCAACCTCCAGAAATGTGAGTGAGGCTATTCTGACCAATTGTCCATCAGACAACACTCCAGCTGAACCCATGTGTATGATGAGTAAGCAGTAAAATAAACAGATCCTGCCCCAGACTAGCAGGACTACTCAGAAGACATATGATTCCAGAGCAATAATAGAGTGGTTATTTTAAGACACTGAGTTTGGGATAGTTTATTATTGTACAATAATTTTAACAGTCATGGGAGCCATCCTGAAGTTACTTATCTTATCAAGGCAATAGGGATCTGAAATAAATAAAATTCTACCACAGAAATAAAACTAAGAGATAGCAGCCAGTAGGGCTGGTAAAAATCCAGGTATTCATGGTAGCTTTTAATCTGGAAAAAAAAGTATTTCAAAAGAAACAGAAGTATTAATCTGTCAAGTATTGCCACATCAAAGAAGATGAGGGCTGTAAATTGACCACTAAATTTAGTAATATAGAGGACTTTGCTGGCCTAATTTCAAAGATGCTTTCTTAACCATGAGGACAGAATGAGAACAAGACAAATTTTATGAAAAACACTGAAGACTACTATACAAATTTAATTACAAATTGTAAAAATTTGAAATTCTAGATAGCTTCCTTTTGGCTGAATACATATGCTTTCTAGTAAAAGAGAATGTGTAACCCTATTGTAAGATATTAGAGTAAATAGAAACATCAATCAAACCTTCAAATTATTGAAACAGATTTCTACTCTTTGTCCATACAAAAAAAACACACCAAACAAACAAACAAAAAAAAAAACACACACACACACACACACACACAAAAAAAAACAAAAAAAAACACACACTAAAATTCAAGCATCTATAAACCATTATATGTACGACTTACATAAATAAGATTCCAAGGAAAAATATAGAAAACAATTTTTAAACACATAAAACATTCTTTAGTTGTTTTGACCTGTTAGTTACAGAAAACGTTTATCTATTATAATTTTATAGTCCAATATAAAAAAAAATGTATAAAAATTTGGCATTAAAAACAAATCATTGGTATTTATTCATAGGCTTTAATTTTTCTGTAAGTAAGATTGGCTGATTATTTAGGTAGGTTTTTGTGTGTTTGTTTGTTTTGTTTTAGCTCTATTGGCTGGTCCTCACATAAGATTAAGAAAGGGAATTATATACATCCTGAGTGTTCAGCCTTATCCTTGGTTCCCCGGAGGCCGTGTTTATCTTCTCTGCTTCCTGTTACCCATGACTGGTATAGGGAACATTGTGCTATGAGTCCCTCACTTGGCATTTAATATAGGTGCTCCTGGTAACCTTTGTGCACGCAGGCCCCAAAGTGGCAGAATGAAATAATTACAGCCACATCAAAGTGATTAAAAGCAGTTCTGTGGAGAGGGGAAGAGCACCCTAATTGTGCCCCAGGGAAGAACTGCTTCAGAGGGGTACTTAGGATTACTTTGAAGTGAAAGAAACTATTCTGGCCTCTCAGCTGGCTTTACTAAGTAGAAATGTATAAGCTCTCATGGACTCAGGGGAGAGAATAAGCTGAATAGCTAGCATGAGCATTGATCGTTTAATCTCATGAGGTGAAGCCCTGCAGAACACGATGCAAAAACAAGCTATGTGATTTCAACTTGAGTGACCCCATTGCATTAAAGCTAAATTAGACCAATGCCGATAAGCCTCAAGAAATAAATGTCCTTCTAAAGAAAGCAGTAGTTTAATTTATAATTCTGCCTCAAGGTTTCTCTGCTAAAAATAATCAGCTAGAATAGAACTAATGCTTTTGGTTTAATTTAGAATAACATCAATTGAATGTTATAACTGACCAGTGATGATTACATATTTTGAAAACACATGATATTTACTTTCTCAAAGCTGTAGGAAAATGTAACATTTGTCACTCAGTTGTGTTCTGGTACCTGGAAGAAGAGTGTAACTCCTACATTTAACTTACTGCCAAACTATGAATTAATAACCAAGGAGAAGCATTGATATAAATAGAACCGGTGGTCTAAATTCCCTTTATTAAAGATAGCTTCCATTCTGATCTAGAGCTTTGTTATTTAAAATATTTGTTACTTAAATGCTGTTTTGTTTCAAACTCAAGATGTTATCGCAATTGTGTAAACCAGTAGGGACTATACATGCTTTTTAACTGTAATGAGAATCAAAACTGATCTAAATAAAAAATGCTCTTTTTTATAAACGCTGTGATAAATAATATTTTAAATGTTAAATATATATACTATTTTAAAATTCAGTCTCTTTTTAAAAATTCACTACAGGTATGACAATTGTTTTCCTATCTAATAAAGAGGGAATATGCTAATTGAACCTCACACCTCTGAAAGATGGCAACGCCCACAGCCAATAAGGAGGGAATATGCTCTTGACGGCCCGCCTTCAAAGATGGCGACACTCATAGTCACAGGATGGTGGTGCCCAATCCCCTCAGGCCTGCCAAAGTGGCAGGCACATGGAAAGGCCGGGCCACCCCCAGGTAGGCCTGGCTGCTTCACATGCCTGCCTCCAGAGTCCCCCAGTCCCCTCAGCACCCCCAGCCTCCCAGGGCCGCCTGAGGTGCAGGCAAGCCTCGGATGGTGGCTGCCCAGCAGCCCAAGACCATCTGAGTCTCCTGTAACCAGGGCTGACTTAGGCTTGAGCTGCAGGCAGTGGCAGCAGCAGAGGTGTGATGGGGGCACTGCCTTTTCCTGATCGCCAGATCGCCTCCAAACCCTGAGGGTTTCTGGACTGTGAGAGGGGGCAGGCCAGGCCAAGGGACCCCCTCTCCAGAACATAAATTTTCATGCACCAGGCCTCTAGAAAAACAATAAAAGAAAAAGAAGAATTATATGACCTTATCTTTAAGAAGTAAAATTGAGTTTTTGCAAGTATCTTTTTTTTTAATAAATTTTTTATTGATTTCAGAGAGAAAGAGGAAAGTAGAGATAGAAACATCAATAATGGGAGAGAATCACTGATCAGTGATTCTCCAGCACAACTACTGGGAATTTAGCCTATAACCCGGGCAAGTGCTCTGAACTAGGAATTGAACTGTGACATCCTGATTCATAGGTCCAAGCTCAACCACTGAGCCATGCAGGCCAGGCACAAGTATTTTTTTGTGTTACATTTTACAAAGTAACAGTATCTTAAAATAGAAATTACTTGTATTTAAAATTTAAGTTGTAAAACCATATTCATAAGTGTTACAAATATACACTTCAGAAAAATACTTAAATGGATCATTTAAAAGTAACATGTAGATGGCTCTTTTTCTTGTTTTAATTATTTAGAGAACACTGAGAAGTATCAATAGAGAAGATTAAAGTAAGCTACAATCGAATATGTATGTAAACAAAAATTTATATGAGCAATAGGACATGACTGTTATAGTTTATAATCACCTATTTCATGTTCTCACTTAGCATAACATTTTTTGTGTGTTTTTTTTTACTATTTTTCTAGATATTTAAATAATATTGCATTTTTTAGTATTAAAAAAAACCCACCTATAATTTTATGAAATTGTAACACATAAGTACAGAATAATATTTGGTTTCTGCATTCTCCATTAGCCATGCAAGCTCTCTTAAGTTTGTTTATTTCTCAGCAAGTGCTAACAGAATAATACTGTGTAGAATGGAATATGTTACTTCTTTTCCCTCCTTGAATTTTTACTAGTTGTTGATTGCTATTGGAAGACTACCATATGGTATATAATAAAGATTTCATTTTAGCATGCTGCAATATGTTGTATTAAAACCAGAAAGAAAGGAAACTTGGATAGAAAGATCATGAAATTGCTGCAATATACCATACCGAAAAAGAAGTTGTTACTAAGTCATCTTATTAATATAATGATATGCATTTCACTATGTGTACTAAATGAAATAGATTTAAATTATTTTAAATATTCCTTCTTTATGCAAATAATAATATTAATAATAATAATAATAATAATAATAATAATAATAATAGCAGAGGTGTGGCAAACTGGATATTTAACTCTCAAAAGAAATGTATTTAAGAGCTTGGGTCCATTCAGGAATTCAGTAAAAATTATTGATTACCTACAATATAGTAACCACCAGGCAGAAAGATGAACAAACTCAGAAGCAGCTCTCTAGGGGCTTATAATCTACTAATGGTGTTGTAGACATATAATCAAATAACCATAAAAATGCAGTAGGTTCTATTTTTAGTAGACATTTGGAAATGATGATCTGTGGACCCTGAGAAGAAAGCACTTAACTCTGCATAATAATTCAGGGAAGACTTCCCAGAGGAACTATCATTTCAGCTAAAAGTTCTTTTTCCATTATTCAAATCTCCCCAAATGCCAAATCTATATGTCCATAAGTTTAATAACAATGCAAAAGAATGATTTCACAGTTTCTACTCTTGTGCCCCCACAATCCATTTCTACAGAGCAGCCAGACTGATCTTTTCAAAACCTCATTCAAAACAGTCCATTGGTTTGACGAAAGTTGTGTAGTCATTGGCTAGCAAGATCCATAAAACTAAAAATGGGCCATGTTCTTAACTATTCTGTGAACTCAACTCCTTTCACTCTTCACTTCACTTGGTCTTGACTGTGGACCTGTCTTTGCTGCCCTTGTTTCATGTATTCGACGCCACTTCATTCATTCACTTTATTCCAATAAAATAAAAAGTAAAATTATATGACCTTATCTTTAAGAAGTAAAATTTAGTTTTTGCAAGTATCTTTTTTTTTAAATAAAATTTTATTGATTTCAGAGAGAAAGAGGAAAGTAGAGATAGAAACATCAATGATGAGAGAGAATCACTGATCAGTGCCTCCAGTACAACTACTGGAAATTGAGCCTATAACCAAATGCAATATTCTGAGGGGATGAAGGCCTCTCCTGACCACCCCAGCTGCCTCTCCTAGGTATAATAAAAATAAATGTTTGGTCTTTGTCCCCAGTTCCTCCACCTAGGCTTCTAAAGCAAAGCCCCTGGCAGCTCCTTTGTAGGGTGTTGTTTACATACTAAGGAGATGGAGAGCCCCCAGATGGCTTCCAGTTGGGGCTGGTCTCCAGAAAGGCTAAGCCATGATTCCAGGGTTGGAACTTCCACCTTTTACTCAAACCTACCAGGACGAGAGAGGGGCGTAGAGATTGAATTGATTCAGTAATGAGCAGTGATTTAGCAAGCATGCCTACATAAGGACATCTCTATAAAAAATCCTTAAATATCAGGGTCCAGAGAGTCTCTGTGCTGGTGAGCCCACTGAGAACTGGGAGGGTGGTTAGAGGCGAGCAGTGTGTCACATCAGTCCTGATGTCTTTTGTATTAGGTACTTCCTATGTCTTTAATTTTTCATTTGTCTTTTGCAACAAATATTTCAACGAAGCTATTTTGGAACCTTGAAGCCTTCTGAAAGCTTCTGTGAACCAATTATAACAGGTGTCCCGTTCTGTTTGATTTGAGAACCTTTATTTTCAAGTTCTTAAATTAACAATCTGGTTTAATTGAAACATGCCCTATATTAGCATTGTAAACCTAGGTTGTTTTTAGTACAGTTTTGCCATTTTTGTAGATATCTATAGCTTCCAGGACTATTAATCTTAGATATAAATAAGCAGGTCAAAAGGTGGTACTTAAAGCTGCCATTCTTTTTCTTTTCTTTTGTTTCTTTTTATTTTATTATTATTTTATTATTTTATTTTATTTTATTTTATTTTATTTTATTTTATTTTATTTTATTTTATTTTATTTTATTTTATTTTATCTTATTTTATTTTATTTTTTTGTAAGCTAAGCCTCTGGGTCTCCCAGAGCCAGACTAATACTGAAGGGGAATGTGCCAATGAGTTGGAGATTAGGTGATGTTTTATAATATACCTCATGGCATGCAAATTTTGTGAGGTTGGCTGGCAGGTGACCTAGTGCCAATCTACTGCACTTGTCTTTACCTAAAATTATAATAAAAGGTAAAAATACTTTGTTTTCCACACACCCATAATGACAAGTGATATTTCTTCTTTGTTCATTACAGAATCCTGAAACCTTAAACACTACTTTGCATACATTAGGCATGCAATAAAGTTTGCAAATTAATATATGAGTGAATTCATTTCTGTTATATGGGAATGGACTCCTATATTGATATTTCTTTTACCATTGGCCAAATGGGATATAATAAATGTGTCAAAACACAAGCATATGTTTTACAAGGTTGCATTAGTTTTAGGAATAAATATCAGGAAATTAAGGATGAGAAATGAGGAGATATTTTGTAAACCACTACCAAAGAATCAAAACTAACAGAAGAATCAAACTAGAGAAGTGAAATAACTTTGAGTAAAATTATATTATATGCTCCCCCAAAGCTGTCTTTTCGTTTTGAGTTTTACAAAGTTCATTCTTTGCCCTGAAATAAAAATGTGTCTTTCCCTCACATTTGCTTATAAACCATAAGATCTTAGTATCCCAGCAGGTTTCAGTTGCAAATACCAAAGGAGTAAATTTCCCCCATATGGTTTTTGCATGATCCATATGAGGGTAATCAAACAAAGCAGCTAGGGAAATCAAAGGGATCAGCTGGAGACTTTCTTCTGCTTTAGCTAAACAGACCAGTTCAAACAGTATGCTTCCATGAAATGTCATTATGCAAAACTGGCTCTCTTCTCCTGAAAAATAGACTATCATTCTTCATTTTAAAAATTGTATATTTTAAGAGTATTAAGACAATTCGCTTTGTGTATAATGTATGTTTGAATGTTAACTGAAATATTTCTAAAATGTTACCATTTTTGTTTGTCACCAAATTGCCTCTGCAATGAATCAAAGCCTAAAAGTAGCATAATTTGATTTAAAATTCTGCACTTTCTTAGTAAATTTCCTTAGTGAATGTTTTATGTTGCTCTGACCAACTACAGAGACTTTTAATAGGAAATACCAACTTGAGAAATAATATCCAAGATTGCTGTATTTTCACATATATAGTTGGCATCTTTTTCCTATGCAGATAATTTATTATTTGTAACTAAGTCTTTATTTTAATTAAAAATAGTACACTTTAGGGGAGGAAAAATGATTTTACCTCTACCCTACCATGTTTTACGTCCAAGGATCACCTGTAATAAAAGATAGATTAATTTAAACCTGATATAGTATATGAACATATTGAGAAGTAATGTATTATGCACAAAGATTAGTCAATCTTGCAGACATAAATGTAGAAAAAACTACTGAAATAATAAAATTTTTACTATCCATGCAAATACTATTAAGAATAAGTATAGCACAAATCAACAGAACCTGAGTATCGCAAGCCCTCTTTCTGAAATGGATATATTCTAGTCTGATGGCATGAAAACGCTGACCCATCTAGCTCCTCTTATCTGATTCATTGATCAGAAAGTTATCTTCTGAATTTAAAATAATTCTCAAGTAGATCTGCAGATAGAAAACCCAGAATGTGGGTTTTCTTTCTGATCTATGCACAGTGTTATCTACCCAGGTATGATAGTGAGTAGGAATTCTTATTGTATTTATTAAAGGACTAGTGATCTGGTGCATGAAATTAGTGCACATTAAAAGGGAATTAATTAGAGAAAATATTTTAATATTGCTATTTGCCCTTTCTCCATAATAGAAGTGTGAGAGATGAAAGAATATTAGCAAAATGTATATGAAAATCTTCCTCCTATTAGTCTTGGGATACTATGGGAACCAGAGTCAAGTCCCTGCCCACCAATATGTGCCTCAAAATCTCCAGAGACCTAGACCCAGTTAACCCACACAAATTGGGCTAGATCCAGACCCAGCGGGCCACACCCTCATGAAGCCCCACTGGGTGGGAAGTGTGGCCTGAGGTCCCCTGGCATGGGCCAAAGGGTATACTTTGAGATCCCTCATCAAGGCCCACCAGGTGTGGGGGCACAGCCTCAGGTCCCCTGCCCTGGCCCAGTGCCATGCAGCCTCAGGTCCCTGCTGATTGCACATTAAGGCTCATTACAGGAACTCGGCCTCCACTATGGGCCTAGCCATTTGTGTTACCGGATCGGATCCCCGCCTCCACTGTAGATGCAGCCATCTTGTTATGGTGTGATGGTCAATTTGCATATTCTCTCTACATTGAATAGGATATGATTAATATGTCCCTACCCTGAGAAAGAGCTCACTTTTTTTTTTTGGTCTGTACACAAAATGAAGTTTTCAGGCATACAAAGTGCCTTAGAATCTTTGCAAGTGTATCATAATAATATTAGCTTCTACAATTCTCTTAAGAACTAACAACCCAGTTATCCTCTGGACAATACAAACTTTGGTCATATGCCTATTTAAATTAAAATATTTGTACCACTTGCAGTGTTATCTAAATATATTGTTTCTCTATCCATTTTGTCCACCAATTTCATAAGTTATAGCTTTACTTTTATATTCTTACCAATCATTAGTAGTCTCCCTATCATTAGCTCATGGATGTCTCATCCAACACAATTAGGTTAAACATAGCTTTCTAAACACACACTTTTATTTTACGTTGATTTTAGAAACAGAGAGGAAGGGGAAGAGAGAGAAACCCTGATTTATTGTTCCACTTACTTATGCATTCACTGGTTGATTCTTGTATATGCTCTGACAGGGTATCAGGAAGATGCTCTAATTAACTGAGCTACCCTTAAACATATCTTGTTAATTTAGGAGGTTTTATTTTTCTTGTTAAATATTTAACTAAGCAGTTTTTTTTTTAATTCCAATTTTTATTTGTTCTGATAAAATAATGTGCTTATAAAGAAAAGAATACTTGTTTCTCAGTTATTTTGGCCTGGCTGCATCCCCGTTACTTTATCTAGTCTTTATAGCTAAAGGAATATAATAGCATTTGTTTTAAATTTTAGAGACAGATCATAGAATAAAATAAGAACTTAGCTTTTCAAATATAAAAGTTCTTATTGCTAGTAAATGTATATTTATGAATATTTTAAACTATTACTTTCCTACTCAAATATTTGTATAGCTGTTCACAAATATGTGTAAAAAAAGCATTAATGATAACCTTGTTTGAAATAGGAAACAAAAATTAAACAGTCAAATCATTATATTATACCCATAGAATAATATACTACTTATCTATTTTAGAATTAAATGTACCTAAAGAGAAACTATGGACACAGAAAAAAAAAATTAGAGATGCATGTGTCAAAAAGTCATTTTGCTAAATTAATAAATTTAAGATATTTAAGGAAGAATGTTGATGCATTCACATAGTCTCACTAGAAATATATATAATCCTACATAATAAAAGCCCAATATGCTAAGTGTCTGGTCAGCCATTCAACCAATGAAAAAGAACATGTTAATGATATGCTAAAAGCAGCTAAACCACTCACTATGATGTGTTCTAACCATGGGGGGGGGGGGGAGAGGCAGGCAGTCAACTAGTCAACCATTTGCTATGACTTGCACTGACCACCAGGGGGCAGACACTCTGACCAGTAGGTTAGCTTGCTGCTGGGGTCCAGCTGATTGGGATTGAGTGAGATGGGCTGCGCATGCTCTAGAGCCCTTCCATGGACCTTCCCCGGCTGGGCAACCTCCCACATCCCTCCCCAGCCCGGATCAGGCACTAGTGAAGTCCCTTGTCCTGGCTAGCACCCTTTAACAATCTGGGACCCCTCAAGAGATGTCAGAGAGCTGGCTTCAGCCTGATCCCACAGGCCAGGCCAAGGGACCCCACTAGTGAATGAATTTGTGCACCAGGCCTCTAGTATAAAATAATCATGATCAAACCTAGTTACTATTCATTATATTCATCTATACACTGCTGTTATTGCTAATAGCTATGCCAAATCTTATTATAATATTTAATTCAAAATACCCTACACTAGCTACTGGGACTTTTCTCATAATTATAAAAAAACGAATATGGTTTCTTTAATCCTAGCCAAGGTTGAAGAATGTTTCATTTGACTAGAGTTATGAAAATGTAATATGAATATCTTTAGAAAGTTTGCCACAATGGCTACCACTACTTGTTTCTGTTCAAAAGGATTCTAAGTCAACTTGCTATATGATGCCTTCTTTTGTGCAGAGAAATCAGCCTATTACATATAATATAAATAAGAATAAACATAGTATGTATTTCTTTGAAATACCTCGTTTACAAATGATATTTCTTATTTTGAAGGTTCATTCAGTAAAATAATGCTTAAAATTTAAGGTAGGTATCTTGGAAGATTTAAGGTCTTTCAAGTTTTCACTAAAGACTACTAAAATGAACTACATCAGCTTCGAAAATGTTTAAGTGTCTCCTCCCCCTCATCCCCTAGGAACTAAAATCAGCAAAAATAATGTTCCCATTATTCTGTTCAAGGTCAAATAAAAATTGTCCTGAAATTTTATGTCATTTATATATATTTTAAAAATATTAACCTCCAATATGAACTTTTTTCTTATAATTACTTCTTTTCAACACTGCATAGTTACATAGAGGATACATTGATATCAATTATTAAAGTTCATATAATTGTACTCAATATTTCATTATAATTATAATAGGGTAGTTTTTTTATTTCAAAGCTATAAATGGAAAGTTTAATTACTCTGATATTTAA
The DNA here is from genome assembly GCF_014108245.1 of Pipistrellus kuhlii. Taxonomy (NCBI): domain Eukaryota; kingdom Metazoa; phylum Chordata; class Mammalia; order Chiroptera; family Vespertilionidae; genus Pipistrellus; species Pipistrellus kuhlii. The sequence goes on from NW_023425584.1 coordinate 41,775,111, forward strand.
AATTGGACACATTGCTTCTTCATTTCCCAACATTAAATTTATCAGAGTATTTATCCTAAAATGCCTTTATTTGCCAAAACACATACAATTTAATATAAAATTTTAAATAATATTATATAATTAAAATGTGTAAGTGTTGAGTAATGTAAAAATCTTGAACACTAGTAAGAACTTATGAGACTTTATCACCCAAAATCTACAGATACAAGTTATTTAGCAAGGAAAAAAAATTCACATGAGAAAATACATTTAGCTATATAAAATATATTTTTAAAAAGACTTTTTGTTCAGAAATGTGCAATTTTAATAGTCAAAAATCACTTAAAAATTATCATTTAAATGGTTAAAAAAGGGTTAATATGTATACTTTCCCACCATCACCCACAATGACAAGCCTAGTGCTATGAGAGCAGAAGGGATCTGTATGTGGTTGATGAGTGAATGAAAGAATGTAGAGGTGGATGAGTTAATGAAGAACAGGTGACTGTTCTGATATTGGCTCAATGATTTGTTGTTTACTTTTTTGTTTTGTTTTGTTTTGTTTTACTAATGCTGTAGAAGTACATTGCAGAAAATTTGGAAAATGAAGAAAAGTATGAAAATAATAATCACAAAGGATCCCATTGTAAATATTTTGGCATATATTCCTGTTTTTTTACACACAGACATGCAGACATATATGGATATTTGCATATAAGTTCATAATATCATTTTTGTAACTTGACAACATAATGTAAATATAGTTGTGATAAACTCTTTCTCCAATTAATATTCTATTGTTAATATTTTCTCAGATAAAATATTGCTAAAAATTTGATTCAATGTACCTTGATATAATTAAATTTTCTTGCAGATTGGAAAAAATGTATACTTTCCCATAACTATCATAAATTGACAAATGGGAACATAATAATAAAATCTATTAACTGAAAGTTCACAAAGGAGAAATTATTAAAGGAGAATTAACATATACAGTAGTCAAACTCACAAGTAGTCAAAGAATTAATATTCAGTGACATATCACTTAACCCATCAGAAAGACAAAAATGAGTTATAACATCTATTACTGTCAGGAATTGAGGGTAATTATTGTTGTGAGTAATGCAATGTATTACAGCCATCTTAAATATAATTATAAAATTAAGAATATTAAGAATAACTATAATTGAGAAATTAACCTTTCACTCAGAAAAAAATGTAGAGAGTAATGACATATTAGTATATATGAGGATATCTACAGCACTATTCATAGTAGAAAACAAAGAATGTATAATCATTGAAAAATGGTTGACTTAGTCAAAGTTTATCCATGCCATGGAACACCAAGTTGAGATTGAAAGAAATGACTGATAGATATATTAGTTTACTTGGATAAATTTCCACATAGTTAAAGGAAGTTGAGATGTACAAGTATATGTGGTGAGATATCATTTTATAAAGCAAAAAGAGAGTAAGCCCTATATTCAGATAAATAAGGGAACATAGTATAGTAGTAAAAATATCAGTTATAGCATAAATGTTTTATATAATTATATAAGAGAAATGCAAATCAAAAGGACATTGAGGTACCATCTCAAACATTCTTCAACCTTGGCTAGGATTAAAGAAACCATATTCGTATTTTATAATTACAAGAAAAGTCCCAGTAGCTAGTATAGGGTATTTTGAATTAAATATTATAATAAAATTTGGCATAGCTATTAGCAATAACAGCAGTGTATAGATGAATATAATGAATAGTAACTAGCTATGATCAGAATGGCTATCATCAACAAATCAACAAGCGACAAGAGCTGGAGAGGCTGCAGAGAAAAAGGAACCCTTGTGCACTGCTGGTGGGAATGCAGACTGGTGCAGCCACTGTGGAGAGCAGCCACTGTGGAGAGCACTGTGGAGAGCGTTTCCTCAAAAAATTAAAAATGGAACTTTCATTTGAACCAGTAATCCCACTTCCAGGAATATATCCCAAGAAACTAGAAACACAAATGAGAAAGGATATATGCCCCCCTATGTTCACAGCAGCACAATTTATCATAGATAAGATTTGGAAACAGTCCAAGTGTCCATCATCAGATGAATGGATTAAAAAGCTGTGGTATGCCTACACAATGGACTACTATGCTGCCAAAAAAGAGAAGGAATTTTTACAATTTGCAACAGCATGGATGGAGATGGAGAGCATTATGGTAAGTGAAATAAGCCAGTCAGAGAAAAACAAATACCACATGATCTCACTCATTTGTGGAATATAATGAATAACATAAACTGGTGAACAAAAATAGAACCAGAGTCATAGAAGCTTTGAACAGACCATCTAATCCCCAGATTGCACAATGCCTTCTTGAGGGAGGCAGGGGGTGTGGGGGTTAGAGATCAACCAAAGGTCTTATATGCATGCATATGAGCATAACCAATGGACACACACTGGGGGATGGGTGAGGGCATGTGCTAAGTGCTGGGGTGTGGGGGTGATGGGGACGGTCAATGGGGGAAAAAGGAATCTATGTTAGGGGTGTCGAACTCAATCAGAGAAGGGGCCAAAATCTAAAATCCAGCCTAAATCGCGGGCCGAATGGTTTACTGAACAGTCATAAACTGTCATTGTGATGGAAACGCAGCGGAATGCAATGATGACAGCGCGGTGCGGGCCACATTGCAAGGCCTGGCGGGACGGATTTGGCCCGCGGGCCTTGTGTTTGACACATGTGATCTATGTAATACTTTAAACAATAAATAATTTAAAAATAATAAAATTATATATAATATATATATTATAAATGTATATAAAATTGTGGGTTGGCTTCATAAAGAGTTTTCAAAGTAAAATAAACAATTATTAAATATCTCAATTCATCTCAAACAAGGGAATTCTAAAAACTTATTATCAACCCTTCCGATAATATCCCTGAACATTATGCTATAAAGGGAAACACTAGATAAGCAGAAATGTTTTGCTAAATTAAAATAAACTTTCTTCAATTAATTGAGATTTTTTTTCTATCTCTGAATACAATAGCTAAATAATTTTTAATAATTGCAAAAACTATTAACTCTTTTGCCCTTTCAAAGCATTACATGCTTCTAATTATATCTAAATATGTTCACATTCGCCTTAAAATAGCCACTTATTGCAGCAATTAACATGTAAAAATTATTTCTGCTAATAAGAGAGATTAATATGTAACCTCACAGTTAACAAATGAAGCTTAAATACTGGCTCTCATATGTTACTAAACATTTCTGGGAAAGATCACTTTCATACTTGCATCAGTGTTTTGAATAATAATGGATGCTTGGCTCACATGTCCAATGAGTTTTACAAACTTTTTAAAGAGAAGTCTATTCTTTCTTGAATTCTATGCACTTGGATTAACAGAAGTAATCTGATGCATGTTAGCCTAATGAAAGAGAAGTAGTGAATCAAACCACATTTATTTCAGTTCACTTGTTCACAGGCTCACTCATTTGTGAAATCTAATGAAACACTTCTGGTATGAAAGGAGAAAGATAGAGAGGTTATAAAAGATTTGTAGAAAAATGTGAATTAATTTTGAACAATACAATAAAGAGTTTAAGAAAGCTGATACTTCCTGTCAGAGAACTTTTTAACCACTAATTCTACTGAATTCAATGCATATTATTTCATAAAATTGAATTGCATTTGATTGAATATGGTAGGCCATGTTTTATTGTTACTAAAGTTTAGAAATAGTTATATTGGGCTACTCATACATAGAAAGTGAAATTATATAGATTATAGTTCATTAATTGAAACACAGATTTTAATTATTCATTCACCTAGAAAACCATGAACAGCTTCAGATCATTTGGTTAATCTCAAATAACATTATTTTAATTAAACCTATTGGAAATTTTCAGCAGCTGGAAAAAGTGAATGTGTGTGTGTATGTGTGGTGGTGGTGGAGGGGGGATCACAGCAGTCAATTTCTTGGTAATTTCAAGAGTTTTTGGTCATTTTAAATGATTATTTGAAGTTTTGAGTCTAATCCAGTTTTATGGTACTACTAATACAATTGTAATATACTTGTTTTTTGTTATTTTATATATGCAGATATCTGTGTGTGTGTGTGTGTGTGTGTGTACACACACACTGAGTGGCCAGATTATGAACATCTGACATTTGTAGGCAAATTAGCTATAATTTCGCACTGAAGTTGCTAGAGGGCCAGACCATTATAAATAGCATACCATACCTAAGTATTGTGGCTGATCAAGTTCATCCTATCATTTTGATAGTGTATACTAATGGAGATGGCTTCTTTCAACAAGATAATGTGCCATGCTATGGTGCTCGTATTGTGCAGGAATGGTTTCAAGAACATGAGGGAGAATTTACCTTGTTTAGGCGGCCCCCACAATCACCAGATCTCAATCCAATTGAGCATTTGTGGGATGAAGTTAAAAGAGGCATCAGGCAGCTGGTTCCACAACCATCAAATCTCACAGAACTGGACAGTGCTATTCATCAGGCATGGTGTCAGATTCCTCACATCACCTTTCAACATCTCGTGGAGTCAATGCCAAGAAGAATCACTACAGTATTGAAGGCAAAAGGTGGCCCAATGAAGTTCTGATGAGGAGGTCGTAATAATCTGGCCACTATACCAGTATATCCTTCAGTTTAGTTGACTACTGAAAAATACATTTAACTCATTCCAAATCAACTGTAAAATATGGTTGCATGTTGATTTTTAAAACTACACATATAACAAACCAATAACAAATCTGTAGGACTTTAGTTGAAAATCTGATAATGTGAAACCATCTGATAATCCTTTATCCACATCGTCTGTGTTAAGTTTGTATAGAAACTCAGTAGAATGATGTTTTCGAAAACTCCAGAAATGTGCAAGACAGAAAAGCATTCTAGAATCACTTTTATTATAGAACTCAAATGTCTCTAAGGAAACACATAATAACAAAATAGTACATACAACCCTGTTTTACACAAGCTAGGTCCTGTTCAATACTAAAAACAGGAGGTTATCAGAATGTCTTTGATATGTCTATATAAAAATATAAATCTAGTACACACCTTCAAGTAAGTAAAGATGCATATAATATTTTAAGGAGCTTCATATGATATTAAAATATGTTATTTTCACAATGATTTTAGCCATTGTCCTCTTCATGGATATACAGATTACAACCAGGTTTTATTTGTTCCTGTGAACACTTAAACATTCTCATTTTTATAATTTTATTCTTGGGTTTTTACTTTTGCAGAAAAGATAGCCAAAAATATTAAGGTCCTGAGTCTAAAAATATGGGCATTTTAAAATAAAGGGTATTATAAAATAAAGGGTATTTAATTATGTTCACCACGATCCCCTTATACAAAATGTTGTTCTCCATTTACTATTTATTACTCTTAATGATAAAATGTGGTAACTATTACTTGTATTTGTTATTTATCTCCACTAAACAATAGATTTACCTACTGTCTTCGACACACTCTAGCCCACAGTGTGTAGACTTTCTATAAGACCTCTTTCTCCACTCCAACCTCCCCCCAGTTCCTAAATGTTATCATTAATAGCTTTACAGATCATTAATAGCTTTTTCCTTATAATACATATGAATAACACTGCAAGTGTGTTTTAATACCTAATCATGCTTTCAATAACATCTGTTAAAATAAACATGCATGTTAATATGTATTAGCCATAATTAATGTATCTTGCTTTTTTCCCTACCTTCATATGATATATTTCTGGTTTTATTCAGTTGCCAGTAGGGCAAATTATTTTTTTCCCCAAATATTTTCTGATGACATATGCCAGAAATATACTCTCTAATTTCCTTTCCCTAAATATTTTTCCATTATCCTAAAGTAAAAATTATATCTTTTGTGAGTATATTATTCTTCGACTATTTCCCCCCCCCCCCATAGCATTTATTGCTACCAAATAGTACTATCAATGAGTACAAGCCAATGCTAATATGTTTCTTTTTCCTCTATAAGTAACTTGTTGTAATACTGGAGATTGTGGGTTACTGTTTTTATCCTTGGAATTCAAGCTATTCACTTTAATGATAAAGGCATTTTTTAAATTACTCTGGCCTGGGACTTGATGAGATTTTTAAATCTTTCTTTGGATTAGATAAATTGTCCCCTGTGATTCATTGAGTCACTTTTTTTTTCTATACCATCTATTCATTTTCTTTTTCTGAAACATTATTTTCATATTATAACTCTGGCAGCAATCCTAAAAACGTCTATTGTTTCCATTAAGTGCCACCTCTACTTTTTCCTGTGGGTTCTGAGTTATTAATTTCACATGATCTGCCAGGCCACTAATTTGGTGCTGAATACTGATGACCCAGTCTTCCAAATGTTTAAATGAGTTTCACAAAGTTAATATCATGATTGTAAGAACTTAATTGGTGCTCCTCCAGGGCTTCTATTACCATGCTGTTAAGGTTGTTGTCTGCTGCTTCCAATAACTCCATCTCACTGTGAGCAACTTCATCTCCTGGTTCCCTCGGCTACTCCTTCCTGTAGCTCCTCGTGTTCTTGACCATGGGATCATTTCTTTCCTTTCACACCTTCCGAGATCAGATTAAGTTACTAGGCTGGGCTGAAGGAAGGAATAGTCACCAAAAGGTACAGCTCTGTGTATGCCTCCTACGGGGCAGGAGACATGTCTTAACTGCCAGCTGTCTCTTGAGGCTGGAGAAAAATTAAAATGCTTGTTTCTCTGTGGTCTTAGCAGCTGTGTTTGTCTGATGTGCCCCAGCCTCAGAACATGACGGCTCACTGGGAAGCTCCTTTCCAGGGGCTGAGAGACCAGTCCTGCTCAAGTGGGTATGTGAGCAGGCAGGCACCCAACTCCCTTCAGCACCTTGGTGCTCAGGCACCAATAGTTATTAGGGATTCCTGTGCTGCATGAGATCCAAAGTCCTCCACCTCAAATGTCCTCTCTAGTTTTATTAAAAATGCTATCTGTCTTATCACTGAGAAGCCAAGAGACAGAAGAGGGATATGGTCTGGAGGATTCAGGTTTGTTTGTTTTTCCCCAGAATCTCTCTCCAGGTAAACACACACACTTTCCTATTCTCCATATGCATAAATCCTGCTTATGAAACACAAAGAAATCTAGCATTAGTGGAGACACACTGCTGACTATAGAGTGGGTTCTAGAACTCTGTTAACGAGCAGGCCACATGTAAAAGCTGCTCATATCAAACTGACCCCTTCACTCACATCGTCCTCACAAGAATTGGCACCATTAGGAAGCCTCCTGCAAGAAGCATCGGCTGGGCACCATTGTGTGGGGGCCAGGTGCTTTCATTGGGTTTAGTTTGTAACTCACAAGATTCTTTTTCTCAGAAGTACATAATAAGTGTTTAGAAAGAAGCCAAATTTACAGTATAAAATAAACCCTGTGAAGAGTTTTAAGCAGGTTAACTCTTACTGCTGAAATATCTAAAACCAAAGGCACAAAAATATTAGGACTCTATTGTGAACTTATTAACCTAAGAAGGTGGTAATGAGAGGGTCATTGGTTATTCAACAGTCAATAAGGGATCCTGAGAGATGGCAGCTCTGCCATCTTTAATACATGGTTTCCAAAATTGCTCTATGGGTTGTCTTCATTCTTGTCAGCCAGAAGAGGATAGAGCCTAGATGAGTAGATCTGGGGGCTTACAGAGGTCAGTCTGCAAGTGCTTCTGAACACATTTTCTCCAATTCTATTTACTTGGCCCATTTAACTGCAATGGAGGCTGGGAAATGGACTCTAACCACTACTTGAAGGAGAAGAGAAAATTAAGTCTTTGCTTCATGAGGTGAATTAGTAAATACACAGATATTTAAAATAATGTAAGTACGGTTTAATGTTATGGATGATCCATGCTTAAATGGAAACAATGATAAAAATGTTTTAATGTTTTTAATTTTTCTACTCTTGTAAGTTACACCTTCAAATGTTCAACATGGGCAGCCTGCTCAGAGTAAATGGCACCTTTTTTTTTTTTTCTTTTGAGAGGAATGTTATGGGACTCCAGCTTTGGGTAAAAGGAAATAATATTAAGGAGAAAATGATACATTTGGGGGGTTATCTACATTTTTTTATTCTATTGCTCTGTTTTAGCAGAATTTCTCTTTGCGTTTGCTTGGTGAAGTCTGCATTGCACACTGGCCACTGCGTGTGGTTCTTTTGGAAATGGCTTCAGCAGACACACTCGGCACCAGCGGTGTTAACCCAATGATCTCCCTGGGCACTGAAAGCTTATCTGGAATAACACAAGGAAATACTGTTGTGAACAAGTGAAACTGGTTAATTATGATGTCAATGTCCTGCATGAGAGGCATACTCTGCTGCTGAGGTTGATGAGCTCACTTAGTTTTGTGTTGTTTTTCCAACCTGAAACCTCCATTTTAGGCTTTGCCTTGCTTTAGTGAGCAGTATCTCTCCAATTATATACTTAGTGATTTTTTCTTAAAGCACTTAGAGCCAGGATGTTTTGCTTTTATCTGATGGAAATAACTACCTCAAACACCACCTGAAATCACCTAGGTTGTCCACTGAGGGAAAACATAAGATATTAGACCCACATTTGTAGTTAAAAAGACACAATTTTAGTAACTAGTGAATTATGAAGTAGAATTGTGGGGATATAAGGTATTAATGGTAATAGAGGCATCCAAGGAGGCAAATAAAAAAATAAATAAATAAAATGCAGGATTCAAAAGGAAAGAAACTTTGCCTCTCCGTACAGGAACATGCCATAATTTTGTGGCATGTGGCATTGCTCCGGTGTGACTTTCAAACCTCCATTCCAAAACAGATTTAAAAACTAAAAATCCTATTTTCAGGAATCAAAAGCTCACCAGATTCATGAGTTCAGCTTCCACCCAGACGAAATCAGTCAGTGCTGCTAACTGTCTATTTATTCTCTAGAGACTCTAGTTTTATGACCTGGAGGGCGCATTATACAACTTAACTTTTCAGGTCAGAACCAACAGTTGATAATTAATATTCTCTTGCTGCAGCTATTTTTATTTTTCGGCTTGAAAATATTTAATTAGCATGTGCCCTGAGGCTTTTTGCAATGGGTTTATCTCTACAAAGAGTTAATCATCAACATTAAGAGCAAGTTTTTTAAAATTTCTAAGCAATTTAACTGTCCAACTTTTATGTATGTTGTAGTCATATTTTTGTTAGTCATCTAAGAAAAGGATATTTAACAGATGAATGTAATCAGAGTTAACACAAAGGGGGCTAAGAAGAATGAACTACATTGATTAAGGCAGCCAAAAAAAAAAAAAACAACATTTGAAAAGAAAAAAAGTGAATACTATGAATTTATTTTCGAATTAGCCTCTTAACTATTCATTTTGAATATGTGTTTATAGCAATGGCCTAAGGCTATCAAATACATATGTCAATCTCAGGTATGACAATATTAATATCCTAAACTCAAAACCATCTATATAACATAACAATCAAACTACCATAAACCTTGACTCCACAGTCAACGATCTTTAGCGCCTAAAGAAAAAGAAAAAAGCAAGGTCTTAGGTATTTTGAGCATATCATGGACCCAGGAGCTTCACGTATGGCATAGCCATTCAAATTTGGGTTATTATTGCTATTTCCATTCTGAAGATAACATGATAATTCAGTCTCTCTCTCTCTCTCTCTCTCTCTCTCTCTCTCTCTCTCTCTCCCTCTCTCTCTCCCTCCCTCCCTCCCTCTCTCCCTCTCTCCCTCTCTCCCTCTCCCCCTGTCTCCCTCTCTCCCTCTCCTTCTCTCCCCCTCTCCCCCTCTCCCTCTCTCCCTTTCTCCCACCCATCTCAACATCTCAACCTCTCTATCTGTCTCACCCTCCATCTGTATTTCTCTCTCTCTCTTCCAGCCATCTGTGAAATCAGACTAATTTGATGCTTAAGTTTATAAAGCTTCAATTCCAACTTTGGATTTCTTCCCTCCCCACAGCAATCAGCATTTTATTTCAGACATTTGTGGGTCTGGGGGTTTTTATCTGATGCTGTTATCTATCTATGAAGGTGGAACAAACAGCATCAGGTTGCCCCAGGCATGGAGAAGAAAAAGAGAGGACAGGACAAGCAAAAGGAGTCTATTCTGGTGTCAATATGTGAATGTGTTGCTGAGACTGACAATGGGTCTGTTCAGTCCTCAAAGGTTAGGATATGTCAGACTCAGTAGCAGCTGACCGTGTCAGAGGTGGTGCCCAACATGCTATCATGCAGCCCTGATCGCTTCCCCTCCCCTCCCCTTCCCTCCCCCCCCCCCCGCCCCCCCACCGCCTAGCCTTTCCTACTATCAATTCCACCATCCCACCAGAGGAGTGCTGCCACCTGGTATGTCAAACCCAAAGCCAAGATAGAGCTCAGTAGCCTAGTAAGGTCACAGGAGAAGGGGGGCAGCAGAAAATGCTTCAAATCTGGGGTGCTGGAGATGGCTATTATCCGGAATGGGTTTGTTACTAAATGGATTTCTTTTAATGTCTGTCATAATGTATACTACTTTTAGTTAGTAATGAACATGCATGGGTATTATGTCAATGTCTATATTTATTTATCTTCTTGAGCAACAATGAAACAAGAAAAAGCACAAGGGAACCTCAAATACATTATGTTTGAGATATCTGAGATTCTATATTGATATGCCCACAGATAAACTGAATTAAGTGAAAGTTCAATTAAAAATTTAAAAAAATGGGAAACACATACAATCTATAAAAATGAGAGAATCAGAAACAGTCTTCTTACTGTAACTCCTGGATCAAAAAACATCATAACAATCAATTTTCATCATTGTGAGGAATTCACTGATCTCCAATGAGGCTACGATTTCAGACTATCTCAGCCTCTTTTTAAGAGAAAAAGGAATATTGGAAAGGAAGCAGTTACATCAATGAGCAGGGAGATGAACAGAACACTAAGGCCAGATGCAGATTAAAAGATCATGATTTGGCAGACCCTGGCTTGGGTTACTAGCTAGCAAAGTCCAAAGACTGCATTAAGAAGAAATTGACTGAGGGTTTTCAGAATGAGGAAGCCATAAGCCTCTCGAACAGGAAGCAGAAGAGCAGATACTTATGATCCACTCTAAAAGCACATTTAGGCTTTAAGACACTTCGGGATAGAGCATCTGCAAGGAAATTTTCTGTTGCTAATATTAATTACTTTTCTTAGAAAGACATTGATGTAATACTGTGCCAATATATCCTTCCCCTCACTAGGAAGAGAACGAGGAAAACAGGGAAAAAATATTACTAGTAAGATTACTTTTCCCCCCTTCTCCGAGATCCAAAGCAGTTCAGCTTAACATAGTTATATACGTTGAAACATTCTGTAACATCCCTAAAATGTATTTTAAAGTGAGAACAATCACCCATTGCACTTTTAGAGCTAAGGTTGGTAACAGCTTCCTGCTATTGAGAGTCCCAGGGTAACCTCTCATTCTTTTGAAGGTCACGTTAATTTTGCCATAGTTTTGTAAATACTCCATTTACTAAATTCGTTTCCACAGTTTTGGGTGTTCAGTCTGATTCCTGACTGATTCAGAGTCCTTGATTTCTCTTTTTTTTCTTTAAGTCCCATGATAAAATGATTAGAAAATGTAGACATCCCTTTCAAATTATATCCATAATCCAAAGGTATTTTACCCTAGTTACTGCTACCCATTTGCCAGTATTTCTCCTTTTATGCCATGGCATAAGGCAGTGATTTTCAGCCATTTTTGGCTCATACCATACATAAACTAAATGCTAAAATTCTGTGGCACACCAAAAATGTATATTTTTGCTATCTGACCAAAAACAAAACAAAACAAAAAAAAAAGCAAAACAAAACAGATATAAGTTTGATTAATTTACAAGAAAATAAACCTGCCATTTTTTTTTCCCTCCAAAGTGACTTTTTAAAAAATCAGGTGCCTATACTTGTATATAAAGATTTCTGGTGCCAAGAATTAACCAATGAGATGCAACCTTATTATGTAATGTAAGAAATAAGATACACTCTCTTATATGAACCATATATTTATGGGCATGCACAACAGACAGCTATTGTTATGTTGACTGTTGATATATCAATATATATATCAATATATATATATATATATATATATATATATATATATATGACAATTTAATGAAAAAGAGGTCAGTGCCTCTGACTAAATAGTCATATATAGCATGTTCTAAAAATTCTTGTGACAAACCAGTCAAAAACCACTGGCACAAAGATATTAATACTACTTTTCTCAACACCGAGGTAAAAAAACAACAAAAAAAACACACACCACAAGACTGCCTACAACTTAAGTGATAGGATATTGGGGACAAAGACATCTGGATCCACCAAGCTTCCCTTGAGGACTAAGAGGGCTGATGCCCCTGCACATAACTTGGGAAACTCTTCTCATCTAAGCTGCAATTTTCAATGCCTGAATTATGGCTGGAGCCTTCTATCTGCTCTCCCAACCCCCACTCATCCCCTTGGTCAGAGCAGTTGGGTTGTTATTTGAATCCTGCTTCTAATTTCGTTTCCGTGCCTAAACCCTCAAGTTATTTTCCTTTACAGGTAGAATAAAAACCAAACTACAAGACCCATCATGTGGTCAGTTTTCTACCTATCCTCTCAATTCCTCATCTTTACTGCATTTAGCAAGCACCTGAGATGTAACTCAGAAATCCCTTGTTTATACTCCTTTTGGCACATTTTTAGTTGTTCCTTTTCCTGAGGACACTCCCCCTGGAGTTTTGCTACTTTGTATGCATCATATACAACTTCATTCAAGATATACCTCCTTGTAAAACTCTTCTCCAGTCCAACTTAAAATTGCTTCCTGGAAAAGTCACTCTCTACCGTACCATCAATTTTCCTCATAGTCTATAATGTATATCAACCAGTGAACTTATTCTACAATATACTAGAGGCCCAGTGCACTTGAGCGGGGGGTAGGGGGGTAGGGGGTTTCCTACTCAGCTCAGCCTATGCCCTCTCATGATCCTGGAGCCCTGTGATCCCTCAACCCAAAGAGGTAGGCCCTGCCCACCTGGCTGGGACACCATGATACATCGCCCTCACAGAGGGAGGCCCCGGCCACCCACTACAGTGCTGCCATTGGATAGCCTGGGCTTCCCTCTTTGGATGATCATGATGGAGTCCCCCGATTGATCATCCCACCAGCTGGTAGCCTGGGCCTCCCTCTGTAGGGCAATTGCGGGGTGATGGCCAGGCCCCCAACCAATAGCATTGCACCTGACTTGCTGGCCTGGCTCCAAGGGGTATCATCGAGTGGTTGTCCTTATGGTCATCCCGCTGTTCAGCCATTCGGTCAATTTGCATATTATGCTTTTATTATAGATTATTATAGATATTAGTTTATTTATTTTTGTTTTCTCACAGTAGATTATAGGCTTTTTCAGGGTAGAGATCTTGTCATTGATCAACAACTGGAGGAAGAGCATCTGGTTCACAGGCGGCCTTCACATTTCATGTAGATCGTAGCTGTCTGACTTGACTAGGAAATTTAAACCACTTTTAAGCCTCTTATTTTTTTTCCTTTGAATAATACCTAACTTCAATGTTATCCTATCATTGTGTGGATTTGAGGATTAATTGACATATTTATGTGAGAGTGTTTAGTGTTCTACAATATGCCAGACACATGCAAGGGGTGTGTTACAGTGCCAGCATCAAGTTTGCAGCAGCTATTTCATTTTCAGAAATTTTGTGAGCTGACTGATAGCACATTACAGCATGAAAGTGGCCATGGTACAAGTAAATAGATCATGGAAATAAGAAATTACTATAAATCAGGGCCATTTTGTCCTCAAGGATCTGGCTGATAAATATTCATGAGCATATCACTAAATCTCAATCTACATTAATAAATGCCTCTTTAATAACAGCACTACAAAGAGTGCATTGCAACAAAGTAAAACATTTTAAAGTAATAGCTTCATGAATTAGGAAACAAAATAATATTAATAATGGTTTAAATCATATTTTCTTTAATTATGGGTTTGAAGTAACTAAGTTATAATATACATGTATCATCAAATCTGCTTTTTAAAACATGTTCAAAGAAAGCAGCATTCTGTTATTTTAAAGGCACATTTATAAAATCTAAGATACTACCTTTCTGATGTGACCTCTTCTTAAAATCCTAAGACAGTGGTTTTACAATTCCACTTGACATTAGAATCACCTAGAGCTTTGAAAGTTGCAATAACCATGAACCAATGCCCATGACCAACTACATCTAAATTTCTGATGATGAAACCTGATATCAGTGTTTTTTTTTTTATCTCCCCTGTGATTCCAATATGCAGACAAAGTTGAAACCCACTATTCTAAGACATGAGGCTCTTTAAAATTGGGCAGCATGCCTAATAGATATGGATATGGATATAAATATAGATATAGATAGAATATTTCTACTTAAACCTTATGCCAGTCAAGTTAAGCTCTTGTAGATACATTATGTCATTATCTCTGAAATGTGTTTGATTGAAATCCAAAGAAGATAAATGAGCACTCTTCTTAGGAACGGTTTAATTTGGCAGACACTACCGCTTCCACAAACAAACTGTTCAACAAAATCAGCTCCTGGAATCATTATAACTTTAAGAATAAGAATTAAAGAACTATTCGGCAGGTGTTATATGTAGTGGAGTTAAATATAATGGAAACACTCTTATTCATTTCATTATAAACAATACTAATTCTCAAGATGATGATTCATGATTTTAAGTATATATCATAAAGGTTGGCTTATCCATTATTCTCTACCACTGTCAAACATATTCTCCTAAGATGAGAATGTACTGCTATTATCTAAATAGGGCAATCTCTAAGAGTATCAGTTAAAAATGGATCGAGTGTCAATTGTTTTATGAAGTGAAATAAATGACATGCCAAAATGTTTCAGAAAAATATTTACTACTCCAAAACTCAAATGTATTTATCTACAAAGGTAATTTTTATCTATCTATCTATCTATCTATCTATCTATCTATCTATCTATCATCTATCTATCATCTATCTACTTAGATTAGGTAAACTTGTTTCAGGCTATAGTTATTGTTGCTGTTTTCTTATATGTGAGACTCACATAATAAATTTGAAAGCAAAATAAAGACAATTGAAGTAGAAAAAAATTGCTTTCAGAAAACATCACAAGCTGTTCAGGGATGACAATAAAATATTCCTTCTCTATTAGGTGAATTAAAGGTTTTAGTGAATTAAAGGTTCATTTCTCACTATTTTTTGCCCTGAAAGAAACAAAAGTTGAATGGACAGCATTTTTGTTGGATTCTCAGCCACTCCCTTTTTTCTCCAAATGAAACAATGTTATGTTTGTTGTTGTTGTTGTTTTTCCTTTTTGTGTGTGTGATAGAGATTTAAAACTATGCTTGTGTATCTTGTAGAATGCCCACGTATTTATTATAAAATATAGATGGCTTTCAATTAGTTTCTTATGATAGGTTAAAAAGTTGCTTTAAGAGAGCATCCTCTTGAATTATCATAGATGTTATTTAGAAATCCCTGTTCAAATATTTCAAAGAAGTATTTGAAGCTTCCTATAAAGTTGACTTCTATATATTTTCTATTCCAGAATAATTTTCTTTTATACAATCTGATATATGTTCTTATGGAAAAGTTTTGGTTTTTCCAAGTTTAAAATAAAAACCATAAAATATTTAAATGCTAAGAAATAACTTTAAAACATTCAGAAGATCAATATTGATGAATTGTTGATGATTTCCAGCATATTCTTTATCATGAAAATATTGGAAATTAAAGTCTTAAAACAAGGTAGCCATTATTTCGAAGATTATATAAGAGGGACGTGGAAAGATAAACTAGTGCATAGTCCTGGACCCCCTCTGTAAGTCCACTTACCACACAGTCCACCTCATCAGAGCCCACCCATTTCCCTGATGTACGGTCATGTCCAGCTTCCATTGATGGCACCCTCTTGTTATTGATGAGAAGAAGTCTTTGTCCCCACTGGTTGCTTCTTGCAATATCCAGAGAAAAAATTTTCTAAAGCTGGCAAGGGAGGATATGGTGTTGTAGTCAGCTTTCTTTCTGTGGAATCAAACCCCTGAGTTTCCAAGGTCTTATTTTCCGCCAAGGAGGAAGTGCAGCTGTGGCTTCAATAAGGCTAGAATCAACACCAGTGTCCAGATTTTCCCTTCCAGGTTGACATAGTCCAATACAACACCAGCTAGCTTAGTTTGTGCTTCCCACTGTAATCCATCAGTCCATTATATGAAGGGAACACAAGCAGGAGCAAAGCCAAAGGAACCAGAGAGCCAAGAGCCAAGAGCCACAAGGGAACAAACTCCTTTGTTTGGGGAATTATATGTCCCCAAATGTTTGTGGGCTGGTAGTGGCCCATTCTGATCAGTGACTTCAGTTACTTTTAAATTACATTTATAAACTTTGTTCCTTTGGAAAACATTAATATGGAATAGTCTTTGTTAAGTTCCACTTTTATATAATCACACTCATGAACTCAAAAAACATTCTGAATATTTATTTTCCTACTTGGGGAAATCTGTTATATTTAAAATGTAATCCTTACTTGCCTTTAAATACAGTATATATCATTTATATAACTGGAAAAGTTAAGATCTATTTATTAATATATTTTGCCCTTTGTTTAATTTTAAAGTATGTTTCTTTTGAAAGGTTTCTTTTTATTTTCATTGTTTTGTTCATGTAATTGAAAAATGTAACATAGACTATTACAAATATTGCCCATTTAACACAGAAAATAACCCGTACATTTGAAAATTGTAATATAATAGTGATGAAAAATGAACGTTGCTGAATATAAAATGTTACCATTTTGACATATACATATGTCTTTATTGTCTAATAGGTGTCATTGTATAATATGTAGTTTCTAAGAATAACCATTGGCTAAACTTTTGCTTCCAAAATACAATTTCAGGTTAGAGAAATATGTATTCAACAATGTAGATAAACAGACCTGTACTCAAACATTGGAGATATCCCTTCTCATATATATCTATTAAGATCCTGATGGATTATGTATCCCAAAGAAAACAAATTAATATTTTCCTACCACAATGAAACCATGACCTTGATTTTGTCAACTGAGGTCAATGTAATATCTTTCTGCCTTAATTAATTTATTCATGGCCACCTTATTATTTGGAGAAGACCCAAAGAAATGTAAACATTCTCCCAATTCATCTCTGGAAGCATTTAATAATATGTTCTTTCAGAAAAAATAATTCTACAACCAACTAACATTAAAATAAATGGGGAGAAATACAACTTCCAATATAATCCTTCTGAAGGTTCCTTTGAAGATCTAAAATGGGCTGTGTCTGCCTAACATAAACTACAATGAAATTACTGAAAATATTAATCAACTGTCTCATTTCTAAATTGGAAATCAAATTACAAGGCTGATATTTCCACTTCAACTACTTAAATGTTGGTATCATATGAATGTAGTCCATATGGTTTTCTCCCAGATGCACAACACATTTCTTTCCCGCATAAATACTGGCCTTTCAGGGAATACTTTGGCATTGGTGCAGATCCTTGATGTTGGCAGTCTTTGTCTAAATGTGATACACCTGCCCATTGGTTTTGTTCCCCAAATAATGTTTTTTTCATCTTTTGTTGGGAGCAAGCAGAGTTGAGGCAAGCAACTCAGCCTTAAGGAAATAGAACTAAGTTCCTTCTAGCAGAAGTTATGAGGTGCCCTTAGGGCTTGGCCAGAAGATAAGATTAACCTGGGGCTTAGCATCTCCTGTCTTCCTGCCTCTTCCCCTTCCTGATCCTCCCCCCTAGATAGCCCAGCCTTGGAATGTTGCACCTTGGGATGTCACACCGCCTCTGGCAATTAGTCAATCCTGTGTTGCCATACCAAAGATCCCCCTGCATAGGCAACCCTGCCCCCCTTTGTTTCTGCTGTATAAATACAGCCATTTCAGAGAATAAAACTGAGGCTTGATCAGAACCTTGTCTTGCCTCCATTCTTTCCGCGTTCCTTGTTTGATTCATTCTCTTAGGTGGTTCCTGCGTGCCCCCCATTGTTGTCCCGCTGGCCGGGACAATCTTTATTTTCTAAAACCACAGGTGAATCATCTTGAACAGAGCTTCAAAAACACAAGTTACATGGTAATATCCAGTTTAAAATTCAAATAAAAGCATGTTCAGTAGGATAATGAGAGAAATGTATGCACTGTTTTTAAAGTTGGAGCATGTATGCATTCACTACAAATACAAATAATGAGAATGGGACAAAAGTATGTTTTCTTCTCTTTAAATATGCTGTTAGCCACTATTAGAAGAGGAATTTTATTTTCCAGACTTAATTTTAAAAGTGTATAATAAAAATAAAAACATTATATCCTAGGTTTCTTAGCACATACACTAGTACATAATGATCATAGCTAAAAGGAGAAAATAAAATAAGTTTAATAAAAATATACAATGTTTTTATCATTAAAAAGGACAGACTAAGGTTTAAATATATAGCCACCTAACTCCACAACTTATGCTCTGTGATTTCACCATACTGCTATTTGTTAGTATAAATTTTAAAAGGAAGGAGAAAAATACAAAATTATATACATTTTTAGTCAAACTTTGAGTGGGTGGGTTTATGTCAAGGATAAAAGGAATCGTTTCCTAGACCAAAACAGTTAATAATAAAGTTATCTTTAGCAAATAGTTAATAGGGCTTTTAAGACCTAGTTGGCAT
Source organism: Pipistrellus kuhlii (assembly GCF_014108245.1). Lineage (NCBI taxonomy): Eukaryota > Metazoa > Chordata > Mammalia > Chiroptera > Vespertilionidae > Pipistrellus > Pipistrellus kuhlii. Next base: position 41,793,872 of record NW_023425584.1, read on the forward strand.
TGTTTTCCACTAAATTGCAATTACAAAAGAAAAATTATTTGATTCCATACCAATATCTGTGTCTTCAATTTTAATTGTAACAATATACAACACTTCTGTGACTTCTAGTACCACTTTAGGAGACAAAGAAGATGAGCCCGATGCGCAAATCCTATTATAAGCACAGCATTTAATTTCAATCACTGATAATGTATAGGGTTTGAACACATATTGAAATGGTGAGTGTGGGTCCATCCAAGCCAGAGGCCAGGAAGAAACAGGCTGGGAGGCAAACACTCTGTATTCCTTCAATTTGTAAACTGTGAGTTTTTATTAATTCACTTGAGGATGACCTAATTTTCAATGATCTCTGTAGCACATTTTACCCATTTCATCCCCATATGCTCCTAATAACTTATCTAACCTAGCTAGTACACGTTTGCATTACTCCTGGAAACATTCTGAGAATGATAGCATTTCCAGTGAATTAGGCATGCTTTTTATTCTTGGGGGACTTCTGTGTTTAAATGAATACTCACACGCTTCATTACAGTATCTCTAAAATACATGCAGACCCTGAGGCATGCCGAATTACTGAATTAAGGTGACATAATTCTCAGAAAAAGAGTTCAGTCCTTTGCTCCTAAAATGCACTGATGTCTCCAAGGTTCTGACTAATTTATACTGCTAGGGGAACTGCCCCAATTTACTTTGGTTTTCAATAAAATACCTCCAGCTGCCTCCAGCTAGAGCTTTGATTTGGGACAGAGGTACCAGCCAAATTAGTGCTATCGTAGTATCATTATTTTTAATAGGTCTTCGCTTCATCAGAGTGAAAGGATCAGGACCCAATCTAACATGTTACATGTGTTGTTATTCAGAGAGCTCAGCATGCTTCCAAATGGCAGATTAATATTAGTGTGCAGCTGTACTAAGGAAAACATGTTCTTCTCTATATAAATAACACTACCTATAAATCTGGGACAATTTTATTCATCTAATCTTGTTGGCTGAGAATTCACAGAAGTGCAGAAGATAGTTAAAATTGAAAAAAAAAGTGAGATGTTATGGAATGAACTATATTTTTTGTATGCCCATTAATTGACACAATTGGATTCTTACCTTTTGAATAAAATGAAGTAACATGATAGAAATATGCTTCAAATGAAATAAAAGATATATTATTTATGTAGCTTTTCTAAAAAACTGAGTTATAGATACCAGGTGGGTAAAGCTAAAGGCATTGGCTATACTAGTACACACTAAAAAAGAAGGATTCTGTACTGTAATAAGAGCCAGACACGCATAGAACAATTGGCTCTTGGTTTTCAGTTTATTTGAGTCAAATAAACTGTTTAAAACTCTGATACACAGCAAGGCTGATGTTGCTCTGTGGTTGAACAGTGAGCTATGAAATCAGGACCTCGCAGTTTGATTCCTAGTCAGGGTACATGCTCAGGTTGCAGGCTGGATCCTCAGTGCATGGTGTGCAGGAGGCAGCCCATCAATGATTCTCTCTCATCATTAATGTTTCTATCTCTCCCTCTTCCTTCCTCTCTGACATCAATAAAAATATAATTAAAGTAAAAAAATAAAGCTCCAATACTCAATTTCAAATCCAGCTCTGTGTTGATGCATTACATAACTTGAAAACTGTATATACAAAATGGAGCTGATCGTTTATGAAATACTAGAGGCCTGATGCATGAAAATCGTGCAAGAGTGCGCCTTCGCAGCCACTGCTGCCTCAGCTGGCCCTTGCAGCCCTGACTTGGGAGATGGTCTATGTTGTCCAGATGGTTGTTCCGCTGTTTGGCTATTCAGTTTATTTGAATATTACACTTTTATTATTATAGATGTACATAACCTTCTGTGGTATAAAAATTAATCCATGAGGCATTGTTTGATGATTTCTATTATTTGATTCCTCACAGAAAAGGAAGAAGTCCCGTTAGGCAAACAACTATACTCTAAAAAGCTTTAGCAAGACTTTGGATCTTTTAATGGTCTAAGGCACATGTGTCAAACACAAGGCCCGCGGGCCAAATCCGTTCCGCCAGGCCTTGCAATGTGGCCCGCACCGCGCCGTCATCACTGCACTCCGCTGCGTTTCCATCACAATGACAGTTTATGACTGTTCAGTAAACCATTCGGCCCTCGATTTAGGCTGGATTTTAGATTTTGGCCCCTTCTCTGATTGAGTTCGACACCCCTAGTCTAAGGAGTTCTGCATGTAAACAAGAAGACTTCGCAGTCACCTTGGTTAACCTTTCCGGGACAGTGAAAATAATGGTGCAATTCTGGTTCCTCTGTCACCATAAAGATTAAATTTGTGATTACTTCACTCCATCATTTTGTCTCTATGTTATCCAAGAGTTGGAAATAGCTCCTGCCTGCTCCCTTATATTCAAAAGTAAATTATTTTTGAGATAGAAATTTATAGTTAGTAAATTACTTCTATACAAATATATATATATATATTTACAGAGTGAAAGGGAGAGGGATAGAGAATTAGAAACATCAATGAGAGAGAAACATCGATCAGCCTCAAGGCCCACAGTTCCTTTCAAGGTGCAAGAATCCACGCATTGGGTTCCTAGTCCTACCTCATGAAAGAGTATTATGCAAATTAACCATCACTCCACTCAAGCTATGTCCACCACTCACATCCCTTGAGAGTCCCAGATTGGAGAAGGTTCAGGCTGGGCTGAGGGACACCACCCACCCTGTGCACAAATTTTGGGCACTGGGCCTCTAGTATATATAATAGACAAGAAGCATTATAGCACTTTAATTCAGCAATCTCTGCATGAGCAGGCAAGAGAGCAAATAAGACTGTTAAAAATATCAAGAGTACAAGTAATTTTACTAATGTTTAATCATGGTGTTCATACTCAAGAGTGTGCTTGAAATGCACCAGTTTCTTCTGAAAATTTAAATAATGAGAACCCTTGTTACAAATAATTACCAAGATGATTAAATTAGATATGTCCAAAATTTGGAATGTTTTGGACTATTTATTTTCTTATTTTATCTGACATTAAGTGTTTGTATCTTTATAATTTACTATGATGAGGATTCTATAAATACAAAGATTTTATCCATTCCTCCTCCCCTTCACCTTTCTACCCATCCCCCTCTCTTTATCTTTACCAGCCAGTGTAATATGCATGCATATTTATATAACTATTCTGACCCACTTTATTCAATTTATAGGGTTTTTTAACTTGATTTTCTAACTCACTGAGATTAAATCTTATGTCATCTGTTCCTTTAGAAATATAAGCATATAAAACTATTGAATACAATTCTGTTGTATTATAAAGTTTGTCATTTTAATCGGGGAAACATGATTTTTTTACAACTTCACCTTGAATCATAATTGTTTTTGTTCCTATGCACCATCTTCTTTAAAAGTAAGTTTTTAAAGTGTTCCATGAACTCATCAAATAATGAGATATATTATCTATGTGATGTTCAATTTTTAATATATATTAATAAAATAAATCTAGTGATATTGTATTGCGGGCTCTTCTAAAAGTGTGGTTCATAGATCAAAGGTGATTATTAGAAATGGACATGACAGGCAAAATTGGAATAGATTTGATATTTTCTGTGCATCTACACCTTGAGTACTTGATTCAAACTGGCACATTATTCCTTAAGACAGTATGGATATGAACTGCTCTAAAGCAACAGAAGCTGAACAGTGGTTAGGAGTGAATAAGCCGCTCCAGCTTTTCCATGGATCTAAGGCCAGAGACGCAAGCAATAACAGAAGGTAGAGCTGCTGCTCCTTTGTTGTGATTTCACAGCACATGCATATTAATTTCTAACCAGCACCTCTCTTTCTGTGTCTCTTATTTCATACATGTTTCCTTCATTAGCACACTTGTCTTGGAGGTGTTTGAGGAGATTTGCTCTTTTCTCAACACATATATACAAAGCCTTAAAAACAATGAAAAAATGTGTATAATAAGTGTTTATAACAGTGTTATAATTATTAAATGCACTGAAGGATAAAAATAAAGAGCGCTAATCATATGTACACACTTTATGCATTATTGCATTTTTTCAGACACATACCAACCATAAGTCTTATTAATAGCACACTATTAGAAAATAGACACTTTGAAACAAATGAATGTTATTTGAGGCATGGTGCTCTTTCATACAACAACTGTTAAAAAGCAAAAGGTTTGTCATATTTGCATATATTATATCATTTTCATGTAAATGCATTATATTCTGAAAATTAAACAGCTACTAAATATTATATTTATACATACTTATTATTTTAAAAGGAAATAAAATATGCACATATTTTATGGCTTCAATAATAAACTAATTCCCAAACAAACCTTTACCTTTCTTGGAACTGTGTTTTCAATTGTATGTATGTTTTTTTCCCCCTAGTAAGTACTAAATTCAGTTCAATATTGAGATTTCGTGCAGGAGAGCTATGACTCACTCAAGTGGAACAATTTGGAAGAGTTTAATGAAGGTAAATTTGAGAAGGGCATAAGGGAAAACAAGAAAGAAAAGGACATGTTTCTGGTGACCAAGGGTGGATGGATGAATGGGTGGTGTCTGCTGGGCCTGTGGACACCCCACACTACCTGCTGCTCAGTTGTTTGGTCACCCCTCACTAACCCCCCTGCCGGCCCGGTTGCCCCACACGGCCTGCTGTTCAGTCGTTTGGTCGTCCCTCACTAACCCCCCTGCCGGCCTGGTTGTCCCACACGGCCTGCTATTCAGTCGTTTGGTTGTCCCTCACAAACACCCCTGCTGGCCTACTCGCCCCACGCAGACTGTCCCGTCATCCATTTGGTTGTGACGGTCGCTTAGGCTTTTATTATCTACACTAATAAAAGAGAAACATGCAAATTGACCGTACCTTCATGACTCCCACCAGCCAATCAGGAGTGAGTATGCAAGTTAACCCAACAAAGATGCCAACAGGGTGGGACATCTGCTAAGAGGGGGAGGGCAGGAGAAGAGGGAGCTACAGGAGTGGCTCTCTGGCCAGAGCGAAGACTGAAAGCAGCAGCCAGAGGGAAGGCCTGGGTGCAGAAGAAAATCCAGCGCCAGCAGCCAGGGAAGGAAGGCCTATTGAATGAATCTCTTCATGCAACTTGCCTCTAATTATAGATAATTGCAATAAAGAAAATTATTGCTCTGCTTTTATTCTGTTGCATGACTATAGATAAAGTTATATAGATTTCCATTAGACTATGAAACATAAGCAGTTACTAAAATATATATAAAAATAAATGTCTCATCCTTCTCAAGGTTTTGAGGGGGGTAGGGAGGGAGGTTTGAGGGGAAGGTTTTAGTACAAATTCTACTCTTTGTAATAGTGGCTATTTCATAGAACATAAGCCAGAATAATTTCCTGAGATGAAAAGCTGATTAAATTTGTCAACCAAAAAGATGGTATTAGATTAAACCACAACCAAAATCTGCATTTTCATACATTTTCCTCACAGCTCCTCAAATACTGAAATCTTCACACAGCAACTTCCCAGAAAGCCTCTGTGCACTGAATATTCATAGTCATTTATATCATGAAAACATCAATACTTTCCTATATATTTGTATATAACCTCAATTATTTTGGGAGGGCCCATGAAAACTTCCACTTAAAATTTAATCTTCCTTTCCTGGCAGCAGGCATTATTGATAAGTACTATCTTCAGTCAGAAAATTTGAATGTGTTTTTAATATATTGATTCAGTAACACATTATTTTTAAACCTATTAATAGCATATCTATTGTACAACACAATTTAACTTTACTTAACAGAGAAAATGTGTCTATAACAATTTGAACAATTTGAATCTGTTTGAGCAAATATTTGTTCCAAACTTGTTTGGAAGCTGGTCAGATTATGGTGCTAATATACCACCAACAACTCTGAATAACAGAAAAACGGAGTCAACATTTTACTTCTAGAGCAGTTTTCTTACAAACATTTTGAAACAGTAAATTTAGGAGAACTAATGAACAATGACTGTGTAGCTAAACCAAGCCAGGTTATCTAAGTAGAACTCAAGGAAGGAGGGGGGGTAGAGGGGGAGAAGAGACAATGCGTAGGGGTTACATAGGTCACACCTAGCAATTTTTCCAACACTGTCGTAGGGCTGAAAAGCTCCAAAATATATTTTAAAACAAAATATATTTTAAGTCAGGTATTTGATAGTGATATAAGAATTTAGTACAGTCTTATATAGGTTAACAACTCCCCACCCCTGCAAATGTGCCTCCATCCACATATACAATACATAGCACTCTATTTCATTTGGGATTGAAACAAATAAAGAGAAAGAATGGTAACAATTGTGAGACACTAAGTCCATAAAAACAGAAATGCTTTCATTTCATAGAATGTCTAAACCTATAATATTAGTTCCTGAAAAGACCTTCAAGATCATTTAGTCAACTAATGAGCTTACTGAGAATTCATTAGTGCATCACTGAAAAATTTTCCTTATGTGTATTAATTTTCAAAGTTCAGTATTATTTATTAACATAATTGGAAGTAAAATTGATAAGAATTAAGAGCTATATTTAAAATTTTCTTAAAGATTATTGGAATTTAAAATCTTACAAATTTCCAAAAATAAATGTGGTCAAATTAATTAGGTTAATGCAAGGAATTTTTTTAAAAGTTAAGCTAACTTAAGCTCTAGCTGGATAGCTCTCGGTTGGTTTTAGCATCATCCAGATATCCCAAAGTCGTGGGTTTTATCCCTGGTCAGGTCACATACAAGAATCAACCAATGGCCGAAACCGGTTTGGCTCAGTGGATAGAGCATCTGCCTGTGAACTCAAAGGTCCCAGGTTCAATTCTGGTCAAGGGCATGACCCTTGGTTGCGGGCATATCCCCAGTGGGAGGTGTGCAAGAGGTAGCTGATTGATGATTCTCTCATTGATGTTTCTAACTCTCTATCCCGCTCTCTTCCTCTCTGTTAAAACTCAATAAAATATATTTAAAAAAAAAAAAATGAATCAACCAATGAATCCTACCTAATAAAAGAGTAATATGCAAGTTAACCACCACTCCGCTCCACAAGCCATGCCCACCAGCCATAAAAAAATAAATAAAATAAAATTAATTTAAGCTGTTAACATTTGAAGTATATTTAAACATTAAAAACATAATTTACCAATTTTTCTACTATTTTCCAAATTGATTTTCAACAATTCCCATATCTCATGATAAAGTTTACTTTTTAATCTTAATAACTGCCAGAAAGCTAAATAAGAAAAAAAAATACATTCCTAGTATAAATTAAGGGAATCTCCCAATTACACTATTCTGATGTTATTCTATTCTATATATTTCTTCAAATATGTAATATGAATGGTGTGTGCTCTAGTCAAGTTTAGGAACATGTGAGCAAACCTAATGGATAACATTTTATTATAACTTGGTCCCTGTGGGAAATAAGGATAGATCAAATGATAAACAGGCATTGTAGAAGAAGAAAAGGGTATTTGTAATACTTTCAACAATAAATATTTAGCTACAATAGTGTTATTAATTATAAAAAATGTAATAGCAGTCAGAAGACTTGAAAAAGAAGAAATTGGGAGGGAAAACTGTACCAAGTCCTCAATTTAATATAAAGATGTTACTCAAAACCATTGCAAACTAAAACAGAAAAAAATCCCAATGTGTGCTATATGTAGATAACTTTACAAGTTGGTTCTGTTTTCCTTCCATTTAACTGTCATTTCCTCTTATTATTTCCTTGTCTTGTTTGCTGCTACCGAGTTTAGAAACACCTACTTCCATTTAACTGTACTATTTCCTCTATCATTTCCTTGCCTTGTTTGCTGCTACGGAGTTTGAAACACCTACTCAAAAAGAAACACTTTAATCACATATATTACTTTCACTTTAAATGTGTAGCTTAAAAATATCTGTCATTTATTCCTTGTTCATGTTACAGAAAAAAAATAAGTGATGACTATATATTTGTCCCCTTCTAGAGATGGGAAATTAAATTTCCTTTTCCTACAGAGTTACATAAATCTTACTTTGAATCATAGCACACCTGTTCTTTATTGCTTATCATGTTAGATAAATAATTAATCTCTCATTTTTCAAAATGCTAAGATTCATTTACTCTGCATTTTAACTACAAATTTTTCCTAAGTTTTAAATATCTAAAAAAAAAATTATCCAACCATTCTAAAGCAGAAATTTATCACATCTCTTTAACTGATATTATTATTATTGAGCCATATATAATACTACCTAAAGTGTGTAACTTCTAACCAAACCATCAATATTCATTTTAGTTTCTTATAGCCAAGGGATCCTGGTTTCTTTTATACAGCTTAAAAATGACAAGGATACTTTTACTCTTTAAATGTTCATTTTGATCTCTTTGCAGTTAGCTGATGTTCTGACCTTCAGAATATTCTTCGTGGATCCTGGGTACTGCCCCATACTTGGCCTGGTTTGACAGATATCGGGCAAGTTGTTCTCACTGGCACTCTGCCCCATGTATTTAAGACCTGGCAGTGACATCTTTCAGTGTAGAAAACCCAGCATGAACAACTGTGCTCAAAATTCTAGACAGTGACTTTCAAGAAAAGTTTACTTTTTTTTTTATATATATATATATATTTTATTGACTTTATACAGAGAGGAAGGGAGAGAGATAGAGAGTTAGAAACATCGATGAGAGAGAGTCATCGGTCAGCTGCCTCTTGCACACCCCCTACTGGGGGTCAGCTGCCTCTTGCACACCCCTTACTGGGGATATGCCCGCAACCAAGGTACATGCCCTTGACCGGAATCGAACCCGGGACCCTTCAGTCCCCAAGCCGACGCTCTATCCATTGAGCCAAACCGGTTCCGGCAGAAAAGTTTACTTTTTGGGAAAATAACAATTCACCCCAGCCAAATCAATACAGACCACATATATTTCTAAAACAGAGAAACCTATTTATTTAGAGTTTTCAGGCAAAAATAATATTCAAGATGAAAATTGTTGAGGTCTGTAAACATTCCTGACTTAATTTATTTAAAGGCAAATTTCAAGTACTCAAATTTCAGATCTGCAATCTTTTATCATTTTCATTCAGGAACTCTAATTTAAGAAAGCACTTTATTGTTGAACTGTTTATGCATCTGTGTTTTTAAAAAGTTTAAAATAGAAATAAAATCTTTATAAATATATGGTTTAAATATTCAAAAGTTATATTTATATGTCCAACTAGAGAAATATATATGCCTAATATGCAAATTATCAATATGCAAATTATTCCCATGGGAGTTTGACCAGGAGACCAATCACTCACTATGATGTCTTGACCACGAGTGGGCAGCATGGAACTAATATAGGCCTCAGCTGGCAGCCAGCAGCTGGGGAAGGGAGGCCCCGGCCAGTAGCCAGAAGGCCCTGATCAGCCCTCACTGACGGGCCTAGGGACCCTACCCATGCATGAAATTTTGTGCACCAGGCCTCTAGTGCCTCCATAAGATGTCACTTAAAACTAGTTGTTTTTTTTAAATTAAGATTAAAAAGATAACTAAATATGTTAAAAACTAATCAGATGTATTATCTGTGAATGCTAAAAATGTTAAAGAAGTAAAAATGAGATTCACTAAAATACTGGGAGCTTTTTCTTTATTTGATATGGGAGAAGACAGTTCTTGCAATAATTCATTCCAGACTTAATTTTATAGTCTACTAAAAAGTCTAAATACATCTGGCTTCATTGTGGCCTGATTGCATGATGCTACCCTCTGAGGCCACAGGCTGTGATGTGTTTTAAAATGCTTGAATTGGAGTGTTGGGAATGCAAGAGGTAACAAGCATCTGTTATTGTCTAGAGAGACTATGCTATTTTGCTGACTTTAACAATCTGAAATTAAGAATACTAGATTCCATGTAACTATATCTTTTACTATTAAGCCTAGAAATCCAAATCTTCTTTTTAGGTCTGAGCAAAGAGCACATGTACAAATGATAATTTAGTTCTGTATCAGTTCACAGAGGTTATGTTTAACTCTGATAAAACTATTGTCGTATGACAATTGTGTTAATAGGATATAGCATAATGATACAAAGAAAGAAAAAAAAAAAACACCTAGCAGATTAATCCAAACCATGTTCTTAAGATAAAATTTCATTGTTATTCAGCAATAAAAAAGAATGAAATCTTGTCATTTGTGACAATAGGGGTGAATCTATATGGTATTATGCTAAGTGAAACAAATCAGACTAAGGTGAATACCACATGGTTTCCCTTATTTGTGGAATATAAAATAAAACAAAATAATAATAACAAAGATGAGCCCGGCCGACGTGGTTCAATAGTTGAGTATAGACCTATGAACCAGGAGATCACAGTTTGATTTCTGGTTAGGGCACATGCCTGGGTTTGGGGCTCAATCCCCAATGGGGGCATGTAGGAGTCGATAGATGATCCTCTCTCATCATTGATATTTCTATTTCTCTCTTCCTCTCCCTTTCTTTCTCTGAAATCAATAAAAAAATATTTTTAAAAAATTAAAGAAGAAACGAATAAACAAAACAGAAACAGATCCATAGATACAGAGAATAAGATGATAGTTGTCACACTTGATATGGGTGGGTGATGTGCAAAAAAATTTTTATTCTGATAAAATTTTACATATTTTTAGCTATCTTTAAGGTATTTAGATTCTATCCTGTGTTTACCATCTTTTAAAACATTCTTCATTGATCGCATATCACTGATATTTATTCTTTCATATTTTTCTACATTTTCATTCAATAAAAGATGCAAGTTCTCTCACAAGTATTTCACATCTGTCCTGCCATGCCATTGCACCTTCATTGCATGTGAAGTTGAATGTGTCCATGTGACTCATCTTGGGAAATGAAACATGAGCAAGAGAGGCCTGTGTCACTTATAGGTTGACACTTAAAAAACACACATATAATGTACACTTCACCACACTGTTCCCCAGACTGAGGATGGAGTGGAACAGTGCCTCCTGATGTCTTTCAATGGGTAGGTAGCAGACTATGGAAAAAGCCTTCACTTTGTCATTACCACATAAACTAAAGAATCCTAACTGATGAACTTGAACAGAAAAAGACTGTAAATACCAGACACAATCTCACTTTTGATTTTGACTTCTCCCTCTCATTTATAGCAAAATCCTTATTTTCAGAAAGTTTTGACTTTCAACATAAGAAGACATTTTATTAATTTTAATTATAACCTATTTTTTAAAGATTATGATTTTTAATGTAAATTGTATAAAAGAGGTATGTCAAATCCCTGGACCTTTTATTTCTATTTTTGATACTTATATAAGATGAAATGTTGGAATTCACACAGCATATGAATCTTAAAGGATGTTCAGAAATCACGAAACTGATAAGCACATAATCTGAAGCAATTTTGAACACTTCCTAAAATTAAATTATACCTACTGAGTATAATAAAAATATTAAACGAATACAAATAAATGAATCATATGGCTTTTGTACTTTTATAGCACTTTATATATTTTGTATTTTTTTTAAATAGCTTACTGCTTTTAAGGATCCCCTCCCCTCCACAATAGGAACACTTAAAGCTATATTACTAAAAGAACACATGCTGTTTGATAATCTTCAAACTGCTTGACTCTTTTGTAGCTAAATGACTTTATTCCAGAAAAGCAGATAAAATTTAAGTTGACTGGAGTCATAAATATGTCAAGAATCATTCTAAGTCCATAATTAAATAAACTACAATTTGAGATACTCTACAAATATCGACAAAATATCAACTTTGAAGTTTTAAAAATAAAACTTTAAACCAGCCACTGGCATTAGAAATAAGAAATTAGCATTCAAATATATGTATAAAGCATGCAATTGCTTTGTATTTGGGATTATATTACATGAAGCATCAAGTTTTATTTTATAAAAGTTTAAAAGCACTCAAATGCTTTGATTCATTAAAATGCACTATAAATGTAATTATATAATAACTGAATAAATTTATATATGTTAAATAATCAAAAATGTTAAAAATACTCAATTAGATATATTTCTTAGCTCATAATCTAGTTCGACTTAGTTTAATATTTTATTTTACATTAATAAACTCAGAATCATGTGTTTTAAATTTTAAATGACATTATTCTAATCACATAAATTGTTAATTCTCAAATAGAAAAAAATTGGAATATATTTTTAGTGTTTTCTCTTCTATTTTTTCTTTGAAATTCATGTTTCAGCATGAAAGGGCAAAATATATCACTTCAAAATAAGCTACTATGGGATTCTTTTGAACTGTAGACTATTGATAAGAAGCAGATACAGGACAAAGTTCTTGTCTTCCCACCATTTGCCTAAAAGCAGAAAATAAATATACAAAGCTGTCCCTCCCTCCCCCATTTGTACCTGATAGCCTCCTCTATCACTACTGCACATGGACAGTAAGTGTGACAGTTGGATTTGAGGAATATACAACTAAAAGCACAAAAAAGGAATTAGAACATTTTGACATTAATATAAATGAGCCCTGACAAGAATTTATTCTAGAATTATCTCCAGTGGCACTAACAGGAGAGAATGGTATTGTCAATCTTGTCGTGACTAGGAATGAGGGTTGAGAGAGAAGACTCAAGGACAAATTCAAGTTTGAAACTTAGATACTGGAAGAAAAGATGCTGACAGATTCACTGTAGAAAGTAAATAAACTATTTGAATGTGAACATTAAACAATGCAACATACTAGAAAGTAATGTTGAAATGGACCTAGTCTTGGTTGACAGTTTTAGGTAAACAGCGATTAGGGTAAGTATTAAGCATTATGTCACTGTTGTTTGCTTTGACAACACCAGGTGACATATTTTTAAATGATTAACATTATTATCAGTATTTTATTATTCTCAAGTAATAGTAGGTAGAAAGACTAATTTTTAAGCAAGCAATCATTATCACCAGATATATTCCCTGGGAAATTTTCTCAACATGTTCATTTCAAATAAAATGTTCTTTAGCATTCACTGTGTAAAATAAACACAGTTTAAATTGTGCAGTGGGGATAGAGGAGGATATCAGGTACAAATGTAAACAAATTCAAGCAGTTTTGAATAAAATAAAATTAATAGTCAATAGAATCCCTTGGCCCAAATTCTGCATTACCTATTCAATGTGTGTTTGCTGCACACCTGGCTTTTTCCTTTCATGGCTTCCCCGTACTCAATGGCTATGCAGTACTGGCTCTAAGGAATCCTTAGGCATTCCTCCAGTCTAGCTGCCTAGAGTTTTCCACTGTTTCCTGTAAAAATTGTTCCAGTTCCTTGGGTGCCTTCATAGAAGTTGGAGAAGGGCACAAGAGACAGTCCTCTAGATGCCAGGAGGGAAATGTCGCCACTGGAGTGGGCCATGAGCATGTTGCTTTACCTAACTTGCTTCTTATTTCCCTCTAGCTGCCAATCAGGTTGCAATCAGGTTGGTGGGTAAAGGCTTGGAAGACAGAGTGCTCTGTTGCTCCCTCTAACAGAGGACTCTAGGTGAAGAAATGAAGCTTACCATACTGAGGTAACATTTGCATGGGTTCAACTTTTTCTTTTGCTCAGACATTAGACTTCCCTTAATAAACTTCACCAGAGTCAACTACAGCATCACTCTAAAGATGCTAAAGTAGCAACTGGCCAACAAAACCACATAAAATAAATAAATCTGGGAGCTAATTCTGGCTTTCAGCGGTCACTCCTATTTTTACATGATAAGGTAATAGAATTGGCATTGATTACACATGGATACAATTTTTTTAATTGCTGGTTTAAGGAGATGTAAATCCAGTGACCCAGCTTTACATTTATCTTCAAGTTATGTTATTTAAAAATTGATTCTAAACATTTAAACCGATATACTCGGTTTAATGTTCCTCCAAAATCATCGTTGCCATAATTAAAACTTATTTTTAAGAATGTCAAGATATATGTCTTGACCAATAGCACATGGGCTCCGTAAAATCAATGTGATGAAATTCGCCAAGAAGGCATGGGGACAGGGAGAAAACAGCTAGTAGAGGGAAAAGAAAGACTAAAAAATATCACACCTAAAAGTCTAGAGTATATTAAAAGATTTCCAATAATATATCATACATTCAGTGTTTATTTCAGAGGCATCTATAGTAAAGAACCTTTATATATACATGGGAGGGCAAAAGCAGGTTTATAGTTATGAGTTCATGAAAGTTAATTTTTGTATATCATTTATTAATTATTATATTTATTTGTATCACAACTGTACACCTATTTTTGCCTACCCCTGTATTTAACTGCCAGGAGGAAGTAATCCATATGCTTCTGAAACTAGCCTAAAGCATAAAACACAGTTTGTAATTAACTTAAAAAGCTACCATAATGCAAATAAAACAGTGACATATCCTAAGATAAAAATAATACATAAGTCAACACAGTATAATAGTACTGAAAATACTTAAATAATATACTAACAAATTAAAGAATCTTTGGGTTCTCATTCCCCACAATTGATGTTATTTCAAAAGCAGCAGTCGTTTTCCCTTTCACGATCATACACAAACACATATTCACATAAAACTATTGTAATTGCTGTATTTAGAAGAATAAAAGTTGGGGGAATTTAGGAGTCAAAGCAATACTATTATTACCTGCTATCAGTTGAGAAGAATATGGGAGCCTAAGCTCCTAATAAAATAAAATGCTTTATTTTCTTTCCTTCTGTTATTCTCTCTCTTTCTCTTTCTCTCCCTCTCTCCTTTCATCCCTCCTTTCCTTCCTTCTCTCTTTTGCTTTTACCAAGAGCTTTGATATTCTACCGAGAATATTTCAGACAGTAAATGTACCTCTTTTCAACTATAAACTCAATCCAGGTTTATAGTTAGGTGTGTTTAGTGCATAAGAAAAGCAAATATATCTTTCTTAATTTGATCATCTTTACACAGTTAAAGCCTCCTTACAGGAGATTGAATACAGCAAGAAACAAACACCTAATTCTTCACTCAAAGCCTACAGAAACTCAGCTCAGCTTTCTTGTGACTTATCCCTTGTTTTGATTTTTTAACTCATTGTCTCTTTTAAAAACTATATCCAATGTCTAAGCTTCACCTGCTAATTACATTAAATCTAGTTTGTCTCCACAATGGGTAAGGGTATGGATTGCACCTTTTTCTGCAAATAGCACAGCATGCCTTTCCCAATGCCAAGCCAGCTGCACCTGCCGCCCGAGTCTCTTGCTGCTGCAGTTCATGCAGGTGCAGCTGTGCCCACTGGTCCCCAAATTCCTTCCTTCTCAGTGTGTTGCATCCTCCACTGTAAAGAGAAGCTTTCTTTTGATCAATATACAATCGTTATTTCTGAGGGAAATGTCTGAGAGTATGAAATAATTTGCTCCTAACCAGAGTGAGAAACTATGCTGCATGTAGGTAGATATGTTAGTTAAATTAAATCACTTCAGCAGATATACTCTCAATAGTTTGGATTGACTAGCAAGAATCTCAGAACATAAGTTTCTCATTTTTACCCCATGAATATATTTAAGAATACTAAATAATTTAAAAATGTATCCCTAAATGAAAAAAAAAATCACCTTATTTTATACAAGGAAAATATGCTCTTATTCACAATGTCAAAATAAAATGCCTGTATAGTGTGGTGTGATCAGAGACACACTTAGAAACCTATCAATTCCCTGAATATCCACACTTTCTTGTACAAAGGTGACATTTCTATGACCTTGAAAAAATTATCTCCTTAGGTTCTTACATAATGCTTATATTCTGTTGAATAAATTATGAATTGAGAAGACATTCATACAGCACCGTTTGACTCCCTTTCAAGTTTGGTGCCTTGACCTTCATTTTAACCTAGACTGCAGCTCAAGTACATTAATTGAAAATTCCTGCTTCCCTACCTATCCTATATAGTAAAAGCCTAATATGCTAAGAGTCCAGTCAACCAGTCAAAGCTTAATATGCTAATGATATGCTAAGGTCGCTCAAATGCTTGCTCTGACATGAACTGACCACCAGGGGGCAGACCCTCCAACTGATAGGTTAGCTTGCTACTGGGGTCGGCTGATTGGGACTGAGCAAGACTGGCTGGACACACCCTAGAGCCCTCCCACAGTTTTTTTTTTGTTTTTTTTTCCCTGACTGGACAACCTCTTTCTTCCCTCCCTGGCCCAGATCATGCACCAGTGGGGTCCCTCAGCTTGGCCTGCACACTCTTGCAATCTGGACCCTTTGGGGGAAGTCAGAGAGCAGGTTTCAGCCCGAACCCACAGGCCAGGCCCAGGGACCCCACTGACAACTTTGAACATGATAAATATTTCTTCAGTCACTGTTATATGTAAAATTTTCAATTTTTTGTTGTTGAAAACACAGAGATAAATACCAGTGTCTGTCCCCAGGGAGCTTACCAACAGGTATCTAAGATTCCATTTGTCTCTCAATATTTACTTAGAAATATCTCTGGCCATATTTCACAGTTATCAGTTTTAAGGATTCATATATATATATATATATATATATATATATATATATATATTTAATAATATATTTTATTGAGTTTTTAAAAAATATATATTTTATTGATTTTTCACAGAGAGGAAGAGAGAGGGATAGAGTTAGAAACATCAATGAGAGAGAATCATCGATCAGCTGCCTCTTGCACACCCCCCACTGGGGATGCGCCCGCAACCAAGGTACATGCCCTTGACCGGAATCGAACCCGGGACCCTTCAGTCCGCAGGCCGATGCTCTATCCACTGAGCCAAACCAGTCCCGGCTATTTTATTGAGTTTTTACAGAGAGGAAGAGAGAGGGATAGAAAGCTAAAAACATTGATGAGAGAGAGAGACATCAATCAGCTGCCTCTTGCACACCCCCTACTGGGGATGTGCCCACAACAAAGGTACATGTCCTTGACGGGAGTCAAACCTGGGACCTTTCAGTCTGCAGGCTGACGCTCTATCCACTGAGCCAACCGGTTTCGGCTAGGATTCCAATATATTAATACATGTCATCATAAGGTATAAAACTGATAGTTTTGATGTGATATGGGTCAGATATTACTCCATGACTTCAATTGCTATTCTTGGGTTCTTTCTCCAGTGATTGAATTGTACCATGCCTGTTACTGAGATCCTCACCCAAATCCACTTTTCATTTTACTGTACAACTGCTGATACTATTACTATCCTTCTTCCAAAGAAAATGCTAAGCAAAAAAGCAAACATGAGTTGTATAGAGAGTTCTGAAGCGTGGCTTATGTTCTAGGGGAGGGAAATGGATATGAATGTAGGCAGAATCACCTCATCTATAACACCTAAAAAGAAAGCACAAAGGCCAGAAATGAGGAGCTGTGCAGAGCAAGGGCTCTGAAATCTGAACTTCAGGGAATCAGTGCTACAGGTAAGACTGGAACAGATACAGTGATAGTCCAGCTCTAGAGGGCTACGGTCTAGAATGAAAAAAAAAGAAAAAAAAAGAAAAAGAAAAAGAGTTGAAAGAAGCAGCACGATCTGTGAAAGCTAATGATTTATATATTTACCAGTATGTTGTTCACTTTGTGTTTTGTACCTGTGTTTCTTCACAGCCCTTTCCATCTCCTCCAATAGTTTACTGACTTCCCAACCTTCCCCAGTGCAGTCCCACAGCCAATAGCTGATGCTTTGGGTTCTTATTATGGAAATGAGCCATACTCAAGGGTTGAAAAGGAGGTTAATGCTGAGAACTTTAACATCACATAGGGATGTCTGCATGCCAGGATGGGGGGATTGTTTGGCTAGAACTGTTCAATGAAGTGATTATGCAACGGTGTGATAGACATTGATTTTCATGGAATGGTAAAACAAGAACTGGAGTTAGCAAAAAAAAAAAAAAAAAAGACTGTTCTTTCAATGAGTTATGTTATGAAGATATAGATATGTGAAGGTAGATAAACAATTCACTGGGGTCAAAAAAAGTTTTTCTTTTGTTTTGCTTTATGTTTAGTGAAAAAAATTGTAGCATATTTACAAACTCATGGAAATAATATAATGGAGAAGGAAAATTAATGATGCAAAAATGGAAAACTGAATAATGTCTTTATATGAGTATGAGAATATGCCATCCAGTGTACAATTTGATACTTAACCAAAATAAAAAACAACAACAACAACAACAAAGAGACAGTTCTTTTGTGTAACAGGAGGAAGTCTGGAGGATGTGGACATGGATGCTATATACATGCTATACTGTGGTTGTGTGAATTTGATTAATTATTTAATTAAATGACTGCTATCATTTTAAATTTATCACATAAAAACTGAATAAGAAAGACAGTGTTTGTCATGATATATAAATAAAGCATTTTCTTTCCTCCCTCAAAAAATATAAAAGAAAATTATAAACTCCAAACAAAACAAAAAAACAGTATAGTAAAGTCACTATTTTGAAGAAAAATGAACTAGGACAAAACAAGACAACTTTCATACTATGAAAATTTTCTTTTGAGTGGCACTAGAGTCATGATGGTTATGTAAAAACAACAATAGCAATTATAATAACGACAACGCTCATTTATTGAAAACAACTAGAACAGGTACTGTTCTATAATCTGTTCATGTAGTAAACCATTTGAATCTCAATTTTGTATTTTATTGATAAGAAAACTAATGAACAGGAAGTTGATGTATTAATAGTTTGTACAAAGTTATGTATCTTCATGCTGGATCACTTATTTAAGGTTGGCTTTATAACTTGAGCCTTCGATTGTTATGTTTTTATGTCACCTTATTACGTTTTATGTCTACTTCAGCCATTCTTGTTTTTAAATTAGTTAATGTAAAGTTAGCTCACTTTAATTAGCTAATGTTAACACTTGAGATAAACAATTAAAATTATGCTGAATTTAATGTATGAAGCACGTTAATCATGATTATTTTGGAGCAGATCCATTCTCCTTCTCATTCAGCTGGCTCTCTACTTCGCTGCTCTGTCTCAATCATATTCTCTACCACTGCCTCTTGCTATATTAAGTAGTCACTTAATAACCTATTCACAAACCAGTATATAATGATACACATTTCCCCATACTCTTATAATCATATGCCAATGTACTAAACGATATGTTTCAATACTCACAAATACAAATAAATGCCTGGAACTATATAATTTAATATGTTTGAAATTTTCATAACAATAGTAAATAGAAGTATGGGTCAATGAAATAGGAATTTGTTTTTCAGAATATAATTTGATTATAAAAGTGACTAAAATGATCATATATTTACTGAAATTGAAGAGAAAGAGGTGTCATGAAGTAAATGCTAAAAAAAACAATTACTTAGTATTGTGGAGAAAAATTAAAGAATCCCAAACATAAACATTTAAATCATTGTTCCTAAGAAGTGATAAATTGTTGTTTCATGTAAACAATGTTGCTTTTTTTAATATGTTTTCTATACTACTTGACTTTTGTTAACTATATTTTTATATCAATAATAGAAATCATGTAATAAAAATGAATAAAAATATCAATGTTTAATATCGTGAATTAAATACTGTGCCTTTCTTTTTATTCTAATAATTTTCAGGAAATGTATAAAGTGACTCTCTTGCTGTGATTTGTTTTGAATTTTATTGGTAGGTGACAATATATGTTTCAAGGACATCATTTCTCCAAACTCATATGAGGAGAAATAATTCACAAGTTGGTGCAGAGTATGGCCCATCGTTATTGCCTACCATTGCCATTTTGATCAAGAATGTTCCCTATGGGGCTATAAAGCAAATAATATAGCATCAGGAAATCATCCCAAATATGAAAAATCCTGTTTTGACTATATATATTTTTTCACATTGGATTTCAAATTTACCCAGGGATTTAAAGCACTCTGATTTATTTTATGTTTTGTCTCTATAAAACACAACTTGTCTATGTAGCCTTGCCATTCCAAATCATGGTAAAAGTATAAATAACAGAAATGATGGTCTACCTGAGGATGTTTGCATGTGGTTATTATAGTTCCCAGTCATTTCAATCGGTATTGTGCTTCTCCTGAGCATAGGGCATGGCAGTGGTGAATTGTGACTCCAACAGTGTATTTTTCCTATTGCTTATGTGGGATTTGGATGAGGGAGAATTACTACTAGTTAAAGTATCTTCCAACCTTCACATATTAATCATTCCCAGGTTAGCTATACTAGCTAACTACTAACTCTAAGTAGTTTTTTGCTTCATTGACTCACAGGAATGACAATGTTTTCTGGTATGTGATAGGATTAATTAAAAAAAATATGGGAATCACTTGATATTAAATACCACTTGTCCTTTAAAAGATCTTGTTAATACAAAATAAATGCTAATTTAAAGGGTTCAAAAATAAATAAGTTATATATAACAAATACAATGTAAATTAACTATTATACATATATTTATTTTTATATATGAAATACATGTATATATAGAGACTCAGGATGACATGGAGGAAACAGTATAAATGATGTGTACAGTATAATAAAACTGATTGGATGTTCTTTTTCAAAATTAATACCACATTTTACATAGTTACATTTCTTATCAATGTACACCATATCTAAATTTGAAGGAGAGGTATCAAGATTAGAGTACTATCTACAAATCATTAAGCTTATATTTTTCCAATAATAAAATATTACTTATAATGGGTAGCTACAGCGTGAAAATAGAAAGAAAGTAGGCATGGACTCTAAACTTAGTCTGAAACTTGGTATGACCTTGGACAACTCATATACTCTCTGAAATTCACTTTTCCTATCTGTGAAATGGAGAAGAGAATAGTGCACTATTCTGCAACTATGATAGGAGATAGTGTATAAAAGTACAAGTTGTCTCAAAAGTGTTAGCTAATTAATTTAATTAGCTAGAGGTCATATTCTAATGCACTTGGCATCCACCTTTTTTTTCATTCCCATTTAGAGCTAGGAGAAATCATTCACTAATCATAAGGTTATTATTAAAAATATTTATAATTCAAAGGAGGCAAATGTTAATTAGGCAAATTAAAAATGTCACAAATTAAAGCAACATTTTTTTTCTGGGGTACCATTCATGGTACTTGGGAATTTAGTGTTAGATGATTGTAGTAATAATGATAGATAATTAAATTTATGTTTTCAAGTGGCCCTATTATATCTGAGTGTGTCTGTTTATGTTCATGTGAATACAAAAAAATGAGCATTTTTATATAATATTGTTCCCTGCTTATACTTTATAAACATGAAAATATTAGCATAAATTATATTTGTCCAAATACAAGGTAAATATAATGTCAATCCAATAAGTATTTCATTATTAAACAAATTTAGAAATATAAAGAGAAATAATGTATCACCTTCTTCCTACTATTAAATCAAATTATATAGTTTCTTGTGAATGTATCTTTGTAAAAAAGTATGTTGCTTTAAGACATGTTCTAAAATTAATTACTCTATATATTTTTTACAAATTATCACAACTTGAAGTAGAAATTATTTTAAAATACAGTCTTCCATTGGAGCTAACAAAAGACCATTTTTCCCAAAGCCTTTTTTGCTACTGATAATTAGTTTAAAGTAACACATCAGAACACAACTAGGAAATTTTATTCAACATTGTTTACAGTGCTCTTTAACTTCTCCTAATTGTTAAGACTGTTCTACAAATATTTGTGTAATGGTTTTGCTTAACACTTATTCACTTCATAGTATGCATTAATAAACTACTCTCCTATGCAAAGAATTTAAAGTTGTCTTTAGTACAAGTTAATTTAAAAATTTTTACACTTTGAATTTTTAGCTTTCTTTGAAGATTTAATAAAAGAGAAATAAGCAACCTTTCAAATAACAAGAGAACGCTCTTTTTACGCTGTGTAAATTCTGTGAATGTTCTGTATTGCTAAATTGTATCATACAAGGAAGCACTGTCTACTATCTATTAAAGGAATACTTTGAGTTAAAATAGAGAACTGGGGTATGGGGAATAAGAAGCCATTAATTAGTATCACCTGAAAGCATCTCTAAATACAGACAACACCCTCATTTTAAGCATACACATTCTTAAGTTGACTAAAAAGGATATGTATCATTGAAGGTTCCTTTTACAAAGAACAGCAGATTTTAAGTGACAAATCATTACGTAAAAGAGGACAAAGTGTGCATTAATATTTTAAAGCAAACTTTTTGTTTACATAGGATAAATATATGGAATGTTTCCCCCCCATTATTCATTGAATTGAATAGAAGCATATGTGGGGATGCTTTAAAGAACTATCTTCTGTAAGAGGGCTGAGCATGGATTCCAACACCAACTTGACTGGGTTTCTCCCCTAGCTCAGCTACTAACTAACCTGGTCAAGTCTTCTAACCTCTCTAATTTATCTCATGCTAAAATGGGAAGCATAACAGGATCTACCTCATAGGATGTCCATGAGAATTAAACTTACAGACTTCATACCAGCACACATGATGGGTGCTATGTAAGTTTAGCTATTGTCATTGACTTACTTCACTGATATTAAATGACCTGCTATGCCTATAATTGCTTTTCAATTTCCCTAGAGAAGCATCCCAAAACAATAAATGAGTAACTTAATAATTAAATGCACTGATGAAGGAAAAAACCATGTACTACAAATGTAGGAAGAACCATGTAGGAGATAAATAAGAGAGCTTGCATCTTTTTCCAACTCCGTTTTCTAGACACAATTTGTTTTGGAAGTGACATTCAGTTTTGGTAAGGTACTCCACCATCACTGTCTAGGAGCCAGCCTGTCTCTAAGGAGCTAGGATCAGTGGTGGTGGGATGGTAGTGGTGGTTAGGCTTTGGTTGAAGGCTAGCAGGCGAATGCACTGAGTTCTTTTGATTAGCTGAACTGTGATTTCTGTGTTAAAATACTGCTTAGACATTTAACATTTTCCATGAAAATACTTTATACTGCCCAAAGTATCTCCTGTAGTGTCTCTGTTTTATTTTTTTGTTTTGTTTTGTTTTTTGATGTAATCTTTTTCTTTGACAGCATTCTTGGGTTTTGGCACAACATTTCAGAGCATCTTTACTGTTTCCTTTTGTAGCTAATGTTGCTCCTTTTATTGGTGAAAGGTATTTAGAGAAGTCACAGTCCAGATGCGATTTCATTACCATTGCCTTTTTAAGGGACAAAGCTAGTAAAAATGTTTTAGAACAAAACAAATGCATGCCCTCATAGTTCTCTAATTCAAGTTCACTACTGCAGAATTTGCATCTAACCTGTTTTATGTTAAACCTGTGTTTATTTTCTCTTATACTGCAAATTTTTGTTCTGGCATAAAGTCAATTTTATTATTTCTCTGCTTTACCCAATCACAAATGAATTAGTTTCAGTCTAACAACACCATTATTGATAATAAAAAAAAAGAAAGTTTAATGGGTTTCAAGAGTTCTTTGTAGTTCAATTTTTCCTTGAAACGTATTTCACTGAGTTTGAATAGAAAAATACATTATGTTCTAAATTAATCTGGACAGAAAAAATATTTTTTAAATTGACCTTGATAGGTAGGTAATTTCATTATTTTTTATTTTTAGGTGTTTTACTTTCTGATCAAAGATTAATTTTTTGTAATCATGCAGGACTTAAATGGTTATAATTAGAAATCACATGTCAAGATATTTAGGTAAAGGCTTGCTTCCATTCCCTTCTCCTCTATTTTGACTCTTCCTCACCATATAAATAATTAGAAAAAATTATAGACCTAATCTATACTGTGTCTTTTCCACATATAAGCATATCATAGAAATCATGTTACATCACTGTATATGGATCATACTCATTCTTTCTAGAATGTATTCCACTGTATTATATACAGGATACAATCATTCAGTTCCCTATTGAAGGGACAGTACATTGTTTTCAATCATTTGCTATTTAAAGAAAAATACCTCAAGTATATTTTTGCCAAAGTATGTTGGTGATAGATTCATTAAAGAGGAATTGGAGGACTAATTTACTGAGTAACTTTATTGATATTGCGAACTATTCCTCTATACCTCTCTATCATAATGTTTGGGTTTTCTCCACTCTACCCCATTATAATTAATGAGACTACCCATTTCTCCATGGTTTCATTTATTATATCATGCTTTTGGAATTTTGCCATTTGCTGCCATAAAATGCTCATTCATCTTTCTCTTATTTGTGTTAGTGAGAAACTTCTCATATGTGTAAGGACATTTTTTTTCTATGAATGCCTAATTGATATAATTTCCCCATTATGCTATAATTTACCCATTATGCTACATAATCCTTAGAGCTCTTGGTAGATAAGGATATAAACTTTTTGGTCATATAAATTGAAAATATTACTTCTCAATTTGCTGTTGGGTTTTGACTTAGCTTATTAATTTCCCACAATTTTTATCCATTGAAAACTTTACACTAATTTTCTTCTGGTTTATATATAGTTCCATTTTTTATACTTTATTCTCTAATTAATTTGGAATTTAATTTGATTGGAGGAAAAAAAGAATCCAACTTATATCAGTAGCCATCCAAATCTTACAACATGATTTAAGGTCTTTCATTTAAATAAATATTTCAAGTATGAAATTCTTTTTACTTCTCACGTATAGCATAGAAATATGTTTTCCAGTTACAGTTTCTATGAAGTGAGAGAACTTAAATATAGACATATAAAAACTATATTTTTGCAGAATTCTTTTAGATAATAGCATTTAAAAACATAGAGAAAAATGTTAGTGATTTTCTTTTATCAAATCTTTATAAGTACCTTATTTTTAATAAAAATAATGAGTTCTTTGCCTTGTTTGTTTGTTTTGTTGCTTTCAGCTTTATACTCCACACATGAGTGAAACCATATGGATCTTGACTTTTTCTGATTTATATTGCTTAACATGATATTCTCAAGGTCCATTCATGTCGTCACAAATGGCAGTATTTTATCTTTTCTGATTGTTGAGTAGTATTCCATTGAATATATGTACCATATCTTTATCTATTCATCTATCAAAAATAACAAATTCAACAGCCTAGAAGAAATAGATAAGTTCCTAGAAAGATATAATCTTCCTAGGCTGAATCATGAGGAAATGGAAAAATTAAATAGACCAGTCAACATTGAGGAAATTGAAGCAATAAAAAGTAAAAGTCCAGGACAGACCCTATCCTTCCGAAACTCTTCCAAAAACATTGAAGAAGAGGCAATACTTCCTAAAATACTTTATGAAGCCAACATAACCCTGATACCAAAACCTGTCAAGGATAAGACACAAAAAAGAAAACTACAGACCAATATCTCTGATGAATACAGATGCAAAAATTCTAAACAGGACACTAGCAAACAGAATGCAATACATTAAAATGATAATTTATCATGATCAACTGGGGTTCATTCCAGGGCCACAGGAAGGTTCAATATATGCAAATTGTGACATTCACATTAACAAAATGAAGGATAGAAATCATATGATAATATCAGTAGATACAGAAAAAGCACTTTATAATACACAATGTTCATTTATGATTAAAACAATAAAATGGGTATTGAAGCAAAGTACGTCAACATAATAAAGGCCATATATAACAAACCCTCAGCTAATATCATACTCAATGGTGAAAATGAAAGCTTTTCCTCTATGATCAGGAGCAGAGCAAGGATGTCCACAATTACTAATCTTATTCAACACAGCAAGAAAGCAATCATTAGCATTTTTAACAGAGTCAATAGAAAATATTAGCTAAATCAGATAGTTGTTTAAGAATAAATAATTTAAAGTAGCTTTAATGTACACAGATTCCAGTTGTACATTTTACTTTTGAAATAAATGAATTCATCATTTCCATAAATAGAAGATAAAATTTGTTCTACAACTGTTCAAAACATTTTTCTTTGATTTAGAAATAAGTAAACAAATTTAAACACCAGGTATGAGAAATCTATTTTTTTAGAACTATATTTTAGAAATAGTTTTAGAATGGTTATAAAATAATAATTGCAATTAAAACAAGGGGAAAAACCAATCCTAAAAGTTTTAAACACTAAGAAAAAGTTTCAATAGGTTTAAAGCTCATTCCTAAAATAAATTGAGGTTCTTATAAAAGTCAGATATGAGTTAATTTTTGTATCTAAATATTTTTTAGTTTTCTTGTTTGTGTTGATGTACTTAAAATTCAAATGTATCACTATTCCAATCTTGATTTTAGGCCAAACTTAATGTGGCCACATCTCCCTTAATCTATATTGTCTCAGGTTATTGGCCAATAATGACACCCTTTTCTGTACCCAGTGCTCTTGACTAAGGCAGAAAACTACATTAATCACTACTGATGGATGATACACTTGACTTCAATCTATACTATACTTACAGATTTTTTAATGAATTTAATTCTTAGTTTCCCATTAAATGATAAATTATTTTAGAGGAGGAATTATAACAAAGCATCCTATCACAACCACATACTAGTATACATTTAAAGTGTAGGACATTGGAGGGTATAAATAGTTATGAATTTCTTACTTTCCCTTAGTTTAACTTTTATAATAACTGACTTTGCAAAACCAAATTCAAAATCTATAGGTTTATAATGACTTTTAGTATTCTTATTGGTATACTGAGAAAAATTACTAAAATAACGATCAATTTTAAACATCTTGATGCAAAGTAAAATAACTGTACTATGGTTTAAAAAATGTAAAATGAGTTCTTTACATATACTTTGAATAAAATATGTGTAGTATAGACTTTGCTTAATGTATTAGTATTATTGAATTTTAATAATCTAGATTAAACCACATTCTAATATATTCAGTGTAGGTCTGACTTCCCTTTATTAATTTTTATGTGTTTAATACTACCTAAAGTTTTATAAGAAAACATGCAAACTACCATAAAATAAAGATTGACTTTTGAAAATTCTTCCTATAGTTATAAATATGAACAGAGAAATGAAAATAAGAGCTTTTACATATTGCTATTTATTAAATGTTCATAATAGATTTGATACTATTGAAAGAATATTCCCTTTCCACATAAAATTTATGATTAAAGCCAAAGAAGGTATATATGGTGTATAGTCTATGTAGAAGTGTACTTAAATAAATTATCAGAATTGTGAAGATTAGCTAACATGTATGTATTTTCCTTTTCTTTTACATATTGTCTATATACAAAAGACATGAATGAAAATGTATAAAAAATATTTAGTATTCAAAACAAAATATGTTATACATATCATAAAGCAAAAGAAACATGTTGATATTCTATAATTTAGTTCATGAAGATTACGCTTCTCACACTTAGGATTTTTTAAGTGTAAGTATATATTTAGTTATTACAAATATGATAAGTAAGAATTTTTCTTTTAATTTTGAGATAGACAGTACATATTTTCCCCAATGCCTAAATCATGTCCCTGGTAGTAAATTGTATAGTCATTAACATTTTACATAATATATGGAATTCTTCAATAACCTGAAAAGTATTTTAAGTAGAATAGACATATGATATGCAAAAAAGTATGTGCATATTCATAAGGTTTAGCACATAATATAGCAAATGTATGTGGGCAACAGTGGGTGTTTTAAGATGGTTTTGCATTTCCACACTTTGTTTAAAATAGCCGTTGGTAATTTTATACACTTGTGGAAAGATACTGATCCTTCTAGGACACTGAGATGATGAAAGTCATTGAGATAATTTCTTACCTATTTGTCTTCCATTAACTCTGATGAACTTCACTTTGCTTCCAAAGATGTCATTCACAAGCATGGAACACTAGGAAAAACAAAAAGTCACACTCAGGGATTGAAGATCATAGAGGGTGATTTCACCCCGAGCCACATAGTCTCCTATTGCTTTCCAAAGGCAATATAAATGAAAATCAGTTTCAAGGTAAGAAACTGGGAAAAGAGGTAGAAAAGTTATAGAATAAACCTATGCCTTCCAGATGAGCTTCAGTCAACCCTACTGGAAATGTGTTTAATTTTATTAAATATTAGGAGATGAATAAGATTGAAAACATCCTGTTATAGTTATATTTTTCCTTCACTTCCCCTGGTTTTCCCCTGAATAACATCAGACAGGTGCTAAATCTCCTGGGAAGGGGCAGGAGGTGGCAAGAGACAAGTGGGTATAAGGCTAGGACCAGCCCTAATTGCCAGGCAAGGGCATTCTTGACTGGGAGGATTTTACTCAATGGATGGTCATGAATGGTTTGACTTCCCACCTAGATGACTGAAAAATACTTCTTAAAATGTCCATAACTTATTTATTTTTTAAAGGAATTAAGTGCATGTATTTTTAACATTAGTTAAATATCACTGATAACTGCTCCACAGATGACTAAATAAAAATACTAATGATTCTTTTAGATTAGATTACCATTATGAACTTGTTAATCTCTATTTTATACATATGAGAAACATTAAGTAGAATTCTAAACTTTATAGCATTTCATTATATCACTTTTCATCTCTAGCCAAATGCTAGAAACAAAAGCCTTCTTTTTCTTCTTCTTCTTCTTTTTTTTTTTTTTTTTTTGGTGCTTCTGGACTCATCCTCCAATTTTTAAAAATTTGTCCTTACTGTTGAAAGTATTACAGATGTACTCTTTCCCCCTCACTAATCCCCTTCACCCTGCACATGCTCCCCACCCCACACCGGCTTTCACTACACTGTTGTCTGTGTCGATGGGTTATGCATCTATGCATATTAGTTCTTTGGTTAATCTCTTTCCCCCTTCTCCCTCCTTCCCTCTGAGAAACAAAAGCATTTAAAAAAATAGATAAAATATAGGAATAGGTGTGGTCTAGTTTTTGTTACTATGTTATTTGCTATATCCAAATCAATAGCCATAAAATTAAACAAACTGTTCTATGAAAATCAATCCCATTTTTTAAAATGCCACATGACACTGAGCAATTAGACAAAAGTCTATGCCCTTTTTTGAAAATTTAAAGCAATATGTAAGTCCCCTGTGAAACGCAACTGACTCATTGAGGCATCCTCTGCACTGTGGTGCAATGTAAGTAGCCAATATACAATATACCCATGTATAAATATAGGAAGCCTGTCCATTTACTCTAGATAAAATGATAGATTAAGTATGCAGAAGTTAGATTTTCGCAGGTGAAGAACTAATCACCCATGGCAGCTGTCATATTTAGAGCAGCATATGAGAGGTAGGAGCCAAGCACAAGTGTCAGGGAAAGAAAAGTCCTTTTAAGCATCAAGATTTTTCCAACAGATGGCTTGGTAATTTATTTTTTATATTCTATGAGTTCTAATTTTCTCCATAGCAAATATATTTTACTAATGCCTCATGTGTTGAATTAATTTGCTGGAGAAATCAAACGATGCAAAGTAGGTTTACAAAATTTTAGATATGGAACTGAAAAAGCATTCTTTTGGGTTATGTGTCAGGGGTTGGAGGTATTGAATTTCTAGCCTATGAGATACTGTATACATGATGTTTAGGGGAAAGGGCAGGGCAAAGACCAAGAGGAACAGAAAGAATGATTATCAAAGAAACTGGACTTTTGAAAGAGCTCCCCATGGCCCAAACTAGAACAATTCAAGGTACAAAATTAACAGTCGTTTTGGTTTATAACACAATTATTAAGTACGTAAACACAAGTCCATACTGATATAAATAAGTTACTGAATAATGAATCAGTGAACAAATGTGGGCTAAAGAATCCCAAATAATATATGTAGATATTCTACATCGCAGGGGTGGAGAGCATCATTCCTGCCACCCATCCTCTCACCCCTCCCTTCCCCTGAGGGTTCTAGATTTAGTGACTTGCTTTAAAAACTGGGGTCAAGAAGGGGGAAAAAATAGTAACATTACCGTGAAAGAGCCTGTCAAACACCACCTTACCCAGGTGGTAAATGCATTAACCTCACCAGGGGGATCACATGGATGCTAGGAACCCTATGACAGTGCAAACTGCACCTTTGTGGTATTAATTCCAAAAACCCGTTGCCCTATACTAATTAAAAGCAAAGGAAAGGCAACCCAAATTGAGTCACACTCTATAATGAACATTTATGCTTAATTTATATGGAGTATAAAATTTATCTGCGGTAAATACAAAAATCGCAATCCCTATGCTCTCAAGGAGAAATAGGTTTCAGCAAGTTTCCTTTTCTCTTCTCTAGGCTATGGAGTTTCAAGTTTTGTTCAAGTTTTAAAATTTTCCCTGTTTCAATCAAAGAGCATAATTTTGACTAACAGCACTCTATAGATAGGTACATTAATAAGTATAATTGAAACTACAAAGAAACAAGGGACACAATGCACAGTATTTCATGATATAGGACAGATGTGCACCAATAGCATCACCACCTGACCTAACAGGTACTTCTTAAAAAGATTTTTTATTGATTTTTTAATAGAGAGGAAGGGAAAGGGAGAGAGGGAGGGAGGGAAAGCAAGAGAGAGAAACATCTATGTTAGAGGGCAACATGGATCAGCTGCCTCCTGCACATCCGCTACTGGGGCTGGAGCCCACAACCAGCAATGAAACCAGCAATTTTTCCATGAGCAGGATGACACTCAATCAACTGAGACACTCTCCAGGGCCAGATGAAGAGGTTTTAAATTCCCATCAGAGGAATAGGGACACTTCATGAGTATTGTGATTTTTTAACTTAAGAAAATAATAATAATTTCAATAGAAAAATAGTTTTGAGGTATTACAAGTGGAAGGAAAACAAGTTTCAAGGCAAATGTACTGGTTGGCCAGACACCAGCATCAAGCTAACCTATCGGTCAGTCTGCCCCTTAGTGATCAGTGCACGTAATAGTGAGCAGTTGAGCGGTCTTAGTGTACATTAGCATGTTATGCTTTGAGTGGTTGAATGGACAACCAGATGACCGGACACTTACCATATCAGGCTTTTATTATATAGGATAAGAGTTATACACAGTGCAGTTAAAGGGTCAGCAAATCCAACCACTCAGTGAATTAATTAAAGACCAGAGGCCTCCATCCATAGGCCTCATCACTGCACATGCTGACGGTGTCTCCTTCCTGAATGAAAGGATCCTGTACCAGTTCTGAGCTTCACATGCAGAAAGCTGATGTCCTGTTAAAAACAGGGGTATTTTCACCCTCGAATATAATTTAACCCATAAGAGAAACCTTTTCCAGAAGATTACAGATTTCCCATCAGCTACAATTTGCTAGAAATGAGTCACAGGACTTGACAAAAACAATCATGTCAAGGGAAGGAAAACAAACCTGGACTGACTGACAAGCTTGAGGAACTACAGTTACTGTTACTAAGGACAAAGGACAATAAATGCTCAAGCAGTACTAGGCTTACCCAAGAGAGGACAGTGCTGGTTGTGGCTATAAATACACGCACGTGCACCCACCCACACACCCACACATATACACATGCACACAAGCATTATCTGGTTTCTTTGAATATAAACATTATGGGAGGAAGGAATAGTGGCAATAAGCTGCTAGGTACAGGGTCTATTTTAAGAGTTTTATTGAGGGCATACACTAGGGCAGTAGTAGTGAGGAATGAAAAGATGAGACAATCTTTGGTAGTCTCATCTTTTGTTGGGAATCTATCTTTAGGGAGTCAACTCTAAACAAAAGTCATACATTTTATTTATTTGTTTTTAATATATTTTCATTGATTTCAGAGAGGAAGGGAGAAAAGAAGAGAAAGAAACATCAATGATGAAAGAGAATCATTGACCAGCCGCCTCCTGCATGCCCCTCACTGGGGATCGAGCCCACAACCTGGGCATATGACCTGATCAGGAATCAAACCAGGATGTTCAGGTTCATAGATCAACACTCAACCACTGAACCAGCTGGCTGGGCATAGTTAAGCATTTTAATAGTTTTGAGCTGTACCAAACATGGGGGCCAGAACGAAAGTCTCAGGCCTGATGAAACTAAGGAGACATGAGAAACTAACAGCCTCCTAACAGCCTCCTGCAAGGTAGGAAGCAAGCCAGAAATGGCCTGCTCATAGGACTGCCTGTCTCAGCCCACATTCCACCAACATTCAGAAAGAGTTTGCAGAGTGCTACGGTGGAACCTCCTGCATGCAAGAGTCATTTTAGTTCACTTCTTAACTTCTTTTAAAAACTTCTTTTCTAAATGTCTCTTACACCATTATCTCCAAGAAGACCTATTTCTTCACAATGATAAAAATTTCATGACCTGTTGCTTTTACTTAACAAAGACACTGACATACTTTCATTTCTCAGTACGATTACTTATTAAATCCCAATGGTATGACATTTCTTGTTAAAGAAATAAATTAATGTATTTTCATACCTTTGCCAATGTAAAATGATCAAACCTCTATAATAATGGTTCACGTCAAAGACATTAGTCTAAATCACAAGCATAAAATGAAAAGGGAAAGTGTAACAGTTGAAAATATGAACAAAAAAGATGCGTATGCAGAGAGAGCTACTAATCAAAATTATCCACTCAGGATTTCTTGCAGAGGGAAATGCAGAACAGTTGAAAATGAATGAACAGCTCAATGAGCAGGCAAATGAAAATGATTAGAAAAACACATTCTCTTACATAAAAATAGAAATATGTAAAATATAGTGTATGTGCATTTTATGCACATTTGGTTCTTTTTATTTAATGGATTCTGGCTTTTTAGCTATTTTCTTAAGTTAGTACATTAAAATTAAGACTCTTAGATTGACTTGTTGATCCCTCAATTGCCTCCACTCATTTCCATTCCCAAGGCCAAAAGCAAACAGAAATACCTGTACAAACCTTTCTGCTTGATTCCACATCCATTTGCAAGGAGAATATAAGGGGAACTGGAGACTGTGCAGGAATGTTATTCGGGGATCTCCAGCGAAACAGGACCATTAGGACATAGACAGATATATCCGTGAGGGGATTTATTGTAGAAAATGCTCACATGGCTATGGAGGCCAATATAAGCCAACAGTTCCCACAATGTGAACTGGAAGCTGAAGAACTAGAAAAGCTGACAGTGTGATTCATTCTGAGTCCAAAGGCCTGAGAACCAGCATTTCTGGACTTCAGTGTTATCAGTTGACAAAATTGAATACAATTAGTGAACAGGGAGACAGATATGATGAAAAGAAGGTAAGATAATATTATAAAAAGTTGCCTGAATTAGAGAATGTCTTATAGGATATAGCAGAACAAGCTCACAGAAATAACACATTTATCTCTGTGCCTTTTCGAAGTCATACACACACAAAACAAACACTAGTTCCGGGAGAAGTGAAAAAAATTCTTGAAGGACATTGTTTGCTACTTTGTGATGACATTGTAGCCAACGAAAATAATAAAATATATCTGTAACTACACCATTATAGCTATTGTTTTATTATAAAGTTGCCTTTGTTATTAGCTAACTTAAAATACAAGATATGATATTCTTTCTGCAGCTTCTGTGAATGGAAGCAGGGGATTTTAGGAAAGCTCACGTGTAAATATATAGAGTTTGTTTTTTCTCCAGAGAATTCTATCTCTAGTTTTCAGTCTCTCAAGGCATGAATAATTAGTATAAGTAGATAGCTTGCATATTGAGGAGCTTTGGAACCAAACATTTTTTTGAAGTTTTTTGTACCTGGTGATAAGAGGAAAGCGTGCATTTCTTCTGCAGCTTTTTAACAGGATAAATTCATTTTTTTTAAAAAAGAAGAGTACAGTAATGCACACTTACAGGCAAAGGTATATTGTTTGAGGAATTACATGAAGAAAAAAAGATGATTCATTGCATTTTTATTCATTTTAGTTCAAACACTTTAAAATGTTTATGAAAATGAAAGATTTGAAAACTGAAGTTATTGAATTTATGACCTTGAACAATACTTCCAATTTAGCAGTTTATTATTTTCCAAATCTTATGTGGATTATAAAATGGCATGGGAAAATGTGCTAAAATAGTCCTGTCTTGTTTATTTTCTCCTCTTATCTTCCTTTTTCATATTCTCCTGTCCAGTTCTATTTTTTTTTTCTTCTCATTGTTCCTTTTATTTAAAAAATGTATTTTAAATAATAGTTTTTGGACCTTGAACTATACCTTCCTTATCACCATACAGAGCAAAGCTTGCAAAACAATGAGCTCACACATTTAACTATCAAGGGAACAGCTTATGTTATAAACACATCTCTATCATGTAACTCAACCTGAAAGCAGGTAGCCAGTAAGGTATTCATCTCAACCGAGGGGTACCTGCTTCTCCTTTGTACACTAGGGTGATGATCCTCATAAGTTCTCATATCAGAGCATTCTGTCTCCCTCGGTGCCTGCCTGGGACATTGGACAAAAATTTTCTCCCTGTCTCTATTGCATTGTATCTTACTTACTTCCACAGCCGTCTTCTCTTTCACTCAGCCATCGCATTTTCCTGGAGATGGCACTAAATTGGTACCATTGTAGAAAAGAAACAAATTATGATAGGTCGTGAAGTCAAAGATTTCTCATGTACAGATAAAATATAGCCAAATTGATATAGTTCATTTTTAATGACTGCTGTTTTTGCAAAAAAGAAAGTCTAATAATGACTAGAGTTAATTCCTTAGGGGTAAGTATTTTATAGTGGATCAAATTAGCCCTAGAAGGTTTGACTCGGTTGGTTGAGTGTCACCCCATGCACTGAAAGATCACAGGCCTGGGTAGCAGGTTTTACATCCTGTGGGGAGAGTGCAGGAGGCAGCTGATCATTTATCTCTCACACTAGTGTTTCTCTCTCTCTAAAAATCAATAAAAACAGAATAAAGTGGATCAAATTATAGGGAAAAACAGAATTCAAAAAATAAATACATATCATTATTCAGAAAGTTCTTGAGTTATGTCGGACTTGACTTACATTGTTTCGGGGTTATGACACTATCTCCCATCCTATCTATTAAAAAGGGGATATGCTAATTGACCCTCACAGCATTGCAAAGATGGTGGCACCCACAGCCAATAAGGAGGGATATGCTAATTTACTGCCCCACCCTTAAATATGGCAGTGCCCACAGCCAAAAATGGTGGCACCCAGTCCCTCAGCTCTGCATGCCTGCCTCCAGAGTTCCTCAGTCTCTTCAGACCCCAGCCACCCAGGGTCGCCTGACACTCATGTAACCAGGGCCTGGTGAGGCTTGCAGACAATGACAGCAGCAGAGATGTGATGGGGGTGTCGCCTTCCCCTGACTCCCACCCCTGAGGGGTCCCAGACAGTGAGAGGGTGCAGGCTGGGCTGAGGGATGCACCCCCCCTCCCTCCAGTGCATGAATTTTCATGCACTGGGCCTCCAGTTTATATATATAAAAAAAGCTCATGTGCTTTGTGTTTTTTATTATATTTACCACAAGTAAAGGTCAGGAATTGTTATCTTTCTTTTAATTTTTGTTTTGTTTGTTTGTTTGTTTTTTGTTTCACTTCATTACTGCTATGTATGTGCTCCAAGTGAGTGACATAGGTGCTTATGTAGATGAATTCTGACTTTGGGCAAAATTCACATTACATTGTGCAGTAGGAATGGATCTCCGATGTAACCTGAGGACATACTGTAATCTGGTATTTCAAGAGGCTCTTGGAATATTATTGGAAGTCTATTTTAAAGTGTCAGAGAAAATAAAAGCCTAAAGGAGGATTTTCATTTTAATCCTTTAGCCTATAACTAGCAAAGACACAGAAAGAACAAAGATATGAACAAAGGAAAATAATGTAGGCACAGCCATAGAGCAGTGACAAATTCCTCCTAAATCACCAAAGACAAAAAAAAATTTAAAAGACTGATAACTCTCAATGTAGTATAAATCATATTTTCCATCTATCAACCTGAACCTATCTATCTATATTGTTACTGAAGAAAGTATCATTTTTTTGACAAGCTGTTGCTCTTAGCAACAAGTCATCATGATATTTTCTTTGATTATAACTAAAGAGCAATATCCATTCTTGTTACATGGGTGTAAAGTATAATTTAAAGCTCATTAAAAGTGTAGCAGGTGTTCATGTATAAAGTGCAAAGAAAAAAAAAAAGAAAAAAAAAAGGAAAGAATTTCTCTATGCCTGAGCTGTCAGTGCTCTAAAAGCCTAATTTATTTTGCATAACCTTTTAGAAAATAGACATGATAATAATAGAGAAAAGAGAAATGGGAAACAGGAAAGTAAAGGGACTTAGCCTTTTGATTTGACCTTGATTCCCACCCTTTGAAAATATTATAGTCTTTTAACAATCGCCGCTTTGACATATAACACACTTTTCTTCCCAGGAGATAGAAGTTCCTCAGACATTTCCTTAGCATAAAAGCTGCTCTAAAGTAGAAAATGAGTAGGTGTATAAACTGAAACGGAGTCAGTTTATATTCACTGCAAAGCAGGAAGGGAATGAATGTTCAATCGCCCGGCTTTTCATGGATTCTTTTTTCATGTGGAAAGCTCCTACTTGGCAGAGAGAAAATGCAAACTTGAATTCAAAAGTGAGTAAAAGTCTAGCAATTGCAACTATTTCTCACACCTTCCATTGTTGGCACAAATTAGGCAAGTGGCGAGGAAAAGACCTAAGTACATCAGATCTAAACGCAGATCTGAAATTGAAAGTAATTGTTAACGCAGAGACACAATTTGCGCTGTGGATTTGCATCATCCTTTCAACCGGTAACTCTAATGAAAGCCCGGGATTGCTGGAAGCCATTGGATTTTCAATAATTCACACTATTAACATTTTTTTTTCCTTTTAGGAAAAGGAAAGAATTATGCGCTTTTTTAAAAAAAAGGCAGGGCCATATAAAAGGGACATGGTGGTATTCAGAAAAGAATGGTGAGAAATTAAAATTGCAATCAAGTTTTGATACTGCTTTTTGAGATCTCTGCTATGGTTAAAATGAATTTTTGAAATATAAAAGGCAAACATGCATAGCAATGAAAAAAATCTGAAAGTAAAATTCTTTATAAACTTAACAAAACCTAAAGTGGGTTGAGGACAAGAAGTTTATATTTACATACAACTTAAACTAAGGGAGGATTAATAATAAGCATTTGCTTACTTTTTCCACCAATGTCCCTGGGGAAACGGATGCATTGAAGAATATGAAGTAGCTGTATTGTCCATGTGTGTAAGCGATTAGGGGAGAGGTTCTAACAGAATATTTTGTTTGTCTAGGGCAGGGGCAAAACTCTTGGCTGGCCCTTGGTTTTAAGGCCTGAGAGGTAATTTGGTATAGCCCTGCCAAAGCATTAGAGGTAAGTGAATTAAATGTTTGACCAAATACAGCAGGCTAATTTCTAAGTTGATAATTTTGCATGGCCCGTGAATTATGTTATAAATGTCCAAATGGCCCTTAGCAGAAAAAAGGTTCTCCACCCCTGGTCTAGAATAATTTATTTAAATATAGATATTTAAATAACATTAATTAGACCTTGTACCATTGGGGTTCCAGGCCAAAGTTGGTTGTCTATAAACATTCATCAGAGTTGAAAAGTAATCGTCCTCCCTCCAACCCTTTAAAAATCATCAATTCTCTGTGTTGCCGCAATGTCCCTTTTAAACAATGCCACCATTTATCTTCGGACAGCTCTGTGTTTTCCTTTTACTTGCTTATCCTTTGCGGATGTTTGAATCTGTCACTCATAAAAGATCACAAAATGCTTTTATCTATTATTAATAAAATCCCAATCTATGCCACTCACAGTTTCCAATATTTTTACACATAGAAGTTGATGACTAACACTGGCAGAACTGCACTGGCCTTTTTAATCATGATGATGTGAAAACAATATTTCAAGTCATTTTGAAATTTTTAAAGGTGATTAAGTTCAATATTGTATCAGGGGAATATTTAGCGTCATTTGGTTTCAGGCAATGTGCAGTGTGACCACAATCCCTGTTCTCAGTATCCTTTCTCTGAAGAAAAGTATCAATCCTTTTTCCTGTTATAAATAAACACACCATGGACTTAAAATTGCAAACCAAAAAACTAATTCTCTGCCACAGATACATATTAGTCTTTATCAGAAGACCATCTAGCATGGAGATTTCCTCCTTTTTGACAAAACTGATGTCAAGAATGCCCACTTACATTAGCTTAGCATTTGTATTAGAAATCCTGTCTTTACTTCCTGCGGCATACAATAATACGATCACACAATCGCCCTCTGTGGGTCCTCGGCAAATTTTAGATGTGGCTTGTAGAGTTCTGCGCTGTGAATATTTCAGTGCTCTCCAAAAAAGCATCCGCAGAATAGCATTATGGGCTTGGAGGTTGGAACTACAGGCTGTGAGAGACAACGTTCTCACAGAGGATTAATAATTCCAATTGCTCTATAATGATGTTAATGAGAAATCAGGCCTTCAAAAATGTCATAAGTTTATTGGGAACCTTTATGGTAACTGAAATAGGAAGAGTTATATTTTATTATAACATATTTTGTGCCACCAGAATTATAGTGTACTTCTCTTGAGGGCCATCTCTTTTATTTGCTTTAAGATAGAATAAAAATATCTTTAATCGTAAGAGTACAAGTAAGTAGGCTACTTATATAAAATACATCAATGTGTCCCCAAACTATCATTGTAAGTAAAGGGTCTCCTTAGATTTTAAAGTGGAGGCATATTTAATTATTTACCAGTAGTAGTTTGTACTAGATGTACTCTGATTCAGCTACCCAGTTTCTAAAATTACTTTTTCCCCTTAGTCTATAAGTAGTACATGCTCATTAAATAAATTTTCTAAAAACAGGATGATAATGTCTATATCCCTGAAGATAATGTTTAGATGACCAGGAAATCACAGTTAACATACAAATTCAAGGTTTTGTAGTAGGTGAAATGGCCCCTGAATAACAAAGTACAAGTAATCGCTATTGATTCCAATGCTTATATATACTACAAGGAAATCAACAATAAAAAACAGTAAGTAAAAAACCCCAAACCACTGAAAAGAAAAAACAATATTTTGTTACTGATACCAAAACTCTTAAAATGAAATAAAAAAATCTAAGTAATGACTTTTAATAGCTAGTAAATTAGGCAAAATGACCATGGTGAATTTTATCATAATGAATCAGACCGATAACACCTGAAATTATGTTTGATTCCACTATCAAAATAAAATTAAATGTTACAAGATGGAGGCAAGATAGAGAGTGAACACAATATGATAAGAATTTAGATGCTCTTGTGCATGAGGACAGGATGCCTACCTGTACCCCTAAAGTGAATATAAAAATAAATATTTAGAGGGTGAGGTTGAATCATGGGTAATATAGAAAAAAGGGAGAATTGCCTTTATCCCATGTAATAGTGCAGAGTTCTGTTTGTCTAATTGGGAAGCCCCATATCTAATGTAGATCATGAAGTATAGATTAACAGTGGCTGAAGAACATTTATAATTGGATGGGATGAATTCAGCCTTATGAAACTCATAAATGCTCTACAATGTTGCAAGGAAAAAGCCAAGCA
This sequence comes from Pipistrellus kuhlii, assembly GCF_014108245.1. Taxonomy (NCBI): domain Eukaryota; kingdom Metazoa; phylum Chordata; class Mammalia; order Chiroptera; family Vespertilionidae; genus Pipistrellus; species Pipistrellus kuhlii. Next base: position 41,833,286 of record NW_023425584.1, read on the forward strand.
TTCTTAAGCTGAGAGCCTTGTTAGGTCAAAGGTAGAAGGGCTAGTTGCTTACAAATGTTTAGAGAAACTAGGAATCAATGAAACCCCTGAAAGCCCCCTACCCAACTATTGTATAATGAAAGTTCAATTTCCACCTAAACAATCTATTTTTAAATTAGTCATTGATTTCTCAATAAAGACACTATTAATGCTTTTACCTAATGTTTGCTTAACTCAGATGAAAAATATACAAGTCTGTGTATGGGAAGAAACCTTTTACTTATTATAGGAAAAGTATCTACAATTATATTAGAAGAAATTAAACAGTATATCAAAAAAGAAGAAGCCAATGAATAGGCTTCCGGTATGTTCTTTTATAACTATTATCTTTTCAGCTCTCTTTGCTTAATATCTTTATCTACCACACCTGCCGCGTTTTCATCTCTTTTACTTTCCCGTATATTCTCTATTACATTCAAAACAAAACTGCAACCTCCAAATATAATTTTCATAGTCCATAATTTATTTTGGATTAAAGTTCTTTCTCTAAATCATTTCCCTTGGTGTGCACAGCCTAAAACAGTCCTCAGAGCATCCCCCCTCAAATTAGAATATCTTAATTGCAAGTTGGGATTTTCCTTTTTCTATTTCCTACGAGCAACTGATCACTCTAAAAAAAGACACAAGGTGTGATGTAACTTTTATTTTTCTGACTCTTTCCAGAGTTGTCCTTCTGCCCTCCCTTCATGCTACACTCTGGTCTTCCTACTCTCAGTTGCACTCTTTCAAATAGTTGCTACTCTGGCAATGACCTGAACCTTGCTCTATTATCTAGAAAGTATATGTAGTCATTGCTCAACACTCATCTATTGCTCTGTGGAGTTCTGGATATAACATGACCACTAATGATGGCAATAGTGATAATATATTATATGTGCAGAGAAGTCTATACCTAACATATCCTTCTGGCAATATCATGAGTGAGGCAGTATGATTAAATTTAATAGATGAAACTGCAACTTAGCGTAGACTAGCAAATTGTTCAAGGATTTGGCCACAGGTCAACTTGGTTCTAATTTCCCATGTTTCCAGATCCCCCACTATTTCCACAAATTCCCCTCCATCCTTACACAGGCTACCTAGGATTAATTGCTTACTTAAAACGGAACAAATAGCGTTGTGTGTTCTGAAAGCTAATTAGACTAAAAGTTCATGGGGAGGTAACCAGCCCTATTACTGGAAATGTACATCTACAGTCCAGATCCCACTCATCCCTTAGAATGCCATCTGGAACTTGGCCTGCCTTACATGCTCTCACCCATTATTTCTTTATAGCCTGGGGGTCAAACTCTCTATGGGAAGCTATCATACCAATACCCAGTGGATTAGGGGCCCAGTATATCAATGAGAATGCCCAGATTAATCAAATTAAATCACTCAGGGTAAGCTTATTCTGCTTTCTTTATAACCAGTTGAGAAAAGTGAACTTTAGCACTGATAACTGTAGTTAAATATTCTATGCATTCTGTTTTCAGTCAATTCCTCATGCAACATCATTGTTCTCTGCTAGTCCCTGCTGGCCACCTTTACTAACTGACCTTTAATGGCATATCATTGGAAATTAAATCTTTAAACACTACATAAATTGGATAAAGCACATTTTTAAATTGCAGACAATTTTTAAGTACAATGAAATGAATAACTTGATTCTAACTTATACTATGATCATACCATCACATTTCATCAGATATTTTTCTGCTTGACACAAAAATACTTAAAAAGGAAAAAATAAATAAAATCACGAGAGTAAAAAAAAAAGAGTAAGACAGAAAGAAAAATCAATAAACATAATTTTAACATTACCATATGAACAACTTTATAACCAAAATTTTATTTTGAATAACTTTCCATCAATGTTATTGCCTACTCTTTAGGAATATTTTAATGAGTGCATAATTTTCCACCAAGAATAAATTCTACAGTTTATTGAACTCTTTCCTTATCCTTTAGTATTCAGGCTGTTGTTAATGTTTGTTTATATTGCTATATATGTATGCAAAATGAATAGCTTTTATTTATAAAAAACATGTTTTAGAATCATATTTCCAATTCAAAAATAAATAGGTCAATTTAACATTTTAAAGACCACATATTTAAAGATTCTTGATGCTTAAAGACCTTATTTTCCCCACTGAAGGGGGGGGGGAATATATATATATATATATATTCAATGATCCAGGTTATTCAACATGAGCTACAAATACAGAAATTATTACTCAAAGTCCTTGGCAGACAAAAGGTGATTAATGTCACATGCTCATTGGAAGCCTCATCGACATGTCTCGGGACAGCAGTTGAGAAAACATGCTGAGATCTTCAGACTCTGAGAAGGAGCTGAGATCATGTTCCTCATCCACATTTGTTTTTATATTTACTAAGACAAGTTATTTACCATCTTTAAGTGTTTCTAATATATGAAGTGTAAAGAATAATGATTCTATCCCTTAGTGTGTTTTAAATAGTAAATGACATACTGATCTAAAGGTCACAGCAAAATGCCAGGCATATAAGGAGCCCTCATTAATCGTAAGCAACTTCTAACTTAGCAGAGTTCTGTGACATGGTGCGCAGGAACATGTGCTCTGGAGACAAGCTGCCTGAGTTTGAATTCCAGATTCACCCCATATCAATTGTGAGACCTTCAACCAGTAACTTGAATTCCCTCTATTGCCTCTGTTTCTTCACGTGGAAAAGCTGGAATAATCGTAGCTCTTACAGCTAAGGGTTGTTGTCCCTATTATGAGAGTATAAGTTTCTAGGAGAAAATATGGCCTACAGTAAACATTAAATAAATAGTATTCTAAACTAGAATTTACCAGTGATAACAGCTTTCTACTCTGTTTTTAATTAGTGGTTCTCTTCATTAACAGAAAATAGATAGATTGGCAACAGTCACAAAGAAAACAATTACTTGATTTTTAAAAGACTTTCATTTTATTTTAAATTACCCAGGCTAACTGCTACCAGAAGGGCATAAATATGTCTGTGGACAAAACAAAGATTGAATCATGCACACAGTGGCCTATACACATCCTACGCTCAAAAAGAACTGCTGAGTATGATTTTAGAATCTAATATTAAAATAAAGTTTTAAATAAAAACATTAATTTCAGAGCATTTAGTATAACAGAATGCCTTTAAAATAAACTGATAAATATATATTTTCATGTTAAATTAATCTTTTCCCCCAAACTCCTTTTCCCCATTTCAATGAGTTCTCAAGGCTAAAATCGCTCTGTGACAGTTCCATTTTTAATTTTTTTTTTTGAGGAAACTTCACACTGTTTTCCATAGTGGATATACCACTTTGCATTCCCATTGGTAATGTACTAGGGTTCCCTTTTCTCAACATCCTCACCAGCACTTGTCCATTGTTGATTTATTGATGGTAGCCATTCTGACAGGTGGGATGTGATATCTCATTGTCATTTTAATTTGTATCTCTCTGATGGTTAGTGACTTAGAACATTTCCTAATATGTCACTTTGCTATTTGCTTTAGGGAAATGTCTATTTAGGTCCTTTGCCCATTTTTAATTTGGATTGTTTGTCCCAGTAATCCCATTTCTAGGAATATATCCTAAGAAACCTGAAACACCAATCAGAAATAATATATGCACTCCTATGTTCATAGCAGTGCTACTTAAATAGGTAAGATTTGGAAACAGCCTAAGTGCCCATCATTAGATGAGTAAATTAGAAAACTGTAGTACAATTAACATAATGAAATACTATGCAGCTATAAATAAGAAAGATCTATTATTCTTTGAGATAGCACGGAAGGATCTAGAGAGTATTATGCTAAGTGAAATAAGCCAGTCAGAAAAAGAAAAGTATCACATATATGTGGAATCTAATGAACAAAGCAAACTGATTAATAGAACAGATCTAGAGACATGGAACCATGCAACAGACTGGAGAATCTCAAAGAGAAGGGGAGAGGAGGAGGAAGAGATTAAGGAAATTGTATGCATATATGTGTAACCCATGGACATAGACAATAGTGTGGTGATGACCAGGGAAGGTGGTGGGAGCAGGTGGAGGAGGTCAAAGGGGGACAGGAAGGGGACACCTGTAATACTTTCAACAATAAAGCTATATTTTAAAAATAGCTCTATGATTTTTACAAACCCACAAAATATATATAATTTAAAATATATTTCTAAATGTAAAATAAAATGACTTTTAAAAATATTTTTTATTTTATTTCAGAGAGGAAGGGAGAGGGAGAGAGAGATAGAAACATCAATGATGAGAGAGAATTGTCGATTGGCTGCCTTTTGCATGCTCTGTACTGGGGACTAAGCACACATCCCAGCATGCGTCCTGATGGGGTATCGAACCATGACCTCCCGGTTCATAGATCAACACTCAATCACTAAGCCATGTTGTCTGGGCAACATTTCTATTTCATTAAAATCTTTCCAAGCATTCATAAAAAGTCAAGACACTTATTCATTTATTTATGTGTTATTTATTTTGGAGACCTGGACCTTCTCCAAGCAAACTAAGAACATTCATATAGCTTAATATAATGTTTTTATTATGGAACTCAAAAAATACTATAAATTTTATGTAGTTATTATTATATAACTCAAAGTGAAATCTCAATTGCACATCTTTAAAATATTTTTGTAACAAATTATCAACCTCCAGAATCTGAAAGGTACCTTAAAAGTAGGAAACCATGCTGAAATCAATTCCTATTATCAATTAAATAAATAATTTAGATAAGCCATTCTTTGTCAGCATCCCCGGTTTTGGTTTAAAATACATCAATTCCAAAATGTTCATGTTTTTAATAATTTGAACATTTTCCACATACCTCTTCTGCAAAAATAAACTTTATAGCCATTTTCTGAATTCAAGTCCTCAATTTGGCCCAACTGACCATTTGCTAGTGGTGATAGTTTAGTTTTATTTATGTATTATGGACTCCTCCCCTCTTGGAATGCCATGGGAATTGGAGAGTTTATGCATTGCCAGAACACAGAGATAGACCCACACCTGTTTCATTGTGGTGTCATCCATGCTGCTCCTTCTCCATAGAAATGTTACCCAGCTGGCATGGCTCAGTGGTTGGAGCATTGATCAATGGAGTCCCTTTCCTTCTGAGGCCCACAGATGCTCTGAATGGGCTCAGAGATGCCCACACAACAGCCTCCCCACCGAGGGGAGATTTCCCACAGATTCTCTCGTTAATTTTTCTGTCTTTCACATACATAGACATTCTACAGGCACATAACCACATCAGGGTAAGCTGGACATTGTTTTCCTACTCTTAAAAAAAAAATCCTAAAGCCCTTTTACTTCTCAGTCTCAGTGAACTCTCCCTGTCATTTTGCATTAGCCCTTTACAAACCCCCTTCTTTATCTTCTAAACCTGGCAAATGATATGGACTGTCTCTAAAATGCCCTTTGGCATCTCATGTTTTGCCCTGAAACATGACAGGTGTTAAAGTCTGCCTGATGAAAGTGAGCCCCAAATCAGAATAGAATAGACTGTGGAAGTGAAAATAGTTCTCCATTCTGCAAGTCTCCTACAACAGTAAGGACACGATGAAAACTGTTAACTCTACAAACTATCTGGCCATCTATATTTTATTTGTATTGAATCATGCTATACTTGAAAAAAGAATAATATCGTTAACACTATAGATAGTATGGCATAACTGTTCCAATGTACTGGAGAGAAATAAGAAAACACATATTGTATCTGAATTGACTTTGTTAAGGACAATTTTCTTAATCAATGTTGCTTTCAACAGATAGATGAAGATAATTCAGAGATGAAAGGAAGAGCTTTCAGCTCCAAGGTATTTTCTTATTTAGTTTCTGCTGTGGGAAATTGTGTCAGTTCTTAAAAATTGTTTAAACCTGGAATATAACAATTATTATCCATAGCATCATGGCTACAGGTGAAATAAGTGGAGCTTTTTTGTTTTGGCCAGATAGAAACATTTCTCCTCTACCTTTTTTTTTTTTTTTGAAAAGTGGAAGTCTTGGTACAAAAGGCAGTTTGCACAGATTTGTATTTGAATGCTGTGTAGGCAATAAAAAAAAAATCTGTCAAGAAAGTTTCTCCTCTCAAGGTTTATAAAGGAACATGAACTGCCTCAGAATTTATAAGAACTGTGTCTTACTGTCTGCAGACGTTATGCACACTATGTCAGTGTATTTCTACCAAAAGGTCACCATCCAAATCATATTCAAAATTTCTGACTTCAATGAATCCTTACTTCATCAATACTATAGACTCAGTTGCCTTGTTTTCATTCTAAAAATGGTACACTTTTAGCAAATTGAAAACAGCAGTTTGAACTGCCAAGATAATTATCTCTATACCCTAAGAAGACCAACCTGTAAGTTTCTGGTGAATGTACTGATGAAGAAATTAAATGCAGATTACTTTATATCTTAGTCATCATATCCCTAGGTTTACAATTCCTTAATTTTTCCACTGGAGTTTTGGTTTCAGTTTTAAGTGAGAGATTGCCATTGTTCAGAGAAATCAACCCCTGAGAATCTCAGGCTCTGACATCAAGGAAAGATGTGAGAAAATGAGTCTAACATGTGGTAATAACTTGCAGTCAAGTGCACTCAGCACACTTAAACAATAAGTGTAAGGTCAATTCAAGAGTGAGGGTAAGAGTGAGGATCATATATTAAATTTAAAAAAAACACATAAAATGGTGATATTATTTTGCATGCATTAAAAATGCATCAAGGGCTAGCTGGTTTGGCTCACTAGATAGAGCATCAACCTGCAGACTGAAGGGTCCCAGGTTTGATTCCAACCAAGGGCATATGCCTAGATTGCGGGCTTGATCCCCAATAGGGGGCATGAAGGAGGTAGGCAATCAATGGTTCTCTCTCATCATTGTTTCTATCTTTCCTTCTTCCTTCCTCTTGGCAATCAATAAAAACGTATTTTGAAAAATGCATCAAGATGTCTTCAGAATAAAAACTAACAATCAGTAACTTCTGAATTCCAAACAAAGATCTATATTCAACTTAGTTTTCTCAGTATGACCTTGCCTTTGAGATAAGCACGAGCAGTTATATTTCTTAGTGATGAAGCCAAGACAACAATACAGTTCCTTCCCCTAAATATCATCTCAAAAACTAGCTAGACTGAAAAATGGGTAAAAGCCTCGACAGCTTCAGGGCTCGGAAGCCCAGATACAAGCATATCATTCTTGCTTTAGAGACTCCTCTTTAGCCATGTGTGATCAATGCTCAGCCACCATGGAGTCATCGTGGTTGTCTTAGGAACAGTTTCTCCCCAGGCATACTCCTTTAAATTCATGAAGCCCCTTGGCTCTGGTGCATAAACAATACATGTGGCAGTGTCACCGCAGACAAAGATTCAGACTGGTAAGGATGAACTCAGCCACAAATTAGCTCTATAGCAGCCTCCCTGGTTCTGGGTTCCTTAGATGTAAAAGGAGCAGGTTGAAGAAAGATTGGCAGTTCCCCAAATCAGCTACACTTCAGTATTACTTGAAAAGCTTCACAAAAATATAGATCCCTGGCCTTATCCTATATTATCATATAAATCACCTGACCACAGGGCACAGAAATGTGTATTTTCTAGGAGTTCCAGAAATAAGACACTGGGGAATATCAGAGATTTTCAAAAGGAGATGAGCAACGCTGAACATCAAAAAAGAATCTACCACAAAGATAACAAAAAGAGTAATGTTGAATACCTATTAGTGAATGGTAGCTATGGATTATATCCATCCATCTGCTTCATCTTGCAAAATTTCCCCTAAATTTTTAGGCTTCACAACTTTCTGTTTCCTAGAGCTATCCAGGAGTTATTTTTAGTTGGATATTACTCTTATCATGTCAATATCATTTTGGAAAGAGATGTATACAAACTTAGTTGGTCACTTTGAACAGAAAGCCAAAAAACAAAACCAAAAAAATTTATGGTGCATCTATTATTTAAATATAAAAATATTTAAATCTTCAGAGCCATATTTTTCTAAATTGAATTGTTGGTATTTATTAATTTTTGATTTACCATATTTATCCCTACAGATTTTCTGAATAACTTTAAGCCAACTATTTCACTTTTATGTAACATACTTTCATAGCACTGGCTAACAGAGGGACAGTGAGATCCATGATCAAAAGTGAAAACAGAGTTTTAGCCAAAATTCAGTCCTCTCTTATATTAAATTTATGGTTCATTAAGTTTTTTGACACTTTTATGAGGACAACATTTTTATATTAGCTAAGCAATAAAAGTGGGTGCAAAAACTACTACAAATATTTTTTTTTAAATTCTGATATTATTAAATATTCACTAATATAAAATACAGTGAAGATTAAGTGTTTAATTAGATAGCAAGGAGAACCTGGGTTCTTGGTTCATCTGAAATATGTTTTCCCAAAATATTGTGGTTTTTCCTCAAAATAATTTCAATAACTGAATTATGAGAAAAGCACCTCAGTAATCCTGCCTTCAGTCTCCTTCTGGTGGTACTCCAATCTGTGTCTTTATTATTTGTCTGCTCAAAACAAATGCGACTCAGTTGGAAAAATCCATTAGTGAGTCCAAACTTTCATTAAGACAAAAACCCAAATTTAGAATTTGGAAGTTAAGGTAATGCAGCATTCCTCTGTAAATGCCATTTTCAGTGTTTAGATTGTTTTGTCTATTACCTCATCCCATGGCAGGAAAGAACTGTTCAAGCTCATATTGCCTCAAAGTTCAAATCATTATGACATCAAACTCTGATTCAGATGAGCTCTACACTTCACCAGGGAAAGAAAGGTCAGATTTTGCCTGGGATAAAGTGGGGTCTGTGGTCCTAGTAGGAGAGAAAAGGCACACTCAGGGGCTGAAGACCTGGGGAAGTCTGTGCCTAAAAAAAATCCATGGCTGTTGAGGCTGGCGTAATCTGTGAATGTGGAAGGAGGTCTGCAGAGTGCTAATACTATATTCAGCAAGGCTATCAATCAAACTTGAAGGTGAAATCAGAAGCTTCACAGACAAAAAAGGACTAAGGGATTTTATTACCACCAAACCAACAATGCAAGAAATGCTAAAAAATCTGCTGTAAAAAAAAAAAAAAAAAAAGGAAGCGAAGAAGGAACAGAGAGGTAAAAAATAAAAATGGTGACAATTACCTATTAATAATAACTTTATTGATACATGAACTTACATCATACACAAAAATAAACTCAAAATAGGTAAAGGACTTAAACCTAAGACGAAAATCATAAAAATACTAGCGGAATCCATAGGCAGATAAATCTCAGACATATGCAGAAGCAATTTCTTCAGTGATACCACATTTAGGGCAATGGCAATTAAAGAGAAAATAAACAAATGGGACTATATCAAAATAAAAAGCTTTTTCACAGCAAAAGAAACCATCAACAAAACAAGAAGATAGCCCAATGTATGGGAGAACATATTTGCAAATGTTATCACTAATAAAAGTTTAATCTCCAAAATAAACAGAGAACTTATACAACTTAATAAGCTGAAGATAAATGATCCAATAAAAAAAATAGGCAACGGAACTAAATAGAATATTTTCAAAAGAAGACAGAAGAAAATCCAAGAGGCACATGAAAACATATTCAAAATCACTAATTATCCAAGAGATGCAAATCAAAGCAACAATGCGGTACCATCTCATACCTGTCAGAATTGCTATCATAAACAAGTGCTGGTGAGGATGCAGATAAAAAGGAACCCTTGTGCACTGCTGGTGGGAAGGCAGACTGGTGCAGCCACTGTGGAAAACAGTATGGAGTTTCCTCAAAAATCTAAAAATGAAACTTCCATTTGACCCAGTAATCCCACTTCTAGGAATATATCCCAAGGAACTAGAAACACTGATCAGAAAGGATATATGCACTCTTATGTTCATAGCAGCACAATTCACCATAGATTTGGAAATAGCCCAAATGCCCATCAGCAGATAAGTGGATTAGAAAACTGGGGTATATCATACAATGGAATACTATGCTGCTATAAAGAAGAAGGAATTCTTCCCATTTGCAGCAATATAGATGGAACTGGAGAGCATTATGTTAAGTGAAATAAGCCAGGAAAAGAAAGAAAAATACCACATGATCTCACTCATTTTTGGAAAATAAAGAACATTATAATCTGATAAACAAAAAGATAGATACAGAGGCAATAAAGCACCAGAGTGTCAAATTAAAGCGGGAAGGCTGGGGAGTGTTGATGAGAGAGGGAAAGAGATCAACCAAAGGACTTGTATGCATGCCTATAAGCACAACCAATGAACACAAGACACTGGGGGGGGGGGGGGGTTTTGAGGTGGTGGGATGAGGCATGCGTTAGGGTGTAGGGGAATCTGGGGGAAGGTCAATGGGGAGAAAAAAGAATATATATATATATTTTTTTTCTACTATATGTAATAATTTAAAAATAAAAAATATTAAAAGTTATTACAAAACATTGCCAAGATGCAATTAGTTAAGATAATTCCCCCCCCAATCTTTTCTATGGAGAAGCTTTTACAAAATTCTCACTTTAGAATATATCCCTTATCAAAACACTTTGCTACATTTTTTCAAAATAGATATAGCCCTATTCAACAAACTGACATTGGTGCTACAGCACAGGCTGGACCCCCATGAGAAAGCAACGTTTGAGTAAAAAAGATACCAAACTGCTGTGATTTGATGGGTTTCAGCAAGGCTGCTTCTGAATATATCTAACTTAAAGATCAGCTAACATGTATTTCATAATGATAATGTAAATTTAAGATTATCACTATGAATAATCATGATTAAGTTTTAATTATTATAATGCAAATTATGCAATCCTTACAGGAAGGAATGAATACTTTTCACTTATATATATTTAAGTCTAGGGTAAACTGCAGGTAAGAAGATATAAGTAGTATACTTAAATTGGCGACATATTTTGAACAGCTTTTGGGCAAGAGCATGTTGGGAAACTGGATAAGAGAATTTCATGAGGAAAAAAGAACTCTTTAGATGAAGAAAAATAAAAGAGAAAATGAGGGGAGGGGAGGGGACAGGAACAGAGAAGAGAGAAAGGGAGGGGAGAGGAAGAGAGGAGAGAGAAGGGAAGGGGAGGAAAGGAGAGGAGAAAAGAAAAAAGAAAAAGAAAAAAAAAAGTCAGGCTACCCAGAACAAAAATTCAAACTCACAGCTTTGGTGGGGCTGGCATTAATTTTCTCCTTTGCATTCTTTGCTCTTTAGAGGGCTACTTTTTTTCATTTAGAAAACCTCATTAAATATTTTAGAAAGTTATTAAAACTATATACAGAATTATACACTTTACAAACATTTATCAACATTACTTCATTTGATTCTCTTTATAAGCTAAGAAGTCCATTTACAATCTTGAAATAAACACCAAGGTTAATGATTTAACCTCCACTTTATATAAACAAATTAAAAAGAGTTTAATAAACACTGATCACATACTATATAATTATTGACTCCTTAAACATTATTATTAAGATCATATTATCATATCCATTTTACAAATGAAGTTGACTATTAAGTGCAATTTAGGGACACTCTGAAACACATAGTTTTCTAATGTTCATGATTAGTCCAAAGTGTCACAATAATGCAGAGGTTTGATAAGAAGTTTATGGGATGAAGTAGTTATAAGGGCAACTATGTAAATAAAGTATCAGGGAAAATGAGTTAATGAAATGAAAATGTTCACTTTGAAGGTTGGAAAAGGAATGAAAAGAAAGACACTTTCCTAGGAAGAGGGGGTGAGATAAGGAGAGGGCCGAAATGTGAGAAGAAGTGTAGGAGGGGAAAAGTAGAGGATATTTTAAAAATAACAATTGTTTGAACTTACTATAAAGGCAGGGAGGAGTGTAATATGAGATTTTATATACCGAAAACAGCTTATTTATCCACCAGGTACCGCCCTGCTAGCAGGAGAACTGGAATTCTCAGCTTTCTTTACAAAAATTAAAGATTTTTTTTATATGTAATTGTAGAGTATAGCTATGTGAGAAAATTTAGCTAGCCATGTTGGAAACCCCAGTAGAGGCTGCAGTCCATTTTCAGACATCACCTACTGAGGGCAGGAACCTTCATCACTAGTTTCATCGAAAGGCCTTTCAATCCCCACTATAAGTCAGCTGTTTCTTCTCCGAGCTTTACTGAACCATAACTGGACAATAACATTGTGTAAATTTAAAGTACAACCTGTTGATTTGTGTGTGCATGAGTAAATATATATTTATATACTAGAGCCCAGTGCATGAAATTTGTGCACCCAGGGGGGGGGTTCTTCAGCCTGGCCTGTGCACTCTCTCAGATCGGGAACCCTCGGGAGATGTCTGACTGATGGCTTAAGCCCACTCCCCATGAGCAGGCCTAAGCCTTCAGTTGGACATCCTTAGTGCTGCCACGGAGGCAGGAGAGGCTCCTGTCACCACTGCTGTGCCTACCAGCCATGAGCCCAGCTTCTGGCTGAGTGGCACTGTCTCTGTGGGAGCACATGGTGACCACCAGGGGGCAGCTCCTGCAATGAGTCTCTACCCCCTAGTAGTCACTGGGCATCATAGTGACTGGTTGTTCCACCATTTGATTTGCATATTAGCCTTTTATTATATAGGATATATATATGGCAATATGATTGCCACCACAGTGCTAACTTATCCCTCCAACACCTTCATGACATAACATAATTAGCATCCCTGTTTTGTGGTGAAAACATTCAAGGTTTACTCTCTGATGTCCATCCATCCATCAGAAACATAAGTTGACTCTCCTTATAAATAAAGAATATGGCTGAACAGAACTTTTCATACTATATATCAAAATGCAATGGCACTAAAATATCCATTCTGAACTTTGGATATGATTGGACTAGTAAGTAATAATAAAGAATTAATAATTTTTTTGCTACTATGTAAATGGTATTCTTTTTATATAGGAAATATTTGTAATTAGAGTGATGCATACTGAAATATCTAGGAATAGATTATCATGTTGTCTATAATTAAGTTAAAATACTTAAGCAAAAATAAAATGCTTTAAACTATTTGGCAAATATACACAGTTGTTTACTAAGGTGAAAGTTATATGCCTATTCACTATATGATTCTCTCTATTCAAAATATTTCATGATATAAATTAAAAGTAACCCCATTCTTATGAAACCCTAAAACTTGGTCAACAGGGAGTAAAATGTCTCTGGTGGCAAGAATATTTTTCCTCCTAAGGATCTGTTTTAACATCTTGGTAGATCAGTTACTGATTGATATTCCTTTTGTTATTTAATTGTAGCAAAATGAATTTTCTAGGCCAGATACTTGAACTATCTCCTCTGAATGATCATTTTACTATTTCTTCTCTGTGTCTATCATAAACATCTATTCCCTTATATTCATGTCTGATAACAATTATTATTATAGTATTACTGCACTTTTGAGGAGGGATTATTTAATTATTTCTATCCACTTCTATAGTAATTATGATAGAGTTAATATAGAAAATATTTAAATTTATTGCCTCAAGCATTGTGGAAGGAATATAAAGAATTAAATTTGTCTTAAATCTTAAGAATCTTATACTATACTTGGAAAAAAAGAAAATGCACATACACACATAGAAACTTAACTAACAATTCAACAAAATGTGTAAATATATCAAATACACAGTATGTTTAAGTAACTTTTTAACTATTATAAAATATTTAACATAATAATTATAGAGAGATTTGGTGTTGAGCATGTAGTCTTTAAATCATTTAAATTATTTTATGTAAATAAATTTAAATAATAATTTTTCAAGGAATTTCCAGTCATTCAACTTAAGTCTATCAGAAAATAATGAAAAAAATACCACCACTTTAAGAAAACATATGTACAAAAACTCACAGATTCCAGATAACTTTTCCTTTAAAAATAAATAGCAATCTGTTTTGAATAACAAAAATGTTTACTTAAAAAAAAAGTTTACTTTCTTTATAAGCCAATAATGAGAGTAAAAATAGCAAAGTAATTCATACTCAGCAACCAGAATCAAGAGGCAGAAAAAAAAGAAAAAAGTAAAAAAACCTCATTAAAAAATCAATTAGTACTTTGAATTCCACACAAATTCAATAAAATATAAATTAATCCACAGCAAAAAAAAAGAAAAAGAAAAAAAGAAAGAAAAAGGAAAGAAAGAAAGTAAGAAAGAAAGAAAAAAAAGGAAAAGAAAAGAAAAGAAAAGAAAAGAAAAGAAAAGAAAGAAAGAAAGAAAGTAAGAGAGAAAGAAAAGAAAAGGAAAGGAAAGGAAAGGAAAGAAAAGAAAAGAAACTCCACTTGGTACACATTCTCTAATAATGAATCTCAACATATAATAATAATATCTTTACATAATTTTTTCTCTTTTCAGCTCTTTTTGTTCTTAATATAAAGTGATTTCTTTTCCTTTTCAAGATTTAGTATGTCAACCATAGCCTGCTCCATTATACAAAGATGCCCAGATACTTGAAAGACTTTGATACATCTGTGTGCTATTCCCTGTGTGCTGATATATGTCTACCTGCAACAGAGAAAAGAAGCTTCAAGGATGAGCTGCACTCATTTCCGTAATTGGTATTCCAGCCTGCCAGTTCAGATGGATTATTGTTAGCGAGATAGGCAGCTAACATTAATGTCAAATTAACATAAACTATAAGGATGATAGTATGCTGAAATTTGCATAATTTTCATCAGAATCTAAAGGCTTTTGAAATTGATTCTCAAGGACTAATAAAGACATATTAGTTTACTTACTGTAACATTTTTGGGATGTTATTTAAAATGTCACATTCTAATTTTAAGTCAGTGATCTGCAACTGAAAATAAAGGATAATGGACATTATACAAAATTTAGACACAAATTAAATAATTTATGAAAAAATATAAACCCCCAAAGTTATTAATCAGCCTGAGGACAAAGAAGTGGCATTTCTTTGATTTTTTATATAGAATGCTATTCAAATCTAACCCCTTATTAATTACATTCTAGAAATACATTGTGTATATTTTCAGGTCCCTTAATGTAGTCTGTTCAGTGATTCAAAGTCAAATGTTAATGGTTTTGTTCCAAAGTCTTCATAGCAGCAATATTAGTGAATTTTTTAAAGCCATGCATAGAGACATATTTAACATAAAGCAATGAATTGGAACACAGAATACTTTAATTAATATATAAATTCCAAAGCTTATTCTTTCACAAATCTCAACCAAAAAGAAAAACTCCTGTCGCATAATAAAAAAATAAAAAAGTGGAAAATATAAAATAACAGAGAAATGGTTATAGAAACAGAAAATTGTAAGAATCAATTAAAATATGCACATAAATGGAAATATGCACATAAATGGAAATCTGTTTAAAATAGATAATTTATTGAAAAATATAATTTCCCTAAACTGACCTGAGAGAAAATATGATCTACACATAATGATTTCCATAAAGAATGTCACCCAAAAACAATAAAATAATAACAAAAACTAAATGAAACAAGCTGATTCAAAGCCTTAGGGAATGAAGGAATTTTCTGGGAGGTAATTTTAGTAAATCTCTAAAGAGCAGCTAACTGAAATTCTAGGAAAATATTCCCAAAAGAATTCATAATATTAATTGAATATATATCAATACAAATACATGACAATAATTTTACAGAAAACATAAAATTAACAAAATATCACTTATAAATGTTGATCTAAATTCATAACAAAATAATTTAGCAAAACATATTTAAAAATAAGTGGAACATGAATTAATGGAGTATTTATTCCAGAAATTCAAGCATATTTCAATATTGTTAAATTAATATAATTAATCAAATCAATCTACACTAATAAAAGGGAAATATGTAAATTGACCATACCTCCACAACACTACTCAGCAAATCAGGAGGGGGAATGCAAATTAGCAGGACAAAGATGGTGCTGGCCCTGCCCCCCAGCTACTCCAGGCACAGAGGCAGGATGCCTGCTATGAGGGGGAAGGAGGGAGGTGGAGGGAGCTACAGGAGCAGTGCTCCAGCAGGAGCAAAGTGAAGCCTGCATACTCCAGCTGGAGTGAAGACTAACCAGAGCAAAGGTGGAAGGCGGCAGCCAAAGGAAAGTGCTGGGTCCCTGGTGCCAGAGGAAAATTGGTGCCAGCAGCCAGGGAAGAAAGGCCTATTACACAAATCTTCATGCAATGGGCCTTTATTATTACTATAAATATCAGATAATTTTTGTAGATAATTAAAAGTATTTGACTAAATCGAATAGTTTTTTAAATAAAATTCAAAAAAATAGAAAATGAATATTTTTAAGGTGGTAAAAATATCTACTGTAACCTCAATTCCCCTCTGAATAGGTTATGTTTCATATTTGAGTTCTAATCAAAACAATTAGAGATGGTTAAGTAAATTGCACAAAGTACAAAAAAAGTAGGAAAAAAAAAACAAGGAAAATAGAATTATCTATTTTATATAGATTATATGACTGCATATTTATAAAATGCGATGGAATCAACTAAAATAAATTCTAAACAATAAAATAAATCAATAATGTTTTAAGCAATCAAATGTAAAAACAATTAGAAATTACTATTGGCCTTTATACCGTCAATTATTTTAGAATTTCTAACTAGTATGTAAAAAAAACTAGTTATAATAGCAAAGAAAATTAGGTATACCTATGAGTTATATTAAATAGGGAAAACCTAAAATCTATATAAAAATTTGTAAAAAACGGATGAAAGCAACAATTAATGCTCTACCAAATTCAAAATTATCTCATCTTCTTGGGTATTAATAAAATTTTTATTCTTTCCAAGTGAAGTCATTAAGTAAATACCATTTTTAAGTAGGGGGATTGTTAAAAAATTTACATGGGAAATTAACAAATAAGTAGAAAAAAGAAAATTAAACTCAAGAAGTACAAAGAATGAACACTAGCCCTGCCAAATACTAAACATATTATAAAGCCGTATACTACAGAGGATGTCAACATTAAAGCAGTAAACTAGAGAGGATGCATAGCAAGACAGATGAACATAATATAAGAGAAAATCCAGAAATAGGCTGAATGAGTACAAGTTGTTAGTTGTGATAGAGCCATTTTAAATCAGGGAGAAAAAATATATGCTATTCAAGAAACCATGTTTTGGTAATTGTAGCCATCAGGAAAAGAGATATATTAACATGACTCAAAATCCAGGGGTAAAAAAAGAAATTATTGTTAAATTGGAGTATGTCCTACCCACCCCTTGAGTCATGAGATTTCTAAGATTGATAAAGGTGTTAGTAGCCATTTGTTGTGCATAAGTTACGAGAAAAATCTGAGCTGAGCCCGGTCACCATGGCTCACTGGATTGAGTATCATCCCATGCACCAAGAGGTCACTGATTCAAATCCTAGTCAGGCCATAAGCCAGGATTTTTGGGCTTGGTCCCCTGTAGGGGGCATTCATGATGCTAGACAATTGATGTTTATTATTTATGTTTCTGTCTTCTCTCCCTCTTCCTTTCTCTCTCACTAAAAAAATTAATAAAAACATATTTAAAAAATATAATCTGAATAAATACCTGATCCAATGTTAACAGAATTTAGAGAAAATAAAAAGAGGTAAAACTTGCTAGGTTATAATAGAAAGCTAATTAACATACTGAGGTCCTTAAGTCAGGAAAAGATTGTCAAAGCATACAATGGCTTCAGATTAAAGATCAAATCTAGTGTTGGGTAGTGGCATCCTTTGAAAGGCCTCTGAAAGAATTAACATTACCTAGTAGATATTTCCAGGTGAATAAAAGGGATTCTGTGAATCTTTAGTATTTTTGTCTCACAGAAACAGGCTGACCTGTCCGCAAATGACTAGCATGAGTAGAAAGACTTGCCTATATAAGAATGCTGTATTACTTTTGGTGGATTCTGTTGAATAGACTATTGTAATTGGCAAGAGTTCCAGCAGCCTGGTCTAAAAAGGACTAAGATTGGTCAAAATGCAAAAAGCCACTGTGATCCCACCTTTAAGTACATACATCTGGCTAGGAATGTAGAAGTGGTTCAAAGGACATACATTAAATATTCTCTTTAGAAGTGACCAAATAGAACAATGGAAAAGGAAGAATTTCACATAGAGCAACGTTAAGTGGACAGTAACGAAAGAGGAAGATATTCCTAAACTCCATAACCAAGGCCTAGTCAAGGAACACTAACCACCCCCAGAATAGCAATTATGGCAAAATCTGGTTTTCAGAATCGACAAAAACTGTTATGTACCTACCACTCTTTCTCTTTTTAAATGGGAAGGCCCATAAGGGTTATCTATCTGGGTCATCACTATACACTGTTTGGGGGAAAGGGGAAGATACTTCTTTCTTTAGTTTTTCAGATTAAGAGGAACTATAAACAAGCATCAACCCCTAGCCCTAATGTAGATCATGAGATCTATATGGTCTCTGTGTGTGATGGCATGATGCAATGGAGAATTTGCTTATTTTGAAGAAGTGAGCATACTCTGCAAATGAGATGAATGTGAATATTCAGGCCAGGGAGTCGATTTTAGTAGTTGATTCCAATTTTTGATTCTTCCATGTACCCATGCCCTTTGCAACTTGACTGCAGTTCTTCCAAAAAGTGGCAGTTTACTAACCTATACTTTGAATTTCAGTTGGACTTGACACATGCCTTTGCCAAGGTAAAGTAGTAGAAGTGATGATATGCCAGTGCCAAGACTAGGCCATAAAACACATTGCACGTACCCACTCTCTTTCTCTGTCTTATGTCTTTCCCCAAGAATATGTGTTGGCACACTCACTTTTTTGGTGGGTGACACACATACATGACCCAGGCCATTGTTCCAGCCGTGGCCCTAGACATGTAGAAAGTAAGCTGGCAGGTGACTGGCAGCTTGCTGCAGGGATATGAGGAAGCCTTGTGGAGATCAACTGAGACTAGCAGAGCCAGGCAGCTGACCCACAGATGGGTGCACAAAAACAAACACTGATTGCTGTTTGCCTCTAAAGTTTTGTGGCAGTTACTCAGCATTATTATCTAATAATTAATACAAGATGTTTCTATTGAAGGCGTTCAGTTACGAGAATAGGCTCTATGGTCACACAGAACTTGTTTGAATGCTTATTCTCCCAAAAAGTTCTTTAAAATGCTGGAAAGCTACCAAACTTCTTTAAACGCAAATTTTCTTGTCATGGAATTGAGAATAGCTGACAGCAAGAGCATCTACCTAATGAGAATTGTTTTGACACTTAAAAGTGATAAGACATCAAGCTTCACTGCAGAGAAGGTGGCACATAGTGAGTGCTAAATTAATTCTAGTTATTATACTTATTTTTCAATTATTTTGAAAAAAATTATAAACTTTCTGTATAATCATAAAATAATTTAAAACTGAATTTAATATTAAACATTATGTGAAATAAACAACAGGGCAGAATTATGTTTATAACTGATTATTTTAAAAAATATTTAAATTAAGAATCTGGCTCCATAAAATACTGTGATTTCTGCAAGGGCAAAGATGAAGTTATATTCAACTGTTTTATTTCCATCAGTCAGCATACTTGCTCCCAGATTGTGAGTGCTTACTAAATATTTGTTGGATTGAAATTGTACATAATAGCACGGACTTCCATTTTTGCCACCATCACATTGAAGGTTGAAGATATAATTAATGTTGGCTAAAAATTAATTTTAATAACCACATTATGTTATTGTGGTTATTATGACCACATAGTGGCCACTCACTAAGAATTCATTGAATTGACTATGAAAGCAAACAGAAAAACATGCAAAGGTCATGGAAATTAGATAATTAGCTCTTGAGAGGTAAATAGGGCAATATGAATTATTCAACATGGTTTCTGTACTTCTAAATAATTGCTAATAAATTATTTATGAAATATAAGAAAAAACCATAAACATATAAATAAAAATTACAACTAATAAACGAAATTTGCCAATAATTTGAAAATTATTTAACAAACAAAAATATATGCTTAATTTTGTTAATATCTACTTTTTTTTTCAGGAAAAAAAAAATGTGTTGAGTACCTTTTTGTTTATTGCCAGGCATTATAGACTATGATGAAGGAAGAAAATGAGTGAGAAACAGTTATGTTATTTAAAAAAGTAACAATGTATTCAGATTAACTAATATATAAGCAAATAATTATAATTCCAAAAACTAGATGCTATATTACCAAATTATATGGAAGAGCACTATTCAGAATGACTACCAAAGAGTGGAAGGGCAAACAAAGAGTTTTATAATATGCAATGTTTGAGTTAAACATATTGGCATTCCGGAGATTGTTCCTATGGCACAAGGTAACGTGATTTTCACTGTAAATCGGAACCCACTTACATAGGCACCTATGTCTCTCACGTGGAGCTCATACACAGTAGTAATAAAGTGAAAGAGTAGCTGAGACCAGTTTGGCTCAATGGTAGAGCGTTGGTCTGCAGACTGAAAGGTCCCAGGTTCGATTCCGGTCAGGAGCATATACGTTGGTTGCGGGCACATCCCCAGTAGGGGGCGTGCAAGAGGCAGCTGGTTGATATTTCTCTCTCATCGATGTTTCTAACTTTCTATTCCTCTCTCTTCCTCTCTATAAAAAATCAATAAAATATATTTTAAAAAAAATAAAAAAATAAAGTGAAAGAGTAAAATAAGAATTGAAAGAAAGATAATTCCTGACCTTTACTTGTGGTAAATAAATAATAAAAAACATAAAGCACATATGTACATACACCAAATGACAGAACTTTTTTTTATAAATACTGTAAATGGGAGATGGCAATATAACCACAAAATGACGTACATTGAGTCTAATGTAACTCCAGGACTGCCTATATTTGCAGGAATTTTATGGAAATTATGAGCTTATTTAATCCTAGAAAAACTGGGAGAAAGAAAATAGTATGTTCATGGTGGGGGAGAGTGTTATCTATAGAACTGAAGCAAAGTTATACATTTAAAAGAACCAAATTTCTAAAAAAAACAAAAAACAAACAAACAAAAAAAAACAAACCGCTGTGGCCAACGCTATATTAATCTTTTCTCTTTCCTTCATAACAGAAACCTGGTTCTATTTCCAGTGTCAATGGTCAACGTGATCATTTAAGAAATTGTCTTCCTGATTCTATTACAATTAGGAGTGGTCATTTGAACAAGTTCGGAGAATCCTAACCTATATAATAAAGAGGTAATATGCAAATACAGTGGTGCCTCACACAACGAACTTAATTCGTTCCAGGAGCAAGTTTGTTATGCGAAAAGTTCATTATGTGAAACGCGTTTTCCCATAACAATACATGTTAAAAAAAATAATTCGTTCTGTAGCATAAAATATGCTAAGATGACATAAAAAAAGATAAATTTTTTGTTACGTAACTTGGGTCACCCAGGCTTTTTGATTGGACTTCCAATGGACGGGCAGTTTGGACTTAATAACGTTATTTTTCTTGAAAATTCTTGGATTTTCAGAGTGATAAACCAATAGAGGTTTGATCTTGAGGTCTCCGCTGGCATTAGACGAAAACATAAGGGTAAGTCTGTCCTTCATGACTTTGTGTCCTGGCAATTTCTTCTCCTCTTTTGTAATGAAGGTTCTGCTCGGCATTCTTTTCCAGAAAAGACCCGTTTCATCGGCATTGAACACTTGTTGTGGGCAGTATCCTTCATCCTTAATACATTTTTGAAAGTTAATAGAGAACTTTTCTGCTTCTTTCTTGTCAGCACTGCCAGCCTCACCATGCATAGTAACGCTGTGGATTCCACACCTTTTCTTAAATCTAAAAAACCACCCCCTGCTGGCTTTGAATTCTTCTTCATTATCTTGATTGCTGCTATGTACTTCCAGGGACATTTTTCTTTAGATCGTCATAAATTCTCTTGGCTTTGTGACAGATAATATCTTGGGTTGTTACGTCACCTTTCACCTGCCTGTCCTTAATCCAAATCGCTAATAGCCTCTCCATTTCCTGGTGGATTGAAGACCTATGTTTTTCATGAAATAATTTTGATACTGCTTTGGCTACTTTGGCTGATTTGATTGCATCCTTATTTGTCAAAATGGTGAAAATGGTGGTCTTGCTGAGGCCAAACTCTTTGACGAGGTCACACTGTTTTACCCCACATTCACTCCTTCTAATTATTTCCTGTTTCATTTCAACAGAAATCACCTTCCTGCTTTTTTTAGAAGCCATGATATAAAAAAAATATTGAGTTTAACTTAAAAGGACGACTGCTGTGATACGTGCGTGATTTAATTCGTAATGAAGAACGATTGCCGCGATATGTGCTTAAGTTAAGCGCAGTGACTAACGACTGCCTGCAGTGCCTGCGCGGAAGGATGCAATACATCGGCAGCGATCGTGGAAGCTCGGGCGAAGCAGTCGTGGAAGCTCGGGCAACTTCGTTGTGTGAAACGAAGTTCGTTGTATGAATCATGAAATGAAGTTCGTTGTGTGCAGCGTTCGCTGTGCGATGCGTTCTTTATGCGAGGCACCACTGTAGATCATCAATCCAACACAAAGATGGCCGCCCCCATGTGGTCAAAAATGGCCAACACAAGATGGCCAGCAAGGGAGGGCAGTTTGGGCAATCAGTTCAGCAGGGGAGGACAGTTGGGGAAACCATGCCTTCAGGGGAGGGTTGTTAAGGGTGATCAGGACAACAGAAGATGGCAGTTGGTGGTGACCAGGCCTGCAGGGGAAGATAGTTGGGGGGACTCAGGCCAGAAGGGGAGGGCAGTTGGGAGTGACCAGGCCTGCAAGGGAGAGCATTGGGACAGAAAAGGCCTACAGGAGAGGACAGTTGGGGGGAGGCGGGAGGCCTGCAGGGGAGGGCATTTGTGGGTAACCAGACTGACAGGGGAGCGCAGTTAGGTGTGACCAGGTCTGCAGGAGAGGGCAGTTGGGGGTGACCAAGCTTGCAGGTGAGGGCAGTTGGGGAGGACCAGGTCTGCAGGCGAGGGCAGTTGGGGGGAACCAGGCCTGCAGGTGAGGGCAGTTGAGGGTGACCAGGGAGGGCAGATAGGGGTTACCAGACTGGCAAGGAAAGGAAAGTTAGGGGTGACTGTGCCAACAGTGGAGGGCAGTTGGGGGCAAACATGCAGGCAGGGGAAGGCAGTTAGGGGTGACTAGGCTGGCAGGGGACGGCAATTGGGAGCAATAGAGCCAACATGGGAGCAGTTAGGTATTGATCAGGCTGGCAGGGAAGTGGTTAGTGAGTGATCAGGGTGCCAGGCAGAAATGATTAAGGGCGATCAGGTAGGCAGGCATGTGAGCAGTTGGGAACCAGCAGTCCTGGATTGTGAGAGGGATGCCCAAGCCATATGTTTTGATGGCTGAATGAAAAACAGAAAAATCCTGCATTCTCAAAGACAACTTAGTGCTGCTATTCCAGACCCAGTCTGAATATCTCCAGTCTTCTTAGTTTATGTGAATAATAAAGTCACTTGCTAGATAAAACCATTATTTCCACTAGCTCACAGTCAAATTTAGTTTTAACTGACAGAAGGTTTGATAACAACCCTAAAAGCAAAAGAAGGAAAGCTGACTCTATTGCTAGAAGGGCTAGGCTCAGGAAAACAGGTAGGAGAGGGGTTTCAGTGGGAGAAGATGGGGGGGGGGGGGGGGGGAAAGAGTTTCAATCTAATGAAAAATGTGACAGAAGTTACCTGATGCAAAATGCAAGGAAACAAGGTGGTGAAAGAAAATCAACAATATTCATAGTGATACAGACTTGCAATATTATTTTCTCCTTTTCAAAGAATCAGAAAGGTAAGTTTCCCAAATGTCTACAAAAATAGGAAGGAAGGAAATCAAGGCAGCATCAAAAATAAAAATATACATGTAATCAAAATTAAAATTAAATGTTATATAAGTCACACAAAAAGTTAAGAGGACACTAACCAGCGACCTGTGTATGTGTATGCTCTAACGTTTCTGAAAGCACTGCATCCAAAAAGCTTTGTCATTCAAATTAAAGTGATTTTGATAAATAGTTCTATGGACAGGATCTGCCTAAATAGAGACAATGAGGTAATGTTATTTGTAAATTATTTTTCAACAAAATAATTGTCTTCCAGACCAAAGCAAAAATGAAAGGTAAATGACTTTATGAACAAATAAAGTTTAATGAGCATTATGTTTTACTTAATGGTATCTTTTTCATTTCAAATTTTGATATGGAATTAAATATAGAGATAAAACCATTATTTAATCAAGCTGCATTCTCAAATGTGAGTATACTAAAGTCTGAATTACTAAATATGAAGAATGCTGTGAATGAGTTTTAAACAGTATTGAATCTGATCTCCTTTCGTTATGTTTGCAAAACTGAGAGTAGGATCAACTAATCTTACTTTTTAGACCACAAAGCTCACATATTAAAAGTAATATTAGTCACTGTTGTAAGAATCATTGTAATACAAGTTTTTCCACCTGTTACCTTCCTGCCAGCTACAAAGCCTAAGGTAATTTAAGAATCTATTGTATAATAATAAAAGCATAATATGCTAATTAGACTGAAAAGCCAAACAACCTTTGGGACACCCTTCCAGACATACTTCTAGAGGAGCTTTCAGATGAAGCTGGGGCTGCAAGGGCCAAGGCAAGCCACGGAGGTTACAAGGGAGGAGCACCTTGCAGAATTTCATGCATCGGGCCTCTAATAAAGAAATCTGTTGGTTGATTACAGTTGAGTTTTTATACTTGCAGTAATATATCTAAAAAAAAATTTGAAATGATAAAAAAAATATAAAAGGCCCAATGTTGCTCAAATGTCAGACAATTAGTATCAATTGCCTAATAGAGGGTAGACTTAGGTTTTTAGAGGTGATATAGAAACAGTGGTTGTTCCACTTCTAGAAATATAATTAGCTGTTATTAATATTCTAGTCCTTATATTAGAGTAGGGGAATTAAAAATTAGTAAATCACATTGTTCGCATGGCTCAGTGGTTGAGCATTGACCTAAGAACTGGGAGATCATGGTTCCATTCCAGGACACATGCCTGGGTTGTGGGTTTGATCCAGTGAGAAGTATGCAGGAGGCAGCCAACCAATGATTCTCTCTCATCTCAATGTTTCTATTTCTTTCCCTCCCTTCATCTCTGAAATCAATAAAAATAAAAAGTAAATCTGTTTCACATGAATTAATCCACAAACCATGGAAAAATTACCTTTACTACTATAGAAAATGTCCAGTGCTAGAGGCTAGGTAACATTCTCAAGAGCACAGTTCTAACATGAATCAGGTTTAGTTTTATTCATGATTATAACCTTAACCACTGTACATATGACACTGCTTTTCTAATCTGAGGCTTTTGAGGCAGGAAGTTTAAGACTAGATGCTAATCCCTTGTAAAAGGCAGGAACAACCTAATGGACAGGGGGAAAGAAAGTCATCTTCCACTTCTCTCCCCACAGGCTTTAGAGCTCTCTGCTTATTTTACTAAGATATACTAAAATAAAGATAAGAAAGAGAAATGAAGATAATAAAAATTAAAAACAATAATAAATAGATAACATAAAAAGGAAAGAATTAAAGCAATGCCTAAAGGTGATAAGAAGAACAAAGTAAACATGAGATAAAAAAGGAGTCTTATAAAAAAGTGAGAAAAGATAAATCAACTAAGAACAATTAACTGTGAGATTGCAAAAACAAAAGGACTATAAGATTAAAAGGAAAAGATAAATATGCAGAAAAGTTTAATGAATTCAGAAAAGAAGAGAACAAGGACATAAAATACTAACTGAAGTAAAATAAAAAATAGAAGTACAACTACAAGTTCCAAAGTTTCACTCAGGCATGCATCTATGAACCTAGAGGTAACGTTACTGAACAATCTATGCAGATGGCACACAAACTGTGCTTTCCATATTGGAGGGTTGGGGAGGAGGAGAAGTGGTAGTCAGTGTCTTCTTTGGTTTTAATCCTCCGGGAAACTGGAGGAGAGTTCATGACTATTCTGTTCTTCTCTGACCTCAGCTCAGTCTGTGCCCGAGATGTTGATCAGCCATCTAATTGCTCCCACAGTATTTTCCACAAGGCACACCAATCCTTGTTTCTCTTGGTGTGAATTCCCATGTCCCGTGTGGTTCAGGATTTAGGCTCTGGAAGAGGGGCCACACGCAAATCAAAGAGAAGAGACATGAAACAACAATTTGGAAATATTGGGGAACCAGGCAGGAGCCCAGCTCAAGAGGAAGGACTCCACCAGGGCTCTGGCCTCCTCATCCTTTTATTCAATTTGGGATACACCTGTAGCCCTTAGGCAGGCAATTTCTAGTGACAGGCAGACTATCTCAGCGTTTTTCAACCGCTGTTCCGCGGAGATGTTGCCTGGTGTGCTGTAGGTGCAGACAAGACAAGAATTTTATAATTTTTATAATTTTTCACTATTTTGTTTACTTAATATTTCATAATAAAGTAATTATAAAATACTTTCTTTGTGTTTATTTGATTCCTATTCAAGAGAATTACTTTATATATATAGTCAATATAGGCACAGAGTTAAATTTTTTAACATTTTCTAATGGTGGTGTGCCTCGTGATTTTTTTCATGAAACAAGTGTGCCTTTGCCCAAAAAAGGTTGAAAAACACTGGACTATCTTATCAGTAAGTATTTACATGACTGTCTGGTAAGGAAATTGCTTCAGCTACCTTTGTCTCCACTAAACAGTGGGTAGGCATAGCTCTGAGGTTTGCAAGAGCTCAAGGGTCACCAGCCTTCCGGGTTCCTTGTCCACACCTCTTTGCTAGTGAAGACAATAGGCAGCTTCCCACATCTGGGATATGCTGCTCCAGCCATGAACTAGCCTTCTGCCAAGAGGAGTTAGCATAATGCTGATGTTTAACTGAGACAGTGAATGGCTGCCATGTTAGCTTCAAACTGTTGTTTAAAATGGGTGAGTTGTATTACTAATTCTAGATATTACATTATTGTCATATAACAGCCTATGAAATTATTGCATGCAGACATGTATTTTATACAAAAGAAAGGTAAGTAAAGGTATGGAAGGATAATATAGTGATATAGTCACTGAAGCATTATTTTATCCAACATCACTCCCCCTGCTTATCGCCTCTCATTTTTGTCATGAGGAATGAGGCCAATGGAAGCTGTCAGAGAAGGACCTGAGAACATATGTGAGAATTATTTAACTTCTGGGTGAAAAAGATATGTATCTAGATTTAGGTCTGATGTATTTAAGAAATGAACCAAATACTGAAAATTCTCACTATAGTCACTGCTCTCACTCTTTCTAACTCTTGTCACTGAACAATAAAAGAGAGAGAGAAAGAGACAGGAAATTGAGGAAATAATAGCATTTGATAAATATTACAGGAGACACTGCTCCCATCCCCCACTTACTAGAAATAGGTTCCTGGAGAAGGCTCATTCCACTCTGAAATCAGAGAACTACAGGGGACAGCACCCAGGTGCTAGGTGGAGTGCAGGAAGCCAGCGAGTTTAATAAAGAAGATGCCTGCTGTCAGTAAGTGGCAGATGTAGAGCACAATAGTGATTCTATGTGTGGAGACACAAGAGGACTAAAGACAGTTCCCTGACTCTCTCCTGAAACTGTGACCTGGCATTGGATCAGCATGACCCAAAGAACAGGCCAGCAAAAAAAAAAAAGAAAAAAAAAGAAAAAGTTATGATTTAAATGAGAGGTGTCAAGTCTTACATAATATGTTTGGACAATACCTGTAGGATGTGAGTGAAAATGGAACTACAAGTTCAGAAAGCCACACCAGGGAGCGATACAGAAACAAGTTAATGTCCATGACTGACCAACAGTCATTCACTGCATTACCCTGCCTCACCGTGCAGAGGACCAGGCAGATTGACTTTAATATGGCATGAAGGTGAAAGGGCAGGGTGGGGCGGGGCTAACTCCTGACTCCATTTTGTACTGCGGGATAGGGTGGAGCTATCCTCCATTTTGTAACTGGACCCTAGCCCTCACCCAACCAATTAGGGTCAGCCAAAGCAGTGACATCGCCACCCCTATAAAACCCATTGATCTGCTGAAGCTCGCTCACTTCTGCCATGCTGCTGTTGGTGTAAGTGGGAGAGAGCCCATGATAGCATGGAATACAGGCTTTCTGCTATTGCATCAGACTTGGCTCCCTGGTGGTCTTTTGGGATCACAAAATCTGGGCATAACAAAGGCAAGCCTCTAGCATGAGAAACATCCTCCTTTCCAAAGAAGCCATCCTTAAAATCGGGGTGTATAAGATACTCAAGAGTTTTGTGGAACATCAAAGATAACTAGATTTTATCAGTAGTAGACTGTCCCAGTGAAAGATATTCCTTAATGTTTAATACCTGCCCAGAAACTGAATGGATTTCTCACATCTTCATCTAGATTTGCTATTTTGCAACATGAATTCTGTTCTTTTGTTTTATCTATATGTCTTCTATCTCTGTCTTCATTTTCTTACTTTTACTTCCATGGGATACATTTGTAGACTCTGGAGCAAGGAAGGAGGATAAGGAAGATGAAGAGTGGGAGGAAAAATAATTAAAATAGCATTTAGGGAAACTTTAATGAAAAATACCAGTTATTATCCAACCAGACTAGCCCAAATGACAAGGTTGTATTTGTAGTAATTCCATCTATAATTCCACTATCTATATATCCCTACTGAAACAACCACCATAGTACTGAAGAGTGAAAGCATTTTATATCAAGCAGAGAATTTTCATTGTGTTATGTCTTACAAACTCTGCATTCTGCTCCATAATATATTTATGTTCTTTAAAATTTAAATTTTAAACACGTAAAAAATAAAATAAAATATTTTGCAACCTTTTTCATAAATGGCTTTTTATTTCCTCTCTCAATTGTTTTTTTAAATAAGATTAAAAATCAGTGATTTCGGTAATTCTAGTTCTGATTCTTGTGAAAAATGTGCCATTCCATTAGACAGTTGGCTGGGGAAAGTGAATCCCAGAGGAAATAGAAAACTACCATTTTATGGCCTTCAGCCACGAAGCAATGCTACAAGCCACAAAGACGTGGTCTTTAAGATACCTTAAGAGAAACATCTGAGTTTATATTCTCTTGATAGAGTTATCACTTGAGGAACAGAAGGGCATGCTTTATAAATCAATATTTGATAGATAATTCCCATAATCCTCTAGATTATGAAATGGAATAGGTGAATTATATTAGACATCAAGGTGTAAGGGAGCATAGGAGACTTGGTTGGAAAGTTTGTAAGGTGGAAATTCCAACCTAGGGGAGTTGGCTAAAGGTGACCACTCTTAATTGTTCCTTGACCTTTCCAAACAAGTCTGTGTAGGTGCAGACCTCCGGGTGTTTACTGGGATCTTTTTTTTTTTTTTTTTTTAAACAAATGATAGTACTTTATTTATTTTTAAAATATATTTTATTGACTTTTTACAGAGAGGAAGAGAGAGGGATAGAGAGTTAGGAACATCAATAAGAGAGAATTATCGATTAGCTGCCTCTTGCACACCCCTCACTGGGGATGTGCCCACAACCAAGGTACATGCCCTTGACCAGAATCGAACCTGGGACCTTTCAGTCCACCGGCTGATACTCTATCCACTGAGCCAGACCAGTTTCGGCTACTGGGATCTTTATGCTTAATCTTTAGATGTCCTTGTTTAAAGGACATGCATGTGTCCTCCCAAGAATGCTTACCCTACTGATTGTGTCTAAAAATTAAACTTTATCTCAAACTGCTATTACAATAAAAGCCTGAAGAGGCAGATGAATGAGGCTATCTGGCTCCTATAGCCAGGCAGTCCTTTAGTCCTCTCTCTCACAGCAATGGTGTGTCAGAGTAATCATTCATCCGTCACTCAGAGTCTGCTGGTCAGCCACGGCATAAAGTTATGCTACTAGATTCTGAGGATACACAAGTTAACCCACAGATTTGGACCTTGTCTTATCATGCATAACGAAGAGTATACAAGATCCCAACCTCCCGCTGCTGAGGTGTGTTCTCTTCCTTAGAAATGTTTTTGTTTGTTTACAGCTTTTCCTTGGACATTTCAATTTCTAGATCCTACTGTAAAACCAAACCCCTTTCTTTTAACTAGTTTCTATATTTGCACAACCTGTAAATTGTAAAAGAATTCTTTTCTTATTTCTCTGTGCTACTATTTCATCAAGCCTTCTCAAAACTTATTAAAATACAGAACAGATTTCTAAAATATTACAACAATAAATCATTTTTAAAGAGTACACTTTTCCTTTTATTTGCACAGTAGGGTTTTCTATCACACTGCAATATATTTCCATGAGTCCAACTTTATTTTCTTTCTCATTAGTCATCCTCTAAGGAGCTCATATATGCCTAAAATTAAACTCTGCCAACTAATCTCTGTGTGTGAGGTTTACAATGTTCTTTTTCTGGCACAGTGTGTACCAGCCATATCCCTTTCTCTTTTGTACTGAATGGAAGTAAATGAAAAACCGCAACAGCAGTAACAGTGCCCAGAATTCACCCTCAACTCCCGGTGCCCCACACCCCTGATTTTTCCTGCCGGTGCCTGTTAACTTGATTGGATTACACACCAGTATGCAAATGTCATTCTTGAAAGGCCATCCTTCCCCAATTCAATAAATCTCTACAGCTGGTTAGTTCTGTGCTGTATGTTCCATGCCAACAGGCATGTTGCCATTGACTGGGATTTTCAATTCAATTGCACAAGCTTGCAAAAAAATAGAAATCCCTTCTTAAATGGGCTGGACATCAATTTAATTTTATCTCATATTTCCAATTATCATCTTTTCCTATTTTCCCATTGAGATTTTTAAAGCACAATTGAAAAGACTATCAGATCTATCCTGGTAGTCAGATAATCTGTGTTGGTATTTCAAACTTAATTTTTAAGCATACATTCGAAATGTTTCCTTTTATTAAGTTTCAGTACATTAATATATCATTCAGGTTTGCAACAGTTACTTCACAAATGTGGTATTTTCTCCTATAAATATAGGTGGAAAAGGAAATTATTTGTTTATTCAATGGAATTTTGATGCTGCCATTAGAAACATTATAAAAAGGCTTATAGAATAAATAAATATTTAACAATAAGGAAACCAGAGATAGAATCTCTTTAGGTTTTAGTTAGTTTGAAATTTTCCAGGACAAAATTCAAGTAGAATAATTTAAATTTATGATAACATCTGTTTTTTTTACATATATTCTAAATACCCATTAATTCTATGACTAAAATCAGAAGTACTTTTTTAATGCCTTGTATTAATACTTTCAACAACAACAAAATTTACTGGGCATCTATTATATGGCCTACACACTATTTAGTCCTTGTGAGATATAATAATAAGCAACAAATGATCCTATTTTTTAGTAGCTCATAATCAAGTACAATAGTGTGAAGTTATACTTGATTATGGAGTTAATTATTATGTAAAAGTTAGAGATTAGGAGTTAATTATTATGTAAAAGTCTTCAAGTTATTTTTCCTGACTTAAAACAACATGGGAAACTCAGGTACAACTTGATACCAGAACAGGATTTGAGTTAACATACCCTACATTAAAGCCCATGCATACACTCATTCACACACACACACACACACACACACACACACACACAATATATATATATGATATATGCTTCTGAATTCTTTCTTAAACATAAATATTGGCTTTGTCCCTAATGTGATTTAAAGTTATACTCAAAGAAAATTTGCTTCATCTCTTATGTTGAATACCCCATGACCAGTGTTGTAAGTGAGAAATCATTCATTGAGAATGTGAATTTGGGGACTAAACTCCCATAAGATACTAGGGAAGTAGTGTGCTTTGAAATATTAAAAATGAATTCCAAACCTTTTAAATGTATAAGATGCAAAATAAACCCTTTAATGCTTCATGTCTTACATTCTAAAGAATGTGTCATAGCTTTCAAGGCAATCAGACACATACAGAATCTCAAAAATAGTTTTGCATTTTTTTAGATCAAGAAAAGGCTGTAGGCAGTTTGAAATGAATAGTAGATAAGATTTGAATGGCAATAATAATGAAAGCTGTTAACATGCAGATTCAATTCAGAATAGCAAATTAATTATTTTTTTAAGCAAATAAGAGGCTCTTTACTTCTTCAAAATTAATTTCTCTTGTTTTGGTACCCAGTTCACTTTAGGGAAACCTATAAGCTATAGGGACCAGTAATTTACCCACAAATCATAATTGCATATATAAAAGCTTAAAGTAAATAACTTATAGAAAATAAAACTATATTTCTTTATGAACATAAGTGATTTTACTTCCATTATAACAAAAATGGGAAATTTATATTTTTATTTTATTTTTAAAATATATTTCTTTATTGATTTTAGAGAGGAAAGGAAAAGAAGAGAGAGATAGAAATGTCAATGATGACAAAGAATCATTAATGGACTGTCTCCTGCACACCCACCACTGGGGATCAAGCTCACAACCCAGGCATGTGCCCTTGGCCAGAATCAAATCTGGGACTTTTCAGTCCACAGGCTGATGCTCTATACATTGTGTCATGCCAACTAGGGCAGAAATCTATCTTTTTAAATGAATATATTCCTTGCATCACACTAGAGAGATAGTACCAGGAAACTAGCTGAGTTTGAGGAAATTCTAGTAAATTATCTACACAATAAAAGAGAAACATGCAAATTGACTGTACCTCTGCTACGCCTACAAGCCATGCCCACCAGCCAATAAGGAGTGAGTATGCATCTCCAACCACATAGCTGGAGAGAGCAAGAGGCTTGGGTTGCCCTGGTGATGAAGGAAGCCAAGCTTCCTGGCCAGCCCTGGCCTCTGTTCAAAACTACAAAGATTCAATTATATTGTAGAAGATAAATAAATTCCAGATACTTGCTTTCAGCCAGCCCTGGCATCTGCTCAATGAGGCACTGGGGGGAAAAAGAAAAAGAAAAAGAAAAAATGGAGAGGCTGGGAGCTTAGGTCGCTAAGTTATTATAATAGGCCAGGATGGGATGGCAGTTGTGGGTGATCAGGATAGTGGGAGGCAGGGCCATTGGGGGTACGCAGACCAGCAGGGAGGCCAGTTGGGGGTGAGCAGGCCATCAATGGGGGTCAGCAGGAGGTGATGAAGACAGCACAGGACAGGACAGTTTGGAGTGAGCAGGCCCGCATGGGGGAAGTTGGGGGTGAGCAGTCCAGTGAGGAGGGGAGGTGGGGGTGAGCAGGCCAGCATGAGGGACAGTTGGGGGTGACCTGGCTGCTGGGGAGCATTTGGGAGTAACCAGGTCGGTGGCAGGGAGCAGTTGGGAATGAGCAGAACAGCAAGCAGAGTGGTTAGGGCTAATCAGGCAGGCAGGCAGGTAGGTGAGTGGCTGGAGCCAGCAGTCCTGGATTGTGAGAGGGATGTCTGGTTGTTGTTTTAGGCCCGATCCCTGTAAACTGGTAGTAGGACATCCTTCGATGGGTGCCAAATTAGAGAGGGCGCAGGCCAGGCTGAGGAACATCCCTATTATTAATAAATAGTAATATCATTAGCAAAAATTTCAAATTACAAAAGTTATTTTAGTATTCTTACAATTTTTTTATATTTTTACTAGAGGCCTGGTGCACAAATTTGTGGGCAGGAGGAGGAGAGACCACGGGATGTTGGCTGGTGGGGGAAGGGACCTCAGGAGATTGGCCTCAAGGAGGAAGCCAGCCCTGGATCCCCCTCTGGGAAAGGGGCCACAGCTGCCGACACCCACTCCCAGCTGGTTCACCTTCCTAGCCAAGGGCCCAAAGGCCCCAGAGGGGTTGGGAGAGGAGGCAATGGTCGCCAGGCCAGCCGCAGAAGGAACAGATGCTAGACAACACCACCGCTGTTGGTGCCCTGCCACTGCAGTTCCCCACCTACCCTCCCCCCTCCTACATCCCTCCCTGCTGCACCACCACCAAGGCAAGCAGGCGGCTCCCGGGGAAAGGAGAGGGTGGGAATGAGACAAACCCTGTGTCAAGAGCTGACTTTCAATAGATTGCAGTGAGGGAGCTGCTCTGCTATGTGCAAAACCCCAACACTGAAGCAGGTCTCTACAAATGGCTTAGTACCAGGGGCCCACGGGGGCCAGCCGGCAGGAGAAATTGGCAGGGGGAGGTTGGCTGTGGGAGCACACTGACCACCAGGGGGCAGCTCTGTGTTGAGCATCTGCCCCCCATGGTGGTCAGCGTGCATCATAGAAACTGGTTGACCAGTTGTTCCAGTCATTCTGGTCATTCAGTTGTAATGGTGGCTTAAGCTTATATATCTATCTAAGTATCTATATCTATATCTATATCTATATCTATATCTATATCTATATCTATATCTATAGATAGATAGATATATAGTCTGTTCTAGAGACCATTGTGTACCAGCACAGAAACTTTTTCAAGTATATAAATCTATACATTCTTCTGCCAGTGAAACTTACTTTTGCTCGAAACTTTATTTTGTAAGTTAAAAATTCAAAATAACTAACTACTTAACATGTATTACAACAGGAATAGAATTAAATAGAGATGGAATGATGCCCTAAGTATAAATGATGATATATACTGTTTCTTTTATTAAGAAAAGGAGGTAAGTAGAGGCAGCATAGCATCACATCACAGTAAAATTGTTTTGTAGAATTATATCATTCTCCTTGTAATAATCTCCTTATATGAAAAATCAAATGTCACTTTAAAGCAACATTTAGAAATGACATTTCTCCCTGTTATTTCCTTTGATGATCCCCAGGTATTTGATAATAAAGATAAGATTGGAGCTGATTTGCTTTGATGTTTTCAGAGCAGGAAATGCTCTCAAATCATTTTCTGTGTGTAATCGAAATGCAGGTAACGAATTCCTCAACTCTTCAAAATGCTAATTAAATGTAATAATAATTTGTGTAACCTGCTGTGAGACTAAAGTGGCTAACAGCAATCACTTGGCTTTCCAAGGAGGAAGAGTTTGTTTTAATGCACTTGTCTAATTTAAGAAGTTAACTATTTTATTATCACATAATATTGTCATTTGCTGGAAATTATACAAGGTTAATAGTTGATCACTTCTTAAGAACTTATACTTTCTTGTAAAATCAACACCAATAATCTACTTCCAAAGAAATATCAAAATTAAGAAATGATTTAAAGATTAATGGGAAAATTCTCATGCACCTCAAAACCTAGATTTTTTTAAATTAATCTATTATGTTCTATGGTAAGAAGGGCTCTGAATGTACAGATGAATTCTTGCCTTGCTGCCTTAACATCTGGGTGCAGGTGCTCTTGATACAGCACAGCAGATATACAGAAGCAACAATTCCGTGCCCAGAGAGTGAATGGTAAAAAGTTGCATGATGCTCCAATAGCTCCTTCTTTGGGAAAAGAGAAACTATCCAGAAAGTCACACACCTAGCAAAATCTATTGTAACCTTGGGAGTCAGATATTTTTATAAACCCATTTCCTCCTTTTATAGAGCTATTTGGCTTGGGAAAAAAATCATCTTTGTTCCATAAGAGCAATATTCTGTAATAAACTGACAGAACTTTTTTCATATTTTCACAAATGTTAGTGTGTGTTCCCCCTGCCCCAGAATTAAGTTAAAATGCTGTCAAAAAATAGCCAACCAATAAGAATGAAGTCAAAGGTTTGATACATCTCTTTGCATTTAGTGGTAAAAATTGCCTCTAACATCCATTAATTGAGAAAATTTAAAGCCACTAGCTTTTATTGGGACTCATAAACAAAAAGCTGTGTTGCAGTCTGGCTGAAGTTCAAGCTACCCTGACCCTTACACTATCCATGGTAGTAACAGAGGACTGACATGTTTGTGGCATGTACAGATCCTTTATGGAGGCTCTTGCAAAGTAGGAAAATTACAATGCCTAGCTTCAGGATTTTGGAGCAAACCATGGAAATCCTCACTCTGGGCTGACCTCCTATATGTCTATTTGATGTTTATTTTTCCTAAAAGATATGATGGCCTGAGGTACAGATGTATGCCAATTTATGGCTCCTTATAAGAATTTAGAAAGTGAATATTGGAATTCTGATGACAACAATGCTTGAGATGGAGGCATATGTACAGCCCTTTATTTAATACATGCATGAAGTGTGAGAATGTTCTGTCCCATATAATCACTCACAAAAGTTCTCTCACGGTAGAGGAGCCCCTCAATAGTCACATGGGTAAGATGGCCTGTTCTGCGGGTATTCATGGTCTAGACACTTTTCTCTAGATGAGGTCATGGCCCTTCCTTGTGGAGCTCCCGCCAACCCTAACATTCCTAAGCTTACTCACCACTGCTTCCTATCATACACATGACTGCTTCTCACCAAGGAGCTTAGTTCAGGGCGAAAGAATGCAAAAAAAGGCTTTGCATCTGTGGGTTCACATGATCTCATCAATGCCCCATTATCCAGAAGCAGCTCTCCAGTAAAACAGTGGAGTGATTTACCAATATCTCATTCATGTTTGGAGACATTTGGGAGAAAATGCACTGAAGGATTAGTTTATTCTGCTCTAGCTGAGCGAGCAGAGACCTCTGGTAGAAATCAGAAGCAGTCTCAATTGATGTACTTTATCCCTAGAAAACACTCTGAAAATGATGCTGTTTGTTAAGTCCCAGAGAGAGGTTAGAGTCCCAGAGTGAAGAGGCAAGGATTCATAAAGTCAGAGCTCTAAATCCACAGGGACACCTGAGGGCTGGGTACTCAAGAGGAAGCATTATAATGTCCGGTCACTTCCACATCACTTAAAAATAAAATAAACTCAAAGACTAGTGCAAAGAAGTCCAGCCAAGTTATTTTCCATAGTAAATACTTCAAACTTATATTTTTAAGTTATGCTTCCCCCCACCCCCCCAAATTGAATTTTTGTTTGCTGTGTGTCCTGCCTGGATTTGGCATGAGCTTGACCTTCTTACTGGGTAATCCAGCATCAGGAAGACCCTGTGTTACAAGATACCCATAGTTATCAAAGTTCCTCCCCTGCATGAATAATCTCAGAATCTGCCATATGGAGTTCAAGGGGACTGTTTCATAGAGCAATGAACTTACCGCCTGATATTTACAAACACCCCAGAGACACTTCCCAGGGTCTTCTGCACACACAAGTGAGACTGCCACTCAAATCTACGTCTTCATACTTTTGAAAATTCTACTGTGCTGCGCATAAGGAATCCTAGATAGTGTCTATGTGATCTAAATGTTCATACTTTCCTTCCATCCAAATATTCTTTGGCTAAAGTTTAACTATTTCAATATGTGCCATAACTTACTTAGAACACTTTCAAAGCAAAGAGAAAGGAGTTTGTCTCTCCTTATACAGTGAAGCATCTGCTCCCTGGAGTATCTTTCTACCTCCATTTGAAAAATGTGCCAGATGTCAAAGGTCTCCTGCTGAGTAACATGGGCCTCAGTTCTTAGAAAAGGATGAGGAAAACATTCCTATAAGGTAGGACATGGTTAACAGTCAGGGCTACCCTGTTTTCAAGTTATTACAAAAGTTATAATATATATATTACAATTGAATAGTACTCTCATGAAAACATTTAATGTTTGCCAGGCAAAAAGAGAAGAACTTCTTTCATTTAATAGAAAGAACAGATGTATGAGGTATGTAGTATTAAAGACTCCTTGTGTAGGTGAGGGTATGAAGACTAAGAGGTAACAATACTACAAACTGACAAATCCAGGATTGTCTCTGATGTCCACTTCTAAGTTAAACAAAAATGTTTCAATTGTCATTTTTATATACCTTGGCACTAAATGCGCACAGAGCCAGGCCACAGGCATTTCTGTGTAATCCGGGCGACTTGTTGGTGATATGAGATAACAGCTAGTGGAGGGATTAGGACAAAATGGCAAGCCCATGCCTTATGTACCTGAACTAGTGAGGACATGACTTGAGCTAAGTTTTGTGCTACTGAAATCGAGCCACTATTCTCATATGTTCTGATTTTTTTTCTTCATTAAAAAAAAAAAAAGTGGTTCCCATTTCTGGAATTTATGTTAAATTTTTCTGCTGTAAATATTATCATTTAATTCAAAAACATATGATAACATTGTACATGCCAGTTTTTGACCTTTCACAACAATAAGAACTAAAGTGGTGTTTGTTTGTTTTTTTAATATATTTTATTGATTTTTTACAGAGAGGGAGAGTTTGAAACATCAATGAGAGAAAAACATCAATCAGTTGCCTCTTCCACACCCCCTACTGGGAATGTGCCTGCAACCAAGGTACATGCCCTTGACCTGAATCTAACCTGGGACCTTTCGGTCAGCAGGCTGAAGCTCTATCCATTGAGCCAAACCAGTTTTGGCTAAGGTATAACTATTTCAATATGTGCCATAAATTACTAATCTACAGTTCTGTCTTTCAGCGACTTAATAATTGGGAATTAGAAAACATTACCCCACTTATTTAATGCCTATACTTTCTTAAGCATTTAAAATAGTTATAAATGCAAAGCTTTTGTGTACTTTAAAGTCAAAGATTCATTATCTGTAAACATTTTTAGGATCTTTTTTTTCTTAATTATGCATAAAAATAAAATTAGAAAAAGAAAACTATTTTATTTACATAATAATTCTTGCTTAAATCAAAATACTTACTTAATTTTATTTCTTAAAACATTTCATTTCTTCAATAGATGTTTCATTGTGCTATGTGCACTTGGATGAACATTAGTAGGAATTATTAGAATGGATATTCCCTATAGCAGATCCCCCAAAGAAGAAGTATTACATTTCCTCACTATATTTCTCTAAAGACTAAATCAAGTATTTAGAACAAGACATTGTTATACACTTCATGAAGTAATAAAATATTTTAAAGGGATTTTCCTCCTCATCGTTTACTTCCTACATAAAAATATTTTATGACGTTTCTATCTAGTACTATTATTTTGAAAAAGGCACAATTCCTACACTTGATTACTACAGAAGCATTTTAAAACAAATATTTATACTTCACACATGATCTATATTACTCCACTTTATTTTAATCCCTATATACTTTTTTTTGGTAAATGTCTAACCTCATTTCCATTTATTTGCTTTCTAAAGTCTCCTCTCCCTTCCTTATTTTACTTTTTTACTGAAAGACTGAAATAATGTTCTCATTGTGTCTATTTCTGCTGCATCCAGCTCATGTCATTGTCCCACTAAAACCTGACAACCTTTCCTTATACTGTAACACTCAATATTCATGCCCCAAATTTCTATTCTTTATCTTACAGCACCTGTACTTCTTCACCATGATGTTGAAATATTCATGCCACTGGTGACAGCTGGTGAAATTAAATTTAAATGTAGATGTATCCATAATTATACTCTACAACACTTTGTGAAGTGATTGTAAGAGAAATTTTACTATCTGTCACGTGAAAAAAAATTTTTTCTGACTTTAGAGGCTATCGTTATTTGACATTTGAATATTCTGTTGTGCCATATTTTATTTAAAAAAGTCAAATTTACAGCATTCCATTCTATCCTGAATATACATTCATTCAGGTGAATATAATTGATAATATACTAATAAGATGTTTGCATGTTCAGTGTTCATTCAAATAGCATCCACATTTGCTTTGTCCATAAAGAATTAACTATTTTGTCTGTCATTGACTAAATGAGATGTTTCTGTAAAATGAATCAGTTTTTGCCACCACATTAAAAAGAGAAATAAATTTGGGTCATTCAGTTTTAAACATAATTCCACAGGCATCAACTGATTGTCAGAGTTTGCATAGTAAGGTGGTTTTTTCCTTGTTCCCCAATGTGTATGCAACATGCCAATGGCCTTTTTACAAGGAAATGCAGATTCCCAATCTAGCCAAGTCTGGAGTCTGATCTCAAAGGACCCCAAAATATTGGAGACTTGACACAGATGGATTAACACAGATATCAACAAATGCAGCTTCAGTATATTTCATATGGTTCAAGAATCATCTAAGATCTCTGACTTTGACTAGGTAGCACAATAAAGTAAACCAAGCATAAATATTTTTGATATAAAAAATCATAATTTAGAAAGGTTTTGTTAGTTTTCCATTGGAAATCAAAACACTTCATTTACTTAGTTCAATTGGAGCCAATAAATGTTTATACCTTGTTTATTTTGCGGCTTGCACTCTGACAAGTCCTGGACCCTACCCTCAGGGTAGGTATGGATGACACAGAAATCTGGATAGCACACCATAGTGTGGTTGGTAAATGCTATAATTGCAAGACACAATTCAGCCAATGGCAGTTTAGTTCACAGTTGTAGTTCAAATGAAGTTTTGGAAATACCTATCTTTAATTGGCATTATTAAATCCCATGCTCTCCGACTCCCTTTTTCGGACAACAGCTAGCATTGCAGCCAAGTTCTAGTACCTTTTTAACAATTCAAGTAATTGCTTTACCATGAAATGGGTAGGGGCCTGCAGATACTGGTTACTTTGTCTGCAAATATTGAGGATTATGTTTGACAAAAGGCTTGGAGGATGCACTAGTCTCCAAAGCAATGCAGAAGGTGCTGGAAAGGGGGCACCCATGTCACTTAGAAGTTAAGTTGAAGAGGTCTTCTGATGGTCATGCTTGATGGAAATGCTATTAGAAAACTAGGCTTGCTGAGTGAAGAGGATACAGATATTTAAATGTATGGAAAGATGAGACAGGCAGCATGGGCAGTATGACCTGCAAAAAGCCATGGAGAATATTAGCATGGCAGGGTGACTTTAGGGACAGGCAATCAGCAAAAGCAATCCTTCTGCTCAAAGAAAATTAAGAATAGATTCTCAAAACAAAAAATCATGATTTTTCGCCAAGTTTCCAGGTAAGAACCAATTTAGGATGGGGACACTTCTAAAAGTGAGGTCACTTCCCCCAGAAGCTTGGCCTGTGAGGTAAGAGAAATCATAGTGCGGAAAGCAAACAGAAGCCTCTGATACTGACTTTTCCTGACTGAGATCATACGTAAAACATAATAGTGCATCCTGGGATGATGAGTGGCACAAATTAGAGATATTCTCATAAACCTAAGGAGGCAGAGTAGTGAACTCCATCCATTAACTCACCAGTCTGAACGCTGAAGGCAGACTGTGTGCAATCATAACTGCAGGCAAGTGTTAGACTTGATACCCTGTTTCCCCGAAAATAAGACAGTGTCTTATATTAATTTTTGCTCCCAAAGATGCGCTAGATCTTATTTTCAAGGGATGTCTTATTTTTCCATGCGCTAGGTCTTATTTTCGGAGGATGCCTTATTTTCTGGGAAACACGATAGAAGCTGTTATATCAGAGGTATTATTTTTTTCTAGAGCATTTTAGCACTATTAATTATGATGTTGACTATATTTTTTTTTAACTTAGTCACTGCCATTTATCCCTACTTTGTAAAAGTTTAATAATGAGGATATGTTAAATTTTATCAAATGTCCTGTCTTCATCTAAGTAGATAATCTTAAGTGTTGATGCTTGTATATTAATGTGAAGAATTATTTTGGTTAGCATGCAAATCTTTAACCAATATTTTATTCTTAAAATTGAACCCATTTGCCTGTGCAGCATTATCCTGTTTACATTTGGGGGGGCTCACATTTTGATTAGAG
Organism: Pipistrellus kuhlii; assembly: GCF_014108245.1. Taxonomy (NCBI): domain Eukaryota; kingdom Metazoa; phylum Chordata; class Mammalia; order Chiroptera; family Vespertilionidae; genus Pipistrellus; species Pipistrellus kuhlii. Next base: position 41,874,900 of record NW_023425584.1, read on the forward strand.
TGTATTCATCTATGATCATGAGAAAGATTGGCTTAATAGGTAATATTTTTTATTATGAAAATGTATAAAATAATATGAACATCTTATATAATAAAAGCCAAATATGCTACATGTCTGGTTGTCTGTTCAACCAATCAAAGTGTAATATGCTAATGAAATGCTAAGGCAGCTCAACTGCTATGACATTCACATACCACCAGGGAGCAGATACTACCACCAGTGGGTTCACTTGCTGCTGGGGTCCAGTTGACTGAGACTGTGTGAGATGGGCCAGGCATGCCCTGGAGCCTTCCTGGGGTCCCTCCCCAACAGGCCAACCTCCCGCATCCCTCACTGGCCCCAATCATGCACTCAAGGGGTCCCCCGGCCTGGCCTGCACCATCTTGCAATCAGGGACCCCGCAGGTGATCTCTAGGGGGCTGGTTTTGGCCCCATCCCCCAGGCTAGGCTGAGGGACCCCCCTGGTGCATGAATTCATACATGGGGCCTCTAGTTCTATCAGGATGTTCAAAATGTTTTATATTTTAATGTTTTTCTTTAATACTTTAGTTTTTAGAAGTATATTGATTTGCTAATATTTAGAAAATTTTAATTTATACCTTATTAGTGATTTCTATTTTAACTTTCCTGTGATATGATTTATTCTGAGTGTGTTTATTCCTTTGAAATATGTCGACACTTCATGAATATATATATATATATATATATATATATATATATATATACACACACACACATATATATATATTTTTTCCCCATTTGAAGATAATGTCTTTACTTTTTCCTTTTTTTTTTTTTAAGAATTTCTTTTCAAATTTGGTTCTCAGTAGTTTCACTTTGCTATGCCTAGAATGATTTTCTTTGCACTTTTTCTTTTTTTAGGCTCAGAGAATTTTTGTAATCCATGGCTTGATGTCTTTAATCACATTTTAAGAAATTTCAGCCTTCATCTCTTCAAATATACTTCTGCACCATCTTCCATTTCTATTATACTAATGTTGTAATTAGAATTTTGCTTAATTTTCCACCCTTCTTATGGCCCACACTACCTTATTTTTATTTTGTGCTTCAGTCCAAATACTTTCTACTGCATACTAGGGTTTTATTATATAGATCCAAATGGGTTTCAAAAGTAAGCTTGGTCCCATCAAAGTTACTGAGAAGTCTTAATCTTTAGATAGTGATGAATGATTTGTTCTTTTCCTACTATATGATTTTATTTTTTTTAACGCCTCACCACCCAGACGTCCCTACCTCAAATATAGTGTGCTATATCTGAAACTATGTAAACATACTTGACTACTGCCATAATTCTTTTGTATGCATCCATGTCTTTATTGTCCCCTAAAGGCTTCAAACATAGGAATTTTGGGAGGAGGGGTGTGGGCACAATTCAGTCTATAACTTTGTGTGTGGATGTGTGTGCGCCTGCATAGAATTTTTGTTTTGTTTTGTTTTTCTGCTGAGAATTTGTTTTTCACTCTGAGCTGATAAAATGAAACAAATGTATATACATTAGCTAAAAATAAGCTTATGTCCTTGTCTAAATATCCCAGTATGTCATAGAAACCCAACCCTGTTGGTCTTTGCCTCCCAGAGCTAGAAAAAAGCATTGTTAAATGGAGAGCTCCCCCAGGAGGCCAGTCTCTGCCTCTGCAGCATTCTACTCTTAATCACTTCAGCTGCATGTGATTGGCCCAGGTGGGTGGAGGGGAGTGTCATCTGTTCTCTGTAAATTGTTTGGCTTTGCTTCCCCTAGCAGCTTTTTAAATGCCAACATATTGTGGCTTTAAGCTTTAATTAAAGGGATTAACATAACAAATCCAAGAAAAAGATAACCTTATTATACGGCTTTGGGTTTACCAGTTAGAACATAAAAATAATTAAGATAATTTGATTTGATTCCTTTGGAAACATGTTTTGCCAGATATGTGTGTGTTAAACAATGCACACAAAAACCAACAAGCAGCGACCAGGCTTAACAATATGGTCAGTACATAACACATGTGAAAATGTATTGATTAATACTACTGATTTTTAGTAATCACAAAAATGTAATAAGTCACTAAATGTAGTAAATGCTAATCAATATGTTTCCATGTAATTGGCTTAGCTGGGAATTTTCAGGCATGTGAAGATGTTAAAAACTATGTTACGGTTGTATGTTTTTAAACAAAATTTATTCCCACTGTTTCATGTTGGCAGTGCTGTACTCCCCCATATCCATGGAGGATACGTTCTGCGATACAAGTGGACACCTGAAACTGCACAGTACTGAAAAACTATGTTGTTTTTCTACACGGATACCTATGGTGAAGTTTAATTTATAAACTAGGCACAGTAAGAAATCAGCAATAATAACAAATAATAAATTAGAATAATCATAGCAATGTATTGTAATAGAAGTTATATGCACGTGGTCTCTCAAAACATTTTATTATGATATACTGTACTAATCTTTACACTTAAAGGAAGTACTTTACAGCTTCTCTTGGAATCGCCAGTGTCACTACTCTTATTCATTGGGGCCATTATTAAGTAAAATACGGGTGACTTAAACAGAGGCACTGGAATACCATGACAGTCCCTCTGATAATTGATATGGCTAGTGAGTGACTAATAGGCAGGAAGCATATACAGTGTGGAAACTGAACAAAGGGATGACTCATTTCCCAAGTGGGATGGAGCAAGATGGTGCAAGATTTGATCACACTGCTCAGAATGGCACACAGTTTAAAGTTTATGAATTATTTATTTCTGGATTTTTCCAATTAATGTTTTCAGCTTATGGGTGACATGGAAAGCAAAATTCTAGATAAAAGAGGACTACCATCTATACTAATAAAAGGGTAATATGCAAATTGACCCTAATGGCAGAATGACCAGAATGACCAGTCATTATGAGGTGATCTGCCCACCTCTTGGGCCGTTTCCCTGCGAGCAGGCTCTGATTCCTCCATGGCAAATGGGAAACCAGGGTGGGTGGCAGCAGGGGGCAGGGCCAGCTGAGGCAGCCAGGGAAGATGGCCCTGATTGCAGGCCAGGCCTAGGGACTATAACATGCACAGATTTTGTGCGCCAGGCCTCTAGTATAAATATATAGCCAGAATGGTATGAAGCAATGTGCACTCTTATCAGTGTAAACGGCTAACTGCTTGCTAGGGCTAGTGGTGACAAGGGTATGTGTTTATAGAGGTGTTTATGTTTTCAAAACTTTCTTAGGTCAAAGTACTTCTGCAGGGCATCACTAAACCTCACAGTGCATACACTGTCCAGGGTCCCTGCCAGATAAGCAAGCCAGATAGCAAGAGGTGATGGAAGCTTTAGGGGCGTATGTTCTTCTCATCCCAGTCCCAGGTATCTTTTCATCCAATATCTCATACAGCAATGAAATAGATTAGGGGATAGATGCAAAGCTAAAATTACATCCCTTTCCATCTTTATTTGGTTCAAACAGCAGATTTTCATTGATTTCATTTAATTTTAAGAAGGCATGCAGTTAACTTCACACTTTTCATTCAAAAATACAAATAATAGAAATCACTTTTCATTTGACTACAGTTCACAGCTCAGGTATATATGCTCAATAGGAAAATTCTTCACATTTAATTTTGCTACAAATTCAGAAAAACAAATGCAAGAGGGTGTTCTAACATAAGCAAATAATAAACAGCCTGCTCAAATATCCCTTTCTCAAATTTCTGGCCATCAAATCAATCAGTTACATGTCTCATGACTTCCCCATGAATCTCTGTGTGGATGAGGATAAATTTTAAAATGTAGAAGTTTAGAACAAGCTTCCCCCAAATCTGCCACTTTAGCATGTGAATTATTTGAGCTGAAGGCAATCAAGACCCTGCAGGCATAGAAGAAACTTTTACTTCTCTCTTAAAGAATTTAAATTAGAGGCCTTACCCATAATAAGAGTTATCAGCAGAAATAACTCTGTGTGACCTATCAATAAAGCAGGGCAAACTTCTAATTATAGAATATCTGCTCTTTTTATCCTCCTGCAATTATGTTCCTCCCCTCTGAAGCCCTAAGGTGATCCTTAACTCAGAATGTCACATATACCTCACTTTCCTTTCTGCCTTTGAACCTCTCATGCATGTGGCATTCCTATGAATACATATGTATTAAGTTTGGTTATTTTCTCTGGTTAATCTGTAGCATGTCAACTTAATTATTAGTGCATCCAATAGAACCTAGGATGGTAGGAAAAAGTTTCTTCTCCCACAAAATCTTATTGATTTGTGTGACCATATTGTTTAGGTGGCAGTGAGGGGCAGAGGTTTTGCATGTCTTTCATGATCTAATAACCAGATGAAAACGTAAATAGAAAGAAAAGTTTAAAAAGAAAACATAATTATATGAACAAATAAATCAGAATATGAGAGTAAGATATGTTTACTTGGAGATTTCCCTTATCCCGGCGACCTCAAACACCTGTATAACTGTCTCTGCACTAGGATTGTTCTGCACTTTTCAAACTAACACTGATTTTAAGACTGCCTGTGAAACAATGGTCCCCAATTGGAGCTGTGGTTTCGCAGATCATTTCCCTTAAATAATTTTTCTTTGTCTGGGGTCAACAGTAAAAAGAAATATGAGATTGGTCATCTGTGGAGATCTTTCCAGTGTCCATTCTAAGACACAGTTTAAAATATATCTAAGATGCCTTTCCTTGATTCATCACAAAAAATAATCCACAAAAAAATGCTCACTAAAAAATAAACTCATATTCAATTTTAAGTGAAGGGATACTGAAATGACGGAAGCATTTGGTTACTAAAACCAAGAAAGAATAAAGAGTATAAAATCAGGGTCAGTTTCCAGATTCATGTGAGAATTTATATCAATTCAACATTATTCACCTCTGAAATTCAGATAGGAAAACCATTGACTATCATAGGAGAATGTGAGTTTTAAACAGCAGAAATGAGACAGCCAAGCAGATTTAAATTACAAAAGGGAATTATTGTTTATGTAGTTACCTAACAATAATCTTGGCAAGGATTTGTCTGTAATTCAAATAATTTCATTTCACTTAACCTCCATTTACTTCCCCTAATTCCTGGTTTTTCTTCTTTGGGGAATTGCTACAGACTGGGTATACTAGATATTTCCTCCTATTACCAAAAAGGTTATGAACTGGCCCTCAGGCTGTAAACTTCCTTGTTTATGTCCAACTCAAAAGGGGTCATTTGTTTCCAAGGACTTCCAGGAAATGTCCTGATAAATATGCATAAATCTGAAATAATTGCATCGGATAAGATAAATATCTATTATATTTATTATGCCCTCTCCCCTGGAACAGGGATATGATTAATTTCACGCAAATTCAAGTATCTTTAAATGGTAGAGAAAGATATCTTCCTCAAGAAAACTTGAGGTGCTTTCCAAAAATGGGAATGGGGTGGGAAATTGATGTGTGTCACTTAATTGGTAAGAGTTTACTGAATAAGACAACATTAACACTTAAAAAATAGAAACTGTTTACACAGATTACAGGTACACTTTATTTTTTTAAAATACATTTTCATTGATTTCAGAGAGGATGGGAGAGGGAAAGAAACATAGAAACATCCATGATGACAGAGAATCATTGATCCTCTGCCACCTGCAGACCCCCGACTAGGGATCAAGCCTGCAACCCATGTGCCCTGACCCTGACTGGGAATCGAAGCATGGCCCTCAACCACTGAGCCACACTGGTAGGGCTCCAAGTCTACTTTATCAGCACAAATTTAGCAGCTGATAAAAAAGCACCCATTATTTAATTAAATTAAGGCATATTAAGAATTTTAAGTCTGAACAAAGAAAGAGTCAAATTGGGCAGCATCCAATCTAATACAATAGATAGAAAAGAACTCTGAAATGCTGTACAAAATGAACAACCTTTAGAAGCAAATGACAGAAGGAACAAGGAAGTTATACCAGGCAAAAAACAACAACAACAACAACAACAACAACAAAAAGAAACCACAAACAGGTTGTTTATTGCAAGGTTATTTTCATTTACAGCATGGCATACCTATCAGGTAGGTTATCTGACTAGTGCTATTCAGGTAATTACTGAATGGTTTTTCTTAGATTCCATTTCTGAAGGAGTCAAAACTATGATTAACTTAAACCTCAGTTTGGAGATGTATGTTTAGCATTCGCGACTCCATTTTAGGCCTTCTGTAGTCAGAGTCCAGTTTGCCATTCTATTTAGAGTAATACATAGCTAATATAAAAATCAAGATGGTGGCCAGGCTGACTTTTCCTCTGGAGTCTCCCAGGAAATAAGTGCTCACATATCAATCTTTATGTTGACAGAATCCATTTATTTTCAGTTATACAATTCAACCCCATTTTCTTGGGAGCTGGAGTCTGAAGTAGACTCCAGCTCCTGGAATACACTCCCACTTCCTTTGCTCATGGTCCTCTCCTTTCACAAGCCAGTAATGCTTCATGAGTCTTTCTGGAACTCCCAATCTCTGACTTGCTCTTCTACAACTACCAGGAGAAAAACTCTCATTTGAAAGCTGATATGATTGGATCAGGTCTACCCAGAAAAAATCTATTTTAAAACCAATTGTTTCATAATCCTGGGAGCAAAACCCATCACTTTCAGCTGGGGTATCATTCAGGACATATATACCAGAGAGAGCAGGAGATCTTCAGAGAAATTTAGAATTCTCTCTCACACATGCATCTAATTACTTTTTGCCTACAAAATGATCTCTTAAATAAGGTTTTCACATTAACCCACTTTAAAACTGTCTTTTCAATTACCATGCTAGGTACATTTTAGGTATAGCAGTTAATTATCATTCATGTTTAATAATTAGAGCCTTTGAATCTCAAGTGATTAAATTGATAAATTATTTTTTCTGAAGCTGTCATTTGATGTGTCAACCAAAGAGTGGTCAGCATCTGAATCCCTCTTGAAATGATCAGTTACCATCACATCCCTGACAATTACAATTTGCTTAATTGTCCTAGGTTCAATTTTCCCTACTCCATTATCTTTCCACTATACTAAAATTTGATTGCTAGTTACATAAATGTTAGGTATTTATAAAAATAAATCTCATATGTGATGTCTGATTTTAAAGGTCATTTAAACAAGTGGGTAGAATATAAAAGCTTATGATGGAGAAAGGAATATTTATGGTGCTTCTGTGAATGGGAGTGAATTGAAGTATTGAAGGTTTCAGTATACAAAAATAACTAAAATAATGCATCAGAAGATTCAGTCACATATTTTCCGAATTTCCCTTTATTCCTTTCCTTTTGTTAGCTTGAGTTTGTCAAAGGTCTTAATGAAATGTAACATGTTAGAGATAAACTCAATTGCTTCAACCCTAATTCAACACTGCACATATTTCCCATCACGTTCAGCAGTACAAGCTTTCTCTAGTTTTTCCTGCTTTGACTTCTTCTCCTTCACTGCTCTTTATATTCAGTGATAAAGGCATTGCCTTTGAGAATCTGATAAAAACCCATTGATTTTCATCACATATATATATATGAATATATACTCATCTACACAACATTTTGCTTTCAATTTGGACACTCACTGATCCCCTAAAGCTATCTCCATTCCACATCTCTTAAGGTATGCTATTATTTCTCTAAAAGGTTTTATATCCACATCCCCTCTCCATTTCCTGAGTTCTCACCCTTATGTCTCATTTACTGCAATCATATCCTTATTCTTTCCAGACACTAGTGTACCCTTACTTAATGTACCATACACACAGATAATGTTCAACTATTTTTTCTCAAAACACTTTCAATACATTCATTTACTCATAAGTCTCTTTCTTTGTATTTTCTCATCTAAACTTACAAAGCCCTTTTTCATCTCTTTTCCCTAAACTTACTGCTTCATCCTATTACTGAATTACTGGTTATGAAAAAATACTAAAGCAGGTGTTTTTTTTTTTGGCTTCAACAAAATTCAAATACTTTCACTTAAATGAAAGTAACTTCATCCTCTCTGCCTGCATGTCTTTCTTGGAGGGTGGCTTCACCACCACTATTAATGCTCTAGCCTCACCTATCTGCCTTCCTGCAGTATATTGATGTTGGATGTGTGTATATGTGCTGTTGATATTAATCTCAAATCATTTTTACTTTACTCATTTTCACCATTGCTACACTGAGAAGTCAAAGGTAAAGCAGGGTCTGTGTCCATTGCACCTGTCCCTCTATCTGACCTCCCCTCCCCACTTTTAATTAAAGCATTATGCTATCTGTAAAACCATATGCACACATGTAGTGAAATACTATTGATGAACTTAGAAATGAATCAAGAAACCATATTCCCTATATTTTTCAAAGAAAAAAAATCTAATTTTAGTAGAATTGAACATAGTTTGAAATCCTATTAGAAGTCCACAGTTAATTATCTTTAAAAATCTATTTCATGCAACACAATACCTAAAAATACATACACACATACATTCACACACAGACAACCCTGAAAATAAAGTGAAGGTGATAAAATGTTTCATTCTCCCTGAGAAGAATAAATGGAATGGGATCAGTTCTCAGGACTTGCTCAGAGGTTTACTCTCTGATAAAGAGCAATTCATTGACCAAAATAAAGTCCAATGCAGGAAGCAGAGTTTCTGACTCTGCATGATACCTAGATCTTGATGTCCAGTAACAGAACAGAGAAGGAAAGAAGAAATCGTGAATCACATTAGTGACTGGCACAGGGATCTGGTAATGGTTATATAAGGAACCTCTGCCATGAAAAGGCCCAGATGACAAATTGGGGAGTGATGGGCTCAGTGACTATGAGGAAGACATAGTTGAGAAATAGTCTTTTTGGTGGAAGTCAGTCAGTCAAGAATCATGCAGCAGCTTGAAAATATAAATACCTGCAGAGATTATGAGGAGAAGGGGGTATTTCAGACATAGTCAAAATTGGTCAGAATAATAGCTCCTTCCACTTTTCAATGTTGAAAAAGAGATCGGGTGATTGGACACAGAAAAGTTGCTATGCTATTAATTTGCATCATAACCGTTCCTTTAAGCTGGTGGCCCAAGAAAATACCTGTTATGTTCATATTTATATCTTAATTGGGTATAGATTAGGCATTGTGGGAATTCAGACTTTGTCAAATCAATACTATAAAGTGACATTATAACAATCTGAAAAGCCATTCACTTTAAAATGGGAGATTCCCCACTTCCTTATTCACATTGTATATTAAGAAGAGTTTCTATTCTTGCCATAAAAAAATGTTAATTTGTTAATCTGAAGAGTAGTTTTTTGGAGGTAAATAATATTGCATAGATATCATATAGTTCATTTGTTCTCCCTGTATAACCTGTGGGTTTTTAATTGAAACTCATGAGATAATATCAGTATTTATCAGTTCCTGGATATGATTAGATGTTAGCCTCTTTGGAATAAACCCAAATTATTTATCGGGGAAAATGAAAATCAAAGTTGAAGTGACTTTTCTAAAATATTTCCGATGATAACAGTAATACTGTGTGGCCTGTATTCCAAATATGGCAACAGATTTTACAATTCAATGCTTACGTAGACAATAAAAATGTAAATTTTATACAAATAGACAGCTAAATTTTATGCTACTAAAATATTTGGAATTGGTATAACATTTGCAGTGAAATATTTCACTAAAGGGTAGGATTTGGTTTCTAATTCAGCTTCTGCAAGTTAATGCCTGTAAGGTTTTGTCAATTAACTGAAATTTAGAAACATATTTTTATCTATTAAACAGAGATTAAAAATTCCTATCTCACAGGTTGTAATGAAGTTTAAGTGAGAAAATGAGGTAAAGTTACTTTGCAATAGATAAACTCTAGTTATATTATTGAAGTTGTTAAACAAGTACAGTTAGGCTAAGTATACAAAATATTACTTTAAATAGAGAGTAATAAATGCTAATGCATAAAACAAGCTAAAATGTTTAAAATGACTTTATAAGGGCATGTAAATATTAAAAACAAAAGACACATGGTGGTTAAATGAAAAGTGGATTGGGATAAATTTCTGGCCTTTTTATAACAATAATATTAACTTAAAATAAGTGCTTTTTAGCTAAATGTTTTGTAAATATGTTGTAACATTTTTATCCTAATATTGGCTCAATATTCTAGATTAATAATTGCAATACTGCATAAGGTAGCATTTTGCAGCCCCAAATGGCAATGTTGCCTATTGAGAAACAGTGGGAAAGGAGCCATGGAGATCTGCAGTTAGTGAGGTCAGCACACAACTCTGACATATCTAAAGCCTGGGTCATTTCTCTGACTGACATATATAAAGGCCAATATCATAACATCTGGACAAGATCCCTGTGCATATCATATAATATGAATGGTTTTTATCACTCTAAGTAAAAGTTATTTTAAAAAAAAAAAAAAAAGAGGGAGAAAGGGCAAATATCAGGAAGATTATATTCATTGTCAGATCTCTTGCATGGAGAGATAGAGGTGAGTCATATTGGACAATTCAAGGGGATTATGTTAATTTATTTCCTTCCTTTTTTAAAAAAATATATTTTATTGATTTTGTACAGAGAAGAAGAGAGATAGTTAGAAACATCGATGAGAGAGAGTCATGATCAGCTGCCTCTTGCACACCCCCTACTGGGGATATGCCCGCAACCAAGGTACATGCCCTTGACTGGAATCGAACCCTGGACCTTTCAGTACCCAAGCCGACGCTCTATCCATTGAGCCAAACCGGTTTTGGCCCTTCCTTCCTTTTTTCATCCTTCCTGCCTTTTCCTTCCTTCCTTCTCTTTCCCTCCTTCCTTCCCTTTTCTTTTTATTTTCTTTGAAGATAGTCATGCAATTAAAATGCCAATTACATGGATGATCAGTAGGAAAAATACCTCATTATGTACTTGAATGAACTCTCTCGGGTCCTTGAGGATGCATTCCATTGATGCCCATGATATATGGACAGAGCATAAGAATTCCCATTTCTAGCTATTTATCTCTGTTTTCTGGAACTTATCTTAAAAAACTCTTTCCTAAGAACCACAGGGAACATTAATTTAGGTTGCCATGTATTTTGCAAAATTATGCAAATGTTGTGTCTATAAATGCAGTGTACAATATCTACCCATGGGGGGAAAAACAAACAAACTATAGAATGACTTATGTTTGAATGAAGCAAAAATCTTCCTGGCTTCTCTATGTAGAGAAAAATTAGCATGTAAATGATCTATAATAAATAGGAATGATAATACCAAAATATAACAAGAAGCATTCTTTCTCTATTCTCATCATGCTAATTTTTAGCTAATTATGACTGGTAATTCTGATGTCTTCTTTGTACTTAAAAAATTGAGTTTGTTCAAACTCAAATTCATTGAGCTAAAAGTGTGTATTTCTAATTTCTTTTGACACGCTCAAAAACAATGGAAACAAAGCACTCTGACGTGGTTAGAGTATGTGTGTTTCTTAAATTCACCTTTCCCTCCAGCTACTTAACTTTTTTTTTTTCTTCAGCTTGATTGACTTTTGAAATTTGTTTTCTGCTTAGCCCTATGAGGCACCGATTTCCACAGCAAACTTTGATTTTATTTTTCTTCACTTTAACCAAACTCTCCTTACTTTTGTAATGACAAAATAAACTAATCCTGTTAAACTGAAATACCAATGAAAGTAGGCAATTTACCTCCTTGACCATTAACTACATGTGGCCACTGGCTGTTGCCTTCCTTACCCAGGTTCCTTTTTCTATTCTTTCAAATGGAGTGACCACTATGCTTCCAGAACACTTCTTCATATTACATTAATAACAGAAATGCTAGGCAAAGTTTAGAGATATGACTTTGTATGACAGGCAATACAAAAAGCTGTTTTGAGTACAAGAGGCTGTGAAAGTTCATGGAAAATATATTGCATAGCTGACTATCTGCTCTACCAACAAACAGAGTTGGCCCGACATATAGTATACAGATTGAAACAGAATTAACTTATCATGGTTCATTGAAAATAATGTGCTAAGTACAGTCAGTATTCCTCAAAGAATACATTAAGATTGACAATAATATGTCGATTTTCTTTTTGATATATTGGACAGGAACTTGACATTTCCTTTATGGTCATGCTTTTTGTCCCCAAACTAGAAAATACAAGCTTCCTCTAAAAGACAAGTATGTTGAACCATTTGATATTATCCTAGGTTCTTGTTTATATATATCATCAGTCTTAATTAATCTCAAATTTCATTCATGGTGTAAGATAGAAATATATATATATATATATATATATATATATATATATATATTCTATTCTCAAGTCAATACCATATCATCTTGATTACTGTAGCTTTTTTTACAAAGTCTTTAATCAAATAATATAAAGCCTCAAACTTATTTCCCTTTTCTAATTTTCTTTTGAATATTCTAGGAATTTTAAAAACATGTCAAATGTATCTTCACTAAAGATATTCCAAATAAACTTACAGTAAAGTTAAATATAAAATACCATAAAGTTTACATGAATATTTAATGCAGTTAATTTGCCTTTCAATAAAAATTATAAAAATAACTATTGTTGCAATAGAGGTTGCTTTACTGAAATATTTAGTTTTGAAATACTGAGAGTCAAACAGGCATTTTGATTTCAATTAATATGTCTATTTACAGCAATATTTACAGGTTATTTCTAATAAGCCAGAAAGTAAGAATTAGTTAAACATTGTACAGAGTGATCCTTGGTCAGTTTGTCAATATGCAGGATTGACTGGCTGCCAAACTACTACATGCCTCAGGAGATATTAAAATGAGCTTCAATTTTTATACAATAATTGGAAATTTCAGAACCTGTTGTCCCATCAGTTTGCAAAAATGGATATATCCAAAAGGTATAACAATTTGCAAAAAATTTGCCTGTGAGTGCAAAATCTACTGATAGAAAATTATAAGAAAAGGAAAATAATTTTTAAAATATATAGAATCATTCAATTATTTATGATCTTTTGGAAACTGACAGTTTTCAAAATCTTATTAAATTCCATTCTAAAGCCATAAAAAATGTGAAGTAGACTATCCTTATGCCAATTCTAGCTTATTTTCATGTTATATATTTAATATGTGTATCATAAATTAATAATTTGCATATTTAAAAACTATTTGCAACACTGGAAAAAGTTATTACAACATGTAATATACCAGCTATGATTTTGGAGCCTAGAAATAAATATATATTTAATATAAAAATGTTTTGGAAGTGTAAATTTTTAAAATGTTTTTAATGAAAATAATCATAATATTCTATATTAATACTTATTCACAATCAGTATAATTATTTATAATATTCTTTCTCAATGAAAAGGGAAGACATACATACACAGAAGTCATGTCACTCATTAATTTATTCATTTGGTAATTATCAATTTAACAAATCTTTACTGAAGACCTATCATATATGGTAACTATTGCACTTATTAGGGATGAAAAAATAATCTCACACCTCCAAGAAATTGCACTTGAGTTGGTAAAAAGTTTATTTATTAAAACAGAAAATGAAAATGGGAATTCCCCCAAGTAAAATTATATTTACCTTTCCAGACTTAGCTTTCTTCATATTATTCAATATATTTTAAAATTCCATTAAAAGCTTGATCTTTGGTTACTACTACCACTTCAAATTTTCAACATTAGAACACTGATATGAACTATAATAGTTATTTTAATTTACTGAAAGTAGGTCTTATTGTCACAAATTTCTACTCTATAAGGTTTAATAATATGGTATAAGGAATGTGCTATGATATACAGTATGTGCCAGACTGTTTTTCTCCTGTTTAAAACTAAAAAATAAAAATTTTACCTACAAAGAAAAAAGGTAAACTTGACTTACTTTCTTGAAACTACTCTTTCTTTTCTTTTTATAAATTTAAAGAACTCATTATGAAAATATAATAAATTACTATTAATACCGTAATATGCTTAAGCCAAAATAAGGTTCATATTTTTCTAACCATAGGTTTGATAGGCTTCCTGTAAATATAGTCTGAAACTTATTTTCATCAATTTTATTTACAACATAATATTTTACTTACATAGTAGGTAGTAAAACTATACAAAAAAGTCTAAGGTAATCTAGACTGGACATTCAGTCACTGTGATGTGCACTGACCACCAGGGGGCAGATGCTCAATGCAGGAGTTGCCCCCTGGTGGTCAGTGCACTCGCATAGCCAACCTCCTGTGCTCCTCCCCCTGGCCAGCCAGCCCCATGGGCCCCTGGTGCTAAACCATTCCTAGAGACCTGCTTCTGGTCCAGGGTTTCGTATGTAGTAGAGCAACTCTCTCACTGTGATCTATTAAAAGTCAGCCCTCGACACAAGGGTTTGTCTCACTCCTGTTCTCTCCCTTTCCTGCCCCCTGTGGTGGTGGTGGTAAGGGAAGGAGGAAGGGGGAGGCGGTTTGTTTTGCACCTGATGGGCGACTGTCACTACCTTTCCTGACTCTACAGGGGCCTTTGGGCCTGGGCTAGGATGGGGAACCAGGGGTTGGCTGGCGGCGGACACGGCCCCTTTCCCAGAGGGGCCAAGGGCCGGCTCCCTCCTTAGGGCTGGTAGCCAACCTCCCATGGTTCCTGCTCCATGCATGAATTCATGCATTGGGCCCCTAGTTTTATATGTCTTTGAAAATATATTTTCTTACTCAATAACATGATTAGCTTCAAATATAATCATAGGAGCTATTATGTATATACTAGAGGCCCAGTGCATGAAAATCATGCAATGAAGGTGTATATCACTCAGCCCAGCCTGCACCCTCTCTAGTCTGGGACACCTCGAGGAATGTCAGCCTGCCTGTTTAGGCCCCATCCTATTAGTAGGATCTGGCTTAAACGGGCAGCTGGATATCCCTCTCACAATCCAGGACTGCTGGCTCCCAACTGCCCACCTGCCTGGCTTCCTGATTGCCCCTAACCAATTCTGCCTGCCAGCCTGATCACCCACTAATCACTCCCCTGACAGCCTGATTGATGCCTAACTACTCCCCTGCTATCCTGTTTGCCACTAACTGCCCTTCCCTGCAGGCCTGGGTTCCCCACAATTGCCCTTCTCTGCAGGCCCAGTCACCCCCAACATCCCTCCTCTGCCATCCTGGTCAGCCCTAACTTCCCTCCCCTGCAGGCTTGATCACCCCCAACTGTCCTCTCTTGCAGGCCTGATCCCTTCCAAATGCCCTCCCCTGCTGGCCATCTTGTGGCAGCCATCTTGGTCCACATGGGGGCAACCAACTTTGACCACATGGGGGCAGCTATCTTGTGTGTTGGAGTGACAGTCAATTTGCATATTACTCTTTATTAGATAGGATATAAAAGCCTAAGCAACTATTACGACGGTATGACCAGAATGACCCATTGGTCTTTTTGATGTGCACTGACACTGTGATGGACAGATGCTCAACACAGAGGCTGCCTTCAGCCCACAGGCCCAGATCACTGATGGGGCCTACCGGCCACCCTCCCAGTCCCTCTCACTGGCTGGCAGGCCTGGATTGCCCAATTGGGACCAGGCACATGTGCTGGGATGGTGAACCAAGAGTGGGTAGCATCGAATGTGGCCCTTTTCCTGTGGGGGTGGGGGAGGTAAGAGCTGGCTCCCTCCTCAGGCCCAGCAGCCAACCTCCCAGGCCGGGAGGCCCCAATTGGCTTGTACCCTGCCCACTGTGCTGGCAGTTGGCCCCTCCCCCTAGTCAGCCGGCTCCAATCACCCAATCAGGGCCAACCCCTGGGCTTGGATGGGGAACCAGTGATGGTGGATGCGGGCAGTGAGGGAAGGAGGAGAGGGGGAGGTGGGGAGTCGGGGAGGCGGAAAACCCGATCGGCCCTGATTGATGGCCAGGCCTAGGGATCCCACCCATGCACAAATTTTGTGCACTGGGACTCTAGTTGTATATATACCTTGGTTTCTTGATCTCCTCTATTGGCCTGCTTATGCATAAAAAAACATTAGTTTTAAACAAAAATTTACCTTTTTTCTAACACTTGTCTTTTGTTGCACAAATACTCTGTACCTTAAGTACAGAGAACTGAAATAAGATAATTTCTTTCCTTGCTTTTGATACTTGTTAAACAAGAAAATGCCTATTCACATATGTAAAATGTTGAAAACTACAACAAATATTTATTGCATTCCTGTGAGTGTCAAAATACCCTTCTTTCACAGAATTCCAGAACAAGGCAGGTCAGCAAATCCCCTCCTCACTCTATGGTTAGAACACAGCTCACCAAGTTCTTTCTACTGTCTCAGAGTCTAGTTCTCAGTCTGAGAACAAGATTCAGAATAAGGTACCTCACCCATTTATACCCTTGCATTCAAAGGAACTGCACACCCTCTTCAACGCTCTCCGAAATCCTCTCAGGTGGTTCTCAAATACACCTGAGATTTGATTATTCCCTTTTGTATACTCAAGTCCAAGCAAAGTGGACACAGTTTAATTTCCTTTTGCAACTTATTTCACAGGTTTCGGTTTCCTTTTACAACATATTCTGCAAGGCTTCACAAAGACCCATTAAACTGGCCCATGTGTCCAAACAAATCTGCTAAGCAGACCAGTGTTAGCAGCCACACTTCGCCTTGAAATTCTGCACTGAATCAAGTCTTTTATTCCCTTCGGAGCACTCCTCTCTTTCACCTATCTGCTGAGATACCCTGCTGAGACTCTCCACCTACTGAGCCACCACATTTCTGTGTGTAGCAAATGTATGTGCTCTTGAACAGGTATACACCATTTTAAACATATTCTCCAGTAAACTAGTCTTTGTTTAGTAAAGTCATTGTGTAGCATCATTTAGGAGTTTTTTTTGTTTATTTTTAATTCACCATCAAGAACTTTTTCCACCATCATTTCCCCATAAAAAAGCCATTGTTGTGACCATGTCAGGATTTTCCTTTATTTAAAGAGATATAAAACCTCCCATGAAATCAAAGATTTTCTTTTTTTAAAGAGATATAAAACCAAGTGTTGATAGGGCACCATCAGCACAGGTGTCAACAGAGTTCCTTTAAGACCAACTCTTTGTTTGCAGCGAATAGGAGAAACATTAAAACATCCTGGCTTTTGATTGTTGTTTCGGTTTGCTTTCTGCAGTAGGAAGAAGGAAAAAAAAAAATCACGAATCTCACCATCATTCACAAATCTTACAAAAGCTACAGCATGACATGTACTGGGAGAAATCTCAGGCCTCATCCACCAGGTAGTGGAGCTGTTATTTTCAGGTTATTACAGACAACTGCTTCAGCATTATGTGGCATGATATTATTATGTCTAGTATACTGTTCAAGACAGGAATCTTTCTAAATCTCCATATTGTATCTTATTCTGGCATTTTAATCACTATAATTTTACAGATTGGCATTATTAAATTTTCACCAACTGTGTGACTTTTCCTTCTCAGGACAATATGTTTAACTACAAATAACTTGTTTCCTGAGACTCGTAGTAAAGTGACTTTTCAAAATGAAAACTTTAGTTTGTTTTGTGGTTAAAACATCCATTAAAATAACCATAACCTTTATATGTCAAAACATATGACTTGTAATGAGGTATATTTTAATTCTGCTGGAGCCATTCCTGTATTTTCAGTTTATTTGCCACAGTTGACACAAAGTTGAATAGAAAATGTGAATTATTGGCTCAGAAAGAGTTCACAGCAAAGAGACTTGCATTGTGTGTGTGCATTGTATGTCCCTCGTTATACTTCTGCAATGACTCAGAAGATTACATTGTTCCTTACCAACCTGTACAAAATTGTTCATTGGCTTAGACCTCCTCTTTCATTCACCTCATCTTCAAACACCACCACATTCAACTCCCATACACCTTTGTTAAAAAATAACAACAACATGAAGGGGGATTGGCTAATAAGATAAAATGGAAGCATATCATAATTAAAAATAAAACTGCAAAAAAATAAAATGCGACAATATCACAATACAATTCACTTCTTCAGATTTCACCTACACAATCCACATTATGCAATGCTTGCAACAATTGAGAAAAAAGAAAAACAACATCAAAGAATCTACTGGAGAAGCTAGTTTACAACATACAAAAATTCCTCCTTCTGAATTAAATGTTCCCTGTGGCTTTCTTTTACAATTGTAGAGCACATTTGCTCCTGTGATTTTCATAAATCAGTGGGTGATGCCTAAGAGGAGGATAAGGTAGATAACTGGGAGGGAGAGGCTGATGATGAGGGCTCCTTCCTCCTCTGGGTAACCAGAACTTACCAGTTATAAACAGCTTCTCCTCTGTGGCCTAGCCAACTGAGAAAGAGCATAACCAAATGAGCACAGTCCACTGCTATATGGAAATGAAAAACAAAACAAAACAAAAAAAACCTCTAATAATGATAATGGGATGTTCCATTATTTCAAGTTTTAAAATCTTGCACAAAATTCAAAAATAACATTTGTGTACATTATGAACATACTACCCATAAAAAACATTTAATCTGATCCAGGAACACAGGTTGGGAAACTCTATTATATACCCACCTTGACTAATATGCTGTTTATCATAAAGATAGGACATTATATATATATATATATATATATATATATATATATATATATACACACACATATATATGTATGTATAAAATCTGTATGTTAATTATTAAATCTTTTTTTTACTATGTTTTTAATATTTGAGCATATCCTTTTAAGTGCTAAAATGTAGATAAAAGTCACAAAAAACAGATTATAGGGACAATAATCTGTTCTATGATTTATCTAGTACCTGTCCATAAGGATTTAGAATCAGGACACATAAGCTTATAATCATTGGGAAACTCATATCTGTAGGGATTCTATTCCACAAATCAAGTAAGGAGACAGCACAGTAATATTAGGTAGGTGGCTTCATCAAGACTGTTTCCACTTTAATGTATGTTTTTAGAGTTCTGGTAAAACAGGCAGGCCTTTCATAGCAGAAACTCCTTTATTATTTTTGTCATAAATTCTTATTTTTTTTCTTCCTTTTTACCACTTGGAAAGTTATTCAGGCATTTTATGAGATAAGGTTTTTATGAAACTCTATACTGTACATATCATTATAGCTAAATCTTATTTTACTGGCCTTCCTGAAAAGTGAAACCACAAACTGTCACTAGATTAATCAAATCACAGCAACACTCCCTATTCCAGTGAAGCTATGGTTGAACAGATGATATCAAAACTTCACTAAATCACAATACAGATACTGCAGCACAAAAATCAAAGCAGAATTTATTTGTAGTTGTAGACTCCAACCACATCATATACACTAGTCATCCTGCCCATTACTACCTAGTTCTCAAGGTCACGGTGACTGTTAATAATGTCCTCAATGTTGGCAAATGTCCTAAATTCTGTCTGAGACTAAGTTTCGCAGGTGTTATTAAACTGCAATAAGATTATATGCAGCCCTAGCCGGTTTTGCTCAGTGGATAGAGCATTGGCCTGCAGACTGAAAGTTCCCAGGTATGATTCAAGTCAAAGGCACATGCCCAGGTTATGTGCTCGATCCCCAGTAGGGGGCGTGCAGGAGGCAGCTGATCAATGATTCTCACTCATCATTGATACTTCTATCTCTTTCTCCCTCTCTGGAAAAAAATAAAATTAAAATAAAAGATTACATGCAGAGCAAGCATGTATCAAGTTGGCATTCTAAAATTAATGAAAATGTGTTGAAAACTTCAAGTTAGGCACATATATATGTACTTCTGTTTGTATTTCCTACGTTCCTAATGTTGAGCCAATTACACTGTTAGACTCATTTTAGAAATCACTGATCCTCCTTGTCCTCAATCTGACTGCACATTCAAACCATGAGTGAAAATTAAAACAAAGGAACCAATATATAATTAACAGAATCCACCCAAAACAACAGATCAGACTCTCTAAGATTGAGGATCAAAAAACAGATTTGGTAAAGCTCTGCAATTGAGGAAGCACAGATAATACTGAAAATCTCTTGGGACCAAATACTGTAAACATTTAAATCCAAACTTTGTACAATTAGCAAATAAGGGGCATCCGTAATAATTTTGTCAGAGCTGCTGCTACTACTTATGATGAGTCTTTTAGTCATTCATTTGTTCAGGAATTCATGCATGAAATTATAATTAAATAACAGTTGCATACATTATATTTTAGGAAATGAAAATGCAAGAATGAATTAGGCAAAGCTCCAATTTTCAAGAAGCTCACCCTGTTACAGAAGCCAAGTGCTTAAGAAATTATAATGCAATGCGGTAAGCTCAATCACAGGTTATATCTAGAGAGCAGGAAGGGTGTTTAAAAGTGTTTGAGATGTTAGCATCCTAAAGTGCGGCTTACACCTTTTAAAGACAAGTAATACATGTGAAGGGCACGGGAAGAAAAGCATCTTCAGAAGTAATAACAAACAAAAAGACAAAGAAGAATAAGAGTTGGATATGGCTGGATGGTATACATTTGGTTAGAGATGATAAAAAAAAAAGGTCTGGAAAAAATGAGGCCTTGAACATCATTCTTAGGAATTTTTAACTTCATTGACTAGGCCAAAAATTACAAGGATTTGAATTCACATATAGGTTAAAAGAAAAAAAGTTTAAAAAAGAGCGAATAAAAGAAAAACAGAAATGAAAAGAAGAGCATGAACCTAGGAAAGAGTCAGATTTGTAGTTTTACAAGTAAGTTAGGAAATAACACCTTATTAGCACTATTATTTCAAACCTTAATAGCCATTTTAAAGTCACACAATTAGAAAAGGATGTAAAAATACAGGGTAAGTTGATGAACTGAACACAGTCAGTTGAATGCAGTCTGTGACTGTCCTTTTTGTTCTCTTCTGTTTAAAGACAAGTACAAACTTCATCAGGGTTTTGAGAACCACTTGGGGGATGTGGAAACTTTTAAATCTGGGGCAAAATTAGATTTTATTTTTATCAAATCAATTCTGTCAGGGTGGAAGGAAGTGTGGTGGGAGATGAGATTACTTCTTTTCTTACAAATTGTTAAGATTGCATTTGGGTCAAGTTTGCTCTTCCAAAATGTTTAACTTCGTTTAGCCAGAGGGTATAATTTAAAGCATCAACTTTTGGAACCAAATTGTTTGCATTTGGGTTCATTAATTTACCATCTTCTTCACAGGGACAAAGCTCTCTGCTTCAAATCATTAACAGTGAAATAGCAATCACATTGAAAGCTATTATAAAAGTAAAATCGTCCAATATGCAATGGCATGTTCATAATGCTTGGAAGAATACAAAATAATCTAAATCAAAATTAGCGCTGTCTTATTTTTTTTTCCCTCTCTAAACCCAAATAAGAGAGATCATTGTCCTTTCCCCCAACTGATTTTTAAAAATATGTTAGCAAGCTCTTTTAACAGGGAACCACTGTTTTCTGAAACCAACAAACAATAAATTTTTGGCAATGACACTACAGTATGCTTAGCCTTTTACTGCTCTGTAAGGTTCTTTTCCATGGATCCAATTACTTCAGATGTGTTGAGTACAAGCAGCTAAGGTGAACATACAATGCAACAGTTTTGGGCTCTTTGTAGTACTGCAAAAAGTAATACATGCTATTAAAATCTATATACCCTATGTATAATTTCTATCAACTGGGCAACTTAAACAATAAACATTTATTTCCCCATGGTTCTGGGAACTGAGAATTCCAAGATTTAGTTTCTAGTAAAGGGCATTCTTCCTGACTACAGAGCTCCATTCTCATGTACATGGTCTGGAGAGAGAGTAAGCTGTGGTTCTCCTTTTTTTTTTTTTTTTTTTTTTAAGGACATCCATCCCATCATGGGGTCCCCAATTTTATGATTTCAAATGCTAAAGCTTATTACTTCCCAAAGGCATCACTCACATTGGTGGTGAAGGAGTTTTTAGGAGCCAAATAGGCAGGTGTGGGAAATTTGAGGAAGTAAGGGGTCCATGGACAAAGCTCGGGGCTACAGAGCTGCAGAAGGCCCATTTCCATAGAATAAGGGAGCGGGGAGCTGCAGAAGGTGCACGCTCACAGAACAAAGGGAAGGAAGCCCCTCATGCAGAGAGGGAAGAGGAAAGCCCAAAGGGAACAGGAAAGCGATAGGGGAGAAGAAGAGGAGAGCCTCACATACCTCACCTGAGGTTTGAGCTCTGAAGTTGCTGTAGTGACCAATCAAAGGGGACAGTGACCAATCAGAGGGGATGTCAGGGCACAAAGAACTGCAGCCTTTATAAATCGTAGAGAAAAGGGACTTAGTGGGACTCCCTCCCCATGTGGGAGTCTGTGCTTGTTTCTCAATAAATTTCCATCTTTCACTATATCACCTTCTGTCCGTGGTTTCATTCTTCAACTCCACCGGGCAAGAACCTGGGAATCATCCCTTCCCATTTCAGTGGATAGGGCTTCAGCAGATGAATTTGGGAAAACACAAACAGTCCATAACAAAAAGAAGAAGAAAAATCTCTGACTAGACAACTTCAGTTTAATTTTACAGTTTTCTTTCATTGGAAAAGCTAATAAGAGCTCAAAGATTAGATATAAATATTATATGGCAGGACTTTAATTTTTCCCCTGGAAAACTGCAAATTAATATAAAATCAGTGCCCTATCATATTGACTATATTCTAAATCTAGCTATCTATTATAATATCTGCATTAGTGAGAATTCCTAGATTGCAGTTCTCAAATAAATGAAAATTCTGACTATAAAGCAGAATATGAAAGAAAAATATTCATTTAAAATTTGATTTTCTCATGGAAAATATTTCAGTGGTATAGATTAAAATATTTACTTCATATATATTGACTTTTTTTTACATGCAACTCCCTTTCAGAATGGTATTTATGTGTGACTCTGATCATAACACACAGTGACAAAAAGCAGGCTACCATAATTTCCCACAATAAGAAAAAAGCAGCTACTTAGCATAAGGATGGATTATTTTGCAGAAAGGCAAAACGTCAGTGTGAACATTCACATATTTCTATCAACTCCTGCTCATGGGAAAAACTTAGCCTGTTTTAAACCAAGAAATATGGAAACAGTGGAGAAGGGCGGGGGGGGGGGGGGGGGGAAGCCAGATGACGCTGTAACTGAAAGAATTTAGAGGTCAAGTAAGGGGCTTGGAAGGCATGCAAAGTATGGTAAGAGTAGGGTTTTATTTTTAGGAATGTTGTTGGTATAATAAACAGGGTTAGTATCCTTGGAGAGACCAAATGCAAATGAATTCCATTTAAATTACTCTAACTATTAATGTGAATCCACTTAGAAACTAATCCAAGTAATAAAATCCCATACTGGTAAGTGGTTTCTTTTACGATAATTTTCATTTGCTGCTATCTAACTTTGGGGATCAAAGTTATTATATTCACCAGTATTCTTGATTTAAAAATGTTCTTGACTAAAGTGAGAAGATGGTTCTTGAATAACATAAAAAAAAAGGTCAAAGAGATAATGCAGAAAATATTCTGAACTTGAAGTTGCAAATTGGGAGAAAACTGACTATTAGTGATTGTAGACACTAGCTAGAAAATGGGAAGTTTGTATAGCATAATACCCATTCACTAAATTGTGAACATCTAAAACTCTCCTGCTGGAAGTAGTAAAGTAAAAATTACCCGTAATGTCCAATTTCTAAGGACTCTTAATTTACATGGAAATTGGGGTTATTTAGAGATAGTGTGAAGACAACAATATTAGGATTGGTTACATTAGTTCAAAGTTCTGCCCGACTCCCCAATCAAACCAAATACTTATCCTTCAGGTTTTACAACTGCTGGTACAAGTTCATTGCAGTTAATGACTTGATACTTTTTTCAATAATTACATGGTCAAGGACCAAAGAAAGGGATTTTGAATCATGGTGAAAATACATATTCTGGACCCTTTTAAAATGTGAACCTGTAATATTGTTACCAGATGTTGTTTCTAGACTCAATGTTATACTAACTCATGTCCCTGCAGACAATTGCTTCAGATCCATGGACGGTTTTGAAGCCAAGGTGGCTACTGAACTGTATTATAAATTATAGATCATCAAGCAGAGTAGTAGTGTACATGTTACACAAGGTCTATGCCAGACATCCATCAGGTATTGATGGACCCAGACTGAAAGATAAGAAGAGCAAAAATGAATATGCAGAAACAATCATAATGGATAGAACCACAACCCAGATATTTTCTAATTCTTTCTATTGCTGAAAGTAATAATAGATGAACAGGAAAAGAAGGCAACTCCAGTAATCTTGAGACATAACAAAATAAGAATATTTATATCCAAAATTCAGGGACAGATTGGGAAAGTCTGAGGGATATAGGTATACTTAAGAATTTTGGAATTCAAATCTCAAACAAATAAATACAAGTGCATAGAAATAAACAAAGTCCCATTTGGATGCTCTAAAAGCAATGACCATCTACAGACTACCTCCACATTTAGGGATGCTGAAGACATGTGGTTTGGGCTTTGTTTTAGCAAAGGATAGCTGAATGACTCTGTACACTATCATCTATTGGTTATCAAAAACCCTTGCTTTCCTGAAGAGGGGCTGAATGTGGATGTTTGTATTCATTATTTAGGAAGATGCAAGTTCTAGTCTCAACCTTGGAAACAAGAAACCCTTATTGATCCCATCATATTTGACATGGCAGCAAATACTGAGGAATTAGAGAATAATTCATTAGATACGCTCCCAGTTAAAAAAGAAGAGAAATCTGAAGATCTGAGGTTGTAGAGGAGAGTTCTCAATTACTGACAATAGAAGAAATGTGATGACACATTTTTTAATAAACAATGTGAGAATATTTGCAAAGTTATATTTCTCTCTCCTTCTAATTTTCTTCCTCGATACTTTCCAACTCCCCCATCCCCAATTTGAGGGATGTGAACAGTATAAATAAGATTTCATTATAAAAGATGAGCCATATGTACTTTTTTGCAGTTGTAAGAGTGACAGTAAATACATAAGAATCTCCTTCATCAATCAAATTTTATCCTGTAAGCAGGTCTTCTGGAGGACATTCAATGATGCCATTTATTTCATCTTATTTTATTTTTTACCCCTTCTGTACCAGGCAGAGTCTGATAAGGGAACAAAGTATACAGTGATTCAGACAAGGAAAGTTATTGTTAGAACTATTAACTTTAACTGGGGATTGGAACAATAGGGTTTTGGCTATTAAAGGGTAAAAAGATTATTAGAAAAGCACAGGAATATCAGATATAAGGAGCAGCCACTAAATCCAGGCAGAGAGAGCTCCCAACTAAAAGAACCCTGCCTGGGCTTAGACCTCATTGGCAAAGGCAGAACCTTAGATCAGTGGATGTGGATAAGTCTGCTGAGGTTCTATGTAGGCAAACTTCTGCCCTCTGAGCTGCCAGGTAAGGCTTCCACAGAGAGAGAGATACCATATAATGGTACCTGAAATCCATTTAAGTGAGTTGTCAACATTATTATGATATGAAATGCCTGAGAGAGCAGCTGCCCTCTATCCACACTCACCCTTCCGACCCACACTCCTCAGAGGATCCTGGTAAGAAGAGGTCATGGACAGCAGTGGGGTTAGAAATAAATAAATGCTACTTAAAAAAAATCTAAAATTAAATTAAAAAGAAACCTCTTCCTCTTCCAGTGCCCTCTACTGACAAAGCTTAATATTTCCCAGCTGACAAAAAAATGACAGCCGACTTCCTTATTGCAGAGCAGGCAATCAAAGGTGAACTTGGAGCTAAGAGGCAATATATTGATAACTGGCACAACATCCCATTGCTAAGTGTGAATTATAACTTACAAGCTTTGCTTTTACATGTCTTGATTATTCTTGTTCTCTACTCCAATGATTCTGACCCTTTTAGCCGAATTTCTCACACACTATTGAGTAAATGTTTCTAGAACACTGTACAATGTAATATCATTTTTGTACATGTATTTCACTGCTCTCATAGTTTGGCGTTCACATAATTTTAGTTCCTGCGTGGACTCTCTTAAACCTCACCAACTTTCAGATTCTTTTCATTTTCCCCAAATCATATTCTTAAGAGAGAAAATAGCAAACCCAGTTCAAGCCTATTTCGGTAGAAATCTGAGCAATTTTCAGCAATTGAATGGTTTATGAATTGGCTTCTTTATGTTAGATTCTTAGGCTCGTACAATCACTTTGGGTCAGCAGAGGAAAGCACACAGCAAGCCTATAGCGGGCAGTGTACTGAGGGCTGTTAAGGTAAAACCTTCCTATGTGTGAAATATCAGATCTGAATGTCCAATGCAATTTGGGATGAGGCTGATTCTAGAAACTGCTCAGAAGATAGTTAGTTCCTTAGTAGCTTGAAGAATAGTGGAGCGGGGTGCAATCAAATAAAAAATATATATGTTTATGTTCCACAGCCTAAAAAGACCAATTTCATAGTGTGCTTTGGTATGCCCTAAATATTGGAAAGTTCCTTGATGTCTTGTTTTGTTTTTCTGGAAATTTGAAATCTCCCAAACCTGGGAGCTGGAAAATAAGTTTTAAAATTGCGGTTCAAATTTTGGATGTTTGCTAAATTAGAAACATAGTGTTTGAGTTGAAAGTATTGATTTACAAGGTCACATACACTTTATTGAGAAATAAAAAAAATGGGAGAAAGATTTGAAGCCATTTTAAAAGTATTGAATTTAATACTTTTAATAACTAAGGAAATCACATTTAAAATCTAAACGAATCTCAAGTAGTTGTCAGCAAATTAAAGCATGTTAAATATATATATATATTAGTATATGTCCAGTGTGCTGAAAAAGACCCAATGTTCCCATGTGCCTGTCCTTTAGTTTGTCTTTTTTTAAAAATATATATTTTATTGATTTTGTACAGAGAGGAAGGGAGAGAGATAGAGAGTTAGAAACATTGATGAGAGAGAGTCATCAATCAGCTGCCTCTTGCCCGCAACCAAGGTACATGCCCTTGACCGGAATCAAACCCGGGACCCTTCAGTCCCCAAGCCAATGCTCTATCCATTGGGCCAAACCAGTTTCGGCCTTTAGTTTGTCTCTAGGACCACACTCATAATACTTCTGACACCAGATATGGGGATGTGGGGGGGAGGGGTTCTCTCACCAAGCAATTTTCCAATTTTCCATGGATACCAGCAGGGTGTCCCTCAAATTTAACTCAATTATGACAATATCTACCTGAAGACAGTATCGGATCCCACAGGTTAAGGGTTCAGTCCCACAAGACTGTGGCCCCTCATTTCACATGCTGATCCAAAGTCCAGGCTGTCACATGTGCTGTTTTCTGATAGACTGGCTATAGAGTGGAAGTTCCCAAGACCCTCTCCTCGAGTTCTACTAATTTGCCAGAGCAGCTCAAAAGACCCAGAGAAGCACTTAGTTACTAGACAGCCACTTTGTTATGAAAAGATATAACTGAGCAATACCAGGTAGAAGAGAGGCAAGAGCAAGATATGTGGGAAGGAACAAGCCACTCTCCCAGCACGTGTGTGCTCACCAACCTGGAAGCTCTCCAAACCCCATCCTTTTTATTTATTTATTTTTTTATGGAGACTTCATTACATAGGCATGATAGATAAGTCACTGGCCATTGGCTATTGATTTAACCTCCAGACCCTCTCCAGTACCAGGAGGTCTGGGGTGGAGAGAAGAAGGGGGCAGGGCTGAAAGTTCATAATAACATGGTTTGTTTCCCTGGTAATCAGCCCCCATCCTTCAGCACTTTCTAAAAATCACCTCATCAACATAAACTCCAATGTGTTTTGAAAGGAATTTGTTATAAACTTCAAAACACCTTTATTGCTCTTATCACTTAGGAAATCGTAAGGGTTCAGAAGTTCTGCCGAATAGGGGACAAGGACCAAATATACATTTCTGATTAAAAAAAAATCACATCACAATGTGAAATCATGATACAGGATAATTAAAATACCAGAAATACAAACAACTAATGTGATTTTATTTTATTTTAAAAAGGCCTGCCTACAGGCTTCTGCTTTAACATTTGACACTGAAGAGAGTTCAAGCCAGGATGGCTGATGTTGTATTTGACTTTTGGAGATCAAATGCCAAACAGAGAAAGAACTAGAAATGGCAGTGAACTGGTTCAAAACAGGCTTCCCCAAAAGGTGCCACTTTGACCTGAGGATTATTTTCAGTTAAATGCAATGGAGACCCTGCAAACCCAAAAGAAACTTTTAAAGAATGCAAACATGGGGCTTTGCCCATAAAGAGCTACTAGCAAAAATATGACTTATCTGTATGGCACAGCAAACATCTAATTACTGAACATCTGCTCTTCTTATTGTCTTGTGAATTCTCCTCTCTCCCCTGAAGCCTCAGGCCTTTATCCCATTCCCTGGTTCAATATGGAATATATTCCTCATTTTACCTTTCTGCCTTGGAACTCTTGTATAAGTGGAGGTCTTGTATGCATAAAAATAAATTTGTGTTTCTCCTATCAATCTGAGACAGGATAGTAAGAAGCTAGAAAAATTCCTTGCAAGTGGAATGGGGAAACTGAGCCAAGTGTCTGATTCAAACTGGTCTCATCCAGTACTGACTCACCTGCCTTCTTCTCCCTTGCACATCCACTTCCTTAATCACTAAGGACAATGAGTTTCTAATGAGCATCAAATAATCTTAGGAACAATGCTTCAGGTCTATGGACCAGAGAGACAGAGTTTTGGTCCAACTAATGATGACATCTAGGCCTCAGTTGTGTTTTAGGTCCAGGCCCCCAAAAGCAAACAAACAACAACAACAACAAAGTGACGCCGTGGTTGACATTAGGACCAGATGCAATGACCAATGACTCCCTACCCTACTGTCATCTAAACATAGAGACTCTGACCCTGAAAGGACACACCTGGAAAGCTGAAAAATATTCTATGGAGATCCTCCCCTGAAAAATTTCCTAAAATTCCTGCCTTCAGAGAACAGAAAAAACAAAAAACAACCTTAAGGCATAGGACCCAGTGAGCAGTGAGCATATGCTCTTCATTCCTAAGAAGCATATCTTTGCTTTCTTTTCCCAAAGCTCCAAAGGCCCTTCCTTTGCCAAGGTAACTTGTTTCCTGATTCCGCACTGGCCAGCTGGCTCACTCTTTGCTTCTATGACTTTTCCTTCTAAAAAGCTCAATAAACTTATTGTGCTAGTGTTCTTGGCTCCGAATTCTTGGTTTGCTGAATTCAAGAACTGAGGTCTAACACTGACGCTAACAAAACTGTATCATGTCAATTTGATTAAGAGACCAGCCAAAAGAACCTTTATGAGGTAGAGGAAATTTCTTCCTCTCCAACAGAAGCAACCATAAATGGGCTCAGGGGCAGAAATTCTCTGCTTCCCAACCTTGTTATTTTATTTGAGATGTTGTGATGTATGACACAGTCTACATGAATTCTTAGAAGCAGTGCAAAACCTTTTATAGCTCACAGCTTCTCTCTTACTCATAAACTACACCTTTCTATGCTTCATTTTTTTTAAGCTGGAAAACTATATCTTATAGGGTGGTTAATGTAGCATATTCCTCTAACACATAAGATTGTTTGGCTATAAACAAAGGAGACTTAATCTGACAATTCTGAATAATGTTGGGATTAATTTTTAGGACTAAATGGAATTAAAGAATTAAACAGAAACTTTAAACTCCAGCACCAAAAAGCACACGATCCAGAACTTGCAGTGTCTTAAGGCTAAGGATGAGCAATCACATTTTTCTATGGCCCTACAAGGTCTTATACAATGTGAAAAAATAGGTAATTCTCCAAGAGCAATTTAGCATGTTTTTCCTAAAGGAAGGTGAATGCATTCTGGGTAACTGAAAAGCAATAAATATCTACTTTAATCCACATACATATGTTCAACTATTTTAAAATAGTCAGTGAGAAATTGTGGTGAAACATTGCCTAGGAGAGCAATTTTTAAAATGTGCAGGCTTATGTGTCTTTGATGATTTACTCACAATTTAGAGAAACATTCTACTCCCTTAGTCCCAGACTTATGAACAATAACTGCTATTTTTTTTTCTGGTGGTTTTAGATGTGTTTCCTTTTTTGACTTGATGCACGTATTATCTTTTTCTCTTCTTTCCTTCCTGATGTTTTATATGTCACTAGGAAATAATTAAAATGCCCTAATCTACCTATCAACAGACATGATATGTAATAAAATACAAAACTTATTTATTCTTTCAGCATGTGTTTATTAAATGTCTTCTGTGTATTAGTCACCATTATAAAAGATAGAGATTCATCTGTGAGCAAAACAAATGAACATCCCTCCCCTTATTCTTAATAAAAAGACACTATGGCATAATTGAACCTTCTCCACAATACATGCTTCTATATTTATTTCACAATCAGTTAACTAAAAATGCCCTGGATATTTAAAAATTATAGCTATTTAATTCTTTGTGAACACCAGCATTTACATTTATATGATAGTATATACCAACTGACAATGAAGATAATCCATTTGTAATAGTATATAAAATCGGAGCCCCTCTGGAGTGAGGGGAGTGATCTGCCTTCTATGCTGGAAGACAGCTGGGTAATGTCCCTGTCTCCCCAAATCTATCCAGGTGCACACAGTGTAACCTTGGTTGCGATAACCCTTACACTAGCACCTGTATTGTTTTACGCAGTTTGGATATTTGAAATGACTCCACAGAGTACAGAATATACTCATATGTGGCTTTTATTTAAAAAGCAAAGAATATGTGCAAGGAGAGAAAACATGATGTTATACATTAGGAATCCAAGAGGCATTCCAGGGCACAAACTCCCTATGGCTCAAGCCATATACAGAGAATGTGCTTAATGTGTCTTAAATTGCCAAGATCTGTGCAAAGAATCTCAGTTTCAGGACAGCTATGAATGAATGAAGCTTTCAATGAGAGGCCTTATAAAAATCCTATATTTGCAAAATTAAGCCAGATTTGTCATATAAATTAGCCTAATTGTAAACTACCAGTAAAGAAACTAACTACTATGTTTCCAGGGAGTATTGTGGAATTTCATAAATCCACTGCCCTTAATTTGGCCATGAGTGAAACCCTAAATATCCAGGCATTCCAAACGATAAAGATAGAATGAGCCCCCACCATCCATTAATCAGCTCTATCTCCCTAACTCCTGATTTAATCATGTCCACATTTGCTAATATATTAATGTGTACTAACATCTCTACTTTACATTATCACCATCCTAATAATCTCTAATGCAATCTAACTTAAACATTGCCCCCTGCCTAACCCAGCAGATGGGGTCAGAATACAAGCTTTATCCTCCAAACCAGAATGAACTGGGACCCTGTATGTAATTATGGGTCACTACATTACCGTTTCCTGTTGTGTTGATGGCCTTGTGTCAACTGGAAAAGGTCTTTGTGGGCTGATCCTTATTGTTCTCCTTCATAAGATTGCAAGTGTCTGCTATGCTCCAAAACCGAACTAGAGCACTCTGACAGTCTGAATTAGAAGGTCTTCATACTGTATTATTTCCTCTGTTGGAATGATCTTCCCCCAATAAGCTGTCTCACAATAAGCCTCACAACTTCCTAAATATCTTCACTCAAGGTCACTTCCAAGGGCAGCTTCTTCTGGTCATTCTTTCTAAAGTTTCCATCCCCAGTGATGTTATATTCCCCCATTCTCTACTACATTTTCTTCTCTGAAGCACTTATCACTGTATAATCATATTTTACACACTTATTTTATATACTGTGTGGTCTGCCTCAATCATAGGTAAACTCAAAGAGATAATTTTTTTTTTTTACTGGTATACCCCTAAAGCCTAGAATAGCATCTGACATAAAATAGTCAAACACTGTTTACTAAATGGAAAAACACATGAGTGGACTTTGAGTATTAACCCCAGGTATAATCAAGTCTCCCACAAGATCCTCATTTTAACCCTCAATTGGAATTTATTTCTATGAACATGAAGTTCTTTGAACCAGCAAACAGATTTTTACCTGTTTCCTAAATTTCAATACTTAACAAAGAAGCCAAAATGACATTTTTAAAATGTACGTCACATAATTTACTCTAAACCCCTACATTTGGCTGAATTCTGTCTCTCCAATATCCAGGTGGCTCATTCCCTTACCTTTTAGCTTTTCTCAGGTGTCACTTACTGAATGAGGCTTTCTCTAACCATCTATTTAAAAGTGTTATATACTTTTCCCTCTAAAGTAGCATTCCTTTTTCTCTTTATCCTGCTCTGTTTCTTTTTTCCTCCACAAAACTTGATCATCTCTAATTTAATCTAATTTACACATTACTCATTAAATGAGAACTGAATTTCCATGTCACCAAGGCATTTGTCTTTTTCATTTGTTTTTTCTTTCACTGACATATCTCAAGTACCAGGTACAAATCAAGCATTCAGTAAATACATAGGTAATAAATTAGTGCAGTGTTTTCATGAAAGGATAAGTTATCTTGCACTGCATTTCTTTGACTTATTTTTTTTGGTAAGATACATATGGCCAATGGATTATTAAATTGTTTTTAATCTTAAGAGAAAGAGGAAGTTAAGAAGAATTTAGAATGCATTATTCATTCTTTGTTCATTTAAGAGAAATTCAGCCTATCTGAAATATACCAAGAGCCCCAAATTGCACTTTTTCTATATCCTCTAAGGAAGTAAGTAGACAGGTAATTACAAACAAATTATGATTAGGGCTAGGGCTACGAAGCAATCATATTGTAATTTCAACTTTCGCCAAAGTCCTCTCTTTCTAATTCTTGGCTTAGTCATAGAAAAGCAAACATAGCATGGTCTTACTATAATACATTGCATTACAAATAGTAAAATATGTACACAGGGATATTTCCATAGTGTTTAGGACATCAAGGAACATACTACCTCTTTAATACATCACCATGCACCAGGAATGTTCTGTACACTGCTGTGTTTTTGGGATAACTATACATTACAATGATTTTTTTATGCATACAACACTTATAAAATTCCACTTTTTTAATGACAAGATGGTTTCACTAAAAACATTTGTAACGCTTAGTATACATTATTATTGGAGGCATGATTGTCTGTTTTATCTTTTAAAAGTATTTTGGAAATGTTGCAGATCTCATTTAAGTCATTAGATTGGTTTTGATTTTCCTGGTTTAGGGGGTGCCTACCCCTTGCTGACTCCCCTGCCTGGGACAGCAGGATGAGCTAATTTCTTTTGTACCAAAGTTGAAACCTGATTATCTCTTGGTTCAAGAGTGCCCTACTGCTCATCAGGCGTTATGCTGTCTTACCACACACCACAAGAGTGTTATCATGGGGATACTGCTGATTGCCTGCACTTAGAGCTGATAAATATGCAGATGTGTAGAATATTAAATTACTTTATTAGCAATCAAATATTATGCCATTAGGTTCAACTGTATGACTAAAAATTAGCAAAAATTAATAAAATATTTTAAAGATCAATCAAATATTTAACCCTGTTTTATTCTTTTAAATAGTTTCTAGTTTGGGTGACAGGTAACTAATGTTATGTGAAATCACTAAGGCACTACACTATGTCCCTAATATTATCCTCTTTTAAAAACACAAATATACCAGGAATTTAGAGTGAAGTACAATTTCATAAGCTGAGCAGAAAGAGTTTGGGGCAAATGAATATTTTTCAGTTTAGTCAAAATGATAAGCCATATACACATAACTATAAATGTTAAAATCAAAAAAATGTATCCAAAGACAAGTAAACATGATATAAACAGGTTTCACTTTCTAATTCTTTATTACAAATTTAGGTTAGGCATAATAAAATTGTTTTCCATTTACCATAGTTTTTTTTTTCCTGAAACACATCTGATTAATCCTAACATTGATACTTTTATGTGCTTGTATATATCCTGATTTATGAAATTTATTATTCTATTTCAGATGATTAGATGGCTTGAAAATCATATTATGGTTCTGTGTTTTGTCCCTTTTCTGTCAATAACTATAGGTTGTAATAAATATAAGTAAAATTCATATCATTGCACTTACGAAGAGCTAGTGCTTACAGGATATTGAAAAGAAATTGTAGAAACTGTGAGCAAAACATGTAAAACAACCTCAAACCACAAATATTATATATTTAGATTCAACTAGAAATTTAATTAAAACCTTGGAGCATTAGCCACTTAACTCTGAACAATTTATTGAACATTAATTTACAATCAGCCAATGAACATATACTGACATTGAAAACACAGTTATATGTGAACTTTATCGACAATTTCCTTGGACAGCTATTATTATATACCATGGCAACACTACATCTTAATAATTCCTTTTATAAGAGCTTAACAATCAAAATTTTCACTCCAACAGTGGCCTCTTGTTTTCCTAATTTCCTCTTCCAAATGCTGACTTTAATCGAGTAGATCCCACAATCCACTCATCCTACCACTTCTCTGCATTCCTACCTGCCTCATTTCTTAGCTTTCCTTCTTATCTAGTCTCACTTCCCTGGTCACTCATTAAAATCACTACCTGACACAAACCTTTATTCTCTAGTTATCTTACTTAATAGCACTCCCTTGGCCAAATTCTGTTGTGATTGTATCAAAACTGTATCCATTACTTGTCTGCAACTGCTTAGCTGAACATGACTGGAAGAAAACACAAAACCATTCTGACGATCCTTATTTTAAATCAGTAGCCACTAATCTGAACAGTTATATCTCTCCTAAATTATCTGACATTCTTATTATCCTAGCTAATTACCATCTTCCCCATTTAAATCTATAACATATCCTTTCTTTCCCTGGTTCCCAGCTGATCATTTTGCATTTGTTTTCAGTTAAATAATAGACGCAGTGGAAAGGAAACAGAGTAGAGCTTCCTATTTGGGTCTGTGTTCTGTGCACTTTGTCTCTTAGTATAAATTATCTTTGCTTCCAGGAAGGGCCAACCTGCCATTTGTGCATTAGATTACATCTTTTCATCAGTGCAGGAAGACTTTAGAAATGCTCTCCTCTCTCAAATATAGTATAAGTTTTTCATGCTTTTTCTCATAAGACTTAAAACTAGATATTCTCTCTGAATATAACTTTCTTGACGTTTCTCCTCCATTTCTTTTCCTTTTTGGCACAAATTCTCAAAGGAGTTCCCCATACTTTGAATCCTTTTTCTCATTGTCTATTTTTCTACCTGACCTTGTCCAATTGGGATATCTAGGCTGCCAAACTACACTTACCAAAGTCAACAAACACTACAGTATGAAATCCAATTGCCAATTTATAATCCTCTTCCCACCTGACCTTTCAGCAGAATTTGACCAAATTGCTTACTTCTTGAAATATTTTCTTCACTCAACATTTTTATTTTCTTTCCTTTACACTCTTCTCATTTTTCTCTTCGTTTCTCTTGCCGTTTCCTTATAACCCCCCTTCACTCTCTAAATATTAACGTGTTCAAGAGTACAATCCTTGGATATTTTCACTGTTGATCACTAAGAAAATTATATTAATATTCTTAGTGATCATATTTATTTCATGTTTTGATATCATCAATATGATGATAACTCACAATTGTATATATCAAAGCTGAACCATTGTCATGAATTTTTGGTAGGATGTTATGCTTACTCAACTTCTACCCCATATAAAAATACAACTTAGAATAGCTACATTTTTTTAAAGGATGCATTTGGAGATATTATTTTATCTGATT
This sequence comes from Pipistrellus kuhlii, assembly GCF_014108245.1. Lineage (NCBI taxonomy): Eukaryota > Metazoa > Chordata > Mammalia > Chiroptera > Vespertilionidae > Pipistrellus > Pipistrellus kuhlii. Next base: position 41,910,558 of record NW_023425584.1, read on the forward strand.
TCAAACTCACTATAAAGCTATATTAATTAAAAAATGTTGTAGTGTTGTGCTATTAATTGACTTGTGTTCACCAGCCCTCCAGAAAGATATGAGAAAGTCATATCCCCAGGACCTCAGAGTGTATCCTTATTTAAAGATGGAGTGTTTAAAGATGGAATCATGTTCAAATGAGGTCATTAGAGTGGCCCTAATCTACTATGACTGGTGTCTTTATAAAAAGGAAGAAATTTAAGCACAGACATGCACACAGAAGAAAGCTGTTTGAAGACTGGAATTATTCTTCCACAGACAGAGAATGACTATAAGTTGGGAGAGAGGCCTGTACAGATCTTTTCCTAGTGCCATTGGCAATTACGGTGCTCTCTATCTTGGATTTCTAGTCCCAGACTGTGAAGCAACAAATTTCTGCTATTTAACCCACTCAATTTGTGGCATTTTGTGACAGTAGACCTAAAAAAAAACACCAAAACATGATGTTAGGATTAACATATAGATTAAAAGAATAGAATATAAAATCCACAAATAGGTTTATTCATCTATGCTCTATTAATTTAAAAAAATAATGTCAAGAATATTTAATTGGAAGAGTTAGTAAGTTCTAAAGACAATGATGTAATAATCAGATATTCATATAAAAAGAAGCTATCCTCAATACTTATTTTACTCCATGTTTAAAAAAAAGTCAAATAAATCTTATACCTAAAAGCTAAAACTAATAAATTTTTAGAAGAAAATAAGAAACATTTGAGAACATATATTGAAACTTGGATTAGACAAAGAATTATTAGAATCCCAAATGTTTGAATCATAAACAATAACAGTATATAAAGTATACTTCTTAAAAAATAATTTCATTTTCAAGAGCACTGTCACAAAAATGAAAAGACAGGCAAAAAATTGAAAGAAAGCACATATCTGACTAATGATTTATATCCAGAATATATAAAGCACTTTTACAACCCAACAAAAGAAAACAAACTAAAAAATTGCAAAAGGGTCAAATGATCTTAAGTACATGAAAAAAATGGAGATATCTGGAAAGGGTAAATTAAAGCCACAACAAGATTCAGCTACATAGTCACTAGAATTAAAATTCTGCTAAAATATTGTGTTGGCGAAATTGGTCTCTGTCCAGATCTTTGATGTGGTCCTTAAGTTTTTCAAGTGAACACTGATAAAGAAAATCAAGATTCAACATTAAAGAAGGAAAAGACAAGCCAAGCCAGTTTTGCTCAGTTGTTAAAGAGTCAGCCTGTGGACCCTAGGGTCACTGGTTCAAATCCAGGTCAAGGGCATGTATCTATCACAGGTGCAGTTTTGATCTCTGGCCCCAGTCAGGGCATGTGGGTGGCAGCCAATCATTGTGTCTCTCTCACATTGATATTTCTGTTTCTCTTTCCCCCTCTTCTACAATCTCTAAAAAATCCTTAGGTGGAGGATTAACAAAAAGTGGAGGTATCTTGAGAACTAGAAATGTTAGGTTGAGGTTCAAGACAAACTCAATTCCTTGCAAGTACCTGGAGAGAGAATCAGGAAACAAAGGCCAGAAGGGAAACCTATCAGGTGGATTATTCATGAAACGTGAGTTGCTAGATCGATCCTGAAAGAATTATCAGATACTCAGAGTGTGTAGGTGATGCTTTTTAAATTATAGTCCCATGTAGGAAAAGATGTTCTAATATATTTGCATTGATTTATTGTACATATAGATTTAAGCCATCAAGTGACAGGCAAGAATTATGTGCAGTTATAAAAGGTAAGGGCAAGAGACGATGGATAGATGAGATGTCAGTCAGGCTCCAAGCAATATTATACTATATTTGACATATCTCTCCATAAAGTAAATATATGACAAGGGTAGCTGAAACTTGCTTGCTTTTCATGTAAAATGTCATACTATAAAACTTAACCTACAACTGGATAAAATGCTTGAATTGAATTTCAGAGGATGAATAGTTAGGTAAATACAGTTGGGGTAGAATATTTTAGGACATGGCTTTCAAACTGTGCTTCACAAGGGAATATGAAAAAAAAAAAAAACACAAAAAAAACCACACCCCCAATCAAATCTAAGATTTTCATTGTTTGTGACTACTTTAAAATTACTTTTAATAATAGTTTCATTTTCATTGTATATGCTGAAAATATTTTCTGTCTAGATTCTAAAATGAAAATGAAAACTATAAAAAAGTCTTGGTTTATAAAGGGAAAAAATCAGCAAAATTTATGAATAGACAATTCACTAAGAATAAATGTTAATATATGATAATTGGCAGTAAAGTTGCTTAATATAACTCAATTTATGAATATGCATTTTTAAATTTTCAACTTGAATACAATTTGTAATTAAAATACCTATTTTATGATGGCCTTAAGTAGACCAATTTAAAATAAGAGCTTAAAGAATGTGATAATAATTTCATTTCACCTGCAAGTGGAAAAATAAATTCAATACAATTTATTTTTCCACCTGCTGGAAAAAAAGGAAATATATGTACTACTATGTAATACTTTAAACAATAAAAAAATAAAAGAAAAATAAAAAAATAAAATCTCCCTAAAATATGTGTGTGTGTGTGTGTGTGTGTGTGTGTGTGTGTTAGTTTTTATTTTATAGGAGCAAATCATCAGTGTCCCTCAGCCCACTATTGCATTCAGTGATTCACCAGAAAGATTCACAGAACTCAGAAAAGCTGGCATACTCATAGCTACAACTTATTGTAATAAACCAAAACCTTTTATCAGCAAAGATAAAAGGCATACGGCAGATTCCAGGTCAGACAGCTACAAACTTCCAGTCATCTTCTTCCCGTGGAGTCATCCCAACAACACTTAATCCTCCAAGGAAATATACATGACAACACATATGGACATTGGCAACCGTGAAAGCTCATTTAAGACTTGGTGTCCAGAGGTTTTCTTGGGGGTTATCATGTAGTCATGTAATACCTACCTATCTGCCTGCTGACCTTATTTCCTCATCTCTAGTCCCACCAGGGGTCAAACTAATACTGCAGGTCCCCAGGCCCTACTTTAAATTAGAATGTTTGCTTAGACTTTCTGGTGTGTCTCAAGGCCCGATGTAAAGAAAACACTTTTATTAAGCATGATATTCTAAGGGTTTAGAAGTCATCTCTCAGGAGCTAGTCAGGGGTTAAAGCTTTCTTGGATAAGTGTAAGGTTTGCACAACCCAGCTGTGCTGACTTAATTCTTGCCTGCACGGTGTATAACTCGTGAACTAAATGGGAATAACAGAGCTACTAATTAGGAACATGTTTGGAAAAAAAAGGGGGGGGGGGCAATATGCATCCTATTTTTTAATGTCCTAAAGTAAATTAATAAATAATATTTAAAATATAGTGTTGAGTATATTTCACATTTCAAAACCACAATGAATAATACTATATTGACCTGATTTAAACAAAATAAGTTTCCTCCATCAGTAGCAGAAACATATACTGGAATGATCTCCCTTGTCATTTTCTATACAAGTTGAGCAACAGGATGAGCAATTAGTAAATGTACAGATGTGTGGCCATACCCAGAAACCTCTTGAGAGTATCAGAAAAATATGCTATTTGAATATCGGGAAGTAACAAAGTCAATCTAGTCTGATCTATGCAACCTGGCCTCTGAATACCTAGGCTGTTGTCAATCATGCTTTCTGAATTAATGCTTAGCACAGCAGGAAATACTAACTTATGCAAAACCAAACTGCTACCAATAAGAAAATAACATTTTAAAGGAGTTTTTTATCTGAAAAAAAGATAGTTATTGTCAAGAGGTATTTCATTATTTTAAAAATATCGTTGTAAGTGCATAAATAAGAGATTTTAGTTGTGCAACCCATATATTTCTGTAAAAAGACATTAAAATACTTTATTACTGAGTATACTTTTCCTTTATGTGTTTTTATAATGTGTAAATAGAATGGATATTGTAGTGTTTCAAAGACATTTATGGGATAACAAAACATATTTTTAAAGATTAAGTCATATATTTGAATGTAATTAATAATATTAGCAATGCAACCCATCAATAAAATGTTAGTTTCTTAAACATGGCTATGCAAATATACGAGGCTTAAATTATTTCTTTATATACTTTAACTTTATGCTAATAGGGGCCTTGAAAATGAGCTAAGGAAACTAAATCATCAACTATTATTTATATTTGTTTTCTCACCTTTTAATAACTGAGATCATTTTGAGAGTGGTTAATTTATGAAAAATAATGTAAGAAAATAATATATATGTCCTACTTAAGACTGTAAAGGAATACTGAATCAGTAATGTTCCTTAAAATATTTCAAAAAGTAATAGTGCCCTTTTAATAAAGGAGACATTTTTTTAATAAAATGAAACATGCTTGAGATTTTTAAAAATACATAAAGCAAAATTATATAATTTCCAGTTCATATAACAGAAGCACTTAAAAATTTTTTGGAAGTACTATATATTTGCAGGATGTTGAAAACATCTAATTTTGCTTAATGATGGTTATCTGGTCTTTCTCATTCATATAAAAATAAAGTCAAACTCCCAAATAATTCAGTATTTTCCCAACTATAAAGTAGGCAATCAAATATAAAACCTAGGCTTTGGAGCCAGATTGATTAGATTCTAATTTTAACTGCATTAAATGCTAGCTGTAAAATATTAATAGGTGGGATACTAATGGTATTTGATCATATGGATTTCTGAGGATTAAATAAGCTAATCCATGAAAAGAATTTAGCAACAGTGCCTGGTGTGCTATAGGTTTGCAATAAATATTACCTACTTTTATTTTTTGTTTCCTTTATTAAAGAACTTCCAGAATTTTTAGAGAATAAATGTCAATTGACCATAAAACTGCTTTTGGATAATTCTCTTTCCATAAATGGCAACTATATGGTGCTATATATTTCAAGAATTAGTGCAGTCTGCCCTGGCCGATTTGGCTCAGTGGATGGAGCATCAGCCTGCACATTGAAGAATCCCAGATTTGATTCTGGTCAAGGGCACATGCCTGGGTTGCGGGCTTAATCCCCAAAAGGGGGTGTTAAGAAGGCAGCCAACCAATGATTTTCTCTTTTCATTGACGTTTCTATCTTTCTCTCCCTTCTTTCTTCCTCCCTAAAATCAATAAAAATATGTTCAAAAAATAGTGTAGTCTATATCAGTGCCAACTCATAAGACTTTCTGCAATGATGAAAAGGTTCTATAATCTGAAGTATACATTATAGTTGACCAATAACCACATGCAATTATTCAGCTTACAATATGACCAGTTCAACTAACCTAAAAGTACTAACTTTTAATTAGTTTATTTTGCTGCGTGTGGCTAGTGGCTATAGTACTGTACAGCACAGATTTAAATGCTTTATTTTTCAATACATTTCTCAGCTAATACCATATGTTTCCAGTTACTGATGCAGAGTAAAATACATTCAATTGCACTTGCATTAAATCAAGTGATGTGTCAGTTTGAATATGCTTCTTTCTTTAGACATAATTATAGTGTCTTTCCCCTGCTCAACTTTAGAATAATTAAAACAAATTCATATTGGGTTGCAAGAGCAGAACTATCTCCTGACACTGGCCCTAAAATTCTACATAGAGAGTATAATCAATTTAGGCCTTCTAATAGGAAACAGATATCTGCAACTTGGTGGACAAAGACAGGAGAAATGGCACAGACGTCAGGCTCTGGATTTTCAAGGATCAGGGGGCACAATCACAGCAAGTCCACAAAGCCTCCTGACTGACACTGGGAGGCTTCCCAAAACAAGGAACAGTTGAAAGTCTCGCTCAGGGCTTTCTCTGCCATGAGATACAATTACTGTAATTTCAGTCCTTTAATATTCTCTGATGCTTCCCGATGGCCAGGTCCAGCTGAAAGCCAGAGCAGGAAAGAGTGCAGCTGATGCCCACCATACAGCTCTGCCTCCTGGGGAGAAGGCTAGGAGGCAAAGAGGCTCCCCACAGACACAGGGAAGATACAAAGCATAATCTATTATAAACAAAACTACAACAGGGCTCCAGGGAGCTGTGGTGTGATCCTATTCTGAAACCATGCACGGAGGCATGAGAGAAGAGGCGAATGAAGCAGGTGTATAGCAAAACAAAAACAAAGTTGGGCTAAATAAAGAACATGCTGACAACTTTTGACTCCCTCCACAGAAGTTTCTGTTGTTTATGTTTCATGATACCCCTTTGGACACTTATATTGCTTCCTTTTTTGTTTAATTGAGATAAGTTTTGCTTTTTTGCAACCAAAATTATTTGATTGCAAAAATATTCTATATCACTCCCTTATTCTATCCCCACCTCCCCTAAAAAAAGCAAAACCAGACTTGTTTAATTTTAAAGAATATATTAATTTCTTGTTAGTTAAGTGAAACCACATCCCTAATCAATGTTTTGAACCCGCATAAATAAGTTCTCATAATTTAAATGTCTCTGTACTTCACAACTCATAATAATTCCTTTTGAAAATTTCATTATCACAGGCCCTGGCCAGGGAACTGAGTTGATTAGAGATTCATCCCCATATGCCAAGGTTGTGGGTTTGATCCCTGGTCAGGGCACATACAAGAATCAAACAATGAATGCATAAACGAGTAGAACAACAAATTGATGTTTCTCTCTCTCTTCCTTCCTCTCTCTCAAATCAATAAAAAAATAAAATTTTATTACCACAAATAATAACAAGGAACTAATTTTTTGAAAGAAATAAGTATATGAGTGTGTACATAAATGTGTGCATGTGTATGTATCAAAGAATAATAAACATGATAGTAACTCTATCAGTATTAGTATTCTATCAGTAGTCTGATATTAATCTTTAAACTGCAAGAAACAAATTATTTATGGTATGATTATTATCCTATATAATAAAAGCCTAAAAGCCTAATATACTAAGTGTCTGGTCATCTGTTCAACCAATCAAAGCATAATATGCTAATAACATGCTAAGGCTGCTCAACCACTTGCTATGACATGTACTGACCACCAGGGGGCAGACGTTCAACTGGTAGATTAGCTTGCTGCTGGGGTCTGGCCCATTGGGACTGAATGAGATGGGCCAGACATGCCCTGGAACCCTCTGTGACCCCTCTCCAGCTAGCCAACCTCCTGTGTCCCTCCCTGGCCCCTATCTTGCACCAGTGGGGTCACTCAGCTTAGCTTGTGCACTCTTGCATTCTGGGACCCCTTGGGGAAATGTCGGAAAGCCAGTTTCGGCTCAATCCTGCAGGCCAGGCCAAGGGACCCCGCTAGTGCATGAATTCGTGCATTGGGCCTCTAGTTACATATAAGCAAATATGGAGAAAATTATTGGCAAAAATTAGCATCACACTCTTTTTAAAAATCCTCACCCAAGGACGTTTACTTATTTTTTTAGAGAGAGAAGGGAGAGAGAGAGAGAGAGAGAGAGAGAGAGAGAGAGAGATGAGAGAGAGAGAGAGAGAGAGAGAGAGAGAGAGAGAGAGAGAGAGAGAGACATAGATGGTTGCCTCCTATATATGCCCTGCCCGGGAATCAAACCTGCAACCTTTTGGTGTACTTTACTCTGCATTTGGTGCATGGGACAATACTCCAACCAACTGAGCCACCTGATCAGGGTACCATCACCCTTGGGCACCATCACATGAACAAATATAATGAACTTAAAAAAAATAAAACTTACTTTGCCTAATAGATTTTAGAACTTTTACTTTTTAATGTTTACTAAAAACATATAACATTAAGTAATAATAATCAAAGGTATGATTCACTGAGTATTTTCTATATGCCAGGCATTTTGTGAAGTGCTAAGAATACAAATAAGAAATAACATCTCAGAAGGAGCATTTTAATTTTTCAAAATACAACAAAGGGTAATTGAAATGAAATACATGCACACCTCTAATTGTTCACTGGCCTGACATGTACACAAATGCTTTCAAAAATAGATGATTACCACAATGAAACATTCCTTTGATCAATGAATACTACATTCACTTGATGCACTGAAGTATTAACTGGCCTATTTTTTCTACAGTCTCAGGTCAATTTCCATTTTTAATTTTTAGTGAAAAAAATCTCCAAATTATCAGAGAGTAGAAACAATACTGGAGTTGGCAATACTTTTTAGTGGAGACTTGGATTCAAGGTTATCACCACTACTCAGTTATGTGACTTCAGGCATGTTATTAACTAGCTATGTGATTTGGCAAGTTAATTGATTCTCTACCCTTCTTCTGCATAACTATTGCATGTAAGATGAGAATGCTGAACTACATTATCTCTAAGGTATCTTCCAGCTCTGATCTATTACAAGCTCACATGTGCCCTAAAATTTTAAATTTATTTTATTTTTTGACTACCAAGAGAATTGTGAGTTACATATCAAGGGACATAATCAAATTCTCAAACCTTTCTTAAAATACTGAAATCCTAAAGGCAATTTATAATAAGTATATTAGGTCAAATTTGTATCAGCATATCGAATTGACTATTTTAGTGTAGCAATTGCAAACGTACCGAAAATTACTTTAAACTATAGAGTTGCAAAAACATCATATGAATGTGACACGTATTTCTTCAGTGCATTTCAATAAAAAAGTGTTATCTGAATGTCCTCAAACCTAACCAGCCCAATTAAATCACATTAGAAGTCATATTTACAGTGTGTTAGATTAATGATATCCTAACTGCAGAAATGTAGCATGTCAGTATCTTTTTGTGGTTTCTTTCCATCTCTGTGTTTAAGGAGTTTGCGAGTAAGCAAAGCACTGTTGAATCAAGCCTCTGGTGCTACACTTTTCACGCGTGTGCAATGCAGCTCTGCAGGATCAGAAAACACAACTCTGCCACTGCATACCTGTATCACCCAGGAGCTCCATGTGCAACCCCCATTTGCCTCAGGGGTTGGGGAATGCCCCTGCCTCAGCCTCAATGCTCCTCACAAATAGGCCCCCAGGCCCACCCTCTCTCATGCCCTGATGCTGTTTCTACCATTTTCTTGGAATGCACCCTATTGCGCCACCTGGACCGAGTTCCATTTCTCCTTGCTTGATGGGAACACTTCCCCTTTTTCTATGGACAGATATTTTAGGGAGATCCCACAGCAAAGCTGCTTATGGAACCAGATCTTACAACCTTTTTAGTTTTATAAACAGCTTTCTTCCCTCAGGACATGCAGCTGTCAGGACTGAGTACTCTGAGTACTCTGTTCTACTTCTTGTGCTCAGTCCAGTGAACTGAGCTGGGTCCCTTCTCCGAGGCTGCTGTTTGCCTCCACAACAGCTTCGCCATACCTCTGTGCATATCTGAATTCCAACTGTGAACAGAGCCCACCTGCTTGGGAAAATTAGCAGACCACAATTTGCCTCCACAACAGCTTCGCCATACCTCTGTGCATATCTGAATTCCAACTGTGAACAGAGCCCACCTGCTTGGGAAAATTAGCTAGGAAGGGAAGGAAGTCGCAGGGTGCTGGGACGTTACCAGCACAACCTGGAAAACCTATGCACATTCATCTCCTGCTCAGGCTGATACACAGGGCTCATAAGGGGACCGTGCTGTAGTTCATCTCAAAATTAAATCAAAGATGTCCAATTAATAGTCTCATTGTGCACTGGAGATCTGCAATCCACACTAACCTGGGACAAAAAGTTTATAGCAGCAATAAACTGAATTTTTATTCAAAATCTAAGCAAAATTTTGACCAGTAAATGCATTCTTTAATGTGTTTACAAACAAACAAAATACAAAAATGCTTGTGCTGATAACAATTCAACTTTTTTTAAAAAAACATAAGATTAATGAAAATCAGAGAGGTTCAGGGGCGAGATTGAAAATCACCACCCTAAACTTCATTCCCTATTTTGTGTTGGAGTTTCCTTCTGAGTTTATTCCTCTGTGTAGATTGTTGCTATTGCTGTTGATGTTCTTTCTTTTTTTTTTAACATTGCTGCAATAATACTATCCATACAATTTTATACTTTACTTTCATATTAAGATCATTACATAGTTGTCTATTCTTGCCACTAGCTTGAATTTACCATTAACTATAACACCTGGTACACCAAAAGTTATGGTTATAACAAAGATAATTATTCCTTTCTCTATCATTGGCTATTAAAGTTTCTTTCAATTTCACATAATTTTACATTGTTTTAATTAACATATATACACAGAACATATATTTATTTCCATTTATTTAATCTAGAATACAGAAGATATTTCCTTAAAGTGTATGCATGTTTGGAGACCCATAATATGTATCATCAGTTGCTTTTCAGAAGAATACCAACTTACAGAATCAGGTGTGATATATGATAAAGAAAGATTTTAAAAACTGTATTTGTAAATGAAAATTATGTAATTTAATCGCTGAAATATTAGTATGCAATAAGTAAATTTGCATAAAAACTAGAAAATTATTTAAAATTAGTTTCCAGTTTACTGAGATGAGTCATTAATTATATGTAGATAATCTAATTATTTAGCCATAAACTATAATATATAATCTAGTTCTTCATATTATCTATAAATTAATACAGAGGAAATTGTCATGTGGCTTATTTAGAGTAAATAGGAAGGCAATTTACCAAGGTTTCCATATCTGAGAATCATGACTCTCTTTTTTTTTTTTTAAATATATTTTATTGATTTTTTACAGAGAGGAAGGGAGAGGGATAGAGACTTAAAAACAGATGAGAGAGAATCATCGATCAGCTGCCTCCTGCACACCCCCTACTGGGGATGTGCCTACAACCCAGATACCTTGACTGGAATCGAACCCGGGTCTATCCACTGAGCCAAGCCAGTTTTGGCGACATTCTTGATTTTATTTTTTCTCTCTGAGACTAAGTCTATCTAAACCAGGGATAGGGAACATCTGGCTTATGGTTCATATAAGGCCCTCAAAATCATTTGATCTGCCCCTAGCAAGGCATTAGGGGTGAGTTAATTAAATGTTACATCAAATATAGTAGGCTAATTATTAGGTTGATAATTTTGTATGGCCTGAGAATTATACAATATTATAAATATCCAAATGGCCCTTGGCAGAAAGAAGATTCCCCATCCCTGGTCTAAACTTTACTGAGATATATGGTAAAACATTTTTTAAAATGTTTTCTCCACATGTATTATCTCAACAATCCTCTTCTGACTGGTACTCTTTTACCTGAAATAAATTTCTAAGTAGTACAATATATACATTATAACCATTCAATAAAATCACATATATGTTTTTGAAACTGAAATCCAGTATTAGGTTGACTTAATCCTGTAGCATAGCAATTTTCAATCATCTTTCATCTCATGGCACATATAAACTAATTATAAAAAGTTTGTGGCACACACAAAAATATATTTTTCGCCAACCTGACCATAAAAAAGGTATACTGTTGATTTAAAAATAATAATAGTAGTTGTAGTAATTACCTACCCTTTTTGGTTCAAAGCGACTTTTGAAAAAATGAGGTGTCTATACTTGTATACTATATAAGGATTTCTGGTACCAAGAATTAACACATCAGGATACAACCTTATTATATGACAACACTAATAAGATGTAATTCTAATACATGACCTATATATTTACGGTTCAAGATGGGGCATTCACACCGGATGGCTATTGTTGTGTTCGCTGTTGTCATATATATATTTTTTTTTTGAAAAAAGGTCAATGCCCCTGTCTAAATAGTGAAGCACTGCGTGTTTTAAAAACTCTTGCAGCATAACAGTTGAAAATCTCGGCTGTGACACACAGCTAGAAAATGGCAGATCTCGTTCCAAGGGGACAAGGCTGTCCTTGTGAAATATGCGGTGCCAGCCACTGGAACAGAAAGGTAATTCCAGGGGGTGGGGGTGGGGGGGACGGAGGACACCTGTAATACTTCCAGCAATAAAGGTAAATGCATCAAATGAAAAGTTAATTCTGGGAAGCAGCTGCAGCTCCAAAATAAAGAAGGGAGGAAGGGGCTGGGTCAGAAACAGAAGTAGCAGGAAAAGGGCTGATGGTATTCAGAGTCAATGCTTCCTCTCATGGACTAGGAGAGGAAACTTCTCCCATAATTATTATACATCTGATTCCTTTCAATGCTTTTTAGGGGTGATTCCAGGTGCTTTACATGTATTTCCTCATCTACATAACCCTACAATTTCACTAGGTAGGTTCTGTGGTTATTCTGACTAGACAAATGAGGAAACAGACACTTACACAAGCTAAGTAGTGTGTGTAAGGTAACAAACCCAGGAACTGGTACAGCTGAAATTTTAGTGCAGGCAGCTAGTCTACAGGAGAGTTTTTAATCAGCTACAAAACTGAGCACCACATACTCATAGTTTTCAATGCAATGCATTGCTCTTAAAATGATTCACTTCCTGAGCAAATCGGGCTGTACAATTGTATTAAGATTAAATGTAGCCACAGAGTAATTGGCTGCTGGGTGACACAATGAAGGGCCAGGATTGATTTATAGGCCCTCAAATAGGTCTAGTTTGGGCCTGGAAATTTAGGGTAAGGCTGAGTATGGGAAATTAATGAGGCTGGGCGATGCCATTCACCTTGTACCATCAAGAATGCCTGATTTGGAACCTAGAATATGATATTCACTTAAGTCATCTTCCCTTTGTATGAACAGACGGATGGATTGATGGGTGCACTACTATATAACTGGATGTAAGGAGCCAGCCTGGATTAGAGTCAGGGTTGTATAAATGGCTTGGAAGCCCTTTCTTTATTACCTTGGTAGTGGCCTTTGAATAAGAGTACTCTTGTTCAGCTAATAAAAATTACAAATACAGGATACCCAGAGGCAGACGGTGATTCATGGCTGTGCTTTCTCAACTTGAATCCCTGGGGAATTAGCTTCTTACTGGATGTCAGCTGGAGGTCACTCTCAGATCCTAGAGGCATCCTCAGTTCCTCTCCACATTAGTCCCTTTAAAGGCAGCAAGAAAAGAGAGAGCCTCCAGCAGGCCAAAGCTGCAATCTTATACAAAGTTATCCTGTACACTTCATCATATTCAGAAGCAAATCACTGGTTATGCCCAAACACAAGGGGAGAGATCACTGAAGATACGTAGGCCAGTGGGGGGATCATGGGAGCCTCTGGAGAGTTTTCCCTACAAACATACTAGCCTCTCTCTGCTAGGAAGTGTGTGTGTGTGTGTGTGTGTGTGTTTCACATACACCATTTTGCAGAAGACATTACTAAATATACATTTGCATGTAACAGTCACTTAAGTAACAGCTAACCTTTGAAAGATGTTACTAAAGGATCAGGCATTCTTAGTAAAGTGAATTTACTGTGATTTTACTATGCTTGAGATGAATGAATAAGAAAAGTTGAACAAGTTACATCATTCTTGTAATGATTTTCATTTTTTAAAATATATTTTTATTGTTTTCAGAGAGGTAGGGAGAGGGAGAGATAGAAACAGCAATGATGAGAGAGAATCATTAATCGGCTGCCTCCTGCATGCCCCTACTGGGGATTGAGCCTGCAACTCAGGCATATACCCTCAACTAGAATCAAATCCAGGACCCTTCAGTCCACAGGCAGAAGCTTTATCCACTGAGCCAAACCAGTTAGGGCTAAAGTACTGTGTTTTAAGAGTGTCTTCATATTGAATAAAGATTAAGCATAAATCCCTGAACAAAAAAAGAGCCATTCATCACAAGGTGGTTAGTTGGCTTTAGTTTTCCCTTAGAATTTTTTTCTGGAATGCATCTTTGAGAGCTAAAAATCCTTGAGTAATCATTTCAATAAAGATTGGGGCATATTGTAAATAACAAGACATCAAGGCTGAGTTAGTTTTTGATATCTGCTATGAAAAAATTACCAGTGACACAGTAGAACAAGTAAATTTCATTCACTTTGTGGATTTCAGAAATCAAAAATGGGTCAACAAACCTGTTTCTTTCTGGAGGCTGCAGAAGAAAAAGGCACCCTTGCCTTTTCTAGTTTCTAAAGGGTATGCATCCCTGGGCTCCAAAGCCTGGAATATGGCATCTAAATCCCTCTCTGACTTTGACCCTCTCTCCTCTGCATCATTCTTTCACTTAACAGACAAATATCACATGATCTCACTCATATATAGAATCTAATAAACAGAATAAATTGATGAATAAAATAGAACTAGAGGCTGAAACCGGTTTGGCTCAGTGGTAGAGCATTGGTCTGCGGACTGAAAGGTCCCGGGTTCGATTCTGGTCAAGAGCATGTACCTTGGTTGCGGGCACATCCCTGGTAGGGGGTGTACAAGAGACAACTGGTTGATGTTTCTCTCTCATCAACGTTTCTAGCTCTCTATCTCTCTCCCTTCCTCTCTGTAAAAAATCAATAAAATTAAAAATAAAATAAAATAGAACCAGAGGCATTGAAACATGGAAGAGAGTGAGGAATCTCAAAGAGGATGGGAAGGGGGAATGGGGCAAGAATAGATTAACCAAAGAATTTATATTCAGATACGCATTACCTTTGAACACAGGCAGTAGGGTGATGAAGGCCTAGGGTGGGGCTGGAACCAGGTGGTGGGAGGCAAGAGGGGTAAAGAGAACTGGACATCTGTAATTGTCTCAACAATAAAGATAATAAATAAATAAATATCATTATCCCCCCCCACACACCAAAAATAAACAAACAAAAAAATAACCTTGAGATTATTCCTGAGCCAGCCCTGTAATTCAGAATAGGCTCCCACTGCGAGAATTTGAATATCTGTACACTTGCCCTGTCACGTATCACAGTCATAGGTTCTGGGATGAGGATGAGAATGAAAGCATCTTTGGAAGGGCAATTTTTCAACATAGCACCTTGGCTTAAATAAGGAGCATGTTTTCCTCATGTAACAAGAAATTGGGAGATAGGAATATAAAGGAGTAATAATGTTCAGATTGAAAACTCCCATTTGCTTTCAAACCAGTGTTTAAGTGAGAAAGAAGGAGGAAGGAAGAGCGAAGAAAAAGCACCAGTTAATTTCAGAGTACAGTAGGTCCTCAGGTTATGTTGAGGAGCGAGGTAATATGATTTTTGCTGTAAGTCGGAACCCACCTACATAAGGACCTAAGTCACTCACTCACATGGAGCACATGCACAGCAGTAATGAAATGAAACAGAAAGATAAAAGTTCCTGACCTTTACTTGTGGCAAATAAATAATAAAAAACATAAAGCACATATGAACATACATCGAAATGATGGAACATTTTTTATATGTATAAGTAAATGGGAGATGGTAACGTAACCACTAAACGAGGTACATCGATTCTGATGTAACCGAGGATTGCCAGTATTAACTTATTCCACAGAATCCTACTGGATGCAAGAAGAGGGCAATGCAGAATACAGCTTGCATAGCCAGAATTTTAGAGATAGAAAGAGAACAGTGCTACATTTGAATATAATCCAGTTGACCATTAATGCCAGAATTTCAGTATCTTGTAAAGGATAATTATATATTTTAATAATTGTAAAATTATATGGGAAGTGTGCCAAAGGTATTTTCCTAATAGAAAAAGGAATATTTTTTGGTAAATGAAATTATTTCATCAGCAATCTTTGTGAGAACTACTTGAATAAATGTTATTTCTTTGCAGAAGAGCAGAGAATTCATGACTGCTATTTCCATATTTACACCCTTATCCTATACAGAGTTCCATTAGTCCTAAGTAATCCCTCATTATTTGTTTTCCTCTTGGGACAATGAGTAGAGATTTACGAATGAACCTAAGAAATTAGGTTCTGTAGCTTTCAGCTATCAGTGAATTAGAGCTGTAGCTTTCTGCTTTAAACTTTCATGGTATGGTAACTGGAGGGCTGTCAATCAACTTTGCATATATTTTCAGACAGAGTGGAGCAGAGCAGAAGCATATTGGAAATGAATTTTGAACAGTTCAAGCAGAAGAGAGATTTTCTCTCCCAGGAACAAGGCATTCAGCGGGAGTTCAGGTCAGAATTGAAGCCCTTCAGTTAAAATGCTCCCGGATTCACACAGTGGAGCCCTCCAGTCATCTCTGGAATCCCCTGCCTGTCTTTGTCTGAGTTGGAATCGCAGCCTTATTGACCTTGGAGACACTAAACAAATATTTCTTTCAAGTTGACTTACTTTAAGACACAGGGAACATTGTGACACATTGCATCTTCTTTAATGCAGATATTCAGTAACTGATCTTTATTAAGTGAATATTTTAGGGAATGTTACATTTTATTCACTGTATACTGTAAGTCATCACACAACCAGATAATATTTTAAACACAATAATAATAATAGTATTTTTATTACTCAAAAGCAATTCTTCCATAACAGGATAGTAAGAAGCTAGGAAATTTCAGGGCAGGAGGAATAAGGAACCGGAAATAAGAAAATTTTAGTTCGGAAAGCCTTAAGCCACCTTATAAATACTTATAAATAGCAAACCCCCTTCTTCCCCAACCACAAATGCTTGAGAACAAATGGCTCACGCCACTCTTCTCTAAGCAGAGGATACACAGCAGAAGTCATCCTGGGACTGCTAAGCCAGAAGTGGGTGAGGAGGAAGGAAAAAGGGATAGTTTTATCTCACCCAATAAACAAAGAAGCCAGCCATACTGGGAGAAAGGGAGAGAAGGAGTTTAATCTTACTCTTTAAACAGAGAAGCCATAGGTCTCTGGGCTTGTCAAGATAAAATAGCCAGATGCTTCTCATAAATTTTGGGAAAGAAAAAGAAAGTAAAATGGAGACCTTGAGATCTAGTCTGTACCAATAAAGCCAGCAGAAGAGTTTTAAAAAAACCTGTAGACATCCTATGTAATAAAAGAGTAATATGCCAATTAACTATCACTCTTCTACACACACAAACCATGCCCACCAGCCAATCAGGAGTGAGTATGCAAATTAATCCATGGAGCAAGCAGGAGGCTTGTGTTTCCCCAGCAATGGAGAAAGCCAAGCTTTCTGCACACCCTAGCAGGCCCAAGCCTTCATTCACTATAAGCAACAAAGTTTAAATTATAGAAGATAAATAAATCCCAACAAAAAATGGCTGTGGTTAAGGAACAGGCAGGAGGCTTGGCTCTGCTCAAGGCTACAAAGTCTCAATTATAGAAGATAAATAAATTCTAGATCCCAGGGCCTCTGTTTGGGTCGCCTGGAGACATGGCAGGCCTGCAAACCATCCCGGGTCCCTTGCTCAGGCTGCCCCATGCCCCAAGGGAGCCTCCACCCTGATCCATTCAGGGCAAATGAACTGGCCCTCATCCATGCACCAAGCCTCTATCCTATCTAATAATCCAATCTAATAAAAGAGTAATATGCAAATTGACCATCACTCCAACACACAAGATGGCTGTCCCAGGTGGACACAAGATGGCAAGCAGGGGAGGGCAGTTGGGAGGGGCCAGGCCTGCAAGGGAGGGCAGTTGGGGGTGACCAGGCTAGCAGAGGAGGGAAGTTGGAGGCAACTGAGACTGAAGGGAAGGGCAGTTGGGGGGGAAAGGGAGGAGACCAGGCCTGCAGGGGAGAGCAGTTGGGAGGGAAGGGGAATCAGGCCTCAGAGAAGGATAGTTAGGGGCAAACAGGCTGACAAAAGAGCAGTTATGCATCAGGCTGGCATGGGAGTGGTTAGGGGGTTGTCAGGCTGGCAGCATAAGTGGTTAGAGGCAATCAGGAAGGCAGGCAGGAGAGCAGTTGGGAGCCAGCAGTTCTGGGTTGTGAGAGGGACATCCCTTGAGGGGTCAAGGATTAGAAAGGGTGCAAGCTGGGCTGAGGAACACACCCGTGTGCACGAATTTCATGCACTGGGCCTTTAGTCTATAATAATAAAAGCCTAAGTGACTATCGCAACTGAACGGACGACTGAACAGGCTGTGTGGGGTGACTAGGCCAGAAGGGGGTGGTGAGGGACAACCAAACAACTGAGTAGCAGGCTGTGTGGCGCTACCAGGCTAGCAGGGGGAGCAGTGAGGGGTGACTAAACGACCGAGCAGCAGGCTGAGTGGGACCATCAGGCCGACAGGGGGTGGCGGCGGTGATGTTGGACCAAAGGACTGAGCAGTAGGCTGTGCTCCTGCACACGGCTCTGGTCTCCGGGGGACACACCGGGATAGCAGCGTAGATGATGCCTTCCATCTGCCACAGCAGTATCTTGTCTGCTCACCTGTCCTTGCCTGGGCCTGGCCCTTGCCTTGGGCAAGCTCGCTGGCCCATCCCCCCCCCCCGTAATGGTGCTGCCCACTCTCCAGGAGTAGTTAGTAAAACTTAACAAATAAAAAGAAGCAGCTCTGAAGATTATAAATTGCGTACTGAGAATGCCACAGGCTGCGGGGGGCTGTGAAGTTCATGGCTCTCTTATCACATATAGCAGCTCCCCATGCTACTCAGTCCTTCCTGGCACCCCCCTCCCCACACACACCTCTGTCCAGGGCTTGAGCAAACCCTGAAAGCTTCCTGATGGCTCTCACTTCACACTTCACTTTCCAGTCCAGCCTACCAGTGCCCGCAGTAAACTAACATATTCCTTGGACTGTTTGCCACCTGGTGGTCAGTACATATCATAGGGAGTGGTCGAGCAGTCAAACTTCCAGCAGAACTCCAGTCAAGGGGACAATTTGCATATTAGGTTTTTATTATATAGGATACACTTTTTAGAAAAGATTACATACGCTTACTCTGAACCTAAATCAAAATGTCATATATTATCTTTGAGAGTAAAACCTTAATTGGATGGTTCTCTGGAGTGGAAAAGGAATCTATTATAATCTTATAGTCCTGAAATGAAAATATTAATGTGCTTTTCTAATAATAGATCAAAGTCTCAAGTTTTTAGAACTCAATCACAATTTATCTGTCAAAACTAAACATCTGTTAAAAATCCTTTCAGTATTTTATATTACATTACTGAAGTCCAGAGTTTTCATTAAATACATAAAAGCTTTCATCATAAAGTATATATTCTAAGTTTACTTTTAAAGAGGAAAAGATCTGACCTTTTGTTCACTCATTTTTCAACCATTTTGAAGCATGTAACAGCTCCTTTTTGAACTATAATAAATTTGTGAGCTCCCTGATAACCAGAAAATAAATTGAAGTTTAAGAAATTGTATGCTAATCTACGTTTTCCCTTCACTGTCTTGACTGGTCTTTGGTTTTAATTTTTATAGTAATATACATATATTACTCTTTAAAGGAAAACTCCGGACTTCAGTAATGTAATATAAAATATGGAAAGGATTTTTAACAGATGTTTAGTTTTGACAGATAAATTATGATTGAGTTCTATTCATCTCTGAATTATATTTGAATATACATAGTTTCTGAACTATCCTATATAATAAAACCCCAATATGCAAATTGAATGACAAAAGGACCAGTTGGTATAACATGCACTGACCACCAGGGGCAGACAATGTAGGAGCTGCCCCCTGGTGGTCAGTGAGCTCCCACAGAGGGAGCATCACTCAGCCAGAAGCAGGGCTTATTTCGGACAAGGGCAGCTGTGGTGGCAGGAGCCCCTTCTGCCTCCATTGCAGGTGGGCAGTAAGGAGCAAGGGGTCCTGGACTGCAAGAGTCTTGGATGAAGAGAAGGATGTCTGACTACTGGACTGCAAGGGTGCCAGACTTCGAGAGGGCACCGGCCAGGTTGATGGACCTTCCCCAAATACACAAATTTTGTGCAATGGGCCTCTAGTACCTTACACATAAAAGGCACTTAATCTAAATTTCCTTAGGAAATTGAGACACAGAAGAGGCCCAGAATAATTACTATAGCCCTGTGTTCCATTTTCCCATTCATACTCACCCTTTTATTCCCCATACCATATACTGATGAATAATGTAAGTCAATACAAACTCTGGAGTCTCCTTAATCCTTCCTGGACAATACATGACTCAGATTTTCACAAATGCTTTCATATACTTTATAAACCTGTGTACCCACTGTAAAAACACATTTTGAATATGCCTAACTTTGACTTCTGGTTAAAAAAAACTAGAATAATTGTAAAACTTAATAAAAGATGATACAACCCTCAATCTTATGTCTATTAAGTGATTTGCATTAAATTGTCATTATTATGCTAATGAAAGCTCTTATGTCATCATAGTTTAAGCTCCTTATCTTTGACTAAATTTAGGATATTTTTCATTATCTCCTAGGGAAATCATGTACAATAAGCATATGTGTCATGGATTTAATTTGCTTATCTCTTAAATAGTTGTGTGGGATTGACTTTTAAAAGTTATGCATTTAATATTTTAAAGTGATGACTAAAAGTAAGCAGAGCCATTTAATACTAACAAAAAATATTGCTAGTGTTCTGTTATTGCCCAGCCCGTGTGGCAAAGTGGTTTTAGCATTGGCCCATGAACCAAGAGGTCAATGTCCAATTCCCAGTCATGGCACATGCCTGGGGTGTGGGCTCAATCTTTTGTGTGGGGCGTGCAGGAGGCAACTGATCAATGATTCTCCCTAATCATTCTAGCTCTCCCTCCCTTTCCCTTCCTCCCTGAAATCAATATATATATATATATATATATATATATATATATATATATATATATATATATATATATTTTTTTTTTTTTTTTAAAGAGTTCCATTATTCATTTGAATCTACAAAATGACCCAAATCAATTTCTTTGTTATCCAAAACGTTATTCATTTCTCCTCCATGTCAAAATGAAATACAGCATAATTCAGAAACATTTCTTTGGGAATAAAAAGTCATTGGACAAATGACCACTTAAATAGTTGGTTTCTGGGAACATTAAGGTCATGTCTGTTCTAGAAATGTGAAGACATAAATGAGACAAATTTCCAAGACAAAGTAAAGCTGAGAGCTCTTCTGCCAGGGCAGATCAGCTGCCTTGCTAAATTATAAAACCATAATGTGCATGACTCTATCCACCAATAAAATGGGAATTATACGACAAGCCAATTCTGTCAGAAGATGGTACAGAGATAATGAGATAATGTCTTTTAAGTGCTTTCAGTGTCTCAGATGAAAGATAACTTTCCCATACTCAGAAAAGAGGAGACCCATGATCACTAACATTTCACATTGCTAAATGAACCTTCTTTAGAAAAGTGATGCTATTAAAATAATGACACATAAAGCTCCCCTACTAACATACTGTAAAGCTATATTCATCAGTAATAAAGGCATGGATCTGTAGCTGAAGTTGGTGAGCTTTTCTAAATTTAACAACTATTTTCCTTAAGATTAACAGCCACATTCAAGAGTGTACCTTCAAGGCTAGCTGTAGATGTGAGGCATTACAAAACATAATGCATTTTCTATTAGGAAGGAGTTCCTCTAATCAGTATAGATATGTGAATAGTGAAAGAGTGAAAAGATATCCTCTTCAGTGTTAACTAAAATGAGAGCTATTACATATACCTAGATGCTCTTTTAAACTTATAAACAACAGCCAAAATCGGTTTGGCTCAGTGGTAGAGCATCGGTCTACGGACTGAAAGGTCCCACGTTCCATTCCGGTCAAGGGCATGTACATTGGTTGCGGGCACATCCCCGACAGGGGGTGTGCAAGAGGCAGCTGGTTGATGTTTCTTTCTCATGGATGATTCTAGCTCTCTATCTCTCTCCCCTTCCTTTCTGTAAAAAAATCGATAAAATATATTAAACTTATAAACAACATACTCAGCTAATATGTCCTCTGAACCACCACACATTCCAGTGATACACTTAATTTTAGTTGTTTCTATCAAAGTGACTAGCATATTCAAAACTTACATAGAATTGAACTGGACCATGACCCTCTCCCCAACTGCCATGTTTTACTTTAAATCTGATAATTAATTAGTCATCTTGTCAATGAGATACGTTATAAGGTCATTCCATTTACTTTTTTCTTCCCTGTGGCCTCAGTTAACTATACAGGGGTGGGAAACCAAGGGCCATTTGGATATTTATAACATCATTTTTGGGCCATACAAAATTATCAACTTAAAAAATGAGCCTGCTATATTTGGTCAAACATTTAATTAACTAATCTCCAAAGCCTTAGCAGGGCCAGATCAAATGATTTTGAGCGCTTTACACTGCCCATGGGCTGTTCCCCACCCCTGATCTATAAAGTTGATGCCGTTTCTGGAAATAATCTACATAAAATTAAATGTCTAAGAAATAAACAAATGCCCATAGCAATTATGAGAAATTTTAAATATTCAAAAGATATAATCTTTGAATAACAGTCAATTGCTTGGTAGAAGATTACAAATTGTTTCTGAAATTTTAGTTTTTTTGATATTTACTGAGAAATTTTTATGGTTCAACATAAAGTCCATATTGGTAAATATTTTATGTGCACTTAATAAAATATGTATTCTGAAATTGTTGGTCATAATATTTGTATACATTTCAATTATGTCAAGGTAGTTGATTATCCCATTCAGAGCCTCTATGTCCTTATTTTTTCATCTAATACTGCAACAATCAATTGCTGAGAGAACCATTTTAAGATCTCCAACTATGATTGTGTATTTGCCTGTTGCTCCTTTGGTTTTGTCAGTTTTTGACTCCATGTATTATTTTTTAATATATATATATATATATATATTAGAGGAGAGGGGGAGGGAGAAAAAGAGAGAAGGGGGCAGGGAGAAACAGAAACATTGATTTGTTGTTCTACTTATTTATGCAATCATTGGTTGATTCTTGTATATGCCCTGACCAGGGATGGAACCCATGCTTCTCATATTTTGAATGGCTATTTAATTCATACATATTAATAATTATTAATCTTATTAACTTGTGAACCTATTAACACCTGATAGAACCTCTATTATCTGTGGTAGCAGTCTGTGCATTGCAGTCCACATCAGCTGGTAGAATATAGTCACTCAAGCTTACCTATATGTTGTGTTGACATCTTATATAGTTTTTCTTCATTTTACCTTGAACATTTCTGTCTTCCTATTTAAAGTATACCTCTGGTAGTCAATATACAGCTGGGCTGTTCTTTGGTGTGCTTTTTAAGTCTACACTGGCTTTAGAGAGTTTAGTCTAATTAATGGAATTATTGATGTAGTTAAATTTAAATCGCCCATTTACCATTTATATTTCTTTATCCCATCATTTTTTCTTTTTTGTTCGTCCATCCTTCTTTCCTGCCTTTTCATGGGCTAAATAGTTTTTAATGATCAAACCTTGGGATTTAAACATGAATATTTTGCTTATCATGATCTACTTAGAGTTAACACTGCAGTATTTTGTGTGGAATATAAAATGTTATCACTGTATCATTTAAAATACCTACCTATTCTTTGTGCTGTTATAAACACTGATTTGTGAAGTAATTTTAACTTTTAACAGTCATGTTTTTTTTAATAAAATTAGAAATATCTAACTCTCATGTAATTTATTTTCTGTGCTCTATATTTCTAACTTTAGATCTGAGTTTCTTTAATATTAACCTCACTTTAGCC
This sequence comes from Pipistrellus kuhlii, assembly GCF_014108245.1. Classification (NCBI taxonomy): domain Eukaryota; kingdom Metazoa; phylum Chordata; class Mammalia; order Chiroptera; family Vespertilionidae; genus Pipistrellus; species Pipistrellus kuhlii. The sequence goes on from NW_023425584.1 coordinate 41,933,968, forward strand.
TAAAGAATGTCCTTTAACACCTTATTTGGAGTGCAGGTATCATGGAAAATAAGGTTGTTTTATTTTATTTGAAACTATCTTGATTTCAACTTCAATTTAAAGATTATAGTTGCTAAGTAGAAATTCCCATGTTAATATTTTTATTTCAACACAAAAATTTTGTGTCATTTATTCTTAGACTCCAATTTTTTTCTTATAAGAGATCATTATCTCTGTTTACCTGCATATAATGTTTTCATTATCTTGTTTGATAATAACTTTGCTCCTTCAAACTGTAGATAGAAATTTACACCAAAATTGAAATTTTATTATTTTGAAGTATTTGTTTTGTTTTATTGTCTTTTCCTCTTTTGAGCTTCCAAATAAATACATTTGTCACACTGATTACTGTCTATTGTTAAAATTGGATAAGTTACATTGATACCACTTCAACTCATTGATTTATTCTTTTACACTCTAAACACTACTGTTAAGCCCATTCAGTGAATTTTTCTCTTCAACGTGTTTTTCAATTCTATAATTCTCACTGGTTTTTACTTTTATAAATATAATTTTTGTGCATAGAGGCCTTATATTTCAGGTCATTATGACTATATTTTCCTTCTGGTATTTGTAATACTCCTTTAAAGCTCTTTTCTGTTTCTTCTAACATCTGGGTAATCTGAGAATCTGTTTGTGTTGACATATTGCTTTCATGAGTATAAGTTATGTTTTTCTGTTTCTTATTATGTCTGATAAGACCAATCAAATAAGTGTTTAACCCAATTCCACCCAGTGGTTGAGAATTCATGAAACTCAGACAATTGTAGAAGTCCCTTGATTTTCAGGCTCAAGGAAAGGAAAAAGAAGGAAAATGAAAATAGTGCTTCATGATTTTATTAAATCATTTCAGTAGAAATGCTTCTGCCTCAGTCTCACATTGAGTGTGTGCAAAGTGGCCCACAGAGGGGAGATGATGAGCACACAGACATAACTGGAGCCATTCTGGAACAGCAGAGCCAAGGATAAAGACCCTACATCTATCAGGAGACTACTATTGAAGAAGGCTAGTCACTGTTTTTTTAGAATTCATCATTACAAAATTCAAGATAAATAGATATCAAGGGAAAACAAAAGAACTTTTCACCTAAGCTTACATACTGGACAGACAGATGAAAAATCAACACTCTTTTTCAGTTCCTCAGTCTAAACAGGAGGGGGGAGGAAGGTTTAATCATCTGAGACCTATAGAAATAAAGTTTTATATATCGAGCTAAAATAATTTGACTGAAAACAGTTCCCTAAAATCACTTTTTCCTCCATCAAAGTAAAAAACGACTTACCATTATTACGAATAACTGAGAACAGGATATGGCTCTATAATTTCAAAAGACACTCTTCAACTAAAATACATATATTAAATAAATGTGCCCATCAATCAACAGAGCAGTATTATAATTTTTAAATAATATAACATGTTGATTTTGTCAGCATTTTTGATGCAATATAAAATCTATAAAAATGCTGCCCACAAACATAATCAACTGCATCCCAAGTGATGTCAGATCACTATATTTTTCCTTGATGCAGTCTGCAAAAGTTTAAAATTGGACAGTAATATTAAATACAGGTACTTTCTGGCAGAATGCAATTTTTGACTAGGCAATCATGTTGATCAAGCAGTTTCATTGTATATTACTTGTACCTTAAGGAAGCAGTTTTGTTTTGTTTTGTTTTGTTTTCAACAAACTTAGCACTCTGATATCAAAACTTGTTTGTGACACTCGAAAACATAATAGTACAAGGAGAGATGGACATATTTTTCATGTTTCTTAATTCTCTTAAAATTCTGTTCTTTTGAATATGAATATATATCTCAAGAGAACATCATTACAATGCTTTTAACTGAGTAAACTCTTCATATCTCAATTTGATATCTATATGTCAAAGAGATTATTTAAATAAATCAAGAAATCAATGTTTTATTTTTCTTTAAATTATATAATGGAAAAATACTAGTACAGTACAGAAAGATATACATAAATTGCTAAAATTAGTTGTACTAGAAAAAATAAAAACCATACATACAAGATAAATTAGAGGTTAAAGTTAAAAGGCAATGATGCAGGATCATTAAGGTGTAACTTTGCAGTTATACTATGTTTCTTCCTCTGAAAACTGAGAGTAGGATGGAGAAATAGAGTAACAACTGGACTTTCCACCATGAATAGTCTAGGGTCTAAATTTGAGCCAGGTACGCAATCTACTAGTGGAGACCTGTAAACTGTTAAGAAGCCTTCCTCTATTTTCAACAGTTATCTTCAAGGGAGAGTGAATTTAAAATGTTCAGTTCCTATTATGAGTTAGGCACTTTACTCAAATTTTATAAAGTATCTCCTTTATAAATTTAATACTGTTGTAACAACCCTTTTTAAGTGATGGAGTTTAACAGTCTTACTAATAATATGCATATTTTCCACAAGGTGGAAACAATACATAGGAAGCATGGTACTTTAATTCTACCTATAATTAACATATTTAATTATTGCCTAAATATAGAACTTGCTCCTTACAAAATAGTGTATCTTTACAGGCAGTGAATTCTGAAACTACATAGAAAAGTTGTCATCGAAATAGTTAATTCTAGGTCATGTTAATGTGAGTTCTGTGCCTTCCTGCCTTCCCTTCCTCCTTTGCTTATTTTGCCACTGCCTCTCTAAATCATTGGGTATTAAGAACTGGCTCAGTAATTTAGTGCTGGTTCACATATTTGATTGTGTTTTACAAGTCTATACTGAATGTTAACTAGATAAACATTACTCAAGTATTAATATTTTGTTGATAAGAGTATTATTTCATTGCCATAGGATGGCATTATATGATGGTCTTTACTTCATATTTGGCTTCTAAATAAAGAATAGCAAAAAAAAAAAAATGGTTACTATTAAAATAATGGAGAATTTTATCACTTTTCCCAGTCAATAAAGTGAGATGAAATTCTGCATCTTGGCCAAGATATATTCTAATTCACTTTGTAATCAGTCTCCTTTTTATTTTCATTCCGCCAGAGATGTTCAGAGCACACAAATATTAGTAAAATATTTCCAGGGATAAATACCTGTATTCAATATATGTGTGTGTTTAGGGAAGGAAAGAGTGGATGTTTGAATAGGAAGTAATTTTAGAACTTTATATTGCAGTGCTGTAATTCCACTTTATAAAATTATTTTATTCCTTCTGCAGCCTTACAACTGCAGAAATTCAAAGTTGAGTGCTTTGATGTCGAGGCCTCTTTATCAAAGCATTAGTTTTAAAGCCCATCAGGAAAGAGGCAAAATTCCCAGAAGAGTAGAAGACATAGACAGGAGAAAACAGACAAAGAAAGAAGAATTTAGACTAGACGACCACTTTCTTAGACAAACTGTCTCATCACCAAATCTTCAGATGAAGAACAAAGATTGAATTTAAAATCAACATTTGCTATTGTTTGTTTAAGCTATCATTTAAGTTATCATTTCAAAGTGAATTCAAAACTGTATAATCCTTACTACACATTGTCCTTTTGTTTTCACAATGTGCTGAGTTAAGAATTCCGTGAGGTCGCCAGCACCAGTTTGGCTCAGTGATAGAGCGTCGGCCTGCGGACTGAAAGGTCCCAGGTTCTATTCTGGTCAAGGGCATGTACCTTGGTTGCGGGCACATCCCCAGTGGGGGGTGTGCAGGAGGCAGCTGGTCGATGATTCTCTCTCATCGACGTTTCTGACTCTCTATCCCTCTCTCTTCCTCTCTGTGAAAAATCAATAAAATATATTTTAAAAAAAAGAATTCCATGAGGTAATAATATATCAATTGCAACAAGAAGGAAAATTAAGAAACATAAACAGCCACAATATGTCTAAACTTTAGAAAAGAGAGAATTATGCCAGAGGAAGATGAAGCTTTAGTTTGGAAAATGCATTACTGGTTATTTTTATAGTATAATTTTAGTTTTAAAAAAGGAAGCTATTTGAATTTTCCCTTAGCTGTTCCTAAGGAGTTGTGGATACCAGGAAGTAGAGAAGAGCGATAATAAAATGTTCTAAATGAGGTCAGAGCACCTGTGCACAGGCTAAGATTAAAATACAAAAATAAATGATATACTCCTTGGGTTAGAGAATATTGAGGAACTTTAGCAAGAATAATATCTAGTTTCAATATTAAGCTTTTACTATCATTTGTTATTATGTATTTTTTATTGCAATCAATCCTTCATTAAAAAGTCTATTAAAGTCAGTGGCCTGTGCTAGTAGTCTCATGTGAAATAAATGAGGGGAAGTAGTAAGTCAATATGAAAAATTAGATTTGAACAGAAAGCAGAAATTTGGAGTTAAATTGACCAGATTATACCCAAAGAAACCCCAGGACTATTGAGGAATTGAGTGTGATAGTTCCCAAACATTTTGGGAGGAGATAGAGAATGACCCCAAAAGAATGGGTGATTTCAGATAATCTGGACTGACAAACCTAGAGAATACTTGAATATCATAGTCAACATTGGTGTGCAGCAAAACTTTACACAAATTCAGCATTTCTAAGGTATTAGTGGGATGTACGACAAAGTATATAGCCAAATTATTAAGAACCAATTATTAAGAACGCTCTGTATCCTGGCAGTGTTGTGAATGACAGAGAAGGTGCTTGGGTATAGACCACTGAGCTCTTTGACAGCATCAGGAACAGATAGGAAGATAAAACTAAGGTATCCCAATCTAGTTTTCTCAGATGGAACTTGTCAACTCCTCATTAGAATAACTACCTTTATTTAGTAGTAGGAAATCTGAGGAAAAATCCTGGATACCTAAAGAAAATTAAATTTGGGTATGTCTTTTCTTAATATTGGGGCTCTTGTTAGAATGAAAATGTTCCGATTGACAATGCAAAGATGTTAAATCACTACTCCTTGTCTTCATTAAGCATACATTGGATAGGCAACCCCTTCTACTATTAAGGTATACAATAATATAAATTAAGCACATATAGGTATTGTATGACCTTCACTTCAAATAAAATGAGACATAATTCCTGTAGGCATATCCATTGTTTTATTCATGAGAAATACACTGTGACAGAGCACTGTCCTCATGCTAAGAAGACAGAATTTTAAGTTAGGTACAAATGGAATTGAAACCTGGCTGTTTGTCACTTACTATGCTTCCATGTTGCTATTAGGAAGCTACTTTAGAAACTTATAGTTTCTGTGCTTTGATTTTCTTGTGTGCAAAAAAGGATGATAATACGAGCCCTCTCCACTTTGAGTGTGTGAATTGTGATACGAATAACAATACACAGGACAATGTTTCTCAAAACAGAAATGTATAACACCAATGGTATATGAGGTGCGTTAAGCTAGGACTGGAAAATATTATAATGTTGGTATATTTAAATATAAATATGTGACCCTGGCTGGTGTGGCTCTGTTGATTGGTTGTCATCCCAGACACTGAAAATTGTCAGTTCAATTCCCAGTCAGGCATGTGCCCTGACAGGGTTGGGATTTCCATCATTGTAGGGGATGTACAGGAGGTGACCAGTAAATATTATATTTTGCTTTCACATCAATATTGCACTCTCTCTCTCCCTCTCCCTTCCTCTCTTTCTAAAAATCAATAGAAATCAATCAATAATTAATATAAATATGTGTGTATGAGTGTTTGTGTCAGAAAAATGTGTATAATTTGGAGAACCATAATTTAACAGAACAAGAATAAAGGAAAAAATGAAGAGGCCAATGGGGAAAGACGGGGACATATGTAAAACTTCCAACAATAAAGATTTTAAAAAAGAAATCAAATAAAAAACAAGTATGCCCTCAATGTGACAAAATATTAAAAATTAAATTTGAAAATAATTAAGAAATATCCTGGCTGTTTTGGCCCATGGGCTGAAGGGTCATGGGTGTGATTCCAGTCAAGGGTATATACCTTGGTTACAGGATCCATCCTCTCCTTCGGTCAGGGCACATGTAGGAGGTAACCAATGTGTCTCTCTCACATCAATGTTTCTCTGTGTCCTTCCCACCCTGCTACTTTCTCTAAAAATCAATGGGAAAATATCCTCAAGTGAGGATTGACAAACAAAAAAAGAAAAAAGAAAATAAAATTCTCCAAGGGAAAAAATGTTATCTAGAAAACATTCATTAAACTGTAATCATTGCTATAAAATGCCAGTCTTTGTTCTATGGGGCTTTCATATAAATGACTTTATGTAACCATATCAGCAATGAGACACAAGGTGCTATTCACATTTTACAAGATACATAACCAGCAGTTTGCAAACGCAGAAAAGTGTTTTGTCCAACATTACACAGAGACTCCAACCCAGGGATTCCGAATACCACTCTCCTCTTTCAATTTCACTCTGTCACAGCTGCCTCTTCATGGTCATTCACCGCACGCAATATTTTTCTGTCCAAAAATTTTTGTCTTCCTATATCACTTAGACTTTTTTTTAATTTTAAAAATACATCAGAATTCTTAACACATGTAATTACCCTGTCAATGCTAAAAGACGGAACTTTTCCAGCCAATATCAGTGATTACCCAATTCATGCGATTGTTGTAGAAATTCTTATTAACTAGGGTCACCAATTCCAGGTTAAATAGGGAGTCCTTAAAAGAGAAATAAATTAACCATTATCTTTCATATGATATGGTCTTTAATAAAGTGACTTTAAAAAATTATTGCTTCTATAATGAGAGCAAAAATGAAGTCAGAATCAAAAATGAAATAAGAAGTACATTTCGAACTCTTGCATAAAATTGCAGGGGCTAGTTGAATTTTAGTGATTAATTATATCGCTTCCTTGTTTCACCCTCTTTGATTTTACTGCAGTAAATATAGAAGCAGAAGAAAAGCCTCTTTCAACTCTTGTTATGTGGCTAAGTCACATATTTAGAAAAAGAACTGAAGAACCATCTGAAAGCAACATGTGAAAGAGTAGTTTACAGAGCCTTGATGTAATTTTCAAAGAAATTGTAGGCAGAAGAATGTTTGGGTCATGATTAAACAGAAAACTATGCATGAGAAAATAAAGAGTGTTTCCATTGGTCCTTCAGATAAAAGTGATATTTGGGCTAAATGTTGTGCAGACAAGCAGAGGGATTTCTGCAAGGTTAGTTTAGATGAGAGGGTTATAGAACTTGTTTATAAGCTTATGATTCAATTCCTGACAAATAAGTAGATGGGATCACAAAGAAAGCCTTCCCCACAAATACCAAATCTCAAAAGAGCAAGTGGAGTGTGAGTGAGGAGGAGCAATTGATTCCTCATAAACTTATTATTGAAATATTGTGTGCCTGTAGTGGGATATCTGTATAAATTATAAAAACTTTAAAGTTATCCATTAATTTACAAAGGAAATCTGAGCAGGAAAAAATTAGAATATCATACTTCCTTTTTCTCCCTTTCATTTCTTCCTCACATGTTTATTGATATTAAACTCCATGAAATCCTTCTTCTGAGTATTAAGGAGGAAGAGACACAAATGAATATGAGATACCTGGTCACAAATATGCATGTGTAGTGGAGAAAACAATGACAACTGTAATAATGCTAACTCAGGCAGAACAGGCTCAGTACTATGCCAGAGGGAGTGCAAATTTGATGAAAATTAATTCCCCAAGAGACAGAAAGGAAAGGTCCTATGGGGAGAACCAGCAAGTCCATTATGTCCACCTAAAAACCAACCAGGCTGAGCTGGGAAGAGGATGAGAAGAAGGAAGAAAAGTATTCCATTATTAAGATTCTGGCAGCAAAACATAGCAATGGTGAAATGTAAATACCTGTGGGAATTGGTACTCTAGTGTTCCCAGAATAGAAGGAACATGTGGACATGTATAAAGCTGCAAAGTCCAGACACACACACACACACACACACACACACACACACTCTCTCTCTCTCTCTCTCTCTCTCTCTCTCTCTCTCTCTCTCTCTCTCTCTCTCTCCCCGTGTGTGTGTGTGTGTGTGTGTGTGTGTGTGTGTGTGTGTGTGTGTAGGAATGGTGGAGCTTTTGAGTTAAGACTATATGCACTTTCTTTTGGTAAGTGAGGCTTAGAGGCAAATAAACAGATTTTGAGCAAAACTCTAATAAGAAAGCAGCAGAGGAAGGATGGATTGAAACATAGAAGCTTTAAAGCTCGTTCAAGAGGTTCAAGAGTAAAATTGAGAAGCACTGAGATCTAAATTAAAGGGGAAGGGACGTTCCAAACAGACACAAGACATATTTCAGAAATAAAACCAACTGAGACATAGAATAACCTCAAATTTTAACTTTTGGTGACTGACTTAAGGAACACAGAGGCTGGACTTTAGGAAATAGCACAGGCATTTCTCTAGTGATTTTCCTTCAATTTAGCACAACATAAACCAAATTATTAAACCCTACCACTACAATTGTTTAATACTGAATGCATCACAAAATTGTTTTTAAAAAAGTTCAAAAACAACATTTAAAATTTAAATGGCCTATGACTTTTAAACCGTATCATTACACTGCAATATTTTTATAGTATTTTGAATGAGTTCCTAGCATCAAGATCTCACAATATGGTTAAATAATTTTACCATTAAAATAGGCTAAATGAACAGAATATGTTATACCCTGTTTATTAGCTTTGATAGACATACCCTGAGGCACTGATTAAGGTTATTTAGAACTTAAAAATTCAAAACTCAAAATATTTTTTATTATAAATTTAGACTAGTAAATTTGATTTGGGGAAAAAAATCTAATAGGGTTTCACCACAGTACTAATTATAAATATGTTAAGTTTTTTTCTACAAGGAAAACTATTAAAAATTAAGTCATCTGCTAAGTTCACTATCTCCTGAAATTGACTATAAATGCCTATCATGAAAACCATAATGAAATCATATTTTAAATTAAACATCATATATGAAAGCAAGTTAAATGTAATTGCATAATGCCTCTTAATTACTTGTTTAATAACTGTCATACCTCATAGGATCTCAGAAATTAAATATGTAAAAACATATTAACTCACTTACTGTATCCCCTTGACAGCGCATGAATATTCTCTGTTCAGAAAAATGGTGTTTTACATAGTGCTGATTGCTTTGCTATTTTTTGGTAAATACCTGCTAACACTGTGTTGTGGAATGAAATGATTTATATATTTTACTTTAACAATGGGATTAATTTTTTGAGCTGGGAGTTCTGGGGGAAAGTCAGAGATCAATGGATTCAAAAAATATCATTCTACATATGTATACATGATAAAATTGAATAACACCATGTTAAATAATAATGTACAATGTTAATATAATATAGGCCTTACATATATTTTTGTATTAAATAATACAACGCATCTTTCTAAATATAAAATTGGTAGGACTGGCAAACAGTTCGACATGGTGGTTAGAGCACTGCTGTGAAATTTCTAGACTTTTGGTTTGCGATATCCAAAGCAAATGCTCCTTTACACATTTTGTGCACCTCAAAATACACAAAGCATTTTTGTGAACTTTAAATACACTGCTGCTTACCATAATCCAGCGCCAAGTGGCAAGTGTTACAACACTATAGATATAATAGCTATTGCATGCATTTAAAAAACTGACATTTAGAGATGTATTCCTATAATAAATAACAGCATTGTCTGATACTAAAATTGTAGTAACTTAGTTATGCATTTTCCCCCTAAAATGAAAGAGTTTAATTATTGCTGCCTAACAACTGCTATTCAAAAGTTATTTTTTTAGAAAAAGTACAATGAAAGAGGTTCTTGATTTTGGCTTTTCAAATATCAAGTTGACGAAGCTAACACTTTGATAACTGAGTCATGAAATACATCTTATCAACAAAAATCTATCTCACATATGACATTCAAATTTATTGAACAAGTGGTATAACTAAGTTGACTATGCAGAAACAGCTGTATTCTAATGTAAGACATTTGTAAATTAGATTTTATGATACTTTATGCATGCTTTTTTTGAGGAAGAAATGTCCAAACTATCTGTTTAATAAGCCACTACATGAGGAAAGAGACTCATCTACATTTAAAGAGATTTATAATAAACATAAAATATATGATTAAGTAAAATAAGGTCAAAACCTGAATAATAAAATATAAATAGCTGAGCAATTTTTTCCTCTTTCAATTTCAAATGAAGAATATTCTAATAAGTTTGGACAAAATTTTTCAGGATTAATTTTTTAAAATAATATATGTCAATTTTGATATTAGAATTTTCAAATGACTGACAATGCAAGTATGATATAAAATGTTTTAATTTACAAATTATTTAAACAATTTAAAAAGTGATCCCTATGCTTATTTTACAAGAATGTGTTTGGCTGAAAGGAATACTGAGAGGTATCACAAGTAGAATACAAGAGGTATTCTACATAGGGAAGAATAACTGGTCAATCCATTATGGTGTTTTTGTTTTGTTTTGTTTTGCTTTTTTAGAAGAAGAGAATGGGGGTAGGGAGGAAAGAAAGAGAGAAGAGAGAGGAGAGAGGAGAGAGGAGAGAGAGAAGAGGGGAGAGGAGAGAGGGGAGAGGGAAGAGGGGAGAAGGAGAGAGAGAGGGAGAGGAAGAGGGAGAGATCAATTGGTGGCCTCACATATGGGCCCTGATTGAACCCAAAACCTAGATATATACTCGGAATACCCTGAATGAAACAAAACGAGAAAAGTTTTGGTATATGGGACAAGCTATGATTAATTGGGCTACCCAGCCAGAGCTATGATTTTGTTTTGAAAGCTTAATCTTTTACTTAAGTTTGTGGTACTTCTATATGACTTCATTCAATGTGCTACTAGCATTTATGAAATTGCACTCCCTAAGTGTAGAGGATTTCCAGCTTGCTATTCAAGCACATCAAATGCTTTCATTCAATAAAAATGTTTCTCCTCCCCTGTGAGAAGCTATGTTGTGTCCTGAGATATATAAAGATCACCAATACATGTACGTTGCCCACTAGGAGTTGAAAACAGACATATATACTACCCTGTTTCCCCAAAAATAAGATAGTGTCTTATATTAATTTTTTTATCCCAAAGTTGTGCTAGGTCTTATTTTTCAGGGGTTGTCATCTTTCCATGCTATAGGTCTTATTTTCGGAGGATGTCTTATTTTCGGGGAAACACAGTAGCAGTGGGGGAACATCTCTGATGTGTGTAGGAGGGCAAAAGTAAAACATCTAGTGTTCAGCATTAGAAAATTCCAGGCAACAAATACACTCCCATTCTGCTTGACTACAGCTGTTAGTGACATTCCATTCCACTTGCACAATCAGTTACTCTTTATTCAACGATGCAACCACTAGCCATTTTTTTATTTGTGTGTTTCATTTCCTAAATTTTCTTTTTAGAAATTTAAGAATTGCTCTCATTGTTTACATTCACCAGAGATTTCAGTTACTTTCTCTTTGTACTTTTCTATTTTGAACATTGTAAGTGAGCTGAAAAATTAACCAGCCCATTTCTCTATACATGTTAACCACCAAAAGATTGAGATGATTCTTGTCCATTTAAAATATTTCAATGCGCAACTCCATATAAAATTGTTTTTTTCTCTTATATTTACTCTTTGCCTTTACATTCATTCATTTACTAATCATTCAATCAGCAAATGTTACTGAATCCCTACAATGTGCCAGATACTGTTCTAGGCATCAAAGGTGCAGTAGTGAAAGATATTGACAAAAAATAATCCCTGTCCTCAAACAATTTTTACTCCAGTGTGGGAGACTGGAAACAGGTAAGTACATAAAATTATTATATGATAGCTAATTATATGGGCTAAAGATTCAAATCAAAATACAGAATCCTATCACTAAAAACGAATCATATAGTGAAACTTGCATATAAGGGAGCCTGAAAAATCTAGATTCCAGGCTGTTAGCTCTTGTAATAGAAAGAAGAACGAGCATGGAAGAGGTTGGGAACAAATCCTGGGTGCCAAAAGAATAGAGTTCATACCACTTTGGCCAATATTTAAAATTTTAACCTGCGATAATGATAAAAACTGCATGATTCCTTCTAATAAAATAGAGCCATTCTTCATATAAAGATTTCCTAACCTCTCCCCCAAAATTAGGGGCCAGAAATACCATCAATGATCAAATCCAGTCCCTGAGTAACATTAATTTTTCCATAAATTTACTTGCAACCCTTCTTTGATATGTATAGATAATAAAAATGAATTTATATAAATCACCAATACTTTATCAAAATAGTAAATGAAGAGTGAAGAAGTCAACTAATAAACAAAGTAAAAAAAATAGAAACTATAGTCATTAAAGTTCTTTTTTCTGTAATGGATCACAAAGTTGTAGTTTGTGCTTTTTTCACTCTTTCACTTTTTCCTTCCACTAACCATTCCTCTCAACCAGTTGTTTAAATCTTCTTTCATTCCCTGATGATTTGGTCCAATGGATGGAGCGTCAGCCCAAGGACTGAAAGGTACCAGGTTCAATTTTGGTCTAGGGCACATGTGTCAAACACAAGGCCCGCGGGCCAAATCCGTCCCACCAGGCCTTGCAATGTGGCCCGCACCGCGCTGTCATCACTGCACTCCGCTGCGTTTCCATCACAATGACAGTTTATGACTGTTCAGTAAACCATTCGGCCCGCGATTTAGGCTGGATTTTAGATTTGGCCCTTCTCTGATTGAGTTCGACACCCCTAGTCTAGGGCATGTACCTTGGTTGCAGATTCCCTGGCCCTGGTTGGGGTGCATGAGGAAGGCAACGAATGGATATATCCTCTGTCTCACATTGATGTTTCTGTCTCCCCCTCTCCCTAAAAATCAATGGGAAAAATGTCTTTGAGTGAATTTTAACAAAAATCTTCATTCATGAACGGGGTAGAGACTGTTGATCATATTTTTAATGAGTTGCTGCAGTTTTCCAGGGTGTATTAAAAGAGGGCCCTCAAAAGAGAATTTCCAGAGTGTGTTCCTGTTGTTAAGCAATGCTGTGTTGGACATTTTGTAAGACACTAAAGTATATAATGTTTTAACCGGTAGTGCCAGAATATAGACCCAAAATGAAAGCCTAAGATGAGTTTTCTGAGCTGACAGGGCCTGAATTTATGGATAACGTTTTTGCCATCTTGATGTTAGCTTGGTTGGTTTACATTCCGTGTGGCTGCGGTGGTCCAGGTGCGGCTCATAGTAAGCCTTTAAACATGAACTTTCCTTCAACAAGGCTCACCTGCCACGACCACTGCTATGGAGTGTCTAACCAGCCAGCAACAAAGGTCAACACTAACTCACTAATAGGGCTTTATGTCTCAGGGGAACCAGCCAGTCATCTGGTGGCTGCATAATTATAGGAGATCCTCTCCAATATGAAGAGGCCAGAGATTTCTCCTCATAAAAATAAACCTGTTGGATATAGATTATTTTTCCTCAGTGTTTACAATGCTTCTGTAAAGGCCACCTTCTTTAACATTCTGAATGTTTTGTTGTAATGGGATCCCAAGGCATTTACAGAGGAAAAATTTAGAAGTTGCTGCAAAATGTCATGTCTGGGAAGCCTTGTGTTTGTGCACTGCAACCACAAAAGAAAGTAAAGTTGTTGTTGTTTTCATTCTTTTCTATCTCAAAAGTCCATATAAATATATTTGGCTGGCAGAATATTCATCACATTGAGGATCCCTGAAGAAAGGGTTTGATAAATATAAGACCAGGATTTATATTTCTTGTCAGACAGGGGAGAGCATAGGAAGGCATACAGATGACTACAGATGGAAACACGGGAAGGCACTGGAAGGTTCAGCTCAGACAGAAGCATGATCTAACTTTCCTTTCCAGTCCTCTGCCCATGTGTCCATTACCCGAATCTAGTATTTTTCTTTCATCATCTGAAGACTTAGACAAATAATCTTATTGGTTAATGCAATATAGGAATTACATTCAAGTTTTAAAATAGATGAGTTTTCTCTTGAGAAATCAAGTCTTTCATAGAGTTATAATCCCTTCATAAACTGAACAGTGTTGATTAGATATAGGCACTGAGGGTATAGTGTTCAATAAATACCCAGGCTTTTGGACACAGGATCCCACACTTGAATTGAAAATAGTTTTCTTTAAATATTATGAAAAGTTTGGTCAACAATATGTAAAAGCTTCAGAGAAGAATATGATATAGGCTATGAATGACAGAAAAAGATTTAAAGATTGATGTAATTGAATCTTGAATGATAAAATTACATTAGGAAATCAAATCCAAGTAGAAAAAGTGTTCTAAGAAGGCAGAGTAAATGCTCATTAAAACTGTAAAACATATGATTCTATTATGGAGAAACAAGCAATCCCTATTGGATGAAAGGTGTTAAGTTAAAGTGGGAGATACTCCAAAACTCTAAAGAAAACACAAAACTGTCTTTCCTCCTGAAGAGATAAAGCTTTATTGTACATGTGGCAGAAAATGTATTTATCAAGAATAAAACTAGCCAAGCCTGTATTGCTAAATGGTTGAGCATCAACCTATGAACCAGGAGGTCATGGTTTGAGGTTTGATTTTCAGTCAGAACATATACCTGGGTTGAAGGCTTGATCCCCAATGTGGGGTGTATAGGAGGCAGCCTATCAATGATTCTCTCATCATTGATGTCCCTGTCTCTTTCTCCCTTCTGTTCTAAAGTCAATAAAATATATATTTTTAAAATAATAAAACTAGATCATTCTTCTTGGGTAGACAGGTGTTGGGTAGAAAAGGAAGTTTTTTTCCAGTAAGGATAGAGATTCTATACATAGTACTGAAAAGGCTATATGTTCTTTTGATGCACATCATTTGTCTTAGATGCCTTTGTTCCACCTCAACCAGCTGCTATGTTCATGTTGTCCTGCGTAACCTAGAGGCGATATTCAACCCTGGATGGTCAAAGGGGAACCAAGCAGACCCTATGTTAGAAAGGAGATGGGAAGAGGCCACAAAAGTTTCTCGGTTGTGGTGTTATTTTTATGGGAGACATCCTAGCTTCCAGTAGTCCAGCCCTTCCCAAAAACTAGGAAAAGTTTTTTGTGGACTATGTCCCAACAACAAATGAGAGTGTGCATTTTCCAGTAATGTTGTCCATGATATATATACTAGTCATCAGATTAACAGGAATAGCTACAGAGGAGATAGCTAGCCAAATATTTAAAAGAACTGGGTCCTTAGAAATGGTTGTGTACACTCCAAAACAGGTCATGTTCCTAAGAGTCAAAGATTCTATGAAAGGGTATCTTTTGTAATGTTAATTTAACTAATGAAAGAAGTAACACTAAATATGATGGGGAAAAAATCAAATCCAAAGCTGAGGCTTCCAAAGTAGAATATGTGGCACATTAAAAGCCTTATTTAACTTCATAATTCCTGATAGATTTTGTAATACATATTAATTCAATTTTTATAAGTTTTACAACATAGAATTATCTGTCAGGCTTTATATAAGCTGTACAGGTATGAGATTTGCATCTGTGTGCCAATGTGTATCACCTTAGTGCTATTCTCTTTACAAAAATTAGCCCCACTGCTTAGACTTTAAATTTATGCTGTTTTTTGATGCTACATAGATATTATGAGATACTCTCTCCTGTGAACTGCTGAAAGTATCCTATCTATAACTTATTTTGAGCTTTATTATTAACAGATGCTTAGTAGATATTTTCCTTAGTAAGAGATGATTTAATATTGCATGCTGTACAATCACAGTTCAAAATTACCTGAGTGAATTTATTTTTTTAACAAGTGCTTTATAAATATTCATTTAAAAAGTCATGTTTATAAATTGAAATGGTCCTTTGTAAATGTCCAATTACAATCGTTTGACAAGTATAAATACACTTTGTGGCAAACAATACCCTGATTTATGCAGATCCCATTAGATCTGACTGTGAACTATAATTATCCCGGTGGTATATAATTTTGCCTGCCCAGTCAGTCACTCATAGTGTTTATTTAATACACTCAACTGAGACTGAAATTTCGAAGCTGTTTATAATAGTGGCAATGATGTATGTGCCACCACCCTTTCTAATTCTTGTTTTGCTTCAATAAATAATCTTAGCTAGGGCCTCATTCAAGTTATTTTGCTCAACTCAACAGGTGGAAAACAAAATAAGGATAATATTAATAACCAGTCATTTTTCCTCAGTCTAAAACGAAAACTTGTTAGCAACCTTTGCATGTATTTTTTCTCTTTAGTATATTTGGCTTTTTTGTCATTAGGTAGTTTTATTTACTTGCAAAAAGTAAAGGAGGAAGAGGATTCACATCTATGATTTTGTCTTCCCAAAGAAAGACTTAGCCATTGCTTATCCTATAAAATAAAAGGGTAATATGCAAATTGACCCTAACGCCAGAATAAGAACAACCAGTTGCTATGGCATGCACTGACCACCAGGGAGCAAATGGTCAACGCAAGAAGCTGCCCCCTGATGGTCAGTGTGATCCCACACAGGGAGCTCCACTCAGCCACAAGCCGGGCTGATAGCTCCTGGGCTAACAAAAGGATGTCTGACTGCCAGCTTAGTCCTAATCTCCCAGGGAGTGGGCCTAAGCTGGCAGGTGGACATCCCCTGAGGGATCCTTTACTGCAAGAGGGCACAGGCCAGGCTGAGGTACACAACCCTGAGTGCAATAATTTTCATGCACTGGGCCTCTAGTTCTATATAATAAAAGGTTAATATGCAAATTGACCAAACAGCAGAATGACCAGTCGCTATGATGCACACTAACCACCAAGGGGCTCATCCTTTGGGGAGTAGGAGTGAGCATAAGCCATCAGCCAGAATCCCCTGAGGGCTCTGGACTGCTAAAGGGCACAGGCCAGGCTGAGGGACCCCTGCTCCAGTACACAAATGTTATGCACCGGGTCTCTAGTATAGAATATTTGTTACTTATATGTTGATGTTTTTCTTTGCAGTTGGCTACACTTATTTGTTGGTTCCTGTCAAGCTTAGAAGTTAAAGACATTAGTAGTTAAATTATTGTTCTGATTAAGTAAATTGCCTCCTTTAGAGAATATTATATGTGAGCAAGAAATTACAGCTAAAGTATGTGTCTAGTTTGAACAAAAAATTGCATGCTTACTTCCTTATTTTAAATGCATGACCCAACATTTCTCTTAACTTAGTAGATAAAATCAGTTTTTAGAATGTTATATGCCTTTATATTTCCTTTCTACACAGAATTTTTACCTTAAGCAATGTAGGGGCTAGCGGTTTGCCCCTATGCATTGCCAAAAATATGTGTATAATTTTGACTCCCCCAAAACTTAACTAATAATATCCTACAATTGACTAGAAGTCTTACTGTTAACCTAAATAGTCAATTAACACATATCTGTTATTATATATATTATATACTGGATTCTTACAACAAAGTAAACTAGTATAGAGAATAAAATGTATTAAGAAAATAATAAGGAACAGAAAATACATTTACTTTATTTATTGAAAAAATCCTCATATAAATGGACCCACACAATTCAAATCCATGTTGTTCCCTGATCAACAGTGTGTGTGTGTGTGTGTGTGTGTGTGTGTGTGTGTGTAGACTACTAGTGGCCCAGTGTACAAAATTCATGCACTGGAGGGGTTCCCCTCAGCCAGGCTTGCAGACTCTTGCAGTCCAGAACCCTTTACTCTTTACCACCTGCCTGCTCACTGCTCCTTACCTCTTGGCTCACTGTTCCTTAGCTCTGCCACAGAGGTGGAAGAGGCTCCCACCACTGTTGCTATGAGCCCAGCCTCTGGCTGAGCAGTGCTCCCCTGTAGGACACACTGACCACAAGGGTGCAGCTCCTGCATTGAATGCTTGACCCCTGGTAGTCAGTGACATCAGATTTACTGGTCATTTTTATTGTTTTGCTGTAATGGTCACTTAGGCTTTTATTTTATAAATATATATACATATATAAGTAATAATGCATAACTCAGCTTAATTACAATAGATTATATATATGGAATCCCTTTAGCAAAGTCTTTGCATGATACCAAAACAACCAGACAATTCCAATGAATCACCTGTTTTGGCGCCATTCAGAAATACATGGACATGAACACAATGTTAAATAGCACTACACTGATTTTGAGCAGTCACCACTACACACCTACTAGAATGGCCAAATCTGGATCAGTGATACCAAATGTTGGCAAGATGTGCAGTAACAGGAACTCTCATTCATTCGGGGGAATGATAATGCAAAAATGGTTCAGCCACTTTGGAAGATGATTTGGTAATCTCTTATGAAACTAAAGGAATTCTGTGAGATCCAGCAATCATGCTTTTTGGTTCAAAACTTATGCCCACACAAAAACCAGTACACAGATGTTTACACCTGCTTTATGAATACATAATGTGTGATAGGCCAAGACAATGAATATTCTTCAGAGTTCAAAAGATATGAGCTACCAAGCAATAAAAATACAAGGAGGAACCTTAAATGCATTATTAAGTGAAATAGCCAATCAGAAAAGACCTACTTTGTGATTCTAATTATATGACATTCTGAAAAGGTAAAACTGGATTCTAACTATATGACATTATGAAAAGGTAAAACTGTAGAGACAATAAAAAAGATCAATGGCTGCTGGGGTGGTGATGGTGGTAAGCAGGAATGGATAGGTAAAACATGGGATTTTTTGAGCAGTGAAAATAATCTGTATTTTGTTATTATAATGATGGGTAAACATCATTATACATTTCCCCAAAACCACAGAATGTACAACACAAAGAGTGGATCCAAAAATGAACTCTAGACTCTATACATGGTTAACATGTATAACATGTATCATCCTGGTGAGTGAAGAAGATAATGGGGGAGGAGACTATGCATGTGTTGGGATATGCATTATTTAGGAAGTATCTCTCAATTTGCTGTAAATGTAAAACTTCTCTAAACAAGTAAAGCTATGTGTGTTTTTTAAAATAAGCTTAGAGAAAATTGGAAATTATAGAATTAAATTTTAAAATTACTAAAGGAAAAATTCTTGTTTTATAATACAAATAGTTTTTCTTGTCTACCCCCATTTATTAAAGCTAATGATTTGCAAATGTACTTGAAGACTATCATCAGTATTTGTCTTTAAGTTGCCTTCTACAAAACAGAAACTCAGCTATTTGATGACACTTGCTTCTAGGATCTGCTTCCCTCCCTACTTAATGACATCCAGTCTCATTGTGCTATATTGTATGATTCAGAGTAGCAGCCGAACATGGTGCTTAAGGGCTCAAGATCATGGTTATATTCCTGCTCTGCTACCTACCAGCTGTGTTACCTAAATAAGTTCTTGAACTCTTTTTTTGTTTCACTTTCCTCACCTGTATAATCTATATTTAAAATATAGGGAAATATGCTAATTAACTCATATATTTGATGACACTTGCTTCTAGGATGACACAGCACTGAGGGTGCACCTTGAGGTCCCCTGTCAAGTCCTACCAGGCAGGGGGGCACAGCCTTAGTTCCCCTGGCCTGGTGCTGGGGTGGGGAGTTCAGCCTGAGGTCCCTGTCTGGTGCCGGGGTTGGGGGCGTGGCTTTAAGTCCCATGTCTGGCCCCACCTGGTGTGGGGTATGGCCTGAGGTCCCCTAGCCCAGCACCAGGATGGGAAGTACACCTTGAGGTCCCACGTCAAACCTCACCAGGCAGGCAGGTGGGGTGGCCTCAGGTTCCCTGGTCTGGCACCAAGGTCACAGCCTGAGGTCCCCCAGCCTGACACCAGGGCAGGGAGCACAGCCTGAGGTCACCTGTCAAGGCCTGCCGGGTGGGGGGCATGGCCTGAGGTCCCCTTTCAAACCCCACAGTGGTGGGGGGAGGGCATAGTCTCAGGTCCCTGCTGATTGCTCATTAAGGCTCCTTAAGGGAACATGGCCTCAGCTGTGAGAGCAGCCACCTTTGTGATGGAGTGATGGTCAATTTGCATATTCCCTCTTTATTAGATAGGATAACCTTGCCTCAATTGTAAAGTCATGGGAGTCTGGGCATAGTATATTCAAGGTAGAATATACTATGTGAATTTCAACCAACTACTGACATGCATAAAACCCAGATAATCTAAAGTCTACAATCATGATTCTAGGCACTTATGCAAGACAAACTCCCTTGGAGAGTTTTTCTTTCGAAGTGGCATCCAATCTCTTAGTCACTTCAATTCTTTTCTGAAGTCCAGAAATATTATCAACTCAGGCTCCAGAAATATTATCAACTCAGGCTCAGGATGGACTTCTGCTATATAATAAAATTTTAAAACATATCTTTCTTAATTCCATAATATTGAATGTGATGATACATGTTTACTCATTTAATTCTTGCCTGAACTCTAAATTTATTTCTATATTTTGTTTGGAATGTTTCTTGTTATTAATCAAAATATTTATTTTCTGATTCATCTTTAAACTTTGTATAACTGTGTTCTGTTCTGAATGTTTAAAAAAATTTAGTTGATTTGAGAAAGAGGGAGAAACAGTGATTTGTTGTTCCACTTACCTATGCATTTATTGGTTGTTTCTTGTATGTGCTCTGACTGGGGATAGAACTAGCAACCTTGGCATATTAGGATGATGCTCTAACCAATTGAGCTACCTGGCCAGGAACAACTGGATCTTTTTATTGTTATTGTTTGTATTTAATAACTATTTTGATCACTTTATTATTGTCTCCATATAGATACATTTTTTGCCAATTTTATTTATTTAGAGTTAAGAATAAGGAGAAATGTCAACCTTTTTGATGTTTTGATTTTCCTCAGAGCAATTGCAACATCATAAAAAACTGCTAAGCTCCTAAATTACTATAGTCTATGGTCATTAAAATTCTAGTCAATTTTGAAGCTGCATTATGCTACTTCAGAGGATGCCTGGAATTAAATTCCATCCACACCAAGAAGTTGCAATTTTTATAAACTTGCCTTTTGTACATAACACTGCCTTTGGTTAACAATTTTTTTATTACCTTTGGAAACCATGAAGTCCCAAATTCCACATTCAATTGGCATTAAATAAATTAACTGTTCTATCAAGGGAAAAAATTCTTTTTTTCAGATAAAAAAGACAGTGGCATAGGATCATTCATGCTCCATCTGTGGTTCCACTCTCTCAAATGGCAACTTCAAGGAGCATTAAATGTATTGAATGCTTCCTAAATAAATAATGCCTGCTCAATAGACCCACTCTGAGGAATGAAATCAGAAGAGTTCCAAAATAAAAGGAATACTACCTTTCTCAGTAGGCTGGTTAATTGTATGTGCATTCATATTGATTGATTTTTAAGACCAGAGGGGGAAAAGTAACTTTTCACTGCAGAAACAGTTACAGCAGGAAATGCTATCTTTTACTGAATGAACAATGCTATTTATAAAGGAAGAAAATTACAAAGGTTTATTTCCTGTTGCTAATTTTGCTGGGGCACTGAATTAGTATGATGATGCTGGGAGCTGCAGGAGACCTGCATGATCCATGAGCTGGAAGGAGCCACCTAATGAGTGGCCTTAATCATCAAAAGCTCCAGTTGGTGAACATAACAACAAGGGGTCAGACAGGATTTATCTACCCCCGCCCCTCCAAAGTTAGTGTTGCAGGTAATGCTGAGTAAAAGCAAAAGTGACCCAAAAGCATTGATTCCCCAACCCCCCTCTACTTGAATCAATTAGAGGTAAAAAAAAAAAAAAAAAAAAAAAAAAAAGAAAAAAAAAAAGAAAAAAAAATTCTTGGTGGGAATAAAGTGGTTATATTAAAGGAAAATCAACAACAAAATTAGTTCATTTTTATTTTCTGCTTTTCAGCTCTGCATCTAATTTGTATTAGTGCGCTAAAGCTGTCGTAACCCCAGTACTGCAGAGTGACTAATACAAACACAAATTCTCACTGTCTCACAGTTCTGCAGTCTAGATGTCCAAAATCAAGGTGTTGGCAGGATTTGATCTTTCTGAAGGCCATGCAAAGAATCTGTTCCATGCCTCTCCCCTAGCTTCTGGTGGTCTGCTGGCAATATTTGGTTTGTGGACACATCACCACATCTCTGTCTTCATATTTACATGAGTTGTGTGTGTGTGTGTGTGTGTGTGTGTGTGTGTGTCCTTAAATTCTCTATTTTATAAGGACAACACACATATGAGATCAGAGCCCACCCTAAGGACCTGATTTTAACTTAATTATCTCTAAAGATCCTATCTCCAAATAAATTCACAATCTGAGGTATTGAGGGCTAGAATCCCAACAAAGCTTTTGGGGGATACTCAATTCAACCCAAAATATAATTAAAAATAATTAGTGAATAAATAAGACTTTCAATGTATAGCTAAAGATCATTTAAATTTTCTTGAGGAATGAAACACTCGTAAGATGTTTGCAATGAGCAGACAATAAAGTAATCCAGACACAAAAAGACAAATACTGTATGATTCCACTTACCTGAGCTGCTTACAGCAGTCACAGTTATAGATGCAGAAAGTAGGCTATTACCAGGGCCTGGAAGGAGCAGAGGAAGAGGAATTAAGTATTGAATGAGTTTACAGTTTCAGTTTGGGAATATAGAGAATTTCTGGAGATAGATGATGGTGTTGGTTATCCAACAATATGACTGTACTTAATGCTGCTGAAATGTACACTTAAAAATAGTCAAAATTGTAAGTTTTATGATATGTATATTTTACTACAATTCTGAAATGTCCTCATGGGCCCAAAAGGAGTTAATCCCTCTGCCACACCCTCACCCGCAACTAAGATTCTATGATAAAGGCTGGGGCTTTAGACTAACTCTTTTTCTACCCACTATTTGCAGGACAGAATCATGTTGTGGACAAAAGTAATGGGACCCATATACTTAGGATATGGGTTCAGTTGTATGTAACAGTTACCCAAAACAGTGGCTTAAACTAGAGAGATACACATTTCTCCCACATATAACTGGAAGTGGGCAGTGTAGAGATGGCAGGGTGACTCTGTTCCATGCAGTCATTTAGGAACCCAACCTCCTCTCTCTTGTGTTTTGCCATTTCTCAGATGTTTCTCTCATCTATATATATTTAAAAGCCCTGCAATCAGAACGGCAAAACAAACCAAACAACCAGAATGACCAGTGGCTATAATGTGTACTGGCAGCCAATCAGCCTGAACTGCCTGGGGGCCCTCCCTGGCCAGCTCCACCCCCAATAACCCTCCACTCCAATTGGGACAGGGCCAGCCAGCCAACCACCCGCAGCTCTTTACCCCCACTAGCTCAGCCCGATGGGTCCCCATTAGGATGGGCTGGTTGGACTCCACCTGTGCCTGAATTCGTGCACCAGGTCTATAGTTAAAAAAATAAAAATCATGAAAATGTGTGTATATTAAACCTCTCTGAATTTTTTTTTAACTTAAAACTTTTTATTTATTTATTATCTATAAAGATAGGGTCACTGAATGTTAGTTTTGGGACTCCACTTTTTAAAATGCAGAAACCAAGTTGTCTTTATGTTTAAAATTCTACAGAAATGACAAAGCTAATCTGAGGCAGGATATTCCAGTTCAGCCTTTTATTATATAGGATATACACTGAGTGGCCAGATTATTATGCATTCAGATATCATAATAATCTGGCCACTCAGTGTGTATCAACATATGTGTAACTCCATCTATTGGAAAAAAAATCCATATTAACTGGTACACCTAGTAATTGTATTACAAGAGTCATTTTTCACTTAATAATTGGTAAATGCCAATGGGACCATGATAATACTTTCTTCTATCAGTGACCATACTGGACATATTTTGCAAACATGTTTGGTTTCCACACCATCCATGTATTCTACAATAGATTGATAATTGTTCTACTAGAAAACCATTGCCAAGACAGCTTAAGTAACAGAGGTTTTTGTTACGTTTCTATTTTTTAGAGCTATGCAGGTGTGAAAGTCTTATTCCCATTTTAATTTTCCTTCAATCTGGGTTTAAAATATGGGATACTTGCCTCCTCCCTAAAGCAATTGCTAAAGCTTAGGTACTGACAAACAAGCCTGTCCACTGACCTAACCCCACATTCAGCTAATAATGTCTGACAAGAAAACTTTGATTCAATCACAACACTTAGCCACTCATTTATTCTCCAGAACTTTTAAGCTTCACTGGAATAGTACATAGCCAGCTGCTGTGCCATTTGCCTGTGTTTAGTTAAATGAGAGATTTTATTGCCTTATATTATGATGAAAGCAGGCCACATTTGCCAACATTAAAGAGCAACTACAATATATGACTATATCAGAGTTTCATAAGTTTGTAAACACAGAGAGAATTGCCTTTCCCATATAGGCAAAGAAAGAGATAAAGAGAGGTAAAAATAGAACTGGGTTGTAATAAACTTTTAAAAAATTATATGTATATGTATATGTATATGTATATGTATATGTATATGTATATATTAGTGACCTGTTGTAGGAATATTACTGCAAGACTTCCAGCGGGCTTCCCTCCCACCACAGCCACATCTCCTGCCCCCCCCCCCCGCACCTCTCCTGCTGAAGCAGGCAGGGTGAAGGGGGCGGGTGGGACAGGTGGGGTGTGCCCATCTAATAAATCATGAAACTGTCCTACTACTAGTATGTCTTAAGAAAGTCCCTTCCATTCAAGTTGACATTTCATAGATTGCTATAATTGGATATAGATGATCCTTATATCTATAACCATTACATAAACATTTTTGCTTCTGTAGTCATACGAAAACAACATCCAGTGATGTTTAAATTGAAAAATACAACTAAAACAAGGATAAAAACTAGTCATTGTGTGTGGGGAGGGGAATTCTGTACTTTCCACTCAATTTTGCTACGAACTTAAAACTTCTCTATAAATACTTGGTTATTTAAAAAAAATTAATATAGTGAAGATAGAAATTGTACATATGACCAAATAAAAAATGAGATGATTTTGTGTCAAATTAATAACAATTTTAATTAATTGAAAAGGATAATGTGGATGAGTCCTAAATAAGTGAGCTCCAATAAAAAGAGCAGAATAGTCAAATTTAAGTTATTAAGAAATTAGGAGAAAAAAAAAAAGTAATCTCAAAGAGGTAGCTACATTCTCGGGTTGTAAGCCTTTTCTCAGAGACAACCAGCCTCTCTAGGTTGAAAGAGGCAGCAGTTTCTGCAGACTTTGAAATTAGACTCCACCTAAGAAGTTAGGGTCCAACACAGATTTTTCTCCATTTGTAAAACTAAGAGCCAACAGCAAACACATTTGGCCTTTCAAACACATTTGTTCTTATTTGTCAGCTTGAAACCTCAGACAACTAGCCAGCCTTTAAACAGAGAAGGCAGGGCAGTCACCCTAAGCGTCCTCGGCACATCTTTTTGTGCTCATTTCTGGGCACTTACTTGCACAACAGCAAAGTACAAACATCAACCATGTCTACTGCAAAACTCATGGGCTAAGTATACAGTTGAATCGGAGTTGAGTGCTAGTTTTGAAAAACTAACTAAACAAAGAGGTGCTTTCCTTTCTTCTTTGATTTCCTTATAAAGTATTGGTAATATTTTCCTTGACTCCAACCAGCAGTTAACATTTTAGCCTTAAATATAGCAAATATAAAACTCTTCTGGTTCCTCTTTTTAAATATGTATACTCTCGTAAACAAAACTGTTCCATTTAGTACTCATTCTGTGCCTTTTACATACGCGTGAGCATTATGTCTAGAATAAGATAATCCATATGAAAAGCAGATTTTATTGCTTTGGGTATATTTGCCAAATGATTCTAAGAAGAAAAATATGATGCTTTAGATGGATTTATGGGGCAAATAATCTACTCTTGGCAATAGGATGCTAAGAAAAGGCTGGTTTAAAAGTTAAGAAGCTCATAATGCCAGCTCAGAATTTATAGCTAACAATTTTATAGGCCGAAGCCACTATACAGTCATCCTTATCCTGCATGCGAATAGGATTACCCTTCCCAGCATTATCCTAATGTGGAATTAAACTGTCAAGTTGGCTTGCTTGTTGCATGGACTTGTGCATAAGATGAATGTAACTCTCAGCAAAGTTTAATATTGCTCCATCTGTTAAGTGCCTTTTTCTTCCAGAGATACAAAACTAGAAACTCATACATGCACATCATCTCTATTTAACTATTCAGTCATTGGGGGTTGACTTACTGAAAAATATAACAACAGCAATCTAGATCAATAATTATTATAAATTTAAAATTTTTAATTTCTTATTTTTTTTTAATTATAGTTTTTTAAATGATGATACAATTTGAATGATTTGTGTGTTTTTTAAGTAAAACTGAGGTAAGGAGCATCATCCAAAAAAACTAAATACAAATCATATATGTTTGGGAAATGACTATAAGTATTTGCCATTGATATCAATCTCTAATAGCAATAAATTTGCTTCCATAACTAAACTTCTTTTCTTTGATCATTAGGAAATCTTTGGATCCTTTTAGTTATTTTGTGTTCTGTTCATAATACATCACTGTTGGCAGAATCATTGTCTTTTAACCATGATCATAGTGGAAAATTGCAAGGTTGAACAGAAAATTATTAACTGTTGAAATAGCAGTTGCTTGATAATTTCCTAATCTGAACCACACTGAATGTAGGAAAAAATAGCTAGACAGACCTAGGTTCCTCTAAGATGAAAGACTAAGAAGAGTTGATACTTTAAGGTAGTAGAATCACAAATTTTGAACTTGTTTTTTCTAGAGAGAAGCTTGTAATTAAGCATTTTTCCATAATTACTTACCAAATTTTCAAAAATAAGTTTTTATTGACTTTTTAGAGAGAAAGGGAGAGGAGAGAAAAATACTGATCTCCCAAATACACCCCAGCCAACAAACAAATCCATAATCAGGGGTTCCTGTGACCAGGAATCAAACCAGCGACCTTTTCAGTGCATGGGATGACACTCAAGCATCCGAGCCACACTAGCGGGGCTTTGCTAATTTTTTAATAGGTATTTTTTGTTCTATTTATTTCATTTTTAAAATGAAAATTTTTCACCATTATCTTACAAAGATAATAATGTATCCCTAATCCATAAATATTTTCACTAAGTTTCCTTGAAATTGTTTCCCAGAAGGCATAAGCATAGCTCAGTAGATAGCTGGCCCTTATTTTTCAAGAAAAGCAACATTCTAATGAGTATTTGTTATATTAAATCTAGAAGAAAAACTGGTCTTTCCTTTCTCTTCTCATCTTTCTTATTTTTAGGAGAAATACTGCCAAGTAATAGGAATTTATGAAATTACATACTGTTAACATTTCTCTGACCATATTTATATAAAACAAACAGAAGTAATTATGTAGATTCTAAGGAGTATCTCTTGGTGACCAAATTCCTATATTTTCTTATCATTAGAACTGATTTATGAGCCAATCAATTGTTATAGTACACTAAGGAATTTTTTTCTTCTGAGTACAGTATTACAACAAAGTAATTTTTACTAGATAAGTTGGGGAGATAATTTATAAACACTTTAATATACATTTTCTTACTCATAGGTGATACAATATATGAGACACATATCCTATATAATAAAGAGGCAATATGCAAATTGACCCACACATCCTCAAATATGATGGTTACCCCTATGTAGTCAAAGATGGTCAGCAGGGGAGGGCAGTTGGGAGTTACCAGGACCGCAGGGAAGGGTTATTGGAGGTGATCAGGCTGGCAGGGGAGGGCAGTTGGGGGCAATTTGTCAGCAGGGGAGCAGTTAAGCATTGATCAGGCTGGCAGGGAGTGGTTAGGGGGTGGTCAGACAGGCAGGCAGGTGAGAGTCCCATATTATTCGAAGGATGTCCAATTGTTGGCAATCAGACGTCCTCTGAGGGGTCCCAGATTGGAGAGGGTGCAGGCTGGGCTGAGGGACACCCCTCCCCTCTGTACATGAATTTTGTGCACCAGGCCTCTAGAAAAATCATAAAATCAAGGATCGGGAGCAACCACACAAACTGTTTAATGGCTAATTCTGGTGAGGGATATGTGATTGAGAAAAGAGGTTAATAAAATATGTATGAAGGAGGGGCAGGAGAGTGTTGTATTGTACTGTATATACAGGGTAAACTGCATTTTAAAAAACAATATATATAAAATGTTGACTTTTTTATTAAGAAATTTTAATACAAAAGATAGCAAGCCATCTTTACTCAAGTTTTTTTTTATTTTTCTGATTGCCACTAGCTAGCATCACTTTAGCTGGTAAAAGACATACCTATTTCCTCCTTTTTATTCCAATATATCTTTTAAATCATAGTGTTTTTAATATGAATTAGAAAGTCTAGAAAAAAATTTATAACACCTGTGCAAGTTATTTTGACATTTACTGTTATTATAATTTGATATTAGCTTTAATCTTACAACAATATCATCTAAGAATTCATTAAATAGTAGAGCCAGCATTAGTTCTGAAAAGTACTGCTAAGCAACAAAAAAGCTTTGGAATCAATTAGGTATGTTAAATTTCTATGAAAAAGGTCAAGTTTTTTTTATTTTTTATTTAGGTAGCTTTATTTTAGACGAAGTAAAAATATTGTTAGGGGCCCAGCTGGTGTGGCTCAGTGGTTGAGTGTCAACCCATTACCCAGGAGGTCACAGTTCAATTCCAACAGGATACATGTCTGGTAGCAGACTCTATTCCAATCCCTGATAGGAGGCTTGCAGATAGCTGATCTATGACTCTCTCTTTATTTATGTTTCTATTTTCCCTTCTACTTTCTTCTCTCTGAAATAAAATCTTAAAAATATCTGAAATAAAATCTTAAAAATATCATGAGAGAAAAAAAATACATCTAGGAAATATAAGTGCCATGATTAGAAATTACTATATCCTATGACTGCATTTCTCCATTGCCTTTTCTATAGAAACATTGTTACTGAATTATATTAGGCTCAAATTTCGCAAACTTTTAATTATGTAATATACAGAAATGCATTTCTTAAAAAATACACTCCTCCAAAATCTCATTAGTTGAATCTTTCACAATGAGAAAGTACTTTTTTATTTTGCAAATAACTACCAAAGAAAGCAAAAATGATTTTTACAGAAATTTTAAAAATATAAAGAGATTTTTAAATGCTATCAGTAACACTACCCAACAGAGATAAACATTGTAGCTTTCCATTCAGTACATACATATTAGAGGCTCAGTGCACAAATTCATGCATAGGTGGGGTCCCTCTGGGTGTCCTGCAGGAATCAGGCCGAAACCTGCAGTCCACCTCTACCTCCAGCTCTTACCTGCCACCCCTGCTCATCCTGACATCCCTGTGCCTGCCGCAGGCTCGTGCCCAATCAGTCCTGATTGAGAGAGGCTCGACCTACCGCAGCAGTGCTCACAAGCCATGAGCCCTGCATCTGGTGCCCTCCTAAGGGGAACGGCCTGCGGGATCAGGATGAAACCGGCTTTCCGACAACCCCTGAGGGGTCCCAGATTGCAAGAGGGTACAGGCCAGACTGAGGGACCCCACTAATGCACCATTGGGCCTAGGAGGAATAATCTAGGATCAATTAGCATATTCCCTCATTATTGGCTGTGGGTGGCACCATCTTTATGAGGGTGTGATGGTCAATTAGCATATTCCCTCTTTATTAGATAGGAACTTTGACTGGTTGTTCAGTTGTTCTACCATTCAGTCTACTTGCATATAAAGTGTTGACTTTTATATACTACAGAGGCCCAGTGCATGAAAATTCATGCACTGTATGGAGGTCTCTCAGCCCAGCCTGCCCCCTATCACAGTCCGGGAGCCCTCAGGGATGGGAGGCGACCCATTGATCAGGGGAAGACAACACCCCATTGCACCTCCACTGCTGCCACTGCCAGCAGCACAAGCCTCAGCCAGCCCTGGTTACCTGAGCCTCAGGTGGCCCTGGGCAACTGGGAAGCCACCATCTGAGGTGTGCTTGAGCCTTGGAGTGACCCTGGGCAGCTGAGCAGCCACCATCCTAGGCTTTTCTGCATGTTGGACTTCAGCTCAAAAGATGCCATCCTAGGTTTGCCTGTGCCTAAGGCCGGCTCTGGCCAGCTGGGGAGACTGGGGAACTTCGGAGGTAGGCTGACCTGGCCTTGCCACAAGGCCTGCCTCCCTGAAAGACTGAGGGACTAGGCACTGCCATCTTTGAGGGCAGGGCAATCAATTAGCATATTCCCTCCTTATTGGCTGCGGGTGCCGCCATCTTTGCAATGGTACAAGGGTTAATTAGCATATTCCCTCTTTAGTAGATAGGATTGTTTATTTATTTTAAAATATATTTTATTGATTTTTTACAGAGAGGAAGAGAGAGGGATAGAGAGTTAGAAACATCGATGAGAGAGAAACTTTAATCAGCTGCCTCCTGCACACCCCCCACTAGGGATATGCCCGCAACCAAGGTACATACCCTTGACCGGAATCGAACCTGGGACCTTTCAGTCCACAGGCTGATGCTCTATCCGCTGAGTCAATCCAGTTTAGGCAGGATTGTTTTATATATATATAAACTACATATAACTATAGTTTTATAACTATATAACATTAATAATGTCCACTCTTTTCTATGTACATATAACACTGTATATTATGTAGGATTATTAATACAACACTGTAATATTATGGAGGATTCCTGATAAATCCCTTACTATAATTTTTGCCTGAATGGAATTAAAGAATATTAACTCTTCTCAAAGTTATTGTAAATTTTGCTGCATTACTTGACTGAAGATAGTGTGCCAAATAAGTACTGCACTGTCAAAACTCAAATGCAAAAAAAAACTCTACCACAAAGTGGAAATCCTTGTATTAGAGCAAGTTCTTTCCATCTTTCCAAGCCTGATGCCTGCCTTGGGCAGATATTTTAGGTATTATCACCCAATAATTCTTCATAGACCCTTTAGTCAAGCATATTCTCTCTTCATGAGTATATTTTTTCCTATTTCTGAAATCTGGCTGTTTCTGATTCTCTCCACTTTAGAGAGACTATATCTTGGCCCAGGAGGAGAAAAAAAATGGGTGATTGCCATGTGGCCTTTTTCTTTAATATATATTTTTATTGATTTCAGAGGGGAAAAAAGTGGAGCAATAGAAACATCAATAATGAGCCCTAACCGGTTTGGCTCAGTGGATAGAGCTTCAGCCTGCAGACTGATGGGTTCCGATTAAGGGCATGTACCTTGGTTGCAGGCACATCCCCAGTTAGGGGGCATGCAGGAAGAAGCTGATTAATGTTTCTAGCTCTCTATCCCTCTCCCTTCCTCTCTATAAAAAACCAATAAGATTATATATAAAAAAAAGGAAACATCAATAGTGAGAATTATTTATTAGCTGCCTCCTGCAAGCTCCCTTCTGGGGATCTAGCCCACAACCCAGGCATGTGC
This sequence comes from Pipistrellus kuhlii, assembly GCF_014108245.1. Lineage (NCBI taxonomy): Eukaryota > Metazoa > Chordata > Mammalia > Chiroptera > Vespertilionidae > Pipistrellus > Pipistrellus kuhlii. The sequence continues at coordinate 41,965,281 of NW_023425584.1, forward strand.
CCTAATGGATTCGAATCTTGACCACCTGGTTCACAGGTCACACACAGCTCAACTGCTGAGACATACTGGCCAGGCTGAAAACCTTTTTAAAAGCACAACTTCTACTCCTCAGCACATGTGCAACACACACACACACACACACACACACACACACACACACAACCAATGCTGCTTATTATTTGGCTTCAGACAGAGTATTGATCACTTACTATGATTTAAATTTTGAAAAAAAAGTTAGCTTTTTAAATTTGTAACTCTATTTTCTCATTAGTCTTTTATCTATACTACCAACCTCACAGGGAGAAATCATTCTTGTTTCATTCTTGTATTAGGACAGAATTAACTACATAGATATGCTTTATAAATTGTATTGCCTAGTAATTTATATAGCTAATACATACTGACCAGGTGTGTCTTCTTATATATACCTTGTATATATAAAATTAATATTTATACTGCTATTTCTAGATATGTCATTTTTATAAAGTGTATATGCTTTTCCATTATTGTAAGGTTTAGACTCTAACTTCAAACGCCTTGTTCTCTCTCTACTCCCCTCTTAAAATAAACTCAAGTCACAGTATTTGGTTAAATACCCAATATATATGGGTATGCAATTACAATTATTGAGTCAAGTGTTATACATGAGTAAGCACACCTGTATTTTTTAACTTTTTTGAAATAGTCCATTTTTTAATTTGTATTGTTTTTCTAATAAATATTGTTCCTTTTTCTGTAATAGTCCATTAGATTCTAAAAAATCTCAAGGCATTTCTGACATGTTCAAACCCATCAAAATATCTACCCATCCATTATTTTCAAAGTGAGCTCTGTCGTAAAGCCCTCCTCCAGCACCCATCCCCATTGTGCTGTTCTTCATGCCTGCACTATAGCTCTTCCTGAAACTTCCTTTTGCTGCCATCCTTTTCCCAGAATTAACTCTAAATCCTCTATTTTCTCAAATTGAGGTCTTCTTTTTTCTTGGAGTACTCTCTAGAGTTTTGGAGTCCATAACTTCTGGTAGTGTCTATAAAAGGCACAGTCGGTAATATTTTGAGGAGATTCACGTCTACCAAATTTTTCATTATTCAACCGTAAGGCAATGACCTTATTTTGCCTCAGTTTAAAACTCATGGGAGAAGGGTGGCATTTTCTTAGTATATGAAGGTATTGCTCTCTTATATTCTATTTTTATATGTTATCAGAAATCTAATGTAGTTCAATTTGATCTTATCATTATACTCTGTATTCTGAAATATTATAATGCACTATTTTAGTTTGAGTCTTCTTTTCATTTTTCTGAATATGAGATAGACTTATTAATGTGAACTCTCGTGTCCTTCAACTATGAGAAAATTATTTCATTGTCTATGATTAATATCTTCCTTTAAAGTCTAATTATTTGGGGTTACCTATTCCCATTAAAGTGAAACAAAGTACTAAATAGAAGTTCTGTTTGAATTGGAAGAATTTGTCCAATAGTGTCTATATTCATGTCTGTTTCTTATTGTCACATTACAAATTACCACAAATTTAGTGGCTTAAAAAAATACTACATACATTCATAAGCAATAATGTTGTAGGTAATATATGACAACAATAATTACTATTTTAAATTGCTACCTAAACATTTAATCCTGATGATAACCTTTTATGCATGAGTCATTATCTCCATTTAAAAAAAAAAAACCTGAAAAACAGGGAAATTGCCCAATATCACACTGATACTTTCCAAACAGAGCCAGGATCTGAACCTGGACAGGTTGACTGCTGAGCCCAAGAATTATTTGTTTTCATACAGGTCAGAGTTTTTCAACCTCAGCACTACTGACATATTGGGATGGATAATTCTTTTTTTGTGGGAGACTCTCCTGTGCATTGCAGGACATTTAACAGCCTCCCTGGATTCTGTCCACCTGTTATTGTGGCAACCAAAAATGTCTCCAGGCATTGCAAGTGTTCCCTGGATGCCAAATCCATTCACAACTGAGGACTGACCATACAGTTTTATCTGTTCTACATTTAAAGTTGCTTTAAAGTAACTCATAACTAGGATAAATAAAATCATGCCATATAGATGGGCTTGATATAAAAATATGTTTTAAAAATCGAATGGACTTATAATTTTTTTGTTCATCAGATATATCACATTCTTATGTTTTAAATGTCATTAAGGAGAAAAATAAAGGTAATATGAGAAGAAACTAATTTGAAAATGGTATTATAAACAAAACTGGGGGACTTTTAGGAGCTCTTAAGAGGAAGACTGAAGACTAATCCAGGCAGGGGAGCTGCATCTGGTGCAGCAGAGAACAGAATCTTGTGGGACAAATAGAAGTCAGAGCTCCAGGGAAGACTGAAGAGCTTGTCTCCTCTAAAACAATTCAAGTTCATTTTATTTTTTAAGTCAGCTAATTACATTTTTCCCAAATAACATTCTCAAGGACACTAATTTTTGAGACCAGAAGTAGATCTTCTAAGAAATTGTAAAGTGAATAGGCCAACAATCACTGGAACCAAACATAGTATAATGTATGTGAACCATAAGATTTGATGACAAGATAAATGCCTGGTAAGGCAGAGTGGTGGTGCCTTCTGTGCTATGTGAAGACACCCCCAATTTGTCTTAAAAATGCAAGCCGTTGCCTGGGCAGCATGGCTCAGTGGTTGAGTGTGGACCTATGAAATAGGAGGTCAGGTTCAATTCCTGGTCAGGTCACCATGCCCGGGTGGTGGGCTTGATTCCCAGAATGAGGCCTGCAGGAGGCAGCTCTTCAATGATTCTCTTTCATCATTGATGTTTCTCTCCCTCTTCCTTCTTCTCTGAAATAAATAAAAATATATATATATTAAAAAGTACAAGCCATTAACCATGTATGTTATAAAAGGGTAGCATGATTTGATTTACATTTAGAATTTTTCATTCTTTGAAAAATATGGGATAATTGGGATGTTGATTTGGAAGATAGACTGGTTGCAAAAAAAACTGTGAAATAACCTGGCTAATATAGATGACCAGAATCACAAAATTACAGTGAGACTTGGAGAAAGATTCAATACTCATGTTAATAAAGAGGTAACATCCAGTTTTGGAATAATGAAGTGAATGCAGGTGAGGATTATGTGAACAAAAGTCTAAGCTGACTCCCAGATTTCTTGTTTTAGAAACTAGGTAGTTGGAAGCATTCCCAGCAGATATACGGGAGGAGGGGTGAGAGGGGATGGATGCTGAATTCACAAATAACTAGATGTGGACACAAAAGTGTTTATCATGTAAAAGTCTAATTTTAGCTCTCTCTTTGCCTTATTATGATGCAAAGTAAAATTTCAACAGTGTTTAAGCCATTTTCAACCTTAGCCTGGCACTGGCTTGTCCCATTGGCACTCTTTAAGCTTGCCATGGCTTCAATGCCAATACTGCCAAGGTATACTTGGCAGCCACAGGATCCAGGTTTCAAATTGTTAAGTGATTCTGTTCCAACTTCTATTAAAGAAATGATTTTACAAGCTACCTTTACTTCCTGTTTGGTGATGTAATGTGAATTTCTGATACATATTTTTCCTAAAAGTAAAAATTCAGCAATTCTATTATTTTACTGGAAATTCTGTCCATTTCACACACCCCAATCACACTCTCTTATGGTCACTACTCAATCCACTGAAAAATTAGCCCTTTTAAAAACTATAAAAAATGTACCTGCAAGCCATTCTCCTACAAGCATCACGTTAGAGCTTGTTTGTTTCACATTGGGTTCCCTGGAAATAGATTCTGAAGCAGGGAGTCCTGTGCAGAGTGCTTATTGTGGTTACCCAGAGTATTTCTAAAGTTTTCCCCTTAATTGCAAGGTGTGGCAAATATTAAAAACCATACTCTTTCCTCCCAACACTTCAAGCGTCCACAGTCTCAAATGAATAAATAAGGGGTCCTGGGAGGTCTCCATCATCTGGTTGGGCTAGGATCCACTGCCTTGCAGCCTTTGCAGTCTCTGGTGTTTGCTCAGCTTTTGGTACTCCTGAAGCCCATTGAAGCGATGGTTCTCTACTAGCCTTCTAGTCATCTCCTCTGCACAGTGCAAATCGCCCCTCCGCCATGAAAACATGGAGAACCCCAGGCAGATTTTTGAGACCTCTTGCTCTGCACTCTCTTCTCCCCAGTACCTGCCTTATTCATTTCTACCACTTCGGCTGCCCTGAATGCCAACATTCTCCCTCAGCTCAGTGAGGCTGTTGTACTGCACTGTGGTAGGTTTCCCAGTCAGAAAGCCCAAGTGCACGTGGGGCTCAGCTTGTTCTCCTTTTCTCAAAATCACAATCGGCCTCCACCTGTGATCCAAAGCCCAGAAGCATTTGCCTCATGTCTTTCCTGCAATTTAATTCTGTCTACACTGAAAAGGCAAGTTGGGTTCCATTTAATGTATAATGGCGATAAGAGAAATTTTGAATTCTTCGATTTTAAATTAAAATTTCAATTTTTATCTATTTGAAAATAAACTGATATAAAAGTTCCACTATAATTTTGAAAATATTATTTTTCAGGAAATATCTGGAGTACTATTTATATGTGAAAAAGTATTAGTCAAATATTTATTCACAATTACATTAAATGCTTCTAGATGGAGAACATGTTATTAGCTTATATTATTTCATTAGAAAGTCATCATCCAAATACAGCATCTTCCTACTGCTTAAATGGATAGTGTGTCAGTCAAGCTATGTACCTCCACTTACACACTAGTGATGTGGAAATTATTATTACAGATAGAGACGCTCATAGACATATGATCACAAAGAGATACACTAGCATAAGAAAACCATGCCTTACAGAAAAACATTAAATGTGCTAACAGGGTGCTCCTTTTTTAACTATAATTTGAGGGCAGGCCTGCATTTCCCACTACATTCCCAAAACTAAGTGGCAGCCTGATGAGTTGCATTAAAGTAAAAGTCAAGTAATAATGACAAGATTCCTTCTATTTCACTTTGCCCCTGTTTGACATAAGTTGGATTTATGCAATGTCGCCAACCATCCATCAATCATGCATGCAATGTCATCAGAAGGAGGAAATGGCTAAGTAAAGACATCTTTTTAAAAATGCAGAGTAAACAGGAAATAAAACCAGCTACTAGGAGGTATACACTGAGAAGACACGGCCCAAATATTCTTATTTGAAGGACTTGTATTTTAAGGACAGAAAACATTGCTGATTTCCTCCTGCATCATGCATTTTAGTCCCAGAGTCGTTTTGCAAACATACTACATTAATTTTCCTTCCCAAGAAAACCTAGAAGAGTTATTTTTCTTGAATAGCTCTTATCTTATTGATAAGCCGTGGGCAACCATGCTATAAATATTACTGGTTTAATGACCTCTCAAGAACTTGTTGTCTGTCAATATCTTTGCTACGAATGCAAGTCAATTTAGATCAGAAGAGGATAATGGCAACAATGATTTAAAGATTGGCTAATATTGTTACATACCCAAACCACTTTTAAGGAATATACAACCTCAAATTTATAAAATAAAGTGCTATTATAATCTACAAAGCACCTTTTTAACTGCTAGAATTTCTTGGGTGTCTGCAGTAAAACTAAGAACGTTAAGAGATAACTATTCAGAAATAAAGTGAATGACTGTTTTTAACATCTTCCCTCCAAGTGACTGTAACAGACAGAATGAACAGAAGCAATCATTTCAGTATAGACTCAGGAAAGATATGGGTTGGCATGAGGAGAAAAGAAATGAAAAGCACTGGAGACACTGAACAAGAACATGATACTGCATCACACCATAAGCATTAACATTTGTTTATAGAGAGGAAGGATTGTAAGTTAATACAAAAAAACATACTGTGGTTTTATATATATAAATCCGTGCGCCAGTAGCTCTCTGCGGGGCCTGGCTGCTCCTTGACCATTGCCCAGAGGCTCTCCATGGCCCAGAGCCCCATCCGAGGCCGGGTGGAGAATGCTTGCCTCGCCTCATTGCTGCAGTAATAATGCAAGCATTCCGCCAGTCCACTCACGCTGTCCGCTCTCAGCAGTCGTTCCCCTACCCCAGGGACTGGGGGACTCCAGCAGGGCTGAGAGGACTGGGTGCTGCCATTTTGTAGCTATAGGCTCCTCCATCTTTGTGACAAAGTGACAGTTAATTTGCATATTACCCTTTTATTAGATAGGACACACACACACATACACACACACAAAATTTGTGCAAGGGGCTCAGTCCTCACAGCCAGGACAGCTTGCCTCAGCCCTTGCAGCCTCAGCTTCATTCAGAAGGCAGTCCAAAAGGACATCCAGAAGGACATCAGGAAGGTTGTTCAGCTGTCCAGCCTAATTAGCATATTATGCTATTATTATTATTATATATTAGATATGCATATCCATATTTTGTAGTTATTTTTTCATATTTAAGTTTAAACAGAAATAATTTTTACTACATAGTATAATTTATCAATAATTATTTTCTTTCCAAATATTTTTAACTTCATAATGCTTGATGTAAAAGTGTCTCTGCTTAGTATACTTGAAAAGATATGTGCATATGCCTGATGGATCCACAGAAAGTTGCAATCAGGTACCAGGTGGTTGAAGGGAGCAGCAAAAGGAAGAATACCATGTCTTGTAGGTCAGTTCCTTCTACATCTAAATAATGAAGGAAGCCCAAAAGAAACCCCTAAAACATGCAAATGCTGATTTATGAACCAGTGCCTGGAAAGTCCATAGGTACATGTGTACTCCCACCAAAAATGATTTAGTAAGACACTTTAGAACCATTTTAGCTAGCAATGAGTTTGATTTTCTTATTTAATTTAATGGCATTTAAAAGTAGTGTAATGGCATACCTCAGAACAAAAGTTTCACACAAGAAGAGAGTGCAGGGATGGAAAAAAATAATTCCATGAAAATGGTAAAGAAAAAAAAGCTGGAGTAGCAATACTTATATCTGACAAAATAGACTTCAAAATGATGACACAACAAAGTAAAAGTCAAGTTATACTAAATACTAAAGGTATTAATCCAACAAGAGGATATAACCCTGGTAAACATATATGCACCCAATATAAGAGCACCTAAGTATATGAAGAAAACTTCTAGAGGACTTCAACGGTGAGATCAACAACAATACAGTCATAGTAGGGGACTTGAAAACCCCACTGAATTCACTGAATAGACAATATCCAACACCCATTTTTGATTAAAAACTCTCAGCAAAGTGGGAATGGAGGGAGCATATCTCAACATTGCAAAGGCCATATATGACAAACTTATAGCCAACATCATACTCAATGGGTAAAAATTAAAACCATTACCTCTAAGAATAGGAACAAGCCAGGGATGCCCACTTACAATACTATGTCGAACAGGAATAGTGAAAGTCATAGCCACAACAATTAAATAAGAAGAAGAAATAAAAGGCATCCAAATTGGAAAGGAGGAAGTAAAACTCTCATTATTCACAGATGATATGATACTGTACATAAAAAAAAAAAACCTAAAGACTCTGCCAAGAAACTGCTAGATTTAATAAATGAATTTGGTAATGTAGCAGGATACAAAATTAACACTCGAAAATTGAGGCTTTTTTACATACCAATAATTAATTCTTAGAAAGAGAAACTAAAGAAGCAATCCCATATACCACTACAACAACAACAAAAAATTAAGATACTTAGGAATAAACTTAACCAAGGAGGCAAAACAACCTGTATTCAGAAAACTACAGGACATTGCAAAAGAGAAAGAAGATATAAACAAGTTGAAGAATATACCATGTTCATAGATTGTTGGAATCAACATCATTAAAATGTCCATACTACCTAAGGCAATCTACAGATTCAATGCAATACCTATTAGCATACAATAGCATATGTCACAGAGCTAAAACAAATACTCAAAAAAGTTATATGGAATCAAAAAGACCCTAAATAGCTGCAGCTATTTTGAGAAAGAAAAAGGAAGTTGTAAGGATCATAATATCAAATTTCAAATTATATTACAAAGCCACTGTTATCAAAACAGCATGGTACTAGCATAAGAATAGGCATATAGATCAATGGAACAGAACAGAGACCACAGAAATCAACCCAAGTCATTATGCTCAATTAATATTTGACAAAGGGTGCAAGAGCATACAACGGAGTCAAGATAGTCTCTTCAGTAAATGATATTGGGAAAACTGCACAGATACATGAAAAAAAATTAAACTAGATTACCAACTTATACCATACCCAACAATAAAGTCAAAATGGATAAAAGACTTAAATGTAAGTTGTAAAATCAAATAAATCCTATAAGAGACCATAGGTAGCAAAATCTCAGACATCTCCCATAGCAGTATGTTTACCAATACATCTGCTAAGGTAAACTAAGAAGAAAATAAACAAATGACTATATCAAAATAAGAAGCTTCTGCATAGTAAAATAATCCATCAACAAAAGGTATTAATCCAACAAGAGGATATAACCCTGGTAAACATATATGCATCTAATATAAGAGCACCTAAGTATATAAAGAAAACTTCTAGAGGAATCCCAGGGTATGAGAGAACATATTTGGCAATGATACATCTGTAAAAGGGTTAATACCCAAAATATATAAGGAACTCATACAACTTAACAAAAGGAAGACAAACAATCCAATTAAAAAATGGGCAACGGACCTAAACAGACACTTCTCTAAAGAGGACATACAGATGGCCAAGAATCAAATGGAAAAATTCTCAAAGCCAGTGATCATCAGAGAGATGCACATTAAAATGACAATGAGGAATCTATCACCTCATGCCTTTCAGAATGACTACCATCAACAAATTAAATGACAATTACTAGCAAAGATGTGGAGAAAAGGGAACTCTAGTACACTGCTGGTGGGAATGCAGACTGGTGCACCATTATGGAAAACAGTATGGAGTTTCCTCAAAAAATTAAGATGGAACTGCCATTTGACCCAGTGATCCAGTTATAGGAAAATATCCTAAGAAACCTGAAGCACCAATCAAAGAATGCATGCACCCCTATTTTCATAGCAGCACAATTTACAATAGCTAAGTTCTAGAAACAGTGCAAGTGCTCATCAGCAGATGAGTGGATAAAAAGGCAGTGGAATGCCAAAACCAGTTTGGCTCAGTGGATAGAGCATTGGTCTGTAGACTGAAAGGTCCCAGGTTCGATTCCAGTCAAGGGCATGTATTGTACATTGGTTGCAGGTACATCCCTGGTGTGGGGTGTGCAGGAGGCAGCTGGTCAATGTCTCTCTCATTGATGTTTTTAGCTCTCTATCTTTCTCCTCTCCCTTCCTCTCTGTAAAAAATAAATAAAATATATATATATTTTAAAAAGCAATGGTACTATGCAGCGATAAAAAAAGAATATCTTACCCTTTGAGACAGCATGGAAGGACCTGGACAATATCACGCTAAGTGAAATAAGTCAGTCAGAGAAAGACAAGTATCACATGATCGCATTCATATGTGGAAACTAAATGAAATAAACTAGTGAATAGAGTGGATTCAGAAACATGAAAGCATGGAACGGAGTGTGGAATCTCAGAGGGAAGATGGGAGAGGGTGGTTGGGTGGGAGGTAATCAACTAAGACCTTGTACGCATAACCCATGGACACAGACAATAGGATGCTGAAGGCCTGGGGCAGGACAGTGGGGGATGGCTGGAGGGGACCATTGTGGGGGAAAGGAGGACATTTGTAATACTTTCAACAATAATTATAAAAATACAAGGTTAAATCATGTTTAAAAAAGATAAAAGTAGTGTGATAACATAAAAGTAGTGTAATGATACAATCATACACTGAGTGGCCAGATTATTATGATCTCGGAATGCATAATAATCTGGCCACTCAGTATATATTCTATATAATAAAAGGCTAGTATGAAAAACTGTCCCCTTGACCAGGAGTTTGATCAGCAGGCAGGCCAGCCACCTGCCCATTTCCCCTCCCCCTGGCCAGGCTGGCCAGACCCACCCATGCACAAATTCATGCACTGGGCCTCTAATTATATATCTACACTAATAAAAGAGAAACATACAAATTGACCGTCACCCCACAACGCCTACCCACCAATTAGGAGGGAATATGTAAATTAGAAGGACAAAGATGACGGCAGCCCAGCTGCTCCAGGCATGGAGTGGCCAGGTGGGGCAGGACACTAGCTATGAGGAGGAGGACAGGGGCGAAGAGATCTATATGAGCAGCACTCCAGCTGCAGGGAAGACTGCAGACTCTGGAGTCTGCAGCAAAGATGAAGATGGCAGACTCCATGATGAGTGATTTGTGAAGACTGAAGACTGCAAAGGCAGCAGACTCTGGCCACAGTGAAGGCCTGGGTCCTGGGTGCTGCAAGCCAAGGGAAGGAAGGCCTATTGCACAAATCTCTTCATGCAATAGGCCTCTAGCACACACACACACACACACACACACACACACACACACACACACTGAGTGGCCAGATTATTATGCATTCAGAGATAATAATCTGGCCACTCAGTGTGTACTCTGTTCCTTTAAATCACATGTGTCAAACACAAGGCCCTTGGGCCAAATCCGTCCCGCCAGGCCTTGCAATGTGGCCCGCCCCGCGCTGTCATCACTGCGTTTCCATCACAATGACAGTTTATGACTGTTCAGTAAACCATTCGGCCCGCGATTTAGGCTGGATTTTAGATTTTGGCCCCTTCTCTGATTCAGTTCGACACCCCTACTTTAAATGTTCTCTCCAGGTCCTCTTTTTAAAAAATATATATATTTTATTAATTTTTTACAGAGAGGAAGAGAGAGGGATAGAGTTAGAAACATCCATCAGAGAGAATCATTGATCAGCTGCCTCTTGCACGCCCCCTACTGGGGATGTGTCCACAAGCAAGGTACATGCCCTTGACCAGAATCAAACCTGGGACCTTTTAGTCTGCAGGCCGATGCTCTATGCACTGAGTCAAATCTGTTTCGGCAGGTCCTCTTTTTTTTTAAGACCCTAATTCTACACTTGTATTTCTAAGGGGGAAAAAGGTAGTCTCATATTAAACAAAGAAATGTGATCATTTTCTCATTCAGATTTTTGTGTTCTGGATATTACAAAGAAATATGATGACAGAGGATCTTGATTTTATGGGGAAAATGGTAAAAACAAATATTTTTATGTTGGTGTTACTTTTGGCAAGAAATATAAAAATATGTATGAATTTGGATTCAAATATGAAAATCAAAAAGCACAAAACCTGATTTCAGAAGTCACTGCTTGCTGGTCAGAAAAAAATTTTTTAAAAGAAATATAGTTTTACTAGCAATTATAAATCACTTTATCAAAATGCCCTAATATACCGTATTTTTCGGACCATAAGACGCTCCGGACCATAAGACACACCAGTTTTTAGAGAAGGGAAATGAAGAAAAAAAGATTCTGAAACAAATAGTGTCCTAAAATATTTTATGTGCATTAAAACCCAACATCACAGTCATAAACACATGTAATCAAACCTGTAAAGTAAACAGCAGCATTTATCGATAGAACCATTTTAGAGCCAGGCAAGCACACAGAGACCACACAGAGCCGGGCAAGTAAAAAAACTTTTTTTTTTTAAAGTATATGTGTAGGCTATATTTGGACCATAAGACGCAGGGACTTTTTCCCCCCCACTTCTGGGGGGAAAAAAGTGCATCTTATGGTCCGAAAAATACGGTAATGCCTAGTATTTTCACATTTTCCTCATATTTATCAGAATATTTGTAAAACCCTTTAAATTGCAAACTTTGAAACAAACAAACAAACAAAAACGGGCTTCATTTTTTTATGTATTGTCATTAAAAATAAAGAGGAAAGGAATAAAAAAGCAAATTAAATTTTTCTACGAAAATTTATAACTTTATCACATAAACTAAAGGTCTGGTGCACGAAAACCATGCACTTGGGGAGTGAGGGAGTGGGGGAGGTCCCTCAGCCTGGCCTGTGTCCTCTCACAGTCTGGGAGCTCTCAGGGGACATCCTTAGTGCTGCTGCAAAGGCAGGAGAAGTTCCAGCCACCACCACTGCGCTTGCTAGCTGTGAGCCTACTTTCTGGCTGAGAGGTGCTCCTCCTGCGTTGAGAATCTGCCTCTGGTGATCTATGCACATCATAGCAACCAGTTGTTCTGCCATTTGGTTGATTTGCATATTAGCCTTTTATTATATAGGATTAAAATCACTAATTAATGGTTTTATTTTATTCTTCATTTGTACATACCTCAAAAAGCTTTGAAAGGGAAAAACACTGAATATTTAATGAACATTTTTTTTTGTATAATACCTTATGCCAGTCACTATTTTATTTACTACACTCCAAAAAATAGCAAAAGCCATGGTTTCTTTCACCAATGAGCTCCTAGACTACTGGTTGGGAGAACATTTGTTTTGCAATATCATATGGAAATATCAATTTCTCTAATAAACTTTATATCTACATTTGGTCAGAAATATAATGTCTAATGATTGTATTATGGAAGTCATAACTGACTTTTAAAATTCCTAATCTATGAAAAATTATTATTTATACTCCATGAGGAAAGTTTCATGGTAGGGGCCATACTTAAAATTTTCAGAAAGTGTTGGTGTGCTCTCTGTATTATCATTATCATGCAGATTCTCTGTGCTACTTAAATGCTGTGCCCAAGGAGGCATTAATTTGCATAGCTGGAACTGAAGGAGCCTGTCTACATATCTTTTTATGTTTAGAGGTATTACAGATTGTGATGGATAAAATCAGAGACAGCAGCCATATATGTTATGTTATTGTTGCACAAACAAAACTACAGGTGGCTTATTGGCTTGTTTTCCTCATCAGATGGTTAATTTACCAAGACCTTCCTTCTAAAACATTTAAAGTGACAATATACCATATGATCATTCACATAGTAAATACCACTATAAAAATACTGACTCTGTAAAATGTTTTGTTTGTAAATTCATTCTATTTTCTAATCTTAGATAAAAATTAAATTTTTGATACCTTGCCATTTATAGTTTTTGCATCAAGTTTCTTTTCTATCTCTGGACACTGGCTACTGGCTAACTGCATTCCTATATAAAGTACCCAGATCTCATTTCAAGGCAAGATAGAATGACTTTAGAGATTTTGATAACTCTTCATTACTCATTCCTGTTCTATTTTCTGAAGGAGCTGGCCACGTCTTCATATAGATGTAAAATTGCCTATCATCTCACTGACCCATATTTTCATCTTCCTTACTTTAAGAAAAATAGTTCACAGTGAGCAATATCAATTGTTCATGATTTCCTTGAAGAAATAAACATTTTAATTTTATCTCTGTGACAGTGAGTCTTATTAGTTTGTTTTTTATAATAGCATCATAAAAGAAACTCACTGTTGTAACAGTTAATGTGTTTAAAGTTGGTTTCTATGAATGTAAAGTTTTATTCTTTCACAATAAAAAGTTCATATTGTTGAATTTAAAACAGATGAATAATGTAGCATGGATTTAATGTGAACTGATTTGGCTTGTATAACATATTTTTCTCACTACAGACTATAGCATTTTACATTCATGAGAATCTTAACCCCAAAACAAAGGATCTGGTGTCTATGTTTTCATTAAGATGGTGTTTCATGTAACAAAACTCTCCCTAAAAACCCTGGATCAATATCCACTTAATAGAAAATAAATGCCACACATATTATTATCATTATGTCTTCTGACATCACTTGTCATTGATATGTAAGCAAAGTAAGGTGCTCTATAGTCACAAAGACACAAGGTATCAATGATGTGCCATTAGTCATGAAAATAAACCATCTTACTACCAAGGGTATTGTCAAGGTCAATACAGTAACTCGAAATTAAAAATAAACCCTGTATTTTATTTTCCTGTATCTAAACTTGAAATTATTAAAATTCCAAAGTCAATCTTCATTAGTTTGATATCATGTACCTTATTATATAATTATTAAGACAAGATAAAGAAGAGGAATGAATGTTTTTCATTTATTTTTACTTACAATAATCATCAATTACTAACAAAGATGTAGTAACTCAATAAAACAAGGCTTTTAATAGTGTATATGAACTATAAATAATTCAGGAAATAAAATATGTGCTAACCAAATTTAAAAGTAGCATTCACTTTAGTTTAACTTCCTCCATAAAGAAGCCAACATTCAATTTACTGCGTTTTTACTAATTACCCGGACCTATTCTTGGTATTAGAGATACAGAATGAAAAAAAAAAGCCAAAATTCAAGGCCTACTGGGGCTTACATTCTAGTATAAAAATGACCATCAACTAACTAATAAATAAAAAATATATAGTTTGTCATTGTTAACAGTAAAGTTCTTTGGTTGCTTGGAATAAATCTTCTCAGATTTAAAGTGGCCAGAAGAACTACTAAATATATCAGAGAACATGGGTAGGAAAAAGACAAGGGGGGAGTTGTTGCGATTTTATTTAGGATGATCAGGAAGCTCAGGTACTTTGCACTGGTGACATTTGTGCCAAGATCTAAAGAAGAAGCGAAAACAATCCTTGAGAATATTTGTGCCAGAGTGTTTTATTGAAAGCACAAGCTTGGGCCTGGCCTGGAACCTGTTCTGTGGCCTGTCTGCACACAGACCCAGCCTGTGTGTGGGAGGGAAAGGAGCACTAGAGCTAACGTTAGAGGGAAGACTAGAAAGGAAGGGAGGAGCAGTTGGAGGAGGGCCACCTTGTCCAGGTAACAGCTTTAGCTTTATGCTCACAGTGATACATTCTGAACAATTACAAAAATCTGAAACATTGGAAACCAGCGGTTACTATAATAAGATGAGAGAGGAAGAAAACACTGTACTTTAAAATAGGAATAAAATAAAACATACAGTGTTATTTTATAGTTTTTATAGTTCCTAATCCATATTTTAAATTTGTGCAAAAGTGCCGAAACTGGTTTGGCTCAGTGGTAGAGCATCAGCCTGTGGACTGAAAGGTCCCAGGTTCGATTCCGGTCAGGGGCATGTACATTGGTTGCAGGCACATCCCCAGTAGGGGGTGTGCAAGAGGCAGCTGGCCGATGTTTCTCTCTCATCTACGTTTCTAGCTCTCTATCTCTCTCCTTTCCTTTCTGTAAAAATCAATAAAATATATTTTAAAAAATTTGTGCAAAAGAAAATTTGTCCTATGTAAGTTTTTATTGAGTAAGAAAGGTGAATTGATATCTGAAACTACCTGAGGTGGAATATGAACAAATCACTTCATCTTTCTGGGATTCTATGTTTTTATATCTTTTAAAATATGAGGGGGAAGCAGCGGATTTAGGAGTGTTTATTATCTAAAATGTTATGACTTAAAAATGGAAATTATATTGTAAATATAGTATATATTAGAATCTATTTGAAAGGGAAAATTGCTAATCATCTGTAAAACTAAGACCTAAATATTGTATACCCATACATGTATATGGTGTAGAAATAAAAGGAACATATGAAGCATACAGAAAAACTTCTTTTTTTAAGTCACCAGAAAGGAGAGTTCTTTGGATTAAATTTAAAACATTTCTTCCAAGCAATCAAAGAGCTATGCTGCCACCTTCTGGCCAAATAATTATCACCTACAAGACGTTGCAATTCCTTATTTTTTAAAAAATACGAAGTTAATAAACAAGTACCCTGTGTCAAAATAGAGTCCTAAAATTCTAAAAATGAGGATTATAAAAATATTTCTGCATTCATTTAAAAAAACATAAGGATGAAATCTATTTAGATCTCTATTTAATTCACACAAAACAACACTGCTATTTTCAGGTGGTCTTCACTAGTGATAATGCAACACATTTCTTATGGTATTTCTAGGGGAAAAACATCAATGATACTTCTGATCTATGTTCCAGGATTTTGTTCCTTTACAGTAACAAAAATAATGTATTTTCTGGGACTCCTAGAAACAAAGCATTTAGTCCTGGTTAATGGCTAGCTCTATTAAAAGAGAGTCATGTAAGTGCTAATAATACATTAGCTTTTTTTTTTTTTTTTTTTTTTTTTTTTTTTTTTTTTTTTTTTTTTTTTTTAGCACTAATGTCCCTAAAATAGCTATGGCACTTAAACTCCTTTCATTTAGAAACATTAGCACCTAAGCTTCTTACAGCACTAATGAGAAAGTAGCCATTTGTTCATCTTTAACTGCTTATTTTCATTAGGCAAGGCACAGTCGAGTAGACTGTTTTTAGGGTGCTATCCTCTTATTGCACACTCGTAGTGAATCACAATGGATTTATGCCACATCATCCCCACCACCCAAATGGGGTCCTTCAACATGATTCTTACTTTTTATTAAATCTGTCACATCCAAAATAAGCACTTCCCTTTTTCACTCTTCATTCTTTAACATACATATATTTCAGAGAAAGGAAGGGAAAGACAGAAACATTAATGATGAGAGAGAATTATCGATCAACTGCTTCCTGCATGCCCCTTACTAGGAATTGAGCCTGCAACCAGCACATATACTTTGACTTAAAATCAAAACACCTACCTCTTGGTTCCTGTGTCTATGCTCAACTGCTGAGCCACACTGACCAGGATTACCTCTTCATTCTGCTAAAGTAACAGAAAACAAAAAAGTGAGAGGAAAATGGTAACCAGATATTTTAAAATTTTAAGGCTGTATAATTTGTGTTCCACAAATAGATCTTGATGTGTACGTTTCGTTGAAACACACATTATAGATATTGGAGATGGAATGGTGCATCAAATAATTTATGTCATCAACATGACTCACTTTATGTGCTTATTCTCAGAGCAAATCCAGGCTGAGATGGCTGAGTGCTCTGAGCTACCCAGCTTTAATGTTCTGCCCCTACATCCTTACTCAAATAGATTGCTTCATAGGAAGATTGTTTTGAACACTGGATTAAAATTATTTAAACTCTTGTTAAATTACTTCTAATGAAGCAAACTCACATTTTTACCATTTGCTTTCTGCATAGTACTTAAAATCTTTTATAAGAACCACCTTATTTCTTTTTTCATGTTACTATACATATATGCCCTCCTCCCTTTGTCACTTTCTCTCAATTCCTCTGTCTCTGTTTCTCATTATCTATTACTTCACTGTTCTCTCACCTCTGTTTTTGAATGTGGTATGTCTATGTTTCAGAACACCAAATTATCAAAATTACTGAGGCAAGCACAACAACTTATCTCTTCAATTTTTACACACAACATTGATTTAAACCCATGCAATACTTCTTAAACTGGCATGTCCTTTTAACTAGAATTAAAAAAAAAAAACAATTTAATTCACAATAACATTCGTAGCATAGAGAATTTTGAATATCACCCTTGAATGTTCTTAACTCTTATGCTAAGTATACCTGAATTTTTCCTTCTGAAATTTTGTGGAATGAATCTTCTAAAAATAAGCTTCTTTGGTTATGATCCAGAAAACAAAATGAGAATTATCTAAATAACATATTTTGGATAGCTTTATTTTTCATAATAAGAAGGAAGTAAATTCTCAATATTCACTGTTGCTTTAAGTAAGCAATTCTATTTTGAATTTTAACACTAATTATTGGATCTAATGCACTTCCTAAATTAACTGCAGTTCAAATATTAATACATTTGCTATAAACCTTTAAAAATTTAACTCATGAGTATGAGTGTAAGTAGATATATACATACCAGGAGATACTAATGCAAAGCCAAACAGCAAATAATTGAACCAATCTATTTCTTCCGATTAGTTCGATGGCAATTAATTATTCACTTTAAGACTCTAGGCTTTATCAACTCTCAGAAAATGCAAGCATATGAAAAATTGCAGATTCCTTTGATGTTGATCTGAATAATATGACTTCAATGCAGGACAAAGAGAAATAAAACTTAGTCACGTTCTAAATTTACAAGCATTTAAATATTGTTTAATAATTCCAAATGTTGGACAACAATACTAATATCTCCTTCCATTCTGTCACTGTTATGAAAATTTCCACATATTTCCTGTCATAGCTTTCATTTACTGCTGTTCAGATACCAATATTGAAAATCTGAAGTCCATGTGGTTGTTTGAATACAAATGTTCAGAGGAATGAGTCAGATTACTCATGAAAAACAAAAAGGTGAACCACAGAAGTGACCACTGTGTGTTGTGTGTATGTAGTGACTCTCATGCTTACTAGATTCAGTTAAAAGCTGTCCCAGTAGATTAAAATCATCCTTTGGGCAGCCAGTGGTTTACAAAGTATCACCAGACTGTATCCACCTAACCTTCTTTACCTTTTCATACTTGTTTCTTAGGTTTAATGCTTTTATAAGTCGATGCATAGTGTATACTCTAAGACTCCAGAAAGTCACTTGGAAGACTATTAGTAGAAGAGAGATAAGAACACCAAAGTTTGCCCTAGCTGGTTTGGCTCAGTGGATCCAGGGATCGTCTGTGGACTGAAGGGTCCCAGGTTCTATTCTAATCAAAGGGCTTATGCCTTGGTTGCAGGCCCAATCCCTGTTAAGGGGGCATGTAGGAGGCAGCTGATCAATGATTCTCTCTCATGACTGATGTTTGTATCTCTCTCTTCCTCTCCCTTCTTCTCTGGAATCAATAAAAATTTAAAAAAGAAGAAGAAGAAAAACACCAAAGCTAAACTAATTATGCAGTTATCGGTCACTTCCTATAAACACCTAGCTCACAGATGGGCAGGAGGTGGGCTTCATCCACCATGTACTTTTTCATGGCACATCGCTTGGCACAAGGGAGCTACATTTTCATGTTTGTTGAGGCATGGTAGGAAGAAGGGCAGGCCAGAGGACAAAGAACTGAAGGAATTGTTACTACCTATTGAAATAGTTATGTCAACTTTATTTTTCTCAACTTTAAGATGAAATTTGTTAAATAAATTTGTTAAGATAAAAGAATACCCATTAGGTCAGATGATTCTCAAAATATAATTTATAGCCTTACCTTTCACACACAGTCTTCCTAAGTCATTAACTTTATCTTGAATTGGAAGTTACTTCAAATTTCACAAAGATATGACTTCACCACTTAACATGAAAAAGGGACAAAATTGCATTTAACCATCCTTCCCTCCCACTCACATATTTTAATCTATCTGAGTTAAGATCCTAATGGAGCACAAATTATCCAACCTGGGGTGGGCAGTTGTTATAATCAGGGGTAAAAATAACTTTTGTCATCTGGTGCCTGCCCTCATTACAATGAAAGGTAAGTGACTGGTCTACTCTAACCTTTTCTAAATGGCACCTGTAGACCAACATATCTTTAAATGAAAACCTTTATGTTTCTTAATTTTCTCTCTCACTGTGTTTTTGGAAATCCTCAAAGTAATAATTCAGATAAGAAGAGTACAGTGATAATTTCCTTTCTTTCTATTCCTTGGCACATTAACCAGAGATAAAATTATGTAGAGGAGAAAAATTCCAGACACAGGGATCAAAAGTCCACATGACACTTGGGCATTGTTTGGCAGCAAGCGCCACACACACACACACACACACACACACACACACACACAATGGTTTTGCATAGAGAAAAGTTGATCCATACCCCCAGATGATATCTATAACCTTATTCAGTTATTAAGTAACTGCTGTTATTGGTAATCAGAGAAAGGGATATTTGAAGACAAGCCTGCCCCAAATCTATTCAAAATCTAATTGAAGACTGTTCCAGTGGTCGCCAACCCGTGGTCCATGGACTGCTAGTGATCCATGAAGTCCCAAAGGTTGGTGACTGCTGGTTAACCTCTTGAGGAATTATAACAACTCCTCCCAAGGGGAAAATCTATAAGGCACTGTTCCTGTACTTTAAGTCATTGACAATGCAGATGGGATGATGAGTCATTTACACACAAACACACTACCTTGTCAAAGTGATACAACTTCTCAGACTCATGAATACAGTATTGCTATTTTAGGCATGGGCAAAGGGAAGGGAGGTCTGTAAAGGAAAGTACTCTCATCCAGAGTCCTTGAACTTAAGACTAAACAGAAAGGAAGATCAAAATAATCAAGGAGACTTGAGATGTGGGAAGGAGAAAAAGTGTGGAGTCCTTGATAGGTCTATTCAAGATAGCATTTCATAACTTATCCAGTAATCTCTTATTTTTTTCACTATTATTTCATTTATTTAGAGTTGGGCTCAGTGGTAAAAACATAAGCAAGTTATGCAGACTACATTATTAAGCATTCTTTAAAAAAGGCAAAAGAGGTATTTTTCCTAATTATTTTTAAAATAAATGTAATAATTTGAATTATTACTTCACATATGGTATGCTGAATTTTTATTAAGAAATAAATGTGTGCGTTATTTATATCCAACAAACTTAAAAAAATTATGTCAGAGTCACAATTTGAAGCATATTGCATGCAACATGGTTGCTGTTTTGTAAACTCTTCATACTTACTCCCTTGTTGGGGTTGATTTAATTCTAAAATGACTGTTTTTGCACATTATTAAATGCATTGTTCAGAGAGTATATCCATATAACATAAACAAAACATTAAATGTCAATAAATATGCAAATGACATCTAATCATCAAATGTCTAAACTAGTGGAGTTCATAAATAACCACTAGATAGTCATAGCCCATGTTTTCTTGCTTCATGTAAACAGTATTTTCTGTTCATTTCTTTATGAAATAGTTTGAATAATGAGACCTTCGTGCCTTTCTTGAGACATGATATTGTATTTCAGCAGATTTCACTTTAAGAAAAATTTATGGGCTGCACATCCAACCCCATTTTTACTTGGTAGCTTTTACTTACTGTATAGCCTTAGGCTCTTTTCTGTTCTTCATTATTCTCCTTCCAGATTAACCTACAATGTGTGTGTGTGTGTGTGTGTGTGTGTGTGTGTGTGTGTGTATTTGTGGGAGGCTCCTAGGAACAGTTTATTTCAAGTTATACAAATATTAATTGATTTTGGTTCAAGTGCTGTGGGTATGTTTTCAAAGAGTGACATACATTTTTAATGAAGACAGTGAGTGACATATCCATTGTGAAACATCAATAAAAGCAAATATTAGGTCTCAAAATGAGGAAAAAACAAAAGTCCAATAAGATCAAATACTTTTTCTCATAGGAAATACAGAGAAAAACAAAACAGAACATTTGTTTTCACTTTTTGGAAAAACACGCTGAAGAAATAGATACAGGAGAGCCCTGCTCCGCATGCAGCGTGTACTGGTAGATTGTGCCTCTTTCAGTTTCCTCTGCCACCTTCCCTGAAGAAGGGTTTGTTTATGGGAGGCCTCATTAATGGTTCTTTACAGCTGACCCCTGCTGTAAAGGGCATTACCACTCCACAGGTTTCTATCACACGATTTTCTGGGTATGTCAAAAGCATATGTCAGAGCAGAAAGGGCAGAGATAAACCTTGGGGATCCTAAAGAGTGACACCTGGCTGGAATTCAATTTGCAAAGACATGTAAAGCTGTGCTGTGAAGCACCAAGAAGCGTGGGTTAGCTTAAACGACTCATGTGCTGGAGTTTAAAATAAACTCTAAGGACCCCCGGTGACAGTGTTCAGACTCTGTACAAACATAATGCTGAGATATTTAAACCCAGTGCAAATTATGTTTTGATTCAAGACAATGAATATACTTAATTAAACTGGCACTGAAAATGTAAATATTTTAGCTGGTATCGCATTAATGCTAAAACCCTGGGAATTAAATTGTACATTTCTAATCTTTCATAATGATGAAATTCAAAATGTTATTGTTGTGTTTATAAAGGAGCCCATTTTTCGGCAGCATATTCATTATGAGATAATGGTTACACATCTAATTCTACAGCAGGGAAAGGATTCAATGGTTCAACATTGCATACAACGACGACAAGATTTTACCAAAAAATCAATCCAATGTAATATTGGATTCTAAAATCTGAAGTCATAGAAAAAGAGAATGTATCACAACCAGTTGATCTTTGTAATTTTAATCATATCCCATCATAGCACATATTGCAAGCAAATCATTGATAATGAATGGACATTCTAATTAATTAAACTAAAAAGTGGCTCTTTCAGGGGAGAAATGGTATGCTTTATCCAAGAACTAACAGTAAACATCAATAACAACAAAAAACAAGTCAAAACATCACTTTTTCTAAACTGTTTAAATGTGGATCTTTACCAGGGAAATAATCCTCTATACTTTTATATAAAGCCCATATATATATATATATATATATATATATATATATATATATATATATATTTTCTAACGTTGACTTTGTTCAACAATTTGGTATAAACACAAAACATCTTAATTTGATATTTATTACCCCAAAATCAATGCTATTAAAATTATGAAAAAAGTCTGAAATTCAATGTTTGGTGTTGGTGGTATTTTGTTGAATTTTAAATATAAGTTTTAAATGCAAGTGAAATGTGTTGATATTTTTAAGTATTTAATTTAAATCTCTGGAAAGTAAGATCATGTGCATTTTAATTTATCATTCCTTTATACGATAGTTTTTCACTTTACCTCATAGCCACCCACATTGACAAAACAAGATTATCTTATTTATATTTGATTTCATTCTCCTGTTCATTTTCATTATTTTCTTTAATCATAAGTATGCAAGAAAAGAATCAATTGGGTTTTCAAGGAAAATAATTTAGTTCCATCAACATTATTATCAATGCTGTGCATCCTCTGATATGGCCCCCAATGATTCCTGCCTCCTTTTTATTATGTCCTGGAGTAGAATGAAGCAGGGAGATAGAATAGCATTTCCAAGATATGGTTATCAAAAAGAGGTGATTTCAGTGTTGGGAGCTCTCTCTTGTTCACTCTTTAGGAGAGAATCAGTAGCCATGTATTCATCTGTGCTGGAAAGAGACCTTCATGACAAGGAGTTAAGGCCAGCCTCTATCCAGGCTGTGAGGAACTGCACCCTATCAGTAGCCACAAGCATGACTTTGAGGTGAGTGCAGCCCAGCCTACAGCATGAGGGCAGCCTTCTGAGAGAACCTAAAGCAGAAGATCCAGATAACACACGGGTTCCTTCCACAGAAATTATGAAATAACCAAAACTTATCATTTTAAGCCACTTAGTTTTGGGATAATTTCTTGTTAACAATAGATACGGTAGTTAATACAACCCTGTTCACCCTCACATCTCATACAGAACTTGGTCAATCAGTGAACAAAATTTACTGACTCAACAATGGATGTTCAAAGGAAATTTGAGATTTAGTTTGTTGACAATGAGTGAACTACTGAAGGTTTGTTATTCATTCCCTTGCTGATTATCAGTGACTGTTTAAGGGCAGCTGGTGCTACAGATAGCTACAAACCATTGTGTAACTTTATGTTTTATTATAATTGTCAACAACTTTTAATAGGGTACCATAAACTCTAAAAAAGGTATTAGATACAGGTTAATTTTATCTTTCAGCTTCTATGATCCAAAAGGTTTTAGCTTAAGCTACAGTGTCCTTGAAACTATTCAACCTTAGACACAGAAAGATTCTGAAAAAAAGAAGTGCATTTATCTTTCGTCATTCCCTCACAGACCTTCAGCTCTGAGCCTGATATAGATATAGGTACAAAAACATAAGTATAGAAGAAAAATTTCAACCACCATAGCTATCAAATATTTACTAAACATCTCAGGTATACAGGCTATTTATTAACAAATAAAATGTCAAATATAGGGTGCCATGGTTTCAAATCACTCCATGAAAAAGATTTTCTAGATGTCACACATAGTCACTAACAGGAAGAGGTTGGAGAAGTTGTGGCCAAAGTCTCACTTTCAAAAAGCTTTTAAATTATGTGGATGGTGGCACATGCACACACATACACATTCAATCCCTGGTTAGAATGTGAAGGAAATGTTGATCTAATCTTGATTTGATTCTACATCATCTAGTCATTTATTTGCCTCTGGATCAAGGTGGCCCTGGGGCCTAAGTGTTTACACTTCTATGTGATTACCACAATCACCAGTACAAGCCCCTTTCTCACCTTCTGCAGTCTCAGCTTTTTGAAGGTTTACTTGGAAATGTGCAGAATAAATGAGACGTTTGTTTTAAAATAGAAAAAAAAAACTATCAAAATAACAGAATTTGTAAAAGATTCCGCCTAAAAGTGATGACAGTCCAAAATTAATAGATTTTTTTGAGAGATGCATTACTTTTATTTATGGCAATCAGTTGTATCTTATAAAATGTAACAAAATTATATCACTGTGACACATGCCATTAAAATATTAAACCTAGAAACAAGATACTTAATCTCTACCATTTACTTATACTGGTTTTCTTTTTTTAAGTTATTATATTGCATCCACTTAATGAAAAAAAAAAAGAAAAAGTATAAGGCTAGAAACAAATCTTATAATAACTGACACAATTATTATCTGATTACTCAATAGCAACATAATATATAAAGATGGGAGTGCTAACACTTGAAAATTAAGACAGTAATTTCTAAGAATTCTCATCATGGGGGAAAAAACAATTTTTTCTTTATTTTATTTCTATATGAGATGATGCATGTTAACTAAAGTATTTTTGTAATAATTTCATTATTAAATCATTAAGTTGTACAGTGCTGTATTTCAATTATTTCTCTATAAAACTGGGGGGAAGGGATGATGAGAGGCTCAGATCATAACCAGAACTATTTTTTTTTAATCTTATTGATTTTTTACAGAGAGGAAGGGAGAGGGAGAGTTAGAAACATAGATGAGAGAGAAACATCAATCAGCTGCCTCTTGCACACCTCCTACTGGGGATGTGCCAGCAGCCAAGGTACATGCCCGTGACTGGAATCAAACCTAGGACCCTTGAGTCCGAAGGTTGACACTCTATCCACTGAGCCAAACTGGTCAGGGCATAACCAAAGCTATTTTATCTCTAACTTTTATCTTGCTATTTATAGCAAAGGAGATTACTGATAGCTTTAAAACAAGGAATTGTTAATTAATATCACAATCATACTGCAAGTGCACCTAATTTTTACATTTATAGCAAGTAACTCTTTCTTTTTCATAACTGCACACTATATGTAGACATACACACCAGCAGATACACAACACTTACTGTATTTATAAATGAAAGGACAAGGCATATACTTACTGTATAAAATTCTCTGAATAAGGGCTGAGTCTCTTTCTGGTGTTTTATTATGCCATACTATAAAATGAATTTCTGGAAACTTTGGCTAAGTTTAAAAGAACTAATCTTAGTACTGCACTGGGGTTTGAGATTCCTCTACTTAATTACTAATTTATGTAGATTACATCTCTAGGAGTCCGTAAGATGTATACAAGTCAACATAATTAATCCCCATTAAATATACTTCATTATGATAAAAAGATCAATCATAAAGATATAGAAATATTAAATTGTGTGTACACCAAACAACAGAACCTAAAAGTACATCCAACAACAGAACCTAAAAGTACATCCAGCAAAATAGACCAGAAAAAAAAAGAAGAAACTCCCAATTAATAAGGACTCCAGTATTTCCCTCTTGCCAATTGAT
The DNA here is from genome assembly GCF_014108245.1 of Pipistrellus kuhlii. Lineage (NCBI taxonomy): Eukaryota > Metazoa > Chordata > Mammalia > Chiroptera > Vespertilionidae > Pipistrellus > Pipistrellus kuhlii. The sequence goes on from NW_023425584.1 coordinate 41,990,777, forward strand.
AGAACTACTAACCAGAAAATCAAGCACATAGAACAAATAAATTTCATAAGCAATCACCAGAAAATAAATTACAAACAGAACCATACAGCCAACACCAGCAAAATACTCCCCCACAAAATATATATATATATATAGGCCACCTCATGGGCCATAAAACAAGTCTCAGCAAACTTCAGGTAGTAGGGAGGGGCAGAGGGAGGGAGAGAGAGAGCTGTCACTATAAAATGGTACCAAGAGAGATCCCTATTTTGAAACTGTTCTGTATCTTGAATATGGTTATAGGCACACAAACCTATGATAGTGTCATAGAACTAAATACATACAAACACATATGTAATTCAGTGTATATAAACCTGGCGAAACCTGAATAAGGTCAGTGATTTGTCATGTTTACTTCATGCTTGTGCTAATAGAGTTAATGCAATATGTTAATATTGGGGGATATGTGATGAAATTCATATGGAATTGCTCTTCTTCTTTTAACTCATTTATTTATTTATTTAAATTCTCACCAGAGGATATTTTTTCTATTGATTTTTAGAAAGAGTGAAAGAGAGGGAGGATGGGAAAGAAAGAGAAAGAGAAAAATCCATGTGAGAGTCACACATCCCCTGGCTGCCTCTCGCACATGCCTCAACCAGGGTACATGCCTAGAATGAAACTCATGATCCTTCAGTCTAGGGGCCAATGACCTAACCACTGAGCAATCGGCACTCTAACATATTTTTTTTAATTACACACTGATCTACAATTATTTTTTAAGTGTTCTTCGGGATAAGCAGAACTAATAACCATAATCATAACAGCTACTTACCAGGTATCAAATGCAGTGGTAAGACCTTATAACATAATTTTTATTGTTGAGAGAAACAAGCACATATTATTAATCCCTACTGGTATTTCACAAATAAAACATTGATGTTTTGAAATTCATAATATTTGCATAATAGGATATAGCTTATTAGTAAGAAAGGAAGGATTTAAACTTGAGTTAGAGTACAAGAGCTAAGACTCTTGATTATAACACTTCATTTTATGAAAAAAAGCAAGTTTATTATCTCATATGTCTTTTATATTTATACTTGGCATAATGATAATCAATAAATTTGTAAATATTTATAAATAGATGAACACAATCATTAAACCATCAGATTTTATTATCTGAAAGCAAGGGTATAATGGTGAGAAAAAGAGAGTTTTATGTTCCTTCAAGTCATAAAATGTGGAAAACAAAATCAAAATCTGCTCTTCAGTTTTTTCATCGCCTGACTAGAGAAGTAGATGCCTCATATAAGTTTTAGATCCTATCTCTCAAATATCAGATGTCTCCAGCAAGTTTTTGGCACCACAATCAATTTATGATTGACATTTTTAATGAGTGTAAGAAATGCCAATATTTTGAGTTGTTGATAAAACGATCCATATGTTTTACATTTCACACACTTAGGCAGCTGAATTGACATTCTTTTGTGAAATGTTAGGTTCCTAATATGATTCCAAATGCAGGCTGTAGACTAACCCATTTCCATAAGGAATTTAGAATATGCTGAATATTTTATTCTTGTTTTCATCTGCCACTTTGAGTTTTTAAGTACCTAGAATGTGCAGACTAGTGTTGCAATAGATTAATCTTAGTCAAGAATGGCAAACGCTCTGTAGAAGAATTGACAACATTATTTGCTAGCACAAGGAAATGAACCAGTAATTTCATATCTGAGAGCTCAGGAGTCTCTCACTGGCACTTAAACAGGACTTATTCCAAAGTGTCAACTGTCCACATCAGATCTGTGAGCTTCAGGAAGGTGGAAAGTCAGTGTGTCTCCTTTACCACACTGTTCCCAGCAGTTAGATCAGTGTCTGGCACACAGTGAGGATTGTTGTATCAACAAAGTAGCTGGAAAATAACTAGTACCCATCACAGGCAAACACATTTAGATTTTTACCCATTTATTGCATATTGATCCTAACTGCTGTGTTTATTTGAAGCACATCCCAGTCAGCTTGGAATTAAAATCACTGTATTGTCTTCTCTCGCTCTTAAAAGTTTGGCACAAACAAATATCTCAGTACAGTATCTCAGACTTCTTTTATTTCCCTTTTCAGGATCTCTTGCTAATATAATAACCCAAATCATTTCCTTGGAATTCCTTATTTCTCCCTTGGCTTATACATAGCACAATAGAAACAAACAATTTTCTCAAGAGAGATCTTTATATTGAGAATACAAAAGATATCTAATTCCTTTTATCTCATTCAAAATTCATAATTACATATATTTTTCTTATTTGTAATAGTAGCAAATCAATACATTTCCTCTTTCCTTATCACCTTTAATGTGAAAGCCATGATAATTTGTATACCATTTAATACTGGAACACATCCTAGAAAAACACATAAAATAACATTTTTCATAGAAATATTTTCAAAAGTTAAAATCTCATAAGAAGAAATACATTTTACTTGTGATACAGTAAATTATCATCAATCTCTAATAGTCATAATTAATATTTCTATTAATTCCCTTAGCTTATATATTTCTGGTTAACCTCTTGTAAGTCTCAGAATTTGATTTCTCCAATGACCAGAAGCAGCATTTAAACATAAAATTTAGCAAATTAGATAACTGATACTGTGTTAAGTATGCTCTACCTTTTGCCATTCCCAGAACTCAGTGGAGAATATAATTTAAAGCACCCTAATATATAAAAACCCTGGGTCGCAAGGACCAGTAATGACTGGAGACTGACAGACCAGAAATTAGTGCTGGCCCTATCCCCAAGCAAGTGGTAAGGGGCAATCAGGCAGGCATTCAGAGTGGCTAGGAGTGATCAGGTAGGCAGACCAGTGGTCAGGGGTGATCAGGCAGGCAGGCAGAGTGATTAGGGGTGATCAGGTAGGCAGATGGCCCCTCGCTGGGCTGGCCATGCCCCCAACCAAAGAAAAAGGGAGGCTCAGGCCAGCCAAGCCATTGCACCCCAGCTTGTCTCCTGCAGAGGGAGACCACCAGTGGCAAGAGATGGGGGGGGGGGGGGGTGTAGCACTGCACAGATGGCAAGCAGTGGCAGTGGTGGGGGTGGGGCCAGCTGCCTGCAGCCTGGGGAACAAAGGCCCCGATAGGCTCTGATCTCAGGCCAAGCCTAGGGTCCCTACCTGGGGGGTACCGGATTGTGAGAGGTTGCAGGCTGAGCTAAGGGACTCCCCCTGCCAGCCCCCTCCCGAGTGCACAAATTTTTATGCACTGGGCCTCTGGTATAATTATATTTTTACATTCTGAGTAGGAAATTATCTTGATTTATTGTTCATAGAAATCTTTACAGTCATTATTAATTTTAATTTCCATAATGTTAAATACCTCCATAATAATACTACATAGTTCAACTTTTTTAACTAAAATTTTGTATTTGCACTCAATTTTGTCCTTGTAAATTTAAATATTTATGTGAAGTACCTTTATATAATACACTGAACATTCTTTTGTCCATTTTATACTGGATTACTTGCTTTTATAGGTGTTAAAGATTTTTTAAAAAAAACTAAGTATTTAAAAAATTTTATACATGTTTTATTGATTACAGAGAGGGAGAGAGAAATAGAAACATTGATGAGAAAGTCATAAGTGGGCTACAGGTATTAAAGTTTTGAGTGAGATATATGGTAATGTATCTTTTTCTTATATGATAATCTTAATTTGTTTTTCCTTTTTACACAATTTTTATTGAGCCTAAGGTCAATTATATCACAAATATCCTTTATTATTTTTCTCTTTAGATTTTTTCTTAGAATAGTATTTCTTACTTTTTGAGCAGATATTAATTTCTAAAATTTTTTCTTAAGTTTCAATTTAGTACTGTTACAAAATACTACAAAAATGTGGTGGGCAGAATTTGATATGCAGGTTTATAGTTTGCCAACCCCTGGCCTAAATATGTTTTTTTCTCTGACCTTTTAACCTAACTCACTTCCTTGAAAACACTCTTTAACCCTAGGTCCTTAGTACTTGCTATCCTTTCTTACTGGGATAATTATCCTCCAGATAACTTCAAGACTCAACTCCCTCACTTCCTACCATTCAAGGGTCACCTTTCCTTGTTGCCCTCTCTGTCCCTTTGAATCTGCTTTACATTACTAAAGGACTTTCATCACAATCTGGTTTTTTGTTTGTTTGTTTGTTTGTTTGTTTTTGTTTGTGTGTGTGTGTTTTATTTTATCTCCACCATCCACACTATATGTGAACTATATATAACAGCAAGGATATATCTGTTTTGTTCATTTTTTATCTCTATGACCTAGCAGATAATTGTCACTCAGTAAACATTATTGAATAAATGATTAATAATGTGGCATCTGTGTTTAATAATATTAACATACACATTGCAATTTATTATATAAACTTATTAGTTAGTTTTTATATTTTTCCTACTATTAGGAAAAATATAAAAACTACTTTTTCTTCTTTTTTTTTTTTTTTTTTTTTTACAAAGATTCCATATCACTGGATAACTAATTTTGATTTATCTCACTATTGGATGCAAATGTGTCCTTTAATTACTCTTTATTTGAAAAAATAGTTGACATATTTTTTCTATGCCCTGAGATAATAATCACAATCTGTTTTACTCAGTTCTATAGAAATACCTCACTGTTTTTGGCACTTATTTGTGTATTTGACAATTTTCATGTCTATTTTACTAGGTTTTTGTTTTTAAAGTATTTTTTTTTATATTTCTGCATGAATAAATGCAGTTTTTGTTTTACTCTTAAAGCACAGTAACTACTAAGATGGAGGTCTCTTTTCGTTAGGAGAATCTGGTCCAGAGATGGAGTGAAGGGCTCAGGGAATTGCTCTGTGGGTTTGGATCTAGGCTTTAACTTTCACCCTGCACTTCCATTTCCACTGCTGCAAAATGCTGATAATAACAGCACTCCTTCAAAGGGGATTAACAGGGTTAATAACTTGTGACCATTCAATGAGTTTATAGACACAAAGCCCTTTGGAAATTAATTATTATTATTAATGTCCTCATGATCACCATTATCCATATAACCTAGTATATGGTAAATGCTTCCATTAAAAAAGAAAAATATTTTCAACTTTTTTCTTATTTCTTCAGTTGTTTGACATCTACTTTTCATCCTTGGATTCTGTAGGTGGGCGGGAAGAGATCAAGTACTCTCAATATGCATGTACATATGCATAACCTATGAACACAGACAGTGGGGTGGTGAAGGCCTGAGGTGGGGGGCAGAGTGGGGCTATAAGCGGTCAAGGGAGAACAAAGTGGACATATGTAACACTTTCAACAATAAAGATTTTAAAAATGTTTTAAATATTTCATCCAGGATTATTTCCCTTATTTTCATTTTTGCCCTTGTCATTTATTTTTAATTATGGGAACTTTAAAGTTATTATTTTGGTGATTTTTTTTTTTTTTTTTTTTTGTCTGGATGACCCAACATGACACACTGCTTACATTTTTAAAAATTAGAAGTCCTCTTTTATATTTAACCAAATTTAAGTCAATAAATACTTGTTGAGCTCCTACTGTGTACTATGTTATCCCACGATTCTTTTCTGATCTCAGGTTCTTCTTTGAGTCTGCCACCTCTATCATCCTGTACAAAACATATTTTTAATTTTGTGTTAAGAATACAATTTGTCAAAAGGGGATTATAACATAATTTATTATAGTGGTCAAATGTTAACATCTGAAATACCCTTTGAAAAGCACTTGGCATATAGTACTTTGGATGTAATATTAAGTCTAATAAGTTACAATAACAAAAATTATAAATTTATGTTTTCTTAACTCATTACAATTCTTTGTCAAAGGGAGACATGTTTCTTCATGTTGTGCTCTTTCTTTTGAATGGCAACATTTTTTCTTGTGCAAGATAATTTTTTCTTTGTCCCATGTTTACCATAAGAGAAATTGACTTTCATATTGTAAATTTAGGTAGGTTCTGCTAGAGACTGTTGTAAACCCACATCTCTTCTTTCCAGTTACTGAGAAGAACATTTTGATTTTCTGTAGCCTATTTGTTTGTTAATGAGATTTGGCAATAGGCGAGGTACTGAGAGAAGACAGGAAAGAGAGGATGGGTGGTTTTCCCTGTTTGATGTGAAAGCAGCTGCACTCTGGCGGGAGCCACCTGTTCATCACCTGGCATGGATGCTCTACCTGAAAACAGTGGGTCAGTTCATGGTCACTTTATCTAGTCCACATACCAGGCTGTAAGCCGCAGCCCAGAGTAATCAACACATCTATTGAGATTTCTGTTTGGCATGACCTCAGGGGCTTCAGAGAAAACACTACTGGAAAGACTACTGATGTAATCTAATCTTTATCCCTTCAAATTATGAGTTCCAACTGTCAATTTACAATGTGGCAGGAAGGTCTAGTACCACATTTTCCCTTTCATTCAGCTGTTTTTACCTGTACTTTGCTGGCAGAAGTGTCTTTATGCTTTGGGCATGTATATATAACATTTTTTTTTCCTGATTTACAAAGTTATTCATTTTTCTGTTTCATAGCCATTTGAAAATGAATCTAGGTTTGAGGCAACTTAAAAATATATTCTTACATTTCATATCACAAGTTCAATTCTTATAGTATCAAAATAACATTTTGGTGGAATGACACTTTACTTCACCATTAATGTGATACAACAAAGAATAATGTCTTACTACATAAAAATGGAACCAGTTACTAAGGCATGAGAGGAAATTAAGACAAAACTTTTCCTAAAAGACAACCTCTTATATATTCACCTTACACAGATTTCATTGCATATGTTTCATGCTAAGATCTTGTGTTCATGTAAACCTTAAAAGAATGGTTCCTCAAAGTGTAAATGAAAGTTTGAAGTGTGGTATCTTAATTATTAATAGTATGAGTCCACTGTTTGAGAAATTTTCTCCAGAGATTACAAATAGAATGAAGTATACCCAATTAAGTTCAGATTTGACAAGAATTTTCCTTGATGCTTACTGGCAACTCTCAGATAACTCATTCAGAAGTAGAGATTCAAGTAATCTCAATGACAGCAGGACTCTGATTTCTACTCTTTCTGTCTTTCTATCTCTGCATATGGAAATACTGAAATTCCTATTCTAATAAAGCATATGTGTAGTAAAAGGAACAAAGGGGAAAATGTACTGCTGCCTATTTTTCTCTCCATCTAAAATTATTTTTAAAATTGCTTTTCTCAACTTGTCTACAACTACATAGCTCAAAACCAATTTAAAAGCTATCCTATCTAATAAAAGGATAATATGCAAATTAAGTATCACTCCATCACAAAGATGGCAATGCCTATAGTGGCCAGGCACTGAAATGCTGAGGGTGTCGCCCTGGTGACAAGCTCCAGCATCCCATGTCCCCTGGATCGTGGAGGGAGGGAGGGTAGGCAGGTGGGCCTCTGGCCAGAGGCCAGCAGGGGTGTTAGATGCTGTCATCATTACAGGCTGGGTTGAGGGACCCCCTCATGCATGAATTTCATATACCAGGCCTCTAGTCTTCATTATAATGATTTAGTGTTTACATGAAAGAAATGTACATAAAAATGTATATGCACATATATGTTAAAATAAAGCAGACATTGCCCTCATGTTAACATATACAGTTAATAATATAATATTATATATTAGGACACAAATAATAGTCTGAAATTAGGATAGTAAGATGTATAACAAGAGACCAAATACAAAAACTTACCAGAGAATATAATGTCACCATTCTAAATTTATAAAACTGCAGTCTTAAAAAGTAAACAGATTAATTGGCCTATCATTTAGCAAAGATGATTATGCAATATAAATTAAAAAAATTTTGACAGCTGGGATAATGTGCTTTAATGGTTCATTGATGGGCAGACTGGTTTCAACCATCTGCATTATTTATTTCTATTTCCATGGTGGTCCAGCTGCAAGTGTTACCACATTTGATAATATCTTCAATTAGATCTGCACTTTTAATGGCTATCATTATTTTTCATAAACACCCTCCCATGGGTTTCCTTCAAAGTAGGCAACAATAAAAACATGTAAATGATATAGTTAACATTCAGTCATTTTATGTCTCATTTTACCATAAGAGTAACAAATATTGATAGGCTTCAGCATATGTATGGCTTTATACTGATTCTGTATACTCAATTTGCCTCCCCAGTGATTTTGTAACCTAATCCTTTATCACTATTTTTTAATATATTTTTATTGATTTCAGAAAGGAAGAAAAAGATAGAAAATCAATGATGAGAAAGAATCAATGATCCGGCCTCCTGTACACCTCCCACTAGGGATCAAGCCTGAATGTCCCCTGACTGAGAATCAAACCTTGACCTCATGGTTCATAGGTAGTCACTCAACTACTGAGCCCTACCAGCCTGGCCCTTTATCACTATTTTAGATTAAAATATAATTTATCTGATACATTTGATAAGAAAGTAGGTCATGTGTGTTAGTGCATACCTACAGATCTATTCCTTTACTTTGTAATGGATTCCTGACTTCTTAATCAGCTTTCCCTTTAATATTATGGAAACACATATGCTTCTCCATGAAGTTAAGATGAAAGCTGAATTACAATTCATTTTCTCCTTAGGGCTTCAAATGATAAAGGTGAATTCAGAAATCTAAGACATGCTGAGCTTTAGCTGAAAGCGAGGAGAGATTTAAATCATTCCCACAATAGAAAAGCCTGCAGGCAATTAAGGTGGACCAATTAAAGCATTCCAAGTCATTCCCAAAAGTTTTTAAATCAGATGTTAATTATCACTAGACTCACTAGGGATTGAACATTATGTGTATTAAGACCTACCTGGACCTTAACATGGCTTTGTCAAAATAGCCTTTGTCTGGGACAGAAGTCTTCTTTAATTGTAAGGCTGATTAAGCTCTACTATGTAAGAATGGTAAACTCATTTTATTTTGAAGCCCTCTGATAGCCATACTAACTAAATTCATGTCCAGAATACATCTACCAGTTGAACATATCCAAGTGAATTCTCAGAGATAATATTGAACCATTTTGATCTTTTTTTTATTACATATAGCCAATATTATCCAATATAATAAAATCTTAATATGCAAATCAACCAAATGGCAGAACTGACTGCTATGACATGCAATGACCACCAAGGGGCAGACACTTAACACAGGCGCTGACCCTGGTTGAGGGCAGCTCCTGCACTGAGCATCTGCTTTCCTCCCGAGAGGGAGGCAAACAGTGGTGGCCATCAAAGCCAGGGCCAGCTGGCCGGTGGTGCCAAGCCACCAGCCAAAATGGGTGCCAGTGGGGCCCCTGATCACCCTGCCTGCCTGTCACCCCACAAATGGCCGAATGCCAGCCAGGCCTAGGGGCCCTACCCTATATATTGGGGACAGTCTCTTCAACTGGAAAATTAAAACCTGGCAAGACTACTCTAACAATGAAAAAACAGGATGATGCAGTGATGACATGCATGGACTCTGGCTTGCACATTTTGTGGTCAGCCCTGATTCTGACACTTATAACAGTGTGACAGAGCCAATTACTTAACTTCTCTCTGCTTCAGTTTTTCCACCCAGAAGATGGGAAAAATGGTACTACTTCCTCTGAAGGATCATGTTATGCATTACTTTTTATAATCAGGGCAAAAAATGTAGCTGCCCATACAACAGCAAGATACCTTTCACCTGTATGAAAAGCATGGTCACTGGTACATGCAGCATCCCTGAATGCAAGAGGGATATTCAACAGTCAGCTTAGACCAGACATATCCTGACGGGTCCAGGATTGTGAGAGGGTGCAGACTGGGCTAAAGGACGCCCTCATCCTTGTGCACAAATGTCATGCACCAGGCCTCTCTTAATATTTATAATCACTGGATAATTATAATGTTTTTGGTAAAGAATTATAAATTTACTAGTGGCCCAGTGCACGAAATTCGTGCATGAGGGGGTTGTTCCACAGCCCGGCCTGCACCTTCCTCCAATCTTGGAATCCCCATAGGGATTGGGCCTAAACCAACAGTTGGACATCCCTCTTGCATTTCAGGACCATTTGGCTTCTAACCGCTCACCTGTCTGGTGGTCTGATTGCCACCAACCACCAGCCCTCTCCCCCCCACCAGCCTGCTTATCCCCAATTAGTACCCCTGCTGGCCTGTTTGCCTCCAACTGCCCCCCCACCAGCCTGATCACCCCCATCTGCCCTCTCCTCCTGGCCTGATTGCCTCTAACCACCTTTGACTCAGCCAGGCCATCATGGCTTTGTCCAGAAGACGTCTGAAGGCCTCCCAGAAGGTCTTCTGGTCTAATTAGCACGTTACCTTTTTATTAGTATATATTAGATCATCTAGTGACCAGATGATCTGAGCCCCAAAATGGCACCTAAAATGCTTTTTCATATCTAAAATTGTTGTTTTAATCACAAATAAATAAATGAAAACTATTTTACATGTGACAAATATTATGGCTCTAGTTTATGGCTTGGAAAAAAAATAATTTTAGTTACTTGGTGGTTAGTGTCTTTGCCTGTCAACCCTGAACTAAAACCTCAGTTGTTAAGAGTATAACATATATATATTGTATATACAGATTATCTATATTACCTTCTTTTTAGTCCTCATATTCCCACCATTCCTTTTTTGAAACAAGATAATGTATTTCCCATGATCTCTTTTTGTCCATTCTATATTGTGTGGCAGAAGAAACAGAACTTGATTGGAATAGTAGCCCTTCCACTTATAAAGTACATTATCGATTGGCAAATGACTTACATGAGTCTCAAACTCTTCAACCTTAAAAAATGGGTAATGAAATCAAGTGTGCAGGTTTGTTGAAAGGATTAGAATTTAATGTATGTGATAGATTACCATGATGCCTGTAAAAAACTGTGTGCTCTTATGCCTTATTATTAGAATTCCCATTCTGTGAGTGCGTTTCAAATTACCTGATCGCTGCTATATTAACCCTTTGTATGCCATAAGTGTGTACAGACACAAGTGGTGGACCTTCTCTACACGCCACGTGCATCTATAGCCACAAACCTCGCATATCAACTCTGGTTGCCCACTTTTAAAATCAGACATTTTAGTGACATCTCTGGATTTTCAGCTTAACAATAACCCACAACCTTCGGACCAACTATATCTCTGGATTTTCAAAGAAAACTATGGTAACTTAAATTTGTAAATATTCTAGCACAAATGGAAGAAATTCCAATATTGTCCCATTTTGAACACGTGGCAGTTAACGGTTTAAGAATCCTTCATAACCATGGAAACTTACTCTCGTATGTCCTGCTGTAATATTATTTAATATTTGGAGAAAAATAATAAATAATCAATGCCCCTTGGATATTTTAAATGTTGCAGCTTCAGAGTTTTCAGAATATTGTGTCAAAAGTTGTTTTCTACAAATCTATGCTAACGAGTTCCGTTTCATCGTAAGCACATGGTGAGCGTGGGCACATGGAGAGAACTGTCTCATTTGTGTCTTCCCATCCGCCAAATCATACAGAACCTACTAATGTAAGTGAGGTGGAGAATGAGCCAATTTTCTAAGAAGCTTTAGGAAAGGCACATGTGAAACACTGGAGGAATACAAGACCAGAAATAAACAGTTGTATAGCACAGTCTCCTGCTAAGAGTACTATTTCCAAGTCTGAGCTAAATTTCATCAGTTCCTTAAGATGCAAGCCAGGAAGTGACTAGTATGTAACTTTGAATATGGCCTACTTAGAATTTCTCTCAACTTTCAGCTATGGAATTTCAGGTTCCCATAAATCTCAAAAGATTCGATTTGCTGGTAAATTAGGGTGAATATAAAAGTGTATGAGCAACAGAAATTGAAAGAATAATATTGGTGGTTTGGGGAAGTTTTGCTAGGCCATGTGGTAAGTAGAAACAATAGAAGTTGAAGTCAGCAAGTGCCTCTTAGCTAGCAGGTATTTCAGGCAAGAGACGTGAACATGATCTCAAACTAAAGGTTTTTATACTTAATAAAAACAACAGACAGTCATGTTGTGTTTTTTTGTTTGTTTTTTTAAAATATATTTTATTGATTTTTTTACAGAGAGGAAGGAAGAGAGATAGAGAGCTAGAAACGTCGATGAGAGAGAAACATCGACCAGCTGCCTCTTGCACACCTCCTGCCGGGGATGTGCCCGCAACCAATGTACATGCCCTTGACCGGAATTGAACCTAGAACCTTTCAGTCCACAGACCGACGCTATATCACTGAGCCAAACCGGTTTCGGCAGTCATGTTGTGTTTAAAGATGAATATTTTCCACAAAAATATGCCAGTAGCTTTATGGTTAGGATTATTTTGAATCAAAGAAGCTAAACTCAGATCATCATTATATGTGAGTAAAATACCAGTTATCAAATTTATAATTTTCCCCTTATTTTTTAAATTAAATTATATGTGTACATATCTTACCATTGCCCCTCAAATTTATAATTTTTAACCCACTGAAGATTAAACATTCAATGACTCCCCATACTAACTGTAATCACTTGAGCTGTATATAATAGTGTTCTAAGAACATCAATAGCTTAAAATTGATAGTTCCATCCTAGAATTACACAGCCAATTAGGTGTCTCTCATTTGTCACACCAAATTAGATTTTTGGCCCATCTAGTTAGGCAGACTGCCTCTGCCAGTGACCAATATGAGCAATGTTGAAACATGAGGAAAAGAGAACACAACGATATAAGTGGTGAAATAAATTAGCCATTTTTACATCTGATTCATTTTGATATAAAACCCTTTAAGGACTTTAAAAATATCTCTCAGAACATTTGTTTCTATCACTTTGTTCTTGTGTTTGTTTGTTTGTTTTTTTCCTAGGGTTTTTTTTTTTTTTTAATTGTTTGAAGCATTACAAATAGTAGAACATAAGTCTCCTTTTCCCCCGTTGAACTCCCCCCAGCCTGAAGAGCAGTTGAAAAGCATTGTCTCACCCTCAGGTTTAAAAGAAAAGAAAAACAAAACAAACAAAGAAAAAACAACACATCTATTCTGTTTGGCTGTGGATAGAGCATTGGCCTTTGGAATGAAGGGTCCCCGGTTCGAATCCTGTCAAGGACACATGCCTGGATTGCGGACTCAATCCCAGTAGAGGGTGTGCATGAAACAGCCAATCAATGATTCTCTTTCACCACATTAATGTTTCTCACATAAATAAATAAATAAATAAATAAATAAACAAACAAATAAATAAATATAATATATATATTTTTTTTAAAAAAGAGAAAAAAAATAAACAAATACTAACTTGTGAATGCACTGCTTGATAGTACTAAAATGCTTAAAGAAATATTAAGGTAGTATTATCTATTGGGGTTCTATTCCATTGCCCCTGTTTCAATTTCAGTTCTGGCTTTAGGCTGCCTTTCCTCATGGTACCTTGAAGGTTCCTCACAGTTTCTGTGGCCATGTTCTTTTCTCACACAAAAGCATTATACAAGCCACCCTGTCCAACTACCAGGAGACAAAAGACCTTAGTTCACTCTTATTTGATATGGTAGGCCATATATATATTTTTTTAAATCACGTTTTCTTGGTTTCCCATTTGTTTCAAGAGACTTTTGTGAAAGTCTTTCCACTTTTCCCTCTCTCATTGTAATAAAGGAAGCATGTTCTATATGATTGGTGAGGGACCCGGGTCTTCCATCTTCCAGCAAAATTTTCCTGGTAAAATACCAGTTTTGTTTTTTGTTCCCCTTCTCCCCCCCCCCCCCCCCCATACTCTTGTTACGTCCTGTGCTTATACTTGAATATCACAGTCTTTTCTGGAATTTCTCCTTTTCCTGGATGCAAGCTTTTCCAAGGAAAGGATGAAATATTTATCACCATATCTGCAGCCTGTATTACAGTGCCAAATTCACAGATATGGTTGATGAATATGTTAACCTAAAATTTAATTAGTGTCACAGCATGTTTTAGATTTGCCAATGTGAATTCATACTGCATTTTCTCTACTGATTTCTACCCTCTACTTTCTTCAGTTTTAACTTGCTATGAATTAATCCTTTCACTTGGTGAAGAAGCATTATAGTGTGAAAACTTGATCTTTATTCAGTTAAACTAACTTCTTTTAAAAATACTCATTTGAAGGCTAGCTGGAATTGGGTATTCTAAATTGAAGGAGAAACCAGATGTTCTCATGTAGGATGTCTAGGCCTTGCAGACAGAGGAAATATCCAAGTGAATTCATAATTATCTAGCAATTATACACTATTAACCATTGCATTTATCAGCTCTAACAATATTCTGGGTAATTCATTTATACTCCATTTAGGTACCATGCATAAAGAAAGTCTAATCATTAACCCTACTTGGAGATTTCAAGTAGAACTGGATTAATTCTAGAAAGAGTACAGAATCAATGGGGAGAATGAATTTACAAGTACCCTGAGAAGCTTTTTGGCTTACCGAAAGACCTACCTTGAAGTAGAACAACCAAATTTTGGGGCTTAGATTCAGCATCAGACAGTCTTCTAGCTTGTAACATCTTACAGCTGATACCAGTTTGGCTCAGTGGATAGACTAGAGCGTTGGCCTGCAGACTGAAGGATCCCAGGTTCGATTCCAGTAAAGGGCATGATTGCGGGCACATCCCCAGTAGGGGTTGTGCAAGAGTCAGCTGATCGATGATTCTCTCTCATCAATGTTTCTATCTCTCTATCCCTCTCTCTTCCTTTCTGTAAAAAATCAATAAAATATATATATTTTTAAAAATAAATAAGGCTAATAAGTTTCAATTATAGAAGATAAGTAAATCCCAGATACCAGGGCCTCCACTTGGGTCACCAGGGGGCGAGGCTGGACTGCAAACCACCACAGGCCCCTCGCCCAGGCCACCCCACGCCCCTAGAGAACACCCACCCTGATCCAGGACACCCTTCAGGGCAAACCAGCTGGCCCCCACTAATGCACCAGGCCTCTATCCTATCTAATAAGAGTAATATGCAAATTGACATCATTCCAACACACAAAATGGCTGCCCCTATATGGTCAAAAATCCTGCCCCCATGCAGACACAAGATGGCTACCACAATATGGCCAGCAGGGTAGGGCAGTTGGGAGGGACCAGGTATTCAAGGGAGAGCAGTCAGGGGTGATCAAACCTGCAAGGGAGGGCAGATAGGGGTGACCAGGCCTGTAGGAGAGGGCAATTAGAGGCAATCAGGCTGGCAGGGGAATGGTTTGGGGGTGATAAGGCTGGTAGGCAGAAGCAGTTAGGGGCAATCAGGAAGGCAGGCAGGTGTCCATTTGGGAGCTAGCAGTCCTGGATTGTGAGAGGTATTTCCGACTGCCCATTTATGCCCGATTCCAGATTGGAGAGGATACAGGCTGCTTTTAAGGAAACATCCGCTCTGTGCATGATTTTTTTTGCACCAGGCCTCTAGTTATTAATATCAAACTACAACATTTGCTAATGACTGATTACTATATTATAATTGTTGCATTCATTGCCCTTATGAGCCTTACACACAGGCACACCATTCTCTCCACTAATAGTAGCAGTGAATATTCTAGCAGCTCATTGCGTCATCATTACTTGTGGACTGACTTGTTTGGTGTGTGCAACAGGAAATATTTTGCTTTCGGAGAACAAGAAAAATAGGTTTATTTGCATTACACTTATTAATCTGTGCTATTCAGTATCTGGTATGTTAATGTTCAAAAAATATTCATTTTTACTAAAATTTTATTTTATTTTATATTAACTATCACTTATTTCAGCACTGTGTATTCAGCATGTCTCTATGGAAATAAACCTATGTTTCTATTAAAATTGAAGCTTCTTGGGGTTTTTTTGTGGCCCATATAAACTTAAACCTTGTTTATTTGGCCTGTGTTAGCCTTTGAGTTTGTCATGCTGGTCTATAAGGTGATAAATTCCAGAATATTTCTTGAACCCATTGCTCTGGAAGGTTTCTTGCATTTGTGAACTGAAGTATCCATATACAAAGAGCTCCATCTTCTGGAATCCAAGTATTTGGCATACTTTTTTTTTACCTAAACTATAAGAGAGTGAGAATATCCTCTTTGGAAGAACACAGTGGGATGTAAAAGGGTTAGCTAGCTAGCTAGCTTAATTGGGAAGGTTTAGGAATGAGGAGGATCCATAGGAGAAAAATATATATATGGAGACTTGAAAACACCAAAATGTTATCTTACTAATACTGAGGATAGAGAAATGCCACAGGAAGAGGGGGTCCAGGCAGATGGAAACATTTCTGGCCTGAGCAATTAAAACAGCCAAAAACCAAAGACAGAGATATCTCTGGTCTGAGCAGCCAGGAGATTAAAGGCAACACCAACCAGCAAGATAAAGGGGAGAGAAAAAAAGGGGACATCATGTGGGCTTTGAGCTTTGAAAACTAATTCCAGGTAGCAGAATGATCAATGAGGAAAGCATGGGAATCCTAAATTAATAAAAGGGACCAATAAAAAGGGGTCAGGTTCAGACAAAGAACTTGTGCATATAAAACAGAAGACAAAGGGACACATGGAAGTTTTTTTGTTTTTTGGTTTTTTTCTCCTAGGGAGAGAGAGAATATGCATTTCCCATTGGGAGGTCTCCTCCCCATGGGGTCTCCTTTGGGGACACCTTTGCCCAGATGGAGTTTGTATCTGCTTCCAATAAACTTGTTCATTTTTTATTAAAGAAGCCTTTTTGTCCATGGGTTTATTCTTCAAACTTCGTGATGACAACAAACCACGGGAATAAAAGTCTGTACCCCAAACCTCATGTTTCAAATGTACAGTTAGATAGACGATTATCACAAATTAATGCATAAAATAAAGGACCAGAATCATTCATTTCCAAAGAGTTAAACAATGAATCAACATATTCACAGGCAGAAGCAACAGATACTACTATAATCCTTTAGTTTAGATATGAAAACTGGATGGTTCAGACTAAGTTTTTGCCATGGTCATTGGAAAAGCCAAAGAAAAAATAACTGGACTTCCTGATACTGTGGCCAATGGTAGTTGTAGCAATTAATGGAAAAAATAATCTATATATAGATAAAAGCTTAAGCCACTATTAAAACTGAACAATTGGGAAGACAGGGCAACCAGTTGCTATGATGCGCACTGACCACCAGAGGCCAGATGCTCAATGCAGGAACTTCCCCCTGCTGATCAGTGAGCTCCCACAGCCAAACTCCTGCTGGCTGGCCAACCCTCAGAGGCCCCTCCCCTCCGCCTGCAGGCATCCCAATCATCCTGGATCACAGGCCATTCCTAGGGACCCCACCCATTCATGAATTTGTGCACTGGGCCTTTAGTAAAGACATAAGCACACTGATTTAGAACACTTTGTTCTGACAATTGAGACATTATGCTTTCTAAGTAATTACCTGAAAATGAGTAGCCTTCAATCTCCTAAATTTCTTCTTTAGAGTTCCCATATGTCCTATAGATCACATTATTGTAGTTCTTATATCACATGAGAAGCATGATTTGTGAGAATTAGATAATGAGGATTCTGTCTTACTTGTTATGAACCCCCTACTGTGGTTATTAGCACACAAAAGCATTTAATAATTTTTTTCTTGAATAATTGACTAAATAATCAGATCTGTAAAAGTCCGTGATCAAGAGAAGACTCTCAGCTAGTTTCTAATCTGATTGAAAACTTGTTGAAGTGCAATTAGAAAACCAGAAAAAAAGTACCTAATTATCGATATTTTCCCTTGCTTTCTCCAAATAAAATGAAACTCTTTTCAGAGGGAAAATATGCTTATTAAATCTCCTTTTTCATTTGTATCACAATGATTTTATGAGGACTGGAGTTCCCAGAAGAAAAATGATGCTAATACACATGTAAAATATTACCAAGTACAAATTTTATTGAGGTAGGATATTTATCATCTATATAATTGTTACTTCTAGAATAGAAGTCACAACTTAAAAGCCCTTAGGTCAAATCCAGTCTTCATCCTGTCTTGTAAACAAAGTTTTATTTTAACACACCCATCCCATTCTTTTATGTATGTTTGCTTCCAAGCTACCATGGCAGAATTGAGTAGTTACAACAGAGATCAATGGACTGCAAAACCTAAACTATTTACTATCTGCTTCTATCTAATAAAAAAAGTTTGTCAACTCCTATTAGGGCATAAACTAACTCAGACTTCCATTCCTTAGAAAAATTTTAATATATCTCCTAAAGTTCTTAAATGTTGCTTGGTCTTATAAATTTCTATAATCAAAAAGAGTTGCATTAATAAGACTGTTTCATGTTGTCATCTTTAATTTACATTTCCAAAGCATTTTAAACAGGTTATAGACTGAGGCTTTCTGGGGTTGTTATACAAGTCTTGATGCTTTGAACCAAAGTGGTTACATGTGTTTAACTATTTATGCCAACACTTCTTATTTAAATAAATTAGAAACCCAATAAATGTCCTTAGGAAAAGAATGAACCAAGATATTTTCTCTTTCTTGGGGGGAAAAAAGACATTTACTCTTTATAGTTATTTGCTTCAAACCTAAAATAAATTTTTTTATTTTCCTATCTAAAGTGTTGGGGTTTTTTTGTTTGTTTGTTTGTTTGTTTTCTTTTGTTTGTTTGTTTTTTTGGGGGGTGGGGGAAGAGATATCCTATATAATAAAAGCCCAGCAACTGAAATGGCAGAATGACCAGGACGACCAGAGTCCACAATGATTGTGGCCCCTCATCCCAGCCGGCCCAGTCCCCCAGCAGGTACCCCCACCCTGATCCATGGCCACCATCAGGGCAGGCTGGCCAGTCCCCACCCATGTGCAAGGCCTCTAGCCTATACAATAAAAGGATAATATGCAAACTGACCTAACGGTGGAACGACCATAACAACCACTCGACCAGCCACTATGAGGCACGTTGACCACCTCTCAGTCCCTTTCCGGGCCAGCAGGCTCCGATCGTCCAATGGTGAACAGGGAACCTGGGGTGGGTGAAGGGGGAGGCCGGCTGTGGGCAGGTGGGGAAGAATGAATTTCATGCGCTGGGCCTCTAGTCGTCATATAAAGAGACACAAATTCCAATGCCTGACTTAGAATAACAGTAAGTTATCCCTTCCCTAATCTCATTTCATTTTCTCTTTCTGCCCCCAGTCTTGGCAGAAGAAACCTTTTTAGGATCCATAGACTTTAATTTCTGGGGAAACAGAGGCAGAATTTACAAGGATTAAGTAATGGGATGACGTTACTACTGCTCTGGCAGAGACTGAGATATCAGAGATAATATAAGCAGTACACAAAGGAGTAAGCTAGAAAAAAGAAGTAAAAGGTTACCAGAGGTTAGGTTGTCCTGTCTTTAAGAATTTCAATGCACATTTAGTTCAATGTAAACACCATATGCAATATGTTCTAATTTCTTTCACACACAGTGCCAGTCTTATACAAGGTACTCTGACACTCTTGAGAATGATATATGAACTACAAATGCATTCATACTACCCACCTTTCTAAGAAAATATTCAAAATTTTAATTTATTAGATTTTACAACTCGAATCAACAGAAATTAAATAGACAGCAAGATCATTCGGAATGATGTGTGCAATTTAATTCAAACACAAAATATTTCCTCAAGATTGTGCAGATTTTGCCACTATCACTGGTAGATTTTTAAATTAAATTTCAAGAGCTAGATGATTATGCCAGTACCACTGAGCTCATCAAAGTGACAGAATATTTTAAAGAGCTACTAATACATGTTCATCATTAGCCATTAAAATTTTCACCCCCAGTTATTGGAACAGATGGGAGGAAAAGTACATCTTAGAAATGACTTGGCTAATAGGAGTATAACTTATCCAGAATAAATAAAAATGCAAATTGATGTACTTTGCTTCAAATCCTATTGAAAAGATATTCAAAAGTTTAAATATTGTAGTAGTAGAGCTTGAAAATAAAAATTACTTTTTGAATACAATGCAAAACAGAAAATAGAATATGACCAAGAAGGAATATAGAAAATTAAAAACAGAAATGAAATGACTTTATCTGTTTAATACATTATCATAGTGGCAGAATGTTCAAGCAAAAGTTGTAGGGTTTGATGAAGACTATTACCATTTAAGTAATGATGACTACTTTGATGACACTGCTGGTAATATAAACAAATTTCTTCCCCCCCCCCCAAACTATAAGAGAAAGTTCATTTAGAAAGTCAGAGAGGTAAAAGAAATGATCTGTAGAAGAAATGGGCTCAGGAAGCAAGTTACAAAGGGAAAAAGAAGCTCCTTGGAGCTTAGGATAAAGACAGAGACAAGGAAAAGGAGCATGGGGGAACAATGTGGGGAAAGGGTACAGGTGTGCTTCACAGAGACAGCTACCTGAGAAGGGGGTGGGGAAAATGCAGGCATGCTAGAGAAAGAATGCCAACAAAATTTCTAACTTTACACAATTCAGCCAGTGATTCATGATATAAACTTCTATTAACTTTAATTCTGTTTACAAACTTTAAGGATACTAAAAATGGATAAACATATATTTTTGGAGTAAATAATGCAGTTCAATCTTTTGAAGAGCTACACATTTATCAACTGACCTAATGATTTACTACCTGTGTTTCCCCGAAAATAAGACATCCTCCAAAAATAAGACTTAGCGCATGGAAAGATAAGACATCCCCTGAAAATAAGACCTAGCGCAACCTTGGGAGAAAAAAATAATATAAGACACTGTCTTATTTTCGGGGAAACAGGGTACATACATTTATCAAGTTAATTCAATCTCCTGAGTCTATATGATGAGCTTTTAAAGCATGATAGCAATGTTATTTGGGTATGTTGTGAGAAAGTATGAAATTCAATACACTCCATACATGAAGGAGCTTTAGGTCATTATAATAAAGACTAGAGACCTGGTGCATGGATGTGTGGGAGGGCGGGGTCCCTCGGCGTGGCTGGCAATCAAGGCCTATCTGGAGGCCAGCCAGCAGGGGGTAGGGACTAAGGGAAGTTGGCCTGCTAGGGAGAGGGGCTGCAGTAGGTTGGCTGTGTGAGTGCACTGACCACCAGGGGGCAGCTTCTGCATTGAGCGCTTGACCCCTGATGGTCAGTGTGCATCAAAGTGACGGGTCGACTAGTCATTCCAGTCATTTGGTAATAAAGGGCACATATATTTTTATATATAGATGCTATGATAATTAGAAGGCATCATGAATAAAGTGTTGAAAACTGTGTTCTCTCATCACGACCCGATTGTATAATTTTTACATTGTTAGCACATACATATCGCATCTGTGGAAGTGAAAATAAAAACTCTTAAGAGATATAACATTTGAATAATAAAATATGGAACACCATAAGGTTAGCTTTCTGGTACTTATATTCTTTAATGATAAATGGCTTGAAAATTGATCATCTTGGATATTTGAGACTCACATGCTCTTACAAATTTTCAAATATATTTTCAAAAGCATTATGTTCCTGTTAGAAATACCAAGACCCATCACCTGTGTTTCTCTCAGGATAAAACATTTTATCTGGCAGAAACAGGGCAAAAGATCTTCAACTTCATCATTTGCCACAGTAAATAATCTGTTCTGAGCTATAGACAGATTTTAATCAACTACAAATTTGATTTCAACAACTTCTAAGAAAAACCTCTGACACATTCCATTTTCTCACCTAAATGACAGATGAATGATCTCCATTCATATTAAAGGGTCGGGGAGGAAAGTGAGTTTGTCTTGAGGCAGAGATAATTTTAGGAGAAAGGGAAAATGATGCTACAATTCTATCCAATCTCTTCTGATGGGCTGTGTCCATCTCTATCTTCCTCTTATAATACTTTATTTTCCTCCATAGTTCTTACCATCTGACATACTACGTATTAGTCTATTTGCTTATTATCTGTCTCTCCTTTCTGGTATATAAGCTCCACAATGCAAGGATCGGTCTGTTTGCTTCACTACCATATCCCCATACTTAGAACATTGCCTGCCAAAGAGTAAACTTAAATAGTTATTGAATTAAAAGTTTTCCCTGTATTCTGAGAGTTCTTATTTCCTTAATTAACAACCCAAACCTCCTATGACTAGATATCCTACTATCTTTGCCAAATTTCAAAATCAGGATTGCTATATAATTTGTTGTACCCATTGAAAAGTGAAATTGTTAAAAAACAAACAAAACAACATTCTTAAGGCGAATAGCAGAGCATTATATTAAGTGCAGGCATATTTGAGAGTAGGGCCCAGTGCAACTGTAGAGGTCTCACACTTATAAATCCTGTCATGTCCAAAATCCTTTATGTTTACACTTTTATTTAATCAATAAGGGAACAAATGAATTCTTTAACATCCCTATATAGACCAATGTTTATAGATACCAAGCTATCAAAGGGATCCAACTTGAGATACATTTTAAGTATATACACTGAATCAAGAGAGAAGGAATTGATTACAAAGAAGCCAAAATAGAGTGATACTGCTATTCAAACCACACTTCTTAAAAAACAAATTTTATGTACCCTCCAAGGTCACTGTTATTTATATGTAGTATTAGACCTCTGTGTGATTAATATTATACCTGAAAACTACACACATGTTGGGCTATGACAGAGTGCTAAATAGATGATAGTAGCTCTGTATAAAGTGGTATTTATTCAAAGTTTAACAGCCAGTGTATACCTAGGACTGGAAAAATCAGACATCATTCAAATATGAGGTGAAAAAATTGAAAGATTGCAAAAAAGACAATTTAATTGATATGCCAAGTAGGATGGCCTAAGAGAAGAGGAGGAAGTGTTAATCAAGACTCAAAATTAGTTTGGTCAAAGGAAAATTTAGACATAATGGAACAAATGAGAAACTGTGGTTCAGGTGTCATATCTGTAATGCTGTTACAGCATTCCCCTTCGGAGCACTCTGGCACATCACACAGCACAGAATTTAGCAGGATCAGAATACAGAATTTAATCACCTACATTTCAGAACCCATATTTTTCCAAGAGTGTGCATAATCATAATCCCATAAATGCCCGTCACAATGATCTCATATGTATATTGAACCTATTGTAAAACTATATCTATCCCAATGAAAAGCTATATTTAAACTAGTTGCCCGATGTCAAGCTTACATCCAGGACTTATTCTAGTATCCTTAAGTGCCACCCCAAAAGAAACCCACTTTTTAATTTTATTTTATTGTTTAAAGTATGACATATGTCTCCTTTTTCTCCAATTGACCGCTTCCTCCAGCCAGTCCGAGCCCTGAGTACACGTTCCCACTGTCCCAGGGTCTCTGCCCAGTGGTTATGCTTATATGCATCCTTACAATTCCTTTGGTTGATCTCTAACCCGTCTTCCCCTATCTTCTATGTGAGCTTGGATGGTCTGTTCAGTGTTACCTTGTATCTAGATCTATTTTTGTCTATCAGTTCGTATTGATCATTACATCCACATATGAGTGAGATCATGTGATATTTATCTTTCTCCAACTGGTTTATTCTGCTTAGCATAATGCTCTCCAGTTCCATCCATGCTGTTGCAAATGGTAAAAGTTCTTTCTTCTTTATAGAAGTGTAGTATTCCATTGAATAGATGTGCCACAGTTTTATAATCCACTTATCGGTTGATGGGCACTTAGGCTGTTTCCAAATCTTAGCTATTGTAAATTGTGCTGCTGTGAACATAGGGATGCATATATCCTTTCTGATTGGTGTTTCTGGCTTCTTGGGAAAGGAACCAGCAGTGATGAGGGTTTCTTTTTCTCCACATCCTCGCCAGCACTTGTCCTTTGTTGATTTGTTGATGATAGCCATTCTGACAGGCATGAGATGGTACCTCATTGTTGTTTTGATTTGCATTTCTCTGATTATTAGTGACTTTGAGCAAGTTTTCAAGTCTCTCGGGCTTCTGTATATCCTCTTTCAAAAATGTCTATTTAGGTCTTTTGACCATTTTTTTTATTGGATTGTTTATCTTTTGTTAAGTTGTATGAGTTGCCTATAAATTTTGGAGATTAAACCCTTATCTGACATAGCACTGGCAAATAAGTTTACCCATGCAGTGGGCTTTCTTGTTGTTTTGTTGATGGTTTTTTGTTTTTGTTTTTGTTTTCGCTGTACAGAAGCTTTTTATTTTGATGCAGAACCATTTGTTTATTTTCTCTTTAGTCTCCATTTCCCTAGAAGCTGGGTCTATAAAGATACTGCTATGACATATGTCTGCTATTTTGCTGCCTATGGAATCTTATAGGGTATTTATGGTTTCCCATCTTACATTTTAGCCCTTTAGTTATTTTGAGTTTGTTTTGGGGTATGGTGTAAGTTGGTGATCTAGTTTCATTTTTTTTGCATGTATCTGACCAAATTACCCAGCACCATTTATTGAAGAGACTGTCTTGACTCCATCCTATGCTCTTGCCTCCTTTGTCAAATATTAACTGAGCATAATATTTTGGGTTGATATCTGGGTTCCCTGTTCTGTTTCATTGGTCTATGTGTCTGTTCTTGTGCCAGTACCAGGCAGTTTCGAGAACTGTGGCTTGGTAATATAGCTTGATATCTGGTATTGTGATCTCTCCAACTTGGTTTCCTTTCTCATGATTGCTGCGGCTATTCGGGGTCTTTTTTTATTCCAGGTGATTTTTTTTGAGAGTTTATTCTAGGGCTGTGAAATATGCCATTGGTATTTTAATGGGGATTGCATTGAATCTATAAATTGCTTTGGCAGTATGGACATTTTAATGACTTTGATTCTACCAATCCTTGAACACGATATGTTCTTTAATTTGTTTATGTTTCTTCTACCTCTTTTTTCACTGTCCTATAATTTTCTGAAAAGAGGTCTTTTACCTCCTTAACTTAGTTAAGTTTATTCCTAGGTATCTTAAGTTTTGTTGGTGCAATGGTAAATGGGTTTTTTTTGTGTGTGTGTGTTTTGTTTGTTTGTCTTTTAGTTTCTCTTTCTGTGAGTAAAAAACCCACTTTTGTTAATGCTTCCATCCCATCCTTAAAATTCCATTCTTTGTTAAGAACCTCTGAATATCCCCAGGATCTAGGATAATATATTATAGTTAGTTGAAGGTCATTAGGGAGAAAAAGAAGCACTTTCTTTCAACGTAAAGAAATGCTAACTATTCATTTTAAAAAGAAACTACACATTCAGTATAATCCAGGCTTGCTTTCCTATTCCGATTTGAACTTTGTATTTTGTCTACAAGCATGAAAAATATAAAACACAAGAAAGACATGAATTTAGCATGTTCATATCAATTCATTCTATGGTAAGTCACCATATCTGTTGTCTCTCTGGCCTAGAAGCTTATCTAATCTTATAACAATAAAATACTACTATCTCTATGATACTTGAGGTTGGATAGCTTCCAGTTATTTACTTTGTAATGATATCACAGATGAGTAATACTTGTGAACCAGCAGTTAGTAGCTAATGTTAAGAATTTCCCAAAAGAAACGAATGTATGTGTTGAAAAGGATAAAATAAATTCTTATGGAAAAAAAATACATTTCAAAATAGCATATTTTGAAGTGGGAAAAGTCTTCTCTAGCAGCGATCACACTAGAACAGCTGTGATGACTGGATCTCAGCCAAAACCTTCACAAAAGCTCAACCCTGTTAGGATATAGCAACAAGGTGTCAAATTCAACCATTAGTTAATAGGATATAGGTCTTAATTAAATATTGGGCTTATGCCATCATAATTATGGTGAAGGCAAATTAGGCAGCAGGCTTACGTGAAAATAATCATAAAAAATATATCTTCATAATAATTTTCAAGTCAGGTGACAGAATTGTGTCCTTTCTGACCTATATTTAAATTGGATACATTTTGTCAATTGATTTCAAAATTTAAAATCTAATAACACAATTTGACACTTGATGTTTAAAGATAAGATAGTGAATTCTTTGATAAGTAACCCACATTAGGCCTATGGTGGGTCTATAATTTTCTCCTTCAATATTTTTGTAGCATACATGAAGGCAAAAAATCAAGAAAAAAATGCTTCCCTCTTTCATTCTCCACCTTTCTCTTTATTATTTCCCCTCTGAATTAACAGTAGTTTCATCAAGGAAAGACTTGGTTTCTTTTACTATTAGAAAGAAAAAAAAAGTTAAAAGAGAGAGCTATAGTGTTTTTATAATCCACCCAAATGTCTTTTCTCTCCAAAGCTTCCTGCCCTTTCCCTCAACATGTGCCACTGATCCTATATGTCAGGGTCAAAATGTGGCTTTTCATTGCGATGAACTTTCTGGGACACTTAAGAAATTGCTTGCAGCTATAAGACCCATGGTACTCTTACAAACAAAAATGTTGGGAAATATGGCAAATAATATCTAAAACTTTTAAATAAATCATTTAAAACATAAACTTCACTTTTTCATTTAGTCAGTATTTTGTTTTTGAGTTTTGGAAACAAAAACACTATCCACTAGCTATTGTGAATTGGGTACAAAATGGATTTCTGTTATCATTTACATTGTATTCCCAATGAGAAGAAATTATAACCCACACAATATTGTTTAATAAAAGCAGAAGATATGGAAAAACTACACCAATGACTGTCACCTCCAGTAGAGTGTAAACTCCATAATGGCAGAAATTTTGGACGTTTTATTCACGCCTGAATCCCTAGATCCCTCAACACACACACATGGAATAATTTGTCACAGACAATAAGCGCCATAAGATATTATTAAAATATTATCAAGAGTTAGAGTACTCAGGAAAACAATATGTATTCATGCTCATTCTAGCTCTACACATTTAATTGCTGAAGTATGAGCATCATTTGGGTAGGTAAAGTCTGGGTGGGCATCAATTAGAAACTAGAAAAAAAGGACACAGATATATAATAAACATTATGTAATTGCATGGTGTTTGTGCAATTAGACCAACTGAAAAAACAGTATCAGATTGATGTGTGTGTGCCGAAACCGGTTTGGCTCAATGGATAGAGCATCAGCTTGGGGACTGAAGGGTCCCGGGTTCGATTCCGGTCAAGGGCATGTACTTTGGTTACAGGCATATCCCCAGTAGGGGGTGTGCAAGAGGCAGCTGATCGATGACTCTCTCTCCTCCATGTTTCTAACTCTCTAACTATCTCTCTCCCTTCCTCTTTGTAAAAATCAATAAAATATATTAAAAAAAAAAAAAAGATTGATGTGTGTATGTGTGTGTGTGTAGAGAGAAGGGGCCTCAGTTACCTAGTAGTTTTACTAGCAACCACAGTTACTCCTTTGATAAAATAATATCAAATACTGCACACTGCCTCTAGTATACACCCAATATTTACAAAGCTATATAATGTTAATTTCTATTCTTTCACTATATAAACTAATTTGAAAGTTAATATGTTGGGATTAAATAGCTAGCCATTGGAGTTTCTGAAAATACTATATATTTCCCAGAGTTATTTCTAGGAAAGAGCATAAAAATAACTTCCATTTAATCCACCATACATTTGTAACAGTATATTCAAGCACCTTTATACATACCCACAAATTGTAATTAGATTACATCTTCCTTGTTTTACAATGGTAACTGAATAAATTATTTCACTAAGTCTTCTAAGCAGCATATACAAGGTGGGGAAAAAGTAGAATTACAGTTGTATGTGAAAGAGAGTTTACTTTTATATTATTATTTATTAATTATTATTTTCCATATGAAAAAAAAAGTAGCTGTAAACCTACTTTTGCCTTACCTGAATATAAACTATCTCTTTGGAAAAAGCACCTCTGTAGATCTTATGTCATCTGTTGTAGCCTAATTTTTTATAATACTGTTGATCTCTGAAAATGTCGTATTTCTAGGCCTTGTCCCTGAAATCACAAGAACACTTACTGTTAGGTACGGTACCTATGTACAGCATTGACACTGAGGTGCCAACATGCTGCACAGTTCATGTAGGAGCTCTCACATGAGTAATCCTGTAACCGATTACGGATCATTTTAAGGTGTCAGCTTCATGCTAAGGACTGACAGCTAAACCGTATCTTACATGCAGCCAACTGTCTTCAAAAGCAGTGCGGCACTGAAAGCTGTCATTGAAATTGCATGCTTCACCAGTAAGCTTTTAACCGATTCGCTATAAGTCAAGTAAAATCAAGGATTGAAAGATAATGTGTAGGAAAACCAGATCAATAACATCCTCGGGTCTTTCGGGAGATCCACTGACAGACTGTGGCTTCAATGCAACATGAAACTCCCAACCAAGAAAATGTGCAGTTAACAGGGGTCTTTTCCTCGGCTGCCTAAGCAAGAGGGTAAGAGGGTGAAGCTGCAGTTGGACAGACAAGGGCAATACATACATAATGGGGAGAGGGACTGGTGAATTTTTTAGGATTCTCCACATCAAGTGAATTTTCTACATAGAGCACAAAGAAAGGATACAAAAAATATTACCAAATATAACCAATGAATAGATTTCAAATCTAGTAATGTGGAATTCAGCCATTTAGGATGCATAGCTGAGGCATTACAAAATATCTGCATAAAGTTTATGTTTACATATAGGCACTTAATTTATTTGAGGCAATCTATTCTGATTGCAATTTAACTGTAATACAATGTTTTCTTTCTGAAATCAGTAATGAAATCTGAAATTTGCAAGATTTATCTGATGCCATGGAAAAGAAGCTTATAATAAACAAGCGGTTGTAACTAGTTGTAAAACTTGGGCATTCTCTTTCATTTTATCTTCCTATCACTCACAGAACAAAACAACTATATTATTTATTGTTAAGATCTCTCATATGTATTATTTACTTTCCTATATAGTAGGAACTATAATGGGCACAACTATAAATAAATGCTATCATTAATGAACTATTGTATATTTAATAGCACTATTTGAAAATTACTTCAAATAAGAGATGTAATATAAAGGTAGATTATTCCATTTGTAATAAAGGGTCTTGCATAACACATTAAAAGTTACCGTGATAACTGAAATATTAATTCATATGTAATAAAATGCTTAGCATTTGGTTCTGTCATAACTTACACAGGTAGCATTTGGTGATGGAAAGAAGAATAGTAACAATAATTTTTTTAGTTCAATGAAGTAAAGAGATATTTTGAAAAGGAAAACATAGAGGGACAAAAGCAGGTTTACAATTGTGAATATATGAAACTTTATTCTTATATTATTGTTTCTTCACTAATTATTGTATTACTTGTCACATTTGTTATTGCTATTTTATATCCTTACTTATGATTTATCTTTTAGACAATATGGCTGGAAATTTAACCTCCTTTTCCCATTCCTATATTTAAGACATCATCTATATATATAAAAGCCTAAACAACCAACTGAATAACCCAACAATTGGTAGCTATGACATGCACTGATCACCAAGGGGAAGATGCTCAATGCAGGAGCTGTCCCTGGTGGTCAGTGCACTCCCACAGCCAACCTCCCAAGGTCCCTCCCCCTCACTACCCACCCTCCACCCTATCTCCAATCTACCCCCTGGTCAGCCTTGATCACTAGCCAGGCCGAGGGACTCCACCTGTTCATAAAATCATGCACCAGGCCTCCAGTTGAAGCATGAATTTCTAACAGCCCTTTAGAGAACTAGGAAATTCAAATTAGAAGTTGATTTCAAGTACAAAGTAGACATTTTCCGAAGTTTATCTTTTAAAAATTATCTGCATTTGCAGGGCCAACTCAAGTATAAATGCAGGCACCTTGCCCTTCCCCCCAATCCCTGCACCTTCCCTCACTTCAAGGAACATCTAAGCCCTCATATGCAAGATTCAACCACAACCCTTTAGTCAACAATGGAAGCCCCGGCCCAACATTAGGGCCTAGTGGTAAGCACATTAACAGGAAATTCACCTTTGCGCAGCCTTGGGGACAAGAACTATGGAGGAACTAGAGATGGTTCCAGGGTCTAAACTCCATGGTTA
The DNA here is from genome assembly GCF_014108245.1 of Pipistrellus kuhlii. Taxonomy (NCBI): domain Eukaryota; kingdom Metazoa; phylum Chordata; class Mammalia; order Chiroptera; family Vespertilionidae; genus Pipistrellus; species Pipistrellus kuhlii. The sequence continues at coordinate 42,020,658 of NW_023425584.1, forward strand.
AGGAGAGGAGACACTTGATTTCAGGTAAGCATGTCTTCTTGGTCTCTACAGTTTACTCATGCTGGAAAGGGGAATGACTAGTGGCAAGCAAAATGGGGGTTTCTAAAGCATTCTTAGAGAGCAGGTTCATAATCACTGACTGCAAAGGTTGTAATGAGGGTGAACAATATAAAAACACATATTTGGACATAGGTTGATAGCTTACCCTTTGTCCTTAATGACAGGTCTAAAGATGTTTATCCCCTATGCAAAGTACTTTTTGACTACGTATTCTCATAACAGAACACTGTTTGTACTTGAACTGAGAAAAGCCTGTATAACCTATTTTTCATAACTGGGTGATTAACTAGCCTGTTGAATTGTAAATAAGAACTATTTATTTTGCCCATAAAATACTTTTCTAACAAAGCTGCAGATGAATGTTGTTTATGGCAGACACAGTTATAAATACGTTCTCTCTGAAGTTTCTTACCTCTTCATGGTAAAGCACACTGAACTCAGTAACATGCAGCACTTAAAGACATAAAATACCATTTGCAGAGTCACAGGGTTTTTTCCCCCCCCAGTATATTTTATTGGTTTTTTACAGAGAAGAAGAGAGAGGGATAGAGTTAGAAACATCGATCAGCTGCCTCTTGCACACCCCCTACTAGGGATGTGCCCGCAACCAAGGTACCGTACATACCCTTGACCAGAATTGAACCTGGGACCTTTCAGTCCACAGGCCAACGCTCTATCCACTGAGCAAAACCGGTTTCGGCAGAGTCATAGTTTTTAAATACTCAATTTTGACTGTGAGTTGCAGGTGTTACATTTTTACACTCTTCAAAAAAGAGGTTTTTTTTAAGGAAAAAGTGGGGAGGAGACTAAATGAAAGAAGGGAAATAAAAAAGAAGAGAGAAAGGAAAGGAAGAAGGGCAGAAGAAAGGAAAAAAGAAAGGAGGAAACTAATATTCCTTAAAAAAAAAAAGAGCACATTTAAAGTGGTTTGAAAATTTAGTTTAGAAATATTAATAAATTTATAATTTTATAAAATGAATACAGCTCTCTTTTCCTACTGTTAATGGCTTGTTAGTCGTCAAGGAAGATAGAGCAAGAGGAAAGTTGAGTGGCACAGGTTAAGCAGCACCAATAGCACAGGAATAAAATCTAAGCAGCTGTTCTAAAACTCTTATCAATTTTCAAGCAAATCAGGTTCACTCTAATATCATACAGAAAAGGGCACTATGATATCACACATAATAACTTTAATTTTAAATTTTGCTCATGTCCAGTGCCTTAAGCACCCTCATTTCAGGGCTAAAATAGCAACCATAAAGGCAACTAAATTGTGATAAAAATGAGTAACAAAGTTTGTAAGCACTGAAGTAATTGAAAAATTACTTTCATGAATATATAAACTCAAAAAAGCTTGAACTTGAACTTTTAATTATTAATATATGTATGTGGTTCCAGATGGCAGTGCTAAGCAGAATTATGATCCAAAGTATTTTTGTTAACTAAACTACTCATCAGGAGCAATTTAATGAATGTAAATAATATTTAGAAACAATCTAAAGTTCAAATGTCAATGTAACAGTTTAGGGATTTATGAGCATTTATAATATTTGTTGGATACAAGAAATATACAAGAAACCTGGTTTCCTGTGCTTGAAAAATTGAACTTCCCCATTGTTCTATTTATTTTAGGAACTCCATAGAGCAAAATCACCCTATAAATAAAACACTGAAATCAAGAATTAGATTATGTAAATCAGATTAACCAGAGAGGACCAAAAATGATGCCATCTAGGAAGATATTCTTTTTGTTAGTGTTACAAATGCTTTAAAAGCTATAAAATTTGAGATATCAACTGAAGTAACAATAATAGACAGGTAGCTGAGACTAAAGAATACAGTATTCATAACCAAAGCAAAACAAATTTTAAAATGAGACTTAAAATTCAAGTACTCTCTTAATAGTGCTTTATGGTGATTTTTAATTTTTTCTTCTAGGCAGGTAATTATTTTCGTTAATTAATGAGATACTTAAATTTCTAAATCAGTTTTTAAATGTATGTGAATAAATATGAAATAAAGTAAAATATTGCTTACTTTCATATGTTTCTTCAGCTCTTCTTTTATTAAGAATAATTATGTAACTGTTAAATATAACTATACAGCTTAATTACCTAGCAAGTTTTACTCTCAAGCATTCTGAAATAAACAGCTTATATCTTTAAATGATTCTAGACACTACTATACATTTTTCCTTATAGAGTATATTAATGTAGCACATTATCAGATTGTTAACAAATAAGCCACAAAAATAAAATGCCAAAAAATTATGGAAATTACATATTCATGTGGTACAAGTTTCCTTAATCACCTTCTAATTAAGTAACTAGTTGGAGGTCTAACTCTTTCCTCCATTCTCTCTGCAATATATTTACTAATAAGTATGCATTTGAAACACTGACAACTATCAGATTACTTACTAAGAGATCCTGGCACTTGTAGTTACCATGAATTAAGTTGAGTGCCTACCATGAGTCCACTGAGGTTATTTTCAACTCAATCATGCAATTTAAAACTGTGAAAGGTACAAGGTGATTTAATTAAGTGTTATATAATTTGCTGCTGTTTATGTGCCAAAGAAGCTGTGTGTGTGTGTGTGTGTATTTATATGAAAACTATGTCTATTGTTTTGGAAAAAACAACAAAAGAAAATTAATTTTTAAATGCTGTTAAATTAGCTGTGATTATCAATTCTAAAAAATTAAAGGAAATAATAAAAATTTAAAAAATCTGTATTCAAATGTAATACAGGTTGATTTTTAAGAGGTTTTTGTGTTTTTTTGTTTATATTTTCTTTTTCTCACCTCATTTAATTAAAAAACAGCAACACAATTACTGACATCACATTGGATTATAAATATGAGGACACCAATTTATAGATCAATATTCAATAAAAAAAAGTACCTTAGTTCTACTTAAAAATGTTTGCCAGTGACAGTACATTAGCATGCTTTAAGCTAATATCATGAGTTGATAAAGTGTCATTATAATATGTGAATGGACATTTTTAAAAATTTCAAGCTTGTGTGACTATTTCAATTACAATGACTTCAAGGTAAAATGGCTTCTTCATATTCTTTTGGGTCTTTTTTAAAATATGGGGGGGCAATGGTAAGATATGTACACAGATAATAATTTAATTAAATTAATTAATTAATTATTATTTTATTTATTATTATTTTATAAATTATTATTTTATAATTTAATTAATTATTTTTTTACAGAGAGGAAAGGAGAGAATAGAGAGTTAGAAACATCTATGAAAAGAAACATCAACCAGCTGCTTCCTGCACAACCCCCACTGAGGATATGCCTGCAACCAAGGTCCATGTCCTTGAAAGGAATTGATCCTGGAACCCTTCAGTCCACAGGCGGATGCTCTATCTACTGAGCCAAAAACAGTTAGGGCTCTTTTGGGTCTTTTTAATGTAGGGATGCAGAATTCACTTCTTGAAATATAAATTAATAATCCAATGATTTAATGTGATTTTATTAACTATCTAAAAAGACAAGACAACTCAAAATTTAATCAATTAATCCACGTATTCAAAAAATATTTAAGAAATATTTAATTGTAAAAAATATAGGATACCTCTACCAAATTTAGTTGAATCCATCTTCTTATGTTATCTTCCTAAAAATCAATGTTCACTTCAACTGCATTTGTTCATATAGCTATTCAACTATTTCACTTATTTCTAAGTAGATACCCTATCTAAAAAAAAGTCACTTTCTCAGTACAAAGACCTCATTCATTTGCACCAAGAAGGATTTGGGAAGGACACATCATTCAGTGAGACACATAGATTAAATAAGCAGCTATATTCAACAGGGATCAGGGAACTTCTGAGACAGATAAAAGCATGAGCAGATCCTCTATTACTTTCTTTCCAAAACCAGCATTAAATGATCAAAGGAAATAAGAACAACAACAAAAAACCCTATATATGTATAAATGTAAAAAAAGATCATTACTTTATATCCCAACCTTTAAGGAATTCTGTCCCTATTATGTCAAGATTTAAAAAGAACATAAAGAGAAACATCAAACATTTCTTCAAAAGAATGTAGAGAAATCTCTAGCAGAGCCTCTCCAAAATGTCTTTAATTGAAGAGAACTAAAGGCTCTAGGAAATGGGGGACACTAATTTAAAAAAAAAAAAATTGCCACTGAACATTAGCATCTGCAGTTGCCATGAAAATATGTCTTTTAGATCTGCCACAGAGCCTGATTGATTGATATGGTCACCCTTTCCAAAGGCTTTTTCCACCAATGATGAGGAATACAGTTTCATTCCTGTGAGACATGAAACTCCTCCAATTTGAGATTTTGGCTCAAGGAATCCCCTTCAGTTCAGGTGAACCTTCTTTGGAACTGTATTGTAATCTATGTCTCTTCCTACCAGCTTCCTTCCCTCCCTCTCTTTTTCACTTATAGAAAACCTACATGGTATCCAAGGCTCTCCCTGACTCCTTTGGTTCCTTGATAATTGTCACAGTCATTTCTACATACACATTACTTGCACATGTAATATATCTTTTTTTCTTGCTCCTCAGAAGATTCAAGAGCTGCCTAAGAAAACAGGAAATAGAATGGGGGCTTGGAACTGGCTCACTCACCACGGGGTGAGAAGTATGTGGTAACTGAGAGTACCTTTTTAACGCTGGTGGCCAAATTGCTAAAGAATTAACATGACCCAGATAACCTGAGAAACCATCCTAACATAGGGAAATGCCCCTTCAGGTGCAATATTTTAGATATTTTTGAAAGATATGGGGTAACTGTGACTATAACAGAGTAACTTACTGGTTGCTCTCCTATTAAAAAGATGAATGTTGAGGTACATTGGCAAACAGTTATGAACTAAATAGTATGTCTCTTATATCCTTCAGTAAAAGGAGACAGCACATCAAAAGGCTAAGGAACTGAAACGTATAGAACCACAGGGTGCCAGTGACATATATATATGAAATTTAAATATTCAGCCAAAGTAGGTCTGTCCTGCTTTGATCAGGGCTGTGGCTGAGAATTACTGGGATCCTGAAACAAGAAATGGGGAAATCAGTAGGAATGCTCTGATAATGTTTTGTTCTGAAGATTACCCCTGAGCTCTATGAGCTTGTAGAGGACACACATTCTTCCTTAGTAAGAGCTAGAACACATCCAGTGTTGGTAGATACTGCAGAGGCCTCTTCCTGTTAAATCAATAGGTACTTACTCCAAAAAGTTTCTCCCCTCCTCCCCTAATTTCCAGTTCAAAAGCTGGGGTTAAATGCCACCATAACACTGCAGGGGGCATGGCTGGGCCTTATGATAGAGGAAAGACATCATTCACCAAAAAAGGTATAAGAATCAGCTAGCATGTTCCCATTAGAAACCTAAGTAGCATGAATGGGATTGAATTTTGAAAATGTCTAATGCTTAAATCTAGTTTAAGTATTAACTCATTGATTTGGGGGTATATTTGGCAAGTACACCAGTGAATGGGGTAGAGTAGACTCTACTAGAAAAGCCATGAGAGAAAAATAAGGCCAAAGTGAGTGAAATGGAAATAAAGAAGCTGAGGAATGTGGAAATGCTCAAGTCAAAATATTAAGTATTAATAAGTCCAGATAAATCACTACGGGATTATGTTCCACAGGAGACCCAAATGCAAAAGCTACCAACACTACTAAGAAGTTAAATGGTAGACTTCCTCTGAAGGCAAAAAAAAAAAAAAAAAAAAAAAAAAAAAAAAAAAAAAAAAAAAAAATGCCAGGAGGAGAGGAATACACAAAGATGGAATTGTTAATATTCGTAAGAATGATGAGATCGCCAAAGTAACAGAAGCTTGAATAGGAAGGACTTGAACAACAAAAACCAGCAGGTCACAATCACCATAAAGACAGGAAAAATTACCCACAGGAAGTTGTGGATATGGTCAACAGAGCATACTGGGGTCTCTAGGAACAAAATTAGCATGCAGCCAAGAGAATCTACTAAGCATGTACAGTCATGAAGAGGAAGCCAGCTCAATAAAAAGCTATTATTCCTCATTAGATTCTCAGAGTTTAGACCCAGAACCCATGAACTGAAGAAGGTGTTTATGTCCCTAGGAGGAAGGCACCTACAGTAACGTGGCAAATGTAAAGTCTAAGGACTAGTCTAGTCATTCTCTTAAAGAGCCCTATGTTCATTCACTCCAGAGAAGGCATAATATTTAGACATTTAAGATTATTGTACAAAGATTCTGAGTTGACACTGATACTAGAGCCATAAAGCACCATCCTTGAAACATTCATAGAACTCTGTGACACTCTGAGTTTCTTTTCCCCATTTTTTCTTACATCTCTCTCCTGCATCACAAACTGAAGGCTCTCTCCCGCCTCTCTGTTTGTTCTCCTTTAACATTTAAAAGTATTTCACTCCAATAAATCTCTTGCACATCTGAACCTGTGTTTGTGTCTGCTTTTAGAGGATCTGAACTAACAGCATCTTAGAACAAGCTGTCCTTGGAAAACGAAGCACTGTGTAAAATTAACTTATTCACACTAAAATAAAAACAGTTCCTAGTCTAATTAACGTTATAGAACAATTTAGGAAGAAATTTATATTTAAATCAATAAAATACAAAAACACTTCCTTGAAATATTCAGGTCAATGAAGAAAAGTACTATTTTGAAAATATCAATATGAACACCATGTTTCAAAATATATGGCAAATAAACTTTGCAAGCAGAGGGATGCTAACATCAAATTTTGTATTACTATATAAGAAGGAAATAAACTTATTAAATTCAATAAGCTGGAAAACTAATTAATAAGCTTCACAATAGTGGACAAAGGCATCATTAATAAAAAATTAAAAAAAAAACAATTATAGAATTCATTTAAAAATAAACATGTTTGAAATGGTCAGTAAAATATACATATCTCTCAGTAATATAATAAAGAATATAACCCTTTCCTGCTCTAGGCTTAACTCAAAGTTGGCTGCCCTCCTTATCACCTGCTACCTGAACTGGAGCACTATTACTAGGTGTCAGTGTATTCCTTTCAGACCCTAAAGCGATCTGCCAGGAACTATACAAATCTATAATTATTTTTAAATATAAATAAGTTTAGTGTGTTAATTTACACTAACAAATGCTGAAAGATTGTTTTATACAAAATATAAATCAACAATTCACACTGTCTCAGAGGGAAATAAAAAATAGAATAATAAGGAATAAAAGTAGGGAAAGTTTTCAAATATATTACTATAGTTAAAGGTGATAATTATCAGCCAATTTTGAAAGCATACATTTTGCTACAACTCCAGAATAAAAGCTATATTGTAGTAGGGGATGTTAATATGAAATACAAAAATGTTCATATTTAGTTGAGTGAAAATTATGTACAAAGTTAAGTATGCAGTATTATTTCTACTTTTTCTAATAGGATATGTACATGGACAAGATCATATATACGTATACACATATTTATACTTACCTTCATATATTTTTCTAAGTGAGAGGTTTATTGATATGTTTAAATAAATTGTGCTGGGAGTAAGAAGAATTAGTTCTATGATTTTTTATGAGGTTATTTGGTAAGGGATTAAGTGAATATACATCACTGAAAAAAACCCCTGGACCTCCTTTCTGTTCCTATAAGGAAATACAATGATCACTTTCATGAGAGCTATTTGGTAAAGCCAAATTACTTTCTTGCGTTTTATCCATTGGAGAGCAGTTATATACTCAAAATCAATCAGAGAGAAAAACACCACATAGGGTTCTTTAGGTCTCTGTATGCTTTACAAATGTTGCCATGGCATTTTGCTAAATAGCAGCACAGGGTGATAAATGCATAAAGTGGTCCCTAAAGTCCAGTAAAATATTGGACACAGCATACTGGTGATTGTGCAGAGCTGTGGGCTAGCATTACATTTTGCAAATCAATAAGGCAGACAATAATGTCTACTCTAGGAGAGAAAGAGAAAAAAATATGAAAAATGAAACTCTGTTAAAAATGAAACTTCCACTAAGACAAGAAATATATTTTACAATACTGAAATTAAATTATTGTGCTAATAATAATGACATTATAGCTGATCACCATCAATTGAACATTTTTATATTATTTATTCCTTAACAAAATAATATTTCTTCAATAACTGGTACCTTGCTGAGACCGGTTTGGCTCAGTGGATAGAGAGTCAGCCTGCGGACTGAAAGGTTCCAAGTTTGATTCCGGTCAAGGGCATGTACCTTGGTTACAGACACATCCCCAGTAGGGGCTGTGCAAGAGTCAGCTGATTGATGATTCTCTCTCATCGATGTTTCTAACTCTCTATCCCTCTCTCTTTCTCTCTGTAAAAAAAATAAAATAAAATAAATAATATATATATATATATATACACACACTTAAAAAAATAATTGGTACCTCAAACTAACCAGTTTTTAGTACACTTTGGGACAGGTGGGCATTGGACTAGGATAGAAGAGGCCTGTTGACAGTGTTCTGAGGTATTGTTACATGGAGAATGTTGGTGTTAGCCTTTGTGAAATCACAGAAGCATTACATTTGACTTCACAATTGCAGTCATAATTTCTCTCTTCTCTCCTCTGTCTTGCCCCTAATAAAGAAGCAATTCACTCAGTTAATATTTTAAAAGTCTATGTTCTAGGCCAGTGGTCATTAGTCAACAGAGCCAAATATCAACAGTACAATGATTGAAATTTCTATTGAGAGCCAAATTTTTTAAACTTAAATTTGTTCTAACGCCACTTTTTCAAAATAGACTCGCCCAGGCCATGGTATTTTGTGGAAGAGCCACACTCAAGGGGCCAAATAGTCACATGTGGCTCACAAGCTGCAGTTTGCCGACCACTGTTCTAAGATATTAGAGGAGATAATAAAAGAAAAGTGAAAAGGATTATTAATTTGATATAAGCTGGGACTCAATTACTCAATTGTAAGGATAGGAATACAAGAACAACCTGCTCGCGCGCGCGCGCGCGCGCGCGGTCTCTCTCTCTCTCTCTCTCTCTCTCTCTCTCTCTCTCTCTCTCTCCCTCCCTCCCTCCCTCCACACACACACACACACACACACACACACAAACTATGCTGCTTGCTTTTATTTTATTATAATTTTTTTACCAAAGAGCTTCTAGAAACAAGAGATATCTATACACTCAGTTTCTAGGCAGACAATAAATATGGAGAAAGGGTAAAGGTTGTTGTTTCACAACTGGCTGCAGAGAATGAAGATCCCTAAATACCAATTTCTTCAAGTGCTTTATGTTTCCTTGTGAGACAGGTAATAGGAGGACTGAGTGTCCAAAGTAATTTTAGAATCCTAGTTTCCGAAAAATTGGTGCAAGGCAAGGCCACAATATCTCTAGCAAGGAAGGGATTTAGAACGTATTAGATAGGCATTAAATAATGGCCAAGCAATTTATTTAAAAATGACTTATTGAGGGTCCATTGTGCAGCTCTGCGTGTAAGGATCTTGAAAGTCATCATAATGTCCTGACAAGTAAAAGCTGAACAGATTGAAAAGAAAAAAAGAAAAAAAAAATTTTTTCTCAGGTCCCTAAGAGAGGGAGGAACACAGAATAAACCATTGTCCCCAAGACTGGAGAGAGGGAGAGAAATAGATCTTCTCTACTGACTTGAGCCGAGGTCCCAACATGAAACCACCATGAGTACCAGAGAGGGACGAAGAGTTAGGAAACCTTTACTGCAAGTAAGGAAATGCTGGAGGCTCAGTGTGGACAAGCCTGAGGTTAAGAACTCCAGGGGAGTCCATCCATAGGGGGCACCCACAACACTGCAAGATTTACTTAGAGGAAATTAACCCGGTTCTCACAGTAAATATTGCGGAAAAACACCCTTGGTCTTCTGGCGGGGAGGAAAAAATACTCCAGCGCACTCCATTCTTAATAAGACCTGTTCTCCTGGGAAAGTAGTTAACTTAAGCCTGGTTAATCAGAGAAAGAAACAAAAGAAATACAGGGGAAGGAATTAAGAAGTATGAACTGCCAGTTACAAAACAGTAACAGGTATGAAAGTACAGCACAGGAAATCTAGTCAATAATACTGTAATCACTGTGTCTGATGTCAGGTGGCTAACTGACATATTGGGGTATCACTCAGTAAGGTATATACATATCTAACCAGTATGCCATATACCTGAAGCTCACACAGTATTAAAGGTCAACTGTAATTAAAAAAAAAAAAAGGGGGGGGGGAGACTGAAAATTTCCCCAAATTAATGCCAGAGTCAGGAAACTCCAAACAACCACAAAAAACACCAGGCACCATAAATGCCAAAACCAAACAAAGAACACCTGTGCCTATCATTTGCAAACTGCAGACCATCAAAGGCAAAGAAAAAAAAAATCCTGAAGGCTGAGAGGGGTCAGGGGGGAACCATACCTACAAAGGAACAAATATAAAAAATGGCATTCGAATTCCCAGAAACCTTGCAAGAAAGGAGTAGAATGCAATATTTTCAAAATGTTGAGAGGAGAAAAAGAAAAACCACAAACCTGGAAATCCTTATCCAAATGATCCTTGCAAAGGGAAGGAGCAAGAAAGACTTCCTAGGACAAACAACGCCAGGAGGCCAGTCTTACAAGGACTGTTTTTGAAAAGCTCCTTGGAGAAGGAAGCAGCTTGGAGGTCTCCGGGGCCTCCATAGGAGCTGTGCCCAGGGCTGGGTGCCCTGGGCCAGGACTCACCTGCGCAGAGGGCATCCTGGAGGCGGGAGTGGCGGAGGCTGCAGCGCCCTGGAGGCAGGCATCTCCCGCTGGAGAGGAGGGAAGTGGGAACCTCTTCGGGAGCTGTGGAACCAAGGAGATCTTCCCCCATCACCCCGCCTGGCCAGGCGCGGGATGGCCTGATGGAAACTCCTGGCGCCCAGGCAGAGTCTCCCCAGGACACTTAAAGCTGCCTTTCACTTCCCGCTAAAGAGCGGAAAGGATGCTCTCATCGCGAGAATAAAGGAGACCAATCAGGAGGGGTCTTTTTCAATCAGGCGCCTGGCGGGCAGCCCTGGGACCTCGCCCAGCACCATGTGCATCCTGCAGGCAGGTGTGAGGTGTTTGCAGGCCCAACCTGCCCTGGGCCCCTGCCTGTCCTGTCCATTGGATCTGAACCCTCAGGGATGTGAGCTAAGGTGAGAGGCTTGCAGGATGATTTCCCCCTGTATTCGCACTTTTAAAAATCTTCCCGATACTCCAAAAATCATAGAAAAGTCAGGATTATCAATGAATGGAATGGATGCGTTTGAATTTTATGGAGTATTCTCAGGTCAAATGCTGGCTAATTTTAAATCTATGGATTCGGATTGGTTTGCAAATAATACTACATCGATAGAAAAAACAAGGTTGGATGTATATAGCAGCATTTTTCCAAAATTGCCAAAACTTGGAAGCAAATAAGATGTTCTTCATTAAGTGACTGGATAAACTGTGGTATATCCAGACAATGAAATACTATATAGCACTAAAAGGAAAGCATTATCAAGTGCTGAAAAGACATGGAGGAACCTTAAATACACATTACTAAATGAAATAAGGCAATCTAAAAAGGCTATATACTCTATGCTTCCAACTCTGAGACATGTGGAAAGAAGGCAAAACAATAGAGACGGTAAATAAAGACCAACGTTTGCAGGCAATGGGACATGGGAGAGAAGTATGAATAGGTGGAGCAAGAGACTTTTAGGGCAGTGAAAGTATTCCATTTTATACCAAAATGATGGATACACCCCTTTATACATGTGTCCAAACCCACAGGATGTACAACACTAAGTAAACCATAATGTGAACTATGGACTTGGTTGATTATCATGTGTCAGTGTAAGTTCACCAATTGTGAAAAATGTACCACCACGTGGGAGGTGTTGTTCATAGGGGAGGCTGTGCTTGTGTGGAGGGGAGAGTGGTATATATGTACCTTCCCCTCAATTTGTTGTGAACATAAAATTAATATAAAAAATCTTAATGGCCCTGGCCAGTTTGGCTCAGTGGATAGAGCGTCGGCCTGCGGACTGAAGGGTCCCGGGTTCGATTCTGGTCAAGGGCATGTACCTTGGTGCGGGCACATCCCCAGTAGGGGGCGAGCAGGAGGCAGCTGATGAATGTTTCTCTCTCATTCATGTTTCTAAGTCTCTATCCCTCTCCCTTCCTCTCTGTAAAAAATCAATAAAATATGTTTTTTTTAATATCTTAATGAAACAACATTGTTTTTTTAAAATCATATATTAAAGAGAGAAGGAAAGTAGGTTGGTTTAAGACATAAAGAGGTAAAAAGGAAACTCATGTTGAGCATGTAGAATTATATTAAGTAAAGGCAGAATCAGAAAAGCTACTTAGCAGGAGTGCAGTTGTTATTGGAAGAATGAGCACCCAGGGAATTTCCCACAATAGGGTTTGAAAAGTCAAATGATTGCCAAAGTCCCTGTTTTAATAAGATTCTTTAGAAGACCTATAGACCTCTCTGAGGTTTGTCTTTTTGTCATAAGACATTTCCCATCAGTGGCCTCCAGAACACATGTAGAGATTAGTAGTTTCATTCTTGAGATCTCTAATTTGTCTTGTGGAAAAATGACACATCAATAAAAACCCATTACTTCAATCAATATTTCAGGAAACCTGGAGAGCATATGCTTGCCAGTGATGGTCTATGTAATCACCACAAAGGAAATGTGGACAGTTCTTCCTACCCTTTTTAATGGATACTACCCTGTTTTCCCGAAAATAAGACAGTGTCTTATATTGATTTTTTTCTCCCAAAGTTGCGCTAGGTCTTATTTTCAGAGGATGTCTTATCTTTCCATGCGCTAGGTCTTATTTTCGGAGGATGTCTTTTTTTCAGGGAAACACGGTAGATATCCCATCAGAAAATATCAAACCTTCCCATTTCACTAATAAGGAGGTGTTATATAATTGAAGAAACTATTGGAAGTCCAATGAAAAAATAAATAATATATTTAGTGGGAAATAGTCCTTTATAAATAAATATCCCTCACATTATGTTAGAACAATTACTTGAGAAAAAGTATCCTTAGGAGAACTAAAGCTTTGAGAAATAAGGTCTCTGTAATTGCTATTGTAATCAATTATCCTTACACCAGAGGCTCAGTGAACGAAATTTGTGTGTGTGTGTGTGTGTGGGGGGGGGGGGGGGGGGGGGGGTGTCCTTCAGCCCATCCTGCACCCTCTCCAATTTGGGACCCCTTAAGTTATGTCCAACTGCCCATTTAGGCCCAATCCCGTCAGACATTCCTCTTGCAATCCAGGACTGCTGGCTCCCAACCACTAGCCTGCATGCATGCCTAATTGACCCTAACTGCTTCTGCCTGCCAGCCTGATTACCCCCTAATCACTCCTCTGACAGCCTAATTGATGCCTAACTACTCCCTCCCTTGCCAGCCTGGTTGCCACCAACTTCCCTCCCCTGTAGGCCTTGTCCCTCCCAATTTCCCTCTCCTGCCAGCCCAGTCACCCCCAACTTCCCTCCTCTACCAACCCAATTACCCTAACTCCCCACCCTGCAGGCCTGATCACCCCCAACTGCTCTCCCCTGATGGCCATCTTGTGGCTGCCATCTTGTGTCCATATGTGGGTGGCCATCTTTGACCAAATGGGGTGGCCATCTTGTGTGTTGGAGTGATGGTCAATTTGAATATTACTTCTTTATTATATAGGATAGGGTACTTATTCTAATGCCTCTACTTTTTAATAATAGTGGTTCTACTTCCTAAATAAGGGTGAGGGGAAAACATCAACAGCACCTAGCTCTTTCTTCCTATCCTTTTAACACATTTAAGTATTTGGGATTGCTAAATATTAAACTCCTAAAACATTTTCAAATAATATATTGCTTTAGTTTCTTCTTACATATGTATCTATCCAACCATCTATCTAATTATCTACTTATCTATCTATCCACTGTCTATTATCTACATATCTATCAGTATATACCACTGTCTCAAAAAGATTGCATGTGCCACACTTTTGCATACATTATTCTTTGTCATTTATAAGATGCTGTAGCTTTGGTGAACTTCTGTTAGTGATTAACTTGTTTTATTCCTATTGAAAATGATGACAACTATCTACATTAGTAATAGGTAAAAATACCGGTAATCTATGTGACTTTGCATTTTTTCTTATTAAGGTGCATTTAAGATGTTATGTGAAACCCAAGAATGTTTGATAATATGATGCTAAAATAATTTTATGCAGAAATCATCACTGCAATATAAAACTATAATTGTGGCCCTAGTCAGGGCTCATGCAAGAGGCAACCAATCCATGTGTTTTTATCACATTGATGTTTCTGTCTGTCTTTTCCTCTTTATTCCACTCTCCTTAAAAATCAATTGAAAAATATCTCAGGTGAGGATTAACAACAACAAAAATATCAATTGGGTATCTTCAATCTGTCTTATTGAGTAAAAGTTTTGTTTTAATATTATTCTGGATTATAAAATTTACCTGTTTTGAAACTCTACTTTCTCTAACTTATAGCCAAAATTATTCTGCTATTATTTGAGCTGAATTCATTTTATTCTTAACAAGATGATAACTTTTTCTTATTAAGCTAAATTCAGTTTAAGGCATTTGCACAATACTTAACCAATATATTTCAACAAATAAATCCCACTTTTTAAAAAGCAGAAGAAAACTTTAAGGTCAATTATTGTAGTTAAGCAAGCATTTGGAAATATTAAGGGGGGAAACAGATGAAGAATTCTGCTGTAGAGGTAGACCTGATAGCTTTGTGCATTTAAAACCTCTTTGTTATTTTTAAGCCTCCTTGCACACATTATCACACAATGCAATTCAGTATTTGGAGAAAACTCTATTACTGAAATGCACAGTTTATGGAAAACGATTGAGATGCAAGGGAAAATGTAACTGACCATAGAAAAATCATACCCAGGAGACTAAAACAAACTTTTTTATCTACTCAAGGGAAAAAAGGTTAATTATTATTTGATATAATTTATAATGCTTTTTAATATTATACAGCCATTAATTGTTATGGAATTAAAAATGTTAAAATTACCAAATTTTTAAAATATCATTCTTGCTTACACTTTAGATAATAGATAGCTATCACTACTGATAATAGACACTAAAAATTAATAAAGGAATATTATGAACAACACTATGTCCAAAAATTAGATAACTTAGATTATAAGAACCAATTAAGACACAAGCTGACAAAAATCATGCAAACATGAATAGAAACTATGAATAAGATGATTTTTTTAACTAATTGAATTAATAACTAATAACCTTCAAAAAATAACCTGAAGCTTAGATGGATTTACTGGTGAATTCCATCAATCATTTAAGGAATAAATAATGCTAATTCTTAATGCCCTATTTCAGAAAATTAAAGCAGAGAAAACACTTTCTAATTCATTCTATGAAGTTAATAATTGCCCTAATACAAAAATCAAAGACATTCTAAAAAAGTAAACTACAAACTAATATCTTTCATGAACATAAATTCAAAATCCTTAACAAAATATTAGCAAATGTAATCTAACAATGTCTAAAAAATAATTATATATAATTATCAAGTGGGATTTAATCCACATATTCAATGGACACAGAGATTGAATTTTGTGCACCGGACCTCTATTAATTTTTTTTCATAAAATACTATATAAGCATCAAAATATCCACAATGGTCATCTCTATAGGTAGTATCACTTCTTATTAATTTTTATATTTTCCAAACTTCATAAATGAACAAGCATTCTGCTCCAATAAAAATGTATGTCTTTGCATTTAGGTCATTCTAAAATAATTTTGATTTGCTCAATCAGAGTTTGTCTGCATATCCTAAAACAAACAAACAAACAAACATTGACATCAACAAGAAAAGCAAATAAAACTAAACATAGCAAACATTTCAGCACATCAGGAAATACAGATTATTACAAACCTCATCTTATGCATAATTAGAGAATTAAACATGATATTCCAGTAGCTGCCTCATACTGGAGCCCTGTATTGAGAGCGCATGTATCCAAGAGACTGCATGCAAAAAAGAAGAGGGGAGCAGAAGGCTCAAAGACATAGACAACGTCATCCAAGGAAGTTTATTTTTGCTACATGAAAAGAAAACAAAACAACAACAAAAATACCTGAAAACAAGTCTGAGACCTGACAGATCATAGCAGCAGATAAAGGGGAAATAATTGAACACATATAATGACTTAGATGAAAGTCATAACTATCAGTTGCTTCTGGGAGATTAGGAAATAAAGAGTAATAATGTGTGGACAATAATTGAATAATAATAAAAAAAAGGAACAAAGTGGGTATATTAGGAAATCCTGAAGGCACAAAAGCAAACCACAAGGTTAAAAGACAAAATACTTCCCTCAACACCACCAAAGGAAAAAGTTATGAGGGAACAATTTGCAAAGCATATGATGGTGTATCCTTATGCCATTCACCTGCAACCAATAAAAATAATATTGAAAGTAAACTGTAAAAAAGGTCGGTCTTGACCTGATAATCTTATAAGATACTTCTAACCCTTAACATTTTGCCCTCAAAACAATAAAAAAAAAACTAAAATAGAGCAAATAACTATTAAAAGATAATAGAAATTGAGAACCAACATATTTCAACAAATAAATCCCCCTTTCAAAATAGCAGAAGAAAAATTTAAGCTCAACTTAGTATAGTTAAGCAAGCATTTGGAAATATTAAGGGGGGGCACATAAATAAGAACTTCAAAAATTAAACACATAAATGGACAAAATCCAGGAAGATATGAAATAGTGATTGAATTTAAGATCTACCTTTACTGAGACTGACTTGGGGCTCTTGGAACTGGTAAAACATTTTGCTTAACTTGGCTCAGTTATCTATTCAAATGGAGATGGCAGCCAAGAAATCAAGAGAAGACTGAGACTCAGAGGGCAGCAATTAAATAATTAGGAAAAATCAAGAGCAAATATGTGTTATTAGAGAAAAGACTAAGGTCATCTGTGCCCTCATGTTCCCAGTTACTATGTACAAATGCAAAAGGTGAACAGTGAGGAAGGTTTATAAGGGGGGGGGGGGGGGGATTCATTTGAATAATGATGTTGGAGGAGAGTTTTACAGATAGTCTGGGCCACCAGAAAGTGGGTTTTAGAACAAATTAAGCCTGAAATATTGCTAGAGGCAAAAATGTCAAAACTAAAGTCTTCTACTTCAGGTATATCATAAGAAGGCTGGGATCTTTGGAAAAGACAATAACACAGGGAAAAATAGAAGGCAGCAGGGGAAAAAAAAAAAGAGGAAATATGAGATAGATAAATTCTATTAAAGAAGCCATAGGCATGAGTCTACAGGAGCTGAGCAGGGCTGTTGAGGACAGGATATTTTGGACATCATTCATTCACGGGGTTGCCAGGAGTCAGAACTGACTCAACAGCACATAATATGACAC
The DNA here is from genome assembly GCF_014108245.1 of Pipistrellus kuhlii. Taxonomy (NCBI): domain Eukaryota; kingdom Metazoa; phylum Chordata; class Mammalia; order Chiroptera; family Vespertilionidae; genus Pipistrellus; species Pipistrellus kuhlii. The sequence continues at coordinate 42,038,158 of NW_023425584.1, forward strand.
ATTGATCCATGTCTTAAAGTGAGTGATGATGATAAGGAAGGGAATTCTAGGGACAAAACAGGCAGGTTTAAGGAGTCTTAGAGATAAAGAGGGTTCATGGGAGAGGAATGTATAGATGGAAGATTGGAGATGCCAAGATGCTTTTCTTACTTATTCAGAGGATAGAGAAATGCCACAGGAAGAGGGGGTCCAGGCAGATGGAAACATTTCTGGCCCGAGCAGTTAACAGCCACAAACCAAGGACAGAGATATCTCTGGCCTGAGCAGCCAGGAGATCAAAGGCAACTCCAACCAGCAAGATAACAGGAAGAGAAAGAGGGGAACATTACATGGGCTTTGAGCTTTGAAACTAATTCCATGTAGCAGAAAGACTAATGGGGAAAGCAGGGGAGTCCCAAATTAAGGAAAGGGACCAATTAGAAAGGGACACGTTCAGACAAAGAGCTGCAGCATATATAAAACAGAGACAAAGAGACAGGAGACACTTTATTTATTTATTTATTTATTTATTTATTTATTTATTTATTTATTAGTTTTCCCATTAGAAAGTGAGGAAGAAGTCTGTGACCCAAACCTCCATTTCAATCCAGGGGAATATATTTTCATAAATCCATCATTTTGTACATTTAATTTTTTTATACTTAATGTAAACTATAGTATATAAAATTCTAAGAAAAAAACTTAAAAGCTAAGTAAATACTCTAAAAAAGCTCACATTATTAAGGTAAGTAGATGACAAAAATATCATTTGAAATAAATTTTATATTTAGTTTCTTCAGTATGCCATTCAGCAATCATCAACACTTAGTTGATGAATTCCTAATCAACTTTATAGGGTTGCTCTCCCAAGCTCCTCCCTCTCCCCTGATCTCCCATTACTTTCTTGTTTCCTGAGAATCCTTTCTGTCCTCAGGTCAGGAAGTTGGGCTTTCAGTTCCCTGCCCTGCCATGAGCTTCCATAGCTGTGTCTCTGGGCAAAGAGGTGGGAGAACAAAGAGGGAAGGTTTGCCCCAACCTCTTAAGATCATAGCTTCAATGTTCAGTGACGTTTCCCTGAGATATTTGGCTTCTGTTTCTACTGCTGTAAACATGGTCCCTGTAATTCCTTGGGAGCCAAGAGAATGAAAAAATAAAAATGAAAATTCCTGGGATTTCTGAACTCTGAATATAAACCCTGTAGTCAGCACTTAGTTACTATTCAGATTAAGGCACGATGTGTGTCCAAAATTGTACATATTTGTATATGTAATTTTTAAAATATATTTTATTGATTTTTTTACAGAGAGGAAGAGAGAGGGATAGAGAGTTAGAAACATCGATGAGAGAGAATCATCGATCAGCTGCCTCTTGCACACCCCCTACTGGGGATGTGCCCGCAACCAAGGTACATGCCCTTGACCAGAATCGAACCCGGGACCTTTCAGTCTGCAGGCCGACACTTTATCCACTGAGCCAAACCGGTTTCAGCAATATTTGTATATGTTGGTGTGCTTGTATGTGTGTGACAACTTTCACACAGGAAACAATAAAATAATTTTACATATGTATTATTAAACCTACTTTTCAAATTTGTTGTCACTGTACTCCAAGTCCCTGTATTCCTTTGCTGAAACAAACAAATCAATGTTTGAATTTTAATAGTAAAGGGTTTTTAAAGTGTGTGGAAATATAAAAACACTGTAAAAGTATTTAAATAGAATAAAAGTATGGCCCAAATTTCTATACTGTTTTTACTTTGCTATGCTTTAAAATTTAAAATACTTAGTTTATTTTAAATCTCTGAGCTGTGAAGTGGTTATATTGCAAGAGAAGTAGTATTCCTACAATATGGCTGTTATACAAGAAAATCAGCATCAAGTATAAGTTGTGGAAGTCATAATAGCAAAAAATATATTTTTAATTAAATACAATATTTTCTGCTGAAAAATAAAAAGACATATTTTGATCAAGCATCAAGGAAAAAGCCAATCCATTTTAACATCTTCAAAACTTTTTTCAATAATATTCAGTTTATTTTATAAATTGTCCTTCAAATTTTATTAAAAACATTTAAACAGAGAAAGAAACCATATGTCCATGTAAATTTGCTTTGCTTAGTTTGTTATTGACATTATTTGTTCTTAAAATGTACTAATTCTTTGTTGAAACTATTAAGAAAAGTGTATACTAAACTTTTATACATACAAAATACAAATTAATTTATTGGGGGATATAATTGTTTTTATCCACTTTGAAATTAAAGGAAGTTTGTAATAGTATGCCTATAATGCCTAGATCTTATTTTTTAATATAAAATTTTATATAAGAATAACTTTAGATTTAAAGACAAGTTACAAAGTTAGTACTAAGTTCCCACACCCAGCTTTTCCTATTAGTAAAATCATTACATTAGTATAGCATATTTGTCACACTAATGAACCAATATTGATACATTATTATTCATTAAGTCAATTCTTCATATAGATTTCCTTAGGTTTTGGATGGTGTCCTTTTGTTCCAGGATCTCATCCAAGATAAAACATTATATTTATTCATCAGGTCTCTCTATAACTTTTTAGATCAAGACTAATATTACTTTTTAGACTTTCAGAAATTCTTGACAGTTTTAAGAATTTCTGATAAGGTATTTTATAGACTGTCCTTCTATTAGGTTTGCAAGACTTTTCCCCCTCACAATGTTAGATAAGGCTAATGTGTTTGGGGGGAGGAAATCCATAAAGATAAAGTGCCATTTGTATCAGACCTTATCAAAGGTACATGCTATCGATATCACTTATCACTATTGATGTTAATCTTCATCATCTAGATGACACAGTGATTATCATGTTTCTGCACTGTAAAGTTACTAGTTTTTATTCATTTGCATCCTTTACATTTTGAAGGAAAGTCACTTGTGCAACCCCCACTTAAAGAAGAGTTAGGTCCTACCTTGTTGAGTAGAGAATATGCATAAATTGTTTAGAATTCTTCTGCACAGATTGGCCTATCCCGCTCCCTTTTATTTATTTATTTAATCATCGGTTTGTATCAGTATGAACTCATGTGTATTTATTGTATACCATGAGTTATAATCCAATATGATATTATTTGCCATCTGGGGCTCCCTAACCTGGCTCCTTAATCCCTTTAAAATAGGCCCATTATTTTATATTGCCTTTCTTCCTGGCACTGTAAAATGTTCCATGTTAATCCTTGATTCTCCATGCCCTGCCCTATAATCAACTATTTCTCTATGTAACTCTTCATTCTTTTTATTGGAACATGTTATTAAAAAATCAAGGTCTTTGCACTTGTGTGTTCTTATTTCATTGTTAAAACAATACATTAAACTAGTTAAAAATCCATATCAGAAAATACATATTTCTTTTACATTCACATTCCTCTTTCATGTTCTTAAATGTACTCTTCCTTTCAAATTATTTTCTAGGCAACTATGCATCTATATCTCTAATCATTTTCCTTTCTATTATTTTATGTAAATGAAAAGAGCACACTATTGAGACTTGTTTGTTTCACATCAGTTCACTTAGAAATGCTAATTATATAGATAGGTGCACTTTTCTTTTTTGCTATAACTATTATGTTAGACCTGAATTTTTAATTTTTTAAATAAAATTAAACAATGAACCTTTAGTTTGTATTCATACTATCATTTTATAAACATCAATATAGTAATTACATAATTTCATAAATCACTTAATATAATTTTTAATGTAAAGATGCAAATGTGGATGGCTATGTCTTATTTGCATGGATTATGCTTTCTCTTTTTTAGAAAATCTATACAATTTGGCAGCTTAAAAAACATCTAGCTAAACAGAACATACATCTTTTAGATGGTATTTGCAACTGAGTCCTAACAAAGATTTCTCCTTGAACAGGAAACTTCAATCGTTATATGGTTGAATAAATGTTCTCTATCCCCCTTGCAAGTCTCTTATAAGCATGTAAATTATTATGGGATGGAATCTCATTTGTGACATTCTTTCCATGAGTTTTTTGCTATGTCCAGCCCCAACTTATCTCTATAGGATACTTAGAGCTTCAGAATTATCTGTGCTTTGATGTTCCCTTTGCCTCTGGAATTCTCCAATGAGTTCTACTTTACATTAGCACCAAGTGGCAGTTAGGGTTCATCTATGTACCCCTTTGCAGAATATTTTGGATCCTAGCAGGGACAAATAGTTATAGCAAAAAGCAAAAGTACAGATAACCCAAGGTTAAGTCAGGAGTGGATTTGGCTGCTTCCACTAAACAGAAACACATGTAAGCTGATAGGCTAATGTGAAGATATAGAACTGATTTTCCTTTTAAGCATAGAGGCAAGAGACAAAAAGAGACAGAGACTAGGGCTGAAACTCAATTTTTCATTCCTTTTCCAGGAGTAGGCAAAATACCATTGTGAGCTTACTATGTACTGAAACTAACAGGTTATAATCATGGTTATCATCATCATCATCATCATTATCATCATCATTATTTAAATGGACTATACTTTCTCTTTGTTAGATACGCTATACAATTTAAGTAGATATTGTGCAGTTGCAGGTGTGTAAACATATCCTCTATGACCCTACTGTTCATTTTTAGAATGGTCACACAAATTTAGGGCCAATAATATATGTACTCCTTACAGCTACCAAAGGCATAATGAACTAATTAATGACTACATGAGGAAAAATATTATTCTCTCTTACAAGATTCATGTTGGGTATCATGCATCATTTTCTGCAAGTCATTTCTGTTTGACACTGTAATGTAAACCACCAAAGCTTTAATAAAACCATCACCATTTTTCAACCTATACAAACTTTTTGTATAGAATACTTTTCTGCTTTTACTAGGATTTGGATGTAGCCTCTGACATTGCCAATGCCTTTTTTTTTTTTTTAAATATACATCCAAAGACAACTAGTAATATGCTTGCTTTAAGAAAGACATGGGCATTTGTCAGCCTTCCACAGAAATTCTCTAATTCTCTTAAAGTATATCATCTTTACAAATCTTTACACATTATGAACTACTAGTTGCTGTCTAAATATTTAATTACTAAAGGCCCGGTGCATGAAAATTCATGCTCTGCTGGGGGGTCCCTCAGCCCAGCCTGCCCTCTCCTAGAGTCCGGGAGCCCTGAGGGGTGGGAGGTGACCCGGAAATCAGGGGAAGATGATGTCCCATCATACCTCTTCTGCTGCCACTGCCAGCAGCACAAGTCTTTGATGGCCCTGGTTACCTGAGCTATCTGAGGCTTATCTGTGCCTCAGGCTGGCCCTAGGCAGCTGAGGGGCTGAGGGGACCTGGGGACTCTGGAGGTAGGCACAAGGAGCAGCCCTGGTGGAGCAGAGGGGACTGAGCACCACTATCTTGTGGCCGTGGGTGCCACCATCTTGTGGCTGTGGGTGCTGCCATCTTTGAGAGCATGGGAGTCAATTAGCATATTCCTTCTTTATTATATATTGATAGGATATTTATAAAATGTTTATATTGGTCACCTCCACCAGCACTGCATTCCATGCTTTCCAAGTTCTGTCTATACAAGAATGAGAGGAGGGGAGAAAAATAGTTGTACACCTTCAATTGGAAAGAAATTGGTTGCTTTGAATGTAATATATGGCACAACTTATACCTGAAAATTTAAATCTTCCACATCAAGTATCAAAAGCATCTCAGATCAAGTGGGTAGCCCCTGATATAAAAACCCCTAGGCCTGGCAGGTGTGGCTCAGTTGATTCAGCATTGTCCCAAGAACCAAGAGGTCCCCGGTTTCTTTCAGTAATGTTTCTTTCTTTCCCTCCCTCTCCCTCTTTAAAAAAAAAAGCAATAAAAACATACTTCCTCCCCAAAAAGATTCTGGGGGAAAAATTTCCTTTTGTGCAATTCTAGAATTTATTTTTCAACCAAGATTTTTAAAACCAGCCTGAATAACACAGCATAATATCATTACTTTACAGAACGCTGCTGGCAGAGTATCAAATACCCTAAGGAAAACATAATGCACATGAGGTGAACAGCAGGATGATCACTGCTGGTTTAGTTTCTGCTAGTGGTCTGTTTGCTCTCTCTTTATAGCTCCAGGATGTGTACTTTTAGGGAAACTTTATACACTTGGTGTTTTCAGTCTCCACTTCTATAAACTCTATTTTTTCTTAGTGCAGTAGACTCATGATCCAGGGCATTATAAAACACAATTGTTAAAATATTGATTTCCCAAATGGGCAAAACAAGTGGCACTATATAAATATTTTATGCTCTCCATTGTCTTCTATCACTACTTCCTCATTCTTAGCAAACACCTAAGAGATATAAAGTCCCTTCCCCATTTGCCATGTTAGCAGAACAAATGGTATACTGCCATAGCACTGCCTTAGTTTAAGGATACTAAATTAATGCTATATAAAACATTTTATTTCTTAGACAACATAAGCCAATTATGAGATTTGTATAAAAGAGCAATCAGAATAATAAAATTGAAATGTTGACTAAATTTCAACTAAAATATGTCTAGTTTTAAAACAATTTAAAGGAGAAAAAAAATTATGTTACCTAAAAATAGGAACAATTTGTAATGGCTTGTAGAATTTAATTTAAACTTGAAGTCCCAGCTGGGTGGCTCAGCTGTTGGAGCATGGTACAGTACATCAAAAGATTGCAGGCTAGATCCCCGTCTGGGCATCTGGGCACCTGCAGGAAGCAACTGATTAATATTTCTCTCTCACATCAATGTTTCTCTCTCGCTCTCAAAATAATAAAAACATATTTGGGTGAGAATTTAAAAAAGTAAACATGCTATGTGTGAATTTAATAAAGTATGGACCCAGCTGGTGTGGCTCAGTGATTGAGCATGGATCTATGAACCAGGAGGTCACTGGTTCAATTCCCAGTCAGGGCACATGCTGGGTTACAGGCTCAAGTCCCTGTTGGGGGGCATGCAGGAAGCAGCTGCTCAATGATTCTCTCTCATCATTGATGTTTCTCTCTTTCCCTCTTCCTCCCTCTCTAAAGTCAATAAAAAATATTTTTAAAAAAGAAAATGATTAATATAAATTAATAAATAAAATAAAATATTGGATGTATTAGAAAACAGAAATTTGACTTTCTATCACCCATGTAATTGAACAGTTCTCAAACGTTTTTGGTCTCAGTATATCTTTACATGCAAATCTTACTGAGGACTCATAAAACATTTATTTATGTGGATTATAGCTATCATTATTAATTATATTAATATTAAAACTGACATTTAAAACTTTCATTTATTAAAATCATTAAGAATAACAACAATAAATCTACTATAAATAATTGTTAAAAACAAAATAAGAGAATTTGTTGCTTGCCCACTTGCCTTATAAGAATAATTCTAGAAAAGTTGGCTGAAAGCAAGTGACACCATATAATAATTCAAATTCACACAAAAAGGGTGTTAATAAAGGAAATTATGTAGGTAATAATAAAAGACAATAAAATCCCATATTAATTTTCCTTTTTCCTAACGATTTTATAGTGCAATTACATAAAATATGTGTATAATTATATTGTGCTATATGAAAGTAAAATGTTTGATAATAATAGCATAAATGAGGATGGTGGGACCAAAGCTGTGTGGCAGTAAAGTAATGACACCAGATGGTAACTCATATTCATAGAAGAAATGATGAGAATCAGGGAGGGTAAATGTCAAATTAATATAACTAACTCGATAAGTAAATATAAATTTATCTTCCTTCTCCCAGCTTCTTTAAAACAAAATTTAATAAAGTAATAATTATAAAAATGGCTCAAAACAGATATAGATGTATACCAATCATAACACACCTAAAGGAGTGAGGGATGGGTTATATAACAGTAAAATTTCTATATTTAACTCCTTTTAAGTTATTATATATTTGAAATAGAATATGTTAAGATGTATATTGGCCAGAGTTCTCCAGAGAAGCAGAACAAACAGGATTGTGTAAATTTATTTTTAAGAAATTGACTTACATAATAATGGAGGATATCAAGTCCCAAATCTTCAGGCTACAGGTGTGACCCTTCCTGAGACACAATATCACTACATCTGTGAACCTGGGAAAGATGAGAAACAAGTTATTTGCTCCTAAAATACAATGATAGGCCAGGCATAGGAAAGCAATTACAAACATTTTCATTGAGAAAGGGAGAAAGGGAGAAAGGGAGAAAATGCAAGGGAAAAGAGATCACCAGTCCTAGGAAATTTTGAATTCCAGTCTGTCAAACTCCATTAGGTTCCAAGTCCTATAAATAACCCTCTGTGGTTCAAGGCTCTGCCCTTTGGGTTCACTGCTTCTCCCTCTAGGCTGTGGCTCTAAAGTCATCCTTCCTTTTTCTAGAAGTGTGGCAAGTGTTTTAAGCTGAGTAGTTTTACCAGCCTATTTTTGGCCTATAGAATTTTGAGAGTCTGAAAATCTTTTATTTTATCTTCTTTTGGTCCGTGTCATTCCAAACTAGTATGATAAAATTTCAGAAACTTTATGATTATTTCATGTATGTCAAAAGATTCACTCCTTTGGACAAGAGGCTCCCATACATCCTTCTGGGATAATCTATTATGTTCCTGGCTTCTGCTGAGGTCTCTGGAAGGAGCCAGGATTAATCTGAGTGACTGATTACTTTAAGTCTTGAACCCTTCTGAGGAAGGATCTAAACATTGTCCACACCTTTGGCCTTTTCTAGAGAGCACACCTTCCTAATAGTAAATCTCCTAATTTTAGCAGTTTTTCTGATCTGGATGGACTGAGAATTTCCTAAATAACTGAGGATTGGTTCCTTTTTCTTAATTATTGCCTTCCTTTATTTCTTCTCACAATCTACTATAAACAGCAAGGAGAACCCAGAATAAACCTGAAATCCTTTTCTTGGAAAACTCCTCAGCTAAATATGCAAGTTTGTTGTTTGCAAAATTTGTTCTTCAAATACATAGACCACCATTCAGTTTAGCTTTCCTCCAGTTTCCATTGACCTCTACCTTATTTTCACCCACGTTCTTTCTGGCAGTGCCTTTAAAGTTCATAATTCTACCAACAGTCTGCTCATGATGATATATATTTTCTCTAACATGAGCTCATATCTTATTATGCCCTTACCAGCAGAGTTAACATTCATATTTTACTCACACTTTGTTCAAGCAATCTAGGCTTATTCTATCATCTCCCTAACTATTCTTCCAGCACTTTCTAGTTCCAAAATCACTTCCACATGTTTACATCTGTTACAATAGCACCCATGTTCCCAATACCAAAATGTTACAGTTTCCCATTGATGTTGTAAAAAATGCAAATAACCTTAGTAGCTTCAACCAATTCAGTTTTATTATCTCCCCATTCTGTAGGTTAGAAATCTGACATGAACCTTACTAAGGTTAAAGTGTTGTCAGGGCTGTGTTCTTTCTGGATATTCCAATGAAAAATCAGTTATTTAAAAGGTTTCTGAAAAGATGTTGAAATTGTCACCTAAGAGATAATATCTAAGATATAACCGGAAATTCTATAATATTGTTATTTTCAAAGCTAATTATATTGTTCAATTAACACAATTCCTGATCCAAGTTTTAAAGACTTTTTTGTAAGCAGTTGAGTAAGGTAGCCAATCCATATAAAATTATATTAAGCTTTTATATTTTATGTTACCATATATAATATTTGTAATATAATATAGTATTATAATTTTAGAATCTATCTTAAGTCTGCATTTTAAAATACTTAAAAAACACTTAATTCAATTAAGGTACATGATTTTAGGTTATATTGTTTCAGGGAATACTTCAACATCATTATCAAGTAAGGCTTTGTGCACATGAATTTTACATCTTAGTCCATAGCTTTAATATTATTTTGTATTAGTTTCAGGTGTACAACATAATGGTTAGACAATCATATATTTTACACAGTAATGCCCCGATAATTCAAGTGCACATCTGGCATCACACAGCTATTACAATGTGATTGACTATATTCCCTTAGCTGAACTTTATAACCCTGTGACTATTTTGTAACTACCAATTTGTCATGCTTAATCCCTTCTCTTTTTCTCCCCAGTCCTCTAACCCACTGACAACCATTAGACTATTCTCTGTATCTATGAGTCTGTTTCAATTCTCTTTTTTTAAATTTATTTTATTCTTTAAATTACACATATAAGTGAAATCATATGGTATTTATCTTTCTCTGTCTGACTTATTTCACTTAGCATAATATCCTCTATATCTATTATATTCATGCTATCACAAATGGCAAGATTTCATTTTTTATGGCAGAATAGAAGTATTTCATTGTGGATGTGTAGCACCACTTTTTTATGCACTCAACTATTGATGGGTATGTGAGTTGTTTTTATATCTTGTGTATTGTAAATACCACTGCAATGAACATAGGGGTGCACAAACTTTTTTTAAATTAGTGTTTCAGATATAGAGTTAGAAATGGGATCACTGGGTCATAAAGCAGTTCCATTTGTAAAATTTTGAGGAACTTCCATACTGTTTTCCATAGTAGCTATACCAATTTGCATTCCTACAAATAGTGCTCAAGGATATGTACCTTGGTTGCAGGCTCCATCACTGGCCCTGGTCTGGGTACATGCAGGATATAACGACTTTCACATCAATGTTTCTCTCTCTGTCTCCCCTTCTACTCTCTCTAAAATCAATGAAAAAATATCCTTGAGTGAGGAATAACCAAATATATATATATATATATATATATATATATATATATATATATATATATATATATATTTTTTTTTTCATGATTTAGAAATGTCTGTGTTTAGATATGCTGTTACTAGAAATATCCTATATAATAAAGCCTAATATGCTAAGTTTCAGACCATTTGTTCGACCATTTGACCAGTCATTATGACGTGCACTGACCATCAGGAGGCAGAGGCTCTAACCAGTAGGTTAGCTTGCTTCTGGGGTCCAGAGATCAGGACTGGGCAAAATAGGTTAGACATGCCCTGGAGCCCTTCCATAGTCCCTCACTGGCCAGATCAGAGATATCAGAGAGCCAATTTTGGCCCAATCCCCACAGGCCAGGCTGAGGAAACCTACTGCTGCATGAATCCATGCATTAGGCCTCTAGTAGTTATATAAAACTAAAAGAAGCATGAGCAAAAACATTGAAATTAATTTTGTATTATGTTAAGTAATTGGCTATATTATGGTTTGTTTGTTTGTTTGTTTGTGTGTTGTTTTTTTTTGCTGAGGCTGTCCAGTATCTTTCAAATGTGATGCAAATTTAAAAATAAAATTTACATGAGAGGTATGTTTCTTTTGCATAATACAATATATATTTGGGGCATTTGTGCACCTCACTTTCTCAAGGTACCTAAATGCATGATTAATAGAATAAAAAGATTGTGATATATAAAATTATAAAATGGAAATATTAAGAGAAAGATATATATTTCTTAATTAACAATCAGTTAAAAATTCAACTATAAGAGATGGAATGGAAAGACAACATAAGAACTAGAGAATTATATTTTTCATTTGTCAATATTTTTTTCTAACAGGGAACACTGCAAAGACAAAAAATAGGGTGACAATTTTTTAGAAGTTTTAGAAGTTTCTTAGAAAAAAAAAAAAGAGGGTGGTAATCTCTTTACATAAATATGTTCTAGTTTCTATATTCTGGACAAATGTTTTGTTTTCCATTATTTTATGGCACTAAGAGTCAGTTTTGACCCTCCAAAAAGTAATTGATCCTGTATACTTCAAAACTCAATGGCCAAAGGAGAAACTTGAACAATTATAATTTCAAATATATACATCAATTTTAGCTTAATATGATATAGCATATTGCATTATCTTTTCATATAGACTGAGCCATCTTAGAAAAACCATCCTATTGTCCTTTGTTAATTTAGGTATTCATTTTTTAAAATATTCAATGACATGACCGTTCTGGGGATACAGCAAGGATTAAGATGGATTTGATCCTTCCTATTTTCAGTCCAGCAAACAAACAAAAGTAAAGACCTTTGCCAGGAACAACCCTGGGGATATAATCTATTCTGTGCCAAGAATAGTTCTGGGGATACAGCTGTGAGAAAGATAACAGCAGTCCTGTAGTAGAAAGCAAAGACTGTATTCTCAAGTTAGGTTGCCTCTGCAGCAACAAATTTAGAAAGACTGTGTAAATATTTAAAGGCGTGTATGAATAGAAGATGGTCTTATTGAAGAAATGTGCCTTTTAAAGGAAGGCCTTGGGTTGCATTGTCAAAAATAAAAATCACTGTTGGTTTTGGTGGGAGTGTAATAAGTAATCATGTGGGTGGTCACATGTAATACTGCTTTAAAACGTCAAATTAACAAATTTCTGTAATGAGGTGTGCAGGAAGGCATTCTCCCTACTGCAGGACTGCTCTGACACCTCTAAGACTGGTGTTTGGTGAGTGTCAGGAGATAAAATTATTGCAGTGAAGCTTGGTGTTCTCTGGGTGAGCACTGATAGAAGTTTTCCTTTAAAATGATCTCACGAACAGAGGAAGCATGAAAGATGCCATACGGCCATTATAGCAAAAACAAACAAACAAAAAAATACTACTGTGTAAGTACAGCCAGGTTTTCAATTTGACATCTGTCAGAAATAAGAGTGGGCAATACTGGAATATCTAGTGGAATGATGCATGTATATAGATGGGGTTATGAATAGTTAGTGTGATTTCATTTGTAACCATAGATGGAAGTATTTGCTAGCATAATAGAATGTATTTCGTAAATATAAGCAAGCTTATGTATGCATATGTCAATATCTTTAAAAATATAAGCTTTGTGTACATATATTAATACCTTAATAAATATAAGTCCTATGTGTACATCTTCATAATTACATTTCATACTTTCCCTTTTATTTCAACATATATTTCAAACTCACTCAATAAAATTTAATTCTTTACAAAAAGCATATTAGGGAAATAATTGTTGCATAGAGATGGGGTTGGTGTTTAAAATAAGTAATTTGGAATGCAATGTGGACAAAATTGAGATTTGATTTAATAAGTAACTAGAAAATAAATCATTGAGCTTATTCAGGGATAATATTTCAATTGGTGACCTATACCAACACTAAGTTCATACGAACCTAATCATTAAAAGGTCACTTACACTTGACCAGAATAAGGTTTAACCATCCAAAGCTACCCTTTACATAAAAGTAGCTTTACACTCAAGAGAAGAGATACATTTACAGAGTGAAATAACCATAAAGTGAATGAAGGTATTTCAAGGATAATAGATATTTGCAAAGTAGCTCTTTATAAAAATGTTCTATTAGGAATAAGACCAAATGTTTTCTATAGAAAATAATGATAGGGTTTAATATTGGAGGTGTCAGCTATGAAGACCACATGGTTATTGTGAGAAATAACATTTAACCTTTCTCTTGTGGCTGATGGAGGCCAATGCAGTATTTTATTATCAACATTGGCAGGTGATTTATTACCACTGTTTCTACTCCAGTAAAGCCACATTAGGCTGTGCTCGATGCATCATTTGTTATCTTCAACTCTCCTGCACACTTTCTGCATGCATAATCTCTTTGTTCTAGCAAATTTTAAACACAGAAGAGTAAATATTTAAGTAATTATTCCAGAATCATAAGAAAGGATGGAGGTAAAATCGACTAGCTAAATAGATTATGCCAGACAATGTCTGACGTAATCATACAGTTCTAGCTTCAGGAAGAGCGATGGTTATTCATCTGAAACACCAGCTATGCATAATGGTGCATTAGTGTAGATACAGCAGTGACAGAGAATAAATCACAGGCACACTTTCAGATGGGAATAAAATTTTGTGGAATAAATTCAGGTCAGATAGCTTTCAACAGTTTCTGTTTTCAGAATTTACTACCTAAAAAAAAAAAAATCAGTCAAATTGTCTAGTCTGACTCTTTGACATTAATGTGGAAGGAAATTTAAGAATATCAAAATAGTTTTAGCCTCTAAAATTCTGTCTTTTATATATGGGTCCCTGTTGAGTATTAGAATCTTTGGAAATATAATTGTTGCTTCAGTAAAATATGGTTAATGATCATCATTCTTTTAAACCCAGTATATGTGCTTGTTTCCATATGTTTTTCTTTTAGCCAGTGATCATAAATATTAACTAGCCTTATAAAGTATTGTTAGAGGAAAATTTCTCTATGTGTAATATTTTATTCTGTAAGAAGGATTCTGAATTACCTTAATTCCTAGCCTCTATGTCTTTTTTTACTCTGCTCATAGGAGATGGAGTAATTTATGTAATTGGTAAATTTGGAATGTGTTGCTAATCTATGTGTTTCTTCATCTTGATAGTAAGCAAGTCTACAGAGATAATCCCTATTTCAATATTGAAAAGCAATCTTCCTAAACCTAGGTTTTATCAATAGTAAAATTTCACAAAAAAAACTTTTAAGTCATAGGAAGGTAGGGGGATTTAAAAAAATATAATGTATGTAAAATGCTAACACATATAAAGTAATTGATATATGTTGTTTTCTCTAGTTATCTCCATAGTTTCTTAAATTCTTTTTGGTGATACTGACCTATAAAAAGAGAGTAGATATGGGGAGATAGAAATAGAATAGCAACTGGGAGAGAAAAGAAGTACTCTAAGTGCTTAGTATTGAATAAAACATAAGAAGCATAAGGTGGTTATATGCATATTCAAAGAGATTGGTTCTTAGATCTGGGTGAACTAGAAAAACTTGCTGAATATATTTTGCCTCAATTTTATATTTGTGGGGGGGGCATATGGGTTTGAATGTGAAAGTAAAAAGTAAATGTTGGCTAGTGAATAGAACATATGTTTCTAAAATATGGGACCATGGAATAAGTGAGTAAATCAGTAGATATACTAAATAAGGCTATTGCTATGGGAGTTACATAACTCTGGGTGTAATTAAAGTGATACATAGCAGAAGACTATAAATTGAAGTATGGCAGATACTTGTTATCCTCATTTAAAATTTAAAGTTTATTCAATGCAATACTTAGATAACATTTTTTTTTCTACAATGGATATAAAATATATAATGGGATTGAATTTAAAGAAAAGATAACATCAGTAATACAAAAAGTTTCATTTATTTTAAAGAGCATAACCAATATGGCCTAGTTAAGTATGCCTGCTAAATAACAAGACTAACTCTGAAGATATCTTCATTTTTGGATAAATTTTCATGACTACATTCAGAGACAGTAGTTGTATCACTCAACTTCTCACTTATAATAATATATATTGGTAATCTTATTTATATATCTGTGATATAGAAACAAAACACATATATACATGCATGCATATGTATGATAAATTTGTGAAAAGCAATTGTTCTCAGTATGTCTATTCAAAATTTGTTAAGAAATGAAAGGATTAATTGCTGTAAGTAGGACAAACTTAGATAGCCTAGTCTTAAAACTAAAATTATTTATTTAAGTGCAGTATATGCAGAAGCACAGAAAAATCACACAAAGTCCTAGAGATTCCAGAACTTCAAGAAAGTTTATCAATTGGGAATAGAACATTACTTAATGTTCTATTAAATAATAGTCATAAAACTTTGAATTTTAGGTAAAGATCTTATTAAAAGAAATAATTTATAAATAAAAACAAAACTGCTAGATATGAATTTATTATTGCTCATAGGTGAGAAAAAACATTTTAATAATAACAAGATATTACAAAGAAAAATTAAAAAGCATTTTAAAGTTTCATTAAAACTTCTTTATGCTATCATGTCATTATTAACATAATATTACCCATGTGGATATGGAAAACGACTGGAAAAACTAATGTGGAAAAGTTAGGCATAATCTCTATAATTAATTCAACAAATATAGGTTGTCTCCAAAAATGTGTACAAACAGTGTGAGTAATTATGAAGGCAGTGTTTATCAAAATACATTTCACTTTCAAATTTGAGCTATCAGCTGTCAAAGTGTGTATATATTTTTTTGGAACACCTATATTTTCACTCAATGCAGGAGCCACAAGCCAGGCTGACTGACAGCTTCTAGCACAGTGGCAGTGGCGGGAGCCTAAGCCATAGTCAGACATCCCCCAGGGGCTCCTGGGCTGCCAGAGGGATGTCTGATTGCCAGCTTAGGCCCGATCCCCCTGGGAGTGGGCCTAAACTGGCAGGTACGGTGAGAGGGTGCAGGCCTGGCTGAAGGATCCCCCACCCAGTGCACGAATTTTCATGCACCAAGCTTCTAGTGTTATGGTAAAAAAGTAAATAAATAAAAAATGATGAGATGCTAAAATGAGTAAGACATAAGTCTTTATCATAAATGCATAGAATAATGACCCTGTCCAGAGTGTTTGTAAAGAAATACAAAGTACATTATGGTAGTTTATCTTTAAAGTGAAATCTAAAAACTAGTTATTATTTTGGGAATCCCTTAATAGGATTTACAGGACAACAATTTTAATTATTTACAGTATTTGATGACACATTATTATCAAACTAGTGGCCCAATGTATGGATTTGTGCATATTGAAATGAAATCAGGAACCCTCTCCCGCATGCCAGGGGAGTTTCCATGTCCCCACGAGCTGCCAGGAAGTCACATGGGAGTTCTGTCCTCCTCCACACAGCTTCCTGAAAAGATATTACCAAATGTCCCTTCTGTGGCTAGGGTGGTGCCTTGCTGGCTGAGAGGTCCTCATGGACACCTTGGGCCATGCTGGGTGCTTTCCATCACTTTGAGCTAGATAAGAGACACTCTGAGGTAAACAATTCAAAGCTGAGGTCCTCTGAGGACTGTGGGTGCTCTCTCGCCCATGCCCCCACCCTTTAGACCCATCTCTCTCTCTCTGACTTTTGCCCTGATTGTTATTCACCACCTTGTGGCCATTTATCTACTTATTTACTTATTTTTACATTGCTGATTTCCTCTGTAGATTTGGGACAATAGGTAAGGGATGAGATTTGATTTTTGATGCCTGAGGCAGAGTTCCAGGAGCCTGGTGATATCAGTCTCATCCCAGTTACTTTGAATGTGATTCATCCATTCCCTGGAGATTGTATCTGTAGGCTTATGGGGTATGTGCCTGGTGGCAAGTTTTGGCTGAGCTGTGGGCATCCTTGGGGCTGGGTACCAGCACTGCGGGAGGTTGGGGAGGGGAGGGGGAGAGGGGGTATATCTGCAGGAGCTGCTCTCCATGGGCCCGCCCTTCTGCGGGAGCCGCTTGGGATCACAGGGAACGTGGAAGCCTGGATGCCAGCCAGGCCCAGGAAGGATGCAATGGGCTCTGCCATGGACACACGTGGGAGACCTGCTCCTTGGATTGGGATTTTCTCATTTTTTGTGGGACTCTCTCTGGAGCTGGGGACCAATCCACCTTGGAAGTGGCAGCTGGGGGTAGTAGGAAGGAAGGAGGGAGAAGCCAATTGCAATCCCAGGTTAGGAGTGTTCTTCGTATTTCAGTTCCATATTTGAAGGAATAAGGCAATAGCTAAGGGGTGGAACGTAACCCTGATGACCGAGGGGGAGTTCCAGGGTGGGATGGCATCAGTATCAAGATTGTTCTGGTCATGTGCAAATGGTCCACACTGCATTTGTTTGCAGTAGATTGTACCTGCAGGGTAGAGTGGGTGATTTTTCCACACAAATCCCGGCCCAAGTGTGTGGCTTCCTGAACCAAACAGGTCAGGCCAGCACCCACTGGAGCCAAACAGCATTCTTCAGGGATCCAGGAGCAGATATTCGGTGCCAGGATGCCAATTTTTCCGGGAAATGGGACTGGGGCCGGGTGGTAGGTGGAAGTTGCAAAGGGCTCACCTGCAGACATGTGTGGGTGTTAGTCATTGGGCTGGTTTTCACCAGCGCTTGCTCTTGAGATGGAGACCGATGCAGGCAGTATGTTCGCGATATGCCTCTGTGGGTTTTTCCCAAACCCACATCAGGAGATCTAGAGGGCTATAGGTAAGGGGTGTGGTGCTGTTAGAGGGTCCAAAGGGAGAGTTCCAGGGGCCGATGGCGGCTGATCTATGGTCATTATGGCTACAGCCCCACCACCAGGACATCAGACTGTAGTCTGTTTGCTGGAGATTGCTCCTACCAGAGGCAGGAGAGGCTTGCATGCTACAGCTGTGTTCGCCAGCTGTGAGCTTGACTTCTGTCTGAGCGGCACTCCTGCTGTGGGAGTGCACTGACCACCAGGGGACAGACCCTCATTGAGCACCTGCCCCCTGGTGGTCAGTGCACCTTATAGCAACTGGTCGTTTTGGTGGTTCTGCCCTAATGGTTGCTAGGCTTTTATATAAATACTAGTAGCCCGATGCACAAAATTTATGCATGAGGGGGGATTGTTCTTCAGTCCAGCCTGCACCCTCTCCAATCTGGGACTACTGGCACCTAACCACTAGCCTGCCTGCCTGCCTGATTGCCCCTAACTGCTTCTGCTTGCTGACTTGATCACCTCCTAACTATTCCCCTGCCAGCCCAATTACCTCCAACTACCCTCCCTTACCTGCCTGGTCACCCACAACTGCCCTCCCCTGCAGGCCCAATGGTCTCCAACTACCCTCCCCTACATGCCCAGTCCCCCCCAACTGCCCTCCCCTGCCAGCCCAGTTGCCCCCAACTGACCACCCCTTCCAGCCAGGTCACCCCCAACTCACCTCCCCTGCCAGCCCAATCACCCCCAACTGTCCTCCCCTGCTGACCTGTTCACCCTCAACTGCCCTCCCCTGCCAACCATCTTGTGGTGGCCATCTCATGGTGGCCATCTTGTGATGATGTGGGACAGCCATCTTGTGGCAGCCATCTTGTGATGATGTCAGGGCTTCACCCGAGGGCATGAGGGCCACCTAGGCTTTTATTAGTATAGTTAGACTAGAGGCCTGGTGCATTAAAATCATGCACTCGGGGTGAGGGGGATCCCTCAGCCTGGCTTGCACCCTCTCGCAATCTGGGACTGCTGATTCCTAACTGATCACCTGCTTGCCTGCCTCATCGCCCCTAACTCCTCACCTGCCTGCCTGATTTCCCCTAATCACTTGCCTGCCTGCCTGATCACCCCTGACTGTCTCTGCCTCAGCCCCTCTGCTGCCTCAGCTTCATCCAGAAAGTTGTTTTGCTCTCCGGTCTAATTAGCATATTATACTTTTATTATTATAGATACGCACTGTTGTTTCAGCAGAAATCATCCATCATTGTCACACCTAGCTCTGATCAATATATTTATTCTTTATTGCTTGTTAATTCACGTTATTTCCTAATTTTCCCTTGGTAATCATTTAAACCTCTGGTCAAAACCTAGAAGGATAATTAAATTTTAAGCCTATTTGCACAGAAACCATAATTTAGAAGATGTGAGTTGCAGCAGCAATTCTTACCTCTAGAGATTAAGCTCTGAAATGACCCCATATGCCATCAGACGAATCACATAAAGATATGAGCTCAAAATAAGTTGCTCTTAACCTTGAATGTGTGAACAATTTTGCATATCCGTAATTGTCAATATGGCACCCTTCAGGATACACTGGCTTTGTTGGGCAGAGAGCCAATCAGCCTTATGCTCAGTTATATGGGAGCCAGCTGGATTTCTGACAGGTGCATTGTGGTGGTTAACTGCCCTCATCTACACTCTTTAACTCTCCAGTGACTTTGTTGTTCACAGATGCTTCTCAAGGGAACAGGTCAGGACAACAGTGAGTAAAGCATAACATGTGCACCGTTTAGTGGTGAAGGCATCATTAGGGTGCATAGATAATATTCTGAAAAAGAAAAATTTGAAAAAACAGTATGGTAGTTCGGCAAGCCTCTAGTAGATGTTCATTTGTGCAAGAAGGCCATTCCCTGATTATCCCTTTAAGTAAATGTATCTAGGAGTTAACCTAAAATTCTACTCCAGGACCTTAGAAAATAGCACTGTTAAAGATTTCATGCTGGCTCAGAGTTACCATGTAGGATGTATCCATTCAAAAAGGTTTCCTTAAATTTGTAGACTTTTGAAAGCAAGTACACTGGATTGCCAGCAATAGCTCTTGAAGAGCTATTGCTTATCACAGAGAGCATTTACTGAAAGAAAGATGCTGAAAAGATGACATAAGTTCCTTTCAAAAGTAACTACCATTGCCAAAAATCCTACCTATTGAACCTCTAATGACAGCTTTATTTTATTTGTTTCAGGAAAAAGTTGTCTAGTATATTTTGTCCAATCAGAGGATTTATTTTCAACCCCAGATATCATGGAAATAATATAGGGGAAGGAATACACACATGTATATTGCTAGTAAAAATGCACAGGTGAACATATATAAAAAGAAATTTGGTAATATATAGATAATATGCCTATTGATTTGTACTTTTACAAAGCAATCTCTCCTTTAGGAAACTTTTTTCAAGGTATCCTAGAAAAAATGGCATATATGAAAGGTTATTCATTTTTGTTCTTTTGGTCAAAACAAAAAACTAGAAATAATCAAAGTATCCATCTTTAGCAGACTGACTGAATACATTACGGTACACCCATGAAATGAAATATTATCAATCTCTAAAAAGAATGAACATATATTTACACATGAAAATATACTTATACATAATATAGATTAATCTCTAAAATATTTTAAAAAGTAAAAACTATAATTCTTATATTTTATATGACATTTTATAGTTTATAAAGATAAAATTTTGATACACATGTAAATTCAGTAAATTTGGAGAATAGGCCATTAAAGTAAACATATTTTATCACATTAATTTTTAATACTTTTTTAAAGAGCAATTTTAGGTTCACACCAAAATTGAAAAAAACAGAGATTTCTCATGTACCATCTTCTCCCAGACATGTTCAGCCTCCTCCATTATCGTCCTCCACCTCAATGGTACATTTGTACCATTTGTATCAATGGCACAGTTGATGAACCTACATTGACACATAGCAGTTACCCAAAGTCCATTATTTACATTACGGTTCACTCTTGGTAGTGTACATCTAAATAAGACCTATGGACTCTACTATTGTCTATTTATTGGATTTGATTTTGTAATCATAGTTATACAACTTATCACCCCTGGAGAAACTGGGTGAAAGGTACTCAAATCTACACTGTACTTTTCTTTGTAACTTCCTCTGAATTTATAACTATTTTTATATACAAATCTAAACAAAATAGAGGTCATATTTGATTTTATGTGAATTTAGGGAGAAAATGGAATCTTATTGTGAAGCTTTCTAGTACTATAAAATAATTCTAATCACAAATGACTTCAGGCAAGTAGTGGCTTTAATTGGACTTATTAGCAAACATAATTTGTCTTGAATTTTTTAATTTATGTACTAAAATTACATAATTTTAAAATCACACATCCTACACATAATTAGCATTAGATTCTTCCTTTTTGCTTACTAAAGTGACAGGTTGTTTTTGTTTACGAACATGATTAATATCTTTCCATTATTCAGCCAGTCATTATCTTCTTGCTTAATCAATCATGCATTCTAGCACAATGAGCATGGGCCATATGACAACAGAGCAAACTTTTAGAAACTGATTGTTTTTCATGTAAATAATTACATTTGTATAGAGAGGAGGAGAGGAAGGATATTTGATTGGTGATTTTTTTATTTGATTAAAATAGTTTTGTTATTTCAATCCCCATTACTGAAATAAATAATTACCTTTTTCCTGCTTAAAAATATAATAATTTTATTTTTGTAAATAAGTTATTTTTTCACACAATCATAATTCTGATTTAATTTATATAAGATATTAATTATGAATGAATTTGGAACTGGTGCAATCCTATTTTCAGAAAACAATGGAAAATATTTTTCTTTAGGAGAATTACTTTATTTCTTTAAAATACAATGCTGGGTGGGTGGCTCGGTGGCTCACTTTGTTGGAGCATCATCTCGGTGCTGTGGGTTTGATCCTAGTCAGGGTACATACCTGATTTCTCTCTCTCTTGTTCTCTATAAAAATTATGTTTTTGGTTAAGGATTAAAGAAAAAAGTGGTAAGAAACCTACAATGTTTAATTTGGGTTTACATTAACTGGAATTTTAGCTGGAATTTCCTTAAACTTTGTTCTTCTATTACCTTTTAAATAGCAGTATTTTTGTGCCCTGAGTTATCGTATCTATTGCGGGGGAAAAAGAAACAAAACGTAAGTATATACTTTATCAACTTTTCTTTTGCAGTATGAATCACATGTAGACATATTCACACAAGAAGATACAAGGCAATAGATGTGACTATGAATAATAAGCATCTCCCTATGGCATAAATTAGCATTAAGTTCAATTTCTAAAATTGTAATATCGAGCATATAGCACCGTCACTTACAGTTTCACGTGTTGAGGCATGGCACATTTCCAACCTTTATGTTGTAAAGACTGAATCTGTTTCTATATTTAGATTCACAGCTGCTTGGTTTTTTCACGGATACTTAGACTTCCAAGATGAGCTTTTAAGAACAGATGAACATGTCAAAATTTCTGTCTTTAATAGAGAAAAATTTATATATGTTTTTAAATGATTACTTGTGATAGGACCAACATGAATTGAGCTCTTTGTACTAGGATTGAAAAGCCATAAGGATACAAATAAGCACATTTCACAGGAAGTCATTTAAAAATGATAGAACTTTAGGTTTGCAAATCAATGTTGGTCCTTCTCTTTTAAAAACCAAATACTCAGATTATATCTACCAACAAAAGAATTACTCAATTTCCCCTGATGCTAATCTGTTCCTTTAAAAAAAAAAAAAAAAACTTCATTGTTGAAAGTATTATATTCGTCCACTTTTTGTTTCTAATTTATACAAATTAGAAAGATAAAAGCAGTCCTGTAAGTTAGACTGATTTCCAGTATGCAATGAAGCTAATTGGGGAAAAAACCTTACTCAAAATTTTGATAGAGATTTTGAGCAATCGTTTTTTATAATATAGAGTCATATTTTTATTCAGAGAAATAAATCCATGTTCACTTTACCTTAAAAATGTTTATCTTGCCCCGGCGGGCTTGGCTCAGTGGATAGAGCCACAGTCTACAGACTGAAGGGCCCCAGGTTTGATAGTGTCTAAAAGCACATGCCTGGGTTGCAGGCTTGGTCCCCAGTGGGGGCAGGGAGGGGGATGCAGGAGGCAGCCAATCAATTATTTTCTCTCATCATTGATGTTTCTATCTCTCTTTCTCCCTTCCTCTCTGAAATCAATAAAGAAATTTACAAAAAAATGTTTATCTCTGAAATGTAAAATAATCACTGAAGAATGTGATAGAATTACTGTTCTTTACTAATTTTTCCCCCTCCTATTTGGTTCTCCATACTCTTTGCCACTTGCCTTCACTTATTTCTGTGGTAGACAGTTAGACTTAAGCAGAGCGAGGACATTGGCCAGGTACAGAAGGTCACCCGGGTGGAAAGCCCTAGGTGTCTAGCAAAGGACAATTGTAGGGTGGGACCTTGCCCCCAGGGTGACCTTTCCTCCCCAAGAATACTAATTGTCATGCAGTTTGGACATCCTGACCTTTCCTCTCTAGAGATAACATGTAGGTCTCAGTTGTATTTCAGCTCCAAGCCCCTCTTTGACCTCAGGACCAGCTGTATTGAATAATGACCCCTGCTCTTGTGCCAACCAATCAATCAATGGAGATCTAGATCCTGAAAGGTCACACCTTGAGAACTGCTGAATATTCTATTGAGATCTTTCCCTGGGATCTCTCCTAAGATCTCCAGGCATCTTCAAACTACGGCCCGCGGGCCACATGCGGCCTGCAGAGGAGTCTGATCCGGCCCGCCAGGTTTTTTGGGCAGTGAGCGCAGCCGAGGAGTTACAGTAGGAATTAGTAGTTCATATAGTCCGGCCC
Organism: Pipistrellus kuhlii; assembly: GCF_014108245.1. Taxonomy (NCBI): domain Eukaryota; kingdom Metazoa; phylum Chordata; class Mammalia; order Chiroptera; family Vespertilionidae; genus Pipistrellus; species Pipistrellus kuhlii. The sequence continues at coordinate 42,061,979 of NW_023425584.1, forward strand.
TCCAGCTCTCTGAGGGACCGTGATCTGGCCCCCACTTTAAAAAGTTTGAGGACGCCTGAATAGACCTTTAAAACCCTTATGACAGCAGACCCAGCTGCTCTCTCTCCCAGGAGCACACCAGAGCTTGAGCTTTCCCTCTTCTCACTCTCCTGTTCCCCAATGAATTACCATTACTTTCCTCACTTCCAAGTTCCAAAGGCCCTTCCTTTACCTATATAATGTGTTTCCTATGCCCATATCTTCTATAAATGCCTTCTTCCACCTCTGTGATTTTATAAATAAGCTAGAAGACCAGTGCATGAAATTCATGCACTTGGGGGGAGGGGGTCTCTCAGCCTGGCCAGCACCCTCTAGTAGTCCAAGAGCCCTCAGAAGATGTCCAACTGATGGCTAAGGCCTGCTTCCCACAGGCAGCAAGCCTAACTGGTAGTCAAACATCATTAGCGCTTCCATGGAGGTGGGAGAGGCTCCTGTCACCACCACTGCACTTGCCAGCATGAGCCTGGCTCAAGGCTTCTGGCTGAGTGGCACTTACCCTGTGAGAGTGCATTGACCACCAAGGGGCAGCTCCTGCATTGGGTGCAACTTGGTGGTCAATGCACATCATAGTGACAGTTGTTCTGCTGTTGGGTCAATTTGCATATTATCCTTTTATTATGTTGGTGTTCTCTTATAGTTGAGTCTTGGCTCTGAATTATTTCCTAGCCAGAACTCAAGACCTGAGGCTGCTAAACCCAGGTTTGGTCTGACCCCATCACCTACAACACTTCCTTTTTATTTTATTCAGACTGATGTCCATCTATTTATCAATATATCCAACTATCTAGAGAGAATGACTTTATTTATTTTACATTTTTATTGATTTTTTACAGAGAGGAAGGGAGAGAGATAGAGAGTTAGAAACATCGATGAGAGAGAATCATCGATCAGCTGCCTCTTGCACACCCATCACTGGGGACGTGCCCACAACCAAGATACATGCCCTTAACCAGAATCGAACCCGGGACCTTCAGTCTGCAGGCCAACGCTCTATCCACTGAGCCAAACCGGTTTCGGGGAGAATGACTGACTTTAAACCAATTATTCTAATGTTTTTGGCAAAAATTAGACTAATGCTAGAAGTAAAAATAGAAAATTGTTTAAATATATCTATAATTATTAATTTAAAACATAATAAAATTACTTTCTCCAGAATTTCATATTTCAGAATTTATCATCAATTTTAGTTATTATCATATGTTTGAAATATATATGCTAAGAAAATTAAGTCTGAAGTTAAAGTAGAGAAATCTCTAATCATAGCTCTAGATTGTTGAGATCTACTTACTAGCTTAAAACTAAGATAAAATGCCTTCCTGGGGTGATTCAGTGGTTGAGCATCAGCCCATGAACCAAGAAGTCACCAGTTCAATTCTCAGTCAAGGTTTGATCCCCAGTGGGGGTATTCAGGAGGCATCATCTCTCTGTCCCTCACTCTTCCTCTCTCTTAAAAATCAATGAAAACATTTTTTTTAATTTTAATGAAAAATATTGGATAAAGTAACTCAGTTCACATATATATGTTTCTCAATATTTATGTAGAATTAAAATCATTTGCTCTAACTGAAATAAGGATACAGTTACTTTATGGCTTTTCTACTTTATATGCTAATTATTTTTTTTTCCCTTTGACCAAAACTCCTAACACATTTATATTGTAGTCTAAGCTCATGCCTGTTATTCAAATAAATCTTTTGAATAAATAAATATATATGTAAACAAATGACTTAAATGTTTTAAAATAATATGTAAATAAAAATCATGGACTATACATAAATTAATATGAATATGCCTGTTGAAGCACTCAAATATATTAAAATAACTCAATAATGGCTAAGGTCATTATATTTTAATCATTGCACTATAAAAATGCCTAGCCTAAAACAAAGTATAATACATTTTTTAAAATTTATATTGTTTCCATATGAAAAATAATCATAAATAGAATATGTTCTTTTAGAGAGGATAGTCTTTAACATTTATTGACAGAATAAACTGTATTACTCTCATTCCAAAATGTAACTTCTCTAATCAATTTAATATTTCTGCTTCTGTGAATCATTTAAATAATTGGAATACACACATTCTATCTCAGACTGGCTGTCTGCTGAGTCTAATAAAATCTGATAATTGCATACCTGTTTGGCACCTCAAAATTTATCCTTTTGAATGATTTGGCATCTGTGCTATCCTTTGGTCTATTTTTAACTAAATATAAAAACAAAATGCTTTTAAAAAGAAATAGTCCCAATGTGACTAATAGGTGTGGTTTTAGTCCCAAAGAGTATATTTTAGTGTTTTTATCTCCTTTAAGGTACCCTGACCACAAATACATGCAAAGTATGCACTGGTGAGGTTTCCCCTTTCTTATCATTTAACACATTATTAATGGACTGACTATATTCAGAGGATGGACTCCCTTGATTATTTTATTAAGCAGCCTCTTTGAAGTAAATCATTGTATATCTAAGGTTTCTGTCAAGCCTTAGTTCTTTGAAATAAATATGTTTATTATTTAAACATAGTGCATTAAAGAATATGGATTTGGTAGTACACTGATCCACATAATGCTTGAGTATTGTGAGGTGTGCCAACTTAAACAAGATGACTGAGTCTACACATTCCCATCTTGGAAGCACTAACATGTATTTGGTGTTTGACTTCTAGCATCCAAGTGGCATGCTAGAGGTCAAACACAAGAAGTATCTCTCATTTCTTTCATTTACGTGGAATAGTAGGACATATACAGAGTAGGAGAAAAAAGTAGGTTTACAATTGTGAGTATGTGAAATACAGAGTTTATTCTTGTATTCTTGTTTATTAATTTTTGTATTATTTTTCAAATGAACAATTGTAAACACACTTTTGCCCCACTCTGCATATAATTTCTGATTTATTTAATGCAACATATTTTTGTAAGATGCACCCATATTATTGCAACTATCTAATGTTCATTGTCTTTGTTTCATAAAATTCACTTATGACTATTCCACATTTTATTTATCTATTATATTATACTAAAGGGATGGTACATGGATTTGTGCACTGTTGGGGTCCATTTGGCCTGGTCTGTAGGGAGCAGGCTTAAACCAGCAGTCCAACATCCCCTGAGGAGTTCTGGAGTGCAGAGAGGGCACTCTGAAAAGTTGCTGCCACTCGGAAGCTCCTGCTTTGAGCATCTGCCCCCTGGTGGTCATTGCTTGTGATAGCTACCAGCCATTTGGCTGGTCTGCTGGTTGGCCAGTTGCTTAGGCTTTTATATATATAGATTATAGACATCTGGATACTCTAGATATATGGATATTCTAAATTACATGTAGGTATCTGGAGCTATTATAAATGGTATTACTATAAAATTTTGAGTTCCTGTATTTTAGTAAAGATATAAAAACATTTTGTTGATTTTATATCTAAAGTAATAAAAGGGTTATAGACTTTACATTCTGCTAGTTTGAGTGATTTGTTGTACCAGTTTACATTTCCTCCAGTGATGCATGATATTTCCAGTTGCTCTACACTTCACCAACACTGTCACCATTTGTAAAAGCAATAGAAAAGTGGTTGATGTCATCAGGTAGAATTTTGATTATATCAAGGAGTTGATGGAAATGCTCAAATAAATTATCTATATATACTATAAAAGCCAAGTGACCAGAATGATGGATGACTGGAACAACCAGTTGCTATGTTGCGCACTGCAGTGGCCAAGTGGCCTGATCAGGGCCCAGATCAGCCCCCACAACCTCCTGCAGCCCCTCTTCCCAGAAGGCCCCACCTCTGATTATTTCCCACCCCCAATCAGGGGCAGAGCCAGCAGGCCAATTACCCACAGCCCATCTCCCTGGCTGGCCTGTCCTCCAATCACCCCCCCATCGGGGCAGTCCAGCTGAATCCACCCATTGCCAGGAACCAATTCTAACATGTAATAATTACAAGAGTTTCATCAAAAGGTCGGTGAAGCTTGGGAGGCTCTACAAGGGCTGAGCCACAAATGTAATTACCTGTTGGAAAATGGTTTCAGGACATTTTCCCAAGCCTAAAGATTTGTATATATTATTGTCTGCTGCTAGACAGTTCAGGGCATCTTAAATCTGCATGTTATTCCCTTCTGTTGGCCAAACACCTAAATAGCTGTAGACTATTTCCCAAACTGACAATGCTTCTGTAAACCTTACTCTTTGAAGTGTATATCTCCACCTTACAGTAGAACAAATTGTGTTAATAAATAGCATGGGGTCCTTAGACAAGGGCTAGTCTTTTAGCTCCTTTAGCTGAAGCTCCCTCTGACCCCCAATGCCTTTCAAAATTATCTTTCGTCTTTGGACTCCTTCTTGAATCTATGCATTCTCCAGAATGCAGAAGCCTTTGTAAGGGTTGGAAAAGAACCTCAGCAACCCTTGAATCCATGCACCAGACCTCTAGTTATGAATATAACACTCTTCTTGTTAAAAATGGTCAGGTCAGGATAACACAGTGAAAAGATCTGGGTAGTGAACTGGACTAAAGAACAAGAAACCATGGAGCATTTGGGGAATAAAGTTGGTGGAGGAGGGGTCTTTGCACTTTGCACTGAGTGATAACATGGAATTAAGACTTCATGGTTAGTTGCAACAGTCCCTTTGAGACATATCACTACTAGGGCTAGAATCATAAGACTTATCTCACTTCACATTATTTATATAATCTCTATTTTATGTAAAATAGCGATTTGTCAAATAGGTTGCAATAATAATGCTTACTTTCTATATATACAGAAAGAAATAAGAACACTTCAACTCTAACATCAGGAAAACCATAAGTGTAAATGTTAAATAGAATGCTAACTTTCTCTATTGCTAATCCTAATTTTCTCCCTGGTTGTCTGTGTAGTCTTTGGAGATTTGGAAAGTAACAAAAATAGTGAGACTATTTTACTTTACTTACTCTTAGCAGTATGTTAATACTTGGTGCCTGATGGCATCATATGAACATACTGATAAGTAACCTACAAGGGTAAGTAAGCTTTTAGCAACATTCTCTATAACTCCATTTAAACATTAGGTTTCTATATGGTCTGTGTTTACTATTATAACACTACTTGTTTTCTGAATAAAAATATGTTAGTGATTGCTAAAATACATAAATATGTTTACCTTTTTATCTCAGGATGATCCCTTTTGGCATCATAAAAGAAAGACAGTAATAGAGAGAGAGGAGGGAGGGAGGGGAGAGGGAGAAAGAGAGAGAGGGAAGGAGATAGGGAGGGAGGGAGGGAGGGAGGGAGGGAGGGAGGGAGGAAGGAAGGAAGGAAGGAAGGAAGGAAGGAAGGAAGGAAGGAAGGAAGGAAGGAAGGAAGGGAGGGAGGGAGGGAGGGAAAGGAAAAGAGAAAGGAAGTGAGTGAGGGAGGAAGAGAGGGATAGAGGAAATGTGAATAAAGGAGGGGGAGAGAAAAAAAGGAAGAAGTACATTTATAAAAGAGAACAGAAATTTTTGCTAAGTAATAATAGCTGTATAGGTCAACAACCAGACTGGTGATTAAAAAATATTTAAATTGGCATTCAGAGGAGTTTCTAGTGCGTTTCCCTACTGCTAGGGAGAACATTAGTGGGTAAGTTAGGATCCTTGGAAATAAAAGAAGAGTTAGCTGTTTTGCTAATCTGTACCAAGCCAATAGGGTGTCAGGTGCAAGAACATGAATGTTCCTCATTCAAATTATTTCCTTCTATACCATTCATAGAAATCTCTAAGGAATTCTGTTTTCATGAACTTGGAGAATGTAAGGATGAGAATATTATTTGTTCCATACCCCTTCTCTTATTTAAATAACGATTTTTAATTATGTAAAGCCCAAGATGATTTATTGGAGGTGTGTCTTCCTTAAAACATTATTTAAAAGAATTTCCTAATTTTATTAAATCCATTTACTTACATAGGAATTCAACAAAAGAGTCTAAGTGTGGATTTTAAATGAAGATACATTATGATTAAAAAAAAAAAGTCTCATTATACAGAAGTAGGTGCAGGCAAGATAGCTAAATTTATGATACAGAAACCCAAGAAGATAAATTGTCATGGTAATTTTCCATTATATGTAAAAAAATAAACTGCTGCACACCAGCCACTGAGTAGTTTTGTGTAGCATTGAAAAATCACATCCTTTCACATTAGTTATATTACTTTCAATCTGACTTGTATTTCTCGCAAATTGTCTCCTGAACACTACAAGTGCAATAAATTCTGAGAACTACTAGACTGATCATAATACAAATTTCATATTAGGAGAAATTCATCATTGTAGCTGTGCCTCTTCCCATATTTGCCCCTCTTTTCACTAAGAGAAAACTAAATGCTCTGATTTTAGAAAGTTTGTAACTTTGCCTTTCCACTTCATATGCTCAACTTGTTTCTCATTTAAATTCTTTCTTATCCTACCATTCAGAAAATTAAATACACTAATGCTCCCTGCTTTTGGTTCCTTGAATACTTTCAGTCTTCCACTAAACACTCCAAGGTTGTTTTGCACTTGGATCATCTCCCATAATACCATTAAGAAAATACAATCTCCCTACTTTTAGTTATTTTGAAAGAATTGCCAATTTGTAAACTCTGATATTTTGCTGTAGATCAGAACACTATCAGCTCTCTTTGAAGATTCGCCTCCATCACTTATTCCCCTGTTGTCCTATCTCTAATCTCATTTTCCTTAGTGACATTCATTCCTCTCATTCTATAAAAAAGTCTCCATATATCTCCCTGAAGTTGTTTCTTTAATATTCTTGTCTCTCTAATTACTTATATATTCATTTTCTTCTGTTGGTACATATTGGGCTACCATTTACAAGTTGAGCAGATTTTGGCTAAATTACTTTCTGGAATGTACTTTCAGGCCAACAATCATTGTAAAGTTTTTAAGACTAATAAATGATATCCTATCTTTAATTTATTTAAGTCATCTGTACCTAAACTTGTCATATATTTTAGAAGAAATACCAATAGTGCATGAAGTACTGAGGTTTATTGCCTGTAGTAAAATGGTAGTCTCCAAAGTGTGGATTTTCCCAATCAGTATAGACTTAATTGGCAAATTCATCCTTCAAGAACACTTTGAATCACACTAGTCAGGACAAGGGGGTCTCATAAAAAGATTTAGGTTCAGAAGTTTAATTTGATTAGGAAATATAATTTATCAAATTTAGGGATCAATCTGAGAATGACTGTATGACATATTGTTTAAAGCACAGATACTAGGTCAAGCTGCTTGGGTTGAATCTCGGTTCTCAACCTTCTAGCCATGAGACCTTAAACGAGTTACTTAATCTCTCTGTTCCTCAGTCTTCTATCCTGTAAGATAAGAATATTAATATCAATAGAAATGTTGTAGGATTACATGGGATAAATACAGATGAAGTACAAAGAACAGTCCCCTATCATTGCAAATGCTTTATAACTATTAATTACTAGAGTCCCACTGCACCAAAGTCATGCCTTGGGGGAGGGGGGGAGGGATCCCTCAACCTGTCCTGCACTCTCCCGCAATCTGGGGCCCTCAGGGTATGTCCAACTGATGGTTTAGGCTCTATCTCGCATGGGTCCCTGCAGGATCAGGCCTAAACTGACAGTCGGATATCCCTCTTGCAATTCAGGACAACTGGCCCCTAACCACTCTGATTGCCTGCCTGATAACCGCTAACTGCCTGTGCCTAGGCCCCCGTCACTGAGGCTTTGTCCAGAAGGACATCCTGAATGTTGTCTGGAAGGTGATTTGGCTGTCCAGTCTAATTAGCATACTACACTTTTATTATTATAGATTATTTAATTAACATTAACTATTAAGATTTTAAGCCAAAAAAACTAATAAGACAGTGATATATGTCAGTTTGATATAATCCTAAACACTATAATCCTTTGATGACTGATACCAAAACTAGAAATAACTAGAGAAGCAATTTGAACCAATCATCATTCACTGTCAGTCGATATAAAGAATGGCTAAACTGAAATTCAGGAGATGGTGAAAGAATTTTCTTTTAGAGGAATAGAAAAGTATCACATACAGTAAGTAGATTGAATGATTCATAATATTTGTAATAGAATGGGAAACTTCTTTTCAGATGCTGTATGAAAGAACCAGTTCCATTTCAGACCAGTGCTCTCATCAATTAATTGCCCAATATAGTGCAGCCAGTTATATTCCCTTGAGAAAGTAGACATTAAAACCAAAGTTCACTTCCACTTCTGCACTGGCAGCTTCAAGAAAATGCACCAACATTTTGTGGACAGCTGAGTCAGCAAAAATTATAAGACTCACTGAGGAACTAAGCAAACTAGATTCATTGATCCCAGAGAACAGTGAATTTGAGAATCAATTAATGTCTAAGTAAGACAATATCTAAAGGCCTAACACCAAAGCAATACATTTTAATATGATCAACTTATCACATATTTTTCAATTACCTGTTTTCAGATAGTTAAAAAAAATACTCTGTATCTTCTAATCATGAAGATAATTTTATTTTATATTAAAATTTTGAAAATGTTCTTACATAGAAATATTTAATATCCAGGAATTCTGTATGTGATGTAAAGCAAATATTTATTCTTTAAATTAAAAAACACAATTTTAGCATTAGTGGTTAACTTATTCTTCTTTCTCCATTAACCTCTAATTCCACCTGGATCAGGCATACAATGTTCAAAGGTACATGGGTCCATAACTAAGCTCTTTCTTGTGGGGCCACTGATTATTTGTCTTCTCCACAGGAACTCCCAGTGTCTCAGTTACCATTGCTTTATGGAATGTCTTAACTTGTCTCACTGCATTGACTCTCTCCTTGTCCTTTCTTCCCATTATCTTGTCTGCCATTGAGTCTTTGCTAGTTCATATACATTTTCAAATCAGATTGTTATATTCCACAAGCAAAAATAAGAGATTTTAATTAACCTCACAATGAATTTATTTATTAATTTGGAAAGAATTGACATCTTTCTTATAATAATGTTTATGTGCATGAACATAGTATATATCTATTTAGTTGTTGATATCATCTTTATGCAATTAATCAAGTTTAATTTTTTTCTATGAAGGAATGGACATCTCTTGTCCAATGCATTCTATGTATATCATACTGTAACATTCATCCTTTTAAAATTATATTATCTTACTCTTTTTATCCAGTGATTAGAGATGTATTGTAATTAATTAAAATATTATTTTGTTGTCAAGAAACCTACTTAAAATCACATCTGACCTCTTCATTTTTTAGTATACAGGGCTGGGCAAAAGTAGATTAAGAGTTGTTGGGAAATAATACAAAAATTAATAAAGTATAATAAAAGAATAGACTGTGTCTTTTTGTATTCACAACCGTAAACCTACTTTTGCCCCACCCAGTATTATCATTGTTCCTTCTCTCTAGTCCCTACAATATTTCTTATATTTGTCTTCCTGAATTAGAAACAGCCTGGATATAAAGTTCAAGGTAAGTGATTAGAAAAAAACATACATTTGTCCTAATTCTTTACTTTTAAATATGCTTCTAACAGTTCACCATTACATACTATGTTGTTTTTCATTAGCTTTAGGAAATGTCCTGCTATTCTTAACTTGCTATTCATTTTTAAGATAAATAAATATTGATTTTTCAGTAAGGTTTTTCCCAACTGTGTACCTATATATGTTTATAACTCTCCTTTGATTTTAAATAAGAAACATTTTATAAATAGATTCTCTAATAAGTCTAATCTATTCTTGCATTAATGGAATGGATTCATTTAGTCAAAATATGTGTACTATTTTTAACATGTCACTGGGTTTATTTTGTTAATATTTGTAGGATGTTTAGCTTGTTCATATTGTCATTGACCATAGGATGACTATTTCTGATTTCTAGTAAAAAAAATTTAAAAACAAAGAAAAATTATGGCACATGTATATAATATTTTCAAGATGTTTTACATTGATCTCACTTAAAATTTATAGTAGCTCTCTAAAGTAAGTTGTTTTTTTTATTGCTCACTTGTCTGCTAAGTGGCTAAAGTTTAAGGAGGTAGAATAACTTTCTCAAGGATTAAAGTCATTTGGTGGCAGAGGAAGCATTCTGAAGAACTTGGTTATATTATGTTGGAATCTTTACTTGCTTTAAGTCCTAATCAAATGGTAGATTATCCAAAAGGCCTTCAGAAACACCTAAACATTTTTTAAATTCTTTATCTGCCTTTCCTACTCTCTCTACCCTTAGTATTCTGAACTTGATGTCTGGGAATTTCTTACTTCTTTACTTTACTTTGTCTATAATATAATGAAATGAACACTTATTATTTTGACTTGATTTTAAGTTCTGGAAGGTCAGTATATGTTCTTTAAACTGTATGCAGTACCTTGCATATTGCTTTGTAAATATATAATCATCACCACACAAACATTTTCATAATGAATTGAATTGTTCCTCCTTGAAGCCAGAGTTTATATTTTGGAGAATTTTTTTGGTTTTCCTTGTATTATGTATTATAAGGAAAAAAAATTCCCTTGAGTAGTGAAGGAGAAAATTAGTTTTAGAGAAACAAAATAATTAACATAGGATATAAATCAAGCAATAAAGACAGTCAAAATAAAACAATAAACTTAAAATGGCATTATCAGTCATAAGAATATAAAATGGTGAACTAAATTTGCAATTTATTAAGTTGTATATAATCAAAATTCTAAAAATGATATCTTACAGGCTATTTCTGCAGGCTCTATTGGGTAAGGTTACCAGAAAACTGAGGTAATCCAAGATCCCGAGATAAAAGAAGAGAAAATGCAGCCGTTATCAGCCCAGGGAGATGACTGCAAAGGCTCCAGTGGGCAGGGACAAAGGAAATAGAGACAGGAGCACCAAGATCTTTCATTTCTGTTGACTAGTTCTATTTTGTTACATGAAAATCTATTTTCATTCCTGTTTCTCTGCGAACAACGGCAACTTTAAAATCACAGTATATGAAATAAAATATCTCCCTTATCTAACGGTCTTCTTACATTGTCTTAACAACTGTGATATTAATAAAACAAGAAAGACTATGTGATTGTAATTCAGACCGTACTGATTGTCTTCTTATATGAAGATAAACATACATTCAGAGCATATATTTGAATGGCAATTGGATCACAATGTCCACGTCAGTCATCTAATTTTTCTACCTTAAAGATACTTTCACATCTTTAAAATATATATTCAATATTTTATTGAGTACAGAGAGGAAGGGAGAGAGATAGAGAGTTAGAAACATCGATGAGAGAGAGTCATCGATCAGCTGCCTCTTGCACACCTCCTACTGGGGATATGCCCGCAACCAAGGTACATGCCCTTGACCGGAATCGAACCCAGGACCTTTCAGTCCCCAAGCCGACGCTCTATCCATTGAGCCAAACCGGTTTTGGCTCATTCACATTTTTAATCAATTACTTAATAGTGTTTTATTTGTATACACATTTTCCCCATTGGAAGAAATATATAGTTGTCCCTCAACCAATGCAAAGCCTCTCAGTGAAAATCCATTTAAAACTTTGCCTCCCATAAAACTTAAATTGTCCCTTGGTGTCCATGGGGGATGTATCTAGAAAGTTCCAATGGATACCAAGATCCACTAATGCTCAAGTCCCCTACTTACAATGGCATAGATCAATGCACATAATCAACCTTCCACATCTATGGACTCCCAAGTATGAATACTTTTTCAGTTAACAATAAAATAATATTTCAGCTGTCAAAAGTATATATTTTTGCTACAATTACAACTTTTAGGACCAGCTCCTTAAGTAGTTTCCAGGAAAAAATATTCTAAATATAGTTTTGGTTAACATATAAGCAAATTTTAAAATTTCATTACTTGGAAATTAAACTGAAATATGCTTTTCAAAAAGAAATATAGCTAATTTGGAATAGTCCGGCTTAAATAAATCTTTATCAGAAGTCATTAAAACTAAATTAACCCAGCCTAAAACTTGAATTGCACTTACCTGAACCATTTCTTCTAATAAAATGTTTAAAAAGATAATTATAAAGAATAACTTACTCTTGTCCGTTCATTTACTTCCCATGCCAAGTAGGAAATCTTCTGATCTCCAATTATATGTGTTAACAATATTCTCACAAAATCTAATGCTGATGTGTAAACATGAGAGAGACAATATTTGTAAAACTTGATATAATGTTAATTTACAATTTTCTGCTCTACAAATGTTTGCATAAATAATGGATTGAAGTGTTGCTATTCCCATGATCTTTGTTAAATTAGGCACTCTTGGCAATTTAACACAATTGTAGGGGGAAAATGACAGATAATTTCTTCTTTGCATTCAATATAGTTCTGTGAGCTGTTTGAAAAATACATTAAAAATATTCTTCATTACACTGTATATTTACTGTACCATCTAATGAAAAACTACTATTTAACTTTATTATATAATATTCACAATTCATTTTAATAGTTCCAGAAAAAAAAGACTAATGATATTGTTGAAGGGAGGCATTAATAACACACATATATCACCTTTCCCTTCTCCACAGTTCTTACACACACATACACACACACATACACAAAATCTCTTTCTTCTAGAGAGGTATAGACAAGGAGATTAGAACACAGGTCTCCAATATAAAATAATCATTATAAACTATAAAGGAAGGCAGTGGTAAATATGGTTCTAAAATTTAAGGTTCATTTAGTTCTCTCATAAATTCTTGTGTATTTACCCATACACATACACACAAGCACAAGTACCACTGGAGAATGGAAATAAAGTCTTCCTTTCTAACAAAATATTCATTTAAAAAGTAATTACATTCTCAGCATACAAATAGAGCAGTTTATGTATGTAGAATCACCTCTTATTAGAGCCCGTTTTATTATAACATCATAACATCTGACACTAAAGAAAAAATTAGCAGTTGCTAAGTTCTGCCTATTAATATATAGCTTCCAGCCAAACTTTTTATTCCTCCATACTTAAAAGTTAGGTTTTAAAAAGTGTGCAATTTCACAATGAAAGACCAGAATAAACAAAGAAAAAAACCTATCTTCAAAGGCAAACAATGTTACAATAAGGACATATGTATGTGTGTGTTTAAGTATCTTTAGAGAATTTCAAGATGTTCAAGAAATTCAAGAAGTTCTAACTACTTAACACAAGGACAGAGGATTAGAAAAGAGGAAGAGAGTATAAAAAAATGCTTTTGATACTGAAATACCAATGTTGACACACAAAAAATGTCTGCCCAAAGGGAATAAGTCTATAAGAAGACAAGAGACTCACTAAACATTGAGTTACAAGCAATGTCATTTTTTTTAATTTACACGTAGACAAATTACGGTAGAATGTTACACATTTAAAAAATATAGAATGTCCTAAACCTTTCCTGAGAGAATACACTGAAACAACAGCAGATAAATAGATTTACAAGATACAAACATCAAAATACCATCATACACTTCAGCAGTGAGGAGAGATATCGGGTCTAGTAACAATTAATGTCGTTTTTAAACATGCGTTTAAAATCTTGCTTGGCGTTGACTTGTATTGACATAACCTTCAAACACGTGGTATCTACAGAACGTGTGAAGTGCAATTAACAAGTTTTGCTTGAAAAAGTTTGTGTTTGGTTTGGTTTTTGTTGCAAAACTAGGGCTAAGAAGATGGCGGATGAAGAGCATATTCGGCACTGCATGCTTTATGAGTTCCAATTAGGAAGAATAGCAAGTGAGGCTGCAAAAAACATCTGTAGTGCTCTTGGTCAAGATGCAGTGAGTGCCAGAAAATGCCAGCGTTGGTTTGAGAAATTTCGCGAGGGAAATTTTTCTTTAGATGACAAGAGTGGTCGAGGCCGTGTGTCCAATTTTGATCAAGAAGCTCTTCAAGCTCTTTTGGTGCAAAATCCTCAAATTACCCAACAAGAGCTTGCGACAACTTTAAATTGTTCACAAAAAACAATTTCCAATCAATTGCGTGCACTTGGCAAAGTCCAAAAGTTTGGAAAATGGGTTCCTCATGAGTTGACCGACAACAACCGTAATCAAAGAGTCACAATTTGCAGTTTGCTCCTCTCTCGTCAAAACCGTTTGCCGTTTTTAGAGCAAATTGTTACCGGAGATGAAGAATGGGTGCTGTATGTTAATTTGAAAAGGCGGCCTCAATGGTTGGACAAAAATGAGGCTCCGCAGCCCACGCCAAAACCTGACTTGCATGCAAAAAAAGTGATGTTGTGTGTTTGGTGGAATTTTAAAGGAATTCTTCATTATGAACTTTTACCATCTAACCAAACCATTACAAGTGCGGTGTATAGTGCCCAATTGGAAAGGTTAGCCCAAGCTTTAAGAGAAAAAGAACCTGCGCTGATTAATCGGAAGGGCGTAATTCTTCACCACGATAACGCACGACTGCATACTGCAAGAATCACTGCTGAAAAACTGCGCCAGTTGGAATGGGAAGTTCTCCCTCAACCTGCATATTCTCCTGATATTGCCCTTTCCGATTACCATTTGTTTCGTTCTTTGCAAAACTTTCTTCTTGGAAAAAAATTTAATAATGAAGAATGCCTCAAAAATGCATTGACTGAATTTTTTGTATCAAAATCACAAGAATTTTACAACAGAGGGATTAAAATGCTTCCTGAGGGTTGGGCACAAGTAGTAGAAAACAACGGCAACTATATTGTTGATTAAATTTTGTTGTATTGTTTAAATAAATTCGATTTAAAAGTATTAGAAAACGACATTAATTATTACTAGACCTAATATTAAGAAACATTGAAGCAAGGTCTCAAAGCAGGAGAAGCAAAATTGGATCAAAATTACAATTCTTTATCTCCACCAAATGATTTTATTTTCAGTTGATAAAAAATGTTCATTAATACAGAATCATTGAATATTTACTTGCATGGAAATGCCCTCTTCAATGTAATTACGTGCATATAGACTCCTAAAAATAAAGATAAAATCCAAAAATTATGAATATATGTTTTTAGGTTCTTTACTATCAACTATTCCTGGTACCTTAGTCTCCTGAAGCAAAAAAAAATACTGCTTTGGGGACAATCCTGTCAATTAAAACTATATGGTAAGTTGATTTTTAGAAAATGACTCATCTGACAGAGTTGTATCAGCAAACAAAAACAAATTCAACCAGAAAATGTAGATTGTTGATTATAATAATGCAAAAAGACAGTTATAATAATAAAATACATAAATACAAAATCAGCATAAGTTTAAGAGTTAGAGAAATGTAAAAAGTAAACACTGGTAGTAGAAATATTCACTTTTGAATGACACTGATGCTGTGACATTATAAACTTGATGAGGAAATACAACTACTAGTATGTGTACCACTAGCATTTGAAAAAATTTAACACCCACTCATGATAAAGGAAAAAACACTGAACAAACTAGGGAAGGGAGAAAACTACCTCAACATAATAAAAGGCAAATATACAGACCCCCACAGTGAACATGATACTCAATACTAAAAGACTGGGAGCTTTCCCTCTAAGATCAGAAAGAAGGAAAGGATGCTAGTCCACCCCTTCAATTCAACATAGCCCTGAGTTTCTAGCCAGTGCAATTAGTCTAAACTGAGAAAGAAAATTACACAAATTAGGCAGAAAGTAGTAAAATGATTTCTGTGCACAGATGATATGAATTTTGCATGTATAAAATTCTAAAGATTACACGTAATTCATGTAATTTAGAACTAATAAATTCAGTACAGTAGAATAATTCATCAAAACACAAAAATCAGCTGTATTGCTATTCACTAACAATGAACAATATAAAAATTAAAAATTAAAAAAAAATAATTTACATACTATCAGAAAGAATAAAATAACTAGGAATTAACCAAGGAGATGAAAAATGTACAACTAAAACTATAATGCATTACTGAAGGAAATTAAAGGCATAATAAATGGGAAGACATCCATGTTTATGCATTGTAATATTTAATATTAAGACATCACCCTAACCAGTCTGGCTCAATGGATAGAGCATAGGCCTGCAAACCGAAGGATCCGGGTTTAGATTCTGGTCAAGGGCACGTTCATCTGTTGCAGGATCCTCCCTGGCCTGAGCCCTGGTCGGGGTTTGTGCAAGAGGCAACCAATTGATGGGTCTCACATAGATATTTCTGTCTGTCTTTCACTCTTCCTCTCTCTCTAAAAATCAATGGAAAAATATCCTTAGGTGAGGATTAATTAAAAAAAAAAAAAAAGATAATATTAACTAAAATCATGAAATAGGAAAAAAAAAAAAGTTGTTTGTTTGCTGATAATGTCAGAAATGCATTTTATACTCTGGAGTGTTCCTAAAAAGTCCAAATATTTTTAATACAATAATGAGTTAGATACAGACAAAGCAAATACTCAAGTGCTCCCCATGTCCAGTTCTTTTATGCCACGGCTGAAAAATATGGCATTTCGTTTTATTCTTTATAGATTCCGCTTGGGTTTGGAGGCAGAGATAACTTTCCATCTCTGTAGTTAAATTATAAACTTCCTTTGCCACTTCTTTCCAAATTGCACAATTCTGTCTGTCAAAAATAGCTGAGCTGAGTAAGAAAATAATACTGGTCGATTAAAAAAAATGCAATCTAGAAATGTGAACTATTTGATTACACTGAAATAGAAAGTTTAAACTAATCATTTGCTAATCTTCTTGCATCTTATTTGAAACAGCTTTTGATGAAAAGGTTAGCAGAAACAGCAAATTTGTGGGTTCTGAATGGTTTGTTTGCTGGAAAAACATACACAGTATTTTCTAAACTTGCTGTTAAGTAAACTATGGTTGATTTCAGTAAAATTATTTTGGTTTCAAGAGGGATTCTTCTTGAAAAGATAAAGATAAAATACAAACTAAGCTAAATCCTTTCAACATCAAACTACATTTGAGTTAATTTAGTGTTAGTCATCTTTAAAATGTAAACAAAAAATTCTAAAATGACTAAATTTGGATTTTAAAAATGTAGAATATTCTTGTGTATATAAATTGCTCATTGTCTTATGTTCCTAAGAAAGAACTGTTGAAAAACTCAGATCCTTTAATGAGTTTCTTAGGATCAAGTGTAAATTAAAATACACCAGAGACATGCTGCTTATGTTCTTTTGATTTTGAAGTTATTAGTTCCACATACTGTCTGCCATGCTTTGAAAAGCAGAGGTTCCTATTTTAAACTTCATGTTAATCAGTGCCAAAAATAATAGTGACATATGCTGTCAAATCACTGCAGAATACGAATCAAAACTAAATGTACACCACATAAAGGTAGGGGGGAAAAGAATAAATAAGAAAAATGTAAGGACAAAGACAAAAATGCCAAGCACATAATTTATAGCTGTAAACATAAAGGATTTCAGTTATTCTATTAAAAGAGCAGTGTTACATGAGCGAAGGGGGGTGAGGGGGGACAAAGGGGCAATACATACACATATGTAATACCATAATCAATAAAGAAAAAAATAAAAGAGCAATGTTAAATTACAATTTTAAGGGGCCCAGGCTGACAAGAAAATACACACCTAAAAGAATGGAGAGTCCTGGCTGGTTGCTCAATTGGTTGGAGCGTCCTTCAGTGCACCAGAAGGTCGTGGGCTTGATTCCCAGTCAGGTCATATACCTAGGTTTTGAGCATGTACAGGAGGCAACTTATTGATGTATTTCTCTCATATTAATGTTTTGATGTCTCTCTCTCCTTTCTTTCTTATCTCTGTCTCTTCTTTATCTCTTACCTCTCTTTCTGTCTCTTCTTTATCTCTTATCTCTCTTTCTCCCTCCCTCCTTCCTCTCTAAAATCTACTTTAAAAGACATACAGTATATTTAAAAATAAACAGGCATAAGAAAAAACAAAGCAAAGTTAGCAAAATTAACTTAATGAAAGTATAATTTAAGATAAAATCACCATAGATGATTTAATGATGGTTATCTAATAATAATAAAATGTATAATACCTAATAAGTGTATGCCATTCATAAAATTGCACAGGTTCAATCAGGTAATCTCAAAATATATGAAGCAAAAATGTGGGTCAAGTATCAAGATTTGTTGCAGGTTTTGTTCAACAAGAAGATTCTGAAAGAATTTAGTGTTCAGAATATTTATAAAGAAAGGCCCTTGGAGGGAGTGAGAAGGAGCAGGAGAGAACAGACAAGTCAAATTAGATTCAGGCCTAATGCCTGACAACTTCAGTCAATGCCATGGGCGTCTGTGGAGCTGAAATGGCATCTCAGAGTTGTTCCTGTTGAACTACACTTTACACTCCCACCTTGACCAGCCATTGGATGTGAGCCACCATCTAGATTAGGGGTGTCGAACTCAATCAGAGAAGGGGCCAAAATCTAAAATCCAGCCTAAATCGTGGGCCGAATGGTTTACTGAACAGTCATAAACTGTCATTGTGATGGAAACGCAGCGGAGTGCAGTGATGACAGCGCGGTGCGGACCACATTGCAAGGCCTGGCGGGACGGATTTGGCCCGCGGGCCTTGTGTTTGACACATGTGATCTAGATCATGACTTGGGCAGAATGGCTCTCTACAGCTGAGGAAATTCCTGAAAATGTAGCCTGAGCTTCAGGGAGCAACGAACTCTAACTGTAAGATACTTGATTTCTCACTTCATGGTGAGAAACATTTTACTGTGATTAGAATATATACTGTAAATACACAGAAACATCACTAATCACTATATAACTATAGGTGCCTGTGTGTATGTTAGTGTTGGTGTTTTGATAGTTTTGGTTTGCATTGGTTTACTTAGAGTAGTCAAACTGAATAAAGTTATAGAATTAGTGTGATGGTCAATTTTGTGGGTCAATGTGGCAAGGTCATAATACCTAGTTTTTGATAAAATACCAGTCTAGATGGTGCTGTAAAGATATTTTTTAGTTGCAACTAATCATTGTACTTTGAGTTAAGAAAATTACATTTCATAATGTAGGTAAGCCTCATCTATTTAGTTGAAAGCAGTAAGAGGGGGGAAAATGCAGTTTCACTAAAGAAAATGAATTCTGCCTCCAGGGTGCTTTTGAACCAGAGATTACATTATCAGCTTTTCTCTGGGACTTCGGTCTGTTAGCCTGCCCTGGGGATTTTAGATGTGCCAACCCCCAAAATTGCATGGGCCAATCCTTTAAAATAAATGTCTCTCTCTCACACACAAACACACAAATATGTATGTTTCTCTGTGTGTATGTGTATGTGATAATAATTATGTACCTATAATATATACATTTGTGTTTATTACTCTGTGAAAACATTTCCTATTGGTTCTGTTGTTTGTTTGTTTTTTGTATGTGTGTGTGGGGGAGGTGAACTCTAATTCAACAATGACTACTATGGTCTAAGAGAGAAAGAGATAGGGAGGGAGGGAGGGAGGGAGGGAGGGAGGGAGGGAGAGAGAGAGAGAGAGAGAGAGAGAGAGAGAGAGAGAGAGAGAGAGAGAGAAATGGAGCAGCTATACTTGTTTAATTATTTACTGGTTGGAAATATTCAACAGTCATAACCAAGAGAACAGAGGAAAAATAGATAATGTGAGGACATAAGTGATTGTAAATATAGTATGTTTAAAATATTGTGAACTGGCATTTTCATTCTAATAAATTCTTATAGGACTAGTAATGGGCATTTAAAGAAGTTTTCCATCCATAATTCAAGCTATCAAAAGGAGCCCCATATATCAGAAACGAAAAATAAATGTGAAAAACATCAGCTTCCTCCCAAAACAAATAAAAGATAAGAAAACATAGAATATCCTTATGTCATGGCAGCAGGTAAATGCTTACTATATTTTTCTAAAAATAAATTTTTTGCACACATTGATAATTTATTTTTTGGTAAGAACATCTGTTTAATCATTGTTTTTTCAGTAGAGCAAATGTAAAACATATTTTACCTTAATTAACTGATTAAGAGGAAAATAGCCAAAAGCATAAGGCTTCTGAGAACACTAATTTTAACTGCATCACTAGGAATAGAACAGTACCTTGTTCTCTTTATAGCTGTTATAGCTCCTGAATCCATTCAATTACAGTACAGCATTGAACCGCATCTGCAGAGCATTACATGCAGTTAAGCAGTGCAGTCTCTAGAGGTCTCTGCACATCACTTTTTTCACTCGCTGCCATTCCTGGAACAAAACCCTCCTACAAGGAGCACTTCAGCCATGTGTAGACAGAGCTGCTGCTCTCCAACAAAGAAAAATTCTTCACACAGGTGTCTTTCCTCGTCCTTATATTTTATACTACAAAATGAATTACAAAAAAATGTAAGAGGAGCCAAAAACATTCAAGAAGAAGAATTGTTTTTTGTCTGATTATTTTTTTGCTGATCTTTCCTCCCTGTAATTCTTTGTCAGTGTCCTTAGTCTGAAATCATTTAAGCTGCAGTAAATATTTCCAAAAGTACACATAGTATCTGATGATTCCTTTTAATGTTAGATATAATATACAGGCCCGATTCAATCCCAAAAATGATATGGTTTCATTCTATTGAGTGCTTTTGGATAATAGACAAATGCTATGTATGCTTCTACATAAAATACCCAGAATGCAACATGCAAGTTCTAACACTTAAAGGTGACCAGGTCTTTCATCAATATTCACATAACTTACTAAAATAAAATCGGCATGCTGTTAGACTATGAGACATGAGTATAAATAAGCATTTGCCACTATGGCTCAAATCCTGAGGACAGAAAATAGAGACTGGCATTCCTGGCCTGAGTTTCCCTTTGCACAGTCTTTTTATCACATATCAACATGGATCCCCATCCTTCCTGGGAACCTGGTTGATGGGGAAGATTGCAGCACTTTGTGTGACTTGAAAGCAGAGCCTATCACTTAGGCATGAGGCCAGCAGGAAGCAAGCAGCATATTTTGATGTGATAATAAACAGAACCTCAGTCCACAGAAGAACTAGCAAGGCTGGGGCAAAGAACTGTCTTATGGGAAATGCTATTCAGGATCTTTACTATAGAGTTCTTTTCTATGTTTTGATCACACTCAATATTTATGACCAAATGTTCCTTTGCTTATAAGAGTTAAAGTTTAGTATGTTCTAGACTAGCAGTGTCGAACTCAATCAGAGAAGGGGCCAAAATCTAAAATCCAGCCTAAATCGCGGGCCGAATGGTTTACTGAACAGTCATAAACTGTCATTGTGATGGAAACACAGCGGAGTGCAGTGATGACAGCGAGGTGCGGGCCACATTGCAAGGCCTGGCGGGACGGATTTGGCCCGCGGGCCTTGTGTTTGACACATGTGTTCTAGACACTACAAACAGAACATATATTAACTCATTTGATACTTAAAACAATCCATTATATAAGTAGTATTATTAAAATTTCCATTTCCAAGGCAAGGAAACGAGGCAGGGGAGATTAAGAAACCTCCTTAAGGCTGTGTAAGACAATGATGTAGCTGGAATTCAGAATCTGGACTCAACCTTTACAAAGTACAATTTCTCAAGTAGATATACCCTACTGAAGATTACAAGAAGGAAGAAGTGAAATTGACCAGCTGTATCATCTACAGGAATCATCTTTCCAAGTTTATGTAACCAGAGAAAAACAAACAAACAAAAACACATAAGAAACTTTCTACGTTTCTAGTCTCACTGACATAATGGCTATATTATATTTAAATATTAAATATAAACTTTTCCCTCCTTGGAGATAAATATGAAAGTAGTGTTACTTTACTTCTTACATATTTACTTTTTAGTCCAGAACACGACACTGAAATTCACACAACACATTTTTTATTCAATGGAATGGCTAAGTTAAATAATTAAATTATGTAATTTTGTCATGTAGTTATTCTCAAAGAGATACATGCGTTAATTTTTAAAGTTTAGCACTTTTATCTAATATTCTTTCCTTCTATGGAAGATAAGAAATTTAGAGAGAGAGAAAGAGAGAGAGAGAGAGAGAGAGAGAGAGAGAGAGAGAGGGAGAGAGATATTTTGTGTTAGAGCATGGCAGAGAGAAGCAGCTATATTTATTCACATGACCAATTTTTTGGTTGTAGGAAATATTCTGCATTTATAATTTAGGGTAAAGAGCAAAAAATAAATAAAAAAAACAACAGTTAAAATGAAGGAAAAACTGATAATATTTGTAAACTGTGCTACATCAATATTTTATGGGAGTTAAAAGTAAAAGCATGCAGTTAGCAAAAATTCATATAAAAAAATGTATACTCCACTTTATGTGAGACCTTTGGCAACTTCCCTACGTAGTCTGATTCCTAGTTCTCTCATCTACAAAATGGGGGAAATAACAATACCTACTTGATTGGATTGTGAGGATGAAGTAAAAAATCTTAGCTGAATGGCAGACAATAAATGCTAATTTTAATAATACCAACTTTGTTGGTAATGGTGGTATCTTATATCTACTATTTATTTATTTGCATATATATATATATGTAAATATATATATTATATATATATATATATATATATACATATATATATATATTATTGATTTTTTACAGAGAGGAAGAGAGAGGGATAGAGAGTTAGAAACATCGATGAGAGAGAATCATCGATCAGCTGCCTCTTGCACACCCCCTACTGGGGATGTCTCCACAACCAATGTACATGCCCTTGATCAGAATCAAACCTGGGACCTTTCAGTCCGCAGGTCGAAGCTCTATCCACTGAGCCAAACTGGTTTCGGCTATATCTACTATTTGTAATTAAGCTTGGCATGTGGAACATGAACGATTGACATAGCCTCAGGTTTCTATTCCCAGTGTTCTTAAAAAGATTGAGATCTCAAACAAGGACATAACACTCTAAGAATATCCACGTGTCCACTGCCTTGGTTCCTAATCTCCACCCCCCCCCCCACACACACACACACACACATTTTTCTATGAATTATATGAACTTGATTACTAATCTTCAAATTAATTCCAATGTCTCTGACACACCAAAAACTTAAAAGACAAAAATAAGAAAACTGTTATCCACAGCTCATTTCAATTAGCAATATCACTATTATTTCAGGTTTCAAACCAAAAAACATCTCAAAAATGATTTGACTGGTAACTCCCCTGTGTTTCTTCATCCATGTCATTATAAAATTGTGTTATTTTTAACTGAAATATTTTCTTTTCTGTCCTCATTTTCTTCATACTAGTGAAAACTGTGCACATGCATTTCATTAGTCCCTCACATGTACCAATTAAAACAATGCTTTAATTAGTCAAGAATTATTAAATAATGAACTGATGCTTAGCCAATTACCTATGTCTGTTTTTTTCTGGGTATTGGCAGGTATAAAGAAAACACAATGCAAAAATTTAGTCTGTGGCTTCAAGGAGTTTAAAACCTAGGTATAGCAAAAAAATAAAACCAAGCAAACAAACAAAAAACCCCAGCAATCTATAAATAAACTAAAATTAATGCCGGATGTTGGGCAACATTTAATGCTAGTGGGTCTTGATCTGGCATTTAGAAGGGTTCTGGAATTTGGAGAAGGCTGTGCATAGATTAAATAAGCATCCAGAGATGAAAGATACTTTAGAAAGGCATTGGGGGATCAGAGGAGCTTTAACTAAAAGAGCTAAATTCTCCTTGTCTCAGGACCCCTTGCATTTTATTAACAAAATTTGTCCTAAGGCAAGGTGGAGATATACACTTCAAAGGGTAGAGAACTGAAGCATTGTCAGATTGGAGAATAGCCTATGGCTGTTCAGGTGTTTGGCCAACAGGAGGCAATAACATGTAGATTAAACTGCCCTGAGCTGTCTGACAGCAAACAATCATCTTATTCAGGTTTTGGAAAAAATGCCTTTAGCCATTCCAACAGGCGATAAAATATGTGAGTCAGCCCTTGTTGAATCCCCAAGTTCCATCAACCTTTTGATGAAACTCTTGCTGGAATGACATGCTGGAATTGCTTCCCGCATAAAATTTGTAAAATAAATAAATAAATAAATAAATAAACAAACAAACTAAGATAGAAAAATCTTCACCATAATTACCAAATGGAAGCTGATTCTAATTAAATATTAAGCAATTAGCAAAAGTTTTGATTTGAAGCTCGAAATACAGATGGAATTTGAATAATTTTAACTGAAGATCAAAGACTTTCCTGGAAAAGAATACACTATGAATTAGGATATATAGGGAAAAGTAGGTCTGAATGCAGTGGAAATGCATCTTTACCTTTCTATTTTTGAGCAGATTTGAAAGCTGAGGAACTTCTAGGTAATTTTTAAATAAGGTCTCATGGATCTGTTTTGGTATTCTCATATGAATCTAAAATGGGAAAATGAAAGCTCTCACTAATAATTATAAAATTCCATCATGATTTAAAAAAATGCCAATGATGCCAAAACCAGTTTGGCTCATTGGATAGAGCGTCGGTCTGCGGACTGAAAGGACCCAGGTTCGATTCCAGTCAAGGGCATGTACATTGGTTGCAGAAACATCCCCGGTGGGGGTGTGCAGGAGGCAGCTGGTCAATGTTTCCCTCTCATTGACGTTTCAAGCTCTCTATAACTCTCCCTTCTTCTCTGTGAAAAATAAATAAAATATATTTTAAAATAAATAAATTAAAATTAAAAATGCCAATGATGACTACAGTCCCTAAAAGTATATTTAGGGATAGTCTTTTCAGCAACTTAAAAATAACAAAGAGAAAAGTACAATCAGCTTAGTGTCTAAAACTTGCTGCAGAGTTTATCATAACATGAATGTGGCCACCATATTTGTATATTTATAAAATATGAAGACATTAAGATAGACTATATCTGATATCCTCAGACATTTTCCTGAACATATGCTAACATTTTAAAAGGAACAAAATTACATGAAGAGGTAGAAGGTCATCTTCATTAATCTTATGTGCAGAAACAAACCCCACCTCTGTCATTCCTGTGGAGTCAGAATGTGAGAGACTGTTCACATTCTGCTCTATTCTGATATTTGTCTATTATCTGATACCAGAGGGAAGATGAAATACCTCTGGCCCAATTTAAATAAAATATACTTAACAAGCTCCACAAATATTTTCAAAATAGAGAACTCTAAATAAACTAATGAACAGAAACAGACCCAGAGACTGAGAAGCAGCGATCAGATTGTCAGGTCTCAGAGGGAAGGTAGGGGAAGGTAGGGGCAAAGGGGAGAGATCAACCAAAGGACTTGTGTGCATGCATATAAGCCTAACCAGAGGTCATGGACAACAGGGGGTGGGCATACATGGGGAGGGGTTTGGAATAGGAATGGGGGGATGAAAACAATTATGTGACACCATAATCAATAAAGATATTTTAATAAAATAATAAATAAATAATCTTTTGTATTATACCACCATCATATGATATTTAAATAGGTGGGAATCAATCATTAGTAGGATCTCAAATTTCTGCGATATTAGTGCTTATTTGTTTGACTTTGTTTTTGTTCTTGCCCCTCCATCCTTTGAAATCTAATCATTAAATAACCCACTTAGACATCTCTACTATTAATATTTCTCCCAGACAATATGATTTTCTGTGCAGGCAAATTGGATTTCCAATGATATTATTAATCTTCCTACAATTTTCCAGTCTTCAGGCTCTCATTTCTTTCTTTAATTTATAAACACTTGCATTTTTCTGTGTCCTTGACATACTAAAACAGGTAGATTTCTATTATAAATCATGAATATTACTAAGGAAATGCAAGTGGCAGCTAGCTATAACCTTGCAATCTTTATATTTACACAACCACACAAAAAAATCTAAACATAATTTCTTAAGTTTACTACAGAAAAAAAAAAAAGGTTTGAAAGGACTATTTATATCGCTTCCTTCCCCTCTCCCTCCCCACCCCCACACACACACACATCACCCATATATCGATACTTGCCCAAATTATCCTGGTTAAAACTTCCCATTTGCTTTTAATCTTCTAATGAAACAGAACAGTAGTGAGATGGGGAGTGTAAAGGGTTAGCAAATAGATATATGATGATAGATATTTAGATAGATAGATAAAATAAATGAATTACTTTTAGTATTAACTTATTTTGCATGCATTCACCCCATTTTCTTCTGTGTGTGAGATGACAGACATTTTTCAAAAATAGTTCTCACTTTATTTCCAACTGTGGCATTTATGGATAATGATGTTAGAACACAACACATACTAATGGCTCATGGATTTTTATAAGTACTTATCCCTCAAGTGTCCCTATAAATAAGAGAAATAAAGCAAATAATGCACAGGCATTTTGTATTTTTGAGAGTTTTAAGCAATTTTTAGAAAGCTTGGTAATTAAATAAGTTTATTAATTTGTAATAAGTAGATTTAGCCATTTACAGATATCAAATTGTTTCATTATAACCAAATTTATGGTATTTTTTAGCATGTGGAACTTTTATATACAATTATAAGAGGTGGCACTTTTACATCCAATCAACTGATCCTAAAACAATCAGTATTTTAATAAAAAACAATTGCTTTTAAAACTGCTCAGTAATTGCTTTCTCTTTCTCCTTAATAATTCTAGGTCCAGAAGTATAGCATTCTCTGAATCCCAAATCCAGTTTCCTTTAGGGAAGTATTAAGGCACAGTTAATCCCCACTCCACAGTTAGTTCTATTAATAAAAAGAACACACACAATCTATCTCCACTTTGGTTTGGCAAAATATAATGAAGTTAAAAGGGAGTATATGTTTGCAAAGGCTGTAGCAACAAGAAATGGCTATTATAAATTAACTTTATTTATATACCCTGATTATCAGTGACACCATCATACAATTATTCAGAATGAAGAGATTAGGATTCATGAAAATTCTTTGGAATAAATGACGCACCCTCAAGCCAGCCTAACAGGTAGCATTATTTGCTGGATCACCACAGACTGATGCATGGCCCAGACTGCAGGTTCAGGCTCCTAGGGAATTATTCCGGCTAAACTCTAATTATCTAGAAGATTGTGCCAGTCATAGTAATAGTCACTAGCCACATGGGGCACTATCAGTGTGGCGAGTCCAAATTGGAATATGATATGCTATAAGTGTAAAATAGCAGAGTTTGAAGACAGTATCTCACAACAATAAATGTAAAATATATTATTAATAAATTTTACATTGATTAAAGGTAGAAATGACCTATCAGATTCAGTAGAACGATTTAAATTCAATTCATCTGTTTCTTTTTACTTTTTTAATTTGGGGTGCTAGAAGATATTAAATTACACACATGGCTTATTTTGGGGCTGGCATTATGTTTCCATTGGACAGTGCTGAACTAGACCATAAGCCTTTAGGATAGAGAGGCCATTCCCATCTTGTCTTAAATGATATCTTTAGTGCCTAATGCAAATGATCAAAAAATGTGTTCAATGCTTTATTAGTAACTGGAAAATGGACTCTTATAATCAGGGCACCCTGTTCCCTGAACATTGCTGGAGACACCCTTAAAAAACTTGGTTTTCCTATTTCTCTATATCCCAAAGTGACCATTAACCTTCTCGTCATTTTAATATGGTCAGGTTTTGACTCATACATCACTATTTTCCACAGTCAGATAATACTTCCTTCCTTTAAACTCTAGTTCTTTGAATGGCTTAAAGTCTCCTTAATCTCCTTAATTGCATTTTCTTACAGTGACTTGCTAGATAGTCTCTTGTCAACAAAGCATCATCCTTAGACTCTTCAAAAACAAAGGAACTACATTTCCCAGAATCTCCTTCTCTATGTAGTTCCAGAATCTGTCAGTGAGACACTTGCTCAAAATGTTTCAGGCAGAACAGGCTTAGACCATGGTTTTCCCAAGTCAGTTACAGGAAGATGCATGGACAGATGGAGGTGAAAAGCTGCTTCTAGGCAAGTATTTCCTTAAGAAAAAATAAAACTATAAATGTAAAAATTGCTAGGGCCACTTCGAATTTTAGGAAGAAACTATGCAAGAGAGCAGTCCTCAAATTCCAACTTCATTACCTTCACTGTGAGTTCACCCCTAACCAGCCACCTCAGTCAGTTTATCTGACATTTATTTTTAATTGACTTTATTTTTAAATAAAAGTTAACTCTTCCCAGATTTCCATTACATAAGCAACAGTAATAGGTTGAGTAGATAAGCACTTACTATGCAGGAATACACTCACTTTTTCATATACTGATAAAAATCAAAGCAGATAAAAAAAATTCTGCCATGAAATCCCATCACTTTATATATCCATCTGCCAGACATAGTGTGCACACAATTCTGATCACCGCCTGTGAAATGCTTTTACTAGTAATACACTCCTCTTCTCTAGATTCCCTACTACCTTATCTACTTAAGAACATTGCTCTGGTGATTCAAGTTTCTTTGTTTCACCTGTAATTTCCATGAATATTCAATCATCATTATTTCTCTTCTAGATTAAGAATCAAAAAATCTCTTGAGCTCTTTTTCTCCTGCTATAAAACATCACTTATACTCATTGTCTCTGACTTGTCCTTCCATTTTCTTTTGTGTCCTTTCCAATAGCTTCAATTAGCTGTACTTCCACCAAAATTATTCTGAGTGAGTGTGTGTATGTGTGTGTGTTTGTGTCTTTTATAAGTAAAAATTATCAATAGTGCTAATTCTAATAGTCTATTTTCTGTCACCAGCCTACTTGATGTGTAAACATTATTTTACCCTGTAGATTACTCCACCCTTCTTTAAAAATTTCCTTGTCTTAATGTATATGCGTCCCTTCTCCTCATGGATTAATAATTGATGGGCATAATTTTGTTTTCCAAATACCCTTTATATTATCACAATATAATGCTAGAAAACTGCCAGGACTATCAGATCAACTGCCAGAATTCCAGAGTTTTGAAGATAGAATCTCTTTATCCCCTTACTCATTAATCAACCTTGTCTTGATAAATGACTAGCACTAAAAACAATTAGTGCTGCCATTAGAGAAAGGTCATAGCACTGATAGGTTAATAAAGGCCAGAATCACTGACAAATACAACCATCCTGTTAAGACTGTGTTTATTCTGAATGCTTATTCTTACCAACAGAATAGAGTGCACGTGTACAAGTAATGAGACACATTCAGTCAAAGTGAGATGCACAGTATGAACAGTTCTTTAGTTGAAAAGAAAATCCACTTGAAAATATTTTTTGCTATATAAATTATTTGAGGTTTGAGATTTGTAGGAAAATAATGGTATAATTTACTAATAAAAGAAGGATTAAGAAACATAAATGGCAAGGTGAGCTTAGCAGATCTCCATATAAATAAACTGATTCATGGGTAGAATTTTAGAAGAAAATGGGGCATAATTAT
Source organism: Pipistrellus kuhlii (assembly GCF_014108245.1). Classification (NCBI taxonomy): domain Eukaryota; kingdom Metazoa; phylum Chordata; class Mammalia; order Chiroptera; family Vespertilionidae; genus Pipistrellus; species Pipistrellus kuhlii. The sequence continues at coordinate 42,091,294 of NW_023425584.1, forward strand.
TTCTGATTCACTAATCCCATGTTGCCCTTTGAAGGGGGTGATAAGTGGTGCTTGCCCTATGCAATCATATATTAATAGAGATATAAGAAAAACTCTAATTTTCACAAGGATGGAAGGTTTCTGACATACATAATCAAAAGAAAACTTGGTTTATAATGAAATAACTTAGAATATTATGCATCTGATTCTTAATTAACTTTAATAGAACTTTTATAATAATATATATTTTGCATGATTTAAAAAATCTGAAGATATAACTGTATAATAATTTTATAAATCCCTAGAATTTTAAGAATGGAAAGAACAGGGCAATGGCAAATATGCTATTTTGTTCTCTTTTGGGGCACACCTCTTTAAGTTGATACATGTTTTAGTCTTCAATAAATAAATACATAAAGCAGAAATAATTGTTCTCATCTTACCAAGATAGCAGACACTTATCCCACCCTTTTTCTTTTTCTCATTTTCCTTTTATCTTTTTCAATATTTTAATTATTTGAATGATTAACATATAATTTTTAGATACTTTCAGGTATAGAACTAATAATATCAGAAATAAGCAAAGGAATAACTATCGCTTCCCAGTGTTTGTTGGCATAAAAATATAATAATGTATACCCTTTCAGCCTATTTTGTGACTTATTTTCCTTAAAATAAATTATGTTTTATTTGAGAAACATTTGGTGTTAAACTTTTTCTGGGAGAAAAATAAAGTAAAACCCTATTATTTTAAAAAGCCAAGATTCAAATGAAAGTGAAAGTAAGTGATAATAGAATGCTTGTTTCATGCATCCAATCTAATTATTTGTTTAGTATGGATATAAATTTGGATACCCTACATTATATATTTACAAAGGCATTGTCCATTAGGCTACTCATAAACTCAGAGTTTCTGGAAAGTTCTGTTTTTTAGATTTGGCCTAGTCATAAATAGTGTTTGCTAAACAAACAATACAAGTAATAGTGTATTATATGAAAAAAAAAAATACCAAATTGCTTACAGAAATAATAATCACAAGGTACAGGAATATATGTTAGGGTATTTTTTTTTCAGTGTTCCAAATTTATAAAGCTAAAGACATAAATTTGCATTAACATAGAATATAGAACAATAGTGGAGATCTAAAACCATGGTTAAGTGCCCTAGCTGGTTTGGCTCAGTGGATAAAGCAAATGCCTGTGGACGGAAGGGTTCTGGGTTTGATTCTGGTCAAGGGCATGTATCTTGGTTGCAGCTTTCTCCCTAGCCTGGGCCTTGGTCAAGGTTCATGCAGAAGGCAACCAATCGATGTGTTGCTCTCACATTGATATTTCTCTTTGTCTTTCCCTCTCTCTTCCACTCTCTCTAAAATACCAATGGAGAAATATCCTCAGGTGAGGATTAAAAAAGTAATAATAAATAAATAAAACCATTGGTAAGATATTTCTGAACACTCAGACCATTTATCCGAACTGGAAATTTAATTGAATGAGAATCACCAAGTGATATGCATCCAAATTTTTATGATTTTTATTAAAACTAACCAGTAAACAAATTATTGAATACCTATTACATGCCAAGTCTGTATTAGTAAGTGACTTAGAATCAATTTATGCCCCTGATGGCTTATCCTTTAATGATCAGGCAGGTAGATATTCATTAAATTCAGATTGAAAAAGAGTTTCAAGAGAATAAACAGGTGATTATACAAGGATAAGGGAGAAATCCATTTTAACTGGGTTGTTAGGAATGTTTTATCTGGAATCACAGCCAATCCAGGTTTCAGCTAAAGAGTAAAAGATCTTGCTTACCAACCATTTTGGATGGTTGGTCTTTCTTCTATGCATACTAAGAAGAGACAACAAAGATTTATTTGGTTTTGTGATACAAAACCTTATCTGCTTCAAATATATGAATATAGAGGCAGTGTGGAATATGATGTACAAATACAAAGTAAAAGCTAGTTAATTGAGGAAATGATGAGAATCAAAACTGAAGTGATTGCCATAAGGTATGGAAAGGAGGAAAGAATTAGAGTTCCCAATGAGTTTAGTTTTGGTCTTTTACTCTCCCCCTTCTTTAGATGCAACCTGATTATTGAACAAATATCATTGACAAATTTTCTGACATGAATGGTGATGACTTCCAAAATGACAGGTCTATTCCAAACTATACCTTTCAATTCCAGAGCCAACTAACTGTTAGGTAGCTGTATTTAAAATTCCAATAGTCAAAAGAACACTCCCTATAAATAAAATAATCATACGTTTCACCAAATCTTATCTATTACCTACATTTCTATTCTCCAAACAACAATAAAAAAAATCATTAGTCTGTACTTAACAATCCAAAACCTAAATATCATAAATGACTGCATCATACTCACATATTTAAAAGTGGTCAAGATAAAAATAGCCAGAAATTAGTTGAAGAAAGATCATTAGTATTGATATCAGGGAAGACTATTCTATAATTCATAGAGAGAACAAATAAATTAAGAATCATCTCCAAATAAGGTACTTAACCAAATATAAACAAGAATAAAAACCATAATTTTTTGTAACTCCTCAAAATAGTCTAATTCAAAATATTTATATCTTTTGTTTTATAAATTAAGCTTTACTGAGAAATATGCTGCTAGAAGACCCATCCATTAGCAGGTACTAAAGCAATTTTAATTAAAAAGACATAAAAGTTGATAAAAGATGAAAGTTAAGAATCAAAGAAAACATTTATTAGAATATGTGAAGAAAATAACAATAAAAAAAATACATCATTTGCTATATAGATTACCTACTACTTTTGATTCTTGTTTTAGAAATATAACATTATTAATTTGATGTATAAAATATCCTAAATAACTATTATCTAGAGCATGGTTTTCATTTGGGAATGCCTGCTATGTAAACCTGCATAAGGAAAATAATTCTTGTTCCCTAATCTCTGCCCTTATTCAAGGTAAACCCTGAAAATCAAAATATAGTGGGAAAAATGTCTGTTATTATGATCTATAAACAAACAAAAATTTAAAAAATGAATAATATACCAGTGTTTTCTATTAATATCAAACAATCTTCAGTTTTAAATGAGCTTTTACTAGTTTAAGTGGTGAAAATGGATCTAGTTTCTATCATAACTTTTATAGATAATACATTCTAAACACATATCAGAGACAACAATGAGAAAGTTGAACACACAAAAAAAACTTCAGTATTAAAAATAATGTATTTATCTGATTCTAAGACTCACATTTCAGCAATTCTGAAATCAGTATATTTCTTGAATTGATTTTGTGCTTTCAATTCACCACTGTGCATTGTTTATTAGAGACTTTTCCAATGACTGTGCATTTTACAATTCATGGTATCTTAAAACCTAGAAAACACAATGTTTTAGATTCCTTAAATGAATCTTGTTAATTAACACACTCTTCAAATATTCCTATTATTTTATACCTGTACTTTATTATCTTTTTTTACAATAGAATACCAACTAGCTTGAGAACAATGAGCACAATAAATCTTCAGATCCATTACCTAAAGCAAAATAATTTCTCACATTGCCTGAAAGGAATTAAGTTTATGAGATGTAAGCTTCTTATCACTTTCCCATTTTCTACTCATTTTGTAAGTAATAACATGAATGCAGTAAAATATTCAAATAATTGCACAAATACTGCTGTACAAAGATAGCTAGCAGGCAGCAGTACCATTTGATGACTCAAAATGATCTTTCATCAGCTAGAATACCAGTATAACAGCCAAAATATGGTATAAAAGCATAGATTAACAGTGTCAATGTGTAATCTATGAAAGTGTTGACTGTATAAAATTTAACATTTTGAAATGAATGTCAATGCATAAGATTTTATTCCAATTCAACTTTTAGACCATTGGTTAAATATTGTACTGTCAAATGGTAAATGTATACTTTAAAAATGGAAAGTTTCTGACATATTGATTGGAATATTTGTTATCCAACATCTCCTTTTTCAAGAGCTATGTGCCAATGAAATACTGTTTTTGATATGAATGGAACTCTTTCATTTGAGATTACTAGAGATAAGCATACCTAGAAAATATCTTATAAATGGTACAACACAGAGACCATGTGGCAACTACCATGCATGCCAGCTGAGTAATAGCCATGATAACAGATGAGAAATTTGTATCTCTCATTATTTATTTTGAAACCAATGTCATTAACTCAGAACTTGACTTAGAGATAAATCTTTCTCCCCTATCTTGTACCTACTTCAAGCTAGTTTTGTCTAGAAAAAGGAAGATAGTAATTCTTTTCACCTTCTTTTTCACTCTTTCCTCAGTTGTTTTTAGTTGTTATTTTTGCTATATTTTAACTCTAAGATAGAAAAAGAAGGAGTATGGTTACAATTAGGCAGATTCATGCTCAGTTGAGTAGCTTGGCTATCTCTATCTCAACCTGGCAGATGGTTAAGGCCAGTTTTCCCCTGAGTGGTATCTGCTGAGCACCTCTCTCCCAGATTATCTTGACCAGGAAGGATGCACCCCCATCTTGAAGGGTTACTTACAACTTCTTTAATTCCTGGGTGTCCAGCAATTTAGATCCAGGCACCTTCAACCAAGGACTCCTTGCCCCTCTAGGGATCTAGGAAATACACTGAGTGGTCAGATTATTATAATCGCTGAATGCATAATAATCTGGCCACTCAGTATGTGTGTGTGTGTGTGTGTGTGTGTGTGTGTGTGTGTGTATTAGAGGCCCAGTGCATGAATTTGTGCATGGGTGGGGTCCAGCCAGCCTGACCAGGGGGAGGGGACATGGGCAGTTGGCCGGCCTGCCTGCTGGTCAAACTCCTGGTCGAGAAGACAATTTGCATATTAGCCTCTTATTATATAGGATATATACTGAGTTGCCAGATTATTATGCATTCAGAGATCATAATAATCTGGCCACTCAGTCTAGAAGCCAAGACAACCTCTCATCTCTCACTTGTTCTCATTCACTTCTGGTTCATGCACCTGTCCCTCACCCTGGCAAGTAGATAGACCTCTCAGGATGCACTGGCTCTGCCACCAAAGCCAGGGCCTGTCAATTTCCCAGCTCAGATCAATGTCAGGTCCACAATCTGCTTCTGCCTTCTTATTTTAGTGAGGCAGAAGTTTTTCATTTTAATCAATTGCAGCAAGTGAGGTAATGTTTTTAAAGTAGTTCCACTGGCAAGCTCCTTGTTAGGATGGGGTGAGAAGATAGCATTCTTCCCACAGCCCTGAGACAACCCTTCCTGCAAAGAAATCTCTTTCCTAATTCAATTACTATTCTCTCAACTCTTTGGTTACAGGTTCTTAAACCATTTTCCTTTAAACCTACATAAGATTGTTTGCTTTATGTTAAGTGTAGCTATCTGCTATTGTACTATAGACCTTGAAACACCAAAAAATGGATTTAATATCCCATCACTTGTGGACAATCCTGGGGTTTGCAGGTCTCCCAAGAAAAACATGGTGTTGTAGCACAGTGAATCTAGTAAAAGAAAACAAATTTTCTCTTAGATGAGGTAGATCAAGCATGTCAAACTCGTGGCCTACAACAAATATTTTTTTGACCCAGCCAATATAATGGTATGTAAGAAACATTTTAATAAAAATTTCATAACTTTATTTTTACAATATCCTGTTATATATAATCATTAATAACAAACTACAATGTTCGCTAATGACTGATTACTATATCGTGTTGCATTCATTTCCCTTATGTGTCTTACTCGCAGGCAGACCATTCCTCTCCACTAATACTAGCAGCGAATACTTTAGCAGCCTATTGCCACGGCATTAGTCTTGGACTGACTTGTTTGGTGTGTACAACAGGAAATATTTCACTTTCAGAGAACAAGTAAAATAGGTTCATTTGCATAACTTATTAATTTGTGCAGTTATTCAGTGTCTGGTAAGTTAATGTTCAAGAAAAAAATATTAATTTTTATTGAAATGTTCTGTCAGTATATGTTAACATTTAACATATAATTACTCATTTATTTCAGCCCTTTGTATTCAGCATGTCTCTATCAAAATAAACCTACATTTCTATGAAAATTTTGCAGTCCACATAAACTTAAACTTTATTCTGCCTATGTTAGCCTTTGAGTTTGACATGCTTGAAGTAGAGAGTTCAAATGGTATAAAGTACAGTAGATATTTGCTGAGAAGATGGAAGGTAATATAGTATGAATTTGATTTGTAAGTTAAATCTGGCTGGCAAAACTCAGCCTTTGATTATCAACTGAAAGCTTATCTTTCCTTTCCAATCCTGGAAAACAGGAATTGGTACCTTCTTTTTTGGTGTTACCAAGAAGAACAGTTCATAATACTGCAATGAGGTATTGTGATTTTAGGAAGATCTTATTGTCAGATTTGTCTTGATGCTCTAATTCTATTATTTTACTTTTTATCAAATTTTTTTACAAAATAATATGTGCAGGGCAGTTTTAGGCAAATAATAAACCAGAAGAGAATAATTATGCCCAGGAACAATCAGTGCTTGGTGAAAGTTTGTGAAAATAGTAGTAAACATCTCAAAATTTCTATCTTTTTACATCCATAAAAATGGGGTTTGTGAAAGGGAATGATGACTATGTGAACACAGAAAAGTTTTGATTAATCATGATCTATTCCCCATTTAAAAAAAGAAAGCACCAGAGCATTGAAAAATACCCACTCCATCTGGAAAGCATAGCTAGGTGGTTGAGCATTAACCAATGAACCAGGAGATCATGGCTGAATTCTCCTCAGGGCACATGCCCAGGTTGTGGGCTCAATCCCTGGTGTGAGGTATGCAGGAGGCAGCTGGTCAATGAATCTCATCATTGATGTTTCTATCTCTCCCTCTTTCTCTCCCTTCCTCTCTGAAATCAATTATATATATATATATATATATATATATATATATATATATATATATATATTTGATTAATTATTATTATTAAATATATTAAAAATTAATATATATTTTTTGACTTTTTACAGAGAGGAAGGGAGAGGAGAGAGAGAGCTAGAAATATTGATGAGAGAGAGACATCGACCAGCTGCCTCCTGCACACCCCACACCAGGGATGTGCCCACAACCAATGTTCATGCCCTTGACCGGAATCGAACCTGGGACCTTTCAGTCCACAGACAAACACTCTATCCACTGAGCCAAACCGGTTTCGGCAAAAAAATAAATAAGTAAATAAACAAATAAATAAATAAATAAATAAAAATTTTTAAAAAAGAGAAAAATACCTTCTCCTATATCAAATCACAGGATAAGGTTTGGCAGCAGGAGTTTTCCTGAAAATAACAGATGCCTTACTCTGAAATTCAATACTTTTCCAAGATTGAGAAATTGCAGTAATTATAGTAATGGTGAGGTCTCTAGGATAAGTTCAAGATTGTTTTCTAACACATCTGCTCATTTACTTCATAATGACAAGTCTACACATCCTCATCTGTAAAAAAAATATTGTGTTATAGGAATTATAGAGTGGAGAACAAGACTAGGATTATGGGATTTCCCATTTGATCACGATTGCTTTAAGAACCTAGGGTAATAATGTGTAATAAGAAAGTTTTACAATAAGCTAACTTTCATCCCAATCCTTTCTACAAATAGTTACAAACTAGAGAGTCCAGAAATCTCTCAAATGAGCTCAGTGAACACTTAAAACTACTGGGCTGCTCCTATGTCTACAAGTAGGGTACCTCTATATTGCTGCCAATCACTCTGCAGTCTCCTTGAACAGAAGTCAGCACACAGGAAGTAGAACACACTTTTAATTTTGTAAATTAGCCAGAGATTTCTTAAAGAGTATCACAACTCTTTCTTCTGAGGCCAGACTTTATGTCTTAAGTGCCACATCAGCCCCTGCCCTTCACTTCTTTAAATTATTTAATCCAAAAGTAATTTCTATATCAGATGGGAGATGGCAAATAAAAAGCTTAGGACTTAATATAAGCGGTCAGTCTTGCAATGGGGACAACTCCTAGAGTCTCTCTTTCCATTACAATTCCATTTGGACTTTGAATTAATCAATATAAAAGTGATTAAGAGCAGAATTCATAAAATGATGGACTTAAATTATCTTTCAGTTTGGCCGTTGTTTTGTTTTGTTTTGTGCTGGCAAAACATCAATGAGCAAATTACAGTAAAAGTGAGAGAATATAAAAGCCCAACAGAAACAAGAAAGAGCAAACGTGTTTGAATTTCTTGTTTGTTTGTCCTTTTGTAGGTTCTTGTTTCTAAAGTAAAGAACATTTTAACTGTTTCTCAGTAAGAAACAAAGTAAAGGCAGAGAAAAATATCCATTCAACCAACACAAAGAAGGCTAAAACAATAATTATGATGAAATTGTTCAGGATAAGGCAATAGAAGATAGAATAAATCAGGCCAAAACATGTAACTAGAGAGTAATATTAATCTTTTCTAAGAAAACAGTAGACAGAAGTACTACATTATGTAGTTGGCTATCTAAATCAGTCTTAGCCCTTTGATAAAAGAATGTCATTTAACCAAAGTGTTATTCATAGTTCTGTTCAAGAAATTCTTTCCCTTTCCCAACAACTTTGATTAAAGCAAGCTAACAAAAATCATGATATAGAAACTCCTAAGAATCTGTAGAGAGCTTCCATCATTCAGGACATGGGTTCATTTGACTGGCTAACACATGTAGCTCAGCCTTACCAACACATGTCCTCAATCACAATTTAAACTCTTTCTTTGCTGTAAAATATTTCTCTGAATTTTTATTGTTCTTGCAGGGGTGAAATAGCAAACAGCTGTGAAAAAAAATAATTGCATTCTTTTCAGAGTTTCAGACTTACTCTTGGCTTTGATCTTAAATGATCAAACCCTCAAAGAGGACATGTGCAAATATTTTAGACCTAATATATAATACACATTTTCTTTTTAAGAGAAAAGTAAAAACTAATAGATAACATTCTATATAATTATTTTATAGTTTTAAAATTAATGAAATAGCCAAGCAATTCTTGTTGAGAAACTATTGTTACAAGGCACGTTCCATGTTGATGATTAAATGTTGTAAATATTTTAGATCTGGTTTCTGTTCCCAGAAGGTGAGATTTTGTCTCTTCTACACCATTTGATTTATTTATTCATATTACATTGGTTCTTTTGAGATTAAGGTAAAAGAGGTCAAGTTACTCTGGCTAATACAGGTAATGAAATATTCCAAGTATTCACTGTCAAATGATAAAAAGAATAGAAAAATGTCTCAGTAGGCATCATGAAGAATTCAAACATCTTTCAGTGTACACAAGTAACTTTGCTCTTATTGTGACACAGCACATGCATTGTGGTTGTTTTCTCTTATTAAAGGTTATCGCTATATAACAGAAAACTCTGCCATGAGCTCTGATTGTGTGTCCTAGTTCTACTGTAAGGCATATCTGTTGGACATTATCTAAGTACTTGCAATTAGCTAATCCTATTTAATAAAGAGGTAATATGCAAATTGACCCTCATGCCCTCATGTCATAATATGGCCACCCCCATGTTGTCACAAGGTAGCTGCCTCCGATATTGTCACGAGATGACTGGTAGGGGAGGGCAGTTGGGGTGACCAGATCTGCAGGAGAGGGAAGTTGGGGGTAATCAGGCTGGCAGGAGAGTAGTTAGTTGTCAATCATGCCAGCAGAGGAGTAGTTAGAAGGCTATCAGGCTGGCAGGCAGAGTGGTTAGAGGCAATCAGGCAGCCAGGTAGGCAAATAGTTAGGAGCCAGCAGTCCCAGATTGTGAGAGGGATGTCTGACTGCCAGTTTAGGCCCAATCCCGCAGGACGGCCATCTTGTGGTAACCATCTTGTGATGACATGGGGGCAGTCATCTTTCTGAGAGGCTTTAAAACTGGCAGTCAGACATCCCCTGGGGGGTTACAGATAGGAGAGGGTACAGGATGGATTGAGGGACACCTCTCCAGTGCACAAATTTCATGCACCAGACCTTTAGTTTATAAATAATTGCCTTTGGTTCATGTCTTGATTTTTCTCTCGGAAAATCTATAAACCTGTGGTGTGGCATTCATATACTAAAAGACATATATATAGGATATTGTCCAAAGACATGTGTTTAATACCCAAATTGTGGATGGTCTTATGCTACTATATCCTATATTTAAATGGCTTCTATAGCTGACAAGTAGGTCACAGATGAAGAAACTGTGGAAGATGAATAGGAAAACATGGGTTGAAATAAGGTATCCATAAATTTGCATGCCACATTAAAGGACTTTCAATTTTTTTCCTTATGGAAAAAGGGGATTTTCATGGTTTAAAACAGAGGTTCCACATTATTAAAAATATGGTTTGGCTTCACTTTAATAATCATTTTACTCAGACCTAACATTTGATCTTATTAATTGCTATGCTCTTTACTGCCCTCTCCATACACAGAGGATCAATCCTACATCTGAGCTCTTGTTCTAGCTATTGGCCTTATCTGAAATTTGTAGCTCATTCCTCTCTTCCAATGCAAATTTCCTATTTCTTTTCAAATTCAACTCAATGTATACCTTAAATGGCATGCTCTTAGCTTCCTTCATTTTCTTTGTTTCCCCAACATATGTTTTTTGTTTTAAGTAATTAACAAATATAAAAGTGAGAACAATGTTAACACTTTTGCTTTACAACACTGAGTGTTTTCTATAATTATACACAATGTATTTGTTAGTTTAATTTCATATGTATCTGAAACAACTAGACCTAGTAAGAATCTTTGGCGGAATAACAATATCATGTTTTCTTTCTTTTTTTCTTTGGGGTGGGGAGTTCCTTTTTTTTTTTTTTTTTTTTTTTCAATAAAAGAATCTCTATTAATTCTGTTGAAAATATCAGTTTGAGGAACCATTATGAAAGATTTGTTTTCCATCTATATAAAATCATATATCAAGAAAAATATTTTTAGAGACTATATTCTAATTTTTGAGTTTTATATGTCTCTCAGGCTCCTCACTAACCAGATTATAAACTGTCAAGGATATACATTAATTTTACTTTTTCAATATTTCTGTAACTCCTATTGAGAGTTAAATATATCTTAATTTATACTTCTTTACTTGACTTTTTAAAATGCATAAATATCTCCCTCTATTCATGTGATACACATCAAGTCTTTCAAGGAATACTGTCTTCAAATATTTTTCTTTAATTAATTTTTATTGATGTTAGAGAAAGAGGAAGATAGAGATAAAAACATCTATGAGAAACATAAACATCGGCTGCCTCCTGCATGCCCTCTGCTTGGGATTAAGCCAGAACTGCACGCATGTGCTCTGACTGGGAATCAAAACTGTGACCTCTTGGTGCATGGGTCAATGCTCAACCACTGAGCAACACCAGCCTGGAAGATGCCTTTTCTTGGATTTATCCATCAGGAATTCTGACTAAAAAAAAACAGTATCCTGACTCCTAATATGTGGAATACATAAAGTGACTTCCTTCCAGAAAGTACAGTATAGAAAGGGGGGGGGGGGAGAGAAATAGTAACCTTACAGTAGAGAATTGTGACAAATACTACCTCAGGCAGATGTTCATAGTCAATATTAACAATTGTAAATCATGTTGATAATACGTGCCCTTGACATGGGATAATGACCTTTGTGGTCTTCCTTCCAATAACCTATAACCCAGCTTTTTCATGAGAAAGCCAACAGACAAATCCCAATAGTGAAGCACCCTCTAAAATAGTTAACCAGTATACTTTAAAACTGTCAAGGACATCAAAAACAAAGAATGTCTGAGAAACTGCAACTTCAAGAAGAGCCTGAGAACACAAGACAACTAAATGTCTTGTGGGAACTTGGATGGGATCCAGGTACAGAAAAAGGATGTTAGGTTAAAAATCAAGGAAATCTGAGAAAAGAATTGACTTCAATTAATAATAATGTCTTAATACTGGTTCATTAATTTAAACAATGAACCATATTCACTCATGTAAGATGTTAATAATAGGGAAACTAGGTGTAGAGTATATGAGAACTCTCTGTACTATCTTCTCTAATTTTCTATAAATCTAAAACTGTCCTGATAAATAAAGTATATTAATAAAATACATCAGAATGTGAAGAAAAAAAAAGTCACAGACTGGGACAAGATGTTTGCAATGCACATAGATAACAATGATGTAGTATCCAAAGTGTTCAAAAGAGAGGGAGAAAAGTGGAACCCAAGGTTTGTTTTTTAAAATAAAATAGGTTAACCTCTTCTGGTGACTATAGAAGGTGAAGGAAAAAACATATTTCAGATGATTGCAGATTTTCTATTCTGGGAATCTTGGACCATCAGGGTGGGCCAATTTTTAAGAAAGATCTTTGCCTGAATTTGGTAAAAAATAAATAAATAAATAAATAAATAAATAAATAACAAAACATAACCCTCCAAAAAAGAAAAATTCAATTGTTCCAATTCCAGGAATAAGAGGAAATCTGCAGGAGGTATAAACCCATCTGTATCTTAAAGGTGAATTTCAGCATTTGGGACATGTAGTTACTAGACACAGAAACAGGAATAGTGGTAAGAATAGATGCCAGCCTCAAATTCCCTCTCATTTTATCACCACTCTTGTTTTTCCGGGGATACATTGGCTTAGGAGTCACCAGGCCACTGCCTTTGCCTGCTTTTCCTTCAGGTTATTTGCTGTTTCTTTCAGGAAAGCTTCAAAATGAGAAAACTTCAAGCAATGGCTTCTGTGAACTGGCTTCTTATGGTTTGCTGACACATATGTAATCATCTATGCTTAGCCACGCTGGAAAAGAAAGGCACTGAGTATCCTAAAATGCTCCTTCCTACATGGATTAAAACAAGAAAGAACCTGGTGTTCTTTTGACTCCAACTGTTGGGTGAGCAGCTATTAAAAAAAGAAGTGTGGGGAGGGCAATGGGGGAGAGGGTAAGGACACATGTGTAATACCTTAATAAATAAATTAATTTAAAAAGAAAAAGTTGCCGAAACCGGTTTGGCTCAGTGGATAGAGCGTCGGCTTGGGGACTGAAGGGACCCGGGTTCGATTCTGGTCAAGGGCATGTACCTTGGTGTGGGCACATCCCCAGTAGGGGGTATGCAAGAGGCAGCTGATCGATGACTCTCTCTCATCAATGTTTCTAACTCTCTAACTCTCTCTCTTCCTCTCTGTACAAAATCAATAAAATATATTTAAAAAAAGAAAAAAAGAAAAAAGAAAAAGTTAACTACTGAGAGTTCTGGAATGTTTTGAAAGGCCCCTTTTCAATTGAGAAGCAAGAACTACTCTGAAAACCACATGCCTACTCCTCATATACAATACATTTTCACCTATAGAACATCCTTCGAGACCTAACTCACTGCCCATGGTACTAAAGTCAGAGGCTATTGTGACTGACATGTGGAAATGTCTGCTGACCTTATTTCTGCAAGGTATTAAATAACCATATCTAACTGTGACATCTGGACACATTTGGGGTCTCAGGTTTGCTCAGTATTTTATGAAGCCAGTAATAAGCAAAACCATCCCAGATGGAACCAAAGCAGAGGAACTAATCATTGAGAACAATATGCCTTCCTTTGGTATGATTTTAATGCCTATCATCTATGTGAAATCAGATTTATGTCAAGAAATAATATTGATGTGGATTGCTCAGTCATTTGCAATTTTCAAATTTGGAAAACATGATGGTACTTGCATACGCAAAGAGGTACAATTTAGCTTTTCATATACAGTATTATAAATTAAGCTTTAAAATATTATTCGTGCCGAAACCGGTTTGGCTCAATGGATAGAGCGTCGGCCTGGGGACTAAAAGGTCCCAGGTTCGATTCCGGTCAAGGGCATGTACCTTGGTTGCGGGCATATCCCCAGTAGGGGGTGTGCAAGAGGCAGCTGATCGATGACTCTCTCTCATTGACGTTTCCAACTCTCTATCTCTCTCCCTTCCTCTCTGTACAAAATCAATAAAACATATTAAAAAAAAATTCCAATTAAAAAAATATATATTATTCGTGACCCCAATACCTTTTTTAAAATGACTTTTCCAAAGCAGCGGTTGCCAGGCTGGGAGCGGCCAGGCCCACAGCAGCGGCTGCCAGGCTGGGAGTGGCCAGGCCCGGAGCAGCGGCTGCCAGGCTGGGAGTGGCCAGGCCTGGAGCAGCCGGGTCTGGTGTGGCCAGGCCCGGAGCAGCAGCTGCCAGGCTGGGAGCGGCCAGGCCCGGAGCGGCCGGGTCGGGTGCGGCCAGGCCCGGAGCAGCAGCAGCCAGGTCCAGAGCAACTAGGTCGGGAGCGGCGGTGACCAGACCCGGAGCAGCTGGTTGTGGAACGAACCAGAGCAACAGAGGCCAGGCCCGGAGCAGCCAGGCCTGGAACAGCTCGCTTCTCGCCTGCCCCTGCCCCAGGGCTGCCTCTCAGACATGGCTGGAAACTTTTGTGGGAACTTGAGGGTCTGCTGAATCAAGTGATGAAGGCTTAGATCTGGATGTGTTGAGTTAGTATAGGGCTGGGGTGTTGATCTGTGAGTGCCTTGGGTGGGGCCTGGATGAGGCTGGTTGACTTATTTGGAAATGTCTTTTGTGTGAAATGTATCATTGGGCATGTGGTAGTATTATTGATATGAGAAAATGCTAAGTAACTGATTTACTATCTGAAAAGGGATTTACTATTGGGGAAAGGGAGGGAGGAATAGACTGAACATAAACTGCACCTATAAATGAGGACATTTGGGGGATGGGGGATGGGGAGGGGGCGGAGGATGGGGTGGGAACCTGGTGGAGGAGGGAAGAAATGAGGAACCTTTGTAACAATATGAACAATAAAGATTGATTAAAAAAATAAATAAATAAAATAAAATGACTTTTTCAGTTATTGCACAAAAATCAAAGGTCATTTCAGAAATATATAGTTTTTAAATGGGAGAATGAAGGAGCTAAATGAAAAGGAGGCCAATTGTAATAAGACAGGCAATTAAAGGAATAGGAGCACCAATGTTTATCAACTAGATGATTTTTGACACAATTTTAGACCATAAATATTAATGATTCGAAATTTTCATTTAAGTATTTTATTTAAGTGCAAAGATAATAAATACCATTGAAGTTTGACTATGAATATAATCATAGGATTTGTTACTGTCAATGTCTTATAGAAAAAAACAAAAAACAAAAATTTTAATATCTAAGAGGTTAAGTATTTTTCAAATTGTTTTAGCCATATAGCCTCTGAAGATCTCAGGGTTAACAGTGGAGTACAGTGGCATGTCTTCTATTAATTGTGCTATATAAGCATAAATATACAGGGGTGTTGATGTCAACAGGGCTAAAGAGAGCCAGATTTTTAAAGGTTGTAGCATTGTCAAGTAAGCTAAGAACTGAGAAGTCAAACATAAAAAGTTAAAGGTATATTCCATTTTGCTGTCCTATTACCAAAAGAAGCCACCACTTTGTAGTTATATAGGCCATTCTATGAGGTTTCATCACCATCATTAAGCAACACTGTTAGACCTCTGTGGCTTGACTCCACCACCCTTACTGAACTTCTACTACAGAATACTTTAAAAAGATTTTGCTTTTTTCATTTTGCCTCTCTGTTGAAGGTTTTAGGAGGGTGTATGAAGCAGACAAAAGTATTAATAGGTGATTCTAAATTAGAATACCATATACACAGCAAATTATTCTCTACACTGAACACTTAAAAATGAGAAATAGGCCACTTTATTTTTGGTGTTATATTATAAAATTCTACAGAACTTAGAAATTTGTCTACTCAGGTTATCATATAACATAGAATGATTATTCCAGTTTTATTTCTTTTATAAGATTCAGCATAATGTATCAATTTGCTGTAGTGCTAAAATGTGACATCATTGCAACTGAGTTGCCCCAAGTTTAGAATTAAAAAATTAAAAGTAACAGAGGTAACCTAACCAGACTGATGGTTAGCTGTGCTTATTCTTAAAGCCAGTTAAAGTTCTTTCCTATGAGAAAGTTTGATGTTCAAGTTATCTCTGAAATTATTATTTTTTTAAATATATTTTTATTGATTTTTTTACAGAGAGGAAGAGAGAGGGATAGAGAGTTAGAAATATCGATGAGAGAGAATCATCGATCAGCTGCCTCTTGCACACCCCCCACTGGGGATGTGCCTGCAACCAAGGTACATGCCCTTGACCGGAATTGAACCCGGGACCTTTCAGTCCACAGACCAACACTCTACCACTGAGCTAAACCGGTTTTGGCTATCTCTGAAATTATTACTTATTTAATTACTAGGGAAGGTTTAAAGAAAAACTTCTCACTTTAAATTTCATAGTGCTGTATAGAGTAGACGTCTAAATAGAAACACCTCAGCATTGGCACTCAGAACTCCAATCAAAAAGTATAGATTAAATCAGCTTTATTCCTAAATCCTCCACTCTTATCAATGTGTTTCCGCAACAAAAGTCATCCATCTCAATGTCATGTAAGGCTATGTTCTAAGGCACAAAATTTTTATAGAAAAATTTTTATTTTTATGACATAATATTAAAATTCCAGGAGATAGAAAAATTATTGGACATTTCTTTTATATATATATCTCCTATGTAATAGAAGAGTAATATGCAAATTGACCACACCTCCACTACATCCACAAGCCACACCCACCAGCCAATCAGGAGTGAGTATGCAAATTTACCCAACCAAGACAACTGTGGCCACAGAGCGAGCAGGAGGCTCGGGTTTCCCCAGCAATAGAGGAAGCCAAGCTTTCCACCTGCTCTGGCCAGCCCTGGACTCCACTCAAGGCTACAAAGTTTCAATTATAGGAGATAAATAAATCCCAACAAAAATGGCTGTGGCCACAAAACAAGCAGGAGGCGTGGCTCTGCTCAAGGCTACAAAGTTTCAATTAAAAAAGATAAATAAATCCCAGATACCAGGGCCTCTGCTTGGGTCACCAGGGGGCATGGCCAGCCTGAAAACCACCACAGGCCCCTCAGACAGATCGCCCCATGCCCCAAGGGAAACCCCTAATCCAGGACACCCTTCAGGGAAAACAAGCTGGCCCCCACCCATGCACCAGGCCTGTATCCTATCTAATAAAAGAATAATATGCAAATGAACTCCAAACACAAGATGGCTGCCCTCATGTGGTCAAAAAATGGCTGCCCCATGTGGACACAAAATGGCCATCACAAGATGGTCAGCAGGGGAGGGCAGTTGGGAGGGAACAGGCCTGCAAGGAAGAGCAGTTGGGAGAGATCAACCCTGCAGGGGAGGGCAGTTAGGGGTGACCAGGCCGGCAGATAAGGAAAGTTGAGAGCAATTGGCTGCCAAGGGAGCAGTTAGGCATCAATCAGGCTGGCAGGGGAGTGGTTAGGGGGTGATCAGGCTGGCAGACAGAAGCAGTTAGGGGCAATCAGTAAGGCAGGCAGGCAAGCAGTTGGGAGCCAGCAGTCCTGGATTGTGAGACGGGTGTCTGACTGCCAGTTTAGGCCCAATTCTACTGGAATCAGGCCTAAACTGGCAGTCAGACATCCCTCCAGGGTTCTCAGAATGGAGAGGGTGCAGGCTGGGCTGAGGGACACACCCACCCCCCATGCACAAATTTAGTGCACTGGGCCTCTAGTATATATATAAAATTGGAAGGGAGAGGGAGAGAAAACTAAAAACATCAAAAATGAGAAAGAATCATTGATCTGCTGCCTCCTGCATGCCTCACATTAAGTATTGAGAGCTCAACCAAGGCTTGTGCTCTAAACAGGAATCAAATAGTGACCTCCTGATTCATAGGTTGATGTACAACCACTGAGCCAAGGCAGCTGGGCACTTTTGTACATTTCTTAAAACTTAATATTGCTTTATTTTCTGAAATCTGACATGAGGAATGCATATATATATATATATATATATATATATATATATTCACATTATCTGGCTTTCTACTCCAAAAGTTATTATTAGCTTTAAAAGTCAAAATAAACAAAACAGGAAAAAAGAAAAAAAAAAAACCATATGTTAGGCAGCACTTATATATTTTCAATATTGCCTTAAAAATTGCATATACATTCAAGAGACAATAAAGCTTATTTAAATACAACATATATTATGAACCACTTAAATTATAACTATATATGCATAATTTTAAATTTGAGTATCGTAAGTATATACTGAATTTAGTAAAAAAAAATTTTTTTTCATTTTAGGCAGAAAAAACTTGCAATTGAGAATCGCAAAATAATACATCTAAATTCCAAAGTTTGAGTATTACTACTTCCTTTTAATATTACAGTATAAAGAAAGGGCAAGAGAAGGTAAGTGACTTCCATTCAAGGCCATGCATGTAATAGAACTAAAATTAGAAGTCTTCCTTCTACCATACCAGTTTGCTTCCAAAATATAAGAGCACAGATCCTTTATTTATTGAAAGCCAATTCTTAGTCCAACAATCTTCTGGGATTCTTGCATTATCACTCATAACCATAAATCTCTGCAACCTAAGTGCTCTTTCGTCCTGTACTGTATTTTGTCTCATTTTGTTGTTTTCAATGGTGTGCAATGATATCTAGAAAAGTTAAATAACTTTATGTAAGGACCAACAGCCAAAATTTCAGTTTTTGATTCAATCTCTGTTCTAGATGCTTCAAACTCACTTGATGTCTGGCTCAGCAATTAGTGGCAACATCATTTATCCAGCACTCACTGTTGACTAGACATTAGGAATATGCCCAATATATCCTGTACCAAACCTTAAAATTTTAGTTTCATGAATCACACATTGGTGATCCACCCCTATTGTTGATTCTATCTACAGAAGCCCAGATAGAATTGGATTGAGAAATTTCTTGAAAACCCTAATAATTTTTCAGAGCAAATCAGTCAACTTGATATTTTGTTTTGGTCAGTCTTCTAGTCCATAAAATAAACTGGTCTGTATTTTTCAATTTATAACTATGGTAAAAAAATCTATTTATATCATATCGCAATCATTTTGAATCTATAAACAAAACAATTATGAATAAAAATAAACAATAGTAAAACCTAGTATGCAGTTTCTTCAATGTATCATAGAATTGATGCTTAATTATCCTCCCACCCTGTATAGGTGCAATATCTGTGCAAGGAGAACAGGGATGCATAACAATGATCCAAATCACTACAGAGGCCCTACGGAAGGATTACTCACCCCAAGTATAATGGTATTATACTATATAAGTGCATTAGTATGTTCCCATTGTGGGGACTTATTGTATGCTGATTTTTTGAAATCATATTCTATACATTGTTTTGGAGGCCAAACTTTGTTTGCTTTTCAATATCCCAATGCCCTCCAGGACTCCTTGATCCCTAGTATTCCTTTTCACTTTTTAAGCCTATAGTTTTTACTCTGTTGTAAGATTCCTGTAGTCTCACCATGCAAATATACACTGTAGCCCTCATCCAATTTCTTATGGAAAACCATACACAGAATTTGGGTCTCCTATTTGCTCAACAACCTTTATCTATCTGCTGACTTGAACTCTGTTGTCTGCTTCCTCAGCTCAGTAAAACCATTATGCTCTTCTTGGTCCCTAATTTACTGCTCTGTGGTTGGGAAATTGTCTTTATTCATAGAACTAGAGATATCATGGAGCTCACTGCATGAGTTTAGATTTTCTCAGGAATAACAGTCATATACTCCCTACAGTCCAGTTTTTGAAAACAGCTGCTTTTTGTTTTCAGTCCAGTTTAAGGTTATATGTGGGGGAAGAGAGAGTCTGTCATCCATTGTGAAATTGTCCAAACAGCTCATTATTCTCACTAATTTTATTTATGCATCTAATTTTATAGTTCATAATAATATGTCAGTCAATATTTGCTAAAAAGAAGTGTGTATGGAAGAGGTCTAAAGTAAATTTAATAGTAGCAAGCTGCAAAATCCTCCGAGATCCCTCTTAAAAATTTTAAGTTATGCACATAAATTCTTTAGTATCTCAATGAATTTTCTTTGTTGCAATCATAAAATCCCATCGTTAGCCAATTAATTTTTCATATAGATCAATGATTAAGTTACAAAATTTGCTGATGGAGCAGAATAAATCATTATAACAGCTATTTTTAACATAAAATCATCCAAAACTATCTATTGATGATCCAATACTACAGTTTAATAAGTAAGGTTCCTTGCTCTTCTTTGTATATTTTGCTGTTTCAGTAAATTATTTAATTACAATGTTTGCCAAATTTTCCTGAGTAAACTATATACTTTAGCTCTTAATTTTATATATTTTATTGCTCACATAACATATTGCACAGATTTATCTCATGCATATTCTAAATCGTTGACAATCTTATACACATTAGCCATTATGAGGGTCAAGTTATCTATTGGACTTGCTCATTTGCATAATTAGCTAAGTGAATGATACATTTAATCTAAGTATGACATTTGCAAAATAATATATGAAACTCACATTTTATTCATAAAGTTTATTGACTTATAGAATGGTAATCTTCCTATATTACCTTTTATTTTATATTTGTACTTTTATGTTATTTTGCTTAAAATTATTTAGAAGATAACTTCTTTAAGTGTTTTTACTGTAATAGAGGAGCTACTGTTCCAGAAATAAGCTAAAACACAACATTCTAACAACTGAACATTGCATCTCAAATTATTTTTTAAAATATATTTTATTGATTTTTTACAGAGAAGAAGGGAAAAGGAGAGGATAGAGAGTTAGAAACATTGATGAGAGAGAAATATCTATCAACTGCCTCCTGCATGCCCCCTACTGGGGATGTGCCTGCAACCTAGATACATGTCCCTGACCAGAATCAAACCTGGAACCCTTCAGTCCACAGGCTGACGCTCTACCACTGAGCCAAATCGGTTGGGGCTATTTTTAATTATTTAGTGAAAAACCTATTCATTTTGTATGAAACATGTTTTTAGTTCATGTTATTTACAGGCAAAATGCTTTTACAAACAGTATTAGTTTTCTGGGCTAACCCTATAAATAGACCACAGACAAGATAGCTTAAACAACAAAAATGTCCTCATAGTTTTGGAGGCTAGTGGTCTAAGATCAAGGTTTCACTACTCTGGTCTCTCACACCCTGGCTTTCAGATGACCACATTTTCTCTATGTCCTCGCCTGGTCTTTTCCCAATGCACACATACTCCTGTTGTCTCTCAGTATTCCAATGTCCTGTCATTGTAAAAATACCAGTACAATTGGGTCCACTTGAATGTCCTAATTGTTACTTAATTAGTGCTTTAAAGATCATTTCTCCAAATACAGTCATATTCTGCATTCTGATGCATGGGAGAGAGGTCAGAACTTAAACATTTAGAGGGACACAATTCAGCCTGTGACACTAAATGCTTAGTTAAATGATTTCTTATTTTAATATTTATTTATACATCAGGAGAATAATAAAAAATTATGAAAAATACTTGGCATTAATTAGAGCAACAGATCTTCTTGTAACTATTATTATATGGACTTGATTATACCACAAGTACTCTCATTTTAAAAAAAATACGTATTTTATTGATTTTTTACAGAGAGGGAGGGAAAGGAATAGAGAGTTAAAAACATTGATGAGAGAAACATTGATCAGCTGCCTCCTACACATCCCCTACTGTGGATGAGCCTGCAACCAAGGTATGTACCCTTGACCACAATCAAACCCGGGCCTCTTCAGTCAGTAGGCTGATGCTCTATCCACTGAGCTAAACCAGTTAGGGCTTATCTCATTGTATAATGTGCTAGTTGGGCTTATGTTTAAAGAAAATTTAGTGGTGTTTCAGAAGATTTTTACATGTGAGTGTTACAAAGCGAGTCCCCAAGAGATGGACCACCGGAGCCAATTTGATTAAGCATGCTAGAGTTTATTACAGATTCGAATCTGGACTCAAACCATGGCTGACGCAGCAGCCAGTAAACACCCAGGTAAGAGCCCCGATGGAGGGGCAGTCCCTCCAGAGCGCTCACACAAAAACACAAACACACACCTACCGCGGCCAGTCAGGCTCTTCGGAATGGGGGTCCCTCATGGTCCTGGCTGGGGATTCCAGTCATGATCCCCAAGGACCACCAGGGAGCCGAGTCCGATGCAATAAACAAAAGAGCCATCTCCATGCTAGCATGGGCCCTGTCCCACTCATGCCGGCAGCATGGCGGAAGAGAGCGAAATTCGCCCAGTCCAGGAGTTTTATTCAGGTCGGTGATGTCACTGCCTCGGCTAACCCTGATTGGCCCCTCAGGACAAACAACTGGCCAATCAGTTGTCTGTTCCTAAATCCTAAAGACTAAATTCTAAAGACTGGGGACAGCCTGCAGGGTTGGTTCCCAGTCACACTCTGCTAGACATTGGATGTGGCCCTATCTTGCCCATAATACAAAAGCAGAACTAAAGGTTATCTACAGTTTCTACCCCTGAAGCTACTGAGTCAGTGGGAGTCAATCTCCTGTAACTACCCTATTGTTTAAGCAAGCAATCGAAGGTAGAAGTCAGATAGCAAGGTTAAAATTCAAACAGCAGTTTTTACCCAAGTATGAGTGCTACCATATTTCAGTGAGCTATATCTTTCATATCATTATAATACACTGCCCAATATAGAAAAGCTTCAGTCCAGGTAGATAACAATTTCAAAAATAATTATTTATAAGCTCAGTAAGAAATAGCATATTAAAAAGGCATTTAGGTTTCTGACTCCAAAATATTTATTGAGTACCAGGAAAAATAGATTAACTTCATATTGAAGAAAACTTAGTCATACCACTGTGATTAGATTTTCAACATCACTGCCATGGTACAAATAGTTATCAAATCCCACCTATCAAGATGTAGTAAGTAGAATAAGAGCATCACTTCTGCAATATTTCTGTGGTTTGAATCAAGAAAAAAATCAGAAAACCCAAATCAATGGATATTGTACAAGATTACAAGCATATAATTCTCAAAAGTGTCAAGGTCATAAGAGTCAAGGAAAGACTGAGGAGCTGGTTCAAATTCAAGGAAATTAAAGTACAGAAACTAAACTCAACAAGTGATTTTAAACAGACTCATTTTTTCTATAAAGGACACCATTGGGGCTATTGGTGAAAGTTGAAAAGAGTTTGATGATTAGAGGATAGTAAAATATCAATGATAACTTTCCGATTTTGATAGTTATATGCTGGGAACCAAAACCTAACATTGTCACTGGAGATAAAATGTAAAAAGAGCTAGCTGACCTTGATGGCTCTGAAGGGTCAGAGCCACTAACTCATTGTCTAGTTGAGATAGTGGTGCCTGAGGCAACTTTAATTTGTTAATCATATGTAAATATAAGTTGATTTTCTGTTGTTGGAACTTCCTGCTTAAGAGATGTCTTTGTTTCAGAATCTCAATAAAAGGAATGGTAAAAGGCCAGAGAGCCTTTTAGAATTAGAAGTCTTCCTTAAGATTGTTGGGCTAAGAATTGGCTTTCAATAAATAAAGGATCTGTGCTCTTATATTTTGGAAGCAAGCTGGTATGGTAGAAGGAAGACTTTTTCCCACTAGAGAACTTCCCGCCTGGCCCCCATTTTCCCAAATTAACTCTTTTCCAGTCTCTCTCTTCATTTTAGTGTGCGGCCTTCTCCAGAAACTGAACCCTGAGTGGGCCCTGAACCACGTGGGTCCTGTGAAGGGATCCCACAGTTATACTATAGTTTTAAACAAGAATGTTGTTTGTAAAAGATCAGATCAGCAACTTACTCTGAAATGGCAGAGGGTAAAAATCTTTTATGTTGGGCTTAGAAATTTCCTGCAAGTTTGAAATCACTTTAAAAGAGTATTTTATTGCAAATGAAGAATAATCCCTAGATCTAAAGAACATTATGCTTATAGAAGGAAATAATTTATCTATAATTGAAACAAAATTACTTGCTGATTTCACACTAGCAAACACAAATGCATACCCATTGACTTAGCAAACACAAATGCATACCCATTTCACTTTCCATTTTAAGATATATATATATATATATATATATATATATATATATATGATATAAAGAGAGAGAGAGAGATTCAGTGCAGAGATAAAAAAAAAACCCACAATCATTATACTTATTTCAAAACTGTCCTATTGTCTTATATTGCACATCTTATGTGATTTAATATTTCACACCATAAGGTATCTCCCAGCAGAAGTTTATTCAGAAAACCAAGCTTTTGAGAATGATCAGCTGCTTTGCCTTTTGCTTTTCAAAGCAAGAAGGGTAAGCTGTAACATCAGGGAGTAGAATAATACCTTGCAATTATAGAGAGCAAAAAAAAATCTTGTTAAATCAAAGACATTTATACATGTAAATGGCAAAGGGCAGAGGATGATGCAAGGAAGAGTCATGATCTTTGCAGTTTGACATATATGAGTTTTACTGACCATTCTCCATCATATTTATCTATGAATTCATGGGCAAGTTGGTGAACCATTCTGAGTCTTGAGTTTTTATTTGGCATAATAGAAATATAATATGCTACAGAGTTGTTTTGAGATTAAGTGACATAATAAATGTAAAATTGCTGGCATAGCAGTTTTGGACTGTTTGATTTGTTGCTTTTCTTTTTAAATGGATATGAATTATTGATTAGCTTTCATTTAAATAATCTATTTGACAAATAGACTGTACTTCCTTATGAAATACTTGGCTCTGGATCAGTGGAAAGATAAAATTAAGGATTATGAAGAGTGTGTCAGATAAATTTCATGTAGATTCTTTCTTTGTACTGGAAATCCCAAAACATGACTTTAGTATCTTCTGCCAACTCTACTGTAAGATGACATATGAAACAAAACAAAGTTAAATGTGCTATAAATATATCATAAATATCATTACATTCCTTCTCTTAGCATGTAGACTAGTCTCAAATATACTGTTGCTCTTTATCATTCATGGATTCTGTATCTGCTAAATCACCTAGTCACTAACATTTACTTGTAATCCAAAAATGAATGCTTATGGTATTTTGGGGTTATTTGTGGCCATACTAAGCACAGCATAAACTTTGATTCTCTTAACGTGTATGGTCCCAGCTGATGGAAAATAAGACATAGCTCTGCCCTCTTATTTGAATTCTCATGCTGTAAAGGAGTGTCTTTCTCACTGAGATGTTGTGCCCTCCCATCTTTTTGAGTTTTCTTGGTAAGAAGTATCTCCCAAGCATAGTAAAATATCCCTTGGTCTCACTCTTACAAATATACACATCATTGGATTTATGACCCACTTCAATTATCCAAGGTGATGTCATCTCATAAACTCTAAAAGTTTATTTTTTTTAAAAAAGGTAAAATTCACAGCTTCCAGGAATTAAGGCATATCATTGGAAGAACCACAATTCAATTCATTATTATCTTACCTATGGCCCCTAGAGTTTGTATTCATTTCATGTGTAAAGTATATTCATCCCATAAATCCCAAAGATCTCAACAGAAACTATATTATATATTATATCATATATTAAAATTAAGCATGCATATTATGACATAGACCAACCACATAAAAATAAACCTTTATAAAGAGTTGTATACAAAAGCATTGTGTATAAATTAAATACTAAAAGACATTATACCTTTAAGGGTCAATACAAGAAAAAGAGATGATCAAATTACGGGAGAAATAAATATAAAAAATAAGATGTAAAATTCAATATCAATAAATGTATTGAATTAAAATGACCTTAATAAATCAACTTAAAATCAAGATTGTCAAATTTTATCAAATTCAATTATATGCTTCTATAAAAACTCACTTCAAATATAAGAGCATAAATACATTAAAATTAAAGTATAAATATATATACCATGCAACCACTAATTAGAACAAAAACTGTAATGGCTATATTAAAATCAGGCAAAGTAGACTTAAAAGCAAAACTATACAAGACAAAGAAACTAAGAAGGAAATTTCTTAATTATAAATTATTATTTTAAACAAGGTTACATGACAATCTGAAACATAAATGTACTTAAAAAAAAAAAAAAAACCTTCAAAATACATGAAGCACCAAACTGAGAAATCTAGAAGGAAACATAGACATTCACAATCACAGTTGGGAGTTAACACTGCTCTCAGGAACTGTAGGACCTCTAGGCAGAACATCAGTGAGTGCTATACAAAAATGAGGTAGGAAGAGTTCCAGTTTATCAACCTGATGAATATATGTGTGTATGTGTATATGTCTTTATTCAGTTAGATAAAAAAGTGAGGGAAGGAAAACAGAAAAAGAAAAACAATGAAAGAAATATTTCTGAAAATAACCACCAAATTATTAAAATTAAGTAAGTCTAGAAACAGTGATATAACATTTATGTCAATCTTTACAAATCTTTGTATTAGTTGAACACTTTGTAGTAATAGAACATTTATAAAAATTCAGAATGAAAAGCAATGCTGTCTCTTTTGAAAACTATGACTGTTGAACTTTCTAATATTATTTAATCTGATAATACCTTTCAAGCATAAAAAATGATTTTTCTTCATGTTAAATTTTAAACAACGCTTTATAAAGAAAATACAAAATTATACTAAATGGATCTTAAGAACAAAAAGAGGCACATATCACTCATGTATTGTTTAATGCTCCATTGAAAAGACATTTACCATATACATTAAGTATACTTATCTACCATTTCTCTGTGAAAAATGTCACAAGTATGGAACATAATAATCCTTAAGTATAACATGGTTATTTTAAGTACCACATTTTTTTTTTCCTTTTTCCTCCTTTTATAAATTAAATTTCTACAGAAACAATTTTTTTTTCATGAAAGTCAAGTCATTCCATTTCTAACAATTTATTTTAATATTGTTCAACCTTGCTCATTGGATTAGAATGAATAATTGATTATCTATGAAGATAATGTTTAGTTAAATAATTAAAATATATTAATCATGTCTTGTAAATAAAGACGGCTATTCAAACAAGGGAAAAATAGAAAATATAGTATAAGCTACATATAGGCTGTTTATTTTGTTTTAAAGATAATTTTAAAAATATAAGGTACAATTTTGCTAATTAAGTCTAGTTAAGACCACTGCATGGCTAATGCCATCTTTGTACTAAAATTAGTACTTTTATTTTACTTGAAGTGTTTATAATATTTTCTTCTGACTTAAAAGAAAGTCAATCATGACCACATGACTCATGCAACCACTATCAAAATCAATATATAGAACTGTTCCACCATCCTAAAGATTCCCTATGTTACCATTTATAGCCACACAAAACCTCCCTCTTACTAACACATGGCAACCACTAAAATCTCAAAACCAGTACACTCCAATAAGATTATATATATATATATATATAAAATTAAATATTTAGAGCAAATATTTAGGTAGTAGTGATACACTCACAACACTATGGATAAATAAAAAATAGAATTATAAAAAATGCTTAAGTAACCCACACTAAAGCAGAAAAAATAAATACGACCGACTCAGAACACTTGTTGATATGGGTGTGTTAAACCCTATTACAGACATCAAACATATTCTTTATTTCTCATAATACAAAGTAAGTATTGGATACAATTACTGTTAGATTGAACTATAAAAAAATAAAAGCAAAATAAAAAACAATAATCTCTCTCTCTCTCTCTCTCTCTCTCTCTCTCTCTCTCTCTTTCTCTCTCTCTCTCTCCCTCTCCCTCTCCTTCTCCCTCTTGCCCTCCCTCTCTCTCTCCTTCTCCCTCTCACTTCCTCTCTGAATTCAATAAAAATATATTTTAAAAAATGACCATTTCTATTGTTAGAAAAAAAATGAAGCCACATACATAAAATAAATAAGTACATAAATAAGTTATCTTAACCTAAAGTCACCAGAAGTTATGTATATGGTAGTAGGGCAGATAATTTTGTCCAAGAAAGGTAGATGATAAGGAAATTGACTTTATTGAGCATATATGTTTCAAGGTGCATGTTATTACTTTTAAACAGATTTTCTCGTTTTGTGTAAATGTTATTGTCAACAAATAACAAATGAGTAAATTGAATATTAAAAATTTGTGCAACATAATTAACAGAGCTAATTATGACAGTTATTCAAAAGTTTTTAAACTTTTATTTCTATTCCATCATG
Organism: Pipistrellus kuhlii; assembly: GCF_014108245.1. Lineage (NCBI taxonomy): Eukaryota > Metazoa > Chordata > Mammalia > Chiroptera > Vespertilionidae > Pipistrellus > Pipistrellus kuhlii. Next base: position 42,119,343 of record NW_023425584.1, read on the forward strand.
CTATCGATCAGCCCTTCCAAACCCATAGTTTATGGGCAGTTTAATACAGTGCATTAGAGGCCCAGAAAACTAGTTAACTTTAATACAGTAAACTAGAGGTCCGATGCATGAAATTTGTGCAAGGGGCTAGGCCCCTGACACTGTGACGTCATCTCTGCCTCAGACCCCACCACCGTGGCTTTGCCCAGAAGGTCATCCGGAAGGACATCTGGTCTAATTAGAATATTATGCTTTTATTATTATAGGTAACTAAAGATCATATTATGTACCTATATCCTCTCAACACTTAAGCCAGTAGATAAAAAAAGAAAATTTTACATAAGAAATTCACATAAGCAAACAAAGCAGAACATTATATTAGTTTTCTGTTAATGTTGTTCTAAATTAACATACATTTCATCACAACACAACACACATTTATTTCCCAGTTTTATAAAAGTCCAGTCATGTCTCACAAGGCCAAATCCGTGCTCCTCTCTGGTGGCCTGAGGGGGAATCTGTTTCCAGGCTCATTCAACCTGTTGGCAGACTTGCACCATTTAGCTGAGGCTGTTTCCTGGGCCTTAGCTCCCAGAGGCCTCTTTGTAGGTACTTATATGTGTCCCTTGCATCTCAGAACCAGCAACACCAGGTGGAATACTTCTCATAATTCTCTGTCTCCTCTCTCTACTATGGTGGTCTCTATCTCTCTCACTTCAGCAAGGAAAGGTACTTCCCTTTTAAAGGCTCCTGTGATTAAATTGGACCCAACAGATAACCAACATAATTAATCATCTCATTCACATCTGCAAAATCCTTTTACCATGTATTGGTTATTACCAAGGTCCAGAGGTTAGGGTATGGATAGATTTGGGGGAGGGGTATTACTCAGTCTAACACAAATAATTTCATTGAATCTAAAAACTTTAAAATGGGAACAATGAGGTTTACTCACACTGAAAAAGTATCACCAGAATGACTTCAATTCTCTCTGTAATAGAATAGCATATCATGGTGGTATTCTTGTATCTTTGGAGGATTCTTTTAAAAATAGTTGTCTTGATTACAACCTGTACTCATTTGAGTGAATTAAAAATGGTTTGGCATCTGCTAAAAATATTCAAAATAGACAACTATATATAATTATAATGAACTCTTTTATTTGCTAATTTAAAGATTTAATATTTAATAATAAATATATCAGTAGCTATTTATTCTTTCCAAGTATATTTTAGTACCTAATTTTCTATACAGCCACTTAAAATGAAAATATTTGATTACCACAGTATTTTGATTTCTTTCAATGCAAATTTAAGCCTAATTTCCATTTAGTTGAATGAGAAATGCATATGTCATAAAAGTTACTCATCTTCATTCTATAAATAAAAGGCAATAACACAACTATAATAAAATAAATGCCAGAAGAGGTTGGTTTCAAGAATAGTAGATTAATAATTGACCTTTTTCTACATTTGCCATACTATTTATCATTTCAGCAGTTAGCTATGTTTCTGACAAGTGAATTTCTTAAAAATGTGTATGACATTTAACTAGATAGAGTTTCTTGTCATTGAATAATTTAATGTCATTTCTTATTGCTTCAATTTAAATGGTTGATCTAATTTTTATTTGCAGTATGCAATTTAAATGACTCATATTATATTGGTTAATGTCTAAATACTTTAAACATTTAGATGAATGTGCTTTTCACTTGTCAACATAATCAAATAGGGCATATGGGATTGAGATTAAACAGTTGATTACATCAATGATAGAATACATTTACTTTATCCTCTCCTTTCCATCTTGCTTATTCACATCTCCTCTAAATCTTCCAGAGCCCTCTTTGCATCTCTGGGTCTACTATAATTTCAAAAATCATCAGTTGAGCACTTGGATTGATATCCCCTTTTTATTCTTTGCTTTATTGTAAGTTTCAGGGTTTATATTTACCTTCTCCTTTAACCTCCTACATTCAAATGACAGATTCTTTCCTAGATTTCACTTTATGAAAGCTAACACCGCAATGTCATTTTGATTTGCATCTCTCAGATGATCACTGACTTTGGGCACTTTTTCATATGACTTTTGGCCTTCTGTATATCCATTTTGGAGAAGTGTCTGTAAGAATGGCTATCATCAATAAATGACAAGTATTGGTGAGGATGTGGAGAAAAGGGAACTATCAAGCATTGTTGGTGGGAATGCAAATTGTGAGTTCTTTCTAATTTACACCTGCAAAATATTCCACTGTAGACAGGTGCAGCCTCTGTGGAAAAACAATTTAGAGTTTCCTCAAAAAATTAAAAGTGAACTTCCATTTGACCCAGTGATTCCACTTCTAGGAATATATCCCAAGAATTCAGAAACACTCATCAGAAAGAATATATGCACCACTATGTTCATAGCAGCACAATTCACCATAGCTAAGATTTGGAAACAGCCTAACTGCTTATCAGGAGATGAGAGGATTAAAAAACTATGGTACATCTACACAATGGAATACTATGCAAGTGTAAAATAGAAAGAACTCACGATTTGCAACAAGCATGGATAGACCAAGAGAGCATTAAGCTAAGCAAAATAAGCCAATCAGAGAAAGTATCACATGATCTTATTCATATGTGAAATCTAATGACCAATATAAACTGATGAAGAAAAATAGATCCAGAAACATAGAAACATCGAACAGACTGTCAAACCTCAGAGGGAAGGCAGTGGAGGATGGAGGAGGGAAAGAGACCAACCAATTAACTCATATATGTATATGCATAACTCAAGAACACAGACAATAGGTGGTGAAAACTTCGAGGGGGAGTGGCAGGGAGAAAGAGAGCAATGGGGAGAGAAAAGGACATATGTAATACAACAATATTTAATAATAATAATAATAATAATAATAATACTGTATTACATATTTGAAAGTTGCTAAGAGAGTAGTTCTAGAAAGTTCTCATCAGAAAAATTCTGAAACTAAGTATGGTGGTGGATATTAAATAGATTCATTGCGATGATCATGTTGAACACCTAAAATATTTAAAGTTGTATGTAAATTATACAGGAACAAAAATAAAGACTTTTAACTAAAGGAACAAAAATAATAAAATTTAAATAGGAGGTGTATGTAAATTTGTACTATTTTATCTTTTAACTGTCATTTTATGAATCGGATTTTCCTAATGCAAAAGATAAAGCAGTCTCATAAAAGAAAACAAGATCAAGCAAGAATATGTCCCCTGAGCATCATAGATCTTTATCAGGTATTTATAACATATTAATTGTATGAGTGAAACTACCTATATCTGTTTTAAAATGCTTTCCATATTAGAAAACACTTGTTTGGGGGAAAGTTGTTCATTCTTTCCAGGGGTGATATTCAGCCACTAATCACAAATGCAGGCATTTATCCTAAGTACACAGTACTCTACCTATTGCTATTTTGAATATCACCCAGATCCTTTCCAACTACAATAGAACCAACCTGTTGCCAATGATACTATACCATGGTTACTACTCATGATTTCATTTTTAACAAATTCCTATTCTAGATAAATGTAAACTCTGGAGTCCTTAAATGTACAGAACACTTGCAAAGGAAAGGCTCTCATGAGCCCCTTTCTATTATATATTCACATGGGCTAGTTTCAGTCTTCGTTAGGATTTCACGCCAGTATTTACTCCATAAATACAATGATCCAGTGGCTGACACTCAATCCAGCAGAATAAACAAAATGGCCTTTTGGATAATATCAAAAATAACCACCAGTAAAATTATACGCCTTTGTTCTTGATATCAGAAAGTAGTTAAAGAAACTATTTACATAGATTTTGGCTGTCCTGTTCTCATTTCTGGCAAGAGTGCCATACTCTCTATTGCTCCATAGTTTTAAATGACATGTTGAGTGATGTGACCTCATGATATGTTCCACACTGATTAAATTTGTCAACATTCCCTGGGTCTGCCCAGGTCCCTTTAGGAATGTCCTAGGTACAGGGAAATCAATGGCCCCTCTCAGGAGCCCAGGCCATGAGTCAATGACTTGCTGCACAGACTGAAAGGAGAAAGGTCACATCTTCCCTTTTGATGTGAACTTGACCTGCTATGCCCTGTTCCACAGTGGGCAGGGCATTTGCTGAGGTGCAAACCAGCAGCATCAATAATAGTAGCAGTCACTGGGTTCAGAATCATGACAAAGATCTTGCCCCAGATCCCACTCAGACCTATGCTACTCTAGAGTTATTTTTTGCATCATGAAAATACCATGATAGGGAAACTGCAAAGGCAGTTTTAAAAACCAGCTAGCTGTATATACTCTTAAATGAATTTAATGTGACACATTTCTGCTGTCTTCAAACACCGCAACATTAAGGAAACAACAGTAAAGAGGAAAAACACAAAACAAAGAAAAATTACCGTAAAAAATTTCCCAAAGACATCTAGCAAGTCCAACTACAAGACATTCATATATATTTTTTTTTATTCAGAGGCATGAACCAAAAGGAAGCCTCCAAAAAATTGAGGGGTTTACTAACATTTTCTTAAAATGTATTTCAAAACCAGATGAACCTTTAAAAATGGTTCTCTACTCCATCTGAAATGCAAGGTAATGCATCAGGATTCTACCATGTTGGTTACATTTTAATTTTTCCTTCTTTCATCTCAATATGTATAGAGGAGAAAAAAATACTGAAGACTATTCACATAAAAATAGTTTAGAGAATATTTGTAGATTTATATTATATTTTCATAGACCTTTAGGATGAACAATAAAACAATCACAATTATTTTAATTGAATGATGAAAAGGTGAGACAAAGGGTGAAACTTCAATATTCTTATCTCATCTCTACACATATACATATGCTATTTTGTTTATCTTCAGTATGAATTAAATAACAATACAAACTTCTAAAGTTCTGTAAAGAATAATTAAAAGAATCCATGAAGATTAACAATGTGACTTAGGTTCCTAGCTAAATTTACATATATACTGCATAGAAGGCATGCATATAAATCTATCATCTGTATTTTATACTGGACAACACAGCCATCTGGGAGGGTGAGGGAGATTTATTGCTCAAGTGCTGTTGTTGTATGTAGTTCACTCTGTGTTTTTCACATCTCAGTAGTTTTGTTTGGAAAGTTGTTTTAAACATTATTTCTCATCCATTATCATTAACAAATTTCTAAGTTATGACCTAAGTCATTTGCATTAGCCATTTATTACATCATTCGCTCAAAATTGGGACAATTACTTTTTATTTGTTTTGAAATCTATCGTAATAACAATTTATTTAATGGCTTTAAGCCTTAAATGTCTTATATATATACTTTTTTTCAAAATCTATCCACTTTACCTGTTTACCTATTATTATTCTTAATGTTTTCCTGATTTCAGAATTAATAGATAAGTTTATGAAAATGACACACTTAGTGAATATTCTTGATAAAATGAAAGTTTACCTTGACTTAATATTTTACTTTCTATAAATGGTTCAATAATGTTGTTATTAACTACTATTAAAAAGAACCCATGTAATATGTTTTACACTATACATATTTACCTCATTTTCCAAAGATTATATAAATCCAGAAAAAATGCAAACATTTAATGTATAACTTTTACTCATTGATTCCTTTAATTGCATCACTAGTAACAGAAGTAAATGCTAAAAATTACTGATTTAAAGTAAATCTAGGAATTGGTCTCTGGTAGGCAGAAATGAGTGCTAATTCTATTGAAAAATAAACATATTAGGAATTTTCTCTGGTTAGTAAGCACACTAATTTTGGGGACTTTTTAGAATTTTTACTAAAGATGCTCAAATGTCTGTGCTAATAACCAAAGGAGAAAAATACTAAAATAACTTTAAAAGAATTTGGAGATTTTTAGAAATTTGTATTAAAACATAAAACCATTTGTATAGTGGCAAATGAATGTATCTACAGACACCAAATCTTATATTCTTGTATCTCATTATTTGTTTCTGTGTGATGACTAGACAGATAAAAACTCCTAACTCTCTCATACAATCATGAAGAGATCGTCTGAGTCTTGTAAGAAAAATAATAGAGCCTATGTCTTGGGAAAGAGATTATGATGCATGATTTGAGAAGAAAAGATAAATTGTATGGAAGTCCTTGAGATCTGAATTGTGGTTGCGCAAATTGGAAGAAATCACTTTACATGTCACTGAGAACTGACTCAACCAGAATTCAATAATTTATTGTGTTTCTCTATCTCAGATAGGACTAGACTTTGTGGAACAAAGATGAAAACAAGATAATTCCCAATTTTAAACAATTTATGATCTGATAATTTATGTACCCAGATCTCACAACAGAATAGCTCAATGTAATAATAAATGCACAAATAGAGAACTACACATTAAAGTATGGTTCTATTTTTCTGTTGATGTGAATGTAATCAGGGAAAACTTTAGATAATCTTCAAATGACCTTGAAAGGTGAATTAAATTTTGATAGAGAAAAGGCATTCCAGGTAGAGGAATCAGCATGATCATTAACAAAAGATACTGTCTACAAAAAAACTTAGTTACATGTGTCCTACTATAGCAGCAACCTGAATAATGAATGTGGATATATTTCTGAAAAAAAAATGTGCATTTTTATCTTATTTTCTGAGTTAAATAAAAGATTTAAAAGGCCTCCTTGGAAATCTAAGTCTCCATAATCCAAAGCACTTTGGGGAGGGTGAGTCAGTTTTTAAAGGTAGCAACATAAAGGCTCAACATATTTTTAGCCATTGGAAGACTGGTTGATTGAAATATATTAATAATTTCTACAAAATTCATGGTAAATATAAGAAATGTTCTATGTCTTAGCTTATACTTTATATATATTTGAAAAAATTTTGAGTCAATTGTTCATAAATATTTTTCATTCTGATGCTATTTGTTCATTCTATTTCATTGCTCACTGGTAAACTGTAAGTTTATATGCCTTTGTGGATAATAAATACAGTAATTTTTAATTATAAAACATTATATATTGAAAAGTATCCATTTGCTGGGGTTTATTTTTAAGAAGACTTTACAGATTATATTGTTTTTATTTTCCCATGTCCACATCAACATTCTGCATCCTTTGAAAAATGGGAATATTATCATAATATTTATATCTGAAGAGATAGAGTCCAGTGTGTGTTCTTTGTCGTTAAACTGTAGTCCACAAATTAACAGCATCCCATCCTCTTGGGGCATATAAAATTAGAATCCGCAGTGGAATACGATCTCCAGGTAATTGTATGACATTAACACTGGAGAAATCCTGTCTGGTTGGGCTTTGCAATAACCTTCTTTCTGCTTCCTCTTTGCTAATAGGACCCACATTTTGTTCCCATCCCTGTTGGTCATGTTAATGATGATCCCTTCCCAGCCTTGGGGGACCAAGGTTGATTAGACTAATCCAAGCATGATCATTTAATTTCCCTTCCTCTGCCTAAGTGCAGGCCTGTGATATAACCCTAAGCAAAGTGCGATAGGAAACACTGGGGGGTCTACAGAAAAAAAAATATCACATTATTCTCAAAAAAGCACACAAACAAGAACAAGGGTCCTCTTCTGCTTTGAATGTGTTCTTTGTGCAAGCAGTGCCTGCAATGGCCACAGCATGGCTGGGACTGTGAAGGTAAGGGAATGATACAAGCCTGAGCCAGACTCTTTAAGTTGGGATCCCTTTAACCCTCCCAGAATGCTTCTGCTGCCGCCATGCCTGTTAATGAGATAATGAATCCTTTCTTGTTCACCCACTTTCAGTGCCTCTATTACTAATCCAGACAAGTGTATGAACTGAACATAATCATTGGAAAATAGCTACACAAACTACATTCTTTTCCTTTACATCTCCACCTTCTAAATCCACAGATGGGATATATTTTGTGAATTTGTGATGGCGAATTGTAGATAGATGATGTGATATTCCCCAAGGAATGACAGACTCTAAATCAGAAGACACACTTGCTGAATTATGATTTAAACAGGAATTCAATTTAAATTTTCCTATGTGGATTTTCCTGCTATTTAAAGAATAAAATGATTGGTTTTCTACATTCTTGTCTATTTCTGAAAAAGAGCAAAACAGCTCAAATATGGACCATGTTAATTCTAATTAAATTTTCTTTCAGTGTGTAGTGAATCCCCTAAATAATAATTTAATTATTGCCACATTTGACTTATAAAAATCATTCTGGGAAATCTCTATTTTTTAAGAGCAATGCTCACTTTCTACTTTTATTGTACACAGCTGAATAGGGCTTTTCATTATATATATTCTCATCAGATGTATGTTCATCAGATATGTACACTATCAATTCTGCTGGATGGTATTGGTATCATACATTGTGCAAGATCTTAGGATACAGATGTTGTTTAGGAAAACTTTGCACATTTTCAGCACATCAGGCCATTGTAAAATACTTTTACTTAGTAATTTATTATACATCTTATTTCTTTGGTTATAATAATTTATATTTATAAATATGAAAGATGTTTTCCTTTCAAAACTTGCCACAGGATTGTTTCTGGTCCCAAATACGGTTTCCAAACACTGCCACTCCCCTTCAAGAGATGTCATTTATTTCTACTTCCCTTGGACCTGGGTGGGCTTGTGACTGCTCCATCCAATTGACAATGAATGAAGTGAAGCTCTTAGGAGGACATGGCCTTTGCTTTGTCCTCTCTCTTTCTTGGTGTGCTCTACCAGGAACTCAGCCACTTACTATAAGAAAACCAATGGTAGGTGGAGTGGTCACAGGTAGATAGGTCTAGGGCAACAGCCAGCGTCAACTTCCAGAAAAGTGAGTGGGTGAGCCCTTCCGCTGATTCCACTCCTCAGCTCAGCCTCAGACATTTTGGTGTCCAATCCCTGAGTGTGCCCTGACTGAATTCCTGACCCACAGAATCTGTGCACACACTACATGGATTTTTTATACCATTGCATTTAGAATCTTCTAAACCAATTAGATGATCTCATTCAAATCTTAAAAAGAAATTTCACTCAATGCGTATGTTAGTCTAAGAATTTGCTAATAGTGATTCATCAGTTATTCCATAGAGAGAAGCTGGACTTGATGTCACATAAAATCAGACCTGAATTCTAATGCTGTGGGTCTTGCAAAATCACTTCAACTTTCTGAGCTACAGTTTCCTTACCTTAAAGAAAGAGAAAGTTCTATATCAGAGTTGTGATGAGGTTATGATTAAATAGAAACCTATAACCTAGTGTCTAGCACATCATGTAATAGATAATATATACTATATTTGTCATTGTAATGTGGATTTCACACAAATAGGAACTTTATACAAATAATAGTAATTATGAGCATTTACTTGAGTGCTTACTATGTGCCAGGTACTTGTTCTGCATTGTCTCATTTACTCTTATAGAGTAAATATAAATTTATAGTAACACAAGAGAGTAATACTAAATAATAAAACTAATATAATTTCAATTTGAGACAACTAATAGCTGTCCAGTAGGCATCTATCGCATAATCTATAAACTTTTGGGTTGAAAATGTGCAACTACATGCAAAAATTAAATTGGTTGAGCTTTAGTGTGCTACATATATTAATACGGGCTCTGTTGTTAATGACACAAATCTTACACTAATGAGGCATTATTCCTTGATTCCACATTGGGAAACATAGGCTGAGAAAACTAATCCTATAAGCACATGCATTCTTGCAAACATGTAACCATCTGGAGTACCATTAGCAGCAGAAGCCAATATTAGTGCTGTTATTTTCAATACAAATCTCTCAGTAAAACTCTCTCCAGACAAGCAGGGAGCTAAGGAAAGAAATTAGTAGCCATTCAAGGACATGGCTCAAAGACAATCCTATTCTATTAGTGTACGTGTAGCTTTTCCTAAAGCTGTGATAAATTTCCCCAAAACATGGTTTTCCAACACCAATATCTATTCAGAGCCTAAAATGGAGGAAAAAACCTCCGTGGTTCATTTAAACAGCTTTCTTAATGTCAGAGAATTTTTAGCTGAAGAAAGGTATTGCCTTTATTGCTAGCTTATGTTGAATGAATAATTCAGAATGAAAGCAGTTGCAGCATAATGATAAAATTACATAAATCAAAGGGTAGCTGCTAAAGGCATATATCTGCGGGGGGGGGGGGGGGGGGGCGGCGGAATCACATTTCCTACTCTTCTGTTTACTCAGATAGTTATTTTGTTTGTGCAGATGCTCCAAAAACTATCATTACACGTGTTTCTTTGCGGTATTTACAACCTACTCAAAATGCTTTCTCTAAGAAATTTTGCTTCTCTATTCAACACATCCTTTAGTCTCATTTGCTTCTTGTTGAAGCAGTATTTATACATTAATGACAGGTAAAGTTCAAGGCAAATGATCATCTGAAATCAGAGTACAGGGTAGGAAGGAGGGAAGGAGGTAATGATGCCTGTTTTGTGCTAGGTGGCAGTTAATTTACTTTTTTTTTTTCCCCCTCACAGCAGCTTTCTGAGTTATAATAATAATCCTAATTTTTTTTAGACAAAGGTAGCTTAGTTGAATTTTTAACTGTCCAAAATGGAAGAATCCCATTTGAATAGCCTGACTCAACCCTCCTGCTCTTTCCAATATTCAAGAAAATAATCTAAACATTTTAAGTTATTATAGCACAAGTAGCTTTAAGTCAAAATGTGTTTTATAAAACAGAAATTACAGTTTTCAAGCCCAGAGTTTATAAGTAGGGTAATCAGTTCTTAGATGATTTAAGTATTTGAAAACTTTTGACTTTTTGGGGTGCCTTTCAACCATGTGATTTTTCTCCCTCGTTAAGGCAGAGTCACATTTTAATACATGGATTTCTGGACCAGCTTACAAAAGAAATCTTAGCCTGAAGCTCCCTGCTTAGAAATGAGCCTCTTCTCTGATTAGATTCACCACATGTCAAATCGACTTAAGAATAAAAACTCCTATCTGTACAATTGTCTGAATAGCTTATTGATTCAGATTTTTTAAAAATAGTGAGTTCAGCAAAATCAGGAGGCAACAAAACCAATCATTGTGGCTCAAATGGTTCATTCCCTAGTGCATCCAGCCACAAACAGACGAGAGGGCTCTCTCCATCCACATGAGGCTGCACACTGCCGGTCGCTGTGTGCATTACCTGTTTCCTTACTGAGGGAGAAATCGATGCTGCCACAGTTTGCTCAGCATTGACTGAAATATTCATAGAAATGTATTCTAGAGAAGGGACATTTTGATGCATAGATTTTTATATTCTAATTGCCTATATGTAAGTTGTCACAGTGTTCCTGTATAGAATAGTCCTTAGTAAGAGAAATATTATTTTAGCCACTATTGATTTTTAAAATACATCAAATTCTATGCTGTAGGTTTTTTCTTCATGATTCTACATGAAGGCAAATAATTACATGAAAGTATTGAAGCTTTCAGGTAAAAGAGGGTAATAGAATTCACCAGGCCAATGTCCACATGGGTGCATTAAACAAAAAATTATCTTTGAAATCATATAAATTGATATTTATTCAACTTCTGTATGGGTGCTTATGGTAAAAAGATATGCTTCTACCTAAAATGTAAACAGAGCCTTTGACTGTCTTTTGAGATCTTTTAATTTCTTTTCCTCATACCTCAAATCTTGAGACCTATATTTGCCATTAAAAAGGTCTTTATCTTCACTTACATGCCAAAATACACTTGATATGCTATAAATTAAAAATAAGAACACTTATTGAGGTTGGAAAATTACCATTCTTTGGCCTAGTAGACAAAATATTGACATGTGTTATTTTTATTGTTCTAGTAAAGAGATTATCATTATTTTATGTAGGGAACCATAATAGTAGAGGTTCATTATTTAACTAATTAGATATCTGAGTGTCATTTAACATATGATTTAATGGTAGCAAAACTAGAACTAGACAAAATCATAATTACTATATCTTCAAAAAATATCAACCAATTATTACCCAGCTAGCTAATATTTAGCAGAAGATGGAAATGATTTTCTGGTACTTCATATACATTTTTTTCAAACCTCTACTGTTCAAAATTGGTGTGCTAATCAATAATAAATTGATATTTATTGATCAGATATATTTATAAATAATAGCCTATTAGTCTTATTTTACATTTTTAAATTAAGGTTAGTTATCCCTTTAATTGAACTATATTTCATAACACATAAGCTGTATTTACATCTGATACATAAAAAAAATAAAGGAGCCATTTTATACATACTTGTCTTTTTGAAATTCATAGAGAATGAAGATTTGATGCTCTACATTTGAGATGCAGTTGCTATGACAACCAAGAGGCACAATACTGCACAATACTGCATACCATTATTCAAAATGTATTTGAATATCAGAAAGAATCTGCTACATTATACATTATTATTTTTCTGGATTTAAAATAACAATAATCTAGTCATTTATTTTTTGTATTTAAATAGTACATGAGTTATAATTTTAGCAAAGAAAGTAGGAAAAATATACAGATATGTAGCATGTGAGTCATTGTAAATTTATGATTTGCATAAATATGCAGAGTGAAAGATTTTTCTTTGTATAAAATAAAAATTTAAATATAATAGCAGTGATTTAAATGGCTTCATGATGTTCACCCTGATGCACATTTCTTTTAATACACATATCTAAGCTTAACCTCTCCTCAAATTTTTAAAAATATATATATTTTATTGATTTTTTACAGAGTGGAAGAGAGAGGAATAGAGAGCTAGAAACATCGATGAGAGAGAACCATCGATCAGCCGCCTCTTGCACACCCCCCACCGGGGATGAGCCCGCAACCAAGGTACATGCCCTTGACCGGAATCGAACCTGGGACCCTTCAGTCCACAGAGCAACGCTCTACCACTGAGCCAAACCGGTTTTGGCCCTCCTCAAATTTTTATGGTAACACTTCCAACTATGCTTTGCTCTCTCCACTGGAGCATCCTCATAAGCACATCATTTCCAAACTGAACATATTAGGTTTTCCCAGATTTGGCTCCTTGCATATTGCCTAAATTTTGCTACCAATAGTAATACTGTTTTCCAGTCATCCCAGTTCAAACACCAGAGTCATGTTAACATTTTCTTCTCCTTTTCATCATTATTTTTAATGTGGAACCATAATAGTAGAGGTTTATTATTTAACTAATTAGATATCTGAGTGTCATTTAACACATGATTTAACTGTAGCAAAACTAGAACTAGACAAAAATCTTAATTACTGTATCTTCAAAAAATGTCAACCAATTATTACCCAGCTAGCTAGAAACATCAATGATGACAGAGAATAATTGATTGGCTGTCTCCTGCACACACCCCCCACTGGGAGGACCAAGTCTGTAACCCAGGCATGTGCCCTTGATCAGAATCAAACTCAGGACCCTATTATTTAATTTAGGACTAAACCTATTGAGTATGCTCAGAAAACAATAATTCTTTAATTTAAATATTGGTTCAATAATTTTTACTTGGAAGAAAAATGAATTTTCTATTAAGAAAAGGTTACCTATTTTATGTTAAATATATATATATATATATATATATATATATATATATATATATATTCCTAAAGTAAGATCTACTGTAGTTACATGGGAATGGGGAGATGGAGGAGAGGATGAGGTTAGAAGGGCAGGTGATAGCAAGACTGAACTAGCATCCCTATTATACTGCTTGGTTTTATTCTATAATTATGAATAAACCAAGATAAATTTTTAGGAAAAAAATTACTTTTAAAAATCTGCAGAATATACTTCTTGTAGAAATATGGAGAATGACTTAAAGGGAGAGATTAGTGGTAAAAAAAACAAACAAACAGATAGAAGTTACCTAATATGGTTCAGAAAATACACAATAAGGATATGAAATAGGGAATAAGAAATACCAATGTCATTTCTACATATTAAAATATACTATTCTTTTCAACAGAGGAGGCTGGCTAAGACTCAAAATTTGATATGCACTCTTTTGGACAAAGGAAATAGCCATTGTCCTGCACTGTCAATAAAATATAAATTCTTTAGGATGTAATAGGCAGTTTGACTTAGCAATGTTACTTCTTAGTATATTTCATTGATTCTAAGATACACATTTGTTGCTATTTTTTTTATTGGTTCTAATACATCTTAACATCTTCAAAATCAAGGAGTATTTTATAATTGATGGTGCATATTAGTTATATGGTGGTGCTTTTCTCTTCATGGTACCAAAACTAATGCCAGGAATCTAGCCTGCAACCCAGCATGTGCCCAGACAGGGAATTGAACCGGTGACCTCTTGGTGCATGGATGTATGCTCAACCACTGAGTCACACCAGCTGGGCTACTGATAATTTTTGAATTGGAAACTGTCCACTGGTTTTCAAAAAGTTTCTATGAATCTTATATGAAATCTACACTGTGTGACCTGGAGAAATGCTTCTTTTCTTTCAGCAAGTAAAATGTATAGAATTGAATGTTCAGCAATAACTTCAGGGCCAAGGGCCTCAAGAGCTAATTGTGCAAATGATGCTAATCCAAAACAGGCAACAGCAAGCTAACATAGGCCAGAGCCCAGGAACAAAGTCTTTATAGAAACTGGAAAAAGAGTGGATGTTGCCTCAGCCACGTGCTGCTTCTATGTCTATTGTGTGTGTGGCAGGAACTACAAAGCCTTTGTGACTACATCCTAGAGTTGTTTACTCTCCCTTATGAAGACAGAATCTTACTTTATAGACTTATCTAAACATCTTCATTGCCACTTTATTGTGTGTGCGCCAATGGACCATAAACATGCTGAGTTCACTGTCAAAAGACCCATCTGCTTCTTCAGGAGGTTTGTTTTACCCAGAGGTTTACACAACTATTGTGACTTTCCTCATATTGCTCAGTGCATTCCATTTCTGTTTTTCCTTTTCAGTGCCTTTGGGGAAATAGAATTCGGTGTCCTTGTGTATCTTTAAATTGTTTGCTATCTGCTTCCAGCAAACAGCAGCAATGATAAAATCATGCAGAAGTTATTTGGAAACCTGGAAGTATATATACTATTTAAAAGTTTAAATTCAATCTGCAAAATCTTGCATAAGTGATTTAGCACACATGGCATTATAGTCACATGTTGAAATGAAAAATATATTTAAAAAAAATCAACCCATGTACTCCTCTGCTGTATTTAAGTGTAAGTGTTCCACAGAAAAAATGAGGTGCTGCCATTAATATCATCAATGTGTTATTCTCGTGAAGAGAGAATATCTTAATGCCATCCTGAGTAAATAATTTGCTTTATGCTGAATTGTTCTCTGAAGAAAGTACAGGAAGGTAGCCAGAGGGGCCTCATTTATTCTGGTGAATAAACTTGCATGCTTGTGTGGGTGTCATCTTTATATGCAAATGAATGGAACACCTGGAATCTTAAAATAAACCATAAACTGCTTAAAAACTTCTCTGTGCATTTAGTGTACCGATATACAAATATTCAATGAGGAAAAAATACCCATTATAAACTACTGATTTGTAGTTAGTAATTATCGATAATAATAATTTTGTAAATCATGTAACACTGTATAACACTGACCTTGCCCATTTCTAGAATTCCTAATGAAACTCTGTGGGTTGACTCAGAAGAGGGACAGGACCAATCCTCTAGGATAGTGGTTGGCAAACTCATTAGTCAACAGAGCCAAATATCAACAGTACAACGATTGAAATTTCTTTTGAGAGCCAATTTTTTTTTAAACTTAAACTTCTTCTACTTCTACTGCCACTTCTTCAAAATAGACTCACCCAGGCCATGGTATTTTGTGGAAGAGCCACACTCAAGGGGCCAAAAAGCTGCATATGGCTCGTGAGCCACAGTTTGCCAACCATGGCTCTAGGATCTTCAGATGCAATTTGAAATGGTCACCATCAGATGGTGAGTGAAGTTGACTAGCCACGAGTTTTCTCTACTTTTGATACTAAACAGAGAGAGCTCTAGATATACAGCACCCAAATTATAAATGTGTGTATATAAGCTATGTTGGCTTGACTCAAGGCCTATCACTATTCATATTTGGTTGCATCCAACTTCCAATATCTACATTTGAATTTGATGCTTAAAAGATGTTAGCAAGATGTAATTACCCTTGTTCCTACATATTGATTCACATCTGCTAATTTGCATTATCAGTTGATGTGTCCTTTGGAGATAAAAGGGACTTGGATTCAACCCACATTGAAGCTTTATCATATAAAACATTTTGCTGGTGAATCTGAACTGATATCAGTTAAACCAACTAAACTACTCTGTTATTGAAATTCGATCATGATGGGGGTAGGGTGAAAGAGAACTGGTGAGATGTCCAGTGTTAGAACTAAATTATCTAGACACTGGGTCACCATTTCATTGGTAAATATTCTATTTGTATCTTTCTATTCCTGTCCATGACTCTGAATCAAAAGAAATTCATTCTTTATAGCTGTAATTTTTGGTGCCTGGGCAAGTTTGCTGTGGAATGCTATAGCACAGACCCAGAGAGCTTTAAGCCTTTCACATTAAAACTAGCAATGGTGTGTGCTAATTGAATCAACTACAATATTCATGGTTTTCTGGGTTGGTAAGGGGCTGGCAGGGAGGAGGGCCAATGGCTTCTAATTCCACAGTATTACAGAAGATCCTTGGGGCTATTAGTACTCGGTGAGAGCAAGAGTGATAATGAATATCGCTTCATTGAATATAAAGGAAAGATAAGGTAAACCCCTGGAGATTTGGGAATATAGGGGACATTGGCATTGTTGTCTTGGGCTCATTGTTCCTTTAAGCCTCCACATAGGAGCTTTTTCCCCACTGCAGTTAAAGCTGGCAAACAGTAGCTTAGTTTCATTTGCAGCATTCTGGGAGATTTCGGGAAATTTGAAGGCAGACATTCCTGGTTAAGGCTGGTGCCCTTATAATCAAGCAGTGGGGATTGGAGCATGGAGAACTGGATTATTTTTATAGAAGTGACTTCTTTACATCCAAGGATATGTGAAACCTGGGATTCAGAAGTTAGCCAAAATGCAAATGATTATCAAATATTCAAATTGGGAGTTTTTCTCTGTATATCCTAAATAAAACACTATCCCTTCTTGTTCGTATCTGTGAGTACTTTTGTTGTTTGAATTAAAAAGTTTGAATTGAAAAACATTTTTTTAGATTTCAGCTTACTTTCAATATCATTTTGTATTAGTTTCAGGTGTACAGCATAGTATATAGGCAAATATATACTTTACAAACTGTTTCCCACCCCACCTGGCATCCCATATAATTATTATAATATTATTATTAACAATGCTCCCTATGCTGCACTTTAGAGTTTGAATTTTGAATGTTATTTGAATGAATACCAGTTTTTGTCCCAACTTAAATCTCACACCATTTCCTCTGCTCTCACCTCCCAAACATTGATTGAAGACACTAATTTTTCTGCTAAGGCCTTCAAAACTGAATATCAGAATATGTTTAACTATTAAGAAAAGGTTGACTACTTGCCTATAAATTGTCATTGAAATAGTGCCACATTAGACATACATGGCACTCTAGATCTGTCTAAAGAGCTAATGAATAAATAACCATAAGAGAGAGACATACAAAAGCAGAAATGAAGAGACCTATGTGGGCAGGAAGAGCTGAGCAAGGCATAGCATAAGGCAAAACATAGCAGGTGCTAGAACTGAAAGAAATAGGACTTCACAAAATACTAAGATTCTAGTGGTGAAAATAAAGGTCTTTTCAGAAAAACAACTAGTAGGCAAATCCATGAAGCTAATTGGTTTCAGAGATAAAGTTATCTCTGAAAAGGTTAACCATATATATGCATATATAGATGAGTAGAAGAAATAAAGTGTAATTTTTTTAAAAAATAACTACTATGAATTAAAAATTAGAATTAAAGTTTACCTGCATATATTTATATATTCATCTATATAACATATGTATAAATAACTATATTTTTATAATGACCATATGCAGTTTTATGTTATAATAAACCTATAGATAAGCTCCAATGAATATTAACTCTTATCTGGATATAAGTAATACTAAATAAAGGTTGACAAGAAACAATAAGAATTGCTGTTTATATATAAACAGAAGATTCTTCCAATTAGAAGACATTAATATAATTATAGGGTCAAAATGTATAAACCAAGTGTGAAGTTTCCTTTTAATACAGTGCCAAATAACTTGCCAGAAGTAGCAATGTAAAGTTCATACCAGTAAATATTGCCAAACCACCTTTTGTAGCTGTGAGTGATGTATTTGAAGTTTTCCCAATTTCTGAAGTGAACATAGTATTGTGACTATTTATGTTAACATTTGTTTAATCCCTAATTAGCTTGAAAATTCTCTCAAATATATATTGGTCATTTGTATTTCAGTTTGCAATTGCCTACCATATATATATATATATATATATATATATATATATATATATATATATATATATATATATATTTATTTTTTTTTTTTTCTGTTTGGATTTTCATATTTATTTGATGTAGCAGATAAATAATTATTAATATCATCCACTATTTTTGGAAAGTTTTTATTTTAGCAAAATATCATTAAAGGTTATTCTCAAACAACATGAATTGGAAATAAACAAGCCAAGTGAGAGCCAAATTATTCCACATAAGAAGTAAATAGTTAATCAGGGGAAGGAAGGGCATAGAAAAAAGAGGGGGTCATGGGGAGAAAGGGAAGAAAAACAGGATTAGGAGGCTCTTGCAGAAGATTTTCTGTAAAAAAAAAAAAAAATCTCCCAGTGTCAGGACGACCCAAGATTCTTAAGAAAAGGCATTTCTCTTATTCACGGTTTCTGTTATTATAACAAATATCACTTTTATGAATCAAAGGCACAGACAATGTTAGCCCCTGGAAAATTGTGGAATATTGGGGACAGCATTGGATTTACCTTTAGAAGCAGGATTTAGACTTTAATCTCTAACTAATGATATTTTTACCAGAAAGGGTAACCTCCAAGTTGGCATTATAATTAAGGTTCTGGAGATTCACTGCTTTGGTTCATATCCTGGATTCCATAATAAGTAGTCTTATGAACTTAATCTCTCTAAATTCATCTCATCTGTCAAACGCAGATAATATTGGTACCTACACGTTATGGTTCTTAAGAGGGTTTAGTGAAATAATTCCAATAAAATCCTCAGTTCAGTGCCTGAAACAAAGTAAGCACTCATTAAATGTCAACTATTATTTATGTACTTCTGTGTACGTGTGTATATTATATAATTTGGAACAAAGAATTGTCACAAAATAATTTTGTGCCCTTCACTAAAGCAATCTATGTGTCTTTTCTATATGCTTTAACATTTTTAAACTGATTTTTATATTATACGAGTATGCTTTATTTAATGTTATAGTAAAAACTACTTTACTTCTTCAATGTTTACAATCCATAATAATAAAAGCATAAAATGCTAATTAGACCAGATGTCCTTCCAGACATCTTTCCGTCCTTCCAGATGAAGCCAGGGCTGTGAGGGAAACCCAGGTCCTAGGTGTCTGGTGGTGATAGGAGGGAATCCTGAGCCCCAGATGCCAGAGGGAAGCTGGTGCCAGCAGCCGGGGGAAGGAAGGCCTACGCTTGCACCAATGTCATGAGTCAGGCCTCTAGTATACTTATATATGCAGCTATAAACATAAATATTTGCCTTTATTGTAAATAAAATTATTTTATTAGGTGCCTAATAGAGTCACTATTTTTCTATTTACATGTTACCATCAATTGGCTCTGGATTGTTTCTAAGTTTCATCACTAAAAACAATAGTAAAATGATCTTTCTTTTTCTTGTTACCTCTAGAGCAGGAAAGATAAACAAATAACTGTAGTGGAACATGCCAACTGAAATAGGAGCCAAGCTACGGAGGCTGCACATGCTGCCTACATGTCTGAGGGAACATTTCAAGTGTGGAGTGACATAAGAATAAAAATTCTTTTATATTTTAGATATTAGTAACATTCAAAGGGGAGGGGGGGAAGACACCTGCTTTTCAAAACGCCTTAGTTACTCAATCTGAACACTTTTTTAAAATCAGTGGTATGGTAGAGAAAATAATGTTTCAACCCTGCTGACCTCTTGGAGAAGAAAAATATATCTAGCATAATACATGTTGTAGCATTCACAAATGTGATCTCCATTCTGGTGGCTTTACCATACTTACTCTGCTTTGCAATGCATCCTGATAATCCAGAGAGCATAGGCTAGCATACTGGTTTCAAGCTGCCTTTTCACAGGATTGTTGAATTCGCTTAATGAGCTACAGGGCATAAGCTCGCGCTTATTTCTAAGCCTCAAGAAATTACTTCATAATATAGTTTTCTCTTTTTGTCTGAGAATAAATGTATCCTGGCTAAAGTGAGAAATCTGTACCCTGTGAACAATGCTCAGGAATGACTTGCAGCTATTGTAAACATCACCTGCGTTGTTTACAAAGCAAGTCATAATGTTTTGCTCTCCTGAGATGAATGTGACAATGTTTTTTGACCCAGTATTTTCTTGGCATGTATATATTGTTGGTAAGTTTTTACACTTTTACTAAACTTTCTAGTTTTATTGAGGTATAATTAATAAATAAAAATGTTATTTGTGAAGCATATCATTTTTTACGATGCTCACAAAAAAAGGGATCAATAAAAAACAAATACTCATGAGTTTATGGACCAGCTTTATGAAATCTTAATATTTTTGCTTTTGTTTTATGTGCCAAAGCTTGGCCCATTAATTTTTCATAGTCTTGCTAACTTTCCTATGTATGAAATAATATTTTCAAGTAAATTATTTTAGTCCTTTAAAATTTTTCAGAAACTAATGCTATTTTCCCATTATATAGCTGGAAAAAGTGAAACTGAAGTAACTTAAACAGCTCACAGTTGTAAATTAGTTGAGCAACGATTCAGTCATATGTCTCCTGACTAGTCCTTCTACTATAACAAAGATAAAACAAACAGCTGAACACTTATTTCATTATACCAAAGCGTAATTTGGATTTGGGGGATGTAATGACTCAAAAAATGCATTTCTCAGTGTTATATTTGAACATATATAAGATTATATCAAATATATTTCCTGACTTCATAATGGCAGGTGCATAGCCTGCTGAGATGGTATTTAAAACAACAAAGCATATTTCAACTGTGCTGATTTAACTTAGAGAAGTATGAACCACATGTTGCAAGTGTAACTATATGATCATTAGCATACATAAAAAATTGAATATCCATCTATCACAACTGAGCTTGCCCTTGCTGTGCTGAATCAAAGTCATCCCAATCACTGAGAATTCTGTCTCTTCAAAGTGTATTAGTAGAAACAAGCAGACCATGAACTGAATAGGTGAAAAGAAATCAAACACAGTAATGTTATTTATCTATATTTTTTATTTTAAATTTTCCTTCCTATGTTTAATAGAAACATGAAAAGTATATGAACATTATCATGTGTCTATTTCCAGTTATTTTTCTTATAAAAGCTATGAAGTTGCCCTTTAAAAACATACAAAAAGAATAGTATTATTACAATTCATTAAATTTATGTCTAGTTCAGTACTAAACATATCAGTTATCACAAAATTTTTTCCAGTGGACTCACAGCTGTTTTACCTACTTATTTTCCACTTCTTTTATTCATTATTTTAGCACTTATATATGCATAATTGTTAAATAACAATATGGCAATAACAATATCATGCACATTTTAAAGTCTGCTCCTATTAATTATTTGTCCAAAGCACCTAGCCCAGAAGCACTGCTCATTTGAATAAAAAGGGTTTAAATATCCTCTAATGCAATGCTTTGCGCTGGCAGAACAAAGAGTAGAAAGGATGATTCTTATTTCCACATGTTTTCTGAAACTCGTATTTTAAAGAAAGCAAGTGGTTCTCGGGTGGATGACAAAGCAATGAATCATGATACCTGAACTCTGCTGCCACCAGCATTGAAGACAACCTCTGCTTTAAACATTGCTTGACCCTTGCAATTTTCCTCATCACCCTGATACCTAGAATTCTTGTAAGAACAGGATATATATTATGCTCTATATTTTTTCTTTATGTTTTATAATTGAATAACTCCTAGTCCGAAAAAGGTTTTCTTTGTTTTGTTTTTTAATTTGTCTTTATTGTTGAAAGTATTATAGATGTCTCCGTTTTTATTTCCCCGTGACCCCCTGCACTCCCCACTCACCCCTCCCAGGCCTTCACCACACTATTGTCTGTGTCCACGGGCTATGCATATGTGCATATAAAGTCCCTGGTTAATCTCTCCCCACTCCCACCCTCCCCCTTCCCTCTGAGATTCTTCAGTCTGTTCCATGCTTCTAGGTCTTTGGATCTATTTTGTTCATCAGTTTATTTTGTTCAGTAGATTCCAGATATGAGTGAAATCATATGATATTTAGCTTCCTCTGATTGACTTATTTCACTTAGCATAATACTCTCCAGGTTCCTCCGTGCTGTCTCAAAGGGTAAGAAACAAACAATTCAATTTTAAAATGGGCAAAGGACCTAAATAGACAGTTTTCCAAAGAGACCATACAGAATGCCAACAGACTTATGAAAAAATGCTCAAAGTCACTAATCATCAGAGAGATGCAAAGCATAATGACAATGAGGTATCATCTCACTCCTGTCAGAATGGCTACCATCAACAAATCAAGTGTTGGAGAGGATGTGGAGAAAAGGAAACCCTAGTACACTCCTGGTGGGAATGCAGACTGGTGTAGCCAGTATCAAAAATAGTATGAGCTTCAGACTCAACTCAGACATTTTTTTAAAAGACAACAGAGAAAAAAATTCAAATTCACATATTCCCTAACATTCTTCAATATCTCTAAAGAGCTGGTAAATTTTCCTATAAGTTATAAAAAAAAAAAAAAAAAAAGGTAGTGGTATTTATGGTCAATTATAGATTTTAATATAATTTTTCAGAAATGTTGTTTTGTAGCTGGTCATATCTATTACACATTCACTTTTCCCCTAAAAATTATTCCCTAATTTTCCAAATATTCATGGTCAGATGATAATAGGACAGTTGAAGAATGTTGACCTTCACCCTAAGGATAACGAGGAATATAATTGAGCAATATAATTGGAGTTGAGTTTGGGGAATATCTATTGTATATAGAGATCGGATCAGAAGAACACCATATATATTGTTGTGGGAACTATGGTCCCACAAAGAAAATACAGCCGCCTGGAGGAGAGCGATTGCCCCAGAGGTGGGAAGACGTGAAGATAGTTGAGAGCATTTCAGTGGTGCCACCCCTCCTCATGCTGTGCTCTCTGGTTGCATGGAGATTGGTGACTGACATGTTTGGTTACGTCAGAGGCCATTTTCTCAAGCTGCATCCTTTAGAGCCACTTAAGAACGGGCTGCAAAACGATTCTCCCTCTGCCACCAATGAGCGAGCTTTGGCAACAGTCGAGATTGTCAGACAATTATTTATCTTCCATTAGAATTTCAAATAATCAGGTAGGACCTAGTGATCATAGCTCACAAGTGGTAAAGATAAAGAGCCTTAAAGTCTTTAAAACATACTTCATATCCTGGAAGTAAGGTGTGTTCAGTTCTCTTACCTCTGAGTCTGCTATGGAGGATGTGTGTGTGTGTGTGTGTGTGGTCTAAAAAATAAAGACCTGATAAGATCACAGTGAGTATAAAATTTAAAAATATGTAAAACCTATAATATGAATGCATGCTCAATATATACTGGTTCCCTTCTTTCCACCCCAATCCTCTTTTAGCTAACAGCCAGAAGGTGAAGGTAGCATAGGGGGACTAAATATATATATTGTATATATTGGTAATCCCTAAATATGACATTAATAATAAAGAATAGAGACCTAAAGAGATCTAACTTTCAGTTTGACATAGTAAGCATCCAAGTCCAACTCACTATGTTAATTATATCTAAATTCTTTGTTTGAACCATATATAAAGTTGATGTATTTTCTTCTTGAAGCCATATATCTGCCTAAGGAGCAACTATGCTCCAGTGACCTTATTATATATTGAAACCTTGAAGTAAATTATTTTAACTTCTCTTCCCTGGGAGTTTTAAAATAAAATCCTGATGAAAAGGAATGGAATGGAAACTTAAAACCCAATCAACCTCCATGTGCTGCCTGAAGCCTGAGATCCTCAGACACATCATCCAGGATTTCATAAATGTGGCTCCCAGGACAGTTATCCCCTTACTCTGAAGGTTCCCCAAAAGGAGAAGAAGATACTAATTTGTTCACATATCATAGAGAACTTTGGCAGAAATGTTTTTTTGTTTTGTTTTGTTTGTTTGTTTTTAACTGATTTAAGAGATAGAAAAATGGGTTTGTTGTTCCACATATCTAAGCATTCATTGGTTGATTCTTGTATGTGTCCTGCCTGGGGATCTAACCTGAAAACTTGGCTCATCAGTATGACATTCCAACCAACTGAGCTACCTGGCCAGGGCCTGGCAGAAGTTTTTAAAAAGAAGTTTTAAAAAAGTCACAGAATGCAAGTAGGCAATGTACAGAAAAGTAGAAAATACGGCTGTCACTTTTAACAAAACGGTGAAGATACATTGATATTCAGTGAATCAGAGCTACCAGAGTAACAAGCTGCTTTCTCTGCTCTGTCCCTTCTGCCCCTCTGTTTCAAGTCAAAAGCAATCAGATCATTTCCTCTTGGCATGTGGTTAGAGGGACAGTTTCCATCCACTCATGCCAGACAAACTATTCATTACTCTGCTGGTACAGTGATTCAACTTTTTATAGCTATGAAACAACAGATCAGATTTAAAGATTAGAAATGGCGAAAAATTCTTCTTCACATACCACTTTCCTCTTGAGATTCTTTGACACATCTTTGTGTGAATGTCTTTTAAAAAGAATTTTAAAATCTTTTACTTTCCCCATCAAAATAATTAACATAATCAGGATTTAACAAAAGAACTCTATGTCCTCCATTTCTCCTCTTATCCTGAATTGGCTCTGTTTTTATGCAATCCAAAAGAGATATTCAGGAAGGAGCTGATACGTCCTGCCACTCACATCACATATAAAATGTGTCCAGGCTTGCAACTGTATACCTCTTCAAGTTACCAAATTTATCTATCTATCTATCTATCTATCTATCTATCTATCTATCTATCTTCTATCTTAAAGAGTTTGGGGCAGGATGGTTAGGTGCAAAAATATCTTTGTTGCAATATAACATCAGTCCTGTAAATTCCTTCAGAATGTTTGGAATTAAAACACTAATTTAGAATAATTATTCTCACAGAAAGTCCCTTTAGTCGAACTGTGAGCAGAGGAAAAGGGAATTTCTAACCTAAACCCAACATCACTCACTCTGTTCTTCCTGGGGGTAGTAGGTACCATTACTTTCTAAATTGAGTACTCCCCATCCCAATATATGAATAAGCTTATGTCAGCTTTGGAAAAAAATGTAGAAAAGTACCACCAGGCATAAAAGAGCTAGGGAACTAAATAAAATATGCAATTTATGTCTCATAAAAGCTAACAATGGCCTTGAGCAAGTCATTAAAACTCATTGTTAACTTGTCTCTGCATTTGAAAATGGGAGAGTTTAACTCTGACCTCCAATATCCCTTCAAAATGCTATATCACTTAAATAATGTCATTAAATTTCAGTGTCTTATGTAGTAGTTTCCTGAAATGGTTTTATTTTCTTTGGTTGAAAATTCATGTCAAGCCAGACTTTCATCACAACTCCTAGTATTTAATAGGATTCATTTTCCAGGATGAGAAAAAGCATGGCACACAGAACTAGAATTTAATTCCAAATCAGACAGATGCTTAACTCAGAGTGCAATCCTTTCTCATTTCCCAGTCTGATGTGAAGCCTTCACTTTTTGCAGCTGATGCCATTGGGGAATTATGTGAAGAAGTGAAGGGGAAGACAAAGGAGGAAATTTGGTATTCATTAAC
The DNA here is from genome assembly GCF_014108245.1 of Pipistrellus kuhlii. Taxonomy (NCBI): domain Eukaryota; kingdom Metazoa; phylum Chordata; class Mammalia; order Chiroptera; family Vespertilionidae; genus Pipistrellus; species Pipistrellus kuhlii. The sequence goes on from NW_023425584.1 coordinate 42,145,285, forward strand.
CTAAACTACACTGCTCAATGAAAACTCCCAGGGCATCCAGGCCTCCACCAACACCATCCCCAAGGTGTGTGTAGAGGAGTTGGAGTAGAATGAAAGAAGCACTTTCAATCCTTTCTTTCTTAATTCTTATGAAAAAAAAAAAATCGATAGTTCTTTTCTATGAGTTAAAGGACACAGGAATATATATTATAATGAAACTATTGTAATAAGGGGCTTTTTGAAGGTCACAATCTCTTATGTTACATGAATCTGTGAGAATTTATTTTCATATTTGTCATAGTGATAATATATGTTACTTGCATATTCTAAACATGAGACTATTTATATAATGCTAAATTAAGTAAGGTGTATATTTTAACTCTTATGGAAATGCATTTTATGTTTCTTGAAGTGTTAAGAAGCTGCTAAATTTTAATTCCATTGTTAGAGTTAAAAATAAAAATATTACATAATTATATTTAAATAATGAAATGGAGCATGGGGAGAGAAATGTGTTCCAAAAACTTTTTTTTTTTTTTGAGTAAGATTAAGTGTTAGAATTTATAACTGTGAGCTTTATATACATTTCTCATTAAGTATGTACATAGTTATAAAAATTTATTCTACAACAAATATTATCTGCTATTAGCACTCCTTCAGAATAAATATTTTTACACATATGTACATGTGAATTCAAGAAATAATAATTTAAATGTCTGTTAAAAATAAAAATATCCTAATGATATGAGCTTACACCAAACTGAAAATTCACATTCTGCAAATTTTTAAATGTTGCTAAAGATAAAAAAGAAGTTTATAAGTAGCAAAGTGAAATGTCTAGTCTAGAAGGTAAATTTAAACATTGTAACCCATCTATGATTTTTTTTAAAAAAATACTGTGATAAATAATTCTGTTATAAATAACCTTCTTCATAGAGTCATGCTAAATGGTGCCATAAAAAGGTATCACTTGATATATTTGCTATAGTTTTCTTTGTTTTTGAAAAGATTTATGGTCATTTCTCTGGCCAGAAGATGTGATTTCAGGATGATCTGTATCCATCAGAAAGTGCCACATGCTTCTAATTTAACTTTATTTCCATGGGAACCTGAACAGGCATCATGCATCATCTTCCAGGTTCCTGGAGAAAAATAACTTTCATTATTTTGGCACGAGACACCTTAGAATGCCCTATGTCAAGAATAATTAGAATTTCACTTTTCAGCCTCTCTCCTGCAGTATATTAACTGTCTAAAGGAGTCTTGCTGTCTGGTGTCTGATAAATTTGGACTTGGGTGTATGCACTAAAGTGAATTTGAATGAAACAAGTTAGAGCTGTCCATGTGAAAGTCTAGATAAAGGTGTTGAAATGTACATATTGAGGCATTCATTAATTCACTCATGACTATTCCATTATTAAATAGAGGTTACTTTGACAGAGTAGCTCAAATGCCATGTCTATAGAGAATAAGAAAATATATCCAACTACATGGTTACCATGGTGTTTGCAAAATTGAGTTTTAACAGTTACTATCATTTCATGAAAACAAAGCACCAGATTAGCATTAGTCTTAAAGACTTCTGCAAACTGTAAGGATGACAAGGGAAAGTTCTTATGAAATACTGGAAGAAAGAGGCAGTAAAGGGTAGAGAGCCATTATTTCAAACAAGTCATACCAAACTCCACATGGTGCCTGACCTCTTTCACATCTACCCAACACTTTAGAAGTCATCCCTCTGCCTAAAAGGTGTGTGCTCTTTCCAGACACAATCCAACCCTTGTTTTTCCCTTTATAATATTCCGATGCTTCTTCCATAGCATCTCCCTCATAGCTTAAATGTAATGTTTATCACATTGCCTGTCAATGTTATATTTTCCTGCTCCATTACATTTAAGCACTGCAATACAGTGACTTTTTGTTTTTATATACATTCAAAAGGATTTGATATAGAGTTCATTAAAAATGTTAAATGAACGGAAGAATAAAAGAATGATTGAAGAAAAGTATGACCAACTGTATCTTTGTAACACAGAATAGAATGAAAACTGCATTGAGTGTTAGTGTCAGAATGGATGAGGAGTTTCCACTGGTTCTGAGTTCAGATCTGGATGGCAAATTCTAAAGAAATTCATCCCAGACATTATTTTAATGTGACCATGAATCTGTAGAAAAAGTGTTCCCCATTTTATTGTGTTATTTTATTTATGAAATAAACCCACATGGCAAACAAAAAGATGCTGGACTTGTCCGAGCAATAGAATTCAGTGGTTGTAGAGTACCGTATTTTTCGGACCATAAGACGCTCCGGACCATAAGACGCACCAGTTTTTAGAGAAGGGAAATGAAGAAAAAAAGATTCTGAAACAAATAGTGTCCTAAAATATTTTATGTGCATTAAAACCCAACATCACAGTCATAAACACATGTAATCAACCCTGTAAAGTAAACAGCAGCATTTAGAACCATTTTAGAGCTGGGCAAGCACACAGAGACCACACAGAGCCGGGCAAGTAAAAAAACTTTTTTTTTTAAAAGTATATGTGTAGGCTATATTTGGACCATAAGACGCAGGGACTTTTCCCCCCACTTCTGGGGGGAAAAAAGTGCGTCTTATGGTCCGAAAAATACGGTATATAAAATGCAATCAAAAAGTCAATCTAAGGAGACAGAGGTGAGAAAAAATGGAAAAAATTGAAAATTTAATACCTAAGTTTGTTAATGGGTATTGGAAAGTAAAGGCCTTTAAAATTGAAAACCTAAGACTTTATAAGTAGCAACATGTTAAAATGGGGGAAGAATACATGGAAAATAAAATTTGTTTAAGAAGTTGTAAGATATAGCTCTATTATAGTGAGGTGAAATTAGAAAACAAATATTAGGTTTTCTCCATTAGTCCAATATAGTTTAAGAGGGCTTTGATGAAAACAGTAAATAAAAAGGGAAGAAGACATTATAATTCTTATCAAAAGAAGAAGCAGAAGTTGAGAATGGCGTGGACACATGGGAAGTGAGTACATGTCAAAGTAGCCCTGGGTTGCTTTCTGCCCATGCTATTATACTTTTGAATAGAGATTGTGATTGAGATAGAATGATCCTAAGTCAAGAATTTTCAAATGCCGCATTTCCTAGGGAAGCTAATGAAAACAGCTTTGACATGCTAATTTTGAAGAAGAATTTGCATATAAAGGTAGAGAAATTCTGATGCAGTTGGAAGCCACAGGATAAAGAGAGGGTGGGAATGTTTGAAGTAATCAGTTTCAAGTCCTTGACTGTGTGACTGTTACAATGGAGAAAACAGAAAGTAAAGCAAACATAGAGTTAAGAATTAAATATGAGGTTAAACAGTAAGGCAACAAAGAGAAAGATAACCCTCCCAAACATATAAGAGGCAAAGAAAAAAGATCTAAGAATCATGAAAGTATGAAAACAATTTTCCAAAGAAATATCCAAGTAGAGGAGATGGACAACTTTGAAATACAAGAAGAGCTACTCCTGATCAGAACTGAGTGAGCATAGTGGATGCAGCAGGGGTATTATTGATAATCAATGACTGAAGGGTAAAGACAAAATTAAAACATAAAGGAAAAAAATGAGAGGGAACTAAGAAAACTGAAAATGTTTGTGCTCAAAAGGGGCTTAGCCAATATATATACTAATCCAATTATAACAGCTTTCTAAAGTAAGAATTGCTCAAATAAAAGAATGAAGGGGCACAGTTATCTGCAAAATCAGGTATTTTTATATTCCTGGAGAAATGAATAGCAAATCTGTGGATTATCAACATTTAATCAAAAAGGTTCCAAGAAATTAAGATATAAACTCTCCAGAACTACCACAAGCCCAAGTGAAGTTTTTGCTTTGGAGTTTTTAATTTAGGAGAAAGCCAAAATTGGCAAATATCTGAGGACAAGTAAACATTTGGTAATAGAATTCTGGGACAAGAGGGAGTAACATTTTATTGTTCTCACAAAAATAGCTCTTGGAAACCTATAGTTATGGACTAGAGAAAACTTTGAAAAGAAAGCAAAATGCAAAGGCACTGCAATTTAAACAGAGAAAACACTTTTATAGCAAAGCATATGCTACCTCATATCTAAGCATGGGCAAGTCAAATTGCTGAGGTATGTAAGAAAGCCAGCTCCATCAAGGATTCTATTTTTATAAAAACAAAAAAAAACCAACTGAAAACAACATAAAAAAAAAATGAACAAACAGTTCTTGGCTTTGATGACAAAGTAGATGATTCTGAAAGTTGTTCAAAAACAATACCAGCTAAGGTTAATAGGCTTGCTGGAAGGCTGGAAGTTAGGTAGCCGGCCAATTTTATAGAGGTATACCATGAATGATACACCAGCAAGTTCTCCAGTGATATATATATATATATATATATATATATATATATATATATATATATATGTAATTTTCAGCAGAATATATACATCATATCTCAGCTTCCTTCATTTCACTGAGAACTTTTTCCTGGAATGATATTTTTAGTAACTTATATTTTGAATGATAAAACAATTAAACCAAATTCTATTATACTGAAGTAGATGATGACTGACAATTATTTTAATTTTGGAATTTTGCTAAATATTTTGAAGAGTTAAACTTTTATAGTAAAGGTATAAGCATTGCAAACAATTTAAATCATAATTTTACAAATTAGTGTCTTAAAAGTTTATTTTAGATGTAAAATGAGCATAATGATACCGACAGAGTAGAGTGGATCTTAGAAATGAAAGGACTTGTAAATCTACTGGGATAGTACCTGTTACTTACACGTAGAAAAATGACAATGAAAGACTTAAAAGACCAATTAAAATGCTACATTAAAATATATTTCTTAAAGGGTAAAAGTGTGGCTCTGGCTGGTTTGCCTCAGTGGACAGAGCATCGGCCTGTAGACTCAAGGATCCCATGTTCCATTTGAGTCAAGGGCACATGCCCAGGGCATGGGCTCAGTCCCCAGTAGGGGTCATGCAGGAGGCAGTCGATCATGATTCTCTTTCATCACTGATGTTTCTAACTCTCTTTCCCTCTCCCTTCCTCTCTGAAATCAATAAAACATTATTAAAATTAATAAACAAACAAATAAATGAAAGATAAAAGTGTGACTCTAAACATAGTACAAACACATTTCAAAAATATGTGATTCAATTAATTAATTAATGAGGGAGCATAAAAGATATTTACAGCTGGTCAATGGATTATCCCAAAGGCAGACAAATATATAAGCAAAAAGGAAACTTGAAATTGAAAATGTCTTTAGTAAGTAAAATAATTTGACTCTTCCACAGGGTTTGTGAAACTCAATCACACTTTTACTTTCCAAATTCATCTGTGTGTGTGTGTGTGTGTGTGTGTGTGTGTGTCTGTGTAGACAAGAAGTGATTGTAGCACTGTTACCTACTACTCATAAAATTATAAAATAGCTCAAAGGTTATAAGAAATAGAGATAAGTATGCTAAACAAGATACCCAGTAATAATTTTTGCCTATTTCCACTTGTCTATTCACACTTATTTTTTTCTGATAATAGGTTCGTGACAATATCAAATAAAGATTATTATAAATCACATAATGGTTTCATTAGCTTTGGTATGGTCATTTATGTAGGACCTGCAAAAGAGTTTTAGTCAACCATGTAGACTTCCTTTAGTTTTCCTTTGCAAAGCAAGTATCTTTAAGTATTGAACAATCCACAAAGCCATAAAAAATGCATTTCTCTCTGAAATTTTATATATTAAGAATATTAGATCATACTTTTAGATGCTTCTATTTGTTTGCTATCCAGAGGATAGGAATACGGACCCAAGAAACTATCTCAACAAATTTAAACTCTATTATTTATAAATATCTATAAATATTTATAAATCTGAGTGAATTATCTTCCAGGAATCCCAAAATATCCTAAGACTCTTGGCCTGCCAGGAACATATCTTTCTTACTACCTAAAAGACCAAGTCTTGTGAGCCCAATGTAGAGCCAAGTTTTCCTAACAGAACTTTGTGGACATTAACTCTGTCAATAAAGCCAACATTATCTTTTAGAACTGGCTTGTCATACCTGATTCAATGAACATCTCTCTCAAATATGACTACAGGTCCAGCCAAGATTGCACACTTTGTCAATGATATACTGGCAGGAAGGGGAAAAGATGCTTATGGAACACATGTAATTTATCAAATCTAATGGTAATACATCACACAAAAAAATCATAGCTAGATTTAAAAAATATATTCAAATACTCTTGTTAAAAGTCATTCGAGTGATATAAATTTGGTGCCCCCTAAAATTTTTCTGTTGGTAATTTTCTGTAATAAGAGTTCTTTATAAGTTTAGGGACATTTAAACTATTAACAGTCTAATATCCTTATTTTCTGGGAATTTTAGGAATAGTCCATTTATATAAGTGCTTTTTTTCTTATCTCTATAAGCCAATCAAAACAGAGTTCCTATAATTTAAGATCCTTTATAACCTAACTTGTTAATACCCTCTAGAGATAGTAAAACATTTCACATACAATGACAGGTAAAGGCCTTTCTGAATATAGAAATATAAAGTGTTTATTGTTTCAGATCTATAAGTTCAGCCACGGATCAAGAGTTAACATAGAAGCACAGATATTAAGGAACCATTTTCCTCCATGTGGGTACATACTTATTAATTTATTTGAGCTCAACTTTTTCAAAAGAAAAACAATCAGAAATGAATAACAAACCTTATTGTATGTCATCTGTCACCTGACAGAGAGTTTGTCTCTGTAATCCATCTACAGAGGTGATTAGTCAGATCATCAAAACCAAATTCCCAATTATGGTTGTCACCAAGGGAGAATGAAATATGCCAGTAAAACATAAATCAAAACAAACAAACAAAATCAGTGGAAAATTAAAAACGAGGAAAACACAAATTCAACACAAAGTTTTATGGTCCCTTGGGTTCCACTCTGAGAGCCAAGAGAAAACCAGCATACCAGCAGCATGAAGTGTATTTCCTTGGTACCTGTTCTGCCAGGTGAACCAATGGAGCTTCTCAGGGAGACCTTCAAGATTTTAAAGAATATTTTTTTAAGAGATAAAACAATGACTCTCATACAGATATGAACATGTGTCAAAATTTGTGTTTAACTTTTAATGATGTGACCAGTAAGATATTATTACAAAACAGTTCAAAGGAGAAATGAGAGACACATATTAAATAATCAGGCATATTGAAATGAATTTTATCAATATGTGGAAAACTTGCATTTTTGGAAGAGACAATAAGAAAATTAATAGTACCTTTTTAGCAGAACATTTATTCTGCATGCCACTGAGGAAAATCATATCTATTGTTATTAAATATCTATAATCAGTGGTAACATAGCTCAAATATAGTGAAGAATGAGCTAGACAGAACACCCAATGTTCTTTTTTTGTCCATTTCAGTCATTCACAATTATTCCTCACTATATCATTGAGAATATTTTGCTAAATTGTTCCTATTAAATGAACTGATCTCTATTTTTAGATAAAGAACAAATGAATTTAATCAAGAAATTTCCCAATAGAACCAATTATAACTCAATGAAGAACTTAATGAAATTTATAAAACTGCATAGATTCAGTTCATTGAAAAATCGGATGTGGAAGGCTGTGATCAGGGAGAAACTTTTTCTTCCTCATAACTTCACTTTTCAGTGCATTCTGTAGATTGATTTTCTTTCCTAACTCTAAATGAAATCCCAAGATTTTATAGATTTCTGGTTCCTTTCAGATATATAAATCTCTGTCAGTCTAACATCAATCTGTAACTTTTCTCCAAATTTATAATTTCTCTCTCCACAGCTTTATGCAGTCGAAGGAAAGGAAAGACATAGTTTCCTTGTCCTGATCTCCTGCCCCAGAATGTGGCTCTTTCGGAAACTCTCCAAGTTTGAAGCAAGGCAAGTAGGGAAAGGTAAGGGTCAGTTGCCTACTCACTTGCCTGGGAAAGTTGTAATCCAGCATTAGTACCATCTGGGTTTAGTACACCACATGCCAAAAACTAACTTTCTTGTAACACTTTGTTCTCAGCTGCATAGCTGCCTGGAGTTCCTGAAGTGGCTGATAGTGTTCCTTCTGCCATGGGGTCATTTCTGTCTCTATCACTTATCAATCCATTTCCTAGATGCTAGACTTCCAAGCCTTCCTGTGGAAGTTACCTCACTCCTAGCCACAGTCCACTTGGAAAGGGTCCTTTAGAGATGGCTCTCCTTTGCTCCTTTTTCTATATTCTCCTCTAGCACTGCAAAACCAATAATACATCTGCTTGGCAGCCAGAAGATGTACAGCTGTCTCTCAAAACAATTCATTTGACCTTGTTGTTCTAACGATGCCAGCTTTAGCTTCATGCATTTAGACTTTTCAAACTTGAATATAGATTTGGTTCACTTGTAGCCCACTCTCATTTGGTTTAAGCTAAGGACGAGGCTCTGTATCTTCCTAGGAGGTGAGAGGAAACCCACCATACACCAGCAACTCCTCCTCTCTGAAAAGGATCTCTATTTACCATGCCTTCAACTGCATATTACATGTTTTCCACTTCTCTTATATCGCCCACAGGGACCTTATGAGTTTACTGGCAGATTTTATTTTCATAATATCTTAGGATTTGCATAAATACTCTAGAAACCCCTTTGGGAATCTCTTCTTATAACATTTGCTTTCATTACTTTCTGCTGAACCCTAGAAAAAGTGTTCATGATCACATTTAACATTTGTTACATGTATTTAATTTTCATATATCACGATTTACATTGAATTACATTTTTAAAGTCATTGAGTTATTTATCTTAATAGTTTATAAAAATCCAGGCAGCTTGAATTATTTAAGCAAATTCCTTGGGACTAACACACATTATGAACATTCATTAATGTCACCTTTTCAGTGTGGCTCACATTCAACTTATTTAAAATTGAAACCACATCAACTTTTAAAACATAACTAGTGCTCTATTTCTTATTTTTCCTCTAACAGCACTTGTCGTGACATAACAAACTTGACTATGTGATATATTGTACTAATTATTTTTATTTATTTTGTAGCTACATCGAAGACCCTAAGATGCGTATTTTCACAGTATCCCAGTGGAGATAATGATAATAGAAATGGAGAAAATGCATCAGATTTAGTATGTACTTTAAATGTAGAGGTGATAGGACTTACCAATGTATTGGATGTGTGTGTGAGAGAGAAATTCAATATGAGTTCTACTTTCTGAGCCAAAATAATCAGGTGTTTCTGTTCTTTGTTTGTGTTTTTGTTGTTGTTTTTCAACAATTTACTCAAAAATTGAGAGAATTGAAAATGTGTAAACTTTGGTGAGATCATTAAGAGTTCCTGAGAAACTAGAACACTTAATAAAAATCTTGGAAGAAGGAGGCAAGGAGACTAAGAAGGAACAGCCAGAAGCTAAAAGGAAAACAAGAAAACTGGGACACAGATGAGATATTGAAAACAGAGAAAGTAGCCAATTCTTCCAAATGCTGCTAAAGTAGGGCAAAAAGAAACTGGAAAAATTACTCACAGATATTGAGGTTACAGATGAATTTGAAAGGAGGCACGAACAAGGGCAAAATCCAGAATGAAAATGTGAATGTGAGGTGGGAAATAAAGAAATCATGATTGGAAATTCAAAAATTTGGGATGGTGCCAGCACAGAGGCTGAAGATAGGCAATCAGAGGGGCAAGCAGGTTAGAAGAGATCCAGGGAGTATTTATTATTGTTTTGAAGGGAAGATATCTGGGTGTGTTTTGTTTATACACAGACAGGAATGCATCAGTTTAATTACAGAATATATCAGAAAGAGAAATCATACTTTAAGTGTAAGTTTTCTGAACAGATAAAATCTATGAAGCAATCACTATTGTTATAGTTGGAGTAACTGGCACTGAGAAAGCTTAAAAGATCTAAGGTCACCCAGCTAGAAAGTGTTTGGATCTGGGATTCAAATGTAAATTTTCTTAACTGCAAAGCACAAACTCTTAAATCTTGAAGTACAGTGGTGAGAAAGGCTAAGAGGAAAAGATGGAAGAAGGTTTTTCATCTTTATAACCAAAACTAACTGATAATAATATTTGACACGGGGAAAGAATTACAGATTATGAGGTTTTATTTTCTTCCCTAATTAGAAAGCTAATAATCACTTGGTAGATCATAATTAAGCTAATTCAGATAATTTCTGGAACAATAATTACTCTTCCCCAGTGAGTGATTCTCTTGCTTCCATTAAGTTATTAAATTTTCATAAATAGAAGTAGCATTTACATTGTTAATATGGTATGTATGTGAAATATATGTATTCTTATGTATATATAGTGCATCTTACCTTTTTTTTTCTAATATATTTTATTGATTTTTTACAAAGAAAAAGAGAGAGGGACAGAGTCAAAAACATCAATGAGAGAGAAACATCCATCAGCTGCCTCCTGCACACCCCTCACTGGGGATGTGCCCGCAACCAAGGTACATGCCCTTTACCGAAATTGAACCCAGGACTCTTCACTCTGCAGGCTGACACTCTATCCACTGAGCCACACCGGTTTCGGCTTACCTTTTGTTTTTGGCCATATATAGAAATATGATAAAAGAATGTCAAGTACCGAGCATATTCCTACAAACACCTCACTAGTTTAATAACAAGCCCATGAACTGCATACATTCCAACATTTCACCTATAAAATTGCATAGAATTTAAGTAGTGTCTAAAGGCCATGCCACAAGCAACAAAAATTACCATACATACATATTAATATTCATGGGATTGATAAAGGGAGAGAGATTTGCATTCCATACATAAAACTGTCAACTCACATTTCCATGATAAATCATGAAAAGAATAAAGGGGTACTCAGGCATAAGAGCATGCACAGATTATTCCTAGGCTGTGTGTCTGATTCATTTGTTGTGCTAATTTTCAGGATTGACATTTTACCAGAAAGTTAATCTGATAGATATATCTTAAAACTGTCATAGTGGAAAATACTGCATATTTCACAAATTTACAAAATATGGGCCATGAAGTTTTAATTTTCTAATTCTTTTTTTTTTTTTAATATTTTACTGATTTTTTACAGAGAGGAAGAGAGAGGGATAGAGAGTTAGAAACATCGATAAGAAACATTGATCAGCTGCCTCCTGCAAACCCCAACACTGGGAATGTGCCCGCAACCAAGGTACATGCCCTTGACTGGAATCAAATCTGGGACCCTTCAGTCTGCAGGCTGACACTCTATCCACTGAGCCAAACCAGTTTCAGCTAATTTTCTGATTCTTATGTCCTTATGTATTACAGATTTGGTAAAATCCCTACTAAAGAATCAGAAATTAAAGAAAAAATATTCCCTTTAGGTCACAAAGCATTAAATTATACCTATATATAAAGTAAGAATAAATCATAGTGTTACACACACACACACACACACACACACACACACATCTTATCTAATAAAAGAATAATATGTAAAGTGACCATACCTCTGCTACACCCACAAGCCATGCCCACCAGCCAATCAGGAGCGATTATGCAAATCAAGCCAACCAAGTTGGCTGTGGCCATGGAGCAAGCAGGAGGCTTGGGTTTCTCCGGCAATGGAGGAAGCCAAGCTTTCCCCAAACCCTGGCTAGCCCTGAACTTCACTAAGGCTACAAAGTTTCCATTATAGAAGATAAATAAATCCCAACAAAAATGGCAACAGCCACTGAGCTGTAGAGAGCAGAAGGCTTGAGTTTCCCATGACGATGGAGGAAGCAAGCTTTCAGCAGCTCTGGCCTGCCTTGGCCTCTGCTCAAGGCTACAAAGTTTCAATTATAGAAGATAAATACATCCCAAATACCAGGGCCTTTGCTTGGGTTGCCAGGGGGTGTGGCCGCCCTGCAAACCACCATAGGCCCCTGGCTCAGGCCACCCCATGCCTTAAGAGAACCCCCACCCTGATCTGGGACACCCTTTAAGGCAAACCAGCTGGCCCCCAACCATGCACCAGGTCTCTAGCCTATCTAATAACAGAGTAATATTCAAATTAACCATCATTCCAACATACATGATGGCTACCCCCATGTGGTCAAAGATGGTTGCCCCATGTGAACACAAGATGGCCACCACAAGATGGCCAGCAGGGGAGGACAGTTGGGAGGGATCAGACCTACAGGGAAGGGCAGTTGTTGTTTTTTGGGGGGGCACCTAGGTCTGCAGGGGAGAGCTGTTGGGGGGGACCAGGCCTATAGGGGAGGGCAGTTAGGAGTGACCAGCTCTGCAGTGGAGGGCAAATAGGGGCAATCAGGCAGGCAGTAGAGCAGTTAGGCATCAATCAAGCTGGCAGAGGAATGGTTAAGGCGTGATCAGGCTGACAGGCTGAAGCAATTAGGGGCAATCAGGAAGGTAGGCAGGTGAGTAGTTGGGAGACAGCAGTCCTGGATTGTGAGAGGGATGTCCAGCTGCCTGTTTAGGCCTGATCCTACTGGGATCGGACATAAACGGGCAGTCGAAGGGGTCCCAGATTGGAGAGGGTGCAGGCTGGGCTGAGGGACACACACACCCCATGCCCAAATTTCATGCTCCAGGCTTTTAGTGTGTGTGTGTGTGTGTGTGTGTGTGTGTACAGTTAGTTAGTTCCTATATAATAAAAGGCTGTGCAAATAATACTTCACAAAAGCATGTGTGCCTATTCAACATACACAGGATGTCTAAAAAACATCACATCAGCATTTCCTGAACTATTCTCCAGTCTTCTCTGGAATGTCCATTTCTCACTCCTTTCAAAGTTACTCTGTGATTTAAGATAATGTCTCCCCTCTTCTGCAATAGTCTCCTAACTACTGTTCCTGTTCTATGTCTGACACAGTTAATATTTATTCTCAATACAATAATTACATCAAGATCATTTTAAAACAAATCATGTCACTCATCAGCTAAAACTCTGGCAAAGTCTCCATATTTAACCTAAGTAAACCAAAGTCCTTCAAAGGGCTTATAAAGCCCCTAAAGATCTAGACCCAGTTTGTCGTTTTTACTTCACCTCCGACCACACCCCAATCTTCCAAACATGGTCCCCTCCGGGCTCACAGGTCTCTGTTACTCTGACCTGCCTGCTGATGTTTTGCCCAGAGTCTTTGCCCTGGAGCACTCTTCCTTCCAAATTCCCCAGCCCCAGGGAGAGATATGGCTAATTCCCTAACCACCAAGCCAGTCTTTTTTTTTTTTTTTTTAATTTTTTAAAATATATTTTATTGATTTTTTACAGAGAGGAAGGGAGAGGGATAGAGAACTAGAAACATTGATGAGAGAGAATCATTGATCAGCTGCCTCTTGCACACCCCCTACTGGGTATGTGCCCGCAACCAAGGTACACACCCTTGACCCGAATAGAACCTGGGATCTTTCAGTCCACAGGCTGATGCTCTATCTACTGAGCCAAACCGGTTTTGGTACCAAACCAGTCTTTATAAAGTTTAAACCTCAATGTGGTCTACCCATTGTAATCACCTAATTTTACTTTGTTACCCCAAATTCCTGTCACTCCCATTTCCCTTACATTGTTTTTTTTTACTTTTTCTTATTCCAATAATATTTATTATTTTCTAGCATTTTTTAATTTGTATATTCATTATATTTATCTATGTCAATTAAAATAAATCTTCTACCAAGCAAAGCATTTTGTCTATTTTGTTCAAGAAATACAGTTCAAGAACCTATAACAGGACTCTAGTTATTTTGATATTTTGAACAAAATGAATAATTTGAAATTATTGCTAGTGATAAAGCATATACATTCAAATTTAATTCTAGGTAGAGTAAGATAAGCAAAATAAGAAACATGTTTCAAGGGAAAAAGAATATACTGTCTGGATGGGATGAAAAAAATAAATGTTTTACAGAAGACTGTATTTGAGATGAGCCTTTGAAGATTAATAAATTTTTTATAAGTAGATAAGTTGTGGCCATTTAGGAATTAATCAAAGAGAGATTAAAAATAAAAATAATTATCACTTGCATTTTATATTTCATCACTCTACTTAACACTGGAAAAACAAATAACTTGATTACTGATTTCAAGTGTGTGTGTGTGTGTGTGTTCTAACTCTAACAATCAATCAATAGTAAAATAAAGTGTTAAAGTAAAGAACATTTACAACACTCTTCCGAGAATACTTCAACAAATAAACTTTACTTATATGGAACATTTGGTAATACTGCCAAGGGAATAAAATGGCATAGCATCGAGATAGGACTCATTTCATGCTCAGATGGATGTTCAGTTGCAGCTGATTTTAAAGCACTTATTTACCTAATGATTAGGTTTGGACATAATATTGACACCATAGCAGGTTCCAAATCTTTTTATTTTATTTTTAGATAGCATCATGATTTTTAAAAAATATATATTTTATTGATTTTTTACAGAGAGAAAGAGAGAGGGATAGAGAGCTAGAAACATCGATGAGAGAGAATCATTGTTCGGCTGCCTCTTGCACACGCCCTACAGGATGTGCCCACACCCAAGGAATGTGCCCCTGACAGGAATCGAACCTGGGACCTTTCAATCCGCAGACCTACTCTACCGCTGAGCCAAACCGGCTTTGGCAGATAGCACCATGATTTTTATTGCTAGACAGAAACTGTTATTTTCTTCCCTTTTATCCTATTCCAATAAAAGTAGCTGAGCAACTCACTAAAAGGCCCTTAGAATGACCCACAGGTAAACTTCAGGCCCATTTTAAGCTTTCCCTCTTCCATTTTAGCAGAATCTTCTAACATTCTGGGGGGAAAAAATCACTTCCCACAGGTCTTCCACGGGTGTGAAACAAATGGAGAGAAAAGAATGACTTATCCATCCTAGCCAGGTGGTTCAATTGGTCGGACTGTTGTTTCGTCTACCAAAAAGGTTGTGGGTTCAATTCGGTTCAAGGCACATACCTCGGTCGCAGGTTCAATCTCTGCTCAGGACACTATGGGAGGTAATGGATCAATGTTTCTCCTTTGCATCAATGTTTCTCTCTTTTGCTCCCACTTCCACTTGCACTAAAATCAATTTTGAAAAGTATCCTCAGGTGAGTATTAGGGGAAAAAAAAAAGACATACTGTGCCCCAAGAACAGACCAGTAGCAGCCTCACTGCAACACACACCCAGCTTTCTACAATCAACCCCCAACCTGAAAGAAAAAGAATATGCTCTCTGTCACCTGCAGGAGATTTGAGTTTCATTTGGAACCAATTGTCCTTTCTGCCCAGGCTATATCTTTCTCTGTGTGTTTCCAACTCCCAGAAGGATTAAGAGAAAAGAAAATAGAGCATCTGCTTCCCTAAAAATTTTTGTTGTTGTAGTTAACCCACTTTCTCTCAATCTTGTATTCAATAAATGCTGAAAGAATAAATATAATCACTATAAAGGAAGGAAGAAGTTTCCCTTCAAAATGTATCCTCAGAATGGTCAAATTCTCTTTTAAAGAGCACCCACTACATTTTATCTGCAAAATATTTATTAACTTGAATATTATAGATTTAGAATATTATAGATTTATTTTTTAAGATAAAGTGTTTATCAATACCTTTTATAAATTATCACAATCTTTGATATAATTATATAATAGGAATACCAGGCGCAATTACCAAGCTGAATATCAGCAAAATGTTTCAGAAGGAGGAGGTGTCTTTCCTTGGTTTCTCTCCCTTTTGGTATCAGCTGATAGATACCATTATCTTCTGGTCCCCATGTGACCCTCCACACCTGAGCCATTATTTATAGAACTAAAACTAAAATATGCCTGTAAACAGATCTAGTGTTTTTTTTAAATTAATTTAATTCTTTAAGTCTTTATTGCTGAAATTATTACATATGTTCCCTTTTTTCCCCTATTGACCCTTCCAGACCTCCCCTCCCTCTCCCCTGCCCCCCGCCCAGCCCCAAGCCTTCACCACACTATAAGTCTGTCTTCCTGGCTTGGGCATATATGCATAGTACATGTTCTTTGGTTGATTTCTTCCCACCCACCTACCCCCGCACCCCTGCCTTCCCTCTGAGATTTGACCTACTATTTTTAAAACACATGTATACTTAAAGGGATTAAAATGATATTGGAGACAGGGAGAAAAATAAAAATATTTTTGTTTTACAAGGATATGTTTTTGTTGACTTTTAGAGAGAGTGGAGGGGGAAGAGGAAGAGAGAAACAGTGATATGAGAGAGCTGCCTCCTATACGCTCCCCTGACTAGTCAGCATACCCACAACCTAGGTATGTGCCCTGACCTGTAATCAAACCAGAAAATCTTTTGATGTATGGGAAGATGCTACAAGCAAAAAGCCAGCCATCTGTGGCTTGTTTTACCATCTTATGCTCCATTGAAGACAGTAAAGACTACAACTATTAAATTCTTCCCAATAGGATCAGGATTAGAATCCAGGATCCCTCCACTAGTTGTGTTCTCTCTCCATTCTATCACATTCCATGGTTCCACCCTGTATTTTACGGATGATAAATTCATCATGATAAAATTATACCATCTCGTAAATTTTTACACATCAATGTAGCTTTTATTTTTATTACTTTGTTAAGTCTGTAGTCTATTCTTTTGGATACTGGAGGTACTATGTAAGATGTTTATATAATATTGTGTAATTCACAGAGAAAAATGACACATTTCTGGAGCTTTCAGAGGGGGAAAAAAAAGAACAACTCATTTAAGAAAGAACTAAACCAACACCACATAAGAATGTTCTCTCAAGAGGAACATAATTCCAGTTGTCAATTCCAGTTCATGCTTTCCTTTTCCAGCACTACTTTCTGCAGGGATGTCTGCTTGTATATCCCTGCTTGGTAAGCCATCACTCCCTGAATTGGTCTCTCTCTCTCTCCAGGCTCAGAGACAGCGGGTTGCCCTATGTTGTCCCCTCTCCTATGGATCCAAGAAGAGCTGTTGATTTTTCAGTCTGTTCAGACCTGCACTGTTGTTAGGAAGAACAGTAACTTCCAGGCTCCTTTCCTGTGAAACCAAAAAATGGCCCCAATCCTGACTGATTTTTTTCCCCACTATCTGTCTCTCTTAGGGCTCTTGGCCAACAGTAGTGATGTCAGAGCTCCAAACTAACTTCAATGATGTTCTTTCCAATATCATAATGTTCCTTTTCTATTTAAGATATTTAATACTGTGCACTTTTTTTTTTTTTTTTTTTTTTTTACTAAGGAATAAAAGTAGTCATGGGTGGTTGGGGACCGTGGTTGGGGATAGACATCCAACTCCTTGCCAGATGCTCTCCCTTCCTCAGAAAGCTCAGTAAAAACTGAGGTTAGCAAAACACCTCAAGGGGATGAGAAAAGAAAAAAAGTTATTTTCCCAAGGACCTTAGGATCAGAGAAGCTGGGCTCATTTCCAGCCTCTCCAACTTATCTCTCTTGGCCTGAATGCAGCAAAATATCTTCCCCTAAACACAACCATGCCTTGAGGAGAAAAGCTAGTTAACCCTTTGATCACCTTTTCTTAAGATCAGTCTAGTTACATTAGAATGAGGGCTCTCTGTGGTAACAGTGAAACTGCTTTGATGTTAGGCAAGCATTTAGACCCAGAATCTCCCTATCTGGTTATGTGTATCACACATTCACTCATTCAAAGAGAAATTGGGGGTTAAATTGCTTGTTGTATATATTTTAG
Source organism: Pipistrellus kuhlii (assembly GCF_014108245.1). Classification (NCBI taxonomy): domain Eukaryota; kingdom Metazoa; phylum Chordata; class Mammalia; order Chiroptera; family Vespertilionidae; genus Pipistrellus; species Pipistrellus kuhlii. The sequence continues at coordinate 42,162,940 of NW_023425584.1, forward strand.
CAATGAGGATTCTATCACCCCAGTACTTTTGACTCTAGGCATTCAAAAGGAATATGGTCCAAGTATGAAATCATTTCTCTGAAGATAGTTTCTTAAAAATTAAAAAAATGCATATATGTGTACATATAAATTATATGTAGGATTATAAAAATATAGAACTATATCTATAGTAATTAGTTTCAAAATTCATCAAGCTGCATGTTCACATTTTATTTTTTTGGGGAAAAAAAACACTGTTAAAACAGAGATTAGTTACTCATGCATATTATAACACAGTTAATACCAAACCCCATACTCAAAACTTTATTTTCCTTACTTTGAAATCTGCCTTTCTTTTCCCCACAGCTTTGTCAAATTCAAAGAACTTCTCACCTCTCTCATATTTTACTTATGACAACCCTAGAGGTTAGGGTTGAAGAGGTCCCCTGACCCACCAACATTTCTAGCACTAACATCCAAGTATTTATGCACACCAACGCATGGATCCTTCGTTTTAGTTCTTGTTTTGCTTAACTACCAAATACCTGGTCAGGTGCTTCTTGGTTTCAGTGTCTGTTGGAAATTCTCAGGCATCTCTGCCTCTTTGGTTAAAGCCAATGAACTCTAGAATCTAGAAGAGGTATGTACACATCAGTATTTTGGACTACCATTTACTTTTAATCCAGTTTTCTAGACTGTTTCACATAGTGAGAAATGATGGTCATATTCTACTGAAATAAACATCCGTCACTAGTAATTATTTATACAGTTTTACTTAAAGTGGTTTGGGTGCATTCCTGGCTTTCTAATACAGTTTTCTTTCCCGTTTGTTGTTGTTCCTAATTCTTCAAAATCAAGCTAATATTTAGTTTCTGGGTCTTTGTGCTAATTCATGTTCTGACACAACCCTTTGAAGCTGATGGAAACATTCATGAAAAGATGTCAACTGTCAAAGATAAATTATATACATTTTCTTAAAAATAATTGAAAAATACCAAGACAACTATACAAATCAGCAATAATGAAACATCTTTAGGCTTTCCCCGTCCCCAGTTCCCTAGGAGAACTTATTATTTCTGCAGAAGATTCTTCCTACAATAAGAAACATGCCTTGCCATCAGGAAGAGAAACTTGTCGCTGTGACTTTTCTGGAAACCTTTGCTATGAAGCTGGTATAAATAACTAATGCAAATAATCTCAGTACATGTAAAATATTTTCTTGGACACTGAAATTTGAAAGAGCAGTTTTCAAGGTTGTCTAAGCCTTTATATTTGCTTGAGGTAAGTCACTTGCCTGCAGATCCATAGTTGGGATTCAAACTAGGTCACCAAGGTTACATGTTCTGCTAGAAGGCCTGTCCATTATGATTGACTCTATAGAACTGATTTCACCTCATTAAGCTTTGAAATTTCATTTCAAATTATACTGAGAGAGGGACAGAAGTAGACGCAGAGCTTACAATGCATGTATTAAAAGTCCATAAAAATTACTTTAAAATATAGGTAAAGTTCTTATCTTTACTTAGCACACATTCTTATGGACACAGAAATTGTTATAACTAGCCACGTATTTTTACTTTTTTCTTTTGTTTTGGCTATCGGGACATTAAGGGTCAAATTTGGAAACACATTTTATAATGCATAGGAAATCCTGGCCTTGTTCCTTTTACATTTTCCTTGAAATAACTAATTTAACATTCTAGTTAATAAAGTTTCATAGAAATAAAACATCAATAACTAATATAAGAATAATATAACTATTAGTATCTGATTTTATTATATTTTATATGAATTAACTTATTTGACTCTTTCATTTCATTTATGAGGTATAAGCCATTATTTCCCCATTAGTGGCAACAAAGATACCCAATGGCAACTTTCTCTGAAGCTGTGACTTGGAAGCTCTAACGTCTTCTACTTGCATCCAATCGGACCCCATGTAGACATATAAAGATAGTCTAGGGATGTAGGTTGTAGACAAGTGGCATTCTTTTTGAAGAGCTAAAGTAAGGAGGAGAAAGTGGACTGTGAGGAATGGATTAATGCATAAGAATTTCTTAAATCAAAATTGAAAAGAAAGAACAAAGGCACTTAAATTGTTATTTATTTAAATATCAAGTGATTGGGCGTGAATTACCCAGTTACACTATTTACATTGTACATATAAACTAGTAAAATTTTCCATTTCCCCTCTAATAATATCTATACATAAATATTAAATTATGCTCCATCAATCTTTCTATAAAACTCTGCAATGATGTCACAAAAATGATTTTAAAATGCTTGGACATACTAGAAAGTGTTTGAAGAATATTTTCTATTTAATTTGAAAATGCCCTCACCACTACCCATGCCCTTTTACTATGATTTTAGTTTACATTCCTATCAAAAACTACATAGGTGCCACTTATTGATTAATATTTTACATTGAATATGATTTATTACATTCTCATTCATTGGAGACATGTCAAGCACATTCTATTTTAATAAATTGGCTATCCTGTACCATGGCACATAATTTAATCTTATTCCTCTAGTCATAAATTTTTGCAATAAATTTATGTCATAAAACTGTTTTCAATAAATATACTGAAATTTGGAATGACGTTAAGTATTTAAGAGCCATGCTGAGGTATGTTAAATTATAGGTCGATAACTAATAAAATTCAAAATCACTCTCTTTTGACAAGTTGTTCCTTATTGGTAGAGCCCAACAGACCAAGTATTTTTGGATGCTATCTTTTTTATGTCTCTAATATAATCTTAGTTTCTAGATGGATATAAAAACAGCAGGAACCGCAACCTCCTTCCACAAGATACTCAGAGACTGAAGACTCCTGGGAAGACAGACCAACTTAAAGATATACTGGCAGTGTTTTCCACATTAAGTATGGATAATATTTTTAAAGGAAAAAAAATGCTTAGCCTTGCTTTTAAAACTATATGGAGATAGTATACTTTATTGATAACTTTAAATCGCTTTTTTTTTTACTACCATTGAGTTTGAAAATAAAAACCATATCTTTATGTAGTATCTTTATCTTCATATAACCTCCCTCTGCATTTGGAAGTCTAGAGTCTTAGAATTTATCCAAATTAATTTTCTGTATCATAAACAAGTAAACAGAACTTTAAGGAGATTAAAGTACTTGGTTGAAAACATGCTTTAAGTCAGGAAAAAAATGTGTACATATTCATTTAACATTATTTTTTGAACAGCTCTAAACCAGAAGCTGGAGTAGGTGTGGGAGAGACTCTGATAAACAGAGCAGGTGCACTTTTTTTTCCTGTTAGGTTTAACATTCCTGAACTCAGGATATAACTCACAATCAGTAGAGTGTCTTTAATTAGTTGTGTGTGTGTGTGTGTGTGTGTGTGTGTGTGTGTGTATGTTGTGTGAGCTCTCTCTCTCTCCTCCTTCTAACCTTCCTCCCTTCTTTATTTCTCAATACTAGATAATATCTTATTGTAAAACCAAAATAAAATATCACCAGGCATCTATAAAATGGCTTAAAAATAATACAAAATGCTGAAAAGGCTAGAAAGAAACTGGATCACTTAGACCTTGCTCATGGGAATGAAAAGTAAAATGGTTCAGACACTCTGGAAAACATTTTGCTAGGGTCATATGGAAGTAAGCATGCACTAACCATATAAGCCAGAAATGTTACTCCTGGGTCTTTAATCCAGAGAACATGAATGTTCTGTTCATTATAGGAGATACTGAAACCATCTAAGCCATCTTTATCCTTTTACTGTAAATCTAAACGAGTCTTAAAAATAAAAAAACTGTTTAACCAAAAAAATAAAAAAGTAAAGAAAGAAAAAATTTAAAGCACGCATAAATTCCATTTCTATAATATCTTTGAAATGACAATTCTGTAGAGATGGAGAATATTTAATGGTTACCAGGAGTTAGGAAGGGAGGAGGGTGGGAGAGGGCTGTGGCTGCAAAAAATGTATAACAAGGAGTCCTTGCAATGGACTTGTTTGTATGTTATCAATGGAAATCTTCACAAGACTACATATGACAAAATTCTATAGAAATAAACACACACAAATGCATGTATATAAATCTGATGAAAATAGAATGATGTTGAGTATCAATGTTAATTTCTTGGGTTTTGAAAAACGTTACCATCGGAGGGACCAAGAATATTTATGTGTTATTTCTTAGAATTTCATGGAAATCTATAATTATCTCAAAATAAAAAGATTAATTGAAATATTTTTGCATCATATAATCATGTCAATGGATATAACGGTTCTCAGTATGTAAAGTAGAATAGGAGCAAGAGGTTGTGAAGATTTTTCTAAACAGAGAGGATATCACATGCAAAAAGATGACATAGAAGAGCTCCTGCTGCATTCATTGAACACACCTGGCAAAGAGCTACCTGGCTGAAGTTCAGAGTCTAGCAAACAGCCATCCTACATGAGGTCCATGGGGGCAAATAGTGACAATATCTTGTTGAGCCTTTGAAAACAAACACATTAAAGTTTTATTCTTAACTAGAGGCCTGGTGCACAAAATTTGTGCACGGGGAGGGGGGATGTCCCTCAGCCCAGCCAGCACCCTCTTCAATCTGGAACCCTCAAGGGATATCTCACTGTGCAGGGTCCGAACTGCTCACCTGCCTGCCTTCCTGATTGCCCCTAACCGCTCTGCCTGCCAGCCTAATTAGATATTAATAAGAAAAAATATTATAGAAGCACTGAGTTGGAGATATGGAATAGTTATTGAAAATTAACACTAATTTTAGCAGAAACTGGTTGGGTTAAATGGTAGAGTGTTGGTCTGCAGACTGAAAGGTCCTAGGTTCGATTCCAGTCAAGGGCATGTATGTTGGTTGCGGGCACATCCCTGGCAGGGGTGTGTGTGCAAGAGGCAGTTGGTCGATGTTTCTCTCTCATCAATGTTTCTAGTTATCTATCTCTCTCCCTTCCTCTCTGTAAAAAATCAATAAAATATATATTTAAAAAAAAGAAAAGGAAATTAACACTAATTTTAAATTCAACCAGACATACAGTATTTATTCAGGGTAAATTTATTCTTTCTTTTAGTGAAGAGAGAACACCTTGCAAAAGAAATATTAAAAAATGTAGAGGGCCAGCTTGGACAAAATAATAAACAAAAATAAATATAAAATAAATAAATATGCATGCCCCAGGGGATACCATTATCACTCTATGAGCCTCTATTTCCTGAGCTGGAAATAAAAATAATTGGTTTCTATTTTGGGTCAGATTCTTTTTCCAAAAAAAAATGTAATACAACATAGGAAATAAATATGATAAAATGACCTTTTTAATCTGAATGAAGGAAAAAAGAAGACAAATTAAATCAGGGCAAGAGAAATAATTATCTCAGTATGATTGTTAGGATAAAGCTTTTTAAAATGTGAAATTATTTTATATGTCATAGTCTATATAAATTCAAACAATTATTTCTGTTACTGAGCAGGTCAGAGGAGAAAGGAGATGAGAGGCTTCAGTATGCACAGATAGTTCTTACATCAGCCGTTAAGTATCAGCATGACTTAAGCTGATATTAATGCAAGAAAGAAGCAAGGTTTTAGGAAAATGTCCTTTTTACTCTCACATACAAAAATGACATAATCTTTTAAATAAAGGTTACTAATGTAGCAACTCATCTCCAGAGAAGCGGACAGAAAGAGAAATGAAGCAATAGTGCAGTAGGGGGAAGATTTAGATGGAATGGCCAGATAAGCCACGAGTTCGAATGAAAAGAAATTTGTTGAAGAGATTGAGTCACTCTTTTTATCTTTCACACAGCTGGTCAAAAGAATAAACCACTTCTAAAAATATAATCACTAGCTATTTCATAGAACTCATATAAAAAGAGAAAGACTTTTCAAGTGGTTAAAATCCTTTGCAGACTTTCAATCAACCCTGTGTATCAGATATTGCTTTTTTAATTTAATTTTTTTAACTTTTTTAGTATTATGTGAGATTGAATTTTGTCTATATGGGTTTTTCATAGTAATGTGTGCATAAATAGCACGCAGATATAATTATGAAATTGTATCTATTTCTTGGAATTTGGGGGAGTAGTAGCTGTAGCAATAAAAATCTCTATAATAATCATTATTAACATTTGGTACCATTTATATTGATAAATATATGAACAAGTTGAATGACAAAACAAAGAAAGATCTTAAGACAATGTATATGAAGATGAGAAAGTTCAAAAATATTAAATGTTAGTATACAAAAACATTTAATAAAATGTTATTTGGCATTCTTTTTTCACTTTTTGGTCTCATAATAAACAATTTATACTAGTTTTATAATCATTTATTTTTCATTATTTTATGATCATGTTCTATATGACTTTACTGTCCATGTGTTATTATTTAAAAGAAGGACATTGTCAGTGAGTACTGTTAAGGCATTTTTCTATAGTGCAGATAACTATTCATATTTTTGTGTAGGTGTAGTTATAATCTAATGGACATTATTTGAATGGGCTAAATTTTTTAGATGTTGTCGGATATTCTTACTACCTATTTTTTTCTCTTTTTCTCCTGATTGTACATTATAAGATAAAACTACCAATTCTGATTTAAAAATTTCCCAGAGTAGCTATTCAAATGTAGCCAGCAGATGTCTCTCTTAGATTCATCCAATCAATACACTGCGTTGCTTTCACCTCCTTGAGTTGGAACTTACCATGTAGGGCAACTTTGCGGGAACATTCAGATAAAATGTTACTTATCAGGTAGTTGTTCCTTATGGTATTATCAGCGTAATTTAAGCAGACTGCTAAATGTCAAGATGACCTAACTTCCACAGGAAGGCAAAAGATGAAAACGTAGTTCTTTTATTTTTAGAGATATTAATTCCATCTGGTTTAAGACGAAAACTATGAGATATAGTGAGGCCGAATGGTTAAAAGCAATGATAACTAAAGCAAAAAAAAAAAAAAAAGCTAGATTTCGGGTCAGTGAAGAAATAAAAAAATAGGTCTGTCGAGGAAATATACAGCAAATGCCATCAATATGTACAGCTTTGCACATCATTTGTGTATATGCAGATTTAGTATGCTCTGCATTTACTAAATTTTTGTTTATTAAATAATGCAAAACTCCAAGTATTGAAATTATATGCATAATCAGTTGTGTGTTTGCGCAACAGAAATAGTTTACAATCTAAAGGCATGTTCAATTCTTCATGTTTAATTTCTTCCCTTTAAATATGTTCCACCCCACTACAAGTCCCCTATTTCATAAATTGTAATAAAATAAATGAGGGTTCATGCATATAAAATTATTGAAACTATAAGAGTCAGTTTTAAAAGTTTTATAACCTTTCTATATTTCATGTTTCATTCAGGTTTTTTGATTTATTACTGGTTACACATCCCTCCAATTAGCTTTTGAATGGGTAGCTTTAAAACCTGACACCTAGATAAGCATGTACATTTCCTAAAGTGGAGAATAGCAATTTCTTGGTACAAATACTATAGTTATGTAAATATTGGAACTGATCTTTAGATCTGAGTTGAATTATTCTCTTTCTTGGGTTTGGTAGTAACTTTTCATCATTTTCACAAACAGAATTTATTGTCTCTTGTAACTGCTCTGTTTTTCATTAAAACTTCATGCTTCTTTTACAGCTAAAATTTATTCCATCCAGTCCTGTCATCTTAGAACCAAAATATTTATATACATAGTTGTACATATGACACTTTATAAATGGAATAGGTAATACATACATACTTATGGAAAATGTTAAATAGCATACAGGTTGGCTTTTCTACCATTGCTACTTGCCATCTCCCCAGTTTATCCAGAGACAGGTTTGGTACTTTTTCACATTATTAAAGTACTAGAGGTCCCATACCCAACATTCATGCACTTGGGTGGGGGACCCTCAGCCCTCTCTCAGTCTGGGACCCCTCAGGGGATGTTCACCTGCCAGTTTAGGCCATAGGCCCAGGGAGTGGGCCTAAGCCATCAGGCAGACATCCCTCAGGGGGTCTTTAGTGCTGCCATGGAGGCAGGAGAGACTCCCACCACCACTGCTGTGCTCAGTCTCCAGCCATGAGCCCAGCTTCTGGCTGAGCGACGCTCCCCCTATGGAAGTGCACTGACCACAAGTTCTCTTGTGTTGAGCTTCTGCCCCCTGGTTATCAGTACGTGTCATAGCAATCAATCAGTCTGCTGTTCAATAGATTTGCATATTAGGGTTTATTTTTATAGGATTGGGTGCATTCTGAGCACATTTAACCTCTTTCCATATACAAATGATAGAATAACACATTGTGGGGAAACAAAAACTAGCAATCACACAAACCTAGTTAAATCCCATCGCCACCTACACTGTGCTTACAACTGAGCACCTAGACACGGCTGGGGAGGAACACACATCATACTCACTGGTCTCGTTACCAAACACACCTGAGCCCTTAATTGTTCTTGGCAAACATGAAATTTTTCTTAGTCCACTCACTTTCTCAGTCCCCAGGTACTCATTACCCACGTTCCTGGCCAGCATGTCATCTTTTGTCCTGAATTTTCAGAAGGGCAGAACACAGCAATCAAACTGTCACTTCCAAATAATCTTGAGGGAGCACTGACCTCTTGAATTAAAGTTAGTGATAGCTTGGTAAGTGGGCTGGAAATTGCAGAGTAGCAACATTTCTCTCAAATCAACAACAACAAACACAGACACACACAAAACACCAAAAAACAAACAAAAAACCCAAAGCCATCTTCTCATGAATCAAATCCTTTCTTATCTATGTCTCCAACTTTTCCAATTACTGTGGTAGCAGTAATTGTGGGCATAGTAGTGGGTAGAAAAGTAATAAAAATATTTTTATATATGTTATATATAATTATGTAGTGAAAACAGAAATTAAATGTGATAAAAATGTTTATAGCTATTAATTCTGGTGGATGGAATATACATATTTATAATTTAGGTTTTGTTCTTGACTGCACTTTAAAGTTCCCCAATAAGATAGAAATAGGTTGCTAGCTTGGGTCAACATTTCTCTTGCCAACCTACAGATTATTTAGAAGTGTTTAACCTTCTCAGTGGCATGACTCAGTGGTTGAAAATTGACCCATGTACCAGGAGGTTGCAGTTTGATTCCTGGTAAGGGCACATACTGGGTTGTGGGCTTGATGCCCAGTGTGAGGCATGCAGGAGGCAGCCTATTAATAATTCTTGCTCATCATTGACGTTTCTCTCTTTCCTTCTCCCTTCCTCTCTGAAATCAATATGCGTGTGCATGTACACACACACACACACACACACACACACACACACACACACATATTTAAAGTGGTTAATAAAACTGTCTTTATCCCTTGCCTAAGTTCACTATCTTAGTAACACAAAGTAGTTTATAACAGTAAATGTTGTTTTAAACATTTTAGATAGATTTTTAATTTTTTTCCTTCATTACTTTTTTTCTTCTCAAAACTTTAACTGAAAGAAGAAGGCCAACATGATCCAGACACCTTCTACTCCTTATTCAAGCAGCACACCTTGGCACTTTTAATAGTGCCCTTCTTTTTCACTTCAATTCACAAGACTGGCATTAGGACACCTCCTTTCTAAAATACTGGAAAGTGATTCACCATGCCCTGTGATAAATTATTCTATTCTATGCCATGCTATTTTAATGTTTATTTTTAAATTATAATGGAGTACCAACCACTATACAATACTATTCTAAGTATGAAAATATAGCAGTAAAAAAAGGAACTAAGTTAATTAAAACATTAAATTATACAGTCTAATAGATGATCTATCCAGTTGGATAGTCAGATCCAGAGATATTTGACATTAATATTGTGACTTAGGCATAAGAATTGTATTTCAAGGGCATTATTTTATTTTCCAGGACAAATGACACTTGACAGAACCCATATTTTCTGAATAAATAATGCAATTAAATGGGAGGTTAAGAACTCAAGTGTCAGGAAACATTCAGAAGCTGTGTTATGGATAGTGTGTGTGTGTGTGTGTGTGTGTGTGTGTGTGTGTGTGTGTGTGTTTTAGTCAGGAGATTGGTTCCAAGGGCGGCTGAATGACAAGAAACCATGAAACAGGGCTAACAACTATTGATTCAGTGCTTGGAAATAGCCTACTGTCCTATTTCTATGATGCAAAATGAATTTCTTAATCTGGTCAAGCACATACATATAATATATGCATTGAAGCAGCACATATCAATTAATTGTAGAAAAAATTTTTTATAAAAATTTTTTACCGTATTATGGGCAGCAGTGTAGGCCACCATAACTCCATCTCCCAAATCTATGCTGCTCATATTCTTGTTATAATCCAGGACAACATTTGGTTTTTCTTGCCTTCTTCCTCTCTTTTCAATCATTGTCTTTTTGTCATTATGAATAGAACTGAGCATCAATATGTCTTTTTTATCCTTCCATTTTAAAACCATAAGTTTGTCTTTGATTCTTACTATAGGTTCATTTTTCTGTAATTTTTTTGTTTTTATTTCACTGGGGATTCTGACTCTGTTTATCCTCATTGTTCCAACAATGTCTGTATTGTTTTGACACAAGAGTTCAGCCAAATGAATTGACATATAGAAATTATGTAAGTCAGTCCTATACCCTTTATTTAGTAAGTCATAAGTTAACTCCAAAACAATTCTTGTTGATTGTTTTTCTTGTGGGTAGTTCGAACCATAATTTGTGTTCTTGCCTGTGTATAAAATTATATTTTGTACATATCCATATTGGCTTTCATTCAAAATAAACAACTTCATTCCAAATCTAGCTTTTTTTGGTAGATATATATTGTTTCCAATATAAATTCCCTTTCCATAATAAAAGAGATTCATTTACGCATATTTCTCATTCACATACATAAAAAACTTTTAAACTTTTCTGACAAATTATTGATGATTGGATCAATTTTATATGTTTTTCTATTATATAAAGGTTGGGGATATAAAAAAATATAAGTAAATAATATATAATACAAAAATAGGTAGGTAAGTGTAAGTATGTACCCGTCACTGCTCACCCAGAACACGTCCACCACTCTCAATAGCGAAATTATACTGATTCCCTCCGTGTCTTAAATTCATGTCGAGACATGTATGGATGACTAATACCTTTGTTGTTCGGAAATATACATCCCCCCTTCAGGGTGCAACATATATTTCAAGGACGTATTCATATGTCCTACCCGTACCCGCTATTGTTTATGTTTGACGTATTTATACGTCCCGCTCGGTTAACAGGTTAATTAGTTATAATGGAGAGAAAAATATTTGCATCAAGTGCCAGCTTCCATCCCATGGGCTTTGTCCTAACACCAACAAGGATGACAGTGTAAGCACAGGGACCAGACAGCTACCACCTGAGCAGTGAGCTATCCTGTTGCTAAAGAGCTGATTCTAGGCTGAGGGGTTTTATATTGTGAAGGTTATTCAGAGTGTGAAGGTGATGAGAAACTGTCTCCTGGAAACCTCATAGGGAGACCCAGTGTGAGATGGCCTCGTAGAAGCTCTTTATATTCCATCTATCCTCTCCTGTTCTGGGAGGATCACCGGGCGTTCTGCCAAGACCTCAGTTGTTCAGTCAGTTCCTCTATTGTTCAGATCTTTGCCTGCATGACCTGTATGGGTACGTGAAAGTTTGCCAAGGTGCCATGTGGAGCTCTACAATGGTATGACCAATACATTTTGGAAGTCACTAAAAGCGCCTAATGTGTTTCTTTTTCATTTTTGTCTATGAGATTCCTGACATGCTATAGCAGAGAAATTGGATCAAGTGTCACTTATTTGTAGTATGTCAGTTTCAAACACCTATCAGATAATTTAAAGATAAATGTATAAAATAACAAGATTCCTAGCCACTAGTATGGGAGTGGTGGTGGTGGTGGGGGGGGATTGGTAAGATATGTACACATATAATACCTTAATAAAAAATAAAAAAATAAAAATAAATAAATAAATAAATAAATAAGTAAAATAACAAGATTCCTAGCACTCCAATTTATTAAATGTTATTGTTAACAGCCTAAACACACCCACTATTTGGGAAGATCTGTTTTATCCAATGGTAAGTAAATAATTAAGCTCCAATTCAGTGATCACCTTTTCAGCTATTCCAATTGAGTAACAGACATCCCTTGCCCACCATAGTATCTGGGTTGTCATTACTCTACCTCAAACTCAGGTCTTAAAAATGGCTAGAGAAATCCCTAATAAGCAGTTTTTTCTCTGTATAAATAATGTTTAACTAGTTGATTAGCCAATATTTTACTTTTTGCCTCCTTTTAAAGAATAAATAGCTTTGCAGTATTTAAAGTGTAATGCACAACTGGTTATTCATCATGGATTTTAGTGCTCAGTGACCTATATTTACTGCTATACTTTTTAAGAGACTTTAAATTTAAATTAGAGCTTGAACCATGCAATTATGCACAATGAATATTGTAAGGACAGTTAATGGACTCTAACAGCTGTTTTCTCCTCATAAATTCTAATCATAGATTCCAATCCACATTATCAACCAAAATAAAAAGAGGAAGTTACAGGACAGGAAGAAAGCAATATACTGTAAATGGTTTTTCTTTTAAGATCAGACAATGAAAAACAACCAAATAATTCAGGTAAACCTGAATATCTGCCAAATGAATGAATTATCCTTTTTAAAAAAAATCATTGTTAATGACTCCCTTTATCTATATAAAAGTATTTATATTAAAGTTTATTTGATTATACAGTAATATTGCTATCATGTGTGTAATATTTGATAGATCTTTTCCCGTTTCTTAAATTTTAAACTTCCTAAGTCAGAATGTTTTAGGTATAATTTTTTTTAAATGTGTTATTTTATCAAATCTAACAATCTCTGTATCTTTTAAAGAGGTAAATTTATATTTGGAATTATTCCAAGTACTTTATTTTGTGTTTTATTTATTTATCTATTCATTGTGTTTGCTTTTCTTACTTTTACTTTATTTTTGACTTCTCCAAAATAGAACTTTTAAAATATTTTCTCCTTTACAAATTTCAGATGTTATATAATCTATATTTTGCATACTTTTATGTAACATTATTATAGAGGTAGGTCACTCTTATCTATACAACTCTATGAATTTTTACAAACTCAGCATGCCCATATTCTGATATAAAAGATCAAAAACATCCTGGAACTTCTCTGCAGCTGCCTACCCATCACTATCACCAGCTGCTTTTGTGTGCCATGTTAGCTGATTTCCTTGGGTCTCTCAATTCACTAATTCTCTAGTTAGTCCTGTCTAATCTCTTTAGTCTTTCCATTTAGTTTTCATTTCAATTATTATATATGGGCCACTGAAAGTTCTATTTTATTTTATTTTTTCAAATTTGTTCTTTTCTTTGTTAGTACTTCCATAATTTTAAACATGCATATTTAGTATTCTCTTTCTTATTCTATTATTTTTTAATGTCAATTTCTGTTTCTTGCAATTACTGACTCTCCCCTGGAGGTTCACTTCTCATGTTTAGTAGTTGAGTTTTATGAGTTCATTTTATCAAACTTTGATCCCACATCTGATTTCATTCTTTCAGTTTCCTTATTTCTGACAATGTTGTATTGGTTTTATTGATCCTGGAAAAATTGTAGGTACATATTGTAAGTATGAAATCTAGGTGTACAGGTGTTTGGCCACAAGGCTTTGACTTTTTCCAGCTTCCTTTCTTTTAATTTTTATTTTATTTTATACTCAAGATTTTAGAGAGGACAGAACTTTTACGAACACATCTCTGTTTGTGTGTAGGAGTTTTTAAGTTTACTTTTAATGGATGATGAACCTCTGTGAAAGGATTTTTAGGAAGCATTGAATGCAGGATTAGAAAGTGTGTAACCATCTTCAGCAGTAGCCTGAGGCCATCTCTCTTCTGTGTGGATTAGAAGGTTAAGGTTCAGTCAATAAAGCTTAAATATAGAATTAAAATAACTAAGGACTATTGGGCCATCAGCACACACCATATTGATTTTTATTATTCTTTGTGCTCCTTGAATCTTTCTTTTTATTCCTTTTCATTAATTATATGTTATTTTTTGGCTTCTGTTTTTTCTATGATCCCATATTTGTTGCAGAAGGGAAATTTTTTGAGTCAGTGTATGTCGTGCTTTTAATAAAAGAAAATACTTACTCAAAGTATCCTATTAAGAAAAGAAACACCTGCCTAAACCGGTTTGGCTCAATGGATAGAGCATCAGCCTGCAGACTGAAAGGCCCCAGGTTTGATTCTGGTCAAGGGCATGTACCTTGGTTGTGGGCACATCACCAATAGGGGTTGTGCAGGAGGCAGCTGATGGATGTTTCTCTCTCATCAATGTTTGTAACTCTCTATCTCTCTCCCTTCCTCTCTGAAAAACCAATAAAACATTTTTTTTAAAAAAAGAAAAGAAACACCTGGACTCCCCACAATTGTATCTCCTTTAAAATGACTCTCTCATCCTCAAGCCTCATGTCTCCTCTTCCCTGTTCCACATTTGTTTGCTGGTCTCTCTTTTCTCTCCCCAAAACGAGACCTAATCTCATTATTCATATGTGGCTTTTCATCCATTTCACTCAATTTGCCCCAAGCAACAAAATTCTTTTCTGAGCTTTAATTTAGTCACAAATAATTCCTAGAAATAATTTTTCTAATTATAGGTATAGGGAAATCAATTTATAGCTATTTTTAAAATATATTTTTTTTATTGATTTTTAACAGAGAGGAAGGGAGAGGGATAGAGAGCTAGAAACGTAGATGAGAGAGAAACATCAACCATCTGTCTCTTGCACACCCCCTACCGGGGATGTGCCCGCAACCAAGGTACATGCCCTTGACCGGAATCGAACCTGGGACCTTTCAGTTCGCAGACCGACACTCTACCACTGAGCCAAACCGGTTTCGGCTATAGCTATTTTTAAAAATTATTTTTAAGTGTTGATTTTCAATAGCCTGCTCTAGACGAGATAATTGTTCTGTCAAAGAACATAAAAACAAAAACTACAACAAAACTAACATACACTAAAAGATTTATAATTCCAAGAAAAGACAGAGCTTGCTAGAAAATCATGCACATACAACCATATAATAAAGAGCTAATATGCTAATTATAATAGACTGAACAACAGAACAACTTTCCAGATGACATTCCGAATGACCCTCTGGATTACCTTCTGGATAAAGCCAGAGCTGAATTTCGTGCCTAGGGCCTCTAGTACAACTATATGGACACATAAAACTATTATGAAAACTATAGTTTTGCCACAACCCTTCATTACCTGGAGAAGCTCTTTGTTACTTATAAAAGCACTTGGCCCATATAAAACCATTAACCAACAAAAAGTGGAATCATTCCAATACCTATTTCAGATTTTCATTTTTGTTTTCCTTTTGCCTGTGTATTTTCTAGAGTCAAAACACTTTCCCTATCTGATTTCCTCAAGCTGTTTGGTTTTATGTTTCAAAACACCCTAAGCTTATTGAAAGTGAGGCTTTTGTTGTACAATAAGGCAAATATACTAAATGCCACTCAACTGCACACTTTTAAAATAGTTCATTTTGTGTTGTGTGAATTTTACCACACACACACACACACACACACACACACACACACACACAAAAGAGAAAGTGGAACTTTTCTCACCACCAATGTTGATAAAATAGAGACAATTAATTTCTGCTTCTGCATTGAGTTCAATCCCAACTCCATGTTTAGTCCTGGCTGCAGTTTAAACACGAAAATGTAACATCTGAGAGATTTTGTCCCACATCCCTTAATCTTTGTACCCAATTTGCCATGGGTATGTGTCCTCGGTTGAGTGGAAGAGATTACCCACCTCATGTTTGCTCTTTCTACCAGTTTACCTCCTGCTCAGTTTTTTACCCTCTACAATCTGGTTTTCCCCTGTACTAATACCACTCCAGGAACAGTTTTCCACTGTTTGACAAATATAATGGGTATTTTACCTTAAGCTTTCTGCAATATTAAAAATAGAGATTACAGTCTTCCTCTTGAATTTCTCTTGTAATTTTAATATTTGTGTGTTTTTTTTTAATGTCCTCATATTATACTCTTCCATCCTTTGTTTTTTATTTCTTAGTATAGTTTGCTGGTTCTAATTTTTCTCTTTATCTTTTTGGTGCAGAAATTTCACATTATAAATTAGCAGACTCCTTATTTTCTATCCTTTGTGCAATTTAAACTCACATAAAATATCTAGAACCTCCTACTGCTCTGTTAAACTTCAAACTAATGCAATAAATTATATACAATCTCCACTGCAACCAACAGGCTGCTGAATGCCTCTAGATTAAATAACTTCATTTTGACTTGTGCCAATCACATCTCCCATCTCAACTGTGTGCCAATCACATCTCCCATCTCAACTGTGTTCTCAGTTATTCCTTTCAATGTCTTCAATCAACTGCCTCTCTCATTCTCCAGAGCAAACATCCTCAACCTTTAAGCACTCTCTTCAAGAAAAGTCAATTAATGTAAATTCCACGTGAAAAAGGCCATATTAACCATTTCATATATAGATTGAATGAATCAATGAATGAATATATTTTAGTTATACATTTGACACCTATATTTTTATTCATTACATCTGAAAACTGTAGTTCCTGCATTTCTTACTTAAAGGTTAAAACACTATATACATATTTATTCAGTGATTCAGACATACACTAGGTACATTTTGTATTCCAAAATAGTCTGTTCGATCTTCCTTCCTTCTGACAGTGAACCTAACTGAGAGGCAGCTTACTTACTTCTGACAATTACTTCTTAGCTGTATAAAAGTCCCTTTAGACCAGTCCTCAAGTGTTTTGCTCTGACATCACTTTTTCAAAGGAAAGTTAATGTTATTATATTTATAGTTAGAGAAGAAAAAATGCTGTGATCAGTTCTGGATATTAAGTTAAATAGTGGGTGATGGTAGTGTTCATTTAAAGAAAGCAATTTGTACCTGCATGTTTTTATTTGGCTATATAAAGATATATTTTTTAAAGTATTCAATAATTATGTTTACTATCTTAAAAACATCTCCATTTTAAAATTATGAGATCTTTCTTAATTCTAATACAATTAATTATTTCAAATATTTTATATAATGTCAAAACTTGGAAGATTTTCCCCAAGTTACTATGAATACCATGTGATGAGATAGTGAAGCTATGTCTCTAGTCTACCTGTCTTTTCCCATCATTTTAATATTAATATCAGTTTATTTTGCCCTCCTATATTTTATTGAAGAGTTCACCTTTATCATGAACTTATTTTAAATTATTTTCCACTTCTAGTTATTATTGGAACACAGTACATTCTTTTTCTATTAGCATCATTTAATCATTTTATTCAGTCTCCCCCCTTCTGCTAGCTTTATGCTATTCAAGAACAGATTCAAATATCGTGGCTTTCCATTCATTCTATTTTTCTGAATAAAAGACTACTTTTCTGAATAAAAGACTTGTACCTGCATGCCTCTTCTCCTTTTCCTCTTCTCCTAAGGCACTGACATTATTTAAAGGAAAAACAGCTGTGCTTTTGCATGTTCTCCTTCACTTTATTCAGTCTGTCCTGGCTGGAGGGTATCTGGAGGCTGCCAGTTGGTTCAGAGCTTTTGCAAAAACAGTGAGTAAAGCTGAGCCCAGGCATAAACAACACTGAGGAAATGCTGAAGCATCACTCTGGTTTTTCTTTCCAGGAAAATGGCTGGTTCTCATTCCACCAACTGTCTTGACAGATTTGCAAGTTAAGTAGTAATTCAGAATGACAGTCATTTAGAAGAATATAAATACATATATAAAATTTCACAATTTGGAACAAGAAGATGTAAGGTTTGATGCTCAGGAAACTGACCACAAAGACATATTAAAGTTTATCCCCCAGTAATGAGCGGGACCCATTAAGGAGGTAGAGAAATCGAATTAAAGGAGGGGTGAGAGGAGAAAGGACCCAGCCGGGCTGCCTCCACAGATGGAGATGGAGAGAGCAGCACGTGGAAGGTTGGGGGAGCCTTTTGAGGGGAGGAACAGGAAAGGGTTGGACCCAAGGTGGAACAGAAAGGGGTGGGCTCCAGGACACTTCGGCACACACTGATTGGTGATTCAATGTCTTGAGAACGTCTCTGTGGTAGATGCCAGTAATGTCGTAACTCCGCCCACCAGTTGGAGGGAGGGAGGATCTCACAGAAGAGGAAATAAATGATAAAAAGAAAGGCATATTAAAAACCAATGTTCCCTTATTTCATGGATATTCAGAAGGAAAAAAAAAATACTCACCATGGATCTCCTACCTATAATTCCACAAAAAGCTGCACTTTTTTCTTAGTCATTTTGCATGCACATTAAGCAGGATGCTTCAATATTATACAAATACTAGAGGCCTGATACACGAAATTCCTGCAAGGGGTTCATCCCTTGCAGCTTCAGCAGCTGCTGTTGGCCCTCGCAGCCCCGGCTTCTCTGGAAAGTCATCCAGAAGGATGTCTGGAAGGATGTCTGGCTGTCTGGTCTAATTAGCATATTACACTTTTATGATTACAGATACCTGTACTGTAAATAGCTATGCCTACCTCACAGTCCACAGGTTTCAACAACATTTACTTTTTGGCAGATTCATTCCAACTATAGTTGTCAATAAAAGAAGTGTCTTTATACTAGTATATAAATGGTCTTGAAAGCATTAATATAAGCTCACATCAATTGAAAGTAACAAAATAAGCATGGCTACAAATTCTAGCATCAGCCCTGAGTACTTGCATGAGTTTTGCCAAACTATTTGACTTTCACAAACCTAAGATTCCACAAACTTCATGGGATTCCATCTGTTGTAAAGTTCACAGCATAGGGAGTAATGTATGACAACTCCCCAAAAGCATCTTTTGTATGTAGAGTGTGAATGGTAACAAAGACCAGTTGTGTCTTTTTGCAAAAGAGAAAAAGGTTAAATTTCATACTACTAGTATAGATGTTATTTGGAAGAGTTTCTTGGACGCAGCACTCTCCCAATGATTAAGGGATGTTTTTTCCTTCATCCACTTACTGGTACGCTGTGCAACAACTTTTAAGGTATTTTAAACCATAGTGTCCCATTATTTCACAACCTCCAATTAATCTAGTATTTACTGCCATTCATTTTAACCTCTGTGTGTCAGAAGTAGCATCAAAATTGGCCATGCAATCCATTTTAATATAATTTTTTTAAGTTAGAACTCTGAGACACTTTTTATGAAAAGTATTTTGCTGTCATGTAAAGAATAATTAAACATATTGTAATGCCTGTGGATCCATACATTTAAAATTACTTATTTTAACTTCATCTAACAATATCCTTTTCCAATATTCTTTTATAGTTTCAATGCTCTTTGGGACAGAGACTGTAAAGACACAACAAAAATCTGCTAAATTCTAGTTCATTTTCCTAAAATAATGCATCATAATTAATACATAATTTCAATAATTAACTTACCCATGCTCTGCCTCAGTCTCTTCTTGAGCATTTTATGTTTGAGATGAAATGATACACATCATAGAGAAAATTTTTTACTGAAGACAATTTTAACTTGAGATCAAGAGAAGACAAAGTACAAGGTAACTTTTAGCATGGAGGTGCCCAATGTCCTTTATGTTCCTCAGCTGTTTTTCAAAAGCATGAGATTGAAAGGAGCTTTGGGGAGAGTCTTTGATTTGTAGTATTAGTTCTGAATTGTCTGGAATTCTATTTGTTTTCTCGCCTAGTGTTGACATGGGTTTGATGGCTGTAAGTTTCTTGTCATTGTCCCCACAGGATCCTTTTTCCTTATCAGCTCTTGGCAGATTGTGACCATTTAAGGAAAGGCTTCTTTAGTGGTTTATCAACCTTATTTTCATAGCTTCTTATTTCTCACTGTCAAAAAGTATTATGTACATTTTTTAAAAATATACTCATCCGTGGCAGGCAATTGTAAGTAGGATTGTATTTTCAGCGATATAGCAAACTAAATTGACCTTGGTAAGCCTCGCAACTTGTCAGAAATATGACCATTTCTTCAGTTCCAGTTGTAGGCACAGAACGCAAGAATTAAACTAAAGGCAAGTGCACTGTTTTAAGATAAGGATAGTTATTTCATAAAAATCATGCCGATTGTGCCTTCTTCAGCAAATAATAGCCTGGTGTGCTATTTGAACAAAACAAGTAGAGTCTCTTATGTTCTACAGAGGTGATTTCCAAAGTGTGGTCTCTTGAGCAGCAGCAACAGCATCACCAAAGATCTCCCTAGAAACTCAAATGCTTAGGCCCCAACCCCAAGAACTATAGGATCATTAGCTCTGGGGCCCAGAAGTCTGGTTGGTTTACACAACCCTTTGTTGATTCTAATGCACACTCAGTTTTGAGAACCACTGTAACTGAACAATCAATGGGTCTGTGCTGCTTGTCACAACTTGAGCCAATTCAGCAGAGATAGGATTGAATCACACGTGAGCATTTATTCCAATACTGCCAGCAGTATGGGAGAGCAGCAGATCATCCACAAAAATCTACTCTGCATCCCCCATAAGCCAGCTGCTTATACTGAGTAGAAGGACAAAGATTACATGGGGAAGTAAGCAAAGGGAATGCCAAATGGTCATTTAACAGATAATGCAGGCTGAGGATTTGCAAAGGCCCGTGGGTATGCAAGGCTGGGGATCTTCAAAGGGCTGGTGATATGCAAAGGAACGGGGGTCAGTAAAGGGCTGGAAGCTCTGATTTCTGATCTTTTCATGATAATAGGCAGCTCTGGGTGGGGAGAATGGGCTGCCTTTCTAGGTGAGCTTCCGGTTCCTAGTGAAACTCCCAGCCAGGTTAGAATGGGCCTTCTTTAATTAGAATTAAACAATCACACTTAACAGAGCATGATTAATATGTCTTACAGTTATAGTTGGTCTGCAATATCCTATTTCTGCCCCTACACTGAAGTGGGATTTTTGCACTGGAACATGCAGTGTTCCCTGGGCAGGATGGTTCCCAAGATTTTTTTGTCCTTCAGAACCAAAGCATGAAGCCACGAATGGAAGATGGGGTAGCAAAGATGGACATTTATTGGAAGAACAAGCACAGACTCCCATGTGGGGAAAGGGAAAGAATTTCACAGCACAGACTCCCGCATATGGAGGGGGAAAGAGTCCCTCTGATTTCCCTTTCCCACGTTTATAAAGTCTGCAGATCCTGGTGCCTTGACATCCCCTCTGATTGGTCACTATTCCCTTACACTGGTTACTATAGTAACTTCTGAGCTCGAAGGTTGAACCTCACATGGGACGTGTGAGGTTCTCCCCCTTCCTTCCTTATTGTTTTCCTATCCCCTTTGGGTCTTCTTCCTCTGAATGAGGGGCTTCCTTTTCTTTATTTTGTAAATATAGACCTTCTGCTGTTCCCAGCTCACTCAGTCTATGGAAATATACCTTCTGTTACTCTGCAGCCCTGTGCTTCTTCCATGGCCCTTTTAATTTCTAACATTTCCAAAACTGCCCCATTTTACCCCTAAAATTCCTACTTCATCAACACTAGAGTAAACAAGCTATAAACTATAATTACCAGCAAGATGCGTTCAAGTTTCAAAATTACCATTTATTCCTACAACTTTCGTCATGGAATTCATTATGTGAATATTAGTTAATTAAAGGACAGTGAAAGCAGTGCTTGGGAAAAAAAAAAAAAACTAGAAAAGGATGGCTTATAAATTTAAAAATCACTCACACTCATAAAACCCCACTGAAGATAGGTCAAGGTGGGGGGTGGGGCTGAAGTACAAACTTCATATGGTAAGCAACAAAACAAAAACAGCAAAAGAACAGAAAAGTCAGAACACCAATCTCAAACATGGCAATGGTCTCTGACTCATTGTTAGTCACAAACAATGCCCAGGATTTACTACCAAACAAAGCAAGCATTGGGTCACATAGGCTGGGGATTTGCTCCAAAATGGAGCTTATGAAAACAGTGAGCCATAGGCCACCACCCAAAAAAGTGTGTACGACCCAGAAATTCCTTGAGAAAATATTGCCAAGTTGGGTAATATCTTTATGAATAAGATTGCAGGGTAAAGGACTCTATGGAGCTTAATAGTCAAGAATCAGGAAGATGGGAAAAATACATTTTGTCTTCAGTCGTTTACATAACAGCAGTTTCATTTTAAAAGGTTTCCTGTTGAAACTAGAAAGGCTCTGAAAAGGGAAAAGAATCCTCATTTTGCAATGAGCTGAGTAGGAGTGACAATATTACTAAGTGGGCTGGCTGCATCTCAGGGTCTTTATAAAAATAAGTTACGGTGAACTTGAACCTGAGTCAAAGGCTATGGCCACAGAGAGCAGCATAATGGCTGAGTGCTGAGGATCACATTCCATTCCCATCGCTATGAAAATAGAAATCAAATATGAAGAATGAAGCTTTGGTGTGCACCGAGAGTGTCAGGCACTTCAGTTACAGATTAGGTTTTTCTTTCCTCATGAAGAAAAATATATAAAACAGTATATCTTTTGCTTCCAATTCATACAACATCAAACATGTGGATACCACTAATAACATCCTGAGATCATTGCCCTGTGCTACTTTTATGGAAATGAATACAATTAGAGTGAATTTCTTCTTATGGGCATTTAAGAAAATACTACAACCTTTAGTCTTGAATGTTCACATTTTGAAAATAAGTCTTAATTTGCAGGCCAATCATAAAATATGACTTACAAATAATAACCGTTAACACATAATATAGTTTTTCAAATCCTTAAAACTCACATAACACTTTTTCTATATATAGTGCATAACCAGTTGACTATCTCAAGACAGTAATGTGCATTTAATGTTTACATAATGTTAAAGCTCATATTTCGCTATTGGCCACTGCATTTCTACTTATCAGTCATTTTCTCTATCAGTCTTTGAAGATTAACTTTAATTGTTTTATGAAGGCAATTTACCTGTGAATCTAAACAAAAGAAAATATATCTAGAGCTCAGTACTTGAATGCAAGCCATGCGTTACATGAAATTATATATGAAATTATATAATGACTGAAAGACAAAATGACCTAACAACCCAACCAATTGACCAGCCAGTCACTATGATGTGCACTGACCACTAGGGGACAGACATTCAATGCAGGAGAGCAGGAGCAGTTGGGGGCAAGACGACCGGTTGGGGGGCAATTGGGGGCAAGCAAGCCAGCAGCAGAGTGTTTAGGGGTGATCAGGCAGGCAGGCAGGTGAGCGGTTAGGAGCCAGCAGTCCCAGATTGTGAGAGGGACCTGTGGGACTAGGTCTAAACTGGCAGTCAGACATCCCCTAAGGGGGTCCTAGATTGGAGAGGGTGAAGGTCCTAGATTGGAGAGGGTGCAGGTTGGACTGAGGGACCCCCCACCCATGCACAATGCACCAGGCCACTAGTATAATTATAAAAGCATAATATGTTAATAATCATACTTTTTAAATATATATTTTATTGATTTTTTACAGAGAGGAAGAGAGATAGAGAGCTAGAAACGTCGATGAGAGAGAAACATCGACCAGCTGGCTCTTGCACACCCCCTATCTGGGATGTGCCTGCAACCAATTTACATACCCTTGACCAGAATTAAACCTGGGACCTTTCAGTCCCCAGACCAACGCTCTACCACTGAGCCAAACCGGCTTCAGCTAAAAGCATAATATGTTAATTAGACTGGATGTCCTTTTGGACCTCCTTCAAGACTTAGTCAGGGTTGTGAGGGAAGCCCGGGTCACGAGTGCCTGCTGGTGGCCAGAGGGAAGTCTGGGTCCTAGGTGCCAGAGCGAAGCTGTTGCCAGCAGCAGTGAGAAGGAAGGCCTACTCTTGTATGAATTTTGTGCAACAGGCCTCTAGTGTTTATGTAAGTACTTAGCTCTGCTTTCTTCTGTGTAGCAGTAATTTTCAGGCAGATGTTCTCACATGAGGGAAGGAAGATGACTCCCAGAAGTTCCAGAACTATGTACTTGCCATGGCTTTTGTGATATTGTGATTTATCTTAAGAAACATATTTGGTCTTCATCCATTGCTCCTGGTACAGAACTCCCAAATCCCTTGGAATTTCCAAAAAGATGAGAGTTGGAGCAACAAAGGTGTCCTTTGTTACATTAATGAGTTGACTTTTGCAAAGCACCCATGATGGGGGCTGGATGCCAGGAGAACCAACCATGTGAGTAGAGGGTTGGAAATTTCAATCCCATCTCCTCACCTCCAGGGAAAGAAGAGGGGCTAGAAGTTGATTTCAATAATCAATGGCCAGTAATCGAATGGATCATGCCTATGTAATAAAGCCTCCACAGAAACACAAAAGAATAGAAAGGGCTCAAAGAACTTTCAGAGAGAGCATGCTCAGAGAGTTTATGGAAGCTCCGCACCCTTTTCCTGTGCATCTCATCCATCTGGCTTTTCCTGAATCACACTCTGTTACCACAAACTGGTAATCCAGTATGTAAAACGTTTCTCTCAGTTCCATGAGCCACCCTAGCAAGTTAGTCAATCCCAAGGAAGAGGTCATTGTAATTTTTTGTTTGGCTTTTGGCCTCTTTTGATAACTGATAATCAGCCAGGACTGGGATATGCAGCAGATGCTTATACCTTTCAAATCAAATCTTCTAGCCCAAAACATTTAACACTTTTATTTTTACTTACCACTCGTCCCATCCTATATATCTGTACTTAAATATATATTTTTACTAATGATTTTACAATTCCAAGCCACCTAAGATTTTAATATGAAACTTGTCATTGACTTTTTCCCTCCCCTGCCTCTGCCTTTTCAATATTCATCCAGTCTCTAAGACATATCGATTCTATGTCCACAATATTTTGCTCATCTGTCTTCTGCTTTGCATTCCCAGCATAACTAGTACAATTCAACTCTGATTTCTCTTTCTAAGACTTTTTAAAGAGACTAGTCCCTCAATGCCATATAATTGCCAAACAATCCATTTTATATTCTAATAACTAAAAAAATATAGTTTTACCTTAGCATGACTTTTAAAAACATTTTAATAGCCCTTTATTTTCTAAAATGTAAAGTGATTGTTCCTAGACTGATGTTCAAAAACTATTACCTGGTCACAATACACCATTTTAATTTCTCCTCCCTTTCCTCTCCTTTATGCAACTACTTGCTAGCTTATCTGCTCCCCAAACACATTGTACTTTTCAGCGTTTATGTATTTGCCTGTGTTATCCTTTTCAGCCGATTCATCCTTCCTCCTTTTCTATCTGTTCAAAGTAAAGTTTAAATGCCATCTTCTTCCTCAAATCTTACTTGATCTCAAATGGTTTCAGTGATTCATTTATTTTCATAATTTATTACCTTATGGTATGGATATTTTATATGTAGCTTTTCTGTCTTCATTGTAAGCTCACTGAACACTGAAACTGTAAATTATTCATCTTTCTCTGCTCCAGAATGCTTGCCACACTGTGGTACTCACACTGAGGGCTCAGTAATTTCTGGGTACATTTTAGACAAAGAAGTATTAGAAAGCACAAAACACAATATCCAAAAACCTCTGGCAACTCAGTACAGTGTAGAGTGTAAGTTATTTACCCTGGTGACCACGTGGCTTACTAGGAGTTGAGGCTCACTGCTTCTGTATAATGAGAGACTCTCATACCATATATTGAATATATGGCTGGCCCAGGAAGCAGCCAAAATTCAAAACTTGAAATATGAGTTCTACATAAGCCATGGACCATCTGTATATAGAAAGCTCCACTTACTGATGACTTAAAGTAAATTTATTTCCATCATAATATTTAGGGAAATGAATCCCAAATAGAAAATATTACATAAACCTGAAATAGAAAATCTACATTAATAAAAGAAAAACATGCAAATTGACCACCATTCTGCTATACTCACCAGCCAATTAGGAGTATGCAAATTAACCCAACAAAGATGGTGGTGGCCATAGAGCTGGAGTGAGCGGGAGGCTTGGGTCCCCACCTGCCCTAGCCAGCCCTGGTCTCTGCTCAAGGCTACAAAGTTTCAGTTACAGAAGATAAATGAATCCCAGATAACCTGCTTCCAGTCAGCCCTGGCTTCCTCTCTAGGAGGCACTGAAAAAAAGAAAAAAAAGAAGGGGCTGGGAGCTTGGTCACCAGGGGGTGTGGCCAGCCTGAAAACAGCCATCAGCCCCTCACCCAGGTTGGCCATACCCCCATGACCTGATCCCTGTAAATGGGCAGTAAAACATCCATCAAGGGGTCCCAGATTGGAAAAGGTGCAGGCTGGGCTGAGGGACAGTCCCCCACCACCACCAATGCACAAATTTTGTTCACCAGGCCTCTATATATTATATAGCTCAGTTTTATATTATATATATATATATATATATATATATATATATATATATATATATATATCCTATCTAATGATAGGTAATATGCAAATATATATAAATTTAATAATAGGTAATATGCAAATATATATGTTTATCTAATAATAGGTAATATGCAAATATATATAAATATATAGCTCAGTTATATACATATATATAAAATCTCCTAATAATAGGTAATATGCAAATTAACCATCACTGCATCACATAGATGGCAGTGCCCATAGCCACAAGTTGGTGATGCCCAGTCCTCTCAGCCCTGCCTGAGTCCCCCAGTCCCGGGGTCGGCCGCTGAGAGCAGGCAGTGAGTGGCCTGACGGAGGGCTTCTGGGCAGTGGGCACACAATGGTGGGGCGGGGGAGAACGCCTGCATTGTCACCCCTGTGACGAGGCAAGCATTCCGTGCCCCGCTGTGGATGGCCCTCTATGCTGTGGAGAGCCTCTGGGCAGTGGGCAAGAAGCAGCTAGGCCCCGCAGCGAGCTACTGGTGCACAGATTTGTGCACAGCATGCTACTAGTGTGTGTGTGTGTGTGTGTGTGTGTGTGTGTGTGTAATTCTTATCTAGGAAGATTAACTATAGTTAATTAGGTAGCAACTATTTATTTAAATTTCTGAAAGCTAATTACCCAATATATTTGTGAGAGTTTCAGGGGGAAAAAATAGGCACTAACTATGCAATGATTACATAGGCCAACAGAAACTTTCTTTTCAAAGTAATTATTTACTAAGCAAAAATGCTCCTGCAAAGTCATTTGAATTTTTTTGCCTCTTAAGGTGTTTATTTTCACTTATCTTAGATCATTTTGTTTTTGGCCTTTTGAGGTGGTAATATATATATATATATATATATATATATATATATATATGCTGTTTAAATATAAAAATTTTGGTCTGTGTCAAAATACAAAGAGTTTCTGTTTAAAGTACCCAGCTTACTTTAAATATAGCTAGGATTTGGAAATTTAATATTTCTCTTTACAGTAGATAATAACAGTTACTATGAAAGTGCTCTGCAATGGACCTCAGATAATAAGCTATTGCCTATAAAAAATGCAATTTATTATTTATGGTTTAGAATTTTGAAACATAGTTTCAAATATTAGTTTAAATGAATCAATAACATTTGAAGTTGTTCCTAACGTTCATATTCAGGTAACCTGAAGCAAACGATTAAAATATTTGATTTTTCCTTCTGTTTCTTTTCTTTCTGCTCGTGCTTCTCTCAATATTGACTCTCCTTGCTTTATAATTATGTTTACTTGTCATTCCTTTTCAGGCTGCCAGGAACTGCTAATGAAAACATTGATTTGAAAGAATGTATACACTTCTGTGTTCATTCCAGTATTATTTACAGTCATCAAGATTTTCCAGCAGCTTGAGTGGCCATCGATAGAGGAGTAGATAAAAAATCTGTGATACATCATGGAATACTACTAGGTTGTAAAAAATAAAGAATTCTTATCTTTCAACAGCATGGAGTGGACCTGGGGAGTATTATGCTAAGGGAAATAAACCAGTCACAGAAAGACAAACCATATGATTTCACTTACATGTGCAATCTAATGAACAAAATAAATTAACAAACAATAGGAACAGACTCATAGTGACATAGAACAACAGACTGAAGAGACTGACAGCTCTTAGAGGGGAGGAGGTTGCAAGGAGGTTGGGTTAAAAAGGTGAAGGGATTAAGCAAACAAACAAAAAACTCACACACAGATACAATATGGTGATTACTGAGGGAAAAGAGTGTGAGAGGACATAGAAGAGGGTAAAAGGTGGTAAAATGGGGATGGAAAGAAACTTGACTTGAGGTGGTGAACACAACACAATATGCAGATGACATAATATAGAATCGTACACCAGTAACCCATATAATTTTATTAACCAATGTATCCAAAAATCTTTAATTAAAAAAAGAAAGAAAGAAAAGCAACTTATTGCTGTGAAAGATGTGGCTTCTTTATTATGTTACTAAAGTTAATCTCCTCCATGACACAAAATAAACTCATTCTATGATACTTCTTTTCCCTTCATTTAAAAATGTTCCTGAAACTATAAAAAGAAGATATGTAACAAAGGGCATCATTCCTTAGCAAAAAATAGTACTGTGCTTTTATTTATATTTATTTCTGGTATTTCTATAAATATGCTAGGCAATTATCTAGCATGAACTATATGATGATATAGGGTGATAATTTTCATGTGCCTAAGAGCAAATAAAAAAATAAGTTCACTAAAATTGGAAAGATAGATAATTTTATTTATTATTTTTAGGAAACAAGTCAGCCAGGATCCTTTTGTTTTCTAGAAACAAATATCTATTGAACATTATGAAAGGAAGTGGTTGGATTATATAGCTACTCTGTAAGATTGACATGGGATCTCAGAACACAAAGGATGACAGGATTCTAGGTCCTTTCATTTTTCTCTTTTCTATGAATTGGCTTCTTTAAGAAATGTAGTTGCAGCTCTAGGCTCTCACCCTCTTTATGTTTGGTGATCCTAGAGAATTTTGTGGTTGTTTTCTGTAGCCGAGGAATAAATAACTCTGCCTCCACAAAAGGTGCGAGGTCCCTTGTTGGCTATGTGGACTATGTGACTGACAGATTTACCAAGTGGGAGAGGATGGTCCCAAGAGTAAAATCATTCAGAAATGACAAGAAGCACCTAATATTCACTAGAATAGGTGTCAATCATCAACTGTAAAGGTGCTTTGTAGGTAAACATTTGAGAAAAGAGTCACCCAAAATGGACCACCTGCTAAAATACTCAAATAGAACAACAAAAAAGACTTACTGGAAGGAAGACTAAAGCCATTAAGAACTAGATTTTAACAATAAGTGCTAATTTGTTTTCTTCTCTGGGATGAAACATCTACTTCCTTGAATAATCAGTGTGTTTGACAGGATATAGTTTATATTCTTTCCTCCAAATATTCCACTATTTTTGGAGAAATATGTCTTCACATGTGTTTTCTCCTACATCTATAGAATAGCTAACTAGCAAAACCTTCATTAAACTTTGATTTTAAATACATTAAAGTTTAAGGAATGCTGATCAATTATATACCCTTTGTATTTTAATACCAAGAATTCAGCAAATAGGTACATAAACCTGGTATATAGTACATGATACATTTTGAATTTAATTATATTGAAACAAATTTATCCACATCCTAATATTTTTTGAGCCTCAGTTAAAAAAAAAAAAATCCAGCAATATCTGGAATTATATTGGGATGACTTACTCCTAAGAAAATAAAGATCTTGCAGTTATGTCATATTTTCAGGCTGTAGATTTAATATTTAGCTACATCTCGTCCTTCAAGTCTCAGTAAATGTCTCCCTGTTTCTTCTAAGCTCACCACTTAACCACAAAAGAAAAAGCAGTGGTGAGAAACTATCTTAGTAAGAATTCAGGCTGCGGTTCAGCCTGTTACAAGACAATGATCACATTATTCATCTTCAACTTTAGTCATGCCCTCCCTTACTGACTCTGGTCTTGGGTATGAGATTGTTTTAGTAATGAATAGGGACACATTTGACGGGAGAAGAGGCTTGTGCACTTCCATGTTCTTCCTCCTGCTCTTTGCCTTCGTTATTGGAACATCTAGCACAGTTGGCTCTATGATCATTATTAGAACATAGAGCCCAGTTGTACCAGTAAAGGCCTAAACATGACAATAGGCTCAGCCACGATCAGAAAAGCCAGCTGTGGCTGACCACAGACATGAGTGAGCTTTACAGGTCCCAGTGTAGGTCAGCAGAACTGTCCAGCTGTCAAAACCATGAGCAAAAATACTTATTATATTGTTGCATGTTATGGAGGCTTTCTGGTTGCTCAATGTGCAATATTATTCGGGCAACTGCTGTGCTGTAGAATGGAGTTCAAGTACACTCAGTTTCAGTTGTGGTTTATTCACAAGTAATTTTTATAGTGCTTAAACCTAAAAACTAGTAAAGAGTGTTCTCCATACTTAAATGTCTTTGTTTATGAATCTTAATACTATAAATAAAAAAGAATTTGTTTACAAATATAATAAAACTGGCTCTCAAAATTCTTTGTCTCTCTGCAGAAACTTGGTTAAGAATTTTTTTTATTATTCTTATTTACTTGTATGATCCCTTGCTCTGGGTTCAAAAGGCTGGATAAGATAGCTTACCATATATATATATTCAAGTAATATATATATGACAAAGATATAACAAGACATTTGCTAATTGTAAATGAGGCAATTGTATACATAGATAATTCTAAAAGAGGAAGAGCAGGAGGAAATTTTACTATGTAAATATCTTTTTCTCATAATTCTTAATTGGGAAAATTCATTCTTTAGATTATGCTTTTGTTAATTAATGCTTCTATCCTTGAATCATATTTATTAAAGAAAAAAATCAAAGACTTTAAGAAGTCTAGTGACTGTGCCTGTGTCTAATGATATCTAAGCAACAAATAGCTAAAATGGTCACATATAATAGTATTGAACATACCATGAAAAGTACTTCTGAATAAAATTAGACATTAATTCACTCAGAGCATGTCAGTGAGCATCGGTGAAGGTCTGGAGATGGGGGTGGTAAGGTGAAGTAGACAGCAGCTGGGAGTTATCAGCCAATACTCACAGCAGCTGTGGAACGGGCGTCTCCTAGACAGGGTGATCAGGCAGCTCTGGGGCTCTCACTTTTCCTCATTATAAAGCTGAACTTTTATTACTGAATATTTTCCTACTCACTTGCCCCTTATGCAATAAAGTGTTCCTTGCACTTGATGATTTAGCTAAGTTTGTGACTCTTCCCCAGATGTAAGCCAAAATACCATTGCTTGCCATTCAGTCTACATAAGTGATACACCATAAAAATGACCCAAATGGGTCTCTAGGTGATTTTCCAGCAAAATTCTATCACAAAACCTAGGAATAATGGGTGATGTTTTCTTCTATCATATTATTAGGCTATTCTACAAAGTACATTATATATTTATGTATTTATCATTTCAGCTTAGCCCAAGTCTACCATTTACTAAAAATTTTTCCAAAATTAGATTACAGCAACTACATTCTTAATCATTGAGAAGTAGAGTACAATTTCCTTCCTTACACTAATTTAAGTAAATTTTATTAATGCAGCTTATCTAATTTTTAATTATAGAACATAAAATATGTTTTGTACATCTTCCAGGTATTTTATAGCAACTTTTTAATACTGAATGACTATTTTATTTGTTTTTCTTTAATTGGATATTCTAGTACATCTATCATAACAATTCAAGAAATAAACATGAGAGTACTTTTTATGTTGTTTCCTCAACATCCCTATAAACCAAGGTGCCCATGCTGTAAGAAGCTTGCTAATATTTTAGAGAGAAAATGTGAAGTAGGGGTTGATATAGTTTCTTCCTCAAATATGTGACTATTAACTAAAGGCTATGTGTCTTCTTTGTAGGGGAACAGAGAGCTATCTGTTAAGCAAAATCTAAAAGAAACATGGAACTTATTACATGAGAATGGCCCCAAACAATCATGGAATATTATTTATTATTTTATGAAGTGATTACTTATAAAGTAATCCATCTTTAATCCAAGTCATATAGGAATGTTATTAAAAGAAAAGATATATTCTTAAAATTATATCAAATTGGATAGTTCAGAAATGGTGTTTTGTGTCAATGTAATTGTCCAATTTCAAGAAAATTTCTAAATGAATCAATATTGTATGTGCTACTTTTAAATTTTTAATATCCTGTATTACTTTATCACTTAATATCCACTCATGTAGTGTTCATCCAGGTTCAGAAAGTCTAATATTCTGCCGACTTTAACAGCTGAGGAAAAACAATAAATCTCTTAGCTCTCTATGGAAGTTACATAAAGTCATAAGGCAGATCAATAGTCTAAGAGTATAAAAGTAATGCAATTCTCAGGCAGTCAATTGCTCTGCGTCTATTCAAGTACTAACATGATTCATTACAAATTGTAAAATGCTTCATCAGCCAGGTCAATTGGATTATATTATAATCATATTCTGATATAAAGACTGGCAATCTGGATAAATTAGGGGTAAAAGCCAATCATCCCACTGAAATAAATACACAAAAAAAAAAAAAATCCACAAAAATTAAAATAAGTATTAGGGTTTATTTCCCAAAGTATGTTTGTCATTTAAGCTATCAACTTTAATGCATGTTATTCTATCTTCTTGTATATCTCTACTTAATTTGCTGCTAATATAAACCAACTGAGAGTAGCATTGTGTCCATATAAGGCAAAAAAAAAATTGTATGTGATCCCTGTTCTTTCCTTCAAATTTTATGAAGTATGAATACTAAATAATAAATTTAAAAACATATTGTCAATCTGGGTTGCAAATAGGTAATATATAGCTAAATAGACTATTAATACAAACATTTAAGATATCATCAATAAAAATGTCTGACTATATTATGCCTGACATTGTCTTCACAGATTTCACTTCATATTTCATCTTTGAACTTTGTAATGTCAGAAATAACTGTGATAAGTCTACAAAATAAAATGTTACCTTTTGATAGAAATTAAATATTTGGCTTCCCTAAATTAAGGTAGTTTTGAATTAAATGAAAATAGTATGCTGAGGAAATATTAAGACTGAAGACAATCTGTTCAGAGGTAAAAAAAAAAAAAAAGATGTTCATGAAATTTTTTCATAACAAAAACAAAATATGAAGTCTTATGGTACCTCCAGAGTCACAAAAAAACACATCAAGAGGTGAAAATAAAGTGATTTCAACCATTACTACACAGTAGTGATAAAAATCGCTATACTTCTTTTAAGCATGAATACAAATCATTTATCCAAATAAAGTTTAATACTTGGTTGAGTCCAAATGAGGGGAGGAGAATATTATCTCATAGCCTTAAAGATAAACAGTCAGGGTACTGATGAAACAGGAAAAGAAAAAGCTTTTAGAGGCCAACCGCAGAAATCTCCTTGCCAATAATCCTCTATTATCCAAGCTATGGATCATAAGTTAGAGTTTTCCTGCCAGTAGGAAGATAAATTGTAGTCCAAGATTTCTATGCAGAGAAATAGCCAGAGCCGAAATCGAAAATATCCCAAGAGGTTAAAAGAAGAATGCTTTCAAAGGCTTTCAGCAGAGCAGCTGGTGTCATCAAATGGCAAGACATCTTGGGCTGCATGGGTCGCTACCACATTGTTGTTGGGTTCACCTGCTTCCGGTTGATAGAATCTCTGTCCTTAATGCTTCTTGTCTAGACTTAAATATTTCAAGAAGCATTCTGACAATCTCTGCCAAAACCTTAAGGCTTCAAAGAGAGAGAGACTAATATGTTTTACCAGTTGTCAAACATTCTACCATCATCATGCACAAAGTGAAATATTCATTATTCAATTCCTTTATTTCAGAATTTTCTTTATCCTTCAGATTTATGTTTTGCTAAAAAATAAAAATAAAACCATCAAATTAGTAACTTAAATCTCAGTTGACTAGAATGCTATATTGTAGGATCATGCATGCTTACCCCATTTCTACATCAGGTAGGTAGAGGTAGGTGTGAAGTGCAAGTGGCCACCTACAGTCTGGTAAGTAGACTAATAATAATTACATATCTGATCTAGAATGACCAAGCATACATCTATACATCTATACAATACATCCTCACATATCATTACAAAACCAGAATAGTACTAACATGGAACGAATTCTGTAGTTAGCAGAGATAGATAGATGGGTGTCAAAATGGAGGCCTGTTGGTCTAGGAGTTAAGAACTCTTCTATTGAAGAATCCTGGTGTTAAGCCCACCCAGTTCCATAGTTAGTATTAACATGAGACCATGGACAAGTCAATATCCCTAAGCATTAAGTTCTTCCCGTTTAAACTTAGGATAATGATCAACTCTGCATCAGGGGATTGTTGAGAATATTAAATAAGTCACTGGTGTATTACAGTTTCACAAAAAATATTTGTTTAGCCACCCATTATGTTTTCTTAAATCTATTTTATCATTTACTGAGTTCCTAATATATTTTAGACCAAGTATTTTGTAAGTTATTGTATTATCCCAAATCATGATAATAGCCCTACAGATTCATATAATTCTCCCCATTACATAGATGTAAGACTTTAAGTTCAAAAAGGGTTTTATTGTTCCAAATTGACGTATTAATAGTTTCATAATAATGCCTAAGTCTTCTTTGTTCCACAGGTATAATTGAAAACATGAGTTCTAATAGTAAAATGCATCTTTATTGTACGTGACCTTTTTAGACCTTGTCAATACCCAGTTGTGGATCAGATGCCTCCTAAAGGATCTGGAAAGGGCATCTGCCTCTTGCTTCCAAATGTTATTCTTATTTACATGACACAATAAACTTTGCAGCACAAAATGTGACTCCTCTGAGTTAAACATGTGTCCTTCAAATGTGCCTCTCTTTTAGAATACAGATTCTCTTTTAGAATACAGATATCCCCTGAGAGTGGTAAGACTATAGGAAATTAAGAGTGGCTTTTCATGCATGTACTTTTGTTAAGAATTCATTCCTTGTTTTCATAGTTTCCAGAGAAAATTCATGGCAGTGTAAACCATACCAGGTGCCTAAAACAATGAAAGTGAAAATAACTTAGGTCACCAAAGATAAATATCTAGTTTGAAAGTTTTGCTCAATGCTTGGCTTGTCTTTTAAAGCAACTCTGTATTACTCCAAATCCCTGTTGAGTCTCTGCTTCCTGAATGTGAAATATTTTAAATTTTATCATGGAGGCAGCCAGAAAATTCTTAGACTCAAACTGCTACAGTGGCCTTGAAGTCAATCTATCCTAAACACCTCAGTTCAACTGTCTATAAGACTCTTTTCATAAAAGAAACAGAAAGCGTGCTTTTAAAGAATGTTCTGTAAACGCCAGATTATTCCTCTCAAGTAATTATGTCCCAAAGGATCATCTTCTCGGTTAAATTGTATATTTAAATTTGTAGTGCTGGAGCTAAAAACCTACATTTGAAACAAAGAATTTAGATACACAAAGAACTTTTATGAAAATGTTTAACAATAATAGCATTTAGATTACTTCCAAATGGTTACTAGATAATCAAAGTATAAATTAAAAATGAGATATTCACAATCAGGTATTTTACTAAAATGTTTTTGTCCTTCCTTATAACTACAGATTTTCATTTGGAAGTCATTACAATCATAATGCTTCCAATAAAAAGAAAGTTTTTAATAATGTTAAGATGAAATTCATAGTAAAATAAATAAACTGGAAAGTCTGCCTTGCTAAAAAATATGGAAGCGGTGTTTCAAAACTCTGGAAACTGTTAATGACAAGGGAGAGGATTTTGACTAGTTTTAAGTGGTCAAGGCTTAGCTGCTGAAATGCCTGTTTCCTTCTTTATATTTTCTTGTCACGATTGAAACTGAGGTATAAAAATCTTAAAAGTCTAAAGAAACATCACACAAGTTAAGATTTCTCTGGCTCCTATTGGGACTGTACAAAACCTCAAGTCATTGTAAAGCATTCTCCGTAGAACAAGTAATGAGGTGAGAAGCAGCTTCATTTCTGCTTCCTCCGAGTAGGAAAACATGTGGAACAGAAACTGGACAGACGCAAAGTGAGTGGGGAGCCACAGGTCATTGTCTGAACTCGGAGACAGGGAAGCATTACACATGCGTACATCTGCACAAGCCCATATGCTTCCCAGATTTTTGCTAAAGAAGAAACAAATTCTTTGTGATTTGGGGGAAGATGCTAGATACCTTAGCACAACTGCAGAATGAGAACCTTAGAGAAGGGTTTACAGAGACTGAAGTCACAATAGGTTGCTAATAACAATTGTGCATTTCAAAACGGAACATTATTTTGGATATATTTATGTTATTTGAGACCAATCCCTCTTTCTTCACCCCCCTGTGTTTTTATTTCAGGTAGTATAATCCTTTCTAGAGTTTCACAATTCTAAACCACAGTGCCAAAGGCCATGTGGTCTTAATAAAAATTAATCTGACAGAAAAACCAGAGAATACTGCTTTATTTGCTTTTAAATTCCTTTCCAATATTTTTCTCCTAAATATTTATACTTGCAAGTATCTGTTACTTAAAATATATAAGCAATATAATATTATTAATATTACATATATACTGTATTAGTATGTAAATAGAACTCTTAGCTAGCCATTTTATTTTTTAAATACTGTCTCCTCTGAAAAGTTAAAAATCTAGAGAAAAAAAAAAAGTGCTAAAAATGTACCTGCCTGGCTAGAGTCAACAGAAACCTTTTACCCACAGAAGGATGGCTCCTTTTCTTCCAAACCTACCAACACCCAGTTACAGTGATGAATTTATAACCTCTTTTTTTTTCTTCATGAAATAATGCAATTTTAAAGAGATAAATATTTTACAAGTCATACAATAAGATTCTCCTAAAAAGTTGCCAAGGGATTACCCAAAACACAGAAGGAGCAGTACAGAATCTCTTAGAGCAACTTCCACTAGACATCCAAAGATTTTCAGAGCAGCACTGATTTTAAATTAATTTTCTTTTTAAATACAGGAATATGCTTCTGAAAGAAATTTTGAAAAATTATGAGACATTAAAAACAACAACAACAACAACAACACACACACACACACACACACACACACACACAACATAGAGGACATTAAATGACATGCCAAAGTCAAACAACCTATCGGTGGTAAAGCTAAACTTGCAGCTCTGCCACAATGTCCTTCCCCTCACTTGTAGCCACACTTCTGATATTTTTTCCCTTTAATGACTTGAGAAGCCTCCAATATCTGCCCAGCCTATGCACTCAGTTGAACTTGATAGATTTCAAGCTACATTTAAAATGAAAGTTCAGCCGAAGCCGGTTTGGCTCAGTGGTAGAGCATCGGACTGCGGACTGAAAGGTCCCGGGTTCGATTCAGGTCAAGGGCATGTACATTAGTTGCAGGTGCAACCCTGGTAGGGAGTGTGCAAGCGGCAGCTGGTCGATGTTTCTCTCTCACCGATGTTTCTAGCTCTCTCTCTCTCTCTCCCTTCCTCTCTGTAAAAAAAATCAATAAAATATATTTAAAATAAATAAATAAAATAAAATAAAATGAAAGTCCAAAATCCAAGAATAGATAACCCAATGCTTAAGAGTTATCTACACAAGTATAAGAAACTCTTATAAAGTATCATTTATTTTAGTGATACACACTTGAGGCACCAAAGAAGACTAAATAATTTTCACTTCTATATCTTTGTCCATTACGCTGACCTTTATTAACCATTTTAAATGTCTACAGGAAAAAGGTATAGTCTTATGGAATATATCAGGACTGAAGTACTCTTAAATTTTAAATATTTCCATTTAACAAATTTGGTCAGAGCTAAACTTGTCTTTTCTAACATATTTCCTTGATTAGTTTGTTTTTTCAGCACTCTCGTCACATTTTTTTGCAGCAAGATAAAATGGCATTTCCAAGCCCATCCTTCCAATGTACTCTACCAGGCTTTTAAAACAATT
Source organism: Pipistrellus kuhlii (assembly GCF_014108245.1). Lineage (NCBI taxonomy): Eukaryota > Metazoa > Chordata > Mammalia > Chiroptera > Vespertilionidae > Pipistrellus > Pipistrellus kuhlii. Next base: position 42,200,790 of record NW_023425584.1, read on the forward strand.
TACAAGAGTGCTATCACTGCCAAATTGAGAAGCTTAATGTAAAAGAACAAAAATAAAGTGATTTCAGCCTGGAATGATTTTCAAATGTTAAAGAGTAGGATAAGCTTCTAGACCACTGATGTTCACTACCTGTTCTCAAAATTGTGCCGTATTTTGTCCAACTAAAATTAAAGAGCACTGGAAAATGGAGCGGTCAGTTTACTTAAGCTTGAAAATTTCATTTCATTCAAATTGGATACAGTAGTTAAGTAAAACAATGGGGCTTCTATTTTCTGCCACATGTTATTTTTTTTTAAGTACACAAGAACTGTCATATGAGCAGGCTGTGTGCCTGCTCAGCCCAAGGTTTTATGTTTCTGAGAGGCCTCCACCCCCACCTCTTAATGCTGAAAATAAATCAATTTCATCTGCTGTTGTTTTATTTTGAAGGCTTTTCCCCCCCTGCTTCCTTTTAGGCCAGTTTCCACAAAGCCATATGGCAGCTGAGAGAAAGAAAGGAATGAGCTGTGTTTTCAGACCTGAACAAAAGGGGCTGTGGTGTCAGAGCCGCCCATGAATGCATGAGACACAGGCATGTGTGGAAGGGCCTGCAGCCCATCAGTGAGCACTGAAGGGAACGCTGATGGAGCTGCCACTGCTTACACAGAGAAACATGGAGCGCTTTCCTTGTTCATGTCACCCGCCTTCATCTACTCCCACCTTCACCACATCCCTTCCGAGTTTGGTGCCAACATTCCATTAGCTATATTAATGACATATGATTGGAGGAAAAAAGTATGTGGCAGGACAAGAAAGGCACAAAGTGAGCATTCTTTCTATGAATTCCTGATATTTGTATCCCAAGGTGCAGGAATCCAAACAAAGATCGTGTCCATCATGTTTTTAAAGAGTTCCGAATGCACCAGAGCAAACAGCCCATAAAATGCGACTATACGTCTGGTCTCTCACCCACTCCAGTTGAACTCTTCTGTTCTCTAGGGATAGAAAACATTAAACAGACCCCTAAATAAAGCATATAACATACATGAAGCATAAGTTTTGACATTGGGATATTCAAAACTCTTGATCTCTCTCTCTCTCTCTCTCTCTCTCTCTCTCTCTCTCTCTCTCTCACACACACACACACACACACACACACACTCACACACACACACACACACACACACACACACACACACGCTCTTTCATCTATCTTTTTGTAGTTTCACACTGTATATACACTGAGTGGCCAGATTACTATGATCTCCGAATGCATAGTAATCTGGCCATTCACTGTATCTGTATCTCAAATGGGTACCAAAAGTATTCTACACTTTTGCTGGAGAACATCCACCTATTTTCCCTGAGCTCTCTATCAGCCAGTGCAAAGGGGAAAACTGATCAGGTGCACGATTTATAATATTTTTTATATCAAATAAGCTACTCAAGAGAAGTACATTCAGTGGCCAGATTATTATACATTCAGGGATCATAATAATCTGGCCACTCTGTGTGTGTGTGTGTGTGTGTGTGTGTGTGTATAGTATATACATATATATATATATATATATATATATATATATATATATATTTAAATACTGAAGCTGAAAACTTTTGAAACAGGTAAGCTTCAAACCTTTTTAAACACGTGAAACAATTGCATAGCATAGTAAAAAAATGTGTTGCTAACTTTTTGAATAACAAGTTATGATATACATGAAAACAAATTTTTTCAGAAAAGTAAACAAATATATATATGTTGTTCCCTCTCACACCAATGCCTTCGGCAGAATTGCATATCCACATTGGAAGCTGGTTAATAAGATGGGAAAAGTTACATATGCCTAATACTTATACTTTCTAAAGTAAGAACATGGAAAAAGAGAGGAAAGGAATACATGAGGAATAGTTTCTACCCACACATGTGAGGATCCTGACAATTTCCATCACTTTAAAACCATGACCAGATTGGAATGGATAACTCAATTGCTTCTAAATTCTGCCTAGCCTCTCCAAATTCTTTACACAGTAATTGGACACTGGAATTATTATTTAAAGAAATACAATGCATTAAGATATTTAGGTCATAACAGAATGAGAGGTATTGTTGAAAAGTTTATTGGACAATGAATTATCACTAGGAAAAAAAAATGTGACAGCTGAGGGAAGGGAAAATAGAAGTCCTGGGACTTGAGCAATGATGATGGTGATTTAAATAAAAAAAGGCTCGTGGTAAGTGTTTCAAAGGAATACTCCACCTTGGGCAAGTGGATTGGTATGTTGTGCTGCCCCAAATACACAAGTGAGACTTATGCAATCATAGGTCACAGTGCCAGGATGGCTTGAAAATAAGTGGAAATTAGAGAGATGAAAAACTATTTGGGACTCCTGATAATGGCAGTGTAAAGAGGGCAGTCAATTCCTCCCACAGATAATAATGAAAATCACCTTTACCAAATCATTGGAAACAACAAAAGTCAGACAACAAATTGGAACAAATTTTTTGAAAAATGTCTACCCATATTGAATAGAAAATGTGAGTGTGTGGCTTTTCCCCCCGCTCTTTCTTGAACACCACTTCCAGTGAAGAAAAGCCAGTGCCTCAACAGCTTAAAGTGCCAGATAATTGAATTCAGGGAAGGAACAAGAATGCCATAGGTTGGCATAATTCCGAGGTTGAATATAAACTCTCCAAACCTCTGTCTGGCTAATGACTACACATGCATGTGGTAGGTCCCTGACAGCCTGAAGAACAAGCTTGTAGAGACTGGGAAGAATTCTACTTTGGAAAGACCTGTCTACTCCTGTTGAGATTTCAGTTTGTTGCAACTTTGACTTTGTTCCCCTCCCTGAGCACAGCATGGGAATAAGAAAGCTAAAGCTTACTGGCTTGAGGTTAGGAATCTGAACCATGGGATGACTGAGCAACCAGGAACTTAAAGGGGACTACAAAAGAAAGAGAATCCCAGACAGAGTAATCTCCAGAATCTTCGTATAAATTCTACTCGAATGCATGGCTGAGCACAAAACTATGCACATTCAGAGAAGTCAGGCTAAAAAATGAGCTGTAGGAATCTGAAAACCTTGAGCAACAGCATCATTATTGGTCTCTGTGGGTAGAGAAATTTCACATTTGTAATTCAGTCCAGGTATCTGCCCACAAGAATAAAAATTCAACAGTTCACAGAGGGAAAAAAATAAAAAAGACATATCACAGAATCTATAGTAAAAAACATATAAAATGTTTCATTCTAAGCAAAAAATAATAGACATGTAAAGAAACAAGAAAATCCAGGGTGGAAAAAAACAGTTAATAATAACTGATGCCGGTTGAGCTAGATAATACATTTAGCCAAAAACACTTCAAAATAGTAAATATTTTGTATTGTACTTCAAATTTACTATACTTCAAAATAGTAATTAGTATTAATATACTAAAAAAATAGGAACTTGCATTTCAAAAACTAAATTACAATGTGAGATTAATTACTAAGCAGGAACTCAATAAAAAATTAGAACTATTAAAGAAAAAAATACAGCCCTGATCCATTAGCATAGTTGGCTGGACTATTGTCCCATACACTAAAAGGTTATGGGTTCAATTCCCCATCTGAGTACATACTAGAGGCAACTGACCTATGTTTCTCTCTCTTTCCCTTTTCTCCTTCATCTCTCTCTACAATATAATATAAATTATTTTTTTTATATTATACTGATTTTTTACAGAGAAGAAGGGAGAGGGATAGTTAGAAACATCAATGAGAGAGAAATATTGATTAGCTGCCTCCTACACCCCCCCCACTGGGGATATGCCTACAACCAAGGTACATGCCCTTGACTGGAATTGAACCTGGGACCTTTCAGTCCCTAGGCCGACACTCTATCTACTGAGCCAAACCTGTCAGGGCTAGAATTATTTATAAAAAAAATCATATCCTGCCGAAACCGGTTTGGCTCAGCAGTAGAGCATCAGTCTGCGGACTGAGAGGTCCCAGGTTCGATTCCGGTCAAGGGCATGTACATTGGTTGCACGCACATCCCCGGTGGGGGGTGTGCAGGAGGCAGCTGGTCGATGTTTCTCTCTCCTTGATATTTCTAGCTCTCTACCCCTCTCCCTTCCTCTCTGTAAGAAAAATCAATAAAATATATTTTTTAAAAATCATATCCTCAGTTGAGGATAAAAAATATATATATTTTTAAAGAATAGAAAAATCTAGAAGTTAAAATTAAATAACTGAAAACTTCACTAGAGAGTTCAATGGAAGACTTAATATGACAGAATACCTTGAAGCAAAGTAAATAAAAATACACAAAACTTTAAAAAAGAGGAAAAATGAATAAAAATCAAGTGTGCCACAGACACCTGTAAACAATATATAACAACTTAAAATGTATGTAATTTTATTAGCAGAAAAGGTAAGTAGAAAAAAATGAAATAATTCACAAATTTAGTGAAAAATATTAACTTGTAATTTTGAGAAGCTCAATGAACCCCAAGTAAGATAAACATAAGGACACAAAGGCATAGCTTAAGCCAGAAGAGATCTTGAAAACAGCAACAGAAAAATAATAGTGCATACCACTGTATTGCATTAATGATTCAATTAACAGCTGGCTTTTCAGCAGAAACAATATCTCCAGAAGATATTAAAAAATACATTCAAATACTTTTTTAAAAAAGCCAAGTAATAACGTTGTTCCATTGAACTTATAATTCAAAAATGAAAATGATATATATTTTCAGCTAGTCAAAATCTGACAGGATGTGTTGATATCATACAACATAAAATATTTTTAAAAGTCATAGCAAAAGAAAAATGACACCAGTATAACTCAAATATAAAGTAATTTATATGTGAATATATGTAAAAGGAAAATATTTACATTTACACACATATATACACACACATATAATTACTTAAATGATAAAGATCATTGTTGCTTTGGTTTTTAAGCTCATCATGATTCTCAATGTATTTTCCCCAATATTACTTCAAAATATCCTATTAAGAAAAACAAATCATGTCAAAATATATTTGATGTATTCTTGCTCTATGGGAAATGTTACAGGTTGTTAGACTACATCCAATATCCCTAACATATGCCCACATGGGATTTCATGTTTTTACAGGGCACTCACCATGGTTACCTACCTAGGGTCCATGTTTCTCCTTTTCCTTATTACTAGGACTCTGATGCTCCCTAATACAGAACTTTACTCATTTAAAAATATGTCACTCAGTTTTGGCAAAGAAGTGATATTTCTACAATCAGGGCTTTCATGAAAGCTATTGCTTTTTGTTTTCTTAACAAAAACGCAAACTGGACTTGGAGGCCTGTGCTTTTTCTCCTCTTCTTTTAAGCAAACACTTTAATAGCACTCACTATGTACCTGTCATGATTCAAAATGCTTTATAATTATTAACATATTTCATGCCTACAAGAGATCTGTTACAATTGTTAACCTCATGTTACTAACTTGGAAGCAGAGAGCCTAAACAAAAATGTGCATACTTAACATTGCAAAGCAGAAAGATAAGCTGATCTGGACTGGTAGTGTTGTGGTTCTATATGCCATGTACAACACTCTGGACCTCATATGTGTTCATAAGTCATTTATTTTTGTCTACCACGCAGGACATGAGTAGCAATTTCACTTTTAAAAATACTTATTGTTGTATTACATATGTCCACTATTTCCCCCGTTGACCCCTTCTAGCAGTCTCCCCACCCCAGCTCCAGGCCTTCACCACCCTTTTGTCGGTGTCCATGGGTTATGCACACAAGTTCTTTCTTTCATCACTTCCCACCCACCCATCTTCCCCCACCTTCACTTTTTGAACTCACCAAGTTCTAGTTCACTTTTATCTAACAGATCTTTCTTTAGCCTAATGCTTTTCTTTCTCCTTTTACTATAGGCCCTTGGTCGGCACGTGAGCCACATGCAGTTCTTTCACCCCTTGAGTGTGGTTCTTCCACAAAATACCACGGCCTGGGCGAGTCTATTTTGAAGAAGTGGCATTAGAAGAAGTTTAAGTTTAAAGAATTTGGCTCTCAAAAGAAATTTCAATCGTTGTACTGTTGATATTTGGCTCTGTTGACTCATGAGTTTGCCAACCACTGCTATAGGCAAATTGAAGAAGATAGCATCTTCAACATGTTGCCTGGTTGAGTTCATTCGACAAATAAGCTATTTTCCACATTAACACAAATGACAGAACATCTAATCATTCTATTGCCACATAACAAGTGCCCTCATTCTTCCATACTACAATATACAATATTTTTCTTACTTTTAAAGCTTCTACTTACAGCCTTTTGGAGGGTTATGAGGCTTCTACTAATACTCTTTCCCTTCCTAGTTTTTGTTAATACTCACTTCAAACTCTTACCATTCACAACAGCATGGATGGACATGGAGAGCATTATGCTAAATGAAATAAGACACTTGGAGAAATATAATATCACTTGATCTCACTCATTTCTGGAATATGATAAACAACATAAACTGATGGACAAAAATAGATCCAGAGACAGAGAAGCATGGGACAGTCAAACTTCAGAGGGAAGGTGGGGAACGTGTGGATAAGAGATCAACCAAAGAATTTGTATGCATGCATATAGGCATAACCAATGGACACAGACACGAGGGAGGTGAGAGCACATGCTGGGGGGTGGAGTGGTCAATGGGGGGAAAAAAGACATATGTAATACTTAAAACATTAAAGTATTTTTAAAAAGATCTAGAAATTTAAAAAAAAATTTAAGGCCCCTTTTACCCACTTGCCACTCATTCTCCAAAGACACACACACACACACACACACACACACACACACACACATACACGTACACACACACATGTACACACTTGTGTGTGTGTGTGTGTGTGTGTGTGTGTGTGTGTGTGTGTATTTGCTAGCACTCAACTTTCAGGTACCAAAGTCTACTCAAACAATCTCAAAATCTAGTAGGTTAAACAACTTAATTCTAATTGCACTTACAAATCTGCAGTTTGGTCAGGCTTTACCAGGGACAGTATATCCCTGCTCCAATCAGTTTTGAAGACTGAGTATTGAATTGTCTGAAGACCTGTTCACTCAAATAGATGTTGTCACTAATTACTGACTGAGACTTTAGATAGACAAGGGCTGGAGCTAGAACACTCACAACATAGCCAATCCATGTGGTTGCCTGCTTTCTATGCAGCATGGTAGCTCTTTTCAAGATCAAGCATCCCAAGAGGATGAGGCAGAAGCTTGATTTCTTTTTATAATTTAGTCATGGTACTAACATTGTGTCTCATTTGCCATAATTGAACCTACCATATTCAAGAGAAGAAAACATATCATTTACCCCTCAATTGTAAAAAGATCATCTGAAGTAAAATATGTTGGTGTGACCACCTTTGTAAATTCTAAGCTGTTACAATACCACTACTTTAATGTGAGAAAAATAAATTCCTACTTGATAAAGCCATTATAGCTAAATTCCTGGGTAGGTTTTTCTTTCTATGTTTCCCTACTTGACTGCAAATCCCAGTAGGGGAGAGAGTCTTTCTTTGTGTTCCCTGTCCTGTTCACACTAGAGGCCCAATGCTCGAAAATCATGCCAGATTAGGCCTTCCATCCCCAGCTATGCTGGCACCAGCTTCCCTCTAATACCCAGAACCAGGGCTTCCCTGCTGCTGCTGGCACGCACCTGGGACCCGGGCTTTTCTTAGCCCAGCTTCGTCGGAAAGGTCGTCCAGAAGGACATCTGGTCTAATTAGCATATTGCCCTTTTATTATGATAGACTAGCTTAGGGGTGTCGAACTCAATCAGAGAAGGGGCCAAAATCTAAAATCCAGCCTAAATCGCGGGCCGAATGGTTTACTGAACAGTCATAAACTGTCATTGTGATGGAAAAGCAGCGGAGTGCAGTGATGACAGCGCGGTGCGGGCCACATTGCAAGGCCTGGCGGGACGGATTTGGCCCGCGGGCCTTGTGTTTGACACATGTGGACTAGCTGTTAGTTTTAGTAAGAATTCGTTGAAATGAATAAATGCATATACTGCGAGGCAGTGAAAAAGAGAGCTGAGAGGTTTGGTAGTTAAGCAGTGCCTCTTTCATTGATGGCTAGTATGAAGTTCTGTGCTGTGTTACCTTCTCACAGTGGCACCACAGTGACTTACACACAGAGCCCTGTGGACTGAACAAACTGAGCCTTGAAAGTGAGGCTGGCTCTTAGAATGCTCAGGTGTTACACATAGTGTGTGTGTGTGTGTGTGTGTGTGTGTGTGTGTAAGCTCTGAAAATAAACCAAAAAATGAATACATTTCCTTGACAATAACTTTCAAGGACATTTTATTGGCAAGCTTAGCCTGCTCTACAACTTCCTAATGAAAGCAATTTTTAAGTAACCCTGAACTTGTACAGTAGAGCTAATTGGAAGACCCAAGAATGTTTAAAATTCAAGTGGCATGGCGTAAAATGTTTGAATTTTGCATAACAGACCACAAAAAAACGTTAATGTTGAAACCTCTGAAATAATATGCACAGAGAGCATTATGGGTATACCAGTTAATAATGCGGATTCTGTAATCAAAGAAAACGGGGCAATTTCAAGAGAAACATCAAAAGTGCTTTATTCAAAGTAATGACCATCGCTAGCTACACATCTTTCCCATATTTCAAATTCAGGTAATTTGTGGATACTGTCCTAATAGAACTTTTCTTGTTTTGAGGCAAACCATTCAGAGACTCAATTTTTCACTTCTTCATATGTTTTGAAATGCTGCTCAGAAAATGCCATAGATAGGAACAAGTGGTAATCTGAAGGAGCAAGGTCTGGTGAATACACCAGGTGGGTTAATATTTCCTAGGTAAGATCTTTAAATGTGTCTTTAACTGGTATTGAAGAGTGTGATGGTATGTCATCATGAAGCAAAATTACTTTGCTGTGTATTCTGGCACATTCTGGTCATTTTACAATCAAAGCACAGTTCAAATTGATTATTTGTTGTCAGTAGCGATCAGTAATAATAGTTTCACCTGGTTTTAGAAGCTCATAATTAACCACACCTTCCTGATCCCACCAAACACAGAGCATTGTCTTCTTTCCAAAGCTATTTGGTCTTGAAGTCAATGTTGATGGTTGACCTAGATCAATCCACGATTTTGTGCATTTGGGATTCTCAAAATAAATCCACTTTTCATCGCCAGTCATAATTCAATGAAAAAAATACTTTCTTTTGTGCCATTGAAGCAACATTTTTCTGATAACTTTTTGGTTTTCCATTTGTCTTTCATTCAGTTGATGTGGCACCCATTTTCCTTCCTTTCTAATCTTTCCCTTTGCTTGTAAATGATTGGAAATTGTTTGGTGAGCAATGTTTAATCTTTCTGCAAGTTGTTTTTAAGTTTGACACGCATCTTCAACCAATAATATTTATAATTGTTGGTCTTCAAACTTTTTCAGTTGACCTGGACGTCATTTGTCTTTCACATAGAAATCATCACTTTTAAAGCATTTAAACCAGTGTTCACAAGTTTCTTGAGATGGAGCATGTTCACCATAAGCTTCCCAAAATATACAATAACTTTCAGCAGCACTTTTCTTCAAAATAAAGTAATAAATTGAAACTTCATGCAAATGCTGTTTTTGGGGGGCACAGAATTCGACATTTTTAAGCATAAAAATATTTATGATATGAACACCTTCAGAAAATTTGACATATGAACTTTTGAAGCTTGTTGTCAATACAACAAAATAGCACACATATCAAATTGCATATATATCAACATTTGTGTAACTCCATCTATTGAAAAACTCTGAATTATTAACCGGTATCCCTATAAATAATGTAAGACCATACTATGATTATTAGATACATTGTATAAAGTAGTTTTGCTATGATTTCATGCATTGACAGCATAATATTTACACTCATGTTTCTTCCAAATCATAAATTCAATGATGAAAAAGAGTCTCAGAAAAAAAAATTGAAACTTTTTTTCTTTCCTTATGACCTATGAGATTACCTCACCCTCTAAGGAATGTATGCTGTAAATACTGGATTTATAGTAACACCTCAGATAATTACCCAGTTTTAGTGGTACTGAGCAGAAAAAGAATTGCTGACTGTCCATACAATGCCTCTTTTATTCAGTATTAGTCTCAGAAGATTGTGACGATATAGGTTAACTATGTTTATGTTGTCCTTAAGGAGAAGAAAGTTTATATATATTTTAGAGGGTAATATTCTTTTAACAAGCTGAACCAACTTACAGGAGGGAAAAAAAGCCTTATAAAAATTGGAATAAATGTCTTCAAACCAATATGTTTTTTTTAAAGTTTTATATGATACATTCATTTTGTCTCACCATCGCATAACTATATCTACAAATAGTTGAGGTCAAACTCTCTCAGGGGTGAAAGCATACAGCTTAATGTTTCTGTTGGGTTTAGTGGAGCTCAAAGAGCATCTGGATTTGTTGGTCATGGCATTCCCTCGTAAACCCTCAAGAGTCTGTTTGAGCCCAGTTATAACAGAACAATTCAACGTTATAAAAGAACAATTCAACAATTCAGGGTATCCTTTTCCATGTAAAAATATTTGCTTACATGGTTTATGTCTGAGTGAATATGAACATGTTATCATTTACTGAAAAAAATGACATGATGGTATATAGCTTTTGTATCTAGTAATCTTAATTCTACTTTGATGTTTCAATGCTTTAATAAATTGTAGGATATGGTCTAATTCTCTTGGCTATGAGTTATTTCTAGTAGAAAATAGTCAATCAGAAAACAGATTTCAAAACCAATCTTTATAAAAAAAAATTTGTGAAAACTCTGTTATTTATATTTAGGGCTATCAAATATGTAAAGGCAGATACATCATCAGGAATATGATTGTGACATCTAATCGTGTATAGGTCTTTGTAAAATTCAAATGGAGAAAGTAAGTTATAAGATAATAACTTGTAAGATAGATACATTTCCCTTTATTCAAAGGTTGTGCTACAATAATAAACAAACATATTATCAATCAATAGAGTAGCTTATAGAAGAAAGAAAGATGCAGTCAATTTCTTTTTTGTTACCTCATCAGGTATCTACTACTCCTTCTATTCTGTAAATTCAGGGTTTGACATTTGCAAAGTTGATGTATATAAGAGAACGGAAACAGAAAAGTAATGGAAAGCATTTACTTCACTTTTACAGCTCTAGAGTTACAGCATTAGCGATTTCTGTTTTTAAAGGTACCTATGCATCAGAAACCAGCAAGTCAGCATTATTACATTTTTGAGGCCAAGTCATTTTGTGCAATAAGAATGAAAAAAAAGTGGAATAAAACTTAAACCAATAATTATACTAAAACCATAAATTCCTCTTCACTAGAAGGTACTATAAATAACATGTCTACATAAACTGAAAAATGCAATTGACAAGATGAAGCAATTCTGCTCCTGGAAAGTTTTTGTGTGTTCTTGGGGAATTCTTTTACTCTCAAGACATCTGGCCTACAATTCCCTTGTGGTCAGTGCAAGAATTGCAGTTGTCAAGTGAAACCCAAGGGGCAAGTGAAGCTGTGGCCAGAATGGAAAGGATGGGAAAGAGGAGATGAGTTTATTACATTCTAGCCTGATGATCAACTCTGGCTTCCCAGCAATCTTTTGTTAGTTTGAAAAGAATTTGCCTGGGATGGAATTTTCAATGGTTAGAGCATCGGCCTACACACAGAAGGAACATGGATTTGATTCCTGATCAAGGGCATGTTCCTTGGTTGTGGTTTTGCTCCCAGACCTGGGTCAGAGTGGCTGTGGGAGGCAATCAGTTGATGTGTTTCTCTCACATCAATGTTTCTCTTTCTCACATCTCTCTCTCTTTCTCTCTCTCTCTCTCTCTCTCTCTCTCTCTCTCTCTCTTTCTCTCTCTCTCCTTCTCTCCCCTCCCTCCCTTCTACTCTCTTTGAAGAGCAATGAAAAAAATATCCTCAGTTAAGAACTAACAAATAGAAAAACTTGCAATTTAAGAAATTACTAATTGCTTTTATTAATTTTATTTGACAGAAATCACATTTTTAGTAGCAAGCAAGTAAAGACAGAATTTAGAGAGATTAGATTGAGTTTGTATTTCACATACATTAAATATTTACATTATTTTGTGATATATTTTGTCTCATTGTTATTGCTAGAGTCTGAATATGTCCTCCAAATTCACATATTGTGTCCTGTGCCCATGTGATAGTATTAGGACCTGAGGCCTTTGGGGATGTGATTAAGCCATGAGGTGAAGGCCACAAGAATGGGATTAGTTAGTGTCTTTAGAAAAGGGACTCCACAGAGATTCCCTACCTCCTTCTGATGCTCAAGAGTGCCCTCACTTGACCCTGCGGGCACCCTGATTTGAAACATCCAGTCTCCAGAATTGTGAGCGATAAATCACTGTTGTATATAAGCCTCCCAGGCCACATGATGGTGTTAAAGTAGCCTGTACAGACTAAGACAATTTTAAGTATGAACAAAATAATTCTGAACTTTTGAATACGAGATTGGGGACATAAACTCCAATTGGTCATTACTGCATGCAAGATTTTTGTTGCCTTCAGTGTATAAATGACATACTTCCTCAATTATGGTCAAATGCTGCCTTTGGTTCCCAACTCTGTCTTGTCTACAACAATTTACCTTAATATAATCATTTAAAAGATGCAGCCACGTGCTTCATAACTGTGCTTTCAGTCAATGACAAATAGCATAGACAACAGTGGTCCCATAAAATGATAATGGAAGTGAAAAACTCCTATTGCCAAGTGCCTTGGTCGGTAAACTGCGGCTCGAGAGCCACATGCGGCTCTTTGGCCCCTTGAGTGTGGCTCTTCCACAAAATACCACTGGATGGGTGAGTCTATTTTGGAGAAGTGGAGTTAGTTTAAGTTTAAAAAATGTGGCTCTCCAAAGAAATTTCAATCGTGGTACTGTTGCTATTTGGCTCTGATGACTAATGAGTTTGCCCACCACTGGCCTAGTGACCTCCCAGCAGCCCTTTCCATCCCAACACAGGGCACTGCTGAGCTGCGGGCTCCCTCTGTAGACAGCAAAGCCTTAGGTCAGAAACGCCTGCAGGCCTCACCTGGCCCAAGGCTTCCGCAGCCGCCTCTCCTTTACACACCAGCGGAGACCAGACGGGGCCTGTGGTTTTTGAGGCTGCAAGACGCCCTTCCATGACAACCCTTAGGAAACTTGGAAGAAAAATACTTATGACTTACCGACCCGGAGCTTTCTCAGGAGCCGCGGTGAGTGGAGCTGACCTGGGCGCCCTGGGCCTGGGCTCCTGCTTCTATGGAGGCGCTGGTGGGGGCGGGCCTAGCGCTCCTGCTCGCTCTTCATCAGCGAATTAGAACCTGAGAGAGGGAATGAAAGTGTGGGAAGAGGAAAGAACAAATAGCCCAAGTGGTCAGTGATCCCCACTAACCACGGTCTCTGGAGTAAAGGCGCCTCAGTGCGGGGAGGCGGCGGCTGGGGTCCCAGTTCTGAGCTGGGTGCGGGGGGCTCCACAGCCCGCCTGGACAGGATGCCAGCCAGTCAGAGCTTACACCAGGCACTGGCATCCCAGAAAGAGAAGAGGACTGTCAGGGCTCACTCTGTGATTCCTCATGTGTCTGTGGTGATGCATGTGTGAACACACTTACTGCGCTGCCACGCACAATTACAGCAGCGCGTGTTCCAGCTGGGTCTGTGTGCGTGCAAGGCCATTTTCTCACAGCATAACAGCGTCATTGAGTGGCGCATGACAGTAATTAATGTCTTTAAAAAGTAAATTCCTGAATTATAAGTGTACTGGAGTGACTTTTAAGTTGGTGAGAGATCCCAATCGATTATTCTGGATTGATGCCTCATCAATTTAGGGTTTCCGAGCAAACATCAATTTTTAAATATGGTCCCTAGGGATAAGGCTTTCGCCAAAGAGAAAAGCCTAAATGTCTGTCTTCCTTTTATCATTTGGATTAGCCAGGGAAGAGGAAGGTACCATGGTGAAGTGACATGCAAGTGAAGTTCATTGCCAGGATTAGTAATAACTATTTTCTGAGAGCTACCTAGCGAAAAAGTGAGCTGGTGCAAATTCACTGGGATTTAAGTTTCTGTTGAAAAATAAATAAAACTTTCCCCCCAATGTATTTTCCCTTAGTCTGAGTCCTACTTTCGTAGGCTGTGATCAAAATTGCAAGTTTGGCATCTCAAGTCTCTGTGGCTTTAACAGATTTTTCCCCCAGCTAGTAACAGATTCATTTCTGCTAAAATTCTATTACTCTAAGCAATTTCTCTCAAGGATTGTAACAGTTCTTATGAAAACAGATCAGCAGCTTTCAGTATAATCTTACTTCATCTAACTGGAACATGTCCACTTCTGGTAAATCCCGCAACCGAATGTGACAGGAATAGAAAATCCTATTGCAGTACCTTGCAGAGTAGGATGGAAGGCGCTTGGAAGGTGCTTTGGATTGTTTTTTGTTTCATTTTGTTTTCAGTCCTTCTCTTAGAATTAGCTTTTGTTCTATTTTATTTTTAAGTGATGCTTTAACAGCTATTGTATTTTAAGCAGAAATAAAATGTAAAAGATAAAAGAGGGTTCTCTTTCAAATGTTTCCTGAACAAAATAGGCCCTTTGGAAGTATTTTGAAATTAGGACGTTAACATGGGTTCAGAAATAAACTGCTCTGTGCTACACTCAGCTATACTCATTCACAAATTATAAACATGGATATACAACCTCGAAGGTTGATATTGCAGATACTAAATTTGAAAAAAAAAATCAACTTGGAATGTATATTTGAAAAAAAAAAAGAAAGAAAGAGGAGTAGGTAGAAAGGAAACAAAAAGGGGGAAAGAGAGAGGCAACAGAGAAGAAATGGAGGAGCTAAAATTATTTCAGCTGTATTTAACAATCTACAACAGCTGAGTGAAATTATTTAAAGCTTAATTCGGTCAAGAAGGTTAACGTAAATACAGTTCAGCTGAGAGTTTGACCTAAATGAAAAAAAAAAATTACATGAAGGACATTTATCCCTTAAGGTAGTTAAATTGCAGGTTGGTATTAATTATCACTTATAAGGCACCTAAATGATTATCCAAGGCAATAGAGGCAGGTCTGTGGCAAATTAAAAAAAAAAAAAAAGAAAGAAAGAAAAGAAACATATAGGAATCTAATATCTAAAGTTTCTGTTGATTGAAATGTATATAAATTTTCTAAAATTCTTTAAAATGTTCAATTTTTGAAAAAAATTTATTTGTGGTTGTATTCAAAATAGTTCATTAGAGTGTTCACATAACTCTGCAGGGATTACAGAGCAGCAAATATCCAGGCCTATGGTGAGGCTTTTGTGCCTTTTCCTACCTCCCTTCATCTCTTCCTTTTCCTCATTTCCCCCTTCGTGTTCTCCTTCACCCTTTTCCATCCCCCTTCTCCTCCTCATAACAGCTACCATTTAGTTAGTACGTGTAGCCTTGCCAATGTCCCTGCCAATGCTGAGTATTAGCATGCGGTATCTAGGCCCATCTCCAAAGCTATCCTACACTGTGACTTTTATTACCTGTGTTTATAAACAAGGACACTGAGACTCAGTTTGAAGAGCAGTTAACTCCAGTGCTCTGCTTTTTACGCCCCATGTTGCGTTGCAGTAAATCCTCACTAACCATCATCCATAGGTTCTGTGACTTTAAATGAAACAGAACCAATGTCACTGTAGGCTAATTCATATAAACAGAAGTTAAGTTCCTAAGGCATCTGTCTCATCAAGATGATAACTAAATTATGCTGAATGAAATTGTGTCATTCAAGGATGTTCAATATTTTGCAACTGGAGTGAATAGACGCAAAGAGGTCAATACACAAAGTGCCAAAATAAAACAAAAAAAAAAACCCACCAAAAACCCAAATACTTCTTTTTTTTTTTTTTCTTTTTCTTTAATTTTGAAAGTTAGAGCTTAGGTTACTTAGTACAAGGGCTTTATAAGGTAAGAGGAGAGAGAAGTAGAGGATGTTCTCACACTTGTCAACAATATGGAGCTTTAAAAATCAGGGCTGGAAACTATTATTTTGAATTCTGCAGACTGTTTAAGAATTGTCTTTTAACTATTTTAACTAGCATAAAAGAGGGTGAATAAGAACCATAGCAGTTTGAAGGACTAACCAAAAGTGTATCCTTTTTATTAGAACACTTGTACTATATTAATAAACAAGATTTTATACTAATTATCTCCAAACTGCTTGAAGTTAAAATTAAAAATGAACCATCTGAGAATATGGAGATATTTAAACAATCAAGCTGAATAATTTTGCTTCCAAATTAGGAGTTTTGAAATATGCATATTAGAACATTAGTTTCCCAATCTGTAAAATTAAAGGGGCTTTTAGTAATTATTTATACATTAGAGGCCTAATGCATGAAAATCATGCAAGAATAGGCCTCCTTCCAGCAGCTGCCAGCACCAGCTTCCCTCTGGCACCCAGGACCCGGGCTTCCCTGCTGTGTGATGGCACGCACCTGGGACCCGGGCTTGCCTTGGCCCAGTTTCCTCGGGAAGGTAGTCCAGAAAGACATCTGGTCTAATTAGCATATTACCCTTTTATTATTATAGATATATTTCAGTTTTCTTAAATCTTTTAAGGCTACTTGCAAAAATGTTAGCTCACCAAAACTTTAATATCATAAAAATAGGCAACCTATGATATGTAGCAAAACTATTTAAAGAGGGAATATATGGCCAATTAAACAAAGTAGTTATAAAATAATAATTCAGGAATGAAAGAATTATTGGGGCTATGGAAGTTGTCTGCTTTTTATTGTTTGTTAAAGGACAGATCAGCCTGGGAGTGGGAGAAAGGTATCAGAATATACCTCAGAGAGAAACAAAACTTTGTCTATAAAATGTTGTCTAGATGAGCCTGGTTTTGTATTTTCTTCCAAACCTGTATAATTTCTTAGTCAATATTGGTATTGGTGGGATCAATAATAGATTTTATAATATTCCTTCATAATATTCTCTCATTTATTTGTGTTATAACTCCCTTAATTAGCCATCTATTACTGGGCTGTTTCTTTCTTTCTTTCTTTGTAATTATAGATAAGGCTGAATGATATTTATACATATGAGTCTCTATTGTTTTCATTTGGTTGGTGTAGGTAAGGGCTTAATCACAAGGAACAACAACAGTCTGTAATTATTGGAATCGAGAGTCTAGGTCAGTGGTGGGCAAACTCATTAGTCAACAGAGCAGCAAACAGCAGCTCACGAGCCGCATGTGGCTTGCGAGCCGCAGTTTGCTGACCACTGGTGTGGGACATTTACCTAAATAAATCCTCGATTTCAGCTCAGAATTTGTAAAATATGCAACACCTGACTATTTAGTCAGAGGTACTGACTTCTTTCCTCTTATGGTCAAATAAATAATAATAAAAAAATAACAGCCAACACAATAGTGGCCATCCAGTGGGAATGAATCAAAATTATATCTATTTTTTGTTGTACCACAGGATTTTAGAAATTAGTTTATGTGTGCCATAAGAAAAAAAAAAGTTGAAAATTGCTATTCTAGAGTCTAGACCATAATTTATTATCTCTTTTATACTATCTCAGCATGCTATATTCCACAGAATGTATGTTGCTACAAAATTCTTCAAGTAATTTAATTTTAATTTTTTTTTTCATTTCTCACCAAAATGTAATATGCAGCAGGACTAGGAAGTGTGGAATCAAATAAGAAAAAGGGATAATGCTAAGAGTTCTTCAATTGTGCAATTCTTATTCCAGAAGCAAAGTACAAAGAAGCCTGAGAAAAGTAAATACACTTTGAAAATGGTTGTGTTAAAAGAGAGTGGGAGAAGCAGAGAGATTCCAGCAGATATCAAAAGATTTTCTTTAATTCAACACATGTTGGCAGAGTATCTTCAAGTTGTTTTGCAAATCGCTGCAATTTCAGGAACAGTGAAACAAGATAAATAATGATCTCCTCTTGTACAGAAGAAAGTAAAAATAAACAGACAGATAATTTTGAAAGTATAAATTGTAAAAGAAACACACAAGCTTTCCAATTCTTCTCCACTTATTGATATTATTATTATCATCATCAATATTATTATTTAATTAGAAGTGTTCCTAGTCAAAGTGCCTAGAAAAGAGATTCTGAGTCTTTGAGTTCATGAGGGAGGACTTGGGGAAGGAAGCACTGTTGAGGAAGCATTATGTGAGAATAAAACCAACTTAGAACAACAAAGTAATGTCAAAATCAAGAACAAATTTGGAAAACTTAAATCATTTGGTTTCAAAATGTATAAAACAATAGTAATAAAAAAGATGGTATTAGTGAAAGGGTTAAACATATAGATCAAGGGAATAGAATAGAGAGTCATAAAACATATCCATATATATATATATATATATATATATATATATATATACATATATATATATAACCAGTTGCTTTTATTTATTTTTTTGAATCTTTATTGTTGAAAGTATTTCATATGACTTCCCCCCACCCACATTGTCCAAGTTCTAAGCAATTTAATTGAGGAAAGAAAAATCTTCCACAATATTATACTGGAACAACTAATATATATGTCTATATGATAGAAAGTAAATAACATATTTCAGCATAGCACACAAAAACCAAATTAAAATGAATCTAAAAATAAAAATTAATAATATAAAACTTCTAGAGGAAAAGATAATAGAAGCTATTTAATGCTTTGGAGTAGAGAAAGATTTCCAAAATAGAACATGAAAAGCATGAGGCTTTATAAAATGAAATAATTTTTTTCAAAATTTAAAGCTTTACCTCTTTGAATGTCATCATTAAGAAAATGAAGAACTAAAGCTACAGAATGTGATATTATATTTGCAATATATATATATATTTCTGGTAAAATACTTGTATCCAACAAACACTCACATCTCAGTTAGAAGCCAATGATACTACAGGCAAAGATTTTAGCCAATAAATACCTGAATGCCAATAAATCCATAATAAGGTGTACTATATCACTAAATACCAGGGGAATCCAAAATTAAAATGTAATAAGATACCACTTCATAGAAACCTTAATGGAAAAATGCAAAATACTTGTATTACCAAGTGTTGGCAAAGATAGAAAATGACTAGGGCAACATGTTTCCATGTATTTGTGTGATATTGATGCAAGTTCAATAAGCAGAGGAGTATCTAGGCTCCTCTTCAGGTATCGCCAGGAACTGAAGAGTATCATAACTGAATGTAATTATTCAACAAATTGCACAGAAACTAAAGAATAGAGACTAAAATGTGATACACGCACACACACACACACACACACACACACACACACACACACACACAGTAAGAGAGATAATATATTACATTACTAATAAGTATAATGTACATTTAATTTGCAGTCCTAGAAGAATATGAGAAACATGATTGTACATAATCAATATTTAGATTGTTAAGAGATTTTGCTAAAATCAGTGAGTTTGTCATGGATACAAGATGCACTGGAAACCCCAAGTTTTAAGAGTGACATTTCATAATGATGAAAGTGACAATCTGCCAAGAATGTATACCAATTCTAAACTGGTGTCTACCTAGTAACCCAGCCTCAAATATATAAGGCAAAATGTTACAGGGCTGAAAATATAAAAACATTTCTAAACTTGAAGAGAGAAATTTCAACATACCTATATCAGTGATTGGTAGGACATGCAGACAAAAATAACAATTAGGAAGGATATAGGAAATTTGATATTAAGCTTAACAAGTTTGATCTAATTTATATATATATAACTTTGCAGTATACAATTATAGAAACATTTAGTAGAGCAGTTTCTTTTATCAATTTATGTAAAGCCAGTTATATTTGAGAAATGAATATTTTGGGCTTGTGGTTATTTTCTTGATACTCTATTTTTACTTTCTGATGCCATACCAAACAAATATATAGTAAATAAAATAACTTCTTTAATAAATTACAGGCTTACAACTGGAATATTTTATTGGGAATAACGTTTGTTTTCTTGAGGGTACATGGATACCTTTCATTTTTTAAATATTGGCTTCCTGATTGTTTTGACTACAGATCAGACTCATGTCTCAAATACCTTTTTTTCACCTATCTTTTAAAAAAAAAAAGTATTTTATTGATTTTTTACAGAGAGGAAGAGAGAGAGATAGAGAGTTAGAAACATTGATGAGAGAGATCAGCTGCCTCTTGCACACTCCCAACTAGGGATGTGCCCACAACCAAGGTACATGCCCTTGACTGGAATCGAACCTGAGACCTTTCAGTCCGCAGGTCAACATTTTATCCACTGAGCCAAACCGGTTTCGGCTCATCTATCTTTTAAAACTTTAATTTTCAGGAAAAAAAGTTCTTAATGCTAATATTCATATCAACTTCTATGTACCCAACAATACTGAACAATTATCTACATCAGGGGTCAAAACTACAGTGAGCAACCTATTTTTGTAAATAAAGATTTATTAGTACACAGCCAAACTTCTTTATTTATATACTAGTGGCCCAATGCACAAAATTCATGCATAGGTAGGGTCTCTAGGCCTGGCCGGCAATCAGGGCTGATCAGGGCCTTCTGGCTGCTGGCTGCTGCTGGGGCCTCCCTTTGTTCCGAGCCATGCCCTGGTGGTCAGCACACATCATAGCAAGTGATTGAACTCCTCATTTCCTGGTCGAACTCCTGAGGGGACACTTTGCATGTTAGCTTTTTATTTATATAGATTGTCTGCAGCAGCATTCATATTACAATTAAAGATCTGTGTAATTCTGATCTAGAGCATAATGCCCACAAGCCTGAAATATTTATTTATACTGCCTCTTTAAGAAAAAAAAGTTTGCCAAACCCAGATCCCTGATCTGCATATTTGAACAAGCACAGGCTAATTTGAAAAATTTAAACCATATGGCTGTCTTAAGTCAGTTATTTATGTTTAAAGATTTTCAAAAGTTCAATTGCTGCATTGTACTGATTGTTCAAGTGTAAATCCTTCATGTTAGAAATTGTTGCTTTCAAGGTCCTGGGAACTTGTTCTGTGATCTTTAATAAATGAAAACTAATATTGAAAATATTTTAATATAGTATGAAAACAAATTGTGTAAGTGTATAGAGTTATCCTATCTTTCTCTGCAAATTCTAAATAATATTGGAGCAAGGGAATTTTGCGGTATCTGATCTAAATATTCAATTCACTCTCAGGGCTACCACACACAATGAACTGAATAAATAACATTTTTAACGCAGACAGAAAATGACATGCTATCATTTATAACTGTCTCTGCTATTCCTCAGCAAACATTTTTTTTTCAATTTCATTGTTTAAAAAAAAAAAAGATCAAATGCAACTCAAACTCCCTGCACCTTATGTTTGTAACAAAAGAAATGGCAAAAAAGAAAAAAAAAGGGGGGGGGTGAAATTGCGTGGCTACACTTCTAGAAATAACCACGTTGCATGAGTCAGACCACAGGGCTGACTGTTTTCCAACTCTACTGGAAAACCAAACCAACACAAAAAGTAGTAAGAATTAAAAAAAGGATAAACATTAAAATTATTGCAGTTTATAGAAGTCAACGCTGTGTGGATGGTCTTCATTTATGGCTAGATATCACATGGCCTGTTCTGGAAAGGAATGATTTTAAATGGCCAAAAAGACTGGCAGTAATTCCTGGAATTACATTATGACAATCCAATCATGTGATTTAAAGGGAGTCTTTCAATATTTTTTAAATAAATATATATTTTATTGTTTTTTTACAGAGAGGAAGAGAGAGGGATAGAGAGTTAGAAACATCAATGAGAGAATCATCGATCAGCTGCCTCTTGCACACCCCCTACTGGGGATGTGCCTGCAACCAAGGTACATGCCCTTGACCGGAATCGAACCTGGGACCTTTCAGTCCACAGGCTGATGCTCTATCCACTGAGCCAAACTGGTTTCAGCAAGTCTTTCAATATTTAAAGCTACCTACTGCCAGTTCTTCAAAATGTGGAACCATGCATTGTTTTTCAACTTAATCACACCTATCTATATACATTTTATGCTCCAGACACTCTGTAATAATTTGAAACAATACTGTGTTACAGATACATATAGCTACTTTTTAACTCTAATATACTTATTTCTACTCTACATTTTGCTAGTTTGTTTGCTTTACCATCAGACAAATACATTAGCCAGGATAAAATAGATCTGGAAAACATGATTTTGAATTTACACTTGAGGTTATAGGTACATTTCTGGGTCTAAGCAATTTTATTTCAATGCTTCTCATTTGTCTATTGATGACAATATATCTTTGTTGCACATGTATGTGTCTTTATAAATAATTATTTATAAATACAATATGCATAAAATTTAAGCAATGCATGAAGTATTATTAGAACAATAACATTTATTTTTCTTTACTAACCCCATGTGAATAAAAGTTCAACTTAAGGAAAAATACTGACAATTTGATATCTCAGAAAGAGAGGATATTAAGTTGCATAGAGTTTCTGTAGTCTTGTTTAAGTCTATATGGAAAAAAACAAAAACAGTTTAGCCAAAATCGGTTTGGCTCAGTGGTAGAGCATCAGTCTGCGGATTGAAAGGTCCCAGGTTGGATTCTGGTCAGGGGCATGTACGTTGGTTGCAAGCACATCTCTGGTAGGGGGTGTGCAAGAGGCAACTGGTCGATGTTTCTCTCTCATAGACGTTTCTAGCTCTCTATCTCTCTCACTTCCTCTCTGTAAAAAAATCAATAAAATATATTTAAAAACAAGAAAAATGTTTATAGTTAAGGCTATCAAAAGATAAATATATAGATAGAATAGGAAAGTATAGATAGACAGAGGTACACAAGTATATAATACACATACACACGCACATCTGTAGGCAAAGATGTCTAGCAGGGGAGGGCAGTTAGGGGCAACCAGGCCTGCATGGGAGGGTAGTAGCAGGCAATCAGGCTGGCAAGGAGCAGTTAGGCATTGATCAGGCTGGCAGGGGAGTGGTTAGGAAGTGATCAGGCTTGCAGGCAGAAATTGTTAAGGGCAATCAAGCAGGCAGACAGGTGAGTAGTTGAGAGCCAGCAGTTCCAGATTGTGACAGGGATATCAAACTTCCTGGTAGGATTGGTCCTAAATCGGAAGTTGGACATCCCCTGAGGGTTCCCCAAATTGGAAAGGGTGCAGGCTGGGCTGAGGGATCCCCCAGTGCACGAATTTTGTGCACGAGGCCTCTATTTTAATAACAATTCTTTAGTGTTTTCCAAATAATAGATTAGGTAAAATGAACACCAACTACATATACATATTGACAAATAATTATTCATTTTCATTATTTACAATTTATTCTTTTATTAATTTTTTTAATAATAGGCAGTTGATTATTGATGGAACTGATGAAAGTTCATTCATGTATCAGGTTTACATTGTTTCCATACTTAGCTTCAAACAAACTGTTAAATTCTTAGGCTACAGAAATGAATGAAGCACTACCTGTCCTTACTAGATTCCAGTCTAGAGGGAATGTTGATGTAAAATATTAAACATTCAGTGTTAAAATAAAGACATATCCAAAGAGTTCCCCAACTGAAAACATGTTTTTTTTGTGTGTGTTTTTTTTTTTTGTTTTTTTTTTTGTACACTTACTTCGCTTTCCTCCCTTTGCAAATGCAAGGGATTTCTTGAAAAAATTCCTATTTAGAATAACCAAGTCTTTGTCCCCTGTTTTTCATGTTGTGGTTTTGTTTGTTTGTTTGGCAGTGTTTCTAGTAAGTGCATTCTTATATCAGTTGTCCATTTGCTTTGTTAATGCCTAGGACAAGCTGAGCAAAATGAGATACTAAATGTGTTAGTCAAATTATTTGTGCTAAAAGTTATTTTACCAGGTGAGCTGAGCTGAAAATTGCTGATTAGTCCTTTTTGTTTTTCCAGTATAAAACTCATATGAATTTAGATACTCTAGATAACTTCTGAAGTTGTGCATTTAACTATTAAATTAAAATATTATTATTTAATTTAAAATTTGAGCTGATGCTTGCTTTATCTTTATGTCATTTGCCTACA
The DNA here is from genome assembly GCF_014108245.1 of Pipistrellus kuhlii. Classification (NCBI taxonomy): domain Eukaryota; kingdom Metazoa; phylum Chordata; class Mammalia; order Chiroptera; family Vespertilionidae; genus Pipistrellus; species Pipistrellus kuhlii. The sequence goes on from NW_023425584.1 coordinate 42,224,853, forward strand.
ATGGTAAGAGGTTTAGATTTATTTGTAAGTTTATTATCATGTTAGAATTAAAATTTTCTCTCAGTTGTGTTTTTTTTTTAAAGCATCAGTTCTTCAAATTCTTCAAAAACAAGACAACCAACTGAAATAGGTATTGATATGAAAATTATTTTCTTCTAGGAACAAATGAAAAACAATTTAATATGCAGATAGTAACTATGGCTGTTTTGAGGTCAAAATGAACAGTATTTTTTTCCCCTTGAGACATACAGGAAGTAAAGGGACTTTCTTGTTACTTCCATCTGGCTCACAGATGTCATTTATTGTCAAAATTAGCGACGTATAAAAACCTTATGGCTAATCCATTTTGAAACACATTCATTTTTATGGGGAGATAAAAGGACTAGTAGATATTATAGGCAGGTTTAAAAAGAATATATTTACATATTTATCAAATCTAAAAATCTGTAAGTAACTAAATGGTATTTTTTTCAACTAGTAATTCTTATCTAAAATAATATTTAATATTTTCTCACCAGAACAAAGAATGACTTTTGAGTAAAATATTTTAAGAGATTTACTTTTATTACTAAAAGGTATCATCATAATAAAAGGCTAATATGCAAGTAGTTTTCACACCATCATGCCATAATGCCAATTAGCAGGGACATGAGGCTGCCTGGCACCAGGCCAGGGTGAAGGACCTGAGGCTGCAATCACTGCCAGGGCAGGGCTTGATGGGGGACCTGAGGCCATGCTCCCCTTCTCCCCCCAACCAGCGCCTGGGCCAGGGGACCTGAGCCACACCCCAGCGCTGGGACATGAGGTTGCATCCCCCACCCAGTGAGGCTTGACAGGGTTGGGGCTGGCCTGGTCTTGGTTTCACCCAATGGTGGTGGGGCTGGCTGGACTCTTCTATTACAGAGAAAGGGCGAATACCAATATTAAAATATTTCCTCTAATTAATTCCCTTTGAATGTGTGCAAATATCGATATCATGCAGTGGGCCACTAGTATGAGTATAAAATTGTCTCTCAGTATCTGAATGACATTGATTCCAGGACCTCTGTGAATACCAAAATCTGTGGATGCTCAAGTCCCTTATATAAAACGACTTAGTATTTGTTTATAACTTACACACATCCTCCCTTATTCTTTAAATCATGGCTACATTACTTATAATGCCTACTACTATCTGAATGCCATTTAAGAAGTTGCCATACTGTATTGTTTAAGGATTAATGACAAGAAAAATCTTTATATTTTCAGTATAGATGCATAAACATCATAGGCCTAAATACATGGTAAAGGTCAGCAAGTTGTGGATTCCATGGGTTTATAGTGATTATTTTAGGGAAAAACTCTTATTCATTTAATAATATTCTTTATAAGTTTTGATTCATAGAAAAATTCTTTGGAAATTCTGAAATATTTTTTGTTTCCACTTAAATTTGGCTTCTAATAATATAACATTTTAAAGATTTGGTTTTAAAAATGCAAAAGTAGACCTTTAAAATGATGTCCATGTAGTCATTCACAACCACAAATATGTAAATGACATAGAAATGATTTTCATTCCAAATCTGGTTTTCTTATCACCACTCATGCACTAAAAATTATCTGGCTGATAATATGGTGTGTAAGTGAACTTTAGTGTGGCGCCTCATATTCTCCTGAAATAGTCAGTTCTTATTTGGAGCACAAATTACTGAATCTTAGTTCCCCACTGTTCTTCTCACTGGGGCATAAATTCTCAAATGGATCTAGAGTTCCTACAAGTACAATGTCATACTTCCTCCTGTGGGTCAGCGAAGGGAAAGGTTGTAAGTTTAGAAAATACTGCTGAACCCAGTAGTTAATGATTTCACCTATAAACTTATAGTCATACAAATGTATTCGTTGAATATTACGCAGGAAGATGTATATACTGAAATGATAACGCTGTGATCCTGTGAACAGAGCATTACTGTGATGTACAGGTTTCTCTTCAAGTCAACAAGATGGCCCTTAATCATGGCCTCATTGAAGCTGGATAAGATGTGCAATAGGCAAAAATGGAATTGGGGAGGAATAGTTAGAAGAGGTAAATGCATGATAAAATATGTATGCATCTCTGTGCTTTTACAGTGCCTTCCCAACATGTGAAACAATTTGAAATTTTGATCTTATAAATGCATCTACATTCCTTTCATTTATTTGACAAATATATAGTATATTTTATCAATGAGGTGCATATAGCTAAAATGGCATCCTCAGTCTCATCATTAGGTTTAGATAGAAAAAATTAAGATATGAAGTATAAAACTAAATGTTAATTTGATTCAACCAGAATAACTTAGTTCATCTGAGCATTTTGGTGCACACTTCAGACAATGGTAGTCTCTTTCCTCAGATATGAAAATGAATGGAAAGTGAGCAAATAGAATAATAGCTAAGTGTGTCCCACTTGTCTCCCAAATGTGCTCAGCTGAGATTCTGAAGACCTTACAAGTCACATGCAAGCTTTAAAGCTGTTCACAATATTGCTTACCCTAAAAGACACTCCAATGGTAAAGTGTAGCGACTGCAATACTCAATGTCATTTTCTGACATGATTACTTAGGGCTATAGGATTATGACAGTTTTTTAGAGCTTCTGAAACTAACAACTCTACAATCAACTGAAAAATCAATAATAATATGTGATTTTAGTCGCATTTGTTACTTTCTAGAATTCCCTGATAAGTAGGATAATTTTGTAGTATTGACCAATATGCTATGCTCTGTGTCAATATCAAAAACGCAAACATCAATTACAATTACATGGAAAAGTTTATGAGCACTCAAGGGAGCACTTCATTCATCTTAACATTCTCAAGTACACGAGTAAGCAATTTTTTCCTTTCTTTTTGAGCATTCATTTTTGCCAAGAAGATCAAGTATTCATGTACTATTTCATGAAATCACCGTTAGAAAAAAAAAAAAGTGTCTGTTTAAGGGCTTTTGTTGTTTATTTATTTCCCAGTCTCTTGGCTGATTAGGGAATATTTATAATGGAAAATCTTTTGAATAAAATATAAATTTATTATTCAAAATGTGGACATGGAGCAGATTTATTAGCTGTTGTTCAGAGGGTACACCTGCATAGTGTTAGGGAGTGATAGGTTTCAAAAAGGATTGATTCTAAGTACATTAATTTTCTTCCTTGCAGCTCTAGTCCTCACTCGTCCTGGTGTGTGTGTTCAGCTGGTTCTCCAAACCTCGGTCACAGTCTTGCTGACCATGGTTGCCTAGTTACAAAATCCTCTTAGTGATTTGTGAGATGCTTGTCTTAATGGAGAGCAATGAATTTTTTTTTTCCTAAAGTAAACATAAGAGAGTTTCTATTTCAGAGTAGAACATATTAAAACCAGAATATCTTGCCAAATTTAGAACTTGTACTTCTTAGAGACTAAAATTATGAACTGGAAATTTTCCTCTCCAAATTCTATTTAATATTGCCAACATTTACTTCCTGGTTCTAGAGAATAGGATCTCAGCTAACTAGGGCAATATAAGCTCCTTAAAAAAATGAGGCAACTTTATAAAACACTAGAGGCCCGATGCAGGAAATTTGTGCAAGAGTAGGCCTTTGCAGCTGCAGCTGCCTCAATCCTAGCTTCCCTCGGAAGGTAGTTCCGCTGTTCTGTCGATTTGCATATTACGCTTTTATTATTATAGATAACATAGATCAATACGTTATGAAATGTCACAGTATGTCTTCCAAAGACAAATATTTTAAAAATGAATCAACAGTGTGTAATATACTTAGTTTTCCCATCTTTTGTATAAGTGAACTAAAGGGGAACTATTATTTCTAATAATTTTTGATGCTAGAAAAATAATCTGTGATATACTTTCCATTTTTTTCATTATATTTCTCTCCTTCTACAGTTTCATATTCCTGCGCTAATGTCAAAATGTAATATTAGTCACCAGATAAGTATTTGTACAAATTTTTATATCTAGTTTATTCAGTTTTCTTCCCCAGAAAATAAGATTCCCTGTTGTGTACATACAATGAAGTATTAATCTAAGGAGCTTATAGAAACACACAAAAACAGTGACATTTGCATGCTGTGCCAGTGTAGGTACATAATTCAGGAGATTACCTTAAATAGGATCCACTGGTCAAACTGAGCATCAGTGCCATGGTCAAGTTACAAAATAACAAGTCCCTTCTATCATAGAACCAGTTTCCTGCTGGGACGCTTGAGCATGTAGTCCCACTGAAGTTAGTATAATTGGTACCAGCTGTTAAACTGTTGCTTTTTTTTGTTTGGTTTTTTGTTTTTTGGTTTTGGACAAGAGCCAATTTGGCTTGAAAGCAATGTCACTAAAGAAGAGACTGAAGCAGGATGCCAATGTATATGTATGTGCTTCTTTCAAGCCATTTTCCCCAAGCAGTTCACCTCAGGGCCATGATGATTCAAACACAATAATAGTGATAATGGGTTGTGTGACTGCTAAAAGGCAGCTGGGCTGACTGGAGCCAAGCTGAGTGGGAATAACATTTCACATTTACACTTCTTTACGAACAATAATTTTCCTTAACAATATAGTGAATGATTCATTTTCACCCTCCTAGTACTTTCTGTAATCTATAATAATAAGAGCGTAATATGCTAATTAGACCAGGCATCCTTCCAGATGACCTTCTGGACCAAGCCAGGGCTGACAACAGGGAAGCCCAGGTCCCATGTGCTAGAGGGAAGCTGGTGCTGGCAGTCTGGGGAAGGAAGACCTACTGTGCATAGGGCCTCTAGTATAATCTGTAAGACTTATTTGTAGCTAAAGTAACAAATGGGCCTTGGGGTCTGCAAATTTTAGCTTCTGCCTAAAAACTTTTTTTTCATGAAGGTATTGAACAAAAAAGTAAAATTTTTTTTGTTATGATCCAAATATCAGATACTATTCTTTCCTTCCTACAAAATTATAGTGACACTTTATAACCAAGACATATCTCAGATATCATTTATAGAATTTTGCCTGAGTACTTAATATTAAAGCTAAATTAACAATTAAAATCTCTTAATTCTTAGTTAATGACAAGTCTACTCTATGACATACTGGCCTTCTTACTTATTTCGCCAAATAATATTTTTAAAAAATACATAGTAGTGTAAATAAATTGTAATTTTTCAAGCTAATTAGTGAAATTAAAGTGATGAACCACAATTTGTTAAACTTAAAAGTTTCATTTTACACAACAGGAAACTTTTAAATGTAAGTATGCAGAAAGGTATGTGTTAAGAGGAGCACTTTAGCAGCAGAGTGTCCAAAGAATGTTAATATTAAACACATGATAAACAATCAGGAAACCATTGCAAGAATGAAATATTTTTAAAAGAAAAAAAAGAATGAAATTTCTGAGAGGCACATTCAGAAAACAAAGAGAAAAAACAACGTCAGAAAAGCTATGAATAAAGAAAAGTCTGGGTTTGAAAACAACTGGATAAACAAAAGGTGGGGTATTAAGGCTTTGAAGGAGAGTTCATATTTTGGATAATGAACCATTTATTCATCCACTCAATATTTATTACCCGCCAAGCACTCTTCCGAGATTAAGCACTCTTTACTGTGATTAAGAAAAGAGTAGAGTCTTTTCTGATAAAAACGGAAAACATTATAGTTATCAGCTTTATTATTGCTTAACATCTTTGTACTTAAACATATTAGTTTGAATGACTTTTTCTTATGCCTATGAAAGGCTGTGGAAAGGAATAAGTGCCTAGTGCACTTATAGAACATTAGTCAAAAGGGCCCTGTATTATAACACAGAATATTTTGCAGACGGAATTTGACATCCTGGAGGTAAAAAGAAATAGTCCTAGATAGTTTGTTTTATCAATAACTCTTTCTCCCCTCCTCCCAGATCTCCTATAAGTACCTTCTACTTTCTCCATCATTAGAGGTCTTACCTTTTCTCTACTTGTTCTGAAGGAACCCTAGGTCAATATGTGATTTATGGGCAGGGGAAAACATAAATACCCAGAAGCAGTTTAGTTTATAGGGGTCACACCAGTTGACCCAGGCTCTCAGACCTCCTATGGTGCGTTCCTCCATCTGTGAGTCAAAAGCACACCATACGTTCTTATGTCAGAAGTTAAGTTCTTTCTTCTTTGTGGCGAACATACTTTTGAGTCTGTTCATTGAAAGCAGAGGCTGGATTCTTATTGACCCAGGGTCTTTATCTCCTTAGTAAGATGAAATTTATTAACACTAGGAATCTTCTAATAAAAGCATTATACTCTTTCTTTTCGATCCCATTCTATACATTTTGTAAAACAAATATAGCCTTGTTTCTCTTTTTCTCATCCCCCAAATCCAAATAATCACAAACAGAACTTTTCATCAATTGAGCAGATGTACTTTGAATTCTTAGCATTATCAGTGTGCTTGCTGACCCTTACTCACCACATATGTCCATATTAATTTGGGGTTCTGTTTTGAATTACTCAGACTTTAATATCTTGGTGATCTATATATTTGTTCTTTATTAAGTAATCTCTCATACATTTTAGACACTAGGTAAACATATTAAGCTGTCTTTTAATTCTTTGGCCACAAGAGATAACATTTATATTTTTCAATAAAACTATAGAATATACTCATTCAGTATATTCAGGAACATGCATTCTCATCATATTTTTATGATTCAAAATTCAATAATAAAGAGAACAAATTTTATAATAAAGAGAACAAATTAAGCAAATTTAACAAATTAAACCCAATTAGGATAATTAAGACTATAAACATTTTTCTGTTTTCCCCTTAAACATTGAATGAAAGGGTGTAAATCTTCTCTTATTTAATATGCTTAGATGTTCAAATACTAATCAAAGTCATTTTAATACTATGGTAATTCTGAAACGATTCTTATGTAACAAATGTTTGGATTTTAGATATCAAATAACTCATTGCCCAATTTTGAATCTTTTGTTATTGTCCTTTTTTTTCTTTCTTAATCTATTTTTTCACACAGACTAAATAGATAATCAATTTGTAAAGTTTGCAATTGCTCAGTTTCTGATTGTAATTCATCCTTAGGAAATGTGATAATTTACTTGATATCTTATGAATGTTCTATCAAGCCTGACTGGTGTGGCTAGGTGGTGGAACATTGACCCATGAACCAAGAGGTTGCTGGTTCGATTCCCATTCAGGTCACATGCCTACACTGTGGGTTCTATTCCTAGTAGGGGGTATGCAGAATATCAATGATTCTCTCTCATCATTGATGTTTCATTCTCTCTCTCCTTCTCCCTTCCTCTCTGAAATCAATAAAGACATTTTTTTTTAAATGTCTGCTGATCCTGTTTTGAGGCTTAAATTTATCAGTCTTAGAGGACTGTGTTGCCAGAAAGAACCTTATAGATTTCATGTATATGCCCTTTTTTTTTCTTTTTACTAACAATATATATTATAATCCTTGAGGTTATGAACTATATTATATCATTTTGATAGATTATATGATTAACATGTGTGATGATTTAAGAGTCTAGTATTTGATTTTATGCTCCTCTAAAGCAGAGTAGAAAAAAAAAGCAAAAATACAGATAATTTTTATTAGTGAGATTAAGTATGTGTATACTGTATATAAGATCATTGCACTGCATGGTATCTAGGTACAAGGTATCCTTGTAAGTTAATGTTAAGTATAATAGAAGAAATTTCAGATGTCTTTAAAACCTAACTTGGTATATGATGACCTTATTTATCTGATTATATTTATATTTAGAGTTAACTTTTAGGAAATATAACCATTTCAAAATCTGGAAAACACACAGGAAGGAAATGGCTTTGCCTATGTTTTTGGCAATTGAAATACAAATCAATAATTTCCTGTAATTATTTGATTTTAATATTTGATGAAAATTGCCTGGAGCAAGATAGTTTTACTTTCAATTTAAAACTATATTTGAACAAAAAAGAAAATGTATTCTTTTATTTTCTCTGAAGAGAGCTTTAAGTGTTCATTGCTACATTGCTATAACCCTGCTCTACATGACTCCATGCCCCTTTCCCCACATGACCCATCCCTTTTCAATGCGTTTGCTGAGACTTTAGTAATTTATTTAAAATATTAGTAGGGCATTATTATTAGTGTAAGAAATGATTCCTGCAGAGACCATTTTAGTATCTGTGTAGATGAGCCCAACACCTTGTCAGTGAGTTTAACACAGGCCCCAGTTAAGACCCCTCATGTCATCTGATTGCTCTGCTTCTGATTATCATGTGAGTTTCATGAGAGTCAGACATTTGCTTATTGACTAATTCCAAACTATAAGCATCGAGTAGTAGAGGCATGGAGATTCACAAATTGAAATTACTTCATAGGGTAGCCCCTTATTATGTATCATGTGTTTTAAAACTCAAGAACAAAAAAAAAGAGATTCTAACATTTACTGTACACTCATCATTTGTGAAGTGAAATTTACAAGATGTGCATGGCTTATTTTTTGAGTGTTTATGCAATAGTCACTTGGAAGTTTATATTATGGTACATCTACTGAGAGTACCATCTCTTGCGGCAATTTGGAAAATTTCTTTGGGAAGTGGCTTTATAGCATGCACTATATTTTATTGACTCAGTAGCCCTGGACTTTTATACTTTAAAATTTGGATTTCATTTGAGAAAAAAAAAAAATGGATCTTATTTGGAACTCAGCCTCATGAAAAAAAGTAAGTGATGGAATGAAACTATCTAATTTTTAGCCCCCAAAGAGTCCCTGTATTTTTTTAAATATGTTTTTTATTTATTTCAGAGAGAAAGGTAGAAGGACAGAGAGACAGAAACATCAGTGATGAGAGAGAATCATTGATCAGCTGCCTCCTGCACTTCATGTATTTTAATAATTCTAAGATTGATTTTTGTTTCTGCATAACACACATATTTAGGAAAAAAATGCAAAAAAAGAGGCTTTTCAATTTCTTTGTGTAATGGCATAATTAGACCTTCTCCCAAGAAGTCTATTTTAAAGGACAACATCCCTTTGATAGAGTCAATATGGCATGTTTATAAAAAAGCAATTATTTAGAGTCATACTTAGGAAGACTAAGATGCTATCACATTGCATGGGTCAGGATATTATATGATTTGTCAGCGATCTCCAAGACATCCAGAGGTAGTATTATGAAATCGTCCTATCAGTAGCTTTTTTAAAGAATTATTTGAAAGACAAACTGCAGTTCTCTGTGATCTTATAACTTGGTTTTTGCCCTTATTAAATTAACATGTACAGTATTACTTGAAATTTTTAGCCTGGGAATTATTTAAGCTTAAACAATCAATGTAAGCTAATACTTCCCTGTTTCCCATGCTATACTAGTTGGCAAGAACTGGGCATTTGTCCAAGAAACAAAAAGCTGATTATATATACAGAAACGGAAAAAGTACATCCTGGTTTTTTGTTTAAATATATTTTTATTGATTTCAGAAAGGAAGCGAGAGGAAGGGAGAATAGAAACATCAAGGATGAGAGAGAATTGCTGATTGGCTGCCTCCTGCAATGCTCCCTGACTGGGGATCACACCTGCAACCCAGCCATGTGCCCAACCAGGAATGGAACCATGACCTCATGGTTCTTAAGTCTACAACTGAGCCAGGCTAGCAGAGCTACATCTTGGTTTTTTAGTTACTACCTTAAACTTGGGGTGAGAGGAACAAAAGTGACAAAAAATAATATGTTCTTTTTTATTATTATTGATTTTAGGAGAGGAATAGAGAGAGAGGGCAAAAAATCCCCATCAATTTATTGTTTCATTTGCTTATGCATTCATTGGTTTATTCTTGAATGTGCCCTGACGGGATTGAACCCACAACCTTAGCATACTGGGTGAGTGCCCCAACCAACTGAGCTAGCCAGACAGGGCATTTTAAAACTGAGTCTGAATGTTTGTAGAAAACCCAACAAAAACTGAATTTCTGCTAAAGAACCTATAAAACCAGCTTGCTATAACTGGACAGCTGTAATTTTGTGGAATTTATTTCCATGAAAAATGAGAGCTTTTCTTTAAACTCTTTTTAATTATATCTTCAGAAAGTGCTTTGTCTCTTGAGGCTGGGCTCATAATGACTTGAACACTGGAAACTCTGAATCATAGCACTTTTTTAAAAGTCTTACTTAAGGTAGTTATTGATCTTAGTGTTTATCTTTTTAAATTCATGAATTAATAATAATAATTGGGGCTTTGTAAGATGTATATGGTACTAACATCCTTAATTAATAAAATTAGAATAAATGAAGCATCTTTTTCAAATTCATTCATACACTCACTTAATATATATTTGTTAAGTGTCTTTTTTGGTTTAGACATAATGCTAAAAGAATAACTATAAAACAAAAATGAACAGACTTCATACCCTTGTGGGTCTCAGGGCTTATAAAAATCAAGAAATTATTGAAGGGAATTAGCATTCTATTATAAACCATAGTTCTTAGGTTTATCTAAATTTTCATATATAGTTAATGAAAGCCAATGGTATTATTGATATTGTCTTTGAAATAGACATTTATAATGATAAAGCATATATATATATATATATATATATATTAATTTTGAAGAATTCTTTTATTATCATGGATTATTAAGATTATATAATAACATACTTAATTTTGAGAGTAACTAACTCTATGACAATTATAGATTTAGAAATTTAATATATACCCATAATTTTTGCTTCTTTACAAAAAAAAAATTAAACTCTAGTGCATCATTCATTGGTTTAGTTTTCCCAGTAAAAACTCTTTATTTGTATAAAATCAAAGCCAATATTTTGCACTTAATTAATTGACTTGCCATGAAAATGTCTAAAATAAAGATAGAGATCAGAAAAAGTTGATGACTACCTTAGGCAATATAGACTTCAGGTTGAGCATGTCACATACAAATTTGGTTGGCATTACATGTGTAGTTAGAAGTAGCATGACATTGAATGTCAATACAAAAAGTATTGTGTGCTATTAAGTGAAAATGCAATTTTGAAAACTCTTATGAATGGCAATGTAGTGGGCTGGGAAATATGAAATATGCTGATGATGAACGAATAGAGAATAAATATGCTATTCTGGGGAACAAGTGGTAATTCTGAATATGACATTATAAAAATAAATACAAAAGGGATTATTTTCTCTGAAAAATTTGACTAGTGAAAACAATGTATATGCTCTATCTCAAAATTATTTGATTATTTATATTATTATGTGGTAACTGGTTTTTATTAAAACAAAACAAACGCAACACATATAAATAATGACCAATAGTTAAAAATGTATAATGTCTTATTTTCCCCTTAATATATAAATCTGGCATTGGATTATGCTAATTAAAATGATTTGAAGGGTTGGGGGTTAATGGAGTGATGAGAACACATATGTAATATCTTAATCAATAAAGAAATTAAAAATTATTTGAGTATGATTTCTAATAACAACCTATATCTGGAAAGAGGGATTAAGGTAGAAATGAAAATCGTCATGAGAAGTCTAAGATACTAGATAATTTAAAGGAAGAAAGCATATTGTTATGGCTTGCTAATGATAGTTATGATTAGGGTATAGTATTTTCTTTGACCTTGAAAAACAAAAAGAGATGTAGTAATTGGAAATATAAAACTAAGAATTACATTTGATAGTTATCTTCATTAAAGGCATAGTTTAAAACCCCATGATCACACTAACCGGTTTGGCTCAGTGGATGGAGCGTCGCCTGAGGACTGAAGGGTCCCAGGTTCAATTCCGCTCAAGGGCATGTACCTTGGTTGTGGCACATCCCCAGTAGGGGTGTGCAGGAGGCAGCAGATTGTTGTTTCTCTCTCATCGATGTTTTTGACTCTCTGAGATCTTTCTCCCTTCCTCTCTCTTAAAAAAAAACCAATTTTATATATATATATATATATATATATATATATATATGTAATATATATGTAATATATATGTAATATATATGTAATATATATGTACATATATATGTAATATATATATATATATATATATATATATATATATATTATATATATTTAAATCTCATGATTAAATGAGCTAACCAAAGAAGGGATTAAAGGCAACTCTATCCAAAGCTTGCCTGCTTACCTACTGTATACAAGGCACAAAACTTGCATTATACAATTTTATCACCCACACTATTATGAGGTTTTATTTCTACTTATTGCAGATAAATAACCTGAGGCTCCAATAGGTTGAGTAACCCGTCAAACATTCTAAAACTTATAAAGTGCAGATCATGGATTAGATGTGGCAAGATTGTCTTCAAAGCCCAGGTTCTTGGAAAGAAGAGAAAACATATGCAGAAATTACAGTAACAAGCAGGACAAAAGTAGGACCAAAGAATATGTGGGATATGCTACATAGTTGCTATTTTCTAATGTTTTCACCTCAATTATTATTTTCTTTTCATGAGTGAATCTCATTTGCCACTAAAATTGTATTTATTACAGGGACAAATGTGATAGCCTATAATTGATTCAATTTCTTAAAGAGTGATATAATTCCCCTCAGATATTATGGCATGAATTAATCCTGTAGTATCTATATAATAAAAGCCTAAGTGATCATTACAGTGGAACTACCAGAACAACCAGTCTCTATGATGTGCACTGACCACCAGGGGGCAGACACTCCATGCAGGAGCTGTCCCCTCATGGTCAGTGTGCTCCCACAGGAGGAGCTCCACTCAGCCAGAAGCCAAGCAAGGAGCTAAGGGTTCTGGACTGAGAGAGGGCGCAGGCTGGGCTGAGGGAAACACCCCCCCTCCCCAGTGCACGAATTTGGTGCACCCGGCCTCTAGTTCACACGTGTCAAACACAAGGCCCGCGGGCCAAATCCGTCCCGCCAGGCCTTGCAATGTGGCCCGCACTCCGCTGCGTTTCCATCACAATGACAGTTTATGACTGTTCAGTAAACCATTCGGCCCGCGATTTAGGCTGGATTTTAGATTTTGGCCCCTTCTCTGATTGAGTTCGACACCCCTACTCTAGTTGATAAATAGGAGGCCAACATCCTCCTTAATGATCACTATTAAAGATATCCTAGGACCTAGGTGAATCATTCCTAGCACACTTTTACTTATGTTCTCCTTTCCCTTCTGAAACCTTGGGTAAAACATAGTATCAGCAATGTTTGCAGGGTTGCCATGTCTCTAGGCAAGAGCAAATATGCTTCATTTTAAGATAAACAGATGTAAAGATATCTGGGAGCTCTTATCTTGGAGTGCAGAGTAGATGGTGATGAGGTCACTGAGCCAGCACTACCAGAGAAATGACTTTGTGGTGAGCTGTTTAACTATTCCATAGTAATAGCTACTATTTGGTGAATTCCATGGTATGCTAAGTATATATACATACTTTACTCTGATTTTCTCTAATTGGTACAACAGCCCTTCGGAGTAGCCACTACAACTTTTATTTTGCAGTGAAGGGAAGTAATGCTAATCTTAGCTTAAATTAGGTCTGTTCAACCCCAAATTACTATGGCAAACTAATCTGATCCTTGACCCTTTTCATTCACTTCCATTCCTTCTTTTAAAAAAATTATTTATTGATTAAGCATATGTGTCCTTATCCCCCATTGACCCCCCATCTCCCACTCCCCACTCATGCCCTCACCCCCCTGGTGTCTGTGACCATTGGTTAGGCTGATATGCATGCATACAAGTCCTTTGGTTGATCTCTCCCACTACCCCTGCCCTCCCCTACCTTCCCTCTGAGGTTTGATGGTCTGATCAATGCTTCTCTGTCTGGACCTGTTTTTGTTCAGTTTATGTTGTTCATTACATTCCACAAATGAGTAAGATCATGGGATATTTATCTCTCTCTGACTGGCTTACTTCATTCTTTCTATCTTTGTGAGAACCTGGCTCCCACCACCCTTCTAACCTCAACATCGCCTTTGGGCTCCTTCCCAGCAACATCTTAGACTCAAGTCTTTCCCAGCTCAGAGAGTTTCTTTCACTTTTAGACAAACTTTGCCATCTCAGAGATTTCATCAATTCTCAGCTGAATAGAATTTAGTGTCTGCCCTCGTCACTCCAGGGAAATAAACAGCTTCTTCAAATTTCAATGACTTTTTACTAAATTATAGAAACCCTCGTTAGGTTTTATTTCATGCAACTACTCCTCTTGGCAGCATCTCACATTCTTGACCACACCCTTCTTTTCAACACAAACAAATTACTGGATAATATATGGGCACAGGATTTAGAAGACATATGTTTGAATCCCAGTTCTGTCTCTTAGCTGTGAAATTCTGGGCAGTATTTTAAATTCTTCTATGAAAGTTTCATAGGAATCTGTTTGGAGGAGACAAAACACAGACACATTAAAAAAATACGTTGTCATGCAGGGAATTCAAAATAAGAAGCAATAGATTGGTTAACAGGGAGGACTTATCTGAGAAGAAAGAGGAGTTTATGCTGGTACCTGATAAGAATCACTGGGAAGTCAGGCAATTCAGAAGGAACAAGCTTACTTGTTATTGAGGAATCTAAAGAAGACCTGCATATCTGGAGAAGACAGAGCAAATAGGAGAGTGATGTGACACTGGCGGAGAGATAAGCAGGAGATAGAATATGTATGCTAGGAGTCCATATTTTATTATAAATGTAAAAGGAAGAAGCATTTAAGTGTTTTAATAGATAATTATAGAGTTTTAAATGCTTAATTATAGTTTTATATGCTTACCTTTGCTGTGTATATAACCAACTACATATGTAAGAGTAGTTAATCAACAAGAATCAGTAGGAAGCTGGATTTTATTTGACTATAAATATTAAATTCTTGGTGGAGAATAAGACAGGGTATAGAAACATCTATTTATATAAAAAGCAAGCAAACAAACAAACAAAAAACCACTTAGCTCAACTGTGGGTGAGCAACAAAAGCATTCAATTCTGGTGTGTTCTGTCCTATCTTCTAATATTACTAATGAATTAAGATTGGAAGATTGTAGCCAATCCCTCTTACCCACTGTTGGTGGGTATCCTTATCCCATTCATTAGTGAAAGTTGTTGAATTCTCCAATATTGCTAACTAATAAGCAATTCAAGGGATTTCTTTCATAGTGCTTTGTGGTTGTTTTAAGAATTATTAAGGAAGCACCTAGTGCAGTATTTAGAACATAGTAAGTGCTTCTGGTAACAACAGATAAAAATATGGACTATAGATGATATAGACATATATAGATATAGATATAGATAGATATAGATATAGATATAGATATGGATATGGATATGGATATATTCAATAGATATAGATATAGATATGTAGATATCTAGATATGTAGATATGTAGATGTGTAGATATGTAGATATGGATATAGATATAGCTACAAGTTAGAATATAGATTGGGATATAGATATAGGTGACATAGACATAAGTACAAACATAGATATAAATATAAAAATAGAGATGGCTCAGGTATTTAATTGAGATTCTTTTCTTCTTCTGTACAGTGGGTTCCCTTTTAATTTTGCTGCTGGTTTCCTTTGCTGTGCAGAGCTTTTTAGTTTGATGTAGTCCTACTTGTTTATTTTTTCCTTTATTTTTCTTGCCCAAGGCAATATGTCTGACAATTCTGCTCAGTGAGATGTCTGAAATTTTCCTGCCTACATCTTCTTCTAGGATTTTCATGGTCACATGGCTTACATTTAAGTCTTTTATCCATTTTGAGTTTAGTATGGTGTAAGTTGGTGGTATAGTTTCGTTTATTTATTTATTTTTTGCGTGTACCTATCCAATTATCCCAACACCATTTATTAAGAGACTTATTTACTTCATTATATGCTCTTGCCTCCAATGTCAAGTATTAATTGAGCATAATGGTTTGGGCTAATTTCTAGTTTCTCTGTTCTGTTCCATTGAATTATATGCTTGTTCTTATGCCAGTACCAAGCTAATTTGAATATAGTGGCTTTGTAATATAACTTAATATCCAATATTGTGATCCCTCCAACTTTGTTCTTCTTTCTCATGATTACTGAGAGTATTTGTGGTCTTTTTTGGTTCCATATAAATTTTGGGTGTTTGTTCTAGATCTGTGAAATACACCATTGGTATTTTAATTGGGATTGCATTGAATCCATAGGTTGCTTTGTGTGGTATGGGCATTTTAACAATGTTAATTCTACCAATCCATGAATGTGGCATGTTCTTCCACTTGTTTATATATTTTTCTATAAGTTTTGGATATTCTATTCTGACATAATGCAAGTTAGTTTTAGATCTTAATTTTATATAAACTGTGAATTTGATCACAATTTCTGCACTTTCAAACTGATAAATGATGTGCACTTATCCAATACATTATCTCAAACAATACACAAAATCCTTCCATTTGTGTGCATTAATCCCATTTCTCAGATAATTTACCTAGACCTAGACCAATAAAAACCCTAGAAAAATATGAAGCCATCTGAATATACATTTAGGCTTTTTCTTGGCTGAAATAAAAACAAACCCACATACCAAAAGAGAAAATACAATATATATATTTTTAAAAATATCGACATGCTTTCTCTTATTGTTAACCCAAAATACTAGAAAAATAAGTACCAGAAAGGAAATCAGAAAGTGGCTCTGAAATGCCCCCAAACTCACACTGCAACTCAGCTCTTAAGGCTAGACCACACAAGCTCTTTTTATAAATGCGTTTGCCCTATACTTATAATCTTACCAGCATTTATTAAAAACTTTGAAATAGTAGAATAATGGGTTGATCATCCTAAGGAAACAGGAATCTAAGCAAAATTAAACATAGATGGCACCACATATAATTTATTACATTGTATTAAAAAACTACTTCATAGAAAAATATTAAGTTGGGACATAGTTACAGCATAAATCTTACCAGAAAAATAACAAGTGCAAACTAATAAAAAACTAACAACCATTAATGTTAGCCAAAGTGTAGGGCAATTCATATATAGGACATTCAAATGACAAACATCTGAAAAGATATTTGATCTTACTAATCAGAGTCAGAAAAATACAAATTAAATAAACTAATGTAGCAAATTAGATAGACAAAAGAAAATGTAAAAGGAATAGCTTCTAGTGATGAGGAGCATTTTAATAAGTGGTAAAGGAATAGACATTTTGGTGACCATGGAAGTAATCTGGAAAATGGCATAAAAACAATCTGCCAATAGCTGTTACAATTTGAAATACCATAAACTTTGACCCATAAACCATACATTTTAAAATGATCCTATATAAATAAAACATCCAGGACATATATATGTGCAATACATTTTACTATAAGGATATTTGTGTGCTAGGATTTTATTATATTTATAGCTGCACAAAGAAAAAATAACAATTATCAATGGTGAAGTTGTTAATAATTATTTCAGATCTGAATGTGATATATATTTAATTACTAGAGAAAATGACCATGGTATGTTTAAGCTCAGCAAGATATATAAATAAAATATATGCATATGTCTAACAGCCTTAATTGTAAACAACTACAACAATAAGCCATGCATATATGTGTACATATTTTATGTTTGTTCATATGATAATTTATAAAGAAATTAAAAAATAGGAAGCATACTGTTATTATTGGTTAATTCAGCATGGTATAAGATTTAGAACATTTACCTTACACTTTGAATTGATTTGCTAGCTTAAATAAACATGTACTACTTTCATAATTTATATAGATGATACATTTTTAAGAAGTATAAATTGTGTTTTAATGCAATAAATGAAATATTGTCACTCAATTTTTCAGGAAAAAAAGGTTGTTTTATTTAGGTGCAGCCTCATTTCCAACTTTTTCAACCTCACTTTCATCATGAGTTGTTTATTTGGATACTTCTTTGGTCCATGGTGTCTCAATTCTAGTTAAAGTTTAAAATATCTGAAATTTATTACATACAAAGCCCTAATATGGCTTAGAATATGTAGACTTTTGGCAGGTGAGTTTCTTCTAAAGAAATGAATATTGTATCATCTCAATGTAAGAATTTTTTTCTTTCAAAGTTTCTCTGCTTCCTCTGAATATTACAAGCACTGCAATATAATGAAATAAATAAACAATGCATATTTATCATCTTAATACTCCAGTACTCTACTAGACAATGTACCAAAGAAAGTAAGTAGCCGTTATCACTCAATCCCTCCTGCTCAGAAACTAAAAACAAAATAAAACACATTAATAATAAAATATAGTTAAATATAAAGTGCTTTATAACAAGATGAAGCAATAGCAAAGGTAAACATTATATAATTAAATACATACCTCCACAAAATTCTCATCACTGAGACTGGTCTGTCTGCAGAAAGAGCCAGACCTATGATTAGAAAAAAAAGACAGTGAATGAGGTTAAAATATGTCCATAGAGCAAAGCCATTTTTGTATTGAGATATATATAAGGATCTCATATTGAATAAAGGGTTTTTACATGAAGAAATAGATTGAATATGACAACTCTTTAACAAAAAACAAAACAAATGAACTTACAAAACCACCCCAGAAAACAAACATGCAGACATCACCTACATTCTCTGCAGGGTAGAGTCAAGCACACAGGATTGACCATTGTCTGAAAGTGTGCGAGGAGTCCTAGATTTTATAGATGGATGTGTCTGCTGACAGCATAACAGAGATATAACAGTAGGTCAGGCCCATCACTTGGAGGTTAAAGTACATGGAGCATTATGTTATGTTAGAGGAATATTGGCAGAAATGCAAGAATCTCAGATACCTAGAAATCATTCAAGAAACTCCAAGACGGATCCCAAAGTTGGTAGCCATTTCTCCATGGGGCTCACATTTTGTGAGCAAAAAATTGATTGCTTTTGTTTCAACCTGTCTTTTTAAGGATGTTTGTATAAAAAGTTTTTGTTTTTTTTTTAAATTTAAAGATAGTAATGTTTCCCTTTAGAGCAAAGAACAGGCACACTTTTTGCCTGGTATATAATAAAAATAATAACTCGCGCAAAGGATAGGCATACTTGTTCCCCATTATAGAAGATCCGGGTTCCTTAAGCTAAGGGTTCCCTCTGTACTGAAACCCATCTGGCCCTATTTGTGTTTCTCCATGAAACTTGGGACAGGGAAAATAGATGCAAATATGTTTCTCTGCCACTTAATGTGTCATAAATAATAAAGTCCTTTATCTTTGACCCAGGAGTTTTGTGTCTTTCCCCAGCATCTATGAGATTGGCAGGCTAATTTGTGAGCTTGCAAATAGAGTAAAATCTAAGGCTCTTCACAGTTCTTAGCAGGATTAGAGAAAGGATGGGGTAGTCACAGAGATGTGGGTTTTTGGAACAGGGAGAATTAGGCCTGTGACACAGGTAAGATAATTTGTTAAGGGGTTGGAGTGTGTCAGTAATAAAGCTATTGTAATTTAGAAAAATATTTGTTTACAATGGGTTGCAACCTTCAGAAAGAGAAAAAGAGAAGAGAGGGAATGAGAGGGGAAGGTAAGTAAAGAGAGAGAAGTTGGAAGGGAGGAAGGGAGGGAGGAAGGGAGGAAGAAAGGAAAGAAGGAAGGAAAGAAGGAAGGAAGGAAGGAAGGAAGGAAGGAAGGAAGGAAGGAAGGAAGGAAGGAAGGAAGAGAAGGAGGGAGGGAGGAAAGGAGGGAGGGAGGAAGGGAGGGAGGGAGGAAGGGGCTTGTTACTAGTGGTTCTAAAAACACTATATGGAAGTTTTATAAATCTAAAAAGGAATGTAGATTTTTATAAGAAGATTCTCTTGGTTTGATACATTCAACATTGTTGTAGTGTTGGTTAATAAGTATTTTGATATGGTTAACACGTGGTTTTAAATTTGCTTAAAATATTTTGGCTTGTACAAAGTGATAGAATTATAAAGTTCAGCTATAGGATTTTCATTATTTCTTTAACAAGATTGACTTAGATAACTTCCCTATCAAAATTAGACTTCTTTTACCTTAAAATTTGTTAACAAATCCATTACATATTTTTTTGAAAATAATTCTAAATGCATATGATTTGCAGCAAAGCTGTATTAGGTGTGATTCAATAATCTTCATTCTCCTTCTCAATAGGAAGTATCCCAAATCAAGAGACTTGTTATAGGTTTGGAATAATAATTTAAAATAATGATGAAAATTCTGATTTATTTAAATAACATATATATGAAAAACTTGTTAAGCAGTATTTTTATAGATTTGCAGAACTGTGACTTTATTGATCAAAAGGAGAAATACCTTAAATGAGACATTTTGCTTCTCTTTGTGTCAAAAGCCCCATTTTAAAGTGGTCTCAGCAAATTCTCTCAAAAAAGTAAAGATAATATAAAAGAATAATGAACACATTCATGTGCTAGGTTTCATACTGAGTCTTTTTAAATCCTGTGACTTACTTGAGCTTCTCTTTTTTTTAAAGTATTCTTTGGCTAACATTCACTAACCAAACCCTGCTGATAACAAGAAAAAATATATTGGCAGCTGGATGAGAGTGAATATAACTGAGTTGAATTACAGCCCTGGACCTATGAGGCAAAGAGTTATTTTTCTCCAATGCCACTGCTTATTAAACATGTTACCAAGTAAAATGTATATTAAAATTCTCTTTAAAAATTTACAGGTAATATTGAGTATCCATTATGTCATATGAGTATTTGCTGATTAACAAATACTTACATGCACACACATATCCTATATAATAAAAGGCTACTATGCAAATTGTCCCCTTGACCTGGAGTTCCACTGGGAGTTTTGACCAGGGGGTAGGGCTGGCTGGCCAACTGCCCATAGCCCCTCCCCCCAGCCAGCCCTGCCCCTGATCACTCCCTCTCACTCTGATTGGGGGCAGGGTCAGCTGGCCAATCTCCTGCATCCACTTCCCCTAGCCGGCCTGGCCCGATTAGTCCCAATAGGGGCAGGTCAGCCGGACCCCAGTCATGCATGAATTTGTGCACTAGGCCTCTAGTATATATATAAATACACCTGTATGTATATATGTATATGTGTGTGAGAGAGAAAGCAGGAGATAGAATATGTATATGTATATGTATATGTATATGTATATGTATATGTATATGTATATGTAAATGTACACATTTTGCATTTGTATATGTAATATACATACAGCTGAAACCAGTTTGGTTCAGTGGATAAAGCATCAGCCTGGGACCTTTAAGTTCCACCCTCAGAACCTAATCACTTCACAAAGACTCTATCTTATACTGCCATCACCTTTGCAAGTTAGCAGATATAAGAATTTGGGGTAATAAATAAATAAATAAATAGTGTGGAACTCACAGAAACAGAGTGTAATCTCTTCAAAATCTTTAGGGAGCATTAAGCTTTCAGATAGAATTCCCTCATTGCTTTAGATAAAATTCACAGGTACTGTCATAGGACATATGATGGGTGATAGAAAGGGAAAAGTTGATGAATTTTTCACTGTGCAGAATAGTGGTTTATAATGTATATAAAGTCTTTACAAACTGTTCCTCCGTGAGCTAAGTGTGGAATATGGCAATGCACACTTCTATACAGGCATGATAATTCATAAAAATCAAATCTCAGAAGATTCAGCAAGCCAGGAGTGTTTCTACAGTTTCTAAAATTACAAGGAATTTTCATATAATGGAGTGGTTGGGGTAATGCATGTAAGAGTAACTATTGCTTCAGCAATCAGTTGTGAATTTGGTACTGTAATATATATTTTCTGATTGTACCAGCCTCAATAGAATATACCTGATGCTTAAAAGTTTATACTTTCACCATAGCACAAACAGTGTAGTTTTAGGAAGTTTTGGCAAGCTAAATAGCCCCTCATGACTACACACAGCAAACAGTATCTTTCTCTAATCTTTCCCTACAGAGGAAGCAGGCATTTGACTTCCATGATGTTCAGTTATTAAGAAGATTAACTGTTTATCAACAGATTTCATCCTTTGCTTTCTCTAAATTGGGCAGAGAGATGTTACTACCCTGTTTCCCTGAAAATAAGACAGTGTCTTATATTATTTTTTTCTCCCAAAGTTGAGCTAGGTCTTATTTTCCAGGGATGTCTTATCTTTCCATGCGCTAGGTCTTATTTTTGGAGGATGTCTTATTTTCAGGGAAACACGGTATATACTAGAGGGCCAGTGCATGAAATTCATGCATGGGGGTGTGTGTCCCTCAGCCCAGTCTGCACCCTCTCCAATCAGGGACATCCCTCTTACAATCCAGGAAGTACTGCTGGCTCCCAACCACTCGCTTACCTGCCTGCCTGATTGCCCTTAACAGCTTCTGCCTGCCAGCCAGATCACCTCTTAACCACACACCTGCCAGCCTGATCATGCCTAAATGTTCCCCTGCCAGCCCGATTGTCCCTAACTTCCTTCCTCTGCTGGCCTGGTCCCCCCCAATTGCCCTCCCCTGCAGGCCTGATCATCCCTAACTGCCCTCCCCTGCAGGCCATCTTGTAGTGGCCATATTGTGTCCCATGAGGGCAACCATCTTTGACCACATGCGGACAGCCATCTTGTGTGTTGGAGTGATGTTCAATTTGCATATTACTCTTTTATTAGATAGGATAGCTTATTTATCTCATTAGCTAACAGCTGTGTGGCAGGTGGAGATGTAGGTGGTAGGCAGGCAAGGAGGATACTCTGGAGTCACTCTCCAAGAACCCCATGTTAAATTCCGACTCTCATCTTTAAATCTTTGGGCTAATATATAATATTGCATTTTTACTATGTTATTATTTGGTACATCATCTCCATTAAAATGAGAAAGTAAACTATCTGTGGTTACACTGTACTTTTCTCATATTAGTGAACGTACCACATTGAAACCCACTTTAATGGTCCAAAAAGAAATCTGGTAAAACCTATTACTACATATAAAACAACAACAGTAAAATGTAGCTCATAAATTTCATTATCCAGAATACTCATCAGCAGTATACCTAAGAAAATAAGTTACAATGCACTTTATAGTAATTCATATTGCAACAGTTCACCCAAAGCTACTTAACTGAACTGAAAAATTGTAACACTGGGCTTATTAATACTGATTTTGATACCTTAAGCCATGCTATAAAAAATAATATGCACATTGGCAACAACTTCTCCTGATAGAGGAACAGAGTGACAAGGAAGAAATAAGCAAACAAATAAAAGTGTGCATGAATGGCCAGTGATGTCTACGGAAATATAAATTCTCTAGAAGAGTTAATCTTGGAGAAAGAAAAAATGCTCATTCAAGTTCCACAATTTTTTGCCTCATACTTTTGCTATAATTTTTTCCTTCTAACTATAAGGGACTATTTTGTCAGTGGTATTGAGCAGACAGAATCCTCTCTTAGTGCTTGTTCCCTTCATTGTTTTTTTGTTTTGTTTTATTTTGTTTTGTTTTTCATATGTCAGATTCAAGCAATAAATGGAAGGTCCATTTATCTTATATCAAAGTGTTCTAGGAGTTTGTGCTTAGAAATATTCTAATTAATCAAATCAATTTGCCTAAACTAACTTTAATTTGCTAAATTATAAATAATGTTAATTCAGTTACTATTTCATCATTTCACCATTATCATTATCAAAAATCCTATATAATAAAAGGCTAATATGCAAATTGAACCCTTAATCCAGAGTTCAACTGGAATTTTGACCAGGAGTTCAACCAGGAGGTGGGGCCAACTGGCCAGCTTCCTGCCTCCCCACTCCCCCTTCCCTGGGCTGCACCCCTACACAAATTAATGCACCAGCCCTCTAGTATTTAATAAAAATGCATTTCTACCTAACATAGTTGTGGTTGCTTACATAGAAGTTGATTAGATATAACTACGGGCTATTAATGACAAACTGTGATAGGAAAGTACAGTAAATTAAAAATTTGCATTGCAGTTTTCCAATGGTTTATAGAGGCAGATTGTTTAGACCAGTGGTTTTAAACCTTTTTTGGGGCGTGCCCCACCTAAGCATCTCTAAAATCCTGATGCCCCACTGTGACATACAATTCTTATTCAAAAAATGAACTCCTATTCATGTGGAGGAAGGCCAAAAGGCCATTAACTTTGTCTGTACAAATCTCCAAAGAACATGGCATCCATGAAAGAGAAAAATAAAAGAATGAAAGGACAGGTGAAGTACTGAGGAAGAAATCACTAAGAAATTGTTAAAAAAAAAATAAAAAAATGAAGTGATATGAAAAAATAGCCAATGAAGTTTCAAAACATATAATAGAGAATTTAAATACAAAATAAGTCATAGTACGTATTTATGTACTATATATGAGGCCCCTAGAACCATAAGAAATGCAAAAAGTTTACTGTTAATAGCTCATTCTCAAATTGCTCCCCTTAAAAATTGAATTGTCCCTGTGGGGCATGTGACCCACCTTGGGAACCCCTAGTTTAGACCAAATCACTTATCCTCACATATGTAAACCAAATTTAAATGAATTATTAAATGTTTAAATCTATATTTGTGTCACCCTTAACACAAACAATTTAGTCTCTAATCTATAAAATAAAGGTGTCAAGGTTAATTTACCTCTCATTTATATCTTTTCGTAAGACTTCTCTTATAAAGAGAGAAGTCTAAAAGCAGAATATGGTCTTGTGGAGAGATTTTTCATTTAAATCTCATGCTCCACATCAGTCCCTTCATTTTGAGAAGTCTCTGAAATTCTCTGACAGCAGCATCATAGAAATTCAAGTCAGAGATTGTCATATTTAGCAAAGCAGCAGTATAAAGAGGCATTCTTTTTCCCCTGAAAATAACAGAGTTCATGGAAAATAAAGTGGAATGAGAAATACAAATAAAGCATAAGGTGGAGAAAGATTTTTACATGAGCATGAACTCAGAGAGAGGTTGCTATTTGATACTTACACTCGAACCCCCAGAGAGAAATGAGCAATGTGGAATTATCATTAGTTTTCTGGAAGTGTGGAAACTTTCTTTCACTTGCCAGGATACGTGAAGCAAAGCCCAGTTCCCAAATGTGTAACTGTCTGGCAGGCATAGTTTTATTTTTAAAAAATTTACAACTGTTGGTTAAAACTTCAGCCATTTTGAGACACTGGATGGGTTTTTCTTTTAATACGATGGCAAAAGTATTGATTTGTATTCAAAGTTTGATACTCTCCAGAAAAGTTAAAGAGAAACAAATAGCTAAATAACTCAGAAAAACCAGTTTGCTTTTGACAGAAAGACAAACAATAAAAACCATTTAGGTTTTACATTTAAGTATATTGTTGTGCTCTTACGGATACAATGGAATGGCATTCTCAGAGTAAGAATAGGGGTGGGATAGGGGACAGATGCCTTAACAAAACAATAAAACATCAGTGAACAATTGTGGCTGTAAATGTACCATCTTTTTTGAATGAATATGCTAGTCTCCCTTTTATTCCCCATAACAATCAGTTTTTCCTATCATAAAAAGGAAAATACTTTCAAGTAAACTGAAACATTCCTCTCTCATGGAAATGTAACCTTCTTGTGTTTTCCTTACATAGAAGAACTGAATGTAGAACTGCTGGGGGCAGCAGGAGCTGCACCAGGTGTTAGACCAGTGAGGTCAGGATGACCTGGGCTCAGCAGCCTCCATACTTGAGTGTTGTCTAGGAAAGAATTCAGAGCCAAGACTCAAACTACAGGAGAACATATATTTGGATAATCACAGCGGTGGAAGAAGTAATTCGTAGATGAAATGGGCTTCGGAAACAAGTTACACTAATACAGGTAAAGGAAGGGCCCTTGAAGCTTAGAAGTGAGGAAGGTAAAGCCATATGCTTGGGGGGAAGGGGCGGGGGGAGCGGGAGTGCTCCCAGGAGGGAGAGCTCCCTGGGTCCATGGTCCTAGGGGTTCTAAGTTTGAAGGTTTTAGGGGAAGTCCTAGGGGAAGATCTCAATAGAATATTCAGCAGCTCCCCAGGTGTGTTTTTTCAGGCTCTAGATTTCCACTGACTGACTGGTCAGTGCCGGGGCAGGGGGTCATTATTCAGGTAGCTGGTCCCGAGGTCAGTCTTGGCCTTGGTGTTGTTTTTCTGATTTTGCTGCTTTTCTAGACCTAGAGCTGAAATACAGCTGGGGCCTAGATGTTATGTCTGAAGAGGAAAGTTCAGGGGGTCCAAACCACATGACCATCCATATGCTAGGGGAGGAAAGGCCACTCTGGGGGCTAGATCCCATGCTACAATTGTCCTTTGCTAGGCCCCCAGGGCTTTCGGCCCCTGGTGACTTTCTGTACCTGGCCCATTGCCCTTGCTCTGCTCATGTCGGTTTAACTGCCTATCACACCACAGGTTTTAAAATATCCTGCTCATCTGATGGTTTCATTTTTATGTTCGTAAGAATATAAAAACAAAAATGAGACTTTTGGTTACTTTTAACCCATTCTTATTTATATATATTTTATATTCATTTCTATTTTTTCTCACATTAAAACTTTACACTTTAAAGATACCAATTACAAGCAATATAATTAATGTTTTAAAAAATAATTATCAGTATGGAAACTTTAGGTCTATGATAATAATAAGATATTCTCTTGTTAATTAATGGACAAAGTAAAATTCTCTACAAGTTTTGATATTTCTTACATTGACAGAATTAAAGGAAATAGAGCAAATATAACCAGCATAATTGATCATTTATGCAATTAATAGTTTCATACTCTCTGGAGTCACATATCACATATTCATGAAACAGACTTTTCCCCCAAGAAATGGAAACTCTTATGAAATAAACATATGGATACCTGGAATTGTCTCATCTTTGGAATTTTATCTGGGTCCCTTTGCATTCATGTCTTCAATTTACTCAAATACTTAGTACTTATAACTTTTTGTACGATCTATTCTGTTTACTTTATTTTATTATTTTCTGTGCATGTCTTTATTTAACTACAGTTCTAAACCTCCTTCCTTTTTTTTTTTTTTATGAAGTTCTCATTTAGGAAACTAACTTTAAAAATAAACACTTGGCTCTGTAGATCTTGTCCTTGCAATTCACCTCTATAGTAGATACATATTCCCTAGACTTAACACTTTTTTTTTTTATTAACTGACACTTGAACATGTTACTGACCATGTTTGCTTTCTCTAAACTTATGTAGCAAAAAAGGTAACATTGCCTTTAAAGTGTTTTTTACCTTTTTGACCAATAAAACTCAATTGAAAACTCATACATCACTATTAATATTCACAATTATAATATTCAGGAATGCTTCTCAGAGACTTAATCAACAACATGAAGAGTATCAGTCAATAATACATAATAATCGAGTTTTATATATCATGGATCTTTCAAGTTTGTGAGTAAGCAGATCATATAACCTCTATCTCAAAATTGAAATGCTCTAAAAGCTCCACTGCACAGCTTTAGAAAGTCCAGTGTAATATACAAAGACCTCCTTCCTAAATATTTCCAAACATTCAGGAGGCCATTTCATTGTCCACAGATCTGGCCAGGTTATGGCTCAGTTTTGCTGCTGCTGCATTAGGACTACACAGCTCAAGCCAGACAGCTCCCAAGATGCTGCCTTGAGATGGCAGTTTCACCCCTGACTTGCTGTCACTGCAATACTGTTGCAGTTGGCATTCCACTTCATCTTTCTTTTGAGCTGAGAGCAGTGTCATTATCCACAATGCAGGAAGGTGGAAGATCTCATAATGAGGCTCTTCAAGACTCAGAAACAGACAGTGGTGAGGTCTGTGAGTTTTACCCTCTTTACTGTGGCCAGCTAAGATGTCCTTCAACAAGTGCTCCCGATGGGGATTTTTCCATGGTAACTCTATCTGGCCACCGTGATCAGAGTGCTCACTACCGCTATTACTACTGCCACTTTAGATATATTGAGAGCCTTTGAGATTATAGCAGAGGATGAGACCTACTACCCCAGGAGTTTGTAGCACAGACCTGCTCCAGTTTCTGCTTGCTTTTCATTGCTCTCCAAAGCCAAGTTGTTTATTAAATGTTGTCTAATATGTATAACTAACTACTGTCCAGGTAAGTGTAGTCCAATGGAAGCTATGCTGTCATTCCTGGAATAGGATCCCATATTTATTTTGAATCTTCCTTTCCATAACCCTGTCACATGCATTCAGTACACTGCAGCACATTCCAGCTTATTGTGGGAAAATTCCTTTAGGCCTCACAGGTTTTTGTTTGTTTGTTTGTTTGTTTGTTTTGACAGATCCAAGATTTGCTACCAAAATAATTTAACATAAAGTAGTCTCAGTTTCTTTTTATTTTTATAGTTCTTTGTTATTTCTTTTTTATGTCTCATTAATTTTCACAGCTAGTTATACTCTTCTGTTAAAAACCATTCAAGTATTTTTTCTGTCGTAAATTCTTAATATAAAATGTAGAACATAGAAAAGAAGATATGCATACAATAGAATGGAATGACTGCATAGAATCACAAACTTAGTATATTTTATACTATTTCAAACTTTGTAAAATCAATAGATGTATTTCATATAAAATCTGTTTGAAACATGCATTGTACATATATGTATAGATATAGATGTAGATATAGATGTAGATGTAGATGTAGATAGATTTTATATAGATATGCTAGTATATCAGGAATGCAATCTTAATTTTGCCATTTTCAACTTTCTCTTTTAATAAGTTAAAAGATTTTAGGTTACTTCTATTATTTCATCCAGTTTAAAATTTTCTATTACTTCATCTTTTTGCTTCTTTCCTACCAAATTTGAATGCCACACTTCTTTTTTCTTTGTCTTCTTTAGCTTGTATCCCCTATTAAAATAGCTCATACAGAAAGTAACAAAACAACACATAATATATAATCAAATCACTACGTTTTTCTGGGATTTTTAAAAGTCCAATTGTGATCTGCTTTTAGTGTACACCACTCACAACTCCCTTCAAGGGGACCTACTGTTTTAGGAAAACTGGAGCCTCCAACTCATATGCCTTCAGATTCTCTTGTGCTCAAACTGAGAGTATACTTCCTCTAGGCTGCTGCCAGACAATGACTGAGCATGTCAGGGCTGCTAAAGATGGGCCATTTCTGCCCAATATGTCTCTCCTTTCATGAGAAACCATTCTCAGGATCTTCCCATCAACATTCTCAGAGCAATTCTACAACCTTCACCTTCTTACCTCCTCCTCCTCCTTTCCTCTCCCCTCCCATAGGTGTCACTCCAGTGTCCTGTTGTGAAGACTCTTTCCACCAGGCATGAGCCCTTCATCTTTAAACCTAGTTGACATTTATCACATAAACCTCATTTGTGTCTAATCACATCCCAATATCTGCTTCTCGGATGATGTGAATAGAAAGTATTGCTACAGAGAATGGCTCAAGAAAAGAAACAAAGAGATCAATTAGGGACTGGTGGTTCACTTGATGCCTGGCTGTCATGGAGAATCTAATCCTGAGAAAAATATGAGGAAGGGGGCGGGGAGTGGTGGCTCAGTTGCTTAATATTTCACTGGTAATAAATTAGGGAAATGTCTTAGTGGGAAGGGATTACCAATGCTGGTGTGATGATCTAGTTATTTGAATGATGGGGCTAGGGGAGTGGAGATTGGATTGGGGCGATGCTCTAAGGACAGTGAATTTAGATGGCTATTCTTAAGCAATATTGATGTGCTGTATTGATGAACAAAAGAAAGTTAATTTGGACATGTGTAGTATGAACCATAAAAGTTAGATTGCTTTATTTTACATTCCCTATCACAAAAACAGAGGCACAGTGCCTAAAGAGCCTCTTAGGATTCCAAAAGAAACACATTTCACATTTAGAATTACTACTTTGGCCCACATACTAGGAGACTCAGAAAGCTGTTTGGCTTCAGTAGGGTTCTGAACAGGAAAAGGCTTTATAGCCAATCCTGGATGCAGTGCAAGCAGCTCTTGGCTTGGATCACAGTATCTGGCAGACTCTTGAAGTTGGAGATTTCAGGGGTGAGAAGATACAAGTATAGTGTTTACATGATCCAATGAGAGAATCATACTGCAGTTCTTTGAGCCTTGAGTGCAAAGCCATGTGATCTGCACTAGGAAATTATACACATTTCAAGATACGGGCTGATGTTGAGCCCTATTAGAAAGAGAAACTGTCTATAGAGCAATAATTGAACATGCATTCATAAGTAACCATTACGAACTATGTTTATCAAATGGACCCAGTCATAAAGTCAGATAGGGCCAGCCACAATCTATTACTAGTCTATTGGAACATCAAGGATCAATCCAAGAAACATGAGAGGGCATGGAAAAGCAGATGAGCAGGTAGTTGAGATCTCCATACTACCTACCCAGACTGTAGTCACACGCATCTCTTTCTTGTATGATCATGTAGGTGGTTCTTATGACCAGCTGAAGGAGGAGGGATAAACCCTTCCTAATTTATGGATGTGTCATCTCCACTGTAGATAAAAACAAAAATGGATGGTGGCTATCTTCAGGGAGTGAGTTGAAAGACAGAGAACAGTTAAAATCTTCTGACACACTTTTGGTGGAAGTAGAAGTAGCCTTAGGTGATGCTATATAAAGATTCTTGTGCAGTGGCCACTGACCTAGTCAGTTGTTCAGGGTCCTGAAAGGAAATCACTCTAAGGTTAAATAAGGAAGTCTGGTGTGGAAACAAAATGGTGGATATATCCATATGTAGGCACAAACAAATGTGTACCTATATATGGATATAGTCACAAATTGGGAATCCTTCTGTATCACACATTAACACCTATCAGAATGAAACTTTCATGGAGGAGGTACTAAAAAAAAAAAAAAAAAAAACAAGGAGAAAAATAATTTGACCACTACGAACTTTGAATTTCCTATCTTCCAGTATCAGAAACCAAAACAGAGCCTCTCCACATGCTTTGATTTCTCAAGGAAACCAACTGGCAAGTTGACTAGAAGAATCCCTTCTGTCTTGGAAGAGTCAGTGATCCATCCTCACTGCATATGGGTATAGTTTTTATTTTTTAAATTGATGAGAGAGAGATAGAGATAGAGAGGTTTTTTGTTCCAATTATTTATGCATTCATTGGTTGATTCCTGTGCATGCCCTTCTCAGGGATAGAACTTGCAAGCTTGGTGTATTGGGATGAAGCTCTAACCAATTGAACTAGGGCTGAATATGGGTTTTATAGTTTTGCCTACAGAGCCTCATCTATTCCACCATCAGAGAGCTAATTGAATGCTAGATTTATGAATGTAGAACCCCACAAATGAGTAGCTCTCTGTATAGTTTCTTAGTCTCTTTCTGGCCAGCTTTAAAATTCAGCAAATGTGACAGCATTTTAAGGTTCACTTCCCTAGATCCCTTCCCATCTCTTCTGCCTTGACAGCACTGAATTCAAATGTTTGTCTCTCCAGCCTTTTGGTAGTTCCATTTATTCTGTTGGTTGTCCACGTCTTGCCTGTGGCCCTTTGCCTATGTTTCATTCTCTCACAGAGACAAGCATTGGCAAATGCCCTAAGAAGAAAAGGAATTTGAAAAAATGATGACTGATTTCTCCATAGTTTCCTTCTCTCTGGAATCTTAGCCTCTCAGGCTTACTTGTCTCAACAGCTTCCAAATTCCTTCAAACAAAATATTGTGATGCTTTAACCACATTCTGGTGTTTTTTCCCCTTAGGGAGGGGAATGATAGTGCCACAGTATACTTCTTTCTAAAAGCTGGAAATTGGAGTGCCTTACATATGTTCAAATAAACCAAAGATACTGTAATTGATAGGTAAATCATGGGACCTATTGTGAGTTTGGTGCCTAGTGGTATAATGCTCTGCTATTTTCTTCCTCAAGGATAATGGGCTATTTGACTAGAATTGAGCTCTGAACAAGTTGAAGTCATTAAATGAAAATCATTGCAGCAAAATGCAGAAAAGGTGAGAGATTTACCTTTCTTTTGTAAGGTAGAGGACATGGCAATTATGAAAAGGGAGGTGTGGAGAGAGAAGATACATGGTCAGTCATTCATCTATGGAAATAATACATATGGAGATTGAAAATCTGGAAACTGATTTTCTTAGAACTATCTACACTCTCCTACCATTCTGAAAGTCTTCCTGACCGGCCCCACCCAGGGTATGCATATCCCAATTTGATAATTGTAACTAGAAAGATATTTTGTACCACTTATTTACATGTAAACTCTTTTGAGTCATTTCTATCATCAATCTAATTGTTTTTGGGGGTAATCTTCACCACCACACCGAATCATCAGCTGATATTTTTCACTTAGTGTTTAAAGTTGACTAACTGTATTTTCAGTTATCCTAAAAATGTCATCCAAGTTTAGTACAACCTAGAAAACATTTATAGTTAGGTATGTGAGAAATCTATTAGACATTAGCCACAGTCCTCTCTTCCTCGACTCAGGCAGTTTTCATGGTCTTTTTCAATTTGAATATTACCTTAGTGTAGTTAATATACCAAATATATTTAGATCTGTTTATACAATAGAATACAAGGACAGGTTATAACTTACCACTACTCCAAATCTCATAAATGATCAGTTGTAGTTCATGTTAAGAAAACAAAACAATAGAAGTAGGTATAATTAAAATAGTGTTTTGCATCTCACTATATACTAGTATACTCTGCAGTAGATTTTCAAATGCACAACAAACAGTTGTTTTATATTGTTTTCTTTAAAAGGTCCAAAAAGAACACATTTCCATTAGTATTTAAAATATGATAGGTCTTTCTGAATAAGGATTCAGTTTGCCCCACCATAGGAATAAAACATTCTAGATTAATAGACTTACTTAGAATAGGAGTATAGATTCTAAAGTCCAAATAGATCTTTGCTAGAAGTGAATAAAAATTGGATAGAATGATAATTAAGAAAATAAGAGGCAGAAAACTTTAAAACGTTATGAACAGCTGAGTCCAGTTATGTGAGGTTATAGCTAGAAGTGCAGTTTTAAACTCTGGTAAAGCTTTCCATGCAATAGAGAATAGTAATAGCTATGTTTGCAAGCTCCTTATAATGAAGTGGAATTTTTGAGAAAGTCTTACTGGCTTTTGCTTTAACAAGGAAATTTTATAGAAATCTAAGAAGTAGAAGTAAAAATAATTCTTCTAAACAGGTTTCAGGTGTATTGAGCCCTATTTCAATGTTACTGACTAGTTTCAGCATAGTTTTGAATAATTCATTTCTAGGTCTTTGGTTTTTGTGTCTTTTCTTTCTTTTTTAATTTTTTTTTTTGGAAGCAGTTTCGGTATAGAAGCATGTCCTATTCCATTGCTGGCTCAGTTTTTCCTTCTTCTCTTCTGCATGATAAATATAATTATAATTGAAATGCATAGTAACATTTGCCTGTTCAGGAAAAGTAGTGGAGAAAAGTAGTTTATAGCTCATCTTATTTCAGTTTGATTGTTTAATATCAAAGTTAAATCCTCTTGAAGTATGAACAAAGAATAAAGAATAAGGTCACATTTGTCAAACAAGATACATTGTTGAATTATTTATAGCAAGGAATAGATTATTATGTGCAAAATAAATGCTTTTTATTAGAGCACAATTTTTTTTTATATCCCAGATGGATGGGTAAAAGGGCAATGTCTTATTAATAGAATACTAATAAAACCACACTTGGCATGCTATAATATTAAGCAAACACATATACCTCTTTATTATTTATAATGTAAAAACTGAAAAGTTGGAACAAATTTATTAAAAGTCATTGCCAAGTGGTACAGGCTTTTGGAATTGTCAGTGTTGTTCAGAGTCTAGTGGGACTCCTGCTTACACTCCATAGCTTCTATCTATTAACCGGTTTCTCCATTACACAGCCTATCCCCTTCACTCACCAAAAAACCTCTTTCTTAGCATGTCTATTTCCAGTGACTGGGTTTCAACTTGTGGTATCATTTTGAACTCTATTTCCTCCTTTGAACCCACATGCAGTGGGATAAGTGCTGTATATCCCACTTATATAATTTTCTTATGGGTATCCCTTTTTCTCCACTATCCTTGCTTTCAGTTCCAGTTTAGACTTTCAATAATTTTCACCTATCAAACTATGGTCCCTGGGCAAAATCTGGGCTGTTATACATTTTACAAATAAATTTTACTTGAAAACAGCCATGCTCACTCATTTCATATTGTCATTCTTCATCAATAGAGTTGACTGGTTGTGATAGAGACCATATAGCCTACTAAGTCATAAATATTTACTATCTGGCCTTTTATAGACATTTGTCATCTCCTGACCTAAATTATTGTGATATGGATTCTTACTAGTCTCCTCACACCCAGACTCTCCTAAAGTTAACCCATATCAATTGAATCTTTTAAAAACATCAACATTCATGACCAACTCATGCCCACATCCTTCAAAGCTTCATCTGTACTCACAGACAAAACATATAAGTCTGAGTCTATTAAAAGCCATAGATATGCATCACATATTCTGTTATAGACTTTGTCTTTTGGAGATCAATGCCCTTGCATTTCTCAATTTTTCTTGGAATATCCATTTTTCTCCTGTAGAAATACTGTAGAATGTCACAAGCCCATCTAAAATAATACCTACTCCAGGAATCTTCTCCCAATTCATCCAGCCACATTGAAACTTGCAAACTTCCCTCAGAGGATTTTCCTTAACCCTCTTTGTACTATAGTCTATTGTTTTCCACTCTCACTAAATTTCAGGCTTATTGAGGGATGGAGCTTTACCTTACTTTTCCTTTATCATCTATTGGTAATAGTTTGATTCCTTGGATTTGTTCGTTTACCTAACAGGCAACTGTTTTTTGCAACATACTATATCCCAAGCGCAATGCTAGTAAAGGAGGATATAAAAAAAGGAAGGTAGTCTCTGCTTTATTAATACTTTACTCTTTAGTATCAGATTGTAAAAATAAATAGTAAAGTGAATGTCCAAAAATGAAGACAAAACTTAATTTTGATACATCTGATTGAAAGATAAAGGAAGGAGTCCCTGTGGGGCTGGCGATTGAGTTGTATAAAGACTGGCCAAGTGCAAAATGATAGAGGAGCATTTAAAGCAAACGGAAACATATTGTAAAATAGTGTGGGATAAGTTTGGGATAAGTGTGAAGAGCTCTATAAATCCATAGTTCAGTGCGTGTTGAGAGTGAAGTGTTATGAGAGTTCATGCTGTAACCATAGCTGGTGTAGCTCACTTGGTTGAAGCTTCATGAGTGTACACAGAAAAGTCACAGGTTCAATTCCAGATCAGGGCACATACCCAGGTGGTGGTTTGAGTAAGAAAGGCAACCAATCCATGTTTCTCTGCCAGATCCATGTTTTTCTCTATCTCCCCCTTTCTTTCTCTAAAATCAATGAACATATTTTCAGGTGAAGATTAAAAAAAATTTTTTTGATGCTATAAAGGGGAAGAAGGAAACAATCCTAAAAGTAGAGCCCATAATGCTTTCTTGGAGATTTTAGATTTCACTCTGTACACAATGACTCCAAAGCAAGTTCCAAAAATCATTGGTGTGGAAATATATTGCTACTTCTTAAGAGGGGAAAAAAGAGAGACTATTATCAATTAACCTTCGGAAATACTTGTTTAGGCAAAAGTAATTAAAATCTTTTCTATGGAATTTGCTCTGCTTAACCACCCAGTGGGGATAGAGTGTGGAATACTTCCCAGACTTAAGTTGCATATGAATTATTTTCTTCTCGAAACATCTGCAAGGAAATCCAGGAAACATTACTCAACAACATTTAGTGATTTCTCCCCACTCCCAATGAGATGTATAGGCACAGGAAGAACAGAGGGAGGAAAATGTTACAGTAATTCAGGTAAAATTAAGAAGGGTCTGTATTAAGGCAATGACAAAAAAAAGAAGGGAAAATATTCTGCAGTTATTTAAGAGTTAACATAGACATGATTTGTTAACTAGATGTGAGGAAATTAAAAAAACAAAAAACACACACATATCAATTAAATCACCCCTTGTCTAAAACTTAGTAATAGTTGTTTGTCAAAGGATCTGTAAAAGTTCCAAAAGAACACGTGTTCTGCTCCTTCCTTCTCCTCCTGCTCATCTGTCATCACAGATTTCTTTCCCTGTAGCAACTGTGACCTTCTTCTAGCTGCTTTCACTTGCTGTGTTTCCTCTGACCCAACAGGCTTGCCTCTTGCAATTCCCTGGACCCTTACAATTCTATTACATAAAATTCTCTCCTTTCCATTTCTTAAGTTAGCTCAATACTTACACTCCAGATCAGGTTCAAGTTTTCCTTCTTCTGAAAAGCCTTCCCTAATCTCCCTGAATAGGTCAAGTGTTTCATATATTGCTATCTTCGAACCAAGTTTCTCATTCTAAGTTTTTAATACTGCTGGATTTTCATTGGATTTTTTTTTGTGTGATTATTTGTTTAATATCCATCATCAACTACAGCAAAAATTCCATCAAGGCAGGAAATGTCACTTCTGAATCTTCAATGCACAGAAGAGTTCCTGGCACACTAAACAGTGCTAATACTAATTAAACAAACAAACAAATAAATAAGTAATTGATTTATTAATTAAAGAGAGAGAAAGAAATCAAAGATGTCTCTAGGTTTTATGAGTTGGAAATGAGCACACTGTTATGTTTATCAAGTAGGAGATACAAAAGCACAAGGAAATATGGGATACATGATTATATTTGACTTTGACATACTTTTTTTTTTATATGCCTAAGCAGTTACTTTTTTCAGGATGAATAATTGCTCAAACTATTGATGGCTTGCCATGTTTTTACATATGACACACTTTTCATCCACATAGAAAGCAGAAGGAAGACACCAGTACCTAAATGTAACATTCAAATCATCCCACTCAGCTTTCAAAAGAATACATCATTAGTCAATCAGACCGCAATTGCTAAATATCAGCACAGCAACAGAATCTCGCTTTGTAATGTCCTGGTATTTCCAACACTGAAAATAACTAAAGGTCATTAGCAAAAAGTCCGATGTTGTGTCATCTCTAAACAAGACGTGATATAAACACTTTGGCAACCTTCAACATGACAGATAATATCAATATGTGAGTTCTAAACCTAACAAACAGGTTACTCAGGACCCTAACGAGACTGATGTCACCATCAGACAAATTATTGTTGCAGTGAAAAACATTAAGAACACATTCTCTCCAAAATAAAATTTCCAGTTAGGCACAATCAGCAGCACTTAATTAGAAAACATGAATAATTGAACGTGCTTCTGCTCTCTCTGAGCAACAAATTTAAGAGTTATGTGGAAGCAAATTCTCGTTAGACAAAAGGGCATGTTGTACTGAATCATTCTCAAAGGTTTCCCTCTCTTTGATGGCAGCCTTTTCAGTGATAATTCAAATGAATAGCCCCTGAGCCAATACTATATAAACTATAGGTCTTCAGATAATGTAGAATCCAAACCAAACAAAAAAAAAATCCTGCAATTTCTACATAAAGCCAAGCTTCTGAAAAAAATAATAAAGGGGAAAGGCAAGGGTATGGATTGAAAATACTTTAGAACTGTGAAGTCTTCATAGAATTTGTCATTCTGGCAACAGTATTAAAGGATAAACTCATAGCCCATATTCAAGCACAGTGTTCTCTATTGAAGCACAATTTAAATTTATGTACCTATTTTTCATTTTATCAAAGGCCCCTTTCTAACTGTATGCTAATAAATGAAATGCTGAATGCTTGCCTATAACCTCTGGGGGCTATTTCAAGACTAGTACTGTAGAGACCCTTTAAAAGTCACAGAAGAATTAGTTTGGGTGATTAAGAATATAACACTTGGTAAGCAGTATAAAACTAAACTAAAAAAAAAAAAATCTAAACACAAATGTGCAAAAAAAATCCAAATACCAAAAAAATAGCAAAAGAACAAACAAATAAAACAAAAATCACAAATGTTTCACTACCTAGCTTACCCCACCAAGCACTGATTTCGCTGATGCCATGTTCAATGGTGGCTATGCCTTCATTTGTCTTTATGCTTATCTCCTATTCCAAGCCATGCCTCATCTTGGATCCCCTGTTTATTCTGGAGAACTAACCAAAGGAGCCTCATCGTCTCCTGCTTATGAGTTGTCTGCTATAATAAGGAACTGTAACCACTTCCTGAAAGCTACAGTTACTACTTCTGCTCTTGCTGACCTTGCTGGACCTTACAAGGCCTTCTTTGTCCTCTCTAGAACCATCTATAATACATCTCTCTCCCCTCTCTCAATTGACTTCTTTATTTTTAATTGTCAGCACTATTACTCTTTCCATATTCAGTGTTATGCCTCCCAACTTTCAGAGTCAAGAGAAGATTTCAGAGCCCACCTTAACTCAACAGTCACCCTGGCCAGGTGGCTCAGTTGGTTGGAGCATCATCCTGTACACCAAAAGGTTGTAGGTTCAATTCCTGGTCAGGGCACATTCCCAGGTTGTGAGTTTGATCCCCTAGTCAAGGCACATACAGAAAAACCTCAATTTGGAGAGGCAGACTAGTGTTATAGTTCAAAATGCAGACTGTGACCAGACTGCCTAAGACTCCAAATTCAAGACTGCTCCTTCCTACCCAAGTTACCTTAATTAGGTCACTTTACCTCTTAGTGCCTCCATTTTCTCATCTGTAAGTCAAACTTATTTAAAGAATAAATGTGCTTAATTGTACTTAGAAAATTTTTGCCACAAAAAGTACTATGTCAAATGCCAGCTATTAATATTATTATAACTAGTTTTGATACAAGAAAGATGTTAATCTTATTTTCTACTAATTCACTGAATAATTTTATAAACATTTTAAGCTCTTTTCAGTGTGTGTTACTATTTAAAGAAGAATTTCAAGCCCATATCCAAGATCTTTTTCAACATTAGAAATAGGAAATATTTGGGAATTTCCTTGGATAACTATACCATTCAAACTGAAGCAAGTCTGCTCTTAAAATATTTATAACCAAGACTACTTAGGACTGCCTGATTCTTGAATGACATATTGTTACAAGACAATCTCATTGATATTATCTACACTAATAAATGAGAAATATGCAAATGATGGTACCTTCATGACACCCACCAGCCAATGAGGAGTGAGTATGCAAATTAACCCATCAAAGATGTCATGTTAATTTGCATAGACA
Source organism: Pipistrellus kuhlii (assembly GCF_014108245.1). NCBI lineage: Eukaryota > Metazoa > Chordata > Mammalia > Chiroptera > Vespertilionidae > Pipistrellus > Pipistrellus kuhlii. The sequence continues at coordinate 42,263,859 of NW_023425584.1, forward strand.
TGCACAGAACGAAGTATAAAGGCTCTAGCCTGAGGGAAAACTGAACACTGTAGACTGAAGATGACTGAAGACTGAAGAGGCTTGGTTTCTCCCCTGTGGCTGGAGTGTAGGCCTAGGTCCCTGGTGCCAGAGGAAAACCAGTGCTGGCAGCCAAGGGAAGGAAGGCCTATTGCACAAATCTTTGTGCAACAGGCCTCTAGTAGAATTAATACTTTTAAAATTTAGTTATATACATATTTTGTAATGTGATTTCAATTTAAAATTATTTATAATGTTTTCACATTACTTTGTTTCTGACATTATTGCTACTAGCAGTCTGATGCATGAAATTCTTGCAGTTGTAGGCCTTCACAACCCTGGCTGCCTCGGCCCTCACAGCACCGCCCCCCACCCACCGGTTGTTCTGGAAGGTTGTTTTGCCACCAAGTCTAATTAGCATATTAGCTCTTTAATATATAGCATTTGCATTGTTTATCTTGAATAACTATCTACAATGACTTCAAGAAAGAAGAAAATGCTGGAATTTATTGCTTTGTTTTTAATAATGAAATCCTATGTAGATGGATGAATCTGAAATACCATCTCATATCAATTCATTTCCTATGTAATATTACATAGCCTGAAGTATAAACAAAAGCTAAAAATAAATACACACATCTCTTAGCTGGAACTAACCACAATATGCTTTCTGTAAAGAATAAATATCCTTACCACGATAGCAGTTTCAGGAAGCAATCTTAGAATTGGAAAAGAACTGAGATGTCAGATAGTCAAATTTTCCACCACTACACTTACAAAGCATTATGTTGTTCTAACTGTCATTGGCCATTGCTCAAAAGTAGCAGGAGTTGGGGAGCTCATTTCTTCATGACTCCTCAACCTATTGAGTCAGAATTCACCTCCATGTCATTTCCCTCGCAGTCCTGATTCTACCGTCTTTAATAAGAAATATGTTCAGTACCTTAAGATATCGCTTATGATGTGATTTCTAGTTCTCCACTATCTTTTTCTTTAAAATATATTTTATTGTTTTTTTACAGAGAGGAAGGGATAGAGAGCTAGAAACATTGATGAGAGAGAAATATTGACCAGCTGCCTCCTGCACATCCCCCACTGGAGATGTGCCCGCAACCAATGTACATGCCCTTGACCGGAATCCAACCTGGGACCCCTCAGTCCACAGACCAGCGCTCTATCCACTGAGCCAAACCGGTTTCAGCGTTCTCTCCACTATCTTAATTTTTCTTCTCTAATCATATTTTTCTTGCTAGATTTCCTCTGAAAATCTCAGGCAATTTCAAAATCTTGTTTCATTTTAGACATAAAAGATAAATTTTAATGCAATGAAGCACATAGGCCAAATAATTTTCCTTCTTCCTATAATGACAATTTTTATTCTGTTTCTTTAGAAGATCCCTTAGAACATAGTAGCAACAGAAATATAGATTTAATTCAAAAATAGAATGACCTATTTTGGTATATCTCCAAGTCTAAAGCATACCATAATGGCTTTGCTTTCTATAGTACCATCAAGCACTATGCTGCTGTTTTTAAAGTTCAGTCCACTACTTACCTCTTTTGTATGTGGCTAAAATTAATTTCTCCACGTGTTCTTTTATTGGGGAAATCAATTCTAAAAAGGACACTGTGTTGTACTCTATTTGTAAGGTCAGGAACAGGAAATGAACCTCATTAAACATATTGCTCAAAGTTCCAAATGAAATTCAACATGAAATGATTCTCTCCCTTTTAACTGGTGAAAATTTAAGTACATATCTTTTCAAGGATGGTAATAAGAAAAACTTCCCTCAACAATGCATCTCCAAATGGATAGCTGTATGTCTGCTGTCTTCACTCATGCTTAGGGGAAATCTGACCTATGATTGTGTAACTATGGGGATAGAGATCTAAGAGAGGATGGCACAAAGAATGTCCATTCAGGACTTCAGGTTATTGCTTTATAACCAGAGCAGCATAATATTGGGGGCTTTTCAACTATATGTGGGGGTTAGAGGTAAAAGGCGAAGAATGATTATAACAGAAAGAAAAAAGAAAAGGGAAACATATTACTTTTGAAAGTTGGAATAACTATTAGTCTAGCCAAGTTGATTTTTTACAAAAATTACATGAAAATACCAAAAATCAATGCGTATGAAATTGCTGAATTGCTGCTGGCAATGATGTTTGTGGGGCTTGGGCAGGGGACATGTTCTATTTGAATAAATTTAATGTAGGTGAATCATAAATTATGGAAAGAGAAATAGGCACTCTAATAATTTTTCATTTTGAAGTACATGTTTTATGGATTTATGAAAATGCCCCATAATTCACGTAATATATTAAGAATGAGAGAAAAGGCAAACATGTTTTTCAAACCAGTGGTGTTTTCATTTCCCAGTTTTGTTATGTACCAGGGAAAAGTGATTTAAAATTCATAATGAAAATCTGTCTTGCATCAGAAAGCAATCTTCTATTACATTTAAAACTTATTTTTAAAGGGAAATGTGTATTTTACTGAGACAAATTTTGAATCTTGCATTAATAATAAAACTTTGGGTTTTTATATAACATTTTTGTCCAGAAATCCTGAGCTTTATCCTATGTGCTTACATTTATCTAATACAGTACAGTAATAATTTTGCAACAATTTAGGCATTGCTACTTTAGAAGATTTTCAGTTAAACCAAGCCAAATTTGATGGATGGTTTTTACATCGTTTGCTATAATACCCAGGTAAAATGGACAGACTCTAATGTTAGCAACTCAAAGAAGGTGGGATACTGTACTTTAGGCAACTTACAGATCCCAAAATTTAATCTAGAACCTTCATATGAGACCTGGGGAGCATTTTATTTTAGTTTATGCCTGAGCACCTAGAAATATATAAATATTTCAATTGCATATCTTGGAATTACAGATCAAAGCTCCTATTTATACTCTAGGAAGGCACAATGGAGTAAAAAAGTAAAAAAAATTTTTAAAAAAAAAAACTTACTCTACATCTGATATTGAATTGATAATTATTTACTAGTCATTATCTATTTGTTATGCCATTCTGGCTGACTGAGCCGTGACACTAAATTTGGTACTTTTAGGAGAAATGCAGTATGTATGGCTTTTGCTGTTCTTATTCAGTGAGGAAAGGCCTTTCAAGAGAATCATTCAAAGTTGCTCTCATGATTTATAAATATAGCCCAGAAAACTGTCTCACTAATAAGCCACACTCTTTGAGCCGGTGTGAGTGTGCAATGCAACTTTTATACCTATCTATGCATCAGGTCATTAGAATTTTGTATAAGAGATTTTTTTATTTAAGTACAATTAATGTACAATATTATATTAGTTTCAGGTGCACAGTATACTGATTGAATCTTTGTATACCCAATTCTAGGAATTATCTGTCATCCTGCAAACTTATTACAGTATTATAGACTATACTCCCTTTCATGTTTTCACACATCCCCCATCTCAATCTCCTCTGGCAATCATCCCATTGGTCTTTTTTTTTCTATGAGTTTGTATTTTTGTTTGTTCTGCTTGTTCCTTTGTACTTTTTTTTTGTTGATTCCACATTTAAATGAAACCATATGGTATTTGTCTTTCTTTGCCTGACTTATTTAACTCTTAATAATATCCTCGGTCATCCATATTATTTCAAATGAAAATATTTCAAATATATATCACATCTTTCTTATCCATCTATCTATTGATGGGCACCTAGGTTGTTTCTAAATCTTGGCTATTGTAAATAATGCTGCAACGAGCATAGGGGTGCAAATATCTTTTTGATTTTGTGTTTTCGTTTTCTTCAGATAATCAGAAGTGAGATTTCTGGGTACTATAGCAGCTCTAATTTTAGTTTTCAGAGGAATCTCAATATGTGAAAAGAAATTTCTCCAAAGAAGACATACCAATGGCCAACAGACATATACAAATCCTCAACCTCACTAATCATCAGGGAGTGTTAGTCTAAACCACAATGAGATAGCACCTCAATTAGTCAGAATAGCTAATCATCCAAAAGCCAACAAATAATAGGCATTGGCAAGGATGTAGAGAAAAGTGAACCCTTATGTTCTGTTGTTGGGACTGCAAATTGGTACAATCACTATGGAAAGCTGCATACCCTATCATTTAACCTTTTGAGATAAAGACAGCTAATGCCTAACAAGCACATAGTGGTAAGAATTCCACTAATTATCCACTCAGGGGAATTTAAACAAAATTATTCAACAAGGGAAAATTAAATTTGTATTTATTAATTAGAGTATTATTCATAATTAGAAACCAGTGTAAATATCCTAAATGTTCAAAGACGGAGAAATATTTAAAGATTTTAAAACATTTATTTGGGTAAATATTTTAACCAAAAATATAATTATACAGATAATTTTATTATAATAAAGATATTTATGAAATAATGTGAACCCATTAAAGCGCAATATGATTTCAATACTATAAGAAATAAGCATGCGAAATGCATTGGTTCAAAGTCTTGAGAGGATTTTTGTGATAATATTTTTTCTTTAAAAATGCTCTGTACTAATGTTGAGAAACATCCATATATTACATAAAACAAAGTAATTCCAGTAAGATGATTTGCAATAAGACAGAAACAGCAGAATCCCAGCTCTATCAGGAAACTACCCATATTCTGAGCATGTCTAATAAAAGTGATAGAGCCATATGTATGTTTAACTTTCCTCGCCTCAAGGGAAATATTGCACATATAGACTAGGAAATGGGTTCTGTGTATACATAGAGAGAGAAATGAGTCTAAAACTAAATAAACAATGACATCCTATTAAAAACTGAGCCAGGCTTGGCTGGTGTTGCTCAGTGGTTTGTTGAGCATTGACCTATGAACCAGGAAGTCTCAGGTTTGATTCCTGGTCAGGGCACATGCCTGGGTTGTGGGGCTTTGTCACTAGTAGGGGGCATGCAAGAGACAGCCAATCAGTCATTCTCTCTCATCATTGATGTTTCTATTTCCCTTTCCCAGTCCCTTACTCTCTGAAATCAATAAAAAAATATATTGTATATATATTTAAAAAAAACAAAAAAAAACTCTTGGGTAAATAATAGTAATTCTACTATTGAGCCTATAAGCACACTACACTATGCCTGATTACTTATTATGTCATTTAGTTTATACAACTATGTTATATGGTTGCTATTTTTATCAACTGTCTTTTATAGATGAGGAAACCAGTTCCTAAAGAAACTAAAAAGACTTGCCTGATATGACAAAAACAAGTAAACAAATGGCCTAATCAAAATAAAACCTGCTTTATTTAGTCCCAAAGCCTTTGACTTTAATCCACATAATGTATCATCTCAATAAGAAAATGATCCAGTTTCTCATTTACTCCAAAAGAAACCTGTATCTATTGGGAGATGGAGAGCCTAGCATTTATAAGTCTTGTTGTCAGGTTCAGGTTGTTTTATGTGAGCTTAGGCAAGATTTTTTACTTCTGCCAGTTTCAGAACCCTCTTGGTAAATTGAAAATAATAGGAATGCCCTTTGTTGCAAAAGGCTGTTGTGATGGTTAAAAATATAGAACTTGTAATTCCCTCCATTCATTCAGCTAATATTCATAAAACCGAGCTGGCAGTGCTCAGATGCATTCCACTGCCAGGAAAAAAGGAAAAGGCATTTTTAAAGAAAAAATATTTATTATCACAAAAATCCTCTCAAGACTTTGAACCAATGAATTTTACATGCTTATTTCTTATAGTATTGAAATCATATTGTGCTTTAATCAGTTCATATAATTTCATAAATATCTTTATTAACATAAAATTATCTGTATTAATTATAATTTTGGTTGAAATATTTATCCAAATAGATCTTCTAGGGCCTAGAGATCTAAGAAACATTGAATCAGTGTAGGAAGAGCAAAGAATATTAATTAAAATACTTAAGTAAATCAATGCACAATTAATAAGTCAATGTCAGGGGTTCCAGGGTTGCACAGTTGCCTTTTGCCTGTGTTACTTAGGGAGATAAATGAGTCTGTGGCTTGGTAAGGCTGGCAGTGAGTATCTAACTTGGATGTTGTACATGTTGTTTAGCATCAGAGAAAGATAACTCTGTTCGAAATGAGATTAAAATATCTTACATTAATCATTGAGTATTAATTTGTATTTGCCACAATAATAGCTAAATTTTGCTGTTTCTTGTGAGACAGTCACCTGGCATCTATTAAAATTTATCAAACTGGGTCATATTAGCATTCTTGTTTATAGAAGACAACATTGAGGGTCAGAGTAGTTAAAAAACTAGGTTAAAGTTTTTTTAAGTAAGAGTAGGAGTGTAGTTAAGAATCACATCCAGACCATTTAGTACTTGAGTTCTAGTTCGTAACAACTATGGCCACATCTTTCTATTCCCAAAGAAATTCAATTTGGCTCTTTCATCTTGACTGATGTTCTAATACTCATACTTTGCTTTCATTAATGTCACCAGATCTTGATTAACTCCAGTATCTTGTCTATCCAAAAAGTCTTTAAATTTTCAAATGCATAGGGATTCATAAATTCAGCCAAACTTCTGCTTTTAGTTACAAGTATTTCTCCTTGACTTAGCTACAAAGAAATCCCACAAATGAATTTGTAACAAACCTCTATTTGTCTGTTGATAATTCAATTTGAAAGAGAGCAAAAGAGAAGGAAACTTGATGTTTTTTGTTTTTTTGACTCATTAATCCTCACAAATTATGTCCTGCTAGAACATTGCAGGGCACTTTAAGCCAGGTCATTTTATCCAAATATAAATACAGAACAAATCGGATGTCCCCTCAGGCCTTTGAACTGACTTGAATCTAAGATTGTGCCCAGGCCTTTGGTTTTATCTGTGCATGTTTCTGGAGTGGAGCCAGATTTTCAGCAGAAACACACATTGGCAGAAATAGGACCAGCTGCAAAAGGTTTTGAAACTATGAACACTAGCACCATATAAAAGCTGAAAAACACAGGCAGTCTCTGAGCTCTGAGTCCTTGACATCTCCAAAGGCACATGTGTACTAGTATGCCTAAACTATTCATTGCTATGGGGATGCTGGGAAGAAAGTTAGCTTTGGAGCTTGACTTGCTTTGCAGTCCTGGTCTGCCATTTAGTTGTGGCCAATCAATTACGTTTATCCTCACCTTTATCATACCTTAATGTTTTGTGTGTGTGTGTGTGTGTGTGTGTGTGTGTGTGTGTGTGTGTGTGTGTGTTTTCCTGGAATAGAGCAGAATATCAACACATATTGTTTTGTTCTTGTTATCTTGACTTTGCATTACCATTATTCAGAAGTGTATCCCTCTGGATATTCATTTCTTTAATCAGCTTTAAAGTTATTTCTCCTTCTATAGTTTTTTTTTCTCTTCCAGTGAGAAACAGCATTCACCATAGCTATCATTCCAATGGCTTTATCATGTTGCACCATCATTGTATAGAAGGCTCATCTTTTACAGCAAATAAAGCACTCTGATTTGTAAAGTATCCATGAAAGAATCTTTCAAATTTAGTCAAGCTGGAGTGATATTGCCTCAAGTACCAAATTCCTAAGAAGACTGGGAAAATTTTGGTGTTAATTGTGCGTGTGTATTTCGGGGTGGGGGAGTTCCCTAAGTATTATTAAAATACATGTATATAAACAGTTTAATTGGGAAAGACATAATAGATTTATTCTTTCAGATATCAAGGTAGAAAGTCGTGTCTTACCAGATGATGTCTTCTGAATTCAGGCATATTTATGTATTTCTGTTTAAGATTAAGCTTATCTCATGGACTTCTACAACTATGTCTTGTAATATTAATATGCTGCCCAGTTTAATGGCTGAGTCATTGCTCTGAGTCCAAAAATAGAGAGGGTACCATGTCTTGTGTCAGCAATGTCAACATACCCCTCAAGCCTACCTGTTTGTAACACACATAACAAATGACAAGTGTCAACTTTGGAAGACTACAGATGAAAGAATTTAAAGTAAACTATAGAAAGCCTCTCTACTTTCTTTTACTGGGTTATTGAGCTAAGTGGGGTGCTGAGAAATGCAGACTACGGTATACCTTAGCCTTTCGAATCAGTCCAGTAATTCACAGTCATATAATAACTTAAGACACCTGAACCAATATTGATTAAAAACACTGGCTTCCTGCTGTACTGAGTGTTCTGGGGTTAACAGAACTTTCTAGCACACGCAAACGACATTCACAGCTTAAACCCTGGGACATAGAAGACTTTCAAAGTCTGATGAATTATATGCCAACCCAAGGCCCTTGCAGCAACAGACTGGCTCACACTTGGAGGATAAATCAAAGCATTAATTGCTCTTGCCAGTAAAGCAGGTGTTTTGACTGCCTTTATGGTTCATTTTCATGCAAAAGGTTTGTGAGATACAGAAATCACAAGGAAATGCAAATAAATGGACTGACAGGATTAATCCCACTAGGCAATGGGGCTGAAACCGCCTATCTTTGCATATTAGGAAATATATGTTGCTCACGTATACACATATTTTGTGACTTCAGGTTAAGAATACACCACACAACCCTTATAACAAAAGGGAGACAGAATTCTTGAGTTGGAGTGATTTCTTCTGGTGTTAGTATTTCCCAAAATGATTCACCTTTCATTACCATCTAAGGTTGATTAACCCCCTTTGACTGACACATTAATTTTAGAGTTGTAAATGCATTATATCCAATCATACAGTGATCATGTCTTACTGCTCTAACACATTTTGGTTCCTTTCAAACGAATTCTTAACACAAGAATTCATAGAAAGAACTCAAACTTCCCTGTTCACATCACATATTAATTGAAATGGAATATTAAGTTAAGGTCTTATGTAGTTATGCATTTTTCTGAGAACATGATCTATAAATTGCATAATATTTTCAGAGAACATATGTTTCAAAAAGTAAGAAAACCTAATGCAGTAATTTTGTAAAACTCTGCTCTTAACCATTTTTTTTTCTGTGTTACTAATACATTATAATCCCCTTGAGGGCAGTCTAATGGCGGTCCATTAAGAGGAGACTGCAGTTATTATTAATAGTGATTTCTTTTTTTACTGGTGAATAAAAGGAGACAGATATGCTTTCATTATTTTTTTTTACTGTGATAAGATGTACATAACATTTTTTTTCCATTTTAAGCATTTGAAGTGTCCAATTCAGTGGTATTAAGTATATTCACATTGTTCTGTATCCATCACCACCATCCATCTCCAAACTATCATCCCAAGAGATTATTAAACAATAACAACACTTTGATAGCATTCCAATTTTTAAGTATGAAAGAAATGAACCTAATGAGTTTGGTTAAAATCATGATTTCCTAACTGATTTTAGTGTTTGTTTTCCTCCCAACTAAAGGTTATGCTCATATACAAATTATTTCTGAGATTGTATTATAAAATGGCCCAATATGAACACTTATTTTTTTAAATGTTTAAATTGAGCTCAGTTTAACACTAAGCATGAATTTTTTTCCCTTATAACTTAAAAAGTCAGAAATATGACTATGGTTTTAAAAAAAAGTAATCCTTTGATTAAAAACAAAGATAAAGATGAGAGTATATTAATTTGAAAAGTTTAAGAGATTTACATGTCTTCAATTAGCATTATTTGGTATCCTACATCTTTATATTGAAATTTTATAAGTATATAAAGTTTTAAAATCTAATCTGATTGAATTACACAATGGATTATTTAAAAACAAAAATGTCTTTTTTTTTACTAACAAAAATACTTTAATTACAAAAGTAGAATATAAATAAAAGTGGAAAATAAAGGTAAAAACCATGTCTGTCCACACTATCTAAAAGTGTGCGTACTTTTAGGTGACATTGTTACAATTTTTAAAAATTATATTTTTATAAAAATTACATCTTAAATTGTCAGGTCAAACCTCATATTTTAAGTCAAAATTTAAAATTCGTATTCACAGATTGATATTAAATTATTTTAAAGTGTGCTATAGACACAGCTACACGAATTGTTTTTCTTCCTTTATTTAACGAATATTTATTAAAACACATAATGTGTCCTTTCTACTATAATTACTACAGAAAACATCCTCACTTTATTGTTTATACTAGAGGCCCAGTGCATAGGTGAGGTCCAACCAGCCCACCCTGATGGGGGCCCATTTGGCTGAGCTGTCAGGAAAGGGGGGACACAGACAGTTGGCTGCGGGGATGGGAGCAATTGGGGCCCAGATCAGGCTGGTTGGCTGCTGCAGAGTCACCAGTCATTAGGGTCATTTTGCTGTTCCGGTCATTGGCCTTTTATATATATAGATAGCATAGAAAATATGACGTAAAGAGAACAGATCAAGCATTAGTTGACAGTTTATGATAATGAATTGAAAGCAACCTTGAGGACTTAAGGCAGCATATTTATTTCTAAATATGATTTGGAATGCTTTCACAAGATCACACGTGGACACTTCCCACAATTATGGTTGGTCAGGAAAACAATTTGGAAATTTGCTCTTCTAGAGCCTGTGCATTTAAGATATAAGCTGTGGAGAACTACTGTGATGCTTTGGCATTCATTTTTCAGGCAGTCTTTCTGCAATTGCATTGGCTTTGTAACTTTATTTTTAGGTAAAGGTAAATTGGCCAGAGCTATAGAAAACAGAGTTCCTAATTCTACAAATAACCTCTGTAAATAATGCATCTAGGTAAATTAAAATGTGAGTTGTGGGAGTATAGGAGAGACATTCACTGATTTTTCTTCTAAATTTGAACATTCAGGGAGTAATACACATGTATTAAGAATATTAATATGGGTGACAATCCATCCAACTGGGCTTCTGAAACACTTTTTCTAGCAACATAAATAACCAATTTCAAACTAAAGATGTCATATATTCTTAAGAGAAAATTTTGTTTTGGGAAGGAAAGAATGATCAAGAATAGTTTAAAAAATATTTACAAATGTTTGGTTTTCTTACAGGAAAATAAAAATCTTTGAATAAAAGCACCAGTTCTCTAGGGGTATAAAAATCTTAAGTAGATTACATTCACAGCAGCCTGCATGTCTCACCGCTATATACCTGCTTCAATGCCTATAATTGTTGACTTACTGAACCAAGAACAATACAGAGACTGTGTTGTGGGCCAAACAAATACCCCCACATTCTAGTTTTTAAATTGGCTCTAATGATAGCCACACATAGCAGTTTAATCAAAAACATTTAGCAGATACAGCTACTAGTCTGTGAAATTGAATGTTAGCTCTTGCCTGCTATCAGTTCTATCTAGGGCAGAAAGGAGAGAACAAAAAGCAATGTACCCAGTATACTAAACGAAGAACTGCCAGATCTATTCCTGTATTCATTTCCTAGGGTAACTTAACAAATCACACGAATTTCATATCTTAAATCACCAAACACTTCTTATCGTTTTGGAAACTGGAAGTCCAGAATCAATGTATCGAAAGGCTGTGCTCCCTCCAAAGGCTCCAGCGAGAGTCCTTTCTTGTATCTTCCAAGTTCTGGTGACTCCAGGTGCTCCTGAGCTTCTAGCTGCAGAGAGCTCCCATCTCTACCTCTATCTTCACAAGGCCTTTTCCTTTTCTTCATGTCTTCTCTCCCACTGTCTTTTATAAGGACACTTGTCATTGGATTTAGTGATACAAATAAACCAAGATGATCCATCAAAATTCTTCACTTGATTGCATCTGTAAAGACTCTTTAGTAAGTTCACCTTTACAGGTTCCAAGGGTCAGGATGTGGCCATATCTTTTTTTTTTTTTTTTCCTGGCGGGGGAGGGGGGCGCTAAGGCAACTACTATCACAACTCAGACTTTTATATTATTCAATATATGAATTTAACAGTCATGCTACATTATTTTTTGTAATGGCTACCTACCTGTCTTCTCTAAGACAGTGGTATACCCAACTAAATTGTTAAATGATAAAAATAATAACTGCCATAGTTAATATATATTGAATTTCATTATGTATAGAATACTGTTTTTTAACTTATTTTCTCCTCACAGCTCCATCAATTATTATTATGCCAATTTTCCAGATTCAGGAAATAAAGATATACAGATTTAAAGTGATATGTTCAATTTACATAGAAGAGGAGATGTGATTTGAATCCAAGCAAGCTGACTTCACAATCCTTACTTTCTTTTTTTATAGCTTTTTAAGCAATGTAAATTGAAAATTTTCTAGGGGAGGGGGGGTTGTATTCCTTTTCATATACTCAGATCCCAAAATTCATAAAGTTTGAGACCACTATACCTTTATTAAATTTTACCTTGAAAATTAGCCACTATATATCAACTATGGATGATATTAAAATACATTATAATCCAGAGCTAGAAGAAACCTTTTATTATATATATGGAGAAATAAACTTTTACGAAAGCAGAACCCTAAGTTAATAAAAGTAACAGAGTAAATGAGAAATTCTGGAGAAATAAATCAGTCTCTGGCCAGATATAGGAAGGAAGGAAGGAAGGAAGGAAAGAAGGAAGGAAGGAAGGAAGGAAGGAAAGAAGGAAGGAAGGAAGGAAGGAAGGAAGGAAGGAAGGAAGGAAGGAAGGAAGGAAAGAAGGAAGGAAGGAAGGAAGGAAGGAAGGAAGGAAGGAAGGAAGGAAGGAAGGAAAGAAAAGAAAAAAGAAAAGAAAAGAAAAGTAATAGAAAAGAAAAACACTTTTTATAGTCAGAGGAAATGTGGCAGACATTTTTGTTCCTACGACTTAACCAATATGTACCTAATTGCATACCCTCAAATGTACAATGTGACATTAACAATTCCCATAAGAGGTGGGTCGATGTTATCTCCCGTGAGCTTGGGTGGAACTTCTATCTCAACCAATGTGGCAGAAGTGATGCTCTGTGCATTTTGAAACTAAGTATTAAAGGCAATACAGCTTCTACCAGTTCTCCTCTGTGTCTCCCCACCCCTCCCTTTCTCTTTCTCTTCCTTTCAGGTGGCCATCTACTGTTAGAAGTATTATCTAACGAGCCTTCAGATAATACCAGCCCCAAGTCTTTCAGTTTTCTCCCAGACAGATAAGCCATTCCTACTGTTAAAAGTTCTTGAACCACAGAACCATGAGAAGTAATAAAAGGATCATTATTATTTTAAGCTACTAACTTTTGGGATAAGTTATTGTACAACATTAGATAATTAACATAGAGAAATACACTGTGTGACCAGATTATTATGATCTCTGAATACATAATAATCTGGCCACTCAGTGTATATCCTATATAATAAAAGGCTAATATGCCAATTGCCCCCTTGACCAGAAATTCTGCCAGCAGGCAGGCTGCCCAACTTACCATGTCTTCTCCCCCTGGCCAGGCTGGCCAGACCCTACCCATTCATAAATTCATGCACCAGGCCTCTAATAAACACACACACACACACACACACACACACACACACACACACACACATACACTGAGTGGCCAGATTATTATACATTCAGAGATAATAATAATCTGGCCACTCATTGTATATCACCATGCCATTTTTCCCATCCTATATAATAAAAAAATAATATGCAAATTGGCCCTCACATCTTTGCATCATCACAAGATGGCTGCCCCATGTGGTCACAAGATGGCCACCCCACATTGTCACAAGATGGCCACCCCATGTTGTCACAAGATGGCCACCACAAATGGCCACCCCCAAGTTGTCACAAGATGGCCAGCAGGGGAGGGAAGTTGGGGGTTACCAGGCCAGCAAGGGAAGGCAATTGGAGGTGAGATCAGGCTTTCAAGGGAGGGCAGTTGGGGGTGAGAGCAGGCTGGCAGGGGAGTAGGTAGGTGTCAATCAGGTCAGCAGGGGAGCAGTGTGAGGGTGATCAGGCTGGCAGGCAGAAGTGGTTAGGAGCCAGCCTAATCAGCAGTTGGACATCACCCAAAAGGTCCCAGATTGGAGAGAGTGCAGGCTGGGCTGCAGGACACCCCCTCCAGTGTACAGATTTTGTGCACTGGGCCTGTAGTTTATATAAATAAAAGGCTAATATGCAAAAGTGTCCACTCAAGAATTTGAACACTTGCTATAATGTGTGCTGACAATCAAGGAGAGCAACGGAACATGGCAGGTGACCAGCAGCTGCAGCAGAGTGCTGAGGGAATGAAAGAAAGAGGATCAGTGAGATGGGGGGATCCGTGAGATGGGGGGATCCGTGAGGTGGCAGCTCACTAGCAGTGGGGAAAGAAGGGGGAGGTGGGGAAGCAGGGAGGTGGGAAACCTGATCGACTCTGATCACCAGTCAGGCCTAGGGACACTACCCATGCATGAATTTTGTGCACCAGGCCTCTAGTATTACTTATTAGTCTTTATTTTTCACTTACCAGTTATTTTTTTTAAATCAATTTTTTATTATGTATAGCCTTTAATGCAGCATTTTTCAACCGATGTTGCCTGGTGTGCCGTAGGTGCAGACAAGATAAGAATTTTATAATTTTTCACTATTTTGTTTACTTAATATTTCATAATAAAGTAATTATAAAATATTCTACTTTCTTGTGTTTATTTGTCCTATTCAAGATAATTACTTAGAAATATTTATTTAGCATTTTCTATGTACCAGGCCTATGGTAGCCTCCTATGACGTGGTAATAAAGACAAAGATCCCTGCTTTAACAGAGTTTCCATTCTAGCTGTTAGAAATACAGCTCCTCCTCTGACTCTACAGTAGTACATACCTAAATCTAGAAACATTGTACAGATTCTTCCACCAAGTAGAATATTCTAGTCATGGTTTGTGGCCTGGATCAAGTTCCCCAGAAGGAGAGCTAAGAGGTATATTTGTGTGTAATTTATTAAGGAAATCTTCTCAGGAAGACCCATGAAGGGAGAAGAAGAAGTAGGAAAAGGAGGCAGAAGAAGCCAAGCAACGGTTCAGGTTTCAGACCATGCCTCAGCTCAGCCTCAGCTTGATTCTGCAGAGAAGCTCTCTGGGTGCATTTGCACTAAAGAACTTATCTTTCACAGAAGCATAAGAGCTGGGCCTTTATGCTCTTTCACCAGTCACTCATCTTAAAGGGGTGTAAACTGCCAAGGACTTCCGGATCTTTCTGAATTTGAACAATGTAATTACAGCGATACAAGGGAAGTATTTGGAAGAGACTAGCATAATGAAGCCAGAGGAAAGATAAACAGAAATGATAAAAGTTGATCTCAGGGGATCTGGAATGAGCATGGATATTATCTCCTTAATTTATTGAGTATAAATTTGGGGGACAGAAAAGAAAAAAAATATTTACAACCTAAAAACTGTAGAAATAAAATTGAGAATGAGGAATATAATACAGCATTAATCTGCCAGAAAGTAAACTATATTGCACCTTCATAAGAAAGACATAATTTGAGACCCAAACTATATTTATTGCTCCATGTATGATTCTGTTCCTTTATGTTTTACTTAAATTTATTTAATAATATAATATGGCCTTAATTTTCAACTTGAGTAAAAAATAATATAGATAGTTGCAGGATCAAAGCAAGGAGTACATCCACGCTCGTGTGTATTAGGGATATTGTTCATTCTTTTTCCAATTTGGACTAGGCATAAGTAGTTCTGATTATGGTTAGTTTAAATTCTGCTTCTGCTAACATCAACTCCTTTCCATCCCTCTTTTTTTTTCTTTCTTTTTTTTAACCTCTGCATAATCTATCTGTGAGCAAAACCAGCTCCTCTTTTGTTCTACATACCCGGGATAAGGAGGGAGACCTCTGAAAGTGGTTATGCATTTGCTTCCTTATTTTAATGGGGAGTAGTGTGTGTGTGTGTGTGTGTGTGTGTGTGTGTGTGTGTGTTTAATTTCAAGGCAAATTTAAATTAAGAAGTAGTAACTGAGTAGAGACTATTGAGAAACGACCTATAACTAGCTTCATTGGTTTTCAACTGTTTCTGCAGTATGGTAAGAAGAATAATGCCCAATACTAATATTAGGAATTCATTTGAATTTCCAACCAATGGCCTTACCCCTGCTCTTTGCTTGCTTTAAATGAATGAGAGAAAAAAAAATTCTTGTGTCTGATATTATTGATTGACAGAGTTTTATTTGACTGTTCATTTGCATCCAAATTAAAAAGAATATGTCAATAAAAATCAGTTCATAAATCAAAGCACCACAGATGGAGCTTAGTGTGACTAAATGCACATAGTTGTCTGAGTTAGCTGTGGCTGCACAAAGGATGACCACAGTCTTTGTGGGGCAGGAGTGCAGCGTGGGTTTCCTGGGAGCTCTGCTTTAGCACTCAGTGCAGCTGGGGCTGCGAATCACCTGATGCTCAGTAGAGGAGGGTCCATATCTAAGTGTAAAGTGGTTTTCAGCAGGATTCAGTGCAATGTGCGCTGAGCAATTGAACACTTCAGCACCTTCCTTGCTGTTACCTGGAGGCCTCCTCAGTTCCCTGCCGCTTACTGCATGTTCCTTCACCGAAGCCAGCAAGAGACGAGAGAAAGTGTCCACTAGCAAGACGGAAGATACAATCTTAGGCAACATATTACGGAAATAATACTTCATGATCTTTAACATATTCCATTGGTTAGCAACAAACCACAGGTCCCACCTACCCTTAGGTAGTGGGGACCATACAAAAGCAAACACACAACAGAAAGCAGAGATCACTGGGAGCCACCTTGAGGTATGTCCACCACATTAGTTTACATGGTGACATAGTGTAAGAATGAATACGGTATTTTCTGGCGTATAAGATGACCCCCTAATTTTACAGTTAAAACATAGGTTTAGGCCTATATTCGCTCTATAAGACCACTCTCCGCTTCAAAGAAAAGACTTATTTTGCCGTCAAGATCTGCAGGTAATTTTTGTGCAATTTTGGTCTTTTGCCCCGGATTTTCGGTTGACTTTTTTTCGTTTCAAGAGTTGTCTTATACGCCGGAAAATACGGTAACTTCCTTCAGTGATTAAAGCCATTTTTTGTTCTAATATTATAAAAACCTCATAATGAAACATTAGCAGTACCATAAGCTGTAACTATTTCAACTCATTAGTAACTCATATCTGGGCACATTCTCATTTCTCTTATGAGGTTTACATACATGCATAATTTCTGAGGGACTGAGCAGTACAAGCATACCACCTGATCTATCCAAAAGCTGATTAGTACTAAGTACCTGAGACCTGGAACAGTATTATTGGAGAAAATCAAGAGATAGGAGCAGCAATTAATAGTTTTCCTGTTGCCCATCATAAGCTAAGGCTGTGTGGAACAGTGGAACTAGAATCCAGGTTCTGGCAGAGAGATCCAGTCCCATGGTCTCACACAGCTTCATCTGAGAGGAAGCACTGACAATTTCACAGGCTTGATCAGGAGTGGCATCTAAGCCTTGAGCTTGCAGCTCTGTGATGTGCTGTACAGTGGCTTCCAGCCCTGACCCATCTCCTCAGCACTTAACTAGAATGGATTATATTAGCACTTCAGTCCATCTCTGGTTTATATAGAACAGATTTCAGTTCCCAATATTCTGTGAGAGGCCAATTCCCTCTTGGACATGTTAATCCAAAACTCTCAGCCAACACCCTACATGCCAAAGGATGACCTCCATGTTTCCCATCCCATCAGCAACCCTTACCATTTCTTTCTTTCTTTCTTTTTTTATTTTTTTTTTATTTTTTATCTTTTGGGAATTATTCTTTTATTTTTATTTTTTTTTCAGGTGTTTTATTTTTTTATTTTTTTAATATATTTTATTGATTTTTTTTTTGCCCCCCGCCCTCCCTCCCACACATCCCCTCCCTCCCCAGAGTTTTGTGTCCATTGGTTGTACTTATATGAATGTATAAAAGTCCTTCGGTTGATCTATTATCTCCCCCAGATCTTCCTCCCCTCCTCGCTATAATTTGACAGTCTACTTGTTGATATACTGTCTCTAAATCTATCTTTTGGTTCATCAGTTTATAATACTCTTTATTATCCACAAATGAGTGAGGTCATGTGGTGTTTCTCTTTCATTGATTGGCTTATTTCACTCAGCATGATGTTCTCCAATTCCATCCAGGTTGCTGCAAATGATGAGAATTCCTTTTTTATGGCAGCATAATACTCTATTGTGTAGATGTACCATAGTTTTTGGATCCAATCATCTGCTGACGGACACTTAGGCTGTTTCCAAATTCTGGCTATTGTAGATTGTGCTGCTATGAACATAGGGGTGCATATATCCTTTCTGATTGGTGTTTCTAGTTTCTTGGGATATATTCCTAGAAGTGGGATTACTGGGTCAAATGGGAGTTCCATTTTCAGCTTTTTGAGGAAACTCCACACTGTTCTCCACAGTGGTTGCACCAGTCTGCATTCCCACCAGCAGTGCACGAGGGTTCCTTTTTCTCCGCAACCTCGCCAACACTTGTCGTTTGTTGATTTGTTGATGTTGGCCATTCTGACAGGTGTGAGATGGTACCGCATTGTTGTTTTGATTTGCATCTCTTGGACAATTAGTGACTTTGAGCATGTTTTCATGTGCCTTTTGGCCTTCCTTCTGTCTTCTTTTGAAAAGCAACCCTTACCATTTCAACCTGTTTGCTATTTGCTAACATGGCAATGCTGTACTTACTCATTGATATACATGAGTCTGAGTTCAATTTAAAAGCAGGTTATTTAGATCATGTTTAGAAGGTGTCATATGATCTATATTTCTTCTAATGATTCCTTTATTGAAGAATATTTTAATTCTTTTATGGAAGAAGTTTTTATTATTCTCTATAAACTTATTAATTACCCAAATTTTATACTTTTTCTTTACATTCTATCCCTTTTATGAGACTCCACAATTTGTTCTAGAAGTGTTCTAATTTAACTTGAAAAATACCTCTCTTTAATTTTTTATTCCACTTTATTTCATAACTCTAGAAATGCTTTTTGAAATATATTGTAGTGAGTGGAGTTAACTTATAGATAGGAGTGTTTTATTATGAAATTTCATTAGTTTCTGATAAACAGTACTGTTTTCAGTAAGTCCAAGAGATATACTTCCTATTCCAAGTTCTGTCTGAAGCCAATTATACTAAAGAAAAATTCCACTATATTTTTTTTTTGTCTTTTCTAAAGGTTAATGGTTTAGCTTCTGAAATAACCATTTAGGAAATGTTAACTTTATGCTAACCCAAATTATTCTCCAAAATTCTGTCCTGAAATAACCTCTTGCCATTTTTATTCTATGCTTACAAGAAAAAAAAACAAAAAAACAAAACAAAACTAAGACTTCCATGGTGGATCTTGCAAATGGGAAGAAAATGCATTAGCCGTATATCACACCAATTAAAGAAAATATTGGATTATTTATTTATTTACTTATTTATTTCTTTATTTATTTTGCTAGAGCTACTTTGTCATATAGCTTAACTATTTCTTTTAACTGGAGAATGGTAAAAGTAATGATTAGTTGTACACAGAGTCAGCTTTTTGCTTTGGGATTAATGTCAGAATAAAACAAATCCACTTAGGAAACAAACATGTTCAGAGAAGTAACATGGGGCCTATGGGTTAAGTGATAAAGTACAGCAGCCTTGACATGCAAAACCAAAAGACCTGATGACCTAGGGCTAGAGTGGAGTATAAATTCCAGGCATTTGTTCTTTGGAAATTCATGAATAAGAGGTAAATGGATAGTGATCTTTTCACAAAGTTTCAGGAACCCGGAATATCAAGACAAAATATTGCCCTCGAAGAAAAGGTTAAATTTTCCAGATGGCTTAGCATTAAAATATGAGAGCAGAGAGGCAAAGGTTTTGACAATAATTGCCAACCACCTTTTTCTCTACTGTTAGGTGATTTGTATTCTTCAGACATTTCCTGTCCAATTCTAAAGGCTAAATTCATTAAGTGCTACCCATTTTCTGTAGGCAAAAAATAGGACTATGCATAATATTTGTTATTAACTTCTTCAACATATGCTGCTTACATAATGTGTAATATTCTCAAAAAGCAATTAGCATTGGAAAGCAACATTCTTTAAGTCAGTGCTTTTCAAACTATCCTAGTCTATGTCTCATTTTTAAAAACAGATGATAAAAATTAGCAAGTAGAACCTAGCCTCTCTTATCATGATTTGACATTTCTAATATGGATAATAAGTATAAGAATACAATCCCAAAAGATAAAATATAAAACTTAACAAGAAATATATAAAATCTTCTTTGAAGAAAACTGTACATGCCACTGAGAAACACAAAAATAGACTTTCATCATAAGGAAGGAGACATACTTGGACAGGAAAATGCAACAGCCTAAGAATGTTAGTTCTCCCTGAAATTAATCTATAAATATAATGTGACCCTTGTAAAAATAGCAACAACATATTTTTGGAAATTAAACTATTTTCAAAGTTAAAATAGGAATAAAGTAGTCAGAAATATTCTAAAAATAGAGAGATAAAAAGAAAGAGAATTATGTTTCTCTAGCCCTATCATTTTAAACTTACAGTAATTAAAACAGCATGATACTGTAAAAAAAGACAATTAAAAAAAGGAAAGGCAATTTATGTACTCTTAAGCACTATAAGCATTGATATTTTTATGTTATTGTTATTTATTTTTCAATCTGAAACCAATCAATTGCTTGGCATCTTATGATTATTTATTTTTGTTTTAAGTTAAAAGATTTTTTAAATGAAAAACACAGTTGAGAACTCTATAGAAAAATATATATATTATACAAATTGAAGAAATATATTTTTGTTGTTAATCACCTGAGGATAGTTTTCCATTGATTTTTAGAGAGTGGAAGGGGGGGGGGAGGGAGGGGGGGAGAGAGAGAGAGAGAGAGAGAGAGAGAGAGAGAGAGAGAGAGAGAGAGAGAGAGAGATGGAGAGAGAGAGAGAGAGAAAGAGACATCTATGTGAGAGACACATTGGTTGCCTGACACACGTGCCCTGGGCTGGGGATTGAGCCTGCAACCTAACTAGCTATGGCTGAAGGAGAATATTTATCAGCAGTAGCTCTTTGCCTGAACTAAACCAAATAAAAATGAGGCAAGTGTGAAGAGTCAAGGAAAGATGAGATTAAATCAGATTTTCTTCTCATATGAAGGAATGATATTCAGGATATGATATCCTGAAGAGTGGTTAAATTTTGGAAGTCATGTGAGCAGAAAAAGAAAATTGAAAAATACTCAGAATAAAAAAAAAAATATTTTCTTTAAGAAAAACTGTTCTATCATGGAATAAAATGGATTGTTCCAAGGCAAAGTCTAAACATCAAAAACTATGAGCAGTTAGATAGTGTGTTCTTTTGAATTTGATTATTTTTATTGAAACTCCACAAGTTAAATAAGGGAGATTTTTCATGCTAAATGAGTAGATGGTATCCCTTCACATTAAAATAAATTATGGAGTTAAGAGATTCTATGGACGGGCAGATAGTCTGTTCATTTGCAATATGCATTCCTTCATCCAGGACATTAGTTTAATGTATGGCATGTCTTTGCTTTTATAAGACTGGATGAATTGTAGTAAAAGTGAGGAATATGTAGGAGGAGGTTATGATTTTGGTGTGTTTTTTTATGTTTGGCTTTGCCATTTATTTGCTTGTTTGTTTTCATGAGAGAGCTAATGTTGTGAATCACAAACCTTTTACCAACGACTCACTCAAGCAGGCAAGGAAGGATTTTGCATATACTTTCTAGGGGCGAGTTGCATCTCTGTTAATTTCATGTGTATCTCCTAATACTCTGTGGGCCGTTTGGATGCCTAACCCATAGTGTAAGCTCTATAAAATGGCAGGCTGGGATCTATTACTTATTCTGCAAGCTTTTCTGCTATTTCATTATTGTAATCTTGGAGCAACAATCTTATTGCTGCTCAAAATCTTCCTCTGATAATTCTGGGTAAGTCTCAGATATATCTATCTATCTATCTATCTATCTATCTATCTATCTATCTATTAGCTGATATCAAATACTCCAAAAGTACTTTCAGGAAATTTGGTAAGATTTCTGTACCTATGTTATATATATTACAATATATACACATACATACTTTCCTATAATATTTTCTACCCTGATAATACACACAGATTTCTCCCCTGTGTGACTATTTGGGTTTCTGTCAAAACAAAAACAAAAAATCACAGGGTTGTTTTTCATTTTTGTTTTTCTCTTCTAAATATGGGAAAGTTCCTTAAATAGGTTTGGTCTCCAGGGTTCACAATGGTTGCTTCACATGGCTGCCTTTGTCACAGCTGCTGGTGTAGAGATTTAGAGGATGAGTTCTAATTAGGCCCTTTCTTCCTCCAAAGACCTAAAGTTGTTACAGGAAGACAACAGCTAGACCACAGAACTGAGTCACTGCCAATGCAACATCCTATAGAATATTCTGCTGGGTACTTCTCTGAACTGATTTGTTGAATCAGATATTTGACTAAATTCAGTGAGAAGTCCTCAAATTCTCTATTTTTTCTTCTTAGCCATATTTTAAAATTGTGATTTTTTTTCCATTTTATGGAGGTGGAATTTACAAATAATAAAATGTATGATGTTAAATATACATCTGGTGAATTTTGACCAATATAATGCACCATTCCCAATCAAGCCCTAAAATCTTGCTTCACTCTGTTCTGTAGGCAATTTCCACCCTCTCCACTCCCCACTCCCACTGTCAGGGAAACACTTTTCTTGCTTTCTTTTTTTAGTTTGTCTTTTATTGTTGAAAACAGCACAGATGTTCCCCCTTTTTCCTCTCATTAACTCTTTCTAGTCCACACCCGCCTCACCTTTGGCCCCAGGAGGCCTTCACTACACCATTGTCTGTGTCCATGGGTTGTGTACATATGCATACAAGTTCTTTGGTCAATCTCTTTCCACCCACCCACTCATCCCCACCTTCCCACTGAGATTCAACAGTCTGCTCCATGCTTCTATGTCTCTAGGAAATACTTTTATTAGATTTTTCAAAATTTGAGGAAGAGTAGTCATATTTATTCTGGAAAAAAAAAAGCCAATCATAATAATAAAGTCCATCTCTTCCCCATCACATTTCTTGATCAGCCCCCACCCCCAGCCATTAAGAATAACTTGTGTAAGACTTGAATGTTATTACTCCTCCCCTCCCTTTTTATCTATCTACAGTGTGACAGGTCAAAACTGTACTTGTTTCTAGAGACACAAAAATAAATCAAATATAAGAATATCCATTCCCTCTGTCATGGTACCCAGATTCTAGATGTGGGCTTTTGAGGAGTAAACTGAGGATGACGGTAGAAGTTGTCTAAATGACTTGTACTTATTTTTTGAGAGTGTGGAACTCCTAAAGATTGTGTGGTGGAGAAGGTGCTGCTCACCAAAGCACAGCAACCAGCATTCCACAGCCTCCCCTTGTGGCCATGTGGCTGCTTGTAGCCAATGAGCTATTTGTGGAATTAAATAAGACACTTTCAGCCTGATTCCTAATAACCTTTTAATTGCATTACTTCGTGGCCATTTTCCTGTGTCTAGAGGAAAAGGAGATCCTTCCCAAACCTTGGAAATGATAGCTTAATAATGATGAGTCTCCATGAGACTGATCCTCAAATGACCTTCACGTAAGACTATCACACTAGTAGAAACCTGAAGTTATCATTTTGAGCTTTCCCCCCCCCCCCAACTGTTACCAGCTAATACCAATGTAAACTATAATTTCTTTTTTCATTTTTGCCTTTCAATCCATCTGGTAAAAAGCTCAGTTCGGGAAGAAACTTACTATTTAATTTTCCATATCTACACCTGAGCTGATGCACTCTGCTGCAGAAAAATGGCAAAATAAAACAGATTGTTTCTGTTATAAATTGTCCCATTTTCCTCTTATAACTTAAAGGTTTCATTATTTGTTTCGCTAGAGGAGAATAGTGGTTTTACTATAAGAATGTTGTAGTATGGGTATGGAGAAATCAATGCCCACTTGTTATATGGCTTATTTAAAGTTATACTTCCAGAAAGGGGTGGCTATGGAACATTCACTTTGAGATTTTGATTGCTGATCTAGAAAATAAATACCCAAGGAAAAGAGCAAAATATTCCAAATATCTAAATAAAAAAGAAATAGACTTGCTTAAGCCAATTTGGCTTAGTTGATAGAGCGGCGGTCTATGGACTGAGGGATCCCAGGTTAGATTCTAGTCAAGGGTATGTACATTGGTTGCGGGCACATCCCCAGTAGGTGGTGTGCAGGAGGCAGCTGGTTGATGTTTCTCTCTCATCGATGTTTCTTTCTATCCTTTTCCCTTCCTCTCTGTGGAAAATCGGTAAACTATATATATTTTTAAAACAGAGACTTTAAAAGAAAAAAAATAGACTTATGCACTCAGATCTGTTCTCAGTTTTTCTCAATTTCCATTTCCGATTGCTGATAAAAATACATTGAATTTTATTTTATGCTTAGTTCCTTGAGGGTTAAAACTAAGTATGTTTAGGTAATAACTCCGTTTTTTAGAATGTAGATTCTTTTTCTTTCTCTCACTATTTCTCCGTGGAAGCAATGGGTTCAAGAAAAAACATGTAATCATATTCAGCAATAAAGGGCCTGCTACTGTTTTTGGCACTAGGGGTGTATTGGTAAACAAAGCAGGCCTCGATCATCACTGTTCTGCTGTTGCTCTTTACACCTGATGTGAATTGTGTGCCTTCCCTGATGTTATTCTGTGTGGCCCCTTCTGTCCTGGCAGTTAAGGCCTAGTGCTCTCTCCCTGCTGGTTTTCTCTCTCTCTCTCTCTCTCTCTCTCTCTCTCTCTCTCTCTCTCTCTCTCTCTCTCTCTCTCTCTCTCTCTCTCTCTCTTTCTCTCTCCTTTATTATTTTAGAGCAGTGTTAGATTCACAACAAAATTGAACGGAAGATACAGAGATTTCCCACATATCCCTGAACCCACAGGTGCAACACTCCCCTAACTCCCCCTATTAACAATATGCTTCATCAGAATGTTACATTTATGAGTTGACATTGACATTCAAAGTCCGCAGTTTGGAAGCGGGTTCACTCAGTGTCATACATGCTACAGGTTTCAAAAATGTCTAGTGCTACGTAGCCCTCCTTAGAGTGTTAATCACAGTATTTTCACTGCCCTAAAAATTCTCTGTACTTTGTCTATTCTTCTCTACTGCCTGAACCTTTACAACCACTGGACTTTTTACTGTTTCCATAGTTTTGCATTTTCCAGAATGACGTGTAGTTGCAATCATAGAGTATGTAGCTTTTTCAGATTGGCTTTTTTCACTTAGTAATACACAATTAAGTTTATTCCATGTCTTTTCATGGCTCGATAGCTAATTTCTTTTTAGGGGGCAATACCATTCCATTGTCTGGATAGACCAAAGATGATGTTAAAATGTTATGTATCCCCTTTCACTTACTGAATGACAAGTTGGATCTTGGTTGCTCCAAGTTTTGGCAACTATGAATAATGCTGCTCTAAACATGTGTGCAGGGTCTTTGTATGGACATAAGTTTTCAGCTCATTTGGGTAAAGGCCAAGGAGCACAATGGCTGGATGGTATGTTTAGTTTTGTAAGAAACTGCTGAACTGTCTTCCAGAATGGCTGTACCATTTTAGATTCTCACCAGCAATATATGAGAGTTCCCATTGCTTCACATCATTATCAGTTCTTAGTATTGTTAATGTTCAGGATTTTGTACATTCTAATAGGTATTTAGTAGTCTTCATCTCTTTTTGTCTGTTTTCTTCATCAGTGTACTTCAAACATCTAAAACAGTACCCGCTATAGTGCATTTTATATATATATATATATATATATATATATATATATATATATATATATATACTGAGTGGCCAGATTATTATGACCACCTGACGTTTGTAGGCAAATTAGCCGTACACTGCATCGTATGGGATATGGAAGCCAAAGTCTTGTTCAAACACCTTTGCTGTCTGCATTCACCAAGATAAAACATCTCCAATTTGCACAGGAGCACAAGGATGAGACATCGAGCATTGGGAAAAAAGTCATGTGGTCCAATGAATCACGTTTCCAGTTGCATCATGTAGATGGCAGTGAGAATTTGAGGAAATAGCATGAAATCATGCACCTCACATGCATGAGTACAACCCTTCAAGCTGGTGGGGGCAGTGTTATGGTTTGGGGCATGTTTTCCTGGCATGATTTGGGTCATTTAATTCATGTAGAACAAAGTCCGAATAGCACAAAATACCTAAGTATCATTGCTGACCAAGTTCATTCTATCATGTTGATGGTGTATCCCAATGGAGATGGCTTCTTCCAACAAGACAATGTGTCATGCCCCAGTGCTCATATTGTGCAGGAGTGGTTTCAAGAACATGAGGGAGACTTTACCTTGCTTAGGTGGCCCCTACAATCACCAGATCTCAATCCAATTGAGCATTTGTGGGACGACGTTAAAAGCCATCAGGCAGCTGGTCCCATAACCATCAAATCTCACAGAACTGGACAGTGCTATTCATGATGCATGGTGCCAGATTCCTTGAATCACCTTTCAACATCTCGTGGAGTCAATGCCAAGAAGAATCGCTGCAGTATTGAAGGCAAAAGGTAGCCCAATGAAGTAGTGATGGGGTGGTCATAATAATCTAGCCATTTAGTGAATATTATCCTATATAATAAAAGGCTAATATACAAATAGACCAAATGGCAGAACAACCAAACAACCAAACAAACAGTCGCTGTGATGTGTGCTGACCCCCAGGGGGAGTGTGCAGAACATGGCAGGCCTTGGCCTCAGCAGATGTTGGAGCAGGTGAGCGGGGGTGCCAGACCAAGACAGGGCGCTG
This sequence comes from Pipistrellus kuhlii, assembly GCF_014108245.1. NCBI lineage: Eukaryota > Metazoa > Chordata > Mammalia > Chiroptera > Vespertilionidae > Pipistrellus > Pipistrellus kuhlii. Next base: position 42,290,597 of record NW_023425584.1, read on the forward strand.
GTCACTGTCATTGCAGCGAGCCTCTGGTGGTTACTGAAAATTCTTTGCTCCCACATGCCACAGTCCCACCCGGAGCTTGCATCCACTGCCAGTGCTGGCCCCACTTGCACCAAAGCCGCCACTCACACTCACTGCCAGTGCCTGGTGCCAGTCTGATCACTTGGTGCCATCAGCGAGTGCAGTGAGTGGCTCTTGACCCTGATCACCCCTGAGGGCTTCTCCACTTCCCCCTGTTTCTGAGGGCTGACTGGGGCAGCAGCTGTCATGCACACCCACCGATGGCACTGGCCTCAATCTCTCCATGCAGTCAGCGGGTGGGAGTGGGGCTGGTGCCATCAGTGCGTGGTGGGAGCAGCGATGGTGGGAGTGGGGCATCCAGCAGACAGGGGGCTGTGGTGGGAGGGATTGGGTAGGGGTGCAGAGGATGGGGCAAGACCCAAGTCTGTGTCTACCACAGCCTCATGGCCCACAGCTCCTTTCAAGGTATACGAATTTGTGCACTGAGCCGTGTGTGTGTGTGTGTGTGTGTGTGTGTGTGTATTGTGTATTGTGTGTATATAAACATATTTGTTGAATTAAGGAATGTTGCTTTTAAAATATATATTTTTTTGATTTCAGAGAAGAAGGGAGGTGTAGAGATAGATAGAAACATTAACGATGAGAGAGAATCATTGATCAACTGCCTCTTGCATGCCCTCTACTGGAGATTGAGCCTGCGATCCAGGCATGTTTGGAATCAAACCCTGGACCCTTCAGTCTGCAGGCTGATGCTCTATCCACTGAGCCAAATCACCTAAGGCGAGTAATATTTTATATGTTGCTCCTTTACTCAGATGTCACCAAGGATAAAGGGAAGAGAGAAAAAGAAGTGAAGGACTCAGTTAGTTGTAGTAGTTGGTTTTTTGTATCATTTAGTTCCTACAAGGATACTTTGTTCATTTCTAAGTGACATTCTCATGTATTTGCAACCATACACTCTCAGCAATTACTGCAAATCTGTACAGGCAGTTCACAAAATCTGCACTGACAGCCCCTAAGCAAGACTTTGCAGAAGAGATCCAAATTATAAGGCATGGACTGGCAAAATATGTTTTCTGGTTAGAACCCATGAAGCATTCCTAATTGCGTTTTTGGTGATATGTTACATCCCATGTAACAAGATTTACTGGAAGTTGTGTAGATTATTTGGAACCTAAAACCCTATCTAACACAAAAGGTCCGCTTCCAAAGGAAAAGTCTGGGCTTCCTCTGTCTGGAACATTTTGTGGTTATTACTTTAAGGTGCAGAATGTGCCTTTAAATGAAACAGGAATGTGCCTTGCTTTCAATTTTGCTATGAATCTAACACTGGCCTGAACCAGAATAGAGCTTTTTTAGAAAGCCTATCTTTATTTAGATAAAGGCACTCTGAAATGTAATACAGTTTATAATGTCAGCTCCTCCCCATTTGGGGGAGGGAAAACGTCTGAATCTTCGATAGGCCATTCAAAGGCAGTGAGGAGGTGAGCTGCTACCCCAGAGCCCACACCTGGGCACCTCCTCCTTCCATGTGCGCGCTCCTCTGCGGGGGGTGAGGGTAGAGGGGATGACAGAAAAAGGAGAAACATCTTCCACAAAAGCATTGCTTTGTTCTGCAGCTTATTTTAAAGAGCACTGGAGGTGGGAATAATGAAGACACTGACATCCGATATTGTACCCTTCCCAATTTACTTACCTCTGGTGCTTTATGCTCTCAGCAATTACCTAAGTTATCTTTTTCTGTGGCAACAGCCCTTTCTTAATATTCATTTTCTGGCACTTCACTTTGGCTTATAGTAAAATTTCCACATCACCTTTCCCAATTCGACCCTTAACATATTCAGTTAGAAATACACATATTTAAAAAATAACAACACAATTTCCTCCCTCAGTAACTCAAGTTCTCTACACTGGTGTCTCCCTAAGCACTCAAAAACCTTTGATTTAAAATATAGAACAAAAGAAATGAAGGTTGAAAAGTTATTAGCTTCATATCTCAAAAACATAATCCCTGTCATACTAACAAAGAAAACATACCCCAAAAATGATAAAATCTAGGTGGTTATATGAAGTACTATACACATGCAAAAATGTGGAGGAGACTCCTATAAAATGTGGACAGTAGTATAAATGACCAAGGAGGAGTATCATAAAATAAATAAATTGAAGAGATAAAACCTGAAAAAGCAAACAAGAATTAGGAGCAACTTGCAGAAGTCATAAAAGGAAATAGAAAACTATTATTTTAAAGAAGAAGGGTAGTATGTGGCATTGCAATTTTAAAAGTCAGGAAGTAGGTAAATTTTGGCAGCAATTTTTGCAATGCCAGCTCCCCATATAATTCTTTTAACAGCTCTACAAATTGTATAAGCTAGAATATAATGAACATATAAATTAATGAGAAGTATATGCACTCACATTCAGATATATTATACTGTGTGTATCTGTTCAATAGTTTTTTGGTTTAGATTACATTAAAGGTCCTATTATTTCTGGCATACAGTGTATGTATGTATGTATGCTTTGCTATGAGCTCAGTTACACACATGAACAATGAAAGCACAATTTGGCCAATAATGTTTCTACAATCATAATGCAGCACTTTAGATATTGTTCAGTTATTTCAAAAAGTGACTTACTGCCGGGACCGGTTTGTGCTATAAACTAAAATGAATAAAATGGATTTCAGACTAATTTATTAAATTAAAACTATGTAGCCATAGAGAATTATTATTTTTTTATTCAAAGTTAGACATCCTAGTATATTAAATAATTATAATCAGTAGGGCATCTTATGATTTTATAATATATAAAAGACAACATATGCATGTAAAATTATGTTGTTTTATAAAAACTGAGCCTACAATTAAGGAGGTGAATCTGTTGGTTCTTTTGAATGGCCTTCACTGTTTTTATTATTTTTAAAACTCAACATAATTTTTTAAGACTTTTGTATGGTTTGAATTTAATTTTATAAAGCAATGTTTATTGCCAGTCCAGAGTTCATTGTGTCTCTACTCTTTGATACTGTGATGTGATACTGCTAATTTCAGATATATTGAATTAGAATGGAAACATCAAAATCTTTTCAATAGTTTGGCAAATTTCCTAAACTGTCTTGGTTAAGTCCTTTGAGTTCATTCACGACTGAAAGATGCTATGTCAGGTAATGCATTTTTTCACCCACACAACTAATTTTTAAAATAAATTCTTTTTTTTTTATTTAAAGTTTATTCCTACCAACTGTTCTTTGTGATACCAACAGAACAGTAACCCATATTTTGCCTTAATAGTTATCTATTGGTAAGTGGTCAATTTTATATATCTGTGACAGAAAGTAGAATAATTTAAATGATCAATAAAGTTATAGGCCTTATCTGTTAAATACCAAGAAGGAAAGAATTGATAAAAGAGAATAGCAAAGTTAATAACTTGTAATAATTCTAATCATCCCATAAACAATCTAATCATACTATAAACAATCACTTAAAGGGAAGATTGGCTAACCATAGATTAGGTGTTGAATTACATTTTTAGAAAATGCTTCCCTTAGTAAATGATTATCATTGAAGAACATTTAAAGGAATTGAATGTGGCCAAGGAGATAAAGAACTAATGAACGAGAAAAGAATCTCTCTGATTTAGTGCTTTTTGGTTGTTTGAATCTGAGGAGGGGTGTGATATCAAAGAAGAGGCCATGTAAATGTGAAGAGAGGTTAGGTTGCTATGATAGTACAAACATTCCAGCTTTCACTGAGATAATATTACCTGTGAAAGGAACAGCAGTGAAAAACAAACATCTTACACTAATATCCCTTAACCTGTGGGCATGGAGAAGAGTGGAGAAGCAGAAAGTAGTGTGAGACATGGAATGCTTACTATATGGGCAGTATACAAAGCTCTTGTGTTGAAATAACACTGCATTTCTTGTGCTTCACATAAACATTGATTTCCAGCGTTGCTTCCTAAATCATTGTTGGTGCTTTAAGAATAGAACAATTATGAAAGTCTTTTTTAAATGATAATGTGTGCTGAAAGAGTGGATTTGAAAGTCAGAATGTCTTTAAATGTGGTTAGCATTTGTGTGTGTAATCTACTGAAAAATAAACGAAAATTTCAAGTGAAATTGCAATCCCCCCTATAAAGAGGTAAAATGTGCCCTTTGAAAGACCTAACACATCTATTTGATGTGGTTGGTAGTCACTTGAAAATTAAAATATCTGAACTACCTAACCACATTTAGGTTATTCTACTTTCCTGGTATTTCAATTCCCACTAGGAAGGCGATGAGGATAATATTTTCATCTCTTAGAAATGCTACGTTTCAGAATGTGGGTTATTTTTAACTAAAGGCAACTGAGTCGCAGTGTGCTCAAGAGAAACTTCTGTTTTCCCACCTGCAACCCCAACCCCAACTACTAGAAGAATTTGAATTAGGGGTCTTTCCCATACCATAGTAAGAGATTATTAAATATAACGTTTTTTGGGGACCTATCTATGTGGCAGGGCGAACTACTAATTACAACACATCTGTTCTTATCATCCTATAATGACCCAACAAGCTTTCCCTCATCTGGAGCTCAGAATGTCACATATGCCTTATTTTTCCTTTCTGTCTCTGGGCCTATTATGTATATGAGGTTCCCAAGCACACATATGTAATTACATTTGATCATTTTCTCCTGTTAATCAACCTCATATAGATTTAATCATTAGACTAGCTGAAAGAACTTGGAGGGTAAATTTTCTTTCTTCCCCACAGAAACATTGTAAGAGTACATTTCCCCCCCCCCAACACAACTTAGTACAAAATGTTCTGAGACATATTTTTTTATTTAAAAAGTGGTAAAGCAATTACTATATGATTGCTCCATTTTCTTTATACTTCAAATGCATTTAAATTATTTAATCTACTGGGAATATTGTAGACTCTTTTAATTCCCATTACAGGTCTCAAATTCAATCCTTTTCCATTGCGTTTTTCTTGTTAGCCAAGCCAGCTGAATGTTCTTTTTTTTTTTTTAATTAAATGTGTAGGGTTTTTTTTTTAGTTGATTTCAGAGAAGGGAGAGAGATAGAAACATCAACGGTAAGAAAAATTGATAGCTGTCTATTGGGGATTGAGCCCACAACCGAGGCATGTGCCCTGGCCTCCTGGTTCATGGGTCAAATTTAAACACTGAGACACACCTGTGGGCTGAATGTTCCATATCATTCAAAACCTAACACTGAATTATCTCCTCATGAAGGATATGCTTCCTGCAAAGCTTTTGAACATAAATATATATAGGAATAGGACTCTGATTTATGGACAGTTCTTTAGCTTTTCTTTATTTTTTTTCTTCTATTTTCATTGACAGTAATATTTTTTGGAGAGTACAATCAAGATGGTGTATTCATGGAAATAACACTAATAGAAACCTGGTCATAAATGAGAACAATCATAATCACGATCTCTTTTACCAAAGCATTCCACACAGAGAGATAACAGCACAATAAATAGTTTGCCATTTGTCACACAACAAATAAAACAGAATTGCAATAGCAAAAATGTAATTTTATAAACATTCTTATACTAAATATAAAAGCAAAAATATAAGATCATGCACTGAAGACAAAAGCTAAAAGTGAATACTGTAGCAAAAAAACAACAACAACAACAACACAACAACAACATTGCAAAGATAAAAATGTTCAAGTATTGTGAACGGAGAGGGGAAGATTCAAATAGAGCAGTTTTAGCATAAATCAATTACATTTACTACCCCACGAGGGATACTGACATAATTGCCTTTGTCCATTAATACTTCATGCTGTTAGAATACATACATACGGTTACCCATTTAAAGGATAGAGTCCATTTCCTTGGAGCACATCTCTTGAGGATGGAATGAAATTCATCATTTACTTTGATTATAAATAGACAATAACACTTTAGGGGAAATATTCTCAAGAACAGGCCAGTATGATCTCCTGGAATAGCAGGGGCCTGGGAGTTAGGAAAAATTGACTCTGGTTCTATTTTCATTATTGACTGTGAAAGAGACTGCCTAGTTCTGAAATAACATTTCACCTCATGTTTCAATTTTGCTGTGAGAATTGAACTATCAGAACTAGCAGAGAGCAGTAAAAATAATAATAACAACAGTAATAAAAGTTTAACATCTTTATTGATGCTTAATTATAAAAAAGTATTGAAAAAGAAGTTGGATCCCTTAATAGAAGTAAGAATTCTATAATGCTTTAGTGGGGTTGTTCCTACGGCATAATAATTTCTTCCCCAAAGTAACTAGTCTAAGCAGTGTCTTTATACTTTATGGTTGAATAGTATATCGTAATTGAACAGTGGCTACTTCCTACGTGACTAGGAAAGACATGTTTGTCATGGGAGTAAAAAAATAAAATTTGTCTGTTAAATTACACATAAATATAAGGTACAAATGTATTTTTAAAATACAGATTGAAGTCATCACACTTGCATTGTGTACATACGAAAATACAGTATTTAATATTCAATATACACAGACACATTTATGATAAATGCAACGATTTGGCAATGCCAGTTCTCTCAGGGTTTTCTCCGTCCCCTGCTTCCATGTACCTGGAAACCAAAACGCTTGACCCACACCTCCTAGCTCTGGCGGACATCCTGAAGCAGTTTGTTAATCTCGGCCACCAGCTCACTGGCATCCATGAGTTCGTGCTTCCCGTCGTTGAGGTGGTTGAGCACATTGTCAAAATCATCTTCTTCATAGTTTTCGGGGATCTCCTCCATGGCCGGCAGCCATTTAGCCGATGGCTGCACACTGGAGTGGGTCCCCAGGGTGGGCCCAGAGCTGGTGGTGGGATTCTGGAAATGCGTACTGGCCGCCCAGGCCGCCACACCCTGTGGGTAGCCCCCGGTCTTGGCTGGCAGAGGTCCCTTCCGACGTTCCAGAGAGTTGGACCTATCCACCTCGCTGGCCTCAGCGTAGGTGTCCAGGGAAGAGGGTAAGAGACGCTGGAACACGCTGCTCATTTCTGAGAGCAGAGATGACGTGCCTTTGTCCCCAGGGTCCTCCTCTTTGGGGGAGTCCTTCCCGAAGGTGGAAAAACTCTTCTTCTTCTCCCCGGACTCCGCAGGCTGGGCGTCATCCTCAAGACCCTGGTGTGCGTGCTGCTGCTGGGGCTGCGCTGGGAATTCTTCCCCTGGGATGAACATGTTGCTCCGATAGTCAGAGGATGGCGAGGGCAGCGGTGGCATCCAGCACTGGTCAGAGTGTCCCAGGACCCTGCACTCCTCCGTGCACAGCCTCATGGCTGCTCTCAAGGGAAACAATGGGGATTCATGAGTACACTTACTATCACTAAAAATGTTGGGGACAAAATGTATTTACTTAAAAAAAAAAAAAAATATATATATATATATATATATATATATATATATATATATATATATATAGACAGTTTAAATTACTACCCTGATATCAACCCATTATTTTACACATTAGATGAACTATAATTATGGCTTTGATTTGAATGCTAGTTTTATGGACCCAGCATATATATATTTTTTCTTGTTCATCCAATAAGAAAAGGAAGATTAGGACTCCTCTATTTCTCAGGAATATCATTTCTGCTACTCAAGTAATGAGAAAATGGATTGACAACTTATGCATGAGAATGACTGAAAAGGTAAGGTGTGGGTGATGAAATATTTGCTGAACATAACTTCTAAAGAACACCAGAGCTGTAAGGGGAAATCCATAACTTCATAATGCAACCCGATAATCCTCAAGTAATACCTTTGAGTAGCTCTCTAGGTAGTGAGGTCTATCTGGCCTATTTTACCTTTAATGCAAGCATCGAGAAGATAGTGAGTTATCAGGTCATAATATTATTGATCTCTCTTAAAGGTTTCCTGGGTTATTTATTGACTTTTTATTTAAAATAGCAGTGCAAATTATCTGCAACTACCAGACATCTGGTTTGAAAATCAAATAGATGGAAAAGTCATCAAAAGGTGAAGAATATAAAAAATCCACTGATTAGTTCTTCCAGCTGTTATGATGTCCTCTTGGAATGTGAGTGACCACACTCATAGAAAGAAAAGATGATGACAAAAGCAGAAAAATCTCTAAATTTGGAAAATACAATAACTAAACTATATAACAACCAGAAAATATGAAGATGTCAATTATAGTCCAAAAATCATCTATCTCTTTCAGTGACAATAAGGTCTCTTTAATATTACAGTTTTTATTTTAGAGAAAATGACAGAATGCAGAAGATCTAAAGTAGTTTTCTTAAATTTGAATGAAAACTGGACCATTATCAGCCATACCTACATATTTAGAAATGATTCTATAGATTTGGCTACTTAAGAAATATTTCTCTTCCTGAAATTTTTTGCTAAAAAGGATGACTCTTGAACAATGCCAAATATCTTGTCAGAGGAAGCAAGTTGCCTATTGTGTTTATTGCTGCATCCTTAGCACTGTGTAAAGTGTCTGCAGAGAATAAGCATTCACTACATATTTTCTAATTATCATGGGAATGCAACTCAAAACCACAATGACATTACACCTCAAACCTGTCAGGATGGCTATTATAAAAAACAAAAATAGCAAGTACTGATTAGGATGAGGAGAGATTGAACACTTGTACACTGTGTTGGAAATGCAAAAATGGTGCAGTCACTGTGAGAAACAGTGGTGGTACACCAAAAAATTAAAAATAGGACTACCATATTATCCAGAAATCCCACTTCTGGATATTTATCCAGGAAAATAAGAGCAAGTATTGTGAGTGAGAAAAAAAATGTGTGGTTGCTAAAAAAGTTGAAAATACAAATGAAGTAAAGAAAATGCAGAGATAGTATGACTACTGATTCCATAGGAGTCAATGTGGGCCAAGAGAAAGAGGGCAAACATTGAGAATCCTTGTGTAACTTTGCTATGAAGAAAAGTTGCTTACATGAGGAAGGATGATTTAAGAATAAAAGCATGTTTAGGTGTGCTAACCTCATGCCTTTTTACAACTTGAAAATACCAACTATTGTTCAGCAATTAATGTGGACAAACCAAAGGGAGTTGAAAGTAACTGGAATACTTTAATAGCAGTGAGGTTTTCCAAGCAGTGGTAATGAAATGTTTTCTTCATTCCCTAGGTCTCTGAAAATGGAAAGGAGACTTAGCTACGTTGTCTTATTCACATCCTGTTTACAAAGAAGGAAAACAGGTCTGATGACACCTTTCATTTATTTTCCTGGCCTTTAACTCTGTGGTAAGGGCTTAATTGTTCGAATGGCTATTTTATTTTAATGTTTAATGACAAAGGAGATAAAAATTACACAGGCTTCTAAGAATCCTGAGTATGAGCAAATTTCTAGAAACCTGAATACAATCTGGGTAATTAAAATGATAGTTTATGTTTACAAATTACTTTCATCATAGGGTATGTGTTTTTAAAATAGGGAATGCTATTTTACAATATAACTTCGCAATAAATGGGGCTTTACTTCTAAAATAGTAAATTAACACAAATTTAAAAATTCAGGAAATATGAAAAACTGATAAAGAAAATTTCATGGAGGAAGAAATGGCAAAAAATAATGGAGGTAGAAGGGCAGGGTTGGGAAGAGGGCATTTTTCAGTTCCCCTGACATTTTCAATATTTTCCCTGGAGACTCAGTTATTTGAAACATTTTCAGTGCACATGTAATTCAGTGCTAGAGAGGTCCCATACCAGTCCAATGAATAGGACTTGTTGGAAAGTGGTGTAACTGGCTCATCTTTCTGTCCTTCCTTTAAAGCTTTGCCAGGTGGTGCAATTTCTCCTGGAGGGGAGGGGAGGACGTGAGGCAAACAGAACTCTTCTTTCCCATTATGTGACTATCTAATTTATCACTGTACTGTACTTATAGGTAGAGCAGGAGGTAAGCATCAAATACTAGAAGACAAAAATGTGTGCCTAACTTCTTCGGAGCCATTCGTTAGTGCATGAACAATCAGTTACTCATGAAGAGCCTTTTCCATGTGTCCTTACGTGGTTTCAGATGTAGTTCTGAGTCAAGGGTAGCAAGCAGGGCCCTGAATGTCCAATTAAGAGTGCCAAAATACGATGCTGAGAGCATGTCAAGAAAAGAAAAAATAGTGGACATAGAGGTTAAAGTCGTTAAAGAGAAACATGAAACAAAATTTGAGAGATGATAGACAAAGTGAAGAGAAGTCAGTGTTTTAGGTAGAAATGCCCATGAGCGAAGGATTGGTGTGTAATGTATACTAAGAGATGGCCCTATCTATTGCAAAAGACACCCCAAAAAAGCCAAAATTGAGAGTTAATAAACTAGGAGTGGATTTCACTGACTTTAGAATGCCAAGATAAGTAGGTTTCATAGAGGTTGCTGGGCAAAAAAAAAAAAGTAAATTATTGATTTTGAACCAAAAATACAAATTAAAATGTTATGAAAAAGGTGTTCAAACTCTATGAAAGATTTAGCAAAGGGAAGAGTTACTAAAGAGAGAGAATATCAGTTCATATGCTTGCACAGTAACTCAGCCATGCGGAAAGGTCAGAACTAGGATACCAGCCATGAAAATGAAAAGAACTCAGAATTAAAAAGGACTGTTTGAATTAAATAATCATGGAGGGTAGATTGGTGGAAAGTGGAATGAGCTCAACCAGGATGGTGCATCAAAAAATAAAAAGCCTTTATACATCACCCAGGTGCAACTGATACACTGGGGAAATGGAGATTTTGCAGGAATATGAATAGTACGGTAGTTCTAAGTTGAATGAATAAGGAAGAAAGTACGTTGACAAACATGAGCTAACAGACAAAAATGTATGCTGATTTTACTGCTCAGAATGCAGGATGTCTGTGGGAATTAATAGAAAGAATGACCAGAAATGACCCTGTTGGCAGGCAATGCAACATAACATGATCTATATTTGATCACAGTTTAATGTAGAAAAAATTGTTGAAATAAGACACTTAAGGCCTAAAAATACACATGCTTTCAAAACTGCACTGACTTCTGTTAATGGCATTCAGAAGTGGATTTACTTTTTTCCTACTTCGGATATTTCCTGGGAATATAAGTTCACAAGACACAAGTTTTATACCCCAATGTGCTGGCAGAAGCTTTTGGGGTGAATAATTAACCAGAAAATTGATGAAGTATTATCAGGAAGATGGTCATAACAAAAGAATGGTTATATCTGTATGATACTTAATATGCATATTTCTTTCCCTACTAGCGAAACATGAGTAAAGCTTAAAACAGATTTATGTATCATTGGTGAAATCCTGACACTCTATACCTGCCACCACACCCCACAGGGAGGCAGGTAGTCAGGCATGCAGAAATGTATCTACTGTAACACAATCAGTTGTCATACAACGCCATACACCAGCAATATGGCTCTTCCACTACAGACCTAGATTAGTATGATTGTGTAAATATGGAATTGTTTCTTAAAGGCTGCCTATATATTAAGTGGTATTATAATGATAATATAATTGAAAAGAAATATAAACTTAGAAGTGGTCTAAAGTCAGTCACTATACAAGACTCACTAATATCTAGGCTTTATAGCTACCTATTGTTCCTCCAATGTCTTTATTCTTTAATATTTATTTTTATTTTATTTTTTAACTCAAGCATTAGATAACACTTCTGTCATGAACATACCTGGTGTTGATAACTTTGAAAATACAGGAAAAAAGTGAAAGAGAAGTCTTGATCTTTTTTTTTTTTTTTTTTAATTAGACCATGGTTAGATATTAGAATCACAGAATTCATTTAGGCCCCCAAATGGCTAGGTTATATAAGTAGGGGTAGTTATTCTCTTTTTAACTATGCTGCTAAATTAAAATTTCAATGTATAGACTTCATATAATTAAAAAATAACACATAAGAAAATATTAACATTATGCCCATGAAGTTATTTTTATGCCTTATGAAATAATGTAATTTGGTAAATCAAATATTCAAAATTAAAAAGTTCTGTCAGTGTCATAAAATCATGGAAATTCAGCAATTTCATACACACACACACACACACACACACAGAATCTATACATTTCATAGGTAAGAATAATAAAACTGATTCTCTTTTAGCAAGTCTGAAGCTATATATTATATGCCATTATATTTCCAGAGCTTTCTCTTTAAATTGGTCAAGGAAATCTATGAATTAAAAACCACAACAACAAAGACATGTGGACAAACATGGGCTCTCATGTAGCCCTATATGTAACCAGAAGTCCTTTTCATACATCCATCATCCTGCCAGAAATGCACTATCTATTAATGTAATAACAATGAGCTACTGTTACTAATTCCTACTTCCACGTGTTGGGAGGAGCAGTGCAAGTGTAGAACACTCATGGACCTGGAGTAAGCATGGGGACATCACTGGCAACTACTACTGTGACTACTGTGACTGATACTAAGTCTCCTGCAGCTACTGCTACCACCACTCCAGTAACCACAAGAGCTAGAGTTTCTATTGACTCATTTTGCTTGCATTTCTGTGGCTCTCTGAAGCTCCCACATGTCTAGTCCCAAAACTCTTACTGAACTATACAGTATGTAGAAAATAGATGTTTTATGGCACTCAGACAGATAATATAGCTTTCTTTTGCCTTCCCTTTACCAAATAACAGTCACCAGGTCAACACTCAGTAGAATTTAGAAACACATGTAGCCAAAGGAACATCTGTGTGCTCCTAGGAGTTGATTGGCTATTACAGCCTTTAGTCACAGGGCTGCTTCAATGATAGCCAGTATTTACCCAGTTGGTTCAGAGAGTTGCTACTGCACAATTAGAGAGAATGGATGCTAGGGAGAAAGTGGCTCATAACTTACTAAGCTTCCCTCCATCCAGCTGTATACTTACCAATTCCTCTCTTGGACTCCTGTTTCTCTTGCATGCCAGTGTAGACAAAATGAAAGGTGGTGAAAAATACTCTGTGCATACCACCTACAAAGATGTATTTTCTCTCTTATTTTTAGTGAGCAAAGTATACCGTTTCCTAGTATATTTTAATCTGTTTTTTGTGAGTTGGTTCCCATCACAGGAAATGTGTCCTCCAAATTATAGTCAAGTTCACCACCATGCACCAAAATGGGCTGTCTCAATGAAAACAGCCACCCCATAATTTTATAGAGAGTTGCTCAAGAGTGTCCTCTGACAGTACTGGATGGGGTAGGGAAAGGAGGAAAGCAGTGTGGTTTTCTATCCCTCTCTGCCCAGACTTTCCTTCTTGTCTTGTTAAGCTTTCATGCTTACTCCTTTTCTCTACCAACTGCTTCACATGAATTTTAAGAAAATAACTTCAAAGTGTTCCAGTCTGTATTCATTGCTAATAGTGTGCAGATTACAAGGACAAAGAGAATATAAGCATGGAAGAAATTGTTCACCTCACTGGTATAATAGATGTGAAAATAAGGATTCACTTGTCACTACCCCCTTACCTGCTGGGATTCTTCCATCTGTGAGAAACAGGTCGCTGAATCCTTCACCCAGCAGCCTATCTATTGGAGAATCTCGCCCTAAATCATAATCACTGTCTCCTGCTTCACTGTCACCACGGCCACTGTCTTTCAAGCTAAATTTGTCCATGTCTTGAAGGGCATATCTAGAAAGATAAATCAGGGAACGTACAGTTTTTATTCTTTAGCATCCATGTTATGTGACACGTAACAGGCAACACAAGAGTAATGCATACCTATAGCTCCTAGAATATTTGTTTCCTCGAAAACTTGGCCTTGGCTGATATTGCCCCTGGTGAAGCATTGAAAGAAGCTGGGAGACCTGCTGGAAACCAAATAGACAGAACTGTTTCCTGGAAACAAACCCCAGTACTCACAAGCCTTCAGCAAGGAAAAACAATGAACATGCCCTCTCCCTTTTAAACACTTACATGTGCTGAGCTGTGGCAGACTCTGCAGCTAGCCACCTGATATACCTGAACGCATCCCAGAGAGATGTGAATGATCTAATACAACGGGCACCTTTTTGAAAGAAGACTCCTTCATAAATGACATACAAGTCTATTTTCTTTATAGTTCAGCTTAAAGTGTTCCATTATAAAAATGCATAGAAAAATTCTCTAACATACAATATTCTAACACATGCAGTTAAATAAAATAATGTCAGAAAAATGCCAACTCAGGTTTTTGTTTGTTTGGGCCTTTTTTTTTTTTTTTTTTTTTGTAAAGACCACAGGAGGTATGACAATAAAGCAAGTCCATTTATTTATTTTATTTTTATTTTTGCTTCCAGTATCTTAATCTTGGAAGTATGGGGATTCTAATCAGTCCTTTGTGAGCTTCATTTTATTTTCAATATTATACATGCAAGTAAATTCTTTAAAACTTGAAACAGTATGCTCAGATGTGTGTACTTACATATGCATAATGAAACTTGTACTCTACTTAATTTTCATATTGTTAGTACTGTTATTAATTAAAGAAAACACCCCAGAACTAACACTTACACAACTTCTGTGCACTAGCAGCTACTTTGTCAGTGAATTGGTGCAGTGTATGATCTTACCTCAACAGCCGGAGTGGCGTGGGTGAGCTCTAATGAGAAATTTTCTGGCACGTGGTTCGATGAGATTGTCACCAAACTATTGAGGGACTGGTGACTGTTGTGACTCTGCCTGCTGCCCATTTGCCCTCTCTCTAAGGTAGGAGATGAGGATGGAGACGACCTGTGATGAGATCTGATAGGCAGAGTGCCATTGATGGTAGGCACCAATGTGATGTCCCCTTTGTGAATCTGCCTGGAGGGCCTTTTGGGGTGGTGCTGGTAAGTTGACTCTGCTACCCTGCAGTTGTAGGATCTCGTGTCTTTCTTTTCTCGGTTGCACCTTGTCGCAAACAGCACCATAATAACCAACAACACTGCACAAATTGCTCCTAAGGAAATAATTATAATCATGGAGACATCCAAAGATTCCTGGCTTGCTGGGGTCTTTGCTGTGCTTGTCACTGATTCTGCATATTTGAGGATCATACACTTCAGAAGGACTTTGGTATGCAGCTGAGGATTGCCTTTGTCCTGGATGATAACTGAGAGTTCCCATTCTGTGGAGGGGACAGACTCCAGGCTCACATTAGTATGGATGTCACATGACCGTGGATCAATTATAAAGATATTCTCCTCATTGCCTGCTACTATGGAGCAGCTGAGTTCAGCATTCACACCAGAATCTCGGTCGATTGCCCTTATTCTTGTGACATGAAAGCCACTTTCGGCCCCTTTGGGGATGTTGATTTCTGCGGTATTATTGCGCAGGGTGGGCCCTATGACCACGGGGACATTGTCATTTTCATCGATGATGGTGAGCACAACTGTAGTATTGCTTACAAGTTGCTTCGGACTCCCTCCATCCCTTGCTTCAACTACAAACGTTATCTGACTCACTTCTTCATGGTCAAAGTTCCTGAGGGCATAGATGCCTCCATTAGATGGGTCAATGGTGACATATGTAGTTATGGAGCTTCCCAGGATAAAACTCTCCAAAATAGTATATGTAACTTGCCCATTCTCTTCAAGATCAGGATCTGTGGCGGTAACAGTGGTGATAAATGCCCCTGGCGAGTTATTCTCAGAGATGGCTAATTCATATCGACTTCTCTGGAAGTGGGGTGGATTGTCATTTATATCTCTGATTTGAACAGTAAAATGTTTTATGGTAGAGAGGCTGGGCGTCCCCTTGTCCTCAGCAATCACAGTCAAACTGTATTCAGATCTCTTTTCTCTATCCAGGGTGGCATTGGTCAGGATCAAATAGTTGTTTTCATAACTCTGCTGAAGTTTAAAGTGGCCATGTCCATGAAGCCTGCAAACTACTTCTCCATTTAGCCCAGAGTCCTTGTCCTGAACACTGACCAGTGCAACAAACGTATCAACGGGATCCCCTTCAAAAATGTAAGATATTTCTTCTTTCCCAGGGGGCATGAGGTTGATATTGATCTCCGGCTTATTGTCATTAACATCCACCACCTTAATTACAATTTTGCAATGAGCCGGAATGGAATTTGGACCCAGGTCCTGAGCCTGAACATCAATCTCGTAGGATTTGGTAATCTCATAATCCACTTGCTTGAAAAGAGTCAGATGACCCCTTTCTGAATCAATTTTAAAAGTCTCTATAATTTTGGGAGGCACATGACTGCTGAAGGAATACACAATTTTCCCATTGGCGCCCTCATCTGGATCGGTGGCATTCAGATCTAGGAGCAAAGTGCCCACGGGGGAGTTCTCTAGGAGTTGTATTATGTAAGACTGCTGCTCAAACGCGGGGCTGTTGTCATTGGAGTCCGAGATGCTGATTTTTAGGATGGACGAGCCGGACCTCTGAGGCACCCCCATATCGGAGGCCGTGAGCTGGAGCTCATAGCTGGACTTCAGCTCCCGGTCCAGCTCCCGGACCACTATGAGTTCTGCATACTTGGCCCCGTCCGTCCTGGTCCGGACCTCAATACTGAAGAACTCATTGGCCGAGAGCGAGTACGTGTGGAGGGCATTCTCCCCCACATCCGGATCGAAGGCCCCGTCCAGGGGGATCCGAGTGCCCACCGCGGCGCTCTCGGATATCTCTATGGGGATGAGGGGTCTGGAGAACTGGGGGGCGTTGTCATTAATGTCCAGCACCTCCACCTCGATGTGGAAGAGCTGCAGGTGCTCGGTGGGCAGGGTGATCACATCGAACTCTATGGAGCAGTTCAAGTTTTTCTGGCACAGCTGCTCGCGGTCAATCTTGGCCCCTATGCTGATCTCCCCGGTGTCCTCGTTCACCACCAGCAGAGGCGAGTTGCCCCTCTGCATGGCTCGGAAGCGCACGTAAGGGTACGGCAGCTTGGCGAGCACATCGGCCACATCCTCCGACAGCCTCGCGATCACGGACCCGACCCTCTGCTCCTCATACATCCTGTACTTGAGGTTCTTGCCCAGCACCTGGGGGTGGAAGGACACCACCAGGAGCGCAAACACGAGTCTGGAGTGCATGTTGGCATTCATTTGGCACACACCGATCGATCGGTATCTGGGGAGGGAAGGGGCTCCTTTCACCGCCACGCGAGTGTCACCGCGGCAAAGCAATTCCCCCCAACTTCCCTTTGGCGGCAACTTACAGCGAAGAAGCTACATCTGGCACTTGCAGCTTGGAGGCGGCTCTGAGATAGCCCCGCAGCAAGGCACCGCCCGCAAACTTTCGTGGGATACACACCGTGGCACGCCTTCCCGGGGCGGTGGGCATGGAGTCGGGCGCTCGGCTCGCCTAGGGCTGGGCTGGCGGGCGGTCTGTCTGTCCGTCCGCGGGGCCGGCGGGATCCGAGCGTCACCTCCTCCTCCGCGGCTTTCCCGGCGCGTCCTCCCGAGCCATCCAGGGCGGGGGTGGCGGGTGGCGGGTGGCGGGGTGGGTGCTGGGGTGCGGGGTGGCGGGTGGCGGCAGCCTCCGCGGCGGGTCCTTCCCCGGCGATTCCTCCTCCCTGTCTCCTCCTCCCGGTCTCCTCCGCTCGGCTGCAGACTCCTCAGCCGCGATCGCTGACTCCGGTCTGAAAACCCTACAACTTCGCTCCAACTCAGACAAAGCGCTCTGGCCCGGCGTGTGTTGAATCGCTTCCAGCCAATCAGCGAGCTTCCAAATCCGAGCCGATGGAGTCCCCGAAGGGAGGGCGGCGGCTGGGGAGGAGGTGGGGGGCGGGAGGAGGAGAGGGGGGCGCGGAGGAGGAGGGGGGCGCGGGCCGGGGGCGCGGGAAGGAGGAGAGCGGGGTGGGAAGCAGCTCCCAGACTGCGCCTCCCCTCCCTCCCCTCCCCACTCCCTCCGCCCTCCCCTCTCCTGCATGCACTTTCTCTGAGCGTGCCGCGACAAAGGGGAGACAAATTACAGAAGAAACACACAAAAAAACTTTAAATCAACTTCTGGTCGCCAGTGTTTATATGGCATTCTAAATGGTTCTGGTTTCTTTTAATTGGCTTTCTGCTTCCACCAACAGGCAATCATCTTGCTTTTCATAGTCTTTAAGTGCCGGTTTAACTTACAATACCTCTAAGTGCATTTGGTTGGTGGAGGGATTTAATGAAATTTGAAAACTTGCTTCTAATTATGCTTCTCAGCCCATCTCTCTACCCACCCCCCACGCCACCCCGCCTTTACTTGGATCTTCTCTGTGAGCAAGGGCAGTGTCTTGGGGCTGTGTTATAAGGAACAGAACCAAATGAAGATGTTTCATTCTCTGTGTTTCTTTCATCTTTATTCTTTGAAGATAAGAAAGGGGTTATTTTTTTTTTATTATTCTTGATTAGCAAGACTTAAAGGAACACCTTAGGATTTCAAATTAATTAGCCATGTACTTCTACCTTACATCACTTCTTTGGGTAAAATTGGTTATGATATTTCTTTGTCCTGTACCTTAAAAAAAATCCTCCTGTTTATCTTGGGTAAAGGCATTTCATGCTTTAGCATGCCAATGCCTACCAAAAGGTATTATGTATACA
This sequence comes from Pipistrellus kuhlii, assembly GCF_014108245.1. NCBI lineage: Eukaryota > Metazoa > Chordata > Mammalia > Chiroptera > Vespertilionidae > Pipistrellus > Pipistrellus kuhlii. Next base: position 42,309,116 of record NW_023425584.1, read on the forward strand.
TGATGGGCCTTCACAGTGAATCCTGGGAGTGGGGGTAGGCGGGGTGGCACACAGGGGCTCCATAGTTTACAAGTCAAATTGTTATAAGAATATGCATTATTTATGAAAACACTTTTCAGATATCTATTAAAAAAAAAACAAAAAAAAACCCAAAGCTTGTTTATATTGAAAAAGTAAAATGCCTGAGCTGAAAATTGCATTTTGTGTGCATCAAAATGCTAGGAACTATCACGGGAGGCTGTGCACTATCCAGGTCACAGGCACTGAGATGGTATTCCTATTTGAAAATATGATTATTTATGATGTTCTTTCTGCTCTGCAATTCCTTTTAAGTTTATCATCGGGACGCTGTTCTTGCTGCTTTTTCCCCCCATACCTCTTGCATTATTCCTCAGCTGTCTTGATCCACTTGCATATTTGCTGCTTCGCATAATCTCACTGCCACTTTTTTCCATTTATTTTCTCCCGCCCTCTATTTTGCCCCCCAGAAACATGTATATATAAAAAAGTAATTTTCTGATTTTTCCACTTTGCTTACTCTCAGCAGAGCCCAGCTAAAGTCACTAAGAAGGTTCTCTCCCAAAAAGAAAGCAGAGGAGTCTCAGCATGAACTCCCCTTCGTCTGCAGGCATTCAGAGGCATTTATAAGCCATTGTCTTCCCCTCTCCAGAAACCAGTGCTGTGTGGCAAATTGTGCAGAATAGAAATGCCTATAATGAATGTATTTAGTGCTGGGTCACGCTGATGAGCATTCCACCCCCATGCATAATACTGTTTATACAAGTTTGTAGCCCTTTCAAACTGCTGATCCCCAAACCCTACAGGCAAACTAGGAAAACTACCCCAAGCTACTGGGACTTCAGAAACCCACAGCCATCTGGCCCAGATCTCTAACAATCTGAGCCAATAATTATATCAATTCAGGCTTTAGTGAACCCCTTTGCAAACACCAAAAGAGCAAAGAAATAAATTAGTGACTATTCAAAGTTGGGGTGAGAATTCAAAGATAATCTAATTCCATTGGTTCCAGGGAGTGTTTTCTTTGTGGATTTGATAAGTCACCCCCCCCCTGCCACCACCCCCCCCCCCCCCCCGCCCTGCAATGGACATGATTACCTTAATGCAGAGGCCGTTTTTTCTGATTTTTAAAAAGTAAAAATATATATTTTAATTTTTTTATTTATTTATGACAATAAGCTTGAACAGAAATAATCAGTGCAAAAGAGCTTCCAAATGAAATATTTAAAATAGGTTGTAAATTATTACACTATATAATAAAAGCCCAGTGACCAAAATGGCAGAACAACCAGAACAAATAGAGACCAGAACAACCACAGCAAGCTGTTAGGGGTGATCAGGCAGGCAGAAGCAGTTAGGGGCGATCAGGCAGACAGGCAGAGTGGTTAGTGGCAATCAGGCAGGCAGAAGCAGTTAGGAGCGATCAGGCAGGCAGAGGCAGTTAGGGGCAATCAAGCAGGCAGAGTGGTTAGGGGTGATCAGGCTGGTAGGCAAACAGTTAGGGGCGAGCGGTCCCTGATTACAAGAGGAATGTCTGACTGCCTGTCTTAGGCCCAGTCCTGGGGATAGGGCCTAATCCAGCCATCACACATCCCCTGAGTGGTCCTGGATTTTGAGAGGGTGCAGGCTGGGCTGAGGGACACCTCCCGCTCCCAATAAACAAATTTCATGCACAGTTCTCTAGTACATTCATAAAGAATGTTTTTCTATGAGTCAGTTTTGAAGAACCTGGAATCATTTCATGGAGCATAGCATTTTTCACTTACACTATCATCCTCATCAAATATTTCATGTTTATCTTGCCAATCTCTCCCTGAGAAATAATATATGACTATTTGATAGTACTGTGCTTTGATTTGTTCTTTGTATATAGCAGTAATCTGTTTTTTAAACATGTTTTCAAAAAGGGCAAAATAGAAAACGAATCTTTCCTTTGCATTTTTGATTAGTTCCAGCAATTCATAATATCCTTATTTGGTAGCCCTGAAAAGAAAATTCCGAAAAATCTCTCTCCCATGTCCTTTGCTCTTTGTGAAAGGGTGTCTGTTAGGGGATAAAGAGCAATACACTCTTGCAGGTTGCAGCTAATAGTGATGTGATTGAACTTTCCCCTTCTGTAATTTTACAGTCAGGTAGAAGTTGTAGAGCCTCTCAAACAACTCCTCAGATACTCAGTGAAGGAGAATTGATTCAGTGGTCCTTCAAGTTCATCTACCAACGATATGGAGATGGTTCCACCTCTTGAGGACTATGGCACTCTGATATTAGGCACCAGAACACAGTGATCCTCAGACCTGGAGGAGAATCTTGGCTACTTCCAACCTGATTTTTACCCACAAAGCTTCTTTTACCACTTGAGCCTAAATTGGCTGACAATTGCTAAACCTAGAGAAAAGATACCAGCTGGCATTTGCAATACATCCCATCACCTTTAATAACACTTTTTATCATGCCATTTATTTTGATTACTTTTGTTTTAAAGAAAACGAAGCTTTACAATTCTAAATCTTTAACGTTTCTTCTTCTACTAAAGAGCAAGGGAAATATGAAATAAGATTGTGGTTTTCCAGCACATATAAAAGTATGTCTCTACAAGATGTGAAGAATAGTGTTTTTTGTTTGTTTGTTTGTTTTGTTTTGTTTTGTTAGTGGAATACAAAATTAAAGACTAAAATAAAAGATGTGGATTTTGTTTTAAAATCCTTAGGAATAAATTACTATGCTATCATAGCATAGGAAATACAAAATAGGTAGAAGAATAAATATTCACTTTGATCAGATATTATCAGCTTTCCCATCATCAAAAGAATATGGGACGTTGCAATCTTCTTGTAGATTGGTATCACATAGTTTTTCCTCATAGTATTTATTGTGAAATGCCTTGTAGAAGGAACCCATGGTCCTGCTTGATTCCAACATGTCCATACAAGCCTAAATAATTGCTATGTGTCTTGGGAAAATTAGATAAGAGCCACAGTTTTATCAGACAAAGGCTAGTAAAGTTAAGGAATCCCAACACTCTAGAACTGTTTACAGTAAAAAGCTTGGCTTTTTATACGAGCCTAACACACATATAAATGCAGGTACCACCACATGGTAGCTGTGTTACCCTGAACAAATTATTGAACTTCCCCAACTCTGTCTCATCCTCTGGGAATAATAATAATACACTTCTACCAATTCTTGTAAGATTTAAATACAGGCATACCTCAAAAATAATGTGGGTTCAGTTCCAGACAACCACAATAATATGAATAGTATAATAAAGTGAGTCACACACATTTTATGGTTTCCCAGCACATATAAAAGTTATTTTATACTATATTGTAGTTTATTAAGTGTGCAAGAGGATGATGTACATAAACGTACATAACTTAATTAAAAAGTAATTTATTGCTAAGAAATGCTAATCATCATCTGAGCCGGTTGGAAAAATGATGCCAATAATCTTGTGTGACACAGAGTTGCCACAAACCTTCGATTTACAGGAAGATGTACTATCTGCAAAATGCAATAAAATAAAAGTGTGATGAAATGAAATTTGCCTGAAATTGGGGCTTTCCACAGAATTGGCCCAGAGTAAATGTACAACAGTTTAGTTTCCTTTACTTGGCCCCTGTGTGTCTGTTTCCTCCTTACCACCCATTGAAGAAAAAAAATATAATGCTATAGAGATGAAGCTCTCTCTAGCTTTGATTTGTGAAGGTCACCTTTGAAACAATCGACAAAACTAATAGCACTGGTCTATGAGGACCCTGGAAACTTGCTGATTCACTGAAGAAAATTCGAAAAGATTTATCAGATCTGCCAAAGTATACCTCCAGACTCAAAACCATAGGAACATATCTAATAACACAGTTAAGGACATTTATCTCACATTGGGTTTAGGATACAAACCTAGTATTTGCCTGTTCTCAAATAGTATGAGACCAACTTTTTTTAAATAACATGTCACACTGTATTGGGAAGATAAAAGGATATAATTTGATATGATACTTGGCAACGACAAGAAAAGATAAAACTTGTCAAATACGATTTTCATTTTATAAAATCACTATTCGACCATTTATCAACCATACTGCATCTCTTTATGCTGTTCTCCCTGTATACCATTCACTAATCTAGTCAAGAATACAATAATGAAATATCACTGAACAACACGAACCCTTTATTGGAACAACATTATCGACATAAGATCAAAATTTTGGAAATGAGAATGCACCCTAAACTCTCCTTATACTTGTAAAGTAGAAATAGACTTTAGTAGAATTCTGATCAACATGGGGAGGAATAAATGCCCACAGGAGGACAACATACTTGGAGGTTGTGCAGATGCCAGGAGGCAGTATCACTGAGGTCCAGAAAGAGTTGGAGTTTATGACAGGGACAGGTGCTGGGTCAGTTTTGTCTGCCTGAGCAATCAGTATTTGGGATGTCCTACCAAAGGTATTACATCAACTTCCAGCCAGTGACTTTGGGTCTGAAAATGGGCAATCAACTGAGTCCCTATGCTAGGCATGCAGGTAAGCTACTATGCCTTCAGAACTTCAGGGTTTTGGAGTCAGGCAGATTATGAATTAGAGATTATAACAGAGAGAATAAGGTAGACACCTAAGATCTAATGTTCTGAAAATTGGTGTATATACTGGGAGCCTTGTCAAAATTTGAAACCAAATCACGAAGTTAGAGTGGATGGCAGCCATGTTGTTCTCAGCATGAACGATCTGAACTATTGTAAACTCACTTAAATTCCTTCTCCTCAAGGTGGTATACTGATGCAGAAAACTAAGCCTCCAAATGTTTCTGGTAGGAGATTTGAGAGACTTGGAAGTGTGACAAGGCCTCAAGTGATTGGGTCTCAGTTCTTAGTTACAAGCATTGCTACACAGTGTATGGTCTGTAGAGCAGCAGTGTGGCATTGTCTGGAAGCTTGTCAGACATGCAGATTCTCAGCACCCCAGACCTACTCAAGGAGATTCTGCATTTTTAACAAGATCATTGGCTGATTCACAGGCACATGAAAGTTTGAGACACATCATTGTGAAGAGTCATCTATTGTCTGAAGTGGTGGAAATCCTGACATGATGGTACTCATATCTTCTTGTGCTGTGAGATTTTGCTCCTCAGAGGAGTTTGTGGAGATTTTCAAAGAAAGGGCCAGGGCTTATATACATTCAATTGAGAATATAAGAAGAAGTGATATAAGAGAAGTTCTCTATGAAGGCAAAATCACCAAAAGAAAGAGAAATTAAGCTTCTCTCTGGATCCAGTCATTGTTTTATATCTGTTATCACCCTGTCCTCACCCACTGAGGCAGTGCAGTTTTCATTAGGGAGGGGAATACTTCCCAGAAAGAGACTTAATTATTTTTGAAAAGCTATTTCTGCAAGCAAAAATATCTTCATAGTCATTCTGTGTATGTAAATTTGTACATATGTCTATGCTTAGGAATATCCTGTTGAGTGTTTTGCATCTGTCCAGTATACATAAATAACAAGTTTGCTTTATGTTTTCTTCTTGCCAATATTGCTTTCAGTGGTGTAGTAAAGCCAATTTTTGGTACATTGTTCATTTTTCCTTAACTAAGCCTGTTGCTGATGCTTGAATAATTTGTGTTTGTTAAAATCCATTTCACGTACAGTACTTCTAGAGGTTTCTAATTTATTCAAACATTTTTTTTTCCAACTGGGAGTATTCCACTACAGATAAAGTGGTGTCTGTTACTAAGATCAAATTTCTAAAAATATAAAAAAAATCTACCGTGGCTTAGATGTATTAGCCTTCATTTAAAAAATAAAAGTCAGATCAATGCCATTTTAGGACAGTTTGGATTATATTAAAACTTTTTGAAAGAAAGTTTGATATAGTATTAAATATGTTAAGCTTAAGTAAATGTCCATTGAATATTAGCATCAACTGTGCACAAAGAATTTACTGTTAGCAAACACAACTAAGTTAATTGCAGTTTCAGTGTCCAGTTGCTTATTTACTTGGAATTTGTGGGAAATTTTTCACTTAACATTAACCATTCCCCAGTTGAAGCAGAATCAATGAAGAAAAAGGTAGGATTTGTAGAGCAGGAAGAGCAATGTCATCAAATTGTAGGATGCTTAAGGAAAATAAAAGGTTCAAGGTATTCTGTCAAATAGCAAGTTATATCAAGACTAATTAAAATTTTATAAAATAAAGTACATAAATGATCAATAGACCATATATGTAGTTCCATAGTTGGTCCTTGGAAATGTGTATGCTTTCCATTCCTTTGCCAACTTATAAAGAAAATAAATCGTTTGCATACTTTTATATAATAAATGTATAATAATTATACAGAAAACGTTTCTGTTGAAGCTAAGGAAGGTTGCTAACCCTTCATTGAAAATAGTGCTTATTTCCTATAATACACTTGTAGGCTACCAGTTGTGACAATATTGTGCCTCTTTATTACCTAGTATTTATTTTTATTTTAGATAATTTAGGTATAATAAACTAATAAGTTATAGCTGATATTCTCTATCTATAGAAATCTAACTCCCCCCCAAAAAAATTTCTCATTCAAACAAGAGAAGATTTTAGAAAATATCTGATTCCAGAGCAAGTTAAACATTATAGCAAATACGTACTCCAAAATATAATAAAGTGGGCAAAGAGTTTTATATTTAGATTGAGTTCCTCATTAAAAACAAAACAAACAAACAAACAAACAAACAAAAACACACACACACACACACACAAAAAAAAAAAAAAAACCACACATTTAAAATAGTAACATCTCACATAGCATTGCTAAGATCTTGGAATACAGTAAACATAAATGCAATAGTTAATTTAAAGTCAAGTGCTTTATATATTTTTTTCTCATTTAATTCTTATAGTAATATTAAAAATAAAATGTTTATAATAGCTAGAAACATGTGAAATACAAGTCAGAGAACCCACCCAGTGTTAACCTGAAGAAGTTTATTATCACAAGATACCAGACACATAGAGATAAGATATTTCTGACACTAAGTTATTAAGCCCCACCGTGAACCAGATTCCTCTCATCCTCCTGCTCTTTCCTCTTCAATGTGCTGCCTTAACCTTCTTTCCTGAGTTCCTCATCAAGGAAAAAAATATGTTCTAGGAACCTTCCACTGATATCCAGTTAAAGTTTATTGGTCAGATTTGTGTCACATGATAATCCATCAGTCTCTAGCAAGGACAGTAAAATTGTCATGACTGGCCTACACTAATAAAGTTTTATCCCTGAGTTACAGGAACAGTGCCTTCACTTCCTACAAAGTACTAAAATTGGGGGTTCAGTTAACAAAGTGGAGTAGAGAGTGGATGTTAAGTAGAGAGCATATGTTGTCTGCCACATTAATCCTAGAACAACTTTATGATAAAGCAACAGACTCACAAAGTTTAAGTAAACTTTCACATGGCTAATATATAGTTGATACTGAATTTGTGCACCTGCCTTTAAAAGTAATAGCTACTTGTTTCTTAGATATTAAATGAAAAATATGTCCTTTTTAAAATTATTTTCCTTTTCAAAATTATGAAGCTACTAGAAGCCTGATGCATGAAGATTCGTGCAAGAATGGGCCTGCCTTCCCCTGGTTGCCTGCATTGCCTTTGCTCCAGCTGGAAAGCACTGTCTCACACTGCCTAGGGGTCCAGAGTAGTTGGGGAGGTGTAGAATGCTTGTATCATTGCTAAGGTGATGATGCAAGCATCCTGCCTCTACTGCTCATCACCTGTGTATGCAAATTAACCCACCATCTTTGTTGGGTTAAATTGCATACTTACTCCTGATTGGCTGGTGGGTGTCACGAAGGTTTGGTCAATTTACATCTTTCTCTTTTATTAGTGTAGATAGAGTAAGATAACAGTATGCATCAAGGTGAAACTGTGTAATGGAAAAATATTCCATCCCATACAACACTGCTTTGTCCAATAGATGTTATCCTTGAGCATGATCAAAGCTGCAGGATTAAGGTTTTTTGGCAGATCTGGATGAAACAGAGGAGATAAAAACAGAGGTGATATTTTTCTAACTCTAGATATCCCAAATCCCTTATGACATTTTCACCCTCCCTGTGTTATTTCTCTGAGACCAGGCACATCCAGAAAGAAACACAATTGAATCAATAAAAGGTGCAAATGGAAAGTCTAGGAAACTGAGAAAAGGAGAATAGACATTCAGATCCTCAGTTATGTTATAATTAGAAACATTTCCATGTTTGAGCCAAAGCGAACCAAGGACTGACACAGAGAGTGATCTAATGCAATACAAGAGATACTGACCTGAGATCAAAGATACTCACTTCCCACTCAGCAACTCTTTGATGTTGCCTCATTGTTCATACCAATGCCAGTCTTCCCAGCAATAAGTCACTCGCCAGAATTTTTTTTTTTTTTTTGTATACAGCATTGAATCCTAAATTTGGGAAGAAGACATAAAAAGTGCACCTGGATATCCTGCTAACATTGAGTACTCAAGAGTATATTATTCATTTTGACACACTTTTCTAGAAACTCTGCTTTCTGTTGTGAGACTAAATGAAAGACACTAACATTCTGGCAGAGAAAATAATATAATTTAAGGCAAGCAAATGTGCTTTTTCTTGCACAGCCAAAGCACTGAATTTAATCATCTAAATAACAACAATTTTTCTTTTAATTTTTAGACACACATATAGTGTGCAACATCATGAATCTGCACAGACTCTCTAACATCAACTTAATGGAATCATAAAATAAAATTCACTTCCTCCACAACCTCCAATACAAATTTCCTTAGACAAAATGGTTGCACATTTCTGTTCTAAAGTGTTCTTTCAGAAATACTAATAGAAATAAGAAAAAGCAAATATTACCCTCCTCGTTTTTATCCAGAGCAGCTCACCAAAGCACAATAAAATTGTTTAAAAGTGATTTTGCAAGATAGTGTTAAACTTATGGAAAGCCCTGATTTGGAGAAAATTAAACTAACATATTTGAGCTTTTTCACAATCAGCAACTACAATATTTGCTGTGTGGTTTTTTTTTCTGTTTTGCTGTAACTCTGCAATGTTTTAAATTCAAAAGGTTTCTGCTAGAATTGGATTATGATTATTATGCAGGAGCGTATCCCAGTATAAACAGCTTGCCTGGCATTTACATATTGCTCCCACATGCTTCCATATCTGACTTCTCTGTAAGTCAAAAGCACATATTTTATTATGATGAAAAGAACACAGTTTTTTATTTACTATAGGATCTTGTGTCTTTACAAACAGAATAATCCAGTGCTGTAGAGCTTATACAGACCAAAACCTGAACTTATAATAATGATAGAAACTTACAAAGCATGTAAATACTTCCATCTAAAATCTGCATTATTAATTCAAGATCACCAAAGGTTGCCCACAATGAATTCAGAAATCCCAGCCTAACTAACTGCTTTTATACTAATGAGGGTCAGCCAGCTGAACAGAAAGTGAGAACCTAAGCAGCTTTTATTTAACCTCCAGAGAGACATTGCGCCTCTCTCTCAGGGCAGCATAAACATGACAGATCTTCCCTATCAGCAGTGGCCATTGAACCAAACCCGATTTTCCGATACTAGAAATAGTGCACTTTTTCCTGCAAGGAATACAATATCACGTTTTCAGCAAAGCAGGCATAGGCACCCTCAAAAGGTTAACTGACATTTAACAGAGTTTGTCACAGTCATGCCATTTCGCTGCCCTCCTGGGGAGCACTAAACAGCCATATGGAAAACAGTGCCACACAAACCTAAAACACCCAGTATGTGAGGGTCACTTCCGATTTTACTTGCCTCTATTCTCACCATTCATCTTCCTAAGACAGGGCATTCCAGCCTTCCTCGTCTTAGATATGTAGTACATTAGAATAACTCAGTGATCAGTGACCGACAGCCAACTCTAACTCCGTAAAAACACATTGTTTTGGCTAAGACTAATTAGGTCAAGGGGTTTTCTTTACATTGAGAAATAAATATTCATTGCAATTCTACATTCTAACCTGCATTCTCTTTTGATTTTTTTCTGTAGGGATAAAAATGGCTGCTTTTCCTCACTGACATCAAAAACCATGTGGCCTTATAAATCTGACGTAGAATTAAACAGCTTAGGAGGAGTTCCAAGAGGAAGGGCGGGTGTGGTTTATCAGGAGAATATGCATCATATACTGAACATCAGTCTTTCCATGTAAGTCATTAACTGTTTGAGTACAAATGTTTCTCCATAAAGAATCAGATGTTCCTTTTCCTTCCATTCCTCTCGTATGATAAAAACCAATGCCATGAAGTCATTGCAAAAGACAGCAAACAACTTTGTTATTGTAATGGGCATCTTTTTTAAACAATAGGTCTAGCAGGTGGCATGTGGCTATAGTTGGGTCTATCTCCATCTCCAGGGTGCCAAGATGTCCCTCAAAGTTTCTGTGGGAGGGATCTGTTGGTGGGATTTGGATTGTAAAGGCACGCGAGCATCTGGTGCCTCCCTGGTCTCATTACCATTCACACAATTAACTCCTGTGGCTCTCAGCTCAGCAGCCAGAACCAAGGACTCAATTTTACTGCCTCTTCGACAATGCGCATTATCATTCATCTGAACTTCAGCATTCTCAGGCTTTCAACTCACTGGAAAGTTTTCTCAGGAAAATGGATCGCTCCCAGGAAAGCACCAGAAATGAAAAGTGAAGGAGCAGAGCAGAAAAATGGCTTAAGGACCCAAACCAGCACCTGGGAGGAACCTAGGTTCCTGCATGTGGAATTTTATTTCACTTTATAATAGCATGCCACATCTTTCAAGACCGTATCATCTTTCAAAGGCCTATGTGTTTAGTCTAATATGTTCAATTAAGGAAACCATGATCAGTTAACAATAGTTATTTCAACTGCCCTCAGTGATTCCAGCTCAAATTTTGCAACTTGCAGAAGCTTTGGTTAAGACCAAAACTCTGTCTCACAGAAAAGCTTTTGAGTAATTTTCAGTAAAGTTTGTTGAAGGCATTTTGAAATGAAAGGAGGGAAAGATTCACAAAAGAAATGACAAATTTAGGCAAGTCTATATTTTTAAAGACTCAGTCAGATGAATCCAGTTATTAGAAATGCTACCATACCTGAAAATTGAAGCTGTACTGTCCCTTTAAGCACGTTGTCTTATGATAAATATTCATAAACTGCAGTTATTAACAAGTGTATGTTGGGCCAGAATGAGGTGATAACATATGACTTTTTTTGTATCGCAAATACAAAAAAGCAGAAGTCTGTTCTTTATTTTAACTACAAAGTGGTTCAAAGAAAACCTCTTTTTTTTTGTTACTCAGTAAATAATTATAAAAACTGCACCTTCTCTTAATGATAAAACTTAATTTTGAAAAAGAAGCATTTAAAACAATCTGGCTCAAATACAAGAAGGCTTCTTTGTTTGAAACAACAAAAGAATAATTAGGTTGTTAAAAACTAGGAAAGTTGTGTTATGTGGTGAAAGCTTTGAAGTTTTTTGTTTGTACTTTATGAAAAATTCAGGTTGTGAAAGAGAAGGTTTACAAAACTATCTGCACTAAGTAAAACTTTACTCCAATGACTTCGCTTGGGGGGATATTATAAACATTTGTTATATCACTGTTGAATATTTTGCATTTATTGAGCTTTAAATTTTCTCAGAAATGGAAACCAATCTTATTGAACCTGATTGTACTATTTCTCTGAATTTCATAAATCAAAAACATACAATTTCATTAATACAGTGTCCCAAAATGTATAAATACGCTTTGAATAATTATAAAGGCAGTGTTTATTAAAATGCATTTCCTTTTCGAAATTGAGCTATTAACTTTTAAAGCATGTATACATGTTTTGGGGGATATAGATAGATAGATAGATATAGATAGATATAGATATAGATATAGATATAGATATAGATATAGATATAGATAGCCTTGTGCAAGAATCCATGTGCCAGTAGGTCCCTGCCACCCTCCTGTAGCTACCCCACACTCCGCTCATAGCTTGCTGCCCTGCTTGGTCCTCTAGCTCTTGCCATCTGATTGTAGTTCACTGCCCCACTCTCCTGCAGATCCGTGATCCAGTGGTTATGTGGTCAGTCATTATGCCTCAAGGCATAATGGCTAATCAGCATATTCCTCTCTTATTATATAGGAGATGATAGATAGATAGATAGATAGATAGATAGATAGATAGATAGATGGCCAAAACCAGTTTGGCTCAGTGGATAGAGCATTGGCCTGAGGACTGGAAGGTCCTAGGTTCAATTCCAGTCAAGGGCATGTACCTTGGTTGCGGCCACATCCCCAGTGGGGGAGGTGTGCAGGAGGCAGCTGATCAATGATTGATTCTCTCTCATCCATTTTTCTAGCTCTCTAGCCCTCTCTCTTCCTCTCTGTAAAAAATCAGTAAAATATATATTTAAAAAAATATATCTATATATAGATAGACAGGTAGATAGATAGATATAGATAGAGATAGATAGATAGATAGATAGATAGATAGATAGATAGATAGATAGATAGATATAATTCTGGTATTAAGAATAAGGACATTTTCCTTAAGATTATAAATTTCTTATTATAGATGTGTTACTTAATTTTACATATCATTCTATACTAATGGACAAAATGCACAACTTATCAGGTAAGATACAGGAGAAAATAAAATAATGTTTGGGATGTGAAATTCAAACTGACATCCTATGAATGGAGAAAAGAAACTTTACTTGAGGTATTCTAATACTTATTGTTTGTTGTAATTCATGTTTGGAGGATAGGTAATGTGTAGTTGAATCTCAGAAAAGACATTGCCTCCAGGCTATTTAGATAAAATAAAGGTGAGCATGTAAATTCTTTTTATCTTGTCTTGATATATGTGATAGCACTCCATCAAGAAATTTCAGGTACCTAAAATTTATTGGTGGCTCAGAGTAAAGCATTTGGTTATATCTGTATGCTACAGGTCTAATGCAAACATGTCTGATACTTACAGTGCCCACATAGGCTCTGAGAGGAAAGCCGGACACCCAAATCCTAACTGCTCTTTACTCTGCAGGAGGGTGATTGCAGATTAAGTTGCACCCATGTTTCTTGAATTCTAGTATCTAATGAAATGCTGTCTGATTCACAACCTTTGTATCTCTCTTCTCTCCCATCCCAGACCACTTGAACCTGGCCCCTTGCACAACCAGAGCTCAGTCCCAATGTATCTGGAACAAATCTTTTCTGAGTGAGGAAATATGTGTGAATGTACATGCTCACCAATTATTGATGCTCCATTGAGTCTGAGCCTAAGACTGACTCTAATTAGATTTTGTCCTTCTACCTGATGTAGCATTCTTACTTACTGTCCCAATTCTAATAGTTGACCTTCAGACACTCCTTAATTTTACTGGTTCTAGTCTCCCATTATTCCAAATCCGTTACTCAATTTTGGCTGTTGCTTTTTTATCTCTGGTGCTGTTCTTATGAATTCTGTGATGTGCTCATTTCTTTGGGAATTTTCTCTGAAATGCTCATTGTTTCTGCCATGTCCTTATGAAAAATCCTAAGGATCTCATGTTATGCTCTCAAGCGCTCCTGGAATGATGGTTTGTGGTCTGCTGCCAGATCCTCTGAGGTTCTGCCCACTGCACCTGCCCTCCTTCCAATGCTCTAGATGAGCCTCCTAGCATTTGCTCTGTTCCAGTAAGAGGTTTTGTTTACAGATTCTCTCCTCTTGGCCTTGTGCTGTAACATGGTCAACCCAACCCAGTTTGTCATGCTTGCCTGTGACCAAAACATGATTGTGAAAATTTAGCAATATTCTGCTTGTAATTCATTACAGAAAATGTGAACTTCATAAAAACTGAACCCTTATCAACACCTTAAATTAAATTTTAGGTATTACATAAGTCTAAAGTATAGAATATTAAAAAGTAATAGCACACAAGCATATGTGGTTCTTCAAAAGCATCAACTTGTGTCTTATTTTTATGACTATGTTAGTGATGTTTTAGGTATTTATTTAAATTGTAATGAAACTAAACCTACATCTAAAACCAGAATATGTCAATTTCAACAGTTGATTAAATCATTACTATCCTAAAGGTTATAAGAATTGGGTATAACTATTATAGTGAACATATTTGCTTATATTTTCTCTAAGGATTTTAATATGAGTATATATGTATACATATTGATATGTGTGTATTCATATATGCTTTTATTATTTACTTACATATAATAATCATACATCAATATAACTCATAAAGGAAATATAATAACATAAGCCACATGCTAAAATATAATTAAAACAATAGAGTGCATTTTCTCTCCAGAGTTACAAGTATGACAACATCCAAATGTTTACTTAAATGTTTTCCAAAAAGCATATGCTCTCAGGCATATGAGTTAAGTCCCTGAACACATAAAATGCATAATGAAGCAGCTGCTATCACCTCTTACAAATTAAAAAATATATTAATTTTAATATTTTCATGATATGAATTGAAAGTAACTTGGTTTTAAAAGCTCTAGCATACACAAATGCTACCTTATTCTTCATGTGTGAAAAAATCACTTTCCATATACATAATAAAGTCTTAACATTGGCTTAGGAAAAATCTGTGTACATCACTAATAAAATGGATGTGCTGAGTATAATTTTTAGATGGAATGTCTGCATTATGCTCATGTTACTAATCAATGTTAAAATGCCACATTCACATTTTTGCTTTTGAGTGCCCTTTAGAAACCATCATGTTATTAAGATATTGTTTGACTGATTTGCCCTTTCAAAAGTCCCCTTAAATCATAGAATAAGGCTGTTAAGCAAATGTAAAATAAGTCAGCCATGCATTGTATGGCATATGGGCAATTTCCATTAAAGAAGTTTGTGTGTGGGTAAAAGTAAAACTTCATAAAATGGAATATCGGCATCTAAGTGGATTTGGAGGATAACTATTACGAATGCTACACTAGTCAAATTCCTTGGATTAGCTGAATGTTATTTCTAAGGTTTTAATTCTCTATCTTGAAAAGGCACTTTACATATTAACACTTAACTCTCCATAAAAATATAGAATGTAGGCGCAGATTATATTTTATTCTTCAAAATATTATTTTACCTTATCTATTTTTTAATTATAAATAATGGATTGGTTGATGAGCTTAATGAATGATCTAATGAGACTGATTCACAAAACTTTTCCAGGGTCACAACAGACTTCCTTATTAGCACTGGCTTACTTGCTAAGTAGTGATAATTAGTGTATGAGCCTTAGAGAAATGCTTTTTGTTTTTTCAATGGTTAGCCCCTTGGTTAAACATTGGAATCATCTCTAGAACTTTACAAATACTGATACCTGGATCTCAACCACAGAGATTCTGACTTAACTAGCCTGTCTTGCTTCCTGGGTTATTAAAAAGTTTCCCAGATAACTATACCATGCAGTTAAGGTTGAGAATCATTTAATCAGACTCTTTCTAAAAACAAGCAATGTAAAAATAAATAAATAAAACAAGCAATTTGACCATAAAGAACACTATTATGTCCATAGTATGCATGAAATATTGAGACAAGCAATGTGATTTCTGATTTGATAGCAAAATTGGTGCTATTTATCTCTCTTTTTGCATTTGAGTATAGCGATGGAAGAGACACATACATGCCCCTGGCCCTTGTGAGGAAACAGAAGGGAACTGGCATGAACATCTGCAGGAGAGCAGGAGAGGAGAGGAAGCAGGTGTGAGAAGGAGGGGGACAACAATCTGGTGAGTAAAAGTGTTTCTGTGCTACTGTTCTACCTTACAATCCTCAGTCTCCTCATTATGCACATGAGAGTACAAATTACGTATAATTATGTATAATTGATCATATAATGAAAGGATGAAAAACCCCCCATATAATACCAGCATTAAACATTACCTATTTGTTGCTCTGTTTAAAAAAAAAAAAAAAAGATTAAATTGGATACAAACCCTGCCTTAAGTGATTCTCTAGAAACGAATTGCTGCTTGACCAAGGAGAATTCAGGGCTTGCAGATTCATATATGATGTCTCCAATTTCCATGCCAGCACTCTAATGGTATGAAAATCAGATTCTTGATTCTGGCTTAAAAGTCACCTTTGCTCTACCTGAAAAATGATCTGTCAATTCAAAGGTGATCCTGAAGAGAAAAGGTGATAGATGTTACGCTACAAATCTTACACTCCAAATCATTTAAAATGTCATGAAAGCGACAAATAAGGATCCTCTGATGCAAATTGGGAAGACATATACGTGGCCCTGTGAAACATGTATTTAAGCATGTATTTAAGTTCTTTGAGGAAACTGTATTATGCAAGGGAGGAGGACACGTAGGTGAGGCCAGGTGAATAGGATATGTGTGCTGAAACACAGTCAACCCAACCCTGTTTGTCATGCTGACTATGTCTAATAGGATAGCAGTCAGGTGAGTTTTAAAGAGTTAAAAATATTTCTTTTTCCCCCATCACTATGGGAGCAGTACCTGGAAGACTGTTTAATACCTTAGATGTCTGCCAAGTTACTTGCGTAATGTGAAATTATGCCTCTATAGCTGAAGTACTAAAATCATTAAACATTAATTTTTCTCTTAAATTATGTGTTAGAGACAGCATTGATGGAAAGGGTAAGGGGCAAGTGTTAAAAAAAAAAAAAAGACAAAATAGGAGAACACGATGAAAGCCGAGGCATTGGATCAGAGAACTAGAGGTGTCAGCCTCAGAAAGATGTTGGACACCATGCCCAGCGTGGTGGTTTGCTTTGTCACAGGCTTTGTCACTGATTTGTGATTTGATCTTCTGACAAATTAAATGTGAAGTGATGTTGCCCCTTTTCTGTCCTAATTGCTTTTATCAGTATACATTACAATTATTTGAAGGAATTGATCAAACAGGGGGTCAATCAATTAAAATTATATTCTTAGCACTTCATTTTCTGGCCAATAGTTATCTTTCTTTATTAACTGGATTAATTACCCATGTTAAATGATTATTATAAAAATAGAGTCATTGAATAGCAATGTTAATACAAAATAAATTATTTAGATAAAGTATTTATTCTAACATTATTTATAATATCAACAGCAAAAGAACTTACAGTGGAGATAACTCAAATAACTATCAGTAATGTACTGTTTGAGTAAATGATGAAAAAACTCACCCTGCATAAAACTGTGGAGCTGGGATGAGTCCCAATTTTATGAAATGACCATCAGAACATGGATAAAGTTATAGAGATTCTGTGGCATGTTATCTCAGAGTTATAAGTCATAGAATTTTAAAAAATTTAACAGTGGAGGAGGGAAGGAATAGGTTAGAGGTGAGAAAGATATAAGCTAAGTTTCTTGGCATATATCCTATTTATATACTGAACTTTCAAATTATGTAAATATTAGAGGCCCAGTGCACAGAATCCATACACTCAGCTTAGCCTGAACCCTCTACAATCTGGAAATCCTTGGGGGATGTCTGACTGTGGGTTTAAACTGGCAGTTGGATATCCCTCTCACAATCCAGGTCTGCTGGCTCCCAATCGCTCTCCTGCCTGCCTGCCAGATTGCTCCTAACTGTTTCTGCCTACCAGCCTGATCACACCCTAACCACTCCCCTGCCAGCCTGATCGATGCCTTAACTGCTCCTCTACTGGCCCAATCACCCCCAACAGGCCTCCTCTCCTGACCCAGTCACTCCCAACTGCTCTCCCCTGCTGGCCATCTTGTGGCAGCCATCTTGTGACCACATGGGGCAGCCTATTTTGTGAGGGTGTGATGGTCAATTTACATATGACCTCTTTCTTATATAGGATATCTCATAATTATAAAACAAACGTATATTTTAAAACATTTAAAAATAAAGTATCCAATAAGTGAGCATATGTATTTCATTTTAAAAAAAAAAATACACACATGCTCATTCATACATATATTTCCTATTTCTTGCAACTGAAAATATCTAAAATCAATGACCAATCCAATAGGAATATGTTCCTTTAGTGTTCTAATTGTCATCTTTCAGTATTATTTTGCTATTTGAAAGGACCTAGGATTCCTTGGGGAAAGGATTGCTTCCAGGTTTGAGACAGGGAATGTGTCAGATGAGCCATCTTGTCATAACATAAAGCAAAAATGTCAATGAAGCCTAGAAGGATACTGTCTTTAGGACTCAGGAGAAAACTTGAGTAGACCCCCACTAGCCAAAGATGGAATCCTTTGAGCAATGTTACAGATAACTGCTATGTACTAAAACACATAAAAATGTTTAAATCCATGAATTCATAATGATAATTTAAAAAGCAAAAATTTTATTGGTGACTTTTTTAAAGTTCCAAAGAACCAAATATCTTGTTACTAAAAGGAAATCATTATTGTCTATTTTGCCCTTTCTAAACAGCTTCTAATTAACTAAAGGTGAGCTGGAGATGTCCCTTCTTTGAAGAACTATTCTCTCTGATAAAGGAAGATGAATTTTAAAATTAGACTATCATTATTCTTCAATCTATAATGAATTAAAGGACATAGGCAATGATCATCAGTGATTAATAATGACAAAAAGACAAAGAAGCATTATGCACCTTCTTATGAAAATATGTACCACCACTCAGAAAGTACACTTGCCAAAAATATTGAAAGGAATATGACCAATCCTCTGGATACCAAATCACATGACAAACAGGGAAAGAAAGTCATTTGCTAAAGATACTAGTAGGATGCAATCAGCAAACCCCATAATGTGGAACATGCTACAGAAACAAATAATATAAATTTTCAACAACAACAAAATTCAGAAACTTTAGAGACAAAGTGGTAAACTGTGCATTAAAAGACATTTCAATTAATCATTATTCTCAAGTAAACAAAGTAAACTTAAAACCATTCAATATTTAGGAAATTTTCATAATATTAAGGAATTATTTTTAACAAGTGATAATAGTGTTGTGGTTTATTGTTTAATTAAAGAACCTTCATGAAAAAAATTAATTTAGTAACAAAAAAAAGTATCACTTCAGCCCTTGGAGTTTTTCTGAGAAGCACCTTAAAAGATAATTTCTACAAAAACAATTAAATGTATGGTAATAATTTTATATCTAAAAACCTACCTACATAAGTAATAGCACCAGAAGTCACTCCTTATTTCAGGTGCCACTTTAGCTTGCAGATTATTGTTGTTGTTTCAATCAATAAATCAATGTGGCAATATCCAGTGCCAGTAACTCACAAATTGTTCCAAGCAATGTGGCTTTCTGGCATCTGCCCTTCCTGAATTTGACTTACAACTGAAAGCACTAGGAATGTATAATCTTTTACTGATCTATATGCTGACAAGTAGTTTTCAGGCTGTTGGTGCCCATATTTGTGTTTTGGTCATAGAAACATGAACATTGGACATTGTGCAATTAATAGGTGGGGAATAGTTCCCAGAGTAACCAGTATACAAGAGAGTGAAATGATGAATGATATCTGAAGCATATTCATTTTCATTTAAGCTCCTTGTTTGTATATTTCATTTAGTTTGGTCATGAGCTTATAAGACATCCATTTATATTATTTTCAGGTGTTCATATTTTTATAAATATATATACATATTTATAAATATAAATTTATGTGTGTGTATATGAGTGTGGGTGGAGGTAGCAAGAGATAAAAAGAGAGAGGGATAAGCAGGCATCTTACATTGGTAAAGAGCACAGACACTAAGAATTCCATTTTCCTGGGTTTCATTTTGGCTCTAGCACTTACTAGTCATGCAGACTTGTCCAAATTAATGAAACTCACTGATTCTCAATTATCTCATCTTAAAATAGAGATAATAAAAATCCAACCTCATAGTTTTGCTGTGACTATTGAGCATTAATGCATGTTCAGAATTTAGCACAATTCCTGGCACCCAGCAAGTGATACCACAGGTAAACTAGGATGAACCATTTACATCCCAGCTTTTAAAAATAAATTATTTGAGTACAATACAATAGGACACAGAATGCATAGAGGAGATGATTAAATTCAGAATAGACTCTTCTCAGTATTGTTCCTTCCTTTACTTGGCTAATCTTTATTGAGCCTGAAAAAGTATATTACAAGCCACCAATCCTGTAAAGGAGAGTCTGTGAACACTTTTCCCCTTACTAGAGGAAGCATACTTGGTGATCAGTTTGCTCTTTAGGTTTGCCATAAACCAAGACCCTCAGATTAGAACTGTTCAAATATTTTCATAGGAATATACATGCTTTACAACAAAGGGTCTCTAAGGACACAAAAGGATCAATATCTAGTCCAGTGTTTCATTCCATAAGTTATCAAGATTTCTAAAAATATAAAAATTCTATTTACAAATAATCTTGAGCACTTTAAAATGGCATCAGCACTACCGTTATTGTTCCATTTACTTTCAATAAATTTGATTGAGTGTAATAAAAATTCAAACCTTGGTGATAAACAATCTCTGCAACCTCAATTTTTTCCTTTAAAAATTTATATATTAAACTACAGCGATGTTTCACACATTTTAGTCATTTTTGTAATACCTATAATGGTGTCTAGCATATCTGAACACCACCTATATTATTATTTACAAAATAATGTTTTCTTTAAACCAACTCAGTATTTCAACTTAAAAATTTTAAAGAAGGATAACTTTATAGTAATAATTAACATTATTACTATAAACAGTGGTAGAAGAAAACAAATGGAAAACCAAATAACTTGCCATATATTAATATAATCCAGTATTATAAAATAAAAATAAAATTATTAAATCAATATTCTTCCATCATGGAATTTCATAACACCTATCTACCATGTTTCCCCGAAAATAAAACATCCTCTGAAAATAAGACCTACTTACAGGTTTCCTTCTGAGTGAAATATAAGGCATCCCCCCGAAAATAAGGCCCACCTAGGCTCTATCTCAGAATGCTATTGCTAAACATGAGAGATTTGGTCCACTGATTCTGAAATAAATGGAGTCATAAGAAATTCACCAGGAAATTCAGGAATTGGATTGTTATGGTGATGTTCCAGAAGATGATGACATGATTGTCATTGAATAAATGAGTAAATTCTTGATACTGTAGGATTCACAGTTTGTCTGGTTTGTGTTGACAACTATCGTACTACCATATTGTATACAGGTAATAAATTTCCTTTATTTTCATTTAACAATAAATGTGTACCATATTCTTCTTCATGGAAAAATAAGACATCCCCTGGAAATAAGACCTAGTGCATCTTTGGGAGCAAAAATTAATATAAGTTACTATCTTATTTTCGGGGAAACAGGGTATATAGTTCAGACCTCTGTTATCCTTCTAGCTTCTTCTTTCATTGTACTTCACTGCACTCTCTGTTTTTCAAGAATCTAAATGTCATCTCATTCTTTGTACTTTTTTATGATTCCTTGCCACAAGGCCTTTGAATTAAACACTGCCTCTACTGGGATATTCTTTTTCCCTCTTTATACCTCTTTAGCAGTGATTTCTTCATTATACCATTTCCATAGAGGTCTTCTCTGATTAAGAGGTCTTCTGCTATTATGGCTTTTGTCAAATAGTGAGTTTTCATTTAATTTTGTGAATCTAACTAATCTCTCTCATTAACTTCTAAATTATTAGAGAGCTGGGGTTATGAAGGATTATGCACATCATTTTGTCTCCAGCAACTGGTATTATGCCCATCCCATAATTCTCCACAATAAATGAAGAAAATATTTTGTTCAATAAGTGAATATGATATTTTTAAAACATAAAGAGGTATATATATGATTTTACCTCTTTATGTCTTTACTTAGATTATCCAGATCCTTTATTCCTATTACTCGGCATTTTTCTTCACACCTCACCATATTAAATTTGGATTTGATAACCAGCCAAATGACAATTAGATATAGCTTCTGAGATATTGCCATGTTTTTCTAGTGAAAGGTTGTGTTTGCTTTCTCAGGTAGGAGAGGGATTTTGTGGTTCAGAATTTTGATATTTAGAATTCTTGAGTGTGTCAAATGCTCTCAGGCAGTGCACCATTATTTTCACATTAGATCCCTAATTTAGATATAAATAATGTCTTTAGATTATAAATTATACAACTCACATACCATTGAAATAAAAATCAAAGTTTCTCCATGGACCACCAAAAATCATATCATATATTCCACAATGATGCACACTGAACTGAATGAAAGTTTTTAAAGTCATATTACTTTATGTTCATGATGATTTCATGGTGTACAAGGCATTTTCACATATCTTATGTGTTTTTTATTCCCCCACAAGTACTCAAAGTTTAGAAGAGCAAATATACATATCCCTATTTAATAAATGTGAATCCTCAGTGAAATGGCCAAGATCTTATTAATATGTGATAGTAGGCATTCTGGTTCCAAGAACCATACTATCCTAGGGTTTATTAAAGTGGAGTAGATATTAATGAAATTCAAGGAACTTTGAAATTAATATTAGGAGAATTTCCATCTCTCTGTATAAAAGCCACACGACTAGAATGACCTGAATGACCAGTCACTATGATGCACTATGGATGACCAACTGGCCTGATGGGGGTGTGGCAGGCTGGCCAACCTACTATGGTCCCACCCTCACCCCGCTGACCCCTGATCAGGGGCAGAGCCAGCCAGCCAACCTCCTGTGGCTCCTCCCCCCTGGATTGCCCTGTCCCTGATAGCCCCCCCACATGATTGGGGATAGGGCCAGTTGGCCAACCTCCTGCCACCCCTCTCCACAGCAGGCCCTGATTGGTCCCAATGGGACAGGCCAGCCGAACCCCATTTGTGCATGCACTGGGCCTCTAGTATAGAAATAATGTTGTGTTTAGTAATGAAAGGAGTTTGGATAAGAAAGAATCAAAGCTTTAATGTATCAAAGATTTCAGTGAATGTTGGGAGTAATTAGACTACTTGCAGACAGTAGTCTAATACTTTGCAGTACAACCAAACTAAGTAAACCTCAGTGAAGAAGGGATTGTGAGAAGAAAATTAGCAGTGAGGCAGTATCTGTGGGATCTAAGAGAATATCAATACCACCTCCTTATCAAATGTACCTGAGATAGGAAAATTAAGGTTGTAGACTCCAGAGATTTGTAAAGAACCATTATTTTTAAGAGAGAGGATAGTATTAGCTATGCCAAAAAGTTCCAAGATCCTCCTATGAAATATCTGAGGCTAATTATTTGTGAATGGAAAGGGACCATACATTCTTCCATTTCTTATCTCCTTTCCAACTGCTGAAAGTTTCTTCTACTACTCTCTTTATTGTGGATTGATAAAAAGCTGTTCTGGGAGACATGAGTTTTGAGGTGAGGACAATTACTGACTCTGTAAGACTGTAGCTTTTGCATAACAGTCTTCTAATCTGTAGAAAAAGAAAAGCCAAGGAACATGGTGATAGGCCATGTAGAAATACATAGTTGGACTTGTGTTACCTTTGTAGCCATGAAAGTTTTAGCAAAGTAAAAAAATAAAATAAATAAGTAAGAAATCTATACTGCTTTCTTCTCATTTTCACATCTGCTGAGATTCTGAAAGAAAATCAGCAAAACCAAGCTATGGCATGTTCAATCTTGCAGCTACAATTTGAATTCAAGGAATGGAGAAAAAAAAACAAAAAACAAAAAAACAAGAAACATTGCCAAATGTTAAGTTTCCATCAAATAAGTTCTTGTGCTGTTCCATACAAGATACGAGAGGATAGGAAAAAGTAATAGAATTCAGAAAAATTACTCTCCAACAGCATTGCCCAAAGGAGAAAGTAGCAGAAGAAAAGGAAAGGAATTCCTGATGAAGACAGGAAAACTCTGAGAAAGCTTGTTAAACAAGTGTTGCTCAAATTAAATAGTCCTTATTTTGCTTTTTTTTCTTTCCCTCACTTCATCATGGAATGCATGGAGGGTAGATGGTTTGAAATAAACTGAAAATAGTTTGATTTCTCTCAATACATATGACTTACTCTGTGCATAGTTAGAGACTAATTTTTTGGAAATACAAAATATACAAGCTTTGTAGTCATTCACTATAGCAAAGGGGAATGAAAGGTGGCATAAGAGAATACAAAACTCAAGTGTTAATTGGGCCATAGTTGGAAAATGAAACTATAGGAGCAGAAAGGTTTAATTCTTAGAAATGTCACAGACTAATGCATGGAATTATATATAAACTAGAGGCCTGGTGCATGAAATTTGAGCACTTGGGCGAGTGAGATGGGGAGGGGGTTGTCCCTCAGCCCCAGCCTACAACTTCTCAAATTCAGGACCCCTCAGGGGATGTCCGACTGCCAGTTTAAGCCTGATCCCACAGGACATCTGGCAGTCAGACATCCCTCTCACAATCCAAGACTGCTGGCCCCCAGTTGCTCACCTGCCTGCCAGCCTGATCACCCTAACCACTCTCCTGATAGCCTGGTCACCCTAACTGCCTCCCCTGCTGACCTGATTGCCCCCAACTGCCCTCTCCTAAGGCTTGGTTCACCCTAACTACTCTCCCCTGCAGGCCTGTCTCCCCAACTACTCTCTCCTGCCATCCTGGTCACCCCCACCTGCCCTTCCCTGCCAGCCTGGTCACCCACAACTACCCTCCCCTGCCAGCCATCTTTAACCACAGGGGACAGCCATCTTCTGCGAGGGCGGGAGGGTCAATTTACATATTGCCTCTTTTTTATATAGGATTGGTCCCAGAAAGTGTGTAAGGTGGAGAAGGAGCAGAAGGATGTCAGCAAAAGACCAGAAATATTAAGATGGAAAACAATTTCCAGGGAAGGTATCTTTTGTGGAGAAGAAATCTGTCAATTCAGGCCAATAAGGAAATATTCAAGGTCTTTGGATATTTAAATGCATTTTCATTATATTGGTTACAAACCAATGAAATATTTTATTTCTCATGCACTTGTACACATACAGGGGGTATTTTTTGCACAGTGTT
Organism: Pipistrellus kuhlii; assembly: GCF_014108245.1. Classification (NCBI taxonomy): domain Eukaryota; kingdom Metazoa; phylum Chordata; class Mammalia; order Chiroptera; family Vespertilionidae; genus Pipistrellus; species Pipistrellus kuhlii. The sequence goes on from NW_023425584.1 coordinate 42,334,059, forward strand.
TACAGTGTTTCAAGGTTTCACAGAAGGCCTTGTGCCATCAATAAGTTCTGATATTAGGTGATGACAGTCTGAAAGTAAAATGATAAAAATACAAGCAATCACTTTGTTATATGTGATTCTCATCATCACCAACTAGAATTCTGGCTACAACAGGGGCTTAAAATTCTGATTGTACTTCCTTAGTGTGAAAAGATGGAAACTAACTCTTCTCTTGAAGAGGGCTCAACAACTCCAAGGGCAATACTTTCAAGAAGTAAACATCACCTGTGGGAGCATATGTCCCTGATTGTGTATACTGAATGAAATAGTCCTTCTGAGAAGTGCACTGCTTCAAGCAAGAATAATATATCTATTTTGGAAGCTGAGAAAAATGACTGGGTTTTTGTCCTCCCATGTTACTTGCATAAAGGGATTTTTATCACTCAGACATTTCTTAAATTAGAAAACAGCTTTCACAGATTTTACCCTTTGAAAATGACAATATCTAATCTTTTTGCTTTCATGAGCCAGGCCTGCATTTCCAAATATCTCAGGAGGGGAATAGTAAACTATTTTTCACAGATCCTCCATAATAGATGAGATATGAAATGAATTTCATGGAAGTTGAGCTCCATGGAGGTTATTACTTTGCCATAATATATAATGTTATTCTGACATCATATCATTACCATTATTATTTTTCTGTGCAACCAACCTAAAACATTGGGAAAATTTATCAATTTTATCACTAATGGATCTTAATAAAGAATGTGTGTTCTTTTCTTAAGACCATTAAGTTATGAAAGACATATTTTAAGTTATAAATGTATGCACTGAGTATTTAACATATCAAGGTAAAATATATTGAGGAAATAATTAAGCAATATCTAGCTAAAACAAGATGATTTTCTTAGGTTAATGTGTATTAAATTAAGATAGTAAATTATTGACATATTATAAACATGTTTAATAATCTATAACTATGCTATGACAAGTTAAAAAATGGTTAGAACTTTAACATCTACATGATTAGTGACCATATTCTAAGTATTATGTTTGCAGTGCTGCTAATATATAATCTTTAATGTTAGTATTCACATATGTATTTTTTTTTACCCCAGTTTTATGAGAGAAGTGAAATTGTATATTAAGTCTCTTAAAGGTTCAATTTTGAAATCTCTTAAGTACTTGCAAGCAAGCTTTGGAGTCAATTTTTAAACGTTGGGAATTTAAGATTTTGTCCCTAAAGACTCTAGAAATCCATATTAAGATTTTAAGGAAGTACAACTGTATATGTTTGTTAAAACTAATCCTATATAAGAAAAACCTAATATGATAAGTGTCCAACCATTTGACTATTCAACCAGTCGCTATAACATGCACTGAGTTCCAGGGGGCAGATGCTCCAACCGGTAGGTTAGCTTGCTGCTGGGGTTTGCTAATCGGGACTGGGCCATACTGGCTGGACATATCCTGGAGTCCTTCTGTGGTCCCTCCCTGGCCAGCCAACCTTTCTTGGTCCCTCTACAGACAGCTGGCCCTGATTGGGACTGGGAAAGGTGGGTCAGACATGCCCTGGAGACCTCCCACGGCCCCTTCAGGCCCAGATGGTGCACCAGTGGGGTCCCTGGGCCTGGCCTGTGGGGACTGGGCGAAAACCAACAGTCTGACATCCCCCAAGAGGCCCTGGATTGCAAGAGGGCACAGGCCAGGCTGAGGGACCCCACTGGTGCACAGATTCATGCAGCAGGTCTCTACAAGAACTATAAACTTAAAAGGGTGAAAGTTATGTAAATTAAACCTCACAAATCTGACTTAAAATGCTATGTATAACTAAAGGGATAATTTAAAATTTATTCCTTATTCTAATGCATTTTATTTAACAAATAGTAATATTGCTTATAATTGTTAGTATAACCGTGAACTAAAGACACTTTCATCAGTCAAAAAGCATTTATCCTAAGGAATACCAAATTAGAAAAAAACTTAAAATTCTGCCTTGATCAATAATATTTTTTCTTTTATTAAAAAATGTTAATTTAGCTTTAATTTCACTACAAAAACAAACAAACAAACACCAACACACACACACACACACACACAACAACAACAACAACAAAAACCAACACAAAAAACCTCCAATATATTAAAAATTAAACAAATAGCTCCTCTTAGGGTTCTGATGGGAGATGTCAAGAGAGTTTTCTTGATAAATGTACTACATTTTGGGGGGTTTTATCATTTAAAAGATTTATGGTTATTTGTCTACTTAGCTAGCAGATGGGAAGTAATTTTTTGATGTCCTATATTCATCATGGAGTGACTGCTCATTCCTATTTTCTTTCTACTTCAGAGGAAAGAAAAAGAACTTCCGTTTACTGGGGTTAGTTTCTTTACTGTGCTATTGTCTGAACCCTCTGCTCTAATCGTAGCTATGAGTCTCAGTGGTAGGTGGTCATTCAGTGAAAACACATAGCCTTGCCCTAGCCAGTTCGGCTCAGTGAAGAGAGCAGTAGCCTTGGTCTTGGGTTCAGTTGTGATCAAGGGCATGCAAGCTTGATTCTGGCCCTGGCTGGGATGTGCATGGAAAGCAACCAGTTGATGTGTCTCTCTCACATCAATGTTTCTCTCCCTCTGTTTCTCCCCCTCCCTTTCACGCTCGAAAAAATTAATAGAAAAAATATCCTCAGTAAGGATTAACAACATCCACAACAAAAACAAACAAAAAACCCCCGCACATAACCTTGTACTTATCCAGCAGTCTGGTTGTGTGATTCTGACTCCAGAAAGAGGCTACACAGGGCTTACACAGCACTTGCTGACCCAGTCTTCTTTCTCAGAATTCTATTGTCTGCTAATCTTCTATTCTCCTGCTGCTAGCCAATTTTCTTATCTTTGAATTTTAAGTAAGACCTTCTTCTCCTTTACCAGCAGCAAAATGGAGACCAAAGTGCCAATGCTCTGTAATGAGCCCAAAAAGTGTTACTCCTTTCAAAAGAAAGATAATGAATTCTCTACCCTTCTCTAACTGTGTCATAAAAGGTAGGGGCGTGATCCAGGCATCTAGATGTCCATTTCAACTCAGGCTCTTTCTGCTTCCTGTCAGACCCCTAAATAGACTATTAGGACTCACAATTCTAGTGGAGTCAACTAACTCTCCTGCCCATCCCATTGTCATCTGACTGGCTGACAGTGTTTGAAACAGATGATTTCCACCAACAGATGCTCTGCCGAAATGTAAGGGCACAGAAGAACTTTCAAGTTCGGGGGTGACCAAAATAACTGGCAAAAAAGCCACTGCATGATGAAAACAAGATTTTGAATTATTAACTTTTTCTAATTCCTAATCAGAAACGTAAATGTCAATAAGATTTAGTGTAGACATTCTGAAATTTCATCCCTCACCCCTGAAAGAGGGCTCATTGATCTCTCATCTACTTGTCATCACAGACTTCAAAAGATATACCCAAAAACTGTGAGTCTGCAAAATTTCCGGTTTTTAAAACTTCCTTCCTTCTGCACTATTGCAACTTCTGAAAAGCAATATCATATTTCCAAGGGTGAGTTACATAAAAGAGCCGTTATTTATAGAGGCCATCCCTCATGCCATTCTTATAGATTACAGCTTCCAGAGAAAAAAAAAAAAAAAAAAAAAAAAAAATGTATCTATTATGGTCTAGGAACTACTTTCTGCATATCTTTTTATCTCACCCCTTTCAGGATACTTATACTTTTGTTGTTGTTTCATAGACCACCTCCTCCATCATTAACAGACTGTGTACCTCTTTATTAATGTAACCCTGGGTTTCTCAACACCAGTGACATATTGAGCAGGATAATTCTTTGTTGAAGGAGGCTGTCCTGCGCATTATGGGGTGTTTTTGCAGTGTCCTTGGCTTCTACTCACTGGATGATAATTTCTATAACTCTTCTCCTCACCTCATTGTGACAACCAGATAGGAATCTACCTATTGCCCAGTGCCCCCTGGGGAACCCCTCAATGTATCTATCCTAGGTTGTGAACTTCTATCTTAAAGCCTGATAAACTTTCTAAGTTTCCTAAATGGATGCCGGGCCATCTACATGGCTTTTAGCATTTCATGGCAAGGAGAATTTAATCAAATACACAGGTGAGGCCAGGCAGTGACACGATCTGTCATGGAATTTGGATTCAGACTGCTTCTACCAGTTGTTAATTATGTAAAATCTCTTTCCACAGCCTCCTCTCTGTACAGCTGAGACAATGACCTTGCGCTGATTATTTTCTTTTATGCCCCCAGATTGTCTCTGCCTTGTCTTCCCTGCCGGGGAGGCTGACCTCCCTGGACTGATCCCATTTTTCAGAATAGGAATCTGAGAGTCTATGCTCCTGTTAAGCAATTTGCCTGAAATTAAAAGCTTGTAGTATACAGATGGTCTGGCTTTCATAACTAGGGCATTGTCTAAAATCACACCAGTGCTCACTGAACCAATACAGTACTCACTTCCTATCTGAATACATCTGCTAATCAGGGGAGTGTTCTCATCTTTATTTAATTTTTTTTTTATGTTTCTAGAACTGTTTTTAGTCATGCATATGTTTTGTTATTTAATTCTCAAAAAATATGTGTAGAGATTATCAGGGTCATTCTTTCACAGATGATTCCAGCCACAAGGCTTCCTTGGGTGTTTTTCTACCCCTTGAGCATTCTTTCCTCAATCTCTGACTGGTCGCTCCCTCCAACAGTGGTAACACCTCACCTGAGAGGACTCTGCTGTTTACATATCATCTAAAGCCAGTCTCTTCTACGCCTTAGTTAGTTCCTATATAGCACTTACCTGTGCTTTCTAATTATTTTATCTATATATTTGTTTACTTGATGTTTGTCTCTCCATAGTAGAAAATACCATAATTTCTAACAATGAAAGTTGCCATATAAACAAAAGGATTGTGGTTAAAATAAATCATAATTTTGAAAAATACTTAGGTAAAAAAAAAAATTCTCCTAAACTGCTCATCAAGTATTAATAATACAAAAAAAAAAACCCCACAAATTAAAAGCTATAACTTCCTGAAAGAAAGAATGTTTGAGAAATTTTTTGAAAGATCTGAATAACATAGTTTCATGGGAAGAAAAATGTTGCTAAGCAACCAAAGCAGTAATGTAGAAAATTTGTAATTGTTGACCAAAGTTACACAAAGTTTGATTCTTTAAAACAATAACAGATAAATCATTACCCTATATATGAGATATAATTTAATTATGAGATAAAGATGCAAGTAGATATTGCTTTAATAATGATTAACATCGCAATTTTAACTGTTTCTCCTAATGCTGACCTATATTACTACTCTTTTATTCTACCATATCTTAAGATATACAATTGAAAAATTCTAATAAAATAGGATTCAATACACAATAAATTAGTAGAATAATATCAGTGGATTCACTCTACCAAACAAACTTATTAATCTATATATGTAAAATATTCTTTTCCTTGAAGTTTTCCCTAAAGTTCCCAAAAGTTAGATCAATGAAAGTAAGTAGATCTGCTCTAATTATGCCTCTCTATTTAGAAACATGAAAAAGTATAATACCTAATAAAGAGGATTATTCACTCTTGGCTATTTGCAAATATCTCTGAATGCTTCTCATATGGATATGTTTAATAATTTAAACAGTATGAGGTAAGCAGTAAAAATTGAGTACTATTATATAATGAACAAAAGTATATTTGCCAAATCCAATGGTCACTTTTTAGTTTTTAACTTCTTAGAATTCTCTACAGTTTTTAATTAATTCTAACAATCTTTTTTTTTAATCTTTTTTTTGTCTCCTCTTCTTTCATCCATTCTTTCTTTCTTTTATTTTTTGCTTATCACTCTTCCCCCCCCTTTCCCTCCCCCTCCCCCCGCTATTGCTGGTTTCTCTTTAGGTTCCTTTGTTCAAAGTCCAAATATTCCTCTAGTTTTTATTATACCTTTGGCTTTTAAAAAAATCTATCCCTCATCTATCTATCTAGTAATTTCTCTGTGTACCTACTTACCTTCCTATCAATTAATCATCTATTTTTCCCCATGGAAATGCCATTTGCAATGAACATTTTTTTCAAGCAGCATTGAGATTCTCGTGTCTAGAGCAGACTCCACATGGGCTTTTGATATAATTAACATCACAAATGTGTGTAATTTTATATAATATCCATCTCATGTGGCTAGTCCCATATGTGCAGAACTGAGCTCATCATCATCCCTGAAACCTTTTATCTTCTTAGTTCCCTCTCTTCGTTAATGAACCCTTCCTACACTCAGGGGTAAAACCTCAATCATATTTAACTCCTTATTCTCAAAACAGTCACAATGAATCTGTATTTCAATAATGAGATTGCAAATGAGAAATATCTTTCCTGCCCTCTGTTTATCATTTCTCTTCAACATGATACTAGTTACCATACAACTCCTAGAAGCTCCTTGGACAGTGCCCTAAACCAATGAAACATGATGTGTCATGGTTAAGTAAATGGTTTATGAGGCTGCATAGTTTATTATTTGTAGTCTTTATTTTCAAAAGAAATATAAGCTAAAATTTGGAGCTTCACTTCTAATAAATCACATGATGAGAAATTAATATCAAAGTTAACTTTTACACACTATAGAATAAAAGTTCTACATGATGTAATTTTTCTGCCACCAAAAATTTAGACTTTATATTAATGATTATATAGGTTAGAAACACCTTATTTACAGATTGATATAACAAGATAGTAGCAACTTGTGGAGAGTAATAACTTCAATTCAAAAATTGGGCAAAGGGATGGTTACTAACATTTATTGAGTGCTCAGTATTGGCAGCTCCTGTGATGCAGACTATACCTAGGCAGTTCAATTTAAACCTTACAATAAGCTGGAGGAGAGATATCATTTTATGACATTTTACACATGGGAACACTTTCATATTTTTATTTCTCGATGATCACACATCTAGTAAATGTCTCCCCTGAAACTCAAATCGAACCTTTTCTTTTTAAATCACATTTGCAGGGAGACACCTAATAATGTGTAACAGGCTTCTGTCTTACCGTGCAATGTAGATAAAATTTAAGAGCAAAAAATGTGTTGTATTACATTTGGGAACATTTAAATAAGAAATAAAAGTTTTGGTTGAGCTAAAGCACTTTCAGATCTCTAAAGGCATCAATCTTGTTTTACCTTGCCTGCGGGCATTTGTACAAACTATTTTCTCTGCCAAGAAAAATAAAAGCATACTCTAGCCATAAGTGAATGGCACTGTAATCATTCTTGTATTTATTAAACTAATGATCAAAAATTGAGTGCATACTGTATTTAGTGTTTCCATTGTCCCTGGAAATTATAACCAAATGAGGGAGAGATGTATTTATCAGCTGAGTGTTTTGCTTTTCAGCTGTGTGACCACAGATACTAGCCTCTGAATTTTAGTGTTCTTGCCTGAAACAGGATTTAAGAATTCTTACAGTACGGGACTACTGTGATGAATAAATATAGAAACACTGCAGTGTGCTTAGCACAGTAACATACAGTCATGTGACATTTACATTTCAGCTATGCTTTTGGTTCTTTTTGTGTTTTACTGCTTCACTTCCCTAATTTGTATTTATCACTTAGCAATCTAATCATATAAAGCTTTCTTTTTTTTTTTTTTAGGAACGTTTTCCAGAAATTTTAACACAAAATGGGGTATTATTTCCATATATATTCTCATATTGATCTGTAGATATCATTATCATATTACCAATTACATAATTTCCACTTCACTTTGTAATAACCTACATATTTTGCATCCCAAATTAAACTGTAAAGTTCCTAGTGGTGGGGTAAGCTTTGGGCTACTACCAGTGTGCTTTGAGCACCTCCCACATTCCTAGACCATGATGGACATCACATAGGTGTTTCAGAATTAATGTGTTTGTTGTACAGAGAAGCTATGGGAAGGGAGGCATGGTGAACTTCATGACAGTTGTTTCAATATTTCAACACGAATTGGGTCTACAATGGATAGCCCAGAAAGGCAACTATCAGCCCAACAGCTGACTCAGTGCTTTCATTCTGTGCCTCCTTTCCATTGAATAGTGCTTCATGGTGGAGATGGCAGACTGGCTACTTGCACTCTTTCTGGGATATTACTTAAAAGGTCCATATATTAAAGGGAATGGTGGACTCAAGAAAATTCGTAGACACCAAACAGAAATATATTACCTAGTTTGATGATAGTTAGGAAAATATATCTGCTGAATGAAATCTGGAAATAGACCATTAATTGTCTCATTATGTCTAAGGATCGATTAACCCTAATACTTGGACAGAACTTGTGGACTCGGGTAATAATAGTTACAGTTTATCATGGATCACATTCGTTAATTATGCTACCTATAAATATTAAAAGCATAAAGCTACTGCCCAGTGTTAATAGCTCAGTGGTGGAGCTTCAACCTATGTATGAACCAGGAGGTCACAGGCTCAGGTTGGGGCACATGCCCAGGTTGAAGGCTTGTTTTTGCCCCTCCCCGGGGGATGTGCAGGAGGCAACCAATCAATGATTCTCATCATTGATGCTTCTATCTCCCTCTCCCTCTTCCTCTCTGAAATCAATAAAAATAATTTTAAAAAGCATAAAGCTACTGAACTTATTTTCATTTCCTCCAAGTAAGTCAGTTCACTTTTAGAATGATTTTCAAAGCATTTACCTTCTTGCAGGTTAACTCTTCGTTGGTAGATGTAGGCTGTTCTGTTGTGATGGAGAGACATGCCTTTGTGTAAGGTTTTCCTTTGTATTTCTCTTTTAATAATTAGAGGTGGAATGTAGGGAAGGAATCTAAGCAACCATCCAACAGTTTGACCATCCGACCGGTAGCTATGACAAGCAATGACCACCAGGGAGCAGACACTCAATACAGGAGCTGCCAAGCGGCAGTGCCTTGGCAGCTGTGATTCTCAGGTGAGGCACCCGGAACTAGAGAGGAGGGAGTCCAATCCTGGGGTGTATCACCCGAGACCTGCCCTCTCACAATCCAGGACCTCTTGGGGGATGTTGGAGAGACAGTTTCAGCCCAATCCCAGCAGGCCAGGCCCAGGGACCCCACTGGTGCACGAATCTGTGCAACAGGCATCTAGTCATTCATAATCTTCTTCCCAACACAGCAATCTACAAAGGACATTCCTTATTCAGAGAAAATAGAAACAAACAAACAAACAAAAAAGGGAAAATGAAAAGAATGACAGCAACAAAAAATAACAAAGAAGTGGGAAAAGCCTTCAAACTTGTGAAGCTTTAATGCAGTGTATTTGACATATCAGTGGAATGTGCAGCAGAGGGGAAAAAAGCATGTCATTGGTCTGAAACTGTCTTTTCTAATTAAGTGCATCCATGTATTGTTATAAATCTGTTTCCCAATCTTGCTTTCTCACTGAATGATGCAGACACCAGGGAATGAGCTCCCCTGCTATGTATCAGCTCCGATAAGGAACAGTTCCTTTTAGCCTGACACTGACAGCTTAATGAAATGGAGGCCAAGGCGCCTGCAAATGACAGAAAGGCTGGTAAGGTAATGACCATACCTGGTACTTAAAATGGACAAGGGAGAGAATGACTTGTAGCTATGTTTTTTATTCCCTTAGGCAAGGGCTGTGAGAGTGAGGTAAAAAGATTGCTTCCGAAGGATGATTTATGGAAACTACATTCACAACTTTATATATCCAACTTAAATATGGCCTAGTTAAGTAATTGAAGCCAAAGCATTTTTCAAAGAAAAAAAGCTATAGGTTTCGTGTTCTCACCCCCCCAACCCCCATTTGATAAATGACAGGATTTCAGGTCCTATCATGTAAACTTGCACTATTTATTAGGACTCCATACATTTCTTGCAGCTGAATTTTTTTTTTTTTAATTAAAGGAGAGATTTACATTCAGGGAACTGAAAATTGACCTAATCCTTACTTAATACTTAGAAACTACTACCCTGTTTCCTCGAAAATAAGACAGTGTCTTATATTTTTTCTCCCAAAGTTGAGCTAGGTCTTATTTTCAGGGGATGTCTTATTTTTCCATGCGCTAGGTCTTATTTTTGAAGGATGTCTTATTTTCGGGGAAACACGGTAGTATTTAGTAGCATTCAATTCTCATTAGTTGTTTTTGTTTTTGTTTTGTTTTTTCACAAGACTCCACCCTTCCTTAGCCTCTACAGGAGAAAGAGAATAGAGAGAAACTCTAAAGAGAACCTCCTAACACCCACCTAGATTATTAACTGTAAGCAGCAAGTACTCAGAATCTCATTAGAAAATCAGAATTGTGAGAGAATTAGTATACAGCTTTGGTGAAAGAGATGATGGCTTTGTAAAAATTGATTAAGAATATAAAAAAATTAAGAATATAAAATTTAGTAATGACTTCATTCCTGATTTGTACCAATTTACAGTGACTATTTGGGAACTGTGTCTCTGTATTTGTTTTGCATTATCAGTATTCTCCAAAAATACACAAGTCACCTTATAAAACTATCTGGGGCAAAAGTAACAGAAATATGTTGCCATTTCCAGAATATTTGCCCAATATCTAAGTGTGTATAATACTATCAGGATTACTAGTAGAGGGGAAACCTGATTTTCACCAATCACTAGCTGGAGAGTCATCTATAAAGGCAATGCAACAAGAAAAAGTTCTATGTTTGGAAACTTCAGTAGAAGTTCAGTATGGTGCAACATCATGTGGCCAATAATAATGGGCCTTATGCAGAATAGATAAGAATCCAACCTGTAATGCAGTGTTTTATAAAAATTGCCCAAAGATCCTGCTTGGTAATGAGAATCCTTTCAAAATGCTCACGAGGTTGGTAACAAGGAAGATTTGTTTTGAAAATAGTAAACATGTTGGTAGTTGGGCGAAGAAACAGGTTAGAACCAGTTGATTATAGGCAATAATAGAAACTAGGAAGTTGTTGAATAATCGAGGTGGGAAATGTTGGAAGTCTGACTGAAGGCATTACTAGGAATGGACGACAGATGTGGAAAAAATGAAGAAGAATAAACTCAATACAAAAGCCATCTTTTGTGTATACTGAAATCCTTACCTAATTTAAATAATTTGGTTCTCACAATCCTAATTAAGCATGCATTGTCTCCTTTTATAGCTATAGAAACTTTCAACGACAGTTTGTATAACTTGCCCAATACAGTATTATCTGACAAGGAATTGGTTGCACAGGATTCCAGCCCACACTGATTTCCAGGATCATTATTGTCCACATCATGATGGACTGACCCTTTTGCTAATCTGAGAATACAAACTCCACTTTGGAAAAGTTTGCCTGAGAAAGGAGGGTGGGAGACAGGCCTATAACTAGAGTAACATTTAAAGTCTAGGGAGCTATTTCTGTGGTTGTGGCTATGGTTTTTAAGAGGGAGTTCGTTTGAGAATGTTTATTTTCTGAGAACAAGATGATGGTAGAAATGGAGACAAGCATGAGTAGGAAATTTACGCAGCAGGTCATGAAGAAGCAGGAGGACAGGGGATCGAAAGCACAGTTAGAAAACAGGCTGGAGAGAATAAGATGGATGTATTGTTCTCTCTGGTTTGGCAGAGCAAGAGGTAAAGATGGGTACAAAGTAACAAAATGTTGAAACTAGGGGAAGAAACAGAATGTTGGGGAAGGAAGCTGACCTTCCAGATAGCCTGTATACTGTGTAATGTAGTCTGTTTCAAATGAGAGATCATAGGACCTAAGCATGACTTTCACAGAGGGCCAATCAGTGGGGTAAAACATGGCAATACAGGTATATATTCTTCATTAAGTCAATGAGAAATGACTGATGGAGAGCTATAGAGAATGGCTGAGATGGAGGCATTGTATTTTTTTTGAAGTAAGTGTGGTTCCAGGTAAAAACAAAAACAAAAAACAAACAAACAAAAAAACTACCAGGATAATACTGTTAACATTAAAAATAAAAATTTTAAAAAGAAAAAAACAATCCCACCAGGTCAATGTAAAGACACAGTAGGTGACAAAAGTGAGTCACATTATGATCACATTCCATGAGTCATTGTTACTCAATGTACTAGTACCGTGTCAATAAAATGTCTACCAGAAATTCTCCCTTAAAACAAACAAACAAATAAAAATTACCAGAATAGAGCCATGGGTACAGGTGAATGCAGTTTTCTATTGAACTTAATCAACAAATATTTGAAGGCACAGAGAAAAGTACCAGTGAAAATATTGTGGCCAATATAAAAATATTTTTTAGTAAAAACTGATCACATATCATTAACTTTCCATATAATAAATCACTGTAAGCATAACTTTAATCAGAAATGACAAATCTGAAAAAGTGCTATTACTTCTCTCCCATAGCAGATATTGCTTATCAATCTTTGCATTCATTCATTAAAGAAAAAGCCTTACATTTCATTTTAACCTTGCACCATAGGAAACCACACTGTTGTTACATTACCTTAAATCTATTCATCAGACTTGCTATATGGTAAAGAGCTTAAATAGACAATATTACAATAATAGCATTGATCATTTTTACTCTGTTGGCTTAATATAAAACACTTAATACTGAAATTATTTTAAAGGTTATTTATTGGATACTAGAGGCCTGGTGTACAAAATTTGTGCATGGGTGCAATCCTTAGGCCTGGCCGGCGATTGAAGTGTGAGCATCTGGCATGAAAGGGCAGGTCCCAGTGACCTATGGGCCCTGGACAGCACCTGGGCCCTCGGACCCTCGTGCACCCCCCTCCACCTGAGTCATGATGCCCAAGTCCCCACATGGAAATGTGGTGAGTGCAGCCGGACACCAGACGAAAGCCAGGCAGGCAGCGCGCTCTCTCCCAGCCTTGTAGACCAGCTCCTGCACAAACTCACTGGGAGCCTGACTGGCTCCTACAGTCCCAGAGGCTGCAGCCTGGTTCCCCTGGAAGAGCTTTGGGGCCCAGCAGTGCCTCATCACTGATGCCCACCATGTTCCACACCACCCCCTGGTGGTCAGCACATATCATAGCAAGCAGTCGAATTTCCAGTGGAATTCCTGGTCGAGGGGACAGTTTGCATCTTAGGCTTTTATTATATAAGATTATAGTCATTATGTAGGCAATTTGAAGGATACAAAAAGCATGTGATAATTTAAATAGTTATCACTTGTATTTTTTCTAAATTAACATATCTGTACATATCTCAATACATTTTGAATTGGTCTATTGGGGTACTCAGTAATATGCGGACTAGAAAAGAATTAGTGAAAAAATGAGAAAAATCATGAGATTACTAGCAAAAGTACCTTGAATGTTTAAAAGTGCCTTCACTTTGTACATTTCCTAATGCTCAGAATCCCTCTGAACTTTGATTTCCAGTAGCAGAAATGGAGCAATTTGTTCTGTAAACACTGTTATTGTGAAGACATATTGTGCTCTATGCTGTCCATTAAGTTTGCATTAAGTCAACTATGGCAGGAGAAATACAGTTTGAGAGCAAGTCAGGAAAAAACAACAACAAATTTTAAACTAGTTTCTCAGATTCTTGTGTTGTCAGTTTTATCTTTTCTGCACAGAAACTTAATTAATCCTAGAGAATGGTAAATCCTCAGACTGTCAGAGAAAGACCAGTTTCCAATTTCTGATGAGTCATTAAAATGCTCTTTTATGGCCTGACGTAGCAGACTTTCCTCTCTCTTATGTGGGCTTGCTTATTTTTTCACCTTATGAAAATGTGTAGGTGAATGCAACCTCTATGATACAAAAGAAACTAATGATGCAATATTTTAAAATCTCCATCTAGCAGAAATCAGTTTGGCTCAGTGGATAGAGCGTCGGCCTGCGGACTGAAAGGTCCCAGGTTTGATTACGGTCAAGGGCATGTACTGTGGTTGCGGGCACATCCCCGGTGGGGGGTGTGTGCAGGAGGCAGCTGATCGATGTTTCTCTCTCATTGATGTTTCTAACTATCTATCCCTCTATTTTCCTCTCTGTAAAAAATCAATAAAATATATTTAAAAAATAAATAAATAAAATAAAATCTCCATCTATCTATACCTCATGATTGAAAATATCAAATAAATCTTGGTTAAAAGGAAGAGTGGTATATTCATGTACATCATGAAAGCCTCCACATTTTAACCATGGTTTACTCATAAGGATTGTCAGTGCTGAACTGTGGGAAAGCTAGAATAGATAAAAACTAAAGAAAGCCAAATTATTGCAAGGAAGTGAAAGAGAGTGGGTGTCATCAAAGCTTTGAAGGCTAAACAATGATAGTTTATTTTCTTTTTAATAAAATAATCTCATAATATAGTTCCTTTAGCTTTTTCCTTTGACCTTAAGTTGTTTGAGCTTAGAGTAATTGGCAAATTTCCTCAAATATGATTGAGCTCTTTGTGAACATGGATGTTTTGTAGTTCACACAGCTCATAGTCTAAATATATGTAGAACAGAGCAGAGAGTTAAGAATTCCTAAATGTCAGATGGCATTCTCAAAGATAAGGGCACATTTGGATACTTTTAAATAGTGTGATAAGAATTAGTATTTCAGAGTATAAATTAGTGCTTTTGAAAATTCCTTGTATGATATTTCTGCCACTTCCACCATGATTGTCGACATTATTTCACTCCCTTTATCTTATCATATCAGATCCTATGAGTTTTCACTTTTTCTTTTTAAAAAAAATAAAAATATATATATGATACCATATGACAAGTTCTAAATATGCCAGGCAACACCACTCAATGGTGGTTCCTTCATCTACCCATGCCAATTTTTAAAGTAATTCTAATTAGTCCTTGAAAAGAAAATCTGAGTATAATTAAGAAGGGCCACCAAGTCCAAAAGTAAAATTAGTAAGTCATGCCTTATTATGGGCACTCCTGCTCAACTCTTTCATAGATCACTAGAGAGTGACTAAGCAGCACCTATCAACAGCTCTTATACACTTAAAGTTCGAAAATCCAGAGCTTGAAATATCCAACAATTGTGATTATATCCAGGATGATAAGTGTACAAAACCACAAGGATCTTGAGGAGGTCCTTTATTCAATGATGTAATGACTCACTTGTGCTTCATGGCCATACACTTAATGAGGCAAAACCAAGAACTTCCAGCATACTCATGGAAACTTCATGTTAAATCTAGGTATATTTTAAACCTGGTTGAAATTGGTGTATTATTCTGATCTCAGAAGCAAAAATAAAACATCATGACTTTCACTTTTATGTTTTATATTAAAATTTACATATGATAATTTAAAAAAATAAATATATTTTTTATTGATTTCAGACAGAAAGAGAGAGAAAGATAGAAACATCAATGATGAGAATAATTGATTGGCTGCCTCCTGCATGCCCTTACTGGGGAATGATCCCACAACCTATAATAGATGTGCCCTTGGCTGGAATTGAACTTGGGACCCTTTGGTCTGCAAGCTGATGCTCTATCCACTGAACCAAGCTAGCTAGGGCAAAATTTATATAATTTTTATGTGAATTTTTGATGGTTTGATATGTGTCCTTCATCATCTGTGGCTTTTTAACACTGCTCAGGTCATGCGGTTAGATAATGTGTTACCTTCTCTCTGTACATATTCTACATCTATGAATAATAGCCCAAATAAGTCCTGTTTCCTTTTAATTCTTCCAATCTCATTGACAGAAATTATTGGTTCTGCACTTTCATATATACTCAGACCTGATTTTTTTTTTCTTTACCTTCAACCTGAGTTCTTATGGTCATAATTTTCAACATTATTACAGCAAAAGAAGAATAATACTTTCAATTCTGCCTTTAATGTACGCATATAGAATTACATATGGTAACAGAGATCATCTTTTATTTTCTCACAATACTGAATAATAAATATTAGCTGACTTCAGCCTGTGGCATCGACTGTAACTTGCAGGAGTAAGGATCTCATCAAATGTCTTACTAGGAAAACAAATATCCATGGTTTTCTACATTGCTCTCCTAGGAAATCACAGGCTAGCACTTAATATGTTACAAGTAGGACAATCACTCATTGCTCTTTGTGTAACTAGATGATATATTGCCAAAGTGTCAGCTGTTGAAGAGCATTGGCTAGTTTAAGAATTTACAGAAGATCAATTTGAATTATAGAAATTGGACTATCAAATATGGGTTAATCAAAAATGAAACAGTTTAGTAGTGGTTTTTAATACAAACAAGCATACTCACATGCATTCAGGATGGAGTGCTCACAGTGTGATTTAAAATGAGTGGGCGTGGGCAGATAAATCACTCTTCTTACTCAACAATGTCTATGTGAGGACTGTGGGTAGGAATGTGGACAATGGAAAATGATTTGTTTTGAGCTTGTATGTTCCTATGCTTACTGAGATGAAAGCCTTCTTTATATGCCTGGGGTGGAGCAGGAGATTAGAAAAGGCTGATACACTTGAAGTTATTGTCAATATATTCCCAATACAGAATCATTGGACATTTTATTCTCACTTAATGACTGTGTTGTTAGCTCATTTATCTCTTGTGTAATCTCTGTTTCCTACAGAATAAGAAATGGGTTTATTTTAAATTTTTATTGAATTTATTGGGATGATATTGATTAATAAAATTATATAGGTTCCAGGTGTACAATTCTATTGTATAATACAGCATTTGTATATTGTATTGTGTATTCACCAGTCCAAGCCAAGTCTCCTTCCATCGTCATTTATCCCCCTTATGCCCCCCCTCCCTTTTCCTTCTGGTAATTACCACACTGTTGTCTGTGCCTAAGAAGTTTTTTGTTTTTGTTTTTGTTTGCTTAATCTGAGAAAGGTGAAGGGATTAAGAAATGAGTTTACTTTAAAATATAATCTCTGCTCCATCAAAGCATAGTGATTTACTTGGGCACATTTATATCACACTATACTTAAAAGTTTTATCCAGTAGTTAAATGAGATTTTAAACCTACCTTCGTGTTTTTTTAAATGATATGTTTGAATTTTCAATCATGCATTTACTTCCCATATACTCCTCAGATAAAGGGAAAGCATCTATTTTCACCATCTAAAAGAAGCATTTTCCTTGAATTGCAGTTGTAAGCCTCGCATTCATGCACAGACACCAGCTTATTAATTCAGCATCATATATTTCAGGGTAGGTGACACTGACATTAGCCTGAGCTAACATTTACATTTTCATGGTGGGGTCTTTCTTCATAAAATTTCTGCAGAAGTTCAGGCCCAGAAAAGTCTAGGGTTTTCAATTCTCACACCTAGAAATACTTTAAACAGAATCTGTCTGCACATTGAAAGGTTGGAAAGGCAGTTATCGATAAGTTGATCCGGACCTTTCATGCCTAATTTCTTAATCAAAGGCAAAAAGGCAGTCCTACTGCCAAGTTTTGTCTCTAAAACCCCCCTCCCCACAATCATCTGTGTTCTGTCCAGGAAGCTCTGCCCCTTAGAAAACAAACTAGATCAATCCAGTGTGCCCTAACAGAGAACTGTCCGTCTTCCGAGGATGCCAGGTTCCTGTCAGCTACTTATTATTCTAGACTAGACCCTTACGTTTTCAGCCCAGTAAACAGAATTAATATTCAACTCCCCCACATCCAATCCAAGCATATTTGTAGACTTTTACTTTTCCTCTCTCATTGAAATCAAACAAAATAGCAACAGCTTAAACAGTAAAATGCTATTGGCATAAAACTATCAATGTAGACTCCTGTCTATCATTTCAAAAATGTAAATCATGCCCGTGATTTTAAAATAAGTCAATTACTACTAAAAGTCTATAATGAAAGAAAGCTTACTCAATGCACCTCTCAGTTGCACTCCCCATAGATACCCATTTTAGTCTCTCCTCTCTCTCTCTCTCTCTCTCTCTCTCTCTCTCTCTCTCTCTCTCTCTCTCTCTGTGTGTGTGTGTGTGTGTGTGTATGAAAATTAAGATATTAAAATTTTTCTTTAGGCTCTAGGTTGGCTGGGACATCTGCTGAGGGAACTTGGTTGACCTTGGCTAAGGTTATTCATATAATGATGTGATCTTTCTAGATTACCTTGGA
Organism: Pipistrellus kuhlii; assembly: GCF_014108245.1. Taxonomy (NCBI): domain Eukaryota; kingdom Metazoa; phylum Chordata; class Mammalia; order Chiroptera; family Vespertilionidae; genus Pipistrellus; species Pipistrellus kuhlii. The sequence continues at coordinate 42,352,064 of NW_023425584.1, forward strand.
ACATGCTCTTCTAGTATGGTCTCAGTTGGTTGACTTAACTACTACCCTCCACAGGTTTCTCACATACACAACTTTCCCTTAGTCCTACAGCCCACTAGCCCTGTTCTCTTGATGTATTCTCATTATTGAGAAGTTCAATGACATTTTTTCTTATTCTTTTACTTATGTCTTATACTACTATTAATCTCTTGGGAAGATTTTAGAGTACTTATTTATTGTTTATCCCTTTTCCCTTTATCCTTCAAAATGTTAATATTGTGCCCCTCATGTTGGTAATTTCATGTTTGTCTGAACATGGGCTATTTTACTATGAACACTCATTTTTTTCAATTATGGAAAATTTTCTTGTGTTGTATCTTTAATAATTTCTCTCCTATTAGCTCTGGTATCTCCTTCTGCACATCTCAATTAATTGGGTATTAGACTTCCTGAATTGGTCATTTAAGTATTTTACCTAATTTTAAATGTCTGTAATTTCTCTAGCCATTCCCATTAATTTATACTGCATGGATGGCTCTCCAATTAACCCATTTTGTTATTGGCCTGCTCTTCAACGTTACTCCCTCACAAACCTAATGTTCCTAAATTCTAAACCTTTCTATTTCGATATTGTTTAGAAATTAAATTCCAATATTCTTGCCTTACACTGGAAACGTTGTGACCTAAATTCTGTGCATGGTTGAGAAAAGAAATCTTCTCTTCTTTATATCCACTTCCAGATTCAGGCCATTCTTCCATTAACCTTTTGGTTGTAAAGCCATCTTCCATCAGCCATGTATCTGTCAAAATGCATATTGTCTTTTCTCCCAATATCATTGACCTTATTGATTTAGACTTTTTAAAAAATTTACTATCATTTCAATGGTGTCTAAAAAGGTAATTAAATAATGTGTCAAGTTTAACATGTGTAACTGCAGTGCAACCTGCTATTTTTCTTATTAAAGTTGTCATTATGTCTCTTTTAAAATAATATTTTTATTGATTTCAGAAAGGAAAAGAGAGGGAGAGACAGACATATCAACCATGAATGAGAATCCTTGATTGGCTATCTTCTGCATGCCCCACACTTAGGATTGAGTTTACAAACAGGCACATGCCCTTGAATACAATTGCACCCTGGGCCCTTCAGTCTGCAGGGCCACTCTCTATCCACTGAGCCAAACTGGCTAGAGTTCATTATGTCTCATTTAGATTGTTCTAATTGTGTCTTGAATGCATTCCTTTTTCACAGTGTTTCATTCAACCCACCTTTGGGCCCCAGAATGGGATTTTTATCGCATAATTCTGACCATTAACTTTCCTGTTTTAAAGAATGTTTGAATACAAATTCATACATTATCATCAAATATCAATGAAGTTTTTCCTCATAATCTGATCAGAAATTCCTGTCATTTACATACCATTTTCTAAAACACTCATGATTTCTCATTATTTCAGATGTCAGTTCTGTTCCTGTCTTCATACCATTGTCTTTAAAAAGTCTATCTTTTCCACCTCTGTTGGTGGGAATCTCATCCATGTACAAGTCTCCAGTAAGTAAGCAATTTTAAACTGATATGTTGCAAGAAGTTTTAAAACATGTAATATCTGACTGTAGTCAGGGGCTCTGACCTCTTTTCCCTTGGCTTCTCAAGTTTCAAAAAATGACAACAGCTAACATAGCAATAGCCCTCCAGTGTGAATGAATTAGAATTATACCTACTATATTTTTGTCAGATCGGCAAAAATATATTTTTTTTGGTGTGCTATAGAATTTTAGTAATTAGTTTGTGTGCCATAAAGTGAAAAATGTTGAAAATCACTGCTGTAAGTAATATATATATTTCCCCATTCCCTTCTTTTGTTTCACTTGTTTAGCAAATCTATGGTAGATTTCATTGTGGTACAATGTGAAGTTTCATGGATTGATTACCTCTTTATCTCCCCATAAGTTTCTTAGGAACAGAGGCAATATCTTCTTTATCTTACATTCACTTTATTTTCTTATCAAATGTCTTATGCATGGGTGCTGCCTCATAACTGTTAGATTAAATCTAATGTTCTTCCTCTATTTTGTCTGCCCACCAATACGTAATATTTGTATAGTCTATGTGAAACCCACTATCTCTCAGGCCTTTATTTTTGTGATTCTCACTGCAGGAAAGCTTATGATGTACATTGTCTCCATTAATATTTATAGATGGGCTAGTATCTTGAAATTCTGTTCTGTTCACCTATGAATCGGTGGTTCATAACAAATTAGGAAATGGGTTTGATTTAGGCATACATATATTAACACTTAGAAGGCAGCTGTGACTGGAAAATTATGTTAGCTTCAGGCAGGGAGGTCATCTCAGTGCTAAGAATAGTCAAATACGGGCTAGTGCTTTTGCTAGCAAATATATTGCTCTCTTTTATGAAGATAATAAACAGCAAGTTCGACTAATTCATTTGTGTTGCAGAGTCAGTTCAATGTCAGTGTGCAGAGTCTTACTGCAACAGAATACCTTATGCACAAAAACAATCCTTGACCCCAGTGTTCCTTGAGTGCTCTGTTACTAAATCGTATAATAGCATTATTAATTTTAGAAAGTCAATTATAGCCTTATAAACACAATATTTGAAACTGGAAAGTTCTCAAGGAAATATGTCGGAGGATGGTGACCTTCAATGGCATGGATAGTAATTTGAACTATTGAAATGAAACCAGTTATTTTAGGGAGAAACAAACAAGATAAAAGCTAAAGAAGTTTAAAGAAACAATATTCTTGAAAAAAATATCCTAGTATGTCCTCCTCAAAAGAAATTCATGTGAAATACGAAGTTTACAAAAACAAATAAAAATCTGAATGAGAAGAATCCCATCTTCCATGGGAAATCTCAAAAAATGATGAAACATTTACAGCATAGCTAAACCATCCTTGGAATTGAGAATGAAGTGGAATTAAAAATGTAGAAAAGAAAGTAGATCCTTCACTCATAGAAATCATCTTTAGGTATTTGCAAAAGTTATTCTAAAACTTTGGTACTAATTCAAGACATGGGGAGAGAAAGAAGAGATTTATGTGCCTTTTATGGAGTCACTTTTACTCATGCTCAGCCATGACATTATTCTTTTCTTTCAATTGCATGGATATATCTTGGGATGAATAAATAATTTGCAAATATATGAGTCAACAAAGAAAGAAATGCAGAGTTGCAGACTGATAATGGAAATTACAGGGGTTATAAAATATCATATATTGTGCTGGCATTACGGTGAAAGGAATACGGGAAGTTATAAATAACCCACATCATCTTTTAAAGGACTGCTTTTTAAAATACTTTTTGTGGAAGCATAACTGATAAAAGTCTAGTCATTTTTCATGTGAAATCATTCTTCTCAATAAGCAACTTACTAAAGTGAAAAACCAGAACTAGACAACAGTGGTGGTGTTTCATTCAGTACTTCTGAATGAAATGTCATATCCTGTCTACAGTTGCACACATGAGTAAGAGAGGGAGTAGCTTTTAATATAAGGTGTTACACAACAAGAGTATAAAAGTCTATAAAAATAATACTTAGGTCACAGAATAAAACAAAACTGCAAAGGCAGAAAACATATGATATTGCCAACTTATTTTGATGGTTATAATTTATGAAGTATTTTTTAGTATATTATTCAACTTAATTGTCTTAAGAACTCTATTATCTGGCTACACTTACTCTTCATTTGATACAGATAACTAACATCGTTAAATGAATTGCCTAAAGTCATGAATTTTTAGATCTTTTGAATTATAAGTCAAGTAGTAAAATGATTAGTCTAGGAAAAGGCAAAAAACAAACAACAAAAAGTTGTGGGAGGGAATAGTATCTGCTATTTACAAGATAAATTTAGAGATTACACTTATAATGTGACTTTAGCCACTGTGCTCACTGTGACACAGAAAGGAAGAAAGTGTCAGGGGCCACATAAAACATATATATTCTCTTTAAGAGACCTCAGAGTTACAAAAACAGTTTAATAGTATTCCTGATTATAAATTATTTTATAACATTCTGCAAAGTAAAGGGGAGCAACTTAGCCAAACTGCATGTTGAGCAGTAAGAACTTTGGTGCAAATGAGGTCTTCTAACCTATACTGGAAGCTTTAAAGTGAGAGGGACCAGAGTTGAGGAATGAGATGATTAGAGCAGTTTATTTATTCAATACACACTTCCTAAATCGTCCAACAAAGATCTCATGAATAGTTCCTTGACTGACATAATTTAAATAGGATCTTAAAGTATTGAATCCCAACATCAACATTAATGTATCATTTGTATACTAATTATTGTAGCTTTCAGAGAGGTTAAAAACTAGTGAAATTGGTTTCAAAGTGGAAAAGTTGTTCAGAGAAAATGTGTTGAAAATTGTTTGGCACATGAAAATACTCTCGGATCTACTAGTCACTCCACCTTTTAGGGAAATACTTGTCAAAACACTTTCTCTGTGGATAAAGATGCCTAATAATTGTATATTTTGTAAACATGTAAGTAAACTAAGCATCCCAAATAATTCATCTGCTCTGCAATCAACTTTTTTTTTAAATCGATTTGTAAACTTAATTTTCTGCAGTTCATTGTTATTTGCAAAAATAGTTTAGCCCTGAAAATAAAATCCACTAAATGTAAAAAAATTCTGAACTTCTTTCCATTAAAATCTTTTCAGTTACGTTAAGCCAGTTAAAAAAACAAACAAACAAACAAACAAAAACACATTTCTGGTATTGTTTCTAATTTTTTCTTCATCAGAGAAATTGATCATTTGAGCCTGCTTTAAAAACTTGCCTTAGCAATATATACTTACCTAAGCAGGTGTTTAAAATTAATTCTACTGTCATTGTCAATGTGTCTAAAATATGAATTTTCAAAGAGTAAACACCATTGGTGTGTCTTTTCTTCTAAGTCATGCTAATGAATGCATTTGGAAAAAAATCAGTAGCATGAATTTTTTGAGACAAGATGCTTCTTAAATGTTATTCCAAAAACATTTTAACAGCAAAAAAAAATAAAATAAAAATTTGTTTTTTCAAATCCTTGAGCAAAATGACATTCCAGGAAGTTGAATAATCTTAGACTGTGTTTTAAAAGATCACTGCCTCATAGATGAAAGGAGACAAGCACTGTTCTGTTACTTTTCAACAACCACATTGAGATTCTTTGGACACAGCTGCTATGTTCCAATCTAGAGGATTATTTTACCCAGAAAGGCTGTTGAATATATGTTAATGGAAATGATTTTTATTTTCAGCCAAATGTGTAAATATGTTTCCATTAAAGGTATTGAAAATAAAGGAAAGTATAAGTGAAGAAAAAATAAATCATGTGTATCTACTCAATCTAATTTTAATGTCCATTTATCTACTTTTTTTCTGTTTCCCTTTTTCTCTTTTCTTTCTACCTTTTTGTCTTATTTCTCAATTTCTACGTGGTATAATGAAAAATGATATTACACAGTTATGACCTGCTTCGTGCACTTAATACTAAATCATATGTTCCTTTCTATGCCAATAAACAAGATTTACATAATTATTCTAAAGCTAACAGGTATTTCATTGTGTGAATTTTTTTCAATATATTTAGTCCTATCCTGAAGTATTCTTATTTTGTTTACTTTTTTTCAAAGTATCAACATAATAAAGAACATTGTCAAGTTGGTGATTTTCTAACTGTAAATTTTAATAATAGAATACCTTGACACACATTTTTGAGTTTTTATTTTTTCAAGTTGGTATTTAGAAAGTTTATATCAGTTCTACATTTCTGCTAACAAACTATGAGAATGACTTATATAGCCTCCTTTCTATTGTTTCTTAGTCTCAAAATTCTGCCATTTAAAAAATATTTTGTTTTTCTTTTTGAGTGTCGAAGGTTGCTTTACTAATTAGGAAGATTTAAAAAAAGATGGGAAGGACATTCTTTTTTAATTAAATGTATTGGAGTGACTTTGGCTAATATAATTACATAGGTTTAAAGTGTATATTTTATAATAGATCACCTGAATATTGCATTGTGTGTTCACCACCTAAATATTCAAATATCCTGTAATTTTTAATGAATGCTTATTAGTAATTTTAATGTTTACTTTGGTTCATGATAAAGTTGAAATACTTTTATATCTTTTTACTCATTTGTATTTGATTTTATGAAGTATTTGCTCATCTCTATTTTTATTTTAACTGACTTATGTGATTTAAGGATGATCAAACTTATTTTATCTTATATAATTGGAAATTCTTTCTAATGTTTCATTTTTTCTCCAATCTTGATTATGGTATCTTAGCCATTCAAATTTAGTTCTATATGGTCAAATCCATTTTCTCTTCATATTTTCTGATATTGGTATACCTTTTGAAATGCATTCAGTGCAATCTAAAGATGGTTTTCTATGTTACTTTGCAAGCTAGTGGGGAGTTACCGAGGAAACATCAGAAATACCAAGTGCTGACAGCTGCTCCCCTAATTGACTATTCTCAGATTGTTTCACAGCCTGCCAATATTTTTATTGATGGGGCTCAACTAAATAATCTATTTTCTTTCACTCTATTAACACATATTTCCACAACACCCTCACGATTTTGTTTACTGTTATCATTCCTATCTTACATATGGAGAAATTAAGACATCAGAAGTTAAGACATTTTACTAAGCTTGCATAGTAGAAATTTGCCAATCTGAGCTTTGAACCCAATCTATCTTATTTCAGAGTTCTCCCTCTTAACCCCTTCACCATGACTACATCTTGAGTGAGTCTTGGCACTCTCTTTAATGAACTTCCCAGTAAGTTCCCTGTGTGACCCTGTGGTCAAGATGCATCCTTTTTGGAAGCTTGAACTGTTTATTTTAAATTTCACTTACTAAGATATGAACTTCCTGTATGACCTTTTCCTGCAGAGGATGAGTGCATTTTAAAGCTGCACTAATTTCCATGTTTCTAGCTACTGTTACAGGTGCACTCTAAGCTTTTTGCCTGTCCTTTGACCAACAATTTTGGGAATTTTTCAAAGGACACTTAATGCTGGCTTTAAATACAATGGCATCCTTTAATACACTCAAATTATTTATATAAAAAAGTAGCTTCCCCCCAAACTTTAACTGTATAGTACATTTTATTGTGCTTTTGATTAATTAATAATAATTGTGAGCAAGCCTTGGGCACATTTATCATTATTTTGCTTCTGCTTCTTTCAGACATGGCATTTGCATGGTGTAAACAAGCTCACTGTACTGTCAGTAAAGCATACACAGTCACCCACAGTACATGATACTTGATAATGATAATAAATGACTATATTACAATTTTATGCATTTATTATACTATATAATTTATCATTATTCCAGAGTTACTCTTTCTATCTATTAAAAAAAAAGTTTGCTGTAAACAGCATACTGTGTTGCCCTGGCAGCAGCCTCATCCATCTCATGTTTGCAGCCTCTCTTGATCGCATCATGTTCTCTTGCACTAGATGTAGTCTCATGTTGTTTTGTGCAGTACATGCTGTACAAACTCACAGCCTAACAGCAATTGTCTAGACCAGTGGTCGGCAAACTGCGGCTCGCGAGCCACATGTGGCTCTTTGGCCCCTGGAGTTTTCAGCAAAGGCCAGCTTAGGAGTACCCTAATTAAGTTCATAACAATGTACCTACCTATTTAGCCTAAGTTTAAAAAAATTGGCTCTCAAAAGAAATTTCAGTCGTTGTACTGTTGATATTTGGCTCTGTTGACTAATGAGTTTGCCAACCACTGGGCTAGACCATACAGCCTAGGCATGCAGTAGGCCATACCATCCAGGTTTTCATAAGAACACTCTATTATGTTCACACAATGACAAAATCTATATATCTATACACCTAACTGTACACCTCTCGGAATGTATCGCTGTCAAGTGATGTGTGATTGTATTACTGTTGTTATAATTCTAATTTGGGGGTAGATTATTGAATAAAGATAGTTTCTGTTGATGATCAAATATTTGCCATTATACAGGAAACCATTGTAAAATGTTTTTGTATTATAACTACTGTTAAAACTAGGTAGGTTAAAATTGGATGTGTGTGTCCGTGAATGTCTCTGTGTGTTTCACACGTGTCAATGAAATTAGATTTAAGTTGTATTTTATGTGTGTGTTAAATAATTGGTTTTTAGTTTCTTACTTGTTTTAAGTTTTTAATAGGTTTCATTAGTTTTGGAGAAAAAAATGTATTCTAAGTGAATTCAATGATTTGGAACTAAGATTTATAGAAATCGCTGTGTTTCATAAAATATATTTCTAAAAGTAATTGCTAATCATTCTGGGACAAAAAGATTTGTCTTTTTATTATCAGGAATGCCTTGCCATGTTTTTCTCTGAATACAACACCTGGGGAATATCATCTGAGGGTGACTTTGGTTGTGGTGCTTTTAAAGACTGCCTTTAATTGCTTTTGCATTGAGCTGTATTCATGAATGTGCATTCATCAAAGAATGAAGAGCAATGTGACATTTTCAAGTTTTACTAAGTCAACTAGCATCCGTTGCCATAGCATTCAGAAACGAGGAAACCAGAAAAAGGCAGAGCTGTTTTTCATTATGTGTTGAAAGATGTCAGCAGGATTAAAGTGTTAAAGCAAATAGAAAAGGGGAAAAAAAGATGAAGAGAGTAAATTACTTTGCAAATGGTTATTAATTAAGATTAAAAAAACAAAGCAGCCAACATTTTTTTTGGAAGGAGACAAGATATGAAAAATATGTATTTAAGGAGGGATGTCTTTCATATTTTTAAAAAGCATTTAAAATGCCTAAACTTGCCCCTTCCTATATAAAAAAGAAAAGTAATCTCTATACACCTAATTTGGCAAAACTCTACTAGGGAGTGTATAAAGCTGATTTTCTGCCTTCAGATGAAAAAAAAAAAAAAAAAGTCTGAGAAAAAATGTTTGTCCTTAAAATAGCCATTGAGTGAAATTAATATTCAAGCATGTACTTGATAATTAGGTCTGAAACCTTGTAAATATGCAAATAAAAATCCAGTTACCGAAACCGGTTTGACTCAGTGGATAGAGCATTGGCCTATGGACTGAAGGGTCCCGGGTTCAATTCTGGTCAAGGGCATGTACATTGGTGTGGGCTCCTCCCCAGTGGGGGGTGTGCAGGAGGCAGCTGATCGATGTTTCTCTCTCAATGATGTTTCTAGCTCTCTATCCCTCTTCCTTCCTCTCTGTGAAAAATCAATAAAATATATTTAAAAAATAAAAAATAAAGATCCAGTGTTATTTAAATATGGCATCTTCATATCTTAACCTCATAATTCCTTGATTTCTCAGTGCCTATGAATTTTGATAATGATATAATATTAATGGTATAAATAGGCACACATTTGGTGTCATCACTATTCCAATCTCTCTCTCTTCCAAAATCATGATTTCTAAAATTTCCTTCCCTGATCTCTACGGTGTCTTTTTTCTCAGAAGCTGAATCTTGTCCTCAGTTTATCAACAACCCAGAGACTTGACCTTCTTCCATATTTCTACTTGACTTCAGAATCTCCATGATCTTTCTATCCTTCAATCACTCCATCTTCTTCCTAATCTCTGATCACTGCTGGAGAAAGCTAACAAAAGAGAATACATTGCAAGTCCAAGATACCAAATCCCACTACTAAATTAACTGGGATTTTTCAATTTTAATGTTCTCCCTTTCAAATGTTTTCAAGTCTCCTTAATTTTAGCCTAAACTGCACATGCATTCTGAAAGTATTCTATATTCTTGCTATATATTTACAATTAATGTTAAATAAAATGGTGTCCCTCAACTTCTCTGAGTCACCTAAAAATGTATCTTGGTTGTCACTTTCTTTTTCCTTTTTAATCTCTCTCAATGAACACCAGACCCTCCATCCAGCTCTTAATTTCATCTTCTTTCTATTGGATGTCAAATTGGAACTAGGAATCCATTCAATATTACTATAATACTTTTTTCAAGAAACCTTAGCCATTTTAAATCATCCCTTTAATATTATAGTTCTGATGGAACCAGGAATTAATAACTACCCACAGCCAAATGGTTTTTTGTTTGCTTGTTTTTAGTAAATACTGAATTAACAATAAGTAAGGAAATAAATCTCTCCTCAGTGGAGACACTAATTGGAATGGTGATCCCATATCTTTTGTCTTTTATAATTAATAAGACTACAAATAGTAGCTCACATGAATTGTTCAAACCTTTTTTTAACTGAAGTAGCACATCAATTAGAACATTGTTCACACATAAAAACCTCTCATGATAGAAATATGCTTCATTTTTTTCCTATAATTAGAAAAAAGTGAAATTGAAAACGGTGTTTCCCTAGACCAAAGGGGGAAAATGTGCCCCCAAATAGATGAAAATAAACTTTCATCTTGAAATTTAGTAATAATCTCTGTGAAGCTTATTGTCAATAATTAAGTTTTTCAAATGCAGCAAATAGGAATATTGAATGATGATGTAGCCAAGTCTTTATTTGCCATGTCAATATTAAGATAGGAGAACATCTGAGATGAAAATGTCAGACTCAGATGACATGGTGACTCACAAGGCAGAATTTAAAAAAAGGGGGGGGGGATTACTAGTAACTTTTGCCAAACTGCCCGTGGCACTTCCCCATCTGTATGTGTAGCTGCATTCAGCTATTGTAAAGTTTCTCTCCACAGTCCTGGGAAGTGCTATGACAGTAATGAGGAAGATTGATAGCAGACTCCATGCTTCTTTGTTAATCACATTAAGAATGCTGCTTTGTACTCTCTCATGTTGTGTGGAACTATATATGCCCACCACACCGCATTGAAAACTTTCATCCTATTACCCATCTGCTGCCAGTAAATGCAAAAGTGGGTACTGGGGGTGTGAAATTCAGATTTGCCAAGCACACCGTGTTTCTAGTCCTCATGCCTCTAATCACCTTTCAGGAAATGAGAGAACCTAACATATACCACATTTTGAAATGTTTCTTAGATTATCTAAATAATATTTTACATAACTTGAGTTACGTGATAATGACAAGCATATCTCCAAACATTACTATTGGTCATTTTAAACACATTGATTTCACATGGCATCTGCTACTTGTTTTCATCATAGAGTTTATGATGAAATTCAGTTCTATTTAATAGAATTTGGAATGTATGAAAACATGTTTTACTTCCATTTAGCTGGAAGAGTTTCTATCTCAGACTCCAACCTCAACAGAGATAAATAAAAGCCCTTAGATATTGCAGCAATAAGAACAACTAGTGGTGAGTACATTTAATCAGGTAGGGAGGAACATTTTATCTTTTCAATTATTTTGTGAATTTTAGCATGTTTTAAAGAGGAAATTGCATTAACACAACCACTTATTTCTCTTTTAATTATGTATATGAATTAATTTGTAAACATTCTAATCAGTTTTTCTCTGGTGTCATAAGGTAAGGGCAATACCAAACTTATTTTTCTGAATAAAAAAAATGGATAATAGATTTTTTTTTCAATTCTCTTGGAAATAATAAATAATAATAAAATAATTATACAACAAAGATAATAGAGCCATAACAATGCATTGTTTATCAGGAATATTTCACAAAGACTAGATCTATATCTACATTGAAGAAAAATTATTAAGTTCACTAGAATAGTTGCTATCTTCCCACAAGGTGGGATGATCATTTGGAACTGCTAAACAGCATAGCACAATTGTCACAAGGAAGGGATCAGTAGGTAGGCAAAGTATATGGGTCAAATCCTGGCTACATCCCTTTTCAGGTATGTGAAATTGGGTGAGTTATTTCCTCTGTAAAATGATGCTATAAGTTGCGCCTGACCTTTAGGACTGTTGTAAATATTAAATACACAAATCAAAAAGACTTTACTTCTATACATGTACTATCCTGTTTAAAATTTTATGATGAACAAAACTGTATAAGACACTAGGTGAGTCATGATGGAACCCTAAAAATACAACCTTGGTAGAACTATAGAATATCCTTGGAAGAAATCCACAGCTTGCAAGAGATCCACAGTCTGGAGAAGCATAACCTAAGACAATGGTCAGCAAACTCATTAGTCAACAGAGCCAAATATCAACAGTACAATGACTGAAATTTCTTTTGAGAGCCACATTTTTTAAAACTTAAACTTCTTCTAACGCCACTTCTTCAAAATAAACTCGCCCAGGCAGTGGTATTTTGTGGGAGCCACACTCAAGGGGCCAAAGAGCCGCATATGGCTAGAGAGCCGCAGTTTGCCTACCACGGACCTAAGAGAAAGAGCCTATGTCAAGGAGAATCAAGCCCCTTTTAATATATGCAAATGCCTCACTGACTACCTTACAGGTGCGCATTTTCCATATGGCTAACTTTCTCGTTTGAGACTATAACCAGGCTTCATTCTTTCTCCTAACAAGGGATCGGTGTATTCTCAATGAAATGCAACCCAATTTAAACTTGGGTGGAAGGAAGTCATATCAGAAAACGTAATATTTGTATGTTAATAAAAGATCAACCAATTGTATATGTATTATAAGAAACCAAACTATTTTAGATAAGGTACTTCAGTTTCTTTCCTTTAGAATAGATAACAAAGAGTTAACACTATGATTCTCTAAGAATTTAGAAACAGGGGCCATTATATGACCAATGAGATACTTCCAAATAGTTATCTGAGTCAATAAAATTTAAGTACAGACTTCAAAGAGGCAGTAATTGCTAATCATTACTTTGATGTAGAATCTAAACTATTATTGCAGTAAATAATCCTCCTTTCTATTACGGCATTTTAGTGCATGGTCCTCAGTGATATTTTCATAGTTGAGAGGGAATGCAATAGTCTTTGTATCTAAAAACACTTTTGATAGGTACATTGAACTATATACTTATTTTCATTATAAGCTTGGCCCCAAAAATCAGATCAGAAAAAAATAACAGTTATTTAGGTGCTTGGCAAACCAATATTGTTTAGGAATAATAGGAGTTTGACAATGAAGAGAAGACACTAAAGACAAAGAAACATTTGGCGAGATTATATATATATATATATATATATATATATATATATATATTCATGGTACTCATGGTATTCATGGTAGCAGGGTAAAAAATGGTTTTAACAGATGGCAAAAATAAAAAAAGAGTAATATTATTATGATCATATTACTAATACTGTACTATAATCAAGTTAATACTAAAACTTCACTGTGACAAATAACAGTATACATAGGTTAAGACATAGGCTGCAAAAATGTATTATAGCACAACAGTATTTTTTAAAGTTATTGAAAATCTTTTCAAGGATATGATTAGGTAGGCAATACACAGAAGATAAAAAATGTGAATGACAGGTCAACAGATGACAATATTTTTAAGGATGGCAAGCATTTGGAAAATCTCTTATATAACATGTCTATAACTACTTTTTGCAAGGAAGTATGTAACATCCATTCTAACTAAAATTTATATCTTTTGATCTAGGGGTTCTAATTGTCATATTGTCTGCAAAAGTACATCATAAGTGATATTTTATTGTTACAAATGGATTACTCTAAACAGTACTAAAATATACAATGTATGAATCCATATTAATAATGAGGCTATAAAGCTTAATAGGAAGAAAATAATATTAAAGATTAAAATAAATTTAAATAATTCCCTGGAAGTAAATTTTAAGATGATTTAACATAACCTATTTGGGGGAGGTTCTTTTAAAACCTTACTTAAGTTCTTATCTTGCAGCATGTGTGGATCCATAACTTTATACATTCTATATGCTCATTAAAAATAAAGTTCTTAAATTTTGGAGTGGCCACCTGTAGAATAGAAATAGATGTAGAATTTCAAATATATAGAAGAAAACAAAACAAAAACAAAACATTCATCTAGAATCAGTGTTTCCCAAACTTTTGACATATGTGTACCCCTTCTATAATTTTCGTAACACTGAGTACCCCTCCATGAGAATGTAGAATTAGGCGTAGCTAAGCATGGTGCAGTGCATATCCCCACCAAACTGTGGTGCAATGCGTACCCCCACCAAACTCTTCCCTTACCCCTGTGAGTATGCGTACCACACTTTGGGAAACACTGATCTAGATCAATCCACAATAGGTTAAAGAAAAAAAAAATTAAAAGATATAAGCAAAGAGTAAACAAATGAATAAAATGCAATAATAACCATTGTTACGTGACTATAATTTTGAATATCTTAAATTGCTTACTAAAAAGAAGCAATGAAGTAAGAAACTCCTATTCAGTGAAACAATGAAGTTGCAAACATCTATTAATTAAGTATAAGAGAGAACTATTGATATCTGACGTATGTTGGTAGATACTGCAGGACCGGCACAGTTATAATTTAGTAGAAAGACAAATGGGTCTTTTGTCCTGGCTCTGACACTTATTTACTTAACACATACAATTCAAGGGACACACTTTAACCTACAGGGATCTCCAATGTGGGGTGAGAGGAGCAACCTCCCCTACGGTGTTTAGGATAAATTCCAGATTGTACATCCTGACAATGAGGCCTTATGGCTTTTCATGTGGCCTCTCTTGGGTCATATCCACCACTGTCTGTCCCAGTGACACCCGTGTTTTACCCAGAAAAACTAGGTGTTGTTAGCCCCACAGCCTCTCCACTGTGGATTTCAGGACTCCTATGTCCACTCAATTCTTTAAGGGAAACTGCAGTGCTGGAAACAAATGCTGAAGAAAGAGAAACTTAGGGCAGCCCAGGAAGAGTGTGACTGCTCATTTTTCCAAAGAGAGGTACATAGGTCAGCAAATCTGGTAGTGTCTTAAACAGGGAACTATGCCTAAGAAGGAAAATGGTAACATGGCAGCATTCATATGTTATTTCTCCAGAATTTGAATGAAAAATATTAAGATAGGCACATAGTAGCAGAAATGGATAGAAGAAACAGATAAAGAGAAAAGAATGATCATATTAAGAAAACTAGAGAGTTCATTTCCTTTCACTTAATTAAAACTAAAAAAAAAAAAAAAAAAAAAGTTAATTGTGTTCTCTCACACCTTATTAGAAACAGATGTTTTAGAACTCTCATTTGGAAAAAAAATACATTAGTAAAGATAATATAAAAATATAATGAATAGAGTTGACAGGCAAAATTGTTCTTTTTCTTTTGAATTATTTTTTAAGAAGAAAGTTTATGATTTTTTTTAAGGAGAAAATGTTTTAATAGGGAATTTTCTCAAGCAAGAGAAATTACTTAGAAATCCTATTTACCTAAAAGCAAAAGAACCTTTCCACATTCACTAGTATGATTCTCTGGTGTGTTGTTCTGAAGGTTTTAACAATGCATTGATTTTATAAACTGAGGTTTCACTGCCCTAACTTATTTTTCCCCCTCAATTTTTGCCTCAGACTTGATTCCCCCATTTCCTGATAGAATAATGGAAATTTGGCTCTTCACACATATGACTTCTAAGTGAGAATTTTATGGGTAAGGGGGGAGCAGGAGGTTATGAAAATAATAGATCACAAGAAATACAAATTGTTATTTAAAAAGAAATAATTCCTTATTTAAGAGTAGGAGCATGTCTTTTGTGTCTAAAGGGAAATTAGGGCTTAACATCAACCTAGTTTTTCCTTGGAATTAGCAGCTTACAAAACAACAACAACAAAAAACAAGGAATACCCCAAAACACAATATAGAGGTTAGCACAGCTAATATTTTTATGATATGGTTTACTTCGTTAAATATGCTAGAGCTTCTCTAGGTCATTGGTGGTGGTGTAGCAGCTGCAGTGGTGGTGGTGGGAATATTGGTCTGATAGTTCAGAGCAGATTCCTTTCCCATGGATATGAAAATAGAAAGCAAAGGAGGCAGGAAGCAGCAGTGAATGCAACAGTTAAAACACAGCTTGTCATGAAAAGGAGCCTGGGAGGGGGTGAGAGAAAAAAAAAAAAAAAAAAACTAGAGAAGACAGGTCATGTAAACCATGAGCCAGGAAGTGAATTCTTTAAAATGATACTTTCCAGAAGCAAATTCTTAGAAATGAAGGTCTTTCCTCCCCCTGCCCCCTCATGCTATTACTGTTGGAATGAGGAATACTTGGGGACCGGATGAGAAAAGGTCAGAAGTCACTCAACTGTAATTTTATGCAGGATATAATGGCTCTGCTTCAGTTTTAACATTAACCGCCATAAGCCAATGAAAGACAATCCTCCTTCCTATGAATCACCATTGCCAATATTTCCAGAGTTATATTGTTTGGGAAATTAATCTCATCTTAATGCCTTGGTTTCTATTTTTTAATTCTGCTTTTAGTTTAAAGTTGCTGGGAGGAGATGAGAGGGGGCTGTGTAGTGGGGGCATTGGAAGTTGTCAGTCATATCTGCTGCTTGGGTCTGAGCTAAAGGAATAAAAGTGACTTAGTAATTTCCATTATCTTGAGAAGTGGTCTGTTTTTTATCTCAATGTCTAATAAAAAATAATTTGTGGCCAGTAGGCATAAAGTCTTTCAATTTTGAAAACTTAACATATGCTAATCCAGAGTTTAGGTTAGCTTCAAGACCTTAGAGGCAAGATTGCAAAGTGCATGTTTATACCATTGTACAAACTAGTATATTGTATTCTTTTCAGTAATGAAAATCATGTGTCAGGCATATAGCTGACAGATAAACTTTAGTGTTAAGAAGCAATTAATTATATATATATATATATATATATATATATATATATATATATATAATTTCCAGCAATATTTATGTATGTATGTATGTATGTATGCATGTATGTATGTATGTATGTATGTATGTATTTGCAATTGTCATAAGCCAACAATTCACCAGCATATAAGCCTAGGAAGCTACCGCCATTAACCAAGCAGCCTGAGTTAGGATATTAGAAATATTTAAAACTATAAAATATTTTAGAAAAAAAGTGGGGACAGGATGAGGGAAAATACCCCTTTTATGTTAGCCTCCATGATGCCTTCACTATATGAAAGCGAAAATGTGTGCTTGCTCAAGTTGCACAACCTCTTAATGTAAGTTTTATCATAGCAAATTCCCTTCACTTTGAAATTCCCTTAGTGTGACTGATTTTACCCATTAGATAAAATATGCTACAATTTCAGGCAATTGACATATGACTATGTCAGATGTACAGTGTATAAATTAAATGCTTGTCTGTGTGTTCAAGAGGAAAAACACCTGCTCAAGGGATTATTAACATCCTTTTAAAAGAAAATGTTTGTTCTTTGCTTTGGATTTACACTATCTCAAAAATCTATAGAAATACACAATCAAAGGGAATACATGCTAGGTAAATAAAATTATTCACATTCCCACAGGACATTTTGCTGTTTGCATGGTGTGGATGAAAAAGGACCAGGAACTAAACCTGACACACTCTGGGGAAGCCAGCAGAGGGGACCTACAAACTCAGATTCTGAGAGAAGCCATATAGGATGTTCTGAACTTAAACCTTCCTAACTAAAAGCGATTCCTGTTGGGTAGTCTTATCTTAGGCCTGTAGCTTCCTTGGCAAAGGTCATTCTTAGCATTAACTGAGCCTGTGTATTGTCTTTTTGCATCCCAGATAACTTACATTTGGAATGTCAGAGTCATCCCCTTTTCCAGATCCCAGTATACACTCACTGCACCAGAGCAGGAGACCACAGAACCTCTCACTGTTATCTTGTTCCTGACATACCATTTCTATGTGCTGTAAGTGGTAGTTAACTATCCTGTCCCCACCAGTGTAAAAGAGGTATGTGTCTCTCTGTTTTACTCTTCATCCAATCTCAAAGATTTTTTTTTTTTGCCTAGGTTTCTTCCACCACTTCATCGATCATTAATGGGTATCAGGTAACCCTCCTAACACCTCCTCTTTGGATTCTTCTTTATAAAATAAGGTGTAAAATTGCCATTCTCAGGAGCATTTTCTCAATTCATCAAAATGTTGCTTCTGGCAATTGTCATCAGTTTGGCTCAAATAACTCATTAAAATTCTCTATAGGTTGGACATTTCTTTCATTGGCAATAGTTAGATTCTATATTTTAACATAAGTTGTTATTCAGTGGTGGTATCTTTAAAGCAAAGTTTCTACTCAAAACACTAAATTGATCAGAATTTTGGGAACAATTTTTAGTAATTCAAGAATCAAAGAGCTATTATCTTTAATAAATTGCATCCCGCCTGGGCTTTGGTTCAGACAGTCCAGAGAGATTCTGGAAATAATAATATCCAAATAAAATAAATATAAGATCCAGTAAAAATATTCTCTTGCAAAATATAACTTTACTAAGTTTCTTTAAAATATTGACCATTAATTTATCATTTCAAAATAAATTCCATTAAAAGAACAACATATGATCTTGATTTTTTTCCAACTGTAGAATTACACAAATAATTTTCACTCTATATTTACTAATAGCCTGTTCTTTCAGGACCACATTGCATGAGAGGAAAAATATCTTTTTCCTTCTATCCTTCTAAGTTCTTGGCTGGGCTTTTGTAACAAAAGACAGGTTAACAAAAGAAAGGCATACTTTTAAATATAAGTTTTACATGACACAGAAACCTTCATAAGGGAGTGAAGACCTGAAGAAATGGTCAAACCTGAACATTTTTTTTAAATTATATTTTATTTTTTACAGAGAGGAAGAGAGAGGGAGAGAGAGTTAGAAACATCGATGAGAGTGGAACATTGATCAGCTGCCTCCTGTACACTTCCTACTAGAGAAGTGCCTGCAGCCAAGGTACATGCCCTTGGAATCGAACCTGGGACCTTTCAGACCCCAGGCTGACGCTCAATCCACTGAGCCAAACCGGTTAGGGAAGACCTGAACATTTTTATGCCAGGTTTGATGACAAGTGAAAAGTTGGGGGGAAATGTGACATAATACTGTAAAGGTAGGAACTAAGTATAATAACCAGGGGTCACTTAGCAAGGCTGGTGGGATCTTATTCCTCCCAGTGTCCCTCAGTCTTTGGGGGAATGGATGCTCCTTTCCTCTGTGTATAGAGAGGGCACCTCGCACATACAGTAAGGGCCCTATGATCTACTCCAGGGTAGAAGGACAGGGAAGTCCTTCCAGTACCCGACTATTCTCAATTTCCTTCAGCTTAAAATATTTAATATGCCACCATGACATATCTGGGTGTAGTGTGTCCTGAACCCCATCAATGTCCCTGTGGAAACTGCCGGTGTGTGCATTTCAGAAAATAAAAGTTAATTAGACAACTAGTGACATTGACCTCATTAAAATATCTGAATATTTGTCACAGAAAGTAATACCTCAGTGAGTTCATCAGAGCACAAAACAGAGATAGTGTTCCCTTAATTGGATCCAAGTAACTGTGAAGGACAAATTTCAGTGGATGTCGTTTATGAGAAATCTGGATGTTGTAAGAAGGATTAGACTTGGGCACTGAACCAAATAGCCTAAAAGCTGTGAAAATTGGAAACAGGAATTATGTTATTAGAATATGTTAGTGAGCATAACGTAATGCCCATGTGAACGTAAGTGTTTCCCCAGTATTCTCTGGGGTGTCTGCCTCACCTGCATATCTCTACAGTTGTTATAAAAATAGTCTGTCAATGGTTAAAGCAGACTGAGAAATAGCAGCTCTGACTCCTCTGGCTCATTTTCCAAATTACCTTTGTGCAGCAGGGAATGACGCTTGCTTTTAACTCAGTGGCTGTACAACAAACATATTCCTCATGGAAAACACGTGTTGGAGGTCATATTTCCTCATCTTGGCATGTGTCAGTTCTTTTGGAAAAACAGAAGAAAATGAAAGCAATTATTTCACCTCAGTTAATTTGTGAATATCTTCAATAAGGCTTGAATTTCAAATTATACTTGTGTGAAGAATAAATATACACTCACGTTAAAAGTTTGAGCTGAAACGAAGAGAGAGGGAAGAGAGGAAACACAATGGTTCCATTTTTCATTTTAGATAAATGAAAAAATGTAATGCATGGTTTGAGAAAATAAGCTGGGTTTTGGAATCAGACTCATTATTGGACAGGTTGCAAAACAATTTACTAATTGAGAAGTTTATATGAAAGTAACTAGACCTGAAGCAAAGAAAAGGAGACATTTCCAAGCTATCTACTGCAGATATCGTCCCAGGTAGACTTTCCTTTCTTTCCTAACCAACTGTTCTATTTTTCTTTTAATGTTGTTTCACTTACTGAGTGGCCATCCCATGACAAACCCTAAGCTAAGCCTTGTTTGATAAAGAATGGCAAAGTGCAAATCTTAATCGAAAGGAATTTGTACTTGGGGAAAATAAGCACACATGAAGAAATACATGAATAATCATTGAGCCCTTGTTATATTGCAGTCACATATTCACACAAACTGTATAACTCATGCATTGTAAAAATCCCTTGAGGTACATGCAATAAAGACACATATTTGAACATAAGGACAATAAAGTTCAAAGAGGCCCATAGTCCTACTACTAATGAACACCAGGCCTAGGATTTGAATCAGAGGATTAGCTCTCCTCGACACGGTTCTTGGTTGTGTACCAAGCCCCTGGCCTCTGCTCTTCTTCTCTCCATCTCACTTCTTTTACTACATTTCTCACTCAGTCCTTCCTCAATGAGGGATGAACTCAAGAATGCCAGAAGGATGCTTGTGATGGCCCCTAGAGTAAGCTCAGAGGAATAAGCGAAGCAGATATTCACACAAGCCCCAAACGGACAGAGATAGAGTCCCTGTGGGCCAAGATAAAGTCAAAAGGCACTTTCCTCAACTTGTATGAAGACATTACCTCGGCACAGGCAAAGCCCTTCTTCATCTTTAAGATTTTAAAAGTTTGCATGGTCTTTCTTTGAAATACAGTTAAAGATAGTCATGTGAGCCCTAGCCAGTTTGGCTCAGTGGATAGAGCATGAGCCTGTGGACTGAAAAGTCCCTAGCTCATTCCCTCATTCTGGTCAAGGTCACATACCTCAGTTTCAGGCTCAATCTAATCCTCTGCCCTTGTGGGAGGTAACCAACGATATATCTCTCTCACATTGATGCTTTTTTTCCCCTCTCTCTCTGCCCGTTCCCTTCCACTCTCTCAAAAAATCAATGGGAAAAGTATCATCAGGTGAGGATTAACAACAACAACAACATAAAGATAGGTGAAATTAAAGAGAGTCAAAGGCTCAAGTTCTTAATGTTATGTATTAGTTTATTGCATTTTTACTTAGCATATTATGTATAAATGTACTGACTGAATGAATATTCAGTAAGCAAAGAGGAAGAAAACAAGAGCTTCAAATTTAATTTCTGTAATGTGCTGGTAGTATTCAACCTTCCAAATGATAGACATCTGATTTTTTGTTAATATAAAGTAATATTTTTATCATCTATTGGCTCTACTTGATATTAGGCTTATTGTACTGGAATTATTTGTATTTGAAGTAACAAGATATCTGTTTAATTCTGGCTTTTTTCTTTTATAATAAGTGTGTTATTTGGGACAAGATACTTTAATCACTATGATCTCAGTTTCAGTAGTTGAAAAGTGGGGATGGAATATAAATCTTACAAACTAACACAACTTTTAAATGAGGGAAGGTGAATAAAAATGCCTAGCTTAATAACCTTGGGCCTAGACCTTAGTAAATGTCATATGACACTAGTAGTTGTTTGCCCAGTCAGAAGGCCTTGAGATTCAGTCCTTCGGCCATCTTTATTACTGCTCATTTGCTGAAGTTACATCATGACTACTTAGATAGTTTATGTTGAGTGAGCTCAGTGAAATCCAGCACGAGAAGGGAGAGGGGAAGGAAGATGTATGAGCTGGCACTGTACTGCCTCAAGTAATGTGGTGAGTGCTGAAAAACAGCAGGAGCACGGAATAGTCCACAACAGATAGAGAGAGTGGACAGATTAAGCAAAATGTAGGTGATAACTCCAAGCATAAAGAGCAGACATGCAAAGGAAGGAACCATCTAAGAATGGAGTCTGTACTCTGAAATCAGTATCACTATCCTAATTGATCATAATTCCTATCAGTTCATAAATTTAATTCAGGTCCTCTGCTGCTTGGCAATGTGCTGTGAACTGAATGTTTGTGCCCGTCCCCCCAAATTCCTATTGAAACATCCACAATGTGATAGGTAATCCTCATTTGTTTTAAAAAATTAAAGGAACAAAATTGTGGATATTAAACTAGTTTTAGGTTCAGATCAGGCCATTATGTCTTTATATGCTATCAAGTAGAGAGTCTGTATATTTTAAGATTTATTTTGGAAGGAAGGTATTTTAGTGATGATCGAGGTGTCAGATGCTCCCATTACTAATTAAGGTTTCTCTCCTCTTTTTTTTTTTTTAATGCTTTTGTTAAAACCATAAAGAACAGGATATGTAAAATTAAATTATAATATCATGAACTTCTACATTTAAAATGTTGAAATGTTTAAGTGATTTCTATACCTCTACCTTTTATATATTATTCAATATCTTATTATATTAATACAAATGATAAGTATATTTTTGTATTCTATATGTGGCAGAACATGTCTTAGAGGCATTAATTATCACCATCACCACAATGATTTGAGGTAGATATTATTCTCGTATAACAAGCTGGGAGTAATTAAGTATCTTGACTAAGCTATTGAGGCAACTAAACCTTGGAGCTGGAATATTAAACAATGCTGCCAACTCCAGGAGCCAGGCCCTTTCATGTAAAAGTAACTTGTAATGATTTTGTTTGGCTCTCCTGATTTCAACTGGTCTCAACTTTTCATGAGTACATTTTCAGTAGAGAATTTAACCACATTGAATTATTGGAATGCATGTGGAAATAGGAGGAAAAAAGTTAGGATAGGAAATAGGTGAGGTGCAAACACAGGAATACTATCATCTTACCATTTACAGAATATACCAAATGTTTTGGTTATAAAATTGATGTTTTCTTTCTAAATTTGTCATTTAATTTATCTGTTTTGAGAAGTAATATTTACATTAATGTAGGTTGCTACTTTCATTTTCCCAAATATCAGTTACTTTCCTCTCTACAGAATATTAATTTTAACTTCTCTTTTGTTCATAGATTTCCTTTTATCTTAAAGTAAGTTCAGTTTGGGGAACTATTTAGAGGTAGATCCTGGCACCTCACATATATCAATTCTTAATTTTTTTAAAAAAGGGATGAGAAAAAAGAAGAGTATCAAGTATAAAATATACTTTGGAGGAATGTATGTATTTAAATAGAAAGAAAATAAAACTATTATTTCTATCTAGATCTATTTCTGAAAGTAACAAGAAATGGTAACTATAAGCTAGACTTCAGGAGAAGACATATACTATATTTTCCAATGACTCCAGTGTCTTAGGCTGCTACTCTCATAGGAAGGAAATGTGTGTGTGTTTTATAGGGGTGGAGGGAGGATTTGACATCAAATAGTACTATGGAAACAATATAACAAGAAAGAATGGTGGCATGGGCTGAGAAGGTGGCATTGCAAGCAAAGACTGAAGTACAGGATTGAAGAACATTCTCAAAAGACAGAACAGCTGGTACAAAAGCAGGAATGTGATTAATGTATTTGCAGAATAGAAAGGAAATCAGTATGTCTAAGACAAGTTTAAAGGGACATGGGTGGCCAGATTGTTTACAGCTTTTTATACATAGAAGGACACAATATAACATAAGCTTATAAGGGTTACCCTGGCTGCTCTTTGAGAATAGAGAAGAAGAACAATACTGGAACCAGAGAGACAAAATAAGGAGGTTACTGCAATAATTCAATAGAAAAGCACTGGTGGCTTTGACCAAAATGGTAGCAATGGAGTCAGTGAGAAGTGGTTGGATTCTGGATGTATTTTGAAGGTAAAATTAACACAACTGCTGATGCACTGGATGTGTGGTGAGAGAAAGAGCAGTCAATAATGATTTCTATAACTGGCCTGAGGGACCAGAAGGAGAAAGTTGCCATTCATTGTGATTGGGAAGCCCCTGAAAGAAGCAGAGTTAGTGGGCGCAGATCGGGAATTTCGTTTTGTTCATATCATGTGTGGGATGCTTATCAGACAGATACAAGGACGTGCTGAGTTGGCAGCTAGAAACATGCAGGTAGAGTTTAGTAGATGTGAATGTGGGTGCTACCATCATATGGATGGTGCTTAAATCCACGAGATTAAGATAAGATCTCCAAGGGAGTCAGTGTAGACAGAGGTGAAAAGAATCCAAAGATGGGCCTCTGGCGCACTTCAACTTGAAGAGAGAGGGAGGGAGGAAAATCAGCAGTCTAGACTGGCAAGCAGCTGTCAGTGTGCAGGAGGGAAACCAAGAGAATGTGGTTTGCTGGTCTTCAGTGGAAAACAGGAAGTATTCTTCATAATAGGTTGAATAATTATATCTGAAGTAAATACTTGATACCTTATATCATCCTGTAATTTGTGGATATTTAAATATGCCTTGTTGACTGTGAAATAATCATATTTTCACATAGTGTTATCTTATCAAACATGATCAGGTCAAAATTAAGTAAGAAATACTGAGAAGAGGCATTTCTTGCTGAACTACTTATTGAAGAAATAAACAAAATTATCAGGCTATTTATCTGGCAAAGAGCAGTAATTCTGTCTCTTTTGACTTATGAAACATGATAAATGTGGCAGTACGTTGTATTATGTAGAAAATAAATGGAGGGAAAATCCAATGTTTCACCGTAATTAGCATACTTTTTTGAAAGCACTAAGATATATTAGCATTATGTATTCAGGACCCTCCAACTTTAAAATCTAAAATCTCTTTATATACAAATCTACATATTATGACTGTTCACATGCTTTAATAAAAGGTGTGTATTATATCATGACAGGATTTGCCATAGACGCCTGAAAAAGTGGTGTCCTCGCCCTAGCGAGTTGTTCAGTGGTTAGAGCATCCACCCATAGACTGAAGGATTGCTGATCAGATTCCAGGTTGTGTGTTCCCCAGCCCCAGTGGGAGTCTCTCTCCTTCTCACTCCCTATTTCTCTCTCTCTCCCTCTCTCTCTCTTCCTCTTTTCCTTCCACTTTCTGGTCCTCAAATGTCCTCAAACTAGAGAGTGGTCTCGGTGGAAGGGAGGAAACACACATCACAGTTTTCTCAGGAGAAGCAAGGCTCTACAAAATACTACAACTTGCCACAGTGCAGACATGTGAGAATATGTATAAAAACACAGTATATCTGGTTTTGCTAACGATATCATTATGATACAGTGAAACCGTGTAAGCCCTGGCCATCAGGAGTAACACTGATAAGTTGAAGATCGCTAACAAAGAGAAACAACTGGGGTGGACCTTCTCCGTCTTCAGCACCATATTTGGGGAACAAGCAGAGGCTGCCTCTCCCGGAGGAAGCAGCCTGCCTTCTTATCTGGGAGAAGTCTCATATTCCAAGCACATCCGCTCCCGATACTCCCTCCGTGTCCCCTGGACCCTCGCACTTCTCAGCCCCTCTGGCCCACTTCCTCTTTAGTGGAGGACATAAATCAGTTGTCTGCCGCCTCCTGATTTTCTTTCTTCCCTTGCTCTTTCAGCCTTCGCTCTCCCTGTCTGTCTTTGTCAGAGGGCCTCCCCCTGCACCATATGGCAGCTGGGAGGGGAGAGCGGTGGTGATCGGCCTGAACAAAGGGGCCGTGGTGTCAGAGCTGCCCTGAGTGCAGGAGGCACAGTCCTGTGCACAAGGGCCTGCAGCCCATCAACGAGGACGGGGCGGCTCACAGAGCTGCCTCTGTGTGCTCAGAGCAGAGAGGGCCTCTGGGCCTCAGACGGAAACTCTCTTTCTGTGTCCTCCTCTCACCTCTCCTTCCCTCCATTTTTTCTTTTCTTTTCTATTTCCCCAGTCCTGTGCCCAAATCATATTAGCTTGTTAATGATAAAGTCAGCACATGTATCTGAACAAGAAATGAAAGCAAGCTATCTTATTTATGTACTTCTGAATATCTATCCCTAAAGAGCATAGAAAGAGTGACACCAGTGTTTGAGTGTGTGTGTGTGTGTGTGTGTGTGTGTGTGTGTGTGTGTGTGTGTTGGAGGGAGAGGGGAGGAGAAGTGGAGGAGGGGCAGATACATTTCAACACGACCACATCCCTTTTTCCTGTCTCCTAAAGAATAAATTCTACACAGTTACAGAAATTAGGTAATTCGTGAGAGAAAGACATCTGGATGCTATAAGAGGATCCAGGCATTGACAAGAGAATTCTCTCTGATTATACTAAGTTAACTGCAGTTTCTAGATTATGATTTTTGTGACTTACTAGAGGCCCAGTGCACGAAAATTCATGCACTCGGGAGGTCCCTCAGGCTGGCCTGCCCCCTCTCAAAGTCTGGGAGGCCTCAGGGATGGCCAACTGATGGCCTAGGCCTGCTCCCCATAACCTGGTGGGCCAAATCAGGAGACTGTACCAGCCAGCAAGTGGCTGGCCCTATCTCCCCCTCCCCCAACCTGCAGGAGGTGACCTTGCAGGCCAATCAGGTGACAGCGAGCTGCAGGCCCTGCTCCCCCCCCAACCCTCATCGCCCCTCCACCACTGCTGGTCGCCACCTACAGGTAGTTCCACCTTTCGGTTGATTTGCATATTACGCTTTTATTATATAGGATTTTATGCCATATGCTGTTTCAGAAAAGGGGCCCATTCACAATGTTTCTCTCCTTCCCTATGCCTTGTTCTTCTTGAAGTTGGAGCCCCTCTCCTGCATCTGCATGATTTGTTTCCGTGGAGAAGTTCTGCACAGCAGACACAACATTTTCATTAGTGAAGTTAACACTGTGCTAGAAGGATAGTAAATCCAAGCTGTAAATCCACCAGCTTTCAGGAGACCCATTTGTTCTGTTCCATAGGAAATAAAAATCTACGAGAGGGGAAGAGTTGAATATGACCATATACATTTATGACGGAACATTTTATACTTCTATTGCTGTAGGCTACTACTGGCCTTAGAGGCTAGTGTTGATTTTATTTGAATAAAAATAAGAGTATAATAAAAGGTAGAACAGACATTTCCCTACCTCTCTCAACCACGGCCCACCTACTCGCCACCCAGGGAGTCATCCCAAAACATAAAATGCCAGGCCCCCGGGGTTACTTAAAGGAACCTGGGCAGGCTTCCAGGTTCTGGTGTCTGACCTTTTCCAAGGAGGCAACAATAACAGTTCCTCATGCAATAAATCAGTGGACATGTGTAGAGGACTTCAACAATGCCATGTGTTTTTCTGCCCAAATCTCTAAGAATACAGTGAAGGGTATGCTGCTCATTTCAACACATTGTTTATATTCATAACAGGGTTTCTTTTTCAGAAATAGTTTTCCTGTGAACATCGCTTCCCTCTCTCTCTTTCTTCGCTATAATGGCATTTAATGCCTGTCAATGAAAAAGGCTGCGTTTTTAACATTCATAGAGAGTATATTTTCTTTGGACAATGCAGTCGGAGACCGATGGTTATCTGCCGGTAGATTAAAAAGCAAAATTGCGTGGGCTTTTCAGTTATGGTCTTCGTAAATGCTCTTTCAGAATTACCATAAATGTTTGGTCTGACACGAAACCTTCATTACAGTAAACATCCAGGAGAATAAACAGAGCCAGGCGCTGAGAGGGCCTGTGTTTAGCGCAGACCAGGTTCTGTGTGTTTCCCCGCACACGGAGAGGCATGTGGTCCGTCATCTGCCGGAGAGATTTGTGTGGAGGGGACCCTCTGTGCTACAAACAGAAAGCAAGCAACAAAGCAACTATTCAACCTTTTCTGTTCACTCACTCACATCTGTTTACATGGCCTCTGCTCCATCCTGAAAGTTTTTGTCTTCCCACCTCCATTTCATTTTACACAGCTCCGGGCGGCTGGTGGCTTGGAAGATTTTTTTTTTTTTTTTTCCTTAAGAGCTGGGGATTCAAATCTGTTCTGTGAACAGAAATCTGAAAAACAGGCTTACAGAGAGCAGTTGGTCCTTTTGTCTCTCCAGTTGGAGTCCTAAGGAAGGCTAACCATAAACTCCAACTCTCTCATTACTTTAGAAAGTAACTATAACACACAAGAAAAGTTTCTGAGGAGGCTCGGCGACTGTATTATTTCTCCAGTTCTGCTCATTACTAAATGTCAGTTTGCCTTCTTTGTTTTAATGAAAATTTTATTAAAATATATATATATATATATATATATATATATTTTTTTTTTTCTTGGAATTAAATGATAAGAAATTAACATGCTACCTACAAATACAATATTTATAGAAATCTTACTATCTGAATACTTTATATGAGCAGATTATATTTTGATGACATTTTATAGAGATTTTTACACCCATTAGCTCATTAGATCCTCGAAAACAAAACAAAAAACACCTTCAAAAAGCCAGACAGATAATACTACCACTGTTTTACAAATGAAAAACTGAAGCTCACAGAAGTAGCATGGAATTCCCTCCACACCATAGACTGCATTCTCTATGACATATGAGCCAAATTGCCTTCTATTGGACTGTATACATTCATTAACTTACAGGCCGTTTTTAAGAATGAGTTATGATTATGATAACCTCTAGTCCTCCTTATATTTTTAAAATCCTGTGGTTTGTAATCTGACCCATGATGGATGGGGTATTAAAGAGGCCTTTTCAAAATGCTCATGCTCATGTAAATGTTGCAAAAATGGTCGTCTAAAGGTTTATACATTTGAAATGTACTTATAAAGGTAGACCACAATTTAATTTTCCCTGCTTTTCTAAATTTTATTAGACCTCACAGTTCAAAATCATAGAGACAGAGGAGAAATTTATGAGTGGATACTTAAATAAAATCTTTTAAAACCAGAGGTACCGGGTTCAATCCTGATGGCTACTTTCCAGCCAGGTAACCTTGCCTATTTGTATTAATGTGTCTGGATGCATTAACTCAGGCTTGACAAGGAAAAAGAATAACAATCCAATGGTGCACAATTTTAGCGAGAATGAAACCAACTACTTACTTTCTATTTGTGACAAGCAAATGGTAAACTGCACAGCCCTAGAGCAATATTAGTGACTTCCATCCATTTGGTTGTTTCTAATTTGTTAAACGATTTATTTCAAACATGCAAACAAACCTTTGAAATGTTCGAAGACTAAATACCGAAATACAGTAGTAGTAACAGGAGGAGGGTAGCTTGCAGAAGAAATTCTATGTATGCCACTTGTCACCTGTTGGTTTTTGTAGAAGGGAGTGAATGAGGGTGGGGAGACAGACCTTCCCTGTCCAATAACACCAGTGCATAGAATAGAAAGACTGTATACAGCTTTATTACTATATTTCTCATACTATATTTTACCCAATAATTACTTTTGGAATAAATGAGAAACTGTGGTCCAGAAAAAAATGTAAAAGGTAGAGGTAGGTCAGTCCTGTGTAAGGTTAGGAATATTAGTCAGGAAATTTTATCGGGAAGGGGGATTGTAAAGTTATCTCCCAAAGCGAAGCAGCAATATGATATATTCTTTAAGTCTAATTTTTTTTATAATTTTTAGAATTGCCCTGTAAATAACTTATGGTACATACATTGTTACCCAAGAAATAACACATTCTACTCCATAAAAAACTTGCAAAATTAAACATGGTGATCAGTCTTCAGCAGCCATAAAACTCAGTTTTAACAGATAACAGAAGGTATGTCCTATCCTGCTTAAAGTCAGCTTTATTATGTGAAGAAAGACACAACACTAAACTGAACTAAAATCACTTTTTTTTCATTCAGAAAAAAAAAAAAAAAACTTCTTTGAGGAAACATCAAACATGCAAAGGATAAAAGGCATAAAAAGAAGTGACATTGATGGGGAATTGCATGGAGTTGCCAAACTAGAATGCAAAACCATGTCTAAAGTTTTAGGAGTTAAAAGAAGAAAAAAACAACAAAGATAATTGGTATTTCCTGAGCTTAGGGAATGGCCTCAGCAGGACATATGTTTTCATTTTGGGGTCTCTAGTTTCTTATGAAAATGTTACTATTTATGTAGGCTCTTCATTTAAGGGAATAGGAAAAACAATGAATTAAAACCAGCGTTAGTTCAGTTGATTTTAATTTTTCTTATCTTTTAGTTCTCACAATGTTAACCTAAAAAAAATTCTTTGGGGAAAAAAACACACAAAACTCTACTAAGTTGTGGGGGAGGGAGAATAAAACATTTAGAAATCTTTATGTCAAGCATTCATCTCAAATAGTATAAGAAATTATAAATTTCCTTTGATCGATTTCATTGCTGCTAAGAAGTTTTATCCACTTTCTCTTTTACAAGGTCTGTATGGAATAGAATGTGCTATTTCCTGAATAACAGTTTACCACCAGTTTACATGGTAATTCTAATAACTAATAGAAGTAATTGTCAAGAATTCATGGCGTCCTAGATTCTTGTTAGTGTTTGTTAGTTAGAAGCAAAGTTTTTCCCATTATAAGTAAGTATAGAATTAAAAGAGAAAACTCTCATGAGCTATACTCCAAGATGAGAATGACAATGAGAGGAAGGGACACGTGTTTTTATAGTGGCTCCCATTACACCCCCCCCCCCCCCCCATTCTCTTTATTTCTAGAACTCAGTAAATAAGGTCAAATTCGTTGCACATGCTGTTTATTCAAACTAGGCCACACTGGAACAAGCTTTCTTGAGTAATAACTGGGGTAAAGCTGTTTAGTTTAATTTGTTTCTTCAATATGTGCTTATCTTTCACTGAGTAAATCTGATTTAAAATCTTTCGCTGTATTAAAGAGGAAAGAACAAAATCTACCCAAATATTTATAATGGGTTAAATGCTAGTACAGCCTCAATGATATGAACAATGGACTTCAAGTAGTGAAAGGAAGCTGCTCTTCTAATATCTTATAATGCAATAACAAAAAAGCATTTGTCCATAAAAGGACATATTTTGTATGTTCTCACGCATGAGTAGTTTTGTTTGAAATTTTTGATAAAGTTTTCAAAAAACACAACTCTGCACTATTGCCAGTGCGGTAATTCTTATTTTTCTACTTGTAAATTACTCAGTAGTCATCCAGTGTTACTAGAGAATGACAAGGCATGGAACCCTTCCTATAAAAATAATGACCTCCAGTTGACTTATAAATAAACTTCGTGTGAATGTACCTTTTCTTTTTCTTTTTTTCTTTTTTCTTCTTCTGTTTTTGTTATTGTTCTGTCTAATTTAGACATCTTTAATTGGGCACAATTGGTTTCCATTTAAAGATTTCAAGTCTTGTGCCCATGTGGTTATTTGAATGTGGTCTACACAAACAACATTTAATGTGGCTGAATGGATTTCCATTTACCTTTGCATCATTTGCTCCTTTGATCCTGAGATCCTCAGGAAAAGAAAAGGACATTCTGCAATTTTGTAGTAGAGGGACATTTGCTTTTTTAGGTTGGCAGCCAGGACTAAGTCCAGATTTGTCTCCTCTAGGCTATTTCTTACTAATTAGCTTGCCTTTGTCTGACTTCTTTTCTACGCATGGCTCTCACTAACCTTTGAAAACTGAAACACACACATACAAATAGTTATAAATTCAACATGCATTCAACTAGCCTATCAAGTCTATGAAAGTTTTAAAATAATAGTTATTTGCATAAATCCTAAAGCATTTATAAATAGTAATTGTCTCCTAAATTATAAAAATACTAAGAGCCCAACAACAAAGGATGAGCCACTATCAATGAGAGAAAAATCAAATTAATAGACATGATTAGAACAGTATTATCTTAATAATCATCACCTTTCCTGTGAATCCCTACTTGAATTCCTATAAAATCTTGATGCATCTTTCTTCCTGATCTCATAGAATGCTAAAGTCTGATATAAACTTCTATTGTGACATTTACCATATAATTTTGACTTGCCCAGGAGAGTAACATTAAACATAGTAGGTTCTCAAAATATTTATTAAAATAGGAAAATTCATCTCTATTGTTTGCTATAGCACACTACCTATATGTGGGGTTTATTTCATAAATACCATCTCTCATAGAAAGTTCATTGGAAAATAAACATTTAAGTCCAACTATGATAAAAACAATATGAAAAAAAAATCCACAGATTGAAATATTTGCAAAACACACATCTGCTCAAGGACTGTTATCCAAAATATACCAAGCATTCTTAAAACTCAACAATAAGAAATCAAACAACCTGATTAAGAAATGAGACAAAGCCTTTAAGAGACACCCCAACAAAAAGGATAGGTGAAATGATTTGGGGTACTTCACATGATCTACACCATCTTACATGTAAGGTGACCTTCAGTTCACCTCGGGAGGGTAGGCCCATATCACCTGAAGGGAATTACTGCACAGAGAAGTGAGTCTTTTAAGTTGTTTACAGCCTTGGCTTATGCAGCTCTTAACAAGCAGGTGGCTACAAGCCTCCTGTGATAGCAGGTGTCACTTAGCTATATATGACAAGACTCATCCCTTTTTAGGTACAAGATTTTCCCTCTTACTGCTGCATGAGACACTGCTTCTGTCTGTAATTTCCCTTACTAAGTGCTTGATGTAATTCTGGAGCTCTAAGCTTCTCTTTTGTCTTGGAGGCCCATCCTCCTATGGAGGTTGGTTCCAGCACACCACTGAAAAATTTCCCAACAGATGTCACATAAGCATATAAAAAGATGATCTAGATCATGTGTTATCAAATAAATGCGAACTAAAACAACAATGAGATAGATACTATTTTCCACTAATACACCTGTTGGAATGACCAAAATCTTGATCACTGCAACATCAAATGCTAGGGAGGACATGGAACCATTGGAACTCTCATTCATTGCTGGCAGGAATCTAAAATGGTTCAACCACTCTGGGAGATAGTTTGGCAATTTCTGAGAAAACTAAATTTATTCGTATCATAAGATCTAGAAATCGCACTCTTTGTTTTTTACTCAAAGTAGTTCAAAACTTATATCCACACAAATTCTGCACACAATGTTCCTAGCAGTTGTGTTCATAGTTGCCAAAATTTGGAGGCAAACAAGATGTTCTTCAGTAGTTGAATGGAATAAGAAACCATGGTACAACTAGACAATGAAATTATATTTAACATTAAAAAGAAATGCACTATCAAGAAATGAAAAGACATGGAGTAATCTTCAATGCATAATACTAAGTGAACGGAGCCATACTGAAAAGGCTGCATATTGTATGCTTGAACTATATGACATACTAGAAGAAAGCAAAACTATGGAGAGTGTAAAAAGATCATTGGTAGTCAAGGGTCAGGCAAGGAAAGGGATGAATACATGGAGCACAGAAGAATTTTAGGGCAATGAAAATACTCTGTATGATACTATAATTATGTATACAAGCCCATGGAATATACAACATCAAGAGTCAGCAGTAATGTAAACCATTGACTTTGAAGTGATTATGATGTGTCAATATAGGTTAATAATTTGTAATAAATGTACTACTCTGGTGGGGAATATTGATAATGGGGAGGCTATACATGTGTAATGGCAGAGGTTATATGGGAAATCTCTATTGCCCTAAATTTTTATGTAAACCTAAAATTGTTCAAAAAATGGTGTTAACAAACAATAAATTAAAAAGTCAATTAAGAGAAATTGGGGGAAGTAAAGGACATGTCTTTAAGGCTAGACTCTCAGTTTGGTTCCCTTAAGCAAGAGCAGTAAAATACTGATAGCTGTGACTATCAAGAAGCTTATTATTTGGGCCGCTTGAAAAATAAGGTTACAGCCAAAACCGGTTTGGCTCTGGATAGAACATCGGACTGTGAACTGAGAGCTCCCGGGTTTGATTCCAGTCAAGGGCATGCACTTTGGTTGCGGTTGCATCCCCAGTAAGGGATGTGCAAGAGGCAGCTGATCGATGATTCTCTCTCATCGATGTTTCTAACTCTCTATCCGTCTCTCTTCCTCTCTGTAAAAAATCAATAAAATATATTTTCAAAAAAAGAAAAGAAAAGAAAAATAAGGTTACAATTTTATAATAGAAATTAAGAGATTGGGCCAGGACAGAGGCAGTGTTCCCCAAAATATTTGAGTGGATTCTTCCTACTGATGATTCAGAGTTGGGAGAGTTTAATTAATAGAGGCCATGTAACTGAGACTTAACTGAGCTATCTGTACAATTAAATGTCCTTGGGATGGGGACCTGGTAGAAATGTTTTGCTAACACATGATCAAAGGACTAGTATATCTAGGCCTCTGCTACTCAGTATGGATTTCAGGTTAATTTAAGGGGATTGACAAATTTTAGTCAACAGAATAAATGAGTCCTACTCATATGTGTACAACCAATAAGAATTTTTATGGCTGTTTTCTAAGGTAAAAGTGTGAGCTAAATGCAAGTAATTGCATGTCTACAGTTAAGGAAAAATATATGTGTACTGTAGTTGAACTGACATGGTGGTTTTGGTAATTGGTTATGTAGGTGCACAATAGAAATTTTGGCTTGGCAAGTGCTCATAAAACAACAAAACTTCCTTTTATATTGTGTTCTTGCTGTCACCAGTATTGAAGTTGCTGCCTTGGGATGAACCATGGAGTAGGTTCCAAAAGTCTTAATGAAAAGCTCTTAAACTAAACTAGTTAGAATCTTGATCAGCAACATTTGTCTTTCAAATGCCAAACATAAGAATAATATGTTCCATATGAAATAAATATAGAACGCTGTGAAACACAAATATATTCAGGAAAAAATTTAGGTCACTCCAGAATCTTTGTCCTTTCATTTTGGCTTCTTGCCCCACTGTGTTTCACATCCCACAGGGTCCAAGGATAGCAGCCATCAGCCTACAAGCCCTTTCTTTTCTTTAGTCAAGATAAGGAAGTGCACTTTTATTAGAGATTAAATTCAGAAAACATAAACTCTCATTTTTTTAAAAAATGCAGCCTGACCATTAGCTTGCCAGAAAAAAAAATTATTATAACTACTGACCACCTGGGTCTAATGAACACTTTTTATTTAATTTTTAAAATAATTAAAGTCATTTTCAAGTAATCTATAGAATGTTTAAATTAATATTTTAACTTCTGTTAAAATTTAATCATAATTTAGGCATAGCAAACTATCAAGCACTAACAATAGTATCAAAACTATGGTTTCTATCTAGTAAATTTTGACATGAAACATCATCACATAGAACATAATATAGTCATACATCCTTTTTGCAAAACGGGATGGTCTAGATTTTTGCTTGGTATTTCATCTTTATCAAACATTCTTTAGGTGTTAAATATACTTCAAACTCACATATTTAAGGAGGGATAATCTAATTGTGTATTAAGTTGATTTAGTTGTTTGTTTTTGTTTGTTTTCCCCCAGGTGGTCTGTCCTGAAAAAGAATTTAAGATTTATGCTTTGAGGACATAGAACTTTCATTGGCTGGTAAGTAGAAATGCACCCTTTTGAAGGATGGGATGAGGCCAACTGGAGAGTGATATTGTCTCCAGTCAGAGAACTGTATGAGAGCAGTTGCTGCCCAAGTCCCAGAGAGAATGGTGTTTGGGAAATGAATATTGTACAAAGAGGAATGTAATATCACCAGGACAGACACAGGAGAACATTAACTTTTTAATGATTGCTTTTTTTTTTTTTTTTTCTATCTTCAAGAGGAAGAAGCAGAAGGAGGAAAAGGAGGAAAGGGAGGAGGGGGGAAGAGAAGGAGGAAGAAGGAGGAAAAGAGCAAGAAAGGAAGAAGAAAAGGAAAGGGAGAGAGGAAGGACAAAAGAAATCTTTCACAATATTTAAAACAAGTTTAAAGAACTTGAAAGAGAAAATATAGATGTTATTTTGCACTGTCAGTCAGATATGCAAACTGATATAGTTGCCAGCATCTTTTAGAATATATGAAGGGATCACTTGAAGGACTGGGGATAAAACCAACAGTGGGGCTGTGTGCTTGGGTTTCCTTCACATAATATATTCATCTTGAACAGCAGGGGGTAAATTCCTAAATAGGTCACTAGGGATCCCCATAAATCCCATTAGCTGGTAATAGGATTTGTGTGCATAAGTTCTCCTGCTCTGAAAATTTTGATTTTGGTGTTTAATTTTCCATGAGCTGAATATCCATTAGTGTAAATTAGAAGGACCTTCTCTGGGAAATTTCACATAGCTGTTTTTTTCTTCCTTTTGTTTATTCTTTTCTGAAAAAAACTTTTTCCAAAGATTAATCTTTGAAAATTCTTTAGTGTCTGAAATCATCTGAAAAGGGATTATGCAGCAGAGAAAATTCCAAAACACAATTATTCATTTTTTTTAGCTTATTAGGAAAGGCTGTGAGGCAAAAATAAATAACCCACTTTTTAGTATACTTCTACACTATTAGAACAAGCAACATTACATCCATATATTTCTAAAATATTCAAATATTTATTTTTATATGATTACCATAATTTTTGTTTGCCCACAGTGGGTATCCAAGATAACCTCACCAATTTGGATATTTGTGGGGGTAAAAAGTCCATCTTTAGGTTCTAAGGCTGAGGATCATGGATTTTTCAAGGGATGATGGTCAAGAAATGCAGCATAAACTTCTCAGCCATTTCTTATGAACTTAGGTGAGAAATTGAAGCCAAAATCAAAGTGAAAACACTAGTTGTGTGCTCTTTTAGTACAGACATGTAGAATAGGGGCAAAAACTTATTTGTTCCTGGGCTCCTGTGGCTGACATAATAATAAGTGCCTCAGTGCCCTGGTCAAGCAACTCGGTTAGTTAGAGCATCATCCTGATATGCTAAGGTTGCATGTTCAATCCCCCACCAGAGCACATATAAAAATCAACCAATGAAGGCATGAATAAGTGAAACAACAAGTTGATGTTTCTTTTTCTTTCTCCCTTCCTCTCTCTCAAATCAATAAATAAATGTTTAAAAATAATAAACACCTTATTGATATCGATAAATTGGACTGCTTAGTAGTAGTATAGTAAGTAGTAAGTATCATGAATATAACATCACTTTTTGAACAAAAATAAAGGGGATGCAATAAGGATTCCATGAGTTTTCCATTATTTAGCTTAAAGATGGCTTTGTATTTTCCCCATTATTGTTTTTAAATGAACATCTTTGTTTAGAAAGAGAGAAAAAAAAAAAAAAGGAGGCTGCCTATAACTTGCCAAAGGCCTCAATGTGTTTTTCTCATTTAGCCCTCAACTTAGAAAATAGTTATCATCTGCATTTTAGCAAAGGAAGATGACAAAGATGCTTGGAAAACTTCCTTGGTTCCACACTTGGTGCCTAGCTTCAGTCCCCCAGTTCTGCCAGGTTCCAAGGACACCTCCGTGCTCATCTGAGAGTTCACTCTAGTTATTGTCAGCCCATCCTGATTTGTATCATCATAAGAGGCGTGATTGCTAAAGCAATGGCAGGTTTTAAATCCTTTGTTTTGTTTGAGTGGCTATATATTTGGATAATCTTAAACACTGGATATAAGCCTCAGAGTAGTTCAGGTGGAAAGGGATTGTGCAAGCAGAGTTGAATATTCCCATCCATGCGTTTTCCATTCTTTAGCTTACAGATGACTTTGTATTTCCCTCTATTGTTTGTAAATGGATTGCTTTTAACCACAGCTGAAAAGAGAGATTCTGCAGATTGATTGGGGGAGTGACTATGTTGAAGTAGGGCGGGGAGCACAGAGAGACAAATACCAAGCCCAAGGGATAGGGAGGCCCGAAAGGTTTGCCGCTGACCTCACTCTCCTTGGTGCCAGAAGAAGTGATTAATTTTGGAGGGTCAGGGTGTCACTTAACTATTGCTACAACAACCCTGCATAACATCCGACCACACGTTCTCAGCACACAACACTTAAGAATTGATTTAGCTCATGCATCTGTGGGGCAACTTGGGGATGGTTAGCCTAGATTGGGCTCATCTGGGGCAGCTCTTCTGTCTGTCATCTCCCTTTGATGAGCTGGATATACAAGGCATTTTTTTTCTCCTGGCAAAAACAGAGAATTAGGAAAACAACTTGAAACTTGCAAGGTCTCTCGCTGCATGGTCACAGGCCTAGAAACCATCATTTCTGCCATATTCTATTTGCCAAAACAAGTCACATGGCCAAGCCCAAAGTCAGAGGAAACCTATCAATAAGGTGCTTATTCTTTTAAAACATTTATTTGTTGATTTGAGAGAGAGGAAGGGAGAGAGAAAAAGAAAATACGCTATCTCCCCCAGGCGACTTCAAACTACGGCCCGCGGGCCACATGCGGCCCGCAGAGGAGTCTGATCCGGCCCGCCAGGTTTTTTGGGCAGTGAGCGCAGCCGAGGTGTTACAGTAGGAATTAGTAGTTCATATAGTCCGGCCCTCCAGCTCTCTGAGGGACCGTGATCTGGCCCCCACTTTAAAAAGTTTGAAGACGCCTGCGAGGAACTACAAAGTCTTATAGCCAAAGGCAGACAAGCATTAGAGTTATGAATGCACTTTATTATATAGCCTGAAACATATCTGGAGGGAAAAGACTGAGACATAGTCTCACTCCAGGCCAGAAATTTGAAATATATATTGGTTGGAGGTTGGATCTTACAACCCCTGTAAAAAAAAAAAAAAAAACAACACAAAAAACCTCAATTTCCAGAAGTTTGAGAAATCTTCAGGCAATTGCAGTAGGCTTTGTAAGACTCTTACCGAGGCAGTGGCTGTGTACTAATTACAAGATTTAGAAGGATGTGCTATCTTGGGCAAATGGAGTCTTTAAAGCTCACACCTCAAACACTGCCTTATCCTTTTTTTTTCTTTCTTTTAAATGAGAAAAGAAGTTGAAAATGACTGAACTACAGAATAATTAATACCCTATTAATTTAAACCTTTCTCATGTCCCCGGGCATTTCATTTGGAAAATAGCTATAATAACTTACAACTAAAACTTCACATTCAGATGTGCTTGAATTTTTACGAAATGGTCTCATCTATTATGTCAATTGATTGCAAATAACCCCATTCTATGCAAAAGCCTGAGATTAATCACACCACATTACACATAAAGACTCCTAATTAAGGTCACTTTGTTCATTCCAGAATTGTTCAGAACCTTACTTCTTTGCTTCTTCCCATTTGCCTACCTAACTCCACAACTTGTTTTTCATATCTCTCTGTGATCCTAATAACTATTCTGTATAATTTGTTCTCAGTTTCCAAATGTTACTGCCCGGGGCCCAAATCTGGCCATCTTCCCTCTTGCACATCACACACCACACTTTACTGCACTTCACAGGTGTGCTGGTTTTTACAAACGAAAGGCAAGACCCTCCATCAGCAAAAAGACTGACGTGCTTTACTGAAACAGTCACTTCATTAAGGTGGTCTGGAGCGGAACCTGCAATGCCGTGGAGGTAGGTATGCCTTATTTGGGAAGGAGGGAGCAAAAAAAAAAAAGAGCTAGAGCTGGAACAGAAGTGAGGATGCCGAATGTAAACAACTGTGTGTTCATCTGGGCAAGGCTTTGTGCCTGACCTCTGGACATCTGTGCTATTCAGCCTTCCCAATGGATTTACCCAGGCCCTGTTTGCAGAAAGGAGATGGTTCAAGTTTTTTTCTGGAATATGTGTCTGTGTGTGTATGTACACGTGTGTGTATGTACACGTGTGTGGTGTGTGTGTGCTGGAAGTGGAAATGTGACTAAAAAAAAGGATATAGAATGAAGGTGGGTGTTCCTGTTTGATTTTTTTTCTGCACTTTATATGTCAAACCTGTGTATCTGCTGCATGACCCACCTCTACACCCTAGTCCTAGGCAGTGTCTACCTCTCAGAATGGACCATAAAGAGGTTGTCTGAGTCTCTCTTTAGAGAGAAATATTCATTCCACCTTCTGGAATGAATATTTCATATCTCGAGGAAATATTCATATCACCTTTTTTAAAATACCAGTGGTCATGAAATTTCTATGTGAGATCATTTGTTTTGATTCAGGGGATATGAATGTAAGCTCTTAGAAATCCCTGCTGCTTCTGTTAGAGTGGTGTCTCCGACACCTACATTGTTCTGTGTCGGAGGCCACCATGGGTCTAACCTGCCGGAGTTGGTGATTGTTCCAATTGCATGCATGTGAGCTGTCAGAGCTGCTCAGAAGAGATGTGATGTCTTACATTTGTCAGAGAACAAAGAATCAAGCGTGCCTTATGTGACATAGCCTTTGCAGGTGTTTTCCTCTGTTTAAAGAATTCTACTTCATGCCTGATGGGTAGAATTTGAGCTCCCTTGGGAAGCTTCCAGGAAGAACGGCTGACTTCCTTATCTTCCCAACCTGTGAGTTGTGCGAACCCTTAAGTATAGGTTCACGTTTGTCAGGGGTAAATGCTGAAGTAGGTCTCTCTGCTAAATGTGTCCTTAAATAGTGTGCCTCATGAACAACCTTGGTTATTATGAGATTTTAAGAGGGTTCATGGAAATATCAGCAGATGTTATCAGAATAGATTTTCTAGAATTAATATATATTTATTAATATAGGATTCTACATTTTCTTTGCATGTGTGCTTGTTACCTTCTTTAAAAAATTTACTTTACCACTAATTTATTAAAAGTGTGGATGTTATGTTAATTTTCTAGCTGTGTAAAGAAAGCAAATTACTTTCATAAAGTCCTGTAATAACAATAGCGACTCTTGAACCAGCAGTTATGTGACAGGCACATTATGAACTCAATTGCTTTATTTCTTTAACTTCCCAAAACATGCTAAAATGTAGTCACTATTTTTTACACATTACAGATGGGTAAACTATTTAAAAAGTTTGAGACACTTTTTGAAAGTTATACAGGTAGAAAGAAAAAGAGCCAGTTTTCAAAACATGGGTCATTTTTAAAAACCACTGTGGTTTATAAATAGCCATGGCACTTGAGAGCAATATGCGTGTGGCTTGTACATTTTTAAAATGTTATTTTTTTTCTATCCAAGCATAACAAAAAGAAAAGTGGGTGGGTACCGAGAGTGTTGTTTTCACAGAGTACAAAACAAATAAAACAATATCTTCAGTGAAAATGCACAGAGAAAACTTTTTCTTTTATTCCAACTCTTTGAACACTCTCCTGTGTGTTCTAGACTTCTGTTAGTACAGAAAGGCAGCATCAACTGTTGAACAAAAAGAGGCCATGTAGAGAGGATAATGCCATCTCATCAATGTCATGGAAATCCGTGACTCATAAAGCAGTTTGGCCCAGGAAGAATGGCCACTCCAGGAGCAAGCTGTCTGATTGGCTGGGGGATTATACTAACTTCTAATGTGATTAAGGACTCTACCTAAAAACAAAGCAAAAAGCATTGCACCAGAGCCAAGGCTGGGCTGTCAGCTTGTGGAGATGGAGCCAACACTGGGGCTATTCATTCAAGGGCCGCACATGACAAAATTCAGCTCCAGCCACAGGGGCCACATTTTTAAATGAGGTCACGTAGATCCTACTATTTCATAATGGGATTTGTGGGCATCAAGCCTTGTGCATGAAAACCTACATTTGGGTGACCAGTGTTCCATGCGACAGAGTAATTTATTGAATTAAAAACTGAGCAAAATAGTGCAAATGGTTTGGCAACTTTCACTGTTTCTCTTCTCTTATATTTCTGCTCTTTCAAAAAATGAAACATGCATTGATTGCTAAACTAAGTCAAATGGTAAGCGTACATTGTAGAATATAAAATAATGGTATGCTACAAAGTGATAGGAACATTAAAGTCATCTATGTTTGATAGAATTTAATAATACAAATGAAAGGAGCCAGCACAGCCTCTGGAACATAGGAAAGACTCCTCAGATACGTCTTGAATCTTAGGGGAAAAGCTCCTCTACAAAGTCTGGTTTTAATTATTAAACTGCTGCTATCACGCAGATGTTCTCTGGGTAGAATTGTATAATTTTGCTTTCCTTTGTGAAGCTGGAACTGGGTTATAAAATATGTATGTTTTATTTATTTATTTTGCCTTGGAATTAGTGGCTAATGAGTTCCTAATTTCATAACCACGGGCTCCTTCATTTCCTTTCCTGCTCTTTCGGAATGCGGAGAAAGATTTTAATTCGGAGGCATGAATTCCGAGATGCCATTTTGCTCACATTAAGCTGACTTTTTGCCAGGTGTTATGTTAGACACAATCACTGCTGGGATTCTATGGGTGTTACTGAAAATTACTTGGACAGAAAAACAATATGTTGGCTCAGTAAGGATGTGAAAGTGGTGATGCAGGGGCGTGAAGGGGGTACTTTGCAATATGTGGCAGTGGCTGCAATTCTTTCTGCGTCATTTCCAAGCAAAACATTTCTACCCAGAGCCTTGTCACTTTATAGTAACAATATTTAGGCCAAAGCTTCTTAAATCAATCATATTAGACATTAAAAAAAAAAAGTAGCAGCTACCTAATCCATTAATTTTTAACACTGTTTAAAGAGTAAGAAATCTCCCTTAAAAAAAAAAAAAGTGAAAATCAGGGAATAAATTGTCAAAGAACATAAAATCTTGATAAGAAAATTTTAAGAGAAACAAAATATACCGAGGCTTCTATTTTCATTACTAGCCAATAACAAAAAAGAGAGACTTCCCTTCTTCTGTTTTTGCTACCATTTTCTTTTTCTCTTTTTTCCCCTACCACTAGTTTATGTCCCTCTTCTCTCAACAAGGCACATAAAGGGACCATCTGTTCTTTAGCTGTTCCTCCACAAAAGTGACTTTCAAGTCCTTTCCTTTAGTCACTCTCTCACCCTCAGTTCTGGTTCCTTAATCCAACTAATCAAATAGAATTTGCCATTTGGACTATTTGCCTACAAGTCATTTTTTTAATGAATGTTATAAATATATAAAAATACATTTTTATGAATTTATAATTTTTAAAGTTTCAGAGACAAGTATACAATCCTTTTATAATCAAGAGCGGGGTGAGCAGCCATCCTTCTTAGCCTGGAATTGCCCAGTTTTACTGCTGGAATACACATAATCTCAGGCAAACAGTCAATTGGTCACCCTAAGAGGATAACAATAGTTCTGCCATCCTGGCAGCCAGGGCCTTCTATTCATTATGTAACTCATTATTATCAGGATAAAAGTATATCAGTTCTCCTGTGAAAGCTGGTACCTGTGTTGTTTGTTTTTGATAACTACTACATGTAAAGAAAAGGTAGTTTAGCATTATTTAGAGGGTATTGATGTCACCTTCTCAAAAAATAAAATAAAATACAGAAATAGAACCTAAAAGGCTAGAACTCACATTGATTTCTGAAAAATTTAAGATCTAAGCCTGTACTACATTAAGTTGAAATAATTTTGATGCAACTTTCTGGACAGTAATATATATATATATATATTGGGTAGAGACAATAGACAAACAAAAATAACAAAATTAGTGGTGATCAATTCCTTGGAGAAAGGAAGATTAGATGAATTACGGAAGTGTTATAATTTTAAATAATAAAGTGACATTGGATAAAGGCCTAAAAGAGATGAGAGCACACCATGGAGATAAAAGGGGAAGAAGATTTGGTAATCAGTGCTTCTATCTCATTTTTGATATGCTCTTCTTTGTATTGCTATGCTCCAAATACCCATTGCTTGGTGTAACATAAATAAAAGGCCTCATTTAGATATTAGTACAATTAAAACAATAAATTAGGCACAAGATTGGAATTATATTGGGTAACAGTTTTAATGCTAATAAACAAATCCCATATAATAAAAGCCTAGGTAGTGTAGCACAACATCAGAAGAAGGCTGCTGAAACATCATCACAAGATGGCCAGCACAAGATGGCTGTCACAAGATAATCACCACAAGATGACTGGCAGGGGTGGGCAGTTGTGGGCAATCAGGCCAGCAAGGGAGGGCAGTTGGAAGCAACTAGGTCTGCAGGTTAGGGCAGTTAGGGGCAACCAGGTCAGCAGGGGAGAGCAATTGGGGGCCATCAGGTCAGCAGGGGAGGGCAGTTGGGGGTGATTGGGCTGGCAAGGAAGCAGTTAGGCATCAATCAGCTGGCAGGGTAGCAGTTAGGGGGTGATCAGGCTGGCAGACAGAAGCAGTTAGTGGCAATTAGGCAGGCAGGCGAGCGGTTAGGAGCCAGCAGTCCTGAATTGTGAGAGGAATTTTGGACAGTTGGATATCCCCCAAGGGATCCCAGATTGGAGAGGGTACTGCCGGGATGAGGGACACCCCCCCCAAAAAAATGCATGAATTTCATGCATTGGGCTTATAGTCTATTCATAATAATCTCATGACCAAAATAGGTTGGTATCATGAAAAATAAGACTGAATTAAGAGGTCAAGAAGCCTAGGCTCAGATTTTGGCTACACCTTTAACTATAATAGTGGACTACCCATATTCTGGTTTTGCTTTAAAAAAAAAATTAAATGTTAGGAAATTTCAAGATTCATTCTGAAGCAACTTCTAGTTCTGGGATGATATACTGTAAGATTCTGGAATTAAATCATATCAATTCAATCATCACTTGCTGTGGAGAAAAGTAATACTTCTCATGAACCCCTCACTTCTTGCCTCAGAAATTTACTCTTCTAATACTCCAATGGAGCCAGTGCAAGAACAAGCTAGAAAGGCTATGCCCAACTAGGTGAGGCAGAATA
This sequence comes from Pipistrellus kuhlii, assembly GCF_014108245.1. NCBI lineage: Eukaryota > Metazoa > Chordata > Mammalia > Chiroptera > Vespertilionidae > Pipistrellus > Pipistrellus kuhlii. The sequence goes on from NW_023425584.1 coordinate 42,396,542, forward strand.
TTCCCAGTAGAGTAAGATTTCTTTTTTCACAGTTATGGTAGGTAGAATTCTAAGATGATCCCCAGTGATCAATGAGTGTGAGCAGGACCTGTCAATATAATGGGATATCACTCCCTTGATAATGTTACCTGATATGGAAAGATTAAAAGATGTAATAAATGACTCTAATCAGCAAGCTTCAAGTTAGTAAAAATATGGATTGTCCAGGGTGGGTCCTGACCTAATCAGGTAAACCTTTTGAAAGCAAATTAGCTTTATCCTGAGTTCAGAGAAGCCTTAAAGAAGCAAGCCCCATTCGTTTTATATCTGTAAGAATATGAATTATATCATCAATCTGATGAGCTTGAAAGTGAATTCTTCCCTAGCCAAGGCTCCAGATGAAATCCCAATCCTGGCTGATACCAAGATTGCAATCTTGTGAAAGACCCTGAGTAGAGGATAAAATTAAGCTGAACCTAGACTCCTGACTCATAAAAATTCTAAGATAATAAGTGGATAATTTTAAGCCGTTAAGTTTGTGGTAGTTTGCTATGCAGTGATAGGAAAGTGTTACATCAGTAGAAATGGAATTGCTATTGATGATACAATCCTATTAAAAAATTAACATACTTTGAAGGCCAAAATCTCACTTACTCTCAACATAGATGAGATACTGTTAATAGTTTAGTGAGTTTTCTTCTAGTATATTTTTAAGCATCTTCAGTTTTTCAAATTCCAAGCACATACATGCCAACCATATTGCCACCTCATGGCATTTGTTGTAGCTGCAGAGGACGGTGGGCACAAGTGCTCTGGCAGATGGGACATACTGTTGTGGCAGCTGGACTGCACCTGGCTGTCAATACCCAGCCTTTGAGGCTAGTTATCAGTTATGTTCTTTGCTCCCGCTTTTGACAGTTGCTTAACTTAAGGTAGAAGAAACAAATTTCTGACTCTAAGAACCAAAACTGAGGCAGGAAAACTGAAACGTAGTGACATCCATCTGCGCCCCAACTTTCACCCTCAGCCTTTCCTTGAGATTTTCCTAAACTTCCAAATCCTTGTTTTCAGTCTCTGTTTAAATTACCTAATGTAGTTTCTATTTTCCTTAATGATCCTGTATGATATATAGCAATACATACTTACTGATACATAACAATAATCTAATTAACATTACATTAATTAATCATTTTTATAATCACTGTTATTTTATTATAATTGATAGTCACAAGAGCATGCAATGAAAACCGTTTAACATTTGAAGTTTTTCATCAATATTAATACTTTCCCTGGCTTCACATTAGACTTAGGGAGTTTCAAAATGCGATCGTGTCTTATTTTACCTATCTTATCAGAAAGAAGTCTTTGGCAAGGAATAATGGAGATCAGCAGGTTCTAGGATTTGTTTAAATGAAGTTAGAGTAGCTCAATCTAGAAGTTTTGTCACAACTTCTTACTTCCCACATCATCCTTAACTTCTGACAGAATCATCATCAGGTTGACCATCCATAGCCAAAACTTTGGGTCTTAGCAATCCCCTTGGCCAAAAATCTAGTTTAGTGCTGATTACATGTTATGCACACTTTGGTTATTCTATCTTAATAGTTATTTTCTTAATGAGAGTTACAGTTTTACAAGTAAAACATAACTAACTAAACATTTATAGGACGTTCACAAGTGAGTAAAGTTTTTTTGTTTGTTTTTTGTTTTTTTTTTACAATGGGATGAAGAGAGAAACATACCTCTTCTGGGACCCTTATAATCCCAACACGCAGGTGCCTAACGTTAGGACTTTCAATGTCTGGGACACAGCTTTTATGTAACTACTGCTATGAGGACAATAATCCAAAACTTCCCCCTCAAAACACAAACAAATTTTCAACATACATTTCCAATTGGACTTTAATTTCTCTACTCTTGCAGACTGAGAGAGATGTGTGTGTGTGTATGTGTGTGTGTGTGTGTGTGTGTGTGTATAATCTTAGAATGGCGGTGGCCCCAAAACGGCCCAGTGAGAGCAGAGGGCCGAGAGATCGGCTGTGAGCCAGTGGCCCTGACACCGGGGCCGGTCAGTGGCCCTGACACCGGGGCCGGTGGCCGCACAGCTCGGGCCTGCATCCTCGGCTGGAGCGGGAAAGGGGTGGCCCGTTGGCGGCGGTTGCTGAGCCACCTTTCCGCGCGGCCAGTTCCACGTTCTATGACTCGGGGTCTGGCTCAGGGATTCTAAAAGGGGACAATAGTCACCAAGGCTCTGGCGAAGCGGTCAAGTGGTCAAGCTGAGGCCGGTGGTGCTCAACAGCTTGATTCCTCGGGCATCGTGAAGCCGGAACCCCACATCCATCCACTGTGATGCTCTGTGAGGTGTGTCTGGGGCGGGTGACTAACATGAGCACCTCCTGTCTCAGAAAGAAACCCCCAGGTTCAAGGTGTGGTTCCATTATGGGGTATAGGCTGACGTTGCAACCCTCAATAAACTCCTTTGGCCCAGAACCTCCGCTCTCTCCCAGAGCTGAGATCATAGGAGGGGGTTAGGGGCAGGTATGGGTGCCTGTGCCTATAGGGAGTTGCCCCAACCCATCTACTCCATCGAATCCCCCTCGCCTTTGACCAGCCCCTTTATCCATGGGGAGGAGACCATCTGCCATCCTAGGGTGAGGGCCAGCACCCTAGGCTGGTGCCCATAGCTCTGAAAAGCCCCTCCTCCCCCCCTACAGTATATCCATCCTTCGAGGTGAGTCAAGGGAGAGGACTGGAGCCCTTGGATAGGGACCTAAAGGAGAAAATACTTAAAATGTGAAAATTTGCAAATAGTCTTTGATAATGTGGGAGCAGAATTTGATTTCTACATAGAGATGCCTTTTTTTAAAAAAAATGTTCTTACTGTGCAGGTTCTCTGCTTCAGAAGTGTGGGAAACGGTATAAGGAGGGTGGCCCCCAATCTAAGAAGGTCATTGTGTTATTAGTTCAATTATTTGTAGACCCTGAGGGGGAAGGAAAAAAAAAAAAGATAGTCTTAAAATTACCAAGGACTTTACTACGCTGTGTTGAGATAGCCTATTTCACGCAACAGACACATGAAATGAAGGGTGTGCAGGGAAAGACCATCTTATGAAGATGAAATTTGCTGACAAGGATGGACCATAACCACTTAGCTATGTCTTTGGAGCTTCACTGAGCCCCACAAAGGGCCATTCTTCACCCTGTAGTTCAGCTCACACCAGTATAAAGCGGATCTCGGATATCTAAAGCTGGCTTACCTACTTACAGCACAGAAATATGGAGTTTGTGTCACTGTATGTGTATACTGAAATGGTCGAACACTATATGTCCTGAAAAAAAGAGCCACAAATTTAATAGAGACATCTTACTCATCAGGTTTAAAGTATAATTTAGAAGAAAATCATAAAAACTTTTGGATAGAAAATGTTAAGTGAATAGGTATGTGTGAAGATTTGCCCTAACAGATTAAGAGGAAATTTTATGTTTATGTGGCTTTACATTACATTTAATTAAATATAACCTGTGTTGAAATATATACTATCAATTTTTACTAACTAATGGGAATACTTTTTAAGGATGATTATTAAGGATTATTAAAGATGTACCACATTTTAGTATCATTTAGCCAACACTTTTTTTTCTTTATTGATTAAATTATTACATGTGTCCTTATCCCTCCCCCCATCCCTCATCAACTCCCACTCATGCTCTTACCCCCCTGTGCCCATTGCTGAGGCTTATATGCATGTATACAAGTCCTTTGTTTTTGAAAAATCTATGAATGGAAGAAAGCATTGTGATGAATTTTTCACATTTTACTGTCTTACATAGAGAAGTCCTAGACCTAGCTTAAGGCATAGAAACATGGGTCTTTTTTATGTATATATAAGTTAAGAAAAAGAGTTAGTGTTAGGAACTATTGGTAGACATTAAGTAGAGATTATGTGTTGGATTTTTTTGTTAGTATTGTTAATCATAACCTGAGGATTTTTTCCACATTATTATTATTATTATTATTATTATTATTATTATTATTATTTTAGTTGTCTTCAAAACATACCCCAAAGGGGGTTGGAAATTGAACCTGCAACCCAGGTATGTGCCCTTGACTGGAAATAAAACCCTAGATCCTTTGGTGTATGGCCAATACTCTATCCACTGAGCCACACAGTCCAGAGCTATGTGTAGGATTCCTGTCAGATTTGCAGTTTTCCTAACCACCACTAGTACCATGAAGTAGTTCTGATTGGTTATCCTAGAAAAATATGAGCCCCAAGTGTTTTAGAAGAACCAATTAATAAGCCCACAGAGCTGTGAAATTCTACTTCCTCTGCTCTCTGTTCTATTTATAGTTTTCGTTCTAGTTTTCTATGTCTAAATAACTTCATAGTTATAACTTATTAATGGCAAGTTAACAGAATTTTTGATTTTTTAATATAAACATAAAGTTAAAAATAATCTAGTTCAATTTTCTTTCTTTTTATTTTTATCAAAATAACACAAGCACATGATAAAACTATCAAAAAATGCAGACACACATATGCATAACTATTAAATACACACATACACAGAGAGAGAATTCTTGCATTTCTAACCCTATCTAATAGAGTAATATACAAATTTACTGTACCTTCGCTACATCCACAAGCCATGCCTACCAGCCAATCAGGAGCGAGTATGCAAATTACCCCAACCAAGATGGCTGGGGCTACAGAGAGAGCAGGAGGCTTGGGTTTCCCTGACAATGGAGGAAGCCAAGCTTCCTGCACACCCTGGCTGGCCCTGGACTCCACTCAAGGCTACAAAATTTCAATTATACAAGATAAATAAATCCCAACAAAAATGGCAGCAGCCACAGACATGGTTTCAATTATAGAAGATAAATCAATCCCAGATACCAGAGCCTCCACTTGGATTGCCAGGGGGCGTGGCTGGCCTATAAACCACAACAGGCCCCTGGCTCAGGCCACCCCATGCCTTAAGGGAACCCCCACCCTGATCTGGGACACCCTTCAGGGCAAACCAGCCTACCCCCACCCATGCACCAGGCCTCTATCATTATTATCTAATAAAAGAGTAATATGCAAATTGACCACCACTCCAACACACAAGATGGCTTTCCCATGTGGACACAAGATGGCCAGCAGGGGATGGCAGTTGGGAGGAACAGGAACCAGGCTTCCAAGGGAGGGAAGTTGGGGTGACCAGGCCAGCAGAGGAGGGAAGTTGGGGGTGACTGGGCCTGCAGGAAGGGCAGTTGGGAGGGACCCAGGCCTGTAGGGGATAGCAGTTGGGGGAGACCAAACCTGAAAGGGAGGGCAGTTAGGGATAACTGTAGGGGAAGGCAGTTAGGGGTAACTAGGCCTGCAGAAGAAGAAGTTCTGTAGGGAGAGACAGTTAGGGGTAACTAGGCCTGCAGAAGAAGTAGTTCAGGGTGGGGGCGGGGGGGGGGCAGGACTGCAGGACTGCAGGGGAGAGCAGTTGTTGAGAACCAGGCCTGCAAGGGAGGGTAGTTATAGGTGAACAGTCCTGCAGGGGAGGGCATTTAGGAGTGACCAGGCCTGCAGAGGAGAGAAGTTGGGGGGAGGGGGAGGCCAGGACTGAAGGGAGAGCAGTTGTGGGGGACCAGGCCTGCAGAGGAGGGTAGTTATAGGTGATCAGGCCTGCAGGGGAGTGCAGTTAGGGGCAATCGGGCTGGCAGGGGAGCAGCTAGGCATCAATCAGGCTGGCAGGTAGAAGTGGTTAGGGGCATTCAGGAAGGCAGGCAGGTGAGCAGTTGCGAGTCAGCAGTCCTGGATTGTGAGAGGAATGTCCAACTTCACATTTAGGCCCTATCCTATTGGGGTCAGGCCTAAATGGGCAGTCAGATATCCCTCAAGGGGTCCCAGATTGAGAGTGTGTAGGCTGGGCTGAGGGACACACACCCCCATGCACAAGTTTCATGCACTGAGCCTCTAGTACTTAAAATAAGTGCCCAAGGACATTTTGCTAATTGTTCAGAAGACAAATATAGAGGTTAGGCCTCTTGATTCTTACACCAATAGGCAAAGTGTCCCCTCCGGAGTTTGACTGGGAGACTAGGAGTTTGATTGCTTGCTATGACGGGTGCTGACCACTAAAGGGCAGTGTGGAAAGAAGGAAGGCCCAGCTCTCAGCCAGTGGCCAGGAAAAAAGGCCCTGGCTGACAGCCAGAAGGCCTGATCAACTCTGATTGCCCGGGGACCCTACATGTGCAAGAATTTCGTGCACCTGGCCTCTGGTAATACTATATTTATATAACAGTTTAGATGCAAAATTTTGGTCAATGTGACAAAAATTAAGCAAAATTAACATTTTTAAAAAAAATTTCCTCTAAAGGATAAAATTTTCTATTAAAAGAAAACTATATTCAAAGAAGTCTAAATTCAAACTTTTGCAGGTGAACATAAATTATACTAAGCCATTACAGGATGAAACCACACTGTTTTCCAATATGTGGCTTGCAAACCATTAGTGGGTTGAAATCAATACAGTAAATTATGAAGAGCATTTTTTTAAAAAAATGTTAAGAGATGACTAAAAATAACAGAACGTATTATTCATGGTAAGGACAAGTATAGTGTAACAAAACTATTGTTTAACTTTTACTTAAGTTATGTATAACTTTATTTAATATAAATATATAGATAATCACTGGTTGCAAAGTAAAATATATCCTTTAGTCACAGTAAAAACATATTTCCATGCCACTGGTTACAGAAATTACCTAAGAAATTTATGTGGTAAAACCATGATCCAAAAATATTAAACAGAAACTCCCAGAAATAAGCCATTCATGAGTTTTACATTGTACATTGTTCTGAGCAGCATGATGAAATCTCACACCATCTTTCTCCTTCTCACTCAAGACGTGAATCCTCCCTTTGTCCAGTGTCTCTGTGCTTTAGATGCCTGCATCAGTTAGTCACTCAGTAGCCAGAGAGGTGATTAGTCTGGTATCACAGTGCTCATGTACAGGTACCCTTATTTTACTTGATCATGACCCCAAAGTGCCAGAGTAGTGATGCTGGCAATCTGGATATGCCAAACAAAAGCCACAAAGTACTTCCTTTAAGTGAAGAAAAAAAAAAAAGAATACAGTTCCATAAGATAATTTGAGAGAGAGAAAAAGAGAGGGAGATACCATATTCACATGACTTTTATTGTGGCATATGGTGCTATTTTATTATTAGTTATTGTTTTTAATTTCTTACTGTGCCTCATAAGTTCAACCCTATCCTTGGTATGTACATACAATACAGGAAAAACATAGTTTATATAGGGTTTGGTACTATCCACGGTTTCAGGAGTCCACTGAGGGTCTTGAAACGTATCCCTCATGGATAAGGGGGCACTAATATTGTGTCAACCTGAAAGAAGGGTTCTTGGCATTTCCTCATGCTAGTGTTCAAGAGGGAAGAAGAAGCTCTTATTTCATACAATTCATAGTTCCAGGCATTGCATCCAAACTCATTAACAGTTATTTTTCATATAGGCACAGTGGATCTATACTGAAATGCAGGTGGATACTGGCTGCATTCCATGTTACAAATACCAGGCTTTCCTCTGCCTGCTTCTTACACACTGAGGAGTATTTGATTAACAGAAAACATGTGCATTGATGCAACCACTCCACAGATGTGTAGCTAGGTCACAATCAATCAGTAGCTTACAAAGGGTTAACAAATATCACATGATCTCACTTATATGAGGAATCTAAAGCAGGGGAGGGGGAGTGGGCAGGAAGAGATTAACCAAAGAAGTTATATTCATATATGCATAACCCCTGGACATAGACAATAGTGCAGTGAAGGCCTGAAGTCGGGGCAAGAGCAGGGTGGATGAGGTCAATGGGAGAAAAAATGGGGACATCTGTAATACTTCCGACAATAAAGATACATTTTTAAAAATCTAAATCTGGACTTTTTAATAATAACATAGTAGCAACAAAATGACATGAAAATAATATTGTACACACAAACTCAATTAATATATGATTGAATAAATTTTTACATTAAAAAAGTGATGGCATTTCCACAAGTTCTGAGTAAGCTGTTTTCAGCTAAGTTATGCTTAAGTACAAGCAGAAAGCCTAGGGTTGCATTTGCAGGCAGTCTACTGATCTCAATAGTAATAAATCCTCAATTCATTTAAAGTTGAGATTGCAAACTGTAAATCCTAATCACTACTTCTCAGAAGTAAACCCAAAATTCAAATTTTAAGTTCTGAGCTAGTGTACATTCCCTTTTGAATGAGAAAAGCCGTATCAGTCAGGTTACCTCCCAAAGTTAGCCTCCCAATTCTAGGCATTGAATAGACTTTGACTTGGGGATAGGAGAACTTATAACCTTATTATTGCTTTGGATTTTGATCACATAAAAAATGAGTTAATCTCAGAGACATACTTTTAGTGTATAAGGCATAGGAAATGAGACCTCTTTCTGAAAATAGCTTCTAGATTTATCTGTGGTCACTTTTCTGAGTGCCATTTCTATATTGAAATTCAACTGCCTAATTTTCTTCTCTGTGGGGAAAAAAATGGTGTGTCAACTTTTATGATGCCATTAACAGACTTTTGGATTGCTGGAGTTGCAACAACATAAATTGCCATGTCTGCGACAATAAAGACTGACCCTCAGAGATTATATATTTCTAAAGGTGGTATTATCTACACATACAGAATGAAAATAGAATTGAGACATGTAACTCAATGCATTTGTCTAAAGAACATGTGCACTAATTAAGCCAAGGGAAGCCTCATTTTCTAGAAAGTGTCTAAGGCTTGCAATTTCTCATTTTATCATTAACTGGAACCTCTGTATGTTATCCCCAAATATTACTTTCTGAATGTGATATTCTTTCCTTAAATCTGAGTAGGAAATGACTAGCCTGAGAATTGTTTTATTAATAGTTGCCACACAAAAAACACTGAGGGTAAATTCTAAAGTGTTCTACTAAGTGAAGGAAGCCAGACTACAAAGAATAGGTAAGGCATGGTTGCCTTTAGTTATGACATCTTAACAGACAAAACTATAGTGACAGCAAGCAGACTCATGTTTGCCAGAGTCTGGGCTTCAGGGAAGGAATGAATACAACGTGGCACATTGTAAGGATGATGCAAATGTCCTAAATCACACTGTGTGTGTGGTGTAGTGACGCTACTGTCTACATTTGTCGAAAGTCATCACCAAAATAAGGCTGAATGTTATTGAATGAAAAGGCTATCTGAATAGAATTGATATGTGAAAGTTTAAAAAGCAATCACCCATGGTAAATGTTATCTATGTTTGTTTGTTTAGAGGAAGAAACTATGGTTGAAGTTGAGTAACCAGCATAAGATTTCACCGTGAACTGGACTTACCTCTGGCCCCAAGACTTGGGATTCTTTGCGGGAAGGTAGGGACTTACACGAACTTCTGCTACATCATTGGCATCTGTTGCTATGTATAGAGTAGATACACAATCCAATTTTGCAATACACTTAAAAAATCAGTGTCTTGAAGGCGAAGTTCTGCCCACTTGACTGCATAGCATTGTAACACAATAAGTGTTCTGCACTTGTCATCTTTTCTTTCTTTAGAAGAATCTGAACTGGAAACCAAAATGGTTTCCCTAATGGTCAAGATGGTATGTAAATGTAGTCAATCTCTCAGTACTATTAAGCTACCAGGTAAAAGCATTAATTTCCAAATCAGAAGTAATTTATTTTGGAGGATTAGACGTATGAATTTTTTCTTGTTGGTGCAGAAATTCTAGGCTTCAGATCTTGCTTAAAATTCCTTTGCTTTCTTAATGCACACCTGGATAAGAATATTGGAAATGTATATTCGTATTTCCTTTTTCAGTTGTCATATTTGGGCTTTTTTGACTACAGTTACCCTCTAAAGGGTTTCAACTAAAACTATCCCATGGAAAGTGGTGCAGACAATCAGTGCTTGTCCAAGAAGTCTAGCCTTGACCTATCTAGATTCCATTCTGTTTATAAATGGCCTTGTATCCTACCTCAATTCTCTTAGCATGCCGAACTAAAAAAAATTCTATCACAGATTTCAGATACCACAATCTCTCCTTGCACCTGGAACACCCATGTTTACCAGAGAAAAATTCTTATAACAATTTAAACCAGGTTGTCAATCATTCATGCTGGGGTCTGGCAGGATAACTCAGTTGGTTAGATCATTGTCCCTGTACTCCAAGGTTTCAGGTTTGATCCCTGGTCAGCATACACTCACTACTCAAACAATGAAGTAAGTGAAACAACAAAATAAGTTTCTCTCAGTGTTTCTCTATCTCCTTTCCTCTCTCTCTAAAATCAATCAAAGGCATGCTCTTAAAAATACATGCTAGCTGTTTCAGCTCCTACCTATATATTCAGAATAATTATATCTGGGGAAAAAATCAATCTCTCTCTCTCTCTCTCTCTCTCTCTCTCTCTCTCTCTCTCTCTCTCTCTCTCTCTCTCTCTCTCTCTCTCTCTCCTATTCCCACTGCCCCCTCCCTTTCTCCCCTCTCTTTCCCTCTTCCTCTCTTCCACTCTCCCTCCCCCTCTGAACTTGCCTATCTCCCTCTCCCCCTCACCTGACTTGGGCCATAATGTCCCTCATGGTTACCATCTTACTCTAATGCACTCTCTCCTGTATACCTGCAAGAGCCACTTCACTCTACTTTATACAAAGTAGCTGTCTCATATTTTAGAATAAAATCAGATAGTATTCTTCTTTACAAAACCCTCTAGTGGCCTCCCATAACCCTTAGGATAAAGCCGCAAGTAACAGCCAAGACCTAATGTACCTCTCCAGCAACATTTCTAGGACTCCCTCCCACCCATGTCTCTCATTCCTCAAACATGCCCCTGGTTCATCCTCTCTGCAGGGCATTGATGGTTTTTGTTTCTTTTCCATCAGGTCTTTTCCTGCTCACTTTCTCACTTCATTCAAGTCCAGGTTCTAACATCACTACTTCAGAATATCGAATAAGCCATCACCTGTCTCACTCTCCCACATACACACTTTACTCTTTTCTGCTTAACTTTCTTTTACTTCACAGTACTTCAAAGTACCCAAAACTCTTTACTTTTATTTGTTATATAACTCCACATATTAGAAAATAAGAGCCACTTAAAAAAATAACCTTGCCTCTTTTGTCCCTTGCTTTAGCCCCAATAACTAAAACCTAGTAGTTATGCAAAATGTATTTGTAGAATAAATGAATCCATTGACATCCCTTGGCGGAGGAGCCTGGCCTTAGTCCCCTAAGAGTCTGGACCAGAGACAATTTTAGTAAAATAACCTTACTTATGTTTATATTATCCTTTCCCTATGATCTTAAACTGTGCCTTCTCATTCTTTTCTGTCCAAGAGAATTTCAGTGCCTCTTGAGAACACTGACCCAGAGGTTAAGAAGCATCCAAGAGGTATTTGCTCCAGGAGTTAAAGGGATATTCTTGACGCTTATTCTCCTAGCCTTGTCATATCTTCCCAAACCAAGTAAGAAATTATAGGAGACATGGAACAAAGGTCCGTGTTCTGAAATTCTTACTGAACATGAATACATAAAAATGGAAACCTCTCACCTACAAGACAGAGTAATTATTCTCTCAATTAATTTGCAGCAATTTAATAAAGATCTTTAAATATTTTTTTTTCCACCTGGAGCCAAAATACAGTCTCAAAGCGAAAGGTCTTCAAAGGTCATTCTGTCTGAGGGCTCTTGCACCGAATAATTTGGAAGTGATGATGGCATTACTTAGCAGCTTGAAGTGGAGTCTTTACACACTTACTAAAGATAAGGGCATATGCTGGGGAAAATCAAGGATGAAGGGAATGGCCAAGGAGTTGGCCATACATAACACTAAAAGCATCAATAGAATATGCCTAGCACATAGTAGCTGCTTAATAAATTTTTATTGAATACATGAATAATTTAACTCTTCTCCACTAAAACAATTTAAAAAGCTGGAGCTTACTGCATATAGCGTCTGGAAACTCACAAACACTTTCCTCACAAAATTCAAAGATATGTCTTAGCTTTTCATTTATTTAAAAGATGTCTTCCTCCTTGAACTGTCTCTTCATTTGTTACGCTGACATTGCACAAAACTGAATCCTTTTCAAGTCTTTTTTCCTTTATCTACTTCGATTTCCTCTCTCCCTCCTACTAGCTCATATGTCTAAGTTCCTCCGTGACTCTGTATTTACAGATGACCCTTTAAGTTCACTTCCTCAGAGAGTTCATACATTTTCAGAGCTCTAAATATTTCCTCTATGCTGATGGCTCAAATAGCATTTCCAGTCCTCCCTGTTCAAGGAGGCACCAGTCCCAGACTTAGAAATTGTGCTGCCAAATTTCTGATTCCAAAGAAAAACTTTTTTCAAGATTTCACAATGACTCCACTTTGCCTCCTAAGTCATGTTTAGGGAATGACACTTAGAATTGAAACCCTCTCCAGCTGTTTTTCCCAGTACGCCCCGGCATGACCTCTCTCCCACTGAAGTCACTATCATTTATAATTACTTCCGCCTTCGCCTTCTCCAGCTCTAGGTCTCTAGCATCACACAGCTATTCTCTCTTCTTAAAATGCCTCCCACTCTTCATTAACTATCCAAATTCAGTAACACGCAGTCCAAGGAATACTTTGTTGGTTGTCAGGGAAAAAGAAATATATATGAAAATAAAAATAAAAATATTGGACAAAGAAAGAGGAGAATTGGATTGGTATCTAACTGGGTAACCCCAGAAAAATAATTTCTCCCTAGGCCTCAGTTTCAATAGTATGGGATGTTTTAGGGTAGAACTCTAGCTTAACTCTGTAATCCTGTAGTTTCATTAGTTCTTTTCATCTGAATATAAATATTCATTTAAAATAATTTGCCTCTCCCCCCTCAAAAAACAAAACAAAAACACACATCTCTACATACAATTTTACTATTTTCCAAGCTTAGAAAGTCCACTATTAGGCAAAGCTTTTGCTAGTAGAGATAAAAATACTTGCCATAATAGTACATGATTATGACATGCTTATAAATGAAAACTCACTTTCAACAAATCAAATTAAGAAAAAAAATGTATGTTACCCAAAAAAGAAAATTTTGGCATCAGTGACATTCGATATTTTATATCCATCATATGGAGAAACTAAAATGTTTTAAAGATAATTTTCAAAACAGTAAAACATTATAGAAATAAAGAATTTTCTTTTAGGAAAAGAATTAACATAATAAATGCTCTTATGTATCAAATCAGACATCTGAGGCCCAGCTTTGTTGACATAGCTGTGTGCCGGCCACTGCTTTGATGATCTCCAGAGGCTTTGAAAACATTGACTGATTAGTGCATATTCATTCCCTCCACGCCCAGGCTCGACCCCCAGATTTGATTGGTCGATATACTCTCTTAAATGTTTTGCTGTATAAAAAAATTCTAAGGGTGGAAAATGTCCAGTCTTATGAAACTGGCCCACATAGAGGAAGGCCTCCTCTCAGTGATGAGATAGTGAGGGCCAGTCTTCTTGGGGAAGTGATCTTTTCCTGATATAAAAAAGGCACCAGAAGCCAGGTCAGGCCTAATGCTTACTGTGGTCAGGTGGTGCGTTGTTATATATATTTCCTCCTCCCATTACACAATAAGGACCATGTCACTATGAACTAAAGCTGCAATGGAAACTGTGTGCACCTGTGTGTGTGGGGGTAGGGGGTGGGGGATGAGTTGCATGCACTAATGCACTATGCCAATGCACAAATAGAAATAAATTTGCCAGTGGTAGACTTAAGAGTGTGAGGTCATAACTGTCAACCAGCTCAAAGGCTTTGAAAATTTTGAATGTAACAGTGATAAAGGCAATAAATTTATATTTAAAAGATAATATTCATATCTCCCCACAAAGATTCAGGAAAAATCCAGACACAGAAATATATTACCTTTGGGTGAATGAATAACTTACTAATTTCAATATCAATAAATAGGAAACACAAAAAAAATTAGCTCTCATAATAATTTAAGAGACTAATGCTGGCACTCCAAAACTGATTTGTCATGTGGAATGATTGTGTTGAGCAGCCGCAGGTGACCAAGTTGTAAATATGAAATAGTTTTATTTTTTTTTTCATTAACTGCCCACATCTATACAATGTTGAAGTTCATACTCTTGCAGATTACAAGCCACATTTATTAATAATCCTTTGGCTCGATTGTGTTATTGTTCAGCCACTTTCAGTTTTTCATTCTCCTCTTGGTCTGCATGACTCATCCTTGTTTTTTGAAACTTTATCTAATATTGTAAAGCATCCTTTCTTCTAGTTAAGCATGAGCTAAGGTTGTAATGGCCACCAGATGGGGTGGGTTTGATGGGTACCTGATCCTTCTTCCTATTCCCTTTGCTTGATGCCAGCTTCTCTGGTATTGGTAAGCAGAAGAGGAGAGAGAAAACAGATTCTTTCTTACCCACCTGACAGCTGCAACACTCCCCCCTTCCTCCCTCCCAACTGTCCCGGCCCCCTCTGTCTGCAGGCTCCGTGTGGGGAGTGAGAGCTCCGTTGAGGCAGTGGCAGTCTCTTGAGACTTTACCTCTGTCCTTCCTGCAGAACATAGGAGGTGGGCAGTCCCAAGCAACAATCCTCTATGCAGCAGTCTCAGCAAAACTGCTGACCCCAACTGCGTCTCTTTGAGCACCTACAGGATCCATCCCCATACAGCTCGGGAAGTGGGAGCTCCTGGGGGGGAGGGTTGGTGGTCCTTGCCTGTGACCCATCTGCCAGACCTTTCCAGCATGTTCTCCTGCAGTTCGTTTCTTCACTGTTCCATGAACACAAAGCACGGCAGCCAGCATATTTCCAAGAACGCAGCACCTTCTTGTGTGCGACTTCCCATAATTGCTTCGCTTGGGGAAAGAAAGCAGCTCTGGGCCTGCAGAAGAATGGGGTTACATCTTTGTATTGGACAGCATTGCAGGAATCAGAGAAATTTTTGCTTTTACTCACGCAGACAGGCATTCTGAGACTGACAAAATGCCTTTTCCCCCCTGCTGTATCTATTTTGTTCTATTGAGTTCCCATGACTTTATATAAGACAATTTGTAGCCCTCTGGCATCTTAGCATTTTTACAGCCCAGAAAGGCAGAGCTATGCACTCCTGGCAAGACAATAGGATCTGAAGCTCAGCAGGCAGCAGGCCTGTAATTGTATAATAACGTCAGAGAACCCGCCAACTGTAACTCTTAACCCTTCGCGTTTGGCGTGATGATTGTGGGCAGGTGTACTATTTGATTTTTTTAGTCTCTCCTTTAAAAGTTCAGTCTTGAGGTTTGATTCCCGAGAGAGAAAGAAACACCCCTTGCATCTTGAAGGGAGATGGCATTGCATTTCTTCCTCCCTTCTCCTTGTTTGGTTTAGCTGGTTGACACTCAGAGCTGCCTGGGAACAGCCCTGGCTGTTTGGGGAGGATCACAATTGGATTTCGTCTCTGGCTCCATGGGAAGCATCTGCAAATAATCAAGATGCAGCAAGGCGCTCCGGGTGGGAGCAGCCTTCGGGATTTGATTTAAGTGCACCTTCCTGTGAGCCGCATTTCTTTGTTTACATACATTCCTGCTCTGAAGGCCAACTTCCTGTCATAAAGCGGCATACCAAATTGGAGTATTCAGAAAACAGTGTGCTTCAAGCCCTCCTAACTCTGGAAACAGGCTTGATTTTTAAAGGCTGTGTCATAAAATGCAGCACTTTACTCTAACTTTCATGATTCCCACACATTCACTTACACACACACACACACACACACACACACACACACAAATTAGTGCTATTTTCACCAAAAATATGTCAGTACAGACCTTGTTTGGAGATGCCAAAGTGACACTGCACAATGAGTGAAAAAGAAAGGAACTTACTTTTCAAGAGTGATAAATCCCAGAGGGAAGACACAGTGTGGACTATCCCATGTCGTATAAATGTGAGCAGTACGGGTTCCCTAAGTGAATCAGGTGGCATGCTTCCTTTGGCTCCTTCAGTTATCTCTACTATTTAGATTCATATTAATATTCTTTTTCAAATTATTGCTTAGTAGGTTCTTTTCTACTCTGTCTTGATATTTTATTCTCTCTCCCAACCAAGCTTAGTTGGCTTTCCCAGGTGAAGCCTATTTTTAGCATGGACTCAAAATGCATAGTTACATCCCTCCTTTTCTAGCCTACTACTCTCCAAGACATAACTTGTGAAGTTCGGTTTCAAGTCTACGCTAGATCTAATTAGAACTTAATTAGGCCAAGCATCCACCACTCAGAAATCGTTCTTTCCATGGTCACCAATGGAAGTCATTGTGATTAAATAAAAAAAAAAGCAGTGGGCAGTTTTCACTGTGTTTATTATATGTTCTCCAGAATTTGGTTCTCTTGACAGAATCCTCCCAAAAAGTATCCTCCCTTGGTTTTTGTGACATTGTCTCTGTGTTAATCACTATGACAGGCTCCCTTTACCCCTGCATACTTTAAATCTTGGGCTTTCCCAGGGTACCATTTAAAAATGTAGTTTTATTAATCCACACATGCTATCCATTGCTCTTCCACCCATCAGTTGTACAATAGATACTGACAATTCCCAAATCTACATATCATCCTGTGGCTCTTCCTCACTTATTGCATACTTTTAGTAATCAATTCGCATTAATCCTGCCTTGGAATCTGACTTCAATCTACAACACATCTCCATCCTCAGTCTTAAAAGCAATATTAGATAGAGGGCTCCATACCCACACACCCTATGAGTGAATCCTTGCTCTGCCTCTCACTAGCTGTCTATCTGTGGACAAGACCTTTAACCCCTCTCTACCTTAGCTTCTACTTAAGGGTGGACTAGTGTTATTACTATCAATGCTATAGTTCAATTCATCGTTATTTTTAATAATGATGTGGTAGTTGTAACCACCACATTACAGGTTTCTCCCCATTTTGGCTCTCTCAAAATTAAGATACCAAACAAATCGATTTTATAGTATTTGCATATCTTTTCAATGCATAATCTTCTGGGATGGCTTTCTTATCATTTCTAATATAATTCTGATGAACCACACTCTATATGACATGATTCCTTCCAACCGTTTGTGCCTAATCTATGGCACAGAGAATGAAGAACACCGGATGCCTCCTCCCACTTTCAATCCGTAGTTGTGATGCCATATATGCAACCTCTCAGTAATTGAATTATTTTCCCTTTGGAAAAAAAAAAAAAAGCAAGTCTACTTGTATATTTCTTAAGCTGCATTCTAACAAATAGGCATGTTAAAAATGAGATTTCATAATAATTGTAGGTATAGACAAGTTATAGACTGAGGCAGCAAATCTAATATATAAATATTACACAAGTTCTATGCATGACCACCTATCATTTATATTTTTTATTCAATTAGTATGCTGCAGAATTTTAGTAATTAATGTATGTATGCCATGAGATGAAAAAGGTTGAAAACCGCTGGCCTAACCGCCTTTAAATTTTGTTTCCAGTGTTTCATTTCACTCTGTCATGCTTCACAGCACTGAAAGCAATATCCACAGACATGAAAAAAATTGATTGTGTTCAAGAGAGATAGCATAGATGGTTGAGATAATTAAGTATAGCAGTAACTCTTCCTACAAAATCAAAATTGACTTTTTTTTCTGTAGTTCTGAAACTTAGGTACTCTACTTTGAAAAATAATATTTACTTTAAAACAACAACAAAAAGAACAGCCATTAGACATTATACTAGTGTGAGTTCTAAAAATTTTAATGAAATTAAAAATCTTTGGGGACATTGCAATATGGTTTCTGAATATCTTAAAGAACATAGAAATACTATTATTTGCTGCTCATTTTGAACAACTTGTACTAGGTATATTTTACTTAAAATTCAAAATTGTTTTGTGTATTCTCATCACTTTATATATGATAAACTCAGAAAGACCCAGTGACTTAATAGAAACAATTCATGTACTTAGAAAATTAAAACATACCTAAGTTAATTTCTATATTTCTTTATTTTAAAACTAGAGGCCCATTGCAGGAAGATTCCTGCAAGAACAAGGCTTCCAGTGGGCTTCCCTCCTGCCACCGCCACTTCTCCCATCCCTCTCCCTGGTTCTTTCCTTGCCTTCTCTACCTCCCATGATTCACCCCACGCTTTTCCTCCCTCCGCCACTGCTGCTGCCCCATGCTTTCGCTTCCCCTGCAGCCCCACACTTTCCCTTCCCACTGCTGCCCACCACCGCCACCTGCAGCCTGCCCCACCCACACTTTCTCTCCTGCAGTCACCTTGCTTTCCATTTTCCCTCCCTGTTCCTTCTATGCTATCTTCAGTCTTCACTCCTTCCTCCCTCAATGTATACAAATTAACCGCCATCTTTGTTGGATTAATTTGCATATTTGCTCTGATTGGCTGTGGGTATAGCAAAGGTATGGCCAATTAGCATTTTTCTCTTTTATTACTGTAGAAGTTATTTTTTTTTCCTTCTTCTTAATGGACTTGATATGAAATGCTGGGGGCAAGTTTATCCAATAAAAGAGTATAATATTTAAAGTATAATTCTAAAATTCTCTGTCCATTTTTTCAGGTTAATTAGCATAATAGAATCTGGTTAGGATCAGTATTTTTAGATATTGAACAAATACATAAGAGATTTACCTCTTCATTAGTTATTTATACCAGTTTGTTTTTAAATGTTACTTAAAATACCTTCTCAGTGAATCATGATTTCTGAGGTGATGGTTAGAATCATATCTTTATTTTCTAGGACCAGTATGAATTGATTGTTAGCAAATTTCTACATTACTGTGTTTTGAGGTGTTTTTTGGGGGGGCAGGGTGGGGGGAAATAACTATTTAATTTAAACTTTCTCAAATTACTTAACAACATTCTATTTTTATAAATAATATTCTATATACTTATTCCATATCAATGTTCAGAGATACGTGAGATGCCATTCACCAAAGGTAAAACTTCTTCCTTTGTTCATGAGCATTATTTAGGCAGCAGTGCTGTCTCCTTACACTCGACTGGCCATTGGCCGTAATGGCAGAGGAAGCAGCATCAGAATTCCAAAACTTGGCTGCAAGTGGGGCTGCCACATCAGCCTCTCAGAAGTAAAACAGGGAACTGTCAGCAGAACTGCTCCTACGTTTGCTTTCTGGAAGGCAAATAAGTGGTCCCTCAGGTCAGGAAGACTCAGACAATAAAGCTTTATAGATTGCAAGCAACACCTTAATTGTGTTTGAATGTGAACAGGAAGTCCAGGCAATCCTCTGCTGTGAAATGAAGTCCAGATTCCTGTGTGTGCATGTGTTTTTTATTCTATGCCCTTAGTAGATTCAGAAAAGATGCCAATATCATATTACTATTTGATCATCTTTAATATTTCAAAAGCTTTAATTTGAAACAACATGCATGTGGAATATACGTATTATCTTCCCAAGTGCTTGTAATAGTTTTATGCTATAACTGGGTTTTTGATTATCCAGATTTAATTAAATATATTATATTTAATGAGGATGGCTACAGATCAGAATATTCTATCTCACTTTAACGTATATCACCCAAGCTTTTCTTTTGCTGAACTTTCCACTAGTTTACATCATGACACTATTCATAGATTTAGTTTTGTTAAAAGATCTTTATTATTAATTAAACTATAAGCTCTTTGAGGTCAGGGTCTATGCCTGCCTAAGTTTATCACTAAATAATCAGAAACCAGTTCAGTCTCTGGAATTGGAATGCCCTATTAATGACCAGTAGAATAACACTCCTTTAAAATTGTAAAGGCATGGGGAAAAAGATAATACCATTTGATTAAATCCTTGAGCATACAGTACTGTTACAAAGTATATCAAATGTATATTTACATTTTTTAGATGCTTCTATTGATTGTTTTTAGAGAGGGAGGAAGTGAGAGGGAGAAAAAGAAAGAAATGTCTATGCGAGAGAAACATTAGTCAGTTGCCTTCTGTATATACCCCGGCTGGGGACTGAACCCACAACATGGCATGTGCCTTGAGCAGCATAGAACCGGTGATTTTTTGGTGTAGGGGAGGACATTTAACCAACTGAGCCACACCGGCCAGGGCATATATTTACTTTTAATATAGAAATAATATTAAACCAAGGATTCCTTTCTATAGTTTCTCATATTCTTATTGAAACAAAAATCAAAGCTGTTTTGTACCACATAAATTGGCAGGAAAATTAGAGCATTTATAAATATTAAAAGTTTTTACAGTTAGAATCTCAAATATCAGCAATATTTTTCCAAAATCTATCTTGATATCCTTTACAAACAGAAAAAAAAATGTACAATAGAGAATTATATTGTTGTGTTCTTTGTATAAAATAACAATTACAGACATACTATTGTGCAGATTTACACACTTTCACTTATCTGGTTCCTATTGTAACACATAGTATGGGTTTGTTAAATGACTGGCTAGGAAAGGGGACAAAATTTATATTCACAAAGTATAGAAAAACCTAACAGACTTCCACAGGCATTAAAAGAATGGCTTCCTTGTATAGTTCAAGGCTTATCCCAAAGGAGCAAATCAGTCAGAGTTTGGGATCTGTTTCTTTTCTCACACAACATCCTTTACAGCTCATCATTGCGTTCTGCTTGGAATTCCCACAACTTTCCAGTTGTACAGCTAATGTAAACTCGAAATCAAGATCGACTCCTTACTATAAGCATTCGCTCAAGACCATTTCCTAATATAGAAAGATATGCTTTCTCTTTCGATTACATCTGCAAAGTTTGGTTATTTTCCTTTGGCCCACCCTGGAACTTCATTTTAATGTAGAAAGCTCTAAAATATTTATAGAGGAATATAAACAAAAAGTAATTCTGTCTTCTTTGATAAATCTGTTGCTCCTGTTACTCCTGTCTCTTCAGCCATCACTCTTAATTTTTCTTATTTGACTGGAACTAATATTCTTTATTTCAGAGTGCTCTTTTTTCTCATGCACATAGCAATTAAAGCTCGCAAGTGTTTCATTCAAGAGCAATTCACTCAACTCGTCTACATGCTTCTTGGTTAACATTCAGTATCTAAAACAATTCTTATATGTAGTCATGCTTAATAATTACCCTGTAACTATCTGTTGAAAAAAATCATAAAAGTTCAATTCACCTAGTTTCTGAAAAAGTATATATATATATTATGTATGTGTGTGATTATATACCAAGAGTGAGAGTGAGTGAGAGAGAGAGAGAGAGAGAGAGAGAGAGAGAGAGAGAGAGAGGATATAAATATATTATACTATGAAAAGCATTAAATGTCACTATGTCACTCAAAGTTACCAAAGTAGATGTGCCATGGAGGACATGCATGTGCCAGTTTGTTTACAGATGGTACTTCTGAGAATAAAGATATTGATCTCTCATTTCAAGGAAGTCCTATTGAAACTAGAAGATCTTAATGAAATGTACTGAACTGAGTAACAAATAATATTTCAAAAATTATTTATCATAAGCCAAGAATTGTCACAGTGTTTTTGGAAAATGGCCAACAAAAATCATTAAACTTCAACTTCAATGCAAGGAAAATGCTTGAGCTATTGACAGCCACTCACTCTATACTTTGACATAATCATTAACAAATCATAATCAAAAGAGATCTTAATCATACACTTTGGTGTCATAAGAATATCCTGTCCAATACTTAATTATTAAAAAAAAATAAAAAGGGATAGAGAAACAGTGTGAGGATAAAGAGAATGAACAGAAACATAATTTTCAGAAGAATTTTATTTTTATCTTTCTGCCCAATACCATACAATTACCATTAGAATAGATTCCAAACTTCCTTAAAGTCACATAGAAAGTCAGCCTCTTTCTACCTAATTGTCCCCCTTTTATGTGACTTTTCACTTTTTTGTCTTTGGTCTCACCAGACTTTAATCTATTAATAACTTTAACACACCAGAAGGTTCTACTTATTTGTACTTTTTCTGTTTACTTCCTTGACTTTTCTTCTGTAAAATTTTTATTTGGTTGAATTCTTCCTGTCACTTAAGTCTTAGTCCAAATGTCACCTTTCCTGAACATAAAAATACAACATTGTTATTTTTAAATTACATTTCCCAGCAGTTGAAATTCTCTTACATGTTTCTTTATTTGTTTTTGCCTATAGTCACCATTAGAATGGCATAGAGGCCTTTTCTGTTGTGTTCGATGCTATATTCAAAGTGCTTAGATAGTGCTTGAAACAAGGTAAATTTTGTTTGATAAAATAAATGGAGTAGACTGTGGCCACTGTAAGTGAATCTGTTGTGGGTTTGGCTAGCACCGGAAATTGTGGATACTCTTGTGTCTGGCGCCAGAGGGAGGTGCCTGGGGAGTAACTGAGAGAGCTAGATATTTAGTCAGCAAGCAGCCTTAGCCCTTCATTCTAATCCTTCTTACCTTTCATAAGCTATGTGATGGTTCAGAAAGGAAGAGGACAACATTGGGACTTTATATACTTGATGCACCAATATATATTCATAACTGGCAGTATCAAGAAACATAAAATGGCCCTAACCAGTTTGGCTCAGTGGATAGAGCACATGTGTCAAACACAAGGCCCGAGGGCCAAATCCGTCCCGCCAGGCCTTGCAATGTGGCCCGCACCGCGCTGTCATCACTGCACTCCGCTGCGTTTCCATCACAATGACAGTTTATGACTGTTCAGTAAACCATTCGGCCCGCGATTTAGGCTGGATTTTAGATTTTGGCCTCTTCTCTGATTGAGTTCGACACCCCTAGGATAGAGCATTGGCCTGTGGACTGAAGGGTCCCAGGTTCCATTCCGGTCAAGTGTATGTACCTTGGTTGTGGGCACATCCCCAGTAGAGGGTGTGCAGAAGGCAGCTAATAGATGTTTCTCTCATCAATGTTTCTGGCTCTCTATCCCTCTCCCTTCTCTGTAAAGAATCAATAAAATATTTTTTTTAAATCACAAAACAACCATTACACTCCTATGGATTGACATCCTATATTTGCTCAGAGCCGGAAACATCCATCGAAGGGATGCTTTTGATACTTTATTAAAGATATACATGGGAGAATGTTCCCAAGTGTTTCTGACTGTAGATAGACTTAGATATCAAAAATACCCCAGGGCACTTAGCACTCAGCTCTTGGTTTCTAATATCACATTGTTTGATAAAAGGCACTACATTTACTAGAAAAAATGGCTGAATCAAGGGTTAGGCCAGGGAATATGCAATAGGGCCTAGAGTATCTCAAAGTACCCAGGCGTAAAGAAGTGCTCAGAAAACAAAACCCTCACATTGTGGGGGCATATCAAGAGTACATAGATGCCACCTGGAAGAGTTCTCAATTACCGAAGAAATTGACCAGCAAAATAAATAAAGTAACAGTGCTCTATAGCCAAAAGTATAAAGTGAATATCCATGAATCTATATTAACATGAACAAATAATTCAATAAGTAAATAAATGGGGGGAAAGAGACAAATCTCCCTTGCAGAGGAATTCTAAGTAACTTATGTAGATATTGTGCTCTCAAGTATGGAGAGTGTTAACTGCTATCTCTTCTAATGAGTATACTATGGAAAGAAGAAAAGGATAACTTAACAGGTGGAAAATACTAACAATACTAACTTAACAGGTGGAAAATACTAACAATACTACTCCAGTCAAGTAATCAAAATCAATATCAATAGTTATAACTCATATTATAGTATTTAGCCTTGATAAAATGGCATATAATGGCATTTTGCCACTGTAGTCTTTCTACCCAAAAGCCATAACCTCAGTCTCAAATTAATTAAAAAAAACAACATCAGTCAAATCCCAATTGATGAACATTCTACATACCTGACAGATACTCCTCAAAAATGTGAAGGTTATAAAAAACAAGAAAAGTCTGAGAAACTGTCTTAATCAGGCAGAGCCTGAAGAGACATGATAACTAAAGGTAGAGAGATTTCCTGAATAGGATCTTGGAACAGAGAAAGGACAATAGGTCAATAATTTATCAATCTTGGTTTACTAGTTGTTATAAATATACTGCACTAATGTAAGTTGTTAATAGGGGACATATATTCATGTATATTCAGTATAAGAGAACTCAATATGTTACCTTAGAAATCTTTCTTTAAATCTTAAAATTATTCTAAAGTAAAAAAATTCAATTAAGGATAACCACCCATGCTTGACTTTATAGAAGCAAATAATGGGGATACTGAGAATAACAGTTTAAATGTACATGAGAAGCATATATTTAACATGTGGTTGTTAACAAATCAACTTGTGTTTATATTTTGCATGTAAAAAAAAAGCAAACGTTTTCTACACAAATGAATGAATTAATGAAAAAATACAATATTTTTATTTTTGCTTATTTTTCTACAAAAGCTACTTTTTAGATGTTTTATGATTTTGAGAAGAAAATAAAACAAATGAAAAAGAAGTTAGGCTTACTAGGTTTAAATTTAGTATACTTTTATGTAGTTGTTTCCATCATACAAATCAAAAGCTTTTTAGGGACATTACCTAATTTCTTCCAACATTGTTGTGTAGATTAAGGTGTGTGTTTTTTTTAAACCACACTTTTTAAATATTAAAGATAGTTCTTTAAAAATCCAGGCTTTGACAAACATTTAATTTAGTCACTTAACATAAATTAATCAACTTTCTTTGGGATGAATAGCTATTTTTAGTCTAGGGAAGATCTACACTAATAAAAGAGAAACATGCAAAGTGACCATACCTCCACCACACCTATAAGCTACACCTACCAGCCAATCAGGAGTGAGTATGCAAATTAAGCCAACCAAGATAGCTGTGGCCATGGAGTGAGCAATCAGGCTGGCAGGTGAGTGTTTAGAGCGTATTCAGGCTGGCAGGCAGAAGCAGTTAGGGCAATAAGGATTGTGAGAGGGATCACAGATTGGAGAGGGTGCAGGCTGGGCTGAGGGACAACCCCCACTCCCTGGTGCATGAATTTTGTGCACTGGGCCTTTATTATTTATATAAAATTCCTCAAGGAAACCATCTATTCTTGTCTCTATTTTAAGAACCTCGATTAAAAAAACAAACTAAAACATGAAAACAAGACTAAGGAACAGGAAATTATTGCATATAAAGCTTATTATCATGTTTAAATAAAGACACTTTTTTAAAAATTAAAAAAAAATAGTTGTTTATTGGTAAGATGTAGTGAAATTCATATTCTGCTATATCACTGGTGATAATGGTTTCTTATGGAAAACAATTAGTCTCTCATTTTACTCGGAGCAAGTTATCTCATAGCTTAAATGTATCATAATGAAGGAATACAAAGTATTCAAAGAGGTTAAAATAACTATAATGGCTAAAAAGGAAATTTAATATAGTCTGCATTTTGACATTTTTAAAAAATGGAACAATTTAAGATACACCATAATAAGGAACTGGATTAGAAAATATTACATTATTGGTAAGATTTATGTGGTCATTAAAATATTTACAAAAAATCTGAAAAAATTTAATGCCTTAATAAAAAACACACAGTAAATAATGGATACTCTGAAAAAAAATTAGCTTAATACTGATTATTCTAAAGCTTCCATAAAGCTTTTGACAA
Source organism: Pipistrellus kuhlii (assembly GCF_014108245.1). Taxonomy (NCBI): domain Eukaryota; kingdom Metazoa; phylum Chordata; class Mammalia; order Chiroptera; family Vespertilionidae; genus Pipistrellus; species Pipistrellus kuhlii. The sequence continues at coordinate 42,422,113 of NW_023425584.1, forward strand.
CTATTTTCCAAAGTTCAATTGTTCTCTAGCTTATCTAAAGCAGATTATTAGTTTTATTTATATACTAGTAATTCATATTGTAACCACTTCAGTTTGGTGGGATATGGAAAGACATATTGCCCAAGTGGCTACTCCTGAAACCTAGGTTAAAGCTTTTCTACAGTTGTAATGGCTAGTAACATGACATTAACATTTTTTTCAGGCCAAAGCCATGTCATTCATACATCACTGAGTAAGTGTGAGGAACTCAAGTGATTATTCATATGTTGAATTGGACTAAAACAAAAAAGTCTTCAGAAATAAACCCTGGCTCTGTTTTTAAGTATTCTGTTAGTTCTAGACTTGTGAAGGAGACCATACATATCAAGCCTCTCAGTTTTTCATGAGGGTTTAAGACTCAGCTACCCACTTGGTATCTAAAGCATATGCTCCATCATTAACCTGACAACCCAAGATTAGTGCAGTAGGCAAGCTTTTGGTCCCTATGATCTTCATGCCCTGCTCTTATACCTGTGAATATGTTATCTGAGATATTTTCAGGTAGAATTAAAGTGACTTTAAATCAGCTGATTTTAATTTAAGATAATTCTGGGCTATCAGTTGGGCCTGTGCAACCACATGTGCCTTTATCATGGAAAGATATTTATATCGATTTTTAAATTTGTTTTCTTTCTTGTAACAAATATTTGAAGGAGGTAACACGATATACCAGCTACCTCCCATTTTGCTCCTTCAGACTCAACTTTCCACCCTTCTCCACCCTGAAAAAAAAAATGGTGGAAGAGAAAGGCAGAAGTGTCCATGGGAGGGATGTGGCAGAAAGAGAAGCAGGAGAGTAGAGGCATAAGAAAGATTATCAATGTCTGAAGACAAGACCATGAGCAAAGGAAGGTGTGGCAACCTCTAGGAGCTGAGAGCAGGCCACACTGACAGGCACTCCTACAACTGCATGGAACTGGGTTTGCCAATAACTGGCAGAAGCCAGAAAATAGATTCTTACCCCGAGCCCCAGAAGGGGACATGGGCCTGCTGCCGCATGTGAGACTAAGTAGAGGAATTAGCCCAGCCTACCTCACCTCTGCTCTGTCAAGGAATGCTCAGGACCCATAAGAAGCTGGAAAAATTGATACTATCTGTATACTCTCCCTCAGATCCTCTTTTCCATTTCATATCCAACATCAAGAGGATAAAGCAGTGTTCAGCAGTGCAGGATTAGAAAGGAGAGGGATTAAGAGGAAGAGGAGGGAAAAGAAGGAGGAAAATAAATAGAAATATATACAAAAGAGAATGCAAAGGAGCTTATAGACAGCTTGAAACCACTGGTTCATTACTAGGACTTTGGACTTCAGTTACTGAGTCCATGTGAAAGGAGTGATCCCTTTCCTATTTTTACAATTACCGAAGAGTTTAATAACTGAACAGATTGCATCTGCACTTTCCCATCTTAATACTGTTTCACCAGAATGAACAGAAAAGACCACTCTACTCCAGTTAATAGGTGAGGAATTGTATCTGTGATTCATTAACCTTACTCTCATTGAGTTTAAGGGACTGGATCACAGATTTGTCTATGGAGGAAAACACTGGTATAAAGTTTGCTATGGCTTAAACCAAAGTGCCCTTATTTCTGCTCTTAGACTTAATTAGAAGCCTAATTATGCCGTCTCCTCTTTTCCTCAGAAGTGTCTTCATTATCATGGCCTGCAGGGCAGTGGTTAAAAGTAGACCTTACCAACCTTGAAAGTCCTGGGTTGAGTTAAAGCACAGTTTCATATATTAAAAAGGAACAATCCATTCTGGGATTGGCTCAGGGGCAAGTTAATTTCTGTTAATGAATTTTTTATTCTAGGGAAAAAATCCCCATAAAAGCTTCCCTGCTGTGCCCCCCCCCCCCCCGCCTTTTTTTTCTCTTTTCTTTTTTGGAGTTGAGTTGGCCTAAGGAAAGATAGTTCCTAGCATGAGAAGTTTTTGCACTAGGGAAATGTTTAACCTTAGCCATTGATTCTGCCTCAAAATAATTGAGATCAAAGCTGCAAAAAAAGCAACCCTTTCAGGAGCTTAATAACATACCACATTCAACTTTTGTATATTGGAGGTTATTAATACTAAATATTAGTCTGGGAGTCTTGGCCAACGTTCTCCCTCTCTACTTTCAAACCTCCATATTTCCTCTACATGTGTAATTATTTTATTATTTTATGTGTCCTGGAAAGGCCTCATTCTTCCAACAAGTAGTCTGTGGACAGTGTATTTTCCCTTGTGGAAGGAAAACAGGGATGTGAATGCAGTACAGAATAGATCCAAATACACACCTTCAGAGGAAGACTAAAAAAATAGTCCCTTTGAAAGTTCACTAAAGCACCAAGCTGTCACTCTTACTGACTTCTAAGAAGGTTTTTCTGCTGGCTTTAACTCTGAGAATCTTACAGTGAAGCTCAGCTGGTTAAGTTTCTATCACCATCCACCCTGAACAGATTGTGGAGACTTGGGTGAAACTAAAATTATAACAAAGGTGGATGGATACCATAATATACATCTCTAGGATGAGGATGGAGGTGTGACATGTTTCATAGGCTTTTTAAATTTCTACTTCCTGCTGTTCATTATGGGTCATTTCTAAATCCTCTTTAGACACTGAGAGAAAGAGAGAAAGAGAGAGAGAGAGAGAGAGAGAGAGAGAGAGAGAGAGAGAGAGAGAGAGAGAGAGAGAGAGAGAATTTACCCTCCATGAGTTTTCTATAAAATGTTGAAGTATTTTATAAAACACCACTTTTCCTATACCACTATTGACATTTCCTCATACAAATAATGATTTGATTGTTCTGTGGTAGCATGATTAAAGTTAATTAGAAGAAAGTGATGAAGATCAGCACTGTGTAAATTGGACAGTTCAATAATTCTAATGCAGCAAGCTTCTCTTAAGACAGTAACTTTTTTAGAATAGAAGTGTACATATTCTCTGCTTTGCAGTAAAATACAATGCCAACACAGAGCTATTGAGAGGCTGGGGATGTTGGGTCCTTGTCATGAATGGGACCTCACCTTACTGTTCAGGAGGAGAGACAACATGTGGGCAATTTCAGGCCCCAGGCCCACTCGATTGACAGCTACAGCTATTCCAAAAGTTGCATGTAGTTTTGTTTTGTTTTGTTTTGTTTTGTTTTTTCCCCTTTAAGATATAAGTAGCTGAAGTCTGAAATATATTACATATAGAAAACTTTATAACAAAGAATGTAGAAGAGAACAATGATGGGAGAAAAAGAAAAACTATATCTTTCCTGACAATCTTGGCCACCCTATTAAGATGTGTATTGATCACATTGAGAGACTTCTAAGCATGAACAGATTTGAAAATGGCAATAACGAATGTGCAAGTCCTCCCATCTAGCAATATTTGACATCTGTATAATAACCCATTCATTGATATTTGACAGTTATTTATGACTCTTCAAGTGAAGCACAGCTGTTTATTTGGATTTTGATTTATAATTTGAAGTAATCTTCCCAGAAAAATATTAAATATCGTGCTTGACACATTAGTTGAAGTTGAGTCATCATCTATTACTGAAAATATACCAATATGAAATATTAGGTGCTTTTCTATCAACCTGAAATATTTCTGACAGTGAATTTTAAATTGATCATTAATGCGCACTCTCCTGCTATCTGATGAAAGATGCAGTTGATGATTGAAGAGCCTTTTCAGCTTTCAGAGTTGCACTAAGGTTTCTGGGTCATGGGATCATAGAGCTGGAGGATCCTAGTTACCATTTAGGTTTAGGACAGCTAAAAGTTCAAAGAGCCTAAATGATTGTTAATAACACACAATATGAAATTTATATTAAACTAGAAGCCCAGCGTGCAAAAATCACACAATCCTGCCCACCCGTGCCCATCTTTTGGTTGTTATGGCATTAGGGCCACTGGTTTTTATAATATGATAATAATGCCTTTTAGGTATGAAAACTAAACAAAAATTCAATGTTAGAGAAACATTTCCAGTCTTGTAAATGGCATTGTGCATGATACTTTCAAACAAGTTAGTGCTCTAGATATTAAAGAGTGGAGAAGTATGTTCCATCACAATGCCGGAAAGTGGTGCAGCTAAATTGTTGAAACCCCTTTAAATAGAATTTCCAGAATAGGTTAGCACCATTTAAACAATAATTTTCTGTTCTGTTAATAATTAAAGGTCAGTGTAATGTTCTCATAAAATTTAGATAGTAGGACATTGATAAATACTCTTCATCCAGCTTAACAAAGTTTTATGCAAAAAGTAAGCATATTAATATGCTCTATTAGGCTGATTGAAACTGTGCAAATGGACAAAGCCCAAACTACACAAATGAGAATCTATTTGCCTTGCAATAATTTATTTTCACTTCCCAGCCTCCAAATTAATAGTACCGTAACTAAAAGTTTTCTGGAAAGAAGGCCTAATTATTATATTTCTCCTTTTCCAGACTATGCAAACTAATACATCATAATAAACATTAGAGACTCTTTAAACAGTACCCATCCACCACTATTTCTATAAAATATAATTGCAACTACAGATTTAGGCCCCTAAACACCTGCTTAAATAGTCTTTCTTTTTTGCCTAGAAAACTTATTTGTTTAAATTAAAAATACTTTTAAGCCGAAACCAGTTTGGCTCAGTGGTAGAGCGTCGGTCTGCGGACTGAAAGGTCCCAGGTTCGATTCCGGTCAAGGGCATGTACATTGGTTGCGGGCACACCCCTGGGGGTGTGCAAGAGGCAGCTGGTCGATGTTTCTCTCTCATCGACGTTTCTAGCTCTCTATCTCTCTCCCTTCCTCTCTGTAAATAATCAATAAAATATATTTTTAAAAAATACTTTTAAGTCAGGGGGTTGTGGGACTTCTACCCTATAAAACATACCCTCTGTTCTTAGTCACATTGGTTTGTTTTTAAATTTTGTAGACATTCTCTTTTCACTGCAGCACATTATATCTGCTTTATTTATCTATAATGCCATTTAATTAGGAGTTGCGTTTTATTGCCATTTTGTTACTAGTTTAAAGATTTGATGCATATTTCTAAACTGAACAAGTTGATACTTCCCCACTTTCATTTAAGAAATTAAGGTATATTCAGTTGAGATACTTATTGGATAATAAGTTTTAATGTGAATAGCTCCTAACTGAACTAGCTATATTTCACTCATTACTGCAGATAATATGAATGGACCTTTAGCATATTAAAAAAAAGACTATAGAATTCAAATTAAATGAGACAGCTATAGTATTAAAAGCCTACTTTTAACTTCAAGTAAAAAATATGGGAAAAGTGTGATTTTCAACTTCAAGTCTCTATTAAAAAGGTCAATTCAGCATGTATATTAGATATCTCTAGTTCAATATGATGTATTTAAGAGACAACTTGTGATTTGGTAAAGGTCATTGGAGTCAGAAATGCCAAATCACATTAGTCTCATTTCAACTGATATGTTACCTACCTGTCTATCAATATATGCTTAATACAAGGTTGCTGAATTTATCTGTTAAATTATTATCTTAAAAATCAGTGTTTCTTGAAAATGTTTATTCTTAAAAATGAATTTTAAGAAATCTATTGTATTTTATTTTATTGTAATTTAAATGTTAAAAAGATTTTTCTTTTGCCAGCTTAGATTCTTTGTCTCATTCGAACTGCTTTATCTGTATATTTGACCGTAAATAGAAGGTTGAAAGTTAGCAGAAACAAATGTATGCAAGGACCACAGAATTTCTCAATATTTTATAAAAATTCACTTTTTAAAAAAATTAATGAACTTAAACAAAAAGCTGAGCATTTTTGCATATGGTCACACTGCAGTGAGGGTAATTGGAACCAGCTGTTACACTGTATATTTTCTGGAAGCCTGTATATAGCCTTCTAGCTACATTGACTATGTGCAGGCCTTAATAAAAGAAATTAAAGCATATGCAAGCCTGAATGACTTCCACATCCTTCTTCAGAAGAGCTTTAATTCAGACCAGACACAAGAGGCATAGCTTTTTCATTGTTGCTTGACTATAACCTACAGGTAGGTAAAATAATGATTTTTTTAATTGTCATGATTTAGTGGTTTGAAATATGTAGCAATTTTTCTTGCTTCATTTATGTATGTCTATTTATGGTGAAGTACCATACCATGTTATAGTCAAGGATTTTTAAACATACACACACACCAATACCAACAATACTTAGCATCTCACTTCTCTTATCTTTGCTTAAAATATTTCCTGGTGTAAAATATGGTAGAATAAAGTAGCACACATTAAGCCAAACAAACATTTTTACTAAAGGGAGGCATGATAGAATTGGTAATATTCCAGATTCATCATTCAAAATTTCTGTCTAGCATTAGAATTTAGTTATAGTGAGAAAACAATAATAGGTCAGGAAGTTTGGGGAAGATGATGAGTTCATTTAGATCCTTAGCTAATAACATCTGCAGACTCTTTCCAAATAAAGTCACATTCTGAAGTTCTAGGTGGGCATGAATTTGGAGGGGTCGCTATTCAACCCACCGCAATAAACTATTATTTTAGTTCAGAGGAGCTATAGTTCCATAAAGGGATTGGAACAATAAAAGGGGAGGGTTTAGAATACAAAATTTTTGTTTATGATTGAGTTAATTCCTGCAGGGAAGAAAGAACTGAAGATGAAAACCAGGTCTCTAGGATGGGAGATGGAGAGATTGTTATGTTCTTGGCTGAGATAAGAAATAAAAGATGTAGGCTTGAGAGCAGATCTGTGCAGTGTGCTTGGTTTGGACATGTCGAATTGGATATGCTCTTGAAAGAAATGTCTCAGAAACAATGGGCAATAAAATCCCAGCCTGAATTTGAAAGAGAAGTTTCAATAGCAGGACGCGATTAAAGAAGTAAAAGAGGAATTCTGAATGGGCCAATTTTATGTGAATATCTTTGAAAATGGAACAGCTCAGGATGCTGAGTTTTTTCACTGAGGATTTCAGGAGAAAATTCAGGCCGCAGGGAAATCAAAGTTCGATAGGAAGAAAGGAAATCATGACAGAAAATGACAAATTTTCCAGGACCATAAACAAAAGAGAGCAGAGATAGGCAGAGGAGACTAGATGATCAAGTGAGGAGTTTGCTTTTTTGAGGTAAAAGAAATAGGCTTATGTACTGAAGGAAAGAAATCCATGAAAAGGAAAGTGATGAAAACTAGAAAGGGAGGAATTTGATGGGCAAATTATGAGAAAACAGGAATGGAATCTCTAGCACATGGGGAAGTTGTAGCCACACTTAAAACCTCCCTAATGAGCATCGAGGTGCTAAATTGGCTGTAGGCAAAATGTTTAGAGACAGAGGCAGGAAATGAAATGAGGTCACCCTGAGTGTCTTCTCTTCTCTGAGGAAAGGAGATGTTACTCGGTGAGGGTGAGGTTACTGGTGGCGTGAGGAGTGTGCTGACAGTGAGAAGAGCCACTGTATAGCCCACAGCACCAGCAGCAAACAGGCGTGTTGCTGAGCCTTTCATTACACTTACAGTCACAGACTCACTGGGCCTCTCCCAGGAAGTTGAGATTTCTTACTGTGATTCTGGAATGGCGTTGAAAGACTGAGAGATTATTTACCACCAAGTTGGTAGAAGGCACTGTTTTTAGTCCCTTGCCTACAAATACCAAAGAGAAGCCAAGTTTGTAGTTCATTATTTTCTAAAAGGCCGTTGGAAATTTATTCAGGATTTTGGCTTCCACAGAGCCAGCAGATTGTATTTATGTCCTGCTGACATCAAGCGATTTATGAAGCTAAATAGAAAGATCAGTCTTGGAAACAGGGTCGTAATAATTCCCTGTAGCCATAGCCTAAGTAAAGCGAAACGCATTAAACTCATTATAAAGAAACTTATCAAACGCTAGGCCTCGAAGTGAACTCAGAAAACTTGCCAACAACGTTGGAGATTCAAACTGTCTCTTAGAGCAGCACTGGGTTCTAAAGTTAATCTGTAACAAAAGGAGATAGAGGAATTTAATTCATCATGCCACTTCTCAGAGTAAGCCACTCCATCAGAGAACTGGTTGTTGATTAAGTGAACTGGCGCTGGAGTCAGGAGCCTGCATTTGGCTTTCCTTTTTTTTTTTTTTTTTACGTCTGTGACCTTAGTAAGTTACTTAACCTTGCTGTGCCTCAGTTGTGACAGCTGTAAAATGAAGGTAAGAATAGAAACAAGCTCATACCTTGTTATAAATTTTTTTAAATTATATTTTTAAACACATAGGTAGTTCCCAGAAGATAATGTAACTTTAAAGCATCCCATTAATTATGACATTTTAAAAGTAGCTCAGATTGCATAGACTATACAAATGCACACACATATATACACTAACACACAGACACATACATACTCATACACTATTGTTTTTCTTATTGTTGGACAATTGGGGATGAAAAATATTTTAAGGCTAATAGGATATAGTTTAATTCTATTATATAAAACAAGATTAATCATATTATCAAATTATATATATTTTTTGGTTTTGGGTTTGTTTGTTTTTTTGCTACGTATATAAGTGAGTTCTTGGACATATGTAAGGAATGCATTCTTATATCTTCTCTTGCTCCCACAGGCATTTAACAAATACTTTATTATTATCTACTATAATATAATAGGTTGGTTCATAGCTTGTGTTGTTCAAATTCTTTCACTTCTTTCTAAAGAGGTTACATATATTATTTCATTGATTGCATAAAACAACTTCATATGATAGGTAGGTAGATATTGCTATTTATAACATATAATTAATATCATAAACCTGTTGTCACTTAGGGAACTGTGAATATTACATTTAAATATGCTGAGAGTCCAGTATGTATAAATTGTAGTTGAATGTGTATTGTATATGTACACACATAGAGGATTACACATGTATTTGCATAGTGTACTGAAGGTCTGTGTGCGACCTGAACAATTTTCTATTTTCATTGGCCTCTTGAAATTTTGCAGTTTTCAAAGTGGGCATTTTGAAAAATTAGCAACTAATTTGCATGATTTTCTCACTGTTTTCTGTAGTGTACAAATAGTCCACCTTCAGCAAGGTACTGATTCACAAATAAATTGAAATCACTGGGATGATAAATTTTATATGTAGGTAGTTACTGAACATATTTGTCCTCTGGGCATTTATGTCTCCTATTGCAGCCTCTTAACTCTTGGAGTTTATCTTGGGGTCCCTATGACTACCTGAACTGAAAGCTGACATCAAGAAATGCAACATTTTACAGGAATATGTGCCCATTAAATATATATGAGTAACACAACATTTTAAAAAATATATTTTTATTGATTTCAGAGAGGATGGGAGAGGGAGAGAGATCAGAACATCAATGATGAGAAAGAATCATTGATCAGCTGCTTCCTACATACCTCCCTACTGGGAATGGAGACCACAACCCAGGTATATACCCTGACTAAAATCGAACCATGACCTCCTGGTTAATGCCAAGCCACTGAGCCATACTGGCTGGGTGCAACATTTTAATATTAGTTCCTAATTCTAGAGTCTGTATAACTTGATATGATGAAGCCTCAATGTGATTTAATAGAATATATTATCACAGTGCTCTATAATTAGTTTGATTGTTACTCCATCGCACTTAAGAGATACTCCAAAGTGAATTTTCCACAATCCCTAACAAAAGATACTCAAATTTGACCCCAGCATAGAATATTGACTCTCTCTGACCTGCCTGGACAGATTCTACGTATACTTAGACTAAAACTCTAATTTCACATCATCTATCACAGTCCATTTTAATATCTCCCTCTCTTGAATTTCCACAGCTATACCCTATTCCCAGTAGGTTGAAATTATTTTTTTTTCAAATATCCATACATGGACACATGGTCTTATTTGGAAATACCATGTATTCATGATTTGTTTTCTGGTTCAGCGGTGAGCACTTGGCATGCTTCATGTTTCTCTCTCATGAGCTACAGCACTTGCTTTAGTGATTTACACATAGCATGAAACAAACACTTGGGGAATCCAAATTAATACAACTTATGCACATCAAACACAGTGCCTATGTCTCTTATTTATATTCTCTCTTCTATATTACTCAGAATAGCTGAAGGCCATTATACTTTCCCCAAACTACTATGCACTTGATGGCCCATAGAAAATCTGATAGCCCCATAGAAAATCTGTTAAGGCATGCACTGTCTTTAGGAAATGTGTTAGAGCTTCGACAAAGCAAACAATTAATTTCAAAATGATGGTGGAATTCTCTTTGGTGATACATAAATGACATGCATTTATTAGGAAAGGCATGTATTTATATAGGGCAGGAAAGCTGTCATGTAGAAGAATAAACATGGAGTTTAAAGTCTGATTGGAGTTTTACTCCTGGCCCTATCTCTTATATGTGATTTTGAACAGTTTTTAAACACATTTTTGAGCCTCATTTTTTATTTAAGATAATAAAACTTGTTCCACAGGGCTTTGCTTTAAATAATAAATGCGACAACAATGACAAAAGTGTTTTTAGCTGTAAGAAGTTAGGATTTTTAGAATTATTTTGATATTGAAACATGTTACTTCAACACAATTATTATTCCAGTTCTTAAAAAATTAAATCACTGTCTTATACAAATAATATGAAATCACATTAAAAAATGAGCTGAGAATAAGAAGTAAACAAAAACATCTTGTATTGTTAGGCTATTTTCTTTGTGACAATTTGTAATTCAACCAGAATTTGTCAACTATCTATTGTGTACAAGGCACATTTTTATCGATAAAGAAAACAAGCCCTCAAGGAATGAAATGCCTGGAGTCTTTTAGACCACTATGCATGTATTTTTATTAATTTTTAAATCAACACTTGAAATGAAACTGAAGACCTTGTAAAACATTCATTATACTTCGCTTCCAACTCCCACAAGTCTAAGAAAAGTTTGATAAATTATTAAGTAAATCAGATCCAAACCTATTTCCTATGTTTCATTCATTCATTTATTCCTTTGTGTATTCATCCAACAAATATTTACTGAATAATTAGTTTTTGCTTGGCTTGGTGATAGATTCTAGATATATGGTTGTAAACTATACATATGTGGGTGGACTCTTTTTTTTTAATGGAATTTATAGCCTTGTGGGGAAACGAAGTATATAAAGGTAAATAAATAAAATGCAATCTGTGATAAATGAAAAAGGAATACAAGAGTACAGAATTTAAAACAAGCAATAGAGGACCTACTTTAAAAGGAAGGAAGGAAAGTCTTCTGCAAGTGAAGTGACTTCTAAGCTGAGTCCTGGAGGATCAGAACTTAGTGTTGTGGGTGCAGAGGAAGATCTTCAGCAAAGCCCTGAAGGGAGGAGACATTATTATGCACTTGAACATAAGTCAAGGAGCTTATGTGGCTGGAGCAGGGAGACAGAGGTGGGGACAAGAGATGATAGTGGATAGACAGTCAGGATTGGGATCAAGAAGACCTTGTGAGCCAGGGTAAGAAGTTTTGATGTTATGTGAAGTGCAAAAGCTAGAGAATATCTTAAAGTATCAATGAACTGATTTATACCTTTAAAATGTATTTTTTATTGGAATTGAATAAAAGGAAAAGCATGGAGCTAATCAATACCTTCTGCAGAAGAAGCCTGTGTTGTCGAGGTGACAGGTGATGGTGGCTTGAAAAAGTGTGGTAGCAGAAAGTAAAAGTGTCTTTTCATAGCATATTTTACCTTAAAGTGGAACTGGCAGTGGAAGAAATTGAACTTGGGGTTCACTTAAAATTATTGACTTACTTTGAGGAAAGGAGAGAGCAGAGATTTTCATTAACTTCACCACTACCAGTACAAATATATTCATAGAAATCATATATTTGCTTTGCCTGATCCTAAAATACTTTATCTTGGAACATTCTATTACTTCAAGGAAGTTGTGCTCTACAGATTGTCAAACATTTTTTACACATATATTTGCTACTTTCTATGTGGCAGGTATAGTGATAAATGTTTTCTGTATGTATTTTCATCTGATTTTCATAACAACAACACCATCTCCATTTTTGAACTAAGAGAAGAAAATAAGGAACTCGTCCAAGGTCATTCCACACATTAGATTTAGAGATTAAATCTAAACTTGCCTCTGTCTAACGCAAACTTCATGCTTTCTGTTTGAGGTTTTTGATTCACTCCTTTGTCTATAAGCTAATGAGAGAAGCCTCACTAGAGTTCATCCTTGCTGGCACCTTGATCTTGAACTTTTAGTCTCCAAAACTGTGAGAAAATACACTTCTGTTGTATAAGCCACTCAATCTGTGGTTTTCTGTTTGGCAACGCAAGTAGACTAATACACTGACCCTTGGCCTAGCGCATTTATTTATTCAAGAACATTGCACACTTACAACGTGACAGGAATTTTATAGAGGTTTAGAATTACAAAGATGGGGAAATAATGTCTTCCCTATCTGAGCTAATATAGCAGAGTAGAGGGAAACAGACATACATTTGGCCAAGACGTACAGTTTTCAAACAGTCCTTCCTGTTTATTATTAAAAACAAAAAAATGAAAGGCAAATGTTTTTTCTCTCCCATTGGGAAAGTTTGATGATTTGATTTCTCTTGCTTTAAAAATTTAAACAGAACTTTTATGCAAATACTTTAGTCTCTCATTTTAATGGTTTATCAATTGACATTGTCAGAAAAACAAGGTGATTTGACAGAAGAAGGGAAGCAGCTTGTAGGCACAAAGTATTAGTTAACCTAGGAAGAGGTCATACTGGCTAGAGGCTAGCTGGGAGAATGTGTCTAGTTCTATGACCTCAGCATCCTGGACCCTCTTCCCTGCAGTGATTCAAGGACATAGCAGAAGTCCAGAAAGGGTGGCTGCCTCGTGTGCCTGGGGAATGCATTATCAGCAAGGGGGACATTGCTCCAAGAGAGCAAAAACTGTTTCTTGAGGAGTAAAATAAAATTTAAAAAATTATGTTAAAGTACTCTGTGGCCTCCCAAAGGGTCACAGCAGAATATAAGCAGGTAGCATAGCTGTACAGAGAAAATGATTGGGGGGGGGGGGGAGATAAACACTAGTCTAGAGTGCTGGACCAATTCTGTAATCCCACTCAGGCTCCTACCCACTAGTATACTCATGGCCCAAGCTTAGCACAGAAGCACAGAGGAGACACACCTAAGGGCCATATGGACATCAGAAAGGATGTTTCAGCTGGGGAGACTTTCCACACCTTGGCACTCCCTTAAAGACCTCCAGAAACTTGGCACCAAGGTTGGAACAAAAGAGCTCCAAGATACCTGAGGTTGAATACCTCACTGTAGTGGGAGCTCAAGCAAGAAACTTAAGAAATGAACTTCTATGAATTTCTTGTACTGAGTTGGTAGAATGAGATATATACCTGCTGCTGTTTTAAACAATAGTAAGAAGTAGAAGGTAACTAGACATGATAAAAGTCTGGAAGAGGAGGTACTGAGAAAACATGGGAACAATAATTCCACCTAAGACAGGAAGTAGAGGGAAGGGTAAGATGTTAGAAAAACATCACCAGGTGAGGTTCCAATCAAGGGGTGATGATAGCCTTTCCCAGTGGAAAACAATTGTAATGGAGATGGAGTGGACAGTAGAGATTTAAGAGTATTTGAAGGTATAATGGATGAGATTAGGCTTCTCCTTGAATCCCAAGGAGAATGGTGTGTTGAAGGTAATCTAGGATAGCTCTTAGAAAGAGTCTATGAATGGAAGCTGAAGTAATAGGAGAGAAATTTGCCAAATATCCTTAGGACAAACTCAAATTCTGAATGCTTTGTGAGAATCTGTTATGGTAAAAAATGTTTGTCTTAGAGCAAAGTTTGTAAATTAACAGCCATTAGGCTAAATGTTGCATTCAAACAGCTTCATACACAACACTGTATTGGCAATATTTTAAGAATATCAATATTCTTTAGAACAGAAAATATTTTATCAGTATTTTAAAAATCTTGTCTTTATAGTAAATCAGATTTCTGAGTGCTCAGGTCTTCATGCCTACCTAACACCACCAAAAACCTGAGCTGGGGCCAGTAGTGGAAGTTTCCTAGAGGAAGCACATGGTTCACCAGGATCCTTCCCCCTCTTGTTTCATTCATTGCCTGACTGGTTCTACAGGACTCCAGCAAGCCCAGTCACTATAGAATAGAAAATACCAGAGATATCACAGAACAAAATATGCCTCCAAAGAAGAGAATAGGTGTGCAATATGAAAATGGAAATTTGACTGAAGTCCTTCATTTGCATGCAAAATTCCATGCAAGAAAAGAGCAAGACTAATATTGATTCATAAAAAACTAAAAAGAAACATGAAATTAAAAAATATGCATTCAGAAGGGAAATGATAAAATAAACACTATAATTGAGGGGAAAGGTCAAACAGGATTTCTAATTCTGGTAGAATTTGCAAGTCTTTCTTATTCTAAGTAGGCTTCCTAATTCTGGCCCCAGAATATAAACTTTAAAACAATTATTTGTAATTATTATCAATTACGCCTGCCTATCTCTCAGAAAATTTACAATTACCAAATTGTCACATAATGTCTACCTATTGAGACGTTTTACCACGTCTGCCCACCCATCTTTGCTACATCTATACTTATCTGAAAGCTATTATCCTCTTGAGCTGATTCCCTCCAGGACTAGAAAGAAAAGTGCTAAAGAACAAGTTCATTTTATCACAGAAAGTTCACTGTGGTGACACTGGTCTCCAATTTCGGAAAATGCTAAACCATTTTGCACCCAGCTTGACCCAACAGCTGCAGCTCTTCTGCTCTCACTCCCTAATTTGTTTGCATTTGGCTTATATTCCTCACTCTTTGGAGTGCTGATAATTATACTTGTCTGGGAGGCTTAGAAGCTATAAAAAATCTGGACCTCCTCACATTTCAACACAAGTAGACTAGGCACAGGCTCCAATTTGGAACTGCACAGAGTTACAGAGGCATGCGAGCCCAAAGACATCAAGAGCAGCCTGCCAGTGCGAAGACTCTTCTACTAAGCCACTCGCCATATGGTTGGCCACAAATTGTGGACCAAACAGGCCAAGATGTTACACAGGATTCCAATGGACCTCTGTCACCATATGTGGTTGGTATGGGACAGGTGTAGTGTTGATAGTCAAAACCTCATAATCCCAGTTTCAATGTAACTGAGATATTTTCCTCCTCTTAGAAACACCTAACCATCTGACTAATTAAAAAACCAACATAAAAGTTAATGATCACAGTGTACTTTGAAAGGAAGGAATAGTAAGAATAATAAACATTTGCAATGAAGTTTGTTGCTAGAAGATGTAGCCAAGAAACAATTTTAGATATGTTCCAGTGCTAGTGATCATATTAGTTTGCAAACTTGTTTAAGGTAATGGAAAAATTATTCAGATACATCAGGAAAAGTTATACTTATGTTATCACTTACAATGAAGTTAGTACTGGGGTTGAGTTACACAGATTTAAAACCAAGCCCTCGCCGAATCTGGTTTGGCTCCCTGGATAGAGCATCAGTCTGCGGACTGAAAGGTCCCAGGTTCTATTCTGGTCAAGGACATGTACATTGATTGTGGGCACATCCCCAATAGGGATTGTGCAGGAGGCAACTGATCGATGTTTCTCTCATCATCGATGTTTCTAGCTCTCTATCCCTCTCTCTCTCTTCCTCTCTGTAAAAAAATCAATAAAATGTAAAAAAAAAAAAAAAAAAAAAAGATAAAACCAAGCCCTCCCTGGATTTATAATTTATTCATAAATTGAAAACCTAAAATGTGATGGAAGTTCATGTTAAAATGGCAACCCACAGGTCTAGGGATTTGGAAGTGTGTCACAAAACATTTAAAATTAGTTTCTCCTGTTTCACACTGACCTAGTCAATAGGGAGCCAAAGACAGACTTCATTATCAATATTAAGGTTATTTCTGTTCAGTTTTTGGAGAAAGATGTAGTCTTATTGGTGACAAATATTCATCTTAAATCATTGTTCTTGCTTAAAGATAAATGAAAAACTCTTCAACATATCACAAAGAATTTGAGACTTCAGAAAAGTTTCCTGAATGGAGACTCCTCATTATAGTTTGGATTTGTGATCAACTGACTAAATAACTAGAAGATGGCATCTTCTTATTTTCTAGCCCCACTCTGTGACTAAAACTATTACCTTAAATTTCAGAAGTGCCAGCTGCTTCAAAGAACTATTTATATTTAATTTTTTTAAAAAGGCTTTTTTTTTTTATCCCAAAGACTATAAAAAAAAAAACAACCCACCTAAGAGTTGTTAATTATCATTAGACAGGGAATACAGACGTTTTTAGAGTGTTTCTCAAAGTCCAGTCATGATTCCCAGGGAGAAGGGAAATTCATGTTACATCAAGCATGAAACATGTGTTTTGAAAAGTGACTTGAATCATAGAACTAGGACTTCACATGGGACTTTAAAAGGCATTTTGTTTAGTTTTAGCACATAATGAGATAAAGTTCACGGTTTTGAAATGTGGCTGCCTTGGAAAATAACATTTGGAGAATGTGTATGAATCTATAAAAACAAACACACACTATAGAGAGCTTTTCAGCATGGCTGGAATTGACAGAAATCCAGATGTTCCCTTTTTTATATTCTTGGATCACCACCAAAAGCAAAAATAGCATCAAGCTGGGCTGACCCATATCACTTGAAGAGGAAGTACTAGCCCTAGGACAGCAGGAATTGTTTAACATTCTTTAGGGGAGGGCTGGAGCCTTACAACTCCAGTCCCCCACTTGCACATCTGAATCCCAGTTACACTATCTGTAATGAAAACATTCATTTCGTTATATAACGTCTATGATCTACACACACTCAAATCAGCCAAATCTCAAGTTTTATTGAAGCTTCAGCTTTTAAAGCAAATGCTAAGCAGATAAGGGCTCTGGCTTTTCTTAATCAACAGAGAACAGAATATAAGATAAGCTTACTTGAAAAGCCAAATGCTTGCTCATCAAGAGTATGACAGTCTGCCAGAGTGAAAGTTTGAACACAAATTCTAATCTTTCCATTCACCACCCTCCTTTCCTGTGGGTTTCCTCAAAGGAAACAATCTGACAAAATTACCATTGTAGAGGGTCATAATTCCCTTTCTTCTTTAAAGAGAATTCAGTGAAGCCCCAGTTAAAAAAAAAAAAAAGTATTAGTAATAGTTGACAATTACTATTAAATAAGAACAATTTTTTAAACTCATTTGTTAAGTGTGTATGTATGTGTGCCTGTGTGCATGTGTGTTTGAGTATGTGTGTGTGTTAGTAGTATGTAATTTTCTGGAGTCTATCAAGGCAAATGCAGAGTGAGTATAGACTGTGTTGTGGGGGGAAGAAAGAGATGGAGGATCATAAAAATACAAAGTGTGGGAAGAAAATAAGCAGTCTCAAAGCTATTGGAAATGTGCTACCTTTTTCTTTAATGAAGTGTCTAGGGAAAGCTAAAGGGCAAAAAAACTGAACACTATTCCCAAAGTAAAAATAAAACAGCTGGGGATTAAAAGGATCAATAAAGGTTAAATAAGTGAAAAGCCAAATCTTGACAAGCAAAAATAAGTGACCAAAAAAAAAAAAACCATTCAAAGTTAAATGAAAGGGACATATTGATTATGATATGTTTTATATTAAAATGGAAAGATATTTATGAAGCATAAAATTTCATTATAAAAATTTAGATTTATTACTTTTATCCAAATACTCCAAAAAATATGGCCAGGTTTTCTGACATGCCCTTTATTTAAAATGCACATCATTCATTCTAATATATATATTTGACTTTAAAATATGCATATTTTAAAGTCATATATCTAAAGAAATGGAAGTATATTTATAAAATAGAATACTGTTACAAATCCATTTAAGACAATTCATTATGTAGACATTTATTTAAACAATATTATCAGCAGAAACCGGTTTGGCTCAGTGGTAGAGCATCGGTCTGTGGACTGAAAGGTCCCAGGTTCAATTCTGGTCAAAGGCATGTACATTGGTTGCAGGCACATCCCCGGTAGGAGGTGTGCAAGAGGCTGCTGGTTGATGTTTCTCTCTCATCGATGTTTCTAGCTCTCTCTCTCCCTTCCTCTCTGTAAAAAAATCAATAAAATATATTTTTTTTAAAAAGGAAGATCTTGCTAAACAATATTATCATTGTCTCAATAACTTATAATTTTTTAGTTTTCCTAAAAATCAATCTACTTCTGCATTATGTAGAAAATGCTTTGGGCTAAAGTTATGTGAGTTTAAAAAAAAACAAACTTTTTAATAGTAAACTAAGATGACAACGCTAGGAAAATAGTGACAGTTTTTTTTAATATATTTAAAAAGTAATGTTATTTTGAGATCATAAATATAGTTTAAACACAAAAGAGTGAATCCAGTGTAATGCAATTCATCATAATCCATAAAGAGAATTTTTTATATGTGGCCATCCCTTTAGAGTTAATGAGTTATCTGACTTGATTTTCAGCAATCAAATATGCAGTGGTATAAGTAAGTTAACTATAACCATGTTGGAGACCCTTTAGTGCTTGTTTGCAGTATTATACAATGGTGTTACCAGGGCTCAGAGCTGGGTAATAAAAAAAAATCAGTTCAAAGAAACACTGATATGGTAGAAAATGAGGAATATGAAACCACACCCTTATTCAGACCCAAAATAATTTTACTGCTACATTTAAGTACGCTTATTTGTAGTTTGGGATTTTGGGTGTTTTTTTGTTTTTTGGGTTTTTTTGTTTTTTTGCTTTTGTTTTTTAAACTATCTTCTAATGCCCAAAGTGAGGGAATAGTTACAATATTTTTCCATCTGCCCATAAATATTTCCAAGTTTAGGCAAAACTTTTCACACTTCTATGACAATACAATAACACTCATAAACATAGGTATGGAATAATTGCAAACAATTTTACTAGATATTGGTGCCAATGTTAATTAGGTATGACACTATTTTGAAAAGTTACTTGATAGAATATTCAGGTTTATCATGGTTTTACTATTTTTGCCTTTTCATTCCTTTAAATGTCAAATTCTATCTATGCACCCTCCGTTGACACCAAATGGTCAAATGAAAATAAATGTGAGTGTAACTGGTTGTTGTGTTATAGTGCCCACATTTATGACTACCTTGGGAACCAATTACACTGTATCATATATTCATAAAATCATAGAAGCTTTCAGAAAGCCAGAATGACAGTAATATGATGAAAGTCCATTAACCACATTTCACAGCTTGATATGTAGCCTTAATGAGAAAAGAATTATCAGTTTGACTCTCTTTTCCCCCAATAGATGAAATGAGGAATTAGAAGACAACCAAATGATATCATGAATACTTATGGAAACTTATTAATATAACATAATATAAATTATATTTAAGGTATATATCATGAGTATATGTTGATATAAGGTTGTTTATTCCATTCAAATATAGATGAATAATTCACTAAAATCAGTATCTCAATGATCAACACAATATATTATTAATATGTATTAAAATGGTATAAAAGACAGAATGAGATTATGGAAGTGAGAACATCTTGTTTCTAGTGCTGGATATACCACTACATATGTATATTTTAGAAAATTAACTTCTAAGGATTATGTAATTTTCATCTATCAATTGAAACGATTGGGTTAGGTCAACATCTCAAAATCATGTTACAGCCAATAAAATAATTCTGCTGGATATAAGTATTAAAGAACAAAAGTATATTATATTAGCTTTGTAAACAGCTTTATAAAAAATGTAAAGAAAATTAAAGGGTTTTTTTGTTTGTTTTTTGTTTTTTTTTTACTGCAGAAATTTCCAAGTACTTTGCATTTTGATATACTCCAATGCCTTAATGAGTATTTGTTTATTATGGATCTATAATTAGGATGATTAGAGAATTGGGTATAAAATCAACATGAATTTCCAAACTTACTTTGAATTGGTAACTATCATTTGTGATAACACTTTAGGAAATATCAGACTAGACCCTACTCCAACATTTTACACAATAGTGAAAAATTTTCAGATACTATCCTTTTCCTGCCCAATAAAGATGGCTTCTCTAATGATCCATGTTTTTAAGGGCCTGGATCAACTCTTTCTGAGTATTTGTTCACTGGTCTAATTAAACTTGTTATAAACACACAATAACAAAGATAAAACTAAATAAAGCAAAAATCTGGCACATGCTCAAAATCAGCATTTAAACCCAGTGTATTGTAATACCATGATATTACAATATCATTTTGAAAATGAAGTGTTCTTTTTATTTTCCTCTCATTTGACTTGGTCAACATATTTTTCTTCTTTTATTTGACAAGTTTATCTTTTAAGTGATTTTATTTTTCTTTATTCTTAATGTCATATGAATAAGACTAGTCTTATTGTTTAGTATCAGTAAGCATCTAATCCTACAACTTCAGGTGACACTCTCAGATAACCTCCTTGTTCCACCAGGCCCAGGGTAGGGCCCCTGATATGTGATCCTATATCACCATCCATTGGGCATCATGCCATTTAGAACAGTCTGCAAGTGTGTGTGTGTGTGTGTGTGTGTGTGTGTGTGTGTGTGTGAATTGGTGATTATTTGATTAATTTGGCTATTTGATTTTGATCTTATCTCAGATTGTGAACTCTGTAGGGGCTTTACACACTATTATTTTTGCTAGGTCTAGCACTATCCCTCTCTCATAGTAATTCCTAAACAAACGTTGAATGTTGAACTTCAAAGGCACTTAGTTAATAGACTTTAACACATAAATGTTTCACTTAGGCACAACTGCTCAAATTTAGCAAGTAAATAAATAGAAACTATCAATTTTTTTTAATTTAAAAGGTATTAATCATTATGAAAATATTTTTTCCTCCTAGGGTTAGTATTTAAACCATCATTAACTCTTCTAAACTTAGCTGAAAACAAAGCATCTGAGGTCAGTATGAAATTAGACTGGAGACAGGAGAAAAGAGGTAGAAAAATGAAAAATAATAGATATATTTTGTTAATTTAACTTTACCATCACATAATTGAGTCTAATTCGGTTCTGGGTTTATAGTTTTCTAATAATTCTCTACTAAAAAAGAAACCTCAAATACACTATCCTGTTATTTTATTTTTAAAATGGAGATGCCATCATTACTTTGTAATGACAGTATGTTTGCTAAGAGGAACTAAAGCACTTTTAGATGCTATATTGCAAGTCAGTAGACAATTAGGAAGTAAACCAGGGCTTCAGAACCCTTATACAACCAGTGATGATCCTGCACATATCCATTGAAAAAAACAAACGAAAGATACAAGGGGAAAATTTATTGCCATATGCATAAGAGAAATTTTAGTTTGGAAGTGAGTGACATATTTTTGAAATGAAACAAAAATAAAACATAATTATTGTGTACAAAACCCTACCTCAGTGCAGTATAAAAGTTGAACTATGAAGTATGTTTTGTGATTTTGAAATTACAGTCCCCACAGTGGCCATAACCCAGCT
Organism: Pipistrellus kuhlii; assembly: GCF_014108245.1. NCBI lineage: Eukaryota > Metazoa > Chordata > Mammalia > Chiroptera > Vespertilionidae > Pipistrellus > Pipistrellus kuhlii. Next base: position 42,443,607 of record NW_023425584.1, read on the forward strand.
GTCAGGTAAATATGTAGAGTTTTATGATACTTTATACAATGCAACGCTATGTGCCATAAAATAAAATAATGTTGCTTGCTAGTAGCTTTTGAAGTTATTTTTGTTTGAAAGTTTAAAGTGTATGCCACCGCAGTCTGCATTGGTTTGTTTTTAATAATAAATTTGCAGTTACATTTTTTGCATGATCATAATTTTTTTAGTGTACTTCTCTCCAATGAAAAGGATAAGGCAAACAAGTTGAGGAGGTCAAATGTATATACTAATTTTTTAATTGAATACTTTTGTTACACTTTAGTGTATTTTTAAAAGAAAATCCAAATTTAATTTTGTAATTGTCATCATAATGTGCAAACAATTGAGCTAACTACTGTAAGAAATGGAAAGATGAATAAATCACAAATGTTGCTGCTTTAGGAACTAATACCCTAGGAATTAATAATCAAGTAGCTAAATAAGGTGATGACATGCATGAAACAAGGGAGCCTTAAGGAAGAGCCCCAAGAGAAATATAAAAGAAGCAGTGAACACATCTTCCTTGGGGCTCAGGAAAGGCTAGACTGACAAGGGTGAGTTAATCTGGATTTATAGGAATTTGTAAAATTTAAATATGAAATTCTATATAGATAGATTATATTTTACAATTGCATTTGTAATTAGGACATGATTTCCAGATTGCTTTCTAAAAATTTAAAATTTTAACTTAACTTTTTAAAAATTTAAATCCAGGTAGGAATTTCTCCACCATGATGGTAACATTTGAAAAGGAGCTAACTTCTTAACATCAGTGTTTTGGTTTGGAATCATAAAGAATTATGAACAAACCCACATTCCAAACCTATATATTTTTACCACCAGTATACATGTAAACTGAAACACACACACACACACACACACACACACACACACACACACACACACACTACTAGTCTGCAAGCTCTCTAGAAGACAAACCTATGTCAGTTCATTTCCCCACTATCTATCTATGAAGCTCCTTCTCTATGGAAGCATGCCAAGTACAGTAATTTAAAGGTTGAAAGATATAGGAGCCTTTAAGAGAAGTAATTCTAAATTATTTTTTATTAAAAGTAAAGGTAGTTCCAGGAGACACCAACAGTGTATCCACTCTAGTGGGATTGAGAGGGAAGAATGAACTGCTTAGTTAAGATAGGAAATGGGCTTAAATATTAACCAGATAAAATGTGTAAAGTGATGAGGATATGTGTTCTAATCTGCATAAAAAAGGAAATCATTTTCAAAAGTAGGTACATAAGTCTGAGAAACTGTCAATGAACAAAGTACCCTCTGGGAAAACATTGATATGTGTTGTACACTGTTTCTCAGTATCTAATAGAATTGAGCTCCACTAACACCATATCTTTGAAAAATTAGCTATCGTTTCCATTGTTGCCCATCGAAGGTAGTATGCCTTTAACCTCTGTGCTATCAAGTTTATTTTTGTGTCTTGGGTTTCAGTAGTTTCACAGTGCTGTACCTGATGTAATTTTCTTTGTTTATTCTTCTTGTGGGCCACTGAGCTTCTTGAATGTGCGAACTGGTATCTTTCATCAGTTTTAGAAATTCTCCTACATTATCTTTTAAATATTGCTTCTGCTCCATTGTCTTTTTCCTCTTTTTGTAGGACTCCAATAACATGTTAGACCTTTTCACTCTAGCCCATATATTTCTAATGCACTATACTACATTTTAAACCATTTTTCTCTTTTCACCATGCTTAAATTTATAGTTTCTTCAGAACTTACCTTCTAGTGTATGGTTTTCTTTTGCTGTATGCTATATAGAATTCTTAATTTTATTTATTATATTTTTTCTATTTGATGGCTTATAGTTGATTGTTTTCATAGAGCACAATAGAAAAATTCTCTTTTTTCATCTTTTAAAAAATGTTCTTATATTTATAAAGTTCACACCAAGTTCTCCAATATTCTTATATTGTCAGGGTTTTAATAAATACTTATACTGTTCTGTAGTCATTTTTCCTGTTTTATGCCATCTTTTGCAATTTTTATTTGAGTAATGGATAGATATTGTGTATGAACAAAATGTACAGACTCTGAGTGTTTTTGGCTTCCTCTGAGAATTTTTATCTATCTTGCAACTCAGGCATGAGCAGCAGATAGTGGACTATGATTTTTCTCAATAATCATAGGCAATATACATTTAAAACCCTATTTAAGCATGTGAGATCCATGAATATTTCTTGAATACAATTTTGATAAATCATAGAGAGCATTTTCAAGAAAAGCACTTCAAATATTTGAATGTATAAAAAAATCTTACAAACACTCAACACTGTAAACACATTATTTCATTCTAGTATATCAGCATTATATATATATATATATATATATATATATATATATATATATATACACACACACACACACATACACTAGAGGCCCAGTACATGAAATTTGTTCACGGGGTTTGGGGGGTGTCCCTAAGCCCAGTCTGCACCCTCTCCAATCTGGGATCCCTCAAGGGATGTTAAACTGCCCGTTTAACATCTTCAATTATAGAAAATAAATCCCAAGGAAAATGACGGCAGCCATGAAGCTGGAGAGAGCAGGCTAGGGTTCAGGTCTAAATGAGTTGGACATCCCTCTCACTATCCAGGACTGCTGGCTCTCAACTACTCACCTGCCTGCCTTCCTGATTGCCCCTAACCATTACTGCCTGCCAGCCTGATCACCCTGTAACCAACCACTCCCATGCCAGCCTGATTGATGTCTAACTGCTCCCCTGCCAGCCTGTTTGACCCCAACTTCCCTCCTCTGCTGTCCTGGCAACTCCCAACTTCCCTCCCCTTCAGGGTTGATTGCCTCCAACTGCCCTCCCTTGCATGCCTGGTGCCTCCCAAGTGCCCAGTTGGGCTGTCCCTATGGCTGCCTCCATGTACTGGGATGTATTCGGCAAAGTATTAGTTAATTTAAAGAAAGAAAAGCCCTTCCCCTGAATAACAATCTACAATAATAAAAGAGAAATATGCAAAAATGACCATCACTCCACTATGCCCACCAGCCAATCAGAGTGAGTATGCAAATTAAGCCAACAAATGTGGTTGATTTGCATACACAGGCTTGGAGTGAAGACTGAATATGGCATAGAAGAAAAAGAGAGGGAAAGTGGAAAGCGGGGTGGTGGTGGGAGGGAAAGCACAGGGCGACGGAGGCAGTCTGCAGGAAGCCCTATTCTTGGAGTAATCTTCCTGCAGTGGAACTCTAGTAATCCCATATGTGAAATTCTATTGTAATTTATAGCAAACACCATTATGAAATAGAGTGAGCCAAGACAATAGATTTGAGCACCAAGTTCAAATGTTTAATCAGAGATTTAACATGTAAAACAAATTTCACTGTGTCATTATACCAATTCACAATGCAGTTATAATATAGTATTGCATGGGAACATCCTTTCTTTTAAAACTCAAAAACCATAAAGCTCTCTCTTTTAAGAGTGAGAATTGGAATTGCTATGAGTAAGTTGCACAACACCATCATTTATTGCACTCTTTATTGACATAACTAAATGTATTGATACAGGGGGTGATGACTCGAATCTAAAAATGTTCTCTAAGCTATAGAGAATATTTTAAAGACAAATTGGTTATATCTGCCTTTTACATTTCTTGTTAGACTCTTCAAATAAGTTTTTCACACTGTTTAATAGTGATTTTTTTTGTTGCTTTGTCTATCTGCAGACAGAAATATTCTCAAAGTGTTTTCAAACATGTAAAGATAATAGATTATATAAGAAATGGAATGAGATAGTTAAAATGGAGAATTTGAAACCAGGGTAAATTTTTATAGGTATCTGATTAGAAAGATCTTAACAGATACAAAGTTCACTATATTTCACATTCAAAAAGCAGTCAGTATTTTTAAAGGGAAGAGTACTTCTTGTGTTTAAAATATTGACTTTGAAAAAAATAACTTGTTAAGAGAAACTCCTTGAAGTTCAAGTCTGATGCATTTTAAAGCTATCTCAAAGAAGATGGGTATCAATCACCCTTGTATACATAAAAAGCATAAATACATTAGAAATGAGAAATAATTATTTTGAATTTCAGTTCAATATAAATATGGAAAAGTTTCATAGATATGGATCATTTTCAGAAGGTAACTAATGCCAGTATTATGATTGTGGAAATATCTAGATCTGAGTAAAAAAAAAAAAAGCCCCAAACCTTGATTTTCTTCATTAATAAAATAAACATTAGCCTGTCTGCCTCAGTGGATAGAGTGATGGCCTGAGAACTAATGTGCCGGTCAAGGGCACATTCCATGGCTGCAGGTTCCACATAGTCTGCTGTGTACAGGATGCAACCAATTGATGTGTCTTTCTCACATTGATGTTTCTGTCTCTCCCTCTCCCTTCCATTCTCTCTAAAAATGGATGGAATAATATCTTTCACTGAGGATTAAATAAAATAAACTATCATTTATGCATTCATATATAAGAGTGTGTATTATATATGAATGCACAAATGATGTTTATTTTTTGTTAATAAATTATATATGCGTGTGCACACACATACACACACATACATAAATATATAATGTAAGTAGATATTGTCCTCAATTTGAAACTTTTTTTCTTCATAAACAAGCACAAAAACATTGTCTGATTTGTGATTTAATACTTTGGCTCAAAATTGATGTGATTCTGAAAGTACGGCTAAAATAACCAATATGAATAATTCAAAGAAGAAATATATTTCTCAACTTCTTGAGTGATTTTTGAACTTCTAGAATATTCCAAATGATTTAAGTAATGACAACCAAATCTCTAAGAATTCTGTGCACTTTTAAAATCACATAATTTTCATGTGTAGTTCCTACACCTGCAAGCAATCAGAGGTTTTCTGTTTCCTTTTTAGAAGTTCTTTCTACCTTTCCTCAAATATGCAAGTTCACCAGGTGTGGGATGTTAGTTTGGTAGCAGAGTTATGAAATCTTAATGGTGCTTTTCCCCACTGTCACTTTGAACTAACTTCTTTATCAGTGCTGTAACAGACTTGTGGATAGTGTGTTTGTTACACTCACAGTAAACTAAAATAGCTTCAATTTACTTTAAACATTTATGTATTTTCTTTGAGTAAAATCAAAAGAGTGAAAACAAATAATTGTCCTTTACCAGATGGTTTTCATTTTCATTTTCTTTAAAAACTGTAGTCTGTTTTGTTGATTTTTTTTTCACTCCTATCTTTGGATCCCCTTGATTTTCCTTCATAAAATTCAACAGTATCTTGTAAAAAATATTTTAGGAAGTAACAGATAAAAACTTGTTCAGAAATTTATTAAATCTATAATCCAAAATTGGAACAAACTTTTGAAAGTGCTCCTAAAAAGGAAAGTGGAATCATCTATAAGGAATGGCCTGTTTAAAAAATACCAATTTTCCCTATATTTCTTAATCAATGAGGTCGAAATTTTAATTAAAGATGATGAATAATGCTATAATAAAGAAACATGACATACACAAATTTGATCCAGTAATGGGAAAGAGAAGGATGGCACAAAAGATGACTCAATAATACCTGAAAGTTAATCTGAATGGAATGTGAAAATATCTTTGGCCAACTTAAAATTAACCTAGAATCCAGTAAGACCATGAGACCAGTTGCTATAATACAATAGATTGTCTATATTTAGTGTTAGTTTTGAATATTTTTGTATATTTTTATTTTATAAGTATATTACTTTAAATAATGTTTTGAATATTTTTGTATATTTTTATAAATATATTACTTTGAATAATGTTTAATGTAACCTATAATTGGAAATAAAATGTAAAATGCTTATTGGAAAAAATAGATATTCATTACAATATAAAAATATTTGCAAAAAAGTAGGAGATTTGGAGGATATGACAATGGTAATTTATATAAGATAAATATAAAGGGTAGATTAGTGTGGTTATGCAGGAAGGTTAACAAAAACTTTGTGAAGAATTATTGCTTTGAGGAACATGGAGCCAATTTTATTCAGAAAATTTTACTGAGTGTCAAGATATGGTGAACATTAAGTGTTCGAGAGGATTCAAGTGAAAGTCTTCATCCTGACTTATAAAGCTTTTAATAAGTTTGAGATATAAGATAACAGTAGCTTCAGAAAGCACCAATGATATAGATAAATCTCAACACAATATTGAATGAGAGAATCTGGCATATCAATTATTTAATTAGCATAAAGTATAAAATAGGCAAAACCAATATATCCTTTAGAAAGTTAGTAGTTATCCTTGAAGGATGTTGTTATAGATGATGGAAAAGTAGAGGTGTTGGCAATATTTTATTTCTTGATCTGGTAATTGGATTTAAAGTTACATGCATTTAGGGATAATTAATCAAAAATGTATTTATAGGATGAAAAATTTTATTCTGTAAATAATGGTTTTAAGAATCATCATGTATTGAGAAAATGACAATTAGGTTGGTATAAACACAGCATTTTTAAAAAAATATATTTTATTGATATATATATTTTTTTAATACAGAGAGGAAGAGAGAGGGATAAAGAGTTAGAAACATTGATGAGAGAGAATCATCAATCAGCTGCCTTTTGCACACCCCCTACTGGGGATGTGCCAGCAACCAAGGTACATGCCCTTAACCGGAATCAAACCTGGGACCTTTCAGTCCGCAGGCCAACTCTCTATCCACTGAGCCAAACCAGTTTCGGCTAAACACAGCATTTTTTAAAGAAATATTTTGAGCACATTTTTTAAAATAGTTAATGGTGAATGGCTGAAGGTTGGTTGAATTATATCCCTGGTTGAGGAAATAGAAAAAAATTTTTAGAATCAAGATATATGTAGGAAACTTGAATAATAATAGTAATCACAGTAACTATGAAAATGGTAGCAATAATAACTGCTCTTATAATAATTATTATTAGTTAACAGACATGAATCTAAGCATTTTGCTTACTAATTTAACAATTACAATGACTGTCTGACACAAGTACTATATTTAGCTCCCTTTTAAATATTCAAAAATTACGTTACTTAGTGAAGTAACTTGCCTATGTAAGATAGGTAGGTTGCATTATTTTTTAAAGTCAGGTGAATTAAAAGAATAAAGATAGCCTAGACCGATTTGGCTCAGTGGATGGAGCGTTGGCCTGCGGACTGAAAGGTCCTGGGTTCGATTCTGATCAAGGGCATATACCTTGGTTGCAGGCACATCCCCAGTGGGGGGTGTGCAAGAGGCAGCTGACCCATGATTCTCTCTCATCGATGTTTCTCTCTATCTCTCTCTCTTCCTCTCTGTAAAAAAATCAATAAAATGTGTTAAAAAAAAAAAAAAAAGAATAAAGATAGAGGTAGTGTAGATGAACCAGAAAGGATGATGGCATGGAATGGCCAGTTGGCTGTGCTCATATGTTGGGTAGCAATGTTGCTAGTCCCAAGAGGAACTGAGAAGCTATAGAAATCAGGTCTGACTGAATTGTGCCCCTGCAGCTTATAAGCTGGGACTCCATCACACATGGATGGAGGTTTGTCCTAGGGTCATGATGAACTTGAAAGTCCTCAGGTAGAGAAGCTGAAGGCAGGTGGGTGCTTAATATAGGAACCTTTGAGGGTGTGTGGGGGTTTCCCACAGCTCCAGATGAACTCATGTGACCCAAAGGTTAGGGTGAATTCTCAGCTGTGTCTGATGCAGTACCTCCTCACAAACCACGTTGCTGAGAGATCTCAACACACCTAATTTCTCCTGCAGCATTCTATATTTCAGGGCTGGGAAATAAAGTGAAAACTTACAGGCCATAAACTCACAAAAACAAGCTCTGAGGCCACAATTGGCTTTGGACACACAAAATCACAGGATGTTCCAGAAAATTACTGGCTTGAAAAGTTCAAAAACTTGAAAATAACTTCAGCCAGGCCTGTTTTACCAAACCCTACTTGTGCCTCTCCCCTCCAAAACATTCCCCAAGTCACTCAGGTTGCAACTTCAGCCTTATCTCTATGAAATACAACAGAACAAAACTTTGTAGTCTCTCTTTTATCAGATGTTGTATGGAACTCTTCTTAGCAGTGTCTTCCTGGTCAAGAAGTTGCAATATAAATGTCAGTGGGTTTGTTTGAAGTTGGCTTTTCTGGTGTTGGAGTGGGAAGTGACTGGAATCAATCCCTGCTCTCTCTCTCTGAAATATATTCTATTGTATTTGAACCTTTCACATATGACTAATGTTTTTTGCCCCCAGCATTTTCTTATTATGTTTACACGCCAATTGGATTCATAATGTTTTCTAACTCCCTTGTTCTAATTCTTCATTTTAAAGAATGTTAAACTTTTTTTTCTGATATGTTCATCTTAACCATATTCTTTATTATTCTACTAGAGGCCCAATGCATGAACATTCGTATAAGAATGGGCCTTCCTTCCTCTGGCTGAAGGCACTGCCTTCGCTCTAGGTGGAGCCACCTTTTCACTCAGGCCTAGAGCTGCCTTTCTGCCTTCCCACACTGCCCAGAGGCCTGTAGTGGCTGGGGTGATGCAGAATGCCTATGTTGTTGCCATGGCAACAACACAAGTATCCCATCCCGCCTATGGCTGTTCAGCTTCTGCATATGCAAATTAACCTGCCATCTTTGTTGAGTTACTTTGCTTACTCCTAATTGGCTGGTGGGTGTCACAAAGGTACAATAAGTTCGCATCTTATTCTTTTATTACTGTAGATTAATCCAGTATCCTTTATAATAAAAGGCTAATATGCAAATCAACCAAACAACAGAACGACCAGTCACTGTGATAAGCATTGATCACCAAGGGGCAGACACTCGATGCAGGAGCTGCCCTATGATGGTCAGTGTGCTCCCTCATGGAGAGCACTGCTCAGCTAAAAGCTGGGCTCATGGCTGGCAAGTGCAGTGGTAGTGGCAGGAACCTCTACCATCTCCAAGGCAGCATGAAGGAGGTCCCACTGACAGCTTAGGCCTGCTCCCCATGGAGAAATTTAGCTATCCCCTGAGGGCTCCCAGACTGCAAGAAGTCACAGGCTGGAATGAAGGACGTCTCTTCCCCCCCCCCCCCGCCTCCCCCCCCCCCCCCGAGTTCACGAATTTCATGCACCGGACCTCTATATATATATGATTTACTGATAATAATAGAATAAATCTGATGGCTTTCTAAATAAAATCTAAACCCAGAAATCATAGGAAAAAGCATTTAATGATTTAATAATTCACTATTGTAAGTGCTATTATATTCAGTGTTGAAAAGTCTTCTACAAATCAGTAAAAATTGAATTCTATTTTCTTTACAATAAGGCTATTAAATATTTAGATTTATTATAAAAAAATAAAAATAATAATATTCAAACATAATGCAAAGTGTGCTATGGGTATCATTGATTTAGGAAGTGGTTGCCGTCAGTTAAGATAGGTTTTAAATTGCAGTTTCATTTATCAGTTTTGATAAATAATTTTGAGATGAGACTACTTCAACTGTGAAGAAAAGTTGCATATTCAAGAATGGAGCGTATTTAAGAACAACGCACTATACTCCATTGGCATGTTTTAGTACTGTAAACAAGCGTAATTATATTGTTAATTCTCCCTGAAAAAATCAAGTCACCTTTACCTAGAAATATATTAAAAATGTCCAGTACTATAGGAAAATACTAAATAAGAATTAAACAAATATGGGGAATTGGCAGACGAATTTGCTGAATTCTTCTTGCAATCATGATATCAGAGTCCTTAACTGTCCCATGATTTATATTCAGAGTCCCTAGACTTTTTAAAAAACTATCGTTCTTATTTTCTTATCAGAAATAAAGCACACAGCTTGAAGAGCAATATATGAGTCTTTTGGATATTTATAATCTGGTACAAGTACAGTTATGAAAGCAGAACATATGACAATTGTGTTGCTCTGTTTTCATATTTATATGATCCCTGACTTGGGAGCATGTTTATTATGCTTGTCTGAGAAATGTACTTCATCTCTGTCATGTCTCACGTCTCGCTGTTCTTCCTATCTCCAAATCAATAAACCTTAAAAGTGCTTTGTAATAGTTACAGTATGTTTCTCCAGGGAGAAATTGTTGTGTTAGGGGTTTGATGGGTTTTGACACTATACCAATTTCATTTGACAACAAATTGAAAGTTGAGCAGTGCACTGAGCCATGCTGGTAATTTAATACTACCCTTGGAATATTGTCTTTCGATCTCAGACAGGAAAGTGTTATTTGTGAAAACTGACCGAAGTTCGTTCTCATTAACATCAGTTGGGTTCTTCCACGAGTGAGAAATTAAGAAGGAATATCTTACTATACACATGTTAGGGTCTTATTACAATATGATTAAGGTGATTATGTTTTTGAGACAATTTTAAGACAACAGAGTGGAAAGTTCTTTATTAACATCATTCACCATATATTTCACTCTCATACCTTGCCTCATTTTTCTGGCATTAAAAGGAGCCAGAAAACATTGTCTCAAACTTCAGCTCTTCCTGACAATTGACAGCGCCATAATAGTTTACTTCAGTGATATGAGATGTAGTCCTTCAACTGTAAGAGGAAATAATGACAAAACGATTTTTTGTCAAACGTAAATTGTTATATAGATGCCATTGCCTTGATTTTGTTGCCCGGTCTGTAAAAGCCTTGTATTGTAGCGTTTCGTGAGGGCAGCTTGCTGGAATTTTTCCTGACCTTTTAGGTTTCCATTTCTAATAGACATTTCTGTATCAAGGAATATAGTAAACCCATAAAAGGAGAAGTCTGATGTCAATATGGTGCATTGCTAAGATTATCTAATTGGAGGAGCTGATGGGAATTTAAAACTCCTAATATTACGTTTGTCATGATAATTATGGAAATGAGAAGAACTAGAATGAAAATCCCAGGATGCCAGGAGCCTTTCCAGAACTGAGCAATACTCCAGGGAGTTATGAAAATGTCAACTGACAAAAAGACAATCCATAGGGATTCCTTTCTCAGGAGTTCTGCTGAAGAGGCAAGAAGGCAGGAAACTTACCGGGGCCCTGAGGGTGCTTCCCATGGCAGAATGACTTTCTTGAGCAATTCATTGATGAGAACTCATCTATCTGATAAAAATATGAGGTGTCATAAAATATTTAGAATTTGAAGTGATCGTAGTGGATATTCATTATATAGTAGGGGTGCTTTGCTGAAGTAAGAGTTTGGATAGAACTCCTACTAATGTTATAAGTGTTGGCAGATTCCCCAGAAAATAATTAATGTGAAGTCTAGATCTTGTGCCCCTCAGATATATTTATATCTTCTTCAATTTATTAATCTAGGAATAATATGGTAATAAAACATACCCCAAACAAGTAGCCAAAGCAACCATGCAGCACAAATGCCACTCCCAGTATGCTTGAAAGTGTATTGTCCTCACCTTTGGTAAATGTGGTTTGGTTAACAAAGTGAACAATTAAGCAGTTCGGACATTTTTGCTCACTTAAAATAATTTGAAAAAATAGAATCCAAAATATAAGGAAAAATAGTTGAAATAATTAAAATCTTGAAGGGGAAGTTAAAGATCAAATGAATTTTCCTACTATTTCAATAGATAAGAACATACTTAAACATAACTTTACATTCTTAAACTTATGGGAAGAAATATGAGATATGGGAATAAACTGTGAAAAAATGGTGCGGCCCTCAATAAAAACATTAAAAAGATGGGATAGATAGTAGGAAAATATTTAAAGTAAGCAAGAAGAGTACTTTATAAGCTACCTTCAGATTAGAGGCCTCGTTTAGAAAATTGACAATTTCTAAATATAGTCAGGAAGAAAATTGTTAGTCTTTCGAAGGGAGTAAACAGCCCAGCTCTGTCATTTTAATGAGACCGGAGTAGAAAGCAGACTAACTAAGTTCCTTATGTAAGGAAAATCCTAGTCAAAAGTGCACATACACACACACAAATACACACACATTTTTCAGTGGTGATTGAGTTGTAAGTATCTATCTATTATTTGATTCTGCTAAGAAAACAAGAGGGAATCAGCTTTCCAAAGGAAAAGTGCTTAGACAGAGACACGGCTTTTCTAAACAACCAACACTTATTTCTCAAAGTACCTGAAAGCTCTGCTGGCTTGTACGGTGTGCAGTGCAAAATAGATAAAAACCCTCCAAAGAATTATGTACAGATGTACCATCAACATATAACACAATCAGTGTACATTTTAGAATTCCACGATGGCGATGCTTCACATTTCCACAAACGGAAACATGCTGCTTCATGTTGCCAAAGAAGAAATGAGTTTCCTTAACTTGGGAAAATAAGAATGATGCCTGTGTCCCCTGGTTACATCCATGGTGTCTATCGTGATTGGTAGATATTGGCATCATGTATGGGCTGAATTGCTTTTCCTCAAAACAATTGCTCACAGTGTGGGGGCGCTGACATCCAGAACCTTAGAATGTGTGTGTATTTAACTGCCTTTAAGAGCTAATTAAGTTAAAATGGGGTTATTGGAGTGGGCTCTAATCCAATATGGCTGGTGTCATATAAGAAAAAAAAATTGGACATAGATATGACCAGAGGGAAGTCCAGATGAAGATACAGGAAGAAGATAGCCATCTATAAGCCAAGGAGAGAGACCGCAGGAGAAATCAACCCTGCTGACATTTTGATCTTGGATTTTAGTCCCAGGAATTTTGAGAAAATAAATTTCTGTTGTTTAAGCCATCCAGTCTATGGTACTTTGCTATGGCAGTCTGAGCTGATTAATATCCTTAAAAGAAAAAGGCCTTCGTGTTTGGGAATACTAGTTGTCTGCTGTCTTGTGTCACAGACTAGAATAGATATAACAAGTTGGATAAGGGGAATTTTTCTAAAATATGAAATAATTTTTCCACACTGAGGAGATGTGGCATAGGTAGGAAATTCTCCTTGGTTGAAATGTATTTAATGAAATGGCAAGAAATTTCCATGAAGATCATAGCAAATGTAATGATGCCAAGTAGCCAGATTTTTTAAGAACTCTTTTCTTTTTTCTCTTTTTTTTTAATTTTTATTGAGTTTATTGGGGTGACATTGATCAATAAAATTATATACGTTTCAAGTGTACTATTCTATGATAACCATCTTTATATTGTGTGTTCACTATACCAAGTCAAGTCTCCCTCTCTCACCCTTTATTCCCCTTTACCCTCTTCTATCTCCACTACCCCTACCCTTTCTGGTAATCACCATACTGTTGTCTGTTTCTATGAGTTTTGGGGGTTTTGATTTATTCCCTTCACCTTCCTCTCCCAAACCTCTTCCCTTCTGATAGCTGTCAGTCTGTTCTCTGTATATATGCTTCTTTTTCTATTTTGTTTATTATTTTGTTCATTAGATTCCACATATAAGTGAAATGATATGATATTTGCCTTTCTCTGACTGGCTTATTTCACTTAGCATAATACTATCTTGATATTCTTATATTCATTGTTAAAAACAATATTTGAAATAAACTGACTTTTCTTTAAAAGTTACTGACACAGCTAATTACTGATCCATTATTGTGTATATATTTGTTGGAGTGATGGCTTAATACATCACCGAGGGTCTAAGCAAAGACTGTTACATGGTAGGTAATCAATACAAATTTGTCAAATGAATTTGCACAATGAATAATGCTAACTTTTCCACATGCATTTTACTACCTAGATTTCATTGAAATTTTTGAGTTTTTTCTGTGGAAAAGATAGCCAAGAAAATTTTATTTCCCAAGTGGCTAAGTTTATTCTTCTTTTTCAAGATTTTACTACTAATAAGCTTTTTATTTTAGTATTAACTTTTAAAATTCTAAAAATTCTATTAAATTTTATGTTTAAAAATCATGGCTGTATGTGATTATAACTGTATAAAGGACAGGTTTGTTTAAACAGAACATTTTATCAATTATGTAAATAAATTATAACATCATAAAAATGTAGAAGTAAACATAATCAATAAGTTACATTCATTAACAGAAAATATGAATTACAGTAAATGGCGTTGTGTTTTTATTTATTTATGTTCTCTTTTAAAAATATATTTTTATTGATTTCAGAGAAGAAGGAAGAAGGAGAGAGAGAGAGAGAAATATCAAGGATGAGAATCATTGATCAGCTGTCTTATGCATGGTACTTACTGGGGATGAAGCACACAACCCAGCCAAGTGCCCTGACCAAGAATCCAACTGTGACCTCCTGGTTCACAGATTGTTGCTCAACCCTTGAGCCATGTTGGCCAGGCATTTATTTTTAATAGAAATATGTAAGATTGGCACTTATAGGACTGGGATCTCAATCTTAGAATTATATATTTTTTCAATTTAAATATATTTTTATTTATTTCAGAGAGAAAGGGAGAGAGAAACATCAGTGATGAGAATCAGTGATTGGCTGCCTTGTGCACACCTACACTGGGGATCTAGCCTGCAACCTGGGCATGTGGCCTGACTGGGAATCAAACCATGACCTCCTGATTCATAGGTCAACATTTAATCACTGAGACATGCAAGCTGGACTAGAATTATATTTTATAATATAATTACTCTAATTCACAGACACTAGGAAAATATCTTTAAAATATAAATTTTTTTATTAAGAAATAATAAGAATGAAATTGAATTGTGAATTTCTAATTTAGCTATTTCTTCTTTCATTTACTGGAACATATTATATTATTTCAAAATTACTTTTGCAGAAGTACTTCAGATTTCTTAAGATATTAAAAAATTTGGTGTGATTTTGTACATAGTAAGCACACACATACACACATCGTACTAACAGAAACAACACTATGACCTTTCAGCAGTTCTTTTAATCTCTCTCAGCCTCAGTCATGATATATGAAATGGGAATAACTATACTGACCTCCTTACCTCACAAGGTTTTATAAAAGTCAAATAAATACATGTATGTGTAAGGAGTTCATATAAAACTATCATATCAGTACAGTTGACATTATTGCTAACTAGGCCGCTATGATTTTTATAAATTGCTGAGTAGTAACATGGTTTTCTTGGCCATAGTCTAATCCCAAATCTAATCAGTTTAATCTCAGCATTAACAGAACAGAGAATATATATGTGAACAAATAAATCTATAGAATATTCCTTCTCATGTACAACTCAGTGGTGAAAATTAGCAAGAAAACAGTTGATGAACACCCAGGAGAAAGAACTGGGAGCCATGGGAAAATGGATGGAAGAATGCAAAGGTGAAACCCAAAGCAAGTGCTTTCAATGAAATTGTGTCTTTTCCAGAATTGTTCCCAATGTAAACTTATAATAATCCTGAAAATGACTGAATTTTGTGATCCAAACCAAACCATTGAAGCAGGTGCCTGGCATTAGGAGAGATAAAAACTGTTTCTATTCTCTCTGCTTTCAAGATGAGGAAGACATAATAAGAATACATATAATTCCAAGGAGAGCCCCATGCCAACTCTGTCAAGCATATGGGATTGTGCAAGGCATCCCAAATGATTAAAATAAAACACAGTCAAAGCTTGGGTATATGGTGCACAGTAAAATAAAATAACTCTTTCCATAGCCAGTTTGGCTCCGTGGGAAGAGCATTGGCCTGTGCAGTGAAGGGTCCTGGGTTTGATTTGGTCAAGCGCACATACCTCAGTTACTGGCTCTATCTCCTGCCCTGATCAAAGCATGTGTGGGAGGCAACCAATCAATGTTTCTCTCTCACATCAATTTTTATCCCTGTGTGTTTCTCTCTCTCCAAAACTCAATGGAAAAGTATCCTAAGTGAGGATTAACAAAAAATAAAAAAAATTAACTCTTAGTTTTCCCTCTGAATGTCCAATACATTTCTCAGATGTTGAGACCAGAAAGTTGAGACCATGTTTGCATTGCTAACGATGACTAAAATAAAAAAATGCATGGTAAATTAAGGCAGTATAAATACTTTTGGATTTGATAAACTTGAAGGATAACTTTGCAAATGATGTTTCCTCCATCACATGATGGAGGTGATAATCTGGAGACAATGTCTGAAATGATAACAACAACAAAACAAAGAGTCAAGTTATGGTCAGATTTGAAAATTCACTATTTTCAAAAACTTCTTGAGTTTTGAGTGGTTATTAAAAATTAAACACATTGATGCAATATATCTCTATCTCTTTATAGATTTGTCATAACAGGCATTGAAATAATGATTTAAATTTACCATTGATGTCAGTATAGCCAAAACTAAACGTCAATACTAAGCAGAAGATCTAAGAAATAATGTTAGATAACATTTCCTAGGATATTAATTTCAATCTACTTAACAAAGATAAAACAAAAACTTATTTTTACCCTGGTCTCTAAAAGGCATTTAAACAGAAAAGATTTCCCTTGGTCCAGTTTTGAACCTCTGACTACAGGCCAGTCAATTCTCCTCCTTGAACAGCTGATGAAATCCACACCCCCAACAATTCTTCTTACCAGGCTCTCACACAGGATGCACTATGCAGCTGTCTAATTGCTCCAGGTCAGGTGCCAGAACACTAGAGAGAGCCTCTCTTCCCCAGAGCCTGCAAAATTATGCAAACTAGCCAATACATAGGGAGCCCTTCAAACCTAGCTAAACCCATCCCTCTTGCTCCATATAAGCTTCCCTTGGAGCTCTGATGGAGAGCCTGTGTGGCCTTGCATGGCAGCCTTCTCTTGTTGGAGATGTATAGCAAAAGAGCTCTCCCTGTCACTCAGTGCCCCTGTGTTGTGACACTATCAAAAGAAACTTTGACTCATATAAAACAGGTATTGTGGATCTAAAGATCATAAAAAAATGCACATCTTTAGGCTTCTATTGGTCTACTTCAGAACCAAAGGATGATAAATCTGGTGATAATGAATAGTTACTAGTTATTAAATACTGTTATATGCAAGAAAGCTTGTATGGATCATCTTTATTCCTTAAACCTAAAATTTTTATACTATTATTATTTCATTTTATAGACCCATTAAATGCCCATCATAATTGCTCAAAGGGAGAAAGAAATAAGTTGGAGACAAAAGATACAAAGACTTCTGCATTTCTGAGTCAATATTGCAGGAGGGATACTAACCAGAAATACCTGTTTTTTACTATGATGAGAGTGAGAAATAAATTATATTGAATTAAGTCATTAAGTTTGAGGGTTTTACCAATTATGTAAACTAATTTATACAGTGACATCCTTACTAAGATAAATGGTTTCCAGTAGTTTTGTGACCAGGAATTACGGTTGGGATACCAATCAAAATGGGAAATCCTGGAAGAAATAGAGGTTTGATACATTTGAGGAAAAGCAATGGTTTTAGTTTTAGACATGTGGAAGTCAAACCAGTTTAATGTATATAAGTAGAGGTGTTGTAAGGCAATTGAATGTTATGTTGATTGAGAAAAAGTAAGACACTCTTGCAAAGGAGAAATTGATTTGAATATCAGTAACACTAAGTCCATAGCTCAGCAAAAGATAGAATATAAAATGACCTAAAGAGAATAATATGACATGAAAGCTAAGAAAAAGGTCTGAGTTACCACCAACAGCATGTTGGTAAGCTATTCAGTTAATTTACTTAACACACACACACACACACACACACACACACACACACACACACACCTCAACTTCGGTTACGTTTAAATAAGAAAACAAACAATAAAGCAGTGTGAGCTCAAAGGTGGAGGAAATGAAGTTAAATGGAGTAGAAATAAAGCTTGGGGATTTCTGTTATAATGAAATAATCCATTAAGTAAGAGATAACCATGTTGGGAAAAAGTAACCATTGCACTTTTGAATAATTTAAATCTATTAGAAATTTAAATATCAATCATGGGACATTGTACTCTGATCAATGATTGAAAATCTCTAGTAACTGGTTCAGCTGTAAAACCAAGCCTGATGGTACATTTCTATCTGTCCATACAGCTATTGATGTAAACAAGGGAAAACCATTCTTTTAAATGTGTTGTCCTGGGTTGAAACTCGGGCAAATATGTTCTTAATTATATAAAACAAAACAAGTTCAAACAAAGTTACTCTAGTAGAAATGTCACAGCAAATTCATCAGAGGATTTTAACTCTATTTTTTAAGTTGTTATGATTTTGCAAACTAACAATATGTCATATTTCATAATGATACTTGAGATAGTGACTTCAGGAGGAAAATGAATAACATGTGATTCTTAAACGTTAATGAATGATAAATAGGTTTAAATTTCATTAACAATCCCACTTCTAAAATATTTATAGAAAGAATTTATCCAAAGGCCCTAATTAACAAATGGGAAATCTTTGTGATTTACTTGTTATTATGTCATTCATTAATTTATATTGATTTATATTGTACTATTAACAATAAAGGCATATTTTATTACCACAAAACACATGCTTACACAGTGCCTGAAACCTAGTGAGAGTTCACAAAATGCCTAAGTTAATATATAACAAGGCTATAGTGTCTTTGTACCTCTCAAAAGGAAACCAGTTCTTATTTAGTTTAATGTTGAGCTTGTTCTTCCTATTGATCCCCAGAATTCCCTATGATTTTTCACAACACTACTGCTTCCCTAGTTTCTAAAGCAGAAAATATCTGAGGAATATCTTTTAGCTTACTCTGATTTCCAAATATGCTTTATTAGCCAAAAACTATTTAATGCAGGGCATATCTTCTGGTAGAAATAAAAAAAAAATGACACAATGTCATACAGTTTTAAGAATAAAAGTGGCAGCCTAAAAAGCTGAGAGTCTTCAAAAAGAAAAAGCCAAGGTGTTTAAAAAAGAGAAATATAATTTTTTTTAAGTTGCACTTTTAAAAGGAGAGGGAGAAGTTTTAAACATCATGATTTCTTTGATATCACTTCTTTATTAGATATACTATATAATAAAAGGCTAATTAATATGCAAATTGAGCGAATGACAGAATGACCAATCACTATGACGTGCACTGACCACCAGGTGACAGACGCTTTGACGGGTAGGTTAGTTTGCTACTAGGATCCAGCCAATCAGGACTGAGCAAGACGGACAGGGCATGCCCTGGAGCCCTCCTGTTGCCCCTCCCCAGATGGCCAGCCTCCCTCATCCTTCCATGGCCCAAATCCTGCACCAGTGGGGTCCCTTGGCCTAGCCTGCACCCTCTTACAATCTGAGCTGAGGGACCCCCACTCTGGAATGCATGAATTTTGTGCACCAGGTCTCCACTTTAAGAATAAATGTCTGATCACAATAGCATTAAATACCATCATGTTGGTTTATATCTAAATGAAAGGCAAAGAAGAATATACTCCTAAAAATGCATTTTTATTTCCCCTCCTCCCCCATTTTTTCTAGTGTCTTTGTGCATGTTCTGCTATGCAATGCCAGTCTTTTCAGGGATGTAATATTCCCAATAGCTGACATTTTTAGGTGATTTAACTTGATTTTCTAAAACTTGTTCTAGTAAGGTTTGTGACTTAGGATATGTTTGCAATATATACAAATCCACACCCCCCTCCAATTTTATTTTGACAGATAATTCTAACCAACATTGTAATCTGACATTTTTTTAGTGTGTGTGTTTTTTTCCCCATAATCACCAACTTCTGTACAAGTTACCCTATGTAATGAGAAAGGTATATCTTGGAGAAGCATCTGAAAAAACACACACACATTTCATAGAAAATGAATCAAATCATAGCTGTCCTGATCTTCAAAGAAAAATTGATTCAGAACATCACAGACATTGACAGTCAAAAAAAATTTATACCAGACACATACAAAAAACCTCAGTAAAGAGAAACATGTGAGTAAAACCATTCCTTTTTCAAAGAATTTAATTTCCTAGACATAAAAGGCCCTCAATTTTCTCCAAATGAATGCCAATTCTAGTATATTTTATGAGCACCTTCATTGCTGTTATATCCTAAATATAATAAAATGGCCCTGATAAAGGATGCACCTAAACATTTACTGGACTCTCCGGGAAGCTATATCAGCCCAAATGTGGCAGTACTCCAACAGTGTTACTTATGAACTCTATCAGGAGATTTACTTAAAAGAATCCCATTTAAGTAAGTAAACCATCTCATTTTTAATGATTATTTAAAATGGCATTCTTTCATGTCAGCATTTTCCCCTTTTGAACCCATGTTACTCACTCTCTGAAGATAGACTGGGTTCTAGCAACTTCTACAAACACCTGAGAGTAGTAAGCCTTGGCTCCTTGCCATTGTTACAGATACATTTATCTTCTGTCCAGCTAATTAATGAGTCCTTAACCAGAGATCCCGGTATGATGTAAGGTGTTAAATGACTATGGACCACCCCGTGTGAAATAATGTCTACAATAATCACCATGGGGCATCGTATGCAAGTACAACAACAAGAAAAATGTCACTGCAGAAGCTGTCATCATAAATTACTATTGTGTGAAATGGCATCACACAGGCTTGTTGGTGTGTTTTTAAATAATTGAGTCTATGAATATGACATAGGGTCTTGGTGTTTATATTGCGGCAGTGACTTCACAGCTCAACAGGGAAAGAGTGCTTGGATAGCATGTTCAGAATAGATAGTATCTATCACTCTTCTCTTTGTAACTAGGAAGAAGCTGTCAAGACTTGATTATGCATCCATTTACTACTGCTGCCAGGGACAAATAGCTTCACTCACACCCCAAAACAGGCTTAGGGTATTTTGCTCACTTTCTTACTCTCCCTACACGTTTATGGCTCCAAAACCACAACTAAAAGAATAAAAAAGAGAACTTGTTTCCACCAGAAGGCAAGAGAAAGAATAGTTACATTAAAATTATTCTTCAGTAAATGAGGTCTAGATTGTATTTATTAATAGAACTAACACATTAAAGGCTGCCCTTAGTGGCATCTGTCAATTCCTATTGAATTCCATCCTCTATAAAGTTCACCCATGAAAGTTTGAATGGGGACCATCATAAACATCTTCAGCAGACATCTCCAGAATAGGAAAATACTGCCCATGTAAATAATCATGTGTTCAATCTTGGAGTTCCTCGTTTCTCCTCCTTTCCATTGGATTCTACTAAAACTACAATTCCCACTGATGCTTGGGCTTGATCCTCTTTGTCTTGAATCTACTGACCTTTGCATCCTTTTAGGATATAACCAACACAAAGGTGAGAGGCCTTCTCCTGCAGCCACAAAGATTCACCTACTGTAAGGAGCATAATTAATGCAGGACCCCAGCTTCCATTGTCTGACCCCACCACCAAGTTCACACAAATGCCACACTTTCTACAGGCAAAGCTCGGGCAATGACTGAGCCTAGCAAAGATACGAGGCAGGCCCATTTCTACACGTTATTAATTCCAGGGCAGGCAATACATTTCCATGAAGACAGAGGGCAGAAGACAGTATCTCAGGCTTGTAAGCAATCTCCACAGAACACCAATACAAGATCAAAATTAAATGCTGTACTTCTTTTAAGGTTGTGTTATACAACCAAGGCAAATTAAATGCTTTAAGTAAAGCGAGAAATATGTTTTAAGAGAAGTTTGCTTAATTCCAGTTAAGATTTATTTATATTCGTATATTCAGCACTTAATATAGTTGGAGCCCAAGATGAGTGGCTGTGAATGAAATTTTTTGCGTTTGTGGGCCCTTTAGGAGCGTTCCGTGTCTCTAGCAGACTCCCATCTTTCCCTGGAAGAGAGAATCCTGGCTGATTTGCATAGCCAGATGTTATCTCAGGAGCCTGGCATTGAGTTGAGACCCCTCTTTCCTCAATGGGGAACCTGTGCAGCTGTGATATCCCTCCAGAATTTTAGCTACTGTGCTGGCCCTCCCTACTAGCCTGTGTCACTTCTTCTGTAAATTCCTTATTATAAGACTTCTATTCAGCTAGCCTTCAGCTGATTGCTCAGGTTGATTGTTCTATATTTTAGTAGTAATTTCAGTTTGGTCCTGGGAGGAGGTGAGTGTAACATTGACTTAGTCTACTGCTCTCTTGAATGATGAATCACATTATTAACAGTTATTTACTTTAGGCACAAAAAATTATTGGGCCCTGGCCAGTTGGGCTCAGTTGTTAAAGTGTCTAGGTTTGATTCCTAGTCAAGAGCACATAGATAGGTTGCAATTCAATCCCGGGACCTGGTCAGGGTGTGTGTGGGAAGCAACCAATTGATGGATCTTTTACACATTGTTGTTTCTCTCTCTCTCTCCCTCTTTCCCTTCCACTCTCTTTGAAAATCAATAGGAAAAATATCCTTGGGTAAGGGTTTAAAAATATATATTATTGGGATTTTCACTTTATATTTTATGATTTTGTATTATTGGAATAATTTGGTAATAAGCATTAATCATTTTCATAATCAGAAAAGTAAAACCATTACTTTTAAAGTCCTTATAATGTAATATACTTTTATAATTATAATCCCTACATACATTTATAATTTTATAATTATGTGTTTATAATTATACTTATTATATAATTATACTTATGATTATAGTTTTGGACCCATTCTAAGAGCTAATTATTTCATTTCTATTTTAATAATATTTTTTCTATCATCGAGCAGAAAATATACTTGAATAATGAAACAAAAAAATCGTCCAATCACATCATGCTTGACTGATTATATACCGTATTTTCCAGTGTATAAGACAACTTTTGAAACGAAAAAAAGCCTGCTCAGATAGGCCAGAGTCAGAGAGGCGGTCTATTAAAAAAAGAACTGGTGTTGCCTCGGAAGTGGGGGGTAGTCTTATACAGCAAATATAGGCCTAAACCTATGTTTTAACTGTAAAATTAGGGGGTCGTTTTATATGCCGGAAAATACGGTATTTATAGTTAATATTGTATGTGTCCATGTGTGTATATACACATGTGTATGGATATTAAATATTTAAAACTATTTGATTTTATAACACAGTTGATTTCTCATGACCGTAAAAATATTCTAAAAATTACTTCTGCATGCTTTTATGCTTTTTCTAAGGAATGCATTGTCATGATGAGATAAAAACTTACTAACACTCTGTCTAGAGCTCAGCCAGCCAATGAACATAGATTTATGGAGTCTAAAGATCTATTGAAATATTCATTCCTTAGATTCAAATTTCAATCTTTGCTTTCCTTTTAATGATTAAGACATTTTCATTACCACCTACGTATGTCTCCAAATTACACAGCAATACTCCAGGAATCCTCAAGTGTCTATTGACAATCATCCAATGTGAACGTAGAGATAAATGATCCTTTGTGTGTTTTCTTAAAGAGTTCTAATGCAAAAACCAACAGGATGTGGGAGTTGCTGAGCTATTAGATCACTTCACAGAGAAAGTACTATACTCTTTCCCATGTCTCCTTTCTTCCTCTATAAAAATGACGATTCATACATAATTGAAGGAGTGTCATTTCAATACTATGGCTAGAATTTTGAAAATCTCAAGCAGCTTGTATATTTTCATTAGGCTACAATTCTCTCTTTTTTAAATTTCTGGGTGTAGGGGGAGGAAAGAGTATTTTGGCTTTTCCTTTGATGAGTGTTCTTGTACAGAACAGCTCTCTACTTCCATACCAGATGGAAGAGTTGCAACAAATTGAAGTTTCTGGCACAGAGAAAAGAATGTTGTAAGTCATTCCAAAGTAGCGGCACATTGGGGAAATCCCTATAGAATTAGCCAAGAGCATGTTGTAGAGAAAATGGAACCAGGATATTTATAAGTTGTTTTTATGTGATAGATAAAAGGAAAGCATGTATTAGAAAAACAAAAGGAAACGTGAGCTTTGGTTAATATTATGGGGAACTATACAAACTGAACTATGTCCTCTCAATAATTGAAACCAAGACAATTGTATATATCATACATTTGCAAACCCCTGTATTGAAACTGAATTCTCTTTTGTCAAAATTTTTTAGCGATTAAAAAAGGGGGATTTTTCACAAATAATAAAATAATTTATTGATAAATAACAAGCAAAGTGGCTTGCAATGTATACTGTGATTTTTTTTAAAAAAGTTTCTTTATTTTATTTTCAATTTGACCTATTTTTAAAGAATAATATAGTTTTTAATTCTGGCCAATAAGATATTCCCAAATAATTACAATGTATAGCATGAGAGATGATAATATATACAGAATCTAGTATCAGATACTGTAGCTATAATAGTAACTTGAGAAAATAATGAGCATTAAAGCAGGAAAAAAGAAATTGATAAGGGTAATAGTCAAAATTCTCATTTTAAGAATGAGTTACATAAAGAAAAACTGAGAAATGTGCCCCAAGTTCATATAGTTGATAAATGATAAATCCAGGACTTAAATCTATAACTTTGATTCCAATGCCTATATGTTTATAACCACGGCACTTTACCTTTCCCGTGGAATTGTTAACATTTTTTTTTTTCTGACATAGCAAAAGAGCTTTATACAATGTATGAGAGAGAAACTACATCATCACTTATATCTATCCATAGTTTGGGACATATTAAATTAGCTCTTCTACTGTTAACTTTAAAATGTTTACTTATCTATCTTCTACTCTACATAAAATTGATATAAATCAACTTAAAAATAATAAAATTAAAGTAAGTTCCTACGTAAGTTAACTTTACCAGTATTTCTTTGTGAAGTTTACCCTAAGGCAGTGGTCAGCAAATTGCCACAAGTGCCTCTTTGGCCCCTTGAATGTAGCTCTTCCACAAAATACCACATGCGGGCGCTCAAGCACAGTGCGATTAAAACTTCATGGCCCGGGCACAGAAGTCGGTTTTCTGCTCTCAAAAGAAATTTCAATTGTTATACTGTTGATATCTGGTTTTGTTGACTAATGAGTTTGCCGACCACTGCCCTAAGGTAACAAAGAAGTTAGAAGTGCATTTACAGACTAATATGCTCAAGGACTGGGGCTCTCTGTGCATTAAAATGAAGATGTAACAAATATAAGCTAATCACCTGAATATTCTGATCATTATTAAAGATGTTGAAAAAAAGAAGATATGCTTCCCAATCCATATAAGAGATATTGAATTTTCTAACTAATTTGCTCATATCCTTTAATTATTTTATGGAATCCTATTCTTACTTCTTCATCATACTTTGAGTTCTTATTTGCAATTTAGGTTTCTCTGTTCATTTTTTATTCATTACAAGCATACTTTACATAGTTAAATAGTTATTTTAAAGTCTTTGTGAATTAAAAAATCTATAACTTCAAAAATCTATATCTTTACATCAATTTTATTTGTACATCAAATTTTATGGTGTCTTGTAGGTATTATGAATATTATTTTGCAAAAATCCTATATTCTATTGTATTCCCCTGAAAGGAATTTTTTTTGTTGTTCTTTTAGGGATTAATTTGGTTGGAATAAAATTTCAAACTCTCTTGGATGGCAGCTCACATCTCAGTTCAGTGCCTTGATTCTATCCCAGCTGCTTGATGTCTACCCAACAAACACACAGTTCATGCATCAGTCAGAGATTTCAGCACAGTTTACCCATGGAATTTAAGGCTCTCTATCTATCACTCCATGTTTTCTGGGGCTTTCTCCTCATTTTCCAGAAGTTGTGATTGCCTTCAGTAAGAAAGATTTGAGGTTTTTGCATAACTTTAGCCATCCTATATGGCATACACTGAAACCCTCTGACTAAAAACTGCAAAATTAAGAAAATCTCCCTATGTCTTTCCTTCATCCAAATGTTAATTTCCTTCTTGAATTTCTTTGCTTTCTGTTACCCTCCAGTGTCTTTAATATTTTTACTTGGGTTTGGATGGTTTTTGTTTGTTTGCTTGCTTGCTTGCTTGCTTATCTAAGAACAAATTCCTATAATTTTAACCTTATATTACATAGCCTATATAATAAAAGGCTAATATGCAAATAGACTGAATAGCAGAACAACTGAACAGTTGCTCGCTATGAGGTGCACTGGCCACCAGGGGGTGTGCATGGAACATGGCGAGCATCGGCCATGGCAAGATGATGGAGCAGGTGAGCGGAGGCACCAGACCCAGGTGGCACCAATCACTGTCATTGGGGCGAGCCTCTGGTGGTTACTGAAAATTCTTTTTTTTTTTTAATTGTCTGAAGTTTTACATATGTCTCCTTTCCCCCAGTTGACCACTCCCCTCCCCAAGCCATTCCCACCCTGGGCAAGCCCCTACCGACCCAGTGTCTGTGTCTATTAGTTATGCTAATATTCATGCATACAAGTCCTTTGGTTGCACTCTAACCTACCCCCTCTCCTACCATTTGTCTCTGGATCTATACTTGTTCATCAAATTATGGTGTTCATTATATCCGACATATGTGATATTTATCTTTCTCTGACTGGCTTATTTTGATTAGCATAATGCTCTCCAGTTCCATCCATTCTGTTGTAAATGGTAAAAGTTCCTTCTTTTTTACAGCAGCATAGTATTCCATTGTGTAGATGTACCACAGTTTTTTAATCCTCTCATGTACTCATGGGCACTTAGGCTGTTTCCAAATCTTAGCCATTATAAAATGTGCTGCTATGAACATAGGAGTGCACATATCCTTTCTCACTGAAAATTCTTTGTTCCCATGTGCCATGGTCCCAATCTGGTGCTCACACCCACTGCCAGCACTGGCTTTGCTCGCACCTGCTCCTGGTGCCCTGCGCCGGTTCTGATTCTCAGTGCTATCAGCGGGTACAAGCAGTGGCAGCTGGCCCTGGTCACCTCTGAGGGCTTCTCCAACTCCCTCTGATCCTGAAAGGCAATTGCAGCAGCAGCCACCACCGCTTGCACTTGGCACTGGCACCGGCTCCAGTCTCTTTGCACTGTCAGTGGGTGCAAGCGGGGTCAATGCTGTCAGTGAGTGGGAGCAGCAGTGGTGGGAGAGGGGCTGCAGGCAGACAGAGGACAGGGGCCACCATGGGAGGGGCTGGGAGAGGATGCAGAGAATGGGAGGGGCTGGGAGAGGATGCAGAGAATGGGACAAGACCTGCCCTTGTGCCTACTGCAGCCTCGTAGCCCACAGTTCCTTTCAGTGTGCACAAATTTTTGCACTGGGCCCCTAGTATACATATCTACACTAATAAAAGAGAATTATGCAAAAATGGCCATACCTCTGTGATGTCCACCAGCCAATCAAAAATGAGTATACAAGTTAACCCAACAAAGACGACTGGTTAATTTGCAAATGCAGGTGCAGAGCAGTGGGGTGGGATGTCTGCTATGAGGGGAGGGCAAGCGGCGGAGGGAGCTACAGGAGTGGCATTCCTACTGGAGTAGGGATGACTGAAGGCTCTGGCCAGAGTGAACACTGAAGGCTCCAGCCGGAGTGAAGACAGAAGGCAGTGGCCAGAGCGAAGGCCTAGGTCCCAGGTGCTGGAGGAAAACTGGTGCCAGAGGAAAAACTGTGCTGGCAGCCAAGGGGAAAAAAGCATATTGCATGAATCTTCATGCAATGAGCCTCTAGTATATATGTTCTATGGTATATTATCATAATTTGGGGGTTTCAAGTAACATAAATACAACTCTTTCTTAAACAAACCAAGGAGGCAAATGGCTCACTGTACTGAAATATTTAGGTTTAACTTCAAACAATATGGCAGGGGTTTGTTTATCTTAAAATATTTATTACTTGTCTGATTCTTTTCCATATGAAGGACTCTCTCCTCACACAGTTTTCAAAGCTATCAGGTTAAAGGACCTCAGCAGAAAGAGAAGGCCTGAAACCCACCGGTTCCAAGAAAAGTCTTAGTACCAACTTCTATGTTTCTGGCTGGTTGACCCATTTCTATACCAATCCATATGACTAAATGTAGGTCATGTGTTTGACCCTGGGACTGACTACAAGTTCAGTCCCATCTAAGCCACATACGCTGAGTAGAGAGGAGTGGTTCCCTAAGGGAAATCAGGTCACAGTCCTAAGCTAAAGAGAGTGACGGGTAGATCCAACAATTGAATTCTCTCCACTGGTCCAGGCAGGAAAAGAAAAGCATGCCAAGTTGAGAGAAGGAAATAACCATTAACAGATGGTGACAAAATGGGCTCTTGTCCATTGTCAGTTTTCTCCTCAGTCCTCTGAAGACCCAAGTCCCAGGCCTCCTTGTGAGCAAGTTTCCATTCTTTGACTCTTTTCAGTGGAGTTTGGTTCTCCCTTCCCTTTGCCAACAGAAATAGATTTAGTTCACTTTCATTTTTTTAACATATTCAAACTATTTTCCCTATACTGAACCACAGAGTTAGGGACATATATCCGACAAAAACTTTCTTCCCTTCTCACAATGACCTTATTGACAACAATAATAATAATTAAATACTAACAAAACAAATAAGTCTTCATGTAAAAACAATCAGTAAATACAGGTATTTAGTAAATAATAATAGTTTTAAAAAATTACTTTGTGGGATTGTGTTCCCTGTATCAGTTGGCCTTTATCATTTGCTCACATCACTGAGGGGAAAGAAGAGCATAAATGATTGAGTTAGACTAGTAAAGCCAAAGTATAAATATATTTTCAAAAGCTAGGCTTGAGCCATTCACAAGAAGAAATAAGCTAAAGTGAATATTTTTTCCCCACGTGTCAATATGTCACATATGAGAACTAGCAGAACTCTGCCTAATGGCATATGTGGCATGGGCCTATATGTATATGTGTGTGCTTCCACTCACACACTCATAGAGAGATATATATGCTTATATAATACATATCATATTACTTGGTTCTTAGTGATAGCATGTATGAAGTCTTACATCAGCAATTTATTCATCTACCCTGGGAGAAGTGTTAATTGCTCTATTATACTAATGGTTTATATATAACACAGCCTTCAAATGAGCTTCATTTAAAGTTGGCAATGCTAACTTACACCTGCAGAAAGGTATTTTTTCTCCTTGCTTGGAAATAGAAGAGGCTGTTTCTCACACTAGATATATGCCTAAAGACTAATTTTTTTTTTTTTTGCTTTGATTATCCTGCAGAACTGCAAGGCAGACTTTGTATTTAAAATTTTACTGAAAGACTGCTGGGAAAAATCATGGCACTTATGAAGTAACCACATGCTGGACAGAATGTTTATTTAAAACATTTGTTTGAATATCTATGAGGCACAGTAAATAGGATTACTGAATTATCCTGATTGTAAATTCATCATTCCATTATTTAGCTAGCATGTGCCAACTTGAAAAATATAATATTAAAATATCCTATCATTGCTGTCACTAACAACTTGCTTTGTATAACATGAATAAGCATTCTGATATTTATGGTAATCTTTCCCACACTCAAGTTTATTTGAAGAGCATAGATTAAGAAATTAAGAGAGCTGAAACCGGTTTGGCTCAGTGGATAGAGCATCAACCTGTGGACTCAAGGGTCCCAGGTTCGATTCTGGTCAAGGACATGTACCTTGGTTGTGGGCACATCCCCAGTGAGGGGTGTACAGGAGGCAGCTGATTAATGTTTCTCTCTCATCAAAGTTTCTAATTATCTCTCTCCCTTCCTCTCTGTAAAAAAAATAAATAAAATATATTTTAAAAAAGAAATTAAGAGATATGTGGGGTAACCTAATTCTAGCAGCAAAGTATGACAGTTTTAAAGTATTAACTAGTAGCAAGCTCCATTAATTCATGATGAAGCAGTATTAACTACCTCGCCCATCACTTTCAATGTGAAAATTTTATTTTCCACTCCAACATCAAGGTTATCTTAAACTCTTCACCAGAACATAAGGCAGGGCTTTGCCCATCTTGTTCCTGTCTATATCCAGAGTACTTAGAATGGCATCTGGTACAAGACGTATTGTTATTGAGAGAGAGAGAGAGAGAGAGAGAGAGAGAGAGAGAGAGAGAGGAGAGAGAGAGAGAGACTGAAACCTCATTTTTTACATTAAAAGTTATTCTGACCTCAGAGGTACTGTGAAATCTGAGGTTAGCATGACAGTTATTGAGTTCATCATTTGGAATAATAAAACTGATACAGTTTCTTCATCAGATAGTTGAATTTTCCTAGAGTTCACATCAACTGAGTGTTTATTGAACATCTACAGTGTGCCTAATGCGTGCTCTGAGAGGGGATGTGGACATAGAGAGGAAAGCTTATATCTTTATCTCATTATTTGCATGGTAGGATAAATAGCTATTGACTTAAACTAACTCTTCATCAAGTAGTAATAATTTAAGGCATTTCCTAAGGAGTTAAAAAGTAGAATGTGAAGCTAATTTTCTGTTAACATAATTTAATTTTATTTTCTAGTCCCTAAACAATTAAATAAAGTAATGGGTGAGATAAAGTTGATATCTTAATCTCACCCCCACCCTGTGGTAAAGCCGTCATCAGTCATTCAGTGTGACTGCTGAGACAAACCTAGATACAGAAAAAGCACCCCTATTCTGAATATCAACCCAACACATACCATGAATACAGTGAGAGCACTTAGAAAAAGAAACCAAGATATATTTACTCTTTACTGTGAAGATTACTGCAAGATATCAGAAACTGATAAAAATCAGCATAGTTTGGGGTGGTATTTTTTTTTTAAATCAATTTGCCTAGATAAATAAATGCTCAAAGTCAGAAATGCTTCTGTGCTATGTTGGTTTGAATGAAGAAAATAGATGCACAGATCATAGGTTAGTGCCTGGAAACAGCCTGTGAACTTTTGCCAGTGACAGCTAACTTGCAACAATGGGGTCTTCATAAAAATGACAGTTTCAGTCGGCATGGGGAGGCGAGCAGAGTCATTTGAGAGGATGGAGAGCGTGGTCCCTGCCAATTGATGTTGGCAGGGGATTGTCAACCCACAGACCACCAGGACTCATCAGCATATTTAATGCTATGAACACAGACATTGTCTTTAAAAACATAAGCCATAATGCTGAAACTGATTTGGCTCAGTGGATAGAGTGTCAGCCTGCGGACTAAAAGGTCCCAGGTTTGATTCCAGTCAAGGGCATGTACATCTGCCTCCTGCACACCCCCAACTGCACATCCCCAGTTGGGGGTGTGCAGGAGGCAGCTGATCGATGGTTCTCTCCCATCTCATTGGTGTTTCTAATTTTCTATCCCTCTGTCTTCCTCTCTGTAAAAAAAAAATCAATAAAATATATATTTAAAAAAACAACAACAAACATAATCCATGAGAGGGCGATGTGGGCTGCAGACCCATGGAGAATGGTGTCTCCAGCAAGTAGATGGTGCAGATACTGATAAAAGGTGTGGCAAATGGCAAATAGAAATAAAAAGGAGCCAGGTACTAGGAGAAAGATGTGAAAGGCCAGGTGTATGTTCACAAGAAGTGTAGGTATAGAATTTTTAGTGATATTTTTCTAATTGCAAAAGTAATTAATGTTGAATGCAAATAGAGAAAAAGACAATGTTCCTCAAAGGGAATATAAGCTACTCATCCCATATGGTATTATTAAAACTTTATTCTAAGATTGTTCTAGGATTTTAGCTCAACACTTTAAAATAATGAAGAGGAAAGAGTTATTAAGAAAATATATGTTGGACAAATCTATTATAATGAAGACAATATTAACTTTCCTCCCCCACATGTCTTATATTATGAACAACTAATCTGTAAATTAGGGTCATTGGAGCTAACTACAAAAAAAAAAACACATAATGGAGACCATCTATTAACTTATCATTTTACCTACATAATAGCAAGTAGCTATTTTGAGTACAGTTGCCCATGTGTGAATATGGGTAGAAATTAATGAGACTATAAACTAGTTCTAATTGCATTACATTACATTTCTCTGCTCCAAAATAACCATTCAATGTTTTGTTACATAAATAGTCTTACTCCTGTTATATGTTAGGGAAGAAATCAATTTATTCAAAAGATGTATTGATGATGTTTAGGTAGGTTAATCAAATAATATATTATCCACTCTTGGATAGTTTGGGGACCAAAGAAAGCACTAGTCTTATAATTCCTAGGAAAACAAACCTAAATTGAGACTGCCTGATGCAAACTGGGGCCAACATTCATGCTAGGTTAATAATGTCAGGGAAAATCAGATTTTATTCTAAATGCATTGTGTCCTTTGGGCCCCTGGTGATGGGGAGTAAATGGTGTTAGGAGTGGTGTTGGTCCCAGAGTGCAAGGTCCACTCACTCTTAATCTCTGTTGGGAGGTACAGCAGATTTATTCAAGTATTCATCTTTGAGCTATGCTGCCTAAATTAAAGAAGCCTGGGTTTAATCCCAGGGCACGATGCTAAGTGCTGGTCTCTGTCTGGCAGGATTGCTTGGAGAAAATCCGACTCCCTCTTGATGGTGATTTATGAAGCCAGGGCATCTGGAAAATGTACTCTGTTGAACTTAGGTCTCCTCTGGATTTCTGTGGCTATAGGATGGAAGGCCTCGGGGAAACATGGTCTTAGACCCATAGGATAGGTTCACAGGGAATATGTGTCTAGCATTAAACTTTTGGATATTAGTACACACTATTATTGTATAGTCTATTTCAGCCTAACCTAAATTATTCAAAGTAGACACTAAGTTCTTAAATAATAGGTATTTTATTTCTATACATTCTATTGGGCACTTTTAGAAATCTTTTAATGTTTTCAGAATGGGCTTTTTAAAATTATAATTTGTATTTCTTTTTTCATATTTTTGATAGTTTTAACATGTAAAATTTATGGTCCCTTGAGTCTATTCTCAGGTTCTTGGGTGGATGCCAATACCTCTGTTAATTTTGTCTGCCACTCACTTTTTTTAGAGTGAATGGGTCTCATTTTATGTTATTTATTTATTTTTACTTAGAGCTCATCGGCAGCTGGTTTTTGTGTGAATGTGTGTTTGGGAAGTAAGGAGACTTACAGGGCTTGAGATGGATGAGTTGTTTTTGTTTTCCTGTGGGATTCACATAAGACCCAAAATGAGGAATTTTCCTTGAAAAGCAGTTTATGTTTGTTTCTAGAGGGTTGATCCCCAAAGTGGGATTGATCTAGTCTTTTTGGTGATGTTAATTTTTTAGGTTTGGGATTCCCTCGGACTATTCTAAATTTTGAATCCACAATATCATGCACATCAAGCTTCTGTTTTCACTGATGTCTTCAGCCCCAGGAATAGAGACACACTTCCCAGCACCACCCTGGGCCACGGACAGTGGTTCACTAGTCTTTCACCCGCTACTCATTCCTTCGATACTTATCCCAGTGTCCTGGATCCCTATGAGGGATCCGTGTTATTTGCTCAGATTTTATGGGCTTATTGCTGTTCTTCAACCCTTCAGTAGGCAATGAAGCTGGGACTCTGTCCATGAGGCCAGCATCTGGTGCAGCCTCCCCCTAGGTTCCTGCATTTTCTCCTCTACCTGTGACTTTCCTGTTCATTTCAGGCACGGGGGAACTCCTTTATATTCATATATGGTGTATATTTAATTATTTTATAATGTTTGGAAGATGTATTTATATTGGGAAGCTGGAAATTAGCCCCATCTAACAACTTCATGAAACAGGACTTTCTGGGACACAGTTTTTCCCTTTTTTAATTTATTTCCCTTTTTAAAAAAAAAAAAATTTTTTTTTTAAGTAATTGGTACTTTTTTAAAAAATATATTTTATTGATTTTTTACAGAGAGGAAGGGAGAGAGATAGAGAGCTAGAAACGTCGATGAGAGAGAAACATCAACCAGCTGCCTCTTGCACACCCCCTACTGGGGATGTGCCCGCAACCTAGGTACATGCCCTTGACCTGAATCGAATCCGGGACCTTTCAGTTCGCAGACCAACACTCTACCACTGAGCCAAACCGGTTTCGGCTATTTCCCATTTTTTATGTGAATGGGAAAATTTGTTTAAATACATTAAACTTAATATAAGCCTGCCTTTTGTTTTCAAGGTTTGTTTGTTTTTGTTTTGTGGGTTTTTGTTTTTGTTTTTGTTTTGTTTTTACCTATTTTGAGTTTCTATAATGTATTAATATCGTTTTAATAATTTTTAAATCCTTGAAGGGTGATCCTACATTTAAGTGTTTTCAAGATAATATTTTTGAACATAGTAAATATTTCCACTATGAAAAACACCAATATAATAGGCTCATTATTTGATAATTGTATGAGCACTCAATAAGTCCCTACATGAAACCTAAATAGAACACTTTCCAAATTCTCAAAAAATACACTTATTTTATAATTGTATTTGATTAGGTATTTTAGAAAATAAGATATTATTTAAAACTACTCAGATCTTTTAAGAATGTTAAAGCAGGAAAATTCTTACTGGGAAAATTATTGTATTATTAAGTATAATGACAAAATTTCTGTTCCTTAATTATATCTATTCAGTTTGCTAATTACATTAATATTAGTAGCCTGTGTCAGAATGGATGTAACACAAAGTAATGTTAAGTCTAAATATTAAAGATACAAAGCTTTATCACAAAAATAATTATTGGTATAATAGACAAGATGAAAATTATGTGCTTTGGGTATTTTTTAATTCCCACCAATAAATGATTTATTCAAGTCATATTTGATTTTCAAAGAACCAGGATACATGTAAATATTTAACTCACCAATTGGAGTGGCAAAAACATTTGACATAGATTCTATATTTGAACCCTTTAAGAAGTTGTATAAAACTGAACCATACGTAAGCTTTACTATTAAAAATAAATAAATAAAACTCTGTCCTAGATGGTTTGGGCACAGTGAATAGAGCATTTGCCTGCAGACTGAAGGGTCCCAGATTCAATTCCAGTCAAGGGTATATGCCCAGGTTGCAGTATCCATTCCCAGTAGGGGCATGCAGGAGAAAGCCATTGAATGATTCTCTCTCATCATTGATATTTCTATCTCCCTCTTCCTTCCCCTCTGAAATCAATATAAAACTCTGAGTAAATAAAGCAGAAAAAAGGGAGATGTTGCAAACCAGAACATATGAAGAAATAGTATTGAGTGGAGGAAAAATATAACAGTACTTCAAAAACTGATTTCATTATGATATAAAATTTAAATTGGAGACTATAATTTCAAATATAGGACATGTAACAAATGAAATACTGTGCAATCAATCGAGAAGCTACTCCACTTTGAGAATAATATGGTGTGTGTAAATCTCCTAGTCCTTATTAAGGATGATAAGAATCAACTCTATTATTTTCTCACTATTGTTATTATAATATCATTAATAGAGATTCAGGAATATAGAGGAGAAAGAGCACTGCCCTCAGGTACCAAGAACCCATTTCAAGTCCTGGTTGCACCCACATATTCACTAAGTGGTATTGGGTTCCACAAATTATCTGCATTGTTTGCTTCTGGAAAATAGTGATAATAATTATGCCTGCCTTACTAAACTCGGTGTTATAAGAATCAATTTTTTAAATGTAGCAGAAAACGCTTCAAAATAATATTGTTTTCATTATATTAAAAAAATAGGAATTGAGTTTCCTAGAACTGAGTTTTATGCTAGAACAATTTCAGAAAATAAGGTACCTTCATTTTATCTAATATAATGTATCTGAAATGCAACACCACTTTAAACACTTACAATCTTGATTTCTTCTGGTTATAAATAGAAAGCAAGATCATTTGGCATATGCATTGTTTCATCACTATATATAAAGCCATTGTTGAGATGTGACTTGCTTCATTAGTAGCAGAAAACTCTAGATCTATGCTTATTTGGCTGATTTGTCTCCCAGCTGGAGTATTCATAATGTACATTTTTTCAGGAAATGTTCATAGGGGGCATAATTTCTAAGTCTTTGCACATATAAAAATTGATTTCTGTTGGCATTGCACATGATGTGTGATATTTGTGTATATGCAGTCATTGAAGGAAAGCATAACTAACAGTGATGAGAAATAGAGGAAGGTTATTTCTGCTTACTTCCAGTGTTGGTTGCTTTTGGTTAGACAGTTGTGTCTTCAATACTTGTTTTCCATTACAAGGAACTTTATAGGACTATACTGACAGATATGTGTGTCAATTTAAATTCAAATTAACTGGATTCAATTAAAACTAAAAATGTAGTTCTCCAGTTACACTAGCCACATTGCAAATGCTCAGGAGCCATACAGGGCTAGAGGCTACCACATTGGGTAGCATAGATGTAGAATATTTCCAATATAACCAAAAGATCTATTGGACAGCATTACGTGTCTGACTTTGTCTAAAGATCCATCACAGGCACAAATTCAGAATTTGACCCTTTAACTTTTTTTCTAGGCATCCTTTTAAGTCTCTATAATAAATTGAGTGTCTTACCCCAAGTTAAGGACATACTAGATACCCAATGACATTTTGTTTCTCCAGTTGTTCTCATACATACTTATTCATTCATCACTCAATTTTTCACTGAACACTTGCTCTGGAACTAAAGACACACAGTAGAAAAAGATAAGTTGCTAGAGATTTTCAAGACAATGTGGATAGAGGAGACACATTTTTTAAGCAATGTAAAACTATTATATATGGGGTAAATCCTAAATATATATATCGGGTCTAGTAATAATTAATGTCGTTTTAGCATTCGTTTAAAATCTTGCTTGGCGTTGACTTGTATTGACATAACCTTCAAACACGTGGTATCTACAGAACGTGTGAAGTGCAATTAACAAGTTTTGCTTGAAAAAGTTTGTGTTTGGTTTGGTTTTTGTTGCAAAACTAGGGCTAAGAAGATGGCGGATGAAGAGCATATTCGGCACTCCATGCTTTACGAGTTCCAATTAGGAAGAAAAGCAAGTGAGGCTGCAAAAAACATCTGTAGTGCTCTTGGTCAAGATGCAGTTAGCACCAGAAAATGCCAGCATTGGTTTGAGAAATTTCGCGAGGGAAATTTTTCGTTAGATGACAAGAGTGGTCGAGGCCGTGTGTCCAATTTTGATCAAGAAGCTCTTCAAGCTCTTTTGGTGCAAAATCCTCAAATTACCCAACAAGAGCTTGCAACAACTTTAAATTGTTCACAAAAAACAATTTCCAATCAATTGCGTGCACTTGGCAAAGTCCAAAAGTTTGAAAAATGGGTTCCTCATGAGTTGACCGACAACAACCGTAATCAAAGAGTCACAATTTGCAGTTCGCTCCTCTCTCGTCAAAACTGTTTGCCGTTTTTAGAGCAAATTGTTACCGGAGATGAAGAATGGGTGCTGTATGTTAATTTGAAAAGGCGGCCTCAATGGTTGGACAAAAATGAGGCTCCTCAGCCCACGCTAAAACCTGACTTGTATGCGAAAAAAGTGATGTT
Organism: Pipistrellus kuhlii; assembly: GCF_014108245.1. Lineage (NCBI taxonomy): Eukaryota > Metazoa > Chordata > Mammalia > Chiroptera > Vespertilionidae > Pipistrellus > Pipistrellus kuhlii. The sequence continues at coordinate 42,480,719 of NW_023425584.1, forward strand.
GTGTGTTTGGTGGAATTTTAAAGGAATTCTTCATTATTAACTTTTACCATCTAACCAAACCATTACAAGTGCGGTGTATAGTGCCCAATTGGAAAGGTTAGCCCAAGCTTTAAGAGAAAAAGAACCTGCGCTGATTAATCGGAAGGGCGTAATTCTTCACCACGATAACGCACGACCGCATACTGCAAGAATCACTGCTGAAAAACTGCGCCAGTTGGAATGGGAAGTTCTCCCTCAACCTGCATATTTTCCTGATATTGCCCCTTCTGATTACCATTTGTTTCGTTCTTTGCAAAACTTTCTTCTTGGAAAAAAATTTAATAATGAAGAATGCCTCAAAAATGCATTGACCGAATTTTTTGCATCAAAATCACAAGAATTTTACAACAGAGGGATTAAAATGCTTCCTGAGCGCTGGGCACAAGTAGTAGAAAACAACGGCAACTATATTGTTGATTAAATTTTGTTGTATTGTTTAAATAAATTCGATTTTAAAAAGTATTAGAAAATGATATTAATTATTACTAGACCTAGTAGGTTCTAAGAGGCCAAGTTCCAGATCCATTATTTTATTAAAACATACTGATTCAGTTCACTATGATCATATATATGATGCCTTTATCTTGTGGGATTTTTAAAAAAATAAAATTTAGTTTATTCCTGTTTTTTATAGTCAACTGTGTTTACAAAGTATACTTTCAAGTGAGGTTCATTAAATTTAAGTTCACTGATATGTATAGGATTACTGCCAAAACCAATGATGTATTTTCCCCCCTGGAAAAAACAAAGAGCACATATTTTGATGCTTCAAGTAAAGAATGATTTTCAACACAATGCGAGACAAGCGAGATATAAAAGCAAATGTATTTTCAACCACAGATGTTCACTATAACTGAATTCCTGCAAAGCCAAACAAATGGAATAAAAATAAAAGTTTTTGCCTAACCAGTTATTTGGCACAACACAATACAGGCAAGGAAAAAAAAATTGGCTTTACTAACTCATGCAGAATTTGCATGAATATAGCCTGTTTAATTCTTAAATAAAGTGAAAGTAAATGGGAAGCTGTCACTTTATTAATTTCACATGGGAGAATTGTAATTATGAAGGTTTTGGTAAATGCCAAATTATAGTGGTAATGATCATAGCAAAAAGATCAAGCTTGTTAGTGGCCTAACCACAAATGTCAATGGAATTGGACCAGGAAGGAGACCAACCATGAGAACTAAATTTTTGAATTGATGAACAAGAAACCATCCAAAGGAAATTAAAAAGTATAGTTAGCCCAGCCAGGTGGCTCAATGGTTGAGCATTGACCCATGCACCAGGAGGTCAAGGTTCGATTCTGGGTCAGGGTACATGCCTGAGTTGTGGGCTCCATCCCCAGGAGGGAGTGTACAGAAGTAAGCCAATCAATGATTATCTCTCATAATTAATGTTTCTATCTATTTCTCTTCTCCCTTTACCTCTAAAATCAATAAAAACATATTTAAATACAGGCATATACACAAACGTGTGCAAACATACAAGTATATACGTATGTTAGACCAGGTAGAAGATTAATATAGGAGAATTATCTTCAGCACAAAGATCAAGAAAGGAAGCATGGGGAATGCCTGTAAGTTTTATAAATTTATTAATTTAATCTTGATTTAATGATTTTATTTTGTATTCTCTAACAATAATACTTGTTTTTAATTATACAAATTAACCATGATATAAAAATGCATGTTTTATACATAGGGAAAAATACTCTTCTTGGGTTTCAATAGATATTTCTAAGGTTATCAAAAATAGAATATTTATCTAAATAATAATTCTGGATCATATATTGTTTGAGGGATAATAAATGTAAAGGGTTGCACATTATTTCTCAACAGACATGCAGTTGGCATTGAGGCAATCCAAAATTTCTTGTAGGATTGTCCCATGCACTGCAGGGTACTTGGCCTTCCCTCTGCCAAACAGCAGCAGTGTACCATAGTCGTTCAGTGATGGAAAATGCCCCTTCTTTACACATTCACCACGTTTCCAAATACTCCCTGGGATAGGAAGGTGAGTTGCTTTCACTTCCAATAAATAGAATTAAGAATTGCAGAAGAAGGAGCCATATATACTTTGAGGGTATAAGATTATTAAGAGAGGTGTGAGAGAAGGAACTATATATTGATAGATGATTAATAAAAAACATAACTTTTAAATCAGTGCTCTTAAAATAATTTCTCCTCTGTGATTCTTTAATCACCTGATGTTCCCAATGATTGTTTTTTTATTGTTTTATTTGTATATTTACCTATTTTTTCATCTATCAGCTTAGTAACAAAATTACACCTGTTGGAAAGAGAGAGGGGGGGAGAGACAGAGAGAGAGAGAGAGAGAGAGAGAGAGAGAGAGAGAGAGAGAGAGAGAAAGAGAGAGAGAGAGAGAGATCAAACAGAGCAGAGGTATAGTTAGGAACAGTGACAAACCCTCCCTTCACCTTACCATCTCTCCTATGCTACTTCCTGGCAACATTTTCTTTACTTGATTTTTAAGTAACCTTTCTAAGAATGATGAGTTTGTACTTTAAACTCATTTCAAGCTTCACTTCTCTGTGCAAGGCTAAATCTATCTAACATGCAAAGTTCAAAAGATGCTGTTGCTTCCGTAGCTAAATTAACATGGTTCCATAGTTAGATGGGGAAAGTAACATTTCAAGGAGCTAATAATACCACTTGTTATGATACTGCCTTCTCGTCTCCCTGGGGCCTTCTCATCTCAAACCTGACCTCTCTGGTTTTGGAAAATTGTGTTGTGCAGATACAGTACAATGCAATACAGGCTTTTTATTTTTTTTTAATTCCCTAGATTTTGTGGTAGTCCTATCCAAGACTTTGTAAGAATTGAGTGACAGCTCTCAAAATGTACAGTGTTCAGGTGAATGGACTAACAGTAATGAGACATGACAAATACTGTAACTGTAGGATTGCTACTGTCACCCCCTACACACACAAACACACAAACACACACACACGCACGCGCACACATGCACACACGCACACACACACACTCCTAATCAATTCTAGATTAGCCCAAGTGTCATCCTGTCGGGCTGTAAGGCTCCACTGGGTAATGTGATTCAAATGACAGAAACTAACAGCTCAGAGGACTCTTAGAGATCAAAAATCTCATTTCACACTTGGAGAGAATATGATCCAAAGTGGTGATGACCTGTGTACAGTGGCTCAGTAAGCTTATCCATGATAAATGTTTATGAATGAGAGTTAACAGGCATCAAAGCAACATATGTGCATTCCGCAATGACTTTCTGAAGGTTGTGTTCAATTTTTATTTTTTTTTCCTGTAAGGATGGTTGGCCTTGTTGAGATAAAGAGAAAATACAATAGAGAACTACTTGGAATGAAAGTGAGGTAAAACAATGATTGTTCTAAGAAGATAATTCAAAAAAGGACTTCTTCATTCATGTTGCATAAGAATTTCATCTTTTTCTGGCCTTAGTTTATCTAATTAATTATTTTACCCCTAAGGTCTTCAATTTCAAAATGACAATTATATTGGACATTTTGTAAAAATCCATAAGTTTAGGAGGCATATTTTAATGCTAGGTACATAATATATTTACTTAATTAAAAAGATAATCTGCATGTAATAATTGAGGATAATTACTGTTGATCTACATGGGGGGGGGGGGGAAAGGCTATGCATGCATTTATCATAATAAAAGCATAATATGCTAATTAGACTGGACAGCCTAACAACCTTTCAGATGTCCTTCTGGACGCAGCCCTGGTAGTGGGGGCTGAGGCAGAGGCTGTTAAGGGCAATCAGGCAGGCAGGCAGGCGAGCAGTTCAGGGCAATCAGGCAGGCAGGTATGTGGTTAGGGGCGATCAGGCAGGCAGGTGAATGGTTAGGGGTGATCAGGCAGGCAGGCAGAGTGCTTAGGAGTGATCAGGCAGGCAGGCAGGAGAGCAGTTAGGAGCCAGTGGTCCTGGGTTTTGAGAAGGATGTATGAGTGCCAGGCCTCTTGTTATTAATTGATTGATTATATAGATGGCTAAGACTCATACAGATGAATGGACTTGTTTCATTTTTTCCAAAACAATAGACTTCTCAATATACTAAATGATATGCTATAAATAAATTACTTTCTGCCAAAAGGCCTCCCAAGTAGAAAACTACACATGACTTGCCTTGGTTTCTTTTCATTTTAGAACTAACATTATCAGTATAAAATGGGTAAATGTGTATCATCATTGAAACAGTCATTACTTGGCAAAATCTTGAAGCTCTGCATGATCTTTTGTTTTATATAGATTTGGCATCATAACCAACTAAGCTGTGAATGAGATATGTGGAAATCATTTCCTACACCCTTAGGCATCCATTCTCTTCTTGTTAATGGAATGTCTCAGAGGCTCTATTGAAAAAATAAAACATTTTATCAAATAGGATTAAAGAGTCATATACCTCATTGTTTTGGGGATATAGTAACAGAAGTATCTACTAATAGCACTTAGTGTTTATTAAATATAAGTTGATGATGATGATGATTGATACAGGCTACAGTAGAGATTAAGCTCTAATGTTATATTACTCGCTATGAATAATGTGGGAGATGTTTATACACTGTAGATATGCCAGAAATAGAAGCAAATGCTGATTTACACGGTGCACAAAATGTACGACGATTTAAAACACTTCTGGTGATCATAACTAAACATGGTTATACTATCAGTATGCTAATAATTTTAACCCCAAGATGAAAACTTGAGAGCTAAGTGAGTAGAGGCAATATGCCGGGAATTATATCTGAGTGAAAAGTTGTTAATGGTTAGTGATGTGTATTTCAAGGATCATAAATCTTTATTTTTCATTGCTGGCATATGCTGAAGTGATACTGAGAAATGCATTTTGATTCATCTGCTTTTTTTTCTTCTAAATGTAGTCCCAGTTTCAGGTTGGAGATAGTAACTCCAATATGATCCTTATCCCATAACCTCGCTTCTATTTTAGTGATGTTATAAAAATAATTAGACATAAACTTGCTCACTTTCCTCCATTAAATCTCTCAGCTCATTTGCATTCGTATACACTCAGCCTCCCTCTAGGTTATAATTCCCGGAAACGTTTTCACGCCTCTCACATGCTAACCTCTCCTGCTCAGGATGCCATCTGCTCTTCCTTCTCAAGGAATCTCGCTCCTTGATTAACTTCCTTCTTGCAAGTTTGGTTTCTGTTGCCTCTCTACCAGTTAAATCAACATAAAAACATGCATTACAAATCTATAATTTAAAAAAAAAAAGTTTAAAATTCTCCTTTAATCTCACTTTTCCTATCTCCTGATACATTTCTCTGATTTCCTTCACAGTAAAACCACTTGAAAAAATTGTCTTTTTTCTTCATGTTTCTCCTAAAATCAACCCAAATTGACTTTAAAGTCCACACTTCATGAAGGCTGCTATTATCACTGTAGCTTTGCTGAATTTAATGATCACTTGTCTATGTTTACCTTTCTTTATCTTTAACAGCACTCAACACAATTGACATGTTTTAAAACATTTTCTTCTTTTGACTTCAGTCCTACTTTTTTCTTGTTTCCCTCCTCCCCCTCCTTTCATTCTGGCTCATCTTTCTCAAACATCATTGCTGCTTTGTTCTATTTCCATCGAACAACTGAGTGTCTTAGAGCCCACTTCTATTATTGGAGAAAATGGGGGTTCCATTTCCCCATTGGGTGCGATTGGGAGTGGAGTTCTTGTGATATCCTGAGAAAAAGAATTTTCTGAGGCTCGCGTGGGAGAATGAGTGATTTCTATTTGCATGGAATTACTAGTAAATCCCTGTGTTTTCTAAAGTCCCATTTTCCTTAGTCCAGTCATAGAAGAAGTGTAGCTGGTGTTTCGGTAAAGCTAGAAGCAAAGCCAGTGTCCAAAAAAATTGTAAGCCAGTTTTATTTCACTCATAAAACTACAAATGGAAAGAGGATGAAAGAGAAGATGGGGTGAGAGGACTTTTTTAAAGGGAAAAAGATATAGTAAACACCTTAAAGGACATGAAAAAAAAAACAAGAGCTAATCTGATGAGCAATTGAGAATTCCCAAAAGGCTCAAAAATTTGTCCAGCCAGTGTGGATAAATGGTTTAGTGTCAACCCATGAACCAAGAGGTCACTGGTTTGATTGCCCATCAGGTTACATGCCAGTGTTGTGGGCTCAATCCCCAGTAGGGGGCTTGCAGAGGGCAGCTGATTGATGTTTCTATCTCTATATTCCTCTCCTTTCCTCTCTCTCTAAAAAATAAATTAAAAATAAAAACATTAAAAAACCATACTGAAAAAAAAGGCTCAATAATTGGTAGCATCGCTACCTTAGAAAGGGATTGTGGAGAAAAGAAAAAGCCACAATAAAAGTTAAAGTTGAAAGTTTGTGTAATAATATTTTTCTCAGATCCCCTTCTAATAGCCAATGCCTTTCTACCATTCTGAAAAGAGACTGGCCATTGGTTAAGTCTCAGGACTTGAGGACACTTTGCTTATTTGAGAATGGAAACAGGTGTCTATGTCACTTCTTGGGGCTCTACCAGTTCCATTCTTTGACCTCCATAGTCCATGGCTATCTGGGTCAAGCTGGCGAAGATCAAGGCACAGTGGGAGGCTCAAGAAGGTTTTACGGGTTAGCCCCAGAAGAACAAGTGCTTCTTCTGCTCACCTTCCCTGACTTCCAATTTGTCGCTTGGCCTGAAATAGCACGTTGGACCAGTGGTGCTTGGTCTGGTTGTGAGCGCAAGAAATCCAGGGCATATACTTGGCGACAGGGCCAGAATCTACCCCTAGGTGTCTGTGAGAATGGACATGGGTCAGGTGCAGAGGCATGGGCAGAGGGACTCCTATTGTGCCACCAGGTGGAGCTGGGCTCTACAAAATGAGGTCCCAGCATCTCTGTTCTTTGTGCCTGTATAGTGCTTAGGGACAGCTGATCAGCCCCAGTACCATTACCCTGGCATTACTCTAGGGCAGTGGTCGGCAAACTCATTAGTCAACAGAGCCAAATATCAACAGTACAATGATTGAAATTTATTTTGAGAACTATTTTTTTTTTTAACTTAAACTTCTTCTAATGCCACTTCTTCAAAATAGACTCACCCAGGCCATGGTATTTTGTGGAAGAGCAGCATGTGGCTTATGACCCACAGTTTGCAGACCATGGCTTTAGGGTAAAGAAAAGAAAGGCAGCCGAAACCAGTTTGGCTCAATGGATAGAGCGTTGGCTTGGGGACTGAAAGGTCCCGGGTTCGATTCCGGTCAAGGGCATGTACCTTGGTTGTGGGCATATCCCCAGTAGGGGTGCGCAGGAGGCAGCTGATCGATGACTCTCTCTCATCAATGTTTCTAACTCTCTATCTCTCTCCCTTCCTCTCTGTACAAAATCAATAAAATATATTCTTTAAAAAAAAAAGAAAAGAAAATGAAAAGAAGGGGAAGGGCAGAGAAGCAAAAGAAGAAAGAACCAAGAAGGAAGGGACATGAAAAGAAAAAAGTTAGGGAACGAGAGAATAAAAGAGAATCTGGTATGTTTGAATGCATCCAGAGGATATTTATACTTATGAGGAAGATTGGGGGAATAATTTGATTATAGGAAACAAATAAATGAGGTAATTATTAAGCTCAGGGAAATCAATAGTTTGTAAAGGAAAGAAAATATAATCATAATAAACCATTCAACACATATGAGCCTTAACATGCATTATAATGATAGCTGTGAAATCATAAGGCAAACATTCACCATTGATTGATCTAAAGATTATTACATAGCCATCTGGGTAGAGGAGGGTATTTGGGTCTAGTGCAGGGAGGGGTGTGATAAAGATTCTCCTCAAACAGCCTCTTCTGAGCCCATCTATCTGGACTCTTTCTTGAGGGCTGTCTCTAGCCTGCCTATCCCAAATTCCAGCAAGAATCCTGCTAAATAAGGATAGCAAGCATTTTTCCCAGGTGATGATTACCAGTTTTATGACGAGATCCCCCATTCTTACTTTTGACATCTTGTCACCCTGGCCTGTCCTCAGCAAAAATTGTTAAGTTGGTTCAATAAGAATCTATTGTACATCTGATGTTTCCTCTTAGTAATTGTCCATCTACTGACCCCTTCGCTCTGCTCCTTGGCTACAAATCCCTCAGTCTATTGTAATATCATTCCACTGTGTTGATAGTCTTGACATCTATTATAATAGTCCTGAATAAACTCTTCCTTGGCATTTTAACAACTGTTGGAACAATTTTTCTTTAACAGGTGCATGTAAAAGAATAAATCCTATTCTTCCATATGGAAAAGCAATATATACAATTAAAAAAAAAAGAATTGCCCTGTCCAGTAGCTCAGTGCTTATGGTGTTGGCCTATGAACTGAGGGTCAGGGGTTTGATTCCAGTCAAGGTCACATACCTAGGTTGCAGATTGATCCTCCGCCCCAGTCAAGGCATGTCTGGGAGACAACCAATTGATGTGTCTCTTTTATATGGATGTTCCTCCCTCCTTCCCCTTTTCCCTCCCTTTTACTCTCTCTAGAAATCAATGGGAAAATATTCTCTGGTGAGGATAATAAAAAAAAATATCAAAACATAGCAGCATTAACATGGTTTTAGATACATGGAAGTAAATATCAAATGAAACAATTGAAGTTTAAACTGTTTCATCTGAAGGTGAGGAGAGGTGGGGAGACTTGAGAATTATTTTGGGAAAGAGGAAAAGGATACTATTGCATTTTTTTTCAACCCTGTAGAATTATTTGAAACTATGTGCATGTATAACTTTTGTAATTTTATTTTTGATGCACATAACAGTGAACTGAAAAAGAAAATTACGGCCTGTGTGTGTATATATATATATATATATATATTCACATATATATTACATACACATATATTATAATTTATGGATTTTGTTCATACTTGGTTAGATCTAATCAAATCATTGTTATCACATATTGAATTCTTAATTAATAAATAATTAAGATGAGCTTCATGGTTGTTTCATGAAGAGTGGGGGCTATTTTCAGAAGAGATGTTTTGTAGTTAGCTGCACATTTTTCAGCTTAGTCAAGAAGACTGGAAGCTGAAAAGGTAAAGTGCTTTAATTCAACATTTCTAGTCTGATCTACTTCAGGAGTGCTCCTTTTCCTGGGCTAGAGGAGAAAGCTTTCCTAGAGGAGATCTTCTCCCTTCAGACCGCACGGAAATCCAGCTGGCACTTCTCACCCTTAGCCCATTGCTGGGTGGCCCTAACTTTCTTTGCCATTTCACCTTCCCTCGTTCCACCCAACCACACACAAAAAGGAGCAAATTCAATCAACTGTGATGAGGAACTATCCACTCTTGAAACCAATCACTGAAATCCACTCTGCCAAAGATGGTCTTTGTCTCTCCAGGAAAATAACATTTAAGAAGAATGTTTGGGGCAGTGCAGGTAGAGTATATGTCAATTAAACAAATTCAAAGGCTCCCCAATAATCCTCCTACGTGCTTGTTCCCCTTTTTTCCTAAGTCTAATTGGAAGCTGTGAATATCCTCTATCCCACTGTGTCTCAGAAGTCTAATTAGAAGCCAATGTGGTTCTGAATTAGAATAAGTGCAATATTTGCCAGTGACGCCTGTGTCTGCAGGTGTCACTGCCAAGCGCCAATGCCATCCAGTATTTGCTCACCACTGCCCACGTGGGAACAAACCCACACTTAATAAGACAGGGACTGCATTGTCATGACATATGTGCAATAATATTCCCTGCATTTAAGCCCCTGAAGCACGGTTATTTTGCTAACATAGTCTCCTGCTATAATCATGGCAGTTTTTCTTCCAGCAGTAAAAGTCTCACCAACTACAGTTAGGGCATTTTCAGCTTTCCAATTACTTGCTGATGCTATGCCAAGTGTAGAGTAATATTTTCATGTATCATTAAACAAATGCAGTTGTGCTCCCCAAACAGGTTTCAGTTCGGTCTAAACTACATCCATTAAAGCTTTCATAAATGGCACACCCTTCAGCTTGCAGTTTCTTTTTACTCATAAATATTTAAGCTGCACAGATAATTCCTCAACTTCCCAGCAAGTGCTGCATTAGCTGGGCAATCTTTACAGCATGAAACTTTGAAGCAAGAGGAAACTAGGAAAAGGGAAATACTAGCAAAAAAAATATGCCAGAATCCTAACATTTTCTTATTTCCAAAAAATAACCATTTTTTTCCTGTAGATACAAGAGTAATCATTAAAAAGATATGCACATTAATAGATCTATAAATATAGATAGATAGATAGATAGATAGATAGATAGATAGATAGTTATAGATAGATAGATAGATAGTTATAGATAGATAGATAGATAGATAGATAGATAGATAGATAGATATAGATGATATAGAGATAGAGATGGAGATAGAGATAGAGATAGATAGAGATAGAGATAGAGATAGAGATAGAGATACATATGTTTAAGTATAGTGGATACCTTATGTTGAAAGATGGACAAAATCTTTTTTTCTGAACTTATTAAAAGTGAAAAATTAAACCTAAGTCCAGTTTTTGTTTTTTGTCAAATGACTGCATCATTTATATTCCCACTAGCAATATACTGGGGTTTCAATTTCTCCATATCCTAGGCAACACTTATTATTGTCTTTCTTTTTTATTATAGTCACCCTGGTAAATGTGAAGTCGTATCTCATTGTGGTTTATATTTATATTTCCCTAGTAACTAATTATATTGACCATCTTTACAGACTGACACTTGCATATATTCTTTAAGATATGTTTATTCAAGTATTTTACTTATTTTTGAATTGGGTACTTTGTCTATTATTGTGTTATAAGGATTTGGTACATATTTCAAATGCTAAATCTTTATTAGATAAGTGATTTGCAAATATTTTCTCCTATTGTGTGAGTTGGCATATCTAAGAAATTGCCTTAATTCCAAGGTCACCAAGATTCACAGCTATATTTTCTTCTAAGTTTGATATTTTTAACTCTTACATTTATAAATTTTATTTCTTTAGTTTATCCTTCCTGGATTTATTGAGCTTTTAGATGTGTAAATACTTTTCTTCAAATTTGGAAAGTTTTGAGCTGTTATTTTTTCAAATATCTTTTTTTCTGTAAAGATATTTCATCATGTATGGTCACTGAAATAACTATTTGGCTATCAGCCAATGACTGGACAAAGATGTCCTTAGATGCCTGCTAGATTTTGCTAAGAGACTCTGTAGGTGTTTGGGGATATGCCTTCAAAATTCAACTACATTTTATCCTTCACTTCCTTTACACACAGTCTCCAGATTAATTGTAAGTGAGACTGTATGGCCTTCTTAGTTGTTTTTTTGGGTTTTTTCCCCCAGAGCATGCACATGGCCCAAAACATGTGCATAGCTGTACACATGTGTAGCATTCAACATTCCCAGAAATATGCTATATCCATTCAGTGTCCCTTACATATATGTCATTTGATAGCTTTCCTTTTAAGCTTTTGGCTAGTCTATTATTTACCCCAATTGTTATTGATCTCTTCAGTATTCAATAATTGCTTCTGGTTGTTTTGTGATATTTAAGAATGACACTGATTGTTTTGTGAAAATGTTTCTGGGAAAAGGCTGTTTGTGCTAACCTTATTTAGTAATACTATAGTACACAGTTGATTACGTTCTCTGAAAATACAAATTGTTTTTCTTTTCAATTCTATGCCTTACTGCAATGGCTATGACACTTCAACTATAATGTCAAATAGGTGTGGTAATAAAGGTCATCTATACTTTTATTCTTTTTGATCATGGGATAAGGAATTCAGTATTTCATCATTAAAGTTGATGGCCTCCACGGGATTTTTGTAGAAGTTCTTTAATTACGGAAGTTCTCTTCAGCATCCAGTCTGCTGAGAAACATTTATGTCAGCGTGTTGAATTTTATTAAATGCCTTTTTTTTGCATCTATTGAGTCAATCATGTGATTTTTTTTTTTTCATTTAGACCTTAGTATGATGAACTAACCTGATTTTCAGATGTTAAACCATTCTTTCATTTCTGAGTTAAACCTCACTTGTATATAGGAGATATTTAGGGTTTCTGTGTCTATATGTTTTAGGTATATTGCTTTACAGTTTCCTTTCTTTTCTGGTTTGTAATATCTTTATGACCTTTCGTTTAGATGTTTGAAATAATTTAATAGTAGAGCCATTTGAGCCAGGAATATGATTTATAGAAAGACTTTATGCATTTGATTTATTTAATATATATGGAGCTATTCTAGCTATCTATTTCTCTTTAATTGAACTTAGGTGGTATGTCACTTTCGTGGACTATTTCATTTAAGTTTTGGACTGTCTTGTCATAAAATTTTTTAAATAATGGAGGACTCTAATGAGTTTCTCTTATAATACTTATAATTACCTCATTGAATTAATAGTTATACTAAGCACTTGAACACAAGAATACACATGCTATCATGTATATTGCCCAAGAGAACAATAATGCTATCGCATGATGTATAGTCTCTGAAAATTTTCACTATACATTCATGAGAAAATGAAAATGTAAAAGGCATATGATGTTTTCACACAGCCACCTAAAGGGTCTCAGGGACATCCAGGGTTGAATAATTTGAGGGCTACTGTATATTCATCCATCTCAGACACTGTCACCACTGGTCATGAAGTTATTTAGACAAGAGAGCTAGGAGAAATCCTGCCTTTATTTTTCTACCTCAAAACCCATATCCAGTTTAACAATGCATACCCAAATACAGGTATAAAAAAAAATCACTACTTTTAGTTGATTTTAAGTTCAATGTGAGTTAAGTGTGATGTGGCTACTACATTTCCTACCACCCACCAACACTATTTCCTGACTGTGGAAGTAGTTGGCAAATTTAGATGTGCAGTATAAATGAAAAAAATAATAATAATAACAATTTGCAAAAAGTGTTACATTTCCAGGGATAAGGTCTTTTTTAGATTATAGTAGGCATCCTATATGGCTATTAGAGAGAATCAAGAGTGGAGTTAGCATGTATTAAACCTAGGTAGAGTCACACAGAAGAAGAAAAAGTTATCATCTGGATTCTTTGTTTCTACAACTTAAAGTTGGGGTGTTTTCTTTTTTTGTTATAATAAAAATATCCTAAGTGCTGATGTTTATAAAGCTATTCTGGTAACATATATTATTATTTTATTGTAAGAATCTATCATACTTTATTCATTTGACATAGTGGGGTAGATAATTAGAATCTCTTTAGTTTTCTCCACTTAAACTGCTATCCAGATTTCATTTATTTGCTTTCTCAACCACTGAGTGTTTTAATACCTATTTTTGAGAAACTAATATTGTATAAAATGAGATAAATAATCCTTATATGCTAGCAGATTATAAAGGGTAACTTGAACCTTTGAACATTTTTATTACTTTGAAAGTTTATATGAATGTTATTTTCACATGGTAAATATTAATATTTATCAAATGAAAAATACGTTATCTTCATGCAGGCTCCTATGGATAAAAACATGCTATGTTGTAAAACGCTACTGCTTGCCAATACTGTCAGTGCACCAAGGAACACAGAAGGCCGATGGACCTTGGGCTTTCGCAGGGTTGACTCTAAGCACCTGGTTGTTCAGATAGTGGTGGCTCAAGGCAATTCCCTAGCCTGATAATCCTTTTACTGTTTACCAAACTTTATCTTTGATCTGCCTATATGCATTGCTAGAGGGAAAATGTGTATTCAAGTAAATAAATAGCAGACCAGCCCAGAAGTCAATGTGTATCTTCAAGAAATAAGCTCCACCTGCCTCCCAATGCCTTCTAAATTCATATTTCTTGTATTCCATTTTCATTTGTGTATCAGCTCCTCCTTCAGATCGTGAACCCCGCCATGCAGATTGTGATTCTTATTTAAATTCATGTAATTTGTAGTTGTAGTTAATGTATATTTCTAATATTTTACTCAGGACATCAATAAGAAGCAGTTCTGAAGACCTGGCTTCTCTAGGGAAAACAAGAGCATCAATGAGAGGCGATAAGGAAAAACCTAGTGTGACTTGTGTTTAAAACTATGACATTAGTTTCTATTTCATTTGGCCCAACACAAGAAGTATGGTGTGCAAATCATTACAATGAAATTCAGAGTTTTATGCTGACAAGCTCCATGAGCTGTTATATACTACTTCATAGCCTATATACTAAAAGGTGAATATGTAAATTGTCCCCTCAGGAGTTCAACCAGGAGGCCAGGAGTTAGATTGCTCGCTATGATGTGTGCTGACCACCAGAGGGAGACGCATAACATGGTGGGCAACCAGCAGCAGCCGTGGGGCACTGAGGGAGCAAAGGAAGGAGGAGGCCAGAAGGCTGGGAGGCAGGGAACCTGATTGGAACTGATCGCCAGCCAGGCCTAGGGAACCAACCTGTGCCTGGGTTTTGTGAACTGGGCCTCTAGTTAAAAATAAAGTTATTAGAGTATTAGAATACCTCATTGTAACTTAAAAGCATTATAAAATTAAGTTTTATCATAATGGGCCTCTAGATTAGTTTATGCCTCCTCTAGATGGTCTATAAAGAACCAATTAAGACTATAAAAATCAAGTTTAGTGGGAATATAATATATAAATAAATAATAGTCTGATTCCACTGTAAATTCCTCTTTTCAAAATAGTCTTACATTAAAAGCATACCTAGGCAATAATGTAAATAGAGTATGATAATTTTATATTATTTAAAGTTATTCTTAATGACAATTTAATCCATCACTTATATCACTAAACCACTCTGGTGATTTTCTCCTAAAACACAGATTAGAGGTCATGATTTTAAAGTTACTGAGATTTCTCTTAACTTTATAAAAATAACATTTAACTTTTCTAGGGCTCTTGGTGTATATGCTAAACACTTTTCAGATATTATTTGCACTACACTTAGCAGCCATAGGGGGAAAATACTGTTTTTCTTCCATCTATAGATGTGGTTTAGATGAATGAAGTTACTTGACTAAGAATAAATCCATGAATCTTTAACATGGATTTTAAGCACTACAACACAAAACCTATTTGTTACTATGGGGTTTGTTTATGTCATGAGAGTTTCAAAATAGCAAAACTTTCAATATCAACATTTATTGTCAAAAACTCAGAATGCTCAGATTTATAGGTGTATGCAGTTACATAAAATTTGTGGTATACTAAGAAATCCAAATGATACTAACATAATGTAGAATGAATGAATTAAAGAATTAATGAAGTTCAGTAGCAGTTGATATTTTTCTGAATGATGATAAGTTAGAGTTCAAAGGATAGTAAGCCTTCAAGAAAAATGTTGAGACAAAATCCTTATTTCTTAACCTTAGAGCAACACAACAATTTGCTTAAAAACTACTAAATCACTAGATATTTTAAATGCAAACTTGTGGTTTTAGATGTCAGCATTTGATTAGTTTATAATTTTTCCATAATGCCAGTTATCTGAAAGTAGAGAAATCTCAAAAAAGATTCATTTTTATCATGATTTTATTCCTCCAAATAAGCTTTATCCTAAAATTGGTCAATGTCAAAAATAAACCATGTTTTATATGGATAATTAATTGCATGATAATAATGTGTACATGTTCATAAGTCATTATAGATGGAAAAGATATAGCTAAAATGATTTTTTCAAACATTTTTTTTTTGCATGTAGATTCTGATATCTTGAAAAAATGATTCTAGTTCATTAGTTAAATGAAGCATTATGTAGTCCTCATGTTTGTTTAGGAAAGTATCTCATGTTCTTCTAAATATAATTTAAATTAACTTTGCTTTCATAGTAAATCTCAGCCTTCTCTCTTCTTTTTTCTTAAGGTTTTTTGGGGAAAAATAGCATCTGGTTTTTTCTTGAAATAAAAATATTGATACAGAAAAACATGTTTCACTCAGTGTATTGCACCTAGGCATATGGCTATACATTGGTGTAATTTACAATTCTTTACATTAGCTTACCAGTGTAAAGGTAAATAACGAAATTAAATAAATTAAATTGGTTAATTGCCTGTGTCTCCATTAAAATGATCTTTGTAAAATTGTGAGGTAAAGCCAGGTACCAACATATAATTTGAGGGCAAGGGTACTCACAGAGCAGTCTATCAGCTCACAGAGCTGTGTGTACCCTCAGCTTTTGGAGGATGCACGGTGGCATTGAAGGGGTGTGAATTCTAAAGCCAGCCCATATGTGCAGTCACTCCCACTGCAATGATTGTTTGACTTGTCCAAACTATTACCAGTGACATTCTGTATGGCTTATAAAAATGGTAATTTAACACATTTATGCTGCCTGTCCGTCCCAAGGTTGACTTGACAAAGATTGCAGAGATTTTATTTACCTTAAATCCGTAAGTGTGGCCAGAATTTTGAAGAAGTTATATAGCATGCAAACAGGCATCTCATAATTCCTTAGGGCCTACTTGTGGGAAACATGTCTAAATTCCAAGATGAAATCGCACATTCATAAATCACTAAGCAGCAGCACGGGAGCTTGTGTGTTTTTCTTTTGAAGAGAGTTCGTCAGGTTGACCCACAGGACAAGGTGAATATATCCTCATTATCCACAGAGCAAGCAGAGACAAGTGGCCGCAGCACCAGCTCTGGTGTTCATGTACCCTTTGCCACTGGCTGTGGGGGGCTATTCAGCCTCTCAGTGCCTCAGTTTCCTCAGCTGCAATGCAGGTAAAAAAATAATGCTAACTCAAAGAGCTTGAAGGGCAAAGGTGTGTTGTAAAGACAGTTCATACACAAAGTTTTGACTGGAACTGAACACATAGTAAATGTCGCATAAGTGTTAGCTATTGTTAAATAAATTGGTACCTTCCCTTGTTATAACTGCCAGGGGGAAGTCTATACCTTGGGACAGAAGAAAATCGGGGGAATGTTCTACCTTGTATGGGCCTGAGTGGGTCCTCTGGGTCATGCTGTGAGGAAGGGCTGTCACTGTCCTTACAAGTGAAGGGATGCCTGGGCTTGAATACAAGTTTGTTGCTTCCAAGCAGTATTTGTTGGGGGATGTAGTTTAACCACGGTGCGGCTCAGTTTCCTCTTCAGCAAAGTAGGGAAAAAATGCCCAGCTCTCTAGATTTCTGAGATTAAATGGACTCCCACATATAAAGGGGTTAGGACATTAGCTGTGGCAGAGTAAATGTGAAGGTTGGCCATTGTTATCCAGACAAAGAGTGGAAGACAGGAATGGTTTCCTTGGCACTAAGTGGCAAGGAGTAGAGAGAAGTAAGGAATCAAAAATGGGATAAGATAATCAAGGATAACAAGCATCCTCAAAAAGGTAGAGCATCCTACCTGACCTTAGAAAGGAGGACAAGGTTGAGTGAGTGATTGGGAGTATCAACTTTAAAATCTCAATGGGGCCCTAGCCAGTTTGGCTCACTATGGCCTTGAAGGGTCCTGGTTTGATTCTGGTCAAGGGCACATGACTGGATTGCTGTCTTGATCCCCAGTAGGGGCCGTACTGGAGGCAGCCAATCAATGATTCTCATTATTAATGTTTCTCTTTCTCCCTCCTCCCTTCCTCTCTGAGATCAATAAAAATATATTTTTAAATTCTCAATGGTAACAAGCCCTAAAATTGATGAACATACCTCTCTGTTTCCCCCTTTAACAAAGTAGCTCTAGACTTACAGTTTATATTTTTAACCACGTTTGATATTTTTATCACCATCTGCTCATATAGTCACAAATATTTCCAAGATTATTGACATCCTTTGATATCTTGGAAATCTATAAAACTTTAAGCGACTAAAAAATATGCAAGGAAATAGTAAGACCGAGACTCATCACAAAATGAGATAGTCTCCACTTTGCCAGCAGTCACAGGACAGTCATATCATCTCAGAGCTGAGATATAAAGGTGCTATTTAGATAAAGACAGTTCAAAGAAGACAGAAAGCCCTACGGTGCTTCCTCATGTATATCCATTCACACAAACTAATAATGCCTTTCTAGTTAGAGATTAGTCAAATCAAACATACACTGTTTTTCCTATTTTAGAGCATCTTGAAATCCTGAACACTTGAGCTGGAAAGTGAATGATAATTATTCAACAGGAGCATTTAAAACAAAATACTTACCAAGGACAACATCAACAGTATTGTCAGGTGACCAAAAACAAAAAGCCTCCTAAAAGAGTTACTACAGCCCAAAGAAAACACGTGGCATTAAGACCCAGCCATAGTGAAATCATCCAGAAACTTGTTAGAAGTCTAGGCTCTCAGATTTATGGAGTTAGAATTTACAGTCTGATCAAATCCATGGGTGGTTTTTATGTACCTGCAAGTTTGAGGCGCATTAATATAGAACCATGTTTCTCAATACGTGTTACATAACAGAATCATCTAGGATATAGAAGAAATAGTCATGCCCAGGGTTTACCAATAGAGATTTTACTTAATTAGTCTTGAGTGAGATACCAGCATCAGTATTGCTTTCAAATTTCTCAGGTGGTTCTATTGTGCAGCAAGTGTTAAAAAACAACTGATCTAAATAAATAAAATGGGTAACAAGGAACTAAAAAATTTTTGTTTGAAAATAAGTAAAGTCTCTTTTCTGTAAAAATTGAATTTATCATAATGAGATATTGACCTTTAAACAAAATTGAAAAAGATATGTTTATCACACAGAGCAAACTTCCTGCTCATCACTAAGGCAACAGTCTAGTAAACCGGGGAGGGATATATGGAAGAAGGAATTGATCAGGAACACCAAAACAAGACTTGGTGCACAAAAAGGAAGACACATGGATAAAGCTGTTTTCATTGTCAATGGTCAAAGTGCATAGAAATAAACTCTGGAACTGCTTAAGCATTTTAGTGATAGGAGACATATAATTACTCTAGTCTGGAATGGCCAGAATTAAAACCAGATATGAGATCCAAAGGTAAAGAATAGCAAAAATGGGAAGCAGATGGTCAAAAAGAAAAATAGTCAAGAGCCAAAATATGTATGAGTTCTAGATTTTCTATTTAAACTTCTATTCTTGACAATATGTTTTTATCCCTATATTTTGAGCTATTTTGTCTTCTAGTTCCTTCATGTGCTGAGACAAATTCCAATTTTTAAATATCGCAGAACCCACAGAAATAGTCACAGCAAGTGACTGCACAAAAGCACAGAGAGTGGGGTTGGGAACACCAAGGTTAGTCATTCTTCTTTTCATTAACTGACAGGAGCCTGAGTATTCTCCCTTCAGAGTTTGTAAAAGGACACTCATAATGTTTAGCACTGCAACACTAGACATTATGTATGTATGTATGTATGTATGTATGTATGATATACATGATAAGTAAGGGATTAATGGTGGAAATGAGTATTGTAGATAAGTACCATCCAGTTGGCTAGACAGATGTGATTTTATAAATTCTGGAGTGCTTAGGTAATGACTTGCAGATGGGCAGAAAGAAAGAAATGTCTTCATTGTGACTATTGATGGCTTCACATATTTACAAAGTGGTAATTAAAAGTAAATAAAAACTAACAATCTAATGAATGCTCAAGGACCCACAAAGTTCATAAATGAATTCTTAGCAAAGTAATAGGTAATAACTCTTTCTTAGTCTGTCTTAAAAATATATCAAAATTTTCCTTTTGTTTTATTTCTATGCCCATATGAATTTTCATGTATTTACAGGGCCCACATATGTGAGACAAAGACTAATAGTAGTGAGACATCCTCTTTTGTTAATTAATGTCTTAAATATTCACAAAGCTATTTTTTTAAAGTGTTTGTAGCACTGTATTCTGTTTTTGACATCATCTAAAGATATCACAGAATTTCTTAATAATTTTCACATGGGGTTAGAACCACTGTTGATACAGACCAATGCTGAGTCTTTTCTAGCCCCAGGAATAGGTCTGCTAAATTCACAATTATGACTTGGAAATAGTAAGGAAAATTCAGAAGTATCAAAGGTTTCTTAGTAATCCATTCTGAGTGAGTCACTAAAAAAGCTATTTTTTTTCTGGAATCTGATTCAATAACTAGTGGTAAATAAATTAAACTTAAATCTTAAAGAATTTGAAAATATTTTAACTTACATTTTTATCTATTTTAAGAATCACAATTTTAGCAGAAATAAAATTATTTGAAATTATTTGAATGATGTTTGGAAATCTTACTAAAACTCCCAAGCAGCCCATCCAATTTATAGTTAGACTTCCTATTAAAAACTGAATTGTATGTCACCATTTTACAGAATAGAAATTATTTAATTTGTAGGGTATTTTTTATAACAGTGATCCTAAAAATACCATTTAACAATTTTGGATGAGAATAAAATCCTTCTTGCCCTGCCTTTCCGTTCTTTCTCCCTTTCCTTCTTCTGATACTTTAACTTTAACTTTTTCAGTGAAATGCATTTTTAAACTATGACTTTGTGAACCCCTCATCAAACATTCATACCAAAATATTTCTCCTCCTTATACTAGTAAGTCTCAGCTTAAAACCACAAAGTCAACTCTTCATATAACAACGGCAAACCAGAAATTAAATTGGTATGGGAAGGTTTTCTTTCTCAGTCAGATGGGAATTTAATTTGGCTGTACAGTAACACCTCTAGAACTTTTTTGCTACTTTCAGAAAAAAGATTTAGATTTGGATATAAATGTTCCCAGTCATTGAAGGGAATGCTGTGGTTGTAGGCTGCGTAACACTCTATTATTCTAATGAAACACTTCTAAATTTACTTCAGAATCTGGAAGACTAGGTGGCCCTCCCATGTTCAGTAAACTATAACTTAAGTTGGTCTGTAGCTCTGAGGGCATATTTATTTGAAAAACAAATGATAATCCAAAGAAACAAATAAACAAAAAGAGTTGGTAATGAAAGAGAAATATAGTCAAAGTCATAGAGAAAATCAAAAGAAATATGAACATCAATAAACAAAAGTTACTTAGTTCAAAACCAAACAACAAATAAAAAGGACTTCATAGAAATTGGTAGAGAAGGAGAAACAGGAAAATGAAGTTGATGTGGTGAGGATATTGGATGATGTGAATATAATTACTGGAGAGAATTGCAGAAGGAAGTTTATGCTTTATTCTGCTCTAAAATAAGTTGGAATTTATCCTTTAGTATGTTTTCTGTAATGAATCAAATGCCCTACCCATCAAAAACCATATCTCCTCATTTCAAATTATGAATCTGTTAATACTTATTGATGTGATAAGATGAAGTCCAAGATTTATAAATTTTTCAAATAGGTCTGTTCCTTGAATCTCAATCATTTTTCATCTAAAAATCTTAATAATATACTGACCATATGTTGTGTTGTTAGAAAGTATAGTGTCATTACCCTGAAGTGAAACAGCTTTTATTGCCATATTTTTATTTGGACATTTTGGAGGTTTTAAAACATGGCACTCCTCCTAATCCAGAATAAAGACAAACTCCCTGCTAAGCCTGCCCAAATTGCAGATAAATGAGCCAAACAACAAATCATTCTTTTAAAAAAATTACTTCATTTATTTTTTAGAAAGGGAGTGGGAGGGAGAGAGAGAGGAACATCGATGTAAGAGAGAAACATTGATCAGCTACCTCCTGCACATCCTCTACTGGGGATTGAGTCCAAAACTCAGGCATGAGCCCTGACCAGGAATCGAACCTGTGACCTTTTGATACATGGGAAAAGACTCAACCAACTGAACCACATCAGCCAAAGCAAATCATTTTTTTTTTTTTTAAGAAACCATGTTTTGGGATAGTTTGTCTCATAGTAATCAATACCTGGTACATATTTTGTTACCTGGAAAGAAGTATAAATACATAGTACATAAAAAACCAAAAAAACAAAACATATGTTATTGGTTTGGGGCTGGGCTTTAGGTGGAAGCCAAGAGCCTTGAGATGAGTGTTCATAAAATATTCCAAAGGCCCTTGAGGAGGTTGGTGAGGGCTTAAAGGAAAATAAAAGGTGTGTTATTGAGAGCTGGAAGAAAGCGACATTTATTATACAGTGGTGGAAATGTTGGCAACCTTGGTCCTGCAGTCAATGTGGAACAGGAAATGAACCTAATAAACTCAACCATGTAGGACAATATTGAAAAGCCCACATAGCTGCTGCTTGCCAGCTATGATAAAAATGCAAGAGAAGAAAGAGTGCAAGGTGAGGAAACGCAGGGCTAAGTCTAAAGGAGCCAGAATTTTTTGGGTTCAAAAACAAAACACTTCATCTTTCCAGGTCTTGCCATGTGGGAAAAAAAAAATCTCAAAATAATAAATACTCTGATGCCCCAAATCTAATTCTGTGTAACACTAAAAGGTTTTTAATGTCAGAAAGATTGTTGGTAACTCTGAAACTTTTAGTCAAAGGGCATGTCTTACAAATCCTTTCCTCTTCCCAATGGGGCTTCTCACATCTTCAAACTGTTGTCTTGTAGAAACTCTGAGAAAGTTGGGGGAAGGAAAGGACTTCCTAAAAAGAACAGGTGGTCATGGCCTTTGCCTACAAGAGGGAACCCTAATTACACTTATGGAAAATTCACTCAAGTTTTCAGAGAATTGTTCTGACATAGTAACTCTAGCTTTGGATCCCTCACTCTCATGGGCAGGAAGCTGGTTTAGGATTCAGAGTGCAGAACCCGAGTCCGGAGAGCAGAGACAAGAACCACAGAGAACAATTCCTGGTGAGCAGCGCGAAGGATTCACTATCAAAAGCCTATAGAATAGAAACGGCCCAGCTGGAGCTCACAATTGTGAGGCACCAGAGACTTCTATGCGCCTCCATTACTCCCTTTTTAATGAAAATGTCATTGGCAATATCTTACACCTGCCTGTTCCCCTGTGTTTTGCCACAAGGGTTACGGGCAAGATAACTTACTGTTTTATTCCTAGGTCTTCAGATTATTATAGCTCTCTCTGAGGAACCGACCCTAAGGACCTTCACCTGGGTGTTTAGTTAATGAAACTCTGTGCTTTGAGCCTGAAACCAATTCTGTAAAGGTGATCTAGGGGCTGTCAAGAGGGCAAGCATATTTACAAGTGGAGAGAATGTCAGTAACGTGTGGCCAGAGGACATACAGTGGCAGTTGAAAAGCAGGGCTCCATAATGCCTGGACATTCCTCCCATTGAGAAGGAGGCTATTGTTCTTTGTCCTTAAAGTCAAGCTCTTTGACAGCTTGAGCCAGAGTAGTATTCTGGACCCAGGGCTTAAACAGGCTGAATGCCATTTCTTGAGTTTTGTGATTGCCCCTGGAAAATAGCCATCATCTGTGACGAGGAGCCTGGAGGGTGGGTGGGTGGGCCCTGGAGAAGCCCATATAAGAGAGGGCCACGCCATCAGTCAGCACCAGTTTGCAAGCCTACTGAGGGGCTACTTTGGAAGGAGAGCCTGCCTTCGGGTGCGGAGGAGTGAGGAACTCGCTGAGTCCTGCTCGAAGTGCATGGGTGGTGAGATAATTAATTCATGTTGTTTGAAAGCTCTGTGGCGGCTTGTTTTGCTGGGTTAAAAAACAAAATGTTACTGATTATACTGAAATCTACTTGGCTTTATTAAGTGATTCCAGAATCAGGCAGGGTCCATGTAGTGAGTAGAAAGGTACTCCAGGGTACAACATAGAAGGTTTTTATGCGAAGAAAAGTGGGGTTAGGGGGCTGTTGACAAAAGGAAAGAAGAACTATTTGGGGAGCAGGTGGTTTTTACTTTGGGGAGGGAGAGGAAGAAGGGGTTTTATCATTCAGCTTGCCTCTTCTGTCTATGGAGGATGGAAGGCTCACCTGATAAATTACCTTACTGGTTGATTAAGACTGTGTTTCTTGCCCTGGCCGATGGCTCGGTTGGTTGGAATGTGATCCCAAACACCAGAAGGTTGCATGTTTGATTCATGGTCAGGGCTCATACCTAGGTTGTGGGTTCAATCCCTGTCGGTAACATAAGGGAAATAGTCAATTGATATTTCTCTTTTCTCTACCTTTTTCTCTCCCTCTCCCCCTCCTTTTGTCTCTCTAAAGTCACTAAAAAAAAAAAAAAAAATCCTCAGGTGAGGATTTAAAAAACAAACACCTAAGTTTAAGTTCTTGGAGTGATTGAAACTGCAGATAGATCTGGTATACTTGGTTTGCTATCATGGGCTTTTAAGTATAAGTGTTGTGATTTTGGGCCCGTAGTTTTCATATTAGCAGCCAGAATAGATAACTTGTGAAAATGTACTATTGCCAACAAAAATGAAGGGATCCTTCACTTCTATAAATTTATATATTTTTCTTTCATAAATCTTAAAACCCGAGTGCTTTCTGGAGATTTCTCTGCTAATTTACCTGCTATTTGACATGTTATGCCAATATAAATCTATTGTAGTACATTATTTCTATCAGTTCCTTATAGTAGCTCAGAAGAGGGATCTATTATAGACAATAATTAAAATTCACACAAAAAATAAGCTCCTATTCAGGGTGAGTATTAATTTATGGGGTTCAGATGTTTCTCTTTTCTCCATTTTTTATCAGGAACGGCCTAATCCTGTTATAGTAGCTGCTGAGTCTAAACTGTACAGGACCTACATGATATCCCAATGCAAGTCTATAGGTGTGCATGTTGCTGTAGGACAAGGAACAGCTGACGTCCAGGTTCAAAGGCTGTTGGCCAAGAGAATCTTGTTACAGGAATGAGGCTCAGCCTTTTGCTCTATCTTAGGGGTGTCGAACTCAATCAGAGAAGGGGCCAAAATCTAAAATCCAGCCTAAATCGCGGGCCGAATGGTTTACTGAACAGTCATAAACTGTCATTGTGATGGAAACGCAGCAGAGTACAGTGATGACAGCGCGGTGCGGGCCACATTGCAAGGCCTGGCGGGACGGATTTGGCCCGCGGGCCTTGTGTTTGACACATGTGCTCTATCTATTCAGTCTTTCAGTTATAAGGGAAATTGCTTTACTCAGGCTATTAATAGACATGCTAGTCCTATCTAAACGCACCCTCATAGGAAGACCCAGAATAATGTTCCATCAAACATCTGGGCACTCTATGGCCCACTTAAGTTGACCCATGAAATTAATCATTTAAGTAAGTATTTAGAACATATATTTTATTAAATATACTGGGGATAGAGATCCTGCCCCCTCCAGTCATTGTCCAACTATTCTTTTTTCCACTCCTATTATTGAAAAAAAAATTATATAGTTTTTCATACCTAAGGAGAAATATTACCATTAAAAATAATTTCTATGTGTGCCTTATTTTCATTTCTATCCTTGAAAACACCCCGTCATCATAAGCCTGTGTTACAGGCATCCCTTGTTTGATTAAGCTTTGCTTTATTGAACTTAGCAGGTGTTGCTTTTTCTTTTTACAAATTGGAGGCACAACCCTCCACCAGCAACAAGATTGTATAGAACTTTATTGGGAATCTCACTTGATTACAATGATCTGGAGCCGAACCTGCAATAACTCTAAGGTATGCCTGTACTTCTCCCTGGATAAACCATTGCTTTGTAATTACATAAACTTGCAAAGTATACTCTGAAAAAAACTTTACTTAATTTTTATGTGCATTTAGCTTAAATTGCTCATTAAAAACTCCTGGTGTCAGAGAATATTCTCAATTACTTTAATTTATAGTAGAGAATATCATGGCTAACCAGAAGAAAAATATTGTTAGCATAATCAACTATAAATTGTTTCACAAATTCCTTCATAATATGTGCATAATTGGGTTCCCAAAAAATTTGTATGTTGAAAGCTCTAAACCCCAATATATACCTCAGAATGTACTTTTATTTGGAGAATAAATTAAATGTGCTTTTGAAGAGGTAATTAAGGGTAAGTGAGATCATGTGTGGGCCCTAATCCACTATGACTGGTGTCATGAAGAGAGAGAGACACCTGGGATGTGGGTGCCACAGTAAAGGACTTAAGGACACAGTGCCCATTTGCAAGTCAAGGAGAGAGGCTGGAGGAGAAATCAAAACCACTAAAGTGAATAACCTTAACCTATAATGTGCATCTTTTCCAAAAACACAAAGACCAGTGTCCATGAAATATGGCCCCTTTTTATGTAGAAACAGAATGTTAATTAGATGCCAGAATGAAGGCAAAAAGGAGATTATCCTACCCTTTAATAGTTAAGATACCAACACAACAGAAGAAATATTTGTGCTTGAATCTGTAATTGTGTTTGCTCATCAGATGGACTATTAGATGTATAAAATTACAAAGGAAAAATCTTTATAAAAATCATAGCCACTTATATATGTCTGCCTATGCAAGAGAGGCAGATAAACTCTCTCTCCCTTTCTCCACATCTCTCAGGGTGCTTGAGACATAGTTGAGCAGCAGTGAATACCAGTATATATAGCCAACTGATTTGGGTTGTCTTCGTTAATCTTGAGTAATCATAGCCAAAAAATATTTTGCATGGCCTGCTTATGACACTGGCTTATTTATTGGTATTCTGTGTAAGGCTAAAGCATATACTGTTTATAGAGGCTCTTCCAATGTTGTCTCTTACTTTTTCAGGTACTCATGTTAATAGTTGTGATTCATCTTCAGACTCAACCAAACTCATAGCAAATATGTCAATAATACATTTCATTAAAAATAAAATTGTATAGTACTCTAACCTGTTGGAGCTAGTTAAAATAACTTTGAGCCTTTAATCTAAAAAAGTATGCTGTAGGCACAAAATTTGAGTTATTTAGTTAAATGAAGGACAAATTATATCAACTGTAGATTACATTAAATTTGTTTTGGCAAAATATACAATATGGTGTTTAAATTTACATTGATTCAAATGATTTCTTTAAAGCAGTTAAAAATATCCCTAGAGCTATTTTCAAAGAGCCTTTGTTTGTGATTGTGAGGGGGGAAAAAAAGAGATTAAGTTAAAGTGATTGGATTCCTACAGTTTGTGCAGAGTAGAAGTTCACTGGATCCCATCAAAGGCAGTGCAGATACAACATAAGGGGATTCAGATATGAAGATATTTAATTACTTAAAAATAACCTACATAGTTTTGCATTAAGATTAAAAATCTTAAAATAAAAATGCATATATTTATGTAAAGGAAACAGGTTAAAAAAGTTTTGTCATTGTTGTTTAAACATTTTTATTTAAAAAAGAAAGACCTTCATGGCACAACTTCCTCCCAGCACAATTATGTTTTAGTTATACCAATTACAATACAACTACAGCCAGTAAGTCAAGGGGGAGAGGAAGAAATTCTGACTTCAAAATTAAAAAAAAAAAAGAAAAAAGAAAAAAAGAAAAGAAACTTCCAGAGTAATTGCCACAACTGTGTTATATTGGCATTCCATTTCTGCAGTCTGATCAATGCAGACACGGGTAGTGTTGAGAAATAGTGTCTCAATGCAAGGTATACAGATGAGGCAATTTACAACAAAGAAGTTCTTACTCTGTGCACCCCAGCCCCTTACCCAATTTGGTCTTTTTTTTTTTTTTTTTTTTTTTTTTTTTTTTTTTTTTTTTTTTTTCTTCATGCTTTTTGCAGCTACTCCTAATTAGCTTTTAAACATTTTTATTTCTTTTAAAAGGCTTTTGGTGGCATTTCAGAGTCCTCTGCATTTACCTTCAGTTTCTTGCAAGGTCTGATGGGCATTAGGAGGTTCAGCTGTCTGCAGCTTCCCACGCCAGCCTCTGGATTCCGAGCTACAAGGGTAGGATGTGAAGTCTTGATTCACAACAACCCTCTTCCCCACCTAAAAGAATGTATTAGTCATAAGTGTCCTGTTCAAATCACAATGCAGAGGGAGTCCACTGGTGGCAGCAGAAGTGGGGTGATGGGAACGGCACTGTCCCCTCATCATCCTGCCCAGTCACCTCCCACAGAGGGAGGCCAGACTGCCTGCGGCTTAGGCCTGCTCCCTGTGACAGCAGGGAGGAATGGGGGGAGAGCGAGCATAAGTTGTCAGAACATCCCCTGAGGACTCCTGGACTGAGAGAGGGCACGGGCCAGGCTGAGGGACCCTCCACTCACCCCCCACGAGTGCACAAATTTTCATGCACCAGGCCTCTAGTAGCATATAGATATGTAAGGAGAAGAGTGGGGACATAGGTCTAAATTAGGGTAAAAACCACAGTTATGGAGTAGAAGGAAAAGTGGTAGCTATGAAGAAAGGGAAACTAGCAAAGAAAAGAAGGACAAGAATAATAGAGGCTTGAAGATCAAGAGAGTCTAAAGAAGAGTATAAAGAATTGGAGAGATTTAATAAGCACCAATCGAGAAAGGGTTATTGAATTTGGATAGGTAGGTGGTGATATTAAGAGAATAATTTCAGCAGTAGGATGGTTCCAGGAGGCAGACAGGTGGGGGATTACATGTAAATGAGTAAAGCTCTGGCACAGGTATAGGTCACACATTTCAGAGACTGAGAGTAAAGGGAAGAAGAGAAATGGAATGTTAGCATGGCAGTCACCGGAAGGAGAAATTTAAAATGTCAGCAAAGGAGGCATAGGTAGCAAGAAAAAATCAAATGCAGAAGTCAAGTGAAATGCACTATTGAGAGCAGTTTGAGTGGTTTGCTAGACAGAGTTCTCCCATCCACTGAAGAGCATTTTATTGAGTGACTATTGGGCACAGCACTGGAAAGATTAGGGTTCCAAAAACAACAAAAGCATAATACCCACCCTCGTTGGTTGTTCTCAATTTAGAGAGGAAGACTAAACAAGACTAGAGGAAGTAATACAAATATTAAAAGTAAATGTAACAGGCAAAGGAAACACAAAGGGGTCCAATGTGGGGTGGCAGCAAAGCTCAAATAGAAGTGATGTCCATTTATCTTTGGCTCTTGGGGCAATATCCTTTTTCAGTATGAAAAAAGTTCAACACAAAATAGAAATTGGAGGTGTAAGCTATAGGTGGTTCAGGTCTCTACAGGTTTGCATGGTTAGCTTGAGGGTGAGGAAGCAGCTGTTGTGAAGGGTCACGTTACCCATATATCGGTCTCATGGGTATTCTCAACCAACTGATGGACAGAGAGGGCGGCGTTGTAGGGCTCAACCACAGTGCTGGATCTTTAGGTGAGGCCAGCGCACTGAGTGTTCATGATGTGTTTACTGGTGCTGCTGCTGAGCCTGTGGCCCACCCAGCCAGTGGGTCAACTAGAAGTCTGCAGGCAGTCACACTCTCAGACTCCTTCCTCACCACACTCAGGATTGAGTCACAAAGCGTGGCTCCCCCTGTCTGGTCAGATGATCTGGCCACAAGGGCCTGAGCAAACTGAGTCTGTGGTCCCAGGTTGTAGATGCACCAAGATAACACGAGGAACATATTTCCCACCAGAGAGGATATACAGAGATGCTATCCAGCCTCAGGTCACTGTCCTCACAGTAGGTGCTGGTGAGGTCCATGTCCATCACTGACCACCTCCCCAGATTTGGCACTGATTTGGTTGCCACACTGGCCAGTCCTGGTGTGCACAATGGTTCAAATTTAAACTTTCTTGTGTACGTGATAAGAAAATATGTAATTTTTTTATTCACTGCTGGTAATGGGCTGGTAAGATGGAGTGTGCTCTGGAATCTGGAGCAGCAAGGTCTGAATGTGGCAGCAGGAAGGTTGTGAAGCCAAATTGAGTTTTAAAATCTAAGTGTGCAGAGGGCAGAGGGGCAATGAGAAAAAGCCAAAACCTAAGGGAGAGCTTAGCTGTTTTAGAATGCTGCAAGTCATTGAATGTGACATGTGTCTCAAATGAGGAGATTAACGATGAGAGATGCGGCTGAGGTTACTGGGATCATGCCATGGTGTTGACATGTAGCTGACGTTTAGCTAGATGCTATTTAATAATCAGGTGGCATACACACGTTGAGAAAACACTTATAGGAACTTTAAACTGAAATTATTCTCATGACTTGAACCTCAATGGAAAGTCTCAATTGATTTTCTTCCATAAAGGCCCGTTTTAAATATTTTTATAAAATAAATCCTGTGTTAGTTGAGTATTAGCTTCCTGTGCCTGTTATAAGAAATGATCACCGCGTGGCTTAAAACAGCACATTTATTCTCTTACATTTCTGAAGGTCAGAGTATGAAATTGGACTCACTGAGCTGAAATTGGTGTTGATGGGGCTGCCCTTCTTTCTGGAGACCTTAGAGGAGAATCCATTTTCTGGCCTTTGCTAGCTTCTAGAGGCCACTACCATTCTGCCTTGTGCATTCCTGAACCTACAAAGCCAACAATATTGGGCGAATCTGCTGCTGCTATCACCTCTGGTTCCCTCTCCCTTGCCTCCCTCTCACCCAGTCAACCCAGTGCAATCTCGCCATCCCAAGGTTGTGGACACATTTAGCTCCATCTGCAACTCTTAATTCCTCATAGTTTCTGGGCATTAGAACATGAGAATCTTTGAGAGGACATTCTTCTGCCTACCACACGTAGATATAGAGTCTGACAGAAAAGGTCCCAAAATAATAGTTTATAGTGAGAAAGACCAGTAATCTGTTAAGAAGCATTCAGTGAACGTTTGCTATTTGCACAGAGATTTACTAAGGATTATATCGTATTCTAAAATAACAGAATACTGAGTATCCCCTAAAAGACCTAAAGGAAACAAAACATACTAATATTAAGCAAACTAAGGTAACACAGCAAGTGAAAGCAGTATAGTAAAATTTTAATATATAAGTATGGAGAACATTTAATTTGATTAATTTTTAAAGTTAAGATAAATTTTACCTCAAAATGTTTTTCTAAAGAAGATGGATTAGTGCTTTTGAGAAAACAATAGATATAGAATAATAAAGAGGCCGAAACCGGTTTGGCTCAGTGGTAGAGCGTCGGTCTGCGGACTGAAAGGTCCCAGGTTTGATTCAGGTCAAGGGCATGTACATTGGTTGCGGGCACATCCCTGGTAGGAGGTGTGCAAGAGGCAGCTGGTCGATGTTTCTCTCTCATCGACTTATCTCTTCTCCCTTTCTCTCTGTAAAAAAATCAATAAAATATATATATTTTTTAAAAGAATAAAGAGAACATTTCAGGTAGGATTATATATAAAAATGTTAATGTGGTCAAGTAGCTAATTCTGTAGAAAATATTCTGGGGACATTTGATAGGTATAGAAGTATTAATCACTATATTTCGGGAGACTATATTTGAAGGCAAATGACCTAAATTCAAATTAGGGTGTTGCCTCAGAAAAGTCATTCTCTCTCAGGAAAATAATACATGTTATCTTTCTCTCAATATTAATATCATGATCATAATTATGAATGTGCCTTGTACATTTTAGAGTGCTGTGCATGTTGCTCATGTTATACTGTTATAGTAGTTGTGGTGAACCTTAACTGCTA
Organism: Pipistrellus kuhlii; assembly: GCF_014108245.1. Taxonomy (NCBI): domain Eukaryota; kingdom Metazoa; phylum Chordata; class Mammalia; order Chiroptera; family Vespertilionidae; genus Pipistrellus; species Pipistrellus kuhlii. The sequence continues at coordinate 42,512,013 of NW_023425584.1, forward strand.
GATTGAAGAATTCAGGCTGTAATTTATGGAGAAGAGAAATGTACTTTTGATTTTTCAAACTGGAAGTATGGAGTGGTATAGACATGTATTATAGAACTAAAGAAATTAATTGGATCATGGAGTCCAGCTTGAAGGCCACATTAGAAGTAACCTAAGAAAGAGGAATAGTAGCTGCCAGATGAAAGAGAATTGGGAAACTAGGTGAAAGAGATGAAAAGATTAAGAAGTATAGATTGGCACAGGGATGTAAAGCACAACACATGGAATGTGGTCAATAGCATTGCAATAGCTATGTGTGGTGCCAGTTGGTATTGGCAATATCAGAGGGTACACTTTGAAAATATATGACTAACCACTATGCTACACACCTGAAACCCCCCCAAAAAAATAAATAAAAAAATGAAGTATATATATATATATATAAAAAAAGAAAGAAATAGATGAGGACCTAGGTTTGGGTGAGAGATCCTGAACAAATGCATTACATTGGAAGGCATGTGTGGAGGTTGGTAATTGAATTGCAGAAAATAAAAAGAGGAAGAACATAACACATAATATTGTAGGTAGGAACAAAAAACAATGCATGGGTGTTTTTTAAAGAGTGGATTAAAAAATATATATAGATATTCCATTTCAAAGGGTGCCAGAATTATATTATTGAAAATAATAATTGGGGATCTTGAGATAGTTATAATAAGGTTCTTTGGAGAACAAAAGAGAAAATGAATGGACTGATGGGTAGACACAAGGAATGGTTTGTTGCCATTCAAATTGTAGTTTCTGCCTGAAATACTGCGAATACATGTGTAGATTCATACATATCTTTGCTATAGATAGGGTCAGACTCATTATATGTGTACCTATGCTATTCATAGCAATTACTATAGGCACTAGCTACTAGTATGTGCTTCCTTACCCATCTAAATTTTTATTACAAGTTCCTTAAGGACAAGGTGGTCTTTCTGTTTTGGATAGCCATTGCTTTGAACAGTACCTGCCATATAATAGGAAGTCAGCAAAAGTATCAACAAATCAATTTCAATGCTTTTCTGAATCTGTTGTTTTTGTTACCCAAGGATATTTTTCCATTGATTTTTAGAGAGTGGAAGAGAGAGAGAAAGAGAAATATCAGTGTGAAAGAAACATGTTGATTGGTTGCTTCCCACACAGGGACTGAGCCGGGGAGGAGCCTGCAACCAGGGTATGTGCCTTTGACTGGAATTGAACCTGGGACCATTCAGTCCCCACTCCTATGCTCTATTCACTGAGCCAAACCATCTAGGGCTGACATTTTTCTTTTGGGCAAGCAACTACCCCCTCCAAAATTGGCAGATGCCTTCTCAAATTAATTTGGGCATCACCATTTATTTGGCAATACTTTGCAAATCCTTGGCTCTCAGTAAGTATTTTGTCAGTTGAATTGAGAGCATATAACATTTAAAAAAAAAAAACTACAGACCATACAGCCACACCCTAAATTACCCCTAGATTACAAAATGGGCTTGAAATTCCTTAACAGTTACATATTTCAGAGGATTCAAATCTTGGAAAACCATATACTATCATGAAAATTATATAATTTAGGATAGATAATCAAATCCATCTAGGGACTATCCTTGTACCTTGGTTATAATGGGAGGTTGTGAGGGAGGGAGGGATGAAGGAAAGGAGGAAACTTGAAACTTTTGAAAGTTGTTTTTCCTCTCCTTTATATCCAAGCTAAAACACAAAAAACACTTTCACTATTCCCATAGTGTAACAAATAAAATTTCTTTTTTAAAGCTATATTTTTTACCATTGTCTGTCATAACTTGTTACTGATACTGAATTCACAACATATATATTTTGTACTTCCTTTGGGACTTGGTTTAAGTCAGATTGCTATATGACCTGAAAATTAGGCAGTTTATTTGGTTGGCTAACCTGATAGACACTTCTTTGCTTTTAAAAAGTCAGAATAACTAGACTATCAGTGGGAGAATTTTGCAAGGGATTCTTTTAGTTCCCATACGATGAAAATTTTTCTTTCATCTTATCAGTGAAAGGCACCTAATGAAAAAGACAGAATGCCTGCCAGAGTCAACAAGACTCTTTCCCCAAGGAAATAAATGAGGAGCAAATGATTGCTTGAATAAATTTTTAGAAATGCTGGTCTTTTCATTTCATTCCAGAGGAAATAAAGGGAAAATCGCCTTTCTAAGATGCAATAGTGAATAATGAACTCCAGTGGTCATGCCAAATCCCCAGCAAATCCCACAGCTGGTGGGGAGGTGCCAAGAAGGCACAATGACAGAATGGGGAGAAAATCACCACCTTTAGCACCTACAGTTACTGAAATTGGTCCTTGGCTAGACTCAGAATAGGTGACGACTCTGTCACTATTCCACAAATCTCATTATGAAATAAACTGCATGCACTTCACTTCACCCAGGCCAATTTGACAAACGACATCATAGTTCTTGAGTCAAAGCTTTTCTATCTTATGAGACTTGCTCCTAAGTGTACCGAGATGCGGAAAGATTAAAATGCCTGATGCCGGTTCAGTGACCTCCTGAACAATAAGCTGCTCCTCTCCAGCCCTGCCTGCCTTTAAGTAGTTGTAAAGCTCCAATTCTATTATTGAAGAACGCCTTGAAGAAAATTATACTACATACAGTTCGTAAATTTCTTGGCACCACTCAGTTTTCTAAGATAATAGCCAAAGGACATGGAGAATGTAACAGAGAGCATCTTGCTTGGATGCTAGTTGACATGGGTAGATCTCTAACATCAATGCTATCCTTGACAGTTGTGATCAGAGATGATTTGCAAGGACATTTTTTTTCCTACGTTTCTAATTGTCTTGGTATCTTCAGAAATATTTTGTCTGGGCTTTAAGTGATGGCAATTATGAAGGCCTGCAATAGAAGGAATTCTTGTGGTTGTTGCTCCTTTATATATAGTTTGTACTGTTTTATTCAGGATTCATTTAGTTTACAATGCTTAAGCACATGTTATTGTCAGAGGAATTGTACTGTTTTTTGTATGTAAACACTAGATTATCTTATTTTGGGTCTTATGAGGTTCTGTCAGTTCAACATGAAATTGATTTATGTACATGACACAAAGGCAACCACATAAGTCACTTAAAGCTATAAATAAGTTTTATTCTGAAAACATATTGCTAACCTAGCTTTAAAATTATCTACTTTTTAATTTTAAAGTTCTGTTCTGATATCCTTGACACAGCATTTCCTTTAGACCACTTCCTTCTTTGGGGTTAGTTACTACTTAGAGTGGAAATAGTGTAAATACCTTGGTACCATGAAAACTTAAGCCCATCATCTAATTTTAGGACCCCTAACTTAAAGTGCACACAGCACTTTGAACCTTGTAGAACCTTGCTACTCAAAGTGTGGCTCATATGCTAGCAACAGAGGCTCCTGAGGGAACTTGGAAATGCAGAATCTTTGGCTGCAGCCAGACCTACTGAATCACTCTTTGCATCTTAAGATTTCTCAGATGAATCTTATTTAATAGACTAAAGTTTGAGAAGCAGTGTTTTGGACATTTTATATTGGATGATATTCCACCAGAAGAGGGCAGCCACACCCCTGCCCTCATCCATTTAGGAGATGGATGCTTTGGGAAAGGCTCCCTGAGGGCTTGTTAATACTGCTTGGAATCACTGGCTTCTTTTGAATCGAGTTCCCCATCCTGTGGCAACCATATACTGGATCCTCATTTTACTGTTTTTAGTGGTAATAATTGTTTTCCAAAAGCACAACTTTTATTTATTTTTCTCTTTGGATCCCCTTTTTTGGCACTATCTTGGCAAAACCCTTTAATAGTAAACATTAAGAATCAGAGCTCTGTCCTAGCTGGTTTGGCTCAGTGGATAGAACGCCTGGGTTCAATTCTGGTCAAGGGCATGTACCTCAGTTTCAGGCGTGATCCCTGGTCCTGGTCCAGATGCATGCAGGGAGCAACCAATTTATAGGTCTTCTCACATTGATGTTTCTCTCTTATGTCTCTCCCCCTCCCTTCCACTCTCTCTAAAAATCAATGGAAAAAAATATCCTCAGGTGAGGATCAACAAAAACAAAATGACCACAACTCTGGAACAACCTGTGTAACATCAGCTGGAGACAGTTGTTGGTCTTCTCTTTCTTCTTCATGTGTCCTCCATTCTGGCTGCAAAAAAAGCACTGTCCTAGGCACTGCCTGGCTTCAGGGGACTGATAGCTCTGATCCTTCCAAGTGGTTCTTGTAGTTATTTGGCAGTTTCTCAGGCCCGTGCTTATCAGTATTCAGCTGACTACACCACAAGGGACCTCTCCATGTCTGAATCCTCTTCCTGAACTGCTCTTTCATTCTCCTGTTGGGTCTGTGAGCTCCCTATATCCAGGAAAGGACCATTCTTACTGCCAGACAAAGAAGGACATGGGAATCTAAACCGACAGATCTTGCCAATGCCTCTCAGTTCACTACAGTTGGTTCATACCTTTTGTCCCATTGCATTTTCCCACCTTTTTGTCCTGTTACATTTTCCCACAACTTTCCACTCATCAAACCTAGCATGAAAATGTTGAGGTTTAACCATTTCTTTGGGGGGGGGGCGGGGAGGGGTCCTTTGTTTCCTTAGGTAAGCAGTGTGACATAAAAAAAGAATGTCCCTTAAAAAAAAAAAAAACTTAACTTGAATGTGTATGCTCTTCTTTGCTAATCAGTCTATAACTCTTACTCCAACATAATTCCTGGTGATTAAAGTGCCTAGAAAAATAATCCTAAAATTATTTTGATTTTTTTTTTTTATTTCCTTCTTTCAAAGTGTATGTTTTCATGTCATTCCTCTGCTCAGAATTCTACAGTGGCTCTTGATTTTACTTAAAAAGAATAGTGTAAATGTTTACAGTGATATATAAGATGACAAAATTATCTAAGTAAAAACACTTTGAAAGTAAAATAATGGCAATAGACAATTAAGCTGGAAAACAGGCAAAACTCTAACTCTTCTGGATAAACTGACTTACAGTCACCTCACCAATAAGGCCCCATGTGAGCTGGCCTCTCCCATATCCTCTGATACCTTCTGGCACCTGCCTCCTCCCACATGCTGTTCAACTACCGTGGCTTCTGGGTTTCTCTTCAAATCCACCCACACTTGGCAGACTAAACATTGGCTGATGCTCTGTCTAGAAACCTCTTTCCCCAGGTCCTCTTTCACTTTATCAAAATCTATTCCCTAGCAACAACAAAAAACAAAAAGACTAGTAAACCCATGTCAGCACTTAGAATTGTTCATATCCCTTACCTGCTACCTCTCCCCAATTACCTATTACCTTGGAAAAAGAAATTGCTATTGAGTTGAAAGCAAAACTGACTAAAGGCTCTTGTTCTCTGGAGAACTGACATAAATATTATCTCTAGGGGAAGCTGGTTCTTGGTTCTTTCATTTAGGGAAATACCCTGTTTGACTCAGTGGAAATTTTCAGTTGACCAGTTGCATCCTCTCGGGCATAGTAGGGTCCAAGGACAAGATAAAGAGGATGCTGAAATTCTTTGCATGATCAGTAAGAGATGACTGAGGAAAGCACAGCAGTAGACATTCTAGAAATATCTACCCTGAGAGAGAAGAGTGGCCTGGGTCTTTGGGAAGTAATGTCTTAACTAAATGTTAAGTTGTTCCTTTTCTGGGCTCTAGTTATATAAGCACCTTAGCATTAGCCCCCTGAGTGCAGTGTATATTTCTTCTGAGAATCACAATGTTGCAAGAACAAATGAAAAAATGTCAGGGTTTCATATCGGTAATAAAGCAGACAAAGATTTAAATCATTGGCCCATTTGAGCTGTCAAGAAAAATTGTGACTTTGAGATGTGCCAGAAAGGACTAGTGGCGTCCTGTCTAGTTTATTCCATCTGTGTTCTCCATGTCTTTTATTGTTTTAGAGCTATTTGACAAATCTCTAAGTTGTAGGAAGCTAATACTAATGCAAGTGATTCTGTCTATACAAATATAAAGTTGTTGTATTCAGAAGAATGCAATGAATTGTTGCCGATAGCTAGATCGATTTTTGCACCTGTTTGTAAGTTTACTTTAGCATTTCTTACTACATACAATTTCTTTAAATTCTGGGTAATAACATCTCACTACCTCCCTCATAAGTTTACTAAAATATTTGAAATGTTCATTTTATATTTCTAAGAGAGTCATCATTTTATCTTTTAAAAGTATTTAACAGAAACAATATCAAAAGACAGGCTACTTCGGGAAATGTTGGGGTTCCTCTGGATTAAGAAGGGACTATGAAAGAAATACCTCTAGAACTTATCAGATGAAGTTTGCCTTTGAAAATATAAAAGATATAGGGTTATTAGGGTTTTTGAGTGAAGACATTTAGTATAGACAGCTTTCTATATTGCTTAGTAGGAGTTTAAAAAGTCTCAATCCCCTGTCATTCCACCATAGTTCTTAATCCTGTAACTTTTTTCACTTATATATTTTTTAATGTTTTATTATTTCAGTTTGAGTACTTTTTACTGTGGAAAGTCTTAAAACCTCTGGCTGTTCCACAAAAATATAGATCAAAAGCAAACTTTTTCTATGAAGGGACAGACAGTAAATATTTTATGCTTTCCAAGCCATATGGTCTCTGTCACAACTATTCTCTGCTTTGTAACACAAAAGCAGCCACAGATCCTACATAAACAAGTGACTGTCAATAAAATTTCATGCACAAATTCAGGATTTGGCCCAGGGGTTTACCAACAATTGAGAATAAATTACAATTTATTCACTCAAGATCTTATGAAACTATTAAAATAATAATTATTTACGATTTTTAGAGTTGTAAACTAAGATGATTAAGAGGAGAGTACAGAACATATTATAACCATGAAAATATGTGTATAGGTACAATAGATTGTAATGAAGGCTTATTAATGGCTAATAAATATAATATTCTCTAATTCAATAACATTGCCAGGAGTATGGCAAGATGTGTATGAATAAGACATAGCTAAAAATGGACCACTTAAAACAAAAAGAAATTTGCTCAAAACCAGAAGTGGCTGTTCTAGAGAAGGATATAAAAAATAGATCAATTCTGAGGCTCTACCAATGAGATATTGAGATTTCAGTCCATTTCTTGACATGGCATCAAAGCCCAAGGCGACTTTGCATTGCGACATAATGCTGATGTGTCACATCAGAAGAATAGAGCAGAGTCCATGACTATGCCAGAATGAGACGATTCCACACCCTCCGCCCCCCTCTCCTCACCCCCGCCCCACACCAGCCACAAAAATTCAGTTTGTAGGAATGGGATAGCAACACCGCCTGGGGGTTGTCTGGTAAAATATGAGAGACACTAACCCTCGACTTCACCCTGAGAACAGAACAGGGGTCTAGCAGGTGAGGACAGTAAAGCGCAGTCACCATGCTGTGAAGTGTCTGGTAGAGTGAAGATATGCATATCAAGGCTACGCTCATTAAAAATCAATAATTTCTTACTTCCTTAAAATTATTCTGGCTAGTCTCACATATTTATTCTGTTGGAGGAACTTAGAATCATATTGTCAAATTCGTAAGAAAAAGCACATCCTGGTTTTGTTAATTCTGATTCAGAGCAAGATTTACATTGCTTGTAATTGTTTATTCTTTCTACCTGTAGAATGGTGTGGGTGTGCCTCTACCTGTTGTGCAGTCTCCTTTTATGGCCTTCTGTAAATTCATGTAGCTTTCTTAGAAGTTTTTGCATATTCTTTCTTGCCAGGAGTTTTTACACTTTTATTGAGCTGTCAAACAGTTATTTATTTATTTTTGTTACATCTCTGTTTAGACTTAATAAATAATGGATGATAGCTTTCTCATATTTATGTGTAAGTGACTTCTCTGAACTCCTTGTGGTTATAATTCATAGGCAGTATAATACAAGACTTCTCTATGTCAAGAATGCCATCTGTAATAGCTAGGTCTCCATTCCAAGTTTGCATGAGTTTAAAAGGGAGGATGGGGTAGAAGCATAAACACTTGGGATTCACTGTTAAGATTAATAAGTATGATATCCCTTTTATTTTTGATGTGTGTACTCCTTTTACAGATCCATATGTTAGCTTAGTGGTTAACTAGTTATAATGGTTTCAAATAAGAGTGACTAAGAAAATATATTAAATACAACCTTAGCTTACAAAAATTCACCATCTTTTTACTAAAGCAGTTATAGTAAACATATCCATAAACTTTATTCTTACCAGTGTATTTTTGTCTCAAAGTGGCCGTTCTCAGCGTGTGGTCCATTGAACTCCTAGGAATACCTATGTTAATTTTTAGGAGATGCAGAATATCAAAATTATCTTTTAGAATAGTACTGCTGTTTGCTTTCTCACTGGATTGACATTTGCTTTTCACTGTGTGGATCATGAAAAAATCCATAGTAAAACTGCTACTACCTTAGCATGAATCAAGGTGCTGGTATCCAGCTGCTACCAGTCAATGTATTGCTCACTTGCAGATAAAACAAAAGAACAGTTTCAAGTAAGAATGCCCTGGTGAAGCAGTACAAGTTACTCATGTTATTAAATCTCTACCCTCAGGTAAAGATCTTCTTAATGTCTGTGTCACAAAATGCAAAAGTACACAGAAAGCTCTAGGCAGAAAGAGCTGTTGGTTGACTCAAAGAAAAGTGCTTGTTTGATTGAATGATGAGGTGAGCTAGCCACTCTTTTCCTGGAGCACCATGTTTATTTAAAAGGAATGACTCCCAAGCTAATGGTTATGCAGAATTTAGTATTTGGTAGATATTTTATTGAAGATAAGTTTAGTAGCCTATCACTTCAAGGAGGGAAAAAATGAACAATATCTATTACCAGTGATAAAATCAGAGCTTTCAATTGTAAATTAGAATTTTGGAAAACTTGTATCCACCAATGTGAGCTTGATAATTTTCAATATTTCAAGACTTTCTGATGAGACTGATAATAACAAATGTGGTTGCTATTATTGTTTTAAAAATATATCAGCATCTGTTATATCTACATAGTATAAGGAATCAATTTTTCAAAGACCAATTCATGATGTTACAAAAACATTACAAAATCATACATGAGCAAGCAATCCATCCAAAATGCCTGCCCTATGAATAGATTTTAAATTAACAGATGACAAAAATTCATGGATAGTTTGAGATTTAACTTAGCAGCTAGTTGGGTTTCTGTCTTTCATTTGATGTGTTCATGGTATTTATACTTAATGTAGCTATTGACATGATTATATTAAAATGACCATCATTCTAGCTATTTTCTTTCATCCTTTATTTATACCCCCCATTTCTGTCTTTTGTATTAATGACTTTTCATTATTTTATCCACTATTGATTTGTTATTCATACATTTTATAAAAAAGACTTTTGGCCTTAGATGTAGTGGTTCTCAACCTTTCTAATGCTGCAACCCTTGAATACAGTTCCTCATGTTGTGGTAACCCCCAACCATAAAATTATTTTGGTTGCTACTTCATAACTAATTTTGCTACTGTTAATGAATTGTAATGTAAATACCTATGTTTTCCAATGATCTTAGGTAGGTGCTAACATTTCTCAAACCTATTATCTCACTAGAGGCCTGGTGCACAAAATTCGTGCACAGGTAGGGTCCCAAGGCTGGCCATTGAATCAGATCAGGGCCTTCCTTCCAGCTGCTGGCTGCCAGCCAGGGCCTTCCTTCATTCTACACCACCCCCTACTGGTCAGCACACATCATAGCAAGTGATCAAACTCCCCATAGAATTCCCAAGGGGACACTTTGCATATTAGCTATATATATCTCCCTGTGGTCAGAAGTCCAGATGCAGTGTCAGCTCAGTCATCAGGTTGAAATCAAGTTTTTGACCTGGGCTGCAATTTCATCTAAAGTTCTAAGTCCCCTTACGTGCCCATTCAGGTTATTGACAGAATAGTTTCTTATGACTGTAGGACCAAGGTCCTCCCTTTCTTGTTGGCTGTTGACTGGTGCCATTCTCAGCAGCATTCCCTGCAAAGTATGGTAGTTTGCTCCTTCAAAGTTAAAATGAAAATCTCTGTAAATTCAGGATGCTGAGGGGTATTTTAAAATTCTGCCTACCACCCTATGTTTATCACTAGTCACCAAAGGCTTTCAATACTAGTTTCTTGTGTTTGGTTGGGTTTGGCAGAAATTTTTTCTCAATGTCGATTCAGTTTGCACCTTAAAATCGCCCCCCCCCCTCAACTGCACCTCAGAAGTCTTTCTCCATACTCTTGATCTTCCTCCAGCGGTGGACAACTATCCTTTATAAATCAGATAATTTACCTGTTGTAGAGGGGGCTGGAGTCCTCACTTGTTCTGGTTCAGCCTCTCAGGTAGGGCTATGTCCCTGAGTTTTGCTTGTGGTTCCTTTCCAGTTCTCTTGCCCAACTCCATCTGGTGTGGGAGACCTCTAGTTATCTGGGTCACAGACATATTCCTGCCACTTTCCTAAGGGTAGCAGGAATTATTTTATTTTGTTTTTTTTGTTGTTGTTGTTGTTTTGTTTGTTTTTGTTTTTTCCCAAGCTGGAATGGGTCTTCAGCAATATCCTAGAGGGGATATGATTTGATTCCCTACTTAACCTGATTTAAGGCTGTTGTGTCTTAGGTGAGATAGAGGCCAGAGGATGCTATATCTCTTTCCTAGGTATGCCCCAGAAAGGAGTTTTTCCTGGGTCTTTGTCCCCACTTGCTGTCTCACAGTGAGGTCTTTGGGGAAGAACCTGTGAGTTTGTGCTAATTCCCCTCATGTGCATTTCCAATAGTTGTGCATTCTCACCTTATCCATGTCCCACATTAAAATCTTTGCTCAATTTGTACTGACTTGCATGGTATCCAGTGTCTAATCCAGGTTTAAAAAAAAAAAAAAGTGCTAATCCCTGAAACATAGGCTGGAAATCAACTCCCAATAATGGCAAATCTTCATCAGGAAGACAGTTTGTAAAATACGTGTGTGTGGAGTAGATGGGTGCATTTAAAACTTACCTTTACCAAACGCTTATTATGGAAGATATACCAAGAATTTCTTAAGAAATCATGATTATGATTAGGTCATTTATAACATTCTCCATCTATGTGGACAACTAATTTAATCTATGCTCTTATAATAGATCTCTTGGTGATCCAAGACTGTGCAGCTGAAATATAGGACTGGTCATGCCCATGAATGTGATATATTCCCCCTTAAGAGTTACCATTCTAACCTCAAGGGTCATCTGTCTACTTATTCTATAATAAATCTCACCATTCTATTAATATTAAGGACCAAATTTTCTAGAATTGATTTTCCAATAACTCAGGTGTAGGTTCAACTATTATTGTCATTTGACTGCTTATTATCATAGGCCTCTTTACATGCATTGGGTTAAAAATTACCTTACTGTAGACACTTTATAAATCTTTTTCATCTGAGATGTGACAGCAGTTAGGAAATGAGACATGGAAACGCAAAAGTAATGAATTCTGTGAGCCTTATATTGAAATTAGTGACGCAGTGCACAGATTCCTGCACATAGAAGGTGGTGGATGGGGCAGGACTGCGCTAGATGGGCCAGACACAACTTCCTGAGGTCCCTCTTCAGCATCTGCAGAGTGAGCAGGGGGTCCCCCTGGCAGGTGGGGTCCTGTGGGATTGAGCCGAAACCGGCTCTCCGACATCCCCGCAATGGGTCCCGAGTGCGAGAGGGCACTCTGCAAACTTGCTGTCATACAGGGTGTGGAACTCAACTGCAAGTGTGCAGTAAACTAGATTCCGGGGCCTACAGTGCCCAGTAACATAACCCATGGCCAAAGGTGGAATTCTGTGGCCCCACAAGGAATCGGGCTCCCTCTGGTTTTGGGGTGCATCACCTGAGAATGGCTGCTGCCAATTCACTGCAGCTCAGCAGCTCCTGCATTGAGCATCTGCCCACTGGTGGTCAGTGCAGGTCATAGAGACCAGTCAAATGGTCGGGCACTTAGCATATTAGCCTTTTATGTTAGGTGTTTTGATCACATACTTGAGCTTGTTCTTACAGGAACAAGGCTCTGATGTAATCTGATGTCCCTGCTCACTAAAAAAAAGCATGAAGCTGCTGAGAATAGGTATACAGAAAGCAGGAGGTGTGGGCTCATTCTTTTCCCTGGCCCTCCTTTAACTAGAAGCCTGTGTGCAGTTTCCAGACTCCTGGTAGAGAGAAGCTTGGCATGGAGATTTCATTAGCACACTGTTTTGATGAGCTGAGCTCACCGACCATGAACATGTACAGTGTGCTGACAGTCAGGTTCATTTTGGAAAGCCTTCGGTTCAGGGGAACAGAAGAAAAATAATGCACATTATTTGCAAAGCCCCTCTGAGAGCCCTGAGTGAGCATTCAGTTTTGTTAACTGAAATAGAAACAATTTCTTCTAGGATTGCTAGTGTTCCCTCCCCTTGACAGGTACTCAATGAAAGAAACCAAGGAGTCTTCGTGTAATTAAGTATTTGCCTGTGAGAGCCACCCTGACTCATTCTTCATTTTAAATTGTTTCTATCTACTTTTTTTTTTTTTTTTCCTGTCTAAGCTGCTTTGGGGTATTTTGCCCATTTTTTTTCCCCCTAACATACTCCTTTATCACTTTGTCTTTAATCATGCCAACATCCTAAAATCCCCTTAGTCCCCTGCTAGCAAGGCACACCCATAGCTCTGTTATCTCTTTTCTTTCCATCATTTTTGGTTTGGAAATAAAGCTCAGTAGCTGATGAGACTATTCGACTGCATATATCTGAGCTTAAGCAACTGAGAGCTTTTAAAAATGAATCATTTCTTTTGGGTGAATACTGTTAATGAAAGAATTCTCCCCTTTACTAAGGGCACATTAAAATAAGTTTAATGTCTCTAGGGCTCCGTCTCTTAAAAAATAAAGGTATAAAGGCATTCTCAGGGAATGCTAGACCTTCAAATTTATCTTACACTGCAGCCAGCTTTTATGACCTATTTTAAGAATTTGGTCCTAGCTCTCCTGTTTAATGAGCAGTTTAATTTAAAGCTTAAAATTATTAAGTGTTCCAATGGAGTCATAAATAATGCAGTTTATAATATTCTTATCAAGCACGTGAAGTTACATTTGTCTTCCATTAACAACATACTTTTAAAGCAGCATGACCTCTTCAGATATATAAGAGCATGCAATTAGCACAATTTGTCACGGGTCTTTTACACGTTAATAAGATGTAATTAATTGTCTATTTTGTCTAATTAACTTTTCAGACACTGGCTGTTCCTATTCTTTTAATACAGAGCAAGTATGTCCTATTTGCAATTCTAATCCTGGCAGAGAATTCAGACCAAAAACTCAGTACACAAAACTTAGAAAAAGAGTAGAAGGCAATTAACTCAACAGAGAAATAGTATAATTTTAGGATATTCATGTTTTTAATGTATCAGATAGAAAAAAAGTAGAAAATAAATTCAACTCCAAGCCATAGATAAATTTATACTAGAAAATAAATGCTGAGAAAACATACAAACATTCCAAGCATACATTAATGCATTCTGATTTATTTCATATTTGCTGCTTCATTCATTTAGCCATTCTCATTTATTAATTCATCCAGTTTTTTTAATGCCAACTCTCTGAAAGATAGCTTGTTGGTAGCTAGAGATTTGAGGATAACCCAGATGAAAACACTACCTTAACAGAATATTACCTGACCATGAAATTAGTAGCTAAATGATCTGAGCCTCAGAGTAGATAGTCATATTCCCTGTAAACCAGGATACATATTAGTGGCATATTTGCTCAATATGAGACAACATATTTACACTAGTTTTCTTAAACTGTAAAATTAATGTATTTTAAATATAAAAATGACAAATACTTTATATGTTATATAATATAAATATTCAAAATACTATTTTAATGGATAAATAATTCATAGATATTATACTTAATACTGACTGAAAAATTATCAATGTGCCTTTTTTTAAAATTCTAAATGAATCTGTGATTCTAGGGAGAAACTCTACAAATGATTGGCAGTCAAGGTTAAAAAGTGATTTCACACTATGCAGAGTGGTCAAAAGTAGATTTATAGTTGTGATGCACAAAACAGTTTATTCTTGATATTTATTAATTGTATTATTTTTCATACAAACAACTGTAAACCTACTGTTGCCCACCCCTGTGTTTCACACGAATTAGCAGTGTGGCAAGTAATGGAACATTTTACATTATGCATTACTAAATATTTTCTTAGGGTACCTCTTAGACATGAAGTCCATGGACCAGAGGCCAAAACCAAAATTTCTTAGTCTATTGATTCATATAACACAATCAAATCACTTTTTAGAAAATTCCAGAAATTATGGAATTTTCTGGTTATCAGTCTTACATAGATGGAACTATTTTAAAATTTCATATTAGGCTGAAATGTCTATATATTACATTTTTGGATAATTTCTATATGTACTTGAGTCATGTATAATACTAAATATTCTATCATATTAGTAACTCTTTTTCCATTTTCATTGTAATATAATGAAATACTCATTCAAATAATGTGCTCTGGAATTAGACTGTTTGCATTGTAATCCTGGCTCTGCCCTTTGTTACCCTCTGTAAATTTCTTATATTCTTTGTTTCTTGTTTCTTTGTTTGTAAACAGTGGACAATATTGCACCTATATCAGCGAGCCAGCATGAGGATTAGATATGGTAATAAGTGTAAGGCTCTTACAAAAGCTCTCATTCCTTTGGCTTGGCTGTCCTACCATCAACAACCGTAACATTTGGATTAGTATACCATCCTCTGTTCTTCATGGCTTATATTCACTCACTAGAATCAATGTTCTCCCACTAACAGTAAACTCTTACTATATTAGCATTAACATATTGTTTAATGTGATGTTTAAATAGATACTTTAAGTTTGGCTCAAAACTACCGGTATTTTCTGTTGTGTTTGTTTTCATTGCTACTATGTTGTGAAAGATCTTGACTTTCCATGATCAGTTATATATTCAATTATGATTTCTTTCCATAATGTTTGATGATCTCCATCTTTCACTTTTTCCTCTCAATTCAATTGGAACTTGTCTTAGCATATGTTGAAATGAACAATTGACTTGGTTTATTTAAAACTTCTAGGTAGCCATTTTTCCTCACTTAAGATCTTAAATACCTCACAATAATATACAGGTAGTCCTCAGGTTACACCAGGCTTGATATCGATATAAGTCGTTTTGTGGTTAGGTGGCCATCTCCCATTTATTTAAAAAAAAAAAAAAAAAAAAAAAAAAAAAAAAAAAGTTCCATCATTTTGACATACGTACATATGTGCTGTACGTTTTTATTTACCACAAGTAAAGGTCAGGAATTATTATCTTCACTTTATTGCTGCTGTGTATGTGCTCCATGTGAGTGGCGTAGGTAACCTAAGGACCTACTGCATTGGTCTATGTGCCTTCATCCTGTGCTCAATTTGAGTACATAGAACAGATCGCTCTTAACAGGAATCTGCTATACAGATCTACCATTTTATTGTGCCAGTTCCTCGTCTTCAGTTACTAGTTTTATAATATCATTTAAGAGCTGACAAAACAAGTGTCCTCTTATTTATCTTTGTCTTCAATGTTCTTAGGTATTTTCTTATTTGAATTTATCAAAATAAACTTTAGAACCATAATTTTTATTTTCCTTAAAATCACATTCTTCTCTCTATTTTGTATCATTAAAACCTATATATTGTGCAGTTAAAATAATTCTCTTAAAGTAATCAGTTTTTGTGTCCAGAAACTGAGAAATCTAAATTGAATCAACTTAAGATTTTCATGAGCAATTTTAGATATTTATTTCTATAGTCCTATACATTCTGGGTAAATAGAGTGTTCTGTTCTATATATAAGTTGCATAGGTATTAAAATGGTTTATTGAATGTGGAAAAGATGGAAAAATACATTTATATATCTCTAATTTTTTCTCTAGGTTTCTCTTCTTTCTAAATGTTTTTACCATTTTAAGTATTGGTATATGACATGAACACTCATACTTATTAAAGCTCTACTATAGATTCAGTTTTTTGATACTGCATTTTTCTATGTTTCTCTTTTTTCATAAACTTTGAAAAATTTCTTTGTAGTTTCCTATTAGTAAACATTATATTTTATCTCCAATTCTATGGTTATTTTGGTCTATTGAATACATGAGTATTTCTCTAATATGATTTTCTGTTGCACACACATTTCCTATTGCACACACCAAACAAGTCAGTCCAAGACTAATGACATGGCAATTAGGTGCTAACATATTCACTGCTAGTATTAGTGGAGAGAAATGGTGTACTTATGTATCAGGGACATGAATGCAACACAATTTTAGTAATCAGACATTAGTTGTAGTTTGTTATTAATAACTAGTGATCCAGTACACAGATTCATGCACATTGAAAGGAAATTAGTTGGAAGGTGGCTGGCAGGGTGGAACTGGGCAAGATGGGCTGGACACGACCTAGAGCAAACCTCCCAAGGTCCCTTCTTCATGTCTTTGGAGTGAGTAGGGTCCTTTGCCTGACTGAAACTAGCTCTCTGACATCCCCTAGGGGTCCCCAGTGCAAGAGGGCACTCTGCAAAGTTGCTGTTGTACAGGGTGTGGAACGCAAATGCAAGTGTGCAGTAAATCAGATTCAGGACTGACAGTGCCCCAGCAATAACATAACCCACAGCTGAAGGTGGAATCATGTGGCCCCACGAGGAATGGGGCTCCCTTTTTGGTTTTGGGGTGTATCACCTGAGAACTGACACTGCCAGGTCACTGCAGCTTGGCAGCTCCTGCATTGAGCATCTGCCCCCTGGTGGTCAGTATGTATCATAGCAACTGGTCAGATGGTAAAAGGAACACTTAGCGTATTAACCTTTTATATATATAACTACAATAGAAGCCCCTTGCAGGAAGATTCCTGCAATAGGGCTTCGTGCTGCGGTCTCTGCTGCCCTGCTTCTCTCTCTTCTCCCCACCCAACCTGCTTCCCTTCTCAGCCACCCTGCTTGCTTCTCTGCAGCTTCACTCCCTTCTGCAGTGCTTGGCTTCTTTCTATACTGTCTTCAGTCTTTGCTTTGGCCTGGATATTCAAATTAACTGCCATCTTGGTTGGATTAATTTGCATACTTGCCCTGATTGACTGGTGGGTGTGGCTTGTGGGTGTAGCGAAGGTACGGTCAATTTGCATGTTTCTCTTTTATTAGAGAGGATTATGTATAACAGGATATTGTAAAAATTAAGTTGGAAAATTTTTATTAAAACATTACTTAGATATTGTTATGTTGGCTGAGCCACGAAAATTTTTGTTGTAGGCTGCATGCAGCCCATAGGCCACAGGTTTGACTGGCTTGAGATGCAGGTTTTCTGTGCTTGCAGCTGACATCTGAAGTGTGTATTTAGAAGGGGTGGCAGTCTTGTAGGACTGAACCCTTAACCTGTGGAATCTGATTCTAACTCTGGGTATATAGTGTCAGAATTGAGTTGACTTCTGGGATACCCTGCTGATGTCTGAGAATTATATGTTGCTCTGGAGGGAACCCTCTCCACCCAAAATTGGAATTGGGTTCAGGACTCCTGTTTAGTAGGTATTCGTGAAGTGAAATTTGCTAGAACGGCCCTGACTCATAGAAACCTTTGCTTTGGGAAGAGAAAGAATGAAAGAGGTAACCTTTGATTCCTGGGTGGCCATGTGGTCACTCATGGTATGAAGTAGCAGCTATGTTGTACTGGGCTCAGTTACTAAAGGATAAAACTATCAGTGAAAATTAGAGATATACTAGGTTCATAAAAAAAGGAAAACTAATAAGAATTAGAAATAGGCAAAATATTCAACCCTTTGGTATTGTCATCTATCATAGCTGCAGTGAAAGTAAAAGCAAGTGTTGGGTCTGGCCTCGATGCTCAACCAAGCTCAGATTTGGGTTAATTCTGACCTTTGCCCATTAACTTCAAATACACCTAAAAGGAGACAACATGATGCAGGGCAACAGAAAGTGCCTCTAAGATCTCTGGCCACCAAAAAGGTAGTTAATGTTGGGGGGGGGGGGGGGGGTGAGGGGTGGCAAAAGCAAGAAATGACTAAAACCAGGAGGTAGAGGGTAAAGAGAATGTTTCATTTTGTAGATTGGTATCACCACCTTCCTGGGGAACCTTCACTGAAAAGGACTTTGTCAGTAACTAACCCTGAGGGCTAGCTATGTCCTTGGTTTTGAATGGTGCAGAGTGGAAGAACATGCTCGATGGAATACCCATAGCTTACTACTGAACAATCAATAGCTCATTATTGAATACTCACAGGAGGCTAGATGATCCAGACCCACAGGAGGTTATTCCTGAGGGGACAAGCAAGCCTGGTGCACTGAATGAAAGCCACCATAAGGTCTGTTTTTTCCCACAAAGGAGGACTGTCCATCTCCCCCTCTAAATGCCAAATGGAAACCCTAGTTGAAGTAGCTGATATGCTTCATATGCCAGCCACATGGGACTGGCATTATGATGACCGGGGTACTCACCTGATGACTATGCCTGTTGGTCAGGTCATGGTAAATGCTGTGATGTAGTTATTTTACTGCTACAGAACGGACCAGTTCAAGAAGCCTTATCAGATTTGCCATCTCAGTTTCCCCTCCTGGGTTTTACACGTGCAAATAAAAATATTAGTTTAATTAACTAGAGAATGGGAACAGGCTGAGGGGAGAGCCAAGAGATTTATACCAACAAGGCTGGTTTTTATTTTCCTTATTAAAAAGGTCAGGTAAATAAGCAAATAATAATAATAATAATAATAATAATAATAATAATAAATTAATTAATTTTAAAAAAAGATAGAAAACAAAGCAGAAACAGAGGGGGTAGGGTTACAGGACAAGTACCAGCATCACGGAAATCTTTTAGATGGTTATTGGGAAATGGGTACATAAAACAGACATTGATGGGGTTAAAGCAAATTTTCTATTACAGTACTACCTAAAGTTGTGTGGGACAAAGGAACCTCCTTCTTGTCCCCCAACATTAGGCTCCAAACAAGTCTTCTTACCCTAGTTTTGGGAAACTGAAAGATTTGGAAAGTAAAAAAGCAATGAGAAACCTGACCAGCAATCACTTTGGAGTAGCAGAAGTCTAATCAATCAAGTTACAGTTTGAAAAACAGCTCAGGTCCCTTGGCTCAGCCCCAAAGCCTTTTCACAAGCGTGGGTAAAATTGTCAAGACTGGAAAAAAGACGCTTCTAGGACTCCCTTGATAGGGGAATCCCATGAACTGTGAACAAACGCTCCCCAGCAAGGCCAAGACTTGGGTTACAATTATTTGAGAGAAAATAAAATGTACTGACTTGTAATATTAGGAAAGTTGGAATGTTTAAGACAGTCTAATGCAAAAAAAAAAAAGTCATATCTCCTTTACTTAGATGCTTATAGAAAGGGAATACCTTCCCCTAACTAACATTGTAAAACTGAAACTATAGAAGTCATTAAAGGACATAAGTATAGATGGGATTACCATAAAAGTATGGAGGGGAATTGGTATGTGAAGCAGACATTATGTGAACTGACTGTATCTGTCTTACTGATGTATTATGGGAATGGAAATGTGTGTGAATGGGAACAGTTTCCCTACCCAGCATTGTAAAACAGAAGGCATGTAAATCCGCCCTTCAAGCCACATCAATTGGAGGTGCTAAGTGGGGGGCAGTGCCATGGCCTGAGCGCATGCAGTGTGGTGCAGAATCTCATAGGGACAGGACTGTCTACAATAGTCCTTTGTGGGGCAGACAGTGTGCCTCAAGACAAGAGCCTCTGAGTACCTCCCAGGGACAACTACTGCGGCTTTGGGCAAGATTTTGAGGGGCATTGATTATCCTGCCATCTGACACTATTCATGGAAAATTCTACTGTGACTGAGGGACTTAATGCTTAAAACCTGAAATACCCAGGATGTCTGGTTGATATCAGAACAACAGTTGAATGGGGATGGCCGTGCCCAGAAGTATTCCATACTAGAATGGAAACGGTTCATGTGGGCCCATGCTGTCAGGGAAGTGCCAGGGGGAACTACAGGAGAGTCAAGACACTCCCCCGCTACCCCTGGGACTGACTCTGCAGCAGCAGAGGAGATGCTGGATTCTAATGTCCTGTGGGCTGCTCCGGACAGACCACAAAGAGTTGTTTGGTCTGTGGATGGCATTCCAAGGTGAAGTGACAGCATCCTGTTTGGGAAGCTGCTGTATTTAGATCAGCAGATGGAAAGACTGGTTGAAGAAATGAAAACAGATCAGCTTCTGTGGGCTAAATTGCACACTGTCTTATCTGTGGAACAAGGATTGAAGAGCAGTAAAGTCCTGTATTTGGGCTTGTACTGACTAATAGTGGTGGCCAGTGGCCTATCACGTGGTCAGACAACAATGGAAACCTGACCTTCTACTACATGCCCTTTGGGGCACAGCCCTATGGAGAGCTGAGGGACCTGTGCAGCACAATGTGACAATGCCCATCAGAAGAGCTCTCTTCCAAGATTGGAAGGAGATGGGAATCAACAAGCAAACAGCCCCCATGTGTTGGCTGAGAGGGCCACCTGTATCAACCCATGAATAGACATGGGGCCACTGCAGCAAAGCAGAGATGGGCTGTGTATGGATAGTCTCCTTGTACCCTCTCAGTCACAAATGACAAGAAAAACTGTTGTGTCTGCCAGCAAAAAGAGACAGACTGCAAATGGCTCAGGCAGATTACCTGGGGGACAGCTCTGAGCTTCCTGGCAAGACAGACTGACGTTGGTAGCTCTGAGGCACTCTAAACAGGTCTTACCAGGAATGGACTCTGGCTCTGGGCCGTGCTTTGCTTACCAGATGGCAGATGAAATGTTCATATGCTGAAAGAACATGAACACAAGGTATTGCACCAACTTGGATGGCTGAGCATCATTTCTTCAGAAATTACACTTTACAGCCAATAGTGTCCAACAGGGGCAGAGAGATCTACGTGGACAGAGAATTGAAACAGGCCATGCATGTAACATTGTCTAAAATGGGGTGAGATAAAGCATGAAGGGCTGGCTTACATGCCTTCACAGTGTGTGCACACACTCTATATGGACATGAGTGGCTAAAGGAATGTTCCCACTAGGGAAATCTGTCTTTCTGGAGGATCTGGGAAGGGGGGTGAGGAAGAATGCTATAAATCTATTTTTTTCATATCTTCTAATTTATTTTTTCCTGCCTGCTGCATTGGTCACAGGACTAGAGCTGCAACCACAAGGGCTCCAAGCAGTGATTATGCCTAAGCAGGAAACTCTCACTGTGCTGTGAACATTTCTGTCCAATTCCGAAGGGTTGAAATGGGCAGGTTTTGCGTTCCAGTCATCTGGCACAATTGGGATTCACAGAGAACTCAGCTCTATTTCCTGGTGGAAAAAGAGCTCACTCTTCCCAAGTCAGATCAAAAATGGACTGAGGGGGAGGCACTTGCTGGACTGGTACTGCTGTCAGCATTCTGGACCAGCACAGAGGCTGAACCTGACGTCACTTCCGAAGGTGGGAGAGGGGGATAGAGATAAATGACAATGGAGAAATAATTGCCCTTTCCAACATACCTGATGCCCTGTGAATCTCACCCTTCTGGCTGTCCATGGCAACATTATTTAACAATCAATTGAAGGGACCTATAAGGAACGTATTTTCTTCTCTGAGCCATTTTGGCCACTTACTGGAACCCAAGAAGTTGTGGGAAGTTCTGAATTTTAACAAGGCTGTCAGAAGTGCAGATGACGATCTAGATTTCAATGGGAGTTGTGAGCATCCAATCTGGACCCAATCAGTAAGAAGCACAGGAGCCAGGGCTCATGGCTGACACTGCAGCAAAGGGGAAAGCATAACAATAGGATGTGTAAATATTCTTTTTTCTTAGTCATTCTTACTCAATTAGTTAAAAAATGAATATTTTTAAACAGGTGCTGGTTCTTACTTTGATGGCTGAACCAAGATTAAATTTAGGTCTCTCTGAGCCTCGGCCATTAGCCTTAAGGCTGCCTAAAGGAGAAAATTATTCAGGGCAACAGGAGGTCCCTTTAAGACCTCTGGTCACCAAGAAGGTAGTCATTGTGGGAAAGGGCAAAACCAAGAAACTATTAAAACCAGAAGGTAGAGTGTAAATGCATTGATTCATTTTGTAGATTGGTATCACCAGCTTTCTGAGAAACCTTCAGGTAAATGGATTATGAGCATAAATAATTGGGAGAGGTGTGTGCTATGTCTTTGGTGTTGACTTCCACAGAATGTAACTGGCATAGTATGGGTATGGGTAATGTATATGGAAGGGGATGCTTCCTCTACCAAACATTTAAACCAAAACCTGTAAAAGTCCTCATGGAGGTGACAATAAGGGGCATATTTGTTTATGGAATTACGGTTAAAGTTTGTAGGGGAATTGGTATGTGAAACAGACATTATGTGAATTGATTGTATCTGTCTTACTGATGTATTATGTGAATGGAAATGTGTGTGAATGGGAACTTTTGCCCTACCCAGCATTGTAAAACAGAAGGCATGTAAATCCGCCCTTCAAGCCACATAAATTGGACATGCTAAATGGGGAGCAGTGCGATGGCCTGAGCCCACGCAGTGTGGTGCAGAAGCCCAAGTGCTGGTAGGAACAAGTCTCTCTGCAGTAGTTCTTTATGGGGCACACCCTGCACCTCACACCACGAGCCTCTTGAGTGCCTCCCAGGGGCAACTATTGCAACTCTCAAGGTGAGAATTTCCATTTGAGGAGCACTGACTACCTTGCCATCCGACACTATTTATAAATGAAGCTTCTGCTGTGACTGAAGGACAAAATGCTTGAAAAACCCAGGATGTCTGGATGATGTCAGAGAAATAGTTGAATAGGGTTGGCCGTGCCCAGAAGTATTCCATAATAAAATGGACACTGTTTATGTGAACCCACGCTGCCTGGGAAGTGCCAGGAGGAACTACAGGAGAGTCAAGACACTTCCCCCCACGGGACTGACTCTGCAGCAGCAGAGGAGATGCCGGAATCTAATGTCCTGTGGGCTGTTCCAGACAGACCATAAAGAGCTGTTTGGTCTGTGGATGGCATTCCAAGGTGAAGTGACAGCATCCTGTTTGGAAAGCTGCTGTATCAAGACCAGCAGATGGAAAGACTGGTTGAAGAAATGAAAACAGATCAGCTCCATTGGAATAGATTGCACACTGTTTTGTCATCTGTGCCACCAGGATTGAATAGCAGTAAGACCCTGCATGTGGGTTGGTACTGACTCCTGACAGGCCTACCACATGGTCAGACAGAACAATGCTAATGGGATGCCCACTAGGGCACAGCCCAAAGGAGATCTGAGGGGTGCCTGAAGCAGGACATGCCAATGCCTATCAAAAGAGCTCCTTTCCAGGTTTGGGAGGACATGGGCATCGACAAGCAAACAGCCCATGTGTTTGGCTGAGAGGCCACCTGTGTCAACACATGAATAGATGTTGGGCCACTGCAGCAATGCAGAGATGAGCTGTGTGTATACAGTCTCCTTGTACCCTCTAGGTCACAAATGCCAGGAAAAACTGTTGTGTTTGCCAGCCAAAAAAAGACAGACTGCAAATGGCTCTGAGGAAGACTCCCCAGGAGAGAGCACTGAGCTTCCCTGGCAAGTCAGACTGACTTTGGTAGCCATGAGGCACTCTAAACAGGTCTCACCAGGAATGGACACTGGCTCTGGGCCTTGCTTTGCTTACCAGATGGCAGAGGAAATGCTCATATGCTGAAAGAATGTGAATACAAGGTATTGCACCCACTTGGATGGCTGAACGTCATTTCTTCAGACCAGAAATCACACTTTACAGCCAATAGTGTCCAACAGGGGCAGAGAAATGCTTCTCAGTACTACACAGAGAATTGAAATAGGCCATTGCTACATTGTTTGTCTAAAATGGGGAAGATAAAGCATGAAGGGCTGGCTTACATGCCTTCCCCAGTGTGTGCACACACTCTACATGGACATGAGTGGCTAAATGAATGTTCCCACTAGGTAAATCTGTTTTTCTGGAGGATTTGGGAAGAGGGGTGGGGAACTACGTTGGAAATCTATTTTTCCCATGTCTCCTAATTTTTGTTTTTCTACCTGATGCATTGGTCACAGGATCAGGGCTAAAACTATAAGGTCTCTAAACGGATTTTGGCTAGGCAAAAAATAATACATGATAACTTGAAAGAAGGAAGAATAATAGCTGAGGATAAAGGGATCAATAAGTGGGTTATATACTAAGGGTAATACAATATAACAGTAGCATCTTAAAAGAGGGTTAGGGGAAGAGGTGAAATTGTCTCTTGGATTAGGTATACCGGATGCTAATAGCCATATGTTTGCTGAGACCATGCTGCTTTGGTACCTAACAAGATCAAATGGAAGCTGGCAAATCTGATTGGCCTCATCCTGGTCTCCCTTACATATTATATGAAGTTGACTTAGATAGTGAATAACTGAGATTCTGATAATGTCATGGTTCCTTAGTTTTCTATGATTATTTTGCTGTGTTTGAAAGCCAGGGGGTGAACTGCAATATTGTGATTTTTATAAGATATATAAGAAATATTTGATCATTCAAATGACTAAAATATATTTATGTCCATTTGGTCTTCATTCAGAATTCCTGGCTTGCAGCTTCCAGAACTCTCTGAATTCCCTAAGAGTTAAAGGTGGAGGGAGGTGGAAGTGGGAGGGGGGAGGGGAAGCCTGCTATGTTAATCTGTGACTTTTAGAAAGCACCTGAGGATGGGGTCTGGTTGCCAGGAGAACCAACCTTGTGATTGGAGGGTAGAAAATTTAGGTCCCACTCCCCTGACTTCCATGTAGATAGGGGCAAAGGGTTAGAAGTTGAATCAATTACCAGTGGCCAACAATTAATCAATGATGCCTGTGTAATGAAGCCTCCATGAAAATCCAATAGGGTGAAATCTGGGCAGTTTCTGGATTGGTGAACACGGATGTGGGGAGAATGGTGTGCCTCCTAAGGGCACAGAAGCTCCGGCTTTTTCCCACGTACCTTGCTTGCCCTATGCATCTCTTCCATCTTACTGTTCCTGAGTTACATCCTTTTACAGGAAACTGGAGACCTCATAAGTAACACGGTTCTCTTGAGTGCTGTGAGCCGTTCTAGCAAATTAATAGAGCCCAAGGAGGAGGTGTGTGGAAACCTGACTTATAGATGATCTCTCAGAAGTATTGGTGGCCGGAACCAGTTTGACTCAGTAGATAGAGCGTCGGTCTGCGGACTGAAGGGTCCCAGGTTCGATTCTGGTCAAGAGTATGTACCTTGGTTGTGGGCACATCCCCGGTGTGGGGTGTGCAGGAGACAGCTGGTTGATGTTTCTCTCTCATCTTTTTCTAGCTCTCTATCCCTCTCCTTTCCTCTCTGTAAAAAAATCATATAAATATATATATATATATATATATATATATATATATATATATATATATATATGGAGAGAGAGAGAGAGAGAGAGAGAGAAGGCCTTCAGTAATTAAAAAAAATAAGTATAGGTGACAATCTGGACTTTCAGTTGGCATTCTGAGTTGGAATGGTCATTGGAACCTCCAATCTGTAGCTAGGCAAGCACAGGTACTTTGGGTTGGTAGCTGAAGTGTGTGTGTGTTTGATGGGGGCAGTCTTATAGGACTAAACCCTTAACCTGTGGAATCTGATGTTATCCCTAGGTAGATAGTGTTAGAATTTAATTGAATTATTGGACACCTTGCTGGTGTCCAAGAATTATTTGTTGGTGTGATAGGAACCTCCTCAACCCCCCCCCCCTTCAGGTCGGAATGGGGTCCAAGAACCCTTTTAATATAGAAACATAATTGTTGTAAATTCATAAACTCAGTTTTGGGCTTAATAAGTTTGTGTTTTCTGTGTCATCAATTTTACTGCTTCCATTCCTTTTGAGTAGGTTGCTATTCTGTCAGCAACTGTGTTAGATAGCTTGCCATCCTCTGGTCTTCAATGCTCAGACCTACACTTTGTTAGAATTCCTTTTTATCTCCCACTGCATTCTTTGCTAGTCTCTCATTTGCATGCTTCAAATCACTGACTCATGTGTCTAAAAGTTTCAAATATAGTATTTGCCACTAGTATTTTGAACTTCTAAGCATTTTTGTTAGTTTATTCTCTTTGCATTTTTGTCCTCATCCCAATTTTGGCCTCCCATTATTGGTCTAAGCCCTTGCTTCTTGGAGGTCCTATCTTCTTTGATAACACCAAGCTCATAAGTCATATTTCCATATTTCAATTTTAGAGTATTATTTTTAGAGGTATACTTTGTTTCTGCTTTTCTATTTTTTTATTATTATTATTATTATTGGAAGGGGGCTTAGGTTTTTTAAAAATTTTTAGCCTAGGGACATATTTATCTAGGCTTGTGGTTCTGCCAACAAGTAGGGTGGGTAGAGTTCTTTTGTTCCCTCTAATTGCTGCCATGCAAGCTGGCAAAGTTCTGCCTCTGGGCCCAAAATAGACCTCCAGCTTGAAATGCCCATCCATCGTCTTTTCATTTAACGTTGGCCTGATCCACTGAACTGAAACAGAATTCAGCATATTTAGAGACGTGAGGGAATGAGAAAAGTGGCAGTGATGAAACAAACATCTAAAGAAGAGTATCTATTGCAAAAATACAGGTTAGGACATATTGATCATAATCATTATCATAAAACTTGCATTATTGTCAAAGTAAACTGCATCCCATCCACAAGTGCCATAATGTAGCCACTGACAACTATAGAATCACAGAAAGTTAGAACTGAAAAGTTATCGTTCAGACCAAGCTCAATATTTTATATTTTTTTAAAAATCAAAGCCCTAGGAGTCAAAGTAATAGCTAATAGGTAGCAGAGACCAGAGTTTGACTCAGGACCCCAAACTCGGTGATATTTCCCTGCTTGGTAGATCACTATTCCTTAAGGTTCAGGAATCGGGACACTAGGCTAGGAAAACAAAAATGTTCACAGATCATTGGACAAAGTCAGGCAAGTGGTCACTAAGTAAAGACAGATTGAATGCAGTATGAAAAGAAAGAACCAGTTTTCTTGGCCCTGCAAAGATACTTTCAATAATGTCTGAGTGGATGTTGTTATGTTAGGAAGTGAGCATGTGACCAGACAGCTCCAGGGAGATGAGTATCAAAGATTCTGACAGTTGAAAATGGAGATTTGTAATTGAATCCTCACCTGGGATTTAGTATTAGTTAATAAGATAAAATTGACAAAGCATGAAAAAAGAGGGGAGGTTTTTTTGTTGGACAGACTCATATCTTAAATCCATCACTTCAGGAGCTATGTAAGCTCAGTTTCTTCATAGTAAAATAACAAAAATGAAATACTTCTTTCACCATCCAGTTATGATAAATGAAATTAGGTATATAATGAAAATTTGAAAATCCACTTGCCATAATCTTGGTAAACTAGTAAAGGATCATTTTACTTTTTATTTTTAAAAACATAGCTAAAGGTATCAGCCGTCAAGAGAATGTTTGTTGCCACTGTATTAACCATATTTATAGTTTTATGAATAAATACAAAGTGTAATGTTAATTGGCTACTAGAGGGAACACTTTTAATCTGACAATGGAGACACTACTTCCACCTAGTGGCAAATGATTTAAATTACAGTATTGGGTCTAGAAATGGAAACATTTTAATTCAAGTATTATTTAGTTTAGAGAAAATATTTTATAATATCTTGTGCATTTCACTATTAACTTTGAGGTAAAATGTAAGCATTATTGAAAAACTAAGCTGCAATTAAAATGGCTTAGAAATTAAAACTATTCAGTATTATTGATTAAAAATCAAAAGTGACTTGCCTTTTGCTTTATATCTTGACTAGAGGCTCGGTGCATGAAATTTGTGTCTGGGAGTCCCTCAGCCCAATGCACCCTCTACAATCCAGAAGCTCTCAGAGGATGTCCTACTGATGGCTTAGACCCACTCCCCAGGGTTCTCCACTCTCTGTGGGCCTGGAGGTTTTGCTGCAGCCATGGAGATGAAGTCCCCATGCCCTGCTGTCTGCTCTCTGCCTGCTTTGCCACGGGCCATGCGAAGGAGGTCCCAATGCCCTGCAGTGTGCTCTGTCTGCCAGGCCTGGAGGCTTCACTGACACCCACACACTAAGGAAGCCCCCATGCCCTGTTGTCCTGGCTCTGTCTGTGGGGCCTGGGGGTGTTCCCGCCACCACCTTGCTAAGAAAGCTCCCAAGCCCTGCTGTCTGCCATGTCTGGGAACTTCCCTGCCACTTCAGCACTAAGGAAGCCCCCCCCCTCCCCAAACCCTGCTGTCTAGGCTCTGTTTGCTGGGCCTGGGGCTTCCCCACTGCCGCCGTGCTAAGGAAGCCCCCAAGCCCTGCTCTCTGGGCTCTGACTGCTGGTCCTGGGGTGCTCCTGTCACCTCCACGCTAACAAAGTCCTCAAGCCCTACTGTCCGGGCTCTGTTTCCCCGGGCCTGGGGCTTCCCCGCTGCCGCCTGGCTAAGGAAGCCTCCATGCCCTGCTGTCCAGGCTCTGACTGCCCAGTCTGGGGCGGATCAAAAACCCTTCTGGAGGCGGATCCAGCCTCACTGCTCCTGTGGACAGGCGGGACACTCCAGCAGAGGAGCTGAGGGGACTGGGTGCCGCCATGTTGTGGCTATGGGGGCCGCCCTTTTGCCATGGAGTGATGATTAATTTGCATATTGCTCTATTAGATAGGATAATGCCAGACTATGTGAAACTATAAAAACAATCGTTTATGCTATGAACGCATAAAATAAGCTGTGTATTTGCTGGCTACTACTCAAAGGAAAATAGCTTGATGTCATCGTGCACTTCAAAAGGTATGGTAACTAGAAGCTGTAAGTTAAACATTTTTGTAATTAATTACAAACTAGTTATTGTTTTTTTTTCCCTTCTATTTTCACATGCAAAAAAAAAAATTTAAACTAGGAAACAACACTAAAACCCTTTATAAATTGATAATGCATGGATGTACTTTTGCAAATTCTAATTGGCCCAATTTTACCCTTAGCATTTAGAAATAATCACACTCTCCAGCAATCCTTGATGAAATCTAGACACCCCATCTGGTTTTTATGTATAAAGCTGCTTTCAGAGGATCTAATATCCCATCATAGTGACAACAAATGTCTCACAGAATTTAGATTTCTCAGTATTGAGTAACATTTCCCAAATTATATTCTTGCTCATTAATCGTTTCAAATATGTTTTGGAAAGCATTGCAATAAATAAAGATAAGCCAGCCTCAGTGTCATATTTTTAACATGGTAATGTATATTAATGAAAAGAGAACAGGTATCACTTCCCAAAAGCTCAGGATTGCTTGCCTCCACCCTTTTCCCCCAGACACATAAGTACTCCTCTAAGGCACTCAGATTGGAGAAGGGGAAGGGCGAGCCATGTTGAGTGGCTCATTTTCTTATTCTGCACTGATGAGTTACTTTGATAGTTTTGCTTTGGAGTTTATCTTTATGTCAAAACTGAGATTGTTGAGTGGAATATTGAACTATATCATCTATACCATCCCTTTTTGTCCATTATGAAGTCACAACTGAAAAGGAAATACTTGATTAAATTGGAATATTTCCCATCTGGTATTGTTTGGGTTTTGTACAATGAAGCTGATTTATGAGAAGCAGTGCAGCAGAGAGGGAGGAGGAGGGGCCAAAAATCTGAATGCTGAGGGCCAGATGCCAGCTCTACCAGCTTTATGAACTTGGACAAGTTGGCCAACCTTTCTATGCCTCAGTTTTCTTAATATTAAATAAGAAAAGTATTCCTGGTTTTATTTGAGAGTCCACTGAGTTAATAGATGCCAAATACTGTGTAAATGTACTAAGTGCACTGTAAAATATATCATCCACATATAGTTTAAATATGTAGTTGAACCTGATGTTCAACATGTTGAGGATTAACTCTACATTTTTACTTAAACCACTTTGGGAAATAAGTTGTTTGAAAATAAGGATCTATTTCAGTGCTTAGCTTGCATTCCCAGAATTTAATTGAAATCTGGATGTTTGGTAAAATAATTTAAGTATCTCAATAGCTTATTTAAAAATATAATGAAACAGTACTATGGAACATAAAATGCAATTTTCAACTGTTTTCATTAAATTGCCCAGAGTAGTGACATTCTTGAGAAAATGAAGTCTTTCTTTCTTTGTAATTTTGGACTATTTTATGCATACATTATTACATCTGTATACTGCAAAGCTCTTACGTAATGAATAGTGTTCATGACCAAAAAAATAAAGTTTTGAGAGAGAGAGAGAGAGTATTTTCAGCATAGATTTTATGTTTCTGTATAAAAATTCTGTGTGGGGGGAAAGAAAAACAGCTAAGGTGAGTATTCTTTGTCTGATTCTAGAACACCCAAATGATGTTATATAAATCTTCCTTGCTATACTGTATAGAGACTGACAGGGACAGAATGAAAACCAAAGCAAATATGAGGTAAAAATGATTTTTTATTACTTTAGGTATTTCTAGATGTCAGATAAAAATGAGAACATTGCTAAAAATTTTACAGAATGACAGCTTTGCCTTATGGATAAAATTCTATAGTTTGATGTATGAGGCAGAAAATGTGAAAAATATTATGAAGCACTACACTGACATAATGATGGAAAGCTGTTGGAAGTGTGCTAACGCCAGAGAAATATAATAGACTAAAGTTAAACAAGAAAGAAAGCAATTCCTTTGAATCTCGCCTATCCCAGAAACATGAGTTCTGGCCTTCAAAAAAAAAAAAAAATGCAAAGCACTGATTTTCTTTTCTTTTTCTTTTTATTGACTTCTAAATGTTCTACTTTACTGCCTCACTTTGAAATTAACTTCTCCATGCGTGCCTTTGCATATCTATCAAATACAAAATAAATAATGGAAAGTTCTTTAAGAATCATAATTGACTTGCCATGTTCTGCTCTACTGCAAATGAGTAGATTACAATATGTCAGAGTTGCTATACTTACATTCTCCTTTGCACGGACTCTCCTAAGGGACAGTAGGCATTTGATTCTTAATCCACGTGTACCCTTTCCCCTGAGGCGTTGCTCTTGGGCTGATTTATGTCAGTGGTGGTACCTGAGGAAATAAGCTCTTACTCTCTGGAAACTTGAATTTGTACTGATTCTTGAGCCTTTCTGAGTTTGATACATCAATTACTCTTTTGACTCTGTCGTAGACTGTTGTCATGTCTCCTCATATCTGTGAATTTTCCAGTTTTCTTCCTATAACTGACCACTGGTTGAAAAATACATTTTAATTGTTTTCAATATTTTATAATCTATTAAAACTTGTTTTCTGGCCTAATAAATGATCTAGCCTAGAGAATGTTCCAAGTGCATTTGAGAAGAACATGTATTAACGATACTTTTGGATGAGATATTCTTTATGTGCCTATGAAATCCTTTTGCTCTAATGTATCATTTTAGGTCATTGTTTACTATTGATTGTCTATCTAGATGATCTCTCTATTGATACAAGTGGAGTATTAAAGTCCCCTGTTATTGTATTGCTATTTTACCATTTTGTCCTTTTTTTGCTTTATATATTTAGGTCCTCCTATACTGAGTGCATAAACATTTACAAATGTTATATCCTCTTGTATTGACCTTCTTTATCATTATATAATGACCCTTTTTTCTTTTATTACAGTTTTTATCTTAAAGTATTTTGGGTCCAATATCAGTATCACTATCCCAGCTTTATTTTAGTTTCCATTTGCATGGAATATCTTTTCCATCCTTTTACTTTCCATTTGTGTGTGCCCTTATATCTGAAATAAATTTCTTGTAGGAAGCATATAAATGGGTCTTTTCCTCTCTCACCCCCTATTCAACCATAATTTTCTGTCTCTTTTCATTGGAGAATTAAGTGCATTTAGTTTAAGATCATTGATAGGTATGTATTTATGATCGTGGTTTTTTTTTAATTATAGAAGTTTTGTTCTTTGTCTATTCCTTTCTTCTCTGACTCTCTCTGATTTGATCATTGTCTATGGTGGTATGCTTACTAGTAGATTATTTTATTGTTTGTGTATCTACTATAGGTTTTTGCTTTGTGGTTAC
Source organism: Pipistrellus kuhlii (assembly GCF_014108245.1). Classification (NCBI taxonomy): domain Eukaryota; kingdom Metazoa; phylum Chordata; class Mammalia; order Chiroptera; family Vespertilionidae; genus Pipistrellus; species Pipistrellus kuhlii. The sequence continues at coordinate 42,544,137 of NW_023425584.1, forward strand.
CATGAGATTTGCATAAAACAACTAATGTTTAAAACAACTTACATTTATAACTATCTTTTTCAGTTGATAGCAATTTATGTTTGTATTCTAAAGCTCAACATTTTTACTCCTTCCTCCATGTTTTATGATTAAATGTCACAATTTACATCTATTTATATCCCACTTGCTTAGGGTATTGTTGCTTTTCAGAATCTCCTCCTGAATATAGGTTGCACTTTAGGTGGGATGCCACTGTAAAGTTTAAAAATTCTTGACATATTTACCTGTTCACCTGTGTAAATATTCTCCCATGTTATTTGAATTTAATCAGATCAATCATTACAGGAGACAGTAAATATACTTTTAAATTTAAAAAAATATATTTAAGTATGATCTGCTAATATTGACTATAATATAAAATATAATTAAATTTTTTGAGTGCTTTGTAATCAGGGGCTCACTACAAATACCTCTCACCACCTGCTGTGGGCGTTGTACCGCTGGACATTACAAAGAAATAAATAATAGAATATTGAAGGTATAATCCATTATTCTCTCCTGGAGATTGCAAGGCACAGAGAGATGTGGATGTGATGGATTTTGGCTCAGGGTTTTAAAATGCCTGTGGAACATGCCATGCATACATCAAACGGATTTCTTTGTGCTAATGCTGCGGCTTGTTTTGTTCTTAACGGAGTTGGCTCTTTAGTCTCCTTAGTCCTGAGTGACATTTTTGTTGTGTAAATGGCTCTTCTTTTAGGACGTGTGCATCCCTTATCTAATACGATCTGTTACAATGACATTTGGAACAACTGTTAATGTTTTCTAGGTAACTATGAATTATACCACACATTTTTCATTTGCATTGTGTCTAGGATTAGTGAGCGTACATCTGAATACATAACTATGCACAATAACCTATTAAAGAAAATAACCACGCAAGTACAGATTTAAAGTAAAATTGTGCAAAACTTTTACTTTAATTAACACGGCATTTACAAACTCAAGAATATCTGAAACATAATTATGGTCTGTAATACATCCTAGATGTGTGTTGCTATTTTCTCAAATAATTATAAACTAAAACAATTGGATCACTCTCTAAAATAAGTATTTATCAAGCTCCTATTTTTCAGGAGCTGAAGATGCATAAAAGGGAGAGGGTAAATGGGTAATTTGTGTTTTTTCTATACCCTTCCCCCAAATGTATTTCATTTGGAAGTATACAGAAGAGATGGTACAATACTGATACTTCATCTCACTCTCATGTCCTACAACTTTCATCCTCTTGTATACTCTCCTGACTTAGATGTTCCAAGTGCACCGGCTTTTCTACTGTCCCTTTAATATTCCGTCATGCTTCTGCTCTTTGAATGACTTGCTGCTCATGCTTAAAATGTTCTGCAGCTTCCTGTGTTCTCTTTTACAACTTTGTGGAAATGCCCCTTCCTGTTGGGTGTGCCCTGACCTCTCTCAAAGTGCTCTCCCACAGTCACCTTTTTCATACCTCTTTCCTTACTTTTCCCATAGCACCACTTTTAAAAATACATTATATGTGTTTATATTTATTGTCATTTCCTCTAGTAAAATGTTTGCTATGAGGTCAAGTCTTATTTATTTGCTTGGTTTTTTTTATTTTTCCTCATAATTGTATCCACAGTGCCCAGTGCCTACAATAATACCTGCCATGTGTAGTGTTCAATATATATTTTCTAAAGGAGTTAGTGATTAAATTTTCTATTAAAGAAGCAATCAAATATAACAAAGTAGCATAGGACATATTTGAAATGCCATGGATTTATAACTGAGGGAGGATTTACTACATAGTTGCTTTATTTTAAATGTTTTTATTGAAAAAAATATTTTAAAATTGGTAAAACTCAATCCCATCACTGTAGCAAGCCTAAGTTAGCCATTGCATTTTATGTTTATATATATAGTATGTGGAGGCATTATACAATGTACAATTTCATGTCATTGTTTATTTTGATTTTTAGAGGCTTTCCCCCTGTTCAATTGAGATATAATTGACATATATTACTTTACAAGTTTAATGTATTCTCTATAATGGCTTGACTTATTATTTGATTACCAAATAAGTTAACATCCATCATCTCATCCTATATAATAAAAGCCTAATATGCAAATTATCCCCTCCACTGGGAGTTTGACTGCCCACTATGATGTGTGCTGATCACCAGGGGGCAGAGTGGAACACAGCAGGCGTTGGTGACATGGCACTGGCATTGGAGGCCAGGCCCCCATGAAAGTGGGATCACGGGTGGAACGTTGGAGCAGCTGACCAGGCAGTGCCAGGCTAAGGCAGGTGCGAGCAGGGCCCAATTGCCCTGCAGTTGGCAACCAGCAGCATTGGGGTGGGGGAGGTGGGGGAGGTGGGGGGGGTCAGGGCTGCTGCCCAGCTCCCAGGCACTGAGGGATCCAGGCGGGCCCAATAATTCAGGTGGAGGGAGCATGTGGTAGCCTGGAGCCCAGGTGCTGCCCAGGGCCCAGAGGTCAGCTGGGACCTGCCCTTCCATGACAGATGCTAATGCTTTGATCGCCGGCCAGTCCTAGGGACCACACCATGCACCCATTTTGTGTATTGGGCCTCTAGTATAGACATGAAAGAAAAAAAAATCTTAGGGTTTACTCTTTTAATAACTTTCAAATATACTATTCAGCAGTGTTAATTATCGCCATCATATTGTACTTTCCTAATACTTATAACTGGAAATTTGTAATTTTTGACTGCTTTCATCCAATTCCTGCATTCAACCCCCATCTCTGATGATCACAAATCTCGTCTCTCTCCTATGAGTTTTTTAGATTCCACTGTGAGGTCCCTGCAGTATTTAACTTTCATTGCCAGACTTAATTCCCTCCGCATAATGCCCTCAAGGTCCATTGATCCTGCAAATGGCAGAATTTTTAAAAATATATATTTTTATTAAGACTGAAGAAAGAAGAGAGGGAGATAAAGAAGCATCAATGATGAGAGAGAATCGTTGATCAGCTGCCATCTGCACACCCCACACTGAAATTGAGCCCACAATCTGGGCATGTGTTCTCACCAGGAATAGAACTGTGACCTCCTAGTTTATAGGTCAACATTCAACCACTGAGCTATGCTGGCCAGCTGGCAGGATTTTTTTTATATGGCTAAATAACATTCCAGTGTTTTAATATATCACAGCTTCTTTATTAATTTTTTGATGGACACAGGTTGTTTTCAGGTTGGCTATTGTAGTAGTTAATGCTGCCATGAAGGCAGGGGAGCAGGTATCTTTTAGAGTTAGTGTTTTCATTTTCTTTAGATAAATACCCAGAAGTGGAATTGCTGGATAATATGGTAGTGGTATTTTAGATTATTTTGAAGAACCTCCCTCCATACTGTTTCCATAGTGACTAACCAATGTATGCTCCACCCACAGTGCACAAGGCCCTTTGTCCCATTTCCTTGACAACATTTATTTCTTGTCTTTTTGATGATAGTCATTCTCTCATTCGCTTGCAGAGGTTCTTCGTATAATCTAAATAGAAGTCCTTGTTTACTTGTGTGTTAGTGTTTTCCAGTCCATGACTTCCTTTTCATTCTCCTAGTGGTGTCTTTTGAGGAACAAAGTCTTAAATTTAATGAAGCCTTTTTCAGTAATCAATTGCTGTGTAACTACCTACCATAAAAATTAGTAGCTGAAACATTGTGTTACATTCATCCTCTATTCTGCATTTTGGAAAGGCATGTTAGTCTCCGGTAGTTCGCTTTCTTTCTTCGCTTTCTTTCTTGGCAACTTCCCATAGCACAAAAGGAGTACAATGTCCTGTCTTCCACATTCTATTAGTGAAAGGACATCACAATGCCACTTGTACAAGGATACATGTACCAAGATTCTCATCTGAACAAAGGTTGGATTAGCAAAACACTAATAATGAATTGAGTGCCTTAATATAATGAAACACTTATAATGAATATAAGGCTCATTAAATGATTATGTATTTGTAAAATGAAATAATTCAAACCACTCCTGTTAAAATAAGTTGATCTATTTTGATATGGATTGAGCCAAAATATAATACTGAAATTTTTACTAAAAATAGAAAACTGCATGAGAGGAAACATGTATATAAAACATGATTTAATTTTTCTTAAAAATATAATTTTCATATTCATAGCCAAATTATGGTAGGATGAACAAAATAATATTTGTGAATCAAAAAACCTTGGAATCTTGCCTAGAAAAGAATCTTTCCTTTTTTGCTTCCTTTTATTATATGAATGTATTTATTCTCCACTTGAATATTAATAAAATATGTCAATATAACATTTCAACATCTTAACATTAGAAAGAAAATAATACTAAAAATAGTGCTAAAAATAAAATAAGGATCCCAGTAGAATTACAATATAGTCAGAAATAACCTCAAGCAAAAATAAATATTCTGACAGATTTTTTTTAAAAATGGTTTCAGAAACTTACAGAAATGTTCGAAAATGGGATATAAATGAACTGAAATTTACATTTGTTGTGTATAAACACATCCACAGAAAGTTGGGTAATTATGCCACAGAATATGGGACAAAAGTGAATGAGTGAAATCACTGCATCTCCTAAGACAGCATCTGTCAGGAATAGTTTTCCTGCTTTTGTCACTGGGAACATTTAACCTTGACTTTAACAACCCCCGTAAGTACCACCCAGCCTTGGGTTCTATATGAAAAGTGTTTCACATGGAACTAATGAAGTGTGTGGAAAAGGTAATTTTGAGACATTTATGATATCTATACATTTACTTGCCATATAAAAATCAGAATATTAGCATTTTAAGGGGTTCTGATATCAACTTCCAGCTTTTCTCCTAGAATCTGGTTTAATATTGGCCAGTCTCAAGGATTTTCAAGTTGTATTTTCCATATTTCCCTTGTATACAATTATGTTTTCCAAGTTATTTAATTCATCTTTATTAACATGTAGGTTCCTTTCTTAACTGCAGAATACATAGGAGAGCTTTCTGCTCCATCCGAAACTTCAATTATTACCATACACCTGGTTCCTGAATCAGTCTCAGATGTCAGCTCAATGAAAATTACAACACATTTGTTTTCCTCCTTGTTCTTGAGGAATTTCCAATATACAGACATTAATGTTGATGAAACCTGTAGGGTCTACTACGACTTTATTAATATAGATTGCTCCGAAGGATTTTATTTCATTTGAGTAGTTTAGGAGCATGGGTGTATTAGGGATAATTTTTTAAAATCTAGCAAACTTGAATGTATCAGGGGTAATTTTTTAAAATCTAGCAAATCTGAAATGACTTGGTGTTCAAATAAAACTGTTGAAAATGCAGATTTGGAAAGGAACCAAAGCCAGGAGTTTAGCCTGGAACAGAGCTTGTAGACAAGCTAGGGAAGAAAGGGCTGCTGTGGACATTTGCCTGTGGGCAAAGCCTTTTGTTACAGCGGTATCACACACAGATGAGTCCATGAACAACTACAAAATGCTAAGGTTTGACTGCTTCCCCCTTTTTCTGTAAGCTCCCTCTAGAGCTGGGTGGGGAAATAAAGTTATAGCTGTTGGAAAGAAAAAAATGTTCACATTCTACAGCTTTCAACTCTAGAAACTCTGAGCCAGCAGCTACATGTTGCAAAGGTTTTGATTAGAGATTTTAGGGGGAAAATCAATACGTTCTGATTCCTCTGCTCCTTTGTGATTGCAATAACACTGCGTTCACTCGCTTTATGATGAATAAAGTCATTATCGCAGCTGAGTGAACCAGGACAATCTAGACCCCAAAAGCCAGATCTAAATTATGAAGTATAAGTAAAATGCCACAATGAATTTTCACCTTTTTATTGCTTCATGTATATTGTGTACTGCACTAAACATTAAGAATATGAAATCAGAAATGTCACGTCTTCTCTTTACTAAAAACATGCTCTAGCCCCATCCTGCAGAAAAGATTAGTAATACGCCAATGTTGCTGCTTTAGTTTAAAGAAACAGTGTTTGATGCTGCCTTTCTTATTTAACATGGGCAACAAATCTAGTTTGTTGATTACATTATATTGCAAATGTGGAAAATGATATTAATAATCAATGGGAAAATAAACGAACAAGAAATAATTACAAGTAAGTATGATGCAATCTCCAAACACAAAGTACAAAGGCAAATGTAGTAACAACGTTTTCATGAAATATGTAGACAGTCATGGAGGCATTTGTGGAATTAATTGCCTATTTCTGTATTGTATAACCGTGTGTAAGCACATAACACAGACAGGTGAGAAAGATTTTCATCAAGGTAGCATGGTAAATATTTAAATCATATATCCCATCCATAGAAGAAAGCAAATACAAGAAGCAATAAAAAATGTCTTTCACACTTGGTTCCTAAGAATATTTATCCTTTTAGCTTCTTTTGGGCAACTTACGTGATGGGTGTAAATGATAAAAAGAATAATAGTAACTGAAGCCATTTAATACCAAATTCTCAATTTCTATTAATATTAATAAAAAAGTATAGAAAAATATTATCAATGATTATTCTGCTTAATCTATATTTATGCTGTAATAAAAATACCCAAAACTATGCTCTCTGTAAAATAAAAAAGATATAAAATATCTTGAGGACAAAAAAAAGCATTGTTCACAAAAACTAATGCCCAATGCAGCTCTATAGATTTTCATTTGTTTGGTTTTTAATTTTGAGTCTTTAGAATTTTAAAAATTAATAACTTTTACTGGTTCATCAAGGAAATTCTTAAGTAAATTGCCTTAAAAAAAAAAAAAAGCAAATGCATGATGATGATGATGATAGAATGACGACTAGTGCACTTTGATGTTACTGCCTTGATTTGAGCAACTTATCTCTGGTTTTTCCTTTATCAATGCAAAAGCAACAGTTGAGTTGGAAAAGGCGAAAATAATGACTCATTGTTTTGTAAATAATTTTGACCTTAACCATGAAAATTCTCAGGGAACCCTGGAATTCTGCAGAACATTTGAGAACCTGTTGGTAGATTGATTAAAAGTGTGGAATGGAGAATTTTATTGCCTGAGTATTACTCAGCTTTGAGAAATTACTTACCCTCTCTTTCTCTTACTTTATTCATCTGTAAAATGGAGATATGAATAGTGCTTAGCATGCCGGAGCTGGTTTTTGGCTCAGTGGATAGAGCCTTGATTTCAGTCTTCAGTCACAAGTTTAAGTCTTTGATCCATTTCAACTCAATTTTTGTGAGTGTTAAGATAGGAGTCGAATTTCTACCTGGGTTTATCAGTTTCCCCAGCACCATTTGTTGAGATTATTCAGTCCCATTGGGTATTTTTTGTTGATTTCAGTCAAGGGCACATGTCTGGGTTGCAGGCTGGATCCCCAGTAAGGAGCTTGCAGGAGACAGCACATCAATGATTCTCTCTAATCATTGATACTTCTATCTCTCCTCCTCCGCCTTCCTCTCTGATAAACTATTTTTATTGATTTCAAATAGGATCATACAAAAATTAGAACAGTAGCTTATATATGAAACACAATTATTTTTTGGTTCTTAGTTCTATAGTATTAATAAATATATCACCAGTATATTCACTTGGTAGGAGCATTATATTACTATGAATTAATTATGCTATTCCATTATCTTTAAAATATTTAATAATTTAAATTCCTTTCCTGTGAAGTAGTTTCTCCATGAGATAAAAAAGTAAATTTACAAGAAAGTGATTTTTCTAATAAAGCTGTATTCCTCTGCTCCAATTTTATTTTATTTCTGTATTTTAATTACAATATATTTTGCATATACCATTGTATAAATTAAAGTGTACAGCCTATTAATTTGGTATATTTATTTATTGTAATATGGCTTCCATGGGTAGTAATAATATTGTAATATGGCTTCCATGGGTAGTAATAATTAGCACCTCTCAGTATTCAAATGTTCCCTTTTCTTACATCCTTGACAGTACTTGTTATCTCTTGTATCCTGTTGATAACCCTTTTAACAGGTGTGAGGTGATAGGTCATTGAGGTTTTGATTTGTATTTCCTGATGATTAATAATGTTGAGGATCTTCTCATGTATGTGTTGGCCATTTGTATATCTTCTTTGGAGACTGTCTAGTTAGTTCCTCTGACCCTTTAAAAATCAGACTGGTGTGTTTTCTTTATAAGGAGTTTTGTGTTCTTTATATATTATAGACATTAACCTCATTTCTGATATATGGTTTGAAAAATTGTCCTTCCATTCCATAGATTGCCTTTCCATTTTGTGGATTATTTCTTTTGCTGTGCAGAAGCTATAAGTTTGATGTAGTCCTATATGTTATTTTACTTCTGTTTTTTCTTGTTATACCCCGAAATCTATATTGTCTAGGCATATTATGGTGTTTGGTCATATGTTTAAGTTTTGGCTGTTTAAGTCTCTGATCCATTTCAACTCAATTTTTGTGAGTGTTGTAAGATAGGAGTCGAATTTCTACCTGGGTTTACTCAGTTTCCCCAGCACCATTTGTTGAAGAGACTTTCAGTCCCCATCGGGTATTTTTTGTTGAATGTTAATTTTCCATATGTGCTGGCTTAACTTCTGAGCTCTTTATTCTGTTTCGTGGTCTATGTGTCTGTTTTCACTAAATAGCCTTGTGATATATAGTAGTTTCCCCTTATCTGTAGTTTGGCTTTTTGCAGTTATTTGCCCACATAAACCACAGTCTGAAATATTAACTGGCAAATTCCAGAAATAAACAATTCAGAAGTTGTAAACTGCACACCATTGTGAGTAGCATGATGAAATCTGGTACCATCTCCCTTTGTCCCTTGAAATCGTCCCTATGTCCAGCATCTCCACACTGTAACATGCCCCTCCACCTGTAGCCATCTTTGTTAGCAGACCCACTGTCACAGTATTGCAGAGCTCGTGTCCAATAATAGTCCCAAAGCCCAAGAGTAGTGATAATGGCGATCTGATATACACAGCATTTGATACTGTCCACTATTTAGTATATGCTGGGGTCTTAGAATAAATGGCCTTCAGTATGGGGAAAATGCTGTAGTTTGAAGGAAAAAAAAAATTATGCCTCTGGCTTTGTTGTTCTTTCTCAGATTGCTTCAGCTTTTGGGGTATTTTGTGGTTACATACAGATATTAGGAAAAATTCCCACAATCCTATTTCTGTGGAGAATGCCATTGGGATTTTGATAGGGATTTGTGTGAATCTATAGATCACTTTGGGTAGTATGGACTTTAAGCAATATTCTTCTTTCCACATAAGGCTGTGAAGGTTGAAAAAGACAAGGCAATCAGACAGTTGTATGTGTGAGCACTGGCAGTGCAAGCTACCTGCCCTGCAACCGACTTGTTTCTTCAGAACCTGCATGAGGCTACCTTTTCTTCTGGGGGCCTGCACCGAGCAGTGTCACATGGTGTTTATCTTCTAGAAGGTGTGCACTAAGAGACACAAAATTAAAAGGATATACTTTAGGGATGGCAGTGTTAAGAAGAAAAATAAAGCAGGTATGGGAAATGATTAGTGGTTAAGGGTTGCAATTTAGTACAGATGGTGGGGAAAAGTGATATGAGTACAATAAGGGTAAAAGTAAAAAGATAAAGGAAGAAGCCGAGTGGGTATTTGTAGGACACATGCTCCATTCAGAGACACGTATGCTGAGGAAGGAGCCTGCCTGGACACTGGAGGCCTGTATGACTGAGAATGGTGAAAAAGGACCACCCATCACAGAAAATTAAGAAAATAACTGCTGATAGTGGCCTAATTACTTACAACTTTTTTGTTTTATTTTCTTGGGTGAATTAGGACGCCATCAATGAGCTCTGAGCAAAGATGTGATGCCATTTGACTTTATAATTAGGATTATATAGTCTTCAGTATCCAGAATAGACTGAAATGGATCAAAGAGTAGGGGTCCAGTGAGGAGGCTATTACAATTATCAGGATAATCACAGTGGTCACTTGGGTCAGGGTGCTCTAGTCAGTGGTCGGCAAACCGCGGCTGGTGAGCCACATGCGGCCCTTTGGCCTCTGGAGTGTGGCTCTTCCACAAAATACCACATACCCTAATTAAGTTAGGGTACCTAACTATATAGTATAAGTTTAAAAAAATTGGCTTTCAAAAGAAATTTCAATCGTTGTACTGTTGATATTTGGTTCTGTTGACTAATGAGTTTGCCAACCTTGCTCTAAGTGATCAACAGTGGGGAGACCCTTCAGCCAACAGGATTTTTCTGATGAGTTAGAGGTGGTTTATAAGAGCAAGAAAAGAGGAGGTTGAAGAACTGGAAGGATGTAAGGTAGGGAATACTGAGAGGAGAAGGCTGGGGGTTGGGACACCATGTCAGTTCTGCACATATTAATTTGGAATACTATTCAGGCAGTTGAATATATGATGTACCTCTACATACAAGGGAAAATGGAAGTAATCCTTGTGAAGACATTTAAAGCTCTGAACTATATGAGATCATTGAGTGAGGAATTCAGAGAAGAGTATGCAGACTGAGTCCTGGGTGCTTCAGGGTTAAGAGGTCAGAGATACGAGGAGGAACAAGGCTGAGAGTGGAGAAGCTGGAAATCCAGGCATGTGCCTCAGCCAATGTCAAGAAAGAGAGTGACTGCAGATCCATGTTAGACTTTTTAATTTCATCCTCCACCACTCAATGTCTCATCTTGTCCATTGAGTTATTTCTCTGCTAAATTTTGAATCATCTTAGAGGCAATATAGCAGCATAGTTGGTAGTGACAAGCAGACTGGCTCTATAATGGACTCTAACAAATTACAGCAAGAATATATAATACTAATGAATAATACTTATAAATAGGCAAGTATTTCAATAGCACTTGTATGCTTAGTAAACATGTGATAAGCATTAGGTCACTAATTTTCTATTCACCTGTTTCTAATCAAAGGTTTAACTTGGGTGTTTTATTTCACTGGCAATTTTTTATTTCTGAAACTCATGTTTAGTTCTTTTCCAAATTTTCATATTCTTACTTTGCTTTATTCCTCTGTTTCAATTGTATACTATGTTTTTAAATCATTTCAATTGTACACTACGTTTTTAAATCATTCTAAATGTCCATTCTTAAGCCCACCAGTTTATGACCTAAAGTTCTGATGTTCTATTCATCTGGCTTGTCATGGCTGTGTCTTACAGGGGTATTGTATCAGTGTTGTATAACTCTGCATTTATAAACTTGCCCTCCCAGGGTTTTACCTATAACCACCTTGTATAGCCGAAGGGATATTGCACTTGGTTCTGGAAACCCTACACTAAGAATCCCACATTACAAAATAGGTGTTGGCCCTTCCAATGGTAAGCTTAGGGAACTAGAAAGAATCATTTGGTTAATATAATTGGAACCAAAACTCATTAGAAGCCAGTTCATTGTTCTAAATTTCAAGATAATATGTCTCCCTGAGTGGGAAAACCTATCTATCATTATCATTCTTATAGGCAATGAGGCAGACTTTCGGTGCACCTTTCAACATGAATGAAGTCTGTGAAGGTCTCAGCTTGACAGGGACTCTCAGTGCTTAGCCTCACAAAAGTTATAAAAGAACAACTAAGACCTGTGTGCAGCCCCAGGGCCAGATCATTTTCTTAAAATAGAACTTCAATACCGAATTTGTTTGTGGGGGTTTCACTTTCTTCCTTGGGAAAATTCAGAATGCCTCTTAAATTTTACCCCGCGTGTCTAGTAGGTTAGGTTTCGGAGGTCGGACTTATGGATTGAAGTCAAATTATTGATTTTGCCACATTACCAAAGCCAGGGGTACTCTGCATAGATTTTCAGGCCTGGAATTCTATATCAAGATTATGTCAGAACACTGACCTTTCCTAAGGGCATACACAAATGCATTCTGTTCAAATCCACATACTTGACGATTCACCTGTAGTCTGTATGTACTTCTGGCCAATGTGAAATTTTTTTTCTACCCTTGCCAGCAGGTATTTCTGAATCCAAGTGCAAAGCTTTCATTATGCTTATAGGACACGGGGGAGATGAAAAGGAAATGGGTATAATCTGAACAAAAGAACTAATTTGGTCTTGCTATCTTGTAGAGTAAAATTACTAAGACTAGTTTCAGTTTCCTTGTATTCTTATTTTAAAGCAGTTGTGACATTATGACTCACCCAAAGTTATATAAAGTTTCACAAATTTGATTAAGCTGTGAAGAAGGAACTGAGACAAAACTAATTGGATTTTGCTTTATCAATCACCCTGGAACTCTGTTTGCTTATATCAAGTTTTCAATTCAAATATCAAAGATAATTTGCTACCAAAAAGAAACTGTCTTTGACTCAACATTAAGAAGATCCATGTAATTCACTGTGCTATTTGCCTGTTTAGGAAACCGAAAAATGTGCTAGCAGAACAACAACAAATATTGGTTATTCCTGTGCTGATTCCTGTTTCTATTGCACTTGAACATTAACCATGTTAAAATGGAACTGACGGCACTATATGACTTGGTTTGCCATAAATGAAGTCTTTGTTTTGAGCAACCATATTGCATTTGAAAAGACAATATATATCTAGTTCTATTGCATAGCTACAACTCCAATTTTTACAAATGTGTTCATTGTAATTCAAATTATCATGTTAGCATATATATTTGAAAGAAGAGCATTTTGATTTTGTGCAACACTTACTTATTTATAAAATAGTTTTGTTACCTATGGTTCCATTATTTATAAAATAGTTTCAACAAATGGTTCCATAATTTCAACAAATGTAAATATTGCAAAAAAGTAATAAAATGTGAGGAAATTTATTTCAAGATATAAATGTTGGAAATGTTGGAAATTTTACATACCAACACCAAATTATTTCAATAAGACTAAAATTATCTCTCAAGAACTTATAAATAGTATATTTTCAAGGATTATGGCTTGTATACATATACATGTATTAACTATGTTAAATTCTTGTTTCTTTTTGTCCACCTTTTTTTGCTTAAAAAACTAACTTAAACATGAGATGGGAGACCTATATTTGATTAAATGCTGTGATTTCTTGATAAGCAAATAATTGGATTTGCTTCTAGTACAACTTCTCTATTCTTTAAAGCTGAACAGGATTGTTTTTTGTTTTGATTTGTCTTTTTGTTAATTTTCAATGTCAAAAACATTTACATAATGAAGAGAAAATTACTTTGGTAAAATTTTCTTATATTTCACTTTGAAATTAATAGTTATTTATGAAATTAAGTTATTCATTAGAGACTTACTGTTCAATAATTCTGCATTCCTTATTATTGCCAGTATATAACTGCATTGTCAATATTTTCTAGCTTCACAATGATGCATCTTAAAAAACAAAAACAAACATGGTTTTTCTTTCAGAGAAGCACTACCTATTCCTTCAATGAATTCAAAACCAAGAAAGCAGTCTTTAATAGGCTGAAATAGTATTCTGTGCACATTGTAAATCTCACATACTATAGCATCTGAGGTCAGACGATCTATGACACTTATAGTATAACAATTTAATATGTTTAAATTCACCAATATAAAGTAGAAAATTTGAGATTTATTTATTTATTTATTTATTTTTGCTTGCTATTTTTTATCACTGAAATAGATTTCTGCTCTGCAATTTATGGAATATATTTTTGCATTTTACCCTAGGGTTTGAGGAGTCCAGTTCCAGGCCAAAATTCCCTGGGTGACATTTCAATAGGCAATTGCACAGGCTTTGCCTTGCAGGCCTCATGGGAAAAGTTGTCTCCACAACATACCCGTGCATTAGAATTTCTGGAGGGGTTTACCATTAAGGCCTTAAGATTCCTCAGGCCTGCCATGCTCACACACATCTGTACTCCCAGGCTAGGTGTACTCCCAGGCTAGGTGTTTCCTGCAGAATCTGTTTATGAGGAGAAGCTGGCTGAGGCACTTCTCAGGTGTCTGCCAAGACCTCGTTAGTGGGGATCTTCATTAGGATACTTGTCCCCAGTCTGGCTCAGTACTTTTCCACTCTTGGCCCTCCCCTATTTCCCAAGTTCCTTGGATCCATAAAAAGGCAGGGCTTTCTGTTCCGTTTGGGGCTCCTTGTTAGATGATGCCCCCTGTCTGCACCACCTGGCATCTAACCTCACTTTACTTTATGCTTTAGCAGTAATCTATTTTGATCTTTTGTTACTCTGCACCCCAGTGTTCCATTTCTGTAAATGCAGTAAATTTGGCTAGATTGTCAACAAGAAGATGTCAAACCAAAAGTAATAATCTTGACACCGGAGAGCTCCATGAAATTCATAACTTCACCTTTCAGTGGTAGATTTTCTTTGAATAGCTTTCATTTTTCCTTTAATAAAAAATAATGTATTGGGGTGACATCCTATATAAAAAAGAGGTGATATGCAAATTGACCATCACTCCCTCACACAAGATGGCCACCCTCATGTGGTCAAAAGATAGCCACCACAAGATGGCTGGCAGGGAAGGGCAGTTAAGTGGGGACTGGGCCAGCAGGGAAGCAGTTAGGCATAGATCAGGCTGGTAGGGGAGTGCAATCAGGCAGGTGAGCAGTTGGGAGCCAGAAGTCCCAGATTGGAGAGGGTGCAGGCTAGACTGAGGGACACCCCTCCTCCCCCCAGCATATGAATTATGTGTACCCAGGCCTCTAGTTGGTTAAGAAAATTATATAATTGTACACTTGAAACCAAAATTTTTATCACTTGTATATTGCATTGTTTGCTCACCACCCCAACTCGAATCTTGTCATCACTATACTGTTGTCTATAAATTTGTTTGTTCATTTGTTGCTTTCAGTTTTATGAGTGAAATAATACTAGTTTTGTAAAAGAAAGTTGAACCATGACATGTGCCCTGCCAGCATGGCTGGATGATTCTCTTTCATCATTGATGTTTTCTTCTCTCTCCTTCTACCTTCCTTTCTGAAGTCAATAACAATTATTTTTAAGGAGAGCAATGATGTGCCAGTAGTTTTTTAAAAAAATACAAAGCATGTAACAAACAGTCATGGAAACCAAAGACATTCAAGACATCACATTGATGCTGCTAATGCAATATTTCCTGTGTTCAAAACTGGTAGGGTGTGAATATGCCATTACTGAATTTTAAAATATGTGGCTCTGCATAATAATGGAAACCAAAACCCAACAATATAATGTAAATGTTGAATCTTTCTTCCTGATACTTTAGGCATCAAATTAATCTCTTAAGGAGAATAGAAAACAGACCAGTAACTTTGTTTTTCTGCACTAATAAACGCCTAATTAGAGTTAAGCACTTGAATCAAGTGAGGCAAGGAAATGAATTATATAACATTTACATGTGGAGCACATTATTTATAAATATAATAAATGCTGTTTTATTTTCCTTTTTGATAATTGAAAAGCAGAACATGACAGCTTTGTCCTTAAGCTACAATATCTATGGTATGTTTCTGAAAATTAAACTTTTTATAAGAATCACTGAGTTTTTTACTGGGATAACAGAAGCTATAAGAGCAGAAGCAATTGCTTTGTCGTAAAGATATTTCACTACCGACTTTCCAGTTAGTGTGCTTGATATGCCACCGATTCTTAGAGTCTATCTTCATTATAATTTGATGAGAACTCCACATCACTTGATTTTAAAATAGCTTATTATGTTTCTCAATTTCTGAGATATTACTAAATGCTTCAAAGAAACTGAAATGCATTCAAAGAAACTGAAATGCAAAGGAATGAATTTTGAGATGGATAAATTTCTTTTGTAATATACCTAGAGAAGGAAATAAAAGATCTATTATGATGGCAGTTAATCTATCTTATAATGTATGTGACATAAAAGAGACATGTGCCTACTTTATTTGATCAAAACTTAGTGGAAGACCTTGTGGAAAAGTAAATGAAACATTTTGTTTCATTTTTAAAAAGCAACTGTCCTTTCTCTATTTTTTCCTGCAAGGAACAGGACAGATGAATACTTTGAGAAAAACATCTGTAACTATAAATAATGATTAAGATGATTAATATATGTATAATGAAAGACATTTAGGTTTAAAAAAATATTTGAGCGTTCAACTATTAAAAAAACATTTGAGCTTTCAACTACAAACTTCCTTACCTCCCCTTCCTTCCCCCATTCTACCAATATAGTTGTCATTATTTGTAATTGCTCTTTAAAGCCTTTAAGAAAACTTACTTGGTAAATATATGTAGCATACTTTGCATAATTTATTGAATAAGAAATAGGTATGGGAGTATCATCGCAAACATTGCTCATTGTTCATATAGAGCTTTCTTGTTTGGCATACAGACAATATTTTCTACTGCTTCTCCCTTCCACTTGAATTCTAAGGATGCTGCTTAGAGCTACAGCGGACCTTGAAGGGTAAACCACTAATGTGCTAAGGCTGGCAGAAAAGTAGAGCCCATTCTTGATAACTTAAGTCTCAAATATGGTTTGTAACATACATTTGTGTCTGCAAATATGGGACTACAAAATTTAGCAATAAGCAGGTGCAATATATCACTTCCATTCTGAGCAAGAAAATATAAGGGAGATACTACAAAACAAGGGTAAATGTTTAAAAGAGTTCTAGCCTCCCATTTAGAAGGTAATCTTATATTTCAAAAATTAATTATAAAATAGGTTATATTTTCCAGGAAAATCTTAGATCTCATTCCTTGGTAGCATGTTTCTAATGGCTGTAAAACTGAGACAGATGGTTCTTCATTACTCCAAGAGACTGTCCTTAGCATAAAGTTTACAGCAGATGCTTCAAGGGCTTATTAATGAGAAAAAAAAAACAGGGGACAAGTCCAGAAAAGTCTCATTATCTTATTAAAGGGAAGTTAAGCCATATCTAGCATGTATTAAAGAAAACATTAAAGAACATATCTTTGCCTTACCTATTAGCTGTGGATATTCTGTAAACAAAAATTTCACCTTGGATTCACTGTGCATTCCTTGTTGAGATGCTAACGTGCTGCACTCCAGTGTTGTGAGTTGTGCTGATAAGGCTACATAAATTAGATGCAAATCACAGAGTACCACCGTCTAAAAGTTAATGATGCTCAAGTTGTCAAATCTCCTAGCTAAAGTTGACTGCAATGAAATGGCTCACTTTTTGAATAACGAGGAAAGAAAAAAAGATCAACCAGTAAGATCATCAAACCGAAAAAAATCAATTCAGCAAATTGCAACACCTTTTTCTGCCAACATACGGTATGATAATTCCTTGTAAGAAAGTGATAGGTAACATCTAATAATAAGTGATGAAACTAAAGGCCAAGAATTAAACCTCATAAAGCAATATTTTCTGGAAAGTTGGGATAGTCTGGAGAAAATTATAAACCAACCTCCTAACAAACTATCTCTTAAAAATGTGGGTCCTACCACCTGTATAAGCAGAAATCACCTGATACCCAGAATTTCTATGTATCCTGAGTGATTGCTGTATGCACCCCAAAGTTTGGCTATTATTGCTGTAGCAAATTAAGCCTCACCATCACCTACATTTTCACTACTGAATAACAATTAATGCTAATGTCATTTTTATATATTTAAAGGGACTTAACTTTAAAAGTGCCACAATTCAACAATACAGGGATAAAAGGCCAAGAGATATAAGCTTTTTAATTTGTTCAAAATCAGCCACACATAGGAAGTTAGTTAATAGATATTGATACTGGTTTGAGGGAATGGGCTGAAGAAATGACTTTACATGCTCTTATTTCAAAATACCGGCACATACAAGTATAATCCCTGCACTAAACATAACTATTATCTTAAGTTTTAGCACTAGAATTGAACAATTTCAGGAGTTTATGAAGTTCTTCCTCGTTTACTAAGTGAGGTATAGGCAGTTTAAAATGTAACATTGATTACAACAACAAAACATTCACAGGATTCACAAATCCTACCTAATTGATAGTAGTAGCAAGTCGTTTAGGAAGTTCATTCTTGCATCAACCCTAATTGTCAATATGAAGATAAACAGGCTATGGAAAAGTTACTCTTCAGTGTCCCAACGTGGCACATGACTGTAGTCAATAAGATAATCCTTAGTCATTTAGCACATACAAAGAAAGCAAAAAATTAGTGGTTAGGTAGTGTTGTTTCCCTGCCTTCAAAACCTTCAAGTAGAAAAAATTACTATCATCCAGATAAATGCTCATAGCATAATTTAGGAGAGAAGGCTCATGGACCCTGGCTCTCCTTTAGGACTATTCTGTCTTGGTATTAAGCTCAGAAGCTCTACAATGTCAAAAATTCTCTGCAGGCTTGGATGTTCTATGAAAATTGGTATGAGTCAAGCAGAAGATAGTCTGTTTGCTTCCAGAATAATTGTTGAGAAAAGAAAGGAGGTCTTTGCCTTTTAGTAGTTACCGTATTTTTCGGACCATAAGACGCACTTTTTTCCCCCAGAAGTGGGGGGGAGGGAAGTCCCTGCGTCTTATGGTCCAAATATAGCCTACACATATACTTTTTTTACTTGCCCGGCTCCGTGTGGTCTCTGTGTGCTTGCCCAGCTCTAAAATGGTTCTAAATGCTGCTGTTTACTTTACAGGGTTGATTACATGTGTTTATGACGGTGATGTTGGGTTTTAATGCACATAAAATATTTTAGGACACTATTTGTTTCAGAATCTTTTTTTCTTCATTTCCCTTCTCTAAAAACTGGTGCGTCTTATGGTCTGGAGCGTCTTATGGTCCGAAAAATACGGTATATGCCTGGGGTGCGACTACCCACCGTAACCTGTCCAGTTATGATCAGATCACTGTGTGAGGTGACTTTTCATAGAACCCTTTTTTTTGTGTGTCTATATTCTTGTATTTTGTCTACATTCTTGTATTTCAAAAATCTTCCATTGTTGATTTTGCTTCCCAAGTTTGTCTCACTGAGATCACCATTTCCTGGGTGGCAGCCACAAAAAAACCGGGGTGCCAGATAAGGGTTCAAACTGCCCTGTAAGAGTATCTCCGAGACAGAAAAGGACATTGTCTTTGTGCTCTTACCTGTGCTCTTACTGTACCTGAGAAGGCCCTTACACCTGAGGGCAGGCATCTTTTTCCTAGGAAGACCGGGGCTGCATCTCTGCTATCATTTCTTGAGTTCTTTGTGCTCTGCCAGCGGACTGTCTTTCCCTTCATTACATGCGCAGAGCACACAATCCCCACAGGGACTGTATGTCTCCTTGGTCATCACAATCAAGCAATTGAGGGGTATTTCCTGGGTGACAGCCACAAAAACTGGCACCCTAGATTGTGTTGGCATCCTGTATCTCCTGAAGGGGAGCTTGTGACAGCAGACACAAGGGTTCTGAGGCTGCCTGTCACTCCTCAAGCCAAATTAAGCAGAGACAGGGCTGAATCGGACATGAGCATTTATACACAAGCGAGAGCAGAATTTCCAGAGTCACCAGCCACTCTCCCATACTGCTATCATTATTGGAATAATCGGCCAACTGCTGAGGGGACTTGGGAAGAAGATAACTCCGTGTAGCTGAGAGCAGCAAGTGTAACATGGAAAGGAGAGGGTCTGGGCTCCTGAAGGCCAGACTGCTCAGCCTGTTCCTGAGGCAGTTTTTAACATATAGAAGATTGCAAAGTTCGACAACAAGGTGGCTAAACTGAGTGGGCCAGGGTCTGAGCACAGCAACCAAATTAGTGCCTTGGTCTGTTCTCAATGTATTTTCTTTCTGAATAAGAGGGGTAGCAAGAAGAGAGCACGCACCCACCAAAGTCTCTAAAGGCCAATTGTAATTCTCTTCAGAGGTGTGTTAGTTTTATTAGAAGCCTCACAAAACTATAACAGAGAAATGGGCAATATAGGACTTACACTTGGGCCCCTCAAGGATATAAGCTCCTTCTAGGAGCTATGGGCTAGTCTGGAATCCCAGTTTTTGCAGCTGCTGCCCAAGGAACACTTCCACTGGCCACGCAGAATGGGAGTGAGGATGGTGGTCAGTAGGCACCCTCTTTACAGATTATGGTTGTGAGGCAAGAACCCACAGGGAGAATCTACTCCCTGAACTCCAGTAGGCACCCTCTTTACAGATTATGGTTGTGAGGCAAGAACCCACAGGGAGAATCTACTCCCTGAACTCCAAACTTTAGTGATAAAAGTCCTAACTTCCATGTGGGGAGGGGTTTCCAAGAGGGTAACCAACTAAGCCCTTTTTTCTAAGGTTTTAAAATGGGGAAGGGGTCCAGATTAAGAACTTCCAGCCTTTATGACCCTGTGCTTTTCTATGCTCCCTTCTAATTAGAAATGAATATTCTGCAAATGAGTGACCAAGTCCAAAACCCATATGGTGCTCTCCAATCTTCTGTGAAAGATAAAGCAGAGAAAGAGGAATGTTGCAATTGTCTCTTCTCATTTCACTCTTCCCAGAAGCAAAGGGGAGAAAATTTCTCTATCCTCTGTGGAAGTAAGATAAGCATTGTGGCAGCTTGGAGGTATTTCTGCCCTTCGCATATGCATTCCTCTCCCATTAACCCCCCTTGTTCCCTGAAACTGGCCCTGAGGGTCTTGTTTTAGAGACAGGGGTCTCCAGAATTCATCTACAGGTTTGAAAGCCAGTGAGGCTTGCAGCCACTTCTCTCTGGCATGAGTCTTAATCCACACCCAAGGATATTTTTCCATTGAATTTTAGAGAATGGAGGAGAGAGAAAGGAGAGAGAGACACTTCCAGGCGACCAGTTGATCAGCTGCAGGTTTGATCCCCAGACCTGAGGTACATGCCCTTCACCAGAATTCAACCCGGGACCCTTCAGTTCACAGGCTGACACTCAAAATGCTGAGCTTCCCCTAGATGGTCTGGCTCTGTGGGTAAACAAAAATAAAAGGTTTAAACCCCACACAAGGAGAAGCTCCATTTCAATCATCAGGTACCTGAACTTTTGAGTTCCCTCCCTATTGTGGATCATCTATTCCAGGGGTAGGGTTTATGAAAAGACTGGAGAGGGTGCAGGCTGGGCTGAGGGACACCTCCCCCTGCCTCTAATCTGGAACCCCTGGAGGGATATCCGACTGCCCGGGATCAGGCCTAAAAGGGCAGTGGACATCCCTCTCATAATCCAAGCAGGCAGGCAAGCGGTTGGGAGCTAGCAGTCCTGGTCACTCCCTAACCACTCCCCTGCCATCCTAACCAGGCCGGCAGGGGAGCAGTTAGGCGTTAGGTGACCAGGCTGGCAGGGGAGGGCAGTTCAGAGTCGCAGTTTGGAGTCACCAAGTTCTTTACTCTCATACCCTTAAGTGATATATGGAAATGTTATTTGCCTGAATTTTTATCTTTATCACTCAGCATACATAGATACTGTAGAAAAGGGCACTTATGAAGTGAAAGCAAATTAACTGAACAATTGCTGAGCAAACAGCTGTACCAGATGTTTGCCTTCATCATTGCAGAGCAATCAGATGGGTATTGATTTGGGATCACAACTTCAGGAAGAAAATGCTGAGAATTCAGCTCTTGGCTTTCACCCCTCAGGACAAGCAATCACCTATACAAAAGATGCTGTTGTCAGTGAAATTTGTAGTGTTAATCTCTATCAGTGAATCATAAAATTTGGGATTCATTATATCAGGGGACTGAATTAACTAAACACTCATATTCTACCCTCCATAATGCTTTTCTTGTGTTAGAAATAGATGAATCCAGCAATGAATTTATTGTTCTGCATTTATACTTTGACCATAATAGATAGGAAGGGTTGTGTCAGTACTTCTGTGACTCTCGCTGCAGTGGATTTTACAATTCTATTTAGAAGGCTGAACTACCTGTGTGATTCATATGCCATAATGCAAAATTATTGAAAGGTAGCCTCATAGAAAATGTACAGAAATGCTGATGAGTGAGAATTTCAACTTAAAAAGAGAGGTTTCAAGCATATCATGTGTCAAAAGCCACAGATTTGTCCCGAAGGAGGATGACTGTATCCTTCTACTATTGCACTGATTGGGGGGCAAGGCATGTGATCAGGAGCCAGTGGTCCTGGATTGCTGGTTTAAAACAGCAGTTAGACAACCCCCTCACAGTTGGACAAACCCAAAAGGGTCCCAGCTTGGAAAGGGTGCAGGCTGGCCTGAGGTCCCCTAGCCCAGCACATATTGTAAGCAACCTTTATGACCGAACGACCAGAATGACAACAACTGATAACTCGTTGCTATAATGTGCAACTTCCCATGGCTAGCTAACCAACCACCAGGGGACAGACGCCCAATACAGGAGCTGCCCCCCTGACCCAGAGGCAGGTCTCTGTAGCAGAGCAGCTCCCTCGCTGCATAGGAATCTATTGAAAGTCAGCCCCTGACACACGGGTTTGTCTTGCTCCAGTCCTCTCTCTTCCCCGGGGCCCACCTGCCTGCCCACTGCAGTGGCAGTGAGGTAGTGAGGGAAGGTGGGAAGCCATGCAGTGGTGGGGTAGTGTCAGTATTCATTCCTTCTGCACCCAGCCTGGCGACCATTACCTCTTCTCCTAACCCCACCAGGGCCTTCGGTTCCCTATCCAAGCCTGGGGCCTAATGTAGAGTCAACCACCCTGGGAAAGGGGTTGAGGGCCAGCTCCCTCCTCTTGGAGCTGGTGGCCAACCTCCCATGGACCCTCATTCCCTCTTGCCCCCATGCATGAATTCATGCACTGAGCCTCTGTGGTCTCAACTGATCAGCGTATGAAAGGGGCAGATTGAGATGTGAAGCACATTAGCTAAGTCTTACATGCCAAAGGTCTGCAATCAGCAATCTCCTCAAGGCTAAATGTGGCTGTTAAATACATAGAGCATATCACCAAAGGGCCCCTATATTGACAAGGGGCCTTTCTCCCTATCACAGGAAAGGGGTGTTAGTAATATAGGTGATAAACATCTTATTTTCAACCATGGATACCCCGTCATCCTACTGGCCGCCCCTGCAACAATATATAGCTTTTCTTTAGTAGTAATGAGTTGTATCCCTTCTCTCTTTATTTGTTGACTTTAAATTAATAGACCATAGGTTTTAAAAAATGCATAAATGTATTATATTGATAGATGAAAAAAATTCTACATTTTAAAAAGTTTTGTTATGTGAGTTCTACCAACCTCCTCAGGCTATAGCCTTTTCTGAGAGGAAAACTTCAATGAACATTTCAGTTTCTTTACCTGAACAGTTCAATAAACAATAAATTGCTTTTTTCTCCTTCTCAATTTTCTGTTGCCATTTACTGGCTGAGATGAAAATTTAGCTTATGCTCTTGGCTCATGTTAGCCTGGACTATAGATTAACAACCATCTTCTATTCTGCTAACTTTACCTATATTCTCTCCTCTGCTAACTTTACCTATATACTCTCCTTTGGGAATACTTACTGTTTCTATCCTCTAGACTAGTAGCGTGGGGTGGGAAATTGCACTCCCTGGCCCAGTGCAGAGCTGTTAATCATGATGTGGCTAAATCTACTCCTGAAACCCAGAATCAGACAGGACAAAAAGGATTAGGTATAAATTTATATTAACAGCTGCCTATTCTAATTGGGGTTTGAGGGAGTTCTGAACTATTTGTTCAGCCATGTTGAATGAGCAACAATTGTCACAGAAGGATGAAGATTCAGTACCATAAATGGAAGGTGTTTAAAATATTGCTCAGTCAATGCCAGCTTAAATTAGTCATCATCACAATGTCAGATATAGTGGGAAAAATTACTAATTCCTGTGTTTAATTCTCCTGTTTGCATTGCATGTCTGCCTGGTGAAAGTTGCTATGTCTGCCTGGTGAAAGTTATGTGGGGATGATAGGGCTGTTAAAGCAAAAGATATGTTGAACACCTAATGCTCTAAAGGGCTGTTAAAGCAAAAGATATGTTGAACACCTAATGCTCACCAAATCATTTAAGATTTAAGTTTTTCTTGGCCATACAGATGTTGATTAGATAACACAACCTATTGGATTCTGTAACTGTCAACCAAGAACACACTCTGGATAGCCTCATCAGTTACGTGGGCAAACAAACAGCAAGCACAGCCCCAAAAAACAAAAGCTTATGTGGTTAATGATTTGGAGGACTTCCTGTAGATGGTTTAAATCCTATATATTAGGCCTTATAATTGAATTGATGACTCATGTTGACTGGGAGATGACACAACTACAAGGATATGTCACAAAAAAAGAAATAATATGATACAACTTTTCTTTGGAACCTGAGCAGCCACTATGGTGCCTGGGCTTCTAGTTTCTATATGGCCCCAGACAAGACAAGGGGTGAGCATGATAACTCTAGAAAATCTGCTGTGGCAGGAAAAGTGACCACAGTCCAGAACCTCAAGCCAGAGAGTCACACTACACTGTCCCCAGCAGTCACACTATACTGTCTCCAGCAGTCAAAGTCTGAAACAAAGCTGAGTTGATCTCAACTTTCTTTTCTTAAAAATATAAAGTTATTGATTAAAGAAAACAGACCCACAAACATTATAATCAAAGTGTTACGCACAACTCATGACTTAACTGATTCCACTTATTTGTTCAATCAAACCAAATGTTAATATTTTATTAGACACCATTTTTAATCCTAGACTAGAAATAAATTTGGCAGTTATATTATACAGCAAATCATCCATGTGAAACTGACTTTTTGAGTTTGAATATAATGAGCCATGGGTTAGCAAGACATCTGTATTTTTTTTTTTCTGTTTGGATTTTTCCATTGTCAGTTTGATTAATGGGATGTATCTCCTTTTGGATATCTTATATCTGAACAAGTCTATTTCATGTTCTTGCCACCAACATTTCCAGGAGATATCTGTCATTCTGACATGTTGAAGAAAAGTTTCTTTATAAGACTGACTTATAGAGAGCTCATTATTGTTTCAAACCAGTGCAATTGCCCTGAAGGTCCCTTAAGCAAAGGGCCTTTTTCTAAACCATGCTGCATAAAGATGTTATAACACTTATATTAAGTTAATATTAAGTTATTTTATCATATGGGGCTTTTTAAGCTATCTGCAACATGCACTTTAATAACTGCCCCAAACTCCATTCCCAAACTCCATTCCAAGTTCTACCAGTCAGAGTCAAGTTGACAGTGCTCAGATCCCCCACAGTATATGTTACCAGTCAAATAATCTTATTCAAACTCATGTCCCTCCCAAATATTTGGCAGATTTCTAAACTCAGTCTTGAACTATAAATGTGTGCAGAAAACTACTTATAGGTTTATCAAACTCCACCAAAAACTTAGTATTTATACTGTATTTGTTGTATAAATATTTTTGCTAATGTCTAGGGGAAATAATTTTAGTCTCAAATACAGTAGTCTCTTTGCAGACCACTGTTAAGCAAATACAGGATAAGGCAAACTCAGCAAATACAGGATAAGGCAAACTCAGTAGCCAACAGAGACAAATATCAAAAGAAATTTCAAGACTAATCATTGTTTTTACTTCTAATAATAATTTGGCTCTCAATAGTACAGACTCATCCAGGCCGTGGTAGAGCCACAGTCAACTGTGGCTCACGAGCCCCATGCGGCTCTTTGGGCCCTTAAGACCAGTTGATGTTTGGTATCATTGTCTTTTAAAAAAAGTTAACTGGTATCATTGGCTTGTCGTCTCATGACCTAAACTTACAAAACAGACACATGCTGGAAGAAAATATTTAACCCATTGATTAATCATTGTTTTTTTAAAAAGAGACCAAACTACAATACTTTGACATTCCCACAAAAGTTTCTGTAGCTTCATGTCCTCACCATCATTTGGTGTTGAAGAAATTGTGATTAGGTCCTTTAGTAGACAGTTATATGTGGTAAGAAACTACAAAAGAAACTACAAAAAGTTTATAAGTTCAGCATGTCACTCCAGTAAAAATACATATGTTTCTCATCACAACAAGAAGCATCAAGTGTTAAAAGTTGTGTATTTGATATAATATTTCAAAATAATATGTTTACAATAAAAAGGTATACTATAGATAATATAGAATTAAAAAAAAGAGGAGCAATGATTTTTGAATGAGTATTTTTAATATAGGACACACTTATCTATTCTATTCACTTTAGATGGTTCTTACAAAAAAGGGCTTCTGATTAAACATTTAGGTATTGATCATCTTAATGATAATCCTGTGTCCCAAATATACCAGAGGATAACAATTACTACTTGAGAGTTCAATGAATATGAGATAAAACTAGCATGAATTAATTTTTATTACTTTAGAGTTCACTTAAGATATTACATTCATCATTATATATAACCCTACAACTAGCCTATATGTATGGATAGTGTACCTCTAAGATGATATAGACCTGGTTTTTGTGTTTTCCAGCTCTAAGTTCATTACTACTTTTTTTATTCTTCTGGAGTAGGGGTATTTCCCAACTATTTTTATGAGACATTTGTCAATTTAAAATTGGGAGGTAAGTTAATCTGAGGGGAATACATCTGAGGCAGAATTTCTTAAATTGCATTTGCTTGAGAATTTCCCACAAATTGGTGTGTTCATTCCTTCCCGTCAACCCCCATCAAGAGAATTCTTGTTCATATGCCAGCATGGAGGCTATTCTGCTATATCTTTTCTCTCGCTTGCTTAAAACAAATTTTAATTGCCTGTGTTCTGCCTTATTGCAAAAAGAATTTGAGGTGGCTAAAAGCTATTTCTAATGCAAAAAAAAAAAAAAAAAGTGTGTGTTTTTTTTTTTCCTTTATTGATTACATTTGTAATACCTTATACTCTCATCCCCCCACTCATGCCCCCTGTTGTCCGTGACCACTAGTTAGGGAAGAGTGTGAGGGTAAGGGATGTCTCTCAGTCCAGCCTGCACCCTCTCACAATCCAGGATTTCTGGTTCCCTATTGCCCTCTGCCAGCCTGGTCATCCCCATCTGCCCTCCCCTGCAGGCCATCTTGTGTCTTGGTGTGATGGTCAATTTGCATATTACTCATATGTATTAACTTTTTATTAAAATAGCCTATATAATAAGAAAATTATAGTGACTTTCAAAAAGAAATAACTTTCATTCTGGAAATACAGGCACTGCCTCTCCATAATCCCATTATTGAATCCAAACGTTGAACTTTAGAAAGTTTTTCTAATGTTTTGTTTACATTGTTGTTTTTCTTTTCTTGCCTGCAAGCAACTAAACTGATGTATAAGTGGAACTAGCTCTAAATGTCAGCAGAAAGAATTTACAGTATCAATGAAGCCTGTAGAATCATTGAGTCCCTGGGATCCTGTTCATATACCAAGCCTAGGTGACAGTCTGAAGAAGATGCACTCAGTTTCTAGAATTAATCTGGATGATTTTCCTGTCTCCAATGCTCCACTATCTCAATCTCAATAAATAATGTGCTTACACTCCTTATTTACTTGCTCTAAATCCTCTGGATTCAAAATTGCTGGGGGGCGGGGGGAGAAGACATAACTAGCAGCAATTGAGTGAAAAAATATCTAGCTTTCTTGGCTTCCCTATGGTGACAGTGGAGCCTATAACTTATTCTATGAAGGTTCCTCCTAAATGAGGATGAATTTATAACATCAATGAGCTTATATTATACATTGAGTAAGCTAAAATGCCTAAAGGTCTATCATATTTTACAAATTTAAGCATTTTCTCCATTTGTTTTAAGCAAAAATGAGATAACTGCATTCCTCACTCAAACACATGTAGCAATTTCCTTGATAAAGATTAAGGAAATTCTAAAGAAGTATATGAAGTGTCTATATTGCTACAGAGTCCATGAACCAATGACACTCATGATAAACCTCTGTATCAGGATTATAAGAAAAATGTCACAACTTGGAAAAAAGGCCAAGGCAGATATAAGCAAGTGCACATAATATGTGTTTAACCCCCATTCAAGTGCCTCTATATATTATCTGCCCTTGAGTTCGGGCTATATAAAAGTTATCAAGGGCAGATAATAATCTTCACAAAATAAAAATCTGATGAGTAATAATAGTATTGTATAAGTCAAACTGTATCACAATAATAAAAAAACAAAAGACAGTACATTCCATTGGAACAATGACAATTGATATTATAAAATGAATTTTAAAAATTACTCCCAGAAACTTGTCATTTTCAAAATGCTAAACTGGATTTTTCATGGAAATGAAATCTAAATTAATGTAAGCCTGTCTGAGCATTTCTTACTGAAGACTCATTTTCACAGTTAATATCCAATTGGAATGTATTCTAGCCAACAGCTTATGAAATGTCATAATTGTGAAATACTGCTTACTGCTTTTAGCAATTATTGTTGTCTACCATATAAGGTTCTTTACAACAAATAAATTGGCCAGAATGGAAAATGTAACAATATTTAGTACTAAAGTGTTTTAATTAGCTGGAAAAATGTAACAATATTTAGAAAATATTGATTAGTAGCTAAACATGAGTATTCAGAGATGATTAGTTTCCATTAATGTCACTCAAATCTTTCTTCATGTGGAATTCCAACAGGCTTTAACAAAGGATGTCTTTATAGTACACTTTGAATACGTGTTTACAAATACCAGTAATGTTAATGCAGGATCACGGGGCTGTCCCTAGATCCCAAAGGCTGGGCCTGAGGACTAGAGGATGTGCTATAGGTACAGGGAAGAGCTGCTTTGATAGGAACTGTGATATTTCAAAAGATCCAGTCTTCTGGGAGCAGAGCATAGAGAGCTACTATGAAGAAAGAAGCAGATGAACTTAATAAAGTGCCTGTTGTTTAATCAATGCATTAAAAGTTTAGTCACTTTATTTTTGTTGCTACTTCATAA
Source organism: Pipistrellus kuhlii (assembly GCF_014108245.1). NCBI lineage: Eukaryota > Metazoa > Chordata > Mammalia > Chiroptera > Vespertilionidae > Pipistrellus > Pipistrellus kuhlii. The sequence goes on from NW_023425584.1 coordinate 42,572,813, forward strand.
AAGAAATATATAGGTGACCAATTTAAAAATCTATCCTTCATAGGAAAATATGCCTTTTCTTTCCCTCTGTTATTGCTGTTTTGATCCTGAAATGCTAATTTTTTAGCACAGGATCAGCTAGGTGTTAGGCTTTACTTCTTAAAACAATTGCAATTTGATGTGTATTTCAACCTTTTGATGCTATTCTGACCTTTTTGGTCTGCAATCATGTTTATTCCATTGGCAATTTAACTGCTCTGTTACAAGTTGCAGATCTCAAATTTAGGTCCATTACTTAGTTTAGCATAGAGATAAACTAAGGGGGTAGAGATAGAGTTGTGCTTTATATTTTAATATATGTAGAAAAAAAAGGCATACCATTGCCAAATGTTTCATAGGAAAATTGAAATTAGTTGAGCTCACGTTTTAAAACTAAGGGGGTAGATACAACTGTGATTAGAGTGTTTAGAGTGTTTGAATTGTATGTAGTCCTTAAAGTTTAACAGAATATATATTTGTGAGAGTAGAATATTCAGTTCTAGCTTTATTCCAAATGAGGTCTTTGAGGGAAGGCTGGAGAGTGAAATTCAAGGAGTGAAATTCAAGGAATATATCACAAAGCAAGTGATCCAAACCAAGATCATAAGGTTTTCCAGCTTAAATATTATCTGGTTTACCTTTTTCAGATTTCTAAGGTTAAAATATTTAAAGAAAAAGACACAGGACATATGTAAAGAAAAATTCAAGCTTTTCCTGAGTAATAGTGCTATAGCAATGCTAACACTAAAGCTGTATATTTTTTTCTGCTTTTAACAAATAGGGATTAAATAGTTCCCAAATTTTTATAACAAGTTAATTATTTTTGAGGCTACTTGCCATGAGATTAGAAGATAATTGCAAGTGTGATTTGAGAAAATGCACTCCAAAATTCAGCATTATTAGAGAATGGAAGGTTTAGTTTATTTTTATTGGTTTGTTCACTTTGTAGTGTGATCGGGGTAGGAAAAGGTTGCATTTCAGAATATTTTTTAGAAGTCCAGTGTTAGACTGACAACTGAACAAATCAACTGAACAAATCAACTTAAACTCTAGCTGTGGCTAAACTCTAGCTGTGGCTCTGGAGGAACCTGTGACCCATCAGTAAGACATCAGGGAGCCAATGCAAGTATATTCCAACCTCGTACCTGAAGGGAGTTCATCTCACTTGAGAATGAGTGAAGCAGGAAAATTAACATCACAAAAGAGGGGAGGGGCCATGAAGGGGAGGGGCCATGAAATTATCCTTGAGACAACAAAATACACATGGCTCCGTAGACAGAGAGATGATACACAGAAGAGCCATCCGAAGAAATATATTGTACATAATTAAAGTTGCTTTGAATTGAATTATTTGTGACAAGTGACAAGGGCACATTTCCTAAGAAAATAAGGTCATCTCTACAATGCTCTGAGATAGTCACTTTACAATGCTCTGAGATGATCTTACAATGCTCAGAGCATTGTAAGATCATCACTTTACAATGCTCTGATTTCGGTCAAGGGCATGTACATTGGTTGCGGGCACATCTCCGGTAGGGGGTGTTCAGGAGGCAGCTGGTCAGTGTTTCTCTCTCATAGACATTTCTAGCTCTCTCCTCCTCTCTATTGATTTTTTTACAGAGAGCTAGAGAGGGATTTTTTACAGGGAGGAGGAGAGAGGGATAAAATACATTTTTTTTTTTAAATGAAAAAGTGGAGCTGGCTCCTGGCTTTCACACCAAGGTACAAGGTGTAGAGTCAATAACTGTACAGTGGCAGATGGTTATTAGGCTTCTAAACCTTACGAGGTGATCACTATAAGAAATGTTGAATCACAATGTTCTACACCTGAAACTAGTGTGTTAATTTATAATTTCTTTCTTTTAAAAAATTCTCATAAAAGATTTTCATAAGTACTTTGGCTCTTCCCACTCTAATGTTCTATATTTCACTAGAACTTGTAATGTCTGAAATTTAATTCAGATTCTAGCTGATGGTCACAGCAGCATGGAGGCGGCACTGGTACTAGGACATGGCAGGACTGAAATGCAGTGCTCTGTAAATTCGTCAGCACAGAAACAGCAAAGTGCTGCTCATTAGCATTCAGCTTTGCTAGGCTGGCCCTGTGAAAAGAATCGATGAGGAACAGAGCCGTGCCACCCCATGAACTGATGGAGGCAAGCACATTTCATGATATGTCAGGGCCTCACTGGGGCACAACCCGAAACGGTGCACACCGCGCTTTGGAAAAAGACAGTCGTCACTGCAGTTGATTGTGGTTGAATTAACTCTGCCTCCCAAGTCCACATTCTCTCATTTCAGCGAAATTTTTATTTTTTGTCTCTCTGCTAAACACAAATAAAAATGACATGATGCTTAAAAAAATAAAAATAATAAAAAATAATAAAAATTTTTAAAAAGTACAATCCTGGGCTTGCAGTTTGCCAGAGCCTAATCTCCAAAAGAATCTCCGGGCACAGCATTTTGAAAGTGACTGTGGGTTAATGACAGTCTCGGTACCATTAGCCCATCTGCATGCATAAGTAAAAGTGTTCCACAGAATAAATTTAAGCTAGTTTCCCATACTGCTCAGAAATATATAACATGCACTTAAGGTCCTACATAGGTTAAGGACGTCTTACATTTTAAGTCCCACACATTGACATCGTTACTGACTTGACTCTTGGAATGACAAGTTATTTATTCAGCTTCATTAGAAGCAGGAAATTCAACACAGGTTTGGATATAGATTTTTCATGTAAATGCCAAAATGGTTGAGCATCATAATGTGAAATGTAATCAGTATGATTTTAAATTTCCTATGGGTATATCCTGAATGACACTAAGCCATCATACTTTTTCTTTCTTTTCCTCAGTTGTTTGATGTATGAGACAACTCTGATTGGGACAACTCAAACAACTGAAACAACTGAGGAAAAGAGAGTCACACCACCAGTTTATTAAAAAAAAAAAAAAAAAAAAAAAAAAAGGCTAACTGTATGATGATTACAGCTTTTTTTTAGACTTGTACCAGTGTCCATGTTCTATTTGAGATAATTAAGTGTCACGTTTTTTTTTTTTTTTCTCAGCCTACTTTTCTTAACATGCACTTTTAAGAGTGAAGATTAATAAGTACATAAGAGCATAACTGAAACAGATGCATCACTCTTGTACAGACACAAACAGTATTACTGCATCTACAGACACATGTATCTGTACAACATCAAAATGTTATCAAACACTAACATATCTAAATGTCGCTACAAAGTGGACAGAATTAAATATTTCTGTTTATGGATTTATGGATACTCGTACACAAATATTTATGGATACTCAGATTATGAAGATCAGCTCAACTAAACAGTTACAATGTGAAGTGGTGTATGATCATTATCAGTGAGAAGTTTGTGTATGCACAGCCCACGGTTTTGTACTTAATTGATACAAATAGTTTCGATCACATTCTTATGATCTCAATATCAGACAAACAACAGTGAGGGGGAAGGCTAGGCCTGGGAGGAGGGGAGCGAGTGGGGTGGAGGAAATGGAACAATTTTGCTTAGCCAAAAAAGATTTTTATAGTGTTTTTAAAAAATTCTAATTATAAAGGAATATGCAATGACTGCTCGTGATTTATTTTTCCCAGCTCGTGATTTATTTTACAAGTCTTTCCTCAAAGCTCTTTGACATTCCTTGTGTTTTATTACAAGTTTCTTCCATTGCGTCATAGGCACACCATCTCACTGAGAGCATATTTTATTTTACTCCTGTCATTAATTACCTGTGGGCCTGTATCATGTCTCCCTCAGACCCATTTATTATAGTGCTGCCTGCTGGTATCCCTGCAGCTAGCAGTCTGTCAGCATTCCCATAAGAAACCCCATTTTGCAAGGAGTTAACATGCACAGCCTAAAGCTCAATTTTACGGCTGAATTTTTAGAGTACATGATAGAAGCTATGAAGCTCTTTATCATCTTGGAGCTAAAAATAGTTTTAAAATAGTTTTGTCTTCTAGAAGCAAATTTGAAGGGGAAAAAAAAGAAACCCTGTAAATATTTTTATAATTACATTGTTTCAAAATTGTGCCCTAATTTTCACGATTAAAAAAAAGCTTTTTTAACTACATATAAACATATGAGAGTATGCCTGTCCTAGAAATATTTCTGTCTCCATTTTAATTCCCTAAAAATACATGACTAACTTTTTAAGGAATTCTGATTCATTCATTAAATTGAACACTTCTAAGTTTCTGGAAATTGAGGGTAATTCTAACTTGACAGGGTCTCTGACAATTATAAAAGAATCTAACAATTTAGTGATAAAGAATCTCTTAATAATTGTCAAAGAATCTCTTATAATTGTCAAAGATCAAATTCCCTCTAAACATTGTTTATTATCTCATGTTTTTTCTCTTTTCATTAAAAACAAAAAATAGGTGAGCTGGGCCCTCCCTGGATAAGAAACTTGGGTTACCCAAAATATGTGATCAGTGCTGAGGCCCTGCCAGCAGGCGAGGGGATCCCAAGGCAGGTGTTGGGTGTGGAGGCCACTGGCTACCAAGGAGACAGAACTAAACCTCACATCACCCTGCTTGGTCCTAGAGGATGGCTGGTTAGCCAAAGTCAGGTAAGATTCCTCAGGGAAGGAACAACCTAAGACAGACACAATTGCAAAGGGGCCATCAGGAGAGAACTTGGGGGGGGGGGGGGGGGTTTGAGGGTCGGGGGTCAACAGAGTGTGCCACAAACTTTTCAGGGGCCTGAACCCTCACCCCTTCTAAGGGAGGTCTCCTGCCCCCATGGCTGCTTCGATTCCCATACCCAACTCAACTCAAGAGAGACTTGGCCAGCAGCAAGACTTATCTGGGTCCCGATTTGTCTTGTACCCATGGTATGGGGAAGTAGGTATTTGATATCTAAATCCAGCCCAGAACCAGGAATGCTCAGGGCCTACTCAAGAATGTAAATATTAGAAACAATCCTTTCCACTAACAGACTAATTTAAATTGAATTCTCAATCTTATTTTAATTAGCCAAATTTATAAGAAAATATTCCTTTATGTTTGTTGCAGGAATCCACATGGCCTTGGCTGGAGTAGTCCTGTCAATTCCTGTCAGTCCAGAGATGGAGTTGTATTCTGTCTTCATGGACTGTTTCTCTTCTGAAAATATACTAAGCTGCTGACTGTCAGGGACCTACATTACCTCCATTTGTCCAACCAGTCTGTGACCACTGGTTAGGCTTATATGCATACAACAGAAGGCGGGTGGGGGAATGCATGGGGAGGGATTTGAGATGGGAATGGGACAAATAAGTGAAGTATCATTATAAAATCAAATGAATGGACCAAAATTGATCTTTCTCCCCCTTTCTCTAACTGATCATTGATCTGAGTCCAATACTTATAAGTCAATGAAAGAATTACTGATCATTTCTAACTGCCTACTGCAAGCCCCACACGATCCCACTTATATAGCATTTTGAGCAGTATTTTAACAACCCAGGCATTGATCTATGAACCAGGAGTTCAAACTGGTGCCCTGACTGATTTAAGTACACTCACAATGTTGTGTAACCCTCACCACTAGAACTTGGTCAAAATTTGTTTGGGATGATGAACAAAATGCAGCAGAACTAAAAACACTCTCTGCTTTGTCAGGAGCCACATCCTCTCAGAATCTCAGTGCTTTCATGGTGTCACCTGGAGAAGAGAAATTTCAGTCCTTGAGGCTTTGAGACAACAATGGACCCTGTGACCTGTGAATATATTATCTGTGGTAGGCAAAATAATGATGCCTTTACCAAAATAACTTCCTGTGATGTTTTAGGGTGACATTTCAACATACATAAAATGAACCAACTTGACTCACCAAATGTCTGGACACCCAGTGGCCCAGACATTAGTCTGTTCTCTTACCTAACTGGATGGGCTCGGACGTTGGTCTTTTCTAGACTTTGGGGGTCTTCTGCTGGCTTTGAACCATTGGTAACAGTCCAAGCTCAAAGAGCCAGTGTTGTGATTTCAACTTAGCAAGCTGAAGACCCAGGAAGAGTACCAGTCTCAGCCTGCAGGCCTGTGAGCCGAGACTCCTCAGTCTCTAATTCCTTATAATAAATAAGTGTGTGTGTGTGTGTGTGTGGGGAGGGGGGGTGTCCCCATTGAATCTGTTTCTGGAAAGAACCATGATAAATTGTTGGGGAGGGGGGACAATGGAGGAAGGTATTCCATACATGTCCTGTTTACACAGTCCCAGGCATCATTTAAGGTTCTTTAAAGTTCTTTTATACCCAAAAGTTTGACTTTACTACATTGTCATTCTTAAATAATTCTATATTTGAGATCATTTATATGATACTTTTAACACTATATGATATTTTTAAAATATTACAATCTTTATCTTGCTGTTTATAACAAAGAAACTATTCTGATTCTGTACAATATGTACTTGAGATTGAATGCTCTCTTTGCTGTTTGTTAAATTTTGGGTGGACAAGAAACTATATTTCCGAGTTGTTATGGACTTAAGCATCTCAAAGGACTTGTTCATGCTACTGGTTAGTCTTGTATGCATGCATACAACAGGGGGCATGCGTGGGGAAGGATTTGGAATGGGAATGGGGGGATGAAGACAAATACACTTTTAAGCAGGGGGGGAGGTAAGGTTCTGGATGGAAAGTGAAAATTTACCAAAGTAATATGTGGAACTTGGTAAAAACAGCTTTTTAAAATAATCCAACATTCTATTTTCATTTAATATCTACTTAACAGAGACTTGGCAGTTACCTGGATCCCAATTTAAGCTGGGCATGGTAAACAAAGCAGCCATTGGGGCAGGAGACCTCCCTCAGAGGAGGTGAGGGTTCAGGCCCCTGCGAATTTGGAGGAGGTGAGGGTCTGTGCCCCACCTCTGTTGACCCCTTTGCGACTGTGAGTAACATGTAATGACCTAAAGCAGTTTTAGCATGAGATGAGGCAGTCAAATTTTTTTTGCACTAAAATAAATCAAAAGCTATGACTATAAATTTCTAAAAGCCTCCTAATAAAAAATGGGGAATAGTAGAAGGATATCATGTAAGTAAAATAACAAATGAAGTTAAAGTAAATAAGTAAATCAGGATAAACACACATGGTGTCAAAATAAGCCAAAAGAAAGATCATTTGGGCAAAAAAAAAATGGAAGATGCCTTTTTCATCTCTGGTTTGATCCCTGGCAACTTGCCTTACTAGCAGTCAGCAGCTATGCGTCACTGTCAGGAGAGAAACAGTCCAATCTTTTGCAGAGGATGGGACCTGCATTACCACCATTTGTCCACCATCCAGAACTTAAATATCATTGCTGACAGAAACTCACTTCAAACATGTACACATAAGGAACTGACTTTGAAATTGACATGGGGACTCAAAACTCATTTTCGGTTCTTATGAGAGGCAAATGAGACAAGCAATGAGTGTATTTCTAGTAGCACAAATACCTCCTAGACGAATGAGATCGAATGAGATCATGTGCTACTAGAAATACCCATCACTCATCTAGGGGGTATTTCTAGTAGCACATGTTCTTGTTCATTGATGAACAACATAGAGGAAAAGGTAGGGGAGTGTGGGGATGACATACTGATGATGGTCTATGTTGTTCTTGATCAACCAAAGGACTTGTCCATCACCACTGGTTAGGCACATACGCATGCACACAACAGGGGGATAGGGGCATGCGTGGTGAGGGGTTTGGTATGGGAATGGGGGGGATGAAGACAAATATGTGATACCTTAATCAATAAAGAAATTTAAAAAATTAAACTAAATTAAATTAAACCTTGATGGAAATTCAGTAACTTTTATTTTTATTTCTTGGCATCCTAAAAAATATTTGAAAGAAACAATTAAAATATTATAATTTTAACTTTTGCATTAAAATATTGTTTCCCTTTCTGATTCTTACCACAACATTTTCTTGATCTTTTGGAGTAAGACTAAGATTTAAATCAAGAGCTTGTCTCAAGTCAATAAGACTGTTTTGTTTTGCTTAGGATAGCTGGGGATGACCTGTGGTTGGCAGTCCTGATAGGCTGTTTTACTTGGCCAACTCCTTTTCTTGGGAAAGAAGTTAGTTGTTTGTTAGAAATCTAGGAATTCAGATAGGCTTGGATTTTGCCCTTTGATTTTGCCCTTTGTGTGTATATATATACATACACACATATACATTATATATATGTATACGTGTGCGTATATATATACATACACATATACAGTATATATGTATATGTATATTTACATATATACATATACATATATACGTATTTATATATACGTATATGTGAGTGTTTATATAATATATACGTATATGTGTGTGTTTATATATCCATATATATGTGTATATATATACACATATACAGGCAATATTCTTACTAAAAACATATATAACTCCATTGTATGTGCCAGACTTTTCAGAATTAAGTAGACTAAGTACACTGGAACTAATGAAGCTACTACAAAGTGAGAAGCATGGAGAAGATTCTTCCCTGATAGCATGCCCCAAGCATGCGAGGGATGTAAGAGTGTTTCTAGGGATAGCAATCCCAGAGAAACTTCCAACCACTGGACCAGAACATCAAACCTCAAACTCTGGCATTTTTAAGTTGCCTGTTCTAGTCCCTTTTTTAAGTTGCCTGTTCTAGTCCCTTTGGCCAGATTTACATCAACTCATCATTCAGATTTACGTCAACTCATCATTCAAACTCATCAACTCTTTTGAAGGGTACTTACGTCAAAGACAACCTTTCACTGCTGTGAAAGCAGCAAATGTTTAGGAGTAATTGGTTAAAGTTGGCTGCAAAAGGGACAGATAGCAAGTCCTTTTCTCAGCCTGCCTTCTGGGGCCCAATGACATTTTGTCCAACAGAAAGTGAGATCCACAGGAGGCCACAGATTTGTTCTTAGGTTCTTAGCTAGCCACCATCTCTATGATAAGTAATATGATTTAATTAAACAGATAATGGATGTCTCACATGGAAAGTTTTCCATTTTAAATTCCCTTGTTAATATGGAGAGGGAAGGTACTCAGAGGGAGGTTTCAATCCGTCTGTTATGTTCTGCAAACCTCCCACCTCCTCTCTTTTATGGCACGGTTTGTGCATTGGAACACGAGCCTCTAAACAGGCTCTCCTTTCCATATCATGGAATTGGATTTCATGTAACTTCACCTCAATAGCAAACATAAACCTCACAAACAGGGAAAAACCCCAAACTGATACTGCAGAAAGCTTCCTATCTTGATGATTCTAGAATGTGGACATACCTAGTTACCATCTATATAGTGTATGTAACTTGAAAATTAGTGGGTATGTTAGAAAATTTTCAACATACCCAGAAAAATTCCTTAAATCGACTTTTGGAGCTGCTTGTCTTCTGGTTCTTTTCTTGGGCATAAAGGATGTCAAAGCAGGTCTATGTCCGATTGCGTGCTGAAGCTAGAACATGATGGAAGGGTTTACACCCTTTAATCCAGTGTAATAAATCATAAAATGGAAATTTACTTGAAATGCCAGCTTAGCATTGGAGTGGTGGGGAAGGCTATGCGATTGTCTAGCAGGCCTGTGTATTCCTTCTTCATTCCTGTCTACCTGGGGACACAAGTACTATGCAGCACCATTAGGTCTAGCATTGCATCAGGAGCCAGTTCAGAAAGTACTGATTTATAAGGAAAGTATTGATATAGCTGGAATAAAAGCCTTTTGGTCATTTTGCTTACTGAAATTTCTTTTCCCTTATTTCCTAAGCTCTCCTCTTTGCCTCAGAGATGAATACAGTTTGGTGTGGGATGTGGATATTAATCATCACCATACCTCTAGCATAGCAAGGAAAAGTTACATCTCTGAGGCAAGGGAATAGGCACCAGCATGATTTATATGCCTACATGAGAAACGTAGGACATTAAGAACATTAGGTCCTGAGTTCCTAGCTAATGGGGAGGTCTAGTGTCCTGGGAGGGAGAGGCACAGCCCTTGAAGGACACAAAGTCCTTATCTAGCCATTCTTACCTTTCCACCACAAGGAAAGTGCACAGGACTTCCCTGAGACATTAACTTCAAATTTTATGATTTATATCCTTAAATACCACAGGTTGGAATCCACACAAGCAAAACGACTTGCAGATCTTGGGGCTACAAGTGTGACCTCTTTTCCCCTCATTGTCTCAAACCGTGTGTTTTTAAGATAAGGTCCAAGGTACAGACATGCAGAGCATTCCATATTAACAGTATGACTATTCTGGACTGAAAAATATCAAAGTATTGTGTGAATACCTACACCTGCTCTGCCGTCTGTCCCTTTCAACAGACTGAATTAAGGACAAGACACAATAGCATGCAGAGTAGCATGCAGTCTGCCCGTGTCTCCTTGTTAACATTCTATGTTGTCATTAAAGAATGGATGGGCAGGGGATGACATGCCCAAGCATTGGAGAAAGTATGGTATGTAATTCTGGTAAGCTGGAGGGAGGCCGTCTGTAATCAGCCCATTGTACCACACTGAAGAAGAGTGATAACCATTCGATTCTCCTGACAAATCATGTTTCCTCTGGTATATCTTTTAATCCCTTCTGATAAGATTATCCCCAGATTCTTTATTTTCTCTTAATCCCTTCGGTATATCTTTTATAAACTTCAAAGAAGATCTGGATTAGTGATGTGGATCACCATCCTCAAGTAGATGAACCACCTTCCCACAAAAGGAGGGACAAATTGAAAACATCTTTGTAAAGATGTATTGCACATCTGTGAAATCTATAGTTACCTATCAGAAATGCAAACGGAAAAAGTTTAAGTTTCATGGCCAAGGTTATAAAAGAGCTCCATCAAAGCTCTTTTACTCTTAAGCTGCTTTTTAAAAACGAACATTGGACATTTCTGAATCTTGCTGACACCCAGCTATCTCTCTCCCTTCCTCTCTGTACAAAATCAATAAAATATATTTAAAAATAAAATTAAAAAATAAATAAATGCTCTCTACCTTTGCCATTTTATTTATTTATCTTGCCATTTTATTTATTTATCTTGCAACAATGAGTAATATTTAAAGTCAGCAAGTATGTCATATTCATTGTTTCTAGTGCTATCACATCAAAACGTCTTGTGAATGCTATATATGCTACATTAGGAAATAGGAACTGGCATACCTGCTTCCAATGATATTGACTAATCCAAATGACATTGAATTACATACTAATCTAAATCTAAAGTGGCAGGCAATCACCTTGTCTGCATAGGAACAAACCTAGATTTAAGCAGAGATTAGCAAACACGGGAGAGTGTTGACGTTAATACTAGAAGCTGGGAATTGAGATGACTTGCCTTGAGTAACCCTAAAATATCAAGTAAACTGCCTTGTTAAGACCTAAAATATCAAGTAAACTGCCTTGTTAAGACCTTAATGTAAAATTGCTCTTACTCAAGTCATCTCAAGTAATTTTACATTACGGTCTGTAAGGCTTGTGATTGAGTCAGTTCTAAAAAAATGGTCTTTCCTTTGTCCTCGGCTCCCCACCATTTACACTACCTCATAGAACTGTTGGTGGGGAGCCAAGGAAAGACCATGAGGTAATGTAAGTTCCTTTGAGCAGGTTGCACATGGAATAGGATTTCAACGTATATTTGTTAGTAGTAGAAAAGATTTATGATCCTAGTCGAGGTCTCCAATAGAACAGTGGTGAAATGCAAAATTTCTGGAGGCAGACTACCTGGGTGCGATGTTGGCTCACCAGGTGCATGATGATGGAGAAGTCCCTTCTTCTAAGCACTAGCTCCTCCTCTGCAAGATGGAACTGACTGAACGTTTTGGGCAGCTCTAAGAGATCATGTGTGTGCAGATACTGCACTGTGCCAGGCACACAGCAAGGTCTCAGCCCTTAGCTCTGGCTGGTAGCATTACAAGTCTTTCCAGCAGAGGGCGCAATACACCCATAAAAGCAGGGTTTCTTGGGGGGAAAAACATTGGTCTCCAAACTCTGGTTTTCAACAGAGCACTCACAGACTGAAAAGCCAGAATGAGCCAGCTGGGAAAGGGCTGCCTGCAAAATCTCTTCAGCTCATTCCAAACTTTTTGTAAGTTTCTCAAGGTCTCAAGGTTAGAACTGGTGAAGTGAGATTCTTATCCATTATGAGTTTCTGTAAAGAAGTCTCCAAACACTCCTGTGATCCTGGGCACACTTGGATTATTGAAGAAATTTAGGGTGGTGTGTGTGGGTTAGATGGATGATTAAAAATAGACAAAATTCAAATTCCTTCTGCACAAGGATGCAGGAAGCTTCCTTCAACACAAGGATGCAGGAGGCTATTATTTACCTATGTGAGATTTTCTGTCCCTCCCAAAAATATTCAAAAGGGTTTTCATTTGTTGTTTCTGCATAATTATGCTTTGGAGTCCTGTTTAAAAAGGTTTGTTGGTATTTAGAGTTCAGTCAATGAAACAAATGATATAGAGTTATCTGCATAATTATGTTTAAAAAAGTTTGTTGGTATTTGATAACTCTATATCATTTAGAGTTCAATTAAAAACAGTCAATGAAACATAGTAACCTAGGCATATATAGAAACACCATTGATGAGAGAACATCATTGATCAGCTGCCTCCTGTATGCCCCAAACTGAGGATCAAGTTTGATTCCCAGTCAGGGCATATACCCAGGTTGCAAACGGTGACCTCCTGGTTCATAGGTCGAAGCTCAACCACTGAGCCATGCTGGCTGGGCCGTCACAGGTTTTTTAGACAGGAATTTGCTCAACCTATTCCCATGATTCTGTTCAGTCAGTCTCTGTGAACTATTGCCTTCCTGACTGCCCTGCTGCCTTTTAGTACTAGCATCAGTCAGTCAGGATGGGAAGATGGATGTTAGGTTAGGGAGAGAGCAAGAAAACACTGGAACCACAAACACAAGCTAGAGCTCATGATGACAAATGGATACCCATGACTTGTTGCCTAGGAACTCGACTGACCTGTGTGCTGTGTTGTGTGTCACCTGTAAGGGCCTGCCGAAGGCTTCAGGCCCCCTATCTGTCACTGACACTTCAAGCGTCATTGCTCTGCCATTTGGACCACGTTGACACAGCAGATCTAGTTGGCACAGCAGCTGAACCTGCTGCAGGGTCTGTCTTGTTCCAGGACCCACTCGAGGCTGCCATGTAGTGAGTCATTCGTGTGTGTGAGTCTGACTTGGTTATTGAGTGAGATGTATATTGTTTTCAAAATCCAAAACTGCCTACTTGGGTTATGTGCAGTCACTTGCCATTCACCTGATAGTGGTTGGTGAAATTTCTAGGTATCCAGTAAGAAAAAGGCACAACACCCAAGTTAGCAGACCATTTGGTTTTTGTGGGATTTATTTCTCATTGGCTGGCATTCAAGTATACCAGGCTCAAGCCAAATTTATATAATCAATGAGATGTCCTGTGGAAGGAAACGGATGAATGTATTGGTCACGGATGAATGTATTGGTCACAAAGAGCCCTGTGGCACCGATTATAACATAGGGCTGAGGAATGCATGCCTCAGTTTTCCCCTGGCAATGTCTACAAAACACTTTAATTAAATAATTTACCTGCTACCTGGTATGTAACTACTGACCTGCACAAAGACCACAAGAAGTTTGATATTTATGTATATCCATATCTATGTATCTAACCATTTGTTGTGGGGTACTCTTCATTATGGCACTTTGGAGAGCTGATTAAGCAGATTTGAATCTGGAGCTTGAATCCCACAAAGAGAGCAGTTGGGAAGAAAAGACAGATTAGTGGTGGCGAGAAAAGAGCAAGCTGGGCTTCACAAGCATGGGCTGGAGCCCAGGCAGGAGGACAGTGCTTTACACCAGTCTCACCTTGGCAAATTGGGTGTCCGACAACGGTTAGGGCCCTTCCTCATGGAGCTAAGAACACACACAGCCCGGCATTCAGAGACATGGAAACAAGGACCTCGTGGGGGTGGAGTACTGCGGCCCCACTACAGCCTCACACAAGTGCGATCAGACCTCAGGTCTGACCTGTATAAGATACAAAAAGGTAGCTGCTGCGCTCCCCATTGTTCCCAAATCTCCCGCAAGAGTCTCTCTTGTTCCCACCCTAACCAGAAACAAACAGGAAAGAACATTTTAGAAAATTAATTCACTCTTGCTAAATTGACACACCATGGAGCCAGCACAGTATCTTTAAAACTCTGCTCTGAAGAAAGTGTCAGAGCAATTATAATAAGGTTGCTGATGCTGGTTCTAGGGGATAGGACAGAAAGGAGGCGAGCTGATTCCATTACAAAGGGAGTGGGGCAAGGATGAAGCTGGCAGGTCAGGAAGATGTAACAATAGTTCAAAGTAGTTTCTACACCATCTACACCGACTACTTACTCTCTCATGGCCTGAGAGAGCAAACAATAAATATGGCCTATTTATTGTTTGCTCTCTAGACTCCCAAATATATAGGATTCCCCCCTGCCCCCAAAAAATGTATACACACTGTAACAGCTGATAGCTCAACTTTTAAAATGAAATGTGTCTTAATAAACACTACCTTTATAAACACTACCTTTATAATCAAAGTGTGTCTATACATTTTTGGGGACACCCTACATTTCTGATCAACCTACATTTCTGATCAACCTGAATAAGAGCGTTCTCAACAAGCGATGTGCTTACTATATGTATCTTGGCCAACCATTGTAGGTTTTAATAGCAAATTTATATGTGAAGAACATCGTGTGCCCTAGTTATAAAGTTCTCTGCCAGCAGGCCTCAGAGGATTTTCTCTAGCCAGAGCACTAGTATAGAAGGTTTTGCACCAAGCTAATCAGACGATTGCATACCTGCACTAGTAATCCTGCTCAGATGAAGATCCATGAGCTAGTAGGAAACCCAGCTAAAGCAATTGGTCCACAGACTCACTAGCTCTAGGCTAAAACTGCCCTGATTACTGTAGGACTTGCCACACAAAGAGAACTGCCAGCAGATGAGGAGGTGTGGAGTTCCCAAAATAGCATTTCTGAGCACAGTGCTTTGACCCATTTTTAATATCTCCTTACCAACTTGGAAGAGACAGCCTGTGTGATCAGTATGGAAGGGGAAGACATGAAGGAGCAAATGTTATTATCTACAAAGTCACAGAAGCAAAACCAATTTAGGCACGCTACTTAGAAAATATAAAGTACAGGGTCTAAAAGTTTTTCAGCAGAAATCCGGTTCAAAGACTAGAAATACTGACAGTCTAAAGGAGAACTGAAACAACTAATGAGAAAATATACATTTTGGCAGGTCATTTCAATTAACCCTAAAATGTGGCAACAGAAATGACATTTTTCGCTCATGTTGTTCTTTCTACATCTAAGGCATGAGGATACAAATGTGGCAGGATATCTTAAGGCCACAAAGGAGCGAGTTATGGGTCTCCTAGTCTTTCATTCTGAGTTTAACCTATCATTCCAGCTCTTTAACCTCATCACTTTGGTCAATGGTTACCCAATCAATGGATATTATCCTCAAAATGATTTGCAAAGCAAAGATGCCACTTTGGCGGTGGGGTCAGTTTTCTCCTCCAAATTCATCCAACTGATTTAAAAGACAGTTTCAAGTCCAACTTCACCTTCCCTGTCATCATACTGGAGCACCTTGCTAAACAGCCAGCACTGGTAAAAGAGCATTCAACAATCTGCTTCGCATACACCTCTCTTCCAGCCAAATTGCACCCATAAAGCTAAAACAGAACCTCTTTGGAGTCTCAACAAACACAAACTGTAACTACTGCACAAATCATAAAATATTCATTGTGTTGCCTTTTCTTAATTAGCATATATATGGAAGCCTTTCTTTCATGGTATGTTGTTATTGTTGCAGTAATTCAATAAAAGTATCCTAAACATTTACATGGCGGAGCATTTTTATGATTTACACCAACAGAACAGCATACATGGTGGAGTACATCTGCTTTCAAAGTCATCGCTTTATTTCTCACTCCCATATCCCTTTTAAGAATGACAAATATTGCCGTGTGGGGGCCTGTCTTTATTCCTTATTCTCTCTGCCTATGAATTTCATTCTTCTATACACTCTTCCCTATGATGATCCAATCAATTCATTCAGTGGGGAGCATTATTTTTTTTCTCTGAAGTCTCTCACAACAGAGTAAAGAATTCTTCCCTTAATCTACTCCCTTGGATTTCTGTTATTAAATAAATAAATAAACAAACATATTCCTCTGGTCACTAACTAGACTCACACTCACATGTCTTTCCAAAATGAGTCATGAATAGTCAAAAGCGCAAGTCTTCCACCGAGAAACTAAGGAAATGTTGAAAGGGAAGTCACTATAATTTCTTATATTGTGTTATCCTCCTGAACTATTTCCAACCTCAAGTCAACGGAACAGGGGTCAGTTGAACAAAACGATCGTGTAAAACACCTCACTGGGCCCTCAGGTTGTTTCCCTTTGCCATGTCACAACTGGGTTTTCTTAACACAGTCAGAGCCATGTGCTTTAGCTCAAAACTCAAAGCTCCAAGACGTCTTCACTTGGAATAGCTGTTATAGGCACGTGTTTGTCTGGGCTTTTAATCTGCCCTTATTTCTACTCTTTCCCCTTTAAAAGAATCAAGTAGCAATTTACAGAAATTAAGACAAGATCTAGCAGAGCTTAAAACATCAAAATTATGAACTTCAAATAAGAGGTTTGGGAGAGACATTCTATTAAATCTAAAGATGCCATCTGATGATCAGCAAACATACCTGTCGTCGAAGACGGTGGAAGATGGTGGTTGGTCTGGCCTGGGCCACTGGTTGACTGACTCCAAGTGCAGTAAGAGGCGCTGGTGAATATAGCTTCCCTGGCACCCACATTTATTGTTTTCCAACTGATTCTGAGGGAATCTTTTAGCTACAAGAGAAGAGAAAAGACTAATAAGTATTATTTTAATATCAAGGTATTATTAAAAAAAAAATTGAGAAAAGTAGGCCTGAATTAAGGCGTCTGGAGAATAGGGACATCCTTTCCCCCAGCTAGAAATTTCAGAAATTAAAAATGATGGGGAGTGCAGAGGGAATAAGAGAGGGACAGCGGAACTGGAACTGAATGTTAGCAATGTGGTTCCCATCAGCATGGCTGTCAGAGAAGCCTGGACAGTAGACAAGAACACCAGGGATCAGAGGTGGAATAAGGGGCAAACATCATTTTCAGAAAGGTCATTTTAAAGGCTACAAAAGAGAGTTAGACATCAGATGAAATAGTAACAAAGTCACCATCATAATAATTGCTGACATTGGACACTGCTTCAACTGCGTCAAGAACAAAGACTTATATAGACTGTCTTGAGTTATTTACCTATGGTTTCAAAAAAAAAAAAAGTGGTATGCTCAATGGACATAGATAACGGGGTTAAGGCCATGAGTGGGGGGTCATGGGGGGTCATGGGGGAATAAGGACACATAAATTAATTAATCAATAAACTTAAAAAAATAAAAAAGTGGTATGCTGAGCTTTGAAATAGGGTATTCTAGATGCAGTCTGTGCCCTCAAACACTGCAGAATCCCTGGCAGGTTGGAGGGGAGGCCAGAATTACTATTTCCAGGACTCTCGAGTCCAGAATTCCTTCGCTGCTCCAATATTGCTATATTTTCACGAGTTCTTTGTGTTCATAGTGAAAATATTTTGAAACAAAAATAAAAGGCACTATTCTATTGAAACTGATATATTAAGCATTTAAGAAAAAAAATCATAACATTCTTGGAGTACCAAGTTGCTTCACATAAACATAATACTCAGAAACATTTGAATTTTTTTCAGCATCTGTTGCAAATAAAGTCCAATCGGGTAAGTATTGAAGCATAAAGGGGGGAAAAAGCTAAGTGAACTGACAATTCTGCAAGTGCTAAATGCCATTCAGATTTAGTATTTCTTTGTGTGAATATGTTTTATATAAAACCCTTTCCATTAAGAGTACACATATTCCCACATAGCTCCACCTCCTAACATGGACTGATCGGTGACCTAAATGAATATAGGTATTAGGATGTGAAATAATTTTTACTGCTGTTTTACCAGCACATAAATTAATTAATCAATAAATTTAATTTGACTTGTTTGATCTGGCATGGAAATAAATCTGCATTCCGCCTCCTCACATTCCTCACACCACCTCTTTGTGAAGATGCAGAGCAAATGAAAGGTATTCCAGATCTGCATGGGGAGTCCTGAACACCTCCTTTCTGACTGATTCAGCCAATTACGCCCTGGCTCCTGGATGGATAGTTAAAATGCACCGGAGCCTTGAATCCATCGAAGTGTTTTACATTCAGGCCGGGAGCCCCCAGCCGCCAGTGTTCCATGCTCGCTCTCCAATGTGCTAGCTCTCCGGGGAGCTGACACAGAGGAGCTGCTCCACATTTCAGAGCGAGCACACCAGGTGCCAGACTTGAAATTGCTGCTGGGACTACAGCGAATTCCCAAGCCGGACGGCAGAAACAAACAGCGAGTCTCAGTCTCGTATATTAAGATGGCAGAATGAGATTGAAGAGATCGAAACTTGTACACCGCTGCATCCTTTGCAGCAACTGTTGGGTAATGTTGATGAGACATGATATTAAAGGGATTTAGCTCTACGAGTGACTGGGGAGAAAGGTAAAGACATGTGAGGAGGACAAGGAAAATGAGATGGCTGCTAATTTTGGAAAGTTTTGTCAACAGATTTAACCAGAAAGTCATTCTTTATTACAGCATGCATTACAGATTGCCATATGGTTTCGTTATTTCTGCACTGTTTGTGTTCAAAATAGGCTGTAGTGTGCACAAAGTCAGCTACTCCAACTGTGTTTTGTTCATCTCTGTGTACCACCAGGATTTCACTGATGCATTTGATTCATCATTTTGAACACAGCTAGGCTAGAATTTATAATACACCAAATCCAAAAGTGGCCAGATGGCTATTTTAAAAATTACAAACTTATATTTCTGACATTATAAAGGGACTAATCAGTCACAGGATAGTATGACGGATGAGCCCTTGAAAGGAATTTTCCGTCCTCTGCCCTTCAAGAAGGCATGCAGCAGTACTTAAGCATTCAGTACCATCCCAAGCAGATGAGAATCTATTCTTTGCCTACAGAACTCCAGGGAAGTATAAGGCACAGCCTTCCTCAGTAAATCATGCCATTAATAATATTACCCTATATTAAACTTGTATGAATGAATTTATTGACTAATTGACAATATGTCAATGGGAGAATTTAATCTTAAACGTATTCAAAACGCAGCAGACTTTGAAGATACTATCACAAGCTAGACGTCTTCTGGGTGTGTTAAAAATTCAGTCGAAACTTTAAAAAGTTAATAGAAAAAGGCCAAGGCTCCCTGGATGGATTATTTGAGGGTTGCTATTACAACGTTTGAAAATCAGAAATGGTGTAGAAAAATTACACTCTGGCTGAGGCATTGCATTATAATTAATGGACCTTGACCAAACAACAGCTTGGCCTTAAATCAATACTCAATTAAATATTTCCTGCAGTTCTATCCATTAATTGCTCTGCAGCTCAGAAAATAACATTCTAACTGCTTGCAAAAAGGTAATCAACACTGGTGTATGAAACTTAACATTTGGGCTCCTTTGAAGAAGTTAATTTTTCTCATTGAAGGAAGATAATCACAGTGACTTACACTTGATTTCTTTCAAATCCACTTAAAACTATTGAACATTGGATACAATAACAAGCAATAGATTTCTTTTATCGTGAAATATTTAGTTTGTCTGGAACAAACACCACAAGACAGCATTTCCATCTTCATAGTGAAAAGTATCACTATTTTGATGCTAGATTTCAGTTGTAGACATATGAACTCTGGTTGCCTACAGACTATTGGATGGAAAATGTTTAAGGGGCAACATCTTCTAGCCGCTGCTGGCAAAGGAACATTTAATGTTGAAATAGAAAATGCTATCTTGCCCTGCAATGAGGAATCACCTTTCAGTTCAGCTCTTAAGTACAAAGAGACTCAGCCTGACAAAGGTGATTTACAGTGAGCTTCCCACAGATGCATCACCCAGAATGCTGATTGCCTAACAGGACAGATACAGAAGCAGAGGGGGAGAGGTGGGGTTTTAGGCTGCTGGCTTCAGACAGAGAGCTGCAGGACCCAGGCACTCGGAGAAACACCCTCAGGACTAAAGGATAACGGCAAGAGAACAAAACTGAGGGAAACAGCACAAATATAAGCACCACACAGGCAGGAATACCAAAGGTCGGCAGGTGTGATGACTACGAATTTATCAAGTAAGGTTTTGAAATGAATAGCTCAGCCCCACACAGCCTGTGGGGAGACACTGTCTCCGGGCTCATGTCACTCCTGCAGAGACAAAGCAGATGGAGGAGGTGTCCTCTCCTTTCCCTCCAAGGCTCTTGTCTTAGTGTGGATGGTGTGCAAGTATGTGTTCACAGTGTTTGTAATGTTTGTTTATAATAACTTTGAAATGTATCCATTAAGGCTCAGATGCACAGAAACATAATTTTCTGCATTTCTCCCCACTGCAGTCAACTTGTTCTCTGAACTTCCTTTTTTAAATGTAACGTGGGCTACAGAACTGAAAGCAACAAATAAACAAAAACTCAGACACGGACAACAGTGTTGTGGTTACCAGAGGGAAGAGAAGGCAGGTAGTAAAGGAGGTCAAAGATATGATAAAGGAAGATTTATCTTTGGGTGGTGGGCTCTCAATGCAATATATAAATGATGTATTACAGAAATGTACACATGACACCTATATAATTTTATTAACCAATGTCACCCCAATAAATTTAATAAAAACTTAGAAACAAAAGAAATGATCACATGTCAAGTTTCCATGTAATACCAAAGAAGAATATCCACAATTATCTGAAAAGACTATTGAAGTTTTAAAGGCTTAAATCCTTTTAAACATCTGCCAAAGGAGTCTAGACTTTCTTCATATACATCAACCAAAATAGCATATCACAGCAGAATAAATGCAGACGAAAATATGAGAATCCAGACATTGGACAGGTTTGAAAAAATATACATTGTTTATAGTAACATAGTAGATAATTTTTTAAATAAATAAACTCCTTTTAAGAAAATGTAATGCATTCCTGGCTGGTGTGGCTCCGTTTGTTAAAATGTGATCCCATACACAAAAAAGTTGTGGGTTCGAGTGCTGGTCAGGGCATAAACCTAGGTTTCAGGTTCAATTTCCAGTAGTGGAGAGTATGGGAGGCAACCAATCGATGTTTCTCTCTCAAATCGATGTTTCTCTCTCTCTCTCTCTCTCTCTCTCTCTCCTCTCTCAAAATCAATAATCATATCCTCAGGTGAGGCTTTAAAAAAATGTAATGCAGACTTATAGTTTCGCATGTAAGAGGTATGGGAGTGCCATTCTGTCCTGACAAAAAATGAAAAGCTGAACAAACTAAAAATCAACAATTCTTCTTTGAGCAAAATACTGCCACAAAATTCACTGACAGATGACTACAGATTCACTACTTACAGAACAGAAACCCAGGAGCTGAAATCTCTGTAGGAGCAATTGCTGGGTATGAAAACATAAATTGTAGCTGATGAATTGCAGGAGGCTCGGTGTGGCCACATTTGAGAGAAAATCTCTAGGGACCCAGTCGTTGGTGGAACCCCACACTCCTGTGAGTTTGACCTTCTGGAACTCGACCAGGTTCTCACAGTGAAGATCTGAGAAACATCCCCTCCTGCTTCTTGAGACAAGGAGCTACCTTGAAAGACAGCAGGGCACTCCATTCTCATTAAGAAGGCCTGCCCTCAGGAGAAGCTATTTAACCAGATCCTAATCTGCTGGGCTTTCTCAGTTTAATTGACTTGAGGGGAAGGGAAATTACCCAACTCCAGCCCACTCTAGCCATCTGGTGCCACCTGAGGGGCGTGCAGAGAGGGGGTGAAACTGAGAAGCACATGAAGCTCATCATCCAGGGGCCAAGGCTCAGAAAGAGCCCGAGACCTACTCAAAGGGCTAGCATGCTTCTCCTCTCCCACATTACTAAAGGCCTATAAGTGTGATTCCTTTATACCTGCTACATCTAGTTTGGCTACCAAAAAAGTAAATTACAAGACATACGGCAAGGCAAACACACACTTTGAAGAGACAGAACACGCATTAGAAGCAGACACAGAGGGGACATCGGAATTATCCTGTTAATCTTTTGTGACCACCTTTGTTCTCTGTATCCACAGCTGATGTTAATGTTCCCATCTGGCTTCTGCATACAATGAAGCAACCTTGCTCAGTCAGGCCTCTAGCCTGGCCTCCATGTCCAGCACTGTCCTTACTCCTTATCTCAACACTCCATGCCTCCTAGGATCAACCAATCTGTTTTTGCAATTCCACATTCCCTATTGGGGCATGAAGCAACTCTGATTGTTCTCCACACCAGATCTTGCAAAACTCTGAAACACAGCAAGATGTTCTCTCAAGCCCTCTTTCTGCCAGAAAAGGCAAACCCTTCCTATAAAATCCTCGGTCATCCCATTTGAGGAGCATTAGGAAGCCTTGCCTTGAAACTGTGAGTGTAGAGCATGCTCTCTCCTCCAGAAATTACAGAAGCTATGATATGAAAGCAGGCTCCCCTGCGGGGCCTCCAAGCACTCTCATCTCTCTGGCTCCAATGCTTTCCCCTCCCTGAGGAGGGACTTTTTCACCTGATTCAAGTCCTCCTTCCTATGTCACAGTTTGTAATAAAAACCTTATGTTCAATCCTCCACACTTTTGTGCCTTGTGCTTACAATTTTTTAGAATTTTGAAACTTTTTGTGTTTTTATTTGTGTGTGTGTGATTATGAAGTGAACTTCAAGAGCCCATTTTAAAGTGAGAAGAATTGCCCTTGACTAGTTCGCCCTCTGCCATTCAGCTGCAACAATAATCCTAATATGGTAATGCACCAAGGCTGTAGCAGATATCTTGCTAAGTACGTGTGTTTTTTCCATTTTACACTCATAACATTTAGCAAATGACATTACTAAACCTCACCCAAGACCACAGTTAGGGACAGAACCAGAAACTGAAGCCAGACAGTTTGCATCCAATGTATACACAATCTTTGCCCTCTATGCTTGGCCATCTAAAGACAATCAGTGCAATACTAATAGATGATCAGCCACATGCAAGGAAGTAAATAAAATGAAATCCCATTTCAAACCATTATCGATATAAGATATATATACAAAGTACATTTGCCAATGGCTAATTTCATGTGTAGTAAAATTTGTAATTCTGAGTGAAATTTCAATCATCTCTCAGTCACCCTCAAAATTCTAGATTAAAAGGCCTTTGTTATACAATTATCTATTATTTCTGGATACAGAGAACTTTCCTAGATAAAGAATTGCACCGGAATGCACAAAACTAGAGAAGTACATACTATTCTGTCATGTCTCCACCAGGTGTATTTCTCTTGCCACATGTTTCATGAAAGCTAATATTCATAAAAGTTTTTTCTATGGCTAAAATTATGTATTGTTTCTCTCTGTAACTATCTGAACAACTCAAATACACATAATATATCACATCATGATCCTTGAAACTCAATGGAAAATAAACTATTATAATACCAACATAATCTAGAAATGCAATACTTATTAGTAGGATCATTATGACAACAAAAAAATTCAGAATTTGAAACCTGGATTCTAATAAACAATATTAAAAGAGATTCCTACTCTAAAATATAATCATATTTTCTTTTCTATATGCCAAAAGAAAAGAACTTTCAGGAAAAAGAAAGATGTATTTATTTGTTATATGATTACTATCATGCTATTATTTATACTTCATGTATTAAATTCCATAACTATTTGGTATATCTTAAATTATAAGAACATTTTTTCTTGATTTAACCTCATTTCTATTTGAGATATACATTAGCATGCAATTGTTTATTCACTTATTTGCATAACATGTATTACTGGAGTGTTTCCCAAACTTTTGACACATGTGTACCCCTTTTATAATTTTCGTAACACTGAGTACCCTTCGTACTCATGAGAACGTAGAATTAGGCGCAGCTAAGCATGGTGCAGTGCATATTCCCACCAAACTCCGGCGCAACGCGTACCCCCACCAAACTCTTCCCGTACCCCTGGGGGTAGGCATACCACACTTTGGGGAACAGAGTTAGAGGATTTATCCGATACATGTGATATTTAAAAATACATAACACTAAAATTAAATATGAATAAATGTGGGAGAAAAGACAAAGGAAAAACTGGTTTGGGTTCTGCAGGATTGTACTTCCATCATGTAGCCAGTATTATTGTCCACTCAGAAGAAAACAAAAATTCAACTGATATTTCAATGGGAGGAATTTAATATAGTCTCGAGATAAGCTACAACCAAGTTGGAAGGTCTGAAGTAGGCGGAAGGGAAAAGAAAAGTTTCCTCAAAGGTCAGTATCTGCAGTTAGCCGCCATCCCAGGCCAAAGGAGAAGGTAAAATGGTGTTACCTGGGAGGGTCAGTGCCGGCTGGAGCTGGGGTAGTCCACGCGGGAGCAGTCCACTGCAGCTAGTACTGGGACCACTCCTTGCTGCGGCTGCCTTGCAGGAATCCCAGGCCGTTCTGTTGCTAGTGCAGGAGTCCTGGGTTCCAAAGTTCCCAGAAACTATCACTGGGACAGACAGAGAGAGCACCATGCTACCAGCGCTGCTGAAGCTCAACTACTTTGCTGCTTTACGTATAACTCAGAAAACCTGCTGCTGTTGCTGGAAACCGCCTGCCAGAGCGAGCAGGGCCCCAGGTGCTCAGCATCACCCTGGGCCGGCTGGGGAAGGCTCTGATGAAGACTCTACACAGGCTTCCACAACCAATAGAAGGTGTGGGTTTGGGCTTTTGCCATCCTCTTGCATTCTAATCACCTGCTATTACCTCCCACTGTCAGAGTCTTAAGAAGCCAGCCGCCAAAGAAATCTCAGGAAAGCAGTTTTCAGGCCTCAGGCCCTCTGTGACAGAAGATGAGAACAAATATGCAAATGACCCTGTCTGACCTCTGAAGTCAAGGCCAATTTGCAGTCTCTCTACCCTGACAGTCTTTGGTAGTCTTCAAAGATTCCTTGCACTGTTTTCTGTTATTTCTCTTCTGCTCATTTTGAAAGTAGAAAATATATTTCTAGCCAGGCCGGTGTGGTGCTGTGCTTGAGCGTGGTCCTAAAAAACCAGGAGATCACGGAGATCACGGTTCCTGGTCAAGGTACATGCTGGGATTGCAGGCACATCACCAGTAGAAAATGTGCAGGAGGCAGCCAATCAATGTTTCTCTTTCATCATTGATGTTCCCTTTCTCTCTCCTCTCCCTTCCTTTCTAAAATCAATAAAAATACATTTAAAATATATACTTATATTATTTTACTAATTTCCATAAAACTTAGTCATGATATAGTATACATTTTATATAGTTCTAGATCCTATTACAAAATATTTTATTTATTTATTTTTTCATTAGTGTTTATTGGTGATTTTTCTTTCATAAACTATTTTTGTCAGTTTGGTAACAAAGTTGTACTGACTCCACAAATCAGGTAGAGAACTTTCATATTTTTCTATTCTCTGAAAGAATGTCTACATTATTGGTGTTATTTTTCTTAAATATTTTTGAATAATTTACAAGGTAAACCATTTAAGCTGTGTCTTAAAACAAACATGAAGTTTCAAGAAAATAATTGATGCCAAAACTGGTTTGGCTTAGTGGATAGAGCGTCAGCCTGCAGAGTGAAAGGTTCCAAGTTTGATTCCAGTCGAGGGCATGTACCTTGGTTACAAGCACATCCCCAGAAAGGGATGTGCAAGAGGCAGCTGATAGAGGGCTAGAGAGTTAGAAACATCAGTGAGAGAGAAACATCTCTCTTCCTCTCTGTAAAAGATCAATAAAATATATCTTTTTAAAAAGAAAATAATTGATATGAGTAAATATCAAAGCAGAAGTACCATAATGAATACTCTGTAAATTTCTTCTCCAAGTCAACTACTAGGGCAAAATACAATAGAACTCATTTTCTTTCATATTTTTACTAGAAGGAAGCAGTAATAAGTTTGTTAATAACAAGCAGATAAATAATATAGTTCACTTTATCTGATAGAAACACAGACTCCTTCACCCTACAGTGAATATAGGAAATAGGATATCCTATATAATAGGAGGGGAATAAGCTAATTATTTGTTACGCCCTGAGGTATAATGACCAACTGCATTCAAAGACCAGATCACAGATCAGCAGGAAGGAAGGGCAGTGAGCTACAAGCAGGGGGTGGAGAACTATAGGTGGGGGCAGGGCAGCAAGCAAGAAGAGGTGGAAAACTATGGGGGAGGGGCAGGGAGAGCTCCAGGTGGGTGGGGCAGCAAGCTATGAGCAGTGGGAGCTACCAGCAGCAGTGGATGGGTGGGTGGATGACCAGCTGAGGCAAGTGGCAGGAAGCTACTGGCACAGGAATTCATGTGCAGGGCTACTAGTCTTCACATAATGACTGTTAATTCAGTCT
The DNA here is from genome assembly GCF_014108245.1 of Pipistrellus kuhlii. Lineage (NCBI taxonomy): Eukaryota > Metazoa > Chordata > Mammalia > Chiroptera > Vespertilionidae > Pipistrellus > Pipistrellus kuhlii. The sequence continues at coordinate 42,599,339 of NW_023425584.1, forward strand.
ATATACTCGTTACTTAATGTGAGGTTGCTAGGTACACAAGTCAGTTTGGGTAGTTTGTGTGTTTTTAAAAATTTGTCCATTCTATCTAATTATGTTTTGCTCATTTATTTTCATTCTTTTCTTTTTCTCTTTTTTTTTTTTTGGGGGGGGGGGGATTCATTATCCCTATCAATCTATCATAAAGTTAAGATTGTTTATTTCTCTAATTTAAAGATACTATTGGACCCTTCTATTGAATTACTCATTTTATGTGTTGGAGTTTTTAACTCCAGATGTTGTTTTATTTTCTTATACTTTCTATCACTTTATTGGTTGTCTCATTGTTGAGACATTGTCTCCATAACTGCCCTTTCTTTAAGCATAGTTTCTTTTATTCTTTGCATATATCAATAACGGCAACTTTGAAGTCTTTAAGCTGACACTTAGTCCCTCTCACAGGCCATTTCTGTTTCCTGTTATTTTCCCCCCTGTATTGGGTCATACTTTTCTATTTCTTTGCTTGTCTCATAATTCTTGTTGAAAACTGGATGTTGTAGGTAATACAATATATTGTAGCAACTCTGGATATGGATTCCCATCCCTCTCCCACGGGTCTGTTTTTATTGTTTTACTAGAGCCCGATGCATGGAATTCATGGGGGAGAGGGGAGGAGACCCTTCAGCCTGGCCTGTGCCCTCTCGCAATCTGGGATCCCTCTCTCCTAACCATCTGCCATCTCACTCCTTGCCAATGGCTCGCCCCACCTTAGTGCTACCATGGAGGTAGGAGAGGCTTCTGGCACCACCACTGCACTCACCAGCTGTGAGCCTGCTTCTGGCTGAGCAGTGCTCCAGCTGTGGGAGCACACTGACTACTAGGGGGAAGCTCCTGAGTTGAGCATCTGCCCCCTGGTGGTCAGTGTGTGTCACAGTGACCAGTTGTTCTGCCTTTCAGTCAATTCGCATTTTAGGGTTTTATTATATAGGATTATTTATATTTTGGTGACTTCAGCTCCTTTAGTGAAATCTATCTCCACTTTTGTTATCCCTCCTTGGGTGCAGCCTTAAGGGGGACAGCTTCACCCTGGAATAACCTTAGATCTAAGAAAGTCCCTTAGTTAAAACTAACACCGTCTCTTTCCCTGATCTCCTTGGTAAACTGCTTGCTTCACTTGGTATTAAATCCTACTGAGAGGAGTTAAAGCAGAATTGGGAAGAAAGGGTAAGGGGTGGAAGGAGGGATCCTGGAGCTAGCTGAAACAAACAAACAAATGTGTTTTGTAGAAAACCAGAGTGGGTAGCAGAAAAACAGGGTGTTTTGAAGTAAGGATGCTTTTCTTGCAAGTGAAAGAAAACAATGTTGCAAAAAGGCCAGGAACCAATTGGCCAACTGCACAGACAGACAAAGAGTAGGTCCGAGGGGAAGAGTAGAGTGCTCCAGGAGGCAACCCATTCGAATGCCCCTCCCAAACAGGGAGTCTGTGTTTGTTTGCAATGAACTCCTGCCTTGTTTAAATACCTCCGGTCCTCTGGTCCCCAGCTCCATTCCGTGAGACATGAGACAAGATCTCGGGAAAAATTCCTGCTCATTCCCGCTCACAGGTTCCGGTATCACTACCCATTAATCTTCTCTAATTACCAGCTGATGATCATGTTGTTTTTGATAATGTCCTCAAGACTGAGCCCAATCTTTTTTTCAGCAGTCTAAACCAATTAAATGTGAGCTTCTTTGCCAGGGTACTGTTTCTGAGAATTTTTTCTGTGCCTAAGAGGGCTCTTCTTAGGTGTATCTTTTTATCTGTTGAACTAACTCACCTATGGCTTAAAATGTTGCTTTTAACTAAGATAACTTATTGTTTTCAGGGGCTTCTTTATCCTTGAACACTCTGTTTTGAATGAAATATGTTCCTTTGGGAAGAGCTACAGAGCTGTTTTCCCCTACAAATTGCCTTTCCCCCCAACAAAATCTCTGAACCACCATTTGGGGAGTAGGATTGTAGATAGTCTCTGGTCTTTTGGCTCCTTCAACTTGTAGTTGGAGGGAATAAGAACTACAGTAAGTTGTTCTGATTGGGAACTAAATCGCAAGGGAGCCCCATTTTCTTGGCCTTACTTCCCCCTACCTTCCCCCAGTCCTAGGTGAAGTCTCTATATCAATCTGAACTAGAATGGGGGAGAAAGAGGAAGTAGGTTGTGGCTCACATGTCACAGATGATCACTTACCTTTTGTGTTTTAGTGGAGTGTGAGGAATAAAAGTTTTTTATTTTTATTTTTTATATTTTTTGTATGCCCTTAGGACTATTTTCAGAAACTTTAAATGATTGGATTATGTTTTACAGTTTTCGCTAGTTTTGCTCATTTCACTGGGGATTAAATTCATAGAACTTTCCATGCTGGCATCTTAGAAGTAGAGCACTTCTGAGCTTCAATCTTAAAGGTAAAATAATGTAACCATGATCTGAACTTATTTAAAGTCGTCATATCCATGGCCTTTATTTTTGTATCCCACTAATTTATTGCCAATATCTCTGCTATTGAGGGCATTATGACTATTTCTGTGCTACCTATTTGATTGGGGGGGGGAAGGGCATAAAACTTTTAGCTTTATGCCCTTCCAATATGATGACAGAATAGATTGGTATCAGAAATGAGACACAGACAGCAGTGTGGTGATGGCCAGAGGGGAAAAGGGTGGGAGCTGGGTGAAGTCAGACAAAGGTGGGGGAGGGGGAGGACCTCAGTAATAGTGTCCACAAGAAAAAAAAGAGAGAATTACACGGGATTTACAATATTGGGGGGGAAACAAAGAAGAAATGAAAGAGAAGGTTCTGATTGCTAGAAGCAACCAAATAAAAGGAACACCTGTGTTAATGAATAGCTGTGTGATTTTGGGTTTATAATGGGGATCACATGGTTTTAAGTAGCAGTCCAGTCCTCTAAACCCGAGTTTATTTCCATTAATTAAAATAATCTAGAGGTAAATTTGGACAGGTCAGAATTACATCGTTCTAGAGTTAGAAGTTATCTTTCTGGGCAGTTGGCCCATTTCATTTACAGCAGCAAATTTGAGAGGTCACTTGTTAATGTTAGAAATGAGACCAAATTCACAACTTTTGCTCAAAGATCATTATAATTTATTTACTGTGCCGCTTTTTTCTAACTCTATGTTATTCTCAATTAAACAGCCACATTATATTAGGACAGCCAAAGTGTTAATTTTATCTGGTTATGAATGAGGATACATCTGGGCAGCTCCTAACTCCTATGGTTTGTTTTTAATAACCTGAAAAGCCCTCTTTAATATTTAATATTTAACTGTAATTTTTAAGTTAGCATGTCTATTTCTTCATTACTATTTTCTCTTTTTTAATGTTTTTTTTATTTTTATTTTTAAAATATATTTTATTGATCTTTTACTGAGAGGAAGAGAGAGGGATAGAGAGCTAGAAACATCAATGAGAGAGAAACATCGACCAGCCGCCTCCTGCACACCCCCTACCGGGGATGTGCCTGCAGACAATGTACATGCCCTTGACTGGAATCGAACCTGGGACCCTTCAGTCTGCAGGCTGACGCTCTATCCACTGAGCCAAACTGGTTTCGGCTAATGTTTTTTTTGTTTTGTTTTGTTTTGTTTTTTTTTATTTTAATTTTTAGAGAGAGATGAAAGGAAAGGGAGAGATTGAGCAATAGAAACATCAATGATAGAGAACATCATTGATTGGCTGCCTACTGCAAGGCCACTACTGGATATTGAGCATAAAACTGAATTGCATGCCCTTGACCAGAATCAAAGCTGGCACCCTTCAGTCCATAGGCCAAGGTTCTATTCACTGAGCAAAACCAGCTAGAGCTCTTCATTACTATTTTCTAAATCTCTATAATTTGGTGATACATGTTAATGTGCTTTTTTCAAGTATAATTTCACTTTGTAGTCGTATCAGTTTTAGTTTATTGTTATTATTGGCTTATAAAAACTGGTACTTGCAATATCAATTTACTAAACAGCTTAAAATTGGTTGGCATGCTTTTTTATATCCTTTCCCAACTAAAGGTTATTCCAGAATTTGTTGGCATGCTCCTTATATCATTTTCCAACTAGGGCATATAATATTTTCCTTTATTATGTTTTCCCAATTGGCTACATAGCCCTCTATCATTACCTTTTCATTTATAACAATTCAGTCTCATCCAAGTTAAAGGAATGCCAAATAATACTATAAATATAAAATTCCAGAATTTTGTACATGTAAGTAATGTGTGTACATTACTGCTATACCGTTCTTTTTAAAAATAATATACCATAGCCGAAACAGGTTTGGCTCAGTGGATAGAGCATCAGCCTGTGGACTGAAGGGTCCCAGGTTCGATTCCAGTCAAGGGCATGTACCTTGGTTGCTGGAACATCCCCAGTAGGAGGTGTGCAGAAGGCGGCTAATCAATATTTCTCTCTCACTGATGTTTCTAACTTTCTATTCCTCTCCCTTCCTCTCTGTAAAAAAAAAAAAAAAAAAAAAAAAAAAAAAAAAAAATCAATAAAATATATATTTTAAAAAAATAATATACTATCGATATATAAGATCGGAGCAGAATGGCCTAAAATTTTTTCCATCCATTGCCTACCTGAAGTCACAACCTGTCTCTTCCCCCTCACAATACCTCTTCCTGCTCTTTTTCCATTACATTGATCTTCTTCTAAAATATGTAGTATTATTTTTATTTATTGTGGTTGTGGCTTGTTATTTTTCATTCTCCCCATACTTCTGCTTGTAAGCCCCATGAGGGCCAATTCCATGTGATTATAATAATGCTGGGCTCTGCTGAGTCAATGATGTCTATTGGCTGCCTGCTGTGTTTAAAACACTGGGCTAAGCCCTCAAGATGTATATATTTCAGGTATGTTCCATAAGCTTGTCCTTTATAATAGGACAACAGCAAGATACCAACAATGATAGTATACCTGGACAACTTAATTTTCAAATTAAAGAGGATTTGTAAGTTAGCCTGCATCAAGAAAAGGGCAAATATTTCTTGGTAGTGAGATTAAAAGATATGTTACCAGGAGGAATAGGATTATTTTACAAAGGAAACTAATCACCAACAGTGTAGAGTATGAAACTTAAATAATATTCCTAAAGAAAAAGTTCCCTTTCCTCCTTCTCCACATTGTCTGGGTGTCCCTTCCTCTCTATTCCTGTCACTCCTCTCCCAAAACAATGGTAAGAATTCTGGCAGAGCTGGAAGCACTTTTGATTGTGGCTTATTTGGGGGCTAGGATTCGTTTATTTATCTACTCATTCCCTGAGCCAATCTTCTTTTATTTTCTTTTTGAAAATTTGTTTGAGCCAAAACTGAGGACTGTGGCCAGGAAGCAAGGTCTCAAATGCTTTAACCAATTCTTCTTAATTCTCATTATGTGTTGGGAACTGTTCTAGGTTTGGGGAATATAGTGATGAACAAATAGACTAAATTATTTTATAGTTTTTATATAAAAGACTCAACAGTTTTCAAAATGGGGGTCAATTATTTTGGCAAAAGAGGCAGGTAGAATATAAAAGACAAAGACCATTTAAAATTTTTAAAAATATAAAACAAGAGCAATACCGAGGAAAGCGAGAAGAAGTAGAGTTAAAATGACTTATTTACATGGGAAACCGCTGGAAGCGTATGTGTCACTCGTGTGGGGCTCCCTTGAAAGGTCTGGGCCGAAATTCTGACAGATAGTAGCTACTCGGCACATGTGGGCACCCAGCACTTGAAACCTGGCTAACATGGCTTAGGTCCAGACAGCGAGGGCCAAGAATACTAATACATGAGTCACAAGAACTCTTACCTCAGCCGCATTGCGCATAAATCAGATTTACCTCTGCAAGTCAAAACAGCTTCCAGGGATTGCAAAACCCAATGATTTGGTGACAGGATGAACTACAACAGGTTCTGGGACACTTGTGGCAAACACCCTTTTTTTCCACCATTGATTTACACTTTCAAAAACATTAAAACTTTAAAAAGTCCAAAACAGTGCTAGCCTGTTTAAAAATATGCTATGATCATGCAGGCAGGTATACGGTGACCTCTGGTTTAATGATTCTCACAAAGAAAACATGCTCAGGTTTGCTTATAAATAGTTGCCAACACAGTACCTGAAATAGACAAGCCCACAGAGCCACCCTCCTCCAACCCACAGGCAGCATCAGATCCACCGTTCTCCTGAGATACGGAAGGGGCAACACCAGAGACCCCTTTTACACTAATAAAAAACAAGCTGAACAAATAATATGATTGACAAGCCCACACCTCATAATTACCATCACCTTGTCACTTTATTTCAGAAGATACCCCCAAATCCCAAAAGAAAAGAAACAAAAGGATCTATCAAAATTTTAACTTCTAAATGAAAGCATTTTAACAGAGAATCAATCAAGCAGGAGACTCTGTCATTAGCCTCCTGTCAGGTGGTTACATGACACTTCACTGTCAGTCTGCATAGCTGAGTCTCACACGTCAGGCAAATCTACGTTTGAAAAGTGTGCATTGCTAACATTTCCCTCATGTTCAGCTCCGGTATCTCAACCAGAAATTCCGACACTTTGCTCCAACTTCTTTCTCTTTAGTCCCTTTGAAACTACATTGAATAAATCAAATTTATCTCCAGCAAGAAAGTACTTCAAATATGTCACATTATAAACTCTCTCCTTACCTGTTTTCTATCTCCAAGGATAATCTTCCCCAAGTTAAATATTCTTCATTCCACCAACATTAACTTACATGTGTTCAGCAAACTGGTTTGGGTCTGTTAGTAGTTTCTGATCCACTGTAAATCCAAAATTATAGATTTGAATTCCTATTGATTTTACCACATTTAGGATTAAAAAAAACACACAAAAAAACCACTCCCAGCCTGTTTAATATTTCATTTTGAATACTGCTTTTATTATATAATAGTTTAGCAGTAGCTACAAATTTTGTAACAAAAGATTTTATTCATCTATAGTTCATGTATTCTAAACTGTAATAACATGCTAAATCAGATAAGCTGTTATAACATGCTGAATAAGTAAGTTAATGACTAAAACCATAGATAAATCATACCACTAGAAATCTTTTATTCTGATTAGCAAAGATATGATAATCTCTCCAAATAGTCTATGAAAATTGGGAAGATAAAACATTTAACAAATATTTGCTGAATGTTTACTATGCATTGAGTACTCATCTAGAATATGATGCTAAGAAACAGAAAAAAAAAACCAACCTTTTCACCTGAAGAGTTTATACATTGTGCCATAAATAGGTATAAACTTAAATAACCATTAATTCTATTTTCAGTGCTATCATCTAAGCATGGATTAGATTATATTTCCTTTAGGATCTTATTAGGCTGAAGATAACAAAACTCAGCTATAAATAGCTTAAACAATTAAAGGTTAGTTTTTGTTTTTGAGCCATTTGTTCGGCTTTCAGCTTCCTCACAGATAACATAAAAAAAAGAAAATACAGCCATGGCAGGATAGCTCAGTTGGTTAGTGTGTTGTAGTCCCAATACGTCAAGGTTTTCAGTCAGTCCCTGGACAGAATCAACCAATGAATGCATAAATAAGTGGAAAAACAAATCAATGTTTTTCTCTCTTCCTTCCTCTTTCTCTCACTTAAGAATCAACCAATGGCCGAAGCCGGTTTGGCTCAGTGGTAGAGCGTAGGTCTGCGGACTGAAAGGTCCCAGGTTCGATTCTGGTCAAGGGCATGAGCATTGGTTGCGGGCACATTCCCAGTAGGGGGTGTGCAAGAGGCATCTGGTAGATGTTTCTCCATCATTGACGTTTCTAGCTCTCTATCTCTCTCCCTTCCTCTTGGTAAAAAATCAATAAAATATATTTTTAAAAAAAAGAAAGAAATAACCAATGAATGCATAAGTAAGTGGAAAAACAAATCAGTGTTTCTCTCTCTCCCTTCCTCTTTCTCTAAAAATCAATACGGGAAAAGTACACATTTACTTATGCCACTTGTATTGTAGAAATACACTATTCCTTATTCACATAAATAATAATAGTCAAATGTTAATCAAAAGACCTCTGTATTCATGTTGTGCAAGCACCTGACTAATAACCTCAGAACTCATGAAGTCTGAGCTGGAGTAGATGCTCTCAATGCTCCAAGCAGAACCACCTAGTAATTCTGTGAATCTAAAGTATTAAGAACATGCATGACTAAGAAAGGGACAAAGGAGAAAACAGAGCAATAGAAAGTACTATATCCCAGAAAGAGCCTACAGCCAAACAGACCCACCCAGCTGCAGGAAACCAGGAAGTGGGAGAGGTGAGAGGCTGTACTTGGACTTTCCCTGGGTTTAATTGCACAGTAAGTAACTCCTCCCACAAGTCACTGTGGCCTATCTACTCTGCACACCAACTGATCAAACCAGTAGCTCTTTTTTCCCTGGAGGGGCTTAAAATGGCAGAATTGTGGGTTCCCGTCAGGCCACTGAATGTGGCCTGAGGGGAACCCAGCATCCCCACCTCTCTCTCATACCCTTTCATTTTTATTTATTGTAATCTATATCCAGTATAATCTAAGTCAAGTTTCAACCAGGGAAATAGTGCCTCTCTTAGGAGAAGAGCATTCTGTAGCCTCCAAGGCCAAGTGGAGTAGGAAGTAAAGTTTTTCCCATGAAGTCTCTGAACTAGGTCAGAAAACACATCAAACATGAACTCTAAAACACATTTACTACTAGATTAAATTCTCTCCCTAGACTACATGCCCAGCTACATGGTCCAACATGGTTCACAAGAAAATTCATAAAATGTGCACTATGTGATAGAACTTGTCTATTACAAATAACAGAATGCCAGTCCAAACAGTGATGAGAAAGGAATGTGTGGTTTCACATAATTAAAAAAAATCCAGATGTGGCACAGCTTCAACAGGTGCTGCAAAGTGTGAGATCAGGACTTGGTTGTTCTCCATCTTTACTTATACCTTTGTTTTGGTTCAATTCCCAGGCAGACACTTTTAATGTCATTGAAAAGAGTAAAATATTGTCTCAGAGAGTATATCCTTCCACTTTAACAATCCTGAACCTTAGAGACCTAAAGGCTTGTCACATACCTACCTCTGAAGCAATAATCCTGGGACTCTCCTTAGCCAAGACGGGGAAATTGCCTCCACCCTGGAGTCAGAGAGTAAGCACATCAATCACTCACAATCACATGGCCTGAGGATTAGATAAGGATGGCTCAATAAAATCAATCAGGGTGTTTTATTAGCAAAGGGGAGGGATGGATACCCAACAGGCCAAAAGTAACAGATGTCTTAGCCACACAATTGACCATGATATTCCAAATATAAGAATGAAACATTATCCTAAATTTGAACATAATGAACAATATTTCATTATCATTTTACCGCACAGAAATTAAAATGCCAAATAAAAATCCTTTCTCCTTGTAAAGTCATAAAATATTAAAGTCCAATATTCTTCCCTTCACGATTTTCTTTTGTGGTTTAGTTCAGCTCCACGGAATTTATTTGGAACTCAGGAATCATGGAGGATTCCAACGTTTAACCCATACAATTCTCTGTTTATTAAGAGAGAAGTTGTGTACAATAGTCATGACTCCTTCATGATACTTAGAAAATAGGAATAATTCCTAGCTAGCTAGGCACACTGCTGCATTAAATAACATTGGCATTCTATTCCTAATGTGAAAAGGAGAGTAGATATTATGGAAAAGTAGCAATTTAAGCCACAGGCCATCATATTCATTTTATTACATGGTCAGTAAGAAAACAGAAAAAGACTCCATAGTCCAAGCTATGCTTCTGACCAACAAGAAAATTTGCACAGTTTTTATATTGTTAGGTTAAATAAAGGCAAGATCATTAGGTCATAGCCCATGGGTTAATTAGCACAAGGTTAGTGAGAAAATTCAATCAGGAAGGACAAATATGGTCTATAAATGCAGGGGGAAAATACAATTTTCTAACATATATATTTTATAAGCCTTGCTTGCAATCATACTTTGCGGTTCAAAGGTAACATTTTAAGGGAGACTGACAGAACCTGTATAGCCAGCAGCTGAACATGAGGGTGAGAGGTTCTGCTCTTCTTGGTAAAAGGTTTAGGAATGCAAATCCATAATGATAGATGCAGAATCCATATGGACTCCATCCGAACAAGGCCTTTGTGCTTCTCTGGCAATTCTCTAACAAATCAGTGGTCATCATTTGGAGAATATGTACAAACCCACTGTTATTCCCTCTAAGATTTTTATCATCAACCACTGTAACATATGATTTAATTTTAACCAGGCAGGAATTAAAGTTTCTTTACATTTATGATTTTTACTTCCTTTAGAGGTTAGGTTAGTCATCTGTCATTTGTTAATCTATAAGCCTTGAAGGAGCCCCAGGTGTCTTTATGCCTGTGCTGGTCCCCATGACACCTCCCTAACCCGAGCTGCGAGAGGCATAATGAGGAGCAACTATCTCGGCCAGATGCTCTGCCCTGAACTTGTCTTTGCTTAGCATTTAATTCCTCAGATCTTGGATAACCTTCAATACCCTGGTGTCAGCATAAAAGTCCTTTCCCACCTTTGATTTCATGGATCCAGCAGACCTGACTTCAACATTCTCCAAGCCAAGGCTAGGAAACTGGATAAATGCAAAAGGTTAACAAAATTGTTGTCAACAAGATGAAGATGGGATGAATTATTAGCAGCCAACTTGGTGCTGCCTGCCAACATTCAATAGTGATAATCCAAGACTCCAAATCTGCCCGCAGAAGAGATCCATCAGCATTTCTCCCAGCCTTTGTGGTTTGCAACTATGGATGAGGTTAGCTTATCCTGTGATAAAATGTTCCTGAGTCTAGCGAGACCTATTCCATGTCCGTATGGATCTCTAAGCTCTGGGAAATGGCCTTGCAGTCATGCTTTGTAAGAGTGCTGGCCTTGCCCCACACAGAGAGAATCACCAAGTTTGGCCTCATTATTCTGTTTGAAGTTCCTACCTAGCTAGCCTCCCACCACCAATCCCCAGACTACTCTAGCAACACCACAGTCATGTGTAGCAAAAAACAGCCACATTAGCTAAGTCTGTTAAATCCACCAGTGCACCCACCATTTCCCCGAAGAACCATTGTCCCAAACAACTGCTTCTCTTCAGAGACCCTCAGCACACCCTGTGGAGTGGTAGCATCTGGGGGCTGATGAGTGTGTCTTGTATTAAATCAAACTGTTGTCATTAGCTAGTAGCACAGAACAAGGAAATAGAAGATTTATTCAGTCAAAGAGATGCAAACACATTTCTCTCTAACAATTAAATATACTTCCATAACAATGTATACTCCTTTTAGAGAACTTATCATAATCTGATTTCACATTTATTTATTTTATTACTGGGCTTCATGCCTAGCTCTTCTACGAGAGTCTTTACTATTTGAGAGGTTTACTTGTCTCTGAATTAGCAAACTTAGTACCATGCTTAGCATATACTAGCATTTAATACTTCATTGTTGCATGAATAGATGAATAACACTCCAGTAATATCTGAGCCTGGACAGACCAGATTGATAACTCATTCTTGTTCATAGGTGAAATGCATTAGATCTTTAAAAAAATAACTTGTAAAAGAGGGCCTTTTCTACAAACTTGAAATGAATATGATCCTTCACATGAATTTTCAAGTAGAGAATACTAAATGGAAATGTCCCCCAAAATTCCCTTAAGAGAATGTAATATTACATTTGATATTAATATTTTAAAGCATCTCTAAATATAAGCCAGGGCATGATTTTAAATATTTCAGTTAAACGATTTTTCTGGAAGTCAGGACACTGTGATTCACACACTCAGGGATATGATGACTGGACTCAACACATGCAAAAGTGAATGAGCAAATGACACTTGAACCACAACTTGGAGTATCTAAAAAAGATCTATAGGATATAAACATTTCTTCCATACAGACTTTCAACAGGAGTTGGATTCCAAGGCAAGGCCCTGGATTATAGGCACAATGTTCTCTAGTATAAGAGGTAGAATAAATTAGTAAATGGCAGTGTTGAAGTATTTTCTTTTAAAATCCACAGCCAGTCCTAGCTGGTTTGGCTCAGTGGCTAGAGCATCAGCCTGCAGACTGAAGGGTCTCAGGTTTTATTCTGGTCAAGGGCACATGTCCAGGTTGTGGTCTTGATCCTCAGTAGGGAGCATGCAGGAGGCAGCTGATCAATTATTCTCATCATTGATGTTTCTCTCTCTCCTTTAAAAAGAAAAAAAAATCCACAGCCTGATGAATATTTTTTTATAAAACAGGGATAAAAGTTTTTCTTTAGGGAGAGGTAAATCTTTCTGAATACATAAATCAATTTTGCTATAAGAACAACCTATCGGTATACTCCCCAGTTTTACATCATAGACACTAGCCTCCATCGATGGCATTCTAAATGTACCCCCTGGTGATCTGCAAACTGCTACCAGTTCACAGTGACATAAGAACAGAAACCAGGAATGAGCACTAAGAAATTTATATAATAATTTGAGATTATCATTGCATTCAAGCACATGATCAGTGCCTTCTTTGTTATGTTAAAAGTATGTTTATGTGATTATGTAAAAGTTAAACAAATAAAACAAGAACAACAAAACAATTCTTAACCACTGATGATTTAAGATTTGGCATAAAGGGTTTAGTTTGGAGTTTTCAAAAAGGGTTTAACAGTTGCTTAAAATAATCATAGAAAGTTCTCATCAATGAAATTATATCATTGTTCTACATAAGAAACTTATTGGAATATCTTCTAGGATGAATTATTTGCACAACATATCTAAAAGTAACCCATAGCCAGGCCAGTGTGGCTCAGTGGTTGAATGGCTATCTTTGAACCAGAAGGTCATGGTTTCTGATCAGGGCACATGCCTGGGTTGTGGACTTGGTTTCCAGTAGGGGTCATGCAGGAGCCTGTTTCTATCTCTATCTCCCACTCCCTTAATCACTCTGAAATCAATAAAAATACATTTTTAAAAGTAGCCCACAAATAGGTCTAAATTAATTCACCTATTTTAGAGATTATCAAATACAATGAAGTTAATTGTAGATTGATTCATATTAAGGCATTCCTTCTGACAGTAGCAAGAAAACAGGAAAAACTGTCCATTCAAGGCTAGTAAAAAATAAATTATTATGCCGAAACCAGTTTGGCTCAGTGGATAGAGCGTCAGCCTGCGGACTGAAGGGTCCCGGGTTCGATTCTGGTCAAGGGCATATACCTTGGTTGCGGGCACATCCCCAGTAGGAGGTGTGCAAGAGGCAGCTGGTCGATGATTCTCTCTCATCAATGTTTCTAACTCTCTATCCCTCTCTCTTCCTCTTTGTAAAAAAAATCAATAAAATATATTAAAAATAAATAAGTGATTATAATATGACCAATGAAATTTGCAGTTGAAAAAATAATGTATCTTTATTTTTATTACTCCAACTCTTCTCATAGACCTTCTAAGAATGGCAAGACATGTTCTGTGAAATATTGGAGAGAACTTAGGAAGAGCTGTCTAAGCATGAGTTTCTAAATGAAATTTGGAAGCTGTATGATGTCTTTATATTAATAAAAATATATACCTTTCAATAATGATTTGTACAGTGAAAGGTAAGAGAATAGTAGTTCTTGGGAATGCAGGGTACTACTGAACTGGGTTCAAAGTTGACCAAAGCCAAAAGCAGATACAGAAGAAAAAAAATTCTGAAAATGGAGCAAGTTCTATAAAACTTACATAGAAGAGGATGTTTGTTAGTCTCTTCTCAAAAACATGCATAAAGTGAGGTCAGAGGTTCAAAAAGTCTTGAAATATAATTTAAAATGAGATAGAGCCAGATATCTCAAAAATGTTATTTAATTTGGCTTAAGAGCATTTCTACCAACCTAACTCTTCTAGTAGTCCTGGCTGGTGGCTGGTACATGGAGTGGCCGGGAGTTTATACTGAGTTCTTAAGATATAACCCACCCAAAGTCCCCAGAACCCTGGCCAGGAGTTCAGTTGTTAGAGCATCAGTCCGTGAACCAAAGGGTTACAGATTCAATCCCTGGCTCTGATCCGGAGCTCAAGAGGCAATGACTTTCTCAGGTTGATTTTTTTTTTTTTTTTCCTGCACTCTCTCCTGCCTCCCCCTCCTACTCTCTCTCTCTCTCTACAAATCAATTGAAAAAATATCCTGAGATAAAGATGTAAAAAAGATAAATAAAGTCCCCATTCCACAGTTGCCACTATGAGATAAAGAGGGTCATGTCATGTATTTGTCATAAGTTCTCCATGGAGTGATAGAGTAATGAGGGTCAATATTGGAATAGGTTTAGTAGCCTAAAATTCCTTGTTCTTCATGTAATAAAATAATGACTGAAAATACTCCTGTCATTTTCTGAGTTAAGATTCAGAGAAGTTTATATGCACATGAATAAAAATACTGCTTCTCAGAAGAGAAGGGCACATATAAGGGGTTTAAATCATACTGTTCTCAGGGTTATATATTTTTTAAATCTTTAGTAAATGGATAACTGAAGATTCAGATCCTTGAGTAATTTAACTAATTACAATTGTTTTATTCAAGCAGTTGAAGTGTTCCAACCAAAGATGGACATACAATGTAAAAAATTTTGACAATTTTTCTGTCATTTTTGAGGTAGAAAATTGACCATCAGGTTAAATGTAGCTCAGAGATAGTTTGAAAGGACAAACCCAATACCTATAAAAATAAATTTATTGTATTTTAAGTATTTGGAAGCAATATGCCTAAGTTTGAATAGGGTGAGACAATGAGTAGTCATGATTCTGTCTCTCTGATTTTCTATTTCGGGGTTGTCATTTTTTTCCTCCTTTTCACACAGCACTTGTCAAACCAGGAACTTTAAGACCAATATTTTGAAACATGAAACAGACCAAATTTTATCAATTATCTGTTGATAAGAGAAAAAGAATCTTCTTTTGACATTCCAAAAAATAAAATAAAATAAAATAAAACAATAAGTGTTTCTTACTCTTTCTCATTCTTTTTAAAATTGCCATAGGATCTAGGATGACTTGAGAAAAACTACATTCATGTGAGATAAAGCAAGAAATTTAGTCTAAGGCAATATCAAAGCAAATAATGAGTTCATTATAATACAATCAGTAATTTTCTCAAGGGTTGAAATACATTTGAATTTTTCCTAAATATAAGGGATTTGTTTTCCAAATTTGTCCCATAGGCTGCAATTTAATGATGTAAAATTTTATGTGTAAATAAATACATTGAGAAATGTTTTCCATTAAATTGTCACAGCTCTTTGTCAAGAAATGTACCATCTTAGAGCAGTTTTCTCCAGAGCAGCTTTTTCCCCTCCCACAGGCATCTACAAAATTCTTTATAAATAACTATCTCCGGTATGTACTACTGTAATGTATAGTAATGTATAATATATAATCAAGTTAAGAGGTTATCATAATTTATTAAAAACTGAACAAGTACCCTCTGTCTTGGGGATGGGAGGATAGATGCAAAAAAATAAATCTTATAGAAAACAAATCAGAGGGATAATTGGGGGGGGAAGGGCTCTGGGTCAGATTCTAAAAGCTTTATCTGTAGCATTCCCCTCCTCTTTATAATGAAGAGAATAACAGCTTAAATCTTGGCACTTAAGGAAAGCTAATATATATAATTATAATATAATTATAGGGGCCATGGCCTGAGATCCCCTGTCAAGCCCCACTGATTGGGGCACAGCCTCAGGTTCCCCTTCAAGCACTGCTGGGTGGGGGACATGGCATGAGATCCCGCATCAGACCCCTCCAGGTGGGGGGTGTGGCCTGAGATCTCCCATCAAGCCCTGCTGGGTGGGGTACATGGGCTGAGGTTCCCCATCAAGCCCTGCTGGACAGGGGCATGGCCTGAGGTCCCCTGTCAAGCCCCATAAGGCACGGGGGAAAGACTCAGCCTCAGGTGCCCTGCCCCAGCCCAGCACCATGCAGCCTTAGGTCCCTGCTGATTGCTCATTAAGGCTTGTTACAGAAACTCAGCTTCCACTGTGAGTGCAGCCATCTTGTGTTATGGAAACCCCACCTCCACTGGGCTTCTTTGTGATGGTGTAATGGTCAATTTGCATAGTCCCTTTTTATTAGTTAGGATTCTAAGTCACCTCAAAACCTATAGTATAAAAATCCACCAAAACAAAACAAATAAAACCTACACCTGAAGATTGTGCATTACTTTTCCTGCCAACCCACAATTTTCAAAACCAATCTTAGAATTTGGAAGGTAATCCCAGTAGAATCTGCCAAATTTGAAAACAAAACAAAACAAAACAAAAAACAATCCTTATCCTTTTGCAGCTTCCAGATAAACCTATCGGCATCAATTGGACAATGAAACACACTCTAACCGAGACTTAACAAATCTAACCAGGTTTCTGAGGAAAGAGGGATTGCTTTCTGGAAGAATCTGTGCCCAGGTCCTGGAGTGTCTGGAAAGGAAACCAAGCAAGTGTGATTTCAAACTGACTTTGAGAATGATGGACAAGAGGTTGACCGGGGACAGCCTGAGGGCTCAATTACTACCATGTCATTCTAATTAATTGATGTTGATCAGTTTGGTTTTAAAAAAAAAATCATCCCTGTAAACCTCCAAGAGGGTTTTAATTTGTGCTTTTTAATATTTTTTTCTAAGTTGAATACTCTGCTTAGCATGGTGCTGTTTACAGAGCTCACCCGGTTGAATTGTGGTTAAAGGGAACCGTGCTGTTGAGTGCTGATCTCTGAGAGAAAGACGGGTTTTGTAATTATAAGCATCAATCATGCCGAAGACTATTAAACCTAGATCACTTCGCACAATAGAAGTTTTAAATCAAACTTCTATTTGGGGAACTGTCATTAATATTTTTTTCTACGGTCTCACTTCTACAAAAGCGTTCTTCAGTTTATATTGGAGCCCAGTCCGTTTAATGGAGCTTATGTTGGAGCCGAGTCAAATTCTTCCACACTCTCCCTGCTTTTCTTTATATAATGACCCCCATTCCAGAAACTCAATCTCTGTTGTTAATTTCCTGAGGATTGTGGAGAATGCTGCCTAAACGAGAACCATCCGTTCTAAGGATGTAGGCAGTGCCTTAATTGATCAGATAAACATGGTCCATTTAGTTTTGCTTTAACTCAGACTTCAAAGTATTGTACAAAGCTGTATGTTTGCATCATGTTGGCCAAAGTAAAAAACCTGAAACTCCTCAGGAGGAAAGGAAACAGTGGAAATTAGGCATCTGCCCAAAATCTGGGAGGAAGAATAAACACGTAAAGCCCATTTTAATCTATGCTTTGAACTGAAAAGAAAAGGGCTCATGAGAACATCTAAAGATAGGAAAAGGACAATTTCCAAGACCTTGAACTTGAACCCCTTGAACAGCAGGGGATGTGGACTCAAGGCCACAAAATATTGGTCTTTCTTCGCTCAAGTCCCATCCCATCAAGATAAAACACAGGTTCTAAAATCTCCACTCTTCCACCTACCCACCTACCGGGTGTCAGCCCTATGACCAACTTGCCCAGGGAGGATTTATAAATGCCCTCCTGAACTTCTCACAGACTCTCTCTTTTGAATAACCATTTACAAAAAGATTAAATTCAATTAGATTGTATCTGTTTCCTGTGGCATGCTGCCTTCAAAGCCTACTTTATTTATCACCTTCCACCCCAGCGGAGTACTGATGCTGGCTGGCACAGGGCACCTTCAGATTCAGGAGGAAGGGAAGAAAGGGAAGGAAGTATATGTATAGACTCACTCAATCCCTGGGAGCAGTTTGGGAATGGCTGACATCTGACATCCATGCCTGCCCTGAATCAGTTGGGACTTGTGACCTCCCCCCGCCCCCCAGGAGTAACCTGAACCCTCCACACACCTGCCCAGCTGAGTCACCTTGGGTTCAATCATCTACTTACACCCTACTTATACTCATTATCTTTTTTTTTATGTTCTCTTATTCTCTGAATTTACCAATAATAACTACACCTTGATAGTTATTGGTACCAACCTATTGTACTTATGGAGAAGCATTTGTTTTATCTTGAAACCTAGGTATGACTTAATGATCATTTCAGCCTAATTTGCTCTTAAAACTATGTTAACATATTTACTATAAATACTATTAATTCAAACAAAATCAGTACCCATGGCACTGAAGGGATTAATGGGAAGCACATCTCTCAATCTCTGTTCAACAATTAGATCAGATAGGAAATCAGATAGGAAATCACTAGATGTCAGAGTTAGTCATTTTTATTGGTAGACTTTTGAGAGAAGGAAAAGAAATATGACAAAGAGAAGCAGACATTGAACAAACAAAAAGATAAAAGTCAGCATTTTCCACCTGGGACTACAGACTCATTCTTCTTAAAGGGGAAAAGCAATGCAGCAGCTTTTCACAATGCCTCTGGTTCTGGGTTCTGTCTGCACTGTTGTGACCCCCGGCAAAGATGGATCTTCCTCTTTATTACTGTGCTGTTGCTTTAGCCGGGCGAGACTGCAACCTCTCCTCCCAGTAACATTTTTTACAAAGATGAAGACGAAAGAAGGTGAACCATTTTTACAGCAATTCCTTCTTCATTCTGGTGTGTTTTGCAGCCCTGGAGGAGTGTCCCATGGCCCTAGCTGCCTGCTTGCTGCTCACTTCCCTGGGCCTGACAAGCTTTCCCTTGGGTTAGAGGCAGAGGGCTGTTGGTAATTTTTCAGGTTTTGCTTTCTCACTGGCATGACAATGCACAGCATTCTAGTCTATTTTTTTTTTCTTTCAGTAGTGTGGAGGTGTGCAGTCATTTGGCAAAAGAAACCCCCAGCGGCTAAAAGGAGCAAGGAGGAAAGTCAGGAGCAGGCCAGCCTGGCCTTTCTTTGGGGACCGGAAACTGCCTGCAGTTAATTGCTCGCATCAGAAGAATAACTGGTGGTACCATAATTGAATTTTTATGGAAATAAACAGGTGGCAGATTTACTATAGCTGTGGGGATAGTAGGGGGTGGAAAGCTGCAGCCACATTAACCTGTTTAATTTAATAGCTTCGGTACTCGTGGAAAAAAAAAAAAAAAAAAGGCAGTGTTGCTCATTGAGTCAGTTGGATGCCAAATGTAAATAACTACAAATACCTGCACATGCCCATGTGGTTGAGAAAAAAAAAAAAAAAAAAAAAGAGGGCACTGTGCCAGCTTCTGCTAGGTTTCATGTTTATTAATTAAGCTCCTGGAAGTGTCAAAATAAAAGTTGTAAGCCACAAAGAGCCTTTGAGAAAGGAAAGAGAAAAGAATCTGACAACAGGAAAATAGATGATAGGCAGAGGGAGACAGACTAAGGCTTTGTTTACATTAAAAGCAGAGCTCAAGTCTTTGACAGAGAGGCTTTGGGGAGAATGTCCCCTGGGCATTGCAAGGATGAAGGAAACACTACCTTTGCACTATACTTCCCCCCAGTGGGCAAGTTTGGGAAATGCATTTTTATATTAAGGAAAGAAAAATCGGGAACCATTTGGAAAAAAATATTAAAAAACAACGTTAGCTTATTAACGTACTTGGCATTTATTTGTAAACCAAATAGTAAGAATGAAAGTTTGTGTTTAAATTTTTGCTGGTTTGCCTTCAGGCGAGAACAATGTGAAATATAAATATATATTACACCAGGGATTGAAACACATTTAAAAGGGAAAAAATGTTTATGAGACAGAAGCACTTATTATCTAGGGGGAACCACACAAATGTGTATACAACGTGGGTGTCCTCTGCCTAATTTCCCAGGCCTGAAAGGTAGACGGATTCTCAGATAAGTAAGTTAGATATAAAGCAGAGCTTGCTAAGTAGTAGAAAGAGCACAGAGAGAAATGGGGATGAGAAAGGCAACAGAGAGAAACAGGGTTGAGAAAGAAGTGGAGAGTATGAAAAAATAATTTTACAAATGAGAACTATTTTGCCCTGGGTTTGAATGACCAGATCAAATACAAAAATAGCCAAGACTATCAGAACCAGAGGGATCAAGCTTGGGATGTTTTGTGCTCGATTTTACTATTTTAGAGTAAGAAGTGGGAGGGTCTGAAAGGGTGCTACCCATTTTGGGTTTTTTTGTTTGTTTGTTTGTTTGTTTTTTAATATATTTTATTGATTTTACACAGAGAGGAATTGAGAGGGACAGAGAGTTAGAAACATCAATGAGAGAGAAACATCGACCAGCTGCCTCCTGCACACCCCCCACTGGAGATGTGCCCACAACCAATGTACATGCCCTTGACTGGAATTGAACCTGAGACCTTTCAGTCAGCAGGCCGACGCTCTACCACCGAGCCAAACCGGTCCCGGCCGTTTTGGGTTTTTTAAACCCATGAACCTTTGGTAAATGCTTGCTGGGCACATCATATTGTGCTGACTACATTCCAGGGGAACATCAAACCTCACTGCAATCAGATATCTGGTCATGAACTCTTCCCTCCTTAAAACCATGCTCTTGACTTCACATCAACCTCTTAAGATAGAAACAGATCCCACAAATTTAGGCCCCTGTCTACCTCTGCCGCCTCCTCTTTCACCACTCATCACTCCAGGTGCACCATCTTTCATTCAAGTCCTCAAGCACTCACTTCTCTCCTGCTGTCTGTGGTGTTTGGGTCCTCCTATCACTTACCACTGCTCTAGAATTCATCTGAAGTGTCACTTGCTAAAGGAAGACTTTCCCCACCTTCACTGCCCTCTCTTCCAAAACCTCCTGCACATACATATACACAAACACCAGGACAACATGGGTTTTCCTGTTACACAAGCCCATAGAATTCTCCTGAGCAATGCCTCCCTCCTCCACCAAAATATCTGTGACACAACAGCAAAATCCATGTCAAGTTTGCTCAAAACTGTACCTCTGACATCTAGCACAGAGTTAGTGGATCTTGGTTAGTACTGAATATTTAATACCTGGACAGCTGCCTATCTACACTAATATAAGAGTAAGATGCAAATTGACCATACCTTCACAACATCCACCAGCCAATCAGGAGTAAGTATGCAAATTAACACAACAAAGATGGTGAGTTGATTTGCATATGGAGGCCTCCGGGCCTCTGGGCAGCATGGGAAAAACAGGAAGGCAGCTCTGGACCGGAGTGAAAAGGTGGCTCTGGCTAGAGCAAAGGCGCTGCTGGCAGCCAGGGTAAGGAAGGCCCATGTATCTTTGTGCATTGTGTCTCTAGTCATTTATAATCACTCAATTCATGTCTATCTCTTATAAGGCTTATACATCTTCCACATATTCTAAATAGACACATGAAAATAATCATCAATTCAACATCTGCATGCTTTGGATGATTTCTTTAATTTTTGTGATTCACCTATAGATGCAATATTACTTTGGATTTTAACACTTGGGAGGGAGGGACAACTTCAAAAGCTTTAACAGCCCTATTCATGATAGAGAGAGCAAGGGAGGATTTTGCCAATTGCTTAAGAGAACAATTCCAGTTATGTACTCAGAAAAATAACCACAAGACTGGACCACCTAGAGGCAGACTCAGATCAAAATCCAATTTATGACCTGAAGTACAATTTGCTGTTCTGAGAACACCACAGTGGTCTCTGAGTTTCTGGAAATGAGGTACCTCAAAACCAGTGTTTTACAGTATCCCAAAGCTCCAGGTACTTCCCTTTCCCCATGTAGTTTTGCCATGTGGAATTTTACACCTCCTTTGTATTCTATTCACATATAGGTAATACCTGGCATGAAATGTCTGAGTAGCCAGATTCTAGGATCCGTTTGTATCAGCAGGACCTGAAAGGCAAGCAATCTATTTTTGTCACAAAGCCAAAACACTTTGGAAACTAAAAATGTTTATGTGAATGTTGACCCCTAAAAGCACATTATCCTTAGAATGTAATATGCTTTTCTTATCGCTTGCCACATCATTGGTATAAAAGAGCAACAGTTCTTTGGAATGCTTTATCCAAAACAAACATCATAATAGCCCCATGCTCAGCCATTCTTAAGAAACCCAGAACAAAGGGTAGGCTAACCAGATGAAGGGCTATTTATTTGCAATACACAATAAATGATCACCGATCCTCTGGCAAAGGCTGGGAAGGAGATATATTCCACACACCAGTGATATCATTGCACAATCCAGCATTAAGGAATTCTTGATTATGGAACTAACTCACGTCTGATAATTTTATGAGAATGAGCGACTTCCTGTAATCGTGTCAGACCCATGCTTCCCAGTTGTGCAGTGTTTTCCAAAACACAAATGAAGAAGGACTAATGTGCTATCACCTATCTCAGTTAAGGGACCCGATGATGGGCCAATCATTTCCAAAGATTCCTGCAATTCAGAACGTGCTGATGAGCTGTTGTGATTACAGGTAACACCAACTATTTTGCATCTTGCCTTTCAATGCTACCACTTGGCCTCTGCTGCTCTACATTAATAGTTTCCTCCCCGTTTAAGTCAGGCAAAGCATTTCCACTGGAGCATCTGCCTCTAACATCTTCAACCCACAAATAATAGTAGCAAAAAGTTTCTTCAAAACTGCTACCTTTCCCCTCACCATACATTTCTTTGGAACATAGTAATGACCTAGGTGTCCTGGGAGGTAAATTAGGTGAAAATGATTTGTATATGATAATACCACCCAGAATACTTGCTACTCTTCTCTGTGTTATATAAAGGATCTTTGAAATCTCAACGTCACTATTTAGAATACCATATTTTCCGGCTTATAAGACGACCTCCTAATTTTACAATTAAAACATAGGTTTAGGCCTATATTTGCTGTATAAGACTACTCCCCACTTCCAAGGCAACATCAGTTCTTTTTTTAATAGACTACCTCTCTAACTCAGCCAATCCAAGCAGGCTTTTTATGCATGCAAATTATACATGTTCTGTACCCTAAGCTACACTGTGGTCAATCTGAGCAGGCTTTTTACTAGAACAGAGTCAGAGAGGCGGTCTATTAAAAAAAAACTGGTGTTGCCTCAGAAGTGGGGGGTAGTCTTACACAGCGAATATAGGCCTAAACCTATGTTTTAAGTGTAAAATTAGGGAGTCGTCTTATACACCGGAAAGTACGATGTAGTCAAACTCAGACTCACTTTCACCAGCTCAGAATGATACAGTTATCGCTTTGAAAATTTATACTTTACTTATCCAAGGGCAGTCATTCTTATTAGTCATCATTGTTCTTACATATAGTCCCAAGTTTTGTCATCTTACCTAATAATAGACAAACATGTAAATTGACTATACCTCTGTTGCACCCACAACCAATTAGGAGTAAGTATGCAAATTAACTCCACAAAGATGGAGGGTTAATTTGAATATGCAGATGTGGGGGTGGGGCAGGACACATGCTATGAGGGGGAGGGGGCATGAAAGGAGCTATAGGAACAGTGCTCTGGCTGGGAGCAAGGCCTTGCCTGCTCCCAGGCAGCCTCCTGGGAGTGGTGACTTGGCAGCTCCCAGGCAGCCCAGGAGCAGGGACTTGCAGGTTCCTGGGCTGCCAGGAGCAAAGCCAGGGGAAGGAAGGCCTATTCTTGTAGGAATATTGTGCAATGAGGCTCTAGTCATAAAATAAAAGGAAATACTTCTCCAACCAGCTGTTATAATGCAATTGATTCCCCTGGGACAGTCCTGCTTCTAACCAATGGTTAGAAATTAGGAAATAATGGTATGTTTGTGGGCTTCAAATGGTGAATTGCTCTCCCTTGCAAAATTAGTCCCTGAGAAAAAAAGAATAGTCTCTAAGCAAGAAGAGACCAACCCAAATAAGGAAGAAAATACATCTGAAATCCCAACACAGCTATGTGCTGGCAAGTGTTCAACAATTCACTCCTTTTTTGTTTTTGTTTTGTTAAGATATGTTTATTAATTTTTAGAGAGAGAGGGAAGGAGAGAGAAACATCAATGTGAGAGTGAAGCATTGATTGGTTGCCTTCTGCACACCCCCCACCAGGGATCAAGCCTACAACCTGGTATGTGCTCTGACCAGGAATCCAATGTTGACTTCAAGTGATCAACATGACATCACTGAACACAGAGTTGGGAAGAAGTAAGTGCAGGTGGCCATCATAAGGCATTAAGAGCCAGCACACCACTGTAGGGAGGGGGGATTGAGGGAGGAGAGGAGGGGAGGTTGGGAGGTCAGGGAGTTGCAAGTCTTTACAACCCACTCACACACTCCAATTCTGGTGCTTAGAATCCTACATTTTTCTGATCAGTACTCTCGCTTTCACATAAAAGGAACAGCAAGACTTTAAAGTTAATTGATATTATAATTCAGCAACCATATCAAACCCCGAGTTTCATTTCAAGTACATGAAAGCTGAAAGAAGCTGAGAGAATTAAGAGATTCTTTAAGCATTGTTAGAGTTCCCGAGGTCCGGTCTGTGTCACAATCAAGAATTAGAGAAGAAAAAGTTATCATTTGGCTTTGTCAGCTATCCGATGCTCTCAAAATATCCCAGTATCCCTATAGTCTTTTAATTTATCTGGTAATGACACTGGCCACTTGGTTCCCCGAAGTCTTACCTTGAATAGGCATTTCAATCCAAGGAAGTCTTTCATTCCGGAGATCAGAGGCTACGTTTAATTAGCTGTCTCACCACAGCTTGTGACAAGCTGCCTGAGTTCTGTCCCTGAAGACAAATGGGATTTCATTGTTTTCAGCCCCACTCTGAAAATCAGCCCACATCCTCCCTCCTAGACCCGCTTTCTCAGACTCAATCACATTAAACCCATTTCCAAGTACCATTTTCCGTAACTATATGGTCTTAATTCAAAGGAACATAAACTAAATATATGTTCATTAAGGGATGAAATACACATATGGCAAGAATATTAGTTAGCTTACAGAATTATGTGAAACTTGGAAAATCAGCCTTGGAAAGTAGGAAGGAACCAAAAGCAATTAGTCAATTGGTAATAGTGCAGAGAAGACATCTTACCTAGTTTGGGACACCCAAGACGCATTCGCTACCATCACCGCTGTCCCCTGTGAATAATTTCTCCTCTGTGTCCAGGTAGGACAGCGGACTGCTAAGGCTCATGCCTGGCCCTGGCTGCCTGGTGTGGAAAGATGGAACATCTGACCTCTTCATCATTGCACGTGAAGCCCTGCCTCCTACTAATGTCGAAACCTGAGGATTGACTGCTAGCAGGAAGATCGCGCTCACTAAGTAAGAATGGTGCACTCTCAGAGATCAGAGTAACAGGAAAGAACCAGGAAGTAGGAAATGAGATGGAAATAAAGAGAAGAGAAAATAACTCTAGCCGGTTTGGCGCTGGATAAAGTGTAGGACTTTGGACTGAAGGATCATGGGTTCAATTCCAGTCAAGGGCATATACATCCTTTGCGGCCTGTGCAGGAGGCAACCAATCATGATGTTTCTCTCTCTCTGTGTCTCCCTCTCTATTCCCTCTAAAAATCAATGGAAATATGTTCTTGGGTAAGGATTAACAAAAGAGAGAGAGAGAGAGAGAGAGAGAGAGAGAAGAGGAAATGTGGCAGGAATTTTTATAGGAATAGCAGAGAGAGTAGTTTGATGGGAACAGCACTTTTGGAAGTAATGCTGTTGCTTTTCCTTTGTAAGGGGTAAATACAAGTACGTCAGACGATGCACTGAAGGGGGCTGGATACTTCAGTAACTGATGAGATAATGGGAAAATGTACTGGGTTAGGGTAACATGAACAACACATGTGTTTGAGCTAACTGTGTGGAGGAGACAGGTCGATTTCTCCCTAAAATCGGAGGAAAGGGAAGAACGAATGAAGGCATGGAGTTGGAGGGGGCAGGTGGCAGTTGTTTATTAAAGAAATTCTCTCAGACAGCCTTGTTCTTTTTACAGAAGTTGGAGATAAAGGCCGTGTTTGATGCTGAAGACATGAGGCAGAGTTAGGGTCTTGGGGTGAGTGGGAAAGCTTTAGAAAAGCTACTGTGGAAAGTCACAGCAAAGTAAGTGTGGCTAGAGGATCTGTTAGTACAGTGGTTGGCAAACTCAGTAGTCAACAGAGCCAAATGTCAACAGAACAACGATTGAAATTTCTTTTGAGAGCCGAAAACCAACTTCTGTGCATGGGCCACAAAGTTTCAATCGCACTGTACGTGCGCGCCCACATGTGGTATTTTGTGGAAGAGCCACACTCAAGGGGCCAAAGAGCAGCATGTGGCTTGCTAGCCGTGGTTTGCCAACCACTGGGTTAGTGGAACAGAGGATCACTTCCTCTCCAAGTGCCTAGAAAGCTGCTCCATCATAGTTACTGAAGTTGGGCTGATAGAACTTTCCATTAGGAAAAAAAAGTATATATTAAATCCAGCTTCATCAGCCCTCATAAGAACCTTCAGCGTGATTATACAAACAGCATATGCAGAAGATTTTAGCAACACACATAAAACTCACAAATACCTAGTTATAGGATAAAGTCCTGCGAGAGGATGAAATGATCGTGACAGATGGTAAACAAGGACCCCATTTCAGCATCTGGGAAGCTTCATCTTTGGCTTTGTGGTGTCTTTCATGGCTATGTAAAGGAACTATAATTTAACCGCCCATTAAGAGTACAGACCAGGACTTAGATGATCTTAATCTCCTGAGGTTTGTCCCTTTTCCACAGAATGTTCCAGATGCATTCTGTAATGACCCTCTACCAAGCCACTAAGATCGACTGCCAAAGTCCAATCTGCCACAGAAATCTTGCGAGAAGAAAGGGATGTTTCATCAGCGGCAGGCATTCATCCTAGCCCACTCCTAGCCCACACCTTGCCTGCTTCTGATCTTCCCCTGTTAAAAACGTAGTACGCCGGAGCAAGACTGTGCTATATTTCACGAGTGTTCTGGGCCACCACCAAGGGACAGTTCCATCTGTTATTTGCTCTCGGCTTTGCTTACTGATAAAACAGGAAGGACAGCTTGCTGATGGGCTCCAGGAAGCAAACGGCTCCTCTCTTTCCTGCAATTAATGTTCATAAATTATTTCTATAGTAGACAATATGGATGGTACCATGATTTCAAAATTAGTTTCAATAAATTAAGGGTCTGCATTCATTACCAAAGGAGATTGATTTGCAAGGCAACTCGTGGAATTTAGCATCGCCAGCTACCTTTTGTGCTGTCATTAATTCATGGCTTATAAAATCTTAAGATCATATAATATGTTCAGTTGTTGAAATTTCATTTTATGTATAATATACAAAAGAGTTTTAGTTGTTCACAGGAAACAGAATTTGGGGTACCTCAAAATTTCTGAGACTAGGTTAATAGCCCTTTGGCCATAGGAAAGGGAAATGGATGATGACAGCAAAATGCAAAAATCACTAAAGTGATTCCCGCCCCCCCACTACAAATTATTCTGTTGTTCCAATCATGCAACAATCATAGGATAGATAAATCAGTGTATTTTCTGGCCTCTGCACTATTTTTAAAGGGATTTCCAGGAACCTAGAATATAAATTGCTTTTTCTAAATTTCTTTTATCTCAACTTGTCATGTTTTCTTTATTTCATTGGTTCAATATCTATGACCAAATTTGTCTATGCTTCCTTTATAAATGAAATATTTCCCATGATCAATAATAGTATGCTTTCTGGGAAATAGTGACTAGGACATTTATAGCAGGCTTGACACTTTCAAAGTTTTAAACTACAAAGTTTTAACTTTCCTAGCAACACCTATCAGTTCAAAGTACAAACAACAACAACGGAATGGAATCATGATTTCTTAAGACTACAGCTGGGGAGAGAAGCCTTTGAGCAATGGAAGAGTCATCAAAAGACCCGAAAAGATCAGAGGAGCTGCCTTCTCTTCATCCTTGTGTGAGACCAGTTGAGAAACAGGTCTCCTGCAAGGGGGTGGGATCGAGGTGAGGTAGGAATACAAGACTGCTGGTTAAGTGAAATAACACAGCACAGGTTAATAATAGAAAAAGAAAAGAAAGAATTACTGGCACATGAAGAAAGAAAAAGGTCTGACGCACCCTCATACCATTATCAGGATATATTTAGGAGAAGCAATTTTATAAAAATACAGACCAGTGGCATGGCACACTCTAACCATTTCATTTTATTCTGTTTTTTTTGTTTGTTTGTTTTTGTTTTTGTTTTTGTTTTTTTTTAGTTTTGTCATAGCCTATCTATTGGCTCAAATTCTAATATATAAAAATAAATATTGTCTACTCATAATACTTGATGCTTCCTCATTTTATTGACAAATCTGTACATTGGAGAATTAAAAAGAAAACTCATTAAATATTAAGTAACACATAGATTCATGGTCCTTCAATGTTGGCATCAACTCACTAATCCTCTCCTATTTTACTGTTAATTTGGTTACATGAGGCTACACCGTATCACTGGATAAACATTTAGGAAGAAAAGATGCCTACTTAGCTGAAATGTCACAAACTAGTTCATCTATTTTGGCGCTCAATTGCCACTTTAAGCCAACTCAATACTAACACAAAATCCGCTGCCAGTTTGGAACTGATGCTCACTCCTGGCAAAGCCATTTATAGTCCAAACAAATGCTCTCATTTCTTATCATTATGAATACAATTACTCTTTCTTTTCAAATTATTTTTTTGTTAATCCTCACTCAAGGGTATTTTTCCCCCATTGATTTTGTTTGTTTGTTTGTTTGTTTGTTTTAGAGAGGGAAAGGAAAGAGCAAGCACCCCTGTGAGATACATCAATTGGTTGCCTCCCGCATGAGCCCGGACTGGATGAATTGAGCCTGCAACCCAGGTATGTGCCCTTTGCTGGGAATCTAACCTGAGACCGTTCAGGGAGTGTGCCGATGCTCTAACTACTGACCACCTGCTAGGGCATTCCTAAAAATTTCTCTTAAAATATTGGCTGATGATGCCCTGCCGGCATGGCTCATTGGTTGAGAGTCGACTTATGAACCAGGAAGTTACAGTTTGATTCCCGGTCAGGGCACATTGCGTGGGTTGTGGGCTCGATCCCCAGTGGGAGGTGTGCAGGAGGCAGCCAATGAATGACTCTCTTGCCTCATTAATGTTTCTCTCTCTCTCTCTCTCTCTCTCTCTCTCTCTCTCTCTCTCTCTCTTTCTCTCTGAGATCAATAAAAATATATTTTTTAAAAATATTGGCTAATGGAGTACTTTGGCATAGCAATTTTTTATTTTTTAAAGTTTTTTAAATTGTACTTTTATTGATTTCAGAGAGAAAGGAAGAGGGAGAAAGAGATAGAAACATCCATGATGAGAGAGAATCATGATTGGCTGCCTCCTGCAAAGTCCCCCACTGGAGATCCAGCCCACAACCCGGGCATGTGCCCTTGACCGGAATTAAACCTAGGACATTTCAGTTCGAAGGCCAATGCTTTATCCACAGAGCCAAACTGGCTAGGGCAGCATTTCTTCTATTAGGGAAAAATATAGTAAATACTAACAATATGCAGTAAAATGTAAGAACACAATTCCTGTCTTTCAAACATTTACAACATAAATGATGATACTTAGTATAAAAATCCCGCTCCAAAGGTATAGGTATTATTGTTGTCATTCTATTGCCATTATTGTCTTTATTAAAACCTCTTGCCTTAGCAGGGATGATGGCGAACGTGAGTAAAAAAAGTCTGTAGGTTAAATGCATATTTTATGTGTCTACTATGCACTCCATTAACATAAAAATAGTTAACATTCCTAGAGAGTTTACTGTGAACCAAACACTATGCTTAGAAGTTGTATAATCCTTGCTTCAGGCTTGTAAAGGAGGCATTGCCAACCCTGTTTTAAAAATAAGCACATTGAGCCGAAACTGGTTTGGCTCAGTGGATAGAGCATCAGCCTGTGGACTGAAAGGTTCCGGGTTCGATTCCGGTCAAGGGCATGTACCTTGGTTGTGGGCACATCCCCAGTGGGGGTGTGCAGGAAGCAGCTGATCGATGACTCTCTCATTGATGTTTCTAACTCTCTATCCCTCTCTCTTCCTCTCTGTAATAAATCAATAAAACCTTTTTTTTTTCTTTTCTAATAAGCAGATTGAGTTCAGAGAGGTGAATAGAATGCTCTTGGTTGCATCTCTAAGAAGTGGTGTGGACAAAATTTAAACCCAGGCTTAACTAACTCTAACGTTTGCATTGTTTTTGACTATTTCTGAGAATTTACATTTGATGCATTCTAGCCATTGAAGTTTTAGTAGGAAAAAAAAATCTCAGTCTCTAGGAGGTGAAATATATGAATTGTTATACTATATGACAATATCTGTCAGCTAAAGAAACATAATTTAAACCTGAGACTAAAGTCCATGTCCTAGTTCTCATTTCAAAATGATTAAATATATTCTTTCCCTGCTGGACTATCATCAGAGTGGCATATGATAGGCCTGGAATCTACCATATAGTCCCAAATGGCCTAAGGGCAAAACTACTTTCATGCCATTAATTTCTAAGCGAAAGCTGAAAGGCCAAAAATCACAGGTGAAAACCGCTCTGGTGAGATTTTTCAGTTCAATTTCATTCTCCCTCGAGGTTCAAACAAACTTCAGATAATCATCTTGAACTTGGTGATGAACCAAACTCAGATTCAGGCTATGGCTTCTAAGAGGGTCAGCTCTTTCATTTAGAATAAGGCAGAGCTTAAAGTGACAAGCCAAATGGGGTCAGATGTTCAATACTTGGCAAAACCTCAGCTGTCGCACTGAAACAATGTTGACAAGATGGCAGGCTGTAAAATAAATTCCCTAGGGAGGCTACTGATATTATTCTCACTTTCCCTTATGTCGACTGCCCAGCCTCGCTGCTTTCTGGAGCATGTGCCAATCATGGACAGCACATACTAGGAACGGCAAGGACGGCACAACATGCTACGCTGATTCCAGCATCAGGAGCTGGTCCATGTACATAGGGGGACTTCCTTGGCCCCCAATGCAAGATAAAGCATGCTGCTCACACACCCTCCCAAGGGATCAAAAGGCAGCCAAAGCCAATGCAGTCCTCATGCTCCAGAGCTTAACCCTTTCCAGTGAAGTTCATTGACTAAAGTGGGAGCCAAACACCACGAATGCTTCCTCTGCAGTGGCTCTCAACCTTCTTAATGTCCGACCCTTTAAGATAGTTCCAATGGCCTTAGGCTCTATAGCAGGTGGAGAACCGCTACTAGGGTCAGCTAAAACCATCAGAAAAACACAGATATTTACATTACAATTCACAACAGCAGCAAAATTACAGTTATGAAGTAGCAACAAAAACAACATGAGGAACTATGTTAAAGGGTCTCGGCATTAAGAAGGTTGAGAATGACTGCTCTAGAGTCTAGAGTCTAGACCAGCGTTTTTCAACCGCTGTTCCACGGCACACTAGTGTGCCGCGAGATGTTGCTTGGTGTGCCGCAGGTGCAGACAAGACAAGAATTTTATAATTTTTCACTATTTTGTTTACTTAATATTTCATAATAAAGTAATTATAAAATACTTTCTTTGTGTTTATTTGATTCCTATTCAAGAGAATTACTTTATATATAGTCAATATAGGCACAGAGTTAAATTTTTTAACATTTTCTAATGGTGGTGTGCCTCGTGATTTTTTTCATGAAACAAGTGTGCCTTTGCCCCAAAAAGGTTGAAAAACACTGTTAGACAATCCACTTTCGCCACTGCTTTGAGAATGTAGATTGACTTCAGTTAGGCAGCCTCCATCCAACTTTCTGATAAACCAGAAGCTAGCTTACCCACATTGAGTTAAACACCCTGTAGGGGTTAGAAATCTGGATCTGTTAACTGTTTGTGTGGTGCCAGGTCTCTAGTAAATTAACTTGGACAACTTCAAGTATATCCTAAAGCTTTAGCCCAAATCATGGTAATATCGATAGTTAAGCTTTGAGTTTCATGAGCTTTCAGGTGTTGTACCATAATCAAGGGTAGGTAGAAAGCTAGCCACACTGTGAGGAAAATTAAGTTTTTGATATATTTTTCTTTTGTTCAGAACTAATTGACTATCCTGAAGACATAAAAAAAAAAATAGAGAATAATAAGGAGAAAAATATAATCCCAATAAATAGTATTTGATTTAAGGTGAGATTGCTTTAAATGGCTCACATTGTCTTTGCCTTTAGGGTCTAAACCACATGTGTCAAACACAAGGCCCGAGGGCCAAATCCGTCCCGCCAGGCCTTGCAATGTGGCCCGCACCACACTGTCATCACTGCACTCCGCTGCGTTTCCATCACAATGACAGTTTATGACTGTTCAGTAAACCATTCGGCCCGCGATTTAGGCTGGATTTTAGATTTTGGCCCCTTCTCTGATTGAGTTCGACACCCCTAGTCTAAACTAATAAAAAATTGACAACCCATGTATGTTTCAGTTATAATATTCTGAAGTTGGCACATAGGTAACTCAGTCAGGTTATTGGGGCGGCCCAAACACCAGGATACCAGGTAGATGGCATTATTACAATGAAAAGTTTAAAAACTATTAAAAAGATCAAGAGAAACATTGACAAAAGGTATCTTAGACTAACCCACCCATAGGCTATTTATCTTGTTAGACTCTCAGAATATTAAAGCCATGGAGAAAAAAAAGGTTAGACCTTAGCCCTGGCTGGGTGAGTCAGTTGGCTAAAGCATCATCCTGTGCACTGAAAGGTTGCAAATTCGATTGCCTTTCAGGGCCCATGCAGGTTTAATCCCTAGGTGAGGTGAGGTGCGTATGGGATGCGACTGATAGATGTTTCTCTCTCTCTCTCTCTCTCTCTCTCTCTCTCTCTCTCTCTCTCTCTCTCTCTCTCTCTCTTCCTTTCTCTCTAAAGTCAATAAAAACATGTCCTCTGGAGAGGATTAAAAAAAAAAAAGCTAGACCCTGAAAGGGTCATAAGATGCTCTGATTTGGTCATTTATGGCTGGGCTACGTTGCTTCATTTGGAGGCTGCCTCAGGGTGCTAAGGAGAGAGAGCACCTGGCTGCCACATCTGCTTTACCAGGAGGAGCTCCCATCACTCTTCTACCTGTTGGTCTTTTTAATAAGGTGTGCTCTTAGATAAACAAAATGGTGCTGCTCAGGGAAAAATTAAAAACATGCATCTTGTGGCAAAGGTAAAATGATTAGGCCAATGCCACCTACCTCATGAATGACCAGCCAGTCAGCACTGCAGCAGCCCTTCCTACTGCCTGATCCCAGAGCACATCGGCCCTTTCAGAAGACAAAAGCCCAGTTTTGCTCATGTTGTTGTTTCTTCTGTTTACAGTATCCAACTCCCCGCCCTTTTCTCCTGAGATGTCCCACCCATTTTTCCAGTATAAATCCATAAAGCATTTTTGGAACCTGTTATTTTTACTCATTAAATCACACAACTGAGCACTTACCTGAAGTCTGAAGGAAAACTCAAGGAGGACCTGGCTTGTTCCTGAGGGAAATGCTAAGTGAGGGTGAGAATTTCACTTCCTCTCAGGATCATCATGATTGGGTCATCATTATCATCATCATCATCATCCCTTACATTGAAATTCCACTGTATAATGGCTTGTTAACATGTATGTTGCTTCATATGATGACCAATTAATATGTACTCTTAAGCATCTTAATAAACTGAGTGCTGGGATAATAAAAAATCTCTTTGTACTTTGACATAGATGCCTTGTCACCATCAAATTGCTTGGCACATGCAATTCTCTCTTTAAATTTTTGAAATCATCTCTCACTCCTCCTGTTACTTTTTTTTTTTTAAGCAGCTATTTAACAAAGAGACATGGTTACAGAAAACAATGTGCAGATTACAGATTAACAAAACTAGAACCACAGAGTCCCAATGGCAAAGAGATAAGAGCTGAAATTGGAACAACTTTGGATGAACGGCAGGGTGCTATAGCCCTGAATGACTTCCTGCAACTCTTGATGTTAATGACCAGGGCCTCCTTCCTGAACCTTTCACTCCCTTTGTTTTATAAATCCTGCTCTCTTCTATGCTCTTTAAAACTTCCTTCTAAGAGCCGTTTTATAGCTTTGCTGACCTTTCACATATTTTCATACTTTGGGGTACCTGCTCCTGACATTCTTTTCTTTCTTCCTTCTCATCTTCCAAGATTCACCTCAAATACCACTTCCTTTCTAAAGTCTTTCCTACCATCCAGGCTGGAATTATGTGTTCCTTCCTCTTTTCTTTTTTAAAAACATATTTAGTTTTTAAACAGGTTATGCGTTCACGTGGTTCAGAACCCCAAAACACAAGTAGGCATGCAGTGAGGTATTCTGCTATTGTTTTATATCACCTAATATCCCTTCCCATCAGTTGATTTTTGTGTTTCCAAAGATATCTGTAATAATAAAAGAGTAATATGCTAAATAGACCGGATAGCTGAATGACCTTCTGGATGGTCATTCTGGACATCCTTCCAGACGGCTTTCTGGATAAAATCGCCGCAGCAGTGGCCAAGGCAGAGCCAGGTAGAGGCAATCAGGCAGGCAGGCAGGCAGGCAGTCTGGTTAAGGGTGATCAGGCAGGCAGGTGAGTGGTTAGGGATGATCAGGCAGGCAGGCAGGCAGAGTGGTTAGGGGCAATCAGGCAGGCAAGCAGAGTGGCTAGGGATGATCAGGCAGGCAGGCAGGTGAGCAGTTAGGAGCTAGCAAGTCCCAAATTGCAGAGGGATGTTCTGACTGCCGGTTTAGGCCCAATTCCACAGAGATTCCAGTGATAACAGGCGTAAACTAGCAGTCAGACATCCCCAGAGGGTCTTAGACTGTGAGAGAGTGCAGACCAGGCTGAGGGACCCCCCAAAACATACACATCGTACACAAATTTCATGCACCAGGCCTCTAGTTTATACATAAATAAGTTAAGACAAGTATAAGTTTTCTCTGGTTTTATACAAGTGATAGCATATTATAGGAAAAGTTTTCCACATTGCCTTTTTTCACTTAAAAAATTTGTTTTGGAGAGAGGTGCTTTCATATTAATACACATAGCATCATTTTCTTAGGGCTATAGAGTATCTATTGTAGGATTGCAACATAGTGTACTTAATTAGTTTCCTACTGTTGACCTTGAAGTTGTTATTAATTTTTGTTATTCTGAGCAATGATACAATTAATAACCTTATAATATGTCACTTTGTGAATATGTTCTAATATACCTGTAGAATTGGGGAATTGTTCTTATCAAAGAATATAAGATTTTGATCGACATCTTCAATTGTCTTACAAAAAGTATACACATTTATACTTTCTCAAGCAATATGTGAAGTGCTTTTTTGTCACACATTCTTGACAACAAAGCATTATCAAATTTAGGTCTTTGTCAATCTCAATAGGTAAGAGATGTTATTTTAGTGTAATATAAATTTGTATTTTCTTTGTTATAATTATCTTTTTACAGTTTTAAGGGTTATGTGTATCTCCTTTAATGATTTATTTGTTTTGATCATTTCCACATTTTTGTACTGGGTAATCATATTCATTGATAGATGCTCTTTACATTTTAATGAAATTAGATGTTTTCTATCAATATGAGTTGCAATTTTTTTTCTAATTTCTGCTATTAAATTTTGACTGCTTATAGTAACCCTAATTTTCTAACTGCTTATTAACTATTAATTTATTATTGAACTCATGTTTTATGTTTCTATATTTGCTATTATAAAGAAACAAATATTGTTGATATTAGACTTTGAGGATCTCAATAGAAGATATCATTTCTTATTCAACTTTCAATGTCTTTTGTGTGTTAGCACAATGCCAGGCCCCTAAATGTCACCAATAAATTTTCTGTGAATGGATAATTTGGGTTTGTTTGTATTCTTTTCTTTTGAGCTTAAATTGATGTTAACTTTGTATGGTACTAGCTGCATACAACAGCATTTACAGCACTGCTTTGTTGTGGCTCTACTTCTTTCCCTATTCAATTGACACTTAACTGAACAATAACAAGCAGAAATTATTTATCTGATCGGTTTTTATTGGAGGCACAATTCAAAATATGTTGTATGTGAACGTGCAATGTGTAAAGGGTAGAAATGGATGAAGCAAGCTCACATAGCCACTGAAGGGCCTAAGCTTCTTTTCAATCTATAAAATAAATTAAGTGCCAGAATAAAGCCTCCTTGAACCTACTGAAGATTTGGGGCTAAGAGCCCTAGTCCCTCAAAAAATCTAATCAAAATGATAGCTTTGAAGTAAGTCAATATAAATTCAAGAAAATAAGACACCTGCCCTTCAGTGAATCCAACATCAATCAGTACTATGTCTGTTTTTATTTCCCTTCTTGCATATCCTCACTACAAATTTCAGACTATATTTTTTTATGGAAAAAAAAAAGTGAAAAGTTAATTTTCTAGTGTCTGCCACCTATTCTCATGCGTTTGTTTCTCAAGTGTTTCTGAAGTGGAATGAAAGTACTGTGACCCCTCAGGTGGACTGTAAAACAAAGGCTTTATATACTTGCAGAAGGTGGAGAAGGAAGGTGTGCAATTCCACACACATGTTTATCCATAATGTTCCCCTTGGCTCGGATGTCCCCTTGCTTATTTGGTCTTAAGGTCTCTGTGCTAGAATGCAATTGCATAAGAGAAATTTACCCTGACTCACCTTCCCTTTGCCATTCTTTTTTTTTTTTTTTTTTTTTTTTTTACTGATGATTGCACAAAAAATAAACAGTTACCAGCACTCCAATATCCAATATGCCAGGGCAAGGACCCCTTTTCTAGAAAATGAAATAAACATACAGAAACTAAGAACTCTTGTCAAAATTATTCCACTGTGAAATTAGTTACATTCCACAAGAAAATATAATCATGCCAAAGGTTTCTTTCTTCAGTGACTCACATAAACTGCAGTGAAGGGGTGGGGGTGGGGGGATGTTCAGCTTCAGAAGCTATCAGTGCCATTGGCTACCTAAACCCATTCATATTTGATTATTTTCAGTCTACTGCAAGTCTTAATATAACCTTGGCAGATATTTCTTTGGTTCATTGAATAAAACATTCCCATCAGTCTATGATTG
Source organism: Pipistrellus kuhlii (assembly GCF_014108245.1). NCBI lineage: Eukaryota > Metazoa > Chordata > Mammalia > Chiroptera > Vespertilionidae > Pipistrellus > Pipistrellus kuhlii. Next base: position 42,636,291 of record NW_023425584.1, read on the forward strand.
TGTTGGCCTGTCCGGGCTATAATGAACAGAGCAACTGATTAAAAATATTCCTCAAAATAACTGGTGTATAATATACTTCCAAACAGAAGACGCATGACAGAGATGATCCAACAGGGAGCTGCCAAGTGTACTGTTCACTGGGAGGTTTTCAATATCCCTTAAACACGCTGCTCAGAGCTAACTGAACCACAGCTCTGCTGTCAGCAGAGCATGGGACTCTTGAGATTGTCTTCATTTCCATTCAGGCTCTGCCAGTTCAAACTAAAGACTTCCATGGGGTTAGTGCATATTTTCATTTTTTCTGGTACTGTCTACTTTCTCTTTAAAATTATTGTATTTTTAAATTACAGTTGACATACAATATTATATTAGTTTCAGGTGTACAACCCCATGATAAAGAAATTTATATAATGTATGAAGTGATCACTCTGATAAATCTAGTACCCATCTGATACCACATATAGCTATTACAGTATTATTACTGTAATAGCTATATGTGAAAGCCTACTACTGAAGGCCTGGTGCACGAATTCATGCACTGGTGGGGTCTGGTTGATCCTGCCCTGATGGGGGCCTATTGGGGCTGGATCAGCTGGGGGAAGAGGCTGCAGGAGGTTGGCCACTGGCCCTGCCCCAAATCAGGGCCCAATCAGGGCAAAGCTGGCCAGGAGGAGAAGCTGTGGGTGGTTGGCCAGCTGGCCCCCACCCCAATTAGGGTGGGGGGGCAATCAGGGGTTGGGCCAGCTGTGGGGAGGGGCTGAGAGAGGTTGGCTGGCTTGTCCCAACCCAGATCTGGCCAGGCCCAGCTGGGGGGAGTGGCTAGTCCCCAATTGGACTGGTTGGCTGGCCTTAGTGCATATCATAGCAACCAGTCATTCCCATCATTCTGGTTGTTCGGGTGTTCCCATCTCTTGGCTTTTATATATATATAGATATTCCTTATGCTGTACTTTACATCCCCATGACTATTAAATAACTAACAATTTGTATTTGCAAATTTCTTCACCTCTAACCTCCCTCCCATCTGGCAACAATCAAAATGTTTCCTGTACTTGTGAGTTTGTTTCTGTTTGGTTGGTTACTTTGGTTTTTAGATTCCACATATATGTGAAATCATTTGTCTTTCTCTATCTGACTTATTTCACTCTATACAGTACCCTCTAGGTCCCTCCATGTTGCTACAGATGGCATGATTTCATTCTTTTTTATGACTGGATCATATTCCATTATAGTACGTATGTACCACTTCTTTAGACATTCATCCTTTGATGGGCACTCAGGTTGCTTCCTTGTCTTAGCTGTCATAAATAATGCTGCAAAAAACTTATAGATGTATATGTCTTTCCACTTAGTGCTTTGTGTTTCTTCAGATAAATATCCAAAATACTTTCTCCTTTATAAGCAATCCATTTCCCTCTCAATGATGCTTGAGCCCTTTATGAATGTGATATTCTGAAAAGCACTGTGTTCTAACAAACATTTCCTACCTGCATCATCACCCTCATCTCCAGAAAGCCTTTCTCCTGTGCATGCAGTTGTGAATGGCACTATGAAGATAATCTGTTAGACGCCACCCTCTTTCATATAAAAATGCATCATGGAAAACACACACAGACATATACTGAGTATCTAGAGAGAGAAATGAATGCAAACAGTAAATTCTACTTAGAATCCCCCATTTGATTCCCATGTCCTATCAAGTCAAATATAATTTCCTCAGCCTGTCATTCTGAGGTTTCCACAATATGAGCCTAAATTACTATCTTTCCAGTCTGACTCACCAATCTCTATGAATATCTCCTATTCCTAGTAAACCAGATGACCCGCAGTTCCTGTGATATGGTGTTTTCCCATTATCTGATCCTGCCTCCTATAAGCAGAGAATCAGGGCCCTGGAGTCAAGTAATCTGCAATACAAGGTGTTAGGTGCCATCTCAATGGGAAGGGAGGAGGCGCATAGGAAGGAAGTGGTTTTCTCGTCATCTTATCAAATAAGCAGCTGGGAGTGATCTGAGTCAGAGCATCTCTCAGAGTCACCTATGACAAATTCATGTAGATCATGCAAATAAGTTGTCATTTTAAGTGAGTGCTGCAGGAACGAGGATTCTGTAATGAAACCAGAAAGACAGAGATAGGGAAGAGGAGTCATGTTTCAAAGTGGAGGGGCTGAGATGCAATGGAAAGCTGTGTAAATGAGAGGAGAGATGAAACAAATTCCTATAGTGGCTGCTGGGTACAGAGAGCTAAGTATGTGAATGGAACTGAATGCACCTCAGTACTTATACCCATGGCATTCTTTGTGCAAGGAGCATCCCCCTCCACTGGTTCAAATCATATCCATTATTCAAATCCCACCATAAATGTCACCTTTTCCATGAAACCTTGTTCTATCCCTTTCAAAGAGGCATCCTTCCCTCCTCTGCACTCTATCAGAGGTGGTCGGTAGTTCTTGATGGCCTTCCTTACATAGGTTGTGTTATACAGTCTTTGATCTGTGCCTTTACTATATTTTGTACACTGTAAATAATGAACTTGTTCTTTTCTAATATCAACTATAGCAATTATAAAACCTTGATGCATAATTGTTACTCAATAAATATTGTTAATGTGACTTTAACATGCAGATGACAAACAGTTATGTTTATGATCTATGAAATAAGGAGAAGGGTAACAAGGTCCAAATGTATATATATATCTCTGGATAGTCTCCCAGTTGGCCAGTATCATTGGAATTCCTCCAATATGTTTTATAGAGATAACTAGATATGCTCAGCTTGTATTAAATATACTTTGCATTCCTCCTGGGCCTAGTCAATCAATGTGTTAACTTGTCAGAATAAAAATATTCACTATAATCTTGAGGTGTTGAGAGAATATTGAATATATATTACCATGAAAATATAGGAATGTCCACTTTAATTTTCTCTCTCTCTCTCTCTCTCTCTCTCTCTCTCTCTCTCTCTCTCTCTCTCTCTTTTTTTTTTTTTTTTTTTTTTTTAAGCATAGCCAGGAAACCATTTCATCCCACTGAAAAAAGTGATACCAAGACTAATTTAGGTTATGTTTTAATGAAAATTGAGTGTTCTTTCTTAGTTTAATAATCCTTTCTCACTACATTATCCCTTTATTAAGTTTAGTATTTTGGAAATATGTGCTTGAGATATATATTCATATAAATGAAAGGTAGGATCCATAGGAAAAATCTTATAGTATCAGGAATAAAATACCCCTTAAATGTTCTCTGTGTTGGGTACTGGGAAGATTGAGGAAAAATATTCAGCAAACTTATAGTAAAGACTATTAGACATTATAAAATGTATTTTATAATTAAATATTACCCCCAGATTTATCCTATTTTCCCTACTTTTTGTTGTTGTTATGTTAATCCTCATCCTATAATATTTGTTCCACTGTTCTTTTTAGAGAGGGTTGAAGGGAGAAAGGAAAGAAGGGAGGAAAAGAGAGGGAGAGAGAAACATTGATATGAGAGAGACACTTCATCTGATTGCTTCCTGTATGCGTACTTGCCAGGGCCAGAGATAAAATCATTTTTATATTACTTATACCCTTCGGTATGCAGGCCAACACTCCAACCACTGAGTCAAGCCAGCTAGGGCCTACTTATTTTTTCATTCTTCAATTTTCTTATAAAGTTGTTTGTTTTTTTTATAAGCCCTTTAAATACTTTTCATTTTAACAATGTGGGGTACAAATAATAAGCACAAATTAAAGTGACCCAGTCTTTATTTACATTTCAATATTCTCAAGTCAAATATGTTATGATGGAGTATACTATTGTTAAATTTTTTAAATTGACACTTTTAGGTACATTTTTGTCAATTTTGGACACATTTTAAATATACTAGTAGAATGATTGCAAAACTGGATGATTCAGGAAAAATCTATTTATCTCCTAATTTGCTCCTAACGTTGAGGGAAGCCATTTATTTATTCATGCTATCTTTCACTTTCTCCCTAAAGGATAAGGTAAATAAAACTCATAAGCCACCTACCTCATGTTTATAATCTATACTAGTAATAGCCTAGGTGGTCAAAGGTCCTCACGCATCACACCCTAACATTGTCACAGTTGGCCATCACAAGATGGCTGTGAGCACAGCGGAGATAAGGCCCAGTGGAAAAGGCAGTTCCTGGCAGTAGAGCAGTTATGGGCAATCAGACCAGCAGGGAGGGCAGTTGGGTATTGATCAGGCCAGCAGGGGAGAAGTTAGGGGGTGATCAGGCAGGCAGGCAGAAGGGGTTAGGGGCTGATTAGGCAGCCAGGCAGGTAAGCAGTTAGGAGCCAGTGGTCCTGGATTGTGAGAGGGATGTCCCACTGCTGGTTTAGGCCCAATTTCTGCAGGATTAGGCCTAAACTCTCAGACAGACATCCCCCGAGGGGTCCCAGAATGGAGAGGGTGCAGGCTGGGCTGAGGGACAACCTCCCCCCACATGTACAAATTTCATGGACTGGGCCATCATAAAGTATAAAGGTGTGAAATTTTGGCTTTCAAATACCTTATAATATTTACAGAACTGAAAGACTATAGGAAATACAGTGGCTACATTCATTAAGAACCTTTCTTTCCAAGGCTACAGAAATCATCAAGAAAATACACCATAAATATGATATGTTATTAGCCACTTGGAATTCAAAAGACCCACCTTGAGGACAGTATTTTTTAAATATGTAATTCCTTTATTAAAATAAGAAGAAAACTTAAAATTTGAAGCTGATTAACAGTGAATCCTTGCAAGTGTAATGAAATTTTGTCATAACTTTTTGTTTCAACAGACCTCATATTCTTAGTAATTTTATTTGTGTATTTTCATTTCCAATTAAGATGTTCCAAAAAATAATATTTTGACTAAAACAAACATTGAAGGAAGGGCCAGTGCTAAACGCGAAGTTCACAAACAGAGTCTACCCTTTTTTAAATATGTGTAAACTCACTCTCCACGAGGCTTTTATGAACCAGTTATTTAAATGTGTGGAAGAGAGCAAATGTGTTCTATTACTGCTGACTCGAAAGAAGATACTTGCTGTGTGAGCAGAGAATGTTGAAGCTATTTGTGAGGGGAAGAGTATGTCACCTAAATTAATGTGGTAAATTCGCCTCATAAGTCATCTCCACCATCCTGCCTAACCACACTGCTGGAAAGAGTCGAGGTCAATATTCCACTCATTTAGAATCTACAGAGCCCGTTTATCTAAGATGGGGTCCATATCCCTTCATGTAGTCTGGATACAATAAGACTCAGATTAAAACCTTCTTTAAGAAACCAATTTTTCAGGGCAGTGAATCAGCCATTAAACTTGAACAAATATTGCAAAACTCTGCTTGCTCTCCTCTGTTAGAGAATGCCATGACTGACCTACCTGTCCAGACGAGGTCACCTGCAGACTCAGATGTCAGTGCTGCTGAATAAACTCCTCGCCACAATGCAATAAATAGTTTCCTTCTTCGTGTGTTCGCTGAAGTCCCTTTTCCGTTTCCCCGAACATCCTTTAGAAAAGGACATGATATTATTTTGCTCAATTAGACATAAGAATTAAACTCCTTTATGCAGATGGGCTGCTGTATTAAGTGTGGAGGCCATCCTCACAAAGAAGCAGAATGTGAGGGCCGTGGTAGAGAATGTCAGAGAAAAGGAGATACTGGAAGTGTCAAAAGCCAACTTTAAGTGGCCAGCGTTTTGGTTCTGGTTCACTTTTGCCTGAAGGTAATGACGTATCACATGTACCCAGGATAAGGATTGGAGAACTGTTTCTGAACATTACTTACTATATATATATCGACACGTAATTCCTAAGGTGTGGAAGGATTAGGGGAGGTTTTTACATAACATTAGCAGAGTGTACTCAACAGAGGCTACTAGCTACAGATTTTTTCACTTCTCTCTTTTAAATTCTTCATCCATTCTTTTCCACCTGCTCCCACACCTTGCTTCATGAGCATTCCCTCACCTTTGCAGTCTCTAAGTATCCCTCTGAGCCCCCTCTATTCTGAATATTTAGATTGTTAACTGCTACTTATAGGAAATCATTATGACTGGTCAGAAAATTAACTGAATACTACACAGATTCTTCCTGGCCCTGCGGGCCAGTTTCTCAGAGTAATCATATTCTTGGGACTATTTTGTTCCCACAGAAGCACAAAGGATTGCTGCTTCAGTCTTCCTAGGCAGGGAATCAGCTCATTCAACTCATCCACCTGGTGCCCTAGATTCTATGAAAAGTCCATGAATCATGTGGGTGAGTGGCCATGGGCCACTTTGATGTTCTCCTTTTCTTTTCCATTATGTGGGGTTTTAAAACTTGAGCTTATGCTCATTTGGATTCTAATTGTTAAGCTTGTGTAGCTGGTTAGAACTGTTGGGTGGGAGCTAAGGAGATGGTGAGGAAAGGCAAGAAGCCGAGATAAGATTCAAGGCTGAAGCAGGGGTGTGACCAGGTGGGGTGCCCGTTTCCTAATGCTCCACCGAAGTCTACGTACATCAACCCTTTTCTCCTAAAGTCTTTGCTGCAAAATCAAATTCATTCTCCAACAACTTCTTTCAGGGGGCTTTTTAAAAAGTCATTGAGCCCCTAGCTGTTGTGGGAAGCAGGAAGCAGGAGAAATCAGGCCGACCCCAAACATGGCAATTGAGAGCAGAAATGCCTCCATGTGCTCAGCACACATCTACCACTCGTCCTCCCAATAACTGTACCCCCAAAGCTGGTGCTGCATTACTGCCATTCGTTATATTTTCATTTGCCCAAAATATTTTTGCTCTCAACCCTCTCTTGGCATAAGAAACAGAATGGCAGAATAGCTGCCTTTCTCCTGAAAAGTAGATTTCATCTTTAGTAGCTTATCAAAAAGCTGACAATAATTCATTAATACCAACCTCTTCCAGAAATCTGAAAATAAATAGTCCACTGCCCTGTAGGTGAAAGGAGGCAACGTTTGTGAATGTTAAATATGTGAAAAAAAAGATCTCATTGCGACATTGGCTATAAACAGCATAAACAATACGCTGCTCTGAAGATTGATTAAACTCCCAAGTGTTACCATGACTGTTCATCAACAGCACCAGCAACTTACTACTCTATGTGTCATACACAGAGCACCAGTGAGAAACCTACAAGCACAACTAAAGTTGGCTGTGCTTTGTTCAGGTAATCCTGGAAATCTCCTGAGAATGGAAGACAAAACAGATATTAGATGGTAGAGAGACCCAGGCATTCCAATTTCATTATTCCTGCACCAGCACAGCTTTAAGCTGTAAACATTTTAGGATAGACTTAGATTCATAGTGTGTTCCAGTTTTCAAAGGCTTCAAGTTGTCTTATGCCAAAACCATAACCTGCATTTTCAGTAAGGTTTTTCCTACTTTTATGTAACTTTGGGAGAAAAAAGCAAAAACAAACAAACAAAAACACTTTAAATCCCTTTCACACCCTTTGTTTTTCCTTTCTCTTGGAATACATTTGAAGCTTAATGTTAATCCACTATATCAGGCATTAACTTTTTTTTTCCTTTGAGAGAGGAAGGGAGAGAGAGAGAAACACTGATGGGTTGCCTCCCTTATGTGCTTCAACCTGGGGCCAGACCCAAAACCTTGGTCCATGATGGGATGCTACACCAACCGAGACACACTGGGCAGGGCTAGCAGGCATTTGAAAAGGCAATGTGGAGGCAGTTAAATGTGACATAAGAAAACAGAATGGATCAGTAGAACTACCTGACACTTAGGCTATGCTAAAGCAGAGGAGTCATCTCTGATTCTTTTTGTACCTATTCAAATTGTCAAGGACATGTAAGAGGTTGTCAGAATTTCCAGGTGAAATTGGTTAAAGATTAATATGCTTATGTTCTAATCTAAAGAGACAGTAAATTCTATTCTGTCACCCACCTCTTTTCGCATGATTTCTAGGGAAGAAAGAGACCATCCTGCCTCTCAGGATTGAGCCTTGAAAAGTGGATTTGCTAAAGTAAATGTCAATAAGGGGATCAGAGAGTTTTAGAAGTATGAGACCTGGCCAGAAACTTAAGTCAAAATGTCTCTTCAAAGAGGAATATGGTCCAGTGGAAAAAGCACTGAAGTCAGAGTTGGCTGACAGAACAACTAATTGTATTATTCTGAATAGATCAATTTATTCATCCTTAAAATGAAGCAAGTTGAATCCAAAATATATTCTACCGTGTTTCCCCGAAAATAAGACATCCTCCAAAAATAAGACCTAGCGCAAGGAAAGATAAGATATTTCCTGAAAATAAGACCTAGCACAACTTTGGGAGAAAAAATTAATATAAGACACTGTCTTATTTTCGGGGAAACAGGGTATGTATGTCATGGTGAACATTTTTAAATTTTTTTATTGATTTTAAAGAGAAAAAAACCCCCACAAAATTTATTGTTCCACTTATGTTTGCCTTCATTGGTTGATTCTTATGTGTGCCCTGGACCAGGTATCAAACCCACAATCTTGGCATATCAGAATGATGCTCGTGAGCTACCTAGCCAGGGCCCCAAATTTTTCTAACTAGCTTATTGCCCTTCATCTAGCAAACCAACAACCATAAGAAAAACATAAACTGATGAAGAAAAATAGTTCCAGAGACAGAGAAAGGTTGATCAGACCATCAAACCTCAAAGGAAAGATAGGGGAGGTAAGGGGGAGAGATCAGCCAAGAACTTGTATGCATGCATATAAGCCTAACCAATGGACACAGACAACGGGGTTGGGGTGGGGGGGGGAGTAAGGGAATGAATGTGGAGGATAGGGGGTAATGGGGGAATAAGGACAGATATATAACACCTTAATCAATAAAGAAATTAAAAAAAAAAGAAATGTCATAATAGAGCTCTTTAAAGTTTACCTCTGATAATTGAAATAAAAATATGGTAAAAAATGGGCATCTTATTTCACTTCTTGCCCAGGGCCTTATCTCCTGCATCATCTTTTACTTCTTTTTTTTATGCTGTTAGAACCCAAGGGAAAGTGTGCGCCCCCATTTCTGGTCCCACTTTGGCTATCAGGAGGGCTTAGTTTCTTAGATTTCCTACATGACCCAATTTGTTGCTGGTCCCCAAATTTCATGATTTTTCATAACTATTTCTCTAGTCCTCCAACACCCTCCTTCCACACAATACTTCCTCAACAAGCCCTCACATTTGTCTATAGTCTAATTACTTCCACAAATTCTAGTACATCCTTTATTCCCATGGAACTTAGAGTAGCTCTTCATCCTGAACACTGATGGGTCCCATGGCATTATGTAACATGTTGACCACCAATAATAATCTCTGACTCTTTTGCATTGTGTTTACTCTCTACTTCAAACCTCTTTGAACTTTCCTGACTCTAATATATGCAGAATCACTGTATATCTACATATCTATTCTTTACCAGGTGAAGACAAGTTCTTGAAGACTACTTCCTGCTAAAGGAGTTCCTCACCTGTTCTAGGAATAAGATAAGAGAATTAGGTAGGAAAAAGGAATATTTCTGGGCCATTCTCTTACCAGGACAACTTCTAAAACTGTTCCTGAAGGGTGGAAGGAGGCAGAAAGATGGTTGTCAGGTGGAACTTTGGTAAGTGTCACAGGATCTCCACACATTTTAAAATCCATTCTTTCTCTTCTAAGAAAAACTAGGATGAAAGGCTGAAAATAATAGAAAACTGAAAAATAGGTATGAGAGAAACATTTGGTTAATAAAGTTAGTATAAGTAGATGTAAAAAATATTTTAGAATAAAACTAAAATCACATTTTTAATGACAAATAGATATCAATTGTTAAATTACACCAGAAGCATAATCACTAGTAGTAGTGAGGCAGGTTTGACTGCTGAGGCACTCTGACTCCTTTGTCCTATTATTTTTCCAGTCCATTTGTACAGGGCAATGCCCTATCAATGCTCAAATGCAAAAGCTTGACTTCAAGTAATTGTCAACACTCATCTGGACTTTTTTTCTTATTCCATCTTACATTTCTAAATCACATTTATTTCATAACGTTAACTCAAGCCAGATGAAATCCCTTGACAAAAGAATCGAACAAGTCCAAATTGATCTCTTAAGTGGATCAATAGAAACTTAACTGAAATGGATTGGGGATTTTATCTAACCTGATGTAGTAGAACACTAATAAGATCACTTCCAATTCACACATATAGAACTAAATTTCAGTGCAAATTGATCTGATTACTAAGGATGAATGGTCACCTTTAATAATGGATTAAGGTGGTAGAGATTTCTCTTTTTATAATAGAATGCTTTTGTTTTGCTTTTTAAACTCTTAGAGATTGATGGCATTGCATAACATGTTGACCACCAATAATAATCTCTGACTGTTTTGCATTATATAATATTTACTCTCTATTTCGAACCTCTTTGTCCCCAGCTTACTTTGAACTTTCCTGACTCTGCAATATAAATATATATGCATTTCTTTTTATGCTGAATTTCACTCACTTCTTCCATGGCCAGATTTGACTTAAGGATTGTTTTAATTTTCATAATTTGATCTGAATTATATTTTTAAATCACAAATATCTCCTGAAGTGTTTTCCAAAGGAAGTTTTATGACAGCCAGGAAGCCACAATGACACAAATGCAATGTTCCAGTAAACGATGACATCCCTGAAAGCTATTTGTATAATAATGATAAAACCCTAACATGTAAATTGACCGAACAGCAGAATGACCGGTTGCTATGACATGCACTGACCGCCAAGTGGCAGACACTCAATGAAGGTGCTGTCCCCTGGTGGTCAATGCACTTCCACAGAGAGAGTGCCGCTCAGCCAGAAGCCAGGCTCGTGGCTAGAAAGGATAGTAGCAGTAGCAGGAGCCTCTCCCACCTCCGTGGTAGTGCTAAGGACCTCTCAGGAGATATCCGCCTGCCAGCTTAGACCCATGGGAACAGAGCCTAAGCCGCAGTCGGACATCCCCCAAGGGGTCCAGGACTGTGAGAGGGTATAGGCCAGGCTGAGGAACACTCCTCCCTGCCCCCCCCCCCCCCCCCCCGCATAAATGTGCACTGGGCTTCTAATTTGTATAATAAAGCAAATGATAGTGAATAAAGCAGTCAACATGACAGAGATCAGAGGACTGTAAATTTGAAGTGTTAGTTTTGTCCATTTTGTGACTATTAATTTGATAATTTTGATATAGGTTTCTTAGATCAATTACATATTACAGTTTATTAATGTTCATAACATTTATTCAGGATAATTTGATGATAACTATTTTACTTGGTTGAAACAAAGACTTAATATAGTGATGAATAAAGGCCAAAGATTGTATCTCTAAAAATAAATTCCCTAATCTAGCTCCAATTCATTTGAAATATTAGAAGATTCGTCCATTCTAACGTCCATCTCTCTATTTCCACAGATGGTAACTAGCTTCTGCAATTGTCTCAAGTGTTGACGACAGAATTCTACAAAAAAGCTTCACTTTTCTTAAAGAAAAGAAAAAGAATGTTGCTATAAAATGCTCAGAATCTAAGCTACTTTATTTATTAGTGAATGCTTGTGGGTATACTTTTCCTAGACCTTTTCTTCTTAGGATCATGGTAGTGGCCTATGACCTAAACCCCTTTAGAAAATTAAAGTTTCTCTTTGCTCCTCCCTCCCCTTCTCTCCTTCTCACCCTCTCTCCCTCCCTCCTTTCCTCCCTCACCCCAACTCTCCTCCCTACGTGTCTTTCTTTGGGTCTTTGACTCTGTTGACTCTATTTCCCTCCCTATCTTACCTCTATTGGGTAAATATACCCCAAAACAAAAAGCTTTTCTTTGCCTAAGAAAATGTTCAAACAAGCAGCTGATATCTGTCCCTGCATCTCTTCTGCCTATTGTGGATGTGCTCTGAATTATAAATTCTTAAACATATCTGTGCTTCAATAAGAAGTAGGGGGATATGACACATGGTCTACTTTACTTCTAAGCTCTTAGAGCCTAAATGGAATAGATGGAGAAAGTCCATCTAAAATGCTCTCCATCTTTTTAGTTCAGGATAACTCACAAGGGCTCGGTTATTGGAGTGTGGTTCTAAAGCCCTAGAAAATCCTGTCCTGAATTTTTTCCATGTCTTACCTTCTCTTTTCAGCTTCACACAGAAGCACAAAACAAGGGCTGATTTGTCTAATGTAGATTTAAATGTTTGTGTGTCCCATAAGGTCACATTAACATCTTTCAACAGTTGGTACTATGAGAACTATAATATAAAAATGAACAAGATATTATACTCAAATTATTTCCCTGGTGCCAATCTCCCCTAGTAGTACTCCTTTTTTATGTTGTTTTGAAATAATTTTATTATATATTTTTCTAAATGTAAAAAGTGCTTTTTATAAAATAAAAAGTTAGAAAATCTGGAAAGCTATACAAAGAAAAGAAATAATAACTTATATATAATCCCACAAGCCATTGACAGTCACTAAATTTTAGAGAAAACCTACTGTGTTGTGTTTGTCTAAAAATTCTTGAGCTAAAGTAGTAAATTGCAAATTCTTTTCTACTGGTAGACCAAAGCCTAAACAATGGTCAATATATTTTCCCATATTTAATGTAAGGAAAGGCCACAATTTCAGGGGGAAAAAAGCAGAAAGAAGAATGATTAAGATATTTAAGAGATCAAAAATATTTATTTCAATTTTTATTAGGAGCTAATTGGTCCCCATTGCACTTGCCCATCCTACCTGGTTATGTGGGAAAGGATCCAAAAGGGAGTGAGAGGATAAATATAAAAGGTCCAAGCATATACAGTATAAGAAAGAGGGTGCTTCAGGCCACCTCAGTACCAGATCACTCAACACAATGCAAGCCCCTTACCTTTTTCAGATGAATTATATTGTGCATCTTTGGCTTTGAGTGACACATTTACTAGAGGGCCATTACATGAAGTATTTCTCTTCTTGAATCAGGAGTCAAGAAGCTGTGCAGGGGAAAAGGATTTGAGCTCCTTTAAGAGGCAAAAACCATCATATAGGAAGTGACCTGAATTTGGCTAATCAAAGTGGCATAGTGGTGGAAATCACTTAAGAAGAGATATAAGAGGTTGGGGGGGAGGGGGTGTTACTGTTTACTATGAGATAAAATATTAGTACTTCCCTCTAGTGTTCCTCTTGGAGGAATGCTTCCACATTCCCACAGTGGTGAGTTGGACTCGCTTTGGCCAATTGTATGTGCAGGTAATGGTGTGTGCAGATGAGATATAGAGGCTTTAATAGCCTATGTGTGGTGCACCATGTCTCTGTGCTCTCTGAGGTGACAAACTTCCAGAGGGAGGGAAGGAAAAAGGGAGGGAGGGAAGGAGGGAGGAAGGGAGGGAGGGAGGGAGGGAGGACACCATCACCCTTAGTTCTAGGGGAAATACAACAAGTAGAGCTGGAGCAAAGCAGGGAAGAATATGAGTGGAGAGAAATATTTACTGTTATGATTTTTGTGTATTACTGCAATCAAAACTAACCTATTCTGATGGATATAAGTTGGATGCCAAAGCTTTCACAAACTGATGAGGGGATGCAATAGATGACACCAACCAGAGGGATAGAGCAAAACACAGCTGGAAGAACTGCGCAGCAGAAGAGATCCTGTGTTTTATGTAAGAGTGACAGTAAATTTCTGGAAGCTGCATAGACTCAATTTTCTCACTATGAATTCGACTCTGATTCATAGGTTACTTTTACTCGACATGATACTGTGAGAAATTTTTAAGTTTTAAACCTTTTTGGAAAACAACATTTTTAATGGTTATGCTCTGACTTACTTATTGGGTTGTTACTATATACTTACTATATACTTATTAGGTTGTGTACTATCATTTGCCATTGTCAAGGATACTATTAAAATATCTTAATCTTGATACTCAAGGCTTGAGTATATAATTTTATTAGCCTTATTTGACTGAATTTTATTTATTTAAAATCACTTTTTGTATTATCTTTTGCATTAGATTATAGCTCTTCATATGCAGATATTATGGTTTTTTCTCTTAATCTCTTTTGATAATCTTCCAGTAAACTATACAGAGCTCATACTAATAATTATAACTATGAACATAATTTTCTCTGACTCTTATGGAGATAACTGGCCAAATGCTCTCTTAACATGGGTCACCGAACTTTACAAACAATCCCATGTATTTACATGAAAGCTGGTTCTAGTGTGTAAACTGAGTTTCATTCTACATTTGATACAGATGTCCAAGAAGCTCTCGTAGAGATCTTTAGAAGACAATTAAAAAAATTGTCTTAAAATCAATATTTTAATATATCCAAATCTCTATTTCTCTTCTTATTCAAAAATTGAAAGCTATTAAACACAATAAGATTTGAGAAAGTCAAAACCTTAACTGATTCAACTGTGAAAGCCTATTTTCTTACTTGAGCAAAAATATAAACAAATAGTAATGCCATTCTGTATAAGTAGGAATCCCAAGTTTGGTGGAGTTAAAGGGGAAAAGTCTCACGTAGTTACAGACCTGTAGGAAAATGTGGGACCAGGGCGTTTGATGTACATATATGCACTTATCCATTTGTCAGAGTGGTAATTTCCTGCACCTGTCAACCTGGTTCATGCAGTTCCTAATCCTGTTTACCAGCTAGTTATATCCTGTGATTAAAACTTACAAGAAAACAGAATAGCAGAGGAGGAATAGGAAAAAAATTAACAAGGCAGTAAAGTAGTAAAAATAACTGCTTGCACAATGATATGCTTTAACTCATTTGGAGTAAGTGCCGGCCATTAAATATAGTCAAAACAGATAACGTGCTGTGAATTACAGGGTCTTAAACACCACTTTTAACTGATATTTGACTTGTTAAGTATAATGGTGGGTGGAGAGAGGACTATCACCATAAATAATAGAAGATAAATTCTAGGCCTGTCAGCAATGATTTCTTGTGTGTTATTTTCACTTAAACACCGAAAGAAATGACAAAGGCATAAATAGAATGGAAACTAACTTAATGAAGTCTTTTTTATATATAGTTCCGTAACATTGACTCTAAACCAGTTTCCAGACAAGACAATTTCAGCACTTCTATCAGTCCTCAGGATTTTCATGTCATCTACCTTTTGTGGGTTGTCGTTTTTTTTCAATCTAATGGTGTCTGCAAACTCCTTTTTGACATGCAAGGTTTATCCTGTAGTTGAAGAAGATGTGCTACAGAATTTTGTAAACCTAGTTACAAAATTTGAGTACTACATAGTGATAAATCTAACATAGAGAAACACTGCAGACGTCCAAAGGTGAAAGGGAAGCTTCCAAGAGTACTTCCATCTGATCTGCCATTGTTCTAAATTTACATGGTCATTACAAAATCAAAGCAAGTCAAAAATTGTGCTGCATTAACCCTCCATATACCAGCAATTTTCAAGAGATGTGCCACAAGAATTTTTAAAACATGCAATACATATCTGACTATTTAGACAGGGGCATTGACCTTTTCCCTTCTATTGTCAAAGTTAAAAAATGACAGCAGCCATCACAATAGCTGCTTGATGAAAATTATACCTTTTTCATCACATCAGCAAAAATATATTTTTTGGTGTGCCTCAGAATTTTAGTCATTTATGTGTGGCATGAGATGAAAAAGGTTGAAAATAGCTGTCATACACTAATGGTTGTCTATGAACAAAAGTTGCTTTAAGAAAGTCAATTGGTAACGGATTAATCCTTTCATTCAACCATCTTATTAAGACGATTTTACATCAGACATCATTTCATGTACTTATATAATAAAAATATTAAGTGCCTCATCCCTGTTTCTCTTAAGGACCTAGATATATGGCTTGGATCACAAATTCTAAAACACTAGAAAAGCCAAAGCCTTTTTCACAATTGCTGTGATTCCAGACCCCTGCCTGATTTCGGTGCTGTCTGCTTCCAAACCTATCTATGCCTGAAACTTTGTTCCTTTAACAGTGGACACACACACACACACACACACACACACACACACACACCTGCTTAGTCTCAAGTTTAGTAATGCTATTAAAAATGTAGGACTAACAAGTATAGAATTATATGGCAGAATATACAGCCTTCTCCCATTTCTCTTGTTCCCTGCCTCTCTCCCCTGTTATATCTTCCTCCTTTTTATCACCCTCCTTTATCCATCAAGGCCAAAACAAAGTATTTTCCTAGCTGTATGTCTGACATCTCTGCCTCATTTTATTGACATGTCCTAAGTCAAAACAAAGCCTCTCTCTCTAGTTTGTGACACTCTATTTCTCAGTAATATCTCTAATTTATGGAACAGGACTGTTCAATAGAACTTTCTGCAATGACGGAAATGTCCATAAAATAACTACCAGCCATATGTGGCTATTGAGCATTTGAAATGTGGCGAGTGCAACTGAGGAACTGAATTTTAATTTTATTGCATTTTAACTCACTTAAATAGCCACATGTGTCTGGTGACTACCCTACACGACCACAACCTCTCCAGATAAAGTAACCTCTGCCAGGCATTTAGTACTCACTTATTAATCAGAGTTGTATTGCCAACCAAGTTATTAAGTATGTTTTCCTTCATAGACTTTTATTTTCTTCATATTAATATTCTAATATCTTAATGAAAACATAAAAAGTTAAATTATCAAACCAGACTCACATGAATCCAGAGTTTCAAGCTCTACCAATAATTTTGAATTTAAAAAAAAGCCAGAGCCCAGGCAAAGCAAGATGTCGGATCCCTAGTGTAGCTCCCCTGGTGCTTTCTCACCACATCACAATAGCCCCTGACCCTCCTTAACAAAAGAGATCACTAATGATGCATGTAACTACAGTACTTACTCAGAGAGATCTATTTTAATCATAAAGTATCTCCACTTTATACTCAAATAGCTTTCATGACATTTCCTAATAATCTATGTGTACACGTCCATAGATTCCATTTCCCCAAAGCCCAGACTGCCAGAAGCAATCCACAAACCAGGTGCATCTGCTCAAAGCAGATAAAAGACTTAGATAAAAGACTCCCCCAGGACTGAATACTTTAGTGTGTTTCCCAAGAGTTCTGTAATTAAAATGTTTATGAGAAGACTTGACTGGGTAGCCTTTATCCCTTCTTGGAGGCATTTTCAGGTAAAGGGAGAGAATGGATTGAAGTGTGGTGTGTTCACGGATGTTGTTGAGTCCTAACTTACATGCATGCATTAGTTAGGCAGCTATGTTGGAATGTATTTATTACTGGTTAAGCAGCATCCCAGATGCAAGCCCATACTTGGTCCAAGTTCAATAATCCCAGAGGAGCACTGGAAATGAAATGTTAATATTGGCTGCAGGTTACCTATACTCTAGAGATCTAGGCTTTTTTTCTAATGTTCAACATGGAAGCCACACGTGGCAGTTCAGCACGTGAAATCTGGCCAGTTCAAATTGAAGTCTACTTAAATATAAAATGCACACCACATTTTAAAGATTTAGCATTAAAAAGGGATATAAACTATTTTATTAATAATTTTAATATTGATTACATGCTTAAGTAAAATATTAAGTAGAATTAATTGTAATAGTGTATTTTGTTAAATAATACACTATTACAATTAATTCTATTATCTATTTTTACTTTTTTAATGTGCCTATAATAAGTTTTAAATTCCATATGTGAATTGCCTTTTGTGGCTCATTGTATTTTTATCAGGCATCACTGATCTAAAATATTATATTTCTAATACCTTTAGTGTATTAAAATTCAAAGCCTCTTCATGATCTCTTCAAATTCCAAGATATTACATTTCCATGGCACTTTCCTCAAATACTTCCTCTATACACAGTTTTGCTCTATCTTAGCTCAGCCAAAAATTCATAACCTTCATTAGTTATTAATTTAAAATAAAAGATTTATAAATGTAGAAAAATTACTGACAACTTTATGGGCCAGAGTTGCATCTTAACATCTCTTACCTTTTCTTTGCTATCTTTCTTTTTCTATTTATTTATTTATTTGTTTGTTTGTTTGTTTATTATTTATTTATTTATTTATTTATTTATGTTCATTCTTCCTTTTCTTCATCTTTCTCTTCAGGAACAAAAGAATTCATCTCTCTTTTTCCTGTACAGCAGTTCCGTAATCATTATATTTTGTTTGAGACTGCTTTTGAGGTCTATCTCTCTCTACCTAAAGACATGCAGTTTTCTCCTGAAGAGGAAGTCTAGTGAATAATATTTTTTTTTGCACTTGCAATACAAAGATGAAAGTCACTGGTTAAATTTTTAGTGTATTTACAACCTAGAAGGGGACACAGAGAAGTTACAACCAAAATGAAAACAGTATGAATGGCACCATCATTGAGCTGTGCCCACGACGCTGTGAGAACACAGGGACCAACAATGCTCACCATTAATTACACAGACCAATAGAATAATTAGTGGGTAGCTACCTTGTTCTGGCTACACTCACACCATGCTCCAGCCAAGCAGCGATGTGTAATTCATTATTCCCTCTACCTCAAATTCTCTCCTGTAAAGGTTTTCTAATTTTCAGTACAATTTCACAATAAATAAAAACCCAATGAACAAATGTAAATTGGGAACTCAAAAGCATAGTTACTTTGATTTTGATGAGAGATGTGGAGTCCCATCTATTTGCCTCTCTCCACTATGATGACATAGCAACAACCCCTAATGGGGCTTTGGGGAGAACATTATAAAAACCATAGCTCTGTTCCCTTGGCTCCTGAAATATAGTACTCTCTCCTGATTTCCCATTTCTGTCAAATCCTCAGTCAACATTCTGAATGCAGGCTTCTTCTTACTTTCTCACTCTTGATCTCTCCTTATGCATTTTTATCCAACACAACTTCAGCTCTGCTCCTAAAAGCTGAGCACATCCAAGTCTAAATCTCCAGCACAACTATGCTCCAGGTTTCGGATTTAGACAGCAGCATGCCTGTGAGACACCTCCTGCTGGCTTCAGGTTCCACAATCTCCTCCATCTCTTCCTGATGCACACCTCGCACCTCAATGATTCTTCCTCTAACACACACAGACCTCTGAGATCTTGTGGTTTTGGTGCCAGACCACTGTAATAAAGCACGTATCATGAAAAAGCGAGTCATATTTGTTTTGCTGGTGGAGGATCTTGCCTTGAGTTGTAAAACACAACAGCATTATAAAGCCAGGATTGCCTATACTTCATTTCAGCTGATGAGATCCCTTTTCTTACTGTCAGCTAAATTAAACACATGTGAGTCTTTTTTACTTTTTCTATCACTCACCCCATACCAGCTTTATATATTACCAAGTCCTCCCAAATATGTATTGACTTTGTTTCATGATGGGATAATGGCCATCAGATATGCTTACAGTCTAATCCCTCAAACCTGTGAATCTGTTGCCTACCTTAACCTACATGGCAAAAGGAACTTTCCCTGGGTAGCCTGCAATCCCAGTTTATGAATTATATTCTCCAGAATCTCATCTGTGGGATTAGATGTTACCTTAAATGCTCCCATAATGCCCTATGTCTGCCTCTATCAATACCTTAAAATACTGTCTTATATGGGTTTATGAGCCTCTATTTCATCAAAGTGTTAGTTACTTGAGAAAAACTGTGCTTTACATTTGAGAGCACTACACTCAACTTGGCATATAGTATTGCACTTGCTTATTATTTGTTGAATGATATTACTGAATTAAACAATATGATATTGTACATGAGTAAAAAGAGCAGTTTCTAGGAAAGGGAAGAAACTTATTTAACAGCAATTGGAATGATATTGAGAAACATATGTCACCAGTGAAAGAAATTTTAAAGCATTTTATAAAACATTACCACTCATTCAGTTATTTATAACCTGGAAAGCTCGTCTAAGATAGGAAATGTACAAAGCAAATCAGGGTTGCAATGGTAAATTTCCAGTTAAAAGTATAAATTACCTTTGCATTTGTATGATGAAGATAAGACTCATGTTTGGTAAATGAAGGAAAAGGTTTTATAGGGAAAAGCAGTAATTTAAAATCCATATTCATATTGGAACTCAAATGAAAGTCTCTGGAATGATCTTTCATGGCCGCATTTATCTTATTATGTAGCTAAAAGGTAATAAGCCCATCTCAAGTCTTCTTTTTGTTGCTTCATTTACTACAGCATTAAAGGTAAATTGTGGAGAATATCTTATGATTTATGGGTATTAGTGTTTGAAAATTACACTATCTGGGAACTTCATATTATTAGGTCAGAGATTCTGCCAGGCAAGCTGAGAAGTGAGAAAGTCTGTTCTAGCCTGGTTCCCTCTGAAGTCTAGAGAACAGTAGTGAATTCCTTTGATGGTCAGGCAGGGGATTGCTGTAATCCACAGGTGAGATGGACTGACATGGCAAACTAACCATCCTTGGTCTTTTTCTTTCTCTTTCCTTTTTCTTTTAGGGATCTCAGATGCAAAAAATAACTGGGGGGGGGAAAGTTGTGGTGTTTTACAACACATATTGACAATTATATCCCTGGTACATGTTTTCCTACCATAGCTCCTCAACAGCATTTTAATTTCCTGTTAAATCCTCTTCCATTCTAAAAACTGGTCTTAATGGAACGCATTATGTAGTTTATTGAAAACTATCATCTTTAAAAATGCTACTAAGCAGTTCTTCAGTTCATGATCCTCCATCCTGATCAGCCAGTGTAGTCTCTGTTCTGGTCTGGTTGTTGCTGTTGCGGTGTCCTTGTTATTGGTGTTATTTCCCCTTAGATCCACACCTCCATGCCCCATGGCTTTGAAATTTCTTTCTTAAGATGCATTGGCTGTAGCCTAAAAGTGATGGCTTGCTGTTTTCTTCATTATAATCTAAGTATTTTTATTCCCAAAAATCTCTTAGTGGTTTATTTTGAAGATTACAGATATCTAGACTTTTAACAAATATCCTTTTATTATTGATTTCTAATTTTGCTATATTATTGTCATAGTCTCCAAGGTATTGCTTCCTTGATATTTAGTTGATTTTCATTGAATCCAGTAGAAACTCAATTTTTGTGAATGGCTCACAGGTGCACAAAAATAATATTTGCTTCTCAGGTATTAAATATATGTATACTTTTGCATATAGATATGTAATTCTCTATAGTTAAATAACAAAATATATAACAAAGTATTAAACATTCATACTTACATATAATTGTTATTTTCACACATTCTATAACTTCATGTCTTGTCAGTTTGATTTAACAAATAATACTTCCACTCTTAACATCTCCCCATAGCCAGGTAAGGCATTGTCCAGATAAGCACCAGTATGCCCTATGACCTATAGATTTCCTATACAAGCATTAATATCCACCATCACTCCTCCTATTGATGAAAGTTTCTTCTTTTTTTGTTCAGTAAGCAAATAAAGTTCAATACTTTGAATGAATTGAAAATAAAACACTTGGTGGTCAGGATAGGAATACTTTTAAGATGCATTCATTTAAAATGTGCCAAACACTTATTGTGTGACTTTTGACATACTACTAAATTACAGTTTGCCTTTATTATGTGTTCATAATAATGTGGACTTTATAAAGTAACTAGAGGCCTGGTGCACAAAATTCATGCATGGGAGTTGGGGGAGAGGGGTTGGTGTCCCTAAGCCCAGCCTGCACCCTCTCTAATCTGGTCCTCTTGAGGGATGTCCAACTGTCCATTTAGGCCCGATCCCACCAGGAAGGGATCGGGCCTAAATGGGCAGTCAGACATCCCTCTCACAATCCAGGACTGCTGGCTCCCAGCCGCTCACCTGCCTGCCTGCCTGCCTGATTGCCCCTAACTGCTTCTGCCTGCTAGCTTGATCACCCTCTAACCACTCTCCTGCCAGCCTGGTCACCCCTAACTGTGTTCCTCTTCAGGCCTGGTCACCCCTAACTGTCCTACCCTGCTGGCCCAGTCACCCCTAACTTCCCTTCCTTGCCACTTGGTCACCCCTAACTGCCCTCCCCTGCAGGCCTGAACCCCCCATCACCCTCCCTTAAGACCTGGTCACTCCCATCTACCCTCCCCTGCCAACTGTCTTGTGTCATGGGAGTGGCCATCTTTGGCCACTAGTGGACAATCATCTTGTGTATTAAAGTGATGGTCAATTTGCATATCACCTCTTTATTATATAGGATGGAGCAGCCATCTTTGACTATATGGGGGCAGCCATCTTTGTGTGTTGGAGTGATGGTCAATTTGCATATTATCTCTTTATTATATAGGATGAGGTTTAAATGAGTATATAGTTAGTGTTTAGAATAGTACTAAAGGCACATAATATGTATTTGATAAATGTTAGTTATTTTATCGCTGGCTGTATTTCATTTTTTTCTTTTCTTTTCAACTTCTTGATTTATTTATGCTTTGTGTGCATGTATGTCTATGGGAGAGGGGGAGAGAGAGAAGTGGGGAGAACTTTTAAAGCTAGTATCATTTCTGGGAATTTTACTTCCCCCAAAGCAGTCAACCATTCACTTGTGCAGGGGACCTGAGGTCCAAGGCAATAATTGTGTTCTGCTTGGAGTTAAAATGTATTACCTATAATTGTGACTAAAAAATTTGAGTCTTGTCTGAGTTTTTTATTGAGTGGAGGAGCTGTATAAACTCAGGAATTATACAGAGAAAGTCAGTTCACAGAGTCATACAGAGACATAGAGGTAAGAAATGAAGAGAGCATGTTGCCTGGATTCCTGGAGCTTTTCTTTCCTAGATTTGGGGCCTGTTCTGATGCCAAACTGTGTTCCTGACAAATGGTTCTTCAAAACATAGCTTTATTCTTATAATATTTACTTTTTTGCTTTAATTACTTGAATTTCTGTTACTTGTATCCTAAAGAAACCTAAGTAATATAATACATCCTAACAAGCTTGTTAAGGCAGAAACATGCTTGTTAAGGTTGAAAATTGTGTTTTTGCTTCTGGGATCAGAAGATAACACAGTAATCATTGAAATCTTTTCACTTACCACATACCTCAAATTCCAAAGCTCATAATGGGGGCCAACTTGAACAAAATATAAGAAATGGGGATATCAATGGAAGTTATTCTAAAACTATAGTGAATTGTGTCATCCAAAACAGGTGTAACACATTCATCTTAGATCCAAAGAGTCTTAGTAGTTACCTATTTCTCATTTCCCATTTAGTTCCCTGCCTCATTCTTCTTCCTACCTAGCTCATGCCAACTTACTCCATGGGCCACCCTCTTCTACTCTTTTTACATTCTCTCAGTTGAAAGCCATCAATTCAGATAATCTTCAATTGCAAGCTACACTTACTCATTTAACCAAAAACTATTTGTTGAAAGTGACATCTGTGTATGGATGGGAGTGGGGTGGGGGTGGGGGGGCAATGGTAAGATATGTACACATATAATACCTTAAAAATTTTTTTAAAAAAGAAAGTGACACCGAAACTGGTTTGGCTCAGTGGATAGAGCATCGGTCTGCGGACTAAAAGGTCCCAGCTTCGATTCCGGTCAAGGGCATGTACCTTGGTTGTGGGCACATCCCCAGTAGGGGGTGTGCAAGAGGCAGCTGATCGATGATTCTCTCTCATTGATGTTTCTAACTCTCTATCCCTCTCTCTGTAAAAAATTAATAAAATATATTTAAAAAAAAAAGAAAGTGACATTTGCAAAGCACTGTGCTTAAGTCATATTGGGGATACAAAGAACAAAAAATATGTTTTCTGAACCCAAGGTGCATTTCTACACAGAGTGCTCCTAAATGTGATGGGTGAAGGAGATTAGGAAATGGTTCTTTCCCAACCCTAATATTTACTTCCATGTAGAAGAGGGAAACACTCTTAGCCTCATTCTAGAAGAATTGGGGGGGGGGGGGGAATTATTATGTAGCTTTTCTCTCTTGGGAGGCATCCTGACCTCAGAGGGAATTAATTTTACCATGCTGCTCCAGCTCATAAGTTTTACAGAGTCAGGGATCTATGGGAAGAGGCTATTGCAGGCTTAAGGCTGCCTGCAATGGGGTGAGCAAATCTTTCTAGCTGTAGAGTTCAATATTAGAAAGCCTGCTTGCCCATAGTCATGAATCACATTCCTCTATATTAGCTGTTATCATCAATGAACATGGTATTTTGTTCTCCTACCTGCCTGACAATTTTGACTTATGTCTTCATTTATTTATAATTTAAGTAGGGAAGAAAAGTGATGTTATAAGCCTTCCCAGGAATATGAACAATATGTGCCTCAAATCCTCTCCTCTCACCTGAGTTTTTGCCCAAAATCTAATTTTCAGAGAATGTATCCAGATGGAATTTTCACATCCTCAGCCTCAATACTTCATCATGAAAATGTGCTTCAATTTCCTCATAGAAAGATATCAGAAGTTTACCACTAAATATGCCTGTTTCAATCACGTGCTCCTTTATTCATCAGCTCATTCAGGCTTGAAACCCTAGTTACTTTAACTCCTCCTTCCCTCTTCCTCCATAGTAAGCCAGGCACAAAGATCTGTTGTTTTTTCTCCAGAATTTCTCATTCTGGTGCTCTTTTATCTACAATACTAATCTAGACTTCATAGCTACTTGTTACAAAAGCTCATCATCTTGCCTTTGCTGGTTTGGCTCAGTGGATAGAGCATCCATCTGCAGACTAAAGGATCCTGGGTTGGATTCCAGTCACAGGCACATGCCCGGGTTGCAGGCTCAATTCCTAGTGGGAGACAGCTGGATGCAGCTGATCAATAATTATCTCTCATCATTAATGTTTCTGTCTCCCTTCCTCTCTGAAATCAATAAAAAATATATTTTAAAATAAAAGCTCATCAGCTGGATTTTGCTGATTTCAGATTTTTCCTCATTCATTTTTCCTCTCTCACAGAATTTACAGTATAACCTAGTATAACCTTCCTCAGTATTCTCTTCATGAATGCCTTCAGTGGCTTCCATTTGTAGATCAAACTCATTATCCTGATTTAAAGGCTCTATCATAAGTAGACATGATACAATCAACATTTCTGTATTTATTATCCTTGACTCTACTCAGACCTAACTCTTTTATGAACCAAAAGCAGAGTATGCTTTGCATACAAGCCTTGTCTCAAATTGTAAAACACACACACACACACACACACACACACAAATAAACTTCTACCCTTCTTCTCCTAATATTTAAGGACTAGTGCCAAGCCCAACACTTTTATATCTTCATGCATTTACAGTGGCAGTACACAGTTTCACAGCCAACCACACACTGCATTAAATGGTGTGTCCTGTGGCTTATTAAAGATTCTTCTTTATCTGAGCTGAATTACTGTGAGTTCCTAGATATAGCTGAGGAATCTTGGTACATTTCCCATACCATTAAATTCATTGTTAATTGTGTAGGAGATATAGAGTAAATATTTGACTTATAAATAAAAAGTAATTGTTTTCACTTAAGAGATTGCTTGATTAAATACTCTGAAATTTAAGAGTGAGTTGATAATCAGAATTTCTATTCTGACCTCTGACTTTCTCTGTTACTTTAAGCAAGCCATTTTAGCTATTTTGTACTTATTTTGTTAATCCAAAAATGGAAGTAAGACTTGTCATTTGTCTTATTCACAGAGAATGGTAAGGAGTATCCTAGACAATGCAAAGCACATGGCTAATACGAAGTTTAATAAAAATGATAAATAGCATCTATTACAGAATTGAACCATTGTTCAATTTCTTCTGCCCTTTCAGTCCTTTGATTCAATATTCTCTCACTGAAATCTGAGAGCTTTAATTTGAGAAAGGGTTTAACTAATAATCATAGACTTTCTACATTAACCTTTTCTTATCATTAGGCACACCTGGATGATATCAAATTATTCTTTTAAGGAAATCAATATGTCACTATAAGTGCATTGAAAAACATCTGGTAATGGAACATCAGGTAAGGTAAACCTGGGTATAAAACACTGTATCAAAGCAGGATGGCAAAATAGATGGCTCCTGACTTTAGTTCCCCTCAGAGAAAGAACAACTAGCAACTGCTTATAGCAAGACGCCTTTGTGAAGACCCCAGGTCCTGGAGGTGAGGGTGAAGCACTGATATTGGAACACAAAAACCAAGAAAAACTGCATTAGTGGGTTTAGAGGAATGGTTTCCCTTTGGCTGCATCTCCTCTCCTTCAGGCCAGAGCAACGCCACACCCAGGGAGTCACCACGGCTATGATTTCTCCAGTAGATAAAGGAGAGCCAGACGTGGACACCCAGCTTCCCCACATTCCAGGAAGCTCCCTAGGAAGCACACTTAGGTGTTGCCTGACAGGGATCCCTGGGGAATCAGTTAGAGAAGGAGATGAGGAACAGGATTCATAGTAACAAGTATGTAGATTTTGGCAGACAGCATTCCTGATGATACCGGTGCCTCACCTTAGATCCCAAACAATAGCTCTACCTATCCGTAGACCCACACCAGTGGCCCTTTCTGACTAGGGAACTTGGTCGACAGTTCTGCCCAGTTTAGGTGCACAGCCAGCAGCTATGCCAGTAGCAGAGCCCATACTATGGCCCCACCAAGATAGTAAAGCAAGTGGGCAGCTCCATACAACTGCTGGACACGGCCTCCAGCCCTGCCTGAGCAGCAAACCTGGCCAGAGAACCTGGGCAGCTGAGGCATCCATGCTGTAGCCCTGTTCAGGCAGAGATCCAGGCCAACAGGTCTATCCAACTGCAGAGGATAACCTCCACCCCATCTCTAAGGAGCCCAAACAGTGACCTCATGCAACCTTGGCATCTGAGCCTACAGTACTTCCCAATTGCTGAGCACAGCAAGTGGCCTCTTCCAGGCAGAGTGCCCATCTAGCCACCTTGTCCAATCATGAAGCATAGGGTAGCAACCATGCCTGATCCTGGAGCACAGCCTCCAGCCACACCTAAATGCAAATTACAACTTGCAGCCCAACTTCACCAGGGATTCCAACCATAGATCTCACCCAAGAGTGGAGCACAGCCAGGTGACTGTCCAATCATGGAGCTGAGCCTGCAGCCCAGACTGAACACAGAGTCCAGCCAACGGCACCACCTGGCTGGGGAGTTCAGCCTTATGAATATAACAAACCAAATTCACAGCAAATTAACAGGGTCAGACACAATGACCAAGCGGAATTTATTCCTGGGATGCAAAGATGGGACAATATACACAGATCAATGAATATAATAGAGTACATTAATAGAATAAAAGATAAAAATCATATGACCTTCTCAACAAATGCAGAAAATGCATTCGACACATTAGAACATCCTTTTATAATATATTTAACACTCTCAACAAAGTGAGTATTGAAGGAACATACCTTCACATAATAAAGGTGATACATGACAAACCCAGAATACTCAATCATAAAAGGATGAAGCTTTTTCTCTAAGAGTGCCCACTCTCACCACTCCTATTCAGCATAGGACTGGAAATCCTAACTAGAAAAAATAGGCAAGCAACAAAAATAAAAGGAATCCAAATCAGAAAAGAAGCAAAATTGTCTTCGCAGATGACATAATCATACATTTAGTAAACTTCACCAAAAAACTTTTAGATCCAATAAATGAATGTATTTCAGAATATAAAACCAAGATATAAGAATATTCTGTTTCTGTTTACTAACAACAAACTATCTGAAAAAATAATAAAGAACATAATCCTATTCACAATAGCATCAAAAACAATGAAACACTTAAGAATAATTTTAACCAAGGAGATAAAAGGCCTTTACACTGCAAACTATAAGACGATAAAAGAAACAGGAGAAGACACAAATAAGTAGAAAAGATATCTCATGTTCACGGGTCAGAAGAATTGACATTGTTAAAATGCCCACACAACCCCAAGTGATTTATAGATTCAATGCAATCCATATTAAAATTTCAATGAGATTTTTCACAAAAAAAGAAGAAGTAAACAATCCTAACGTTTATGAAACCACAAAAGATCCCAAATAGCCAAAGTAATCTTGAGAAAGAAAAACAGAGCTGGAGGCCTTATACTTCCTAATTTCACACTATATTACAAAGTTCTAGTAATCCCACAGAATGGTACTGGCATTAAATCAGACATACAGACCAATGGAATAGAGTCAAGTGCTCAGAAATAAATGCATACATGAACCGTCAACTAGTATTTGACAAGGTCATCCAGAATATTCACTGGAGAAAAATAGTCTTCAGTAAATAGTGATGGGAAAACTGGATATCCATATATAAAGAATGAAAACTGACACTTGTCTTACACAACTCACCAAAAATAATTTAATATAGATGAAATACTAAAATGTAAAAGCCTGATACCATAACACTCCTAGAAGAAAACAGAGAAAAATCTCCTTGGCATTGGTCGTGGCAGGGATTTATTTTTGTAGATGACACTAAACACATGGAACAAAAGAAAAAAATAAACAAGTGGTACTACAGCAAATGGAAAAGCTTCTGCACAGTGAAAGAAACAATGAACAAAATGAAAAGGCAACCTGTGGAATATGAAAAATATTTACTAACCATATATTCTATAAAGGGTTAATATTTAAAACATAAAGAACTCGTATAACTCAACAGAATAAAAAATAAATTGAAGTATTTATTTTAACAATGGGCAGAGGACCTGAATAGACATTTTTCAAAAAGACATACCAATGGCCAAGAGGTATATAGATAACAAAGGTGCTTAAGGGTCAGGTCTGAACCAACTTGGGGAACGTTTCTAGAAGAGATGACTTTTGGGTAGAAGTTTGCTATGTGGGGAGTAGGATATAAGAATGGGGGAGGAAAATATAATTCCTGTAAATCTGTAGTGTGTCAAATGAAATAACGGCATCATTTCTTTGTTAAACTACTAAAAAATGCATTTAATATTGCTTCAGGGAATACAGAAGTGGTCATTGAAGCTGGAGAAAGAAAGGTGGCAGATTATGGAAATTCCTGTATATTATATGGAGGAGTTTGGATTTTATCTATGGGGGGGTGGTTAAACTATTAAGGATTTTTACAGTATTTCTGTTTCGGAAAGAATGTTCTGGGGAAACATGTGAAGGCTGAATGAAAGAGACAAGAGATGAGACTTTTGTTAGGAGGCAAGAAATAGCAAAACTGAACTGGGGCAAGTGAAAGCAAAAGAAGTTGCTGATATTTTAGACCAGAGGATAGAAAGATGCAGATCATGAGGAAGAAAAGTGTCTACGGTGTTTCCTGAAACTGCCCCCCCTTTCATTTTTTAGTACAGGAAATTGATGATAAGTGGGAGACACCAACAAATTCACAGAATTAGTGACAGATAAATAATCATTTAATCACAAACTTTCAATGAAATGAAATGTACAGTGCTTAAAAACAAATACCAAACCATGACTTTTATTATGTAAACTATCAAATGTTTATTTACTTTCCATTTCAAATATTTTCAAGTAAAAATATGTACAAAAATATGTATACAAAAGTTTAATGACCTGGAAGCATGACAAGAATACTTATACATAAACACAATTGAAATTAGATTCAATGCAAAATTGAGTGACATCATATTGCACCAAAATTTCTTCCATGCAAAACATATGCGTCAAGAGTTTCCACCAGATGAAATCACACTTATTTCATAGTATCTTACCACTTACACAAATAGCCCATAAACACCATCTGGCAGTCTGATTTCTGCACCAGAATTCTCCCCAGAAGGAAATCATTAAGCTGTAGAAAAAATCCATTTTATTTCGCAAATCACATGCTGGTATAGGTATCTGTGCCAGAGAACCCTAGAAACGCAATATAATCTACGAATGAAATTCTCTGTGCACCATTTATATTTTCATAGCTAAATATCTTAGTACTCCAAATATGATTGGAATATAGGTGCAGAAAAGGAGTTTTGCTCCTTAAGAATTTATCAATGCAAGAGATTGTGTAAAAGAATAAAATACACACAATCCCCTTTACCAAGTTTCACTAACACAATGTCAAAGTGAAGGACTACAGATGAGGACCACTTAGGAAACTGAGGCCCACTCCTCCACAGCTGGATTTCTCTATTCCTGTATTTTAGATCACTAGGACAAATCCACCATCCCCCTGATCCCTATCAAGTAGGGGAATGGTAACAAGGTCATGACAAATACATTCCAGATCCAAGCTAAGGGGTATAGCTGGTCTGTATATTACAGTTTAAGCACAAATCAAAGAGATGGCTGCCAGCACAACTCGCTGGAGTAACCCAACTACTGTTTTCCCACTGGGCTCAATTGATTCTATTGGTGCAAATTACTGACACATGACATAGGATATAAAAGGCATTTAAATACATTCATACATGTTACCTAATGATATGTTAATATGAACATACACATACAGAATATTCTATTCCTTGAGAACTGAAAAAGAAGTTACTATTACTAGGCCAAATTTTAACACAAAACTCACTAAACCCATTTTTATAAAGTAAATACAAACTTTTAATACAAAGATATTAATGATTCATCATGAGATGAATTCTGAGTCAGTAACTAAAAATCATCTCTACCAGTGCATAACTACCATCTAATCCACTCTATAATAAGCAAAAACCAAGCTCTACAAAATCTTGTATAAAATCTTAGTCAGAAAAGTAGGACAAATTAAGTTCCCCAAGTATTCAGTCCAGGCAGCCACGTGGCTTGCCTTTCTATGCTTATTATGCGTGCACAGGTTGCCAGCAGGTAATCACTAATACACAACTAGATGCCTGTTCACCAGTGGCACAGAGAGGAGACACTCTATCTCATGGTAGGAAGCAATGCAGTCTTAGCACATCTGATACTTAGGTTTGCAAATTCTCAAAAGAGTTGGCAGGTACCATTGGCTATTTTGAACACCAGCATTGGCCCTAAATAGCTTAAAAGAGTTAAGGAATATGCCATTCTCCTAACATGGATAATGTAAAAAGGTCCCAGTTTTCAAGATGTAAGCATGAATAGTTTCGTTCCAGATTTATAGCATTAGAAAAAACATTCACAAGGGAAAACTATTAGGTAAAAAATTTCTCCAAGGAAAGAATCAAAATAATCCCAGCTACTTAAAAATTTTTGGAGGATCCTTGTTGTTGGTGTGATAACCGCAGCTACATATACATTATGCTTTATTTCCAGAACAATTAAAAAGTGCTATGTGGTAGTGTCTAAAATTATGAATGCACACAGTAGTTTAATGTAGGTCAGTTCTATTCTGTTATAAGCATACATTCATTTGAAACAATCTGTTTTTTTTATTATATGAGAGGCCTGATACACAAATTCAAACACTGGTGGACCTCCCCTTACCCACCAACTTGTAGGGCTCCAGCCTGCTATCCACATTGATCCTGCACAGCCTGAAGTAGTGTGGGAAGCGGCTGCTGGGCAGGAGGAGCCCAGGCTGGGTGCTGCACTACACCTGCCACCCTGGAGAGACTTGTGATGCTGCAGCTGCACTCACCAGCCTTAAGCCAGACATCTGGTGCCTGTTTGTCAGCTGAGCGGTGCTCCTGCTGTGGGAGTGCCCCGACCACTAGGGGGCAGCTCCTGTGTTGAGGGTCTGTCTCCTGGTGGTCAGTGAACGTCATAGCTACCAACTGGTTGTCCGGTTGTTTGGTTGCTTAGGCATATATATGTATGTGTGTGTGTGTGTATGTGTGTGTGTGTGTGTGTGTGTGTGTGTGTGTGTGTGTCAATAAAAGGAAATTTGGAGTGAAGGAGAAATACTAGGGACAAAAGAATTCAGAAATCCTTTTTTTTTGTTTATTTGCTTCAGAAATCCTTTTAATTCAGACAGTTTGAACCTAGAACCAGGGAACCACATTGCATTGCTTCCTAGTGTGAGATGAATGAGCTTCTGAGCATGCATGGAAGCATTAGCAGGAATAATTGAGGTCTAACGTCACAATCCTTTAAGTCAGACCACTGACAACCCAACTGTTACAGGTGTAACATCCAAAGGCCTGACATTTTCTCACAAGATACTGTGCAAAATACCCTATCACACAAGGTGCTCAAAATGCAGTCACTGCTGCAAAAGAGATAACTGCATCCATTTTTATTTTTCCTCTAGCTTTCAGCACGGCCTTTAGAGACTTCAGCAAGAGGTAATATGGATTCAGCAAGCAAATCTAACCAATAAATTAATTCACTTGAAAGTCATTCTTTAAAAAATACCAGTAGTGTATATGTTCACTTTCAAACTGGTGCACCCATTTTGTATGACATTCAGATAGATGCCTAATGCTCCAGTTTCTTGAGAAGATTGTTATCTATAAACACATAAAGGCAGCTATTGATATTATAAATGTACCCTCAATCTATAGCTGAAATGCACATGTACAAGTAACTATTTGGAGACTGTAACCATCCTCCAGTGATGTTTTAAGTCAATGGAAACAGAAAAAAGGGGGAGGGGACTACCAAGGAAGTAAACCTAAGTGGTTGTAAGTAAACCTAAGAATATTGGTAATTGTATAGATCCAAATAAGACTCACTCCTATCTGGAGGATATCATGCCAAAAATAATACAGAAGGAGTCATTGATTCATTCCAAGAAAACAGAGAAATAGTTCAAAGAAATCAAGTTAATAGCCCTGGAGGCTTATAAAGAACATTATCTCACAACATGGAAGACTGGTGAAGTTCCTGTGAGACCATGATTTATGCCTTTGTGCATTTATGTCAAATATAAAATTAGTCTGAGCATTTATTTTTTTATACCAACTAATTTGAAAAATGCAATAGAAAGAAGAAAGGATTATTTCTTAAATATAACTGTTATAATACATTTTTTAAGTATAGTAAGATACTACCTACAGGATACACTTTTAGGTATTATATATGATGGAAAAGATTAAAAATGCCTTTTATAAGAAAATTATCCTAAAAATCATGTACAGGTAATAATTCTATTAACTATATATAAATAATGTAAACAGAAGCTGTCAAAATGACTCATTATCTACTCTCATTTAGATCCACCATGAGCTTGTTGCCAGTTACAGATGATGTGCTTAATTCCTGACTTTGGTTAGGAAAGTCAAATGTAACCCTGCAGACATTATCAACACTGACATATAGACCATCATATACTAGTAGGGTAAAAGAAGCAAAATTATATTTAAGTAACATTAAATTTCTTGACTCATCTGCATTCAAATCCCAAATCTCTCTATTTCCAACCAACCTTTAAAAAGAAAAAGAAAAAGAACTACAATTAGAATCCTATTTATTATTATTCTATCATTCAGAACTGACAAATATGTGAAAGGTGAAACTCTCCCCTTATATATCACATAATGTATATTATGAGAAAGCCACTTATATATTGATACTTTAACTAACTCACAACCTTATTTAAAAATATATTTTACAAATATTCCATGCTATTTCTAATAGAAAAAGCAGTGGAAGTATTTTAATCAAAAGGGTTTTTGATTTTGTAGGGCCAGAAGTATATACAATTTTGCTGATTTGCTTCAAGAAAATTAGTACATAATTCCTAAAGCAAAATTAGGTACAGGATCTTGGAAGGGGCATGTCTAAATGAGCAGCACTGAAGCTTAAGTTTCATTAGCTTCTCAGGATGTCCACCTATGTGCAGCAGGCACTGAATTTTTAATATTTCTCTCACTACACTGCATAATAAATTACACCAAAATATTGTTACCTCCAATCATTTACTACTTTCATTTCCTGCCACTCTGAGCTTCAGTTTTCTATCTTTTCATAACATATACCTCAATGATAAGAAATCAACTATAGGTCAAAAATGCTCCCTTTCTTAGTTATCATTACACTTATCTGGTAATAGAGATAAAATATTGATTTTCCTAAAGAACTGATTACAGTGCATGGAGAATTCCATTGATTGATACAGTGGAATGCTAACCATCTGATGATATTTTAAACTAGAGGCCTGATGCATGAATTCATGCACCAGTGGGGTCCCTCAGCCTGGTCTGTGAGATCGGGCTGAAACTGGGTGTCTGAGATCCCCTGAGGGGTTCTGGATTACAAGAAGGTACAGGCCAGGCTGAGGGACCCCACCAGTGCACAATCAGGGCTGGGAAGGATACAGGAATTTGGCCATCTAGGGAGGACCCATGGGAGGGCTCCAGGGCATGTCCAGCCCATTTCCCTCAGTCCCAATCAGCTGGACCCCAGCAGCAAGCTAACCTACTAATTGGAGCAACTGCCACCTGGTGATCAGTGCATGTCACAGCAAGCTATTAAGTGGCCTTACCATATCATTAGCATATTATGCTTTGATTGGTTGAAGACAATCAGACACTTAGCATATTAGCCTTTTATTATAC
Organism: Pipistrellus kuhlii; assembly: GCF_014108245.1. NCBI lineage: Eukaryota > Metazoa > Chordata > Mammalia > Chiroptera > Vespertilionidae > Pipistrellus > Pipistrellus kuhlii. Next base: position 42,670,516 of record NW_023425584.1, read on the forward strand.
AGGATAGCAATTGGGGAAATAATTTTACCAGACACATAAGGCAATCTGGAAATTTGTTTCAACATAGTTATTTTAGTGTTAGATAAACTCATGCATTTCTACAATATCCTAATAATCTGTCCTAATTTTGTGCCAGTGTGGCTGGGGGAGATACTGTACAAGCAGATAGCACATGTGTGTGAACACACCTAACATTTATGTGTGGTCTGGAATCAGCCACCTTTCCTAGGATATGATACAATTGTGAATAACAATTATGAATATTGATTTCCTCACCACAGAAAACATGTTTTGTCATGATTAGCCTAAAAATAAGTTATAGTTTAATAATCTCCATTACTTTCTTTAAAAATTACTACCTGACTTCCTGTCTGGTTAAAATGGTATTAAGATGGTATTAGAAGTTTAATAAGGAAAATTCATTTTGATAATGATGAAGGAATTTTCCTTGTAGAATCATTAAGAATATGTATTCTACTTAGCCAGTTCAGTCATATATTTAAAGAGAAATTAGAACTCAAAATAAACAAATAAATAAAATGTGGAGACTTATCTGTTGCTATAAGACCATTAGCCTCAGGAATAATCAAGAACCATACATTATGTTCAGGAATAATCAAGAACCTCAGGATGTTACATGTACAAATCCCTCCATGAGACTCTACCTTTTTTCTCATTACATATAAATCCAAGAAGAGTTTTCTGGTTTAGAATATATGGACCTAGATTGAAATACCTCCAGGAACAATATAGTGGAAAGAGATATGGCTAAATGGATATAGGAAGCAGAGACTTTTAAAACCCTATGAATTCACTTACAGACCCAAATAGTAGGTTTGTAAAAAAAAAAAAGTCAATCTTGGATATATTTTAAATATTAGCAAGATAAAAAATTGAAATTTGTGAATTAGAATTATCTCAAATTATGAAATATCATTATTACTTTGTCAATTGTCTGTGAACTCTACATTTTCTCTTAATGATTTTAATCAGTGTCATTCTTTCAAAAATTCTTATTTTCAAATGGGCAAAAAATTAAAGGATGAAACATAACTGGCTATGATGAGCTACTTAACCTTAGATGTGTGTAAATAATAGTTAACAAATGTCACCATGATATTACTATCATTAGAAAATTGCACAATAGTTTCTGAACTTAGCATAATAACACCTGTCTGGATATACATATGCATGCACAATTTCTATTTCTTTTAGTGAATCTGTTATCAGTTATCTCTTTTGCAGATTAAATGATAATTAGGGTGAATAAATTACTGACAAAGCCTAGCTATAGAAGAGGAAAATTTTTAGAAACATCAGTTGTGCATCTTATTTAGCAGTGGCATTTCTTGCTCAATTTTTATGTAAATATATGTCATTTCCTAATTGATCTGTACAGTTTTATCTGAAGAAATATTTTAACAGAATATAATATATATATATATATATATGAAATGTACAGCCTGTCAAAATTCATCACCATGTAAATATAACTATAAACTAAAAATATTGTTCAAAATTACTAACATTGCATATAGATATGATTATAGGGTTAGGTATAATATTTGGGGCATTTTCTTTCTTGGTGATTTCTGTCTTAACATTGATATTTTAATTTGAAGATTTGAAAATACACATATTTAGATATACTTATCAAGGGTAAATTGTTTGTGAAACAGGTAATGATGCTTAAAAGGATTTAATGCCGAACTGGCTACTGTTTTGCTGGAAGAAGGATGTTACATCCTTTCCTGATCAAATGGGCTGCCATGAAAACAAAATGTCGGACAACCACAGAGCTTCCTAACAAGGAGTGAAAAAATATACCCCGACATAGTAAATTCTCAATGATTTTACACAAACATAATTCCTGGATTTGTAAACAATAGCTCCTAGAAGCTCTTCTTTAATGTATTTAATAAAGTTAGGTATGCCCCCTCTGTCCTTTGTTCACAATGCTGTTAGTATTAACCCTTAAAAGATGAGTCTCATTTAAGTTGGCACCGAAAGGGGAAGCAATGCAATGCCAATGTAACACAAATTTCTCTCTTTCTTCTGTCCATAATGATGATGTATGCTTTTTTTGTTGTTGTTGTTCTTTCTCTAGAAGAATAGAAAACACTTTTCACAGTACAGTTTTCTATAGTAAGTAAAAAATGTTTTTACAAAACCCATATATACAGAAAACACCTCAGTCTTCAATTTGAAGTTTCTTAGCCATGATATGTTATAGAGAAAGACCACTGAGTTAATTTTGTCCATTCCGTAGTCTTTTCTCCTCACCTCAACAGGTAGGTATCAGGAACACAAGAATCACGTGAAGTCATGGTATAGCTGCATATCAGCTTTCTACACTTACATGGAGTTATAACTAAATTTCTTAGAAACCAGTTTGAATACACTAAAAGATCTGAATAAAAATAAATGATTCCTTTATTCCATCACCAAACCTGCAGTCCTCTGGATTTTCATAAAGTGAGGTGAACGTCCATACTTTGTTTCAGCTTTTGGGGCAGAAACAAAGCCAAGGATAGATTGCCAAGATTTCAAATGCATTAATTTATAATTTATGACAATCTTCTTCTGGTACAACTTCCAGTATTATTTGTAATGTTCTGGTTATTCTGCCTACAAAGAAATAATGAAGAAAAATTAAAAATGTACAGAAATGAGAAATAAAACAAACAAACAAAAAAACATACAACAAAACATGAATTATTTGGAGTTGAATACTGAAAACACACAACTGCTATTTCATAGAGCCCTAACAAGAATTATTTACTTCATTAGAATTCTATCATGCTCAATTAATGTATGCCACGTCTATAACTTCCCATGATGACTTCTCAGAAGAATATGTTAATACTTTCTATTAAAATAAGGACTTTTATTTATGAATCAGGAGACTGAAAATATTCTGAGACAATAGGATCAAGATGTAAATAACTGTTCAAAAACACATTTCATATTCAGTTTAAAATTGCTTTGTTGTTTTCATACCTGTGAGATTACAATCAATTCCTCAGCAAAGTCAAGAGAAGAATCAGAATAAAATTTTCAGTCTCAAACTTGTAGTGTTTTATTGAGCAAAAGATTTCATTTCCCAGGACCTCATTTGCCTCATCTATACGAATGAGGGACTTGAGAGTGACATCAGCAAGCTACTAGTAAAAGGCTAGGAGGTCCCAATGCTCATCATCGCCTTAAAAAAAACAGGACAATAAGTAGCTAAAATGGAAGAAAATAGCTCAGGAAAAGCTCTAAAGTCTAGACAACAACAGCAAAAAAAAAAATGCAGCAAAAACGTAGCAGAGCTCAGAAATCAAGGATGGCCACATAATTAAGTAAAAAAGTATTTTGCCTACATCACCATATCCCCCAGTCAGAGATCTAAGAAAGTTCCCAGAGAAAGAGAACCGGAGAACCCCAGCAAACCTCACTAAATCTGGGGTTTGCAACGTTTGTAAAGAGGTCTCCCACAGTCTTGAACATGCTGATCCCCTGATGGAGCAGCCTGGAGAGCCTCCACCTCTGTATCTATTCCTAGGTGCTGGAGCTGTTGCTGAAGTGAGATGGCCTCGGGTTCTCTGGTTGTTGCTGTGCCCCAGCATCTCACCATACACTAGAATTGAGCTGCCACTTCTCTTTGCCCAACTGGGCTCAGGTGAGGCAACTTCCCCTGCTCTGAGTCCAGCCCTCAGGATCCCAAGAACACTTTGCCTGCCATTATTTAGGACTGTGTTGCTGCTGCCTTTCTCTCCTCTCCCTCCATCCTTGGTCAAGACTCTAAACTGTCATTGTTGAGATAGCTCTTGCGGCTCCAAGCCCTGCCCCCTGGGTCCTAGGTACTGGCTCTGACCTATTATTGCTAGGGGTACTGTCATTATCCTGTCCCACTCCCCAGGCAGTTCAAGGCTCAGACCCATCAGTTTTTCCCAATACAGAAAAACTCAGAAACAGATGGTTTCACTGGTGAATTATATCAAACATGAAGAATGAACACCAATATTTTGATTAATATGGCTAAAAACATTATCAGCAAAATATTAGCAAACCAGATTCAACAACATGTTAAAGGCTCATTCACCATGATCAAAGGATGGCTCATCATAGTACTGGTATCCTAGCCAGAGCAATTAGCAATTAAGTAGAAAAAAGAAATATAAGATATACATATCAGAGTGGAAGAAGTAAAATTATCTCTGTTCACAGACGACATCTTATATATAGAAAATCCTAAAGAAGACACTAAAAAGTATCAGAAGTAATGAATAAATTCTAAAATTGCAGGGTATAAATAAACATACAGGAAGCAGTAGCATGTCTGGACACTAACAATAAATTATCTAAAAGAGAAATCAAGAAAGGGATCCTATTTACAATATCATTAAAAACAATAAAATGCTTGGGAAGAAACTTAATCAAGGAGGTGAAAATTATAAGACAGTGATAAAAGACATTAAAGAAGACATAAAGAAATAGAAAAATATCTTGTGTTCCAGGATTGAAAGAATTAATATTGAGAAAATGTCCATTAGACCCAACATGATTTATAGATTCAGTGCAATCCTGATCAAAATCCCAATGGCATTTATAATGTAAGTAGAAAACTTATCATAAAATTTGTTTGGAAACACCAAATAGCCAAAGCTATACTGAGAAATAATAAATCTGGAGGCATCATGATACCTAATCTCAAGCTATAATGCAAAGCTATAGTAATCAAAATAGTATGGTCCTGGCATAAAAATAGACACATAAAGTAGTAGAACAAAACAGAGAACTGATACACAAACCTCCCTATCTAATTAACTTATTTTTGTCTAGGGTACCAAGAATACACAATAGGGAAAGGACATAAAACTGGGTATCCACATACAAGAAGAAATGAAACAATTTTCCTTATATCACTCAAAAATTAATTTGAAATAAACCAAAAATGTTAATGTAAGACTTGAAGCCATAGAACTTCTAAAAGAAAACATAGGGGAAAAGGTCCTTGACATTGATCTAGGCAATGATTTGTTGGTTAAGTCACCAAAGCACAGGCAACAAAAAGTAAAACAAATATGACTACATTAAATAAAAGCTTCTGCCAAGCAAAGGAAACAATAAGTTGAAAAGACAAGTTACAAAATGGAAGAAAATATTAGCAAAGCATACTTCCAAAATATATAATGAACTCTGATAAATCAATAGCAGAAAAATAAATAATCCAATTTATTTAAAAGTGGGAAAAAGACCTGAATACATCTTTTTCCAAAGATATACAAATGACCAACAGAGACATACATAAAGTTGTTCAACATCACTAATCATAAAAAAAAGCAAAATAAAACCACAATGAGATGTTACCATACATATGTTAGGATATTATGACTTGATTCATAATACTGTTACCAAGCAGTTCATGAGCTAGACTTGTTTGCAGTCCATACTTTAAGTGGCACTGCCCCAGGAGATGAAGAGACCAAAGTTCCTGATGGTTAAATGGAACATAGAGGCCTGCTGGACTAGAACATTTAAACCAAACACATAAGAGAGGCAAAAAAAAATAAAATAAAAATCATATTCTTCCAAAAATATTATAAAAAGGACAAGAGATATCAAATGTTGGCAAGGATAAGAAGAAAAGGGAATCCTTATACATTGTTGGTAAGAATGTAAATTGGAACGGTCATTATGAAAAACATTATGGGTGTTCCTCAAAAAATTAAAAATAGAACTTCCATATGAGCCAGCAATCCTATTCCTGGGTATGTATCCAAAGAAACTGAAATCAGTATCTCGGAGGGATACCTGCACACTCATGTTCATTGAAGCATTATTCACAATATATAAGATTTGGAAACAGCACAAGTGTCCATCAAAAATGAGTGAAGATGTGACACACATACAAACAGTGAAATATTATTAACCAGGAGAGAGAAGGAAATCCTGCTATTTACAGCAACATGAGTGGACATTAAAGATATCATGCCAAGTGAGATAAATCAGACAAAGACAAACACTGTTTGAAATAACTTGTATGTGGAATCTAAACAAACTGAACATGTAAAGACAGAGTAGAATGTTGATGATCAGGGGATAGGGAGTGGGGCAAATGGGGAGATGGTAAGGGTGCAGACTTAAAACTAGTAAATAAGTAAGTTCTATGTAATGCACGCCATAGTGATTATTGTCAATGTACCATATTATAAAAGTTGCTCAGAGACTAAATCTTAACTACTCTCAACACACACTAAAAGAAATGATAAATACACGACATAATAAAGCTATTGTCAGCTAATGCTACTGTAGCAATCACATTGCAGTATATACAGGTGTACCGGTTAATAATGCCAATTTTATAATTAAAGAAAGCATGATAATTTCAAGAGAAACATCAAAAGTGCTTTGTTCAAAGTAATGTCCATTGCTAGCTACACATTTCCCCCATCTTTCAGGTAATTTGTGGATAGCATCCCAATGGAAGTTTTCTTGTTTTGAGGCAAACCAATCAGAAACTCAATTTTCACTTCATCATACGTTTTGAAGTGCTGCTTAGAAAGTTCATGCGACATCAATCGGAACAAGTGGTAATATGAAGGAGCAAAGTCTGGTGAATACAGTGGGTGGGTTAATACTTCCCAGGCAAGATCTTTTAACGTGTCTTTAACTGGTTTTGAAGTGTGTGATGGTGCATTATCATGAAGCAAAATTATTTTGCCCTGTCTGGCCTATTCTGGTTGTTTTACCATCAAAGTGTAATTCAAATTGATTATTTGTTGTTGGCAGTGATCAGTATTAATGGTTTCATTTGGTTTTAGAAACTCTTAATACACCACACCTTCCTGATCCAACCATTGTCTTCTTTCCCAAGAGATTTGGCCTTTCAGTTGATGTTGATGGTTGACCTGGATCAACCGATGATTCTGTGCATTTGGGATTCTCAAAATAAATCCACTTTTCATTGTCAGTCACAATTCAATGCAAAAAAGACTTTCTTTCGTGCCATTAAAGAAACATTTTATTGATGACATTTCAATTTTCCATTTGTTTTTTGTTCAGTTGATATAGCACCCATTTTCCTTCTTTTAAAATCTTTTCCATTGCTTATAAATGATCAGAAATTGTTTGCTGAGCAACGTTTAATCTTTCAGCAAGTTGTTTATGGGTTTGACTATGATCTTCATCCAATAATGCTTGTAACTGTTGGTCTTCAAACTTTTTTGGTTGACCTGGGCATTGTCTTTCACCTCGAAATCATCACTTTTATAGCATTTAAACCAGCATTCACAAGTATCTAGAGATGGATCATGCTCAACATAAGCTTCCCAAAGTATTGAGCAGCACTTTTCTTCAAAATAAAGTAATGAATTAAAACTTCCCACAAATACCCTTTTTTTTCCTAGCATGAACGTCAACATTTTTAAGCATAAAAATATCTATGATGTTAACACCTTCAGAAAATTTAACATAGGAAGTTTTTAAGCTGTTGTCAATACAACAAAAGAGCAAATATATCAAATCGCATATATATCAACATCTGTGTAACTCCATCTATTGAAAAAAATCCACGTTATTAACTGGTACATCTAGTAAATGTATCAAACCAACATATTTAACACTTTTAGCTAACACAATGTTATATGCCAATTATCTTATAAAATAAAAGGGTAATAAGAAAATTGTCCCCTTGACCAGGAGTTCAACCAGGGGGTATGCTGGCCCACCAACCACCCAGAGTCCCTTCCCCTGATCGGCCCCCACCCTAGCATGAATTTGTGCACTGGGCTTCTAGTATCTTGATAAAAATAAATTAATTTAACAAAGAATGAGGGACTTGGACTTGGTCTGTGGTTCTCAGAGTGTATTCTGCAGACCAGCTAAAATATCCAAAAGACATCTTTACAAGCCCAACCCTAGACCCAATGAATTGGAAACTGAAGATGGAGCCCAAAAATGTGTGATTCAGATATACTTAACATGAATAAACCACCAGGCTAGATCATTTCTAAGGTCATTTTATCTTGATAGTCCTAGAACTCTGTGACTTTGGTTTCCCAGGACATTACTTCTTGGTCACTTCTATTCTTTGTAATAAATCCCTATAGAACCTCTTCAAACTACTACCGTACTAGCCCTGGAGCCTCTCAAAATACCATGTCATTTTAGTGGCTTCAGACCCAGATCATCTCTCACCTAGACAGCTAGCATTTCTCTTTTATGACTTGCCACCTATAATAGTCCTTCCAAGCAATACTTAATACCACCATTTGCTTTGTAACAGTTGTTTTCCTCAGCATACTAATTTTTATCCTATCCATTGATGATACAGGGCCCAGCACAGTTCTGGCAAATGGTAAACTCCATGTAAATGTTTTGCAAATAAATTATATTTTGTCACAGCCCATTCTACAATGAGATGTCCTTGAAGCACAAGTGAACACTTAAGAGCAATAAAACTCCATGCTTATAGGAAAGGGAAATGGTAAAATTATCCTAGTAAAACAAATAGAATAAAAGTGTCAATCAATAGAGGTTGCTTTATAGGCAGAGAAGGAGCTAGAGTCTTCTGATTGGGTGAAACAGGGTTGTAATTTTCTACAGTGATCAAATGCAAAACGGTGATGTTAAATTGACAATTTTATCTGCCCTTTGTTCCTCACTGGAGAAGTCTTCTGTAGCTAGCTGAACTATCTCTACAACTTCCACGTGTGTGTGTGTGTGTGTGTGTGTGTGTGTGTGTCTGTGTGTGTGTGAGTGTGTGTGTCCATGCATTTATCTACTGGGATTTATCTTTCCTCTTTTTTTAATAACTGACTTTTTAATTTAGCATCTTTTTAATTTAGCATGTCCAAACAGAAGCCCCTTCCAAAGTGTGTGTCCCTATTCTGGGACCATCATCTGGGACCCTTTGTTTTCTTAGCCTACTTGCTTCCCCAGGTCACAACACTGCATTGGGTCACAAAGGGAGAGCAGTTCTGGGACCCTGCTGCTTTCCTAGTGTGACATTCTCCTTCCTGAATGTTCAGTCTAAACTTCTATTCAATAGGATATCTGGGCCAAAGACTCTCTCTTCTAGTTCTTCACTCCCATCCTTTCTCTTCTTCCACATTCAACCAGTTTGTGTTTCCTGTGGCTTTCTTATGCTCAAGATTTGGATAATCTTCATCATTATAGAGGTTTGGGTGGAGTGGCTGATTTTGGCTTTGAGTAGCTGTTGGAGCCACACAAACTTTTTCTTCTAGGTTTTCTACAGCTCTGCTGTTAGACAGGTTCTCAACAAACCCAAGGGTACCTCTGAGGAAGTTTCCTGCTTGCCCAGGCATGTAGCATTCAATTACACTCATGCTCATATAAGTCCTTCGGCTTTGTGGATAACCAACACCATGATACTATTTCTTTAAATAAAGTAGAGCCAATGAGTCTGTATTTGCTGTTTACAGTAACTACCAGATACAAGACCAAACAGCAATTGTATTTTCAAGTTTTACCTTTCGTATTCAGTAGGTATTCCTGAAACCAGTTGAAACAACAAGTGACCTTGCAGAATCTGATTTTCCAACCACACCTGGTACAATCACAGGAACTACTGCCAGAAGTCATAAAATACTAGCACACAAACCATCTTCCCCAGCAGTCGGGATTAGAATAATAGCATATTTGGGTTTGTTGTGTTTTTTTTTAAAGACCTCAAAACCTTTCACATGGATGGTCTCATTTTATCCATGAAGATGATTTGGGCCCCTCAGAAATGTAGGCAATCTTAACTAGTCTTACATGTGGCACTGCAGTCTTCATGAAGTGTCTGTTCAATGCATTAAAGCAGCTTTCACTGAGGAATCATAAATGAAGTCACCGCAGCACATTTTAAGCAGCGTATGCTTTTAGGACTGGGGCATTGCCTAGTCACCATCACAGAGATGGATACAGTCATTCTGCTGGTGCTGCCGGGTATGAGTCGCTCTAATCAAATACTTTGTTTAAATGCAGCTGTCCTCCTATCTCGCCCTGAGCAACAGGAACCAACTTCCAATGATCCCACTCACTCTTGGTCGTGACGAGGTCTGGCTTGTAAACCCAGACTGTTAAGTAAAGTGGCTGCTGGGAGCCTGGCTGGGTTTTGCCAGGATTAGTTTTCATCAGGTTATCTGCTAAATATACCAGTGGCTATTCTGCCTCATTTTCCTTGGGTGAGAAGCTGGTGTTTCTATAAATAAATAAATACATAAAGAGCCAGGAGGATTAAGCACGCTGTCACAGGCGGCAGGAGAAAGCTTTCTGTGTGTCTAGTCCCTTAAGAGCCCCTCTTCACTTCACCCCAGGAATGCTGTCAAACAGAACGTGGCTCAATACTGGCATCCTGTGGCCAGAGGAATTCATCAAATCTCTGAACCTCTCCCATCCATGGCCTCAGCACATCCCGTGGCTGTCTGGGCGGAGCAGCCTTACAGCGTTTTCTAAGAGCTGTCCAGTTGCTTCATGTTTTTTATGGAAGAACCCTCAGTGAGATGTGTTCTGATCTACTGACATTTCACAGGGCCAATGGGTTTGTGTGTATTGGAGTAAAAAGAAATGATAATACAGAGGCTAAAGAATGTTAGCCACCAAGGCACTCAAATCGGTAATCACTGAACTAACTGCCCCAAGCAGAGGCTCTCTGGCCTCCAAGTTCACACAGTTTGTTTCTGACGAGGAGGTGGCAGGGGGAGAGGTGATGTTTTGGATCAGGACTCCGCTGTTTTGTGTGTCTGTGTGTGAGTGTGCTGTTTTGGCCAAAGGCTAGGAAAACACTGGCTATTGCAGTAATAAATACTATGAATTATTATTTTACTTTATTACAAGAATGCTGCCTAAGAGGAAAATCAACAAAATTGAGGAAAGACTTTCAAGGCAGCTGTAAAGATAAAGGGTGGCAATGATTGCGGTTTAAAAGGCAGAATTGTCATGTTCTTTGGTGAGGCTTAATGGCATTTTTGGGAACCAAATAATCATTAGGGGGCTACTACATTGCTGCTGCTTTCACAAATGCCTAACACTAAATCTGGAGTTCTTGGAGATGATCAAAACATCATTAGAGATAGAAAAACAATCCCAAACTTTAAAATTACATGAGCAGGAAAACACATCAAAGAAAGATGAAGCATGGAACATAGCAATAGGCATGCACTCACAAAAGTGTGGTATAAAGTATGCACATGTTAGCAAAATGGAAGAAGTATTATAGTAGGCTGGCTACAAACAGGAGAAACAAAATGCCTACTACATGGGAGCAAGCAAGCAAGGAATTTGCTCCTTCACAGTGCTCCCTTCTCAATGTGGCCCAACCCTAGGGCTGCCAGCTCTGTTATCCTGTATTCTCTTGGTTTTAACTGTGCTCAAGGGTTTTAACTGTCTCTAGCCAGGATCTGAGATCTCATGGTGATGAGCATTAATCTGTCCTGAACAATCCTAATAGTAAATACTGTTTACCAAGTCTTTTGTTTTTATTTTTCAGAATCATATTGCCTACAAGTGGAAAATCATAACTAAAACCATTCTACAGAAAATGAATCTGATCTAACAAGAAATAGAGATTAAATACCCTGCTAGGCGATCAGTGTGCCTGTGTTGGCCTTAAAAAAAAACTAATTTTATAGTAACATTTCTTGGGGGAATAGTATTGCCGGCTAGAAAACACAAATTTCAGTATAAGTGGTATATAAAAGGTCTAAAGATACCAAATACCAATTAAAAACTAATAAAGAGGAATAGTAGCAAAACTCTATTTTCAATGACTGCCTTCTGAAGGAGTTCATGTAGCACACTAGAGATTCATATTCCAAATTGTTACTTTATTTTTAGTAGCATTGACATTATTTATAAACAATTTTACTAGAAATCTCTCTGAACTTTTAGCTGAACTTTAAAAAATTAGTTATGGTAAAATAAGTAAATTAAAACAAATGAGAACAAAACTTGTTTTCTAGCCCTGACTGGTTTGGCTCAGTGGATAGGGTCCCAAGTTTGATTTTGGTCAAGGGCATGTACCTTGATTGCAGGCACATCCCCAATAGGGGGTGTGCAGGAGGCAGCTGATCGATGTTTCTCTCTCATTGATGATTCTGACTCTATCCCTCTCCCTTCCTCTCTGTAAAAAAATCAATAAAATATATATTAAACAAACAAACAAACAAAAACAACAAAAAAAAACTTGTTTTCTAAACTCACCAAACTCACCAGCAAGAACCTATCTGCTTCTCAGGTTGTGTTTTTGACCCCTCTCTCTCATCCCCACAGCACCCATCCAGCAGATGTGAATTCAAATCCTAGATCAATGGTTTAAATTCTGTACACTCAAAAATAAAATCCCCCTCTCTGAGTCTCGAGTTCCCCATCCGACTGTAGGAGTAACACCACCTCACAGAGATCTTGTGGAGGATTAAAAGAGATGATGACATGGGAGAAAGGGCTCCCTCAGCAGAGCCTGGGACAGAGGGGCTGGGCTTTCCACTGAGACTGTTCCTTCCTAAGCTCCCTCCCTACTACTGATCTTCTCCTCCAACTTACCTGGTCACCAAGCTCTGTGGGCGTTTCCTCTTTAATATCGTTCCTTTCTCTTGGACCCTACTGACACCCTGAGTTCAGATCTTCCTCCATCCTCGTCAGAATTCTGCGTTAACTAACCTCTATTCTCTGTCTTCAGCCTCGACTCCCTCTGACCCAGCCTTCCTGCCTCCAAGATGATTTTTCTAAAGTATAAAACTGCCTGAGTTTGAGTTCCAGCTCTTCTACCTAATATGTATATGCTGTGTAAGAAGTGGTGTGAGTTCTCCCACGCTATCACTCAAAGTCTATAAAATAGGAATAATAATTTTCCTGCCTCAGAAGATTTTTAAAGAATAAATAAGGTCATGTATGTGCTAATCCATAGAATCACACAGTAAATGAGAGCTGTTATTCTTCTCTTCCTTGTTCTCGCTGGCCTTGTGACCCATGTGTGACTTACCAGGCCTATTAAATAGGGTGGAGTAGTAATCATGATGTTTAAGATCTTTGTAGGTCTCTGCCTAACTCCCTACCAAGTCTCATATCACTCATCAAGGAGTCTGTTATGATATAGAATCACTAACTTGCACTCTACCCAGAATAAAAAGAATCAGGTTAGGAAAGAATTCAGAAGAGCAATGCGATTATTTTCAGGAATGCTGTTAAAATTCTTCCTATGAAAGTTGTTGTCCTAAGAAGTGACTAAGCATCCCAACTGAATACTGCTCTGAAAGCAGTCAGCAGCTACATCCTAAATATCCTTCCATTTTTCTTTCTTCCGGTTCTAATTTAAATTCAATGATGCATTTGAACTAGCAGCTGTCCCACTTATAAATTTGAACTTTAAGAAATGTGTGTCATGGGTGTCCACATAGATGAGTTTTCTACAACACGGTCTGTAAAAAGGTTCAGAGACTTACCTGACAGTCTTCTGAACCACTTGGGCTTCTTGTCCCAGATAATAAAGAGATAGTATGCGGGGACTCCAGTCATTGTGAGGATGAAGCCAATCCCCGTACTAAAGGGGTCTGAATAAAGGGAGAGGGCGACCATGAAGAAGCACGTGAAGGAAAACAAAGCCGGGATAAACAGCGGCACCTGGAACACAGCACAGAAAAAAAAAATCACTTCTAACACAGTGCAAGGGATGGACAGTGGTTCAAGGTGAGCCCAACAGTCATGACATTGGGTGACATGCATGACCAGGTGATAGGAACCTTCCTACTTTACCTTAGTAGCAAAGTATCTTTATTTTTTTTTAACGTATATTTTTATTGATTTCAGAGAGGAAGGGAGAAGGAGAGTTAGATAGAAACATCAATGATGAGAGAGAATCATTGATTGGTTGCCTCCTGCATGGCTCTACTGGGGATTGAGCACGCCACCAAGCATGGGCTCTGACTAGGAACAGAACCATGACCTCCTGGTTCATAGGTCAATGCTCAACAACTGAGCCATGCTAGCCAGGCAGTAGTGAAGTCTCTTTAAAGGACACTGAAAATATATTAAATACTAAAGGCCCGATGCACGAAATTCTTACAAGGGGCTCGGTCCTTGCAGCCCTGGCTTAGTCCGGAAGGTCGTCTGGAAGGACATCTGGAAGGTCGTTTGGTTGTCCAGTATAATTAGCCTATTACACTTTTATTATTATAGATATTCCATTAATTAAAAAAATGTTTTGGATAAAAAAATAACTCTAAGGATAAAAAAGTGTGTTTCACTATAGAAGTCTTTATTTATTTTACTAGGTAAGTACTACTATAATTTCTGTTTTGGGTATTAAAAGATGAGCTCTTTGATAATTATGATTAGAGTCCACTTTAATGTGGAGCTAAGACCATGGGCTGCTAGTGACATCTTAAATCCTTTCAGGGAAAATTGATTTTCTGTTGGAGATTCACAGTAAGAGAGGACAGAAACAAAACAGGCCAGCTCCTATTGGGCCGCTAATGAAGATGTTGCCTGGATTAGGCAATGAATATAATTAGAAACAAATTCTGACAACGTAACTGACAACCTGGTCTGTTATTTCTTCAAAGCAAATGAACAGTGAGGCCAAATCAATGAGCATTGGAGGCTGAAGGAGACGGGCGAGAAGGGTATTCTTCAACCCTCCCCAAAGGAATGCTTAGTTATGGTAACTGTGCTTTCCGATTAAGTGGTAAGTTCATACACCTTTGCTTTCCCTCTATATCTTATATTTTTATTCCTTCTGGGGTGTATAATGTAGAAAAAGAGCAATGTAATACGTCATAACCTTTAAAAATACTGAGAATGCCTATTTTGTACAGCAGCATCCACTTTAGAGTTTAAAAAGTGACACCATTCCATGCGTATCGACATCACTCTTTCTCAGTCTGGCTGTCCACAAATGTTCAGCGTAAAGATAAATCAGAGTATCCCACGCTTTGCATGTATCAGGTCATTGGACACGTCATGAAAAATCAGCATAACAAGCATCCTCTATTAACACCACCTCTTCTTAAAGAGCTCAGTACAGCACATAAAACAATGTGATGAACTATTTCTCAGGGAAAATCAGTCCAATCTGAAGGCACTACTGGCAAGAGTTAAACACCTGATGGCGGAGGACTGCCTCCCCCCTCTCCCCACGCCCACCCACGCTTCCCATCATCAAGCTACGACAGAGGGAGGACTAGGTATTAGGAGAAAGATTTATGTAAA
Source organism: Pipistrellus kuhlii (assembly GCF_014108245.1). Lineage (NCBI taxonomy): Eukaryota > Metazoa > Chordata > Mammalia > Chiroptera > Vespertilionidae > Pipistrellus > Pipistrellus kuhlii. The sequence continues at coordinate 42,685,714 of NW_023425584.1, forward strand.
CCCATCAAGATTGCTGAGGTTACCTTGAAAGGACGATGCATATCTGGGCGTTTGTATCGAAGATAAATCAGCCCAGCAACTGCGAGCCCAATAAAAAGCCACCTGGCAAAACTGAGGAAATTCAAAAGACTGTAGAGGTCTCCAGAGAACAGCATCACCATCGTCAGAGGATACTGGGGGGAGGAGGACAAAAACCACTCGGTGAGTTAAAGGGAACACAGGTGATCTCAAAGCATCACATACCTAGACATCATTATTAGCCCTTCCAAATGATTACTTATACTGATAAACTACCAAGTTGATTAGAACCTAATCTCCCTTCTATAGTCTGCTCTTAAAACTCCTTTCTATACCAGTAACAGAATGAGAGGGTCATCATCACTACCAGTTACTAAGAAGGGATTGTATACGATGTTTGGTGTTTAGTTGCTTTTACATTGGACAGAAGAGAGTATGTTTTCAAAGTTACAGTCAGAGACTGGAAATGTAAGGACCCACGGATGACTAATAAATAATGAATAATGGGCATCACAAGTGTCCCCTCTTGGAAAGTCTGCAGAAAGCTCTGCAGTGGGGTCTGCGTCGCTCATGGCCACGCAAACACGAAACACGGGCCACTCCTCAGGGCCTCCGCCAGGCCCTGAATACAAAATGTTGACCTCTCCTTCCTCCACACTCCCTCTCCCTGTGTGCTTGCCACGGGTGACCCTCAGGACCGCACAAAGGAAGGCGGCTCAGAGACCAGCACAACGAGCCCTTTCCGTGGCGCGCCAAGGACAGCATGACTGATAGCAGAGGCTTAAAACGAAGCCCTCTTCACGGAATAATACATTCCGTTTCCACAAGTGACCGCTGCCTTCCGCATTCCTCACAAAGGGACCTGTGTACTTTACAAAGAAATTTCAAGGAAACATTTTGAAATAAATTAAATGCATGGAGGAGAAAAAAAAAATGTTCCATGAATTCTGGCAGCAGATTGCATTTGAGAAAAATGCTACAAAATGGTAAGCATAAAGGGACCATAACATTGCCAGTGGGTGTTTGAGGACTGTGACACCTTACACAATCTTTTGTATCCCATGTTTCACGGGTACCGTTCTGGGCGTAAAGAATCCTACGACTGAAATTTAAGTTTTGGTGCTTTTATTTCTTCCCTGTAGGGTGGCTCTCAAGTGTCTCACTTTTAATCCCAGAATTACTGCCCTGTCTAGAATTTCATCGTTGCATTTTCTATTATTTTGTGTGCATTTCATTATAAGGAGCCTGTGCAACATCTGGGTCATTTAGGACTGTAGTTTTTGGCTCCACTCTCTGTACTTAGAATTGGGATTTATTCCTCTGCATCTTTTTCTACCAGGTCCTTTGTCAATGGTAGGAGCCAAACTAATTTCCCTTACACCTCACTACTTTCTACAAAGGTGGAAAAAAAAAAAAAAGTGATGTGGCCATTGCCCCGTAGCATCAAAATACTGGGTCAAGAGAAGCAGCGGAAAACATCCTGCCTTCCACAGGCTGCCAGGATATACATAGAGCCCTTTTCTCAATGAATGAGAGGGGAAAGCACGCTGCTGTCTGGTGTGAAATCCTCTTTGCTAACCTGTTATTAGAGGTTATATCGAGAGATGCTTGTTAATGTGCATTACCAAAACAATCACAGCTGGCAGAGGAGTGTGCTTGCGGACATGAATCATGGACAGGATTTCTGGAAGGTGACCCTCTCGAGACGCCACATAGAATAACCTGATGGGAGAAAAACAGGGGGCGGAGTTGACTATACCATTGATCGTTGCAGAGGGGAAATATCCCAGAACCCTGAGAGAAAACTTGCATCTTTTTCACCCCAAGTGGTTTGGACATTTCTTAGATGATTTACTTAGATTTCACTTTTCAGATAAGGTGGAGACCATCATGAGAAGTCTGTCTTAGAATTTTATAAAATCTGACGACTATTGTATTCTTCTTTGAGAGGGAACAATAGCAACACACCTGATTCAGCGTGGCTCTCCCTACATACAAACAGCTGAAAATGAATTTAGTTCTAGGTTCCCAGTACTGTAGGTGTGCTATCTATCCAACCAAAACAAAACACACACACACACACACTCTCTGCATGCACATGTGCACACACACTGTGAATGTGAATAAAGGAAATCTCATTTAAAATAGAGTTGGGAGGGCTTGAAAAGGTGATCAACAGGAAGAAGCCTTCTTCACTACCCCCATAGGAAAAAAGACATTATCTCCTGGCCCAGCAATAACGCAGCTGGAGGGAAGCCACAGCAACCCTGAAATCCCACCCTCTTCCAATGGCCTTTCAATCAAAATTCCACTCCCAACTCCACTTCCCTTCCTCTGCAAAAGCAAGCCCCTCCCCTTTGTTCTCGGGACTCGCCTGTGGTTTTGCCACAGCTTGCTTGTTCTGAATTGCGATTCCTCTGCTCTTTCTGAATAATCTCACTTTTCTGGTAAACAACTGGTTATTTCATTTTTAAGGGTGACAACACATCTAACATTCATATTTATCTGATTGGGTTTTAATCTTATATTAAAACAAAAGGTACTTTTACATCCAAGAAAGCAATAGGGATAGAGATAGGGTGAAGTGGTGGTTTCTGGTGCCTCTTACATTACTTTTTTTCTTGTCACCTTTAGAGAAACAACAGATTTTATCACCAGAAATAAAATGCTGCTGTTGGACTCTGTAGACAGACCATTAAAAAAATGCCACAAGCCCAGCTACAGACTCGGCTATGTGTAGAGACGCAGTGCCCTCTACTGGTCAGAAGGAGACATGCTGTTGCTACTTGGACAAAGACTTCAATCCTGCAGGTCCCTTTAAAAACAACAGGTTAGGAGGCACTGTTTCTTTTTAAAGTAATCCTTATCACACATCCAATCTCAAAAGCAGAAATACATTTCTGAAAATGCTTGAACTCACTCACCTGGAGACGGCAAATACACCCCCATTCATGGAGCCAAAGCAGGTGAGGGCAACGAAGATGGGAACTGCTAATGAGAAATTTCCCAGGAGCCGCTCAGCAAAGGTCTAGTGAAAGAAAGAATATCAGAAACTAGTGCTTTGCCAGAAAGTGGCATAAAATGAAACAATGTATGCCAGACTCACTTTATGACTTTCTATTAGCCTAGTGATAATGTGTATGTTTTATAATCCTCTTTGGTCAGGGTCAGACTAACTCCGTAGACAATAATCAAAATTAGGTGCCATGGCATTGCTTGTTGCAAAAATGTGGGCTAAGGTCTAAACAAGCACCTATTCTTTACTTTCAAAGGGCAACAATCCATTTACCGAATCTTTATAAACTGGCCAAAATCTTCTATCATTCTGGTAAGTGGAAAAAGCTTCTTCAGAAAAATTTCTGCTTTAGGAGACAGAAATCCTTTTGCACAATACCTTCTCTTTGCCCAGAAAGCCACGTTTTGATAGTGAAGCACAAATGCATACTGAGAAGAATGATGGACACTAGTCTCATATACCAATCCCACTGTCATCATGTAAAAGCATGGCAAAAAAAATAATAATAAATAAATCAAATAACTGATGCCTTAGTCACTGGTATCCTATCTATGAGATGTTCTGAAAATCTTTTGCCCAGAATAATCACACCAGCTGAATCTGTGTTCATCAAATCAATTATCGGGTGATTCCTTCTGTTTCCTATGAAAAGGCTAGACTACAAATACAAGGCCAAGGAAATAAAGCCACAGGAAAGACAACAGATAAACAAAATTTCTGAAATTTCCTTTTATGCTATGACATAAAGGCTGTATTGAAAAAAAAAAGAAAGTGGGATTTTTTACTTGTCCTTGATGCAGCTGGTGCTGTGTAATTAATGGGCCACATTACATTCGAGGAATAAGTGCTGCCTTCTGTCCAATGAGATGAGATAAGTGGCCGGGCAGCAGTAAGCTTTGTGCATTTGGGTGTCTGCTAGAACTGCATTGGCTGAAGCCTTTTTTAAATATAGAGAACACATACCTAGGTGCATGTGAAATGAGGTCATTTGTTCCCATGGATGTTGCTGATATGAGGTAATATGACTATTTTTAAAGGAACTGACAGCTAATGATTGGAAATTATTCCCCCTCTTCCCTCTCCATTGTTATGAGGTCATGAATGAAGGTTCTCTTACTAGCTATGGTTTTATACAAAATAAAAATCGGTGTCACAGAATAACAGTCCCATAACATGACCTTTTGGAGCAAAGACAGTCCTGAAGTCTCATAAATTTTGGAAAATGTAAAATTATGAGTATCCACTTCTTAGGGAATTAAAAATGCACATTAGCATTTTATATTCTGAGAAGTGCTACAGAAATGATATCTGTGTAACTTTGAATAACTCATTATTCCCCCAAATTAATAATATCCCATGACTAGTATTCAAAAGGATATAAGAGAAAAAACAAATATATACAGTCAAGTTTGAAATTCTTAAAGTGGTACTTTGGGAAAAATGTTTGAAAATGTTTACAATTGGGAAAGAGTACAGAATAATTGCAATTTGCATTCCCAAAACTGCATTCTTTTAAATTCTGACTACTTGTCCTTAAAGACATGTTAGAAGGCTATGTATATGTGGAAATGTGTTTTCAAGCATGTATATATGTAGAAATGTCTTACATGATATTAACACTACAGAGAAATCATATAGGATTTTAGTTGTATCAGTTAAATGGAATATGCTAAGGTGTGTTCTAATTTTTTTAAGATGCTCATTATCATTCAGGTCAAGAAAAGATTACTGAATTTCAAAACCCTTTTCTGCTGGAAGGAACTAGTATAAAATTGCATCAACTCATTAACCTAAATTCAAATTGGCATTTCCCCAACTTGGACTTACCACTGCCACTGCATTTGAAAGCAAGAGCTCTTCAGCACTAATGGTCGTAAAGTAGGCCACATTCGTTAGCACATAGCCGATGGTGACGATGGCCATGGATATACCTATGGCGAGGGGGATGTTTCTGAAATGCACAAAGGAATCGCTTATTAGTTACCTTTCTTTCTTTCTTTCTTTTTCCTCTAAAATCAAGAACGATAGGCTAATTTCAACAAACAATTAAATGGTATGTATGATAATTATAGGCTCCGTTGGGTATGCATAAACATTTCACTGGAGTGAGGTACCACACATTCCTTTGTAATGTAATAAGGTCCATGGGGCAGATGCAGAGATTTCTGTAGTCTTGTCTCCTGCTCTACCCCATTCCTGTACTCCATGAATGCTAAGGCAGTGTTTCTTTAACTTGAGCATGCATCCCTGGAAGGCTTGTGAAAACACAGATTGCTCCGCTCCAGAATGTCTGATTCCGTAGGTTTTGCATTTCTCACAAATTCCTGGGTAGTTCTGATACTGCTGGCCAGGGGACCACACTTTGAGAACCATTGTCTGTTACACCTTTCAAACACTAATTGACTGCCTTTGCACCTTTCTGAGACTAGCTCCCTGAAATGGTCTTTCACATTCGTGGGATTTTCTCCTTCAGGAACTTCCTTTACCAGCAAATAATACTTCCAAAATATTTTTGTAAGACTGAGAGCAGGATATAGCTACCTTTCTAAATGATAGGAGTAATAATTTCTAATGGGACACAAAAAGCACAGAAGCGCTCACAATAATGACTTTGCATGGCCCTGCTGCAAGTTCAAAGGAAGCTTAAGATCATGAATGTCTATTAAAGCAACAGCGAAGATAATCCCATGAAATTAGAGGTGACGTGCTGGGAAGCACAGAGGGCCAGACCGTGCTGACATGACACAGCTTCGAGAAATACCCAGCGCAGATGCAAGGTTATGTCTTCATTTAATGCACTTGGAAAGCCAGGAAGTTACTGACCCCAATAATTTGATTCCATGTTACCGATACACATTACTTGCTTCACATAATCACCTCTTCAGACTCTTTCCCGTTCAAGCAACTTAAACCTTCAGCTCTCTGCATAAAGGCTGATGGGGTGTTCTGTTGTTTTTTTTTTGTTTTTGTTTTTTTTTTGGTGTGTGTGTGTGTGTGTGTGTGTGTGTGTGTGTGTGTGTTTTGGCCGTGGAGTTTATCAGCTCTCATGGAGCCTTAACCCTGCTTGTGTCACTAATGAAGACCTCAATATAAATAATGTTCTCCAAGATGAAAATACAGTTCAGAACCAGGGGAGTAAAAAGGGGGGATGGCGGGGGAGGCACAGCCTGTCTCACTCACCAAGCCAGGCGGCTTTTAGCACACTAAGTCCCAGCTCATTATGTTAAAGAGTGCTGTAGAGAACAGGCAAACCTAGCCAGTCCGCCTCTGCCATTCATTATGCTGCTTAGAGCCTGACACTCCCCTGATCCCCAACGTCTTAAGCCTTGATGGAGAAACACATTGACCTCTAAATCCTGGCATCCTGTTAGGAAAGGAGCAGATGCTTCCTTTCCCCAGTGTGGGGAGGGTCCTGTGGAATTTCCTCGGAACACCGTAACATGCACTGCCAGTCGTGATTGATAAATGCTCAGTTTAAGCAACGGAAATCAGCAGGCCAATTAGATACAAAAGAGTGAATGGCACCAGGCCAATTAAAGATGAGTTCTGTTTCTTTGAAGGAAAGGTTACATGGAAATGCAAAGGGAAATGAAGAGGAACATGGAGGTCTATAGACAACCTTTCAGTCACTCACTGTATTATTATAAACTTGAATCCTTTCAGCTTTCTAATGTGCCCAAGGGGGATGCTAAGTTCTTGCCATGGAGGAGAGAAACAGAGAGAAGGGAAGAGAGACTTTGTATTCCTTGCAAGAATAATATTAAGAAATGAAATGAAATTAAGAAATGGTCAAGCAATGAAAAGGTTCTGGTAATAAAAAGTGAAGTGACCTAACCTGCCCAGGACAGGGAGTCCTGTCTCATCACATGATGCTACAAACCAGTAAAGAGAAGTAAGTCTCACATTTGGGCTGTGGGCTCCCAGCATGGAAGCCAGAATGCCAGCTTCCCCCTCTGTTTCCTGCCTGGAGATCATGGTGCTTCTGATGAAAGTTTTCTCAATTGATCTTAACAGAAGGGATCCTAAAACAACCAGCCAACCAAATAAAACAAAACAAAACAAAAAACACCTAACCTTCCAGGTTAGTTTTCTTCCCCATCAGCTTGTCAACAACAAAAAACACCACCAGCAGCTGCTGCCATTTATGTGGTGTCTGCTATGTGCCTGACATTTTATTAGGCACATTACATGTTTGCCTCATTTTATCCTTGGAAAATCCTGCAGGTTGGAAACATCATCACCGTTTTATATATGAGGAAATGGAGTCTTAGAGAATTTAAATAACTGTTCAAGGATACACAGCTGGTAAGTGGAAATGCAGAGTTCAGCCGCAAGGTCTCGCCTACCTTGAAGTCAAAGCACTTTAACCACTAATGTGTACGCACCATCTCCTGTGTATGGGTCCTCAAACACTGACTATTGATTTTCAGGGAAATCATAATTGCTGAATATAATGTTTACTGGAGAGCTCTTTTCAAGGCTGTGTTTCTCATGCAGTCACTGGGAATGCAGCTACCATAAATGAGGGGAAAATACTTATTCCACAATTTCTACAGTTTTCTTATGTAACATGAACTATAAGGTATAGTTTCACTGTGTAGGTAGTAGGTTTTCTTTTTAAAATCAAAAAGACAACAGAGGCTAACTGAATTAATTTTGTAGACATGAAGGAAAAGTAGTAAGCATTCCTGTCAGGTAAAATTAACTAGATTAACAAGTTTACTATCAGCTAAATAGACTAGATAGATATCAGGGGGAGGAGGAATCAAAGGAGTCTAAAGTATATGATGAGAGCGATGGCATCACCTTGCTGCAATTCCTCACACACCTAGTAATTCCTCTCCAGGTAACATCAAGCCCCAGGAATTGGAAGGTTGTGGCAAAATAGCCACTCTCTTCTGCCCTGAAGTCCTATTTCACTTGGACAAAGGGAAGGAGGAGAGGGGATCATGGCCGCCTTGAGAGAAACAGCAATCAGTTGGGAGGAAATCAGTTGATTTGTTCAGAAGGGCTCGGCACCGGTGGTTAACTCCTGGGTTTCAAGCGTCAAAGCTTAAGAGCTGCTGGGTGAGCTGATAAAAGCTACTAGGCCATGCCAGAGCATCTTTTGAAAGGCTTTAGATGCAGAGGGCAGATAGGCATGGCTAGTAACCAAAGATTAAAGCAAATGGTACATGATAATAAAAGGAGTTGCAGGAACTGCTAGGCCACTGATGTTTCACAGTCTCTGTGTGACTCTGAGGCAGCCGCTAATGCCAAGGGCAACAAAACCATTGTCTTGACACAGAATAAAAATGACTCACACTTATGAGGTCTACTCTTTCTCAAATATTTGTGAGTGTCTGTTATGATTAACAAAATAGAAATGTATTAAGAATCATTTAATCACTAAGACCTTTTTGTCATCATATATAGTCTTTTTAAGTAACAGGCATTAAGTATGTGAGAATATGGTACTTTTCATATTAGTTGCAAATAGTCTTCAATCAAAAGGTCTTGAAATACCCTTCTAATAGTTTTATTTTGAATTGGTACCAATAACAAGTCTGTGTCAATAAATATCTATGGGTAAATACTTGTTTAATTTGAAATGATTACATGAAAGTCTGGAACAGCTGCCTTGAAGCACTTTCATTCTAAGAATCCAAATGGTCCCAGTAGTAATAGCTCATAGTTTATATTTGTATAATCCATAAAGCACTAGCAAATATATTTGATCTTCAAATCTACAAGTCATTTCTTTTTTTTTCTCTTTTTCTTTCTTTTTTTTCTGTGTGGAATGAGATAGAGTCTGAACAATTAATAAACAAAATTCACAACAAACCATCGAAATAGGAGGTAATACTCCTATTTTCAAACAAGCGAGCCAAGGCTAAGAGGGATTAAGTACATGGTCAAAGTAATAAAAACAGTCAATGGAAGGGCTGGAACTTAAACCTACCTCTTCTAGCTCGAAGTTCCACATCTATGATATATCTTATCATATCATGGCTGCATTGTACCTACTTTACTTTAACTCTATGTACAAGGTCCCTAGGACCCTTTCATGTTGACAAACAGATATTTTATATAAGTGACATAAATTGATATTGATTGTTACAATGTGACATATTTTAAGCCAAAAATATTTTTTCTACATAGCTAAGAGTCATCATAAATAAACATACAGCATGGGTTGCATTTTTCATATGCTTTACAACTATAATAGATCCAGAAATAACCATTGTTCCCAGGGCTTCATATTGGCTAGAAAGACTTGCTATGGAAGCAGAATGAGTAAACATAGTGTGGTTCTCCAGAGAGATGAGCACATTAAAGGTTACAGGGCTATCTGATGTGCACACCATATGAGTAATTCCATAATTACTTGAACTTAGGATACTACTTTATAATTGCTTTATAACCTGAACAAAATCTTTTGAGATTTGCATGAACCAAAATAAATTCCATATAATCCCCCATGTTTGACACACACAATGGGAATCATAGAAGTCATGGAGCCTGGGGCATCTAAAATTGTCTTTGAGCCATGGGGCAGGGCATGGTGACAATTCTGTTAAAACCTACTCTAGGGTTTTTGAATATTCTGAAATCTTTAAAGACAAGTTGTTGATGCTTCAAATTTTCTATTTAAAATCATTAATATTTTAACACATGTATTTGTAAGCAGGAAAAAGGAGGGAGGAATCAAAGGAGGGATTCATAAAGACAAGAAAATGCCAAACTTTTTAATATGTGAGATATGGGGGGGGGGGGGGGGAGAAAAGAAAGAAAAAAAAAAAAAAAGAAAGAAAGAAAGAAAGAAAGAAAGGAAGGAAGGAAAACAGTGTTTTACAGGGTATTTTTTAATTTGGTTAGTAAACTAGAGAGTATTTGTTTAAATAATTGAAACATTTAAACATTTAAATAATTGAAACATAACTGTGATTCATCTCAACATAAAGTATTTAAAAATTACATTAACTATCTTTTGATTACAAGTATTCATTTTAGAATCATACTTATTTCATATTTTCTTTATAATGACCCAAAAGAGACCTTGAAAGCTTTCCTTTAGATATGACCCATAAATTACTTGAGCATTTATTTTTTTTACTTATAATTTTTTTTGCAGAATTACTGTTGATTTTATATTACCACTGCAATTAATTTTATCTCACGCCTCAAAATTCTGTCATATGTTACAAAAAGATAAAGTATATATCAAATAAAATTTATCTATATTTTTCATTCATATGATTTTTCTTCCATACATTTTTACATACTTTCCCTTACTCTTGCTCATTCCAAACTCTCCAGAAACCCCTAGAAATGGAGCTGTCCTGTTTGGCTATGTGATATTTGATATTTTTTTTAGCAGGGATTGGTAGCTTTCCAAACTTGAAACAATTAGATTACAGATGACTGGGCTCATACAAATCCCTTTATGAGTTTTCGGTGATTTTGCCTCATTGTCATTTAGTGCAATTACTATATGTTTGTTTTCCACCATGAGTGAGGATTGCGCTGTTAATAACATTTTTAAAGAAATGCATTTGTGGGAAACACAGCAAGTCATTGGAAAGATGGCATGGATTGTACTGGAAGAAAAAAAAATGTAGTGCGAGAGGAAGGATACATTCAATAAACCTATTTGTGGACATCCTTAAAAATCCATGGTTCATGTTCTAACTTAATGACAATTTCTGGGCCAGAGCTGAACACAGTGATGTGAGAAGCAGATTGTCACATATAGGTACACAATGATCCCACTGGTTTCAAGCATTAAACACCTGCCCTCTGCTTCTTACAGTAACATGAAGGCTATGGATGTTTTCACTGAGACATTTTGCATTTCAGTACCACTAATGTCTCATCTAAATCTCACCATTTTCCATTGTCCACAGATGGAGAACTCCATAAACAAAAAGAGAAGACAGAGAGACCTGTAGGGAGATGTAAGAAATGAACAGACACAGATTAAGAGACTGCAGGCCTGAAGGAGGCTCCTAGAAAAATGAACGTGGACACATAAAAGAGGGAGAAACGTGCAGCAAAAACACATGGAAAAATGAACTAAAGCTTACAATTCAGAAACAGGGTAATGAGCAGTCAGAAGGATTACTACAAGCATTTTTATCCCTTAAAATACTTTAGTTTTTAACCTTACTATTAGAATAAATCAATGCCTTAATGTAGCTTGAGAGTAAATTTTCATTTGCTTGCATTTCATACAAGTAAAAATTTGCATTGTCTGCATCTCATTTTTCTCATATTCCAAAGATTTATATCTTCCAGATATACTACAGTTGTCCATATTTATGGGTAAACATCAAAATATAAGTAGATGGTTTCCAATAAAATGTTAGCAATTAAATAACTGAGACAGAATATTTTAATAACAAGTTAAGTTTCACACTAACGTCTGAGGCTTATTTTTGTTATATTGTTTTTAAAATGTACCTCTTTACTTTTCATTATTTTCCTCAGGATTTGGCCTAAAGTACACCAATGTAATGCAACATCTCAGGGAACCACTTTTTTATAATGGAGTTCTTGAGACTCAGGTGTATGGCTGCAACCATTAACTACCCACTACAATTTTGTGTTGCTCTTTCCAAAGTAGAAGTTATTCCTGAGAAATAGCAGATGGACCACATCTCCCAGACTCTTGCTTTTTCTAGGTGGGAATGTGACTCATTCTTGTGTGTCAATTAATGTGGCAATTTAAGGCTGAGGTGAGGTGGTTAAGAAGTGAGTTGCCTTGTCACCCCATTTCGCTGACAACTAAAGAGTAGCAAAGCAGCCGAAACCAATTTGGCTCAGTGGATAGAGCGTCGGCCTGCAGACCGGGTTCAATTACAGTCAAGGGCATGTACCTTGGTTGGGGGCACATCCCCAGTAGGGGGTGTGCAAGAGGCAGCTGATCAATGTTTCTCTCTCATCGATGTTTCTAACTATCCCTCTCTCTTCCTCTCTGTAAAAAATAAATAAATAGGTATATATTTTTAAAAAGAGTAGCAAAGCCACATTCTGGAAGAAATCTGGGTCACAGGCACAACCTGTGGAAGAAATCCTACCAGTCAGTTGCCAGGGACACCAACAGTAGACGACTGTTACTTAAGTTAAAAATTAAACTTTTGGTTATTTAAAGCCATTGAAAATGTGTGGTTTGTTTGTTACAGCAGCTGGTATTACCCTAACAATGATGGGCTACATTATATCAAGACTTTCTGTAAATCTCAATTAATTGGTTTATGTAAAACTTAAAATGGGACCTATACTATATTATTTTATAATAAGCCAGTATGTGATATAAAACTCTTCAAATAATGTCCCAAATGACAAAATCAAATAAAAATATTTGCATCCAAAAAAAGCTAGGGTAGTGAAAAATTTATTATTCAAACTTCTCAGAAACAGAGCAAAGATAGAGCCCATTATTTTGAAACATAAACTCTCCAGCATGCCTGAGAACTACCACCAATGCAGCAAAGATCAAAGTACAATTGCCCCTTATTTTGTCCAAGGATACATAATAAGATAATGAAAATACTAAAAACAAGACCACTTAAAGTAAATATACTCTCTTTGGCATATGAGAATTATGAGAATTAGAGTCAAAATTCCCTCATGCCATTAACACGTATCTTAGAAGGAACTAATAACACTTCTGTATACACATATTATAAATCAGGTCTAGTCACATTTTTTTCTGATCAGCACACAATAGGAAATGGAACAGGTAAACATAGTAACAGTCAGCCATAACAAATGAGACACGGCTTCTACCACCAAGAATTGATTCAATACTCCTGACCAACAATGATGAGTCTAATCATCATTAATCATTTCAATTTGATATCTGGTGGTCAAGTGGATATTTGGCTTTCCAATTGGGTGCACTGGGAACCAAAATAGAAAATGGACAATTGGCCCAACCAGAGTGGCTCAGTTGGTTGAGCATCATCTTGTGCTCCAAAAGATTGCCAGTTTGATTCCCCATCAGGGCACATACATACTTGGGTTGTAGATTTGATCTCTGGTTGGGGCATGTCCAGAAGGCAATGGATAGATGTTTCTCTCTTGCATTGATGTTTCCCTCTCTCTCACTTCCTCTCTCTAAGCATGTCCTTGGGTGAGATTTTTTTTAAAAGGACAATTAATAGGATTATAGACTACTCTGTTTGCGCTCAACTCAACCAGATCAGTCCTCTTTACTTGTTTAATGTATTAACTAGTGGCCCAGTGCATAAAATTCATGCACATTAAAAAGAATCCATTAGAGGAAATATTTTAATATTGCTTTTGCCCTTTCTCTATAATAGAAGTGTCAGAGATGAAAGAAAATTAGTAAAATGTATATGAAAATCCTCCTGTCAGAATCTGGGGCACATCTTGGGACCCAGAGTCAAGTCCCTGCTCACCTGTGTATACCTGGAAATTGTGTGAGACCCAGACCTGGAAGGCCCCACCCCCATTGGGCGAGATGCAAACCCGGCCAGCTCCACCTTCCATCAAGCCCCACTAGGAGGACAGTGCAGCCTCAGGTCCCCCGTTAAGCCCCACCGGGCAGGGGGCACAGCCTCAGGTCCTCTGGCCCACCACCTGGGCAGGGGGTACGGTCTGAGGTTCCCCCATCAAGTCCCTCCAGGCAGGGGGCACGGCCTGAGGCCCCCTGTCAAGCCGTGCTGAACCAGGGGGCATGGCCTGAGGTTTTCTGGCCTGCCGCTACGGTGGAAGGCATGGCCTGAAGTCCCATCAAGTTCTGCTGGGCAGGAGGCACAGCCTGAGGTTCCCTATCAAACCCCACCAGGTGGGTGGCATGGTCTGAGGCACCCTTCCCCGGCCTGGCACCACACAGACTCAGGTCCTTGCTGGTGGCTCATTATGGCTCGTTATAGGAATCCCACTGCAGCTGTGGGCGCAACCATCTTGTTAGGGCATGACAGAGTGAGGGTCAATTTGCACATTTCATCTTTATTATATAGGATATTCTGCCAGACAACTGAAATAAACCAATGCTTTCAAATAGTTTTAAAATGACTGCTCTAGATTCTGCAAGTCAAATTGTGTCTTTAGATAATGTTTTTGGACCCAATGATGGCTTCCTTGAGTATTAAAATCATGTGAATTGGTTTCATAAAGTGCCTAAATGTGAATGATTATGTATGTATGTATGTATTGTATTATATGTATGTATCTTTGTATTTGACCCTATGAAGTTGAAATAATTTTTCAATGCTAACAAATTCCTGTTATACTCAGGGTAACTGAGGGGGAAATCCTTAGTGGGAAAACTATGAAGGGATAGGAGAGCCAATAGCTATGGCCTGGCTTTAGTCAAAGAGGTAAATCCACATGGCAGGGCCACAGAGAACATGACACAGTGGCTGAATGGAGCAGTAAAGAAAAGTGAAGATGAGAAGAAATAGAGTTGATGGGTTAAGCACCCTGCCAGTTTAAAGAGATAATATGTCATCGTCAAAAAATGAGATGATGAAGACTTGTGATTGGAACAGTTGACAGCTCCCTGAAAAGGTCACAAAGGCCTACGGAATGGCAGATCCTCCTGCAAGCCCTCCCTCTCCTCTCCTCAGGCTGTCCATTTACAAAGATTCATATTCCCAGCAGAAATGGAAATGTTGTGATCTTTTATCTTTCAGCTCAAAAGTTAAATCTTTTGAAAAATAAGCTTTTGTGCCTTCATTTTATATTTATTATGACTTTTCTTAGACTACAAAGATTCATAGGCAAACCTCTCTCCAGGGATAATTTGTTCAAGTCACACACAATATGCAATGGCCAGGGGACTATTTGTCCTGGGGAAGCAGAGGTGGCCCTTAGATATACCCTCCACTTAATTTCCTTTCTCGTCCACATTTTCTCTTAGTCTCATTACCCAATTAAACCTTACAACAAAAAACAAAATTATATATACTACCTCAAGTGTAAATGTATCTTTTCGCAACATCTTTTCTCTGAAGTTTCACCTTTGACATTTGCTTTATCTTGATTTCAGAGAATTATGAACAACTCTCTGGACCGCAATCTGAAGGCTGGGCCTAGTCATGTCCTAGTCACTGGCAGGGACACGGGAGATCACTGGACCTCTCTGAGCCTTTACTTTCTCATCAGTTGAAAAAGGTGTTGAAATAATGAAATCTAAAGTCCACTTCAGTTAAAATTTCATGATCCATTCCCTTTAGCAAATAAAGCAAATCCATGAACATTGTTTAACAGAATACTTTGAAAAGTCAATTGAGCACTTGCTCATCTATCAGAGCATCCTAAGGAAATTTCTGCCTTTGCCTTGTTCTGTCAATCAGAGGTGAGAATAGGACGCCAACTCTATAATCTCCTCTCCTGTGTTCTGAAGATTATGATTCTATCCTCAACCAGGAACACCAGCGCATTAAATCACCTCCCATCACTACAACTTCAAAGTGTCAGCCTGGCTGGAAGAAGAATCGATCATTACCACATATCATGTAAAGGATAAGTGGTCTGTTCACTCTTCTAGAATCTAAAATGCGGTCTGAAGATCAGGTCAGGCCTCCAAAAGGCAACATACGTGGAACCTATTAGCACAGACACTCGTGGACTGTCTTTATAAGTTGCTGTATTTTATACGGGTAGATTCATCAAAACTTAATGGCAAACAGATTTTTTAAGTCCATCTGAATTTCAGGAGGGCATTTGCAGTAATATTACTAAGGATGCTGTCATGTGCATTCTATCAAAATCCTTTATATAGAGTTTACTCATTAAACCAATGTTTATCAAATACATTCTTTATGCTAGCCATTGTTATAAGTAAAGAGATAAAGATATCAACCACAACAACAACAAAAAATGTATTCTCTCATGAAATCTGAAATTCAAACAGATAAGATACACAGGCCCCTCTTCCTGGAACACAGTTCTCCCATCACCTCTGGGTCCTCACATGGTTGCCTCAGTCTTGCCAGCTAGTCCCAAATCAGAGTCTCCCTCTCTGGGAAATCATCCCTTCTTTTCCTAATTACACTCCCTACCCCATAATATCCACCCACTACTCTTTTTAATGAGAAACAAACAAACAAAACATCTTCTAACTCCTGTCTTTTCAAATAACTTTATTTATGTATCCATACTCACCAAAGTCTACAAAGAAAGTAAAGCCATTCACTGAGCATTATAAAGTGCCTTCAAGGTATTTGCTCTAAATCTCTAGTGCAAACACTTTTTAAAGGGTTTGCCAGGACACTTTTTAAAGGGTTTTTAACCCTCAAGGATAACTCTGCTTTTTATGTAGCTTGTAACCATATAGGGAAAGGGTTGTTGGCCTCGTTGGCCTTTGATATTTTTGCTTGTTTGTTTTACCAACCTCTTATTTCTAAGACAAAAAAATGGTCCTAAAAGAAATGGTTTGTTAAAACAGAGAGATAACTACTTAAGAAGATATAACTTGGGATTTAAAAACACACACACAATTAAAATAAAAGCTTATTTCCAGTAGTGATGGGAAGACATGCAAAACTTGACTATATTTAAATGATTTCAATCAAACCAAGCTATCATTTTGACTCTTCCTCCTATATTATTTACACAGCTGTGAGATAAATCTGTACAAACCTCCCCAAAGAATACTTAAAAAAATAAATGGAAGCAGTGAGGAGGAAAAAAAAATTAAAAAACAAGCACAGTTAAGAAACAGCTTTAACAGAGAAAAGAAATGTTATTCCACCAAATGCTCATATGAATTGTAAATTATTAAATCTCTAAAAACACCTGATTTATGAACAGGATAACAGAGCCCCTAGCCAAAATCATTTTTAATAAAAAACTTGAAACCTCCTGAAGTTCATCTCAGATTTAATATCAAACACAGCAGCCATTCATGAACATTTCCCATAAAACAGGAACACAGCATGACATAACCGGTGGGCAGCCATCAATGGGGAGTCAGCAATACAAACAAACAGGGTGTCAGAACCATGGACAGGATCAGGCCTCAGAGGAAGCAGCTAATGGAAGTGGGCCACAGACTGAAATAATGTCACCAAGGAAGGGTAGTGGGGCAAGAAAGACTCACTTCTAAATATACTAAGCATCTGGCTCTCACTCTTGGTCAAAATATTGAGCTTCTTAAATGACTGCTAAATGAGAGAGCAACACAACAGTGTTTTATGTTGATTTCTGTACATAAATTTAGAATATATCAAGTGAATTGGAACCACCATGAGAAAACAAAGGGTAGTGCCCAGCTGGTGTGGTTCAGTGGTTGAGTGTCACCTAGGAAATAGGAAATCATGGTTTGATTCCCTGGCTACCTGGGTTATGGGCTCAATCCCCAGATGGGGGCATGCAGGAGGCAGCTAATTAATTATACTCTCATCATTAATGCTTCTCTCCCTATCCCTTCCTTTCTGAAATCAATAAAAATTAAAAAAATAAAACAAAGGCTAGTAATGAAATAATCTAATATTGCCTTTCTCATTTCTTAAGAAGAATAGACACATCTAAAACATGTAAAAATATGATTCAAATATTTTTCAACAGATATTTGGTTCAAAAATAAGGATGTCAAGAAAAAAGTTATTATTCTTTCTAATATATATGTCTTAGGAACTGTATGTATTACTCTGTTTATAACCTATTTGTCAAAAGATTGTTTCTCAGGAATATAAATCAACTAGTTGCATACATACTATAATAACTAAATTTATTCATTTTTAATCCCTTATAGGTCAGTTTCAAGAGTAATAAGGGTCATAAAGAAATATTTTTTGCATGTTTCCATTGACATTTCTATTAATATTTGGGCATTTTGTTAAAAATATTCTTGAAAATAAAAAATCATTATAAAAGGTACTCTATTAGTAGAATTCAGGAGCTTTAAAAAAAAGGCCAAAATGGTAAAATATTAAAACTAATATTATTGGCAGCTACCTTGTAGGTTACTTTCATTGGCTACTATTTTTTTAATCTGAAAAAAAAGATAATGAAGAAACCAACTTAACAACTAACCCTAGTATGCAAAAGAAATTTCTGGACTAAAAGGTAGTTAGTCATACATGTAGAATATATATATATATATATATATATATCACAGATTATATTGAAATAATATAACCAAAATAACTTAAAAACTATGAGCTTTATATTTCAAAGCATTATACAGATTATTTCCCCATGCATGAAAAGCTAAAAGTAGAAATAGCCTTCATAAATTATACTCAATGCTGATTTATTTGGAGAAAAATAATAATATCAATGCCACCTTTCCCCCAGTAAAAACAGAGTATTGAAAGTTCTAATAATAGTCTGGCCAGCATGGCTTAGTGGTTGAATGAGTGCCAACCTATGAACCAGAAGGTCATGGTTCAATTTCTGGTCAAGGCACATGCTGGGGTTGTGCATTGGATTCCCATTGGAGGGTATCGAACAAGAGGCATCCAATCAATGATTCTCTCTCATTATTGATGCTTCTATCCCTCTGTCCCTCTCCCTTTCTCTCTGAAATCAATGCAAATATATTTTTTTAAAAACTTCTAATAATACTATAAAAATGTGTAATAATTGGCAGATATATCAATAGAAAGGATAATGAAGCAGAATAGATTAACTTAAAAAAACAACTTAGTTTAAAACATAGAAACTTAATATATAACACAATGACATATCAAAATTTATAATGTATTATAAACTAGTAAAAAATATCATAAACTAAGGGGTAATATTAGTTTTTTTTAATATATTGGTACATCTACCCAATGAAACATTATACCACTATTAAAAATGTTATTTACTGCCCTCGTTGGTTTGGCTCAGTGGATAAGAGTGTTGGCCTCTCAGTTTCTATTCTTGTCAAGGACAATATGCCTAGGTTATGGGCTCGATTCCCAGAAGTGGACATGCAGGAGGCAGCAGATCAGTGGTTCTCTCTCATCATTGATGTTTCTCTCTCTCTCCCTCTCCCTTCCTCTCTGAAATCAATTTTATAAAAAGGCATTTACTAAGACTTTAAAGATCTAGGAAAATTAAATGGAATAACATGAAGTGAAAGAAGCAGGCTAGGTCTAGATGAATAAAAGAGCTAAAGCTGAGCTGAGATATAGCAAACATAGGTGGCAGGGCAGACTTCATGGTAGCTTCAAGCTGCTGGGGATACAGCAATAAGTGACAGAGGAGACTCTGGTCTTCATAGGGTAACAGACAATAAACAAACAAGTAAGTATATTATATAGTGCCATGGTAATAAAGAAAGTGCATGTGTACATTTATCTTAAGTACTATAATGCAATGCTCTCATGCATGTCACTGGGACACACAAACACACACACACACACTGGAAAGCACCTAACTGTCAAAATAGTAACAGAGAGTACTTTGATGTGTAAATGAGATGATAGGTAATTTTAATTTTCTTCTACATGTTTTGGCACTTGACAATGGACCACCTATTATTATCAAAAGAAAGAGAGAAAGGCTATATATTGTTATTGAAAAGATATGAAAATCATCATGTTTTACTTTGACTATTTTTTTTCCCCCTTTAGGGTACAGAATACATAATTTTTTCCCCTTTCTATCACTTTACTGAATGGATTATCTGATCACAATGATTGGGTGGAGATTTATGTTGTAGCCCTTTAAGAATGAAATAAACAAGCTGTGTCTGAGAACAAACATATTTGGGATATCTTGTGCTTCTTGGTGGCCCTAGATCAGAGGTGTGCAGTTAGGCAGGCAGGGCTGAGAGGTGAGGGTATTGGCCCAGGAGTTGTGGTTGTAGTTGTAGTTGCTATAGAAATGGCAACCACAGGAATAGTATTTACGTATTTGGGGGAGAATAAGAAACTCCCACTCTGTCTAGTCACAGGCTTGCATCAGACATATGACGGTTTGAAAAACACCTAAGAACCCACACTGCAGCTTCCTCCCCACTGTAACTTCAGAGTTTAGGCTGTGAGTTGGCATAAAGAAAAACAGCTCCGAGACCCAGAGACATCACTGAGATCAATTAGGAGTTGCATTTTCCAAACATTTGCAACTTGATCACCTCTCCTTGACAAGTATTGCAGCATTATGGGACCAAAGAGCCAAACATTTAAGACACATTTAACCTTTCTGGCACCAGACCCTGGGCAGCTACAAAACAGGATTTCAAATCATGACTTCCTCTTCCTCTCTATCTCACTCATTTCTTTTGTCATTTGCTGGTTCAAAACAAAGTTAATCGTGTCTTCTGTATCAACTTCTCTTTTGCTTGCTTCAGGCCATAATATAGGAAGTGAGATTCTGGTTGTTTGACAAGAACACTACAGAAAGAATAAATATTTCCCCCCAAATAGATATCTGAACTATTTAAAGTATATCTGTAAAAATGTTAGAGAAAATAAAAAGCAGCTATTTTCTGATAATATTCTATCATTTCAGCATTTCCTAATCATAAAGCTTCTGTTTTAATCTTATAACCAATGACCTTTAATAAATGACGTGGAATAAATTATTTAATTCTGCTAGCCAAACCTCATCCATTATGTGTTTGAATAACAGCTTTAGAAAGTTGAATGCAAATGTTAATGCTTTTAAACATTTTTAAAATCAGTTTTGTTCTATTCTTAAATGACATACAGGTCACTTCTAATGATTACATTCCTCCTCCAGCTAATTTCAAGGCTACAATCTTGCCATATCCATCTCTCTCAGATTTGTATTCAACAACACTAACTATTTAAAAAGAAGACTAGAAAGGAATCAGGATTTTAACTTGTAAATATAGACAAATCAATCCATCTCTATGGCTTCAATTTCTTTATCTTTACAAGGAAAGGGCCAGATAATTGAGGGCTACTTCCTATTCTAACGTTCCAGGCCTTTGCAATTTATTCTTTCAAGGTCAAGTTCATTGTGTTTTTAATTGTAACAGTGAATTAGACTAATAAACTTGGCCAGCCGTGCTAATGTGTGATGGGAAGAAGAAAAATATGTAGAGAACTATTTGTTTACACAGGTCACATAAATTTCAAACAATTTAGAGACATTATCCTATCCTATCCCTGAGAGAATGAACATGATGGTAGAATGCCAGGAAAGGAGAAGTGGCGTCATGAAAGGCCAATGGGAAAGACACTTTGGAGGAACTGAGACATGTCTATAGAAAGCATTGTATGGTGAGCAATCCTCCAGGATCAAGAAATGACTGCTGATAAAAATCATCCTATATAATAAAGAGTTAATATGCAAATTGACTATCATTCCAACACACAAGATGGTTGCTCCCATGAAGTCAAAGATGGCCACCCCCATGTGGACACAAGATGGCTGCCACAAGATGGCCAGTAGGGAAGGGCAGTTGGGGGCAACCAGGCAGCAGGGGAGAGAAGTTGGGAGCAACCAGGCAGCAGGGGAGGGCAGTTAGGGGCTACCAGGCTGGCAGAAGAGAGCAGTTAGGGGCAATTGGTCCAGCAGGGGAGCAGTTAAAGCATCAATCAAAAGTGGTTAGGGGATGATCAGGCTGGCAGGCAGAAGCAGTTAGAGGTAATCAGGCAGGCAGGCAGGTGAGCGGTTGGGAGCCAGCAGTCCTGGATTGTTGAGAGGGGTTCCAGATTGGAGAGGGTGCAGATTGGGCTGAGGGACACATACACACACATGCACAAATTTTGTGCACCGGGCCTCTAGTGCATTATAATTTTCAGTCTTTTTCTCATTATGTGTTATATATTATAAACTTTAGTTTTTCACTTATTATAAAATATTACTGTTATGCCATAGACTTCATTTCATAAACTATTTTCCATATAATATTGTACATTCTACTGTATAAAACAGTGGCCTTGGCATTTGAACACCAAATGCTCAACTAATGTGCATAGTATTGAATATTGTTAAGCTTTTGTCCTAGATAGCTTTACCTATCTGTTCCACATGTAAATTTTATGAAAGGGAATATGAGAAAAGGGGAAAATGAGAATATGGCATAGTAATAAACAGTTGCCTGGGAAAAACATCTGATTTTTAAAAGCTATGAGCTTGTCTCCAAAGAAAAATCAATGACATACTATATGTTTTTAAAAAACAACTTCTAAATGTCAGAGATTAGAAATGCCTCACTCTGAGACTGAGATAATTTCTGTTTCCCATGGTAAATGTTTCAAATAAGGGTGTCCCTTACTTCATCATAATGGTTTTCAGACCCAAAACATAGGCAACTATAAGCGAGGTATTGTCAGATATATCAATCAGTATGTTATTTCTAATTCTCACATAAATGTTGCAAAATAAGCATTAGATTGCATGTTAGAATCCACTTTACCATTGGGTAAAGAATAAATATAAAACTCTCTCTTTCTCCTTCCTTAGGTAGACAGCATAAAAAATAAATAATGCAATCTTAACTGGACTATTGGAAATGTCTAATGCTTAAAGTAGAGCTATCATCTTTGGCTAGTGTGGCTCAGTTGGTAAGCGCTTCATCCGTGAATCTTATTCCCAGTCAGGGCACACATTCAGGTTGTCGGTTTGATCCTGATTGGAGGGTATACAGGAGACAACAGACAGATGTTTCGACCTATCAGAGAAGATACCTCTTTGCATAGGCAATTAACTCAATATGTATGTAGAGACATACTAAAAGGCTAGTATGAACATCCTGGAGCACAGAGGTTTGTAAATAATTTTGTTTCTTCTGTAGGTATATATGATAATAACAGTGAGAAGAACCCAGGATTTATCACCACACACATTACGGACTGCCCTAACAAGTCTATTAATATCTGTATTCTTCCTGGTGCATTCCACCTATCATGAACCCAGTACTTAATGTGACCCCACTAAATCAGATGCCAGAGCTTGGTCTAACCCTAGATCTTCAGACCTAATAATTGAGTTCCCTTGCCACTGGGGTGTCAATCTGGCTTCATTGCCCCATGCATCCTTTCAAACTTACCATTTCTAAAGTAACTCAAAAAACTTTGGTCCTATATAATCTTCCATTCATCATGAGTTCCAGAAATTGGCCACAGAATCCCTTTTGTGTGTCAGTATTCTTGACATTTTTAACTCCTGAGACAGATCTTCTACCTATGTTTCTATTCCTTATCCATGCTTCCAAAATAATATCTTCTGCTTGTCAAACCAGGTACTTGTGTGTCATCTACAAGAATCATAGCACATATTAAGTCAGTTGAAAGGAGACTCAGAATTTGCTACTCTACCATGCCTTTTCTGTCCCTGAGAAATTGGAGGCTCGGAGAGGATAGAGGATGTAGCTAAAGTTACAAAATTAAATATTTCCAGACCAGAACTAGAACCTTAGTACTTGACTCCAAGTTCAGAGCCCCTTTCCTAACAAGAGTGTGGATTTCTTTTTACAACACCAGAGTGGGTGAATCACACCGTGCCTGGTAGTGCCAGTTGCCTCCCAGGTCAACTCTTGTCCTGTACTGATTTTACTATTTCCCTCTTCTCCTTTCCTCTAGAGCAGTGTTTCCCTTAACTTTTGACATATGTGTACCCCTTCTATAATTTTCATAATGCTGAGTATCCCTTGTACTCATGAGAATGTAGAATTAGGCCCAGCTAAGCATGATGCAGTGCATATCTCCACCAAACTCTGGTGCAAGGTGTACCCCCACCAAACTCTTCCCATACCCCTGGGGGTACGTGTAGCACACTTTGGAAACACTGCCCTAGAGCAATGGTCAGTAAACTCATTAGTCAACAGAGCCAAATATCAACAGTACAATGATTGAAATTTCTTTTGAGAGCCGAAAAACCGACTCTGTGCATAGGCCATGAAGTTTCAGTAGCACTATGCGTGCGTGTCCGAACATGGTATTTTGTGGAAGAGCCACACTCAAGGGGCCAAAGAGCCGCATGTGGCTCGCGAGCTGCAGTTTGCCAACCACTGCCCTAGGATACAAAATGTTTAAAAGTCAGATCTTTAACAGATCTTATTGAAAATATTTCCAAACTCTGATTTAGGATTTCCATTTGACCTTAAAACTTGAGGGTTTCCTTTATCTTACTAGTACCAGACACTCTTGTGTACTACATGCTTCCCCACATTGGTTCCTATACATTCACCAGCCTAACAATAGAACCATAATATTATAGAATTGGGAGCAAACTCACACAATAGTCTGCCTCATCTATTCAACCTGCATATCTAAAGAATTACAGCTAAATGATAATCCCTTTTATCTCTTTTGAGAATTCCAATGCCTAACCAAATTCCCTTTCAACACTTTTGAACATACATTTTACCCTAAAATAAACTCTCTTCTCATTTAATTTAATCTGATTAGCATGCAGAATACTAGTAAATGATAGCATTTTCTTCATAGAAAAACAAGACAATTTGATGCTTTTGAAGAAAATATGTGAACACTATTTTGACTCATCCTCTCTCTCTAAGCAGTTTTGTAGCTCATATCTTTGGCCTGGGACAGTGTGATGCTATTTACCAGAATTCTCTGCCACATGATATATCACCTTGTTGACTCCAGCAATGGTTCAACTCTAGGAGGCAATTAGCTTTTCAATGACATTTATGTTTATTAAAAATAAACACAAAAACACATTGAAATGCAACTTGTCAGATTGTAATTACCTTTAAACTGCATATATGTAATAGCAAAAAATCTACTGAACATGCAACCATGTTCATCTTTCCCTTGCACTGCTTCACATATGCTCAAAACTTGCAACATAACCCCCCACACCCTGTCCCATTGGCCAATGGATCAGGTCCAAAACTCTTATAATGAAGGCTAAGGTTCACTATATCCCAGCTTCCACACATTACTACCATTTTGTCTTCTACTCTTCACAATCCTTTGCTTTAGGGACAGCAGTTTACACATTATTCCCTGGAACCACTAAACAGTTCCTGGCTTGAGGTACACCCTTCCCTGTCTCAGATGTCTTCACTTCTCTATTTGACCTTTCTGAGTTCTACTTTTCCTCCAACTTCCTCTTCGATAGCAAAGTTACTTCCTTAAATCAGTCATTTCACTACCTAGCACACCCATGCATCACTTCGCTTTGCTTCCCAAAGAGACAAACTGGAAGGTTGGAAAGAGTATGAGCATTGGAGCCAGACAAATATTCCATGCATTGAATCAAATATGGATTATAATCCTAGTCTTCTTGTGAACTATTGGCATGGCCATAAGAAGTGACTCACTTTTATGAGCTTCAGGTTTCTCAACTGAAGAATGGAAATAATATATTGTATTATTAAAAGTGGTACCCTGTAATCCATCTAGTATTCAGATTGCAAAATACCATTGATGGTTTTAATAAAAGTTATGCAATTTTAAATTAAGCAAAAATTCATAGAAACCACTTGGGAGTAAATTAACACTGGTATTCTTGTTTTGTATCAACTCAATAGCTTCTTTTCTACAAATAAAAATAACAGCTTAGATACATGATACCAGCCACTCAGATCAAGACCTTGTTTGTCAGATTTCATAGACTTTCTTGGTAAGATAGTGAACCTAAAAATAGGTGACTGCAGAGAAAGTACAAGTCGCCCATCCATTATATCTGCACCATCAGTCAACAGTGTGAGAATGACAGTTTGGGTGTGGGCATAGAAATATTTGGTTGAGAAGGGAAAAAAAAAATCTGCCAAGAAATTCATTCTGATTATGATGCGTGAGTGTATTCCCACCTGAAGGAGGTTAGAGACTATTAAATAAAAAGCAGTTCTCATCATCTTCTGAACCTTTTAACTACTAATAATTGGTACTTTGCTGATGATGCAGAACAACTTTTCAAGCTGATTAATAGATTATGTGTGTAGAAGAGGCACCCACGTTCATAAAACAATTATGCTAATCCTCTAAATTTTTTTCAAAGATTATGAAATATTCTAATCTTTGAAGAACATAGGTTTTGGTTGCAGATGGGTGTTTGTATATTGCCTGTCAAGCTCATTAACATTTTGAATTTCACATATTTTATCCTTACCATCCCAAGAGAACTGTAATAGAAGGATTATTACCCTCTATTTAAAAGTGGTAAACACAAGTTCAGAAGCAATTTAGAGGTCTATCCAAGGTCAAACAGCTAGTTAAAAGAGGTCAGGATTCAAATGTTGGTTTCCTGAACCAGTCCTATTTTCAAAGACTCAGAAAGTGACTGCTTTTACAGTTCATCAAAGTGAAGGAAATCCTTCTGTATTTGAAAGTCTCAACCTTACTTGTCTCACTTCAGATGTTTACACTGATAACACATTCTACTGCACCTATATAAATTCAGAAGTTACTCAATTTCCTGAGTAGATCGATAAGCAGAGTCAATGTTTGAATATGACTAGAACAAAACTATCAAAATTATTTCAGTGCATGGCAAGTGTCAGTGTAATGGCCTTGATGCATCTTATCTCTGCCTATAATAAACAACATGGGATATTATCCTATTTTTGTGAGAATCTTAAAACAACACTGAATCTTAATGAATGCCACCCAGCAGGCCACAGACTAGAGATTAGTGATCTAAGAAGTTTGTCCCCAAATATAATTCAGAACGTAAAATTTATTTATGAGCCACCTATTGGGAATAGCCATCAACTTTTAAATCCAGGCATAGAGAAGGACAGCTGATTTACATAAATGAGAATATGAATTAAGGGAGTTACTAAAGTGTAAACTCAAAAACAGAAGCTGTACTTATTGCTTCTGATTGTAGAAAGTATTTCCTTTTAGTTAAGCAGATTCCAACTCTGTTATCTCCAGTGTGTGTCACTTAATTTCTCATTTGTGTTGTGCCTATTACAGTCATGACATTTGGCCTCCCCTACCATGCCACCCAACCCACAATTTATCAAAGTTTGAAATGGTCATAAAAATTAGCAGGTTGGTAATCACGTGCAAGTGAAAATATTGGTAGTTCAATTCAAGGAAGTTACAGCCAGAGTCTCATTTTATTGTTTATGGATTGTATCTGTTTAAAGACATTATAGAGGCGATTCATGCGTGTGGTGAAAGGCTAGATTAGGTAGTATCCATATTCTCCTCTAATTCTGAAAATTTTTGAATATTTTATGGATAACTAAAGAGAACAAAAATAGTGGGTAAAATTAAATCTGTCACTATTATTGCTCCTAAAGAATGAGTTTATGAGTCAACACTCAAAATGTAAATTTCAATAATATTAAAGTTCAAACTTAGAAACAACTAACATAAAAGGATGTAGAATAGTTAAAATTTTAAAAATTAAAAAATCTAAATGACTTCCACAAATCACTTGAAGGATTAGCTATCTTCTTTGTTTATTGCCTGATAAAATATTTTAATATAATACTATAATTTTTGTACCACATATTTGGCACATTAATCTTATATGAACAAACTTTTTCAACCAAATGTATTTTTATAGATATATAAAACTGAGAAATGGAAGGATTTTGATCCCAGGACACATAAACACATGTCCTATTAGTGAGAAATATTTGAACTGAGGAAAGGTGAGAATAAGTAACTTGATAACCTTGATCTCTGAATACAGAATCATCTATTTTCTGTGACATCTGGCCAAATCTCAACCTTTTGCATGCCTCAGTGGCTCAACCAGTATAATTATACTCCTGCTGTGAAACATATTTAAAAATTGATTTGCAAAACTTTTTCTGTTTCCAGGAAAAAAAAATGCACCAAATAGAATGAATTTAATTTAGGTATTATTGATTTCAACAATTGAAGAAATGTACTGTCACATATTAAGATATTCTAACAATGCTTTTTTTTTTTTTTTTTTTTTTTTTTTGCAATGGGTAACTTTTTGTGACAATTAGTTTTCATACCTTAAGAGCACATATTATTAGTTTCCATACCTTAAGAGCCCACATTTCTTGTTAAAGAAATGTTAGAAGTTTTCGGAACTTTGTAGATAGATAACTTTGTAATTAAAAAATAAAAAACAGAATGTTGCTATAATCTGCATATACAGTTGAGACATTATATGCTATTTCCTAGCACCTGTTAAGTTAGAAAGCTACAACACATAAAAAGGGAGATTTATCTCTCATAGAAAACTGCACCCTTAAAATGCCAAAATGCAAGATCAACGACTTTCACTCAACTTTTAATGTGCTGCCCTACAACTTTACTACAGCACATTTGGGCAAGATTTTTAAATTGTTTTGTTTTGCTGTTTTTAACCAGGTTAATAGTTTTATATGTCCTATAAGAAATATAATATTATTAATAAACTAGAGGCCCAGTGCACAGATTCATGCATTGGTGGGGTCCCTCAGCCTGACCTGTGCCCTCTTGCAATCTGGGACCCCTCTGGGGATGTTGAACTGCCAGTTTTGGCCTGATGCCACAGGCCATGGACGGGCCAAAACCAGCAGTCCGACATTCCCTGAGGGATGTAGTAGTACACGAAATGGCAGGGAGCCAGGGAGGAGCCCAAACCCCGGCCAGCCCCATGCCACTTCTGCTCATCCTGGCCCTGCTGCACCTGCCACCACCACTCAGTAGCGCACTGCTGCAGAGGTGGGAGGCTCACGCCACTGCTATAGCTGTGCTTGCTAGCCATAAGCCCAGTGCCTGGTGCCCATCAGTCAGCTTAGTGGTGCTCTCTGGTGGTCAGTACACATCATAGCGACTGGTCAAATGATCATTTGGTCATTCAGTCACTTAGGCTTTTATATATGTATAGACTAGAGGCCCGACGCACAAAAATTGTGCAAGAGTAGGCCTTCCTTCCCCCAGCTGCTCGCACCAGCTTCCCTCGCAGCCCTGGCTTTGTCTGGAAGGTCATCTGGAAGGACGTCTGGAAGGATTTCCAGTCTAATTAGCATATTATGCTTTTATTATTATAGGTACCTTTACATTAGCTTAATACAAGTTGATA
Organism: Pipistrellus kuhlii; assembly: GCF_014108245.1. Taxonomy (NCBI): domain Eukaryota; kingdom Metazoa; phylum Chordata; class Mammalia; order Chiroptera; family Vespertilionidae; genus Pipistrellus; species Pipistrellus kuhlii. Next base: position 42,714,587 of record NW_023425584.1, read on the forward strand.
AGGATAAAAACACATATACTACGAATGCATGCAACATCTGAACTGAATGAAAATAACATGATGCTGGGCCATTTATGAACCAGTTTGATACCATCACACTGTCTTAAATGTCTTTGGGCATTTTTCCCAACCCAAGTTTCTCTCCTTTATAGTTATCATTGGTACAAGGTGTGATGTGATGACTTTCAGGCATCAATTAATATAAATTGGCAGCAAGCATAGTATTAATTAAACATGACACTCTGATTATTTAAACCTCCTATTAAAGTTGATTATTCAGAGCATGTTGATAGCCTACTCTTCAAAAATGACTGATGATATCAAGCTTTACTGACTTCCTCCAAGTCTACTATTTCCAACTCTTCAGAACAGAAGGAATAAATGAAGTGAGAAGAACACCGAAACAAGGCTAATAGGCAAACCGACTAATCTCAGACTCCCAAGGTCAAAGTAAAGCAATTCATTTCTTGCCTTTCATCAACATAAGACATGATTTATCAATCTGAGAGCAGGATTACAAACATTATACATCTCAATAATATGTTCTTTGCACTGTGTAACTTTTTGAACAATGATGGATTGCAGTCGCCACAAAAGTAATATCATAGGCAAAACCTATTAGATTTGCAAATAAAAACATTTCAATTTTTAAAAGCAAAGGTACTCATTAGCAATCATAACTACTACACACTTCATTGAGGGGAGGAGCAATATTATTTTAAAAATCAGATATTCATTGGGATTCTATCACTTTGGACTTTTAATGCTCCTCAACACACTATTCTTACTTTAATATATTCATTCATGGAGCCAGTCACCATGTTATAGATAATTACTAAATGCAACATTTTTATGTTATTGGAAAATGTCAAAGATATTATTGCATTTTCACATAAAAATGGTAAATGTCTCTTAAGGATTGCTACTTCTACAGTCCAAAGCTGCTTTTAGAGAAGAAAACATTATAAGGAAGATCATTGGAACATTTTTTTAACATTATAAAGGTAATCATATAGCAGGGATTTTGCCTCAAATTTTAGGATTAGTGTTTCATAAGCTATTAAGAATAGGTGAGATAATAAGAAGTCACAAACCAATTATTTTGATGATATTAATCTCCCAGGTTATCTCTCACTTGCTATAACACTTACAAAACTGTTCCATAAGCCATGCTCCTAATAGAAGTTAAGAAATTATTCTATAAAGTAATATTAGGTAATTTGAGAGATTTTCACCAATGTTAAATTATATATATAAAGGATTGTCAATAGTTATCACGAAACCGTATTCGCCATTCAACATATCTAATATCACATTTTCACTGACTAAAGTAATGACCACTTTTTCTATTCGGTCACAATTTAAGGCAAAATTTATTGCCTAGGTGGAGGAGGATACTACAAGGTGTTGTACCTGCAGCTGATGATTCATTTCACCAGCTGCCAGAGAGCTGCGCGCTGCCGAACACCTGGACACACGCACTGCGGCTGTTGGGGAAACACATTTATCTTGGCACGTCACAAAGGAGATGAAATTATAATTTTTCTCCCTTGTAACGAAAAGCACTTTGGAGCTGTGTCGACCTACAAAATAATACAAATTACACATCTGGAATAGGTCCACATAATTTTACCATCTGTTCTCTATTTTCAACCATGAATATGTCCCAAAGCATTCTTTGTGTTTAAAAAAATAAGATTTATTTTTTAAAGACTTGGACTGGTTGTCAACATTGCAGGGAAATGCTATTTTTTTTTTAATTTAATACACTGAATAAATTGCTCAAAACCCTGAATTTCTTTGGTTGATAAATAATGCATAATACAAATTTAATCAGTAGTTTTCATTAAGGGGATTTTGTGGCTATCTCGGATTCTGATTTTGAGAAAATAAATGTGTTGGCTAAGTCTTATGCAAAGTCTTCCATGCAAAAACTAAATATCCGAATATTTAGTATGAAAGAAAAATGGTAATAGACAGGTCTTTCTTCAACTGAAGTTTCAATAGTTACTCATTATCTTGACCAAAAAATCCAAAGATTCTTACTTAATTTCTCCTGAGAAGTTCCTTAATTAAACACATTAAAATATCATATCAAAATAGAAGTAGTTTAGGAATATTTAACACAGTTTTCAGAACCATGAGTTCCAGAAAATGAAAATATTTCATCCAAGGTAACCAGTGATAATAAGCTTAGTCTACATCAGTTTTGATAGTTACTTTTAATTTATTATAAAACTCTTATAGCTAATGTTTCTCTTTTAAAATGCAAGTTTATTTTCTCTAAATATAAAAATTCAATGAATCTGTACACAAGATAGGAGAGATCATAAAATGCACAGTTTTAATGCTGAAAGTTTAAAGAACAAGCTTCAATATGGGGTGAAATAATTTTTTCATATTTCTGCCAAAAACACTGAAGAAAAAGAACAGCTTAGGATATTTAAATATAGAAAACACTCTTATCTGGGTAATATTTACCTTTCTCCTAAAATAAGGACATAATAATAGTAACAACAACCAAACAATTATCTGTAAAAATAAAATCGTAATATGCAAATTAACAGGACAGCCAAACGACCTTCTGGACATCATTCCAGATGTCTTTCTGGATGAAGCCATGGCAGCAGGGGTCGAGGCAGAGGCAGTTAGGGGTGATCAAGCAGACAGGTGAGTGGTTAGGGGTGATCAGGCAGGCAGGCAGGTGAGCAGTTAGGAGCCAGAGGTCCCAGATCATTAGAGAGATGTCCAACTGCCAGTTTAGGCTTGATCCCCAGAACTGGGCCTAACCCGGCATTCGGATATTCCCCGAGGGATCCCAGATTGGACAGCCCAGATTGGAAATGGTGCAGGTCAGACTGAGGGACCACGAATTTTATGCATTAGGCCTCTAGTATTGAGAATAAAAATCAATGGTCACTAATCTAAGTACTTTATACACATTAACTCATTTCTACAACCCAATGAGGCAGATACTATTAGTATTCTTTTTTTTTTTTTTTTTTTTTTTTGGTGAAAACTTTCTTTGCAATAAAAAAACACTGAATTAATACATAATTGTCCTTCAATATTTGTATATATATGGAAACATCAATATTATCAATGTGTGAAACTAAGGCCCTGTTAAATCCCTGTTAAGTATATGTATAGATGTATAAAATAGGTTACCAAAATATAACTTTATTCTTTTATGCTTTCAGGTTCTATAATTTAGTGCCAACTGTAGAAGATGCAATAAAGTTATTGGCATCTAGTTTATGATAAAATCAAATAAAGTTTATCTGCCTAAGAAAATTATAATTATTATAAGAATAAAGTTGATTAGCCCACACTAAATTTCTTCTTGAGGTCTACATTTCAACTATATAGCCTTACATGTATTCCTCATAAGTATTTCAGAGTAAATATGGCTACTTACTTTTCAGGATTTTCTACTTCTTCAGTAACGAAGTTGAGATAAAACCTAAAAAGATACAAATTATAAGCAATTAATATATTTTATGATCATAATTCAAAGTTTCAAAATTTGTTCATTTATTTATTGAATTTATTGGGGTGACATTGGTTAATAAGATTATATAGGTTTCACGTATACATTTCTATAACATGCCACCTGTATATTGTGCAAATGTTTAAAATCAACCTGAGAATTATGAAAACTTTATAAGCAAACACTTACAGTATGATGAAAATGTTCCACAGCCAAAAGCTCCTGCAAATCATTTCCCTATTAAACTGCATTGATGGAGTTCATTTTTATTTAACATTTTTATAAAGGTATAACGTACTAACAGTAAAGTGCACACATCTTAATGAGTAAAGATGGAATTTTACACAACTGTGTAGCCCTTTCCAGTAATACCTTCTCCTCCACTCTCCTGCAAAGGCAGCCACTGTTCTGACTTTTATCACCATAGATTAGATTTGCTTATTTCATCACAGCAGATGCATATTTGCTTGTATAACAGTTTTACAATGTTTATTCTTTTGTGTCTGGCTTTTTTTGCTGGCCTTTGTGTTTGTGATTCTCATCCATATTGTGTGTAGCAGTGATCTAGTATTTTCCATTGTTGCTATTCATCGAATGAATGTAGCACTATGCAGTCTATTGTTGATGCACATTTGGATTACTTCTAATTCATAGCTATTTTGAATACAGACACCATGGATATGCTTGTACATGTCTATGCATTCATTTCACTTGGTTATATGCTCAGAATAAGATCGCTGGATCATAGGGTGGATATATGTTTACTGCCAACTACTTCCTACCATTTTTAAAATCTGCTCCAGTAACAGATGAGATTACCTTGTGTCAGTCACTGGGGACATGAAAGCGGAAAATATTTAGTCTCTGTCCTCAAGGAGCTTGTGGTTTATAGAATGGTCCATAAAATAGTGTGATATAGCGTAGGGGGCAATGCTGGAAGGCAAATTGGGCGAAATGGGAGCCAGGGCAGGTCTAACCCAGATTGGCAGGTCAGGGAAGATTTTTTAGAAGAGGCATCGGCCCAGTTGAGTCCTCAAAACTGTTTAACATTTACCCTGGTGAAGTGGTATAAGGACATCCCAGACAGAGTAGAGCACATGAGCACCAGGCCTGAGTAACCCATGATTGAGTATTCTACAGCACTGAGTGTGTCACGGGAGTGAGGACAGAATTTAAGTACACACAGCTTTTGGCTTCGGAGAATCCAGACTTTAGTAGTGGTGTCAAGTCTTATCAAAACTAGTAGGGCAATAGAAGTATGACAAGACAATGCTCAGTTTTAGGGAACCAGCTTTCTATATATAAACAGAGGCTTACAAGTGGGAAGTGAAATGGGATAAAAGATAATAAATTCTCAATTCACACGTGTCCCTTTCAATTCACTCTTTTCCAGTATGCATCCTACCAAGCAACCTAAAGTCACTAGCTTCTGAAGTTGCTATTTTTCTTTTTTGTATATTTAGGCAGCTAATGGTAGGAACATTGTTAGGCATTATACAAAGTTGATAACTAAAGAGCAGAACTTGTTTTTGAAATCCTCACCCAAGGACATGCTTAGAGAGTGGAAGGAAGAAAGAGAGGAATTGATTGGCTGCCTCTGCACATGCCTCAATCAGAGCTCAAACCCACAACCTGGTTATGTGCCCTGATGGGTAATTGAACCTACAACCTTTAGGTGCATAGGACAACACTCAGTGAACTGAGTCACTCTGGCCAGGCAAGAGCAGAACTTTTAGAATATTTCTCAAGGCCTGCACACTTTTCTGGGCCTATTACATGACAAAAGCATTCTGGGCAAACATATTACATTTTCAAGTTCTATAGGATTGCAAATATTGCCCTAAAAGTATGTCCCAAAAGAATTTAAGGATTCTTTTACTTTGTGACCCTGCTTGTCTCATTTGGGAATGTCCACCACCTTGCATACATGACTTCTTTTTCCAACCTAAAGGAATGCTGGAGACCCTTTAAAGTCCTGTAGTTTCCTCTCAGGGTCCCAAAATATAACATTGAGGCAGACTCCATCCTCAAATGCACATACATACATAGATAACTGGATCATGAAGGTGGGAAAACTAAGGGTTTATAATAGGGAAAGCTGAACATATAAAGAAAAATACCTTTCTACCTCTTCATTTCATAGGTTAGGAAATTTCCACAAAATAAACAAGTGATATTTTCAACGTACCCTTCTGCTCTCTTAGTGTTCCTTAGGAGGTAAAATATCAATTTATTAGTTGCACAAAAGCCTGGGGTCACAGGTAGAAACTTTTCATAATCTAAAACCAAATGGCTGGACTTCAACTTTCTTGAGACTTCAACAAAGATGAGAAAGCCTGTCACATTCCATCTTTATAATACACTTATCTAAATTAATAAACAGGTAGTTAATGCTCATGCTTGTTCAAAACAAGACAACAGGCCCCCAATGGAGTCACTTATGCTAAGTCTCATGTCACCAAACGGAGACTTAATTACAGTTCCAGCTCTCTCAGAAATGGAATCTGAAACCAGTCTATCAGGAATCATCTGACCATAACTAGTTAGGCCATCTGCCTATAGACAGGTAAGTAACCTTGCAGTAACCAACCTACTTTTTTGTGTAGCCTAACTTTCTTGTTCCCACTTCCTTCTACCTATAAAAGTCTTTCATTTTGTACAGTTCGTTGGAGCACCTTTCTATCTGCTATATGGGAAAATGCCCAATTGGAATCAATTTTTGTTCAAATAAACTCTTGAAATTATTTATTTTATAAATTTATATTTTAACAAGGTTAAGGTATCTAATATCCTAAAGATATGTTTTAAGTGGAAATAGCTTAGAAAACAGTAGTGATAATGTTGATCTAAAAAGTTAGCAACCTACCTGGATGGCGTAGCTCAGTGATTAAGCATCAAACTATGAACAAGGAAGTCTCAGGTTCAATTCCCAATCAGGGCACATGCCTGAGTTGTGGCTGAATCCCCAGTAGGGTGCGTGCAGGAGGCAGCCAATCAATGATTCTTTTTCATCATTGATGTTTCTCTCCTTCTTTAAAATCAATAAAAATATATTAAAAATAATAAAAAATAATAAAAATAAAAAGTTAGCAGCCAGCCAGGCCAGTGTGTCTCAGTGGTTGAGAGTCGACCAGTGAACCAAGAGTTCCCCAGTTCGATTCCTGGTCAGGGCACATGCCTGGGTTGCAGGTTCAAAACACAGGAGACAGCTGATGGATGTTTCTCTCTCATCAATGTTTCCATCTCTCTATCCCTGTCCCTTCTTCTCTCTCTAAAAAAAATAAATCAATAAAAACATTTTTCAAGTTAGCAGCCAAAGATGTCTTTTAATGACCAAAGTATACATTTTAAAAATAGAGGTTGTAGTTATAGCAGGAAGGCAAGCAGCAATCAATACTTACATCTGGAATATGCACTCTCAGGGATTTAATGTGTTTGTTAAAAGCCCGAGGCAATAGGAAGTACAGAAAGAAAATGTAAATAAAACAAAACAAAAAAAAGCATACAAACGAAGAAATATTTCCAGGGTTCTCATATAAAAATCAACCAGTTCTGTCTTAACATTAGTTTTAGAAATGTCTTTCCCAACAATGTTAAAGCAAGAAAGGAAATATTTATGAAAAAGAACACAATTTCAAATATTTGTCATGGCTCTAGAGACTAGAGACAAGGAAAAGGCTTGGGGCAGGGTAGGGGTGAAGAGAAAAAAAGCTTCTTATTTTTGTCCAAACTTCCCATCCTACGGGAAATACACCTTTATGTTCTCCTGGCCTCTAGCAATGAGTCCAGAGCATCCTCTTTGCCTCACATCTCCTCAGGCCTCCAGAGAATGTTCACAAGGTCTATTGTCTCAGCTTTTCCACGATTGTGTATAAAAGGCACAGCAATGCTGACAATGCATTCCAGTACCCAACCATGTGAATTATTTTAAAAAGAATCTTATTCTTTAGATGGGATTTGACACAATGGTACAAAATAATCCCCACAGGTGCTTTAGAAAGACCAAATCCACTGAGGATAGGATTTAAAAGGAAGAAAAAAAGACACTGAAAACCTATTTTCTATCACGTAGTTTAAAAAAAAAAAAAAAAAAAAATCCCACCAACCAATATTTAGCTTTGGATCAGGTATGAGGCTGAAATTGGTTGAACTCCCCTGGGCCATAAGGGAAACAGGCAGGCATATTTCTCTGAATACAGACATTGGCACAAATATTAAAGTTGTTCTGACCCAACTCTGTGACCTGGCTGGGTTAATGATTTCTTTCCCCCTCATCATGTTTCTCTGAAGGAGTTTTTATCATTCTAAAAAGGTTCTGCACTCCTCACAGCCAAGATCCTATGGTCTCCCAGCCAAGGTTTGGCAGTGTCTTTTTCCCATTTAGCACGCGGGAGGTGAACTGCCAGCGGACCCGGGCCTCCAGGACAACCAGGCTCCTGCTGCCTTTTCTTACACCCCAGGTGGTTGAGTTCTGATGGCAATTGCAGCTTCTTTCTTAATTCTGTGCAATGTTCCCATGCTTACCCCCACCACCACCACCACCATCCAACACTGTCACAGCAGCGGAAGGAGTGGAGGCTCATTTAGGGCCCCATTTATTTATAATTCCACAACCCGGTCTCGTAAATATCTCATGAAAGTCAGAGAGAGGTCAGAGAGAAAGGATCACATCTGAAAAATTAATAAACACCCCTCTCCCTGGGAACTCTTTTAGTCTCCCTCTTGTTCCATTTATATCCAGATATTAACTTTTCCTCAGGAACTTGAAGCCAACAGACTATTTCTTCTAAACACAGCTTCATTTTTTTTTCCCTAAGGCTGATGGCCATAGATTAACAACCAGACTATTTCTGCCTGTCCACAAAGCAGCTTTCAGGTGGCATAACCACCTGTGATCGAAATATAGTTACTTTATCTGTCCCCTACCTAAGCCACTTGTATCAGATGACATTTCATTTAAAATCCTGGCCTTCATTTCCAGAACGATGATTGAATCCTCAAGAATATAAGAAAATCAACAGTTTCCTATTCTTTAAAACAGGGAGTAGACATGAGGATAATATGGGTAAAAGGATAAAGGTTCATGTAAACCCCATTTGCCCTACAGACTGTATGGAGATAAGTGTTTAGGCCCAACGTGGAGTTTGGGTCCCCCAATACCAAGCCAATGCTGGGCTCTATACTTATTTCCGTGCTCCTTATTCATTTTCTACTTTTCTCTTCTTTGTTCCTTATTCTTTATCCAATAAAAGCTTCCTGCCTGCCACTCCACTGTGCAGTTTCTGTGGACCCTTGAGAATGGAGACTGCCCACTTTATGAAGTGCTAAATCACGGTTGTTTGTATCACCTACATTGTCCTTTTAAATCATTTTAACAAGAGTAACGTTTTGGGTTCGATGTCAATAAAATTAAATATAGCCTAGCCGGCATAGTTCAGTGGTTGAGCATTGACCTATGAATCAGGAGATCAGGACACATGTAAGGGTTGTGGGCTCAATCCCTAGTGTGGAACATACAGAAGGTAACCAATCAATGATTCTCTCTCATCATTAATGTTTCTATTGCTCCCTTCCTCTCCCTTCCTCTCTGAAATCAATAATAGTTTTTTAAAAATAAAAAAAACAAAAATTAAAGTAATAAGATAATTCAACATGAAAAGAATCTGTCTTCATAAAGAAATCTATCAGCCCTCAAAAGCCTACAGAAGTAGAGATTTGCTCCAGATAAAGAAGGTGACCTGAATATTCAGTGCTGGTAGCAGCGGGGAGTGAGCTAGGTAGGATAATATTTTAATATTCCGTGGGAACAGATGCATCGTACTCACAAGCAAAAGAAACTTCATTCAATAGAATTAATCAAATCTCCCTTGTGACTATCTCCACATTCCACATTCTTGATTGAATACTCCCAGGCTCCAGGCACTTGGCTCTAGCTGAAAGCTTTTGCCACCGCCCCACTTCGTGCTGGTGTCTCCTAGTGACCTTCCCAGTAGCTTGGCTGATGCCCCAGGGCTCCGGAGCTCTGATCCCGGCTGAATAGCCACAGAATAGTTAATTCCAGTGCTAACCCTGTGATCACAACTCCGTTCTTTTCTCTGCCCAGCACCACATTGTGCTTTGGACACAAATTAAAAGGACTTCAACATACTGAGGGATTCAAGACTAATGCTTACACACAACGGATATAAAAGTATTCCAGTAATGTGCAAATATTTTATGCTAGATTCCTTAGAGCTATAGTCTTTTAACAACCTTCAAATATATTTTGCTGCAAAAAGCCATGTTAAAATTTTAAGTTAAGTTCCTGTTTTCTCCTAATTCTCCTCTGCTGTTATATTTTCATAACTCAATGAGATTAATAGGGTAAACACTCCATTTACTTGGAAATATATTTTTATATGCCATGCATTAGCTGGGAGGTAAAATGTTAAAAACTAAAGAAACCGAAGAAAATTGTACTTGTGTTTGAAATGTATTTACATAATTTTTGAACTAGTATGGTTTCCTGATATTTTTAGACTCATAGAACATTCTCACAGCTAAACCTGTATAACTATTAGCTCTATAAATAAGAAAAAAGAAATATTGCTACTAATCACCCCAAAACAGTACAATTTAATTTGACTACAATAATTTTGATATTTAAATTATACTTTTCTACCTATTGGGCTTTCTAGCTAAAATCGCTTCAATTAAATCTTACTAGGTCAGCAATTTTCAACTGGTGTGCCACAAAATTTTTTTAAACATGTAATATCTGACTATTTTGTCAGGACCACTGACTTCTTTCTCTTAGTTATCAAATTAAAAAAAAAAATGGTAACAGCCAACACAACAAAAGCTGTCCAGTGTGAATGAATCAAAATTATATCTATTTTTTTTGTGTCAGATCAGCAAAAAATATATATATATTTCTTGGTGTGCCACAAAATTTAGTTTATGTGTGCCATGAGATGAAAAAGGTTGGAAATCACTGTACTAGATCAATAAAATTAAATTAGGAAAAATCCCACTCTTCTCCATGGTTATTGTTATTCAAATTTCTAAGCAAAACAAGGCACAGATACCAAGTTCCAGTGCTTCCCCCAGAAGGTACCACAGTTAGAAGTACCTCAAAGGAAATGCATCTCCATGGCCTGGTGATTTTTATGAACCTGGCTGTATATTTTCTTTTCAAATGTTGAGAACGTTTTAAGGAATTTGTAAGGTCCCTTAAAAAATGTAACAGATTAGTTAGCACAACTGATTTCATTATTGGTTTCTCCTTCCATGCCTTTTACCTCCTGGGAGCATCTTACTTATTTCTATATCTGCATTATTTATTTCTCATGGGAAGGTGGAGAAAAGTCAGTCGCTATTTCCAAACACCCCTGAAAGGCCTTGGGACAAACAAAGCAGCAATGGTCAATATCTCCCGGCACTATATGTCCTTTCTGATCCACACTTACAAGTGATTTGCACTGGTTCGTAAGGCCCAGCATTTGTTTTATGACTTTAGGCTCAATCTAGTGGTCACTTCAACTGGGAGCCTCAGTTCTATTTGCATTAAGTTACATGCTCAGGAATGGGCCTGGTGGAAGGAGCCACGCCCTCTTCTTCAAGTCAAGTAAAGTAAATGGCACTGGGTTGTCACATTTGCCTAGCACTTTGCTTGGCAATAAACTGAAGCACTAGAAGGAGTTAATGAACCAGACTCACTACCATCTACAGTTAGGCACTTACCAGCCAGCATATGCATACATTCCATAATAGAAAGCCAGTGGCAAGCCCATGATACTGGCGTCTCTTCCTGAAAAGGCATCTTTAAAGTGTTGTGTTTGCCCTGCAATGAGAAGAAAAAGATTTGAAGACTTTTCAAAGAATGTTATTATTCATAAACATGAGGAGGGGGCTGAGGAGATTGGGTAAAAACTATACTGTTTCGGGTCTAGGTTTATTACCATCTGCCCATTGCCAATGTCATCTATTAATACTGTATTCATTCTAGAGATAGAGTCCACAAAGTATATTGATCGCCACTAACATTACTTTATACTTCTCTTTTAATAAAATTATAGCAGAGAGAAAAATGGTATTTTTTTTAAAATCCCTTATTTGAGCGTGCCTCTACTCTTGACAGAGTTTGACCATGAGTGAAGATTAAAGGATCTTTGCTAACCTACAGTTTATAGGAGTATGACAGAATTCTTTAAAATGAAGATAATAGAATGCTTGGGAAGAAATATCAATGATTTATTCTCAAGGAGGAGGTGGCAAGAAAGCCCTGAATCACATTCTTACGATATTCAACTTCCTGCTTTTCCCCTGTAGTTCCTTAGACACTTGCAACTAAATTCGCTCCACTCCTCCCACCCCAGCTTCTTTGGTAAATAGTTTTTATTGGAGTGCAGCCAGGCCACTAGTATTATGGTTGACACTGCCAGCCTATGGTTAATGTCACCCTAAAACAGCAGGGTAGGGTCGTTGTGACTGAGCCCAAACGGCACGCAAAATTAAGATTTCGTATCTGGCCCTATGCAAAAAGTCCGCTGATGCTGTTCTAGAGAATGGCATGGTTTCCTTCTAGAAACACTGGAAAGAAATTATACCGAACTTTAAAATAGATACATTTCAACAAATTTTGCATCAGCATGTGAATTGCACACTTTATTGATCACATTTTTCTCTGCTTTGTGAATCATAATGGGCCCTTTCCTTGTATGTCTTTTGGATAATAACTAAAAGTCAAGAATTCAAATTTAGTTAGACAGTAGCTAAAGTGAAGCATAAAAAAAAAAGTCTCTTCCCCAAAGCAAATAACAAATGAGATTATTCTAATAGAAAGAATGACATCGTTTCAAAACTGGTCTTTACCTAAGTAAATTAAAGGTATATGAGACCCTTTCTCCTCAACCCTCTCAGTTGCTGCCTGGATTGCCCAACAACAACAGATATATCAACATAATATGTGTGAGTTTTGAGTTCAACAGTGGAGAATGTTGAATTATACACTAAATGATTTTTCTCTAATTCCCAAATTTAGCTCTTGTTTTAAAATGATACAGTAAATTCAGAAATGCCTGTTTTACTGAAACACCTCTTCCGCATAAGTGGGAACTATAAAGGCTGGAACTCTGATAAAAACATCTATTGTATTTTTTTTTTTTAATCATGATCTGTGGTCTCCTTGGCCTAAGAATTCCTAATAACACTGAATAATCAGTAAGAGAAACCAAATGTAATAAAGATCAGGTCCCAAGCACAGATCCTAAGAAGTGCCTTCTGCGAGTATTACAGAAGAGAGGCCTTGCTGAACCCCAGGGATACTGCGACCGCATCAGAGAGGTCTCAGGGAGATGGAAGTCATGATCTTCATAGGAAAGCTTAACACATCCTCATAAGTAAAAACAGACCATAGGACTATTTTAGGGATCTGATTAGAATAGACATAAATGCTTATCTAAATTAGTAAAAACAAAACAAAAAACACCATTTTTCTCTCTGGAGTTTCAAATTCATATGGAAAATATATGATCTAGTTAGAGAAAAAGAAAATCACCATTTCTACAGTACTAGAGTAAATATACCTGCTAAGAATGCTCTCCAAAATGTTAAAATTTACTTTGAATGTAGTAATATTCTCAGGGCATTTCTCAGATTAGATATATGAGGAAGCCTGGTCATATTAAACTCGGATATTATAAGATTTTATCCTAAGGATCATTCTAGTGTAAAGTGCTGAGAAGCATCCAAAAGGTATCTCATGACTTCTGCTCTCAAGGAATCTACAACACAGTAGTATTTGGGCAACCTCCTCTCATCTCACACACATTTAAGTGGTAAAAAACTGACTACAGTCATACATTACACCATAAAAGATAAAGGGAGGGAGAAAAATCTTGTTTTCAAGGATGATATATCACCTTTTGGAACCTAAGTTAGACCCAAAGTGAGTCAATGATGCAGAGTTTCTATACTTTCCAAAAATGGAAGAAGTTCCCTACAGAAGACTAAAGAGTTAGCCCAGAAAAAGAAAACTCCAACAAAACATCATTTTCCCTACATTTCTCACGGCTCAGATGAAATCTGAGCAGGCCAGCTCTGTGGAGACCAATGTGAATGAGGAGAGCCAGCTCCTGTCTTCTCTTTGTTGTGTTTATTCTGCGAAGGCCAAGGTTGCTGGATTGAATGCAAACATTTAGTCAGAAGGCCTCTAAGAATTCCCGCTGGGCTCATTCAGTGGACAACAGCAAATCCCTTCCCCCGACCTTTTGCCGTTTGTTATTGTTGAATGCCTCTACCCATTTTGCTGAATTTTGGCATATCTTTTGCCTTGTGTAATTCCTCTGCAACTTCATTAAACTTCCCAATAAATTCCCTTTCTTGGAACTGACAATGTCCATGTAAACATTAAATACTTTACATGCTCAAGTTATAGGTCACTCCCTTACAATTGCATCTCACTTTTCTAGTTACTTCCTACTATCCTGCCCATTGCTAATTAAATAGCTCACCTGGGCCTGCTTCCTTTCCAACACTTTCCCCTGAACCCAAGCTATTGCATGTGCCTCCTTCCCTAAAACAACTAAAACTCAAAATGACATCACCCCCTCTGCCATCTCAGGTTTCTTACTAAACAGTAACTCCATGAGGCAAGTACTCCCAGAAAACGCTATTACATTTCTGTTAAAATGCAGAGTTTACATTAAAAAATAATGTAACAAAAGCCAAAACTGGTTTAGCTCAGTGGTAGAGCATCGGTCTGGGGACTGAAGGGTCCCAGGTTCGATTCCAGTCAAGGGCATGTACCTGGGTTGCGGGTGCATCCTCAGAAGGGGTGTGTAAGAGGCAGCTGGTCGATGTTTCTCTCTCATTGACGTTTCTAGCTCTCTATCTCTCTCTCTTCCTCTCTGTAAAAAATCAATAAAATATATATTTTTAAAAATAATGTAACAATGATAACTGAGTATTCACCATTTTTGCCACATAATACTTGGTTTTTAGAACTGCTACTCCCTCATCTGTCTCCCTGCCGAAATTCCATTCTTAAGGTAAAAAGAATAGTAACCATAAAGGAAAGGAATTATTGATCATCTTTTATTACGATCCAGATATCTTTAATCTTCATTTCTGTCACTGAACTAGTTTCAAGTTTAACTGCAGATTTTTTTTCCCATTTTGAGTTTTCACTTCAAACAGTTTACATCAAGAGAGAATTCACTGATGCCTTATTTTGTTGCTTGGCCCAGTCTTAATGCTCTGGTTGCCATTTAGCTCTAAATACCAACTCATCCTCATGGTAGCAGGCTTTCATATCAATTAGATGACAGTATAGATTCCAAGATCCACAAGCAGAGACTAATTAAGGGATTCTGCTAGTACAAGCGAAAGTTAATGCTGGAGAGACCAAAAGCAGATACGTACTTTAAAAAGCATTTATTTTTCAGTCCATACCTTTAATTAGCTGCATAACTCCAGGGACTATAATTATCAGAATTGCTATGAGCTTGCAAAAGGTTAGGAAAATCTGGATCCGGGCACTCCAGCTGACACTCATGCTATTTAGGACCATCACTGCAGCTGCAAACAAACAAACAACAAACAAAAAACAGATGAAGTCACAAAAGGAGAATCTTTATTGGCATGAAGACATTGTAGGTCCTGATTACTCTAAAAGCCATCCAGGACCAGAGGTGTTAGCATGACCTGGAAGCATTGTGGAAATGCAGAAACTCGGGCATGGCCCAGATCTAAGAAACACAAATCTGCATTTCAACAAGATCAAGGGTGATTTTTATACACATTAATGTTTGAGAAGCTTTTAGATAAAAACCTCTGGACAGTAAGAAGTCATTTCTTGTTCTTTTTTAATATGAGTGAATATATATTATAGTGCCTTGATGATTATATAAAAATATCTTCTAAGCAAATCCTGAAGTCTTTGTAGCACACAATCAGGTTGCTGAATATGACTCTTCAGCTTGCTAAGGCAGCAGCTACCTCCTCCCTCAGTGATTCTGTGCATATTCACCTCTCAGTGCGAATCACCCTCAGGAAGAAGATGTCAAGTACGTGGCTGGGACCTTATGCTTCACTCCCAGGACTAGCCTCAGCCAGCAGTTGTGCTGTTCCTCTCTGCTGTCCAATTAGCACGGCCAAGAGTGACTTTCAAGCTACCCAAAAGAAAGAGTCTTCCAAGACATGTTTTGGGACTTGGACAAAAACCATTGTAAAGGATGCGTCCAAAATAGCACCCAGGCTAGGATGAGCCCTCGGTCCGAAGCCAGCGGGATGTCCCTTTCTTACGAAGGCTGCCTGTGGTTTCCCAGCAGCACGCAACCAGCCACGCTCCCCACCAGGTGTAGACCATGAGAGCCTCGAGGAGAAAACAAGCCACATCCATCTCTGCATTGCTAGCATCCAGCTGCATGCCTGCCCCAGGAAGATCATCAGCACCATTTGGTTGAATGAGTGAATGAGCTGGATACTCAGTTTAAAAAACTAACAAAACCAAAAACCACTGCCATGGGCCAAAAAGACATGAAATGAATGATGATAAGATGCTGCCTCGTATACTCTGCAGGAATGACTGGGGTTGTTTTAGGCAGTGGATTTCAATGTTATGCTCTTTACAAAACCTTATGCTCAGTGTTAACCACCTCTTCCCACCAAAAAAGCAACTCCACAGTTGCAGTTATTATCTATAAGCTTTATTTTTAAAAACGTATATTCCTCCCAAACAAATAAAAAGTGTATAAAGACATTTTTCCACAAATAAAACAAAACACAGAATTCTTATTCAAATTGCAATAGAAAGCTTGCCTTATTTGCAGCAATGAGTTATCTTTTTATCTTCCACATAATCACTGACTCATTTCAGAATTTAAGAATCAATACAAATGTTATCAACTTAATGGCCTAAACCCCTAAAAGAAGGTTGATTAAGGGACATTTTTTAATGGTTTGCTATGCATGCATTTAAAATCATGATGTAGTCAGATATTTATAATATGAAAGGGTGTTCATGATATAATATTGACCAATAGAGCAAGTGACAGAGATGGATAGACACATATAAACACACAAAGGCAAAAAGGAAATGAAGAAAATCTAAAAAATCATATATCAAAACATTAACAGAAGTTATGAATGTTAGAACACTAAATAATTTTCAATGTTTCTTATTTATTTTTCTGCATTATTTCAATAAATTTATAATGAACATTTTAAAGCAACAAATAAAGCAATTTTCATTTTTGACAAAATTCAAAGATGGAAAAACTAAGGTCTCGGTAGATTCCCCACACAGAGGCTAGGAGTTTCCTAATGACGAAAGGCTAAAGGAAGGATGATCAAAAAGGCTGGGCCTGGAATAAGCTACATGGGAGGTTAAGGGAAAGTTTTTATCTACGTTTGAAGCTTAAAACTTGAAGAAACAGACACAGCATTAATAGCACAGTGCATCATTTTATCAGAGAAAGGATAAAACGTAAAATTATTTCTCTCCCCAATATAAAGCACTGATATATCAAAAAATAATATGATGCAACTCTGCTCTCATCTTTGTCATCCAGTGATTTCTTCTCCTGTTTCTATGCAAATGAGTCTGTGATAAATTAATCATTATACAAAGGGAATTATTTTTTCAGTTAAAGAGATTCAGCATTGGCCTGCAAGAAAATGGAACTCATGTTCCACCACCAACAAAAGAGCAGTTTTCTTTTAAACAGAGCTCCTAAAACCCCAAACACTATTTCTTTTTTTCTTTTTTAAATATATTTTATTACTTTTTTAGAGAGGAAGGGAGAAGGAGAGATAGAAACACTGATGAGAGAGAAGCATAGATCAGCTGCCTCCTGCACACCCTCCACTGGGGATGTGACCACAATCAAGGTACATGCCCTTGACTGGAATCGAACCTGGGACCCTTCAGTCCAAAGGCTGACGCTCTATCCACTGAGCCAAACCAGTCAGGGCTCCAAATACTATTTCTGGTAGTACTCCACAGTAGAAGAGAGCTGTTGCATAGAGATGAAGGGAGAAAAAGAAGAAGAAGAAAGGGAAAGAAGGAAGGAAAGGGGGAGGGAGGGAGAGAGGGAGGTGGGGGGGGGAGGGAGGGAAAAGATTAGAGGTGGAAGGAAGGAAGGGAGGAGGGGAGGGAGGGATTGTGGAGGAAGAAGAAAGTGAAAGAGGCATTCTTATCTTTTTGGAACCTCTATCTATATATTTGAGGAGAGGAAGAGGGTTTGTTACTTTCATAAAGAATGTAAGTATTCAGTGCCTATTAAAAAAGAAAAAAAGTATTTGGATTTTCTTTTGTATTTTGTTAAGTCTTCTTAGAAAAATGGAAGACAAAATTAAACTGGTATTACGAACTGATAGTCTCACCTCACTTTGCTCTCAGACAGCTAAAATAAAAATTCTGGTTAAGACTGATTTCTCTCAAAGGTTTCTCAGAACGCTGCTTTACTTGAGCATCTAGACATTACGCTCATTGTGTGGTACAGATGGGTGTGCCTCTGCCACCCTGAAGGACACAGCTGAGCAAGGAACAGGCGGCCAGTACAGAGGTGCAGTGAAGGTTCTCACGTGGCTGAAGCTGCTGTTTCATCATGTGCCCTTACAGAGAAATGTAAGTCTATGAATGCTGCTTCTCCAACAATATTGAAAAAGGATCTGAGATTCAATAGAGCAAGAGTTTTCTGAGTCTCTGAGACAAATGATACCTACTTTGTTTTTGATACACTACCCACAATATAATAATCAGAGAAATCTGAGCAAGCTCTCTGGTCCTAGTTTTACCTTCATTGAAAAATAATTGCTAATTTCATACATTAGGAATTATTTATATAAATTTGGGATGATGATGATGATGATGATGATGATGATAATGGTTACTATTACTGTGTTGCTTATCCTATATGTTACCAAAATGAAAATTCAGGGACCTAAAGTTTTTTGGCATTTTTTTTATGATACAGTCTCCTAAGATCTGAAATGCAACCAGGAAAGCCATATGTACAAATCCTGGAGAGAAGAAATACATATTTGAAGGGAACTGTATCTGAAGAAGATGTTTTAGGTGAATGTTAAGGACTGAGTCTGTGACTTAAGAATGGCAAGTATGTCTTGCTGCACTTCTGTAATTCAAGTCTGCCTTTGCTTTTGCAGAGTAAGATTACTGAGCCTGGATATACTGGTTTTTCCTTGGCTCAGACTTCTGACTTCTTCAGGTTACCCTGACAAAAAATATATTTATGCTGTAGGGAAGTTACATGGTGGATTGTGTCATTGTTTTCCTAACAGCTGCCTGGACTGCCTTTATCTCTTGGTTAGCATTTATTTCCTGGATGCATTAATTTCAAAGAAAATGTGTAGCAAAAAATTGAAACAGAGAATCCATATCTAGGGAACTTACTATTGGGAATAAAAGTGGTAAGCATTAAATCATATGTAACTGTGTAGAAACTTAATTTCTTAATATGACCTTTTCTCCTTTCTTTCCTTTTGATTCTTACTGGCCGCACTAGGCATCCTGACTCACCTGCCTCCTTCTCTCTTACAGGGCCACTCCCTCAGTGGTTAAGCCTTTGGGACAAAGAAATTCTGATCAGCATCAAATAACCTAAGGAACAAAGCCTCCGCCTCCGGTGCGTTGACCCCAGAGATAGAGTTACAAAGTCAAATGAGAGATAACAGCTAAGCTTCAGTTGTGTTGCAGCTCTAGGTCCAGAAAAACAAGGTGGCAAAACTAGAGAGAGATGCCATGGTTGACACCAGGACCAGATGCACTGACTAATGACTCCCTATTCTAGCTCTGACCAATCAGTAGAGACCATGACGCGAACTCCCTTAGTCACTGTGATTAATGATCTTTCCCCAACATAACCCATGCCCTGGAAGTCATGGGGGAACCATGATTTGAACATTAGCTCGCCCATGTCTAGGCGCAGGCCACTTCCTAAAAATAAACCCTTCCTTTGCTACAAACTCCTGTTGGAGGTGTCTTATTGGGCCTTGACGTGTGCAGGCAAAGAAACCGCTTTAGGCTGGTACCAAATGTAAACTATTATTACATGGCAGACGCAGTGCAAAGACTTTACACAGATATGTTATTTAATCTTCACCTCTCTATGATGTGGTTATCATCACTGGCCTTGTTTTTCAGACGAGACTCGGAACATTAATGAACATGCCTATGTTCATGTAGGTAAGTATGAAGATGGGATTGGAGCCAAAGTAGGCTGCCTTCAGAGTCCTCACTTTTGCCACTGGTTCTTAGGTAGCAAGGAGGAAGTAGCTCGAAGACATATAGGATCTCACTAGAACACCTGGTTCTTCCAAACTCCTGGCAACTCCCCCCCTTCTCTGCTTAAGTTCACGTTTGTCTTGGCTGGGATTTCAGGACATTTCAGGGACACATTGTACTGTTATCCTCCTGAATAAATGGTTGTTGTCTACAGTATTTGTGCATTTAAATACTATGTATGTCTACCTAAGACTTGGCGGTCTTGGTAATTTAGTTATGGTAGAAAAGGAATAAGTATAGCCACACTTCAGAAGATGAAACAAATTCACTCCATGTGCTCATATTTGAAATGCTACCACAGAACTGGTCCTATATTTTCTTTCATGTAAGTTACTGATGCCAGGAAAATACAGTTTTAAAAAAGAAAATACAGTAATGCGTTTATAGAACTCGCTAATTTTTTCTTACAATGCAATCACATGTTATTTTTAATTTGTTTGCTTCCCCTAATTATTCTCACAGGTATGAGAGCTGAGCAGGGCTATTTACTCACCTACATGAACTAAACTCAAACTCACAGAGGCTGTTAGGGTTGGATCTGGAAGTAGATCTTACATTTTGAAAAACTATTTTTATTATATTATTCTTCCTTTAGAGTGTTGGATTTAGTTTTATGAGACCAAAACAACAGACAAAATATCATTTTAAATATTCAGCGTATGCATATTGTGGACGAAAGGGGCCATATGCTGACCTGACAAGCTCAAGACTTACAAACTCAGAAACCTAAAAGAACCACAAAGGATGGCCTAAAATTAAACTTTAACTAAATGCAGTTATGGTGGGCAATTACGCCCTAAGTGATACCTTCACTGATAAGGTCAACCTTTACCTTATCTGAGCCTATCTGTCTTTTGCATCTATGATAACATACCCTTGAAATGTTCCTGTACCCACCTAAGTATGTGTCTATCATTTTATTTTTTATCCCTTCCCAGGGGTTTCCCCACTTTGCTTTTTCCTGCCTCTCTAATCTATCACCAATGGATTTCATGTAACTCACCTACATCCCTTTCCTTTGATTGGAATGTATAAATATAGATGTAACCCGCCATTCTCAGGAACATTATTTCTATTCATTGAGGTTCTGCTTCCTGGCATATGTCTACAGTTTGGCTCAAATAAACTCACAAAAATTCTTTACAGGTTTCAATGTTTGTTTGTTTTTTACGTTAACATCACCAATGCTTCTTGAAACTATAAAAAGAGTGAAAATTCATGGGGTTCCTCCGAAGGTAAAGGGAATGCTGTCAGTATTGGAATAGAGGGGAATGCCAAACATGAATATAAGATTTCCCAGTTACACTTCCATGTGACCCAATGGAGAGGGCTTTGAATAAACACAGCTTCTCATCCCTACTAATTTGACAGAAATGAAGTAGAGCCCAGATGCTCCTATATTTACCATAGGGTTACATCCAGATAAATCCTTTGTGAGATGAAAATATTCTAAGTGGAAAATGCATTTAATACACCCAACTTCCTGAACATCATAGCTTAGCCAAGCCTACCTTAAATATGCTCAGAATATAGTAAGAAATTATTAAAATCAAAATTTGAAGTATAGGTTCTATCAAGTAATGTTAATGTAAAAAACCATTGAAACCTGTAAAGAATTTTTTGTGAGTTTATTTGAGCCAAACAGTGGACATATGCTGGGAAGCAGAACCTCAATGAGTAAAAAGTAGAATGATAAAAAGCAAAACGGTGGACACAGACTTAGGTGGGTGGAGGGACAATTAATATGATAATGAAGGAATTTGGTGGTATCTGTCCTGTCACCCAGCACATTTGATTGTGCTCCAGGGGCTCCAGAAAAAGGAAAGTTACAAGTTACCCAGACATTTCAAGGGTATGCAAAAAGACAGATAGGCTCAGTTAAGGTAAAGGTTGACCTTGTCAATGAAGATACCGGCCTAAGACGTAACTGCCCACCCTAACTGCTTTTAGTTAAAGTTTAATTTTAGCCATCCTTTGTGTGGTTCTTTTAGGTCTCTGAGTTTGCAAGACTGCCATGCAGGCCTCTCCTGAGCTTGTCAGGTCAGCACATGGTCCCTTCCATCCACAGTGTGAATCATTATCGCATCATCATAAAGTCTAAAAATTGTATGAAGTCTCCCTGGCCAGTTTGGCTCTGTGGATAGAGCACTGGCTTGTAGACTGAAGGGTCTCACATTCAATTCCAGTCAAGGGCACATGCCTGGGTTGTGGGCTCGATCCCGGTTGCGGGCGTACAGGAGGCAACTGATCAATGAATGATTCTCTCTCATCATTGATGTTTCTATCTCTCCCTCTCCCTTCCTCTCTGAAATCAATAAAAATATTAAAAAAAAAATCATAAGTAGAACCACTATAAGTCAGGGACCTCTGTACTTTTTAAAGGGGGTGAGGAGTAAATTAGCATTTAGTAACTCTCCATCCCCACCCCACTCTCATTTCTTTAATGGTTGGCTAGCATTTCAAAAAACTTGAAATTCATTTTTTTCTGTGAATGGGTTATAACACAAGCCTTCAGGTTTGCTCTTCGACGTACATTGAAATCCCACAATGATTTCCTCCCCTAGGGAATATAAGAAGCAGTTCATACAATTAAACTCTACTTTCTACCTCTCACTAACCTTCCACCCCACCCCTAGCAGGCAGAGAGTCACCTATCTCAACTTTGAATAATGCAGACTGTGAGAAATTTGCCCCCCGGCTAGTTTCTCCTTCTCTATTGCCATCTCCAGTTCCGGTTGCTCCATGAAAGCTAAATTCTTCTCAAAGGGAGTTTGACTTTCCCAATTAGCCACTGACTTACATTACCTCCCACTGAGTCATAAGAATATCCGTGCTTTCTCTCTCTCTCTTTTAGTGCTTCTTATTATAGGAACACATTTCCTCAAAACTTCAAGCTTACAAAAGAACATCAGAATTTGTAAACTAATGTTATAACTAATAGCAGAAATAGAAGGGAATGTCTAGCTTCATCCAAGATTTACTGACCCTATGTTAACTATTCGGTCACCAATCTCTACTACATAAAGAAGTTTTGCAAACCATAACATACTTAGTTATCCTTACATATAATTGCTTTAAAATTTTGATTTGAATGGTTACCATTAACTTCCCTAAAATTCAAATTTTCCCTTAAAATTATTTAATAGAATTTGGGAAAATAATAAAATAGTCACCTAGACTTCCCAAATAGTAGTAATGTATTAACCATTCTCCACCTTACTTCCAGGTCAAAATGGGCAATATTTGTGGTTTTGTAAATGTTTACATAGAATGTATTCAAAGTTTGCTGGTTATGGTTTTCAATTAGTAACTTCTATTGACAATTTATAGAGAACCTCAAAAACACTACCCTTACCTTTCTCTTTTCAAATATAATAATAATAACTGCAGTATGATTCTGCCTCAGTCAATCGAGGAACAAGAATAGAATGGACACAATATTGGCTATTAGGGTGTCCCAAAGTGGAAGACAAGATGTATCAAGAATTTTCTATGAGCAGTTCTGCTAAAGGCCTTCAGTATTTGACATAGCTTCATTCAAGATAAATAATCTTTTCACAGGTATTTTACCAATAAGTAAAACTGACACTTAAAGTGGTTTAATATTTAGGCCCCAATCACATAACTAAGAAATTGTGACATGAAGTTTCAATTCCAGGTTGCTATCAAATGTGCATTGTCCTCATCCTCTTCATTGTTCCATTGAAATACCTGAGCTACACATAACTAAAAATTCTGAGTATGTAATTCAGTTATTTTTGTGTAGCTTTCTATTTCTGACTAATTTAAATAATCAAATGTTGATTCTTAAAATAGTTTGACTCTATTAGCATCTAGAATTAGGTTATCATTTCTAAGAAGAGTCAAAGGTTTGGAAGCTACATCCTTTTAAAAACTTAGCCATACTTGACTTTTATATCACTTACGTAATGTTGTGCAAAATCCTCTTTTTCATTTTGTTTCTATAAATTTTCTACTATCTGTGCCCATTAATAAAAATGAGCAAGTCACTAATGTGGAGATTGTAAAGAAAACTACTAGCTGAGAAATGCTACTAATAATCAAATATAGAAAGAAGACTCATAGTTATTACCAATAGGCATCTAAACCCATAACACTGAGAGTGACAGCTGCTAACACCATAAAATGTATAAACACTACATACACACCCAACACATACACATCACTCCATGAGGATAAATGAGTTATAATTCAGCATGTTTTATCACTGAGGAAGGAGAATTTCTAATATTAAAAATCCCTAAGATAATTAGGTTTTTCCCCTGCTGGCATGGCTCAGTGGTTGAGTGTTGACCTAAGAATCAGGAGGTCATGGTTTAATTACCAATCAGGGCACATGCCCGTGTTGCGGGTTCTGTCCCCAATGTGGGTGTGCAGGAAGCAGCCATTCAATGATTCTCTCTCATCATTGATGTTTCTCTCTCTCCCTCTCCCTTCTTCTCTGAAATCAATAAAATATATATTTTTTAAAAGAATAATTTGGTTTTCATCTGTAATTGTTCCTACCCTCTCCCCCATGTAATCCAATTTCTAATTTTCCAACAAAGTGGTTTTTCTTTGCCACTTAATGATTAAGCCAATGGAAAACTGACATGCAATATAATGAAGTATCTCTCCAAATACTATTCTTTTCCAACACAAATTTGGCAACGAACTATAAGCAAAAAAAGAACACGATGTGAAAAGTAGGTTCAACCATGCAAAAAATCTGAAGAAACTATCTCCAGTCATTTTTGTGATATGTTTTTGTTTTTGCTTTTCATATTCATACCTATCATACTCACTTAAACCCACAGCCGTAATGAGCTGGATTGCAAGTTCAGGAATTTCACAATGAATAAAAAATGGTTCCAAAAAGTAGCGTCCAAATGCCAGAGATATCACAGCAGTGCCTGCAGGGCTAGAAAACATATATATTTAGGTTACTACAGAAAAGAAATAGCATCTTCAATAAACTTTTTTCTACTATATGAGGTATTTTTATTCAGCACATGGAACATGTTAAATATGAGAGTCTATAATTTTCAGAAATCCATATTTGATTAGGTTGTCACCAACGTTTCAAATAAAATTTTGTCAATAACTTTGGTGAATAGTTTTGAAACTTCCCATGTCTTTGTAAGCAAGGCTATGTTCTTCTATATTTGCCCTTTTCCCCCTTAAAAGTCTAGTTTATTACTTGAGATCCTTACAGAGCTGAGCTTCACCAAAAGCAGTCTTCTCTCTCACTAAGCCACAGAAAGAATGTGTTAACAGTGCATATCTAATGGGATGGGCCATGATCAGGAAATGAATGCAAAAAAAAATTAGTGCTTTATGCAAATATATGCCTACATCCTTGACACTGTTATTTTTCCAGTACATACAAAAACTTGAAGAGCCAAGTGATTATTCTTAATTCTTTAACTCCATGGAAATATTTAGATTCAAAGTATAAGCTGAAAGATAGAAATACTCTTGTAATTTTACACAAGTGAGAAAATGTGTGAAATAAGAAAATGAAATATGTGTAGGTATATAGCAAAATAGGTAACATGCCTTTTCATTTTTAATTCTTCAAATATCAAATATTTCTCTTAAAATTATACATGACTATATATATAAAACCCTCCTTTGGATACACAGAAAAGCCATGGGGTTATCTAATCCCTTCCAGTTTCTCCTTTTTCCTGTGGTCGCCCAACACCCATGCCTAGTGCCTAGACTGTCAGACAACCAGTCACCACTATGTTCTAACCGTGGCCTGCTAGTACCAGACAGCATTACAACTTTGACATCCTTCTTTTCCTGGAGACCCCCTTCTTCCTCCAAAACAAGCCTATTTTTCCTGTTCTCCATCATTTATAAATCTTTTGATGTGTAAATTAAAATCTAACCATGTCATTTTAGTGCTTTTGAAGCATACTCCAGATATGCAAAAATCCTTCATTTCTAGGCTCCAACTAGAGTAAACTTTCCCTTTTTTTTTTCAGTTTGCTTCTTCCCACTAGAAGGATAGGCGTACCCTTTGCCTGGAGCCTCTGCAACTCTTTGACAGCTTTTTCTACCTCAGATCTAGTTCAATCTTCCTCCAATCCTCTGACTGTGTGAGATCTCCCTGATATACCCTGGTGAAC
The DNA here is from genome assembly GCF_014108245.1 of Pipistrellus kuhlii. Lineage (NCBI taxonomy): Eukaryota > Metazoa > Chordata > Mammalia > Chiroptera > Vespertilionidae > Pipistrellus > Pipistrellus kuhlii. The sequence continues at coordinate 42,740,502 of NW_023425584.1, forward strand.
CCCTTAGCTTCCTTTTCACAGCGCTTATTATAGTAGCAACTTTACATTCACATGTGATTTCTTGATTGATAACTATTTCCCTCACTGACCCTGAGCTCCATGCATATAAAACTGTGTCCATCTTAATCACTATTTTATCCCCCCGTGTTCAGTATAATGTCTATCATGTAATAGAAACTCAATAAATATTGAATATAGCATAATGAATGTGTGAATTCAATCAAATGGCTCCTGCTTTGTACTGATGTGTGATATTTCTTTCCTTTAAACCTATGTTTTACAGGTAATTACTGGCAATTTTAACAGGGAACCAGAACACAGACTTCTAAAATGTTAAGTACTAGTAAGTTCAATGTCAAAGGAAAAGCAGAGACTGCATGTTTCACAAGAATTAGAGAAGAAAGACCATCAACTAGGGTGAACAGGAAATTAACTACGAAAAAGACGGAATTAAGTTGACCTTTGAGGAGTAAGATTTAGATCATTAGAAAGGAGTGGAAGGCACATTCTGGGGGGAAATCTCAGATTTTAGAAAAAATGATATAGAATTGCTTAAAATGAGAACAGATTTATCAAAGAAGTAAATTCCATTCTGAAGATCTTAGTTTAAAAAGAGACTCCTAGGACTATAAAAATCAAGATCAGTGTTAAATCAATGCTTATAAATCAGTGCTGTCTTTGCCATTTAGATAAGATAAAAGCTCATGACCTCTCAGGTGTGTATTACTGGTAAATTTACAGGAAGAACAAGTTTTCCTAGTTATTCCTGTTAAACTCTGTGATCAGAATGTGCAGGTCATGTTTTCTGGAAGCAATTAAACTTGAGGAATTGGGATACTTTAAATGACATCATAAGTATCCCATGAAGTTGTAAGGAACTTTCTAGTCAGGGTGACTTGGCATAACTGGGCTTGATTCTAAACCAAGAGTGTCAGGAAGAGGAACACATTGCTACAAGAGTAAAATCAAAAATGATTTTCACAACTGTAGGCCACTGATTTGTTTAACGTGAGGATGTGAGTCATTTATATCAAGTCAAGTCTTATTTCTTTGTAGAGCATTAAACTTGGTGACACACTAAGTTGTGAAGCAGCACAGAAAGTTCCTAATCACAAAAACTGAGGAAAGGGAAATATCTTAGTGGTATAATCCTCAAGAATGACAACTCTAGTTTCTAGCCTAGGGCTCCATTTTCATGGGCCAGTCAAAAGGAATGATTTATCAAGCTCGATTTTTTGTTAATCCTTACCTGAGGATATTTTTCCATTGATTGTTAGAGAGATTGGAAAAGAAGGGAGACACATAGAGAGAGATATATTGATGTGAGAAAGACGCCTCAATTTGTTGCTTCCTACAGGGCCCCAACCAGGATTGAGCCTGCAACTGGGGTATATGCCCTTGACTAGAACTGAACCCGGGAGCTTTCAGTCTATGGGCTAATGCTCTATCTACTGAGCCAAACTGACTAGGGCTATCCAGGTGGATTTAGATGTTTCATGTCCTTTCAGGTTAATATCTTTCCTAAAATGTCATAAGGAATAACTGACAATTAGAGAAAAGTAGCTGCTAAAAAGTTTGGCATGGTTGGCAAACTACTGCCTGTGGCAAAACTGCATTTAAAACATTAATTGAGAAAGGTATTTCATCAAAGACTGTATCCTGAAGTAGATATATTTGTAGCATAGTCACATGGCATGCATGTTTTATTTATTTATTTATTTATTTATTTATTTATTTATTTATAATATATTTTTATTGATTTTTTACAGATAGGAAGAGAGAGGGATAGAGAGTCAGAAACATTGATGAGAGAGAATCATGGATCAGCCGCCTCTTGCACACCCCCTACTAGGGATGTGCATGCAACCAAGGTACATACCCTTGACCGGAATCAAACCTGGGACCTTTCAGTCCGCAGGCCAACGCTCTATCCACTGAGCCAAACCAGTTTCGGCGGCATACATGTTTTAAATAATTATGGTAATTCAAAGAAGGGTGTAATGAATAGGTTAATTTTTCCTTAATTTTTTTTTTTCCTACTTATGCACTTACCGGATTATGAGCAGTTCCACCCAAACTCGTACAAAAGCTGGTAATGGGCCAAAGACTTCCAGAATATATGTGTAATGACCACCAGATTTCTTTATACTTGTTCCCAATTCAGCATAGGACATGGCTCCTGTAAAATATTTATAATAAAGAGGTACAAAGATAAATATCACCAAGTAATTCTGCAGTACAGTTAAAACAACAATGTTTATATTGCATGGAATATTATTACATCCTTTGGTATAAATGACATCCTATTTCAAAACAAATAACGGTCATCTAATTGCTAAAGAGCCACCAAATTCTTGTAACTTCCTTAAATTTGACATCTAATTCATTCTGTTTGAACAGTGTAAATTTACTTGAAATAGTAAAGACAAACTCCTAAGACAATATCATATTATTAAGAATTTTGAATCGCAAACCTGGGAACAAAGGAAAAAGAAGAGATAGATGCCAATAATAGTAACCTATTTTTAGAGCATAATTTCATACTAAGATATAATCCCAAACTGACCTCATGCTATTGAAAATCCTTTTAATAAATATTTCTATGCTATATCAAAATAAAGATTTATCTAGCCCGAGCCCAGGAGCTCAGTTGGTTAGAACATCATCCCGATATGCCAAGGTAGTGAGTTTGATTCAAGGTCAAGGCACAGACAGGAATCAACCAATGAATGTATAAATAAATGGAACAACAAATTAATTGCTCTCTCACTCTCTTTCTTATCAGTAAATAATAAAAGAAATTTATCTGTTTTTCAGAAAAGTATGAATTCTAGGTCTTGAAAAGCTTTAATTATGTTATAGGATAAGTTTTGTGTGTAACAAAATGAATTTAATTCAGATATTTTATTTCTGGAAAACATTTTTCCTGGATGTTTTTAAAGAATCTACTTCTGGGTGGTTGAAACAACACGCTTTTAAAAAAAGAGATGCTATAAGTTATATTCATTGCATTTGATAAAATTCATTGTGAACCAAATTTTAACATTTAGCAATACAATTCACATGGACTTAAGTAATGTAACCTCCCAAAATTTCAGTTTCATGTTTTGTGTATCAATGAGATAACAGGTGCCAAAGGCCCCACACCTGGAATAAGTACCTCTTAAAAAACAGCTATATCATTAATTTGCACAATTACTTATCAAGAAAATGAAAAATATATCTTGTTATGACGTAAAAAGTTTTACCATACTGCTAAATACTTAAATGTAACACTCATTTTTTTTTTTTACTTGTGCTACTTCAGAGGACAAAAGTATGGGAAATTATCACTAGTCAGCAAGAGTTTAGGTACTACTGTCCAACATGAATAGAATTTGGATATTCAGTGAAATCTTAGTATCACTTATCCTATTCCAGAGCCTAGCATTTTATCAATCACCCAGGAAGAATTTTCTATTTAAATACAAACAAAAAACCAGTTTCTAGGGCCATACCCAAGACCTATACTCTAGCCAAGAGAGTTTAGATTCTCCAATAAAAGAATCCAAGATAATCTATTATAATACTTTAAAATTTGCACAGGTGATTCTAGAGTAACTAGTCTGCGGATTGATAGTTGGGAATCACTGACAGAGTTTGCCTGTTTATAATTAATTATAACGATCTGCAATTTACACTCTGTTGGAAACCACTCACCATGTGGATAGGCTGTGCAAAAAAGCATCCAATATAAAAATATATTGGAAAGAGTCTTCAGTACCTCAGTATTGATTGTCAAGGAACCAATACCTAGACCTGTGCATGCTTTGCAGAAACTCCAGGATGGTTACCCTAGGTTTAAATTGAGTTCTGCGGGAATGAGATTTTCATTTAAAATTCTCAAGCTCATGAAAGAAGTTCAAAACAGGATATAAAAATCCATGTATTGATTCTGACTTTAAAGAAGAATTGTAAACCAGATATATAGATTCTTTGGTTCTAGAGTTATAATAGAGTTAGTACCTTTACAGGGTATTGTCTTTTGAAATCAAAACACACAACTTGCCAGAGAAAAGCAAATATATCTTAAACATGTACCCCACAGCAAAAAAAAAGAAAAAAGAAAAAGAAAAGAAACTTATTTTTTTGAACCATTCACCAGTTTTTGTCACCTTTACAACTAACTCATGTTAGCTTTCTAGTAATTTGTTCACCTCATGAGGGGACATTTATTACTTCTTTACTATTAACTGTCAAATCAATAGAAGAAATCTTGATCTCGAAGGAAAATTAATAATCATATTTCTCCTAGCAGTTCCGTTCAGTGAGCAGGTGGACAAATGGTCTGTGTCTCTAGAGACCAAGGGGACTATAAATGAAGAAAACAGATCTGAGCAAGCATAGCAAATGGATGCCCAATTCCAGTTTCACAATTTATATTGCAAAAATTTATAGGTGAGAGAGGAAAGGTAAAAAAAAAAAAAAAAAATCTGTAGTATGCTCAGACCCTTGCAATACATCCACTCATGATAGTGATTGAGTCACGTGCCATCACACATCTTTCCATATCAAGGACTTTTGAAAGAATCCTAGGAATTAACAAGCACATGAAGTTAAAAAAAAAAAATTTAAAAGGAAAAGACTGCCACCCATTTGTTTTGCCAAAAAAAAAAAAAAAAAAAAAAAGGCAGTAAAACTTCTGCTGAACATTCAGTTCCGTGTCTAAATAGGCCACGCCAGCTTTCACTTCACAGGTGTTTCATTCAGCGTGCCAGCTGCTGAGACGCCCCAGACACGCATAGCCAAGCACAGCTGCCCGGGACAGAAAGCTCACATAGATTGCACTGGGTCATCAAAGTTAGCCTTTCCTTTGGTAGTCCCAGGGAAAAGTCAGGAAACAGTCTGTCTTAGGAAAAAGGAATACAGCCCGCAGGAATAGATTTGAAGGAATTCAGGATCCTGTCAACAGTGGGCACTGCTTTTGTATGGTCCGCAAATCTAAACAGAAATCAGGAAATTGAGAGGATAGCTTTGGCCATTTCATTCACTGCTTAAACATTACCCTCTGCTTTCCCAGAGAGAGAACTGCCCAGCTCCACAGACACACCCCCTGAGAAGAAGCTGCACTCACCAAACAGTGACAGGACCCCACAGGCGGTCCAGACAATCAGAGACATGCCCACACTGCCCGTGTTCTGGAGCACGCCCTTAGGAGAGATGAAGATTCCCGATCCAATGATGGTGCCAATGATGATGGAGATGCCCCTCAGCAAAGTGATTTTCTTCTTCAGCATCACTGTCTCCTGCCCAGGGGGCTCCTTGCCCCCCGGGGAAGGCAGGCTCTCTTTAACAGTCCCCGGCAGGTAGCCTCCATTGGGAATGGTGGCCACAACAGGCTTTCTGGTCATTGTAGTGATACACCGTCGTGGGAAAAAGGAAACAGAGGGGGGAGGGGGGGAGAAAGAAAAAAAAAAAAAGGGTAAAAACCTGAAAATTTCAACTTTGGTGTCTCTTTGGTGTGAGTAACCAGTCTCTTCCTCCTTGTTCCCAGACTGTCTCTCAGTGCTACTGTGTTCAGAGGTAAAAACTCAGAGGTGTACTTTCTCCTTCACAGCTATGTAATTACTCCTCAGGAACACCTGCTCCTCCACCTCCTCCAACTACCTCGGTGCTGTGGCCGCCGCGGCAGTCTTATCATTAAGACCAGCTCAGCTTCCTCATGGGCTGGTATTTAAGCTCCTGCCTGTCACACAAACTTACTCCGGCTAAATGATGATGCAAATTCTCCAGGTTTGCATCAGCCACATGAGAAGGCTCCAGCATGACTCAGCTCTTTTTTTTTTTTTTTTTTTTTTTTTTTTTTTTTAACAGTAGCAGGATGTTGCTCAAATGACCTAAGCCTTTCAGAGAACAAAGCAAAGCACACACACTTAAAAGGGATCTTAACCAATCCAAGAGGAGTAAATGCGTAACAGACCTTCCCAGAGAGTTAAAGCAACGCCTAGGGAGCGACAAAAACTCTTGACTCAAGAAAGAAAGTATGAAATGAAGCAGGAAATGGCCCCAGCATTGTGGAGTTCCCTTTTTCTGTTACAAGCAACTGTTTTGATAATAGAATGAAACCCAGAAGGCGCTGTTTATGAAACAAAATTTAGATTTTTTATAATCTGTTTCCTGCGCGTTTTATTTATTTATTTTGGGGGAGGTTTCCTAGCAACACAATTAAATCTAATATTTACAAAGTTAGAAAGATTCTGTATGGCCACTGTCATGCACATAACAATTATGAGCCTTACTCAATACTAAAAGATAAAAAATTCCTACTGCCAATAATAAGCCAGTATTTAAAATTACCATCTTAGTGTGACAAGTTTTAAAATCTCAATAATTCTAGAAAATTGTCATTTTCTGATTCTCATTAATCCCAGGTGATCACCTAAACTAAATAAAAGATATATAGTTTTCATTTGTATATTAATCCATTGAATTACTAAGAAACACTAATTTAAAAATTGAGTAATAATTACAATGGCATAAAAACATGCATATAGCAAAAGCTTTAAAAGGGACACAGAATAATAGTTTGGAAGGTAATGACATCATGTATAAAGTTTTTTTTTTCTAAAGTGTATGAACTTCTGTTATAGTATGATTATAAATTTAAAGTGAATGAAAAAGATAAGCTAAGATTAAATTGTTTACCTTGAAACAGTAAGAAAAGCAAAACATTTAAAAACCCTACTAACTTTCTTAATTGAGCCCATAAAACAAATACCAAAAAGAAAAGAAATCCCAGATATCACGTTTGTGGTTTAGGTGGTTTGGGATTCCATGAGAATTGCACATTAACATTACCCTGAAGCTACAGTTACACACACTATCAAATATGCTTCGGAATGTCTGAACAGAAACAACAGATGGGGTGGGGTGAGGTTCAGAATGACATAAGAAACAGCCACTAGGAGAGCAGTGTGCAGAAGGTAAGAATTATTTTGTTCTGTTGGCACCTGAGAAGATTATACCACATCAATAAATACTCTGCCATCCAAATAACTGAGGCTACATCATTCCCTTTTATATTGTCTACCTGACCCTACGTAATTTGCTTTGGGTAGACAAAATCAGGGTTTTTCTACAGCCAAAATAAATACTTTAACCCAGATTTTAGGTTTAAAAAAATGGTAGTTTTTCTCATTCAATCTTGGAAAGTCCTAAAAGAAGAAAACTAGGAAAAATTCTTCTCCTATTTTTCCCCCTCCAAGTCCTTCCACTCACACAATTCTCCTGATGAATGAACATAATGAAGAGAGGAGGCCTTTGTCTCCCCCCAGGGGGAACATATTCACTCTGAAGACATATGAGTTAAAAGTAGAACATTCAGCATCCCAGGGAACAGCGTTCTGGCTCCAACTAGGACAGAGCACACTGTAATTTTACATTTTGTGCTAAATGACTGAACTAATAAATTGAGACCAAGACTTCACTCAGAGAGAAAGTTAGATAAATTCTAAAGAAGAGGGGGGGAAATGTTCTTTCAATATAAAAGAACATTCTCCTTCTTTGCACTTTTTTTTTAATTAATGAAGAAAAATTACTAAAGTTAGACTAATGGCCAGAAGGGTTGTGCTGTTGGATAAGACAGAGCCAAACTAAAAAATTCTATAAAGTGGCACATAGTTACCAAAGTCACCAGCATACTTCTTCAAATACCTAGATATTGGCAGAAAATGGAGATTACCAAGAAAATGCTGTTACTTTTGGTGTTGACAAACCCTAATAGTCAACAGTTCTAAACACATAAACTATGTGTGTTTCACAAAAATGAATTCCAAACAAATGCATTTATATTCCTCCTCCTGCTTAGGCGTTCTTTTAAACCCTCCTGTCAAGTTAGGAGACCATTCTTCTGTTATTTACAAGTATTTATTTAGTGCTTACAGTACACAAGGAATAGCCTCAGTTCCCTAAACACGTCTCATGGAAGAAACAGGCATGATATACTTCGGTAGCTTCCCCTTTGTGGTAAATTATTTCTGTCCCAAGCTTATAAATATGGGCACATAATGACCCTGGGCAAAAATAATCATCTCCCGGGCAGTGGGGTATAGGAATGTGACCTGAGCTGGGCTCTTTCTAAACAGGATTAGATGTATCTTTTCTCATCTCTTGGAAGTTGTGGAGATGTGACTTCAGAACAACTAGGTGCCTTGCCCTCTGTCATGTTGAAAAAATGCACATGAAATAAGTTGCAACTATGCAGAAATAAGAAACTTAGAATGTGCCAGCATTGCAGGGCCCTGTTTTAGTTCCTAAGGGATCCTGATTGGCTGTGGGTGCTGAAGATCTTTGATTTCTATAAGCTACCTCCTTTCCTTGCTAGATACGCTACCTCGTGCCACACACCCAGAACAGTTACACAAGGATGGCAAGGTTCAGTGGAAGTGGTATGTCATTTAAAGCTCCTAAACGGGGTTGATATGATACAAGATAGCCATTCAACACATATGGTTACAGGCGCTTGAAATGTGGCTAGTTCAAAATGGGATGTGCTGTTGAGTGTAAAACATCCACTGGAATTTGAAATCTTATTTTTAAAGAATGAAGAAAAAATATCTTCTAATAATTATATTATTTATATTAATTCCACCAGTTTTGATTTGTGTTTTTAATGTGGCTACTTAAAAATTAAAATTATATATGTGGTTCAGATTTGTGGCTCACAATATATTTTTATGGACAGTGTTGATTTAGAAGAAAAGAGGATATAATTCTCAACTTGGTATAAGCAAGGATTTCTTAAAAGGGACATACAAATTACTAACCATAAAAGATGATACATTAGAATATAGGTATTAAAATTAAGAAATTCAGCCGAAACCGGTTTGGCTCAGTGGTTGGAGCATAGGCCTGTGGACTGAAAGGTCCCAGGTTCGATTCCAGTCAAGGGCATGTACCTTGGTTGTGGGCACATCCCCAGTGGGGGGTGTGCAAGAGGCAGCTGATGGATGATTCTCTCTCATGGATGTTTCTAACTCTATATCCCTCTCTCCTCTCTGTAAAAAATCAATAAAATATATTAACAAAAAAGAAAGAAAGAAAGAAAGAAAGAAAGAAAGAAAGAAAGAAAGAAAGAAAGAAAGAAATTCAACCTTGATTGGTGTGTTTCAGTTGATTGAGTGTCATCTGTGCACTGAAAGGTCACAAGTTCAATTCCTGGTCAGGGAATATACCCAAGTTGCAGGTTTGATTCCTGGTGGAAGTGCATATGGGAGGCAACCGATCAATGTTTCTCTCTATATATGTATCTCTCTGTCTCTCTGTCCCTCCTTTTTCCTCTAAAATTCATAAAAATCATATTTAAAAGGAGAAAAAAAAGAATTTCATTTTATAAAAAGACATGATTAAGGGACTGTCAAAGTGAACCATGAAATGGGAGAAGGTATTTGCAACTGGCAAAGATCTCATATCCAGAATAAATTCTTACAAATCAAAAGGAAAAAGACAGCTTTAATGGGCAATACATTTTAACAGACATGTGATAAAGTGGCCAATACATTTGTAAAAAACTGCTCAATAGTACTAGTCATGAGGCCATGTGCCTGGGGAGGCACATGAGCATTTCTTTAATTATTGTCAGCTGAATCTACTGGAGTTGGCAGAGCACATCCTGGAAACACACCTTGCCAGAGGCAGAAGTGTTGTCTGCCTGACCTTCAACTCCAGGTACCAGGGGGTGGGTTTCGTTATCTAAACCCAGCCAAGCACCAGGAACAAACACGATTATCTGGGCCCACCCAGAATATCACACTGTATCTGCTCTGGGTAACTGTCTCTCCATCAGAGGACAGCTGTCCCACGCAACCCCAGCTTTTTCCTTCTATCTCTGTATCTGTCGCTTTCCTTCATTTTCTCAGTCCCCAGCAGTCCCTACTCAGGAAACTGATAGCTCTCTAGCCACAGTGGACATGGAAAAGAAATATTAATAGCCAATTAACACTAAAACAGCCATGAGGTATTAATTCCCAACATCATTGGGGCTCATTTGAGACTGACAATACCAGGAGTGGAAAAAATGTGGAGCATCTAGAACGCCTACATTCTGCTGCTGGGAATGTTAGCTGTTGCATCTTTTTTGTTTGTTTTTGGATTTTATTGTTTTATTCCAGGGAAAAAGGGCAGCTATAAAATACAGAGGCCTCTGTAACAATGACTTGTTTTTTCTTAAAGGGAGAGAATGATTGGAATCCAAGGAATTAAAGCAATAGATGGGACAAGTCAGAGCATCTCCAAGTTATTTTCAGGAAACAGCAACCAAATACAAGCTAAATATTCCAAGCCAGGAATTCTTCTAACAATTTGCCTTGTCTTGTAGATTACCAACACCTCCCCACTTTGGTGGGAAAGCATAATTTATTACTCCAAACCAATGACTCCACTATAAGAAACACCTTAGAACAAAGTTTTGAATCAAATCTGTGTACCTGCAAAGCACAGGCAAGGAATGAGGCAAATACACACACGCGCGCGCACACACACAAAATAACAAATATAAAAACCCTTCAAACAAGGACAAAGATTTGACAAAAGGTGCCTGAACTGTAGAATGTAAAGGATCATTAAGCATTAAATGCAACTGTGTACCCAGTTTGTGTTAATATATGGGATAACCAGACAGTTTTACCCTCTATGGCTAAGCCCATTTCTTTATATAGACGGACAAAGCTAGCCCTGCTCTAGTAATAACTAGCAACATACTGCTTTGTTCTTTAAGATGCCACACTAGGCTGAACCCCTAAGCCAAGGTTTTCCACTAAGGCTAAGAACACTGCATCTTTGCAGGGATGAAGAGCTTACCACACACTCACACTCACCCATACCAAATCTATCAGCTCTTGGGAGTCAACCTCGAGTCTGCATTTCATTTATGCCAGTATATCTTTTATATTGATATGTGTTCTTCCAGAATATTCCTGTCGTACTCAACACAGTAAAAATCTCAACACACTCGCACCTGGGTATGGTTACCCAGTAGTTATTACTTGTGTGCAATAAAACAAGAGACCAAAAACCACAGAACAAGTGCACAGGGTGGGGACTGCTGGATAAGGAACAGATATAAAAACACAGATGTGCAGATTTCAGAAGAAACCTCAAGTATCCGCCTCTAAGTCTGCCACAGTTCAGATCCTTCACCCATCACCCCAAAACAGGGTGAATGCTGCTACTTTTGAACACCCTCCAGCTGTGTGAATCTGGTTGAAAACAGATGATGCAACAAACCTACACCAGCTGTTTGTTAAATTTGTGTTACAGAAAACAAACTTTAAGGTTTACTATTGTAACTTTGTAAACCAGAGAAAATAACATGCTCCTTGGGGAAAGGTGAAGGAGTGAGAAGACAGGCCCTGGGGAGAAGTATTGTAGCAGCACCTGGAGCTGATAGGCCTGCCTAGGAGAAGCACAGGTACTGCCACATCCCCATAGGGGACAGTTCTTCTCTGGGGTTCGGCAAACCAGCTCACACACCACGCAAAGCCGCTATAGATCTATCGAGTCATAAGAGCCTTCCAGCTCATCGTGAAACAAGTTCCATTCATCTTCAGTCAGTCAGCTCTTTGCCCCACCTGCAGCTAAAAGCATAAGCAGCATCTTGTCCAGCTCAAAGGTGACAACCTCTTCTCCATCGTTGTCAAAGGGGCTGCTCTTCTCTCTTTCCTCAATGAGCTCCCAGAAGTGGTTCCTTTGTCGGGCCCGGTGTCTGGTTGATGATCTCACTTTCTGCCTCTGTGGCTCCTCTCTATGGCCATCAGGGTTCACACGCTTGTAAAGACAGTTCCCTCCGAATGGGCAGCTCCCCCATCCTTCATCAAAATGCCTACACACCTTGTTGCTCATTGCCTCCTCATATTTCTGAGTGAGTTCCTGCTTCTGGGCAGGACTTAATGGTCTTGCTCTCAAATTGCTTAGCACTCCTCCACTTGTGAATGCACTTGAGACAGTAGGTGTGGTTAGGGTGGGAGAGGATCCAAAAGTGGTGCTCACTGAGGTTGGCTTTCTCATAAATTGCCTCTACACAGATCCCACACACTTTGTCCTTACTGCGCTAGAAAGCAAAGGAGAGTGCCATGTCCTTCTCATGGCCTTAATGCAAGATTTTATGTGCTGTGACCTCTGGATAGCCCATACTTGCCACAGGAGTCTCCATGGAGATATACACAATCCTCCCCATAGGAGCACTCTTCAACCTCAGCATGGGGCAAAGCTACTTCTCTGACCCCATTGCTGTTGGCACCTTCTCTGATTCTTCTTTGGTCACTGAGCCTTGAAAGGGTGCTTTAGTGCACCCCAACCTCAGCATAGGGACAGTGCGTCTACAGTAGGGCTGGCAAGGAACAAACTCAATGGCATTCCCTCAGTCTTCTGAATCTGCTCCTGCAGTTGCAAAGTTTGAATTTCTTGACTCAGCTTTGCCGGTGTTCATTTCAACAATCTGATTTTGCAGTTAGATCTTTAGCAGTTGCTTCTTTCTTCCTGTTTTGATGGTTTGTTATGTTCATATCTGCAGCGGTCTCCTTGAACTCCATGAACATGGTACCCTCACTGAGCATAATTGAAAACTACACCATATGGACTTTCAGAGAGGTCATGTGAGTAGCGACAGTGTTCTCCTTCCTTACAAACTTCATACATGGAATACATAAAAGGGTGGTCTAGGAAGGAGGCAAGATGACATGGGTATCCTTTGTGCCCTAAAGCATTCTAGGACAGAGCAGTTGTTGCATCTTTATACAAAGTAGTATTAACTAAGTTAAACATACACATATTCTAGGAATATGCCCAATAAAAATGCAGGATATCCACATACCAAAAGACATGGATGAGAATATTCATATTGTTAACTATATAATAATAGAGGAATATGAAAATTGTCCAAGATGCTGTCACAGTAACAGCAACGACCAGCAGGATGCGTGGAGTGACCAGGCCAGCAGGGCGGTTAGTGAGGGATGACCAAATGACTGAACAGCAGGCTGTATGGGGCGACCAGGCTGACAGGGGGGTTAGTGAGGGATGACTAAATGACTGAACAACAGGCTGCATAGGGCGACCAGGCCAGCAAGGGGGGTGCATTTAGGGGTGATCAGGCTGGCAGGCAGAGGAGGTTAGGAGTGATCAGGCTGGCAGGGGGGACAGTTAGGGGCAATCAGGCAGGCAGGCAGGTGAGCAGTTAGGAGACAGCAGTCCTGGATTGTGAGAGGAATCCTGGATTAGAGAGGGTACAGACTGGGCTGAGGGTACCCCCTTCCCCCTGTGCACGAATTTTGTGCACTGGGCCTCTAGTCATTTGCCATAGCCAATACAGATCATAATGCAAATGTCCATAAACAGCAGCATGAATTCATGTACCATTGTATTTATTCAATGAAATACTACAATACAATAAAAAAGAATTAACAATAATTGTACAATATTATGGATGACTCTCACATAATGTTAGAAGACAGATACAAAAATATATATACTATATGATTCAATGTATGTTATGTTTAAAAACAAGTAAAAGAACTCTATGGGGGAGAACACTGATTGTTACCTTTGGGGCTAGATGGATTCTAATGATTGACAGTGGCACAAAGACAGTTCTAGAGTCCTAGTAATATACTACTTTATTACCTGAGTGTTTTAACTTTATGATAATTTTTGTACTTTTCTTTATTTATATAAAACTCAACTTTAAAAGAAAAAAGAATTTTATTTGAAAATTTATGATAGTCTCTCAAAAATCAAGCAGACAGATAAGTAAAACTATAGAAAAAGAGTGATTCATAAATTTAGGACAGTAGTTCCATAGAGAACTTTCTATCCAACAGATTAAAAAATACAGATTAATTTAAAACATATATACAGCATTAATATATATAGAAGTTCTAAAGAATTAACATGAAAACTATACACTTTTACCATAATGTAATAAAATTAGAAATTAATAATAATTATAGAGCTAAAAAATAAATTGTGTATGTCTGGGAAATTTAAAAAAATCAACTTATCTATTGATTAAACATTAAATGTGAGGCCTTAAATGGTTTGGTTCAGTGGGTAGAATGTTGGTCTGCAAACTGAAGTGTCCTAGGTTCAATGTTGGTCAAGGGCACATGCCCAGGTTGTGGGCTTGATCCCCAAGAAAGGATGTGCAGGAGGCAGCCAATCAATGATTATCTCTCATCATTGATGTTTCTCTCTCTCATTCCCTCTCTTTTCCTCTCTGACACCAATAAAAATATATATATATATTTTTAATTTATTTTATTGATTTTATACAGACAGGAAGGGAGAGAGATAAAGAGTTAGAAACATCGATGAGAGAGAGTCATCGATCAGCTGCCTCCTGCACACCCCCCACTGGGGATATGCCCGCAACCAAGGTACATGCCCTTGACCGGAATCGAACCCGGGACCCTTCAGTCCCCAAGCCGACTCTCTTTCCATTGAGCCAAACCGGTCCCGGCCAATAAAAATATATTTTTAAAAATTAATAAATGTGAGAAAATATTCACAAAATATTTAAAATTGAATAATGAAAAACCTGTTCTAATTTGTGTGAATCACTAAAAATTACTTAAAGAAAAATTTAAAGCTATAAGTTACATTAATCAAAACATAAGAAAGATTTAGAGAAAATAGACTAAATAGTCAACACAAATTTTTGGAGAAAAAGACTATATTCAAAGAAGGAAAAAATATAATTCTAAGACTGAGGAAAGTAAGAACAAAAAAGTGATAGAAAACACTCTTAAGAGCAACTTTAATTATTTTAAAGACAAATAATATACACAATTGAACAAGAAAAAAAAGGAAATTAATAAATGTGAAATGAAAAAGGGAAAATGTCTTAGAGACCTGGAGTTTGTAAATAACAAAGGAATGTAATGAACAGCTATCTGCCAGTAATATGAAAACCTAGAATAAGTGCACATATTTCTGGAAAGTAAATACTGAAATGGCACTAGGAGAAATAGGAAAAAATGAATAAGTGGAAAAATTGAAAAATTAAATAACTATTTAAAAGTGGTAAGCAAGGATATATTTGACTCAAAAAAAACCCCCAAAAAACTAGCAAAACAAAACTAGGCATCATTTGTTTTATAGGTAAGGCCTACCAAATTTTCATGAAATAATCTCTTTCTTAGAGAAGTTATTTAAGAGAATGAAAAAAAAAAAAGAAGAAATATCCAACTAATTTTTTTTTTTTAATCTAGTGCAGGAGTTGGCAAACTTTTTGTGTGAAAGGCCAGGTAATAAATATTTTAAGCTTTATGGTCCCAGATGGTCTCTGTCCAATACCATGCACGTGCCTGTGTGTGTGTGTGCATGTGAGTGTTTTATAACCCTTTAAAAATGTAAAAATTGTTCTTAGCTCTTGGGGAACTTGCCAATTCTTAATCTGATAATATCTTGATTGCAAAGGGTAAGACACTCAGAGCTATTGCAATGGCTTATGACAAAGGTTTTGTAAGTAAATTTTTATTAAAATCCCATCCCTTTCTATACTGTCTTTGGCTGCTTTCATATTGCAACAACAGAGTTGAGTAGCTGCAACAGACACCGAATGGTCTATAGCACATGTGTCAAACACAAGGCCCGCGGGCCAAATCCGTCCCGCCAGGCCTTGCAATGTGGCCCGCACTGCGCTGTCATCACTGCACTCCGCTGCGTTTCCATCACAATGACAGTTTATGACTGTTCAGTAAACCATTCGGCCCGCGATTTAGGCTGGATTTTAGATTTTGGCCCCTTCTCTGATTGAGTTCGACACCCCTAGTCTATAGAGTGGAAAATGTTTACCATCTGGCTCTTTACAGAAAAAGTTTGCTGACCCTGGCTTAAAAGAACATGCAAGAACTGACAACCCATTTCTCCCTTGATTTTTCTCTCTTACTACTCACTCCTCTTGCTCATTCAGAGCTTGTTATTCCTACAAGATGAATATGCTCCAGCATTATGGCATTTGAAATTGCTATTCCCAGTGCCTGCAATTCTATTCCCATAATATCTAGACATTTCCATCTCTCACCTCCTGTACTCCCTTTTATCACAGTAATCATTACATTACAGGATTACTTTGTATTACTTTTCTCTGTCCCTCATTTGATCATGAACAACCTGATCTTGGACTAAATTTTTATTTCTGCATCTTAAAATGCCTAGCCCATGTGTCTGTTTCCAAGTGGTAAGTACTGGGTATACATTGGATCGTTATTAACTACCGGAGACATAAAAAATGTTATTATAGAGTTCTATTGGGAGAGTGCAAGGGGTGGGTTAGGGAGAGAGAGGAGTAGCAAAAGAGCTGAATCATCATCTTTCACAGTAGAAAGTTGATATATAACATATAAATATAACTATAAAACAACAGGAGCATATTATTTAAAGATCTGGAGGCCAAAGAGCTTGCACAAGACAGTGCATCCCTTTCCAACTGTTTTATCCCAGTTCACCCCAGGTGAAAGTCTTAATAACTACAATAAAACAGCCTGACAGGGCTATCAATACTCTGCTTGCCACCAGTGACAGGGTCCTTCCTGCCATTTGATAGGTGAGAGAATAAACTGCAGATCCTTTTTTTAAAGTTCCCATTCTAAACTATACTACTTTCAGGTTCAATTGTCTTAGTTTTCAGATAGGAAAAAAAATCATCAATTGATAAATCCTACCCAAGTGATTTGCTAAAGCAATCCTTTCATGAATACAGGTAAGGGAATACTGAAAGCAGAGCACGGTTTGAAAAGAAGACAAGCAAAGATACAATTTCAGATAAAGCCCCAGCTGATCCTGCAGGAGGAACCCTGGAGGGTAAATTATATCTTAGAGTTCACCTCAACTCAAGTCATGGGTGTCAGTCTTTCACATTATCAGATCAATGGGTCATTGGATAACATTCTAGAGCGAAGAATGAGAAAACTCAGATTCAGAGGAAATGTGTTAGCCCTGGGGAGTAAGAAAAGGGGTACAGAGGGAAAGGAATATTAAAAAACAAGAACACCTACTTTTTATCAATACTGTCACCACTTTAAGTGACCAAAATAAATGTAATCAATAGTACCTATTGATAGAACCTATATAGGAAACTCAATATCACCTATGTAGAATTCTTGATAAAATTGTTTAACCCGAGTCCAGTGATGAGGTAACAATCATAAAAATCCATAATAGGAGAAAATCTACTCAACGACCAGTCTAGAATTTTCAAAGAAGTCAATATAATTAAAAAATAAAGGGAGAAGGACTGTTCTATATTAGAAGAAACTGAAAATCATATAAAAGATATCTGAGATAATTCAGGAAATTTGAATGAGAAATGCATATTGAATGATATGGAATTTAAAAAATATATATATTTTATTGATTTTTTTACAGAGAGGAAAAGAGAGGGATAGAGAGTTAGAAACATCAGTGAGACAGAATCATCAATCAGCTCCCTCTTGCACACCCCGCAACCAAGGTACATGCCCTTGACCAGAATCAAACCTGGGACCTTCAGTCTGCAGGCTGACTCTCCATCCACTGAGCCAAGCTGTTTTTGGCAGATGATATGGAATTTTTATTAAAATGTTCTCTGACCACAATAAAATTAATTCAGAATTAACAGATAAAAATGAAAATACTATATCTAAATTTATGAAGAACAGTTAAGACCTCTCTGAGAAGGAAATATACAGCCTTAAATGGTCACATTAGAAAAGATGAACAAATAAAAACTAAAGAATAAATATCCAAAGTGGTTAAAAATAAACAAAAACCTGTGCACACATACATATACAAATGCCCGGTGCACAAATTTGTGCACAGGTGGGGTCTCTCCAGGTGGCCTGTGAGGATCAAGCCCAGCTCACACCTTCAGCCTTGCAGCCCCGCAGCCCCACAGTCCGAGCTGGCCTGGCACCACCCCCTCACCTGTTCCACCATCCCACCTATAGGGCGATAGATCGGAGCTAGACACCCCCACCTGGTTCCCTCAGTACCTGTGAGCTGGGAGGCAGCCCTGCCCCTCGCTGCTGTCTCTGGTCACTCTCTGTGGGGCAATTGGCGGGGCAATTGGCAGGGCGATCAGGCCCCTGCTCACACCTACTTTTGCCTGGTGCCATCTGCTCACCTGCTCCACCATCCCACCATAGTCCCGCTCTTGTCAGAGCCAAGATGGTTGCCAGAGTGAAGAGAGTTTGGGGGATTAGATGAAAAAAGTGAAGGGTTGACAAGTACAGTTTAGTAGACACAAAATAGTCATGGGGTGTAAAGTACAGCATGCAGAATATAGTCAATAATATTGTAATATGGTGCCAGATGGGTACTGGAAATATTGCAGGGAACACTTTGCAACTTATGTTATTATCTAACCACTACGCTGTACACCTGATACCAATACAAAATAACATTGATTGTAAACTGTAATGAAAAGTATAAAATAAAAAAAGAGTAAATGATCAATATAAAAAATTAGAAACAAATAATAAACCCAAAGAAAATAAAGAAAAAGAGATAACAAAAAGAATTAAATAGAAGACAAAGATGAAATAAAGATGTTCAATAAACTCCAAGTCTTTCTTTGAAGGGTGACAAAATAAAAGCAAACCTCTGGTAATACTTATGGGTAAAAAGAGACAGAGATTGTACAAATAAATAATATTATAAATGATAAATGAGACATAATACTAATGATTCAATTGAAATTAAAAAGATAATAAGTGAATATTACCAACTCATTCAATTTAATTGAAAACCCGGGTGAAATGGACAAAGCCCATAGAAAGTTATCATAATAAAACTAACCTGTGAAGACTTAGACACTCAAATGGCACTATGAAAGGAAGTGAAGAGTTATAAGATTTTAACAGACACAGATCCAGACATGTTTGCAGGTGATCTTACAAAAACTTCCAAAAAGTTTAGTACAGTTAGAAATTTGCATACCTTATAACCCACCAATGTTACTCATAGCAATTTATTAAGAGAAAGGCTTGCACCTGTGCACTCTGAGATGTCCACAAGAACAACCAGAAGCAAAACTTAAAAAAAAAAACAAAAAAAAAAAACCACAAAACAACCCAACTCTACCAGTTCCCATCTATTGGAGAATGTTAAATAAATTGAGTTTTATGCACACAATTGAGTGTGAAAATGAAAAAACTATAGCTGCATGCAATAACAGGATGCATCTTACATACTGTTAAGTAAAATATTCTCAAAAGCTTTTCAATATGATACTGTCTTCATGAGGTTCAAAAAGAAGCAAAAGCAGTAACACACACACTAAATTTCTAAATGGCAAGGAAATGATAAAATTCTAAAGTTCAGGGTTATAAAATGCAAAGGGAGAGGGTTTGAGAGTTCAGGGGTGTCCAGGACATTATTTATAAACAAACAGGTAAATTAAAAAATGGCCACTCATGGGCTAATAATGATTTTGTATCATGACCCTAGGAATACAATAAATGTAATTCCTTATGCCTGACATCTTAAAGGAAATAAAAAGGAGTAATAGTATCTTCTGGTCTCATAGTCACAAATCTTGACCATCTCTTTTTCACAGGATAATAAAAGAAAAGTTAATATTTCATGCCTCTTAAGTTGACAAATATTTAAGATGGATAACTTGCACAGGTTGGTGAAGTTATAAGAAAAAGGAGACCCAAATATTGATCTCAGAGTGTAAATTTATACAACTTAAGAGCAATTTAGAAAACTCTAGGAAAGTTAAAGTTGCACTTGCCCAATGAGTTATGAATTTCACTTACAGAAATCTACCTTGAAGAAATTCTCATGCAATTGCTCAAAGGAGGTAAGTGCATACAAGGATCTTTCATTGCACTAACTTTCACAACAGCCAAAATGTGTAAACGTCCTAACTGTTCAACATAGGGGAATGAATAAACTGTAGTTTATTCCTCTAAAATGTGACACAAGTGGTAAATGTATGAACTAAATTTACATATATTAGCATCATAAAAACGTAAGCTTAAGTGGAAAAAAAGCGAGTCACAGTAGGATGCACACAGTATGATACCATTACAATTTTGCATATTGTTTATGAATCCATTCCATATGTAGCAAAAGAACAAAAAGCACTCACGATGATATAACTGACTCTAGAAGAGTGGTTAACTTTGAAGAGGCAGAAGGAGAAAAAGTTATGGGGATGAGCCTTTGCTGGATTCTTTAATGTTTTATTCATTGCAAATAAAAATAAGGTGAGAGAACGAAGAAACATGGCAAAATAACATATGTTAAGTTTAAATTGTGCACCCTGTGTCTGTTATATTATTTTATATATTTTTTTATTTTATCAATAAAATTTAATTTGGTTACAGGACAAAATAATCTGGCATCTCAAACTCTACCCAACATTCCAGTGCTCACTGCAGTAAGGATTTCTAGCACACCCCAGTAGGGAAATCTGTGGAACCCTTGGAATAATAAGGTGTCCAGCCCTAACTGGTTTGGCTCAGTGGATAGAGCGTCGGCCTGTGGACTGAAAAGTCCCAGGTTCAGTTTTGGTCAAGGGCATGTACCTTGATTGCAGGCACATCCTGGAGGTGTGCAGGAGGCAGCTGATCTACATTTCTCTATCATTGATGTTTCTAACTCTCTATCCCTCTCCTTTCCTCTCTGAAAAAAAAAAAAAAAAAAAAAAAAAAAAAAAAAAAAAAAAAAAAAAAAAGAGGTGTCCAGCCTTGTCTGCAATTATTTTTCTCAACTAAGCCTAAATTGTGACATGGGAGAGATTTGGAGAGTACTTAATCTTCTATAACATACATTTTTATTAACCATTATTATCCATCAGGGAATGCCTGAAAGTACCCTTGTGTAACAGATGGATGAGGTTATATTAAATCTAAACAAACAAAAATCATCCATAAATGAGCAATTTCAAAACACCTGGAGTAAAGTAATTAAGACCTTTAATTTTTTATACTATGACTTTTTTGAAAATGTGTAAACTCTAGAGAAAATATTCAGAAGCAATAAAATTATGTTAAACTTATAAATATGGCTGTCATGTACAACTGAAATGCCATAATCCTTATGGTATTTCCATCTCAAAAATGCAAGTTATAAAAGAATCATGTGCTTTGATTTCAATCATGTATTGAGTCATTACAATATAACTACAGGCAAGTCTCAACTTGGCTTTCCACGCCTTATGTTTTTAGGAAGCAAAAAATCTTATAATCTCCGAAAAGGGTACACCTTTCATCACCACTGACAACAAGTCTACAATATGATTTACATCCACTTTCACTAGATGAAGTCGTTAGAGGCAATGTACTTACACACTTTGTAATGGGACATGCTTATTAAAGGAACTTGCCAGAGGGTAGTTGCAAACATAATAAAAGCATTCTTGAAAGTAGGGGAGGGTGGAATCTCTGTCTCTAACATAAACAAATGCACACATTTTCCCTATTTTAAAAAAAGCAATAAACTGTGAATTCAAACCTAGTAAATTCAGTCATGAGTCAGATGAAAATCTCAATGTACTAGTAAAAGTCAGGGCCTGAACTCACCAAAACAATTTTTGTAAAATGGCTGACTCACTCCAGCAGGTATCACAGTTATAAATAAATTGCAAAATAAAAAAATGTATGGACAACAGTGTGGTGACTGGGGGTGGGGGGGTGGAGCAGATGGCAGGAGGGTGATGGGAGGAGGTGGGAGAGAGTACATGGGGAATAAACGGTGATGAAAATAATATAATATAGTGAAGAAGAAAAAAGTTTGCTAATATTGGATTAATTTTCAAATCTGTTTGTAAATATTTTAATTAATTTTGCTAACCAAATTCCCTTTAACTTGATCTTCTTTGAAGGCATATAAATTATATACAGCCATATACCTCACTATATGTCCCCCTTTAGATGAGAACATGCCCTGTGAAAGAACCACCCCCATTTACTGACCTCTTCCATTTATGCTTTTTCCCTGTGCATCTGTCCATTTATTCCTTATTTCAGCAAATACGGGGTGTTTCCAAATTGTATATGCACTTTGAATGATTATAAAGCCAGTGTTTATTAACATACAGTTCATTTTCAAAATTTAAAAGAATCTACAGAAATTAATTATTTTTTTTGTCAATCTGATGATCATTCTGGTCCAGGCACTGCTGATAATGCAAAGCAATGAAATCACAAACATCAAGAATCATTTCATTAGGGTATTTGTGTGCCCTCATTTAGTTGACTGTTGTTGGTTTTGTACCGTAAACTTTATCTTTTATATATCCCCATAAAGATGTCTGGTGGTACTTTAGAATAAATTTTCTTTGTTCAAAGCTTAGTCTGGCTTCACCCATTATTTCAAATCAGTTAAACCTGAAAAGGAGTAAAAATTAGGTTTTCAGCTGTTAAATTGTGCACTTTTTTGGGGGGGACACCTATATTTAATGAATATTTACTTTACTATGTGCCAGACATTATATTGGGTGGGAATATTTAGTTGATGATGACGATGATAATGTATTATGAGCCAATACTATATAAATACTTTAAAAACCATGCCTTCATGAAGTTTATGGTCTAGTTTATAATCTAAAACAGAAGTAGCAACTAACAAATTGGTTGCAATGACAATAAATGCTAAGGAGGAAACCTATAGGAGCCTTAAATGACAGGGTAATGGTATGAACGTCAGGGATAACATCCCTAAGAAAGCTTAGACATGCTTCCACCAACCACCCTCTTCATCTTGCTCCAGTTGTTCAATATAGCTTTTCTCTGACGACCAATGCTATATCCCCAGGAACGCCCCTCAGCCTTTTCCTCCCTCTCACCCCTTTCTCTGCTGCTTCCCTGCCTGCTCTTTAGTAATGAGCCCATACTCCATGTCCACCTCCATATTTAGGTCCATACTCTTCATCCACTGAACATGCAAGACTCACATGAGAACTCAGGCACAGTTATTTTCCTGCATCATGCAGATAAAACCAAAGAGAAAGCAGGCATTGCTGATTGAAAGCTACTGTTTCCCAAAATTCTTACACACAACTCCTAACCCCAGTCTGTTCTCTTTCATTGCTAGACAGAAAATGAGAATGGGAAGTCAGGAAGAGGAAGAGAAGAAAAGAAGAGAAAAAGAAAGAGAGATAAGGGTACTGGCATACCAGTAAAGTTCACAACCTCTTTAGGAAAACTCTGATATGCCTTTTGACTTCCTCCCTTTTTTTTCTCTTTCTCTTATTTTTAAATTCTACTTGTTTGACTAAGAAAAAACAAATAGTTCATCTATTTCTCTCATTCCCCCCTCTGCCTCTGGCAACTATCAATCTGTTCTCTATATCTATGAGCTTGGTTTTATTTACTGTTTTTATATTCCACAAACAATCTCTGACTTATTTCACTTAGAATAATGCCCTTTAAGGTCTATCCTATTGTTGTAAATCAAGAGTTTATTCTTTTTTATAGCTAAATAGCATTCCATTACATATATAATGGGAGATACACACACACACACACACACACACAGAGAGAGAGAGAGAGAGAGAGAGAGAGAGAGAGAGAGAGAGAGAGAGAGAGAGACAGACACTGAGTGGCCAGATTATTATGATCTCTGAATGCATAATAATCTGACCACTTAATGTATATACTATATAATAAAAGGCTAATATGCAAATTGTCCCCTCTACCAGGAGTTCAACCAGCAGGCAGGCTAGCCAACTGCCCATCTCTCCTCCCCCTGTCCAGGCTGGCCAGACCCCACCCATATATACTATATCTTTCTTATCCACTCATCCATTAAGGAACACAAGTTGTTTTCCATATCTTGACTATTGTAAGTAATGCTGCAATTAGCCTGGGGGTGCACTGCATATATCTTTTTGAGTTAGTGTTTTTATTTTATTTATTTTTAAAAATAGATCTATATTGACTTCAAAGAGGAAGGGAGAGGGGGGAAAAGGAAGGGCACACTGGCATGTGCCCTTGACCATAATCAAACCTGGGACTCTTCAGTTGGCAGGCTGACACTCCATCCACTGAGCCAAACCAGCTAGGGTTTTATTTTCTTGGACAAATATCCAGAAACAGAAATGCTGGGTCATATGGTTGTGCTATAAGTTTAATCATCATCCAAGGTGATGTTTTATTGATTTTTATTGGGGGGGAGGGGTAGGTGGGAGAGGAAGAGAGAAAGAGAAAGAGAGAGAGAGAGAAAGAGACATCAAATGGTTGCCTTTTAAACATACCCCAACTGGGTAGTAAACCCACAACCTAGGTATGTGCCCTGAAGGGAAATCAAACCTGCAACCTTTTTGTGAGCAGGACAATGCTCTAATCAGCTAAGCCACCAGCCAGGGCTGATTATTCTATTTTTAATTTTTTGAGGAGCCTCCACTCTGTCTTCCACAGTGAAATTTACATTCCAACAACAGTGCACAAGGGGTTCTCTTTCCTCCACATCCTCACCAACACTTATTTATTGCTCTTCTTTCTTTCACTTTTCATTTGTATTATTTTTTATCTCCTTGGATTTCAACAAACATAAATGAACAATTTAAAAATGCATATTTTAGCATGAATATACTCTGTTCTTTCCTCATACAGAGTTCTTTCCTCATTGTAATGCAAATGTCAGCCCCTGAGGGCAGTAAGCACTCCATAGTATTCAGATCATCTTGTCCCTTCATTTTCAGTAATGTCCACCAAACCTCTTAATTCAAATTAAAGATGTGTCAATTTGTAAGTCCCTTAGCCTTTTCTGACACTGGAGACTATTGCTTGGTCAACCTCCTTCCAGACAAAATGGCCACCTTGGAAAGTTGTTAGTTGTTTGTTTTCCCTTATCTACTTTATTCTTCTCTTTCATTCTCAGGATGCTTAGAGAACTTGGGCTTCTTATTTTATTATTCAGAGCAATTGGGTTTGCTTTTGCCTCACTCCCAGCCCAGCCTATACCCTGTAGACATTCCACAAAACAAATGACCCATCCCAACACTTATCTCAAGAAATGCATTTGTTTTCCAGAAGATAGATTTTTTTTTCCTACCTCTTAAAGTGAGTTTCTTTTTTTCCTCCTTATTACAATTTTGAAAGCATATTGTAAATAAAAATAAAAAATAAAACAAAAGCAAACAGAACTAATCAATCTTAAGAAATAATATTGAAAGGTAAAATATGCAGTAATAAATATGTTTTAAAGTCCTGACTAGTACTCCATTGAAACAATAATAATGAAATTCTGTCCTACAAATACAAGTTTTGTTCAACTGTACATATATATGTGTGTATGTCTATCGGTTCCTAAAATAATAATTAAAGTCTAATATTTGGCATAACACAGTGTGAGGACAAAGAAAACAGAAACCTCAGAAATAGCAACAGAGTTGTGACCCTTGAAAGTCGAAGAGTCATATGTGTGTGTGTGTGTGTGTGTGTGTGTGTGTGTGTGTGTGTGTGTGTCTGTTTAGGGGATGATGCTTGGAAAGGTGGAAATAGTAAACATAAGAACTGTTAAAGTGACCACTCAAATGACAGCTATACCCAACACATCAACATGATCCATTGGTGTGGCCTTCCACGGAAACTCTGAATTGATCAACTTGCCAAGGTAAGGCTTGAAGTGCAACCCGGCAGTAGGTCCCATCTGACTCTCCAGTGATCAAATACATACCTTGTGAAAGAGCCAGAAAGGAAAGCCAGGCTGGAGCTAGCCCAAAACACATATCATGTCCTGGGAAAGTGTCATTAAGTCTGGAACAAACACGTTTTTGAAACAAAACAAAAAAAGAAAGAAAAAAGTAGCAGGCCTTGACAGGCGTTCATGAGAAGACTGAAAGGAGGGAAGGCGGTAAGTACAGCTGACTCAGCATGTTGAACATTCTGGAACATGTAGTTACAATATGCTTGGGGATTACATACTAAAATGCAGCATGATTGACAATGACAAATTTGCAAAGTTTTAAGTCGGAAATGAGTTTTTAATTTGGCAAAAAAAAAAAAAAAAAAAAACACCGTTTTTTTCTCCCACTCATGTCAGCTCACAAGGTGGCCATATTGAGGCAATATTGAGGGGCAATATTGAGTGCAACATTAATCATGGCTCATTACCTGGCCACATTTTTGTGGCTTAGATTTCTTGATAAGAATGGTTGGAAATTGGACCAACAATAGCTTTGAGTTTTGGTGTTTGACCAGCAAATGAAATAAGGGTTCAAACTGCACCTATTACTGTAAAATATCATTTCCTACTAAAGTGAGTCACTATTGATTTGCATTTTTTTAAAAAAGAAAAGGAGGAAAGAAATAAAGGAAGGAAAATACAAAGAGAGGAAGTCATTTTTTTAATAATATATACATAGCTGGATGTCTTATAGTTATTTTTGTTTTTTAATAATTTTTTAATATTTCAATTACAGTTGGAGAATGCCATATGAGAAAAAGCATTCAACTACAGGTATCCCTTGCTTTTTGAAAGTTGCTTTATGCCACTGAAATGTTTGATGAAGAAACTTTTTAATTGAAGTAAAACTGATATATAACATTTTATAATGTACCGTGTATGCCCCTTTCTTCCATAATGGCCTACATTAATACCTGTTTTCACTAACTGAAAGAAATTGGAAGAGGACTTTCTTTTTTTTTTTTAATGGAAAAAACAAACACCCAAAACATTGAAAAGCAAAAATAACGTTCATCATTTGTTTTGCAGGGAGCATTATAGAGGCAGCAGCACCCCAAGCAGCAAGAGAGGCCCCACCGAGCTCCTTCCCAGAAACCACACTGTGCATCTCCACATCAAGCCCCATGGCTGGAAACTGTGTTTATGATCATCTGTGCTGCATCTCCGCTTAGTTTGTGCATCTGTGAGCAAGATGTGTCTGTCCTAAGGTGATTGCTTCTTTGCTTTAAGCCTCACAAAAGGCCTCATAGGAACACTCTCCATTTGAATAGCAGGGGAAACCCGTAAAAGAAGTCATGTTTATCCGACACATTTTAAACATGAAAGAGAAAGAAACTGGAGTCAACCCTTTTTTATGAGTTTGATAGGATCAAAATGCTTTTGCTATTTTAAAAGATGAAGTAATGGTAACTGATGGCATCCAAAGTCTTCCAGAAAGAACATTTTAATGGCATGCTGAGGAAAATGGTAAATTAGGAAAAACATACTGCTGACATCCTCCAACCATCCTTTCCCCTTCTTTTAACTGAATATTTTTGCTATGTTTTCAGTCTGCTGAAATTCCCCAACTGAATCCACTTTTCAGTAAAGTGCTTCATAACACAAATAATACTTTCTTCAATGCAAATGCCCTTTCTTTTACATATAATAATTTTAAAGAGCAATTTTATTGAAGAAATTCATACTTAGTATGAGTGGCTATGTCACAACCTCCAAAATATATTTTCTAATTAAAATCAATTGGTGGCATGTGTAGAAAGGTTTTGGATTTTTTTGTTTTTGTTTTTGTTTTTTTTGGCATGGAAATATTCAAAGTACTCCTTGCTTGTTCAGATAGAATAACCTTTTATTCCATATATTTTAAGAATAATTGCATAATAATTCAATAGATTTTCTCATAGGCTGCTGAATCCTGAAAAACAAAAACAAACACAAACAGACAACTTATTCCATTCATAGCATGGTGGCATCTTTTGAATCCATGACACTTTCCCTCCTACTCAAGCCAGTTCTTATTTAGGACAGGTCATGAATTTTCATCCCCAACTCAGGAGTCAAGTGTGAGATAGCTCCTGGTCACCCATATGCCCATTCTGTTACTAAAGTTCCAACCCTACAACATGCTAGCCCAGCTCACGTTGGTAATTTTCTGCCTCAGTTTCTCTGCTTTGCCCTGATTGCATCTTTCTTATGAGCCCTTGGCTTTTCATTATTCTCAGGATCCAGGGTTCTGGAAACATCCACCCACGTCCTTGAGAAAACCAAACACATTCACTTCACTGGAGTTTCTGTATGTCGCATGGAGCTCACACATCCTCATACGGTGATGCAGAATATGTGACCTAATCTACATTACTCAGCACTGTTCTGGCATACAGAATGTGAAATGTCTTTGATTTCCCTTCTAAAGAAGAGAGGCCTGTCACAGGATAAAAACCAGTATCAGGGCAATAGTTTATTTAGTGTCAATAATTTTAGTTTCAAAATCCCTACGTGATGTATTTTTGTTTTTTCTGGGTTTCTCCAAACCCTTTTTAAAAAATCCCATTCCCAGATGTGTGAATATTTAAAATGATATTAAAAGATTCTGGGAAGAGACAGCATTGGAGACACAGTTTTGGGGATTTTCATTAATCTCCACATTAATTACAAGCAAAGACACAAAACCCACAAACACCTACAACTAAATAAAATAGCACAAATATCAGCTACCCAAAGCATAACTCCACAGAGCATGAGCAGCTGTGAAGGAGAAAGCAGAGGAAAAGCACAGGGTACTACTGTGAGCTACAGTAGCCACATCTTGCCAAGAGGCACTTGTGGAAACTCAGCAGAGCCAGCTATAAGCAACCATTACAACCACAGGTGAGCTCTGCAGGCTCTCTCCAACTCATGGCTGATGCAAAGGGACCATGAGAGGCGTGACTGTGCCAGAGTGACTGGCACTGTGGACTCCTGAAACGAACCACATGAGGCTGCCTTCCAAGATGAAGCCCTGCAATAACGAGAGACTGGAGAACAGAATATAAACTGAAGAGCATCGGGACAATAGGTGGCAGGTTCGTAGGCAGAGCACTGCTGTTTTACAGGGAGGTTCAGAGAAAGACTCATCTGTCAGATGACATTGGAGCAGAAACCTAAGGGTAATAAGAGAGTGTGCTAGCTTCTAATTGCTGCTGTAGAAAAGGATCACAGACTTTGAAGCTAAAAGCAGCAGACATTTATTATTCTACTAGAGGCCCGGTGCAAGAATTCATGCACTGGTGGAGTCCCCCAGCCTGGCCCATGATTGGGGCTGTCTCCCCCAGTCCCAATAGGGGAGGGACCATAGGAAGTTGGCTGGCAGGGGGGAGGGACTACAGAAGGTTGGCCAGCTGCAGGAGGTTGGCTGTGGGAGTGCACTAACTACCAGAGGGAAGCTCCTGTGTTGAGTGTCTGCCCCTCCCCTGGTGGTCAGTGCACATCATAGTGACCAGTCAACCAGTCGTCTGGTTAACCAGTCATAAGGGTTGATTAGGTATATATATATATATATATACACACACACACACACACACACACACACACACACACACATACATACATACATATACATATATACACTTCTGGAGGTCAAAAGTTCAAGATCAGCCTCACCTGACTAAAGGCAAGGTGTCAGCAGCACTTGAGGACAACCTAAGTCCTTGTCTTACTCAGCTGAAGGCTGCCTGCTTCCCTTGGCTCATGGCTCCTCTCATTATTCCAACTTCTTGGTTTGGTTGCACATCTCCTACTCCACTCTGATCTCCTGTCTCCCTCTTATAAGGTTCCTTATGGTTACATTGGGGCCACCTAGATAATCTAGATCAGTGTTTTTCAACCTTTTTTGGGCAAAGGCACACTTGTTTCATGAAAAAAATTACGAGGCACACCACCATTAGAAAATGTTAAAAAATTTAACTCTGTGCCTATATTGACTATATATAAAGTAATTCTCTTGAATAGGAATCAAATAAACACAAAGAAAGTATTTTATAATTACTTTATTATGAAATATTAAGTAAACAAAATAGTGAAAAATTATAAAATTCTTGTCTTGTCTGCACCTACGGCACACCAGGCAACATCTCGGAACAGTGGTTGAAAAACGCTGATCTAGATAATCAAGGATAATCTTCTCATCTTAAAGTCCTTAACCATATCTTCAAAGTTATTTTCCCAATATAATAAACTCACAAATTTCAGAGATTAGAATATGGATATTTTTAAGGGAATATTATTCAGCCTACCATAGTCAGCAAGCTAAGACTAGCCTTTGTGTATAAAATGCAAGGTAAGATTTCTCTTCTATTTGCTTAAAACTGTGATTGGTCATTATAATCATATTTCCACTAGGATTTAAACTATGTACACTAGTTCTACGGGTCTCTCAAATTTTTTTAAAGTTTTAGAAACAGTCAATGCACTCTGGATTTAAGTGATGTCAATGAAATCTGAGCACAAAAAGCTGCAAAAATGAGAAGAGGGTTTAGATTCAAGGCAAATACCTGCTCACTTTAATCCATTTCAAAATCTGGTATTTTTCTGGAAAGACTTACTTAGGATTCCAGATTGTGCATCAAATGAAAAAAGAAATATACTATATATCAAAAATGATCAGGCTAACTTTTAACCTGCACTGGCTTAAGACTGTCAAGACATAACAAGTCTACATTGATGAATCAATGTTTTCAGTATCCTCCCATTGCTGAGCATTCGTGTTAATTTAAGTAATCTGATATAATTCACAGAAAACTGCTGACTTTTGGGAGGTGGAAATATGAAGAAATTTTCAATCACTCATGGTCATTAATATGAAAGGCAATGTTTTATTAAAAACTAATAATTATAACCAAAGATGTTAATGGTGTCCATGGATGGAAGCACTGGTTCACCTTGCATGCCTTTAAAATCAGTTAGAAGTATTTATGCCTGGAAAATAATACAGAATTATGTATTTTTTAGTGGAAAACTTTGCAAATATATATAAAATTAGGCTTCATAGTAGAAGAAGACAGAATTTAAAGAAAAAATTTAAATATACATGCATATAAATAACCATATAATATTAAAATTTTCATCTAATGTCTCATCAAGGAAGGAAGACCCATTAGAGTCTAGACTCTAGAATCTAGAAATATATCTTCTCAATGTGACTCACTAGCCCTGTGATCATAGTTACTTAAACTCTGTAAATTCAGTGTTCTGTCTACATATTCCCATGTCCCGACCAGCAGAAGATCAACGTGGGGGCGAGGAGGCACCTAGAAGGGAATGATAGAGCACATGAGACTCGAAGAAATGGAGGCAAGACAGGGTTCTGATCCAGTGTCAAATTTTATTGTTGAAGCTGCAATATATATATATATATACAGGCTGTAGGGGGAGGTTGCTGCAGGGACATTCCAAGGCTGGGCAAACTATGGGAGGGAGGATCATGGAGGGGACTTGTAGGGATCTTCCGGAGCAGGATGTGTCCTTAAGCGATACGTTATCTTTAGCTTCTGGCCAAACTGCAGGGCACCACGTGATCTCTGGTGACTGTGAGTTGTAAGAGGAGTTGGAAACTTAATTCCCAAGATGGAGTTGTATTTTCTAAGATGGAGTTGCTTGTATCAACTCTGATGGCTCCCAACATTCCCACCTATATTTGTTGTGATAATTAAATGACATATGTAATGCTAAATCTATTCAGGGTTGAGCCATAGCTTAAAATTTTTGGTAGATATATGCTATTACTGCCTGGGTGGTGTGACTCAGTGGTTGAGTGTCAATCATGAACCAGGAGGTCATGGTTCAATTCTTGGTCAGGGCACATTTCCAGGTTGTGAATTTGATCCTCAGGGTGGGATATAGAAGAGGCAGATGATCAATGATTCTCTCTCATCATTAATGTTTCTGTCTCTCTCTTCCTCTCCCTTCTGCCCTTTGAAATCAATAAAAACATTAAAAATATGTGCTTACTGCTGTTATCATTTATTCACCAAATTCATATTTTAAGATTTTAAATAAATCATCTTCCCTTTCACATTCACAGTCACTGAGAACTTGCAACACAGATGTCAGAGTGATGGTCGTTCTAAATGTGACATTCCATCAGGTCTCACATCTGGTTACTACCTCTTGCTCAGTAAAAGCAGAAGCCCTTATAATGTCTCTGACAGTATTCCCCCCTCCCCTCAGCCTATGCCCATATTAACTTTCCTGCTCTTCTCTGGAAATGCCAGTTCCTTCCTGCCTTGGCATTTACCTTGCTCTTTTCTCTACTTGGAACATTTTATGCCCAGGAATTTGCTGGCTCCCTTCCTCTTTCAAATCTTGAGCAAGGAGGCCTTCTCTGACCATGCTGGGAAAAGTAGCTCTTTGCCCAAAGATCATTCCCTATCAGTTTCTGGTTGATTTTTCTCCAAAGCATCTACTTTCTGATTATATGTTATAAATGACTCATTTATCTTATCTATTGTTTCTCTGCTCCACCCTTGTATAAACTCTAAGAAATCAGGAAATTCAATATATTTTGTTCTTCGGACCACTCCCTTTGCCTAGGCCACAGGGGTATAAGATATTCAAATGCCCTTATTTAAATGGAAGTTTTCACTATCCTCTTATTGAGGGAGAGCCAGCCCAGGTCCCAGTTGTTCTCTACAAACTTCTACCATCATGTAAACACCTTTCTTCTATACTCCATTGTCAGAAAAGTTAGTTCATGGGGCTTCCTTTCCAAAAATTTTCACACATACCCACATTATATACTTTATTTCCCAGTTCTCACAGAGCAAGATCAAATATGATTGGAATATCTTCCATTATTAGAAAAACTCCAAATTTAGTATAATTTGATAAAAATGTTGTCTCTTGTAACATTCATTCCTGCTCTGGATATTCTAATCTGCTAATCACACATTATCCAATTTAATGCTCACAACATAATGGGGTATACACTACCATCCCTATCGTACAGAAGGGGGAACAGTTCAGAGTGTCAGGACCCTGACATGTGGCTAGTAAGTCCCATGAGGAGTGACTTGAACTTAGAGACATCTCTCTCCAAAGTCTACGTTCTCGGCACTTTGCTATGTTGCCTCTTCAACTATGGAAGATGTCTGACATCATTTCCAAAGAGCCTTAAAATCTAAGGCTCTTTGGAAATGAGTCCTTAGAGACAAATTAAGATTTAAGTTGCATTCAATTAAAAAATTGTTTAAAAAGTTGACTAAATAATAGAGTCAACAACTGCCAGTGAGCCATTTTCCGAATATAGGCAAAAGAATACAGACAAAACTGAAAACAAAAGAAGGAAGAGAAAAAAACCTTTGAGTCAACACAGATTCTCTACACTAAGAAAGAAATTAAAATTAAAATGGAGAAAGCATCCCAATGTGTGGGAAAACAAAGCCTTCTGGATGAGTAATATCAGATCGCATATAATAATGCTCTCAGACTTAGAGTTAAATTTCCATCAAAGGATTCTTGAGGGGCACATTTTCCTGAAAAATCAATGTGCATATTGCTTCTTTCTAAAGAAAAAATGCTCAGTCTGAAAGATGATTACTTGGATCCCAGCCAAGGAGGTTACTAGTTTATAGGAGCACAGCCTATATATTACCGTATTCCTGCATTTTTATTGAGATCATTATTTTAGCCTCACAAATATCTTTCAAAATCTATTTCCACCTTTTCCCTTTTGGCTTTCTGAAAAGTATAAGAGCTCAAATTCTCCACTTTGATAATATGCTCTTCAGTTTAGCATTTTATCTTCAACAATAACATCTAAAAAGTAGCAAACTAATCATAACAGAAAAATAGCATCAGGTTGAGTTGAATGTATTATATAAGTAACTTCCAACACTCTCCCAAGGATATTTAGTATCTGAAAAATCACATCATTCTCCAATTAAAATATATACTTATATATACCTAATGTAAGTTACCAATTATACGTTTTTTGAAGACAATAATCATGTGCCTAATTTGAAAATCATTTTAATATGTACTTCAAGTTGCACTATTGATGACCAAATTATTTTAATTTATTAAATTGCAATACACAAATATAATATGTAAAAAGTAGGGGGGGGGAGACCTAAAGATTTTAAGGTAGCAATTACACGTTAGTACAGAAAACAACAAACCTACAAAATCTAATATGAAAGGCAATTCTATTTCCTCGAGATCTAGGGTGAATATTCAAAAGGCCCCTTTCTTCATCTGCAATTGACAAGGCCCCATTTGTGCAGGTTATAGCAGAATCAGTATACCAATCTCACTCAACTCTAATCGCTCTATGTCACAGGCCAGGAAGATGTAGAATCAAGTTTCAGCTTTAGCTAAAGTCATTAACTTCTAGGCCCCTAGAATCAGTGCCTGTTCCAACATGTCAGAGAAACTTGTCCCGAACTATTTCTGCAAAGCTCTTATGAAGGACAAGATTTTGGGGAGCCCTTGGTATAGGGAAAAGAGACATCCAAAACTATTGTGGAAGAGTATCTGAAATTTCATCACACCCAATGAATTTTATTATATTACATTTATTTTGAACAAAAGCGGGTAGCCAAAAACAAAACTGTGCTTATTTGGAACCCATTCTCAAGGCATATCTATGTGCAGTGAAAATAAGCTCTTCCCAAAAGGGAATAAAGATATAAAAATCATAGTTGACCTACAAAAGTAAAGCACCACAACAATGACAAGATAATTTATTCTGATCATCAGATACCATAATGAAGCTTGAATTCACAATAATTCCAATTATTTTTATTTTATTTATTTATTTTTAAATCCTCACTCGAGGGTATTTTTCCTTGGATTTTTGGAGAGAGTGGAAGAAAGAGGAAAAGATAAAGAGAAATATCAATGTGAAAGAAATACATTGATTGGTTGCCTCCTGCATGAGCCCCAACCAGGGCCCAGGCCAGGGAGGAGCCTGCAACCAAGATATGTGCCCTTGTCCGGAATCCAACTCTGGACCCTTTGGTCCGCAGGCCAACACTTTATCCACTGAACCAAGATGGCAAGGACAATAATTCCAGCAAGAACTGTTCATTTATTCTCTTGACATTGGTGCTATCACTACAATGACTTAACTAGATGTATATATATATATTTAAATATCTTTATTGATTTCAGAGAGGAAGGGAGAGGGAAAGAGAGATAGAAACATCAAATGATGAGAGAGAATCATTGATTGGCTGCCTCCTGAGTCTCCCCCAGTAGGGATCAAGCCCACAACCCAGGCATGTGCCCTTGACCAGAATCGAACCCAAGACTCCTCAGTCTGCAGGCTGATGCTCTATCCACTGAGCCAAACCAGCTAGGGCAACTTAACTAGATCTTGTTGTTGTTGTTAATTCTTATCTGAGGATATTTTTCTTCATTGATTTTTTGAAAGACTGAAAGGGGAGGGGGGAGAGAAGAAGAGAAGAAGAGACAGAGACAGAGAGAGAGAAAGAGAGAGAGAGAGAGAGAGAGAGAGAGAGAGAGAGAGAGAGAGAGAGAGAGAGAACATGAATGCGTGAGACACATTGATTGGTTGCTTCCTGCACATGCCCCAACCCAGCCAGGGATTGAACCTGCAACCCAGGCATATTCCCTTGTCTGGGAATCAAACCCAAGACCCTTGGGTATGTGGGTGATACTCAAACCACTAAGCACCACTGGCCAGGGAGACTTAACTAGATCTTGATTGAACTTATGTTCATTTTAATTTGAAGCCATCTTATTAAGATGATCCTAATTGCTAACTTGCAGAAAGTTTGCCACATCTACTTAAGTGCTTGGCATTTATTTGATCCTCACAACAAGTGCATCAGAATTTATCTCAAGGGATTATCCTGAGGTCTAATGAATTAACATATGCAAAATGTTTAATTCTGGCTCATAATAAGAATCTGAATAGTGCTGACCATTTGGTAAATAGAATTATTATTCACGTTACAGTTAGAGCACTTCTAGAGTCCACACTCTGTCCATATTCTGTGTGTAGTATGAATTATATGAAATCATAAATCATATGCATAAGAGATGACTCAGCTCTTCAATGTCCGATTCTCTTCCACTACAATTGCACTCTCATGATCGCATTTCACACTAAACCTCCACTTTATACCATCTCTGATGGTTTGTTTCCTTGCTTCAGAGTGACCTTTGGGCCCCTGTGCAAGCTCTTTCATACTTCAGGAATAACTTTCGGGAAAGCATATTGCATCTTGTGTCTAATTGTTTCTCTCAAGGTCTGCCTATTTTCTGAAGCTTTCAAGGGTTTGCTCCATCTCTTTTCAATCTCTAACCTCCCTATATAATCCCTGACCTCTTAATATTCTTCATTTTTTTCTTTGTACTGAGAACAAAGCTTAGAAGCACAGCTGTTATTCTTAATATCGGATTCTTAGGAAGCAGCAACTTTACCTGAACTCTCAGCTGTTCTCTACAAAGCCCCAGTTTGTTATACATTGTAAGCTGCATCTTTGGCCAGCACACCCCAAAGAAGGACACTCTTATCAAATGAAATTAATTTAAAAACTTGATCACAACATTCAAGTCCCTAAATACACTACATATCACACAACTGTGAATTACAGTCCCTATTTTAACTAGTACTTCTTTCCTCTCCATTTAACAGGTCTGAAGTTCAAAAGCAAAAGCATACCTTCTATCCATCAGTAAGTTGTATGTCGTGTGTCTAATAACTGAAGTAGAGTGTCCAACTACACAAGGAGTGCAGAGTGTTCAAATAATAAATCACTGTGGTATTTAGAAAGTATTACGCCATGAATCAAAACCTTTTATGAATATCATATTTTACTTATGTTACATCAGAGTGACTGTGAAATATTATACACATTTTCAATATGAAGTTATGTAAAAATACCCTTCTACTAGACTTATATTTGATGCATGTAACTATGACAGTCATACATGCTAGAAAGATTTCTGTCATACTACAGAGTGAGTGTGATAGAATAAGAATGGCCCTCACTGTCCATGCTATACCAAGTACTAATGAGATTAGAGGAATGGTCTCTTTATCAATTTTCTTACAAAACGGGTGGGTTGACACAATCCTGACTTGTTTCTAAGTTCCATCAACAGTCCCTATATATTCTATTTTCAGAATATTGGTAAAATATTATTCATAAGAATAATTTAATTTAGTCACCATATTGTATATTTAATATCTATGGTGTTCATACTCCATAATTAAAAATTACTGCTATAGACATACACTTCTGATTAAATTATATCTCATCTTATGCTGCTCTAAGCTGTTTTGTAAGTTATCCTACTTAGAATGTTTCTATAATCAATATTTTTACGATCTTTATAGGAAAAAAAAATCTCTATATTAAGAAAACTTTAGGGAACAACTGATAATGTACAAATGTTGCACAGAACTTTTCAAGTGGGTATTTAAAAAATGTAATTGTTTAATTACAAAAATGAAATACATTTCAGAGAGGCAGCAGTATTTTGTGTCATTAGGAGACAAAATTTCCTAACAAATTGTCTCTCTCCTCCCTTTGCTTCTGTGCCTCTATGTCCTACTCTCATTTTTAAAATACACGTGAACCAGGAGATGTGTCAGAAAGCAAACACAAATATATCACAGGTAAATCACACCCATTTTCCAAGCATTGACATTGGCACAGTTTTTATGAAGGGAATGTTTCTTTGTAATGATCTCTGCCCACATCAACTCTGCTTACCAATGGTTTTAGCAAACGGGCTCTGACAGGAGGGACATTCAACACTGAAGACCAGGATGCCAGAGGGGAATAATGACTTATTACCAATAATTCATTTTGGATAATAGTAGAGATTTATTCAGCTAGATGCTTCTGGTTCTGAGGCCTGACAACTGCAAGAACACAGATGTGGTATCTCCTCTGCAGTGTCTGCAGAAACAAGAGTTTTTAAACACTTTTCCCCCCATAGATTTTTTTTTTTTTCAATGGAAGGAGACTATTAGGGAGACTAGAAATCATTTTACTTATTTTTTGTTTGTTTTTTAAAACAGATTCAGGGTTCATTTTGCTTAGGAATTATGCTGGCAACACACAAATAATTTCATTTTCAAGGTAAAGTGAACGAGGGTGGTATGACTATGCCCACACTGTCTACCTGTCCTGTTTTTGTTTTTGTCTTTCTCATCAAGCTGTTTTTGCTTGATGTAAGTATGATGATTCCCATTTAGGATTCTTATTGTTTTGATGGAAAACCCAATTTGAAAGGGAAAGCCAGACAAGGATCCAACTATGGAGTATGAGAAGGAAACCTCCACTTGGCTCCTCTGCTTTGCATTTTGGGATTGACCTTTACTGTTTACTTACAAACTCACAGAGCTGGAAAGAAAATGACAATTATCTAACTTGCCTCCCCATTTTAAAGTCAAGAATGTTTTGGATTCATTCATGAAATGCAAAAATCATTGTGGCACTGCAATTATTATTCAACCTTTCCTATGATGAATTTTTTTTTATTCTATCTCTAATGTTGTTTATTACAAAGAATATTCTTTTCAGCAAGGTATATCTTAAAAGTGCAAAGCAATTTGAAACTTTATTTTTTAATATATTTGTGAGTAACACTGTCCAACTTTGAAGCCCTATGTTCCAACTTAGGAACATATGTGCACGTTTTTGTAGTTACCCAGTGAGTGACCTTAGGGAAGGTCGGACTTCATCAAACTGGTGGTGTTATGTGCTGTGCAGTGTCAGGCCTGCTGAATCAATTAGAAAAGACATAAACTGAAATATGGGCTGTGTCTGGCTAGAATGAAAACTCAGATGTTATGTCTGTTTTTTACTTTGATATGTACCCTTGATCTTCAACAACTCTGAGTGTTATGTTTTTTATGGCTTAAAAAGTATACCTATAAGGTGTGAGACCCTAATTCTTTAAACAATGGGATTATTTCTTCACAATTCAAATAATCTAATAAATAAGAATCTTGGTTCATTGACTATATCTTATTGTTACTGCTGGGATATTGCAGGATAAAATAGAAAAATAGAAGTCTAGTCTTTTGTGGCTCATGTTTAAAACTGTTTATGTATGTATTTTTTATTTATACATCCACCCACATTTGAATTATGTTAATTATAAGTCACACAACTGAAAAGTAGTATTGTAATTTTAAACTTTTATTCAAAGTCTGTAAACTAAACACAAATTTGAACACTGTAGATTTGCAGACCACAAACAGCAAATACAAAATAATCAGAAATGGGAAAAGTTATTTTCTCATGTGTTTTTTCCCCCTGATATTAATTCTTTGGGATTCATTTAGAATATCAATGAATGAATCTGCTGAATTTTGGAGAGAAAAGAGAACCATGAACTACCAGCTCCTATGATCATTACCTCCATTGTATGGGGGTGAAAGTTTTAATAGAAAAATATGAAAAAATCTATACTAATAATAGAGGAATATGCAAATTGGCTGAGATGCCGCCATGTAACGACCAATTAGGAATGGGGGCTGGGCCGCAGCAGAGAGCTCTCAGCATGCCTGCGCTGGGGGTCCAAAAGATGTGGAGAGGAGGGAGAGCAGACAGGCAGTTAGGGAAATCAGGCCAGGAAGGGAGAGCAGATAGGCAGTTAGGATGATCAGGCCAGGAGGGGAGAGCTGATAGGCAGTTAGGAGGATCAGACCAGCAAGGAAGATGAGATAGGCAGTTAGGGCAATCAGGTTAGGAGGGGACCACAGATATGTAGTTAGGGTGATCAGGCCAGCACAGGGAAGCAATTAGAGGGATCAGGCTGGCAGAGGAGAGCAGTTAGGATCATAAGACTGGCAGGGGAGCAGTTTGGGCATCAGGCAGGCAGAAAAATGAGCAGTTAGAAGCTAGTTCTGGATTGTGAGAGGGATCCTGGGTTGGAAAGGGTGCAGTCTGGGCTGAGGAACTCACCCCCCCCTCCCCCCCCCCCCCAGTGTCATCTATAATAATAAAAGCAGAACGACCAGAATGATCAGTTACCATGATGCACACTTACCACCCACGGTCAGAAGCTCAGTGCAGGAGCTTCCCCCTGGTGGTCAGTGTACTCCCGCAGGAGGATTGCCACTCAGCCAGAAGTCGGGCTCATGGTTGGTGAGCGTACCTGCCATGGTGTTGAAAACCTCTCCCAATGCCATGGCAGCGCTACCGAGCTGTGGCAGCATGCACAGCAGGCTTGAATGAGTGCAAGCATCATGGTGCTCAGCCCCAATTCAGGCTCCTCCCTGGCCGCCTGCTGCTTGGCGCACTGCTACATTCCCCAAGGGGTCCCAGACTGTGAGAGGGATGTCCAGCTGGCAGCCTAGGCCTGATCCCCATGACATATATGATATCCACAGAGTCCTTATATTTTTTAGGCATTTTAACAAAAACAATATCATTTGGGACTAGGCCTAAGCTGGCAGTTGGGCATCCCCTGAGGGGTCCTGGACTGTCAGAGGGCACAGACCAGGCTGAGGGACACCCCAGTGCACAAATTTTGTGCACCGGGCCTTTAATTTTTAGTATAAAAGGTAGGTAAGAATGAGGAGAAGATATGTAAAACATGAGCTAACGCTGTTCAAGTAAACCTTTATTTTGCATTTTATTCTACTGAATTTATTCCAGGCTATTCATAAATATGTATATTAGCCTTCTTCATTATTTTCTTAGTAATAACTGTCTTCAGATATACTGTTTGCTAAAATCTGCATTGGTCCAGAGCAAATTATTTTTTGAAATAATGGAAATCATTAGAACCATGAGGCTTACAAGATATTTTCAGAAAATCTACTTAAATTTCTGTACATTTTAAAAATAAGAACTCCTGCTATACAAAGATTATTGGATCAATATTTATATTTAAATGGAGAGATATGTAATTATAAAACACAAAGAATTATAATAGGCTATAGCATTTTATATATTCAAAATATTTTGACATACTTCAACTTATTGTTGTCACAACAACCCTGTATCCTAGGTACATTAGTTATTATTATATACCCTAAGCATCCCCTGTATACCAGTCTTTCTCCCTGCTTTTAAC
Source organism: Pipistrellus kuhlii (assembly GCF_014108245.1). NCBI lineage: Eukaryota > Metazoa > Chordata > Mammalia > Chiroptera > Vespertilionidae > Pipistrellus > Pipistrellus kuhlii. The sequence continues at coordinate 42,781,197 of NW_023425584.1, forward strand.
CAGTGTTGTCTTTTGTTCTTTTCCATGATAACAAAAGAAAAGAACCTGAGCTTAACCTGGTAGGTAATTCATAAAGAATTCATTTTAGATGCATCTATGCCCTAAATCATAGCTGAGGCATTAGCAATCTGACTTGGATCTCTAGTTATATATCTGAACACTAGTATGTCCAGTTGAAGATGAACACAACTCACTACTGGTATGGACATGATCCTGTTATTGTTAAAATGCCTAAACAATATGAGGACTCTATGTGGATGTCATATATGGCACAGACATCTGTATATATGTACATATGTAATTGCTTTTTAAATTACAAATTCAAAAGTGCTGAATAAACAGCAGCAGAATTCAATGTGTTGAGGAACATTTATCCTCAGACCTGGAGAGATGTCCTTTTGACTTTGGTATTTTATCCATAATTTGGCAGAGAGAAGACACAAGAATTTTAATCTGAGGTTCCTCAGATGTGGCCTCGTTAAAAACGATGAGCATAATCAACTCACTCAAGTACCTAGGCAATAAAGTTTTTTCAGTGGTCCAAAAGTGATTTCAAAATGTAATTCTTTATTGGGGTGACTAAAAATAAAACAAATATAAAGATGCTCAATATACAAACATTATTGACCACTATTATTCTAAGAGCATTACTGATGGTCAAGTGAGAAAAGCGACTGTCTCAGGCATCCCATTTCGTCATCTTGAGATATCCTGGATCAACTTGTGCCTGTTGGTTTAACTGAGAGATGGGAAGAAAATGAAACTTACAACTTTGTCTTTCTAAATATCTGCTAAAGCCTCTGGGACTGGAAGAGGGGGAGCAAAAGGACCCAATATTCACGAGGATAATACCCGGAGAGAGCATGATTTATAAAGGCTGAGGAAACAGCGCAGGACGCTGGATTCCCGAGAGCACTTGAGCATCAGAGGAGACCCCATTCACATCCAGCCACATAGGAAGCAGGTGTGCTCCAGAGAAAGGGTTTGGGATGCAGAGATGGGTTTACTTTGAAGCAAATAAAGTTTCTGCTTCAAGGACTCTTAACATGCTAAGAGGGTTTTAAAAAGTGTTTGTATTGTCATGAATATTTAGAAATTTAACAAACATAAGATGTATTCTGAAACTCTCAACTCTTTCATCCCAGCCTCTTCTCTGGAGTCAGAGTGGTTGCAGGTATGTTTGGGATCCAGTAGAGTAGAACTTGAATCATGGATACATTAACAATGAGTTTAATGAGATAAAATGAGATAATGGTTCTCAGTCATTTACATGTATGATAAGGTTATTTGCCAACTGGGAGAGGCTTCCAGGAACATGCTATATATTATGTAGACACACCCAACTACATGACACAAACAAACAGGTTTAGTCATCAGATCAGTGTGACGTCTAGCAACTGGAACCAGAGGACGTGGGTGGGGAAGCAGTGAGATGTGAAAGGAAGAGTCAGAAGCTAACCTGTGGAAATATTCCAATCATTATATAAGTTAAAAGTGTGTAGGCTGAGATACACATTAGCATCTACTCAAAAGAACTGACTCCTGTCAAGTATGCACTATAGCAATTTTCTTAAATTTTATAAGACTAAGAATTGACATGATGGTATCAAGAGTAAGTGGTAAAAATACCAATAAAAACAAATTTTAATCAACCAAACTTAAAGAAAAACTGAATTAACTTCTATAGGTGAGCAGGAGGAGAAGAGAGAGTTTGGGATTAAAAATGAGATTGAAATTCTAAGACCAGACTGAACTTCTTTCCATGAAAAGGGGATAGGAGAATCAAATCTATCAGAAGCCTCTTTCAAGAGTGACAAGGAGAAAAAGTAAAACAGGTTCCACCAATTTCAGGTTCGTTCAGTAGGAGAATTAAATGTCCAGAGTTTGATAAAATATCCAAATATAACCCTGGATTGTCATGATATGGGGAACATATCTATCTACACAGAGACTAACAACTAACATTCCTAGAAATAGATCAAGGAGTTTTTTGGATAATGCTCATGATGTTCTCTGAGGACATGCAAGAGTTCTGACATGGATTGTGAGAGATCAGTGCAGGCTTGGAAAATCCCAGAGACCTGAGATGGTAATGAAAATGAGAATTCCACAGTATCTTCTTTAAAGTCCCTGTGCAGACATCAACTGCTTGGCTGGAAGTTCCAGTGGAAAGAGGAGGAATGCCTCCCTGGTAGAGGTTCAGATGATGCTAATCCCTCTGCCATCTCCAGGGATCTTCTGTGACAGAGGGATGTCTAGAAAGTGATACTTAAACACCACTGACAATTAGTAAGTATGATATAGTTAACTTTGTGAAGAATTATATAGATACCTTTGATCAGAACTGGCAATTTCTTGAGGCTAAGTGGAATTTAGTCTTCAAGATAAGAGATCTTTAAGTTGAAAAATATTGGAACTGTAAGCTAACTTGAAGTACAAGTCATCCATCTCTCTATTTTGCAAATTTGGGAAATGAAACAAAGATGAAGTGATTAAAGGACAGCTATAACAGGTTCAATGACTACTAGTTCAAGTGTATGTTTCCCTTCATTCTTCTTATTAATCCCAACTTCAGTATAAACAAAAACCCCTAATACCTCTAAAGAGTGTAAATAGAATCTAAATACAACCTTTCATTTTCTGAATTAATAAATGAAATAGAAGTTTTTAACCTACTTGTTTCTTCCAAAAGAAAATTTTGAGGAGCCTAACATCTTCTTTGAGGCTACATTGTAATTTGTATAGGTATTGATTTCTAAATCCCTCATGTGATACTGCCTAAGGAACCATATGAACAGAGGAAAGGATAAGACTCACTACTCAGAGTATAGGTCTATAACAATTCTTGGCCAACACAATATACTTCAGAGAAAGTAATTATTAATTGTGAATGATCCTTTTATTTCAAGGACAAACATATCCACTTTTATAGTATAAATAGCAGAAAAGATATTTTTATAACATAAATTACTAAAAAGGAAGCAATAATTCAGGAGTAATTTAGTAATAATTACTAAAATAAATAATTCCAGAGTTTAGGATGCTATAAATTTTAGATGTCAAAATTTCCAAGCAAAGTTTTGCAATCCTATATCTCAATGTATATTTAATATCTTTATAAATAATCAACTCTTATGTTTCAATATTTTTACTCCACAATCAGGAAAAAATGTTTTCTCCTTTGAGTCAAATTTAAAAAAAATAAAATAATGTACAAACCACTGATTTAAATTATGTGATTTTAAAAAAGATGAAGATCTCTGATTCTTCCTAATCCATTTTAATCTATAGTTTCTTTGGCAACAAAATAATGTGCTAGGTAGAATACTGGCCCTCCTCCCATCAAGAGATGTTTATGTCCTAAGCACCAGAACCTGTGAATACCTCAGATCCCTTGGTAAAGGGGAATTCAGTGTGCAGATGAAATTAAGGTTGTTACTCAGCTGACTTTAAAATAAAAGGATTAATCCTGGATTATCCAATGGGCCTATTTATCACAAGTGTCCTTAACTCTGGAATAGGAGATAGAAGAGTTGGTGTCAGAATTATACAATATGAATGGCAATGGCTGGCTTTGAAGATAGAAAGGGACCAGAGCCGAGTAATGTGGGCAGCCTTTAGAAGCTGGAAAGGACAAGAAAAAAACATTCTCTCCTAGAGCCTCCCGGAAGGAATGCAGCCCAGCCCTCACCTTGATTTTTAGCTCAGTAAGATCATTTTGGAATTCTAACCTCCAGAAGTCTAACAGTTGGACTGTCAGATGATAAATTTGTATTGTTTCAAGCTACCAAGTAAGGTAATTTATTACAGCAGTCATAGAAAACTAATATACATGACAAGGGAATAGAAAATCACCCAGGTTTGCAAACAATATTAAATGCGATGGAGTTAAGGAAGATAATTGAATTTGGAACTTAACTTCTCAACAATTTATTGCCACACTTTCCAAAAGAAAAATCAACAGCCCAAGTTTAGTTTCCAGAAGAACATGAGAGAAGTAGTATTGTATGCCAATATATGTAAGGAACTCATATAACTCAATAGCAAAAAGAAAACAGTTTGATTAAATATGGGCAGGGAAACAGAATAAACACTTTTCTATAGAAGACCTACAAATGGCTAACAGGTTACTCAACTTTATTGAAAATCAAAATTACAATGAGAGTCCGGCCGGCATGGCTCAGTGGTTGAGCATTGATCCATAAAGCAGGAGATCATGATTTGTTTCCTGGTCAGAGCACATGCCTGGGTTGTGAGCTCCACACCCCAGAGTGGGACATGAAGGAGGCAATTGATCAAATGATCCTCTCATCATTGATGTTTCTATCTCTCTCTCCTTCTCTCTTCCTCTCTGAAATAAATAAAAACATATATTTTTAAAAAACTATAATGAGAGATCACCTCACACCTATTAAAATGGCTGTCATCAAATAGATGAGAGATAACAACTGTTGGTGAGGAAACAAAGAAAAAGGAACCATTGTGTAATGTTGGTGGGAATGTATATTGGCACAGCCACTACGGAAAACACAGGGTGTCCCCAAAAATGTGTACACATTTTGAATGATTATAAAGTCAGTGTTTATGAACACACATTTCATTCTCAAAATTTAAAAACATCTACAGAAATGAATGATTTTTTTTTTTTTTTGTCATTGCCTGTTTTCAAACTGATGACCAGTCTGGTCCAGGCACTGCTGATAACACAAAGCAATGGAATCACAAACATCAAGTATCATTTCCTTCAGTATTTGTGTGCCTGAGATTCATTGACTATTGCCGGTTTTATACCGGAAACTTGATCTTTTATGTACCCCCATACAAAAAAGTCTAGTGGCACTTGAGGGCAAATTTTCTTTGTTCACAGTTTAGTCTGGCTTTACTCATTATTTTGAATCAGTTAAACCTGAAAAGGAGTGAAAATTAAGTGAGTTATCAGCTGTTAAAGTATGTATACATTTTGGGTGGTTCCTCAAAAACTACAAACAAAATTATTGTGTATTCCAGCAATCCCACTTTGAGTATTTACCCAAAGAAAATGAGTGCATGTGTGTGCACTTAGTGGTAAATGCACTTCAAAAATTAAGACCACTTACTGTTAAATTAGAAATTGGAGGTATAAATACAAAATGCTTTAAATAAGACAGAGATTAATTAGGAATTCAAATGCTTTAACATTATGTGAATGGTCAATTAAATAACTAATTATGTTGAAAAATTAATTGCCTGCTTAAGTATAAGACCATACCCCACCACATAGAGTTTCTCTGCCCACACAGGTGTTCCATATCTCCTAGATTTCAAAAATGACTTGGCATTCATGTTTAAAGACCAGAATAGCTTGGAAAATTTTTTACGTGTTCAATTATCTATTTAATCTACAAGCATTTAAAGAGTGATAATTTTGTGTTAGGAACTATGTTAGCATTTGGGAACATAGTGAAGAAAGATGGTCCTTAACCTCAAAAAGCTAATCTCCCACTTTTTCTTTCTTTCTATCTATCTATCTATCATCTATCTATCTGTCTATCTATCTATCTATCTTTTTCTCTTCTTTTTCATGTTTTAGATCTCATTTTAAAAGCTGCACATCCCTAAGGTATAGGAGGGCTGATTCTCTGTTTTCTGTGAACCGCATGGAAAATGACAACTTCCTGAGTGGAGGAGCTGGGTATTAAGAAATTAAAGAGGAAAAAAAAAAAAAAAGAGACCAAGTCACAGAAATAGTTTAAGCTGGGACCCGGTGAGGGGCTGCCACTCTGATGGAGAGACAGTCAACCACCCACCACAGACAACACAGCGCATTTATTGATTTCTAAAGGGGGGTTTCAGGTCAAAGAAGTTTTGGATGTGCCCAGGTCCTATTCATTCCCTCATTCCTGGGATTTAGCATATCAAGACCTGGGTAAGTCAAGGTCCTATTCATTTCTCATTCCAAGCACACGGATAAAGATCAGAAATCAGTACTGATAACAGTCTCCGACATTTTGGCAGGCTGTTTCTAGGGGAAACCACCATGCCAGTCACCTCGGACTCAGCTTACATTAACTTAAAGGTCATCCAGGTGCATTCCCAAGGGGCCCTCTACACTATGGCATATAGTTTTTATCTCTATAATCCAATGGACAGAGAAAGAGAAGTTGCTACTATTACAACTGATGTTGAAGGACAACAGCCTGATTTGTAAAATATTTGTCTGTGCTCATTAGTTGTACCTTGACTGGCTCTCAAGATGGTTTGGAGAAGAGAGATTGGAATTCAAAGGCACAAATTTATTCTGCATAATAAAGTATCATCACCTGGCAACCTGGAAATTTTTCTCTAGTATTTGGGAAATAGAGACCAAAGGTGGGTTTTGGTTACTGTGAGGGTGAATCCAGCAATACATGGAAAAATCTGGGACCCAAAGAAATACATAGAGTGATTTCAATACACCAGGAATGTCTGACCCAAGGGAGAAATTTCAGAATAACATCTGATACTGAAGGTTAGTTGGTCTCTTGTTCTCCAACATTCTTTAAGATTTTCAGTTACCAGCACCACAGCCTGATGTTAATGATTTTCCATGCAAGTGAAAGAGAAATGTCAACACTTTGGGTAAAGCCCGGAGAACAAGGAAGAAACAGGCAGAAGTTGATAAGAAGTGGTGATAAGAACAGAGCTGGTTTTAGAGACACAGGCATCTGCCCGCTGTGGTATAAGTTGTAATGCCAGCAGGCAGGAATCCTTCTAAACACTAAAAATCACCTGACTCCTCACAATATTTGGGGTGAGGTCTTGAGTTGTTTTATCAGAAAATAAAAGAGAGAGCATTCAAGGAGCCTTGGGGACATGAAAACTTTCTACTTATTATTATGAATCTGATTATTTTCGCCTCATGTTATACTTACTTGAGCCACATTGACCTCTCCCAGTGGAATGCAAGCACATGTGGTATTTATCTGTGTATTTCTCCTGTACCAAGCTTAGTGTACCATAGAGCAGGGGCTCGTCAAATTAAGGAGGAAAATGATTTTGGGAGCAGCGGGAAGACTCCATAAAAATAGTATTTGTTTCCATGTAAGAAGCATTACCACACTGGCTGGGGGCTAAATGGATTACTCTTGCCTAGTTGAGTTTCCCCAACTGGGAACAGCTCCTCTGGGGTTTGGACTTGAGAAAAATGGGAGGAGTGTCAGTGGATACGCAGAGTAGTGGTGGACAGAGCTGAGAATAGAAAGAACTTTTTCTGTAGAAAAACCTCAAGCTGGGGGAATAATTTAAAAGAGGAAACATATTTGTCTTTTAAATGAGGAAAGAGGTGTTCTTAGGGCTAATTTGACTTATTCTATGGATTGTATTTGATATGCACCAGAGATTTGTAAACATAGTTTTATGATAAAAATCACTGAAAACAGATTGGTAGATTTTTGAAAATATATGCTCATGTTCGAACTCTGGAGATTCTGAGTTCAAACTCTGAATAGAACTCTGAAATCTAATTTCCTTTACATTTCCCACAACACATTAAAAATCTACTCCTGCCCGAACTGGTTTGGCTCAGTGGATGGAGCGTCGGCCTGCGGACTGAAAGATTCCAGTCAAGGGCATGTACCTTGGTTGGGAGAACATCCCCAGTGGGGGATGTGCAGGAGGTAGCTGGTCAATGTTTCTCTCCCCTCAATGTTTCTAACGCTCTCCCTCTTCCTTTCTCTCTATAAAAACAAAACAAAAAACAAAAAAACAAACAAAAAAAAATCAATAAAATTTTTAAAAAATCAACTCCTAAGGGTCTTTTTAACCCCAAGGCTGTAATACATACTAATTAATTAATAATGTGTTCACCCTTACCTTCAAATTCAAAATTTATCAATAAAAATAGTTTAATCTAATTTTCACCTTGTTTCTCTTAAATGAATCCTCACAGTGCCAGTATTATATATAATAGTACACCCCTCATCCTGTCCAATAAGCAGAAAACTTAGGGAATGTCTAAAATAAAGCTTTCAGCTAAGAAAAAAAATAAGTAGCAAAAAAAGGGTACCAAATAAGTAAGTTTTTTATTGTCATTAATGGACAAGATGATTTAGTAACAGCAGCATATATAACAGAAAAACTATTGTTTTTATCCTTCTGACTTTCAATTTGTAATTGTGTTCTTGTATTTGCCTAGATATTATATAGATCAATTAATTACTGATTGACAAAGATAGAGAGATAGAGCTTTTTTGAAAAAAAAAAAAAAAAAAAAAAAAAAAAAAAAAACAAAAAAAAACAACGGATAGAAATAGAGCTAGTAAGAAATCTTAAAATTTAAAACAGGTCATACACAAAAACATCCACCCACAAAAAATAAAGGGAAATTCAGATTTTCCAGTGTAAACTCTTTATAACCTTAAAGGTAATAATGCCAAATCCTAGCATGTAATTACATGGTTCTGGTTCAGATGCTGACATACTGAAGGCTGCCTCTGTACTTTCATTCATCACCTGTACATGAGATTCTAAGTTGGAGCATCATCTTTGTTTAGCAATTTAAACTGAGATGGTATACAACATTTTAAAAGAAAACTAAGAGTAGGAAAAGCTCATTGGCAAAGCTCATTCTCTGATAGGTGATAGCAGAAAAGTTTGGAGTCTACACAGTATTCGTAAATGATGTGATATAAGACGTTCAATGATTTGAAACTATTGAAGGAGGAAGTCTAGTTTTCTCAATTGAAAAAAAGCAGTGTCCTGGGATAAATCTACTCACACTACACCAAAGCTTTCAAAATTATCCATACAAAACCTGTCTTACTTCCTTAATTCCAAAATGTATAGTCCTAATTTTCATATGTACACACACCTTTCTGAAAGAGGATGTATTTTAGGATTGATGAGTATAATTAATGTAATTTCTTTTTCCATTAGAACTATTAATAAATCAAAGGTATATGTTGCAAATGATGGCATGTTAGCATTGAGAAAATACTGAATTCAAGTCCCAAATTTAGTTAATGTTTGTTTTTTCTGCTTGAGATTGTGTTACACTAATGCTGCAAGCCTAGTTCCGGAGAAAAAGGAAATCCCTTGGAAGTCAAGAGAAGAACTTGAGGGAAAGTCAGGAGTATTGACTGAGCACTAAACCAGATGCAATTAATTTAACAAGTTTCCGGGCAATTGAAAGGTCACAACTGTTCCATTAGGTACTTCATTCACTTCTTGTACTGTCAGAAGGGAACTGCTAGATTAACAAAAACTGACCAAGATCAGAAAAGTAATGAAAATAAGTTGAAAGAAGAAAATCTGAACAATTCTTACTTTAACCAAGATAGGTCCAACATTCACATTTTTCTAGAAAAAGAAGATAAATATGTTGTAGATGTACTGGAAGCTATTCTTCTTGCCTCTCTAAAGCTGATTGCTAAATTTTCAGGACTTTTATGAGGCAGCTATTAAAATTTTGGTGGCGTGAAATTGGATGGATGTATCTATAATTGATGTATCTACAACACAGAAATCAGCAAATGGTAATACAAGTCAGGGCCCTAGTTTCACTAAAGAGGCAATTAACATGAACAGAACATACAAAAACATGTTATAGAATGTTTGCATTTTATTTTTAAACTAGAGGCCTGGTGCATGAATTCGTGTGCCAGTGGGGTCTCTCAGCCTGGCCTGTGGAATTGGGCTGAAACTGGCTCTCTGACATCCCCCAAGGGGTCCTGGATTGCAAGAGGGCACAGGCCAGGCTGAGGGACCCCCACCAGTGCAAGATCAAGGTCGGGGAGGGACACAGGAGGTTGGCAAGCTGGGAAGGGACCATAGGAGGGGTCAAAGGCATGTCTGGCTCATATCACTTAATCCCCTATGGGCTGGACCCCAGCAGCAAGCTAACCCACTGGTCAGAGCATCTGTCCCCTGGTGGTCAGTGCACATCATAGCGACTGGTTGACCAGTTAACTATCTGCCCCCTAATGGTCAGTGCATGTCATGGTGAGCAGTTGAACTGCCTTAGCATATCATTAGCATATTATGCTTTGATTGGTTGAGTGGACAACCAGAAGACCAGACACTTAGCATATTATGCTTTTATTATATAGGTTATGTTTTATTGATTTCAGAGAGAGAAAGGGAGAGGGAAATAGAAACACAGATGAGAGAAAAACATCAATTGGCTGCCTCCTACATGCCCCTTACTGGGGATGAAGGCTCAAACTGTAAACTAGGGTTTGTGCCCAAAAAGTGAATTGAACCAGTGACCTTCTGGTTCATGGGATGAGCATATTAGCTGGGCTAGAATTTTGCATTTTAGAAAAAAATTTTTAATACCATTTATTGAAAAAAATTTGCTTTAGAACAGCTAGTTCCCCCCAAAAGAATTTATTGACTTTTTATGTTTTCACTTTCCTCTCCTCTCTCTCCCTCTCTCTCTCTCTCTCTCTCTCTCTCTCTCTCTCTCTCTCTCTCTCTCTCTCATTTTCCCCTCTCTCTCTCTCTAATTCTGACAAAAAATATTTTTTTATTGAATTTTAGATAGAGAGTGGAAGGGAATGAGTAAGGGAAAGAGAAAGATCAATGTGAGAGAGAGAGACACCATTTGGTTGCCTCTGCATACACCCTGACCAGGGCTGGGGGTCAAACCTGCAACTCAGTGTGTGCCCTTGACCAGAAATCAAAACTGAGACCATTTGGTGCACAAGCTGATACTTTAACCACTGAATAACAATGGCCAGGGCTTTATTTCCAATTTTAGAACTCAACTATAACACCCATGAAACTTTATTGATGGAATAGAATTATCTTTAAAAGCAAGATTTTCACTTAAAAAATAAGTTGACCTAGTTCTGATCTAGACTCATCAACCCAATGTCATTAAAAAGTATTTACTTATCACTATTTCCAAAGACATGTAAAGTCTTCTTACCCTAAACAACAACAACAAACCTATGGACCTAAATTAAAATTAAATTTTACACACACACACACTAACATGGCACATACTGTTCCAATCCAAATACAGTGATTATGATTCACAAAGAAGTCATTCCTTTGTGTGTCTGATATTTGCTGGGAAAACAGTAGAGCTCCCAGCAGGCATAACCCACTTCACATGACTCCCTGTATACATGACAAGGTATAAAATAATATTCATTCACTGTGGAAATCTGACCATCTGCTCCAATGAAAACAGACTCCTATGAACCCTGAATTTGGGGGGGGGGGGGGGAAAGTCTGACTTTACCTGAAACTCCTATACTTTTTGTATAGGAAGTGTATTTGATATTTTTGTGATGAGAATGGCACTTTACCTCTGTGGTCTTCCTCCAAAAAACAGAATCTTAGTTTAATCAAGAGAAAAACCTCAGCCTTAGCCAATTTGGCTCAGTGGATAAAGCATCGGCCTGCAGACCAAAGAGCCCTGGGTTTGATTCCAGTGAAGGGCACATGCTCAGGTTATGAACTCTTCCTGATCAGTGATTCTCCCTCATCATTTATGATTTTATCTCTCTCTCCCTCTCTGAAATCAATAAAAAATATATTTTTTTAAAAAGAGAAAAACCTCAGACAAACACAAGCAGAGGGACAGTGTATAAATATCTGTCAAGTACTCAAAACTCTTAAGGTCCTCAAAACATGGTAAATCAGAGAAACTGTCATATAGAATGCTAAGGAGGAATAATGACTCAATGTAATAGTGCATCCTAAAACAGAAAAAGGATATTGAGGGAAAATAAGTAAATTTCAAATAAAGTATAGAGTTCAGTTACTATAGGAAAGGGGGCAATTGAACGGTGATGGATAGTAAATAGAATAAATAGGGGGAGTGATCACTTTGTAATGTATACACATTGAATTACCATGTCATACACATATATTTATGTATAATTATTAAAAAACCCAATGGGGGGGAAATAAGCAAGCAAACAAACAAGCAAACATAAGTTGGCCCTTTAGCTGAGACAAATGTACCACAGTAACATAAAAAGTTAACAATAGGGGGACATGGGAAAGAAATAGCCAGAAACGCTCTGTACTGCCTTTTCAACGCTCATGTAAATCTAAAACCATTCTAAAATAAGAACTTTGAAAATATATTTAACCTCATAGATAAACATGCAAAATGATATACTTCCATTCCTGACCAAGCACACTTACAGGCCCTAGAAACAACGAAGATGATGTAAAATGTAGCCAGAGACCTTCAAACCGGAACCACCATGGATCGTAGTGTGAACTCACCTTGGATGAGTGGGGATGATCAGTTGGCTAATATAATTACTTGGATGAAAGATATTGGTTTTTCTAATTTCAAGGATGAATAGGAGCTTCAAAATCTCAGCTGAATGCAGGAGCCACAGGGAAGCTTGCTTTCTTATGCGTGAAAAAGGCTCATTATGAATTTTTGTCACTTGAGGTGAAAATCAAGAAGGGGTTCCTGTGGAGATGTTGGGTGTAGGCCCAAAAGAGGGGAGGTCTGGGAACAGTAAGCCACAGAAACAATTGCTGGAGAGCCTTTGGAGGTTCAGGGGCAGAAATTCTTGTTTCTGAATGCTGATTCCTGATTGAAACAGACCAAACCTCAGAGGCACTGTAGTCCCTTTGGGGCTTTGTAGATCTGAGGTTTACAGGATTTATTGTTATTAATTAAATCTCTCACGCTAAAACCCATATCAGAAATGTTTGCAAGTTAGGATTTTTTTTTTCCACGTGGGGCCAACCAGTGAACTGTTATCCTCTCTCTTTTTAAAAATGTTTTTATTGATTTCAGAGAGAGGAAGGAAGACAGAGAGAAAAATAGAAACATCAAGGATGAGAGAGAATCATTGATTGGCTTCTGCATGCTGTCTAGTGGGGATCAAGCCAGCAACCTGGACCATGAATGGAACTATAACCTCCTGGCTCATGGATCAACAGTCAACCACTGAGCCATACCAGCCAGGCCTGTTACCCTTTCTTAGTGTAAATTTGCCATCTCTGTCACCAAGATCTTGAATGTGAGAAACCAGGTATAATTCTCAGTTTGAGAGAAGCCCAAACAAGGAAATAAGGATTAGACGAAGCAGCATGATAGGAGTCAATGCAATGTTTGTCTTGATTGTTTTGTATCTCTTTCCATATTTACACTAATATGGTATAAAGAAAAAATGAAAAATAAATTTTGGTTTGAATATCAGATGTGTCTTGAAAAAGACAGTATAAAAACTATATGTATTCTATTGGTTCTACTCACTCACTGCCTTGATGTATGATTGCTTCCTGGTGTAATAATCTATTGCCTATTAGTTCAGTGTTTCGCAGGCCCACTTCTTGCTCTCTGGCTGCATGACTGACTCCATCAGTGGTAATGGACTATGTCATAGGAAATCACACCATCCAGACCCATCTACCTTAAACCCCAAAGCCTTGAAACCTTCTCAGCACTCAGTCCTGCAAAGAGAAAGAGGCAATGACCTGCAAAAACAGAGATCTGAGAACCTCTGGAGATATTAGGTTTAGATAAATAGTGAGTCATTAATAAATAAGATGCAGGGTAATTATCAATATGAACCACATTCAATAATTAATACCTTGCAAACAAAATAGAAATGAAATACTTAGTGGAATTTGACAGAGGTTATATTCAGTTCCCCTTGAAAACTCTGTTTTGAAGGGGAAATCACAAATAGTTTTAAATTATGAGAGAGCTTTCTCCCCAAAGCATCCATAGTGAGCCACTTAGCAAATAGGATTCTTAACACTCACCCATCTGTGCTCTTATAAGCTTTACCCATGCTTAATTCTAAAAGCACAGCTCCTCCCATTTAATTACAACTTTTCACCTTTCATTGAAGCATCAAAAGGTTTTGGTGGGTAATGTATGATTTATAAAAATGAGTGGCAAAAGTAGTTAAATATAGCCTCTTTCATATGTCATTCTCATTATCTAGAATGCGTAGGCTAGAATTTGTTGGCAGTAACCTCCACTTTCTGCTGACAATCCCAGTTCTTGATGACCTATACTTTGTTGAGGAGGGGAAAGGAACTAATAATTACTGAGCATTCACCGAGGTAGATGGACTGTTGCATTGGTTATCTCATGTAATTCTCTTAAAAAGCCTATGAATATAGGCTTATTAATGCCAATTAGTAGTCCAGAAATTTCAGGCTAAAGAGGTCAACCACTTACCCAAGAGCAAAGGAGTGAATTGGGGATTTCATTTCTGATGTTTCCAGTCCCTACGCCTGCCATTTTCAATTCTGGGTCCTATTCCTATAAGTAGAATCCAAAGGTCTTGATGCTTCATAAATGACCTCATCTAAAGTAATGTATGGTTATTTACAGAATATTTTATTAATGCTTCATAATATCTGGCAGTTTATCAACAGCTGGGGAAACAAAGAACAAAAGCACTTTCCAAGGCCTGATTCAAAAGGGAGTCCAGTCCTTGTCCAGCACTACTGATTGATCAAGTCTATAATGAAGCGAAAGAAATAGGTTTTCACCATCACTGAAAACGATGGATAAACTCAGTCATTTTACCAACCCGTCCCCACTGTACCAGCCACTTGGCTCTACCTGGATGGTGAAGGGAATGGTTACAATTTTTTTTCCCAGCACAAACAAATTTAACCCTCATCCTGAAATATGTTCTCTTTAGACGGGAATAAAAACAGGAGTGCTTTCAGATAGGTAATGTGATTCTTTTTTTCACTGCCTTGTGTTTGAAGACCAAACACTCACCAGGATCTGAGGTTTTCCTAAGAATAGAATGTTAGTTTAGTCATGAACCTATACCTTTCTCATCTATGGTTTCAGTGACCCCAATCTCACTTTCTCCCACAGGGCATCTCCAGGGTGCTGTGAACACAGTAGGTCTTTCATGCCTTTTAAATGGAATAAATGTGTGTTAATATTTGAGATTCTGTTGAAAATACTCATCTGCTGAAAATACTGATTCTGTTCCTATTACCCAAATCATACAGGCAAATTTTATTGAAAACACATTTTAAGGTAATAATGATAATAATGGTAAAACAAATACTCCAGCTTTAAAATCTTTTAATACTTAAACAAGAATAAGAAAAAGATATTTATTACAGTCTATGATTTCTCTCTGGCTCAGTTGAACAATACAAGACAGCCTTAAAATTTAGAAATTCTCTTGTCATAGGGACAGATAGGCAGTTTGCATCATCTACTATAATCAAAAGGAAAATGAAAGAGAAACACAATTACCATAGGAAATATGAACTTGATATAAACTTGTCAAAAAAGTCATCTACTCCAACCAAAGTTATTTCAGATTCCCTATATAGGCAATCCCCACATGATTAGCTGAAAAGTGATGAATTCACCTAATTTTAGAAAATGTCCTCCCTGCTTTGTGACATACTGTAACTCTAACCATCTTTCAAAGCTCAGGACAACATTCTTTTCCTGAAAACATTGGCTCTCACCTTGGTCCATTGTCCATTTCCTAAACTCTATTAAATGCAGGGTTGTACCACACAAATTAACATATATCACATTTATATTATATTGCAAATTGATACAAATATCTTCAAATATTCTCATACACAAGAAACAGCCTCTTGAATGCTGAAATTGTTCCATATTTTTCCACTGTAGCAAGCACATGTGACCCCCAATAAATCCTCATGGACTGAATATTGGCGCTCTGGTTTTCTATGTATTGTTCTACTTGTGGCATGTTCCCATCTTTCATTATTTTGTTAGATTTTTTTACTTCCTTTTATTTTAAGGCCCAGCCACACAAATGTTTTTCTCTTCCTATTGACCAAATCAAATGCTACAACACCTTAAAATCTATCCTTAAATCTGCCTCTTCCAGGGAGTCTCTCTCAGGGCCCTGCATGTAGCGATCTTTGCTTTAGCAGCTGAAATTTAAATGACACTATCAAGTCCTTAAACCCCTATCACTTCATGCTGTTCTTCAGTGTTTCCCATTGTACATCATATTTCCCTAAGTAGATAAGATCCCTTAGCTCAGAGACATACCTTCCACATTCTGTATAGTGTCCACAAAAATAAGCACATGAAATACAGATGGATCTGGTTTCTAGCTTACATGCTCTGTCATATTTTGCAGTCTCCTCTGTCCTCAATTAGCCGATCTAATCTGTCATACACTTCCACCTCCCCCCTTCTCCCCCCAAAGAGTGATTCTTTTTTACTTTATAGCCTAGCCATACAGGGATTTTGTTAATAGCGTGGACTATTTAATATATGCTAGGCACTCACTTCTCTTGGTTTTCCAATAAGGTTTTTTAAGCAACTTTTCCTGAATTTTAAAGCTTCTTTTAAACTTCTCATTTCAATTTTTCCTAGTATTTGGTCCCACTTCCATTTTCTAAATCTAAGCAACCAAATAATAAACTTTTCCCTACTATCGCCAGAATATTTGGATAAATTGAATTATGTTGTGATGATGACAATAAAGGCCTTCAGCATGAATCAGTGTACCATTTCCTTTCTGCTCCTGGTGCCCACTCACTGCATTTGTCCCGGTGGGGTCTGGAAGACTTGTCTCACCACATCACAGAATCACAGACAGAACCCTTTTTTTTTTTTAAGTAAGGTCACAATTTCTCCCATTTTACAACTCTGTGGATGCAATTACTACAGTCTTTGCAATGTGTGATTGTAGAGAAAAGCTGAAGTTATTTTGAAGTTCCTAAGAATTATTAAAATTTAGGTACTAGCGAAAACTTTTGCTTTATCTTAAAGAGGCCTCTAAAAGAAGGGCATTAGTATAAAATATTTAATGTTGAAATTGTGAAGCCAATCAATCCACCAGTTGCTTGGACATAAAATTTAAAAATAATAATTACAGCAACAAAATTAATGTTCATGTATAAAGTAGGAAAACATAGTGCATAAATGTTAATGGTTATGAATTTGATAGGGATAGATTTATACTTTTACTATCATCTGCCATAGGAAGATCAGTATTTAGGATTTTAAGACTTGCAATAAGGAATTTAGATGACCAATATACATAAGTAGATGTCAGCTACTGAATCTAGATGACTAAACTTTTATTTGTTAAATAAAAACCTGATGATAAAAAAACAACTCCTTCAAATTATTGTTTAAAAATGTATTCTTTTACTATCAATGTCAGTGATTTATAGATTTATGAGCTTCTTTCCATAGTAATGGTACTTCCTCTATAAATAATATATGCTTTCCTCAAAGTAATCATCACTCTAAAAGAGAAAAATGTGGTTATTTTTTAAATAAGAAATAGAGAATTTTGAAGAATATGTAGACAATGATATTGAGAAAAATTGTTGAAAATAAAATATATGCTGCAGAATTAACTTATAAAATAGGACTCAAAGCTTCTTTGACTGCCTGTGTTATTTTTTTTTAATGGAGTCACACACAGAGAGACTGTGTAATAGGCAAACATATGACTGCCATCTCCAACCCTTTTCTTCTCAAAGTTTCTTTTTCCCTTCAGCACCAACTCTCTTAAGCCCCTTCCCCAACTTCTTATCTCTTAGTTTCTCAATTTGCAACTAATTTGATGAGAGTAATAAATTATTTCCTGACCAGAAAAGCAATTAACAGAAGCAAACATCATCAGAACTTAATTTAACAATTTAATGTTCAACTATCCTGACCCCACGCAATGAAATGTCCTGGGCATAACATGCTATCTGCATCCGAGGGTGTTTCTCTAACTCACAGGAAGGATGGTTGCTTCTCTAAATCTGTTCTTGACTGGCAGCCCTTGTGTGCATCACAGGTTTGTGGTATCTTCTGTTTCCCACAATGCTGAGGTGAGCTAAGTGGAACCCTCATGTCCATGTCTCTTAATGTTTTTATGCCCCAAGTTCCTTCCCTTCCTTTTTGTTCCTTCTCCTCCTCCTACTTCTTTACCAGGACTCACTCAAAGGATCTGCTTTTCCAGGAAGTCTGTGCAGACCCTCCCAGGCCACATGAGATATTCTACCTCTGCCTCTGTGCTCCTGAGGGTTGATCTTTCACGGTACTCACTACTGTTCTGTAATTGTCTATTCACTTGCCACTACACTGAGAGCTCCTTGGTACTGTGTCTTTAACCTCTGTGCCTCTGCTAGATATCTATCATGATGCCTGGATATTAAATTTAAATGAATGAATGGCTATATGTGTGAACAGCTCCTTTTCTTGCAGGATAGTCTAGCTTTAGCCATTTTAGCCTGGTTCCAGATTAGCCCCTCCTTTCTTTCCCTCTTCATCCCCTGTAACTTTCCTCAAGTTGTCTGGGTTTTCAAATGATCCAGTCATCCAGGCTTATCCTTTCTCACGTTGGATGTGTATTTCTAATTAAAAATAAATAGAGATACTAATTGAAAGTATTACGTATGTTCCTTTTCCCCTCATTGACCTCCTGGTCAGGCCTGGGATGGTCTTTCTAATTAAAATAATTTCTGTCTAGCCAAAACTGGTTTGGCTCAGTGGTTAGAACGTCGTCCTGCGGACTGAAAGGTCCCAGGTTCAATTCCAGACAAGGGCATGTACATTGGTTGCGGGTGCATCCCCAATAGGGGGTGTCCAAGAGGCAGCTGATCGATGATTCTCTCTCATCAATGTTTCTAACTCTCTATCCCTCTCTCTTCCTCTCTGTAAAAAATCAATAAAGTATATTTAAAAAAATAAATAAATAAAATAATTTCTGTCTGTATGCAGTGAAAATCAAGATTGGGCTAGACTGTTCCTACCTCGATGATCCTTGAGCACTTTGTTCATAACACTAACATAGTACGAATTGCATTGTATCATAGCTAGTAACACATCTACCCATCTTCCCCACCATCCTGAACTATTTAATGAGAAAGTGCTATTTGGATTTTCTTTGAGCCTTCAGAAAGTCTAAGTGATTTCCCCAAGTTTATAAAGCTGGACAAAAGCAGAGGCAAAACCAGGCATTTCACCTGGAAGTCCAGCATTCTACAGATATTTCTCAGAAGCCTCCCTTTCTCTTTCACCCCTGCTCACTGTTCAAGTACTTTATTACTTTTAATAATATTAACTATAATACAATACACACACTTTTCTTTGTTGTTTCAAATAACTCTAGACAGCAGAATGAATGTAGGAGGTAAATGTAGAAGCCCTTCTTGGGAAACATCCTGAACAAAAAGAAGAGAAACTAGCATGTATTCCCTAAAGCTATACAAAAGTCTATGGATATTACTTGTTATTATTATGCAGCTTCCTTTGCTAACGTTTCCTACTCCTAAATAGTTAGAGTTCTGATGCACAAAATAAAGACTAACAAAGGCAAACTGAAACTCTTTAATCACTCTACATGGAGAAAAAAAATCCCCTTGCAATGGCCCTACATAAAAACCTGCTTTGGAGGAGAAACTGTCTGTTAAGCTATAATGAAACTCAGTTGCGACCAGCCAATGTCTGGTATGTTTTTTAGACTGTCTGTAGACCTCTTTGGCATTTTCTGACAGAGTTCAAACTCAGCAGAGGGCTCTGGGGGCAGAAGTGAGGAGGGAGGACTTCTGTAAGTAGGCCAAGTTAGCTTGAAATAAGTGCAATCTGAGCGCAGGTCTTGGAATTGGAGGCTTTCTGAACTGTAATCCTAGCTCAGACACTGATCCCTCCTGCGACCTAGGATAAATTACTCAACCTTTTCCCCTTGGTTTCCAGATCCTCTAAATAGGGATAATAATCCTGACCTCAGAAGGCTAGCGTATGAATTAAACATCTGAGAGGCCTCATCTCACAGAAAGTCTGAACAAAGCATCCCTTTCCTTACAGATAAAGTAACTCTTTCAACTGAACTTACTGAGAACTGTTTCTGCTAACGGGGCCAATGATGACTGACTCCTGTATCCAGGTGCCCTGAGAGTGTCCATGCAGCCTCCATACAGAGCATTATGCTAAGCAAAATAAGCCAGTCAGAGAAAGATAAGTATCACATGATCTCACTCCTATGTGGGATTTAATGAACAACATAAACTGATGAACAAAAATAGACCCAGAGGCATGGGAGCATCCAACAGACTGTTGAATCTCAGAGGGAAGGCAGGGGAGAGTGGGTAGGTAAAAAAGAAATCAACCAATGAACTTGTATGCATATATGCATAACATATGGACACAGACAATAGGTGGTGAAGGCCTGGAGTCGGGAGCAGATGAGCTAGAGGAGTTCAATGGGGGGAAAAAGAACGTCTGTAATACTTTCAACAATAAAGATTTTTTTTTTAAAAGGTAAACCCATAAATGAAAGAAACATGAGGCTGAAAACAAACAAAAATGTTGACTTCACCCAAAACCACCAAGCTTTCCTATCTTTGGCAATACGGTGTTTGAGTTTGAAGGCAATTGGTCTTATAAACTAAGCCTTTCAGTAGATTTTGTTGTTTGTTTCAATAGTTTATAGAAACATTAAGTTGAAGAAAGATTCAAATTATCATCACCAACCATTCAAGGACAAGACATTAGGATATCTGGAAGTTCTATCAAAAGTACCACTTCAGATTATACATAACAATAAGATTCTGTAATCTGAGCAATACAATTAAAATATATAGAATCGAGTCCACACAGAGTGAGGAAACATGTTCTAGAACACCACAGGTGACTCCAAACTCACTCAATTCAAGAGTAATTTCCCCCAGAGGAATAAATGTAAATGAGGAAAAATGCATTAATGGAGAAGTTAACTTTTGCTTTAACTTTTCTCAGCATTCTCCCGTATCTCACAGAATCTGCTCTTCTACATTCATAGCAAAGCAGAACATGGTGGTTATTTGTTCACTGAATGAATTGCCCCCAAAACTTAGTAGCTTGAAACAAGAAGACTCATATCTCAAGTTTCTGTCTGTTGGGAATATGGGCATGGCTTAGCAGGGTCTCTCCCCTCAAGCTACAATCAAGGTGTGGAGAGAAACTGCAATCATCTCATGGACAACTAGGGAAGGGTGTGCTACTATGCTTCACTGGAACACAGCCGTTGGCAGGATCCAGTTCTGTGTGGGAGTGAGGGCCTCAATTCTTCACTGGCCATTGACCAGAGTTTCTTACTACATGGGCCTTTCCATAGAGAAGTTCATAATATGGCAGCTTGCTTCTTCAAAACAGGCAAGCAAAAAGAGAAGGAGATTAAGAAAGGACAGAGGAAGGGAGAAAGGGCTAGAGCAAAAGCAAGAGTGAGATAGAGACAGAAGTCAGTCTTTTTTAACCATTGTGGAAGTGACACCCCTAACTGCCCCCTCCTGCTGGCCTGGTCACCCCACCCAGCCTGCTGTTCGGTCATTTGGTCGCCCCTCACTGCCCGTCCCCCCTGCTAACTGGTCACCCCACACAGCCCACTGCTCAGTAATTTGGTCATTCCTCACTAACTCCCTTGCCCACCTGGTCACCCATGCAGCCTATTTGGTTATGTGAGTGGCCATATTATTATGATCTCTGAATGCAGAGTAATTTGGCCAGTGTACATTCTATATAATAAAAGGCTAATATTCAAATTGTCCCCTCGATCAGGAGTTCAACCAGCAGGCAAGCCGGCCAACTGCACATGTCCCCTCCCCCTGGCCAGGCTGGCTGGACCCCACCCATGCACGAATTCATGCACTGGGCCTCATATATATGAGGGGCACACTGAGTGGCTAGATTATGATGCATTCAGAGATCATAATAATCTTGCCACTCAGTGTAGATTAAGTAGAAGTGAGTAGGTCCAGCCCACATTCAAGAGGGAAAGATAACACAAGGCTATGGGACTTTCTAGTGGGCTCACTAGAAGCCATACTGGAAGTCTACCTGCCTCAGACTTCTGCATACCTTAGATTACATTTAATACCCTCTCTCATATACCTTATATCCAAGAGTGTTTTTCAGTGTTAGCACAAGCTTTACCGTTTAGTAAATACTTGTATGACATTGTTGTAAGATGTAAAAGAGCTCTAAAGTGTGACAGTGAAAATTAAAATAACAGCACTAAGGTCCCCCTAATCACTGACGTCACCAACAGTGTGAATCACAGAGACTTGTGTGAGAGATAAGATGGCATTACTCTGTAACAACAGCATCAACCCAACTGACAAGTCATTCTCATGTGCTTTCAAATAATGGCCCTCAAATAGTGGCTCTTAAAAATCTTAAAATGAAAACCTTTGATCTGCATTGGTTCATGCCTCTGAGACTTTATTAGCATGCCATGTCACATTATTTTTGAATTTTTATAACCTGTGTCCATACTTTGTCTGGGTGTAAATATGTGAATATGCCTATAAAAATAATGCCTGTAATTCTGTGTTTCTATATGGAATGTTCTGAATCTGATCTATTAGCTCATTTGGATCATTAATGTCATATTCTTGATATTCATGTCAGTTACCTAGTTTTGCAAGAAAAGAAAAATTGTTGCTGAAAATGCTATCCTATCTCTGTGCTGGTGGGTAGTTAGGAAAATGTGTAATGAATAGTTGTGGGTGTGTAAAAAAATGTGGACAGAGATGAGGAAAAATGTATGACTGCCCTTATGGAAACAATTCAAGGTACATTACCTACAAAGAGAGGGTCAGCATCATGATTTATATATATATATTCCTTCTCAACTGTAATCCTTGGATTGAAAAGGTAATACTTCCTTAAGAATACTCATTCAATTTTCAATCTAATATGATGGAGTACACATTTAGTTAGAAATGCTCCTTTTAATACATTTACTGAACAAGCCCGGTTATAGTTGTGGCAGATACTTTTGCTCACTAGCCACTCCTTTTACAAATCCCTCCCCTTATTCTACAAACACATTGTCATTTAGATTATCCTCAGAATAGTGGTCTGAAATGAGATAGATTACAAAAGACACATTTCCGTATCATTAAAGAAAACATGTGGAGAAAAACAGGAATTTTTTCTTCAAACTTTGGATCTATGATGAATTAGCTGTTGACTTTGCAGAAAAACTTCCCTCCCTCAAGGGTTTCAAAGCTTCATTTGTAAGTCTAAAAAGCAGACTCTCACTGTAAGTTAATAGTTTTGCTGTTAAAACTCAATGTTACTTGAATTGTGTTCATTGAGGAACGGTACTAGAAAAAGAAAAAAATAAATTAACTGGTCCCCTCTTCTGTTCATCTGTCAGACCATATCTGAAATAAACTGTTTAATCTTGGCATCAGATTTCAAGTGGGTTACTGACACAAAGGCCACAAGGATAATGATATTATAAAAGATGAGTGAAGGATGGATCTGTAGAGCTTATATTAGTTTGCTGGGGCTGCCACAGCAAAGCATCACCAGAAACTGGGTGGTGGAAACAACAGAAATGTACTGTCTCAGTTCCAGGAGCTAGATAGCTCAAATCAAGTTGTTGCCAGGGCTGTTCCTTCTCCAGGCTGTGAGGAAAAGATCCATTCCATGCCTCTCTCCTTTGCTTGCTTGTGGCATCTTCACATCATGTTCCCTCTGTGCATGTTTCTGCCCCAAATGTCATTTTTATAAAGACATCAGTTATATTAGAGTAGGACCCACTTTAAATTGATTACTTTTATAGACACACTATCACCTAATAAGGTCATATTCTGAGTTACTGATGGTTAAGACTTCAACAAATGAATTAGAGAGGGACATATTATCCTATCTAATAAAAGGGAAATATGTCCTCTAACACACAAGATGGTTGATCCCAGGTGGTCAAAGATCCTGCCCCCAATTGGACACAAGATGGCCACCACAAGATGGCCAGCAGGGGAGGGCAGTTAGGGGTGACCAGGCTGGCAGATGAGGGAAATTGGGGGCAAACAGGCTGGCAGGGGAGCAGTTAAACATCAATTAGGCTGGCATGGGAGCAGTTAGGGGGTGAGCATGCTGGCAGGCAGAAGCGGTTAGGGACAATCAGGAAGGCAGGCAGGCAAGCAGGTGGGAGCCAGCAGTCCTGGATTGTGAGAGGGATGTCCGACTGCCCGGTTGGATCGGGCCTAAACTGGCAGTTGGACATCCCTTGAGGGGTCCCAGATTGGAGAGGATGCAGGCTGGGCTGAGGGACACCTTCCCCGCTCCCCTCCCGAGCATGAATTTCATGCACTGGGCCTCTAGTGATGCTAAAAATTCATACCAGATGTCTGATTTTAGTTAAACTATATAGGGTATATATCATAGCTATTTTCAAATTTCTTAACGATGGGGCTGAAAAAGAAGGATGAGATTTTTCTGGACTGCTCTAAAAAACAAAACAAAACTAAAATGAACATATGAAGTTAGGGAAATAAGACATCTTAATTATATATAAGGTAATACATTCTTTGAGAGCCTGTTTAATATTCTATGAAAAGGCCTTAGGTGTTGCAGTTATTGAGACAAAAATGAAAAATCTCACCACTAGTAACTCTTTGGACTTGTTTTATAATTTCTCTCTACCTGGGCTATTACCCTTTAGTAAAATGAATATAATAACACCCAGTTCATGTGTTGCTGTGAAAACTAAATGAGATAATGCATACTCCACATCTAGCACAAGGCTCAGAACAGATTTAGACTGTGCATAAGGTAGTTAATATCATTATTATTCCTATTTGGAGTTTTCTAATGATTGTAAGGTGATGAGATAGTTGTGAAGAATTAAAATTGTGGCTAGAGGGCCACTGTTCACAGATATTATTACAGAAATTCTTATAGTTGGAATTTGGATAAAAGATTTTTAAGGTTTCTTGTAAATTAGTATTTTATAGTTCTAGAAGGGAGATAAGTTGGAAGTAGATTCAGCCATGGCAGTTTTACACATTTGCCTCTTAACAAAAACTAGAGTGCTATTGCTTACTGTGGCTATATCGTTCCTGCGCTACTAAATTTAATAACTTGTAGCATGTTTCTCCTATCATGAGCTTACTTAATGTTTAAAAATATCTATACAAACACCAACATCAATTTTAATGTAGTCTTCAGCATAAAATATTATCACAAAAAGCAGAGCTGTATATTCTACTGATGGAGCAACTTGGAACTTAATGTGTGCCTCTAAATGCAAGTTCATTGTGAGTTTATTAAAGTAAACACAAATTAGCCTCATCCTCATGCAAAGATATATAGAGAATACATCATTCATTCATTTCATTCACTCAAAATATACTTTGGTCCCCTGTTAAGTACCTAGAGACTGTCCTAGGCAGTAGGAATACAAAAGTAGCAAAATAGGTGTTCTTCCCATCTTCAGAGAGTTTTCAGGTTAGTGGTAAAAAAACATCTAAGTAGACACTCAGTTACTGAAGGGTTGGTGAAGTATAGAATATTAAGGGGGTAGTTAGGATGGGCACCTAACTTCAATTTTGATGGTCAGGAAGGACTTGGAAATGGAAGTATTTCTACACTGAGACATAAAGGGTTAGTAGGAGTTCACAAGTGAAAAGGAGGGGGAAAGAGGAGTCTAGGAAAGAAAATATGTGTGTGTGAATGCTCAGAGTCCAAGAAAGGTCATACATCAAAGAAGAAACTCCAGAATATACCTGGGGTAAGAAGCAACAGGGATGGTGGAAAACAGCACGGAGCCAACAGTCAGAAGACCTGACCTGGTCATTAAGTAATGATGCCCCTACATCCCGCCCATGAATGCAGGATGTATTCTGTAACAAAAATGCCAGCAAGTTTTAAAATCCATACATTATTTAAGATCTTTTATGCAAACAAATTTTAAAAGACCACAAGATATACTCTTACAACAAGATATGGAAAGAAGAATTGAAGATTACTAGATGTTAATCTTCTAAAAACCAAATCTTTTTTCTTCATCTTTATAATAACTCATGGTGCCAAGCACTGCAAAACTGTATAGAATTGAACCAAGAGATACCTCTATCTTCCCATACTAAAAAAAAAAAAAAAAAAAAAAAAAAAAAAAAAAAAACAGACCCACAACCTCCAAAGTATCACATCTCACTTCCATAAACATTCAAAAACAGTCTAGGGGTAATGAAAAGGACATTGTTTATCTCAATTACTCATTTTCATTCCCCTTTCCAAAAGAGGATTATATGTTCCTAGTTTTTGCCATGCAACTTACAGTGCTTCTTCGGGGAAACGCATAGCCCTTTGCCACCTTATTTACATCACACTTGACCGTGTAACTTACTATGTAACACCTAGGCAGATGCTTCAAGTGCCATGTCATGGCTCTGCTATTGCTGTGTCCCCGCCACAAGACTGGGTCCCCAATGAAGAAGATATATGATGAAGAGCCTAGCTCTCCTAGAATCTTCAGGGACAGTGAAAAACAAACTGTGATTTGTAAACCACTAAGATGTTAAACTTATTTTTTTTTAAATGTTTTTATTGATTTTAGAGAGAGGAAAGGAGAGGAAGGGAGAGAGAGAAATAGAAACATCAATGATGAGAGAGAATCACTGATCAGCTGCTCCTACACGCCCCTCCTATGAGGTTTAGCCCACAACCTGGGCATGTGCCCAAACTGGGAATTAACTGTGACTTCCTCGTACACTCAACCATTGAGCCATGCTGGTTGGGCCTGAACTTATTTTTATTTGAGCATCACAAGGATTTCTGATTGAAGGGGATAAATGATTCTTAAAAAGTGATTCCCTAAGATAAAATAATGGTAGCTATGACCACATAAATGCAAAAAGGAACTAGCACTGCTCCTAAGGTGGTACACTAAATGAACCTGGCAATAATACCCAATGAAAGGACTGACCAGTGTGGACACCAGTTACATACTAGTTTCACATTGTAGTCTCCCAACACACACACACACACACACACACACACACACACACACACATACACACACACACACAGTTTGGGTAAGAAAAAATACCCCTTCTTATACACAATCTAATTTCTTCAAGACTTCGTGTGTTTGCTTTTCCAAATAAACCTTCTCTTCTTCCATGGCAACAGAACAAGACAAAGGGGTCCTGTTTTAATATTCACAAGCTGTTGCTCCCAGACAATGTAGTGCTGTTCAGTAGAAAACTCCTAGTCAGCATTAAAAAAAAAAAAAAAAAAAAAAATCCATTAACTCTTCCTTTCTCATCATTTGTGAATTAAAGATCCCCTGACCCAATACCTTTGGCAGACCCCCGCCTTCATCTCCCTGACAGCATAGGTTACAAACACAATCAGAATGAAAAATAAAGTGTACAGCTAAAGTATTTGCTATCTGCTTATTTCTTTCTATACGTCAACAAGATGGAAGGATTCTCAACTAGATATATAACTTGCTTGATAACTATTATGTGGACCTGGGGTTCTTAAAGGAATTCCCAGAGGCTAACTTTCTTTACCTTCTGGTCTTCTAAAGTAAATAAAAAATTATGCAAACTTTCTCTTATAATTCTAAAAGATGCAGAAAACAAGTGTATTGTTGAAACAATATGCTAAAAATAGACATGCAGGTTTACGCTGTACCTAGGAGACAAGGAAGCCTCGTGGGGTTTTATTAAAGCAATTATCACATGACATTTGTGCCACACTGTGGTTAGCCTGGCATCCCTAACTAGTGTAAAGCAAATACGTTTGCTTGAAAAAGCCATTAATACTTTCAGGCATAATTACAATCATGTCATTTGGCATAATGTGTTTCAAGATGGTATCTGGCTACTTTCAAAGCCCAAAGACTTATCAAATAGGATTTTTCAAGTGTGCTTAAAGTTGTTAACATTAGCTAGAGCCCTTAGCTCCCAATATGCTGTTTCAGTACAAAAAAAAAAAAAAAAAGATGCTTCCATAAGGAACAGAGCTGTTAGGAGTCACAATCAATCACCATGGTGAATCAAATATCCCTTTGCTCCATGATTCAAGCCAATTGAAGCAGATGTAAAGACAGTGGAAGTCCTCTTGTTAACTGACAGAGAAGCCACCATGCTGCTGCACTATTTATATTTAACTCCTACCAGGATCCCATCAGAGTCCAGAAATTTCTGATGCTATGAGTCAAGATTGGGAAAGCAGGGGTGTCTTAAATTCTACCAAGATTACTTCCATTGGGACAATTCTGAGCCAAGATAATCAGTGGAAACCTGACACATCCTATCTAATACAAGAGTAATATGCAAATTGACCATACATCTGCTACACCCATAAGCCACACCCACCAGCCAATCAGGAGCAAAAATGCAAATAAACCCAACCAAGATGGCTGCAGCCACAGAGAGAAGGAGAGAGGCTTGGAAAGCCAAGCTTTCTGCCTTCTCTGGCCTGCCTTGGCCTCCACTTAAGGCTACAAAGTTTCAATTATAAAAGATAGGTGAATCCCAACAGAAATGGCTGTGGCAAGAGAGTTGGAGAGAGTAGGTGTCTTGGTTCCACTCAAGGCTACAAAGTTTCAATTATAGAAGATAAATAAATCCCAGATACCAGGGCCTCCACTTGGGTCGCCAAGGAGCATGGCCAGTCTGCAAACCCCTACAGACTCCTTGCCCAGGCCACCCCAAGCCCAAAGGGAACCATCACCCTGATCTGGGACACCTTTCAGGACAAACCAGCTGGCCCCCACCCATGCACCAGGCCTCTATCCTATCTAATCCTATTCTAATAAAAGAATAATATAAAAATTGACCATCACTCCAACACACAAGATGGCTGTCCCCATGTAGACACAAGATGGCCACCACAAGATGACCAGCAGGGGAGGACAGTTGGGAGGGACCAAGGCTGCAAAGGAGGGCAGTTGTGGATGATGAAGCCTGCAGGGGAGGGCAGTTAAGATGACCAGGCCAGCAAAGGAGGAAAGTTGGGGGTGACTGGCCTGCAGGGAAGGACAGTTGGGAAGACCCAGGCCTACAGGGGAGAGTAGTTGGGGGGAGGAGGGGAGAGAGAGGCCAGGCCTGCAGGGAAGGGCAGTTAGAGGTGACCAGGAATGCAGGGGAGGGCAGTTAAGGAAAAACAGACTGGCAGGAGAACAGTTAGGTATCAATCAGGCTGGCAAGGGAGTGGTTAGGGGGTGATCAGGCTGGCAGGCAGAGTTGTTGGGGCAATCAGGATAGCAGGCAGGCAAGCAGTTGGGAGCCAGCAGTCCTGGATTGTGAGAGGGGTGTCTTTTTGCCTTTTTAGGGATCGGGCCTAAATGGGTAGTTGGACATCCCTTGAGAGGTCCCAAATTGGAGAGGGTGCATGCGGGGCTGAGAGATTCCCCACCACCACCCAATTTCTTGCACTGGGCCTCTAGTTATTTATAAATTCTTTCCCCTTCCTTCCCTAACTACAACAATCCAAGACGTTTTAAAAGGTCTAGGAGCCATTCACTTGACCAACACTTCCTGGAATATCTCAGATGGCCCCAGTATTGTTTTAAAACTACAGAACTGACAGGAGAGGATACACACACCTTGATTATGAGCTGGACTATGTGGCCCATCAGCTCAGAGTGGTAGCCAAGCAAACACTCAGATAAACCCAGTATCCCCAAAATTTATTGTTACAAAATGTCAGGCTTTGTTCATCAACCAGTAATCACTACCACAAGCACCATCATCCTACAAAATATAGCATTACTTTGATGGAAATAAGGATATCCTTCATCTCCCAGAGATGCTTTTACTTCTCTGACACCTTTTAAAAAAAGAAAAAATAAATAAGTAAATATATATATTTCAGGGAGAAAGGGAGAGAAAGAGAGAGAGAGAAATACCAGTGATGAGAGAGAATCATTGATTGGCTGCCTCCTGCACAACCTGCACCAGGAACCAAGCCCACAACCCAGGCATGTACCCTGACTGGGAAGCAAACTATGATCTTCTGGTTCATAAGTCAATACTCAACCACTGAGTCACACTGGCCAGGTTCTGATGCCTTTTTATATCAGTTTCTTCTCTATCCCACGTCTAAAATATATGGCCATAATAAGAATACCATCTACACTAGTTCAGGCATTTCTTCATTAAAAAGCCAACTCTCATCTAAATGAAGAGCCAAAGATCATTAAAGGTGACAGAGCATAGAATTTTTGAAATGAGTATCTCCCATAAGGCCTCGAATATCACCTTGCTCGCTTATGACTCTCTAGGTATGTATTTTATACACCATTTATTTGAAACAGCTTTGAGAGAAGGTCATTCAGGTATTTGGATGTGGGCTAACATCTAAAATGAACCATGGTCTATTATTCTTCTTATTGTCTACGTAGGGCAGTCTAGTAATGGCTGAAGACTATGGCCTCACTTGAGAAAGTATAAAAGCAGCATTTTTTTTTTCTCCATTCACATTACAAGAATCTTGATATTTAAAGGGTCTAACCCTTTAGGAGTGAGTGGTAATTTTATGGGTACAGTACATCTGTACCTCATACTTCTAACTTGGGCATAATAAACTCTAATTCAGGCAAAGACCTGCAGTACAAGGACATTGGTGTCTGCAGCAGTGTTCTCTTTAAATGAATTGGACCTATAAGACAATCTTATCAAGATTGTGTTAGTATAAATGGCAGTTTTATGTTGAAGAACAAGAGGAAGTAAAGCAGGATACTGTGATGCGTCATAAACCGGCAGTGTCTTTACAAGTCCAGATAGGTGTTCGGATAATGAGAACAGGTTTACTTGTCAGAGGCTCCGATGTCAAAACCAGAGTTTTCCATGATTTACAAAAGGACTACTTTTTAAATAGATTCACAACACAATAGCACTCAACAGTAATTGATGATCCGCAGACATGCATGTGAATTAATATAAAAAAGAAGCATCCACTTCTGGCTGCTAAGAGTGCCTGTGGGTAACAGGAGAGTTACTTAAAACACTGTGATATTTTTGAATGGTAACTTTTGCAAGCCCATCTCAAGTTCACTCTCATTATTCTGGGACTAATTGAAGGGTTATACATAGAAAGAGAAAAAGCAATTCATTTGTGACTCCCAGCAAGATTTTTATGAAACTTCTCCAGGAGTGGGAACTAAGGAAATTCAGTCACTGTAAGGAAAAAGATGAAGTGCCATCATTAAAAAATCTTTGAGAGAAACTGAGAAGAACTAAATGGTTAAGATTCATAGAGTAAAGAGGTTAATGGTGGGATGCCCCAAGAGTATACTTTAAAACTGTTAATGTTCAATGAATATATTAACCTGGGAAAAGCGAGGCTGTGAATTTAAGAGTTGGTACTGACGTGTTAAGAGGATTTAGGAATGAGAGGATTTTAACACCTACCAGGGGCTCTGAGTTCTTTCTATGATGCTCTCTGGGTGAAGCCTGGAAACAGGCCTGATGGAGACAGCTCCTGCCTTACGAGGCAATGGCTGGATCTCTTTAACCAAGACACAAGAAACTATTTTAGATTCTTAAAGGGGACAGGAGGAAAGGGCATTCTAGTCAGAACTGTACTAGAATTAGAAACATTTTACCTTTGTTGCTTACTGATAAGTTAAAATCATTGGACACTGAAGAAAGAAATCTATTCAGTTAAATATTAGGAATAAAAAAAATTTTTTTGATACATCATCTTAAACTGGCTTGAGAAATGAAAATTGAAGAAAAAATACAAATAGTTTGTGCCAGTGTGTAAACCAGTATGGCAAACATATGGGAACACTATTCTTGAGTTTGATAAAGCAAACTTAATAGAATTTTATTTTAAAATGCAGGGGATTTCAAGCACTAAGTACTATTATTTCCCTCAAGACCAGTACCCCCAGCTGCTCCAAATGGACCAGCAAAGTAAAATTAACCAATTCCCTTGAAAGGCTGCAGTGGTTCAGCTTCAGGGGACTTGTTAATTTCCCTTCTCCAGGGGTTCCAAGTGGGGCCTGAGAGCAGGCAGGGAGGCAGTGTGAAAAAGGGAAATTAACAAGCTTTCTAAAGTATTGCTACCCCCACTTCTTCCAAGGGAATTGGTTAATTTCATTCTGTAACTCCATTCAGATCAGTTAAAGTTTGAGGGAAGCTCCAATTAAATAGAGGGGGTGGGGACACAAAGGGTAGGAAATGGAGGGAATGTACAGAATTTAAACCAAAGCATCCCCACCTCCCAAATATTAAAAGCACTTTATACATAAAGATTCAAGTCCTTTTAATCTGGCCAGAGTAAAAATATGGGGGGGGGGGGGGGCAGGGAGGGAGAGGAAGAGGGGGCAAAAGGCTCATTTTATTTTTATTAATTGTATTCTTCCTAGAACTCTGGTAGAACTTCTGAAATACAATTTTTTTTTCTACTTTACCTGAATTACAGTGTTAAAGCTATTTATTCATGTCTGAACCATATAACATATTCACTTCTCTTCAAATCTGAATGATTTGAATGTCTCTACCCATTTCCAATGTGAAATAACAAGTGTTTTAAAATTGAAAAAGAGAAATATGCATTTAGAAGGAATTTCTTCAAACACTGCCTTGAATTATGACAGAGGGAAAAAATGGTCAAAAAAAAAAAAAAGAAACTAATAGGAAAAGATAAAGGAATGATAAGTGGAAGAAGCTTGAAGGGAAAAGATAAATGAAAATAGTAAGTGCATATAAATCACCTAAGAACATCAAGAATTGTGGTTTTGTTTGTTTTTTAAATTTATCTTCATTGCTGAAAGTATTACAGATGTCCCCCCGTTTTCCCCATTGATCCTCTCCACGTATTGTGAAGGGCTTAAGTTAATACATGCATTTAATTTATAATATCACAAAAAATGGATAAATTCTCATTTAGAAACTCTAGAATGTGCAAAATCTCTGAAATATCTAATACAGCTCTTAGCCTAATATAAATAAGTGTTCAAGTACTAGTATCTTAAAATTATTTGGCCATTACCTATAGACCACTTCTACTCATGCTTCTGTTTTATAAAGTTTGTATAACTCTTTTTTCACAAAATAATATTTTACCTTTGACACATTTGACTGGAATCAACCAATATTGTTAAAACAATTAAGGATATATGGAGTAAAGTCTTTTTAAAGATATCATGATAAGTAGAAAAGGCACAGTTCTGATTGCAAATAAAATCTAACCTCATCATTTTCTAGGTAGACTCCACATGTGGCCTTGGGCAAATTACTGAGTCTTCCAAAAACGGAAATGTCAACTTCCAGAAAATGAGGATAATAAGATCCACTGTGAGAGATTGTTTAATTAGAGAATATGGACGTAAGGTACCCAAGGCAATGCATATTAAGTATTAAACAGCCCTAGCTGGTTTGGCTCAGTGGATGGAGCATTGATCTGTGGATTAAAGGTTCCCAGGTTCAATTCTAATCACGGGCATGTGCCCAGGTTGCAGGCTTGATCCCCAGTTGGGGGCGTGCAGGAGGCAGCCAATCAATGATTCTCATATTGATGTTTCTATCTCTCACTCCCTCACCCTTCCTCTCTGAAATCAATAAAAAATATATAACTTTTAAAAAAGGTGTTAAACAAAGAGTAGCTATTAATACCATTACTAAAGTTAAATACAGATAAAGCTAAGGCTGAAAAGTAATTTAAGAGATCTAGACTAGTGGTTCCCTAAACTAGTTTTGCTTTTTTATAACCAGTATGGAGTTTTATAAAAATAGAGATTTTAGAGCACCAACTCCAATATATTAGATCGGAGTCTATGAATGCTGTCCAGAAATCTATTTCTAATCCAACATATTATTTTATATTAATGATACTTCGACAAGTTGTCACTTACCAATACAATGGCAGGACAAAAACTAGAACACTAGGTCTCAGCCTGAGCTGTCTATTATACAATATGTCTCTATGGTTTTATTCTCATGGTAACCTTAGAAGTTTGATTAGTCTCTCTTTCTTTCTCTCTCTCTCTCTCTTTCTCTCTCTCTCTCTCTCAACATTTTGTGGTCTGATTCTATACACTTGATGAAGTCCAATATCTTTTTTCTAAACTCCATATTCTTCCTGGAGGGTAATATTCAAGCACTTATTTTACACACTTCATATAGATTCTTCCTGTTACTTGGTCAGTGTTTTGTTTATAGAGATATAGCTAAATCAAAAACTCAGATATACCAGCTCAATAAAAGCATATAAAAAGAATATTAACTTAAATGTAAACTTGGACTTCTAAACAAGATGGAGTAACAGGCCATATTTATCTTTCTGTCTGAAACAAGTGAAAATTTGTACAGCATATATAAAACAATTCTTAAGACATTGGAAATTAGGGAATCTGAATTAAAAGGGGATCAGAGCATGCTATGTCAAATTACGCTGGTTTGTTATTGATAATTTTTACCTAAAGGCATTAAAAAAAAAAAAAAAAAAACAGTGAATGCAGGAAGGACATGTTGACCTCCTTTTTATTTGCCAAAAGCAATATATAAAAATCCCAAGAGAAAGATTTCCTCACTATGACAGGAGGTAAATAACATTTGTATCATGAAAGACAGGGAGTCAATCAAGGCCAAGAGAAATCTGTATAAACAAACCTTGTTAAAATAACCCTTACCTTCCTTTAGCCTCCTCAAATGTTAGGTACTTTTCCACAATTACCACTCTTTGTTAAATCTAGTATATAAGCACTTAGGCCTAACTACTTTTGAGGCCTTTATTTTCCTATTAATGCCTCAAAAAATAACTTTTCTAAGTTTTTCTCCTGTTAATCTGTTTTATGGCAACTTATTTCTCAGGCCCAGCTGGAGACCCTAAGAAAAAGAGGAAAAGACTTATCTCCCTTCACAACAAATAACAGTGATCCCTACAAAATTTAATATAAATAATAATGTTTCAACTAACTCCCTAAACTAAAGAGAGTTTCTAAGCCATAACTTAGGGAGAGGAAAGCTGGGACAAGCTAAAAGGAGTTCAAGTCATACAGAATATCTTCTCTGGCCATGATGGATTTAAATTAGAAACAAATAACAGAAAGATCTCTAAAAATATCTAAATATTTGGAAACAAAATAACCCATGGGACCAAAAAAAAATCAAAAAGTGCAATTAGAAGTATTTTTGACTAAATGAAAACACACAATCAAAATTTGAGATGCAGTCAAAATAATGCATGAGGTAAATTTATAGCACTAAGAGGCCTATATAAGGAAAAAAGAAGTGTCTTGGTTTTCACCTGAAGAAAAAGAATAAATTAAATCTGAGGTAATCAGAGAAAATAATGTAACAAAGTTCAGAGTGGAAATCAATGGAAGAGAAGTCTGAAATAAATAGAAAAAAAGTCAATTGTTGAAACCAAAATCTGGTTATTTTAGATTAATAAAATGTATAAACCAACAGCTATACTGATTAGGGAGAAATAAATTATCAATAGCAGAAATGAGAGCTGATATCATTATAGATTTTTAAAGATATTAAAAGAATCACAAGGAAATATTATAATAATTATATAGTAATATATTTAACAAGTAAGATAACATGGAAACATTCTTTAAAAGACCTAAACCACCAATACTTAATCAAGAAGAAATAGTCTAAGTAGCCTTATATATACTAAAGAAAATAAAATTGAAATAAAAATTTCCCCACCAAAAAAAAAAAAAAAGTGGTAGGGAAGGACTACAAAAGGGAAGTATTAAGTTTTTGGATATTGATCAATATGTTCATTATCATTATTGTGGTAGATGTTTCAAAGTGAATGAATACATATATCAAGGTTTATCAAATTGTACACATATATGCAAAGTATTATATGTTAATGAAACGGATAAAAACATGATGTAAAAAAAACACATTGTATTTAGAAAGATGTGATAGATGGTAGACTGTTCACTCAAGATGACAACCAAAATTTAATAATTAGAAACATACAACTCCAATCTTGAAAAGTGGTCATAAAGAGAACTTTCAACCAGAGGGTAAAAGTTCTTCAAGTTCAAAGACATTGTAGATCTCCTAGAAGTGTTCTTTTCCTTCTTTGGGTCAAATTTGACTATTTGAATTTCTAGTAAAACACACACACACACAAAACACAACCTAAATATTTTCTAAAATACTGCACTTACTAATGGAGAGAGATAAAAAAAAAAAAATACCTATAATAACTATCACTGAAATCAATCAGAGAGAAAGAACATTTCCATGTCATGGTGTAAACAGTCTGTTCTCTTTCAGTTTATTTATTACTAATATCTGTCCCACTTTTCTCACAGACCTCTTTTGAGAGTAAAATAAATGTGTCTTCAAGGAGTTTTTCCTATAAAGTGTTCAAAGTGTCTAATATACTGCGTGCACAGGACTCATAGGGTGTAATGGAAAGCAATATTATTTTATCAAGTGTACCTGTCCATATCCACTTAAAGGTGATTACTCAAACCTGCACCCCTTCCACACTCCCAGATTATGTGAATGGCACCTAAGGAGGCTCTCATGGTTTTTCTGATAAATCTTACATAATTAAATATATTTTTATGGCTCCAAGATAATTCTGGTACATTAATGACTGTGTCCTGCCCAGTTTAATACCAACTCTGTATTAAATTCAGTGCTAAAGCTTTTCCCTAACTCCTACTGACCACTCACAGTAGAGGAAGTTAGAATGAATGTCTCCCTCCCTCTTTCTCTTTTTTATATTTCAATCTCTCTCCCCTCAACTGAGGAGTCCCAGGTTCAGTTCTGATCAAGGGCACATGCCTGGGTTGTGGGCTCAATCCCCAGTAGAAGATGTGCATGAGGCAGCTGATAAATGATTCTCTCTCATCATTGATGTTTCTATCTCTCTTCTTTCTTCTTTGAAATAAAAAATATATTTTAAAATAATAATAATAAAATAAAATAAAAATCATACATTGCCCAAAGTAGGCATTTCTGCCTTCTCTGTTGCTTTCTCACTGGGTAAACCAGATGACCTTTATTACAAAGTCATTTGGTATTTCTGGCCCATAAATGTGTAGTGTGATCATGAGTAATGAACTCAAAAGCACATCACTGAAATCAAATCACACAGAGGACTAAAATTAGCCTGTATCCTAATAGCCATTCCTGATTTTTGGTAAATAAATAATTGGCTAAGTTGACATCTTTCACCTAATTGGCTTGGAGGTGAAATTCAGTTGAGAATAAAAATGAACAAAAACAAGCATAAAAAGATCCAATACTAAAGGAAGAAATTTAATGAATTGGTGTAATCAAGAAACTGAAGAGTTGTTTTAAAATTGATTGAATAGATTTAAAATAACAAAAGGTAAAGGGCAGAAAGTGGTTTTATTTCACATGACTCATGAAAACTGTTTTCTGGGATCTGTTTCTTAGGAGAAAATTATCCTTCTTTGCTCTTGCTGCTTTTAATATTCTCTCTTTGTCTTTTGCTCTTGGAATTTTAATTATGATTTGTCTTGGTGTAGTCCTCTTTGGATTCCTTTTGTTTGGAGTTCTGTGCGCTTCCTGGACTTGTAAGTCTAATTCTTTCACCAGGTGAGGGAAGTTTTCTGTCACTATTACTTTCAGTATGTTTTCGATATCTTGCTCTCTCTCATCTTCTGGGACCCCAATAATTCTGATGTTGGTTACCTTGAAGTTGTCTCAGAGGTTTCTTACATTATCTTCAGTTTTCTGGATTCTCTTGCCTTCTAGTTTCTGTGGAGGAGTGTCTTCTGGCTCTTTATGTTCCAAATCTTTGACTTGATTCTTGCGATCTTCCATTCTGTTTTTAGGACTCTGTATAATATTTTTTATTTCAGACAATGTATTCTTTATTTTTTGTTTATCCCTTATCATTTCTTGTTGATTCCTTATTAATTCTAGTTGATCCCTTTTCATATCCTCATTGGTCTTATCCATCTTTTCTAGGAAATTTTTGAAAAACCTTATAAATGTAGATTTGAACTCTATATCCAGTCGCTTTTTCTCCTCCATTTCTTTCATTTGTGATCTATTTTGTTGTCGCATTTAGCAGCTACAGATGGGTCGGGGTTTCAGGGTGGAGCCTATAGCCGTGGCTTCAGTCAGCCCCGCCCTATGCGGCTCCTGCCGCTCAGGGTCCTTCAGTACTCGCTGCAAGCGCCTCTGAGAGAAAGGTGCCTTCGATTTTCACCTACTACCAAATAGCCTAGGCTCTCCCTCAATGAGGCCGGTATTGGGATTCAGTTCAGTTGGAAGTGGAGTTGGAGGTGACGTTCAGAGCAGTCTGGAGCCCCTATCTCCTTCCCGCCAGGGCAATTCTGAGGCATGGCCAACCATCCCTTCTCTGCGCGCAATGTGCACACCTCCGGGACCTCCTTTTGCCGCTCCTCCAGGGTTCCACCTTACAGCCTAGCTCCCTGTGGATGAGCCTGGGTCCCCAGGGTCTGGCCTAGAACTGGGGTTCAGAGCAGTCAGAACTGGGGCCCAGCACAGTCAGAGCGTCTATCTCCTTCCCGCTAGGGAACGCCAGCCAGGCACTCAGCTGCCCTTCCTCTCCGACTCCATCCTCTCCGCGCACCACGTGTCTCCATACCTTAGGCTTTTACAGCTCCTCTGCGCTTCCTTCTGGTTTTCTCCTTGCTTCTCGTTGTAGAATTTCCAGTCAGTCGACTTTCCCGTAGTTCTGGGTAATGTCCATTTTATATTTTAGTTGTATTTTATTGAAATTGTTGTGTGTGGCTGCGGCTAGGTGTTTACCTCGGCAGCCATCTTGGATATTTTCCTGAAAATAAATATTTTTTAAAAAAGGCTTCATGACCCCATAGGAAGAGCAGAGAAGTTCTCCTGCCTTTAAAAAACAAACAGAGGGAAATAAGATTAACAAAAAAAACAGAATATGAAGCAACTCAGTGAACAGCTCTGCATATCCTACTTGGCTATTTATTTGTTCTCTTCTCATTTTGTTTGAATTGGCATATCATGATAGCACCAAGCTTGTTATTTCAAAGTTAACATAAAATCCCTAAAGAAGTAAAAGGAGAGTTCTGAGTTCAGATACATCAAGGATTCAGATAACCAAAAGAAGTTTAAAAATAAAGCAGTAACAACACTGGAGTAATTATATGGAAATATTCAACTTCATTCTGTTTAAAAAATAATTACTAGCAATTACAATAAAGACAATTAAAATCATTTTGTCCCCTCCTTCCTTTCCTTCATGCTCTTTCATTTTAATCACACTGGTACTTTCTTTCTTAGGCCAGATATTATCAAACTCAATTAGGGTCCTCTTTGCCCCCTGCAAGGTTGCTTTGGTTTGATTTCTGAGTAATGGAAAGTCATGTTCAAACTCCGGGTTAGCATTTTCTTAATCTTCCTAACCTAATCCTCATCAACACTTACACTTTTTTGGCGCTTTCCTAGAAAACCTAGATACAGAACTCATATTTCTCTGAGAGGTCCTTAGGTATCCCCCTCTCTTTCTCTTCCCCCTCCTCCCACACACACCCTTCCCCTCTCCCCAGTGAGCAGCGCAGATTTTCAAACATTTGCACAAGAAGATGGAGGAGAAGATGAATATTTTTCACCCTCCACCAAACAACTTAAAACCGCTCGGATATTCTTGTTTCCAGTGTCCTCTTTAGCTAAACCTCCATGGAAGATTTCCTCTTCTTCTGTTGACCTCTCTCCTCCTCCAATACCTAGACTCTGGGCTGTTTTCTCCCCTCTCCCAGATTTTCCTCAAACATTTCCAGTTCTCCTCTCCTTTACATGTGGAGTAAACCTACTCTACCCAGAGCCTACTGCCCATTTTGCACATTCAAACAAAAGGCCCTTCTGATGGCTCCTGTCTGCATGAAAATACAAGGGAGCCTCTGATTACCAGAACATGCTCATCTGGCTAATGTTCCTCTCCCTGGAGGTTTGCCTGGACATCCTTCTGAATGGCATGCTCTCCCTCCATTTAGATATGCAATCTGAAAGAACTAATGCAAATTTTCTCCATGAATTGTTTCTCTGTCCTATCAACTGAAGTTTAATGAATAATTTCTGCCATTATCCTCCATAACAGTCACAGCAGATAATTCAATCCAGTGACACAAATATATGACAAAGCCGGGTCTGACTTCATTGTCAAAAATGAATTGGAGGGGGCTCCAAGGTCCCAGCGGGCAAGTTCTGAAGCCTTCCGCCCTAATGCTTTTCCTCTCCAGTACTGATGCTTCTCCTCGCCCCGAGGGTTCCATTCCACAAGCCTAATTTTATTTCCAGCCATACATCTAGAAACTTGTGTAGGTGGAAATAATGTCAACAAGGATCCAGATAATTATACCTTGAATTTATAGGGCACTTTTCTGAGAAACTTGGAATTCTTCTCAAGGATCTCAGACTCGCCATGATTTCCCTTCCCTAAATATCACAATCCAGAAGGTAATGACTGCGCCTATAAATGCAGGATTATTTCAAGAGTTTAAATCCCTTTTGAATGGTTAACCTTAAATTCAGAGGACATGCATGTTCC
This sequence comes from Pipistrellus kuhlii, assembly GCF_014108245.1. Classification (NCBI taxonomy): domain Eukaryota; kingdom Metazoa; phylum Chordata; class Mammalia; order Chiroptera; family Vespertilionidae; genus Pipistrellus; species Pipistrellus kuhlii. Next base: position 42,821,353 of record NW_023425584.1, read on the forward strand.
ACCCACACCCTGCCCCAGGAGTGATTCAACAGGAAGCTGGCAGTGAGTCCCAGTGCCCAGGGTAGCTGCAAGGTAGTAGTTTACTTTCTGCCTGAGCAAGGCATTAAGGCATGTGCCAGGTATCATTAGGGAAGGTGTGCAGGAACTGTCAGCCCCCAGATAATTACAGACCACGGTTCCTTTTATGATGAGCTCCCCACTTTCTAGTCGGGACTCTACCTGCGCCAGCAGCACTGCACGCGGAGCATACAAGGGGCAGGCCTGCTGCTCACCCGAGGTTCATGATTACCCTGTGGCTTTTCTCCACGGTTTCTGCATTCTAATATTTTCCTGCTGTGCTATCACCTGGCAGCTAATACAGGGAAAGAAAGAAGTGCAAGTGCGTGCGCTGCGGATCAAAACAGCCCATCCTCTACCTCGATACAGGTGCGCACGCATGGGTATGTTTCCCTGGCTGCACCATCGCGGTACCTTGAAACCAAGTAGGAAAACGAAGAACCGAGGTAAAGAGACTACCTGAATCAAAACCAGCTCTTCAAAGGTGTGATGTGCAAGCAATGCCCTTGTAGGGGTGTAAGATGATGCTCACGAGGGTTATCTGTACAGGGCAGACATCACCACCCATTGCTTTAAACGGGTGTTTTTGCAATGTGCCGACAGGCATACAGCACACACCGAGAACCTTCATTTGCATTCCTTAAACGCTGCCTTTACTAGGAAAGCACAGGTCTTGATGTGCGCAGATCATAATTTTGGCCCAGCGAGGCTGCTTCTTACGTGGAGAAATGAAAGTCCTTTGAACATGAATGGGTCTGTGTGTCTTCATTCATTTTGTCAGGGCACAGCCATGCTGATTCCTACACTGCAGCAATTTAAGGAAAGCCAGTATCCGTCTCACCTGAGAGAGATGAATTATGATGCAATCTTCCCTAGATTGCCTGCACCTCTTCCGTCTTCCACAACCCCTCCAGTGGGCTGTGTCAACAATCACTTCCTCCAGATACTTCTACGAAAAGTCTGAGCCCAGTGTCTCAGTAAATATAGGAAATGGTCAGACATCTTGCTCAGAGAATTAGCAAGTTTAAGTTTTGTATATCAGAACTCCCTGAAATGGTGTTTGGGTTTCTTGAGGCATCTTCTTCCTTAGGCAAATGCAATGCAAATAAAATAAAATAAAATAAATTGCGTTTCTTTCCTCAACATGCATCCATCCCTTGGTTCAAGCCTATCCACAGGAAATCACAGCTGCCCTGGTGTGGCTTCTCCTGCCTGGATCGTTAATGAGGCTCTGCTAATCTCCTATCCTACAGTGATTCATTTTTTACTCTATCCTGGGCTTATATCTGTGTGGCTTCTGGGTTAAGATTCATTTTTTTAAAGAGCCATGTCTAAAGGCAATCTATTGATCAGAAAGTGATATCCTGACTGCCTCTTTTATCATTTCCCAGGCAGACTTGGGCTGCAGGTGGAATCCTGCAGTTTCTTTGTTTAACATGAAAAATAATTTCATTTTCCTGCCAGAAGCCAGTCTTACTGATCATGTTGCTGCTTTAGAAGCCTGGAGAAACATGGCTTTCACCTCCCTTTCAGCAGTGAGAGATGGCAGATAATCCTAATTAAGAAAGAAACACGGATGGGTAGGAAGACTGCAATACAGAACAAAAAGAGTAACAACTCCGCGTAGTAGCTATTTCCATAATCTGAAGAGAGCGGGAAATTGTCAAGGCAGCGGGAATTGCTTTCAAGAGCAGTCTCTTCTCAAAGACTAAAAAGCAGAGATGCAGCTAAATTTACTCAAATCTGTTTCTGCTTCTTTCTTCAGCTCAGTTAAGGATTTCGGTTTAATCTAGTGCTGCAAAATCACTAGTTCAGTAGAAAACACAGATTCTGAAGGGAAAATGGTTTTTATTCAAGAAACAAAACATATATTTTACTATTGCATTAAGTAAATTTGAGTTCAAAAGATCAGGAAATATTTTACCCCAGGCATTATTTCTTCCTTTCTTTTCTTCAAATCATCAGTTAAAAATCTTCGAGTTGAGGACTCAGGGTTGACATGGGAAATGTCAATGACTGCAGTACTGTGACCCGCTGTCTCTGACTTGGGTATCTAATCCAGTTACCAAATGTTTGGGTTTTTGTTAATCATAGCCCTGGGTAATGGCAATGTACAGAATCCGGGGCGGCACACCATGAATGCTAAAAATGAACAAAGCACAGAGAAAATCCAGGAATTTCAGGAAATCAGAACTTATTTGTTTCTACAGCTGTCATAACAGATAACAGATGTTTCCTATACATGCCATTGAGAACAGGAAGTAAATTTCTCACTAGAACTAGGTAGAAAAGGGCATAAGCTTTGGGTCAGACAGACCTAACTCCATGTAAATACATAGAGACTACATGCTATAGATGTTTAGAATGTAGGTTTTGGAGTCTCTGGAGTTCCACTTACTAACTGTGATGGGACCAGAAATAATTAGGGCTCATCCACATCGGTGTGCACCTCTTTTGTCCCCAGCATCCCTCACAGGTAGGTCAGCCATATGATTGGAATCAGGCAATGAAATGTGGGCAGAGGTGATGTAAAGCCAGGCTCCTAAAATATCCCCAGTAATTTTCCACATCCACTCTCGCAGAAGGTGAAACTGAAAGTCTCAAAGATGGTAAAGTCACATGCTGGAAGGACTCAATTCCCCAGCTGCTACTTGGAATAACGTTGGAGTAAAGCCACCCAACTGGGAACATGTGCCTCTATATTTATGGGTGAGAATTACCCTTTATTTGGCTATTTTACAAAGAATTGTTTCACTAGCAGCCAGCCTTATTTATTTATAGTGACCATGGAACTGGAAAATTAAGATATTATCATCTACTTCATAAAGTTCCTGTGAGGATGGAATGAGATAACAAACATGGGTGCACAGAAGCTATCCCTCCTTCTTTACATGGGTTTGAATCTGTAGCCTAAGCCATTTCTTTTTTTTTGTTTGTTTGTTTTTTAGCTAAAGAACATAGAAAGTGAAATATATGTTTTATGACATATACTATACAAATAAGTGCATATGTTTTTATATATGTATATAAATACACACCTTATCCAGTCCATACATTCCTCCAGTGTTGAGTCACAGAAATTATTAGTCTTTAGGATGGCCATATGGTTATAAGGAAAAGAAGGCAATAACTCATGAATTTTAGGACAATCTTTTGGTGCTCATGCCAGACTCCCCACCAGCGTTTTTCCTCCCTGGAGCAATAAAATACAGGGTTCTACACAAATGATTCTACACAAATCAATTTGCATGTGATTCATGTAGAATCACAGAATGAGAAGCCCATAGTGTGAACTTAATGTAGCTTTTTATATTGAAAGCCCAGAGTTAGAATTCAGGTCTGTGTGCTAAAAAGATTACCCAAGACAGGAAGCTGTTGTGACCAATTTCTAGAACTTTTAGAAGCACCTCCATACTCAACAAATTAGATAGCCAAAGAGCTCTTTCTAACAGTAGAGGATCCTGAGTCAGGCAGTGCAGAATGGGAGATCAAAATTTTAGAGAGATCCTAATACTTTCTCACTAACAGAAGAGCAACGAGAATAAATGATATGGTTGAAGTTAGTTGTAGCTATAGAAATAATATAACTGCTCAAGTTTAGTGCACTAAATGCTTAAGCTATAGAGATATTGGGTCACATTGGTTCAAAAGAGAGATCTAAATTCAGATTCAAGATCTACCCTGCCACTTAACCTCTTTATGGTCCTGAAGGAACTGAGCTAGGAATCTCAGGCAGGCTAGGATTTAAATTCCAACTGCCATGCATTATTTGTATAATAATAGGAGCAGCCAAGGTGACCCTCAATGGCCGAATGGGTAAAAAGAATGTGATATATAAAATTAAATATTACTTATATATTTGAAAAAGGAAGTCCTGTCATTTGCAACAAGGATAAACTTTGAGGACATTATTCTAAGTTTAATAGGTCACACAGAGAAGACAAATACCATACAATCTCGCTTATATGTGGAATAAAAAAAAAGTCATAGAAATAATTAATAGTTTTATGGTTGCCAGAGGTGAAAGGTAAGGAGTGGAATAAATGAGTGCATATGATCAAAAGGTACAAATTTTGATAAAGATTCAGAAGTTCTGGGGATTTAGTGTATAACATAAACATTTAGACTATATTTAACAATACTGTATTATATATATTTGAAAATTGTTAAGAGGAGATATAAAAGTTCTCATCACAAAACAATTTGTATCTATATAAGGCAATGGATGTGTTAACTAACATATTGTGAAAATAATTTTGAGATCATATATAAAGATATATATTCATCCCATCATATACCTTAAACTTATACAATATAATATGCAGGTCTGTATCCCACTGTTTTAATTTTACTCATTGTTATGTAATGATATCCCTAATTCAACATAAAGCATAGTGTGTGTTTTTTTTACTACAATACTATTTTTTATTTAGGATATTTTCCCACTGACTTTTAGAGAGAGTGAAAGGGAGGGACAGAGTCAGAAAGAGAAACATCAATGTGAGAGAGAAATATCACTTGGTTGCCTCTTGCATGCACCCTGACCAAGGCTGGGGATTGAGTCTGCAACCCAGGTATGTGCCCTTGACCGGAATTTAACCCGAGACCCTTCAGTCCACAGGCCAACGCTCTATCCACTGAGCCAAACTGACTAGGACAACAACACTATTATTAATACACTAGAATGAGATCATGTAAAACTAGCTTGTGAGCTTCTTTGCTAGATGGCGAACTCTGTGAGGGAGGGAACTCATTTTTTTATGTACAGAATCTAGCATGGTATTTGGCAGACCCTGGGCACTAGAGAACTGTTTATTAATTTGAATTTTTGTAAATGTTCCTTAAGTGTTAGTGTCTGTGTTTCTCCTAGCATAAACATTTCCTAGTTCCTGGGAACTCTTAATAATGAAGTATAAAACAAATATTTCATACCACGCTCAGTGCCACAGGGTTGATTATACTGTAGCTCAGTTTTTCTGCACCTTTCATTTTACTTATTAAATAGATGTGAGAAAATACCACAAGGAAAGACACATGTTAGTATTTTAGACATACTTAAATATGTAAAAATACTCATTAGCCTGAGACAATTTACCATGGTTTGGGATAAGACGATACACGGGAAAAGCTGTCTCAGTTAGTGATGTGTTCACAGTGGGTACTCAATAATGCTAATCGAATAATGGAGGGTTGGCACTCAGTGGAAATGAAAGCCTAACTGATGATGAAAATGAACTTTTGATCCACATGGGGGAAAGTACCAATATTTTAAAATCCTGAATAGCTATAAATGTACCCAGACTCCCATTACTTTAGTTCCTTTGGGTAAATTCAGAAGCAGAACAATTGTGAAAAAGATTCACTAATCTGATTCTCAGAGAATATTTTCTTGAGTTTACTTCCCTGCCTCCACTTTCAGACCCAAAAAGAAAATTTGCAAAGATGCAAGATTCCAACTTTGCTGGCATTCATTACCTATCCGCTGCCCAGTTTCTCTCTCTGGAATGTGATTTAGATCACTTCTTATCCAGCTTTGTAGAGTTGAGAAAGCAGGTGGGAGGAGGTTATGAAGAGCAGGATCATGGTGCTTCCAGCTTCACTCAGGCAACAAACTGCAACAGCTCAATAGTTCAGAGTGAAATGATCAGAATCCAAAGCCTGAAAATCCCTATTCACCAAAATTTGTGGCATTAGCAGGAAATGTGCTTTCTTTAGGGGTAACTGGCTGTAGGCCTGCTATCTGTCAATCGGGCTCTCCCCCAGATGTCACAAGCCAGGAAGCTCTCTTCTAGACCACGGGGTAGCAAGTCAGTCAAAGTGAAAACTAGTAAGATTAAAAAAGAAACTTAAAAAAAAAACTGGACTGTTCTTGACCAGAACCTCCAGGAAGCCTTAGAAGTATTCAGGGAAGACACCTGCATCCTAGAGGTGATGAAGCATCCCACCACCCAAGGAAAGGATGAGGGGTGGGGCAGGATAGAAATGCAGTTAGTCTTATCACTGAACTTACTAACTAGACAACTTGGGTCAGTTGGTGCTTGGTTTGTTTATAAATTTCCGTGATGTTGGACAATGACTTAGAGCTGATAGGATCATTACATTCTCTACTTTTAACACATCTTTAAAAAGTACATTTGTTCACTCAATGACCAAGGAAAAAACTTCCAAAAACCCTCCTAGGCAGTGAATCCCTAAAGAGCCTTTCATGTCTTGACAATGAATTCTATGAACATAGTAGGTCAAAATCCATTCGATCTAGACAGCCCTTCAGATGGGAGAGCCACTAGGGGTTAGTGGTCCAGAGCAAGGTTTTGGAGATATACAACAGACTTGAAATCTTAGCTCTTGTAAGTTATTTAATCTCTTCAGTGACTCTTTTTAGGGTTGTCATAATAAACCTACAAACATTAAAATGTTTTAATAAGACTGATGTACTTGGAAGAATATATGAGTTTGGGAGCACATTGTAAGTACTTAATAAGCATTAGTTATAATATCTAAATTTGCATTTAAACATTATATGAGTTGGAAAAATTGGCTAGATTCTTTGGTTTTGTAGTGAGATTAAAAAGTATATTTGAAAATGGTCTTCAAAAAGGAGAAAACAAAGACCCTTAGCAACATGAAAGGGAATAAGACCCAAGGCTTCTATATTTATAGATTATATGCAAGAAGAAGTTCCCTGAATTATAGCAAAAACAGTTAAATGTGGTTTTTATGAACATTTAAAAATTTCTGTGATTGAATCAGCCATCCATTAAATTTTAAATTAAGAAAAGCTTTCTAGAGAAGATAGCCATCTAAACAACTAAAATGGGGATTTAAAAAAAAACTATTAATTTTATTTTAACATTATTGCTAAAATAAAACTTTAGAGGCAAGTAAACTAGTCTATGTAAATCAAATTTTATATAAAAAAATTAGGTATTCTTAATAAGTCCAGCAAATTGTCTACATGTAATACACTATGATTTCATACACAAGCACTTCTAAATAGTTATTCCAAAAGAAAGAGTAAAAAGAAAACTATTTTCTTTTTAAATTCACCCTAAGGTAGCAATAATCTTATTAGTTCTATTTGAGACTTATTTACATATTTATTATACAACTGATGCAAATGAGTCAATTTCCTCACTTCCATATTAGGATTTGCACAAACCAAGAGCATTATGGAATTTGAGGCATTGCAAAATCATTGATTATCAACATTAATGTTCAAATTTTAAAAGTGAGGACAAATTGGTAGTTACAAAATAGTCGCCAGGATGTAAAGTGCAACATAAGGAAGAATATAGTCAATAATATGGTAATAACTATGTATGATGCCAGGTGGGTACTTAAAATATTGGGGAAAATATTTGGTAAAGTTGTCTAACCACTCTGCTGTGGTTAGACAACTCAATGCAGGAGCTTCCCCTGGTGGGAGCAGGGGGAGCACCGCTCAGCCAGAAGCCCTGAGCCAGGCTCACACAGCAGCAGTGGTAAGAGCCTCTCCTACTTGTGTCTGACTGACTGAGTAGGCCTGCAAGGAGTGGGCCTAAGCCATCAGTCAGACATCCCCCAAGGGGTGAGGGCTTCCAAACTGCAAGAGGGCACAGGCTGGGCTGAGGGACTCCCCTTGAGTGCACAAATTTTGTGTACCGGTACTGTAATATAAAATAATATTGATTATAAACTATAATTGAAAAATAAATTTTATAAGAGGAAAAAAAGATCTGAGGACCATAACAGAGAACCAACTTGCCTAAAAGTATAAACAAAACAATTCCCAGCTTGTTCTCTTCTTGGGGAGGACAATTCCACACATCACTGCCAGTGTATTAGTTTCCTAGGGTTAATATAGCATATCATCCTAAACTGCGTGGCTTAAAATAAGAGAAATATATATTTTTTTTCATGTTCTTGGAGCCAGAAGTTCAAAATCAAGGTTAAAGTGGGCTGCACTCTTTCTGGGAGCTCTAGAGGAGCAGCCATCTGCTTTCTTCCTGCTTCCCATCAGCCTCCTTGCTCTGTGTCCTCCCCTCTCTCTGCTCCTTCCTGGCATCACCTTCTCTGGGGGTTCTGACTCTAAACCTCCCCATACAGAGCGCACCCAGAAAATCCCTGATGAATCCTCCTCTCAAAATCCTTAATGTAATCACATCTTTTGCCATATAAGGTGATATTCACGGGCTTTGGAGAGTAGGTTGTAGAGGTTTCTTTTGAGGGGGACAGGAGGGCGAACAAGACACCATTTTAGCCCACTACAGCCGGGCAATGTTAATGAGTCTGTGGATCCATCTAAAATACAAACTCTATGTCTGAGGGGCTTCAGATGATTAAAGTTTAAGGAATTTTTGCCCTTTACCATTTGAACTGCAACCCACTTCTCTTAATTAATTTGTATGTGATATAATACTGAATTCTCCCATAAGCAGACCGTTTTTATATAGATCTTAAGAGTTCTATTTAATCTTGACATGCGATTCTAGTCCAACATGGTAGAATGGATACATCCATAGATTTCTGCTCATTCTTTAAACTGTATTAGGGAGTCAATTAGGGAATAAAACAGATAAAGCCATATAAGCTCAAAGATTACAGTAAGAGATTCAAAAGCAGAAGAGATATGCAGGCTGGAGATACTGAGTGTTTAGTTCCAGACCACTGCAATAAAGTATCACAATAAAGTAAGTCATAATCTTTTTGCCAGTGAAGGGTTTTGCTTTCAATTTATATAAAATTCAACATCAGTAGACTACAATAAAGCAAAGTATAATAAATAACAAATATTGGAAGATGGAAAGAGATGGATAAGTGACTTCTGACTTAACAGAGAAAGACAACCCTAAGTTCACAAAGGAATAAATCAATAAATTGTATATGAGTATATACCTAAAACTTCAGAAAAGCTGAAGAATTGGAGTAATTAGTTATGCTCGAAGGCCATGTCAGAGTAAAGATTCAATAATGAGCTGCAATTCCTAAGTCCAAAATTTCTGAAAACTAAAGTTTTCTAAAAACTCAGCAGCAAAAATTAACATTATCTGAAATAATTTGCCATCAAAGTGACTTAAAATATGTAAAGCTAATAATTACATCCTTTATTCACACCTCTTAGTGTGACTATTCATGTTCCATTGCAGAAAATCCAATGTTTGACTAAAGAGGCCATCTTAATTCCCACTACATAATATATAGTTTATGCACTATATTATTTTTTGAAATCTTAAAAAAAAAAATCTAGATGGAACTACCTAAGGGGCTGGCACAGAGGGAGAAAAAATGAGAGGAAGGAGGTTAGGGTTCTCAATCTTTCAGGTGTTAAATATGTCACATTATTAACTAAATATTGAATATTTACCCTTTAAATATGTCCAAGTCCTAATCACTGGAACCAGTGAATAGGTTAGGTTACATGACAAAGGAGAATGAAGGTTGTAAATAGAATTAAGTTTTGTAACATACTGAATCCCAGACAAGGAGGTTATCCTGCATGACCTGGTGAACCCATTGTAATCCAAAGGCAGAAAAGAGTCAGAGAAAGAGATGTGATGCAGGAAACAGTTCAGTTAGAGTGATGTGATGTGAGAAGAATGCACCTGTTGCTGCTGGCTTTGAAGTTAGAAGAAGGGGGTGATGAGCCAAGGAACATGGGCAGCCTCTAGAAACTAAAAAAGGCGAGAAAACACTCACCCCAGGAGACTCCAGTAAGGAATGCAACCCTGCCCACAAACCTGACAATGCCTTGATTTTACTCTATTATTAGACTTCGAACCCAGAGGTTCTATTGTTTTAGACCACTAAGTTTATGGAAATGTGTTACAGCAGCAATAGAGGTAAACTTATACATCAGGTTTTACCACTGAAAATTTCTTTTCCCCCTTTTCACAGTCTACTCTTTGGAAGGAAAGGTGCTGTGCACAGTCATATATGAAGAGTGGGAGTTACACTCTATCTACTTCCTGAAAGGTAGAGAAACTACATAAATTTGGAATTTTTCTGCAGGAGAAATTTGGCCATTTTCTCCCATTTATTTACTTTTTCAATCATTTATTTATGTCATTATGGACTCATGGATATTTATTTGATACATACGATTATTAGATTTCCACTTACATCTCTTTGTCCAATGATGGGCCTTATGCCCAATCCTAGATCAATTACTGGTAAAGAGATCTGCATAATTGGTTTTGACTGTTCATGATTCACCATTAGAGTTGTACACAATGCCCATCCCCCCTACCTCAAACTCATCCCCCGCAAAACAGATCAACTCAAAGAATAAGGAAGAAGTGAATAGTTTGCTGTTTAGTAGGAAATAAACATTGAGTACAACTAACAGGTCATCTATTTTTGTTTTAATATGAAATGAGTTTAAGACACTCGTGTACTAAATCTATCAAGCAGAGATACCAGTCTGACTGATTTACCATCATATTTGAAAATAAATTTCTTATGGTCTTGACACATCTAGGTAGCTGAGAAAAACAACAACAACATATTGTACTTTTCACATTGAAGCAAAAGGTTGTTTTATTGTTTTGGTTTTTTTTTAAGGGAAAGTCTTAAAAAGATAGCTATATATTCCAGGAGTTTGCTATACATATCACAATAAAGATTCCCAGAAAACAAATTAACAGGGTGAATTGCCTGAGTCTTTTGCTTTTGTTTCTTCATGAGTCATCTTAGCTAGCTATAGTTCCCGGTGATTCAAATACCATTTTAGGTGCTGTTCCAATGAGCCCCCATAGATGTACTTAAAGTCCCTAATCAGATGACTTTGAGTAAGGGAGATTATCCTGAATAATCTGGATGGGCCTAATTGAATCAGCTCAAAGAATTTAAAGGCACAGCTGAAGTTTCACAAGAGAGAAGAAATTTTTCCTGTGGTCAACTGTCACCCATGACCATATATTCAAGCCTTTCCACTATCTTCCCTTCCTCGTTTCCTGCCTAATAGATTTTAAACTTGTTTAGCTAGCCCCCACAATCAAGTAAGGCAATTTCTTGTAATAAATATTCCCACCTTCCTTCTCCCTCCCTCCCTCCTATCTGTCTGTCTTGTTTACCTTCCCATTCATCCATCCACCCATCCATTCATCCATCCATCTACCTGTCCCTTCATCCACCCAAATACCCACCCACCCATCCATCCATTCATCCATCAGTTCATCTATTGTACATACCCAATGATTCTGCTTCTCTGATTGAACTCTATTACACTAAGAACAAATTATTTCAGACTTGTTCATCTTCTGCTTATTGTTATAATAATCCTCCTTCACCCTAATATTTCTATAATGCCTTTTCTCTTCAATCTGTATCAACTCTTACAGGTAAAGAATTAAATGGCTTCAGTGATATTCATTCAGTGATCAATGCACTCTAAACAAGTCACATGCTCTGGAAGAATATTTCTTCTGAGCTCAGCTGAATTAGAAGTGAAGGACTAAGATGAGGGGAAATTAGGACAGAGTAAAGAAGTTGGAGATGCATTCACAAGAGGAAAAAGAATACATGTTGATTTTTGACAAGATAAATATATCCAAAACATCTGCTGGTGTTGGGGTGTTTTGAGTACTCCCCAGGCTTGTTGATACAGTGCTAGAAGTAAACAAGAATCCAGAGCTGACTTACTCCAGCTCTTGCCTTTCAACATGGGCCAAATCTTTAAATTCCTTATCTGTGAGATACTCCAACCTTTTTCTTCTTTATCACAGTTGTTCAGTCTTTATTGCTTACCTGGAGAATAATAAATAACCTACAGAAATTATCCTTTCCCATGACTCAATCTCAGGCAATCTCTTCAGACAACACTATCAAGTTCTCAGTATCTTACTGTAATTAAAGTAGCTCAGTGTTTGAAGATAGAATTCTTGAGTTTGAATCCAGTCCAATCTTAGTTAAGACATTATCTCTCTTCCCTTTTTTCCAGCATAATACTCACAATCTTTCTACATTCAATGTCACTTATTTATTCATCTTATTTATTGTCTTCCCCCACTAGAATAAAAATTGTAAGCTCCAGGAGTGCTGGAACTTTGTCTTTGGAATGAGACCCTGCTGAATTTCAGAAAGCAATACAGTGTCTGGCACAAAGTGAATGCTTACTAAATATCTACCCAACCAAACTCACTCTCTTTCTGGATCTGCAATGTGGACACAATCACAGCACTTAATTTACTAGATAATTATGAGGGGAAAATGATAATGAATGTGACACTTTAGAATATTCTATTCGACAGAATTCAGAAACTCTCTATAGGGATTCCAAAATCCACTTCCTTCCCAACGGAGTATATGGAAAATATTATAGATAAGCATGGGCAGAAATAAAGCATTCCTCAATTTTACCATTTCTCAGATTATACTATTCTATTACCTATAATTTTTTAATTCCCTTTTTTAAAAATTGATTTCAAAGAGAGAAAGAAAGAGAGATAAAATCATTAATGATGAGAATCATCTACTGACTGTCTCCTACACACCCCCTACAGGAGATCAAACCCATGTCCTGGGCATGTGCCCTGACCAGGAATTGAACCATGACTTTTTGGTTCATTGGCGGGCACTCAAACACAGAGCCACAGTGGCCAGGTTAGCTCTTTCATTCTTTATCTACAACACTGTTTTGTGATGGAATCCACTGAAAAGGGTGTTTGCTTTAAGTTGGTACAGCACTAAGTAGTAAGGATTTAGAAAGAATCTTTGCTGCTTATCATTTAGCCAAGTCAGCCAACCAGCCAACCAACAGGATAACTTCTGCCTGGCATTCTGCTGCAAGTGTAGAAGTATTAAAAACCAGTAAGGCACTTTTTCCAGTAACTAGTAATAATGTCAAGACATTTTTCTTCAGATATAACCCAAATACCTTGGGCTACACTTAGCAGTTTATCCTTCTTTGTAAAAATTAAAGAAAAATGGATCCCCTTATACAATAAAATATGGAAGAGAACTTGCAAATAAACTCTTGAATATTCCATTTTGAACCCTGAGACCAACGAACAACCATGTGCAGGGCTTCATTCTCCGGTACTCTGACACTTCCGGTACTCTGACACTGAGAGTGAATGAGGAGGTTGAATAAGAAACTCACGAATGAGGTCCTCAGGGACACACAAGAATGTCAACAGTGGTTCTCTCTGGGTCACAGAGAAGGTTTGTTGTTATCTTTATTTCCCCCCACAATGAGTATTCATTATTTAGAGCTGGATCTATTAATTTTGAAAATATTTTTTTCTCTTTAAAATGGCATTTTGCATCCTGGATAATAGAAATGTTGTAAATGTCTGCAATAGCTTATCATCATTAACCAAGTAAATTTAAAGAAAAGAAAAACAAACAAACAAGGAGTTTAAAACATGGATATAGAAATCACAGTGCGAAGGCGCGCGCGCGCACACACACACACACACACACACACACACAAAATGCAGCCAAAGGTTCCACAAACAACAAACTACCTTATTTCTTTCCTCAGTCCTGTTTGGGAAAAACCAAGTCAGATTTGAAGAGGGCCGTCAAGCTCCTGAAAACCTCCCTCTCATAATCCTCAAATGACTATTGGACCTTGAATCTTTAGCAGACCAGCGGTAGCTAAGAGAAAACGTTAGTAAACAGACTATGAATTTAAATAGCCAGCAGAGAAAGAATTAAAATGCTTAATCTTCCTACCAAGCTCATAAAATATGACAAAGCTGCCTTGCTGTTTGGAGGAACTGGTATTTGCAGCTAGCTCTTTGAGGGTGAGTGGGGACTATATTGCTTCTAGTTTTTTCCAAGAGCTGGATTCAAATTGGTTAAAACTGTGGTGCACACTCCCAGGGGCACATTCCTGGTCCTGAGCCTGTCCCAAGTCTTGCCATTCATGGCTTGACTCTGGCTATTGGGCAGTAACATGTGTGAGGAAAGTATGGCCAGGTGGGCAGAAAGTATGGCCAGGTTGTAGAAAACCTCTAATTTATAATCAGTTGGTCAGAAATACAGGTAATAAATACAGGGTCTTCCATTTGGCTACCTCCCTTCATCTCATGACTGCTAGGAAATAAAGAACTACAGTTATCTATTCATATTCAGCTTACAACCCCCATTTTTTAGAAGAAAAATAAAAAGGTAAAAATAATGTTGCCACATTTAGGGGAGGAAAAAAATTATGGTGAAATTTGGTGTACACGTTAGGGTCTGCCAATTTTCCCATTTGTTGAAAGTATGTATAGCAGAATATTTTAAAGAAAAGTTTAATCATTCAAGTTTTTTTTTAATATGCAAATGGTCTCTCAACAAATTTGATAAGTAAACTATCACTTCCTTGTTATATTTTCCATTCTCTTGGTTTGTGGAGACGTTAGTTTCCTTCTCCCCTTCAAATTACTAGCTAACACCATCTTTAATATCTCTTTCCACACTACTCAGTTTTTCAATATTGAGATTCCACTCTTTGGCTTACATTATCATGAATATCTTACTGTTTGCAGGACAAAACTTGTTTATTATTTACAATCCTCCCTATCCTTCCCAGGGAGCTTCTGAAATATGATAGTAAATAACATCTTGCTCTGAGTTTTCTGAGCTGCTCTAGTAAATTAATCAAACCCAAGGAGAGGGTTGTAGAAACCTCTAATTTATAATCAGTTGGTCAGAAATACAGGTAATAATCTGAACTTGAATTGGCATTCTGAGTTGGAGGGGGTTGTTGGAACCTCCAGGCCTTTTGGTCCTAACTGTAGGTAAGAGCCTGGACCTTCCGCTGGCTTCTGAAGTAGGTATGTGAGGGCGGACGGGAGGAGCAGTGCTCTTGTAGGACTGAACCCCTAACCTGTGGGATCCGAGGCACCTCCAGGTAGACAGTGTCTGAATTGAGTTGAGTTCTCACACACCCTGCTGGTGTCCTGAGAATTGTTTGCTGGTGTGGGAGGAACTACCCATCCCCATTGGATTGGGTCTGGGAACCCAACTTACTCACTCATCCCCTTCCCTTTTTCTCAGTGTTCTAAAGGGACAATGGTCACATTTGGGTTTCTCTAAAAAGCTGACTAGCCCTAGCCAGTTTGGCTCAGTGGATAGCTTCAGCCTGAGGACTATAGGGTCCTGGGTTCAATTCCTGTCAAAGGTATGTACCTTGGTTGCCGGCTCCTCCTTGGCCTGGTCCCTTATCAGAGTGTGTGCAGGAGGCAACCAATCGATGTGTCTCTCTAACATTGATGTTTCTCTCTGTGACTCTTGCTCTCCCATTCCCTCTCTTAAAAAAAAAAAAAAGAAAGAAAAAAGAAAAGAAAAAGAAAAAAAGAAAGAAAAGAAAAAACAGAAGAGCTGAATAAATTCCTGCCACCAAACATATTGTTTGCTTTTCCTAGATGCCCCATCCCCACTCTATCCCTGATTTTCATCCAGCTAACTCCTCTCTTCTATTCATACTTCAGGTCTCTACTTGAATATCACTTCTTTTAATCCTGCTCTCCTGCCCTTCACCCCACTTCTTTGTCACTCCCTGACTGATCAGGTCTTTCTCACTGAGCACAATGCACATTTTAGTCACAGCACTTATTTCATCTATAATTAAATTACCTTTTCTACAATTATTAACATCTGCCTCCACCATACTCAATTATATGATCTATAATATCAATGTTGCTGGTATTATATCGGTGAACTGCTAATTATTTAATGTTGTTTACATAGTCATTTCTGGGTTCACCATTTCTATAATAGATTCTTTTAAGGCTAAGATATTAAAAATTACAAGTTTAGATATAAATCACATTTAAATTTTCTATTTCTATTTCTTTATATTTTGGGGGGAAAAACATACCTCAAATATTTAATATATAGGCTTGAAATGAGAATGAGACTAAAACAAAAATTTGAGGGACTATCAATCACAAAGAACATGTCAATCACAAATGCAGTCCTTGCACCTCTAGAAATAAAGAACTAATATCCATTTTAATTCAAATATCACTCTCATTGCTGAGAGAACTCACACAAAGACTTCATTAGTGCCACCTGGGGTGACAAGTTTATGGGTCCATCATTAACATCTGCTAATAAATGAACTGATAATATGAATCAAATTCACTAAAATCTCTTGAACTATGTTGTAAAAGAAAAATCAAAGACAAAATGATGTGTTCCATAGTATTTCAGATGTAATAAAGCCTAAAACTCTCAGTGCAAAATGAGAATTATGTGCAGTGAACTATCTTATTTAACCCAAAATGTTTTGGGGGCTAATAGCCCGTGGCATACTGCTCATCAAAATGGACCAGGAGAAAAGACATGGTTGAAAGCAGCGGGCTGACTCTGTTGCCACTCATGACAGTTTCCATCCCTAAGAGAATCGGCATAAGCACATGTACCCACAGATATCTTAGATGTTTTCCCCTGGGAAGCCACTTCAGTACTTTCCTCCATTTAACATCCACTACTTTCAATCTTGATTCCCTCATTTGATAGGAACTTAATGTGCATTCAATAAATGTTCATGACTGCTTTAGGCTCTGTGGAAAATTGCAATATAAAATGAAATTGAAGGGACACAGAGCAGGCCTCCTCAAGATGTGTTACTTTGGCATGTGGATTATTTTGAGCTAAAGCAATCAAGACCCCAGTGAGCTCAAAAGAAACTTTAACTTCTCCCTTAAAATATTTAAATTAGGGGCTTTGCCCATAAAAGTTATTACCTTACTGGAAATAACTTCATGACCTATTTGTTCTGGCAGGAAAAACACCTAATTACTGAACATCTGCTTCTCTTATTGTCCTGCAAATGATACTCCTCCCCTTTGAAGCCCCAAGACATCTTACCTCATAGCTCAGGATTTTATATATATATATATATATATATGGTCTCTGACTCGATCATGAACATAGGGTTCCCATACATGTATATGTAATTAAATGTGATTATTTTTCTCTTGTTAATCTGTCCCATGTAGACTTAATTATTAGACCAGCTGAAAGAGCCTACAAGGGTAGAACAAAATTTCTTCCCCCCCAACAAAATATAGAGTCAAAGCTTTAAAATAATTAGCAAAGTGTTATTTATACCTTTTGAGATGCAAGTATAAGCTGTTTGGTTCATTGTCTCAAGAAGTCAAGGAATGAATTCATGGACAAAGAATGGGGTAATCAAAGGGGGTTGCCACAGAAGCTCACTAGTCTAGGGGTTTAAATTTTCCTGCCCTTGTTCTCTATTGGCTCTTTCAAAGAGATACCAGCCAATCTCCTTTTGCCCTCATCTCCCAGCTTTTAATTCCTGCTCTTGGGTTGGGCAGGGGAGGGAGTCTGTGGTGGACTGGTACATTCTGCCTGTCTTGCTCACATCCTGATCACCTGGTTTATTTCCTCCTATCTATCATCTTTCCTCCCCTCTGCCCTTTCCCTAAATTGCCTGATCCAATTTAACTCCTCACTTTTGCATACAAATGTAAATAAAACTAATGGACAACTATTTTAAAAGTGAAGAATCTTTTTACAGATATCACATGGTGGGTTTAAAGTAAATTTAAAAATTAAAAAAAAAAGGTCACTGTGAGATAAGTCTAAGAAATATTCTCAGAGGAGCATAAAAGAGTATACAGTTCCACCTTTGGCTTGCTTACTATGTTGAGTTGAGGAGAGTTGAAGAGAACAAGTTGGCTGATGTTAAAAACACTAAGAGAAAATATTGATCAGATGGAAGCACATGAGAAAATCTCAACAGCTTTAAAGGGGGCAAGGGAGTATTTTTTCTTAATGAAAATGAAGATAAAAGTGGCATCACAAGGAAATTACAGATTAAGGGATAGACTAGCAAATGCTAGAAAGACTTATTAAGAGATTGTGATAAGACAGGCCTAAAATGATGAGGGCCTTTGTAGAAAATGAAAATAAATAACATAATGATTGAGAGTGACAATGAGAAATAAAAATCTAGAATATGGTGACTGATACAGATATGAAAGAGAAAAAATGATTTGATTTTTGATATTTGGACTTGGGTAAAATTGTATCTTAATCACCTAACTCAGAAAATTGGAAGGGGCACCAATTTGGGAACTGCTCAAGTGTGCTATTCGGAATTTTGCAGTAAAGAACAGAGATTCAAATGGAACTGCCAAAATTTTAGAGTTGAGAGACACTACATTCTCAACAGAATTCAGGAATCCTTTCTAAATTATTCCTAACAGAAGTGCAAATAGTTTCTGTAGTTAGGAACATTACTAGGAAGCCCTTTCTTATACTGAATTAAAATTTACTCTCCTATAACTTGCCCCTAAAATTTCTATTTCTACCCCTGGAGTAACACCGGACACAATTATTTCATGTGATATTGTTTTAAGTATAGGATGGTCACTGGATCCCCATTAATTCCAACTTTTCAAGAATAACCATCCCCTACCTCCTTCTGATATAGCTTACTAACATAACATAAACTTACTTATATACAGATATTAATCATCACAACTTCCTCTCAGCTATGAGAACTGATTGCTTATTTAGTCTTTATGGATGGATTTTATAGTACTCTCTTACAAATAAAGGACAGACAACTTTCTTTTCCTTGATAGTAAAAAACATAAAAACTACTCTCAATACTAAAATATCTTATGTCTAATGAAAAACCAACATTAGCAAGTCTAAAGAATTTATGATTGGGCTTCTAACTTCAACAAATGAATAAATTAAAAAGAATCAAATTCAATTTCCTCAAATATTATGATTTTCTATTTGTATTCACACTATAAATTTGGCAGGTTGTAAAGATCTGTAAAAATATTATTGTTGTCTGATATTTTTAACAATATATTTGCTTCTAAACCTTGAGGTGCACTCATGAAAAAGAAAAATCAATTTAAGTATCTATTATCTCCAAATGGAAACTGAATTTGATGAAACCTCTGTACAACTAACAAATGTTGGCCTACCAAATGACTTTTGCTCTGGCATTACACCTCAGAAAATAAATTATTATTATTTATGACCATAATAATGTGTATTTATATAATAAGCTTCTCAGAGGAGTTGAAACCAAGTTTTGCTTATTCAATAGCACCTCTCGTTTATAAAAGTCAGAAAATGGCAGCTTTGTTGTTTCAACAAAGAAAATAAGTGAGAAAGGCACAAGCCCATCAAAACGAAAGTCAGTAGTCAATGTGCCAGCAGTAAGAGGAATTTAAGTGAATTTTGGTGAATTAACATGCATAACGTTCAACCTTTCTGTTATGTGCTAACCACTCTTACAAATTAAAATTTTCAGAAACTTAAAAATAAATGCTCAATACTCTAAGCACCTACTATGTGACCAATATTACAAGATATGGAAGGAGGAGCCTGGTTTCAAATCTGAGAAGACAAGGTATCAAAGTAACACAATCTGAGACTGTTATAAGAGAGGGTATAATGGCATGTTTAGAAGAAGTAGCAGCATTGCTAAATTACTGGATAAGAAATAAAAAGAGGTCTTGTTTTTATTCTCAATTCTGCAACCAACCTGAAGCTATTTATCCCATCTGTAAAATGCAAAGCAACTGCACACAACCATCTATCCCAGAAGAGAGGTGAGGATTAATCACCTGTAGCTGTTTGGAGTTTCACAAGTAGTGTTGTGTGATACATTGTGCTTCTATAACACATTCATGACCCTCACACACTGGAGGGTGCCTTCAGTGGTTCAGATACTATAATACATCAACAAGCAGCCGGCATCCCTCTTCACTATCTCCTGAGGATATGCTGAAGTCCAAACTGAAAATGATTCAATGATCACACTTTAAATTACACAAGGTTGAGATGTACAAGGACTCAATTTACTTTTGTAATACAAAATTAACCTTGTAGGTACAAAATTACAGTATTATTTTATAATTATAGAGGTAGCCTCTATATTTATGAGACATTACAAAACACCTGACCTTCCTGATGTAGGTTAGCTAATTATTTTGTTTCTAGCAAGAGCAAGTTCATTAAACCTGTATTTCAACATAAGTGTGACAAACACTTCTTCATCTGAGTAGTTTCTATTGCCACTATTCATGACACATTAATTAAATTTCATATTCAAGTATGAACTTAGAATTTAACAATTTAGCCAAGGGTACCCCAGTGACTGTTGTTTATAGTATCAGATTCTCAGTGTAGAAAAAGCCATAAATGACTTTATATTTATTTACTTGTATGTTTGTTTCATCTTTCTCTACTAAACTGCAAGCTTCTTTGGGGCAGGGAAATTTATTTTCATAATTCATGTGTGTAACCATAGCTCTTAAAAAAACAACAACACTCTGCACATGGTAAACAAATAGTAAATATTTGTAGCATGCTTGAACAATATTTGAATTGGAAGGATATGACCTTTTCAGCATATTGTGTTACTTGTAAGTAGTATGTTATCAGTTTATAGTAGTCGGGTTTTGACATTGGTTATATTCTGACTTAGATGTGTTTTATTTTATTTTTTAATATATTTTATTGATTTTTCACAGAGAGGAAGGGAGAGGTATAGAGAGCTAGAAACATCAATGAGAGAGAAACATCGACCAGCTGCCTCCTGCACACCCCCTACAGGGGATGTGCCTGCAACCAATGTACATGCCCTTGACCAGAATCGAACCTGGGACTTTTCAGTCCACAGACTAATGCTCCATCCACTGAGCCAAACCAGTTATGGCTAGATGTGTTTTAAACAATTGCAAATCTAAAATGCAAGTTTCAGTCTAATAAATGTATACTAACCTGTCTTCCCTTTTGATGATCATTTCTAAAAGAGCCCAGCATTTTGCAGGTATATGACATTGTGTAATATTCAGTGAGAAACTGAGCCTTTCTGAAATAGATAGAATCAAGGCGTGGACTTGTTTTTAATTACAGCAGATTTTGAAAGATATAGAAATCAGCCTAGCCGGTTTGACTCAGCGGATAGAGCATCAGCAAGGGCACATACCTCGGTTGCAGGCTCAATCCCTGGCCTTGGTTCGGATTCATGTGGGAGGCAACCAGTTGATGTGTCACTCTCACATTGATGCTTCTCTCTCTCTGCCTCACCCCTCCCTTCCACTCTCTCTAAAAATCAATGGAAAAATATTCTCTGGTGAAGATATATATATAGTGGTTCAGAGTAAGAAGCCATTGTACAAAATGAATATATATATATATATATATTCATTTTAAGAAGAAATATCTAAATACTCAAATGTGCATAAAAACACTTTAGTAAATAAAGAGGGAACCTTGATAGTTATCTTATGAGTATAAAACCAAGAAAATACTTGATACAAATTTTTGATATATGATTCTACTTGACCATCACACTATCCTTCCTTAGATTTTCTCAACCTGCAACTTTTCCTGTATCTTTCTTCTCTGAAAAACATGCAAAAAGGTGTTTCCTACTGCCTTTCTCTGAGTGGAACTCATAGTAAACCTGGATTTTTAAGATGAAAGTTTAGGTTTAACAAAATCTAATACATATCATAGAAGTCCTATTCATAAAATGAGAAAAATTAAGGTCCAGAGATTAAGACATCACTATGGAATTAGGTAAAATATGGTGAGGAACTTCACTTTGTAATATATATAGTCCATATGCCTTGTGACATTGGTGCATAATTTGACATTATTCAAGTGAGCTACAATGTTAAGTTATTTTAGTTAGTTAATTCCCACTAAGAATAGAAAACTAATAGATGCTGGTAGAACTTCGAGTGAAATAAAGAAGCTTGATCTTGAAGAACCTAAAGTTAACTTGTAGGAACATAGATCCAAGAAATGAATAAGAATAATTATAAACAAGTCAGTAAGCACGAGCCATACTCTACTCATTGAATATGTAAGCCCTTTAGGGAAAAACAAAAAACAAACAAAAAAAAAAAACCCACTAATGGTTCATGATGGAGGTGGTTTCACAAGCTAGCAATTTTCATAAATAAATTTAACAGATTACAACAGATCAGGATCAGCTTCATTTCACATCCACCTGTACCATGTGAATCAGCAATGTCACTGGCTACAAAGTCCATATGGAAGCAATGGATGAATAAAGCCAGGAAAATGACAACAATCAGGCTGTACGAGGTTTTCCATAATACATCAGCTTTGATCCTGAAGCACATAAGTATTCAATCTCCCTCTGAAGGACAAAAGGGAGAGTTGGTGAACACATGGTAGCATTAATATTAAAAAATAGGTGCTGGTATCATTTGGTAGGACAAATTCATATAAGGAAGAGATTTTCCCAGAATCAGCAGAGAAACTTATCTTTTGTGCTAGTATGTGAGAAAAGAGAAAACTAGGAAATGTGGTAGATCACCAATATAACACATGGCATCAGAGGAGAGGTCCAGTAATATTGGGGCTTGAGGTGGAATTTCTGCAGGAAAATCTCAGACTATTCCAGTACAGAAAATCTCAGACTTCCTATTTTTTTTATATATAGGATTGAGAATAAACACAAATAGCTTATGCTTGCTAGACTCTATTTCAAAACTCATAAGAAACAAGAAAGTACTAATAAAATTATTTACATACTTAGCTAACTGCTCTTGCCATTTAAACAGGCTGTAAGTCAAATGATCAACTTTTTATTCTTCAATTGTAAAACACAAGCTACTAGAAAGCAGACTAGAAATATTTATAAAGCTACCATAAAATTATAAGTAGGAGAAAACATCAAAGAATAGCCTTACATTTTCCTAGTACGATAATAAAAATTTTCAACTCAAAGAAGATAAAATTGGGGTTTATTGTAAAGGAAGACATAAAATGAATGGAAAACTCTATGTAAAAATGGCATCACATTCTTGGTTTCTTCTCTATTTTATTTAAAAAATTCCCGGCATTTCTAAGTATTTAATAATGTGAAATTTTATTAAACACTAATTATTCAATAATAAATATTAACCCTAGTGTATATTCAGAAATAAGTACAGTTGATTTTTCATCTCCTTTTCCTGCCACTAGTTGAAAACACATCCTTTTTTTATTACTATTCAATTCACAGTAAACATCAGAGTGGGTTTGTGTTGCTATTGTGATCACAGAACTTAATCAAACTGCAAGAAAACAAGCAACAGATTTGTTTTTCCTTCTGGAAGTTAAATTGCATGTGGAGAAATAGTTGCATTTTTTTCTGTCTACCCTCCCACTCTGAAGTTCAGCTTTAACTTAATTTATTGATTCTACTTTATGGTGTTTCATTTCTTGATGAAGCACCTCTCAGGGGCTTTGCGCCTGGAAAACAAAAACAATATCAAGAACCGCAATTTGAAACCACCGCTAAGTACAAAAATAAGAAAATTCAAAAGTGAGCAAGCATTATCAAAGGCATGAAGCAGACATGATTTAGCTTGTACACTCTTTTTTTTTCTTTTTTTTCTTTTTCTGGAGAAGTTAAAGTAAAAGTGCTCTTTGTTTCCATTATAAAAGCTACTTTTCTCAGTGATGTTGTTTGGTGTCTGCTGATTCAAAATGATAGACAAAGAAAACTTGTAGTCGTATTTGTCCCTGATAACCCCATACATAGATTCAGGCTAAGATATTGGTTCCCAAATGTCCCATTACAGCAGCTTCAAAACTACCTGAAGGGATTGTTAAACAGACAGCTGGGCCTTCCCTACTCAGAGTTCCCTATTCTACAGATCTTCAGAAGATATGAGGAAGAGGAAAATTCTCAGATTTTGTTTTTCAGTAAGTTCTCAGGGGCCACCCTTTATAAACACTGGCCTAAAGCAACTGGAGACAAAGGAGATTAAAGAACTGAAATATGTAAAGATTTAGGCTCCTCAGAATCCAGCTGAACAAAGAATCCTAACCTGGGAATTAACTACTGATAAATATGCTATATAGGGGACAGTAAATAATTTCAGAGTCTTCTAGGACCAGAAGCAATATTGGATAATTCATGTCTGACATCACCACCCCATATACTCCTTTCCTAACTGTGTACTTCCTCAATAAATGTGTGCCTGAGTTTACACCAAAAGGCACCCCCTGCCAGGCTCACAAGTAATGAGTGCTGGGCAGGCACAAGAGAACAAATGAAGGCCCACATACCACATATTGGTAGGAAGCTTCAGTTTCTCCTCACAGGCCCTTTTCCAAAGGTCCTCACCATATTGTGGCTCAGAGTAAGAAGCCACGGCAAAAGCCACAATGCTTTCTCTGACCTCACAAGTCACACACCCTCACTTCCACCATATTCTGTCGGTCACAAAGTCAACCCTGATTCAACAGAGAGGGGACTGATTATTAAGGACATGAATACCATCAGGAGCAGTCCATTGAGGGTCAATCCTGGCTACACAAATGACCTCTAAGGACTCTCCAAATGCTAGGATTTTATGATTGATGGGAATTTAGAACCATTTTTAATATAGCACTGAAATACATGCATTCAGCTGAAAAGAGACTAAATGTTATAGATGCACAAAATTATCTATGGTTGTTCTCCTAATCTCTAGAACCTGTGAATATGTTACTTTACATGAGAAAAGCGACTTTGAGATTAAGATTCAGTTAAAGACCTTGAGAAGAGGAAATTATTTTGGATTATCCAGGTTGGCCCAGGACAGAGGGAAATGTGACTTCAGAAGAGAGAATCTGAGAAACGGCAGTATGAGGACTCAATCCCCACCATTGCAGACTTTGAATATGGAGGAAGGGATCAAAAAATACTAGTAATCTGTAGAAGCTGGAAGAGGCAAGAAAATGGGTTATCCCCTCATGCCTTCCAGAAGGAAGCCAGCCTTGATTTTAGCTCAGTGAGACTCATGTTAGGCTTCTGACCTCCAGAACTGTAAGAACAATAATTCTGCGTTCTTTTAAACCATCATCTTTGAACCCAATGTTTTTGAAGATGACTGCTACAGTGGCAAGAGAAAACTATAATATCATAGCAATTTAATTTAAAAATGTCTTTTTTTAAAATGGATTTTTATTTTATTTTTTAAATATATTTTATTGATATTTTACAGAGAGGAGGAAGAGGAGAGAGAGAGAGAGAGAGAGAGAGAGAGCTAGAAATATCAATGAGAGAGAAACATCGACCAGCTGCCTCTTGCACGCCTCCTACCGAGGATGTGCCCGCAACCAATGTACATGCCCTTGACCGGAATCGAACCTGGGACTTTTCAATCCACAGACTGATGCTCTATCCACTGAGCCAAACCAGTTTCAGCTTAGATTGATTTTTATTATTGGAAGTATTAATATTACAGATGTCCCCTTCCCCACCTCCCCTCATGCCCTCTACCCTGGACCTCTTCCGCCCCCACAGATCTACCACACTTTGTCTGTGACCATGGGTTATGCCGTATATGTATTAACATCTTGCATTAGTTTATCATTCAGGATAAATATAGAATATTATTTAATGGAATTTTCAACCCCTGTAATAATCAGCATTATATTTTATTTCATCGCAATAATCAAGTTCTGCCTTGAGACCAAACTGACAACAATAAAAATCACCTGAGTCAGGAAATGTATTGCAGTGATGTTGTTTTGAAGGGCATCTTCCACATCTCAGAAGACTACACTGGATTTCATGTTTAACAATTCTCATGGAAACAAATTTAAAAGGTTAACATACTGACAGTACAACAACTGGGTTCTCCGCCGTCTGCCATATCCCACTACGCTCAACCTCAGTAGTTTCTCCTGCGTGGACATCCGAAGTCATCGTAATAGTTGCAGGTTAGTGGGACCCACCCAAGTACTAGTAAGTCTGGGAGCATGTGAGGGAGGGAGTACTTAGACCTTGGCCCTTGAAATCAGTGAAGGTGACAACAGAAAGGATTAGGAAACTCAATTTTATCCTGGCAGGAACAGAACTGCAATCTGTTTAGACCCAAAGCTCCATACATAGAGAATTCAAGTCAGTGTGGGCATTTCTGCATTCTTTGAGGGCCACCTAACATCTGAACCATGGAGGAAAAACCACCAAAATAATCCATGCAGCAATACTTGCCCGTGATATATACCATGATCCAGAACTGAGGTCATTTCTTTTAAAATGTGCGCTAGCTTTTACAAATTTACTTTAAGCATTTATATAGTAAGCCTGCAAGATGAAAACCTGTTAAATTAGCAAAACTTTGGGTTCAAAAAGCTGTATTTTATGTCAGTAGATAAAGCACGCTGCCTCCACTCATGCTGACATTTTTGTCAACACAGTCTGCTAATTATTCAGGATAACATTTTTCATAATTGGCAAGGCCGTGCCTCCTGCATGGACTTTCTGAGTGAATGCTGAAAATCGCTAAATACGATGTATGTAATTTATTTTTGTCAACGACCTTATTAGTCCTTCCACTGCTGAACCGTGTTTGTGGGTGGATGTGTACATGAAAATGCAGTCTTGACTTTTTCAAAATAGAAGTTATATAACTTTACACTTCATAAATTTAACAACCAAAATGTTATCTTTAATAAGTGTTTCTGGGAAGCACTGTTTCACCACTGACTGGTTTGATGGGAGTTGATTAGATAATGGATTTTCATCTCTGTGTTGTTGCCATTACTGGACCATTCCACTTGGCTGCCAAGGTATCTAAACACTCAAAAAAATTACCCATGAAACCTGCGACAGGGTTCTCTGGGTGCATAGCTACGGATCACTGCACATCTGGATGGGTTGTTTCAGCTGAGTTTATAATGTCACATCCCCGGTAAACATGATACACCTGTCTCTCTTTTTAACAGACAGTTTTTGAAGCTGAAGCATTTATTTCCTCCCAGAACTCAAGAGTGGCACATTATTTACTGATGTTGAACCTGGGAGTCCCTCAAACAGTCCAGGATTTCCATTGTTTTATCTAGCAAAAAGTATCAGCTTTATTTTGACATAAAGGGGCGGGGGGGGGGGTGAAAAGGGACATGATGAGACAATCCAATACTTAATGATTCCTGGTTTATTTTAGAGATGCAAGTAGGGGATCTTCCTTTTTTACATGTTCTAAGCCACTTTGCTGTCAGTGTTACAAAAGATTAATCGCCAAACTATCTGTGAGCATCAACTGCGTGCAAGGATCTACGCAACAGCATTACAAGGTTACAATGAGGTGTGTATCACTGTTGTCACCCTAGTCCAGAGTGGCTTAGAACCCATTTAGGTGGTTGGGATGGATATGCATGATAAGATACTAAACTGGATGGTAAATAGGTGTCAATCGTGTGCCAGGTGGGAATAAAGCAAATGATGGAGGGCAAGTGCCTGTGTCCATGGGAAGCAAGGACAAAGTCTTCCCTTTGATTTAAGGCCCACTGAGTCAATCACTGGTTGCTACTCTGCCTCTCACCTCAAAATCATTGATTTCAATGAGCCATTTCATAAGTGTAGGCCCCAGGATTTATTTCCACCAGTGGCCACACAGTATATTCAGCATTCTCTGCTCTTCATCCGTGTTCTGCTAAACCTCAACTATAAACTCTCATTCCCAAGGTGCATGCATATTCATGCTCACACTCATCTTTGCTTTCACTGGATATACCAGCCAAAATAATAACACTGGGAAGGAAGCACAGATAGCAATACTGGAACACTGCCAGGGTATATAGAATTGGAGGCTGAATACTTTCATAACAAACCTTCTGGAGGTATATCTTCATATTTACAGTTCATATGCAGTCATTTAAGATACAGAATGGAAGACAGCTTCTGAGGAAGAAAACATTCATTTTCTTTATGGCCATAAAACTTAACTCCCATCATGTGATATTGGTAGATTAAATTGCTTTAGATATTTCCATAATTCAATTACTTCATTGCATATGGCTTTATTGAGTACCTACTACATGCCAACTTCTGTGATATGTGTTGGACAAACAATAATGAATTAGTGTTTGCACTCAAGGAATTTGTCATCAATGGGAGACAGACAAAACAATAAATGAGGAAGGAGTATGTATGCAATTCATAGAAACATAGATTAAGAAAAAAGGAGGAAAACCAATTCTTGAGTTGAATTTTAGAAAGATAAACATAAAAAAGGGAAAGGACATAAAATGAAAGGGGACAATATATGTATTGTTTCATGGGGACTAAGAAAATAGTAACCCTTACCTCCAAACAAGAACCAGTTGAAAATCCAAAGAAGAGAGCAGAGGGGAGTCAGAAAGAAAATGTTGTCAAGAAAGGCTAGGGCAAAAGAAGCAAGTTATACTTGTGGGCAAGTGGGTACCAAGTTGGCCAGACTTACTCCTTCAGTCACAGGCAATGTGGGACCAGGAGAATATGGGGAGCAAAGGAGACCAAGCTGGCTCCCAAAGGAAAGGAGAGAGATGGGCTGACCCGCACACACTCAGCTTCTCTTGTGAAACCCTCCAATTGGATAAGTCACACTTGCCTTCCCTGAAGGGAAGTGAAGAGAGGTCTGAAATGTCCCTCTAGTGAAGAAGTTCACAGTCATGGGTGTACTAGGAACAGCAAAGAAGCATTAATCCCTAACATTGTGCAAATGCACAGACATGACAGCCTGGCCCAGAAACCCAGAATACATTGATACGGTTAAAGTACAGGATATGAACAGATATAACTGAGTACTAGCCTGTGACCACTTCATAAAAGGTTGAAATAGGACGCCAGGAATTCTCAACATTTTATGCCTTAGTGCCCACCCTAACCCCTATCAGTCCATTCCTATACCAAATCTAATCACGGTCTCAATATCTTAAGGCTTTTGACTAAATGTTGGCTATGTTGTCAATCTGTGGGAAATGCATGATTCGCCGGAAGTCAGCAGACAGGGTAAATGACTAAACAATGGAAATAGCAACAAGTATTACTCATTAGAAGCAACAAATCATTTCTCCGCCTGTGTATTCATTTTTATATCTTCTGAATTATAGTGTTACTCTGAAAGTTTTTAAGTAGCATAGAGTTACAGAAAATTATTTCCTACATCTAAAAATAATCATTCATAAGACTCTATATGGACATATTTTTTAGTTTAATTACTAACTACCTCGTGAAAGATACATTGTACCAAGACATTTCCTCTTAATATCTGCAGCATCAATATTTCATTTTGACCAACAGAAACAACTTTCAGAAAGAATTTAAGTGTCGTTAAGACAATTGTTCCTGATTAACTCCATTATCAACATGAGTACAAAGTATTCTGTCTGTTTCTACCTATGAAAGATACTCTGCAAATCAAAACCACAATGAGGTATCAGCTTGATACCATTGTAATTAACGTAGGGAATTATACTGTTGTAATTAACCTAGTTATGAATAACGGAAAGGAGCAAAGAGAAGGACAAATATTACAAGCACGTCTTTTAGGCAACTTCACCAGGAAGCTAACGCTTTACACTTCCAGAAAGCAGGGGAAGAACTGCACAGTGAGGAGACAAGATGCAGCCCAGTAAAGGAGGGCTTTTAGCTTTCCTGAGGGATGTAATTCCATAGAAATAAAGCTTTCTACCATATCTCACCCTCCAAAGGCCTCCAGAAAGGCTTATTCCAGGGCTCCTTCATTATCATGTTAATCGTTCCTGCACCCACCTAAGTATGTATTTATCATTTTACTTTTTATCCAATCCCAGGGGTTTTCCCACTTTGCTTTCTCCTGCCTCTCTAGTCTATCGCCAACGAATTTCATCTAACCCACCTACAGCCCTTCCTTTGATTGCAATGTATAAATACAGATGTAACCCGCCATTCTCCTGAGCATTATCTCAATTTGTTGAGGTTATTCTTCCCTGCAATTGTCAGCAGTTTGGCTCAAATAAACTCACGAAAACTCTTTACAGGTTTGAATGTTTCTATGATAACAATATAAATATTCTTCAGTCATAAAAAGAAGGAAATTCTGTCATTTGAAACAACAGAGAAAGACCTTGATGGCATTATGCTAAGTCGGTGGTTCTCAACCTTTCTAATGCCTCAACCGCAGGTTGAGAACCACTGCTGTAAAGCCTAAGACCATCGAAAAACACAGATATTTACATTATGATTCATAACAGTAGCAAAATTACAGTTATGAAGTAGCAACGAAAATAATTTTATGGTTGGGGTCACCACAACATGAGGAACTATATTAAAGGGTTGCAGCATTAGAAAGATTGAGAACCACTGTGCTAAGTGAAATAAATGAGACAGATAAAGACAATTACTGTATGATCTCACTTATATATGAAATCTAAAACAAAACAAAATAAAAAAACTCATAGAAACAGAGAACAGATTGGTGGTTGCCAAAGCTGGGGACTCACAGTGGAAAATGAGTGAAGGGAGTCAAAAGATACAAACTTGCAGTTATAAAATAATTCCCGGGGATGTAATGTGAAGCCTGGTTAAAGTTAACAATAATACTGTGTTATGTATTTGAAAGTGAAAAGATCTAAGTGAATAGATCTTAAAAGTTCTCATCATAAAAAAATTATAACTATGTGAAGTGATGAATGTAAACTAAACTTGTGGCGGTCATTTCTCAATATGCACATAGATTGAATCGTTATGTTGTACACCTAAAACTAATATAATGTTATTTTCCCATTATATCTCAATAAAACTAGAAAAATTTTAAAAAGATAATTTAGAAGATCTTACCCAAAATTTTACACACACATGTGCACATACATGTACTAGATTGAGATACTAGAAACTGTTTTCAGAACAAAATTAGAATACAAGTGTAAACATATGCATATATATATATATATATATATATATATATATATATATATACACCAACTAGGAAACAAAATCTTTCTAGCAATGGTCCCCTGTTGTTTCTCCATCCACTGAATAAAAATTGCATCAGCCTTAAGTTTCCTCCTCCATTGATGCTCAAATATCCTGAACAGAAAGACAAAGGAAGGGTGCCTGTATTTGCATAGTGTCACCTCACCTTAAGAAAACCCCTCCCTGTCCCCAGCTTGGCTAGCGAAGTCCTTTGATTCCTGCAGCTGCAGTTCCTGTTTGCTCTCAGGACTGTTTGATCACTCAGGGGCACAAGGGAACAGCATGTAGCTGTTGCCTTTTTGGCACAGGCCTGACATTGAACAGTAGGTGGTTTCTCACCAGTTTGGCTCTTGCTTTAGGACAATGAGTGACAAGATGTTAGTTCACACAGCAAGGCTTATGTAATTCACGAAAGAAAAATATCCAGATGGAGATTTGTTCTGCAAATCAGCAAAATTTCCAAGACAAGAATAAGAGTCCCCCTTCCCCCCCAGCATCCCAAGATAAAGATGACTTGGCCAAACTAATAAAGGGCAGCTCAGTCAAGAGAATGACTCAATGTGGACAGTGTCATTTTTCGGTTGTCAACATAAGAAATGTTCAAGCCTGTAGAGAATTTTCTATG
Organism: Pipistrellus kuhlii; assembly: GCF_014108245.1. Lineage (NCBI taxonomy): Eukaryota > Metazoa > Chordata > Mammalia > Chiroptera > Vespertilionidae > Pipistrellus > Pipistrellus kuhlii. The sequence goes on from NW_023425584.1 coordinate 42,852,681, forward strand.
AGTTTATTTGATTCAAACTGATGACAGTTGCAGGAAGCAAAATCTCAAGGAATTGAAATGTTGCTGCAGAGAATGGAAGTTGTGCACATAGTCAAAAGAGGGTTACATCATGATATCCATTGGTGATAGATTAGGAAAGTTGGGGGAAGCAAAATGGGGAAAACTTTGGGACTGAATAAAAAGTAAAATGATAGACATATATGTTAATGTAAAAGTGATGTTAAGGTAAAAAACCATTGAAACCTTTAAAGAATTTTTGTGAATTTATTTGAGCCAAACAATTGCCGGGAAGCAGAACCTCAATGAATTGCGATATTGCTCAGGAGAATGGCGGGTTACATCTATATTTATACATTGCAATAAAAGGAAAGGGACCTTTGGTGATAGACTGGAGAGGCAGGAGAAAGCAAAGTAGGGAAAACTCTGGGATTGGATAAAAAGTAGGATACATACTTAGGTGAGTGCAGGAACAATTAACATGATAATGAAGGAATGTGTGGTCTCTGTCCTGGAGCCCAGCCACATTAGGTTGTACCCCAAGAGGTCCATAAAAAGGGAACTTACAAATTACCCAGAGATTTCATGGGTATGTTATTACTAGAGGCCCAATGAACAAAATTCATGGATGGGGGTTGGGGGTGGGGGGGAGTCCTTCAGCCCAGCCTGTGCCCTCTCCAATCCTCAGGAGATGTCCAACAGCCTGTTTAGGCCCAATCCCTGCCTAAACCAGCAGTCAGACATCCCTCTCGCAATCAGGGACTGCTGGTTCCTAACTGCTCACCTGTCTGCCTGCCTGATCATCCCTAACCATTCTGCCTACCTGCTTGGTTGCCCCTAATTGCCCTCCCTTTCCAGCCTGGTCACCCCTCGCTGCCTCTGCCTCGGCCCCCACAACCATGGCTTTGTCCAGAAAGATGTCTGGAAGATGTCCAGTCTAATTAGCATATTACTTTTATTAGTATAGATAGATGCAAAAAGATAGATAGGCTCAGTTAAGGTAAAGGCTGACTTTGTCAATGAAGATATTGGCCTAGGATGTAAGTACCCACCATAACTGCTATAGTTAAAGTTTAATTTCAGACCATCCTTTGTGGTTACTTTAGGTCTCTGAGTTTTCAAGACCACCATGCAGGCCTTCTCTGAGCTTGTCAGGTTAGCATGTGGTCCCTTTTGTCCACACACACTTCTTTTCCATAGATGGGTACAGCACAGTGAACAGTCAACAATTAACAATGAGGGGATTTTTGGTCTCTGCTCTGCATAGTTGTGCCTGGAAAGGTTCAATAAAGGGAAATTACCTTGACATTCCAAAGGTATGTTATCTTGCAAGCAAAAGACATTACAGGCTCAGTTAAGCTAAAGATTTACCTTTGTCAGGGAATATTCTAGTTTAAGATTCTAGTCATGCCCAGCATGACCTGCATTTAGTTAGAAAGTTTTAATTTCAGACCATCCCATGTGGTTCCTGTCTGTCTCTGAGTTTCTAAGGCTGCCACTCAGGCCTCCCCTGAGCTTGTCAGGGTTAGTATGTGGCCCCTCTTTAATGCTATTCAAAATAGCCAGACTGGGATTGCTGAAGAAAATTTTGTTTTATTCCTTTTTGGGGGGAGGGGAAAGGGTTGAAAACAGAAAGTATTATTTATAAAGATGTTCACTTATTGAAACAATCACCATGTTAATATAAAAAATGTAACTCCGTCCCCCCACCATGTCTGCTCCAGAGTTTCAAGAAATCAACAATTACACAACATAATTCTGTAAGATCCAATAAAATTCCTGTAAATGCTTTCTTCTTGCTTCACAAAAAAAGATAAATAAATAAATAAAATGGTTGTTAGGAAGTTAAACGCTCCTTAAACAGAAGCTCTGAATTTGAAAACTAGTGTTTTTGAGATCTTCCTGAGAAATTATACAATAATTGTCACAATTCAATCTAGATTTCCCAATGAATTATACCTCCTTCTGCCTATGAGTAATAGTGACTTTTGCAAACAAGATTTCTACAACTATACCATGTTTGGTTATCATGTTTTTAATTTATGATTATAAAGAACAAAATAAACAAAACCAGAGTCTGAAATGAAAATCTCAATATATTTCCTATAACGTCTGGAGAGGGCAGTTACCCCCAAACGTATGAAGGATATTAGGTTTTATCGGGCAGCTTAATGTCCAGCCCCCCCTCCCACAAGTTGTACTCCTTTCCTTTTAAAGAATACTTTTCATTGCAATGATTCCTTTCACTTCTACCTCCCAGAACTTAAAATTTTTCATATAACTTTGAAAATAATGTTAAAATAACCTAATTTTGATAACAATTCTACAATCTAGTTTTTAGAATATGGATAAAATAGATGTCAAATACATCAACAAGACAACCAAAAATGGTTTTGGTAAGCTTAAAAAAAAAAAAAAAAAAAAAAGAGCATCCCATATATTACAAACAATATTGGAAGGGTTATTAGCAGTACATAAAGTATAGCAGTAGAGTTGTATAGTAAACAGTCATTGTGCTAGTGGCAAATGGGTTTATGCTAGCTCAACCATTAACCACTGTGACCTCTCCAACTTGAGCTTTCTGAGACTGGGCAACTATAGCTGCGCTATTCACTCATTACACTATCAGGCGTCTTCAAACTGCGGCCCGCAGAGGAGTCTGATCCGGCCCGCCAGGTTTTTTGGGCAGTGAGCGCAGCCGAGGTGTTACAGTAGGAATTAGTAGTTCATATAGTCCGGCCCTCCAGCTCTCTGAGGGACCGTGATCTGGCCCCCACTTTAAAAAGTTTGAGGACCCCTGCAGGTGGTTGTAAGGTTCAGACCATATTATGTATGTAAAGGCATTTGATAAGTTGTAATATATCCAGTAAAAGGTAGGAGTTATTGTGCAAACGTAATATGTTAGGATTTTGTTAAGGTCAGGTGACAGCTGGCATTCTTCACTTCTACACCCACTTTCATTCTTTCTAAAATAGAATGATAAAGGAAAAGCCAGCTGCCTAATTATAAAGTTTCCATGAATCAAAGTAGCAAAGCGAACTACTTATTTCTGTCATTCTCCCTTCCATCCCTTGGCCCAGTTGTCACATAACCAAATACTTTAAATGTGGGGAAGACTTTCATCAACTCAGGTCAAGAGGACTGAGGTACAGACATGAAATGAAGAAGTGACTGAGGTGGTGCCCAAACTGCAAGCATAACCAGTGGCCTGGCAGTGGAGAGGAGTGATTCAGCCTTAGCCTTCGTTCCTTCTGGCTACCTCTGTGGCTGATGGTAATTTCAAGAGAGAATGATGAGTCCCAGGGTCCTTGATGGCCAATGGGTGTATCTGCCGGAGCACAGGTGCTATAAATAGCACTTCTCCGAAAGTTAAAAATAACAGTCAAATTTGATCAGCTGTATCCTTTGTGCTTGAGAGTGTCCGTGCTGACTACACAGACACATTCAGGCACTGCACATCTGTGCTCTGTAGCATCACAGGGATTTCATTGCGCTCAGCCCATTTTTTGAGAGAGACTGGCTTCATGCTGAACTCAGCGTGAGAACAACAGGGCAGGACACCAATTAGTGGAGGCGTGTGCACCAACTTGACAGGACCACTGTGCAGGGAAGTTTACTGGACCCCGAGCAATAGTGGAAACATGTCCTTTGGCAGTAAATAATTAAACTGGAAATGAGAACTTTATCCTTCTAGATAACGGCTTTGATTTATGTTCAAGAAAATCTGCAACCTCCAGAAAATCGGATCAGTTGCCAGTCCCACGTGATCTTGACAAAACCACTAGAAACTGCATTGTTCTGCTGGGCCACACTTTCTTTCTTACCTAAATTCACTTTTTTGATCTTCAGCAAGATAGGCAGAGGTCAGGACAGAATTAGCATGGCATCATTCCCTGCTTCCGGACAGTACAAAAAAACCACAACTATTCAATATTTGCTGTTCTGGGCAGCTCAGGTTCATTCTTTTATAGTTCACAAGGTTCCATTTAACTATAATTTTTAAGTATTATATTTTCTAGGTTCTTACATCATGATTTTTTTTAATAGAAAAAAATAAAAAGTGGTTTAAGTAGCCATGTGTTGGCTATATTTTTTGAAGCACGTGTTTTGTTTTTAATCCTAATTTTTAGGTCTAATTTCCTCTTGGTCTATTTCTATTTAGACTGATCGACTAGAACATATTAAGAAAAGATCACAAAACTAAATCCTGTGATAATAGCCTCAGGAACTTTAAACAGCTCTAAGAGGTTTGGCCTCAGACCCGAACATTAACACAATCACTCAATTTTAATGAGGTCAAACAAGATGCTGGGCATCTGGCCGGTGATCAAGGTCTTGTCCTGAGTGGGGAGGGCCAGCTTGTTCTTATAAAGAAGGTAAGACATAGTGACAGGTGATAATGTAATGCATGAAGACACTGCCCTAGGCCTCTTCATCCTTTCACCCCACTGGGATCCCAGAGGCCAGATGTAAACATAGCTGTGAATCTGGGGAAGAATCATAACTTTGCAGAGAAGATGCTAAGGGATTTAAATAAACCCCTTACATGTCAAAATGAGTTCATCAACCAACTTGAGGAGACCAGAGAGAAAGCAGTCCTCAGGAAATGATAGGCAGAAAGATGAAGGCAAAGAAAGAGCCAAGTTAGTAGGATTGTATTTTCATCTTTTTTGTGTGTTTTCTTTTTTGTTTGTTTGTTTTCTATGAGCACTTTATTAATAGAGGAGACAAGTCATTGGTCACATGTATTTTCTCCCAGTCTGTCATTTGCTTGTGTTTAGTTTTACATTTTTGACCCTACAGAAGTTTTCTGTATTTTTTTTCTTCTTTTTTATGATCTCTACTTTGAGGCTGTAGGAAAGGGAAGAGGCCTTCCTCCCTCTGAGGTAATAAATACATCCATCTGAGGTAATAAATACATCCATCCTTGTTTTACTCTAAGACTTTCTTGGCTTCAGTTTACATCCAAATACCTGACCCACCTAGTGGAAGGTGAGGTTTTTTATTTGTTTTGTTAATTTATCTTTATTCTTGAAAATATTACAGATATCCCCTTTTCTCCCCCTTCATTGCCCTCCCTCCCCACTCCCACCCTTTCCCCAGGCCTTCAGGGCGCTACTGTCTATGTCCATAGGTTATGCGTATATGCATATAAGTTTCTTTGGTTAATCTCTTCCTGAACCCCTCCTCCCTCTGAGAATCATCTTTATTTTATTTATTTTTTTAAATATATTTTTACTGATTTCTGAGAGGAAGAGAGAGAGAGAGAGATAGAAACATCAATGAAGAGAGAGAATCATTGATTGGCTGCCTCCTGCACCCCCTAAGGATTGAGTTTGCAACCTGGGCATGTGCCCTGACTGGGAATTCAACCTCCTGATTCATAAGTTGATGCTCAACCACTGAGCCACACCAGTGGGGCTCATCTTGATTTTAAACAGTGAATTCTAGTGCCTTAGAGACATATCAAAGATCTATATACCTTTACAGTGCCCCAAACCCCCACCACTAAATATTATCTCGGGAGGGGGGGGGGGGATGGTCTTTCTCGAGTAAACTGCTTTTGTGTTTTTGTTTGTTTGTTTGTTTGTTTGTTTGTTTGTTTTTAGTAACAGCAGTATATCTAGGTCCAAATCATTTACTAATTATATAGGTAAAATCATTAGAGACCAAGATTGAAAAAGAAAGAAAAATATTTAAACCTGACATATCAGAAATAACTCATTTGACATATAATTACCCTCATTTTTTCTTTTAATAGTTCATATAAAATCTTCATAATAGTATCACGATCAGTACAGAGTCTGCCATGGGATCAGGAATAGCCATGTCACCAAATATGGGAAGGAGAAACACACCTATAAGCAGTTTTAAAATATATTTTTGAAATAAAACATTGAGATTAATATATATATATATATATATATATATACATATATATATACATATTGTATATATATTATTCATATATATATATATATGAATACAAAAGCAAAATAGTGAAGTCAGTCTCTATTAATATTATGCTACCTTAGAATCTATAAAACTCCATGATTTGACTGTACATTTAAAGGGTATGAAAAACTGCCGGGACTGGTTTGGCTCAATGGATAGAGCATCGGCTTGGGGACTGAAAGGTCCCAGGTTCGATTCCGGTCAAGGGCATGTACCTTGGTTGCGGGCATATCCCCGGTAGGGGGTGTGCAAGAGGCAGCTGATTGATGACTCTCTCTCATCGATGTTTCTAACTCTCTATCTCTCCCTTCCTCTCTGTACAAAATCAATAAAATATATTTTAAAAAATAAATAAATAAATAAAAATAAAGGGTATGAAAAACTGAAAAGGGTTTAAAAGCACAGAAATCAGCTTAAGAACCTAGAACTTTGTTTAGTTGACCTATACACACCAAGTTACCTTATTACAGAATTTGTGAATGTTCTCTAATAAAATTTGGTAAAGTACTTCATCAAAAAATGAATGGTGAAAATATAAGATATGAAAAGTGGAAAACTCAATGGCCTTTCTTAATTCCTAGTTAAAAAAAAAAAATAGCATATGAATAAGCAGTCAAGTGGGTAGGAATGACTATATTCTGAGACCAGAGTGAGGCTCCCTGAGTCACTCTTAGGTTAGGTTTAATCCTGACCCACTGTTTAAGAATATGTGTATCGGATAGAAATTATTTCACCAACCTTAAGATTCTTTTCCTATGCAATCAACAACCTAAAAACATTATCATAAATCTTTGAAAAGTACTTTTCTCTGTTACCATGAGCATGTAGGCAGGAAATCAGGGTGCTCTACACTAAGGAGCACATCCATTAGAACTTTCTGTAATAATGGATATATTCTATAGGTATGCTGCCCAATATGGTAGCCATTAGCCACGGGTAGCTTCTGATACATGAAATATGGCTACTGTCACCGAAGAACTTATTTTTATTTTCTTTTAATTTATTTAAACTTAACTAGCCACATGTAACAAGTGGCCTCATTAGATAAGAAAGTTGTAGAAAGCAAGCAGAAAACTTTAACTGGTAATCAACTAGATCTACTAAAAACTTGCAGTGGTCTGCATTGTGGAGAAGATGCCTTACTCTTCTTGGACAGATCTACTTGAGTTCTGTCACCACCACTGTTTCAGTTCTCTCGGATCATCTGCTGCTGAATTTCTGGAAATTGAGAAATGATAGTCTAGGGCAAAAAACATTAAGTAAGCATACTCCAGATGATATAAATATTTTGGTAACATGGCCACTTATGCAAACACCCCATGTGAAAAGATTACATCCCATCCTGCATTGTGCAGCCTACTTGTACATATAGCAAACAAGTATACTCCCAACTATGAATGGCAACAGATATTTTTCTTAGAGAAAGAAGTGTAAATGTGTTATGATGAGTCTTCAGGTCAATAGAGGGGTTCTTTTAAGAATCAGCTGTTTTCCCTTTTATGTATATAGTCCAAGACGAAACAGCTTTAAGTTGTATTGAGGGAAATACAGATTATATGTAAGGAGCTTCTTTCAAACTTCAATCTTAGGTTAGGGTGCACAAAGGGTGATTATGGAATCTTTAACATAGGACACTGTCATATATGCCTTGTGATTTAATTAACTGGTATCACATCCTATAAGCTATTTCTGGAATTGTGTATTTTATTTCAGCTGAGTTGTTTCACTGAGTTTCTTCCAGACAGTCTTACTATATATGTTTTCCAAACTTTAAGTTCCCACATGGTCGAGTATGCATGTATAATTACCTCCTTATAAGTATATGTTCAGTTAAGATTAATTTGTTCATTTAAAGTTAATAAGCTCTTGTATATGTCATCACTAAGGTTACTGCTTAGATGTAAAAGGTAGCAATATGATTGCACCATATTGAGATACAAATGATGTAATTCTTAACCTGAAGGCAATAATCTAAAATTTGGCCAAAGGAAAAATAAAGAGATGGCTGTGATTTGATATTAAAAACCTTTATTGGTATGTAAACTCTAGGGGAAAATTAGTTTTTAGAAACATTACGGAACAGTATAAAATGATATTAATTTCAACTTTAAAAATTGGTAAAAACTAAAAAGAAATAAAACATATTGAGTAAGAATTTAGAGAGAGTAATAGACTTGGTATGTATTTATTAGCACTCATCAATACATTTAGAGGATTAATTATTAGCTGTGTTTCAGAGAATAAAATCCTACTATGGGATGTATCTATTAAATGTGGTTTTGATAAGCAACAATTATGCAAGCACAGCATTGCTTTCCAGGGTTGTTTTCTTTTCTAAGCTTTTTTGTCCCCCCAAATGGGAACAGTTATATAATACCACAGATGCAAAACCTTCAGGGGGTCAGCGTGCACATTTTCAGAGTTCTGCAAACACTTTGTACTGTGCTCTCAGAAGTCAATGAATCTTTGAGACAAGTTTTCCTCTACCCCATAGCCCATCTCCATCCCAGGCAGTGAGTACAATGAAAGATACAAAATGGGATGATCCAGGAGGGCAAGAAAGAAAGCTCTAGGTGGTGAGCAAAAAGAAGATAGATTTGAGAGAACGCAGGTAATGAAAGAATTTAAAAAAACTCAAGGAAAAGAAAGAGTTAGGAACGCTGTTCCCCTGTCTTTAGTACTTGATGTGGTTGAAACTGTGAGCAGAAGTAATAGCAAGGGCTGTAACAGATGACTTCCTTGCACTATTTTCTGCAGAAGACTATCTGACCTAACGCAACCAGGGAGACAAAAACCCCAGGAAAGTCTGGGCTGGAAACCAGGTCACGCAGCCTCTAGCTGCTAAGGCTGCTGTTACTGGCTTTCCCTTAGCATGACTGGATATTTTTATGACAGGAATCATTGGGTAAGGCATTGGTAGAGACATGGGATCTGGAGTCAGACTGCCTGAGTTTAAGCTTCCCACCACTGACCAGCTATGTGACCTTAGTTAATTGCTCTTCCCAGGCCTCAGTTTCTCCCAAATGTAAATGAGGACCAAATAATTCTGGCCTCAGAGCCTTGTACATTCTAAAGGAATTCATGTTTGGGAAGTCTATGGAACAGTGGCTGGTTTGGGGGGAAAAAACAAAAACAAATACTAATTATGATTATTATTTGTAGCTTTCCTACTGTGTTTTGTTGGAATAGTTTGTTTGCCATAACAAACAAAATTATTGATATTTAACGGCTACTTAACAGATAGACATGGTGGTTTTAGTGGTTGGTAAATCTCATTAAATAGGTTTCTAATAGCCAGCTGGTATTTAGTGAGCATATTAATGTTCTTATTACCTTTAAATTAAAGCCTTATCTCAACCATTTAATTTCTGTTTATAACTTACACAGACTTTCATCCTTTTAAACGAAGCATATAAAGCTTCTCTTATAAAAGAATAATGATGTCCATTGACTCCTTTTCTTCCCTGTTTTATTGGTACCTAAATCCTCAGAAGCATTTGGGCAAAGACACTTTGAGTTGCTTAATCCTGCTGGGTCATATGTTGCTGTGAAATTATTTTCTGCCTAACCACAAATACAGTGTGTTTGTATAACTTCCCCTTCGTGCATCTCAACGATTTCTAATTCACAGGCAAGCCTACTGTCACATGAAAGTCGTTTCCCTTGAATATGACTTCAGTCCCATCATTTCTGTTCCCACTTAATTGCAATATCAATTTATTTTTCCACTGTGCTGAGCTTCACTCTCTTCTCCCCCAACTTCCTGTCAGTATAAACTCCTTCGCTAGACTGACTAACCAGCCTGGGTGAAGGTACTGTTTCTCTTGTCTATCTTCAGTTGATCAACACATTCATCAGGCATGGAATTGATGGCTTGTGCCACAACGTGATAAAGGATCATTGGCTATGAGAAGAAGACATATGACCTAATTGTTCGGCAAAGAACAAGCTGATGGTTGCTTGAGATCTTGCAGGAAAGTGCAGAAAATTCACAAAAGCCCCCACAAAAGAATCAACTGTAAACATCCATCACATTGTCAGCTATAACACCTGCCCGGATACCACATCAGGAGCTGTGAACTAACATCTTTGTTGCCTTCCTTACCTCTTCTCCCTCCCTACTCCCAACCCTTGAGGACCCAGAAACATCTGTTGGTGAGTTGGAGGAGGAGGAGAAAATTAGGTAATAAATCCTTCCCACTCCCACTTCAAATCAGGCTTCCTGCTGAGCTGCCAGCCAGCAAGAAGCATCAATTTTAACACAAAATTGAAGTTTTTATTAACACATGCAACTGAGAGTTAAATTACTAAACCAAGGCAATTTTCAGTGACCTGGAGTTACCAGAAAACCTATTGCCCAAGAGGGACAAGAAAAGTCACAGAGCCTGCCTAACCTCTCACGCAGGGATGAGGAAGATTACTCACTCAGACCACATTGCAAGGGACAGACAGGGACAAAGTCTGCAAGTCATCTCTGTCCAGTGTGTCAGCTGCTTTTAGAAAATGGTGATTCTGGAGGCCAATATGGCTTCCCCAGAAATACAGATGCCCTGCCCAGGCCTGAGCACAGGAGTGGAGCCCAACACTGATGTGCTTTGAAACCATGGAAACCAGATGTGCAGGGACAGGTCACTTGTTATCACTGGGTTAAGGATTCATGTTGCATATGGATCTAGAAAAAGCACCAAACTACAAGTATCACCATTTTACTGAGCTCCTGAGAAGGAATCATCTAAAATGTCTCTCCCTTTCTTCCCAGGAAGGTGTTATGAAGAATTATTATAATTATCTTTTGAAATAATGATGCAGGCATTAATGGAAACATTTTTCTTCTGCATGAAAATATTGCAATCAGTTACAGATACAGCTTATGACAGCACAGACTGCCCAGAGGTTTTAAATCAATGAATGTAAAATAACAAAAGAATAAAAACATATCCCCAAAGACACAACAGGAAATGCATCTTGTTTTGCGTTTGTAAAATGCAGATGCAAACATAAGGCAAAAAATGACCATATTAAACCTAGAACTTAAGTTATGTAGAATATTTTATGAGTGTAACTTTGTTTTTCTTTGGGGAAAAAAGAGGTAAAAAATATAGTTTCATGAGTCTGTTCACTGGTGATTTGAAGGCATTTAGTACAATATTTCCCATTTATTTTTTAATGAATGAATTTTAAAAAATGAAGGATCCAGTACCATTCTAGAAAAACATTTGTGGATAAAAGGAGCCACATGCTAACATGACAAGCTCAGGGGAGGCCTGTGAGGCAGTCTTGCAAACTCAGAGAACTAGAATAACCACAAAGGATGGTCTTAAAATTAAATATTTAACCACAAACAGGTTATAGTGGGTAGTAATGTCCTAGGCCGGTATTTTCCCCAACAAAGATCAACTTAGATCTTTACTGAGCCCATTTGTCTTTTTGCCTCTAAAATAACATAACTGTGAGATGTCTGGGTAACTTGTAACTTCCTTCCCCTTGGCCCTCCCCCCTCAGGGCACAACAAATGGCACCAGGACATTCCCTCATTGTTATTGTTGTCAAGTTAATTGTCAACTGTTAATTATGTCAAACTATCCTGTATCCATCTCTGTAAAAGAAGCACATGTCCATCATTTCCCAGAGTTCCCCACCCCTCTCCCCCAAGGCTTTGCTTTATCCCACTTCCTTAATCTATCACCAATGAATTTCATGTAACCCACCTACATCCCTTTCCTTTGATGGCAATGTATAAATACAGATGTAACCCACCATTCTTCCAGAGCATTATCTCAATTCTTCAAGGTTCTATTTCCTGGCTTATGTTGACAGTTTGGCTCAAATACAGTAAACTTAAAAAATTCTTTACAGGTATGAATGCTTTCTATGTTAACACATTTATGCCCTAAAATTTTTGAAATATTGAAACTCCAAAATTAAATGTATGTAACTCCCACAGAAAAGCCCAAGTATGCAACTTTTTCCAACCTGGTTTCAAGCAGATCGCAAACCCAACACTTTTAAGGAATGTAGTGAGTGACTGTTTCAGCACATGCTGCACGTTTCCTATGATGGGCTAGTCTTAGATTTACTGAGTGCATTTTATATTGTGAACATTTATATTGGGAATTGTTTCTTTAATTTCTAGAGCATTTATAAAACCCATTTCCCTAAATAAGATCATTTTTCTGGGCCACAGAACACACTAATTTGGTTTAGTTGGGAGCATTGATGGAAGGCTTCATCATGGATTCCACCACCAGCGTATTCTTACGGTATGTCATCAAAATTTTTCTGAAATTTTAAAGAGTTGAGCAGATGGCTCAGCTCTCTAATAATGGCCATAATAGCCTCACAAAGCACTTGATTTTATTTGTAAAATTTTAATCTTTAAACAATGAATCATAAATGTAGAGGAAACTGGAACATTATAATGAACTCTTAAAAACTATTCCATGACACCATCCCTTGTGTGTGAAAGTGGTCCAAAATATAGATTCTTGTTTACAGTCTTTCAAGCTATTGGCTTCTAAATGTTTGGTGAGAGAAGCATGCAGATTCATATTTTTAAATATGGCTGTTGTCACTTACTGAAGGAAGAAATGAGATAATACTAGCAGCTAGAAGCTAGGCAACTGCCACACCTCAGAGTTCTCCATATCAATGGCATGGCTGTCTTGGATATAAGGCAAATTATAAGCCCTCTCCTCTATGAACTGCTTGGTGGCCCAGAGGGAGAGAGGGCCTTGTGACAGTTGAATGGCCCCTGTATTCTTGATTTAACAAACTTCAAAACGTTATTTGAAAGGGAAACTAAGAGGTCACCATAGGTTTGAAGATCTAGAAAGAGTCATGATCTTTGCTCAAGGAAATAAAAAAACTAAGGAAACTGTTGTTAGTGAAGTTCTGAATTGAATTGGGCTCCAAAGTTCTGATTATAAAAAGTGCTTTCCTATTCAAAAATAAAGTAAAATGTTCTTGATATGCAAATGATAAAAATATCCCTTAGTATCAAATAATATCTGAAAGCAAACTTTGCAAAGTGTCCCCGAACCATTTATTTAAGGACATTATGATTAAGCTTCAAGGTAAGCCTATAGGCAAATATTTACCCAGATTATTTAAAAAGGGATTTTCATTGATTTCCACTGTCCAGCTTTATTTCATTGATCTATACCATTTAACTTTATTTTTTAATCATTTCAGATCCTTGCCACCAAAGAATACTATAGTTAAGACATCAATAATAATATAATAGAATCAAAAATTTTCTAACAGTTAATAACGCTGCAACTAACTATAATAAATAATCTTTAGCATATCAAGTGTCACACAAGCTGTTATTTCCCCAGTCACATAGCATAACCTAGTAACCATCACACACAAATCTGGCTTAGACAAAGAGCAAAAGTTGCTGGAAATCTGAGTTGTAAAACCTTTTTCCTTTGAGTTCTAGAGGGTTGCCAGGTCCTTTCACCAGATTTCACATGCCTAGACCACCAGATTTTCTAACTTCTCTCCACGTCCTCTATTGTTCCATCAAATAGCTCTCTCTGTGTAATCCTGTACCCCAGGGGAAATTTGCTTCTCTTGGTGCAATCAGCTCAACTGAACCCAGGAACTCTGGCCTGCAGGGATATAGTCTGTCCTGAGGGCAGAGCTGTTCTCCAACGCAGCCTGAGTTGATGGTTGAACACTGTTACTAGGCAGTGACACTGTATGATCTTGGATGCTAGTTTCTAAGGATATGTCCCTTCTCTTCAACTCACTTCTTTAATCATGTCTGCTCCGTGGGATCTGAGTCCAGACTTTGGAGACTGGTCCAGAATATAATTAGAGTGATTAACAATGTTTATACAAAATCACTAAAAATTCTACATGGTCATGCCCCCATCCCACATCTTAATTTCTGTGGGAGGAAACTCCTAAACCAAAGAAATTTATTCAAAGCTATGCAATTATGTCATGGAGAAAACTACAGACACTAGCTAGAAACATTAAAACCTAGTATAGCTACCTAGTTCTTTTGTCAGGATACCAGCCTCAGGCAGAGCCTCAATGAGCACATTGTTTGTTAACCATCCTCTGCCTAACGTTCCTATAGGAGACTGAGGCTCATTCTGCAGAACCCTGGCTGGTTAAAGGGCCAGTCATCTGCAAACAGAAGCCTGGGATTCAATTCCAACTCTTTTCTTCTTTGAACAGGTTTTTAACTTCTCTGGGCTGGAATAAGCGCCTAAAGGACGGAGGAATCTCCCTCTCAAAAGATCTTTAAAGGTGAAAGGGATTAAGAAGCACAAATTGCCAGTTATAAAAATAGTCACAGGCTTGTAAAGTACATTGTAGGGAAAATAGTAAATAATATTGTAAATACTATGTATGGGGTCAGATGGGTACTGGACTCCTTAGGGTAATCACTTTATAAGGTATATAAATGTCTAATCACTATGTTGTATACCTGAAACTATTACAATATTGTATTTCAACTGATTGGAGAATGATTTGTTGTTAATCTTCACATGAGGATATTTTTTCCATTGCTTTTTAGAGAGGGTAGAAAGGAGGAAGGGAGGGAAGGAAAGAGAGAAACATCCATGTGAGAGGCACACTGACTGGTTGCCTCCCACACACATCCCCAAGAGGGGCAGAGAATGAATTGGCAACCCAGGTATAAGACCCTAACCAGGAATCAAACCGAAGACCCTTTGGTGCACAGGTCAACACTCTAACCACTGAGCGACACCGGCCATGGTGAAAAATATATTTTTTTTTACTTTAAAATTAGGGGTATTGTATAAGAATAGAAACGATTGTCTGAAGCATGCTGGAAGACAGAAGACTGACTTGTGATAAAAATATAATTTGGAATAAACCTTGAATTTTATATAGTCTCACATTATATCCAATCTTTTCATTTTTATTATGTATCTGTGAATCAAAGCACAAATTCATTACTTACTGATAAGATGTTTGATTTTTAAAATAACATCTTTAAATATTAGACTTAAAACCCCATCCCTCCAATTTTTTCTTATCTCTCTTGTCACACACTTGTGAGACATAAAATATTTCATGTAGCCATTAGTAATTCTTTACCAAGTAGATGCAGAATTGTAAAACACATGTCTCATGCTTGGTTATTGTCTTCCTATCCTTGTCCACTAGTTCAATCCATCATGTCAACTTCATAACAATTATGCAGGCCTAATGCCATGAAGCCTTCTGTGAGAGCCAGGAGTTTGGGAGGCAAGTAGGAGCAAGAGGTGAAACAACAGGATAATGTCTCTGAAAGTGAGTTGATAGTGGCATGATGACTTTCATTCTGATTTACATGGGCATTGAAGTGATCAGACCATCATCAGTGATATCAAATGTGCAGTGAGTCAATGTCTATATGAATCAGCCTCTTAATGATGCTTGCAACTTTCATTTGAACAGCATTCACCCTAACTCCTTTTGGCTATTGGTTGATTAGGTTCCTGGTAGCTTAAGTTGTTCCTGCTGTGAAGGCTGTTGGACTCTTAAATACACCCCAGTATTTGAACCCTAAAACATAAGAATATTTATCGGGCTTCTCCAGAATGAGACAGGAGCTAAGAGATTTAAGTTCTGACACTAATGAACGGTGTGGCTTTGGGGATGTCCCGTTAGTGTTTTCTGGCCTTGTTTTCTTTTCTGTAAGCTAGGCAAGAGAATTTAAGGTTCCATCCAAAGGATTCCTCTGGTCAGTTAAGAAGGTCATGGCCTTTTGCTGGAAAGTTTTATTTTAAAATCCATGGGAGGTCAGAACATAATACTATATAACTGAAAATACTTTCCTACTTTCAGCATCATTATATGTGAGGGAATACAGTCCCAAATGTTTTTACACTAATTCTTCTTAGCAACTTTTCAACAGTCCCCAGATTATTGAAATTAAGCAGAAAATTGAGAAATCCTAGAGCAGATATACATTTAGTTTTAAATTGCTGCCTTTATATTTTGCATATCATTGAATTTTCAAAGAATACAATTAGCAACGGGGCAAACATATAAGTGAATTGAATTTTAACAGAGAAGCTACAGGGATGGAAGTGTTTAATCACTAAATGTTCTGTAGTGTAACAAAATCAGGTTGTTTATGGTAATTTTATTATCTTGGCCCTCATTTTAACATAGTTATTATATTTCCTCATGATGTATGATATCACATGTTCGAGGCCCTTTTGGTAATTGGCATTCCATGAACCTGCTTCCCAAGGCTCATTAATGTGAAAAATTACCTTAAAAGTTAAATATGTATATTCACTTCATTTTAGTTTGATACTCCCAACTATGAAAGGTATTTTCTATATTTATGACAGTATTTCTGATTAGAGATCACCTCTTTTGGTCAACACTGTAGCTTCCTGGATTACATTTACACTCATTTTTCAAACTGAAATGTCAATGTGTTCCTTTTACCCAAATTGCAAATTTTGTTCCAGAAACCATACAGCAGGGACTTAAACCTGGATGGCTCTTTAGAATCACCTCAGGGATCTGGAGGGATCTGTAGTTGGGTCCTGGCCCAAAACACTGAAAGCGGAAACTCTGGAGGTGTGGGCAGCAGGTATTGGCATATTTTAAAGGATCCTGAGGGTGGGCAGTCAGGGCTGAACGGCTAGCCTAGAGTAACTGCTACTTATCTCATTGCATTTACATCAGTCTCTAATGCATTTCACAGTTGGCATTTCCATGCTTCCACCTGTTCTTCCACAATGCCCTTTATTTTTCCTGTCTCTAAGAAAA
Organism: Pipistrellus kuhlii; assembly: GCF_014108245.1. Taxonomy (NCBI): domain Eukaryota; kingdom Metazoa; phylum Chordata; class Mammalia; order Chiroptera; family Vespertilionidae; genus Pipistrellus; species Pipistrellus kuhlii. Next base: position 42,869,388 of record NW_023425584.1, read on the forward strand.
ATGCTCTTGAAATAGTAGTTTACTTCTTTTGTCTTTCTATATAATAATTGCATAGATTTGGAAGCAAATGTATTATCCCATTTTACAGATGGGAAAGTCTGTATATGCCCAAGGGAACACAAACTTGAAGAGATAAAGCAAGAATAAGGACTGGGGTGCTCTTATACCAGGTTTGGCGCACTTCCTATGGTCAGATCCCCAGTGCCTGGCCTTTAATCATGACTGTTCTGCATGTGTAATTGTATGTTGAGACTATCCAAAAAAGAGGCAAAAAAAGAAATAGAGGCAATTTATACTGTGTGTACTTGAAGCCCACTGACTGCCCTTGACACTTGTTTTAAGAGTTTTGGCAAGGCTTCAATGTTTTAATAGTGAAATTTTCTCTTACTAAACATGGGTCTTTTGAATAAATAATTAATCCACTTGTTTCTAGTCAATTATAAATTAGTTGAAAATTATTAATCAGAATTATGTTCTAGCATGTTTTTCTCTGTCACTCCTTGTCCCTAGCTCCTCTTCTTTAATTAAAAAAATTCCAAACTCTTTAACAGTTTCTTCTCTCTGGCTTCCAGATCTAGAAAGAAAAAAAATGAGAACCTTTCCATTCCAATAATATATTTTAAATCTGTGTAATAAAATGTTAAAAATAAGGAAAATTATTACATAGCAAATATTTTCAGAGCAAGGTATTTTGACTCCCAAGATTTGTTCCCATAGAATCATGTGCATATAAAAAGTGCTTTTGGTTTGCATAACTCAGTCTACAATCTCAACCTTTTATCTTTAACAGTAGGTTTATATTCTTTTGCTTCAGTAGTCCAAATGATTGGTTCAGCTGCTCATTTCTCTTTATGACTCTATAAAAGCAATCCATGACCATAATAGTTAAAGAATACAGCTGACCAAAAGAGCTCTCTAAAGATTGAAAAACAAATTATATGTCTAAGAAAATGATAAATAATAACTGATTCTTACAGGTTCATTTGTATTTATTGGGCAGTGGTAAGCTGAGAAATAGACATCCCTAACCATCCAAACAAACAAAAAGCAAGACTTCCATTGGAACGAAGAATAGAAACCCTGGGCCCATCCCAATGCTTCTTAGTATTGCCTCAGTTTCCTCATCTCCAACAAGGATAATAAAGGTCTCTGCCTCATAGAGTTGTCATAACTAAGTGCTTGAATGTATATAAAAGCCTGGTAACAATGCCTGGCACACAGATTAAGGGCTGCCTTCCTAAGTGTTAAGACAGTAAGTAGTAGTTTTATCAGATTGTTGGCTTAGAGGGGTTTTTAACTTCTCCCAATTCTTGCTCTCTCCAGGATAACATCAGCACAAGAAACCTTTGTCCCCATCCTACCACCATTGTCAGATCTTCTATTGAAGTGAAGCAGTGGTGACTGCACTGGGTTCCTATGGCCAATATGTAAGAGTCCCAAACATATGATGAAAATGAAAGAGCCAGAGCAACCCCATTGATCTGAATGTCGAGTTCCACTGCACAGAAGATGCAGAGCATGAAACCACCAAAGATAAAGTGATTCCTGATATGTCCACTATGATTTCAGAACTTCTCAACCATCAACACACACACACACACACACACACACACACACACACACACACACAAGAGAGAGAGAGAGAGAGAGAGAGAGAGAGAGAGAGAGAGAGAGAGAGAGGGAGAGAGAGAGAGAGAGAGAAAGTTATTGTAACAATAACAAGAAAATGGACTGAAACCTGAGCACACAGATATGTGGCAAAATTTAAACATGTCTCTTAGGAATTCTATTCTTTCAGCCAATATTAATTAAGCACTTTTCATGGCACATTCCTTCATTTCATACTCAGATTTGCATCTTCCTCTTTATAATATCAGAACACTTTGACCCTAACAAGGCTTTCTAACATCAAGCCCCAGGGACAGACTTTTGAACATCCTTTAAAAATGTAAGAGAGAGTTATGGTGCAAATATAAAGAAACTAGAGGCCCAGTGCACAAAATTTGTGCATGTGGGAGAGGTTCCCCCTGCTCAGCCTGCACCCTCTCCAATCTGGGACTACTGGCTCCTAATTGCTCACCTGCCTGCCTGACTGATCACGCCTAACTGCCCCTGCTGCTGGCCTGGTCACCCCCAACTGTCCCCCCACCACCAGCCTGACCACCCCTTAGTACCCTTCCTCTGGCCTCATCACCCTTTACTGCACCCTCTGCTGGTCTGGTCACACCCATCTGCCCCCTCTGTGGGCCTGGTAGCCCCACACAGCCCGCTGATCAGTCATTTGGTCGCCCCTCATGCCCCCACCCCTGGTCAGCCCCAAAAGCTCCCTCTGGCCCCCCCTCCCCCTAGGCCTGGTTACCCACGCAGCCTATGCAGTCGTCCATTCACTTGTTTTGGATGCGACAGTCACATAGTCTTTTATATAGATATTGATAGATAATAAGCCCTAGCCAGTTTTCTCAGTGGTTAGAGTGTAGGCTGTCAGACTGAAGGGTCCAGGGTTCAAATCTGGTTAAGGGCATGTACCTGGGTTGCAAGCTTGATCCCAGCCTACTTAGGGTGCCTGTGAGGGGCAACTAATTGTTGTGTCTCTCTCATATTGATGTTCATCTCTCTTTCTTTCTCTCTCTCTTTCTGTCACCCTCCCTTCCACTCTCTCTAAAAATCAATGGGAAAAATATCCTCAGGTGAGGATTAATAACAACAAAAAAATAATAGTAACAAATATATATGACTATTGTCTTAAATGCTTTACCAACACTATTGAATTTAATCTTCATAATTAACTCATTTTCAAATTTTATTTTATTGTTTAAAGTATTATAAATAGTAGTACATAAGTGTCCTCTTTTTCCCCATTGACCTTCTCCTAGCCTCCCCTACCCCTCAGCATATGCCCATTCACCCCCCACCCCCAGTATCTTGCATCCATTGGTTATGCTTATATGCATGCACACAAGTCCCTTGGTTGATATCTTAGCTCCCTCCCAACCCTTCCCAGCCTTCCTGCTGTATTTGGACAGTCTGTAACTCTTTAAGGGCTACTTAATAAATCAAGCAGCCTTTGAACTCAGGATGGCCACATGGTTACTCATTAATAACAGTTGAATTTAGATAGCATAATTAATAGGGAAAGTACAAGAGATCTCAAATAATAGAATGTGAGTTAAATAGAATTAATTAACTAGATAATGAGAATAGAATTTTCTCTTTGAAACAGAGAAAAACTTGTTTCAAAAATGCATACACATTACTCCTTCAAATCCTGTAATATACTTGCCTTCCAAGCAGAATAAAAGTCTATCATCTTCAACTCATACACATTTTTATTAATTAAAAGGAACAAAATAGACTTTTAAGTTTATAAGAACTTTAAACATAGAAATAGAATTATAGTCCCTATACCTTTGGCAATGACCCTGATGCTGTATAAATGCAACTAGTGAATGAAAACTAATTACAGTTCTTTTAAGCTAAAAGGCAAAGCAGCTGAATACCACTAATTATGCAATGAAGCTAACAATAATACTAAAAACATAGCAACAAATGTATCCTCAGGCAAGATTAAAACTAAGTGCAGCAAATCAGTTATTGTAGGAAAAAACGGTAAATGCTGAAATCGTTCTGTACCACACAGTGGATCCTTTTAAGTGTTTACTTAGCATACAATGATGACTTCTAACTCATTGCAAAGGCAATTTTCATAGCTGTCACTTACCCCCAAATGCATCTTTACCACTTGTGAATGATAGTGAAGTATGTATTAATGAAGCTATGCCTAGGCTAACATGGCAAGCAGCTAGAGTAGATTATACCAATAACCATAGACCAATTTATAAGACCATGATTGGGAAGGAAAAAAGGGGGGGAGGTTGTTTGTATTTCAGGTAATTATAATACAACTGTCTTAACCTGGCCAAATTGCTTTCCATGAAAGACATCTCTATTCTGGTCAAATTAGATGCTACATAAAATTCTAAGGATTCAACTGATTCAGGGAGATTCACTGGAGAGAGATTGACAAGATGAATACAAATGTAGCCTGATGAGTATCTATTTTAATAGTGCCATAGGCATCCCCACCATTCTGCTCTATAAGCGTTTACCTGAATCTGCTCTTACCCCTCTTTTCCCAATTTTCCTGGGTCTCCCCTGGGGTAAACATCTCACTTGCTTATGGGCTATTTAAGAACATTTAAGGATAATTTAGTAAATTTGACTATCTGTTACTCTTGCCTTCTATGCTCTCTTTAAAATCTAATTGTTGTAAGGAAATTGTTAAAACTAAAGGTAAGTTTCTAATGTATCTTTTATGTAAATTAACCGAAATTTTTTAATAAAGTCTTTTTAAAAAAAATATATTTTATTGATTTTTCACAGAGAGGGAGAGAGAGATAGAGAGTTAGAAACATCGATGAGAGAGAATCATCGATCAGCTGCCTCTTGCACACCCCCTACTGGGGATGTGCCCGCAACCAAGGTACATGCCCTTGACTGGAATTGAACCCGGGACCTTTCAGTCCCCAGGCCGACGATCTATCCACTGAGCCAAACCGCTTTCGACTAATAAAGTCTTAATGGTTTGAGCTTGGGTAAGTAGAAAGAAGCTTGCATAGTTTTGATATTTTAGAGAAGAAGCCATAAATGCTGGAAATATTATAATGTCAGAATAAGAGAGAGTCAACTAAATTAATTACATGTGAACTTGAAAACATCTTTTATAGTTTATTTACTTGCAAAATGGTCCATGATTCTATAAGCATTCTTAGTACCAAATCATATCTGCAGTATTACTGAAACTTCTTGATCATGCCAAAGAGTTAGAGAAAAGGACATAAAAATGTTTGGGTTTTTTTTGTTTGTTTTTTTTGTTTGTTTTTAAGGAAGTAAAGAAAGAGACAAATAGAAAAAGCGAGGTTGCAAATATAGCACCACTAATATGGCAGTGGGAATATATAAATAATGGGCAGGGAGATCTTTCTGATTTCATCAGCTTTTAAATATTAGATCTCTAAGACTCATCCTTAGGCCTTCTTTCTCCACTCTGAAGTCTCCCACCATCTCTCTGTACCCTAGTTCCAGGCACCATCACCCCTGGAAAACCACAGTGACATCCTTCCTATACTCCCACATCCACTCCTCACACCTCCCGACCCTCCACACAGCCTCTATAATCCAATCTCTACATTGAAACCAGAACAGCCATTCTGAATGACAATCCATGTATACCTCCTGTAAACCCTGACTGGATTCCCAGTGCCTTTAGGATTCCAAAATCTTTCCTAAGGCCCGTGAAGCTCTGCATGGTCTTTCTCCAGCCAGTATACTCTCCAGACATATGACGTGACACTTGTCTTTTGATGAAACCAATCTAGTTCCTCTTCCCTGGCCTCCCTTCATTGAACTATTTCCTATTCATTTTCCAAATCTCAGTTCAAGTATAATGTCCTAAGGGAAGTCCTTCTTGATCTAGACCAAGTCTGATCTCTTCTTATAGAACCAAATACCATTCCTTCATGAGACTTAGCATTTGGAGTTATATGTTTGGGTAAGTGATTATGAGATTTGATGTCTAAAGCCCTAATTAAACAGTAAGAAGTATGAGGAAGGGACCCTGTTTTGTTGTTGTTGTTGTTGTTGTTGTTCACCATCATGTTCCAGCAAGTGCATAGTACCAAACAATAAGGTACAATGAACATGCTGAAAGAACAAGTGGAGCAAAAGTTCAATTTTATATGTGGGATCTAACGAACACAAGAAACTGATGAATAAAATAGAACCAGAGGCATCGAAACATGGAACAGACTGACAAATCTCAGAGTGGAAGAGATTACCCAAAGAACTTATATGCATATATGCATTGCCCATGAACACGGACAATATGGTGGTGAAGGCCTGGGCCCTGATGGGGACCGGGTGGTAGGGGCAAGAAGGAAAATAGGGGCGCCACCTGTAATACTCTCAACAATAAAGATTTTAAACATTTTAATACTAATCTGTTAATAACACCTAATTCTCCCACTGCCCTGATACTCAGATCTGGAAGATGATGTCAGCTCTTCCTTTCCTCCATTCACTATTCACCAGCTAGTCTCTTCATTCTTAAATGGAGATCTTCTCCATTTGCACTTTATATTCATATATCCGCCTGCCAGCACAAACATCATGCTTTCAGAAGTAAATTTTTATAATTGTTGTTCAACATGCTCGAGGCTCTCCCTCTTATAGTGTATCCCACATACTGTTGCAAAATTTTATATGCATACCAAAAATAAGTAAAGAACCTATTACACTATAAGCTAGTAGTGATAAGCATGAGGAGGACAGTCAGATCAGTATGTTAAAGCTAGTTTCTTAACCTAGTCATCCCAGTTCACCTGAGCCTGCAGTATCTAAATAACTTTATTTTCCAGATGTTCCCAATATAAAATGTCACCTTTTACCAAGACAGTCTAATCACTTTCTAATTAGGATAATTTAGGATTCATCTCTTCTTCTTTTCTCAAAGTGCTCTCATTTCCTAGAATGTCCTCATCTGATTTTGACTGTAAAAAAATCTAAAACCCACACACACTGAGGCCTCGCTTTACTCAATCTGGTAACCTCTAAATGACAGAAAAATGTATCAAATGAATATGAAAGCATTCCAGTTTATATCATCTTCCACCAAGGGGCAGGAGGGCAGAATATAATAAAACTCTGTCTGTTTCTACTACTTCCAAAATTGACCAATTCTTTCTCTCCTTTACTCCCAAGTTCCAATCCAGAGCATTTTCCAAATCTAACCCAGAATTCTTTACTTTTCCCCTATCCTCTCTAATTTGAACTTGTCTACCTTTTAAAATATGTCATTTTAAAAAATTATAAATCTCTTTCACTCTGTTGATCTAGATTGACATCATGTGTTGTGTGATTGTGGAGAGAGGTACAAAGGTCCTGAATAATTTTTTATTTCGTTCCAAAATACAGCGCATCCTTAAGAATAAGTCTTAAGAATGATTTATTCCATAAAAACTTCTCTGGAGTTTCCTTATATATTTTATATAGCTACACAATTAAGTTATGTATCACACATTTTTAGGTCTTAAATACATACTCAATGATCAAAATTTAAAGCTGACAAAGCTTTTGAAGATCATCTAAATTAATTCTTTCCTTTGACAGATGAAAAAATGACAATTATTTTTCTCAACCATGTTACAGATATTTGCCTCCTTGCCTCACAACACAGTGAAATACCTGGAATGAAGAGAACCATTGTACACTGCTTTCATGTCTTCCTCAGCCCAATGTACAGTACTATGTACAAGATAGATAGAAACATACCTAAAATCCAAGTTAAGTAAATAAGAGATACAATGTCAAGAAAATGACAAAAAGGTCATTTGTCATTTTTGTCCAAATTCCTCAATTTCAAATGAGGAAACTAAAGCCTGAAAATGAGAACTGCTTTGTACGAGATTATACATCTAGTAAGTAGCAAACATAAAGTAAGTATATGATTTTTTATTATGTATAATATAACTATCAAGAAAGACATGAAATAATAAATTCCAATTCAAGATAGTTTCATCTGAGGGGTAAAGGAAGATGACAGCCAGGGAAATGAGCACAAGAGACATCAAAGACAATGATATTCTTATGGTGAGTAGTGTATCTATAGGAGTCTGTTGACCTGGTCCTTTCAGCCTTATAAATATGTTTAATGATTCTTTGTATTGAACTATGACATATAGAAAATTGTATAAATAATAAGTGAATAGCTTGTGGGTTAACACATCTGTAACCACACCCAGCCTGGGATACAGAAATTTACAAGAATCTAAAAGCTTCCTTGTATTCCCTTCCAGTCATCATTCTTCAAAGATAAACACTTATTCTGATTTTGAACAATATGATTAATGTGGTCTATTATTGAACTTCATATGAACGTAACTAGGCATTGTGCACTCTTTGGTGTCTGGTTTCTTTTGTGCAAGACCTTATAATTCCTGTTTGACCATTCACACTGTTGAATAATCTAAGAATACCAGTATTAACTTATCCTATGTGTTGTTGGTGAACAAATGTATTATTTCCAAAAATCAACCCAATCCACTACACTCAATTAATATTTGACAAAGAAGGCAAGAACATGCATTAGAACAGAGACAGTGTCTTCAATAAATGGTATTAGGAAAATTGGACAAATACATGCAAAAAAAAAAAATGAAACTAGACCACCAATTTATACCATACACAAAAAAAAACTCAAAATGGATAAAATATTTAAGTGCAAAATGGAAAAACCATAAAAATCCTAGAAGAAACCTTAGGCAGCAAAATCTCAGACATCTGTAGCATATGTCTGCAGATACATTTCCTAGGGCAAAGGAAACAAGGAGAAAATAAACAAATGGGACTATATCAAAATAAAAAGCTTCCGCACAGCAAAATAAACCATCAACAAAATGAAAAGGAAGTCCACTGTAAAGGAGAACATATTTGGCAATTACATAAAGGGTTAATTTCCAAAATATATAAGGAACTCATACAACTTAACAAAAGGAAAACTAACAACTAATTTTAAAATGGGCAAAGGATGTAAATAGACATGGACATACAGAAGGCCAAGAGGCATACGAAAAAAATGTTAAAATCACTAATCATCTGAGAGATGCAAATAAAAATGACAATGAGAGACCACCTCACACTTGTCAGGATAGCTATTATCAACAAATCAACAAATGACAAGCATTGGCAAGGATGTGGAGAAAAGGGAACCCTAGTACACTGCTTGTGAGAATGGAGACTTGTGCAGCCATTATGGAAAACAGTATGTAGTTTCCTCAAAAAATTAAATATGGAACTGCCATTTAACCCAATAATCCCACCTCTAGGAATAGACCCTAAGAAACCCAAAACACCAATCAGAAAGAATGTATGCACCCCTATGTCCATAGCAGCACAATTTACAATAACTAAGATCTGGAAACAGCCCAAGTTCCTATCAGCAGATGAGTGGATAAAAAAGCTGTGGTACATTTACACCATGGAATACCATGCAGCAGTAAAAAAGAAGGATTTCTCACCCTTTGAGACAGCAAGGAGAGACTTGGAGGATATTATGCTAAACAAATTAAGCCAGTCAGAGGAAGACAAGTATCACATGATCTCATTCATCTGTGGAATATAATGAACAAAATAATTTGATGAATAAAATAAATCCAGAGACATAGAAGCATAGAACAAACTGTGGAATCTCAAAGGGAAGGTGGTTGGTAGGAAGAGGTCAACCACAGAACTTGTATGCATATATGCATAACCCAAGGACACAGACAATAGTGTGGTGAAGGCTTGGGATGGGGGTGGGCTAAAAGGGGTCAATGGAGAAACACAGGGGACATATGTAATACTTTCAACAATAAAGATATAATTTTAAGAATAGTGAATGATTCAAATTATCCAAAATAATTAACTAAACAAAACCAATAAGTACTAAGTCAATCATAGTTCATGTTTTATGTTACATTTCTCGATGATGTGAAAAAAAGAGGGTAATCAGAGCATATAGTTAAAAGTGACTCTAAATTTGAGAATCATCCTGAAAAAAAAGAGATGAAAGTAGCAAAATAATATCTTGCTGCAGACAAAACAGCAATCTTAATTTATCTTAAAATAATCCAAAACAGCCGGGACCAGTTTGGCTCAATGGATAGAGCGTCGGCTTGGGGACTGAAGGGTCCCGGGTTCGATTCCGGTCAAGGGCATGTACCTTGGTTGCGGGCACATCCCCAGTAGCGGGTGTGCAAGAGGCAGCTGATCGATGATTCTCTCTCATCGATGTTTCTAACTCTCTATCTCTCTCCCTTCCTCTCTGTACAAAATCAATAAAATATATATATATATATTTTTTAAAAAAAAATAATCCAAAGCACCTGAAAGGCAGTAATGACCAAACACACATACACACACACACACACCTGGAGGAAAGAACAGATAACAGATGATATATTGGCTTGCATTATGATAGAGAAACAAGGATTAAAGAGGGCCAGGGCGGGAGTTGGGGGTAGGGGCGGGAAGCCTAATGTAATTTTTCAGTAAGCTCAGAGGAATCATGATACTGAACAGAATGTCACCTAGAAAGATCTGGATATCACGTGTGTAATCATTGTAAAACACTGGAAGCACTTCCAAGGAAAGCAATAAATGTGAGCCCAAGCATAGCTGGATGTGGGCTGAGTCTACATGATGCTTCTGGCACAAGTGGACTGAAAAATTCTGTCCCAGCTATTTATTTCCATTAACGCAGTAGCAAAGAACAGATCAGCTGGGAGAATCAAACAATTTTGCAAACACCTGCATTTGTATGTGCAAACTTATTATTACATCTCTGAAAAAATCAGTATATAGATTCTTTTGAGAACTTAAAACCTAGAGAAAATGGGCCATTTTCCAGTTTTCTCTGGATATAAACAAGTAAACTCAGAGAGATTTTGTTTGTAATGAAGTTTCACCTTCTGCAAGGAGTGGACCAATTAGGGAAATTAACATTGACAAGGAGGGAATGAGTATCTTGCTAAAGAAGAGACACAGTCCCCTAATTGGTTGAGACTGTGCTTTCTAGCTGTGTGCATGGGTTCAAATCCCAGCCTCACTAAGTATTTAGCTATGTTAACCTTGGGCAAATTACTCAACCTCACTGGACCTTAGCTTACTCAAGGCTAATAACACTTATCACCAAGAGAAGTAATAAACATTAAATGAACTAATATAGCTAGTGACTAAGAATAGCATCCAACACACAATTAACATGTATTGTTAGTTATTGCATATTTATTTTCCAAGAGGAGGCTTAAAATCAAATGACAAAAGTAAAGATTAGAGGATGTTGCACAAAAGTTATAATCAGGAATTCTGGGTTGAAATTGGAGTTGTATTTGTTCTGTGTGCCTCACTTTCCTCAGATGTGATAATATTTCTTTAATTATATCAAATGATTTTATGATGACCAAGTTATATAAAAGGAGGAAGTCTATAGAAAGCTATATGAATGTTATTATTCAGCACATATTAGTATGCATGGTGCCTAATTAGATGTTCAGTAAATGTTGATGTTAGATGAATCTCATTATAAATAATTAGTTGAGGAACAATTTTGAGGCAATTATTCAAAAATTAGAGAAGAGGAGAACTTAAAACATAAAACACAGACAACATAAAACAATACATTTGGGAGTTTAACTTATTAAGAGATTTGTTTTAAGTTTCCAGACAATTATCTCAAATTTCATTTTGCATTTATACACATAAAAGGGTAATATGCTAATTAGACCAGATAGGATGAATGTCTTCTGGATATTCTTCTGGACTTCCTTCCAGACAAAGCCACAGCTGCTGCGAGGGCCAAGGGATGGCAGCGCAGGAGAGGCAGCAGCGCAGGCTGGTCTAGCACCATGGCCTCTTTCGCAGAGGTGGCACAGGAGAGGCTGCAGCATGGGCCAGTCCCAGTGCTGCCACTTCCTCAGAGGCAGCCACAGAGGCAGCGGCATGGGCCAGCATTAAGAAGCAAGGGCCAACAGATGGCAGCAGAGACAGAGGGCAGTGGCAGCAGCAGTAGGGTGATGGGAGTGGAGTATTCCCCTGATAGGCCAATTACCTCCAGACAGTGGCTTAGGCCCACTACCTGTGGGAAGCCGGCCTAAGCTGTCAGTAGGACATCCCCTAAGGGCTCCTGGATTGTGATGGGGGCAGGCCAGGTTGAGGAACCCCTCACCCTTCCCCACCCCCCAGTGCACAGATTTTTGTGTACGGGGCCTCTAGTGTATATAATAAAAGGTATGTGTATAAAATATTTTAAAATTAATATATTCTTCTCATTAAGTAAAGCAAAACAATATGTAGTTACTAAATTTAAATTGTATCCAACATGCTCTATATCAACCTACCAGATCATAAGTTACAGCTATTTTAGAGGTGACATCAATGGACAACTTCCAGAAAGTATTTATATCAATGAATCTAATTCATTCCCCCACAGAATTTTTCTGGAACTAATTGCAAAGAGAAAAATTGACTAATTTTAAAAGGAGTAACTTTGTTATGGACCCTTTTTTTAAAAAAGGGAGGAAAAAGAACATTTTTGAGGTACAGCAAAATAATTTTTTTGACATAAAGTCACACCTTGCTTCCACAGAAAATAGTAAATACATAGAATTTGTTTCACCAAGAACAGACTGAAAATGTGAAAAAATAAAAGGACATATGAATCCACAAAGGACCCATTAGTGAAGCAGCTGTGGAAGGAAAAAGAGCAGGAAAAGGCAATGGAGGACCTTCTTGATGACTAAATTACATGCATGGCAATCTAACTCTTGACTGGTGAATTGACCATCTATTCATCAATTAACTTCACGAAATGAGCCATCGTATATTTTCCAAATAGGAATTTCTGAGTGTCCCATTCCATTGAAATAATCCATACTTTGAAATTATCATTTCTTTTCAAAATATCAATCTCCTCCACTTTCTTTATAATGGAAAACAACTATTTTTTCAGTTCTAACTTTTGGCCCCAATATTAAAAAAAACAAGTTATTTAATGACCTATTAGACCCACCTTTTTAAAGTACAGTGGCACCAAAGAGATACTTTATAAAATGTCTATTTTTTTCTTTATGACATAAAAGTGATTATAAAAACAATAATAGAACAATGGAAACGTTTGTTGACGATACATTATATCCCAGACAAGTGTGTCATGGCTTTAAACAGCTACGTGGCATTTTTCTACTTATTAGTGCATTTGACCTTGTGATGACTCCATAAAATAAACAAATTTCATTATCCTCATTTTAAATTTGAAGAATCTCCACAGTCCACACCATTCTTAATAGTAAAACTGTAACAGCATTCCTATTAAAGTCAAGAGTAGGAGAAGAATGCCTCTTTTGTGGCATTGTTCTGAAATTTCTAGCTAATGAGATATCAGCACTGTAAAGAAGAGATAAATTATTGTATTTGCCTGTGGCTTTATTGCTCAACACATAAAACGCAATAAGATTAACTTCAAAACCTAAACAAACAAACAAAAAAAAGCAAAAGCACTGTAAAAGCTGCTAGGTTTGTGTTTTGGTAAACAATGAAACAAGTATAGCAGACAATAGCTTACATGTGCAAAGATTCTTCTCTCATGTAAAGATGTGGAGGTGGATGGCATTCTACATAATCATTAGGAAGCCAGATTCTTCTGGCTTTCTACCCTGCCATCTCTAAGAAATTCCTTGGTGGCTCCTGGCTCTAGCATTCCCTGCATTCCAGCCAGAAAGGAGAAGGAAGACAAAAAAAAAGAAAAAGGGGGAGGGGAGGTATATCCCGTCCCTTAAAGAATTGCTGTCCAGAAGTCATATAAGATATATGCCATTGGCCATAACTTCCTTACATGGCTACACCTAATAGCAAAGGAGGCTGAAAAATGTCTTTGTTCAAGATAACCACGCGTCCAACTAAAACATCAAGAGTTCCATTAAGGTCGAAGAGGAGAATGCATGCATTCTGGGCTTCAACTAAAACGTCACAGTTCAAAATAACCACACTTTTTTCTTTTTTAATACAATAAAATCATGAAAATATGAAGTTAATAAAATTTATACTAAAAACTAGAAAATCTCGCTGAAATTTGTTTTAAAACTTAGATAAGTTAAAATAAGTATTATCTTCCTGGATTAAAAGATTACATAATGTACTAGTAAATATCTGAAATTTCCCTAGATTCATCAACAAGCAGTGTGTAATTAGAATAAAGTCCGAAAGGAATTCTTTGGAAGTTAACAAAATGACTTTGAAATGTTAGGAAATAAATGAAGAAAAATTGGCAAGAAAATGTAGGGGAGAAAAAGAAAGGGAGCAGCTGACTTAGATTTTGGTTTGCTTTATGTAACCTGCTAGGGCATTAGAGCCATGAATGATTTAAGACACAAATGATTCAATCAATAATCACTGGCCTAGCGAGAGAGACGGGAAAATTGGTAAGTACTTGATTTTCTTCGCTCAGGCTGTCTCTCATTCTTTGTGTGTATTTTTCTTCCATTTCTTGGCAAGGGATGTGGTGACGTGAAGATGTGACAGCCATACAAACTAGAATTCCAGAAACTCCCTGGCCCTTCTCCCCTGGAATTAAAAATCCATTAGGTCAAATCTGGAATGTGAATGGAAAAATGTCCTCAATATGAATATCAGCTTAAGTAACTGAAATCTATCTATAATACTTCATTCCTGTTACTGCTGCAGCAACATCCTGCCACCAATATTCACCTCAAGAATTCACTGGGCTATAGCTCCTGTGTCACTGTCATAGCTCCTGTGTCACTTTGCACAGGACCATCATGACTCTGAATCTAACAGAATCAGTGGTATTATCCTGGGCAGTCTGGAAATTTCCTTCCCCCTGTCATTCTATGAGTCTGTGTTTCTAAAAATATGAGAAATCACCGATGGATTCATTTTACAGATCTAAGTGACAGTCAACTTTGCCTAGATTAGTTTTACCACTGAGCAAATAAGAATGAGACTGTCAAAAATTAAGATATGGCTAAAGCTGAGTATTTGACAATATCCAGATACTCATATATTCCCTATTCTCCTTGATCTACAATTTCAAATATAAACCATCAAGGAAAGTTGTATCAAAATAATGAATAAAGATACACATACTGTCAAGATTTAAAGTTTCATGCATAAATACCAGCCTGATTCTGGGGGGAAAGAGTTGCACAGAAGTTTTAGAAAAGTAATTGTAATACCTGTAGACCATCTTTATACTTAAATATACTGTCAATTAAAATAATTTTATTTTGCATTTGTCATTACATTTTCTTTCTCTTTAAAGAGGAGGCAAGTCACTTAAAGATCTTACTCAAAGGATTGGATTATTAGTCCCAATTCTTCCATCCTCTGAAATAATAGCAGACCTCACACCTGTAATATACTGTGTTGTGTGAGACTCATTAATTTACCAGAAAATGTCAAAAACAGGATTTCTACTTAAGTTTTTTGTCAAATTTCTCTTCCATTCTTTTTAGCCATCCTATGATCATTACTCTGAATTCTTGCTCTGGTAGGTTGCTTGCCTCTAACTCATTTAGTTCCTTTTCTGGTGATGCCTGCTTTTCTTTAATGTGCAGGCTATTTCTTTGTCTCCCCATGGTCTCTCTTTTCAGGATGTCTGATTATGTGGTGTTCCCTCTCCTGCGTTGATTTAAAGGCACAAAATATAACACTACCAGGTACAACACAAGAGGCACTTAACAGGAATGTATTTATGATATTAATAACCTCTAATAAAGGTGACCACTAGAGAAAGACAAATTAGGGGATAGGAGAGAAGGAAGAAAGGTAAAAATAAAATAAAGAAAAATTAAAAGAAAGAAAGAAAGAAAGAAAGAAAGAAAGAAAGAAAGAAAGAAAGAAAGAAAGGAGGGATAAAGAGCTAGAAAAAGAAGGAAAAAAAGTAATGACAAAATGAAGTTGGAAAACAGGGAAAAAAGAAGAGAGAGAGAGAGAGAGAGAGAGAGAGAGAGAGAGAGAGAAGAGGGAGAAGAAGAAGAAGAAGAAGAAGAAGAAGAAGAAGAAGACTAAGAAAGAAATGGGAAACTAATACATATATATATATATATATATATATATATATATATATATATGGAGAAAATTCCCATAGAACAACCACTAATCCCAGCCAATGCCAGCAACAATACTTGGAGATTAATACAAACTACAATATCCACTATTATTAAGTAAGGCTGTGATATACAGAATTAAAAAACAAACAAAAACAAAGGATTTATTTTTAAATACAAAGCAACAATAACAACATAGGAATAAGCATAACAATTTCACTAAAAAGCATAAAAATTCACAATAATCAACATTCACGCAAACAATGACAAAAGGATAGAGAGAAGAACAATTTTGTTTGTTTGTTTTTAAGTAGTTAATATAGTGCAGAGACTGGTATTTATACACTTGGATCAGGGATTGGAACTTAGGTCTATAAGTATAGTGAGAACTTTAGCAGGGGGTATACAGGAAGAATAGAGGGAAAACTAAAGCCAGAAAGGGATAGGATAAACAGGAGACAAAAAGGGTAAAGCTTAGTAAGAGTGATGGTGTAAAGGTCGAGTTGAGATAGGGTTGAATGATGCTATAGTAGAGATTAAAATAGAATGAAGATTACTCCCAATGTAAAATAAAGAAAAAATAAAATGGTACTGGAGAGGAAAAAAAAAGAAGAAAAAGGAAACAAAAATTGCAAAATAGCAGTAGTAATGATTGAGATTGAAAAATGTAATAATTGAAAAGGTAAAATCAAGTAAGGAAAAAAGAAAAAAAAATCGTTTCTTAAGTAAAAGATGTAAAAAATGAAAATAAAATAAAGAATAGTAAAATTAGCATAAAAATGTCCAGTAGTGGTGATTCACTTCCTCTGTTATTGTATTTGGCATGCCTGATTCTCGGACCAGATAGTCTTGCAATTCCCAGTGTTCCACTGCACCTCAGTTTTGTAAGGTATTCCTTAATTTTAAGTAGGCTATATCTTAGTTATTTGTGTCCATTCATTTTTGATTAATTAACAGTAACAAAAAAAAGGCAGTTTGTAATTCAGCCCCTAGGTGGCAGTGTTTCTGGTTTGACCTTCAGTCTTTTTGATTGCTCTGGCCTTCTTTCTCTATGGCTCTAGAGGCCAGAGTGCCAGCTAGCTTCCAGACTATCTCTTCTGGCTCTGATTCCCTGTTTCTAGGAAGGCAATTTCCCCCTGCAGTCCCCAGGATATGCCCAACTGGGCAGTCCTTCCCTAGTATTCAGAAGCAAGGGGGTGAAGGGGATCAGGCGCCAAGGTGTCCAGATGTTCCCCCCTTAGCGGGACAGCCACGATTCTTAACAATCTGTCCCGTGTCCCTTGGCGTTTTTTAAAAAAGTCCCACTTCTGGGGAAGATTACGCCAAACCCAGCACTGGGTCGTGCAGGGAAGGATTTTCTCTGCAGCGCAGCCTTCTTTCAGCGCAGCTTGATGTGGGGGGCCACTCGGGTGCGCAGCGGGAACCCAGAACCCTCACGCTATCCCCGCAAACTCTGACCTTTCTGTGGGTGATCGAAGAACTCCCTTGAATCCACGTGTTTGCGCCGATTTGGGCGTCACAGCTGCTGGATGGTCTCCTCTGCTGTGGGTTTTCCAGGCCTCAGAGAAGATCTTCCTTTCCTGGTAAGATGGCGCAGCCTTCCCTCTGAGCCCGTAGCTCCGGGAGAGGTCTCCACCGCTGCAGTGCTGGTTGCTTGGTCAGGATATCCTGTCCAGCGGACCCTTCCTTACCTTCCTTTAGAGTTCCGCTGCCCCTTAGCTGCCACTCAATATTCCCTGAGCGACTCAGACGCTGCTTCTATCTGTTCTGGGACCAGGGTCAGAACAAGTCCCTCTGTTCGGTCGCCATCTTGTCTCCTCCCCTCTACTTAAGTTTTTTGGTTTCAAATCCTGTGTGCCTCCAGTAAGCAAGGCTCTTCTCAACTCTTCAAATGAATAGAAAGTATACAAAACGGTCTAACAGCTTTGAAAACTCTATTCATCTCTCAGAAATTAAATAAGGATGCTTTGGGTTCATTTCAAGTTGCTAAGCCATTGATGAGTTTCTTTCCTCAACAAAAAAAACTAGAAGTGAAGTGAAAGACATTTCTACAGTATTTTCTAAGAAAAGCTTTAGAGACTAGATGAAACAGAAGTTCCTTGTAGAAAGAGAGGTAAAATTTCCACGTCAAAGCATTCACCTTTAGGATATGAATTATTGAGTTTCCAAAATAGAAATCACAATTTTCTCATGAATACCCACTTGTTTATAAAAATTCTCTTTTATCTAAGCATATGCTTGGCAGCTGGCTCAGGAATAAGTATCTATCCTGCTATTTGGATGTATATCATTATGTAAAACTCATGACCTTCACATCCTTAGAGCCACTTAGCATTTTCTCTGTCACTTTTGACTCTCAAGGGGGAGAATACAGAGACATTACATGAGTTACTTTTCCTTTAGCATGAACATTTGGCAGGGATGATATGACTTCCAGATGCTTTCTTGTTTTTCATCTGTTTAATGACCTTACTCATCAGAGAGTTGGAGGGTTTCTAAGGTTGGCTCCATCTGGATATTAAGGGGAAGAATGTTGAAAGCATTCTCACCAGCAGAGTCTCCATTATGACTTCCAAATCAAGCTTCTAATACGTAAAATGACTCTCCTCTTCCCATTCTGATCAGTTATGGAGTGATCTATAGATAAACTAACATAAACATTAACATTTCTCAAAGCCAGTCCGAGGGAGTTAAATCTAAGCACCACTTTGTGATTCTACCCTCCAGATAGCAGTGGTCTGTTTTGTGGCCATCAGCATCTGCTTTAGGGGCAGGATGACTGCAGACTTCAGGTGTAAACGTCACTGAAAGTCCATAGATGAGTTCACTGGGATGGAAATGAGGGGTATACTCAGACTACTCCAGAAAACATGTGTGCAGAATTACTCTTAGCATGACTGATTTCCCCACATTCTCTAAGGGATTCTAATCTCATTCTGTTGAAAGTTGTGCAAATACCATTCAGTTATCTTATTTTTACATAGTGGGTAAAATTTATTTTCAATAAAGTAACAGAAAAATACCCAAACTAATCTAACTAACATAAAGTAGTAGAGGAACACTATACCTACACCGAATTCAGTAACGCCATGGTCTCATTGAACCAGAATGCCTAACAAAACTGGAAATGAGCAGAACAGACTTAATTTCAGGGAAACTGAAAAAGATGTGTCAAAATTAACCACCCTTTTTGAACTCACTTATTTGTATCCAAACATTTGCAATAAGGCTGATTTTCTAGTCTCTGTAGCCAGTGTTCATCTTTTAAAATTATTTGGAACCAAATTTGGAATGCCTTATCTCTTTGAAAAACACAACTTTTAAAATTTGCTGTTATGTTTTCTTTGAACTTGTAAGATTGCAAAGGGGAAGATTATGTTCTCTTATTCAGAAGACTTTAGAGACATGCATCCCTAAAGCAACATACCCTCACACCAACTAATTTTCAAAAACTGAAATATGCCAATATGCTGTCCTTTATCTAGAAAGAGGTGACCTTGACTGTCTCATGCCTTTACAGCCAGTGAAAGCAAGGCCTATATGCTTCATTCTGTGCCTACCTCACCCAGCACTGAGTTCATTTAGGCATTTATATTATCTATGCTAGTGCTAATGACATTAGTCTGGGATGAACATTTTAGCCTTCCTCTAAATCTTTACAATTTCCCTGTACTTTCCCTGGAACTACCATGATGTGGGGAAAAGCATATCAAATTATCCTTTCTTCATGCTTTCATTTTAAATGTAACATTATTCTGTTTATACCAAAGCACTTCTCTTTCGGATATTTTAGAAATGTACATCACTTTCATGTCATGTGATAACCATGTCTTTCCTAGGAGCCTGAGGACAGGGTAATTACAAATGTAACACGTGTCACAGCTTTCACATAGGACGCTGCATGTCTGGCTCAGGACCTCGGGAAAGGTCAGCCAGGAGTCCCTTTCCCTTGGTTCCCTCACTCCCACTCTTTTCCCCCCGGGGGTTCTGGCTTTATCCTGCAGCTAATTCTTTGATCTGCTCCCAGTTCCAGCCAGAGAGGACTACAGTGTACCTTTCTTCTCCAGAGACTAACATTTACAAGAAATAGAAACAAGGTTGTGTCCTGCTCATGCTGATGGCATTTATCCACTAAAAGATCTCTCTTCACCAAGAGCAAAGTTGAAAAGATTAAAGAAATAAAAGGCAGAGAGGACCATATTCTGCTCACAACGAGCTATACGAAGCACAAGAATCTCACCGGAGGCCAGCCTCTTTGCATTCTATAAGGTACAGTAGGAACCTGGCAGAACTTTTACCAACAGCATATTTTGTTGCTTCTCCTTAGAAGATCAAAGCTGTACTTAAAATCCCTTCTGATCAAAAATACCAAACTCAAAAATTTATAATTACTATATAAAGCTGAAAGTTAATGGGCAGCCTAACCTTTTCAGAGAGAATTCCTAGTGTGAACCGTGAGGTAAGGTGCCCACTTAGCAGACTGTATTTTCCCATTGTCCCGAGTATAATAAGCTAAAGGAATTTTTCTTTATTTAGAGCAAGTGAGATGAAATAGTTGTTATTCTTACTTTAATGCTCTTGAAGGGCAGATCCAATGAAGCTGAACCACAATAATAATGATTGATGAGCTTCATCTAATGATAATCCTTAATACCTTAGAGAACAATCCCAACAGATGCAAACAGCAACAAAACTCCACTCAATGAAGGGCATTGTGTACACACAAACATGTGCAATTAGCAATGTGTTTTTATTTAAAGTACTCATGTCAATCCCAGGATAGCATTAAAGGAAAGAGAGCTGACATTGTAATTTTAAATACCCGGGTGTTCATCTCAACTGTGCCACTAAAGAACAATGGACATTGGAGAATTTCACATATTTCTGTGAAATTTAGAGTCTACTATAAATGGAGTTCATGTACAAAGTAGACACTTGCTTAAATGCTTCTTTTCTCTCTTGATTTTATCTTCTAAGAGGTTAGAGACCTTGTCTTTCTGTTTCACTTTTGCTTTATAAGTGTCCACCATAATGCCTGGCTCTTAGTGAGTGCCTGGGCTTTTCATTCAAAAACTATTTACTTTGTGCCTCATATGATCCAGGTACTGTTCTACAATAGTTTCTGTGTGTAAAATTGTAGGTATAGGCCAGATCAAAGAAAACAGAGAAAAATCCCTACCTTTGTGGAGTTTATATTCTAATGTGAAAGACGATTAACAAAGCAAAGAGGTAAAATCAATACTTCCCCAGATATTTAAAGTTGGAAAAGAAAATATGAAATGTTGGATGTTGAGAAAGGGGGTGAGATTTTAGGGTTGCTAAGGAAGTCGTTGGTGAGAAGCTGGCCTTCTCGTCTGTGCCAATTTAATGCCAAGAATATCAAGTTTGGGTGTTATGTGAAGTAAACTTTATTTAGTGCAAATAGCTCCACAGTAACACAGCATAGCACAGCTGTGAAAACAACAAGGCTGGGGAACAGCTTGATAGCCTTACAGCTACAGCAGGCTGCTGTGAAAATAGCTCAGCATGAGGCTGCCCTGGGCCAGGTCCCACTTCAGCTGGGCAGCTCTGCTCCATTCTCCCTCCAAGGTGGTCCACTCAGATGCAATGATCCTTTGAAGATGGTGCACTCAGCAAGCCAGAGGGGAGCTGCTTATATAGATAGAAGTCCAAACCCTGGTCCCTAATTGGTCAGAATGTCCTTTAATTCTGTCTGTTCTGATTGGTCTAAACCACTCTAACTGACGGTGAAGGTTTTAGTTCTATTGGTTGAAATAGGATTCCAGGAACTCCTTTATAAGGACTGATTGGGAGGGCAGAAACAGTGGAGGCAGCAGGTTAGCTCAGAGGCTTCTCCATGTAAGTGCAGTTTGTATGAGATGCCACTGTGTAGAAATGGCTGTCAGGCTGGTTTTTGTTGTTCGAGCCACCAGGAACCCTTCTAAGTCCTTAGGATTCACAATGTAAAAACCCACATGGCTATCTTGGAAGCAACCATTCCAAATAGGAGGGAAAGAAATTGCAAAGATCCTAAGATAAGAGTTTTGAGAAAATAGCACAGGGCTCAAGGTAGTTTATGGAGCAGCATGAATTGGAGGGGGGGAAGGGGGAGAGTGTGGGGGGAGGGAGAATGAAGCCAGAGTGGAAAAGGGGAGGCATCGAATCAAAGGACTGGTAGGTTATAGCAAGGTCTCTGACTGAGAGAGACAGGAAGTTGCTGGAAGGTTCTGAGCAGAAGAGTGATATGATCTGACTTATATTTGATACGTTGGGCTGCTGTGTTACTAACAGATTGTAGGAGGGCAAAGGTAGAAATAGTAAACACACACACACACACACACACACACACACACACCCAATGATATTTCTGTAAAGATTCCTGAGAAATAACATATGCAGAGCCCAGAGCAGACCTGACACTGAAGGAGAGCTATTGTCATTTTCAGGAATAATAGTGTTTTGGCTGTAGACACACAACACTGAGAACCCTATCTCCATTATGGTAGCCTGGGAACTGAGATATTGAATTAAGATGAGCAATAATTAACAATGGACTCCCAAAAGAAAAGGAAAAAAATGAGCCTAGCATCTTCTAGAGTACTTCAGGCAAAGTGAAGCAGCGACCCTATTCACTACCCCGGCCCCAAACAAGGGCCCCCACTCACTCAATGATGTGGCATCAAAGGGCCATGAGATGCTGGGACTTGAGCTTTTATCAGAATGTTTACATCTAAATTCCACAGCACAAGCATTAAAGGACAGCCATTCACATCAACATCATCAAACAAAACATACAGGGTGCTTTATACTTCATCCGTGTTCAACGTTTAACTGAGGAAAAGCTAAAAGCTACAGGAGACATGACCAAATTCGTGAACCCTAATTAAATTTCTCCTTATCATCCCATAACTAGACATTAACTAGGGATGTTTTGTTTTCTGAAGGAATAACTGGGTAGTTTCATTTCTGCTTAAGAAATAAGAATCTGGCAGTTTGAGGAGGGGAGGTTGTCCAGGCAGCCCTGACCTCACAAACAACCAAGTAAGTGGATGGGACTTCCCTTTTCCTTTCTGCCCCATGTCTGCTCACAGATGGTGAAAGGCTCCTTGTTCTTAGAGCTGCCCTCGTTTTGCTGCTACTCCTGGGAAGGTGTACAGGAGTTGATTCTACAACAGTTTACAGGGTGTCCATTGTGTGGTAGGTATTGTTCTAAGTACAAATGGACACTGCTCTCTGGGAACTTACCCTCAAGTGCCCACGTAGGTTAAAGAGAAAGAGGTGAACATTAAACAGAATAACCCACCTCCAGATCCTCCCTTCCCCTACCTCTCCATCTCCACCACTCTCATCAGGCAGCCTGGGCACATGCCAACAAATGGCCTTCCTTGGGAAGAAAAATATTTGGGAACAAATATGGGCTTCCTCTGAAATGGAGATGAATCATGGTTTACTTTTCAGGGACTCGAAGCACATACCATATCACTATGTGCACTTGTGTTGGTACACAAGTATGATACTGAGCAGAAAGGACATGTGTGGCAATTTTATTCATAGCAAACAAGTAGAGTCTGAGAATATCAGGGGTGGGTGTTTTTTTTTAAGTATCTTTTGAAATTTGGGGTTCCCTCTTATTATTCCTACTTTGGTTTTAGTTTCTACAGTTGCTGTTTTTCAGAGAGTGTTTACTAGACTTACCCACTCTACTTGACACTTTTGGTTGCCTACTAAGCATCCTTTCCCCGTTCTACCTTCCCATCACAATCCCACTTTTATTCAGAGGTCCTCTTCCCATTTATGATGCCTCGCTGGACAACATTCCTGATTCCAGGGTTACTTCATGATCAGCCTCTGCCAACCAGCTTAGGGCATCCCAGGGAAGTGCTAATGCTTTGGGATGGACATGTGACCTAACATCGCTTTATCAGACTAAATGGAAGATGCCTGTGATTGGGGAGAAATTTGTTTCCTTTTTTCCCCATCACGTTCAAAACAAGATTAGAGCTAACACTATGAGCAACAGAACCTGAGCCCACCACTGAGCTCTTAAATGAATCAAACCTGAGGCTATGGGAGATGATAAATTTCTTCATCATCATCTAAGCCAATCTGAGTCAGGTGCTCTGTTACTTGCAGCCCAAAGCATTATATCAGATACACACTGGAATTGTCACAGCTTGGGGCAAATGCAGGATGTATTTGCAGTTCATATTTCAAGCAGAAAAAAGATTCTTCACATCACAGAGTCATTTTAAACCACTTCTGTTTTTGTGACAGGAAGAAAGCAAGCTGTGCCAGAGCACACAAAAAAATATGATCCTGGCAGAGAACATAGACACAAAGTTCTCAGGTCAGATTTTAGCTCTCCAGAACCACTGCTTTATGGGATTAGCTGGGTACTTGAGGATGGAATTTTAAACAGGTGCATAAGTAAAGATCATATTGTAGTAACAGGGTTCTGAAACAGAAGTCACACAGAACAATGTAGGACATAGGAAAGGGAATCCAGATGGGACTATACTAACCTCACTGAAGAGGAATGAGAGACAATAACAAAAATGACCACATATCCTGCATATTCTATACCACAAAATATGACTGGTATATATATGTTATTGTTTTCCTTATGGACTGTTCAGTCATTCTCAGTTGATCCCATTCGTAAACCCACAAATGAATTCTGAGTATTGCTAGATGTAGACATATTGATAGATTAAGGTCAATCCTTTCTGGTAGATTGTAACACTGGCTGCATCAGTTCCTCCCAATCCTGGCATATGCTCTACCTGAAGGTGGGAGGACATCCCCACCCCTTGATGTGGCTGGGCCTGTCCTGTGACTTTGCTATAAGAAAATGCAGCAAAAGTGATGAGTGACTTTAGAGCCTCTACATCAAGACATCTTGCAGCTAGTTTTCTCTCTTGCCCTCTGTTGCCCTGAGACTGCCAAGTAAGAAAGTCCATGGCCTCCCTGGGGAGAGAGAGAGAGTTTCTGGAAACTGCTTTAAATTCTCTTTCATTCATTCAACAAACTTTTAGGAATATGTATAAGGAGCGATGGCAGGAAATAAGTCTCTGCTCTCGTGAAGAAGACTCTAGCCCAGGAGTAAGGCCAATAAATAATGCAATGCCAGATTGTAATGAGTGCCAAGAAAACAGCAGGGCGGGCACTATCACAGACAGTGATTGTAGGAGGGTGGAGTGGGAATGCTGTTTTGGGTTGAGTGTCCATAGAAAGGGTTCTTTGTGTTTGAAACATTTGAGCTGAATCCAAACTAATGAGAAAGGCCCAATCAGGTGAAGACCTTGGGTGGTGGAATTCCAAGGAGATGAAAAGCAAGAGTAAGGACCCCTATCAGGAGGGGACTGACCACATCCTCAAAGAATGAAGCCTTGAAGCAAGAATGCCATGGCTGCAGGGAAATGCTATTTTGCTCTGCTCACAGACTGAATCTGTGTCACATGCGTGTGCTACTGTTGACCCAGTGCATGCAGATCTTGAAAATGGCATTGACATGCATTGCATATGTTACTAAATGTTTAGCAGCTTTCCCTCATGAGCAGAGGGATGGTGAATTTGTTGATGTTAAAGAGTTCCTGGAAAATATTAGTAGCCATTACCTGCTCTGACTTCCTGATATTGTATTCATTTGTACAAAATTGAGTTTCCATTCTTTCTTCTTCTATTTTGAGGGTAAACCAAAGTTTGCAAAGAAAGAAATGTTTACAGACTCACTCTGTACCCTTCTGGGAAGAACCAAAATCTGTATTCAGTAGACAAACCTGAGAGTAGCCAATGGTTCGAGCAGAAAAACCAGGTATCACCATTAGGCAAATATCTGTATGCTTGATACTAAAGTCCTTCCCATATAAATACACTATTTGTTATCTCCAGAGATTCTGCATATTTACATTCCAAATAATTCCAAGTGGAACAAGAATTGCATACCTTACCACCTTAGCAGGCATAGATTTTTTACCAACAGAGATTATAAATACTGTTATTTACAATGATATCAATCGAACGCAGACCTGCCTGCTTCTAATGGCTGATGCTAAAATCATCATGGAACTACCTCTGACTTACTATCGGAGCCTTACTTACCATAATTGACTTTCTCGTTGTTGTTTTTACCTTGTCTTTGACCCTGTACACCAAGCATTGACTCTCCTGAATGTAAAAGAGAAAGTGATTAATGTAGCAAGTGCAGAGATAGTCAAGCTTGTAGATGCCAATGGGGACCTGGGAGAAGCCTGATAAATAATAAACACCACCATTTCTCACACTCCATACCTCCCTTTCATTGAACCTTTCTCACAGCCCTTTAAATGAGGGGGTCACTCATTAGAAAGCCAAATATTCCTCTGTGCTATCTGAAACTTATTTATGCCATGGTCAGGAAAAATATTTACATCTAGAAATGCTGAACCACACAACTCCAGCCACAAGAAAGGTTACTTGGATAAACAAAAAGAAGTTTGCATCAACATGATTTCCATAATCATTTTTTCTTCTCACAAAACTCTCACCTCTGCTTTGCCTTGAGAGACTAACTTTCAGGTATCCCTTTGGCTGGCTCAAGTTTCCCTATGAATCAAACCTGAAATCAAAAGTCTTTGAGGCTGAATGTAAAAATCTTTTAACCATGAGGGGAAAATAGCAAAGAAAATCAATCCTGGGAATACAGATGATAGAAGAACAATGGTTTCTGTGAAAGAAAAGAGCAATAGTGGATTTCAAATTTATTCTGTGCAGGATGAACAGAAGTAGGAATGCAGTATCCAGTTTCGAATTCCATGGTAATCAGGAGTTAATGAACACTATAACTCAGTTTTGTTTTCAAAAATCATTTCTATCTCCCTCCCACTAGTACCTATTATATTTCTATCTTATTGCTCCGAGGGTCTGTTCTGATAGCTATTAGCTTACTGGAAATTGTGCTCTCTCTTTCTCATAGGCAGTAATGTAAGTCAAGACACAAGGAATTAGGTACTGTGGGAAATCCAGTAAATATATAATTGAGTTATATTAATAAAGAAAAGTCATATGTATCGTATGCAGGGAAGGAAGAGGTGAAGGTATACCATTAAAAGGGTCTTATTGATACTTAAATTAGTGGAGTAGAGGTAACATTTAAATTTATATCAGAGTCCTACCTCATCCAAATATGTCACAATTATTCTATTTTAGTGGTGACTCAGTAGTAATTTGCCTCTTCCTTCCTACCCATCTAAAGTTGCAAATATGAATCTCTTCTCTGTCCTATGATACCACATCATTTAAACCCCTGAATTTCAGTGTCTTTAACTATAATATGAAATCATGTTTCAAGAAAATAACACATGTGGCAATCCCTGCTGTAATTACTTCCCCAATACCTGAGGGTGATTCTGGTATATCTTATGTCTCTGAGGAAATCCTTTCATTTATTGTTTCATTTATTCTTCTAGTCATTTCAATATATACTGAGCATCAAATATACACCAGGATTTGAACCAGGGGTAAGAGATACATGATATAACACAGTCCCTACTTTAAGGAATTTGTAATCCAATGGAAATTCAACTGAGAGCTGCTTCCAAAGGGTCTTTGCAATTTGCTAAGACTTCTGGCCCCAATTATATCTTTATACTTGAGTCCTGTGGATCACCAGAACAGATTTTTCAGGCAAAAGTCACTTTCTCAGAGCTATTCAAGCCACTTAGTTTTTACTATATAGAAGCCAATATAATGAAACACACAATGTAGAACAAAGGAATTTAATATGCAAACCTAAAAATTAAATATGTGTATTTATACTAACTTTTAAAACCCTCAGCTATATTAAAAAGGAGTCCTGCTTTGACAGACCTTTCATAAGACAGTACCCAGTTCCCTCCAGCCCACTCATAAATTTAAGGCTCACCCACAATAGATTCAACATCACCAAGGGAAGGCCAACAGGGAGAAAACAGACTAGGAAGAGGCCAACACAATGTTTTGTTAGTGTGTGGTATAAAAGATAAATAACACTGGACACTCCCTTTGATGTCTTTTGGGTACCTGAGTTCAGGTATAGAGATTTATTGCTGATCTACTTATGTTTTGCTTCTACCCAAGAAAATAGATTGACATATGGACATCAGGAAGACATCATGTCTGGCTCAACACTGACTTTAAAGAGAAACAAAGAATCTGAAAAGAACATAAACAGACCC
The DNA here is from genome assembly GCF_014108245.1 of Pipistrellus kuhlii. Classification (NCBI taxonomy): domain Eukaryota; kingdom Metazoa; phylum Chordata; class Mammalia; order Chiroptera; family Vespertilionidae; genus Pipistrellus; species Pipistrellus kuhlii. The sequence continues at coordinate 42,897,238 of NW_023425584.1, forward strand.
CTATAACTATATAACTATAATCAACTAATTTTTTATTTTTAAAAAAGGTAATAAAATCGAGCAAAGATAGTCTTTTCAACAAATGATGTTGGAAAAACTGGACAGCTACATGGAGGGAGTGAGGGAGGGAAGATAACATAGGAGGAAATCCAGATGACTATGGGTGTGATGATAATAATACCAAAGGCACAGTCCCTGAAATAAAGAATTAATAAGCTAGATTTCATTAAAAGTAAAATGCTCTATTCTGTAAAAGACATTATCAAGATAATTAGAAGACAAGCCACAGAACTGGGAAATATGTTTGCAAAAGACATATCTGATCAAGGACTGTTATCTAAAATATACAAAGAACTCTTTCAGCTCTACAATAAGAAAATGAGCCACCTGGTTAACAATGGTCCAAACACCTTAACAGACTCCTCATCTAAGAAAATATGTGGATGGCAAATAAGCACATGAAAAAAATGCTACACACCATTTGTCATCAGGAAAATGCAAATTAAAACAACCAAGAGATATCACTACATACCCTTAGAATAGCCAAATTCCAGAACACTGACAACAGCAAATGCTGGCAAGAACATGGAGCAACAGCAACTCTCAAACATTGCTGGTGGGAATGAAAAATGGAACAGCTGCTTTGGAAGATAGTTTGACAGTTTGTTACAAAAGTATTCTCTTATCATAGGATTTAGCAGTCATGCTTTTTCATATTGAAAGGATTGAAACTTATGTCCACACCAAAACATTTACATGCATGGTTATAGCAGTTTTATTTAAAATTTCCAAATCCTGTAAGCAACCAAGATGTTCTTCCATAGATGAATAAATAAACTGATACATCCAGACAATGGAATATTATTCAGTACTAAAAATGAAATGAATATCAAGCCATGGAAAGTTAGGAAGGAACCTTAGATGTGTATTACTAAGTGAAAGAAGCCAATCTGAGAAGCCCACATGTTGCGATTACAAATATATGGCATTTTGGAAAAGATAAAACTATGAAGACCACAAAAGGATTATTGGTTGCCAGGACAGGGTGGGAAGATAAATAGGTAGAGCACAGGGGATTTGGGGGCTATAAAATTACTCCGTGTGATATTATAATGATGGATACATATCATTATACATTTGTTCAAATCTATATGATATACAACACCAAAAGTGAAAACCTTTAGGAAAAATATGAACTTTGGGTGATTATGATGTGTTGATGACTCAGGCATCTTCAAACTACGGCCCTCGGGCCACATGCGGCCCGCAGAGGAGTCTGATCTGGCCCGCCAGGTTTTTTGGGCAGTGAGCGCAGCTGAGGTGTTACAGTAGGAATTAGTAGTTCATATAGTCCGACCCTCCAGCTCTCTGAGGGACCGTGATCTGGCCCCCACTTTAAAAAGTTTGAAGACTCCTGATTGTAGACTCTTCCTTGTTAAAAAATACACCACTCTGGTGAGTGATGTTGATAATGGAAGAGACAACACACATGTGAAGCAGGGGTATATGGGAAATATCTGTACGTTCCTTTCAATTTTATTGCAAATGCTGAAGAAAATAAAATAATATTAAAAAAATAAACCAATCTATTTGGTTTGTGGTATGGTTAACAAACTCACTATGTATTTTGAATTCTCTCTAGTCAACATTAAGTGTATTTACCCAAATTTTAAAAAATAAACCTAATTTAAAAATAAATAAACATAGTTGTTGTTAATTTTAAACAAAATGAATGATAAAATACATTTAAATATGTAATATTAATGAAGAGGGCATGCAGGGGGAGTATCTTACTGAACCCATTTTCTTGATTTACTGTTTTAATTATCTCATCACTTTTCACCCCAACTACTAATTTTTTAAGTGCTACACATAGGTAAGACTGAATGACACCTAGCAGCAGCACACTAAAAGCCACGATTCAAAAAATAATTATGAGTCATCAGGACAGAGATAGGGAGATTGTACCAAGGTCACAGAAATGGAAAACTCATTGATATGAAATTCATTGCTCCTGAACTGAAACAGCAACACAGGCTAGACTCCACCATGGAGGAGGTGGATCAAAGCCAGCAAGGCTTTCTCTCTGACACAGAAATAGCCAGTTGAGTCAGTCAATGAAGTGGTGAAAGAAATCTATTTGTGCTTTTCTATTGATCTGGAACAGAGTTAAATCAATCAAAACCATCAGTGGGGAAAAGAGCAGTCAGTTATCAGGGAATTTATATTAAAAACAAACCAAACTTCTGCTCTATAAAGGACAATTGACATGTGCAAGTATTTTGGCCTGATCTATTAATATTCTAAAACATACTTGTATGCATGCATATAAACATAACCAATGGATATAAGACACTGGGGAGGGAGGGGCAGGTGAAGGCATATGCTGGGGGTAGGGGAGGCTGGGGGGAGGTCAAGGGATGGGGAAAGGAGACATATGTACTACTATTTGTAATACTTCAAACAATAAAAATGAAAATGAAAATAAATAAATAAATAAATAAATAAATAAATAAATAAATAAATAAATAAAACGTAGTTTCATTCTTCACTTAGAGTAAGGAGATGCAATTCAAGCTCCAATGAATATATCTCACCCTCATCTAAATGAACTATGTTGATTTTATCCTTTCTTTCTATCTCACACACATATAATTAACTGTGTCATCTTTAGGGGGGAAAAATAATCACTCAAATGGATTTTGTCCATTCAATTCAATAAACTTTTATTCAACATCTCCATCAGGGGTGCTTGGCCTCATTTTGAGTGTTATATTCCACTTTCAGAATCTGAAATCTGATGGACCCTTTTTGTAGAAAAATGACACATTCACATTGATATACATACACACTCTCAGATGCACAAAACATCACATATCAATTTCAGGACTTCACAGATTCTCTGAATCTGGGTTAAAAACTCCTCTCTCGTGTATCTGGTACTGAGACAGGCACTGAAGTCCTGGAGTAAGGAAGATGGGGTCTCATGTATAAATCATGAAACAAAATGGTATGACCGGGAAAATAATAGCTTGATAACTCTAAAACACAAGGTAGAACAGGAAGTCAGAAGGCAACTGGTGGGCAGGAATTAGGCAATTACAGACCACATAGGCCATGCTAAGGAATTTAGACAGGATGCTCCAACCTAATGTTTCTCAGTGTAAGCCAGAGATATTCTCTTCGCAGAAGATCACCTAGTGTGATTTGTTGATTTAACATCTTTGGGGAGGAGGCCCAGGAATATGCATTGTGAGGTTGGTACTCTGATTATGCTGACATGTATTAAATTTTGGAAACCTGGGGTAGGCTGGGAGAAAAGACAGGGTTGTTGAGAAGGTAACAGCAGCACAAAAGGTTCTGAGGAAGGCTGGAAATAATGATCCGATACCCCTTTCAGAAAGCGCACTGTGCAGGCTGCAGAGGATGGTTTTAACCAGGCCAGATTGAAGGGTGGAGACAATATGGTTGCCCTAGGGAGAGATGTTGTTACATAAGTTAAAGCAAGGTAATAAGGAAAGTACAGATGTGGAAGATGTTCAAGAACTAAAATCTAGCAGACTGTATCATTAAGAAGTAGATCGAGGGAATCAATGACCAATGGGTTTTGTGTGTGTGTGTGTGTTTTGTTTGTTTGTTTATTTGTTTTGGCTTGAGAGCCTAGCTAGATGACAGCAATGCTGCTAGGATGGAAAACCTATATAAAAAAGCAAGTTTAGGAGGAAAAAAAATAAAAAGCTGAAGTTTGGATTTTAAATACAATGCCTAGGGAACATCTAGGTGGAGATAAACACAGATTTGGATTTTAGTGGGGGTGGTGGTGCCTGAAAGACTTCATATATCTATCTAAGCAAGGCTTTTCTCCTGGGATAGTTCCCTCTGAAGAGATCACCCTCAACTCCTCTGGGCAGCAGGCATTTGAGAATCTGGTGCATGAGATGGAGGGGATCTCATCAGTCACTTAATTCCCTGTGTTCAGTCCAGATCTCACCCCACCTTCCACTTTGGCTGGGTCCCCAAGTCTAGAGTCATGATTCCATCCTGTAGTGGCTCCTGAGCCTTACTAGGGCTCAACTTCCTTCATGTCAACATTTCTCTGCCAGCATTGGCTTCCTCATATCTGCCAAGTCAGCCATCCATCCTCATGTATTACGTTGGGGTCTAGGTATCACCTAGTTTCATAGAAGAAACAGTTTGTGTTTATGTGTTCCATCTTTTTTGTTACTTGGAAGATGATGTTTGGAAGGAAGCATGCTGGGCAGGGGATGAAGAGTGGGCAGAAAGGTCTTTGTCATCTTACATTTAGTAAGGGTTGTACTTAAAATAACATAGACATTTATTTCATTCATAAAATTACATGGGACATAAAACAAAATAAAATAATAAAATAAATAACATGGGTATTATTTCTTCACATTTTGACTCAGCAATTCAGTTTCTAGGAATCTGTCCCAAAGAAAATCTCATTTTCAGAGTGCAATGATGTATGTACGTTGATGGTTACTTCATCCTGATTTGCAAAGGGAAAAAGCAAAACAAAAACCAAAGAAAGGGAGAGAGAGAGAGAGAGAGAGAGAGAGAGAGAGAGATATGAAGGAAGGAAGGAAGGAAGGAAGGAAGGAAGGAAGGAAGGAAGGAAGGGAGGGAGGGAGGGAGGGAGGGAGGGAGGGAGGAAGGAAGGAAGGAAGGAAGGAAGGAAGGAAGGAAGGAAGGAAGGAAGGAAACAATTATGAAAAGGGGGTAGTGAAATAAATCATGGAACATTTATACCACATAATACATCAGGCAAAGAAAATAAGGTGAGCCTAAAAACTCAAGCTTAGGAAATTATGTTTTGTGGAAAATGTCCCTGCTACAACTTACCACCTAAAAATACTTCTTAATTCATTAATATCTCAACCAATAAAAGATTCAGCCAGAAGAGAGAAAGAGGAAACTATGCCCAGAAGTACCAACCCGACAAGTAGGAAATCAAGAGAAAGTGTTAAGCATCAGTGATGAGATGCTATAGCCAGAGCCATTTGCTGAAAGCTAGAAAATCTGATTATATTGGGAAAACCAAAAATCCTGTTTTGAGAACTGTTATATAAATACAGAATTAAATCAAGAGAATGTCTAAGTTAACACTGAGCATTTGTACAGATATTGCCCCAACAGACAGCAAAACATACTAAACATACTAAAATACTCTATAAATCAAGACAGAGTGGTATCATGCAGAAAGACAACAGCAAGCCAGTAGACTGGAGTCCAGAAGCATATGTACACATACAAGGGGGTTTTAACTATAAAATGAATAATAAAGTTGATATTTCAAATTAGTGGGGGAACATTAGTTATGGGTAAGAGAAAAAGTCCAGAGCCCTATCCCTCAGTTAGGGCTGCAATATTTGAACACTGCATTTACAATTGCAGATGGATTAAGGAATTAAATTTGTGTGCACATGTGTTACAGGAAAACAGAGGGAAATAGTTTAATTTTATAATTTTAGAATAGTAAAGGCCTCCTTAAGCAAGCCATGAAACAGAAAAGTCCTAAAGAAAAACTGGACAATTTTGAACTCATGAAAATAAAAGCGCCTTTTCATTTGTTGATTGTTTCCTTTGTTGTACAGAAGCTTTTTTAGTCTGATGCAGTCCCACTGGTCTATTTTTGCTTTGGTTGCCCGTGCTTTTGATGTCATGTCCAGGAAATCATTGCCAAGACTAACGTTAAGAAGCTTTTCCCCTATCTTTTCCTCTAGGAGTTTTATGATCTTACATTTAAGTCTTTAATCCTTTCAGAGCTAGTTTTTGGATATGGCATAAGATAGGGTCCAATTTCCTTTCTTTGCATGTGGATATCCAATTTTCCCATCACCATTTATTAAAGAGACTATCAATATCATCATTTCCTCATTGTGTATTCTTGGCAACTTTGTCAAACATCATCTAACCATATATGTGTAGACTATGGTCTCTCTGTTCTGTTCCACTGATATACAGGTCTGTTTTTTTATGCCAGTACAATGTTGTTTTGATTACTGTTGTTTTGTAACATATTTTGAAAATAAGAAGTGTGATGCCTCCAGCTTTGTTCTTCTTGCTTGAAATTACTTTGGCTATTTTGTGGTTCCACATAAAACCTAGAATTTTTTTAGTTTCTGGGAGAAAAAATACCACTGAGATTTTAATAGGGATTGCCTGATTATCTAGAACGCTTGGGATAATGTGGACATTTTACATTATTAATTCCTCCAAACCATGAACATGAAATGTCTTTCCATTTATTTGAGTCTGCTTTCATTTCTTTCACCAGTATTTTATAGTTTCCAATGTATGTCTTTCACTTCCTTGGTTAAGTTTATTTCAAAGTAATTTAACTTTTTATGCTATCGTAAATGTGATTGTTTTCTTAATTTCCTTTTTTAGAGAGTTTGTTATTGGTGTATAGAAATGCAACTGAAAAACTTCTGCCCAGCAAAGGAAGCAATCAACAAAATAAAAAGGTAACCTTTTGAAGGGGAGAAAATATTTATAAAAGAGTATATATCTAATAATGAGTTCATATACAAGATTTTATATTATATAAAATAAATATAGGGGACTCTTGCAACTTAACAGTAAAACAACAAAACAATTAAAATATGGTCAAAGGAACTGCATAGACATTTTTCCAAAGAAAGCATGCAAATGGCCAACAGATACTTGAAAAGGTTCTCAACATCACTCATCAGGGAAATGCAAATCCAAGTCACACGAGATATCACCTCACACCTGATCGAATGGATACCATGAAAAAAGTAAAGAAGTGTTTTCATGGATCTGGAGAAAAGGGCCCCCTTGTTCAATGTTGGTAGGAATCTAAATTGGTGCCATCACTATAGAAAACATTATGGAGGTTCCTCAAAAAATTAAAAATAGAACTACTATATGATCCAGCATTCCCACTTCTGGTTATACATATATCCAAAGGAACTCAAATCAGAATCTTGAAGAGATATTTCCGCACTCCATGATCACTGCAGCATGATTCAGCAAGGTCCTGAAGCAACCTAAATGTCCATCAATGAACAAACAGATAAAGAAAATGTGGTATGGCCGAAACCAGTTTGGCTCAGTGGACAGAGTATTGGCCTGCGGACCGAAGGGTCCCAGATTTGATTCAGATCAAGGGCACATGCCCGAGTTGTGGGCTCAATCCCCAATATGGGGTGTGCAAGAGGCAGCCAATCAATGATTCTCTCTCATAATTGATGTTTCTATCTCTCTCTCTCTCTCTCCCTTCCTCTCTGAAATCAATAAAAACATATTTTAGCCCTAACTGGTTTGGCCTAGGGGATAGAGCATCGGCCTGTGAACTCAAAGGTCCTGGGTTAAATTCTGGTCAAGGGCATATATTGGGTCGGCAACTACGTAATTGCGGATTTTTAAAAGAAAATTAAAGACAATTTTTTCATGGAACTAAATAACTTTATTCTGTAATGTATTGCCCATTTTGATCAATGACCTTTTGCCATCTTTCAGGCAGCATCATAATCCCACGTTCAAAAAACTTCTGGTTTTTAATAGCAAAAAACTGAATCAGGTACGATTTGACATCATCATCATTATTGAAATTTTTACCATTCAAGGAGTTTTGTAAAGATCGAAACAAAAAGTAATCAGATGGTGCAAGGTCAGGACTATATGGTGGATGTGGCAAAACATTCCAACCAAGCTCCATTAATTTTTGCCGAGTGACCAAAGATGTGTGTGGCCTTGCATTGTCATGATGGAATACAACACCTTTTCGATTTGTCAATTCGGGCCGCTTTTCTTCAACTGCATTGTTTAATTTCGTTAGTTGTTCAATGTAGACATCAGAATTGATCGTTCGGTTGGGTGGTAAGAGTTCAAAGTAGACAATTCCTTTGTAATCCCACCAAACTGATAACAAAACCTTCTTTTGATGAATATCAGCTTTTGATGTTGTTTGAGTTGGTTCACCTGGCCTGCTCCACGATCTTTTCTGCTTGATATTGTTGTAAACAACCCATTTTTCATGGCCAGTTATCAGTCGTTTTAAAAATGGATCATTTTCATTACGTTTCTTTAGCAAATCGCAGCTGCTAATGCGTTGCGTTAACTGTGATTCTTTCAGTTCGTGAGGAACCCATGTATCGAGTTTTTGAACATAGCCAAATTGTTTTAAGTGATTTTCAATGCATGTATGTGATACATGAAGCTTCTCTGCAATCTCACGTGTTGTACTGTGACAGTCTGAATTGATTATTGCTTTGATTAGGGCGTCATCAACTTCAACTGGACGACCAGAGCGTTTTTCATCTTTGAGTGAAAAATCATCAGAACGAAATTTGGCAAACCAATTTTGACACTGCTGTTCTTTTAAGGCTTCGTCACCATAAACAGCACATAACTTTTTATGAGCTTGCAATGCGTTTTTCCCTTTGCGGAAATAAAAAAGCAAAATATGACAAAAATGTTCCTTTTGATTTTCCATTTTTCAACGAACGCCAAACGAAAACTACAAAACAGATCAAAAAACTTTTTTTACTGATTAACAGCTGAATAGCCAACTATCAAATAACAAAATGTGTTTTACATTTGTACTACGTCTGCAAACCTAAAAATTCAACTGAAGCCATATATGTGTGAAACCCGCAATTACTTGGTTGCCGACCCAATACCTTGGTTTCGGGCACATCCCCAGTAGGAGGTGTGCAGGAGCACCTGATCCATGTTTGTCTCCCATCGATGTTCCTAACTCTCTATCCCTCTCCCTTTTTCTCTGTAAAAAAACAATAAAATATATATATTTAAACATATATATATATATATACATATATATATATATATATATGATTTCCTCATTAAGAAAGTCAAACCACCCAGTAGAAAACAAACATAGCAAATGAACAGATAATCATCAGAAGAACCAAAACTGACCAATACACTTATGAAAGAAAACATTACTAGTTATCAGGGAACTATAAAGTTTGAAAATACAATATTATGTTCTCATTATGTTAAGAATACTTACCATGAGAGCTGCCCTCTTAACAATTTTTAAGTGTATAATATAGTAGTATCATTAGTGCAGACTCAATGTTGTATAGCAGATCTCTAAAATTTACTCATTTTGAAAAAGTGAAACTTGATACACTAAGCACCACCTCCCCATTTTTACCTCCCAGACTGATAGCAATTAAAAAGATATATTAAGTGTGTGTGAGGAAGGCAAAAGACAGGCATTTTGTTTGTATACTTTTGGAAGAGTATAAATTAACAAAATCTTTTTTGAAGGCAATTATAGGGATGAAGGTCAAAGTATTTAACATCCAATGTGGCACAGGCCCTGACTTATCAAAATAGATGCCAGCTATAGTCAGTTGATAATGTCCTATCAGCACACTCATCCCAGGACTTACCAGCTGAATTTCTACCCCAGCAAAATGTTTCTACTGTTGAAGCGGGCATGCCTTTTGACCCAGCAATTCCAATTCTAGGAATCTATCTCAAAAAAATTCTCTTGTGAGTGCACAAAGATGCATGCATATTGATGTTTATTTTGTCACTAGAGGCCCAGTACATGAAATTCATGCACAGGGATGTGTGTCCCTCAGCCCAGTCTGCACCCTCTCCAATCTGGAACCCCTCAAGGAATGACTGACTGCCCTCTCACAATCCAGGACTGCTGACTCCCAACTGCTCACCTGCCTGCCTTCCTGATTGCCCTTAACTGCTTCTGCCTGCCAGCCTAATCACCCCCTAACTACTCCCCTGCCAGCCTGATTGATGCCTAACTGCTCCCCAGCCAGCCTGATTGCCCCTAACTGCCTTCCCCTGAAGTTCTTGTCACCCCTAACTGCCCTCCCCTGCCAGCCTGGTCACCCCTAACTGCCCTCCCATGCCAGCTTCATTGCTCCTAAATGCTCTCCCCTGCTGATCTGGTCCCCCCACCCCAATGCCCTCCCCTGCAGGCCTGGTCACCCCCAATTGCCCTTCCCTGCAAGCTTGATTGCCCCCAACTGCCCTCCCTTGCAGGCCTGGTCCCTCCCAACTGCCCTTCCCTGCTGGCCATCTTGTGGCAGCCATCTTGTGTCCATATGAGGGCAGGATCTTTGACAACATAGGGACAGCCATCTTGTGTGTTGGAGTGACAGTCAATTTACAGATTACTCTTTTATTAGATAGGATAGAGGCCTGATACATGGGTGGGGGCTGGCTAGTTTGCCCTAAAGGTGTGCCAGATCAAGGTGGGGGTTCCCTTGGGGCATGGGGTGGCCTGGGCGAGGGGCCTGTGGTGGTTTGCAGGTCAGCCACCACCCCCATGACCCAAGCAGGGGCCCTGGTATCTGGGTTTTATTTACCTTCTATAATTGAAACTTTGTAGCCTTGAGCAGAGGTCAGGGCAGTTCAGAGCAGAGGGAAGCTTGGCGTCCTCCATCACTGGGGGTAGCCCAAGCTCCATGGCTGCTGCCATCTTAATTGGGTTAATTTGCATACTCGTTCCTGATTGGCTGGTGAGTGTAGCTTGTGGGCATAGCGAAGGCACAGTCAATTTGCATGTTTCTCTTTTATTAGATAGGATTATTTCAAATAGCTAAAGAAAAGAAGCCATCTTAATGATCACCCAAAAAATGGAGTGGTTATACATTATGTCACAATCATGCTATGAAATACTATACAGCCATTAAAAAGAATGAGCTAAACTAAATTGACCAATATAAAAAATATGGCACAATATTAAGTAAAAGAGCAAGTTGCAAGTTCACAGGACAATGTGTATATTTAATTCTATGTATTTCAAAAGTATGTATGTTTGTACATGTAAGCATGCCTATAGCATAATGTGTGTGAATACATTTAATGTATGGAAAAGATAATGTAAACATATACAACATTAGTTATAGGAATCATGTCTAGGAATGAATATAGAAAAGCGAGATGGAAGGCAGAAAGGGGGAATAGCATTTCGCTTTGTATATTCTGGATTAAAGTTTGAATCATCTACAACACATGTGTCAAACACAAGGCCCGGGGGCCAAATCCGTCCCGCCAGGCCTTGCAATGTGGCCCGCACGGCGCTGTCATCACTGCACTCCGCTGCGTTTCCATCACAATGACAGTTTATGACTGTTCAGTAAACCATTCGGCCCGCGATTTAGGCTGGATTTTAGATTTTGGCCCCTTCTCTGATTGAGTTAGACACTCCTAATCTACAATGAGAGAACATATATATAATTTTTAAAGATATAAAAACATATAGAAAGCCCTCCAAATACTAAGTACATTCTTCAAAATTACTGCATGACTAAAATGCACATTCACCTTTAGCAATGAAAGTCAATGTCACTTCTCAACATATAATCTGAAATATTCTAAGTGCATGGAATAAGCCACATCTCAAGGGCACCATTCTAAATGGGATTTATTGAACCATTATAAAATTAGCTAATTCCCAGTTTTAAATATTTGACCTCTGGGTTTTATCCACTGTCCTTATAGTCTCTTATATTCCTAATTTTGTGGTTCTCTTTAAGGAGAATTCTTAGAAGCACTTAGGGAAAATAGGTTAGCTCACTTGTTAAACATGGACTCATCTGAACCAAAAGCCCAAATGCATAATTGTCTCCATATTTTTTTAGAGCAGGACATCATTTTCAATTGATATTCCTCTCCACAGTTAAGGTATTTTATTTCCTATTCTGTGTCACTAACTTCACAAGGTGAATGGCCAGACTTCCAGTTATAAAATGTTGAAGCCTAACTCTTTAAAGTCGATTACATCTACTGTATGATATGCTATAAATGTGAGACTCACTTCTTAAAATATTAAACAAAATTTAAAGATAACTCTTAAAAGATCCAACAAAAATCTGTATACAACTATGTCTATCCCTTATAGTCAAGAATGCAACCAACCACTCAGAGGATTTTTAAAAAATATATTTTTATTAATTTCAGAGAGAAAAGGAGAGGGAGAGAGAAATAGAAACATCAATAATGAGAGAGAATCATTGATTGGCTGCCTCCTGCACACCCCGCACCGAGGATCAAGCCCACAATCCAAGTATATGCCCTGATCAGAGCTGGGACCTCATGGTTCATAGGTGGACACTCAACCACTGAGTCATGCTGGCTGGGCTCAGAAGATGTCTTATTGTGTTACCTTAATCAGGAAGTGAAATGCCATCTAGGTAAGGAGGGGTCCTTGCCCCAGAAAATCTATAACTACAAATCCCTACAATCCCTGCCTGGTGAGACCACACAAAATGCCCAGGGTCTGCAGAGCTGGTATACTCTGAAGAGCTACATTCATCTCCAAATCTATTCTATCCAATTCACAGAGGATGTAAAACATATTTCCTAACTGTGTTTATTAAATCTACATCGTTTTTTTAACATCACATATTCACCAAACAAACACTTTTAGAAGGGTTTCATCAGGGAGTAAAGGAACCTCAAGACAACCATCCCAACTCCACATCATATTTTCACTCAGAATGCCTGGAGAACAGAACAGTGATCTGAATAAACAGAGTACATTTTTCTTAGGTAATTAGATGGTGCTTTCTGTTTCACTTGTCTGATGCATATCCCTCTTAGATTCCTACAAGACAAATGAACCATTGACCTCAAGTTGATGAAAATATTCAATAAATTTGGGGAAACCTAGTGAAGTGATGGTTCAAATCTAAATAAGAAAAAAAAAAAAATCAAAACTCAGTTATCTTTGCAGTAATTTGGACCCATTGATTTTGCTTCTAGTTTTAATTGAGAATTTGACTTTTGGGTGGATTTACTGTATGAGATCACAGTTACTCAAATAAAGAAGTTCAAACGGTATTAATTCAGACATCTTTATATCCCTTAGGGAAGAACTTTTTCACTGTCATTAACTTTGACCGAGCTCCACAAGGCAGAGCCCAATAATTCTCTTTCCAAAGCTGCTAAAATCACAGAGAATTCAAACAACTGAATACTTTAAAACCAGAAATACTTACAATTTAGGTAAAATTTTTAGTTTTAGTTTTCGTTGCCCTACCCTAATCCTTAGGAGATCTTGTATAACATCTAAGCTCATCAAATCTTTTGAGAACAAAATGTACTATTGCCAATTGAATGCCATAAAGAGGCATTTGCTTTCCACTGCAATTTGAAACAGGATGTTTCAGAAATCAAAACTACATAACAGAGCAAATATTCATACATTCTCAGCTGTTTCAGGTTATTTCTTTCAAGAGGTCATGGCTTTAAATACCCATAGGCAAAAGCAAAATGCCTATGTGGGTGGCCAAATGGAGAGAGGCCAGGTACATAGAAACCATGGCATGAACCACCTACCTAACCCTAATATTCAGAAGCCAGAAAGGAAGGACCCGTGCACTGCCACATAAGGGTTATTCCATTTCAGATCTGGTACGTGTCTGACCACTGGAGGTCTATAGTTTGTCACGTGTCTAGGCAACAAAACTGGCAGGTGGCTTGCAAAGTCTGGGGAAGTGAAGACTTATTGTTTAACCCACAGTCTTGACACAGATAGGAAAATAGAGCGTAACTGGGGTTATTCAGTCAGCCCTTGGGGGAGCTGGTCCCCATTTCTCCTTCACCCAATCTTTCCAGGCTATTGCTCTGATATGCATCAAAAGCCGGTAAAAGCACATTTGAAAATGAAAGCTCTATCACATTGCACGCTTCTTTTTGAAACATCAAAAAGCCACATAAAGAAGCAGTAGGACTAGAAAAAGCTGACAAGGAGCAGGACAGTGCCTGCTAGGACGGTAGGAATAGCTGGAGGTGAACCAATGTGCGGTCTATGAAAAGGCGAGCAAGAGAACCAGAAACTGGCTGCTGACAAGATGAAACAGCCCACAGCTGTGTCATGCTAATAAAAAGTTAATTTCAACTTTCTGACAGTCTTCACGGTACTTTACAGTTCAATGGCACCAAGCTCATCCATTGTGCTCCCTCACCTGCGGGGGCTAGGTCTATTTACAAGTGCTCGGAATCCAAATAGAATTTGAGAAAGCGATTTATTCCTGGAAGATGCCTCTGGGGATAAGGACATTTGTGATCAGGTTGGACAGCTACCCCAGTGTCCTAGCAAATTCGAGCTCCAGCCTTAAAATAAATCCTGAGACAATGACAATGGGGGGGGGGGGGGGGGATTGGGAGCTTTTCCTTAGCCCTCGTTCATGCCATCACTGTCAAAATCAGGGGATCAGCAGTGTTTCACTGAAATAAATCTTAACTTTCTTGATAAATCTGTGGTCACCCTCATGACCTACTTTTTTCAGCCTAAAACAGACAACCTACAAAACTTTTTTAAAAAGGCATGTCACTAAGTTTTCCACCATGTTATTTCCTGAGACCATAAATCCAAGCTGTTATGTATACACAGAAGCTGCCTCTAGGAATCTTGTACTTGGTGATATTAAATACAAGCAGAAAACAGAAACCCAATAATTCCTCACAGCCCTATCTTCTCGATGCTCTTGTGCCCGGGCTGCGGAAAATGTCACTCACTAGTTCAGGGTATGAGTAGGATAAGCATTACATGTCTTCCAAAGACCATGTGGTCTAGAAGGGCTGTGTGTGTGGAATTTCAAATCCTGGATGCGAATCTCAGCTTTGTCACTGACAGTTTCTTTGTAAGCAAAATATTTAACTCTATCGCCATCTCCCGATGTGTCAAATGAGACATAATAAAGGCTGCCCTGCCCTGCCCTTCTCAACTCACAGGAATGTGCTGAGGGACAAATGAGAAAACACATAGAAAAGTGTGCCATGGTTAGACTTAGCAATGTTTAGCAATGTAGACTTAGCAACTAACTACACTGAGTTAGTTCTACATACTTGTTGAACTAATGGGAAAATTAGTTACCGGTACTCATAATACTAAGAAATATTTATCATATGACTTTATTTCAATACATATATTTTCATTAAATATGCTTTATGGTTCATGATTACAATATCATTAATATACCATTGTATATCCCTGAAGATATTACTTACATTTGTTATACTAGCTTCTGTTTGCTATATTAACTCATTTTCTTGGAATATTAGCTCTTCTGCTCACTGGATTTAGGGTCTCGCTTTTATAGAGATACTTGTCTTCCAATGTTTGGTGATTCTTTCCTGTTTGACCACCTTTGTTTTTGAGAATTCTAGTTCCATGGCCTTTCCATTCTAGCCTGCTCAAGAGTATTGTGGAGGAATGGTGAGAAAATGTGGCTTTTTAGGACACACTGACAGATTCTTTTCTGTAAATGTGAAGCCCAGACTTTCTTCATCTTGGTAACTAGCAAGGATACTGCTCTGCCTCTGCCGACCCAGCACACACACTGACTTCATCTGCTGTAGGCACATAGTTCTATGACCCATTCTAGAAAAGCAAGGCTCAGGGAAGAGGCAACCAGCCCAGTTGTTTCAATTGATGCTACAGGTTGGTGGTTCCAAGGCCCCTTCCCGCTGCTGTCCATTGGCTGTGAGCAGAGTGGAGAGGACTGCCACATAGTTTCAGCTTGCACGGGAGTCTCTTCCTCATTGTAAATATTTCTCTTTTCCGCATCCAGCGCGGCTAGAGAGCGATCCGGTTCCTGAGTAGGGGCGGCTGGGGATTGAGAAAATGAAAGGAAGAGACAGATACAGAGATAGAAGGAAAAATCTGGGGCCAGGTGGGACCCTGTCCTCTGACATGGACAGGGACAGGAAGAGTAACCCCCTAGCCAATACAGCGTGTTTATTTTACAGAGCAAAAAACAGGAAGTTTTACTAAAACTCAAGACAAAGGAGAATATGTGCATTCTTGGGTGGGTCTGGGTCATATTCAGTCCTGGTGCTTGGCTGGATTTAAATAACAAAACCCAACCCCTGGCACCTGGGCTGTAAGTCAAGCTGACACACTCCTGCCTTTTGGCAAAGTGTGTTTCTAGGATGTGGCTTTGTGAATGCCACTGGATTCAGCTGGCAATAATTAAAGAAATGCCAAGTGCCTTCCCAGGCGCTCTCTACACCTCATGTGTATTTATCTCTTTGAATCCATGTGCCTCCTTCCCTTTCAGAAGATTTTCAATTTCTTGTCCTCTGATAAGAATTTGTTTTTTATTCAGTGATAGGAAGGAGTTGGTAAGTATAGTATGGATAGAATATATGAGCTGGGAAAATCCCTATGCAATTGGTTTGCTAATCACTCCATCTGTCCATTAACTCACCCATCCTATTTAATAAAATCCTAATATACAAATCAAACAAAAGGCAGAATGACTGGCAGAACAACTGGTTACTCTAACACACACTAATCACGGGGGGGGGGAGGGGGGAGAAGATGCTCTGCCCTTTGAGAGGAAGGTGACTGGTAGTGATGATCAGGGGATGGGGCCAGCTGGTGAGCACCCCACCGGTAGCTGTAGCCTCCCACAGAGGGGGGCAACCACCGGCGGTGGTGATTGGGGGGGGGGGGGGGGGCCAGCCAATGGGCAGTGATAGGCTGCCAGCCAAGGCAGATGCCAGTGGGAAACCCCCCAATCACCCTGCTAGTTTGTCACCCCTCAGATGTCCCTGATCACTGACCAGGCCTAGGGCCCCTACCCTATATATTGTGAACAGTCTCTTAGATTTAAAAATTAAAACCTGGCAAGGCTACTCTAATACTGGAAAAACAGGATGATGCAGTGACGACATGCATGGACTCTGGCTTGCACATTTTGTGTTCAGCCCTGAGTCTACACTTATAACAATGTGACAAAGCCAATTACCTAACTTCTCCCTGCTTCAGTTTTTTCACCCAATACGATGGGGAAAATGGTACTACTGCTTCAGAAGGATCATGTTATGTACTCTCCTTTATAATCAGGGCAAAAAGAATGTAGCTGCCCATACAACAGCAAAATGCCTTTCACCTGTATGAAAAGTATGGTCACTGGTGCATGCAGTGTCCCGGATTGCGAGAGGGATGTCCCACTGCTGGTTTAGGCCCTGCATCCCCCGAGGGGTCCCAGATTGCTAGAGGATGCAGGACTGACTGAGGGACACCTCCCCCCCCAATACACAAATTTTGTGCACTGGGCCTCTAGTTTATTATGAAAACAATACATGTTTGTTGTTGTTTTTTTTAAGTTTTTTGTTTTGTTTTGCTTTGTTTTGTTTTTAATATATTTTATTGATTTTTTTTTTTTAACAGAAAGGAAGAGAGAGGAATAGAGAGTTAGAAACATCGATGAGAGAGAATCATCGATCAGCTGCCTCCTGCACACCCCCCACCGGGGATGTGCCCGCAACCAAGGTACATGCCCTTGACCGGAATCGAACCTGGAACCTTTAGTCCTTAGGCCAACGCTCTATCCACTGAGCTAAACCGGTTTTGGCACAATACATGCTTTTTATCAGAAATTCAAATTGTGGGGAAAAGTGTCCAAAAAAAAGTGAGTCTCCTTCCCAGCCTAGTCCCTCTGAGTTACTCCCCAGAAATAACCACAGTCAGCAGTTTCCTATATGCCTTTCCAGAACTTTTCCATGCAAATTCACATCTATAGACATTTTAACTTAATATATATTGAAGATCTGTCCAAATAAACACATATGGATACACTCTTTTTAATGGCTATAGAGCAATTTATTATATGACTGCATCAAAATATTTTAGTCTCACCTGGCTCTTATGGCTCAGTGGTTGAGTGTTGATCCATGAATCAGGAGGTGGTGATTATATTCCTGGCCAGCGTGGCTGAATTTTGGACTTGATCCACATTAGGGGGCATGCAGGAGACAGCCCATTACCCCTTTCCTATCCACTCTCTCTAAAATCAATTATATTTTAAAAAATATTTTATTCTCTTGTTGATAGACATGTAGGTTGTTTCCTATTGTTGCTTTTCCTTCCCATTAGAAGTAATATTAAAATGAACAATTTGTGTTCAGACCTAAGTAGATGTGAGAATAAAACCAGAATACAAATTCCCAGAAATGAGACTTATATAAGATTTGCACATTTGAAGTGTTTTTGTTTTGTTTTTTTGTGTTTTTTTTTCAATATACATATATATATATATATATATATATATATATATATATATATTTTTTTTTTTTTTACAGAGAGGAGGAAAGAGGGATAGAAAGCTAGAAATGTCAATGAGAGAGAAACATCGACCAGCTGCCTCTTGCACACCCCCTTACCGGGGATGTGCCCACAACCAATGTACATGCCCTTGACCGGAATTGAACCTGAGACCTTTCAGTCTGCAGACCGACGCTCTACCACTGAGCCAAACTGGTTTCGGCCACATTTGAAGTTTTGATAACATTGTCCAGTTGTATTTTAAAGAGGTTGTAATAATTGTTACTATTCCTGCATTGTATATATGTCTCTGTAGCTTCACATCCTCATCTACTGTGAATTTCCATATTTTATAATAATCACCAAGGTAGAAATTATGGTCTGAATTTGCATTTCTTTAATTATGAATGAGACTTTATTTTGTGAGGTCTGTTTGTGTTAGTTTTATTGACATATAAGAATCATGTGTGTTAATTGTGATATTGTTGCATACAAAGTACAAGTGAAGTAAAAATTAGTCCAATCTCTCTGGAATATAATTAGATATGTACAGATTTTTTTTTTCAGTTTTGTCTTTTACTTTTAATTACTGTATTTTTTTCCATAGGGGAGCTTTAATATTTTATAGAAAAATTATTCTCCATCACTCTTGTCTTCAACTGTCTATTTAGGTTGTTTCTTATTTGAGAAGGTTTTACCACACCAAGATTACGTTAAATTTTTTTTCCATGATGCCTTATAAAATTTTTATAGTTTTACATTTTGTCTTTAAAGCACAGAGGTCCCACTTTTTTTCCTAAATGGCTAAAAAGTTGTCTCAGTGGCATTTATTAAATCATCTATCTTTCTTCACTGATTTAAAATGCCACCTTTATCATATACTAAATTCCCTGAAGCATTTGGACCCACTTAAGATTCTACTCTGTTCCATTGATCTGTCTGCCTATGCAGGTATTTTAGAAGTGAATACATTTATGGAGTTATAATTTAGCATATGCAGGTCTATTTCCAGGCTTTTGTTATTTGTATTCTCCGGTATATTTATTTGTCACTGTGTTCCTCTGGTTTGACTTCCTCAAGGGCAAAGATTATGGATTCTCCTTGATCTATAATTCCCTAAAACACTAGTCTCTGCCAAGTTTGACATTTTGAAAACTGAAATGTGTCTTTAGGTAGAACCAATGATTTAAGCAAATGAAGCGCCAAGTCAAAACATTTGACCCCAAAACACTAAAACAATTCATTCCTTTCATTAAAGAGACTGTTAAAATGCAAATGCTTTTTGCATGTTACTGAGAATAAGTTTATCATATTGTCTCCTTGGTCTAGGTTTGTAGATAAAGGCAACATGAACTAATGTTTAAATCTGGTAAGAATAGTATATATTCCATCTCATTTAAAACCACAAGTAGCCTAGAAAATTGCTCTCATCAATCTCACTTTTCAAGGAGGAAGTAGGCTCAGAGAAGTTAACTTGCCAAGTTAGTTAGTGACAGAGCTTAGATCCCAGCCCAAGCCTGTCTGATTCCGAGTATGTCTGGTTCGAAGCTCAGTTACTGGATTTGATATATGGTTCTGAACTGTTCTGCTTGCCTGTGCTGCCTCTCAGGAACAGAGTTCCCGGAGCAAGGATGCAAAATAACTTCTACTTCTTGTGCCAACTCCGAGTGGCTGCCTTGAGCGCTGAATGGAGAATAATTTCTAGTTGCAACCATGCTCAGCAGGAAAGAGGGCCATGATAAATGATGTATGTCTGCCATGGCAGTGGGAGGCGGGAGTGGCAGTGTGGGACACCATATTTGTCACCACTGCCCAGAGCACAGCACTGGGGAACAAAGAAACATTTTACCAACTTCACAGTTGTGTTTAGAAAAAGAAAAGAAAAAAAAACAAAACACATATACACAACTAAAAATCGTCAGTCAATAAAATTTCACTCCCTACATAAAACCTATTTGTTTATTTATTTAAAGTACATTTTGGTAAATATAGCAAATAGAAAAGAGCATTATATACAGAATTAAAAGCAAACCAAGCTTGCCAACTTGACATACGGTTGAGCCTTATTTCTTTCTTTTAAACCTCACCCAAAGATATGTCCATTGATTTTAGAGAGAGAGGGAGAACGAGAGAGAGAAATATCATCCATCAGTTGCCTTCTGAATGTGCCCCCAAAAGTATCAAATCTGAAAACAAGGTACGTGCCTTGACCGGGAACTGAACCCATAACCTTTTGGTGTATAGGACAATGGTCCAGCTAAATGAGCCACATCAGCCAAGGCCAGCCCAATTTTGTAATGATCGACTTTGCTCTATTGTCACAGGAAGGTCCTCTTGACTTTCCATCTGCTTCATCAAGGCCATTGCCTCAAACCACTTTCTCCAACAGAAGAGACATAAGAAATCCTAGGCTGGTAGGTAAGTGGCATAGCCTCTAATTTGCCTTGTATAGAGCTTCATTCTAGAACCATATATCGTACCACGTAACTAAATTTTGAATCAAGTTCTTCCCAGATTTACCACTTGTAAGAAGTGAGCCTGTGTGCTCAAGTGATAATCAATAGACTAACATACAGCCTCTCTGGAGCAGCCATTGTGGGGGGCCACCCAGCTCCTAGTCCTCTTCCTTTCCCTGAGAGATCTACAGTGTTATTTAGGTATCCAGTCACCCTCACCCCAAATTTATGTGGCTCAGGAAAGGCTAGCCCCATCCCAGCTCCTACAGTCCCCATGCAATCTCTTGCCCCTCGTCAGTGACTAGATTAGCAATGAACACAGGACTGAGCTCAGAGTCCTGGGATGCAGGCAGAAGTTTACTCGAAGCATCTGAGGAAGTTCCTCATTATTCCTCTGGGACAGCACCAGGGAACAGCTCCTTCCCTCTGGCCAGTATTCTATGCTGACAAGAGATACAGGACTGCTGCAGCCACATCTCTACCAGCCATCACTCAGCGGAGGGCAGAGCCAAAAGGATCACAGGGAAACCGACCAGGACTCAGCCCTGGTGACCACAGTGACTCTGAACTTGCAGTTACTGAGCCCATAAATGTGTTTATGTTGTGAACTATTAATTGCCTCCAAATGCTTCTCAAATGACCTCACACATCCACCTACACAAGCATCTGCGGTGGTCACTGTCTGGACTCTAGACTAGATCTCCCTGACGCTACTTGCCTACTTGAAGGACAGTGTAGGAGTTAACAGCATAGGTTCAAACCTTGGCCTTCACTCACTCTTATTTCCTTTGTGACCTCAGGCAAGTTATAATACTTAAACTCTCCGTGCTTCAGTTTCTTCATCTGCAAAGTGGGAACCATAGTCACATCCCAGAGTTGTATGAGGAGAAACAAGATAAATTATGAAAAGTGCTTAGAACTGGGCCTGGCATGTGATTACTATCATCATTACATGAATTTTGTCAATTTCTTCAACCTGATTTCCCAACCCCTCTAACAGGATTCCAATCCCACACTCCCCATGTCTACTTGGATCACCACTTATAATCTCCAACCCTGAATCCGACCCAGGGGTCTGTCTAGCCCCTACACCCCAGTCATTGAACTGACCCTTTTCACATCCAGCTGTAGTTGTTAGAAATTTCCTATCCAGAATCCCAGAGCTGATATAGCTATATAAGCATGTAACTAAAGAGATACAAGTCTAGTGCTAGAAGCATTCTCATAGACTTGAATCAATTTTTCTTGCCATAGCACTACTACTTAAAGGCTTGATCTTATGGGTTAATGTGTACAAAAAAATAAGCTCCTAATTACTATTTATACCTAGCTTTGTTTCTTTACGGATAGTCACCCTGTGACAGTAGCCCTCCCTTCCCATTTGGCCCTAGCTCTTTCATTCATTTGGTATTGCTTTTTTTCTTCTTCTTCTTTTTCTTTTTTTTTCTTTGCTATGGGCCACTGTGAGCTGTTATGCTGAATTTCACTGATGGAGAAAACTTTTGAATATTTTTTTCAAAAATCTTTTCTCCTAGAAAATGAAGTTGGACAGTCCTTACAGCGTTAAAGGTAGCAGATGAGTTGATGGGACAACTCCTTGAAAAGCACGCACCTAAGGCTGTTTTCCATGCCCTGGCTACTCCGCCCGCCTGCACTTTTCATGCTGCTTCCCTGGGAACGGTGCCACCTCCAGCGATCATTTTCTGCTTATGAAAAGGAAGTGAGAGATCAGAATCGTTAGATTCTATAAACACTTGAATGCTTGAGAAATGCAAAGCAATGAGCTATTTTACAGGGCTGCTGGAGAGAGGAGAAAAGATATTACATCTTAAAACTCCAATGCGTACCATTCTTACAGGATGTCTAAAGAGACAGGATTTCAAGTTGAGCATTTGAATGTTAAAACAAAATAGACAATGCAATGATCTTTCTGGCAAAATAGCTGCTATACACGTTACTGCTCTGAATGGAAAGGGGGGAATATAAAAAGGAGAAACAGAGTTAAAATGAGGTGCAAGGGAAAAGAGAAAGAGATTGTCCAGGGGCGTGCAGTTAAAATCCCTGGAGTTTTACATAAAAAATAAATATGTTCCAAAAAGGGAGTTAAAAGTAAGGAAATAGAGGGGGGAAAACAGCCTGAACCTCAGAATCTATGATTCTCTGACATAGAACATCTCCCCATCCATTTCGGCAATTTCAGAGGGCCAATTCAATGCTTCAGAATCTCAAAAATGATTGACCACTGAGTCAAAGAAACAACTCTGGAGAGTCTAAACTTCCTGGTTCCAATCCACAAATATTATTTTCATAGTTCTCTTCAGCTGCTCCACAGTTCCAAAACAAAGTGATGGAAAGCCAATGAGATTTCAACGTGTGGGCCGTATTGTTCTAATGTGGTCTGTGTTACCCCTCCCATCTGCACAGATACAAAGAAGTCTATTTAGGTGTGCTTTTTAAATATCCTGCTCTTCTTCAAAATGGAACGCTCCTGAGAAATTGGAGTGGTAGAAAACCTGGAGCAAGCAACAAAACTTGGTTTTAGCGCAGTCACTCAATGCCATTGCTCCGCTAACGCTGCCTGGCAGTGACGGCCATTGAAATTCTACTGGCCCCCCAGCCCTTGAAGAAAGAAAACTGACTGTGAGAACTTGGATTTTCTTGAAAAATCAAAAGCCATCTGACAGGATGCTCTCTGAACTCACCCAGGAAACTCTTAGTTGGAGTCATCAGGTATAACAATACTGCGAGAAAGATTTAGAGTCTAAGCCTGGGGGAATTGTTTAAAAGCTGCACACATGCCCACGCATCAGGCTGAGTTTCATACAAGTACAAGAAAAGCTGCAGGAAAAAAAAAGTGGATTTAAAGACAGTATACAGCAGCCATCAAACACCTACCACATTTTAAGTTTAATAAATTCCTAATAAACGTATGCCTAAAAGCACAGAGCAGAAAAATTAGCAAAATAAGCAAAGAATAATGCTAAGGCTGAAGGAGATTTTTCTAAATAAACATGCACATAAAATGAGGGTGATTATGTAAAACAGTAATTTCTCAATCATGTGTTCCTCAAATGCTTGCTGATCATGGCACATTTTTATAGACACGGAAAACATGAGTGCTTAAAGGGTAGCATGGTGATATTTGTGAAATACATAGTCTCCATTTTTCCTTATCTAAGCTGATATCACAGAAGCCATCTTAAGGCCAATGTAGCTCCGAACTAAAGATTTGTCACTT
Source organism: Pipistrellus kuhlii (assembly GCF_014108245.1). NCBI lineage: Eukaryota > Metazoa > Chordata > Mammalia > Chiroptera > Vespertilionidae > Pipistrellus > Pipistrellus kuhlii. Next base: position 42,920,978 of record NW_023425584.1, read on the forward strand.
TCAGCTAGATCAAAGAATTTCCATCTCTGCTTTATCATTATGCTTAGCATTTTCAGGTTTCCATTTCCAAATAAATAATCCTATGCAATGCAATCAAATATTCAAATCATTGGAGAGGCAACCATACAAAAAGACAGTATTGCTGAAAGAGAATTGTTGTGGGACACATAGCTTCACTATACAACAGCTTGAATGTTCATCACCTAATATAAGAAAGTCCAAATGCAATGAATAAAAGTTGATTTAGGAGGGTCTAAGTATCTATATATATAAAAGCCTAAGTGGCTGCCCAATCATTCAACTGTTCTACCAGTAGTTATGATGTGCAATGACCACCAGGGGGCAGACGCTCTGACCAGTAGATGAGAGAGCCCGATTCCTCATAGAATTGGCCTTAGGTTAGGTTGCTGCTGGGGCACTCACCTACGAAGTGAGTGTATGTAAAACTCCAGGGATTTTAACTGCACGGAATTAGCCCCAAATCTGCTTCACCCACATCCCAGGCCCAGAGAGGAGGGAGGAGGAAGCCAGTAGGCATCCCAGGTCCTGAGGATTGGGCCTGTAGGAGGGGTCTCTCAATCCAGGATTCCGCAAGGAGATATTGGAGAGCCAGTTTCAGCTTGATCCCCACAGACCAGGCTGAGGAACCACACCAGTGCACGAATCTGTGCACCGGGCCTGTAGTAATGTAATTAAAGGTTGGTTTGTATGGGAGTTGAGTTTAAGTATACCAATCAGGCACACATGCTGTGCTGCCATAATTAGCAATAGAACCTTCCATTAGAAAAAATGTCCTGGAGCCCAATATTCCAGGTCTTCCAACTCTGAGGTGGAAAAGTCAAGGGTCTGAGCCTCTGAGTGAGGTCAAAGGAGCCAGAATCATAATATTTGCCAAATATAGTTCTACCCAAAGGATAAGGAAGACCAGAGGCTTCAGTCTTCTAGCCAGAGTCAGGGGATAATGGAATGGGGACCAGGATTTGGTGGCATTTCTCTCTTTTCCTTCAGATCCAGACTTTATTACTAAAATTTAAACAGACTGTGCATTATTTAAGGTGGGAAGCCGTGTTCCGTGGGGCCCGAGGGCAAGGATGGAGCATAGGGTAGGGACGCCTACCTGCTCTCCCCTAAGCCTTCAGGGTCAACCAAGGACAGGGCAGACCATAGCCCCATTGTTAGAGTGCGCGTGATGCACGACTTATCTGGATGTTCTCAGCTAGGCTGTTCTCAATGATATCTAACCAGATGCTTGCTCTATGTATCTTTTCCAAGAATGTCTTGAGGAGCTGACGGGAGGCCTTGTCCTGGGGAAGGGGCACTTGGAGAAATGCCCAGAAAAGCTGCATAAATGTACGCCTGCAACTAATAAAGCTGCTGCAGTCTCATCATGGACTAGCAGTCCTCCTGAAGTCTTGCTTTCTCTTGTCTTTATTTCTCTTAAAACCTCCTAGCCCTACCTCCAGGACCTGTGATGCCAGCTGGATCCAGTAATTTAAGGTGGCACACATAAGCCATTCTATAACAGTGCCTTGCAGTGATTCCATAAAATGAAGGATGATTAAATTAAATAAGTCATAAAAGGAACATATTATTATGCAAAGGCATAGGAAACACTCATTGTGGGTTTCTGAATAAATAAGCTAGTAATACTTCTAACAGGTGACCCAAAGTGCACCTCTTGGTGAGAGAAAAAAAAAAAAAAGATCTTACTAGACCTTGATACATCACTTATCACTAAGGTAACAGAATAATCAAGAATAATTTTTAAACCAACGTTAGAATTTAAGAACAAATTCCTAAAACATACTTCAAAGTGGATATGATCACTAGATACAGGTATTTAAAATGTCCTATGGAATGCAGAATTTAATTCATGATAAACCAATTACCCATCTTTTTTATATTTTTTGTTTGGTTTTTTTAAATACTAATTTATCATATTATTCATATTCATTTCCCTGATCAAATTTGTTTTAGCAGAAAGTATTGATTTTGAATATATGTCTTTCAATCAGGCTATGGAATATTTTTAAAGTGTAAAAATTTTAATTTTTCTACCCAAGAAATAATTGAATACCACCTTAATTGTTTTCTAAACTCATCGATATCTTTCTAAACCCATTAGTCTCTTACTAGGCACGTTTTCCACCTTCCAGTTTTCACAGCCTTTTGTGAGATACTTTCCTGTTTTATGTAAAGGAGGTTGAATTGAATTCAAACTACAGCAATCATTGCTGCATTCCACACATCACCTTCTAACAATGTCATAAGTCAAATGCAAAAATCAATAATCATTTTATATCTGATTGCTGGTTCAATGTTATTTTGTAGGAAAGAATCTCTTTGTGTGGATTTTAATATTCTTCTATTTTCTCTTGAGAAAATTAGCCAGTAACTTCACAGTCTTTTATGCTCAATCAGATAAATTTTACTCAGAGATCCTTGAAAAGAATTGGAATTGAGGGTAGGATACAGAAACGTATTCCACCTCAGTTCCTCTTCAATGTTAGATTCAACTAGGCAAAATTAATTCATTAAAAGTCATGTGTTTATTTTAAGACAATGATTGACATTTTCATAAATAATGTTTATTGTTTACTATTTATTACTAAATTCTCAAAATATATAAACTAATTTATTATATAATATCTATATCTATGTTAAGAGAATCAGAAAATTAATATCTATAAGAAATGTCACACATTGACCACATCTAGAACGTAATCTGTATGTCTCGGAACATCTCTCAGAGCCAGCGCTATGTGATGCCCTCACTAGACACCTTGAAGAAATCAGAGTGGGTGAGTTATGCTGCATAACAAGGAACCTCCAAAATCTCAGTGTCTTGAGACCACAAAACTTTATATCTGGCTCTTACTATGTGTCCATCACAAGCCAGCAGAGGCCTCTGCTCCTCATAGCCCCTCAGGGATCCAAGCTGCTGAATGCTCTGTCTAAGCTCATATATAAGCAATCACTAAAGCACAAGGGAGCAAGATTTTAATTAATCAAGCATTCAGCATTAAAGATTCTTCCTAAAAGTCATTAAGAATCACTCTCTCACACTCTTCATTAACCAAAGCAAGTCCATGGATCACCCCAGTGCATGAGGGCAGGAAATGTGATTCCTCCAAGGACTGAGGATAATCAGAGATATTTGGTGGCAACTCTCTTCCAGCCTGAGTAATCTTGTCATCAAGGAAAGGAGGGAGAAGGCAAGAGTTTTAACAACTGGCCCAACAAATGCTCAAAGCCCTTTCTTTTTTCCTAAATATATTTTTTTATTGATTTCAGAGAGAAAGGGAGAGCGAGAGAGAGAGATAGAAACATCAATGATGAGAGAGAAACATCATGTGCCCTTGACCGGAATTGAACCCAGGACCCTTCAGTCCTCACCAACCCTCTATCCACTGAGCCAACCAGCCAAGGCCCAAAGCCCTTTCAGCAACATTCATACCATTCCTTTCTAACTCAGACTCTGGATTTACAGGGGTGAGTAGAGTTACTATTTTCTCCCATAGTGTCATCCCTCCTTGTAAATGCAAATATACAGCTTAAAGTGATCCTTTTTTCCTCTTGGTGTTTATGCAGTATTGATAAACATGAACCTGGCTAGCTTTAAAGCTTCCCAGAAAAGTTAGGAAGAGGTTAGTACTTGAGAAGATTCTATGAAAAATGCATGATCCCTGACATTTATTTAGATTGTGCCAGATGCTTTCATAGTGGTTTCATGTATCATCATATATAATCTGCATAGCAACTGTATGAAAAACGTAGGTACTATGATCATCCCCATGCGTGGAAAGGAGAAGGTTAAGAAGAAGGCAGAGCTCTTTAGTAAAAGAGGAGGGATTCTGTCGCAACTGTGGTCTCCAGAGCCCACCCTCTCAACCAACATAGACAGTGGTAACACTGGTAAAGTGTTTCATTATAAATGCCATTTCAAATTCTGTATTTATATAAATGCCAGCTTAGAAGTGTAATTCTGATAAATGGGTTCCAAAACATCACTCCAGCACATTCCCCCCAAAAAAAAAAAAAAAAAGTGCACTAGCTTTTAACTTTGCCAGATTCCTTTCATAGTATCAAATGGCAGGACATGTAAAGAGCATTTTCAGAGCCACCCTGTAAACTTGACATGGCTCTAGGCTAATCAGAGAATTTTTAAAAAATGTTATCATACGTGAACAAAGCTAAAGTGTATGAGGAGTATATTGGGAACATGCCCATAGTCACAGCAGCCGCATTGTGTAAGTGTGGAACAACCTTAGCGGATGTCGCACCCTGGGGTTGCCTGGGCCCAGTGTGGGTGACCTCATGTTGAGGCCCTAATGTTCTCTATGGGAAAGCTGCTTTCTTCTACACTCCTGCTCCGAGATGCCATGTCTTGACAGGGAGTCCTACGTAAGTCTTGGTTTTCAAAATAGCCTTTAAAAATTCAATAATTTAAGTTCTTTTCCTAATTGATAGTAGAGAATGTTGCTACATTGATATGAGATGCATTATGAAACCCAGCCTTAAATGAGCACATCTCATATTGCCATTTTTTTTTTTGCTAGAACAGTCAGTGTCTGTGCCTGCAAATATCAACTGGAAATTATATTAGTTGAAATGAAAACCTACAAAATCAATTAAACTTAAGGAACTATATTTACTTGAATATAGGATAACAGTTATTCAACTTACATATTTTAAAACTTCATAGAGACAAATGATATTGCATTATAGACTTGTGTGTTTAGTGATATCTATGGGGCAGGGGATGAGAATCATATTTTCCAGAGCGCAAGAAAGCAGCGCCACTTCAATCCATCAACTTCAACAGCTTCCTATCTCCACCTCCAGAAAGCTGCTGGCTTGGCTCATTCCTCTCCTTCCATGGGACCCCATTACAGGCTCCACTGCTGCCCTCACATCTTAATTTTGTTTTAATCTTTTTTCCCCCCCAATCCTCCAACCCACTCTGGTATCAGCAAGCTGCTGTTGATCTTAAGAAACCCTTTGTTGCAAATCCCTCTGAGCAGCTTTCTGTGGAGAATTGTCCCCTTTGAAGCCAGGCCCAGTGGTCTTTGTGTTAGCTGCTTCAGTGCAGGAACAAAGAGGCATGCCTTGGGTAAGAATCTCTGCAGTGCCTTTTCAAATGGTATTTGTACACTTCAGTCGTCATCAGAGAGTCTCTGCTGACCTACGAGATTTGCGGCTTTACAGGCTTTGGCAGATGCTAAGAATATTCGTCAGCCCTTTCCTTCTTTTTGAAACAGGCCCCCAAAAAGGAATGGCTTGTGGACAAATATTGATTTCTTTGCCCAATGATCAACAGTTAAGTATGAAAGGACACCTAAACATGAAATCGAAAGGTTTACGTCGCCAAACCAGGACAGAAGGCAGAGAACACAAGGGCTAAGGACAAGTCAGGAATGTAACACCCGCGGCATTTCCTGTGAATCTTCTCAGGAAGCTGAAGGTAAACAAATGAAGCGACGATGTAGGACTGTGCATCTCAAACTTGAACCGCCCTTATGTGCATAAGGATCACCAGGGATCCCGCTAAAATGCAGACTCTTGAGTCACTGAGTCTGGGATGGAACCTGGGATTCTGCATTTCTGTCAGCCTCTCCCGATGCCAATTCTGCTGGGCCATGCTCGGAGACCATGCTTTGAGTGCCAGGGGGTTAGTTCACTTACTAATAGTAGTGACTGGCCATGGTGTCCTATAGCAGCAACTGTCTGCCTTCTTTCCAGAAGAAGAAAAAAAAAAGGCGACAGCGGAAGCTGATGCCACATCTGCATCGCCTGCCTCGGAGAATAAAGAAGCATGAGGAGCCCGCAGTGGCACTCTTTGTCCATAAAAAGGTTACGTCCACATGAAAAAGGAAGTGAGGGAGGCAATGGTGTGGGAGCAGTGAGCCCAGCAATCCCTCTGCTGACGGCTGAAGGCACCGGGTCTGGTTTTCATATTACCAGCCTCAGTGAGGTGGAACAGAGGATTACCAAGGGATAAGCTAAATGGCAATTGCAAGTGTATTGTTGTGGTCACTAGCACCTTTCCCATCAGTATTTTCCATTTCTCCAAAGCCCTATGGAGCAGTTCATCTATTTAGGTGATTTCTTAAGAGAAAACGAACAAGATGTGTTCCCAAAGGGTGAGCGTAGTGAAAGTTAAAAATATCTCCTTTTATCCCAAAGCCTCCAAAGGGTTCACAGATCTTACTATTACCATAAAAATAAATGACAAAGGGGAGTTTTAGTTCAGTTAGAAATCATCCTGCTATAGAGAAAGTTAAAATAAAACATACTATCCTGGAGCCTTCCACACCTTCTAGCTCTCAGTCTTGGGCTAAAAGTTCAATATGATGATTCTATCTATGCTCCTAAGAATCTATGATTTGAAGAACTGGCTGTTTTAACAGAGAGCGTGGCCAAAGAGGTAGAAAAAGAGGAATTTCAGGTCCAAGGCTGAAAATAGTAGGTTGATGCTTAAGTGGGTTTGTTCTTTTGAGAGTGTTCCATTGATCTTACTGAAATTCTCCCAGGTGAATTACTTGCTCTGTCCAAGAGCAGTTGCCATCTAAAAAATAATAAGGTATTTCTAAGCTAATCGTTCTCTCTGGTTGAGTCAGAATTTTTGGGCAAATTTATAAAGATACATTTTTTCACTGACTTTCTGAAGACATATCAATAGTATAAGTTAAAAATGAAAAAAATTAAATGCAACGTTGTAAGAGCCAAGTATGATTGCGACAAATCTACACTGGTAGAGGTCTATGATGGAGACTAATTAAAAGGGTAAGGGGTCAAACAGAACCTGGTTTGATTTATAAAATTTCTCCCGAGGAAAGAACAATCTAATTGGTGAGCTGAAGAGGTAGCCACTAACATGAAATGACACAGTCCAAGGGACTTTTGCTTAAAATTCTAAATTCGAATTCCATGGGAAGTAACACATTAAATTGTTTTTGATTCCTTGATATTTGTACTGATTTGGTTTTGTGGGAAGGGAAAATAATTTTCTTTCTACCTTCAGTTCTTCTGGCTTGTCAAATTCTCAAGTTGGCACAATGGCAGGGGAAGGGCACATAACAGGAACAGAACCACAGTTGGTTAATGATTATTCACCTCACTAACAATAGATAAGAGGTTTTCTTACAGACTTTGGAAAACTAGAAGATGTGTTGCAAAAAGAAAAACAGGGCTATAAAAGGTAAGGTCTTGAAGCCCCGATGGGTCCCATAGAGAATACATTTTAGAGCAGACCAAGGACAGGGCACACTTTGACTTGGTAGCTGTGCCTAGACCCTGGCCCACTTTGGGAGTTTGCCTCAGGAATGCTGACCATTCTCAGATCCCAGGAATGGGCTGAGCTGTTTTAATATTATAGAAAAGTAACTACCTTTTTATTGGATTTCAATATCCTGGAAGGAGGCACACTGACCACATGCCCTACATCCCTTATCCTGCCCCCTCTTCCCCTTGCACATAGCCCTTCCTCCTTATCCCCGTATAATCAGCCAGCTTGTAGAAGACAGAAGAGCAGAATTTTCAGGATGACCTCCTGCTCTCTCCATACTGCCAGCATTATTGGAATAAATGTTCATATATGATTCAACCTTGTCTGTGCTTAATTTGGCTCAAGTGGTGACAGGGAGCCCAGACCCATTTTGTGTTTGATTCCAATGATACAGATTAACAAGAGAAAATAACCAAATGTGTTACCCATGCATGTATGAGGGTTCCATAAAAATAGGGAACCCAAAGGTAAATTGGCCAGTTGAGGCTTATTTGCTTTTCTGGATTAAGGAGAAAGAGGCAGCAGTCTAGAACTTTGAAGGGAGAATGAAAAAAATCACAGGTATTTGAGAAAGAACAAACATGTGGTAAACAAATTCTTGCTACCCAGAAATAATGGGACACAGATCCAAGTCCAACAAACAAGCTTTAATCGATTCCTCTGTGTCTGCCACACTTAGTTCATATTATGCCAAGGTGATCTCCCTTCCTAGGTCAAGTTGTTCTATCTGAATTCTTTTAGGCAGAAGAGAAGAAAAACCAAAGGTTCTGCCCAAGTCTTTTGTTTTCTTAAAAATGACAAACTTAGCCCTGGCCTGTTTAGATCAGTGGTTAAAGCCATTAGCCCTTGGATCGATGGGTTGAGGATTAGATTCTGGGCCCAATCCCTGGCTCCAGTGGGGGTGCGTGCAAGAGGCAATCAATCAATGTGTCTCTCTTACGTCAATGTTTCTTTCTCTCTCTCTTCCTCTCCCTTCCCCCCGCCCCTCCCCACTCTTCCCTCCCTTACACTCTGTCTGCAAATCAATGGAGAAAATATCCTAGGAGTGAGAATTTAAAAAAAAAAAAAAAAAAGGCCAGCTTAAAATAATATCCAAAATATGTATATTTTGGGTTGCAAACCCTGCTCCCCTTCAATTATTAGAGCCTCTTCTTGTGATCTAGCCATACATAGATTTTGTTTTCCTGAAGGGAGTGAGAAGAGCACAGGAAAGGACAGGTCCAAAGTCAACTCAGGACTGATTAGCAATCCACAGGGGCGGTGACAAGGGTGTTCAGATACCTGCTGCCTGAACACTGAATTGGGCCTTTGTCAAAGGCAACATTAATATTCTTTATATTTTGGCCTACAATGGGACAAAAATAATCACAGAAAGGCAGGCCAAAGCTGGTGCTGCACACCTCAAGCAGGAACCCAAAGAGTGGCTCTTTTCAATTAGACACACAAATGACTGGCATTAATTCTTGGTGAAATTTGGGTAAAACAACCTAAATGAATACTGTTCTTATCTGTAGTTGAGGTGATTATAATAGACAAGAAACAGCATTCCTAATACCCAGGATTTTACCTGGCTACACTGAGGAAATGTTCCCCCTCTGGCAGGATAGCATTTCTGCTATTAAACGGTTGTTTTCATCTCCCCCTTAAAATGGCTGGGACTCACTGGCATTCAAGTTATCTAGTCAAAACCTGTCAGGAGTTGCTGGAGGCTGGAAAGGATGCATGCTGCTTTTTATGTAAATGGGAAGTAAAGGTGTGGGGGAATGGGTGCCACAGATAATGCTGTCGCAGAAAAATGACTTTACACGGATGCCAAAAACAGATCCTCCCGGTCCTCTGAGCCTGTTTTGCTGCTTAAGCACCACGCTCCCCCCTCAGGTGTCCTTGATGCAACTCTGAACACCCCGAGCATGAGTTTCAAACCAAATGCATTTTGACAAGTGTTCTGTGAAGGCCTCTATGAACTAGAGAGATGAGCCTGAAAGATGTTCCTTTGCCACCAGGACTTTCTAGTGAATTGCTTGACTCAGACAATCATTCTTCCTGTGTTTCAGCCTTTGAAGTGTACCGTGGGCTCAGCAGCTAATGGCTCTGTTATCTGGCCACAGTGCCATCTTTGGTATGCAAACCTTCTAGAGTAGGAATCGGATTGACCTCTGCTTCCCAACTGCTGGTGATTTTACTGCAAATGGATTTGTTCTTCCAGAGAGAGAAGAGCATAAAGATTAGGCAGCTCAGAACAGATTCAATTGAAAGAGAAGTACTTTTTCTTCAGGTAACTGACGAAAATGAATCATTCATTCACATATTATACATACACACACACACACACACACACACACACACGCACAAACACACATCACTTGGAACATCTCTGGGCACAGGGGATAAAATAAGGAAAACAACATAAACTGATAAACAAAAACAGAACCAGAGTCATAGAAACATTGAATAAATTGTCCAACTTATGAGGGAAGGCGGAGGGTTGAGGGGATAAGACCAAAGGACTTGTATACATGCATATGAGCATAGCCAATGGGCACAGGGTTGGGGATGGGGATTGAGGACATGAGCTGGGGGGTGGGGGCGTCTGGGGAGAGGTCAAAGGGGGAAAATATTGTTTAATATATAATACATTATTGAGACAATGCTCTAACTAACTGAGCTACCCCACCAGGTTCAAGCTTGATATTTTTGAGGAACATGAAAAGTCAGTGTGGTAGAACTGAGAGTGGCAGGAGGAGAGAATGTGTGGACAGGGAGATGGGAGAGGGCAGATCAAGACTGTGGTAAAAAGCTGAGTTTTCATTCTGAGTGAATAAACCCATTGGAGAACATTGAGAAGACAAGTGACTTACATGATCTGATTTACATTTACTCAGATAACTGGAATTCTTGACTGGTGGTGGGCAAGTTTAAAAGCAGAGAAACCAATTGGGAGTTTCAAAGGAGGTCTTGGACTAGAAAAGTAATGATGAACGTGGTGCCAATGATTAAGTCTTATACATATTTGAGTTTGGAGAAGGTTTTCTGATATATTAAATGTGAGGTTCTGAGATAGAGAACCATTAAGGATAACTCCAAGTTTTTTCCTGAGCCACATAGTGAGTGGTGGTGTTGTTTACTAAAATGAGAGTAAGGAGCGGCTAAGGGAAAAGAGACTAAAGAGTTCTATTTTGAAGATTTTCCTTTGAAAATGCTTTTCTGACATCCACGTGGGGATGTTGAGGATTGAGTTAGACATACAAGTCTGGAGCCCAGGAAAAAGGAAAGGGCTGGAGATGTATTCAGAACCATCTAAACATAGATGACATTTAAAGCCATAACTGAGACATAGAAAAAGTAGATGTCATGGCATGGGACTGAGCCCCAGAATACCCCCAAAATCTGTAGGTCAGGTAAAGAAAAAAACAACAAAAAGCAATGGGAAGGCACAGCCACAGCATAGGAAGAAAACAAAGGAAGAAGAGAGTTACCCAAGCCAAGTAGAAACTGTGCTTCCAGAGAACAGAAGTAAACAACTGGGTCAAGGACTCCTCACAGGTCAAGTAAGACCAAGGCCAAGAAGTGCCCATAGCATTTGGCAAGATGAGAAATCACTGGGAGCCAACTAGGAGAGTTTCAGTGAAGTGTTAGAGACAAAAGCTAGAGTGTTATGAGCCAAAGAATAAATATAAACCATAAAACCCCTCCTTCAAGGAGAGCGAAAAATACTTGAAAGGAGATGTGAAATCTGGTGTACAGTGGCTGATTCTCTCAAGGAAGATTTTTAGAGTATCTTTGAATGCTAGCAGGAACGATGGTAGAGAGAAGGAGAACCTGACACAGGAAAAAGAATACATAACTTCAGAAGCAAAGTCCTTGATTAGGCAAGAAGAAGTGGGACCTAGTACATTAGTGTATAGCTGGACTGTTCATGCATTGTATTATAACAAAAGCAAAGCCAGGGCAAAAATCCAAGGAGAGGTGGATTTGTGATGGTAGGAACTGGCAGAATTTCTCTTGCCCGTCCTTGTTCTATCAGTGACATAACAGTCAAGGTCATCGGGTGAAAGTGAAGGGAACAGGTATCCAAAACTAGGGAGAAAGCAAAGGTGAACCATGGCGCCTCAGAGAGTGGTGGAGTGAGGTAATCAGAAAACCTAGCAGCTGTGTACAGTGCCCACAATTTAAATGACTCCCTGCCTCCCATTGGTTCACCAATGTTGTTGTTTTTTTGTTTTGTTTTGTTTTTTTGTATTTTAAACTAGAGAGAACAAAACTAAATAGAAGTCAGACTATTTTTCCCAACTTCCTTTGTAGCAAGGTGTGACCATGGAGTTAAGTTTCAGTCAATGAGATGTAAATAAAAGTTATATGAGACAGGTTCTTTGAAATTTCCTTTAAAAACACGTCAAGTGCCGAGACCGGTTTGGCTCAATGGATAGAGCGTCGGCTTGGGGACTGAAGGGTCCCGGGTTCGATTCCAGTCAAAGGGCATGTACCTTGGTTGCGGACATATCTCCAGTAGGGGGTATGCAAGAGGCAGCTGATCGATGACTCTCATCGATGTTTCTAACTCTCTATCTCTCTCCCTTCCTCTCTGTACAAAATCAATAATATATATATATATATATATATATATATATATATATATATATATATATTATATATATTAAAAACACATCAAGTGCTCCTTATCTGCTTTTTAATCCTTTCTTCCTATATAGCTAGAGTTCCACTCAACATTTTGAACTATCCAAAGAAAGGTTTCGTGGCAAACCCACACCCTGGAATACAAACTTTCAGCCCTCAGCAGGTGAGAGAGAACTGTATCATGACAGACAGACTTTGTAAGTCTCGGTTTTCTCTTCTTTAAACTAAAGCTACTGTCAAGTTTCCTGAGCAAATGTAAAATACTCATGCACATGGCTCTCTCTCTGTTTCAGAGGTTAAAGTAGTTTAACCTACAGTATTCTGGAATCTACAAGAATTCTGGCTCCAACCGCTTGGTTTGATGCCATCCTGAAACCTGGTTAGTATTGCTGAGGGAGTTGATGTCCAGAGTTATAACACCTCTCTTCACACTTATATTTCCACAGAGGGGAGTGATCATAATGTTTGATCTCTGATTCAACAGCACAGTTCTGACACCAGGCTTCGTTTTGTATGTGGAGCTAAGAGGCATTGCTGAATGTTTTCTGTAAGCCCCTGGCACCCTCACCCTGCCTTACAACAATGCCACTAGCTCCCACTGTCTATGCATGATGAAGGAAACAAGAATTGAAAGCTATAGTTCATGTTATGTTTTATATTTTGCTATCCTGAATAAAATGAACAGTATCAGCCCACAAAATTTACTGATTAATCTAGGGCACCTTTATGTTCATTTGAAAAGTGCAATCACAAAAAGCATAGAAGGAAATATACCAGACAAAAACAAAAGTTTGAAACAAGTTTTGTTAAAACAATGTCTTAGGAAATAAAAATTTGAACTTAAGGTATTTTAATAATTTGTAAACTAACTTTAAATTTTTTCACACCCTATTATTATTAAACTGGACTAAAACTCTTTCCCTTGAGTTATCATTTATTATAAATCTCCCTGGATTTTCAGGCAATTTACAGAAATGTAACTTGCACAAGAAAAAAGCTTATGAAATATAATGTTTTAGCAAAATTCCTCTTTTGAAGAAGCTGTTGAGCCTTCTGTACTCTATGCAAATAACATTGAGCCAACAGAAACTGCTGGAAAAGCCATCACTGGAAGTCTGTATTTCCTTTTGATCTCTCTTTGGATTTAAGGCCGTGGTGAAGCTCGAATGGAATATATGCATGTCACAGCATGGCAGAGGGATAATATATTTCCCCCTGCTTCGCTGAGCATGAGTTGTGTATCTTGCCATCTTGAGAGTCCACAGTGTGGTACACTTGTCCCCATTGGAAAAGCTCACTTCAAAATATATAGGTCCTGCAGGCATTTATGACAAATATGCAAAATCATAACCTTAGGCATTCTGGGGATCAGATGCATATACATTGAATCTATTAACCATGTATTGACAATTTAAAAAAAAAACAACAACTAGATTTTCAAGTCCAAATACTAAGAGGGAAAAATGTATTCATTATATTTATATGCATATATATGAAGCCTCAAAAGGCTATCACTTTAATTCAAAGATAGAAAAGAACAATGTTTCCCACTTTGAATATATGAGTTCACTTTGCCTATCTTGAGCAAAAAGCCATTCAGAACAGAGTGTGTTTGTAAGTACTATTGGGTTAATTTGTGATAGTACATTCAGCTCTTTCTAGTCTTATTTTAAGGGCAAAGATTATAGCAGGGAAAGAGTATATTTTTTTAATTGACCCCAAACTAAGGAAATATTTATGGTTCAAATTCCAACATTTACTAGCGTGTATGCTTGGGCAAGCTTACTTAACTCAAATCTCAGTTTGCTCACCTGTAAAATGGGAATGATAATTCCTACTTTACAGAATCATTTGTAAAGTGCTTAGCACACTGCTGGCACTCAATATATATTGGCTATTTTTTATCATGGTGATTATCTCCAGAACCTCACCAGTATCCAGTGGGAAGGACTGAGAATATGTAAAAAATAAAAGGTAGGGAGCTGCCATTAATTAGGCTCTCCAGTTACTCTATGTGCCCCCAGGGATCTAATGTAATAAGTCCCTGAACACAACTTATTGAGAAACAGACAAAAATGCTGAGAATCACACAAAGGCCTGATAAATCCAGAAAAGGTGTAGGTTGTAGAATCATAAGCTCCAAAGTTCAAATCTGTGTCTATATCTATTAGTGCACAGAAGCCCCTTTCAGCCACCTCCTACCCAGGAGAACAATTTGAAGAGAACAGTGGAGCTCCGCTTCTGGCCTCTGTAATGAGGGAATTACAGCATTTTCATCTTTTCAATCTCATGATTAGCATTTCTTGAAACAAATTGTGTAAAAATCTGTCAATTAGTTGATTCTCTGTGTTGATAAGGCTATAAACTCACTACTCAAACTCACTGGCTTTGAGAACAAAAGCCATGGCCTTGAAAAAGAATGTTTCATGCCAATCTGCATAAATTTAAGGATCCAAACACATTACCAGAGTAAAAAATTCTCATAGATATTCTTAATATACCTGTTTCTCCAATTAACACAGTACAGTCATTAGTATACTATCGATATATGCTATGAAGTCACAATTGCAGCCAAGCAAAAAATAATTACCATCTATCAGCTTCTGTGTTTTACAAAAGCAGGATTATTTTCCCTTTATTTTAGAAGTTCTCCCAAACAAATAACAGTTTTTCATTGGCAACACTTTCATTTCATGACCCAACTGCCACATGTCTCTATAAAGCTGTCATAGATCCTTCTGGGCTCAATTCACATGTAGCTGTTTCAATTTCAAAATCTAATCCAAGGGCAAATCCTCCCAATTCCATTGTGAACACCTGGTAAGAACAACAATGAAAAATACTGGGTCTCCTTCCAATGTATCACCAATGTGGGGGGAAAAAAAAAAAAAAAAAAAAAAGGATTTCACATGTCTCCCGGATCAGACCTATAAACTAGTTCATTGCAGTTAATTTATGTTGGCAAACTTGTGAGGAGCACCCACTCTCACATGCATTGCCAGGAAATACGCTCTTGGAGGTACAGAGCCCCTGCCCTCAGGCAGCTTACAGATCATTGGAGAACAAGACAAATAAGGGGCACAAACAACGATACTATGAGACAGGATAAGAAACATGCAATCAGAGCAGGACAGCTCAAGGTCATCTAATTAGATAGACTGACATCATTGAAAGGATGCCATGTAAGGCTGATAAAACTTCACTCAACAGAGACGAGACTGGATGCTCCGGACAGAGGGAACAGCATTATCAAAGACCCTGATATAGGGGGGAAAAAACACTTGGTGTCTTCAAATCAATAAGCAGCCCTGTTTGCTTGAATTAAGAATTACCACTGCAGTGGACTTCTGCTGTTTCTGCTACCCAAGATACAGTTTGGTATTTTAACAAATACATGGAGCCATGGAACTATTACCTCAATCCAGATATAGAGTATTTCCATCACCCCAGAATTCTCACTCGCGCCCGTTTAGTCATTCACTTCCCACCTCTGGCCCCAGGCAACCACGGATCTTTCTGCCACTGTAGATTGGTTCTGCGCATTCTTCAAGTGTTAGGTAAATGTAATCATGCAGCATCTACTCCTAGTGTCTGGCTCCTTTCACTCAGAATAATGCTCTTGAGACTCATCCATGCTGTTGAGTATATAAGTAGTTTCTTTATACTCTACAGGAATATTTCACTACACAGATGTACAATTATTTATTCATTTTCCTATTGAGGGGTATTTGGGTTATTTGAGGCTTGGGGCTATTATGAATAAATCTGTGAGGAAAACGTACCATATTTTTTGGACCATAAGACGCCCCGGACCATAAGACGCACCAGTTTTTAGAGAAGGGAAATGAAGAAAAAAAGATTCTGAAACAAATAGTGTCCTAAAATATTTTATGTGCATTAAAACCCAACATCACAGTCATAAACACATGTAATCAACCCTGTAAAGTAAACAGCAGCATTTAGAACCATTTTAGAGCCGGGCAAGCACACAGAGACCACACAGAGCCGGGCAAGTAAAAAAACTTTTTTTTAAAGTATATGTGTAGGCTATATTTGGACCATAAGACGCAGGGACTTTTTCCCCCCACTTCTGGGGGGAAAAAAGTGCATCTTATGGTCCGAAAAATACGGTACTTACAAATCTTTGTGTGCATGGTTTTTGTTTTTTGTTTTTTTCGTTTCTCTTAGGTAAATATCTAGGAGCAGAATGGCTGGGTCTTAGGGAAAGAATATGTTTAATCCTAAAAAAAAAAAAAAAAAAAAAAAAAAAAAAAAAAAAACTACCACATTTTTGCAAAATAGTTGTACCATTTTATATTCTCAACAGCAATGCCACTTCCTTCCAGCCAGCAGTTGGTATTTAAGTTTCTTTAATCACAGCCTTTTGAGGAGGTACACATAGTTACCCCACTGATATTTCAATTTCAATTTGCATTTTCCTCATGTGTGGTGATGCTGAGCACCTTTTTGGTATATTATTGGCCATTGTAATATCTTTTTTTTTTTTCATGACCATTTGCCCATTGACGAGATCAGGCGCGTTCAGGGTGGTATGGCCGTAGACCCATTTGCCCATTGAGTTGTCGTATTATATTCTTTAAAAATGAAATCTTTATACCTTTGTGGTTTGTCCCAAGTGACCCACTCTGCATTGGACGACCTTCTCTGTCTCCATCTGATACACTTTTTTAAAGTCTGGCTCATGGGTCCCCTTCCCTGTGTGGCTTTCCCCCACCTCCCCAATCAATTTATTGATTAAATTGTTCCCTGTCCTGATTTAATCAAGCATTTAGCCCAATGTTCAGCACACAGTAAGTACTCAGTCGATGTTAGCTGAGGATCCTATAACTGTTATTTATTGTTTATGACCATTATCACCTGAGACAACAAGCAGAGTAGCTTAAGCGCGAGCTCCGGCATCCTGCAAAATTGGGTCTGACTCCTGACTCCACTCTTACAACGCTGCCTGCCAGTTACTTAGCCTCACTTTGCTTATCTACAAAATGCAGCTAACAGCACTGTCCACCGCACAAGGTCACTGTGAGCGCTGAGGGATAGACAGCATGTAAATCTGTTGCCACACCTGAACACAGTAAGTGCTCAATAAGTGGAAGCTGCCAATAATATTGAGAATAGAATCTCTCATTGGGGAAATTTGGAGCATCATTTTTGGAGCAGCCTCCAGGGCAGCGTATCTCCCTTGTATTTTATCACCTCAGCCCAGAAGTTCTGCATTTTTCCCTTTCCGCCCCAAGTCGTGTGCAAGAGTAGACAGGTCCCTTCAGTCACCTGAAAGCTGTACTTCCTGCCCTCGCTCCAGGAAGGTGTGTTACTCTGAATGTATATCCAGAGTATTGGCAGGTCAATAATTACTCCAACTGACAGAGATAATAACGTGTTAACAGATCGGGCCTCCGGTGCTCATAAATTATTCTTTCTTTCCTGCCTCAGAAAGGATCTCAGGGACCCAGGGGGCTTGAGCTGTTACTGCCTCAGAGGCTTTGCAATGGCTGGTTATCTCACTGCTGTTGCTGCTGGCATGCTCCATTCTCCCTGTGCCACCAGTGGCAATCAACTCGTGCTGGCAGTTGACACCATGTAATATTTGTTGCTCTCTTTCTGCCTGGCGTTTGTAGCTCCATGTTGACATGAAGCTGTGCCTGTTACCGCCATTACTAATGAAACAGTGCTGTGAAGTGCTTAGAGTTATCCCTATTTCCTGCAAACAAAAATCCCGCAGCTTTGGGCCTGGGTTTACTTTGTTATGTATACAGCCAGGCCACTTATTGCAAGATGCTGCCTCTCTCTGGGATGGAGTAGGCAAATTATTCCATTTGCCACTGTAAAAGGTGCAACTCCTGACTCAGCAGCCTAGACAGGAGGCGTTCTTGGGATGGAAGTGTTTGCACGGTTGTTGCTGAGAGCAGGAAATCGTTATCTGGCCCTGTTCTTTGGCACTTAAAACAGAGTGCGGTTGAAGAGATTGCTTTCATGTCTCTTTTGCCATTGAGCCAGGTTAATGCTGGACAGAAGGATAGAGACAGGGAGAGCTTGGATAGCACGGATGCATTTTAATGGTCTATTGGTTCCACTTAGCAAAAGACTATTAATTGCATAGCATGCCTCTGGCTCTGTGTCTTTCAGATAACATTTCCAACAACCTGGGAACCACTAAGAAGACACAAAGGGTTGCATAAAGAATGGGTGCAATTAGGCAATTAGACAATTATGATCAAGGATGGAGAAAGGTTTGAAGGGAGAGAAGAAAAAGATGCGTCTACTTCAATGCTGTCAGATACTTTCATAGAAGAAAGGCTCTTTCGTTTTGAGTCTTTCTTTTGTAAGATGCTGCACAAGCAACACAGAGATGAGGAAGTAAACTCAGAGTGAAAGGATCAGGTGTGCTATGAAAAGGAGAATGAGAGCTAAGAGGTTTCTGATTGAAAAGAAACTTTTTTAAAATTTTGATAAAATCCTACTATCATTTTAATTCCCCTTTATCATTTCCCAGTAAAATTCCATATTAATGAAATGTGAGAATTAACAATTACTTGGTAAGATTTTAACCCTACCTAGTATCTTGTGCCCACTGGGGGACCCCAAAGTGCATCTTTAAGGAAGGAGAATCATCCCCGTTCCTTCTGTAGGAGCCGCCGCCCACTAGTGGGGTCATGTCACTCCCTGACAGAGCCATTCATCTAGCACTATCTCCCTTAACAGACCATAGCTGCTAGGGGACAATGGGGATTTCCTTGATGCATACTGTTTTGATTAGCTCATCTTAGGGGGGGAAAATGTTGAGTTTTTAAAATATATTTATCTGAGAGAAGGAAATGAATAGCAATAAACTGTCTTATTTGGGAGTCACTACATTTTGCATGGCTAGAAAAGTGCCTCTCCTTCTAGAACATTCTCAGGTGGGAGGAATAAGCCCCTTTGATATAGCCATCTTGAAAGAGATGGGCCTGTGAGGATGAGGCTCCAGCCCACTGCTAGAGGGCCTGGGAAATCATTGTAAGAGGACAGGAAACTGCTGGCTGGCTGTAGCACACGCTCAGCTCATGTGGCGGATGTTCTGATAATTAATTCAGCTCCTTGGCTTTTGGATAGGAGCTCAACAGCAGACAAGCTTCAGTCCAAGAGGCATGACTGTCATGGTGCCCACTGCCAGCCAGTCTCATCTCAGAGAAGGACATCTAGATGGTGAACTTGTCTTGGGCCTACAGGTGGCTATTAAGGGGATAAGTGGTTGTTGCCTCCATTTGGCCTACCACTTGCCTCCTGAGTACTAAAGTAATAACTAATTCCATCTCCCTCCTGATAGTGGGGCATTACAGTGAGCTATTTCTCTGCTAGAATGGGCCTCCTTGTGAGTCCAGGATAAGACCCAGAAGTTAAACTATGGTATTAAGTCCCAGAGAGGAAAATGCAGTGCTTTCTTGAGCTCCATCAAAAACAATTATGAACAGCAACAACCTGCGACAGCCAGTAATAGTGCACAGGACTGAAAATTCAGACTGGGACTGAGCTTTGTTAAAAGTATGATACAGAGACATCTGAGCATCTCCTTTAACCTATACCACAAACATTTTAAAGCTCCATGTAACATCAGCCAGAGATCACCTCTCTTATTCTACAGTGTAATGCAGAACACCAACAATAGTCCTATATGATAAAGCCCTAAATCCCCAAGAGTGGGAAGGACAGATACTAGTAGATGACACTCTCAACTAATTTTACCTAACATTCTTGAAGAGACCTGATCCTAAGGAAAGCTTTAAGCAGACGTTTCCCTTCAACCTAATTTGCTAGTTTTCAAACTGCAGTTGCATAATATTTAGTTCTGCATGCTCATTGAAAATGTATGATCCAGCTCTAACTGGTTTGGCTCAGTGGATAGAGCATCAGCCTACAGATTGAAGGGTCCCAGGTTCAGTTCCGGTCAAGGGCATGTACCTTGGTTGCAGGCACAACCCCAATAGGAGGTATGCAAGAGGAAACTGATTGATGTTTCTAACTCCCTATCCCTCACCCTTCCTCTCTGTAAAAAAAAATCAATTAAGTATATTTTAAAAAAGTTAAGTGTGTATACATTTATTTAAAAATGTATAATCTGCCGAAACCGGTTTGGCTCAGTGGTAGAGCGTCGGTCTGCGGACTGAAAGGTCTCAGGTTTGATTCCGGTCAAGGGCATGTACTGTGGTTGCGGGCACATCCCCGGTAGGGGGTATGCAAGAGGCAGCTGGTCGATGTCTCTCTCATCGACTTTTCTAGCTATCTCTCTCCCTTCCACTCTGTAAAAAATCAATGAAAATATATTTTTAAAAATGTATAATCTATTGCTTCTCATTTAAAGGTCCGAGATTAGGCCCAGGGATCTGCACTTCTAATAAATACCACATTTTGAGAAATACCGCTGCAGAATGAAAAGATGACACAGTCTTCATTGCTTTACAGCAATAGGCTCTTACCCTTCTGGAAGGCAGAAGAATCGGATGATAGTATCTTTTTTAGACAAGTGTTTTCTCCATTGTGATTATTTTTTTCGACAATATGTGTTTGCTCTAGAAGTCTAAAGAACATTTTTGCTGCTTTGTTGTTTCATTCTCTGGTGTGAATAGTTATCTACCCCTAAGGAAATGCTTGTACCAGGTACAGGAACACAGCTACACACAGATATGATCTATATTGGAAATCAGCACTTGGTTTGAGACCTATCTCAGATGTCTTTGGGGAGTTGAGTTTATATTCAGTTCTAAAAGTACCAACCCTCAGTAGACACTAAGGTTGCACTCAGCCAAGTTGAAATCATTGTACAGGGCCATATTTTTAGCCAGTTCCAGATTTCATTCTAATGGTATGTGCTTCATTTTCATGACAACTAGCTATTGTTACTTTGGGGGAGGGGATTCGGGAGAAGAATTTCAGGAACTAGAAATATTGATCTCTAATTAAAAATGAGAAGAAAAGAAAAGAATCAAGGAAAAAGGAACAAAATATGGGTAATATGCCAAGGGCAAGCACGGCAACAATCTGTGAACATTTAGAAGATTAGGAGGGAGAATCATCAGGTAGTTGAGCTTTCTCCGTGAGGACAGAGAGAAGCAGGCCTGATGTCTGTATAGTTTTTTGTTAAATTTAAAGTTGCTGATGACATAGCTTCAGCCAATTTTGAGAGGTGTGTTTTTGGCAACATAAATGCAGCTCTTCACCAATCCAGGACTGCTGATGCCAATGCAGCAAGAGTTTATTTACAATTAGGCCTCACATTCCCTAAGGTAAATCCATTTTTAAAAATCTTTAGGAAACTTGCCTCTGCAAAAACTCTACTCTCCCCTCCCCCCAAGGTGTCAAGTCAGGATGGGTGAATCAAATAATAAACGTGCTGAGTAGCACAAAAATATTAGTTAATAGCTTGCAACTCTATTCTGCTACTTTTTTTTTTAACAGCTTACAAGTTCTATGCTTCCCTTTCAGTCAGCCATGTTAGTCAAGAAACCCAGGAAACCCCTGCGGTTTGCTGCCCCAGATGACAGTTTACTCCCCAGAGTTAAAAATGCTACTTACCCACTCTCATTTCCCAGCCACATGCTATATCAGCACCCACCGTTTTAACACTGATTCAAAATATCACTTGCCTCTTTCAATGTGGTTTCTTTCCCAGGATGTATTCCCTCAGAAAGGTCAGTTCTGTACCACACTTACATATTTCTGAAACTACATCTTCCTACTTTAAAAATCTTCATGACTTCTGACTCCAAAAAAAACTGAACTACTAATAGCCTACTGTTGACAAGAAGCCTTATCAGTAACATACAGTGATGAACACATATTTTAAATATTATATGTACTATCTACTATCTATATATATATATAAAAGCCCAGCAACTGTTATGGTGGAACAACTGAAACAACTAGAATGACCAGTCACAATGACATGCACTGACCACCTGGGGGAAGACACTCAATGCAGGAGCTGTCCCCTGGTGGTCAGTGTGCTCCCACAGGAGGAGCACCACTCAGCCAGAAGTCGGGCTTATGGCTGGCAAGTGCAGTGGTGGCAGCAGGAGCCATTACTGCCTCCACAGCAGCTCTAATGAGCGGTGAGCCAAGCAGTATGGAGGCGGGCAGTTAGGAGCAAGCAGGCGGGTGGTTAGGAGTGATGAGTCCTGGATTGCAAGAGGGTACATGCCGGGCTGAGGGACCACCACCACTCCCCGCCCTGTGCAAGAATTTCATGCATCTCGCCTTTAGTATACTATTTTTATAATAAAGTAAGCCAGAGAAAAAGGAAATGTTATTAAGAATAAGGGATGCCTGGTCAGTGTTGCTCAGTGGTTGAGCATCGACCTGTGGACCAGGAGGTCACAGTTCAATTCCTGGTCAGGGCACATGCCCAGGTTGCAGGCTCTATCCCCAGTATGGGGTGTGAAGGAGGCAGCTGATCAATGATTCTCTCTCATCATTGTTGTTTCTAACTCTCTCTTTCCCTTCCTCTCTGCAATCAATAAAAAATATATATTTTTAAAAGAAAATAAGAAAGAGAAAATACATTATAGTACTGTATGTATTTACAGAAAAAATATTTGCATATATGTGGACCTGCTCAGTTCACACCTGTGTTTTCATGGGTCAACTGTATATACTTTAGCATTTGAAACAGAAGTTCTTACAGGAGCAAGGATATTGGGAGGAGAAGGAGGGAACTGGAATCACCAGGGAGGGTGTTTTATGAGCTCACAGTGCTCCTAGGATTCTGATTCTGTCATGCGTGATGAGACTGCCCTGTATGGACCAAGTAGAAGACATACCAGAGATATTTCTCCCAAGATTTTCTCTAGTGGGAAGAGTATTGGTGTATCATTTAGCATTCTGTCTCAGGCAGGCCAAATTAATGATAAAATTCTAGAGAAACAACTAGCTAGTCTCAACCCTTATCTCTCTAGTGAAGGCAGTGCCTAGCATAAACGAGGTGTTCACTAATAAATAGCCAATGGAATCTAAAGAGCACCAAAAGCAGTGATGATTTGCATAACAACTTGAATGAGATTCTTAGTATGATCAACATAAGGTTACCTCTTCTCATGGTTTCACTGCTGCTGACCTAGTCAAACCTACTGCTTTGTGGAATTTATGGTCTGTTCCAAATCTAAACCTCAACAGATGTGTGGTAGAGTCTGGTTAAACTCAAAGCTACTCACTGACATCATAAAGTATGTATTCTAAACTTGTGAAGACTTCTTTAAACTGAATTACATGATATGCAAATGGTGGGAACTCAATAAATGCTTCTGACAGACTGACAAGATTCACTCAACACCAGCCTGAGTCTTTTTGCAACTCAGTTCAACCTCTTTTCAAAGAAAAAGAATTCAGTCTTCTTGTCCATTCTGGAACGAGGCAGCCTTCAGAATGGATGTGAGGGAACAGATTGCTTATTACTGGCATGACATTCCAGTGCCCAAGAAGCACAAATAGTGGTCCCTGAAGTGACTAACCTTTTCAGACTGGAACAACTTGATTGTTCACCTCATTAGCACTCTCCAGACCTTCTCCAGGATGACAGCCGAAATGGAGGGTTCTGCCCACATCCTTCATTAGCACTTTCTTCCCCAGTTCCTAGAATGGCAAACATCCAGCGAGCCCAGGCAGACACTGTAACAACTGCCCCTCAATACTTCAGCCCTTCAAGTGCCTGGGCACATTTTCTAACTATTAAATCATGTGTGTGCTCTCAGACTCATGAGCCTAAGGAGCTTTGCCCACCCCATCTGGCCCCAGGACAAAGCTTTCAACAAGAAAATTATCTCTGTAGGGTTTTCCTATCACAAAGCAAGAGCATTAGTCAAAACTCAAAAGTTCACAAAACAGAGCTGAGTCATATAAAAATTAAAATGATTTGAAAAAGGCTGGGAAGGTATCTTGAAGCTACAAATATAATACTATCATATGTGATGTCAGATATGATATCACATATGATAGTATGTGACAAAGCCCCTGCTAATCTAACCACAGCTACTTCATAGACTCATCATCTCCCTTTACCATCCATTGCACCCAGCACTACACATCATTGCAAACATTCCATCATAGTTTTCCACCTTTGGGTCCTACTCTACTTGGTAAATGTCTACTCATCTGTGATGTCCTTGTTCAGATAACCTCTTCAACCATCTTACTTGAACTTCAGGCTATTTTGTATCCTGCAAGCACTGTATAACTCTATATAGACCCTGATGAAGTGCATATTACATTAATAGTAACTTGATCTGTCTCTATCTTAGAATGTAAGCTATTTGAGAGCAGAGATGGGCCTTAGCATTGTATATCCAATGCCCCACCAAGTAGTTGACCCTACACAAGAAAACTAAAAGCAATCAGTAGTTTGTGCCCCAAATTAGAAACGTTTTAGGAAATATTTAAAAACCACTTAATAAGCCTCTATATTCTGAAAAATATTCTATTGTGAAAGTAAATGTAAAAATATATACTGTAGCCCTGGCTGGAGTGGCTCAGTTTGTTGGATGTCATCTCATACACTGAAAGGTTGCTGGTTTGATTCCAGGTCAAGACCATGCCCAAGGTGTGGGCTCCCTCCCCAGTAGGGGGCATGCAGGAGGGAGCTAATTAATGTTTTACTCTCACATCAGTGTTTTCTTCCTCTCCCTTCCTTTCTCTCTAAAAATCAATAAAGTAAAAAAAACCGTGTGTGTGTGTGTGTGTGTTTATATATGTATATATATACACTGTAATAAAAAGCTAATAACACAATAACATCCTAATAACATCCTCTGGATGAAACCAGAGGAACGCTTTCCTTAGAGGAGTATAACAAGAAAAAACTACTACTACAGAAATTGCTCCTACTCAGTAGGAGTTCATTAATTCTGTTTATCTAAACTATCGATAGAAGATATAATCCCATTAATATGAAAGACTGAGAAGCATTCCAATCTTTACATTATCCAATTCCATCATATGTTTTATAACCATATTATTTTGTTAAAAAATGCAGTTTAAATACTAATGTGAACACAATACAATATACAAATGATGCCTTGTAGAATTGTATACTTGAAACCTTTACAATTTTAACTAGAGGCCTGATGGACAAACATTCATGCCAGAATGGGCCTTCCTTCCCCTGACAGCCAGCACCACCTTCATTCTGGCTGGAGCCACCTTTTCGCTCTGGCCTGAGCTGCCTTTCCACCTTCCCATGCTGCCCAGAGGCATGGAGCAGTGCCTTCATATGCAAATTAGCCCATCATCTTTGTGGAGTGAATTTGCATACTCACTCCTGATTGGCTGGTGCGTTCACGAAGGTATGGTCAATTTGTATCTTACTCTTTTATTAGTGTAGATAACCAATGTCACCCCAATAAACTCTATAAAAAACAAAATTTAATTTAAAATAAATAAAAGAATGCTGGGGGTGGGCGAGTTACTTCCTCCTTCTCTCCATTATCACAAAATTCATTCATTCATTCATTCATTCATCCATTCTAATGTGAGAGGAATCAGAAGCAAGCCAAAAGTGATATACTTTTATCTTCTTTTAATGTAACAATACAGTAAATAATAGAAGAAATCAAAGGGTTTACAAAAACACTTTGAAGAGATAAAAATTTATCTTTAAAAATTAGCATTCTATTAGTTATTTTAGTTTTGAATATTTTCAATGAGAAAAACCTGTGCTGTGTTATTTAGCCATGTGTTTTGAGTACAAAGGGTGTTCTTCACACAGTCACAATGCATATTAGAGAACACATTTTCAGTCTACAAAAATGCAGTGTGTCCTTTGCTAAGCAGGGATAAAGAAAGATGGAGGGGTCCAGCCAGTATGGTTCAGTGGTTGAGCTTCAACCTATGAACACTGAAGCCATAGTTCAATTCCCAGTCAGGGAACATGCCTGGGTTGGGGGCATGTAAGAGGCAGCCAATCAATGATTCTAATCATTGATGTTTCTATCTCTCTCTCCCTTTTCCTTCCTCTCTGAAATCAATAGAAATATATATTTTTTAAAAAGAAAAAGAAAAAAGGAAGGTGGAGGGAAATGTTACTCCTTTATGTGCTTTAACTTCTAATTAAATAGCCATAAGAGCATTAAAGAAAAACCCTTTTTTCAGGAAAAAGAAAAAAAAATGTTTCTAATATATTTGAATATGTTTCTGACAAAAGCATGATGACAGAACCAAAAAATAGATACTGAGTTTCTGAACACTCAATTTTTTATACCTAAAAAATTCTTTCATACAAAATTTCCTTCCTGACTTGATACAATAACCATTCCTTCATGTGCATTATTTATACACCAGACTACATTAATCTCCTGGAAGGGATCAAGGTCAAGGGTTGAGATACCTATGGGCTCGGTATCCCTGCTCTCCTCAATAAATTTAGACAAGTGTCTTCACCTCTCTCTCTCTCATTTTCCTCATCTGTAATAAGGAGCTGATAAAAATACTCTATTTCATTCATTGAGAGACAAAAGCTTTCCCATTTGCACATTTCTGGAATCAGGAGGTGAAGAGGCATCTTAACAGTTGCTGTGGGGCTAAAAGGAAGTCAAGTTCTGCCAGAGAAGTTTTTCATGTGCTCCTGACAGGAGACTTTCCCCACTCCTGGCACCCAGTGCCATGACTGAGAAGAGTTTTCTTTGTTTACTTTTCTGGGGGATGGATTTCTTTTCATTTACCCTTATCCTGAGGGTGGCGTCCCAGATTTATACAAAGGTCTCCTATCTTGTGATTTTACAACTGAAGACATCTTAGATGTGACAAACTATCTCTGAGAGCAGGTGGAAGATGACGATGGCAAGAGCCTAGAGCACATTATAGCACCTAGAGAGCACTCAACAACTGCCATTATTTCTATCAATACCTAGTTGTCACTAAATAGATTAATCAATGTGCTCACTACTTAATTATCTTAATCCATGTCCCAAATGCAGGCACCTTCGTGAAGAGAGAAAGCCATTAGAAAGAGCCCACCTCGGGCACCGCCCTTTCGCATCGCCAGGGTAGCCATGGCCAGTGGCTGGCTCTGGCCTCAGTAGAGCAGGACTCATGACTGAAGATGTAGCCTATTCTTCAACAAAATCTTGCCAAAACGTTTCAAATCCCTCTACTGGTTAAGACTGGCTTTACAGAAAGAGTTCCCTGTTTCTGTTAATGGAAAAGGGGATTTAATCTCATAGAGTTCCTTCTTAGCACGCTCAGAATGGACTCCCCGGAGTTCTGCAGATGCTGCCTCAGCAGGGCGATGGGCCGGCTGGCAAACACGCAATTCTCCTGGTATCCTAAAGATGCGCGGGAAGGTCATGCTACTTTGCTAATTCAGTAAAACATAATTACACTGCAGAAAGCTGGGCCATTTTTAATGCCTCTACGGATATGCAAAGGTCTTGCAATTTAAATTGCTTAAATGCCAGGGTATTTACGCATAACATTCCTCACTGCTGTGTCCACATCTGTACAAAGGCTCTGGTCCTGGGCTTTAGACTGGAGAAGTTGTTGTTAAAATGCACAGTCTATAGCCAATGGCAAAATTGGCCCCTCTTCCCTGGGTCCAAGCCCTTGTGCACGGTTGCTGGAATGTGTGGGAGGCAGACAAGTGATGGCAGAATTGAGTTCCTTTCAGAGCTGTTTCATTGCATAACATCTGGGGTGCTTCTGACATCAGAGTCTGTGTGAAAGGTGTTCCCTGGAGTTATGCCAGGCACAACCTGTGAGGCCACACATGGCAACCCTAGTCCCTGAAATGGGAATCAAGGCCAGGCCTCATACATTCTTTATAATCAAAACATTAATTGTGATTATTTGATAATGTCACAACTAATAAAATATCATACCTTAAAAACAAATAACTTGGAACTCCTGTAACTATAATAATTACTGTCTTTATCAAAATCTATGACTTCTCTATACAACAAGTAATCTAATGGATTATATATACATAGACTCCCAGTATTTAATATAAATCAGTTGTTTTGTTTATAAACGCCAACCTGGTGTCAGCTTAAAGTGGTACAAAATATGGATTTTAGGCCTCCTGCAGATCCTCCTGAGTCCTATCTGTTTTCAAAAATCTCCCTAGAAGATCTACCTTCTGTGGTTGTGCATTTCAATAAGTCACATTTCTTCAGGTTGCAATTTCTTTCTATTCTATAATAGAATTCATCCTTTTACCACTAACAGCATTTTCTCTCGCTCTCTCTCTCTCTCTCTCTCTCTCTGTCTCTCTCTCTTCTCTCTCCTCTCTCTCTCTCTCTCTCTCTGTGTGTGTGTGTGTGTGTGTGTGTGTGTGTGTGTGTAGGGGGGGATGTAAGTAAGCTTGTATTTGTCTATATGTCTCAAATACATGTATGTGTATTACACTGCACTCCCCAGGATGGGTAGTAACAATATACCAATAACAATGAGCAAATCTATTGCCCATTCCTGGCTCCTGCATATCATTCTCCAAATGGAACTAGGGCTGCATGAAAAGCTGTCTGAATCCAGATCTGAGGAGCAAAAGTACAAGATGATCCTAGAACATCTTTTTATACCAGAAAGCAAGGAAATACTCAAAGAATGACAGGTACATATGTCAGAGCTTGAAGCAGCTTCCACTGCCAAACCAGGAAAATTTGAGTATTAGAATTAATATTCAATGGTAGTGATGGATTATAACCCATTGAATAAAATAGGAGACCATAAGTCCATGAATGAATAAATTAAGTGTACAATGATGGATGAATGAGACATTTACATAGTTTCAACTATAGGTCCCCTCAAAAATACTCATTAATTATGAAGGGAGAAGGAGTAATTTTTCAGAGAAGCCTGAAAAGCACCACCTACATCAAGTGATCCAAGTGAAGACTGTCAGCAATAAGATATATCAAAATTGTGTGCCACCTAATAAAATATAATGAGAAGAACACAGCATTGCATTCACAACACTCTTAACAAATGTGAAATAACATCAAACAAACCATACTGAAGGACATTCTAAAGAAATGGCCTGGCCCTTTTTACAAAGATGGCACCAAAAGCTAAGACGAAAGCCCTGCCCCTCCCAAAGCTAAAGCTGAAGCAAAGGCTTTGAAGGCAAAGAAAGCAGTGCTGAAAGGCGTCTACAGCCAGACACACAAAAAAGAAGATCCGCACTTCACCCACCTTCTGACTGCCAAAGACACTAAGGCTCCAAAGGCAGCATAAATGGAAGAGCACACCCAAGAAACAAGCTTGACCACTATGCCATCATCAAATTCCCCCTGACTACGGAGTCAGCCATGACGAAGACAGAAGACAACAGTACACTTGTGCTCATTGTGAATATCAAGGCCACAGATCAAACAAGCTGTGAAGAAGCTCTATGACATTGATGTGGCCAAGGTCAATACCCTGATCAGGCCAGATGGAGAGAAGAAGGCATATGTTCTACTGGCTCCTAACTATGATGCTTTGGATGTTGCCAACAAAATTGGGATCATCTAAACTAAGTCTGGCTGCCTAATTCTAAATATAAAAAATTTTACCCTGTAAAAAAAAAAAAGGAAATGGCCTGAAATCTTCAAATATATCAAGGTCATGAAAGTTAAGGAAAGTCTGAGAAACTACTCAGGCTGAGAGAGACAAAGGAGATATGACAATTATATGTAACATATGATTCTGAAATGGATATATTTCTATCATAAATATTATTGAGACAATTGGCATAACTAAGGACTACAAAAGAGTAATATATCAATATTAATCTCCTCCCTTTGATTATTGTTCTGTGGTTATATGAAGAAATTTTCTATAGACAATACACATCAGAGTATTGGGGACCATAACAATAAGGTATCAGATTGGCAACTTACTCCCAAATGGTGCAAGAATAAAATTCTTTGTATGATACTTCCAATGCTTCAACAAGTTTGTTTCAGAAATGTAAAATGTCCTTAAAAATCAACTAGATATAAAGAACAGAATAGAGAAAATTGGCAAATTTTGGGAACAGGTTGTATATTAGATAATAATATTGAATTGATGTTAAGTTTCCCAAATGGTATCTTTTACCATGGTTATAAAAGAGAATGTACTGTAACACTGTAAATCAGAAGATGCCTTAATCAATAAGCCAAATTTATTTGGAGTCCTATTCATTTCACTAGCACTAGCGGGCTCAGAGGAAATCTTTCTTCTGAAATTCTGGGGCCCAACAAGGTGGAAGTCTCCTATTTATATTTTTCAGCTCTTTGTTTTCCAAATTTGGAATGAGACTTCCAGACCTTCTGAGAAAAAAGTCCTGTGTGCTGGAACAGGGCCGTGAGACCATATCTCAATGCCTGGACTGGCGCCAGCACTGACAACACTGTCTGGGGCATAGTTTATGGCTTCTCTGGAATGGGGAAATAGTCTTATTTTTCCCTATTATTTAAGCAAGCAAACATTTACAGACGCCAGAATAGCAGGGTTAAATTTTAAACAGCAGTTTTTACCCAAGATGGAGATTACTATGCTAAGGAGATTACTAGTACTTGCTAAGGAGATACATACTGAAGTATTTTAAGTTCAGGTAGTATAATATCTATAATTTACTCTCAAATGTTTATGAAAAGTATTATTAATAATAATGCATATATATCCATTATACTATTTTGGAAATTATTTAGGTTTGAAATATTTTCAAAAGAATTTCTAAAATAAAATAGAAAACAAAATTTTAAAAAGTCACATGGACCATGGTTTCCAACCTTTGCTGCATATGTGAATTCCCAGGGAAGCCATATAAGCTAAAGACTCCTGACATACATTCCAATCTTACAAATCAAAATTGCTGAGTTCTCAATGTTTCTCAGAGGGTTGACTGCATCCCATCCACTGACCATCATCAGGGACCCACCAATCTGTTCTGTCTCCCTCACTTTACAAATGAAGAACGTGAGGCCTCAGGAGGTTAAAGGACTTGTTAAGGTCACACTTGACAGGTAGTGGCCAAGAGAAGAGCAGCATCCAGCTCTTCTGACTCCTGGTTCAGTGTTCTTTGATCGCAATTCACAAATGGTTGACTCCCAGTAGGGTTGATTTTTCTTTTTAAATCTTGATCTTCAAAGGTTTCTCAACTTAAAATGCCGTTGTGTTCGACTTCAACGCTTCCTGTGGAGCCCTGCAATGCAGCTGTGACCGTTCTCAGAGCTCGGGGCTAAATTGGAGACCTAGTCTTTGAAAACACAGACACTGGCTTGTAATCCTTCTTTTCAAGTCAAAAAACTCAGGTCTCTTCATGTTTGTTGGAGTTTATGGGTTTCAACCCTTAAGCAAATAAAAGCAGTTGGAGGAAAGAATTGGGGGAAGCAGGTAAAGAGCTTTTGTTGACTGGAATAATTTCTGATGACGTTTCAACCAGCTTGACCAAAGCATTCTCCCCTCCCCCCTATTTCTAAAACACAGAAGCAGTTCTATATAGAAAGAATTCATATGGGTTTGCACTGGTACAGTATGGTGAGACTGCTATGTGTTTCTTGCCATAGAGTTTCTCCTTAAAAGAAAAAAAGAAAGGATAAATTATATGAGGTTGTTCTTTGAGTTCCTTTGCTGAACCAGTTCTTGCTGCAGTGAGGGAAGCCTTATAATCAGATTTGTGAAAGTATTTCTGTCCAGGTTTGCTGAGCTTTGTCAGCATAAAATGTTTATAAACTGCTAACATACAGAGGGTTTTGGTTTTTTTTAGTCAATTTGTATGGTTTCATTTAATTTCACTTTTCTCCAACTGCAGACCAAATATTTCATTCCCAGACAAAGAAAAAGCTACTCACCTTGAAAACCCATTATCTTTCCATCACATAAAAAAATTGGGAGACCAGAGAATGCAGTTAACATAAGTGTAGCTAAAGCGATCAGACCCACTTCCTGACAGTGTAGGAAGAAGTATGGAATTCAAAACATTAGAAGGTTTCTAAGTAGCTTGGATATACTTAATGTAATCTGCTATATAGGATTGTTGAATGTAACCTTTGAACCAGAAGCAAGCCCATCAGCCCACCCACTGCCTATTTTCCCAGGCATACCTCAATCTTGGGTTCTGCTAGATACCACCAAATATTAGGGCATTTACAGCATGGGAATGGGCAATGACACACCTATAGTCAGTGATAACTTAAATTTCCAAGAAAGTATAAATCAAACCAAATGTCCTTTTAATGATCCAGGTCAGAAGCCTAGGAGTTATCGTTGATTCTCTCTCCCTCATCTCTTATATGCAGTCAGTCTCCAAATACTACGAAGTCTACCTTTTCCTTTTCTCTGGAGTCTACCTTCTCTCTCTTGCTTCCAATGCTTGGGTCTGTCTCTCAGCTATCTTTATTTTGACAATTCTAATAGCATTTTGTTGTTGTTGTTGTTAATTCTCACCTGAGGCTATTTTCCCATTGTTTTTCAGAGAGAATGGAATTGAGGGAGAGAGGGGGAGAGAGAAAGAAACATTGAGGTGAGAGAGACACATCAACTGGTTGCCTCCCCCACACACCCCAACCAGAAAAGGGAGCAAACTCGCAACCCAGGTATGTGCCCTTGACCAGAAATCAAACCCTTTGGTGCCTAGTCTGACTCTCTAACCACTGAGAAACATCAGCCAGGGCTCATTTTATTTTATTATTTTTTTTAAATATATTTTATTGATTTTGTACAGAAAGGAAGGGAGAGAGATAGAAGGTTAGAAACATCGATGAGAGTCATCGATCAGCTGCCTCTTGCACACCCCCTACTGGGGATATGCCCGCAACCAAGGTATATGCCCTTGACCGGAATCGAACCCAGGTCCCTTCAGTCCCCAAGCCGACGCTCTATCCATTGAGCCAAACCGGTCTCGGCAGCCAGGGTTCATTTTAATTTGTTGCCATGTCATTAATCTCTCAGTGTTCCATTTATTCTTCACAGTGCTACCAAGTTAGTTTCTTAACCTGTTAACTGGGGAGTTCCCTTTTTAATTACGCAACGTACAATGGGCGCATACTCTTTCACTAGGATGTGTCAGTACGTCACACCCAGCAGACGTAATTTTATATTATTATTTTTTTATTTATACTTAATTAAAATAAATGAAATATATATTTTTTGTTTATTTATATATAAAGCACAAAGTAAAATACAAAATTACAAATAGAAAAGAATACCAACAAAAAAATGGAAACATCGAATTAAAAAATTATAAATTTTACAAACAATTATAAAGATTACAGCCAAAGCCAGTTTGGCTCAGCGGTAGAGTGTCGGTCTTCGGACTGAAAGGTCTCAGGTTCGATTCCGGCCAAGGGCATGTACATTGGTTGCGGGCACATCCCTGGTGGGGGGTGTGCAGGAGGCAGCTGATCGATGTTTCTCTCTCATTGATGTTTCTAGCTCTCTATCTCTCTCCCTTCCTCTCTGTAAGAAAATCAATAAAATATATATTTTTTTAAAATATATACCATCCCTCTCAGGGTGCAACATATATTTCAAGGATGTATTCATATGTCCTACCCATTCCCAATAGTGTTTATGTTTGACGTATTTATAGGT
Source organism: Pipistrellus kuhlii (assembly GCF_014108245.1). Lineage (NCBI taxonomy): Eukaryota > Metazoa > Chordata > Mammalia > Chiroptera > Vespertilionidae > Pipistrellus > Pipistrellus kuhlii. The sequence goes on from NW_023425584.1 coordinate 42,954,435, forward strand.
CCCGCACGGTTAACCGGTTAAAAATGTAGAATTTATTATACTATACACTCAATCTTCTGTGCCCCCACAGCCTATAGAATATAGCTCATCTCTTTGCATCTCTAGCACCAAGCTACCTTTCTAGCCACATAATCCTCTCAACTTTTTTTTTACATAACAGATCCCCCTTCATACACAAGAAATCACTCACTCTATGCTTCTATGCTTTGGGGTTTCTGGTCACATGGCAGACTGAGATCATGTAAATGGGCTCACTTCTCATGAAATTCTGAATAAAATAAGACACACCCCAAAATTCAAATACAAAGCTACCTAAAAAAAAAAAAAAAAAAAAAAAAGAGGGAGAGCACTAGCCAGGTATAGACATAATGAGTGATGGCAAAGCCAATACAATAAGCAGAGGATGGTGTCTGTGTATATTCAGCCAAGAAAATAGATCAAGACAGTGGGGCTGAGGTTTAAAATCTGCACATGAAAAAAGATGTCTCCTTTGACCTTTAAAGTGAAAGAGCCTAAAATCCTGAATAAATCCAACTGTCTCAGAGATCTGGCCCATCTATGAAAATGACAGTACCACTGGCTGCAAGAAAGCTTGCCATTTGACTGGGCCTGTTAGAGGTGGGGGTATTCTAACCAGAAGTCTAAGCCTGAGGCTCATGCCAGAATAAGTTTGGATCAAACTTTGCATTATTGCCAAAGCCAGTTTGGCTCAGCGGTAGAGCGTCGGTCTGCGGACTGAAAGGTCCCAGGTTTGATTCCGGCCAAGGGCATGTACATTGGTTGCGGGCACATCCCTGGTGGGGGGTGTGCAGGAGGCAGCTGATCGATGTTTCTCTCTCATTGATGTTTCTAGCTCTCTATCTCTCTCCCTTCCTCTCTGTAAGAAAATCAATAAAATATATATTTTTTTAAAAGATTACAAAAAATATATACCATCCCTCTCAGGGTGCAACATATATTTCAAGGATGTATTCATATGTCCTACCCATTCCCAATAGTGTTTATGTTTGACGTATTTATAGGTCCCGCACGGTTAACCGGTTAAAAATGTAGAATTTATTATACTATACACTCAATCTTCTGTGCCCCCACAGCCTATAGAATATAGCCCATCTCTTTGCATCTCTAGCACCAAGCTACCTTTCTAGCCACATAATCCTCTCAACTTTTTTTTTACATAACAGATCCCCCTTCATACACAAGAAATCACTCACTCTATGCTTCTATGCTTTGGGGTTTCTGGTCACATGGCAGACTGAGATCATGTAAATGGGCTCACTTCTCATGAAATTCTGAATAAAATAAGACACACCCCAAAATTCAAATACAAAGCTACCTAAAAAAAAAAAAAAAAAAAAAAAAAGAGGGAGAGCACTAGCCAGGTATAGACATAATGAGTGATGGCAAAGCCAATACAATAAGCAGAGGATGGTGTCTGTGTATATTCAGCCAAGAAAATAGATCAAGACAGTGGGGCTGAGGTTTAAAATCTGCACATGAAAAAAGATGTCTCCTTTGACCTTTAAAGTGAAAGAGCCTAAAATCCTGAATAAATCCAACTGTCTCAGAGATCTGGCCCATCTATGAAAATGACAGTACCACTGGCTGCAAGAAAGCTTGCCATTTGACTGGGCCTGTTAGAGGTGGGGGTATCTAACCAGAAGTCTAAGCCTGAGGCTCATGCCAGAATAAGTTTGGATCAAACTTTGCATTATTGCCAAAGCCAGTTTGGCTCAGCGGTAGAGCGTCGGTCTGCGGACTGAAAGGTCCCAGGTTTGATTCCGGTCAGGGACATGTACATTGGTTGCGGGCACATCCCCTGAGGGGTTGTGCAGGAGGCGGCTGGTCGATGTTTCTCCCTCATTGATGTTTCTAGCTCTCTCTCTCTCTCTCCCTTCCTCTCTGTAAAAAAATCAATAAAATATATTTAAAAAAAAAACAAACTTTGCATTACCTATGTTATAAAGAAACCCCAAAATAAAAATTGGTCTACATTGTTAAATTCATAGAACCCAGGCAAAAGCAAATGGAAATCTATTCTGTGAGGACACTTGCACAGTTCAATGCCCACAGATAGTTCCCAGAACAAAACAACACCCAGAAGATGATTTTACAATAAAAAATTACAAACCCATGAAAAAGCAATCCACCATGACCTAGAGAAAACAAACAAGAGAGTAGTTTACCAAAAACTAGAAAGAAAGCACAACATGATAAACATTGGAAGGAGAAGATATAGGGTTTCATCAGGCTTCCTGGGTCTAGACTTGGAAACAAAAGCTACAAAAAAAAAAAGCCCACTGCTCTTTGCAAAATTGTTTCTCTTAGGAGCCACATACTACCTTTAATTCTCTGTCCTTTTCTGATTATCTTTATCCACTTACATACTAAATATTATACTTACATCCCAAGAATTAATTCCTTATTTTCCATATGGAAATATTCTTCCATATACGATATGAAAGCCAATATAGCCTATAGCCATGGTCAGCAAACTGCAGCTCTTGAGCCACATGTGGCTCTTTGGCCCCTTGAGTGTGGCTTTTCTATGAAATACCATGGCCTGAGCGATGTTTTGAAGAAGTGGCATTAGAAGAAGTTCAAGTTTAAAAAATTTGGCTTTCAAAAGAAATTTCAATCGTACTGTTGATACTTGGCTCTGTTGACTAATGAGTTTGCTGACTACTGGCCTATCGGATTAAATTCAGCAATACAAAGTCCTGAGTTCATCCTGATCCTGCCACTTACTGGCTATAAGACCTTAAACTTATCCCATTTTTCAAGTCCCTCATTTAAGAATGAGGATGAGTTTATATTACACAGGATTGATGGAAACATGCAATGAGACAGCACTATGGGGCCCTCAGCCTAGGACCTGGCACAGGGAAGTAGTAACTAAACATTATTCATTAATATGCATGCTAACTGCTATCACACCTTATTACCTGTCCTGGCAACAATCTTGTAAAAAGATGTTATTACCTGCATGTCACATATTAGGAAAGGGAGTTCACAGGGATTCAGTAATTTGCCCAAGGCAATGCTGCTAGCAAGTGGTAGAGATACGGGTATGAACCCAGATGTCTTTGGCTCCAAACCCTATATAGTCCATCTGTACATGATACTGCTAAGCTTCCTCAGGACCTCAAAATAGTCACCCTCAACCAAACGTATTACCTGCTTACTCCAGGATCTGCCCTGGAGGGACAATATCTGTGTGTCTTAATGCAAATTCAATTATGTACTGAACATATTTAGTGTGTGTATCTGGGTCTAATCATTGTATAAGTACAGGATTTACATTAGGAAATCATGTTACTTGCAATCTAGGGATACCAGAAAACAGTATCTAAGGAAAACTGGGGGTATATAATTGCAATGATAAAAGTGTTGTGAAGAAAACCACAGGGTGCAGAGTAAAGCTTGAGTTAGCCGGGGTGTTGTGGAAAGACATCAACTAGCAGATAAAATCTCAGCTGAGACTAAAAGCATCAAAGAAGCCAGCATGTGAGAAGTGAACGGAAGAGTAGTGGGTGAGATAGAACACCATGCAGAACTGACCTCAGCATATTGCAGGGATTGACATGAGGCCTCAGCAGCTGGAAGACAGAGAGCAAGTGGAGACAGAAGTGATGAGGAGGGAGAAGTCTGGGAACTGAACATGGTGGGAGGACACCATATTATGGAGTTGTTTACAAGTGCAGTGGGAAACTATGGAAATTACTTTTATGTAGAAGAATTACATGATCTAATAGTGTTTTGAAAATAGGATTCTAAGTCTAACTCAGGAACACATTTAGATGAGACATTGCAAAAGAAGAAACCAAGTAGGAGGCAATGGCTATATGTCGGTATTGACAGGACGGGAGCAGAGGGAGAGAGCAGTTTTGAGATTTTTTTTTTTCTTTCTTTGAGAGAGAGAGAGCAAGAAAAAAGAACATTGCTGCTGGATTGAAGAGATTCTGATAGGCTCATCCATTCAGATTAGGCATTATGCATCTTGAATTGCTATTTAATCAATGGATCAGCTTCCTTTGGCTCTGAGTCTGTTCCCAAGTAACCATCTGTGATCAAAGACAGGCACCAGGGGCAGAGTGAGGGCAAACCCTTGCAGAGGTGGCAGAGAGGGCAAGCGCTAAGAAAATTGTTGATTACATTCCCTCTACTAACCTCATCTCCCTCACTAGACAATGAGCTCCTTGATGAGACAATTTTCAATCTAAATTGTATCCCCACATCAATTACTGATGTCTATTATGTAGTACATGCTCAATAAACACATTTGCAATTAAACTAAATTACTCAAGACTAAAGTCAACATCCGTATGAAACCGAAAAGCTGCTGTTTTTCTCTCTCATCTCTGCTTCTTCTCTTTCCATCTCCATGTTCCTCTTTTTACCACATAACTAGATTTTTTTTCCCCTGGCTGTCAGACTTTACCATTCCGAGATGACCAAAACAAAAGGAAAAATGGTACAAAGAGAAAATCAGCAGTTCTGTTCAATAATAGCCCATTGTTTCCCTGGACAGCATCCAGACAAATAGTCCAAATCACAAATGCATTTGTGACCCTCATTTTGTAAGGGCTGCTCTAATCTTAGTGACTGGAATTGAACTTCAAAAATGGGTATCGAGGTCCTTGGGGCCCCTCAATTTTCTGTTCCAACACCCCAGTGGCTGAGCTGCAACCAACCTCTTTCATTCGCTTAATAAAAATAACAAGAAAAGCCATAATAGCCAAATTTTTCTCTCTTATGCCAATGTAGAGAGCAATCATTCCCAAACTCTAAGGCAGTTAAAAGGCTACTTTGAACAATGCTTTATGTTTGCCTCATTTATTTGTCAATTTTTATCCCCAGATTAGATATATACCTAGAGAAGAGGAGAGAACCCCTTGAGCTATGGAATAGGTTAAAGTTGCAAAGCAGATTAAGCAAAGACTTATGTATAATCACCACAGAATTCCCATGTCCATCTTCCTCTTCTTATGCTTCTGTGTGAGAAAGTCGGTAGGCTAGATTTAAAATGAAAACAATCACAACTTTACTGGGGACAAGTTCCAGGATCTCCTTTTCATGAAACAGCAGTCCTCCTTGAAAAAGATAAAAATTGGAGAAAAAACCAACTAAAGTGCTATGCAGACTTGAGGTATTATCTACTGATTTTAAAATATGATTGCTTTTCAGATTTTTGCTAGATGAATCTTTCAAAAACGTGCAAATTTCTTACTTCTCCTAACAGGCACATAAGCACTAATACAAGCATGAATACAGGACACAAATATTTATAAAAGGACTAAAAATAGATTTTGGTATATATTCTTCCAGAGGAATATATTATATTGGGTCGGCAACTAAGTACTTGCGGATTTTTTAAAGAAAATCAAAGACAATTTTTTCATGGAACTAAATAACTTTATTCTGTAATGTATTGCCCATTTTGATCAATGACCTTTTACCATCTTTCAGGCAGCATCATAATCCCACGTTCAAAAAACTTCTGGTTTTTATTAGCAAAAAACTGAATCAGGTACGATTTGATATCATCATCATTATTGAAATTTTTACCATTCAAGGAGTTTTGTAAAGATCGAAACAAAAAGTAATCAGATGGTGCAAGGTCAGGACTATATGGTGGATGTGGCAAAACATCCCAACCAAGCTCCATTAATTTTTGCCGAGTGACCAAAGATGTGTGTGGCCTTGCATTGTCATGATGGAATACAACACCTTTTCGATTTGTCAATTCGGGCCGCTTTTCTTCAACTGCATTGTTTAATTTCGTTAGTTGTTCAATGTAGACATCAGAATTGATCGTTCGGTTGGGTGGTAAGAGTTCAAAGTAGACAATTCCTTTGTAATCCCACCAAACTGATAACAAAACCTTCTTTTGATGAATATCAGCTTTTGATGTTGTTTGAGTTGGTTCACCTGGCCTGCTCCATGATCTTTTCCGCTTGATATTGTTGTAAACAACCCATTTTTCATCGCCAGTTATCAGTCGTTTTAAAAATGAATCATTTTCATTACGTTTCTTTAGCAAATCGCAGCTGCTAATGCGTTGCGTTAACTGTGATTCTTTCAGTTCGTGAGGAACCCATGTATCGAGTTTTTGAACATAGCCAAGTTGTTTTAAGTGATTTTCAATGCATGTATGTGATACATGAAGCTTCTCTGCAATCTCACGTGTTGTACTGTGACAGTCCGAATTGATTATTGCTTTGATTAGGGCGTCATCAACTTCAACTGGACGACCAGAGCGTTTTTCATCTTTGAGTGAAAAATCACCAGAACGAAACTTGGCAAACCAATTTTGACACTGCCGTTCTTTTAAGGCTTCGTCACCATAAACAGCACATAACTTTTTATGAGCTTGCAATGCGTTTTTCCCTTGTGGAAATAAAAAAGCAAAATATGACTAAAATGTTCCTTTTGACTTTCCATTTTTCAACGAACGCCAAACGAAAACTACAAAACAGATCAAAAAACTTTTTTCACTGATTAACAGCTGAATAGCCAACTACCAAACAACAAAATGTGTTTTACATTTGTACTACATCTGCAAACCTAAAAATTCAACTGAAGCCATATGTGTGTGAAACCCGCAATTACTTAGCTGCCGACCCAATACAACTGAGTCTAAATGACTTATATGAGTAGATGACTAAAATCTTCAACTAAAAGTTCTTACATATTTATCCTATGAATAAAATATTTTAATGGACATATATTTTGGTTAGCAAATATTTCAATGAGTAATATTTATACTTCTTTCAAAGGAAAATATTCTCATAGACTCACAATATGGACTTAAATTTATTTTATTCCAATGTCAATTTAATATATACACATGAAAGTTAATAATAAACAAAATGTATATAAATATACACTTAACTGTTCTTATCCTGTATAGTAAAGAGGTAATATGCAAATTGCTGTCACTCCAACACACAAGATGGCCGCCCCCATGTGGATACAAGATGGCCATCACAAGATGGCCTGCAAGGGAGGGCAGTTGGGGGTGATCAGGCCTGTAAGGGAGGGAAGTTGGGGGTGACCAGGCCAGCAGGAGAGGGAAGTTAGGATGACTAGACTGGCAACGGAGGGCAGTTAGGGGCGATCGGGATAGCAGGGGAGGGCAGCTGTGAGTGACCAAGATGGCAGGGGAGGAGAGTTAGGGGCAATTGGGCTGGCAGGGGAGCAGTTAGGCATCGATCAGGCTGACAGGGGAGTGGTTATGGGGTGATCAGGCTGGTAGCCAAGCGAGTGGTTGGGAGCCAGTAGTTCTCGATTGTGAGAGGGATGTCCAACTGCCCATTTAAGCCTGATCCCTGTGGGCAGTCGGGCATCCCTCGAAGGGTCCCAGATTGGACACATTGCAGGCTGGGCTGAGAAACACACACCCTTATGCACAAATTTCATGCAGCGGGCCTCTAGTACAATATAAAAATGACATTAACTTAAAATAACAAATGATATTGCTTTGTTGAAATCAAATAGTAGATTTAACCAGAAAGATACAGTTTAGGTCTAGCTCCCATTTATTGTACCTATAATTTAACCTCCATGACAATAATGTGGAGAATGACTTTTACATATGTGTGTTTTCCCAAAATGTTATTAATAACAACAAATCTTTGTGTCATATTTTAAGAGAAACAGGTTGCTCATTTACAAAAATCAGAAAATAAGAAAAGGGGTTTCTCTTGATAATTCTATAAAGCCACCTTGTTTCCTTGAACATAAGATTAGACATTTGGCATTAATAAAATCTGAATTGAAAACGGTATCTGGCCCAATTAAAACAAGAACCAAGAAAATACAATTTCAAATGTATTTATATTTATACTATTATATTTAACTTCTAATAAATTGTTGCAGGACAGTGTGAACAAAGGCGGGAACCACACAGTATTCACCTGAAATCATATCACTAAATTCCTATGGCACAGATAGTTGAATTTTACATATCTATACCAAAACATACCACAATATAGAACTATTTATTCACTGTTTTTCTGTAATTGTACAACTGTGAAAAACCATTTACATAAGTGTGCTGGGACACTATTTAGCCTGTACAGGGTATGAAACAATTACAAACCTGTACAGAAGCACAAAAAAACATGTGCAATGTATTTCATTGAGAATATTTACACTATTTTTTAGATTATAATTCTAATAAAATACTAAATTTAAAACACCTCTACATAATGCAGATCCTGAAGAATATACAACACACATACACAAACACACACACACACACACACACACACACACCAGTCTGATAAACACTAGTCTTTCAGAAGAATAATAGTCAACATTTTTGCCCCTTCACACATAAGCAGAACACTTAAAGGGGTAGTGTATGGTTATGCTTAATTCTGGGTGCCTATTTATAACTCCACCCATTTCTCTTCCACTCAGCAAAGCATATTAGAATGCAAGTCACATGAATTCGTAGAGAGAATCCAGAATATAATTGAACTCATTTACAAACTAAGGTATTTGTTAAATTAAATATTTAAACCATAGTCAATAACCACCTATTTGTAGTACAGTTTGGAATACTGGAAATGTAATTTATTTCATTACCGTCACAATAAAAAAATCAAACAAAATTTAGGGGAATCCTGGAGGGGAAGAGTTGATTCACCATTAATTGGGATATAAATTTTATTTCAGAACCACTCATAATTTACAGATAATTTTAAATGAAAAATAAACATTTATTGCATTGTTTCGACTTCTTCATGCCATTGAAAGGTACAAGCTATTTGGTTTGGCTCACAGTTCATTTTGTCTCTTTAGTATGAATTGCCAAATTTTTAACTCTACTAAACATGTTTTTCAAACAACGGTCTACACACAGACATAACTAATTCTAAATGGCCTGACATGTTAAATCCAAAAGTTAGATGCCTCATGATACATACTCAATAAATTATCTTAATTAACAAAGATATTAGTTAAAAGAAATGTATTTTTAAATTGTTTTGGTTTTTCTGCTAGCCAATTTGTAATCTAAGAATCATATTTATAATGAGGCTCATTTTAGAAACAGGTACAGGAATTAAGAGCACAAGGGTTGGAGTTGGAGAGACATGAGTCAAATCCCAATTCAGTTGTGTGACCTTGAACTAGTTACTGACTTCTCTGTGCCTCAGTTCCTCCTTGTTAAATGAGCATTATGATATTTAATCACTCTACGTGAGGGTTCATATAAGACATGAGATAACACAATATAAATCACTTTATTACAGACACATAATGCTCAGTAAATAATGCCATTCCCTGATCATATAATTATTCACATTTAATTAAATCAAACCTCCAATATATTAACACTTACCTCACAATTTGATGAAAAGTCTAAAGCCAGATGGATTTACTCACTTCAAAATGGCAGTAATATAATCATCTCCTGAGTATATGTGTATTACTTAGTCTGAATTTTTGCTTAATATAAAAAAATCTGGCTAATATTAACATTATTATTTTTTGTTGTTGTTAATCCTCACCCCTAGGATATTTTTCCATTGATTTTCAGAGAGAATGGAAGGGAGAGGGAGAGACAGAGAGAGCAAAAAAACCATCAAGGTCAGATATTTGGCTATGTTTAGATAGTTGGCCCGCAGACTGAAGGGTCTTGGGTTCAATTCTGGTCAAGGACATATATCTGCATTGCAAGGCTTGATCTCCAGCCCTGATCCCCAGGGTGTGTGTAGGAGGCAACCAATCAATGTGTCTCTCTCATATCAATGTTTCTCTCTCTCTCTGTCTCTCCCCTCTTTTCCACTCTCTCTAAACATCAATGGAAATGTTAAGGATTAACAAAAAATAATAAAAATCAAGTAAAATTTGCCACATTGCAACTTTTAAAAAGTAACAATTGATGGTCAATAATTATTAGCACATTGAGGTTTAGTATAAGTCTTAAAAAAAAATAAGACTTTTTCATTTGCAAGATGAGAACCAACACAATTATTCATATTTTGTATATGAGAATATGGAAATTCAGAAGTCAAGAAGTCAAGCTCTAGAATCACACAAATAGAAAGTAGCAAAATCTTCATAAAATCCTAAATCAGTCTGATTCCCTTTTCATCCTCCCTGGAAGCTTCCAGAAATCAGATAAATGGCACACCCTACCATGGCCCTGGGTTGTGTCAGTAACGAGCCTCCCTGCCAGCAGAGTACCCCGGTTCCTAGCCTCCCTCGCCACCTGCTAGCTGTATGGCTGCATGAGAATTGTTTAATGTCACTGTGCCTAGTTCTTCATCCGTTATCAGCGATCCCACAGTATCTATCTCCAAACTATGGAGAGGATTAATTAAAGTCATTTATAATATAAAGTTTAAAACAGTACCTAGCATTGCCATTCTATTATTATTGTACTGTTATTATCCTTACTAGTATGATTGTTTGGGGACATAGTCTCTGTAGTGAACATTGGTTCTTCTTTCTCAGGAAAGCTACGGAGCATTCACAACCAGAGGGACACACACGGCGGGGCGGGGGGGGGGGGGGGGGGGGGGATGTGGGAGAGGGAAGGGGACGCCCTCCTATAGAGCCTCATCAGCCATTGTGGGTGACAACTATCAAGCCTGGCTCATCCCCAATTCTAGCTAGAATTATCAGCCAAGGCCTCCTGCCAGGGAGTCCCAAAGTCCATTGGGAAGATCAATACTGTTTCTCTGTGAAATCCTCCAAGCGTATCATTAAGGCACCAGAGGAGAGATTCAAACTTAAGGTATTTATTTTCTCAGAGGTTGGGTGTGGAAGGCGTGAGGACCGGGCACGAAGGGCTGGGTTTATAATGACACACCCTGTGGAAAATGACTGCTGTTCCCAGGCTGGCCGTGAGCCTGGATGACAAGCTGAGATGAGGTTTTCCTATCCAGAGGTTATTTAATTCCTTCAGCCACCTTCCCCCATCCCCAGCTCTATAAATCCTCAAATTAGAGTCTGAAAACAGAAGCTTCTATTTTGGCAAAGATTCATTAACATTCATTTTATGTCCAATTTCTCATACCTGACTTAGTGATACATAATGTTTTAATTCTGGCTTGTAAAAATATTTTAAAAGACACATTCTTTATACTTGTATCATGTATAATTATAGAACGCAGGGTACTCTTTGGGGGACATCAGGTACAGAGCGTTGCCTTAATCATACTGTTCAAGTCATAACATATTATTAGCACTGGCTTGCACAGGACACTACCTTGTTTTATTTCACTCCCTTCTCATTCTAAGATCTCCTCTCATTCCTCTCTCTTCCCTTAGCCAACAATTGTGTTTATTGTCTACCTTTTGGTTGGCATGTGCTCTTGCAACATGTACAATGTTCTTTTTTTCTTTTTGCATGTATTTTATTTTATACAATAGCATATATTTCAATTTGGCTATTTCCCTTTAAATGAAGCAGCATGTTTTTGGGATTAGCCTATATTAAGAACATCTAATTCTTAGATTCTGATTGCTGCTTTGAACTTAGTCTGTATTCCCACCATGTTTTCTCTACTCCCTTTTCCCATGAAGCACCCTCCCTCACACAGCAATGCACATCCTCAGACATGGACTCATGGGTGACGGTATCGTCCAAGCAAGGTCATTTCTGAGGGTGAATGGGAGTATTATTATAGTAGGAAAACCCACTTAAGGACCCATCTGGGGCCTTTTGGGATCTATACCAAAAAGCAGCATTCAGATGTCCTACTCAAACTACTTCCACACAACTCACTGGACTAGAGTACTAGCCTACATTCCCATCAGTCCAGTCATAGTTTCCATTTTTATCCTCTTTTCATCATCACATTTCCCTGCATGTATTTTATGAAGTTTATAAAATGTTGTTTTAAAACCATATCAAGCAAAACTAAGCCAGTTACCTAAACAATTTTAAAGTCATAAGAAACCGGAGCAGTGTACGATACAGTTAGAAGCCAAACACATTCTGAGGGCCCCATATGCATTTATTTGCACAGAGGTGTATTGGTAAAATTTCATATATCAGCAGGCCCAAATCTTTTCTTCCACAAAGATACACTCAATGGATTCATGTTTGGGACTACCAAGATTATTTATTTAGGGTTCATGACAGTGTGTTAGAACACTAGCTCTGAGAACCATCTCAGTATGTAAATACCCTGTCTGTAAACCTACAGCAGAAGGGAATCTTCCAAATCGCTTCTTTAAGTGTCCAAATTTCAGGTTAGTTCTAACCACACTTCCACATGACTCAAAAGCCCAGCCCAGCACAGAAACCAGTGCTGTAGAATGCCTACCCTCCACCACCCACCCCGAACCTCTATTTCCATGGCTCCCCAGATCAGGATTTTGTTTTCCAATGTTTGTTGCATGAAATCTATAAAATATAGAACTTTTCACATACAAATCGAAGAATCACTGGAAATGTATGACTGGTTCACTGAAGTCAGAAAGAATGTGAAGGTTCAGCAATATAAATATGAAGTGTCTTCCATCCCCCAAACATTTCAGCACATGGCAGGTTATGATGAGAGGAAATAGAAGAGGAAAATGTCAGAGAAGATGTTGGAATATTAGGATGCATGACATTTTGGTGAATGTTTCCTTCTTTGAGATACATGATATATTATGTACACTTAGTACACCAGCTACCACGAGGGCTTAAGGGTCCATGAGCTAGACCAGCCTATCTTCTCTATGCTACTCACAACCTTAAAGGTCCATCACTACCACTATAAGATGGATAAGCATGAAAAATAGGCACCATCATAATATTTAGCAATAGCAGGAAAGACAAAAAAAATGTATTCCTGCTTTTTGACCCTAAAAAAATTTAAATTTTGAACATTTTTATATTGCCAATTAATGAGTGTTACAAACACCCTCACTCCATACTTTTCCCCTCTTTACCCTCATCACATGTCCTTGCCCACAGCTTCATTGTCTTTTTTATTAGCCCAAATCACAATGCCATCTTGCAAAATCAGCAACTTGTCTGTGAATATAGTCAATAATAGAAAATAAGGTATTTGTGAATAAATCATTTTATCATTTCTATTTCTAGCTATTTTCTGCTGATATAGAAAAAAATATTACTTTTTCATTCGTATCTAATCATTTTGTTTGTATCTAATCCCCAAATTTTCTTATTAATTCTAGCAGGTTTCACTTGGGTTTGGTTTTGCTTTATTTCATTTTGTTATTCTTGTACTATTTATACTTTGCTTTGGTTTTTGTTTATTTGTGTTTTATTATTTTTATAAAACTTATTTTGGTGAAATTGGTTAATAGGATCATATAGGTTATACTGTGCTTATACTTTGTTTTTTGTTCATACGTATTTTAAAAGAGTAACTTGATCTCTCTAGATATACTATTTACTTGCCCAAAGAGATTTCTTTTCCATTTTACACTAATTTTTAACACTGTTATCTTTCTACATTTGCAAACCTTTTCAAAGTACTGTTAAATCATGATGTTGATAGCAGCAACCTCTGCAATCTCTTCATTCAACTGAAATCATTTCAGTGGTTCCATATTTAAAATTGTGTTTATTGGGGTTTCAGCAAATACAACTTAATCATATGTAAGTAATAGCCTTCCATTACTTGTTCAGGAACGGTTATGGACTTTCCAAATGCCTTTTCTGCATCTATCCATATGTCAGTGGGGTGCCTGAGCCAGCTCAGTGGTATCATATTGGCTGATGGTTGAACTGATTTAAAATGGTCATGGTTGAAGCATTTGCACCATGGAAATCAGCAAACACAACAAATCACGGCTTTTTTAAAAAGTTGTTTGTAAACATTTACCACATATCACTGGGTATCTCCTTTGACTTAATTAACATAATCCATTCATTCAAAAATGTTTATTGAGCAGACACCTATGACAGATGTTCTAGGTACTGGAGATACAGCAGTGAAGGAAGCATGCAAAATTCCTTCCCTCATGCAGTCTACATTTAGTAGAGTTTATATTTTATGAACTCTGTGATTATGTTAATAATTACCTGATATTCAATATATGTTCTTTATGAAATAAACTGTAATTGATTGGGGCGCATGTTATTTTGATACATGGCACTGAATTTGCTTATTTCATTTAGAACATTGGCATCTATATCAGCTAAAATGGTCTTTAGTTGGGGGATTATGTTTGTATTCTATTGATCAGGTTTTGCTATTAATGTTCATTTGACTACATAAATTAATTGGGGGATTTTCAGTCTAATTCTGAGGTCTGGAATCATTTAAACAACATTGAAATCATCTGTTTTTTAAAGGCTGGATAGAAACTCAGCTATGATAGAAACCATCTGGACCTGCGTGCCTGTTTTACGGTAGATCTGTAATTGTCCTCCCAATGCCTTCTATGGCAATGCGTCTGGTCAAACTTTTTACTCCTTGGCATAACACATATTTTGATTGAAAACATTCATTTTTGTTTAGATTTTCAAATGTATTACCAAAGAGCATCACTAAGTATTAATTTATCATTTGTACAGCCCTTGCACATCTGTGCTTTATCCACTCCATTTTCTTTCTCATCAGGCTTACAGAAGATTTTATCTCTTTTGTTAGTCTTTCCAAAGAATGAGCCCTTGGATTGACTCTACTTTCCACTCTTTCTGTTGTTCCTACATCAATTTCAGCTTCTACCTTTTTAAAAAATATTTGCTTTTTTTTTAATCTTTTAAAATATTTATTTATTTATTTATTTACAGAGAGGAAACATCAATGAAAGAGAGACATCAATCAGCTACTTTCTGCATACCCCCCACTGGGGATGTGCCCGCAACCAAGATGCATGCCCTTGACTGGAATCGAACCTGGGACCCTTCAGTCCACAGGCTGATGCTCGATCCACTGAGCCAAACTGGTCAGGGCTCAGCTTCTATCTTTATTATGTTTTTTTCCCCTGTGTCTTTTAGTCAACTTTACTGCTCCTTTTTCTAATTTTTATAGCTATGTATCAAGTTCCTTTATTTTTACATTCTTCTTTAATAATGAGGCACTGAGGTTACACATTTTCTTTTTAATATAACTTTAACTGAAAACACAGAGTTTTATATGAATTGATATTTTTATATCATGACAATTTATAGTATCAGCTTGAATTTTTTGACTCATATTAAATATGGGATTATGTTGAAACTTTTTTGGTTATCTTATTTTTTAAAATTATCACTAAAATATTGGCTCTCCTTTTTCTGCCTTTGAATTTGTCTGAGTTTTCTTTGTAGTCAAGTACACAATTTATAAATATTCCATGAAAATTTAAAAAAAGCGGCTATTCCATAGGTAGATTTAAAGTGTAAGAGTGGCCCAGCTGGAGTGGCTCAGTAGTTGAGCATTGATCTATGAATCAGGTGATCATGGTTCAATTTCCTGGTCAGGGCATATGCCTGGGTTACAGACTTGACCCCACAGTGGGGGTCATGCAGGAGGCAGCCAATCAATGATTTTCTCTCATCATGGATGTTTCAATCTCTCTCTCTCTCCTTTTTTTTTCTGAAATCAATAAAAATACATTTTAAAAAATAAAGTGTGCGAGTGTTATGAGTTGATTTTTCCCCAAAAAAATTAAAGATTAATGTCCTAACCCTCATGTGACTGTATTTGGAGTCAAGGCCTTTAAGGAGATAATTAAGTTTAAATAAGACCATAAGGATGGGACCCTGATCCAATAGAACTAGTGTCCTTACAAGAAAATGAGACAGCAGGAATGTACATGCACAGAGACAGGAAAAGGCCCCTGTCCTTATGGAGAGATGAAACCGATAAGTGAAAGACAGTGGGTCAGAGTGACAAATGACCTAGAGGAAATAGGGAAGTACATTAAGAAATTCAGGGTAAGGGGTAGATTTCAGTTGTATATAGACAGTCAAGGAAATCTTCATTATGAAAGTAAAGTAGAGCAAAGGCCTGTAGGAGGTGAAAGCCTTTCCCCAGCCTCCTTCATGGCGACATCTTACACAGCGGCACTACATTATTAAATGTAACAATACTATTAACTAGACTAGAGAACTTATTCCATTTTCACTGGTGTTTATGTGCTTTTGTGTGTGTGTGTGTGTATGTGTGTTTCTATGCAAGGTAATACCATATAAAATTCGTGTAATCATAATCACCATCAGGATAAAACTATTTCATCACCACATCCCATTCCTTTATATTTGCACCCACTCTCCACAACCCCATCTGCCATGTCAACCACTGTTCTCTCTATATAGTTTTATCATTTCAAGGATGTTATATAAATACAATCATCCTTTATAATAAAAGCCTAATATGCTAAGTGTTCAGTCGTCCAGTTGTCTGTTCAACAAATCAAAAGTAATATGCTAATGATATTCTAAGGCTGTTCAACTGCTCACTATGACTATGACGTGCACTGACCACCAGAAGACAGAGCTCTGACCAGTAGGTTAGTTTGCTGCTGAGGTCCAGTCGATCGGGACTGAGTAAAATGGGCCAGACACACCCTGGAGCTCTCCCGGGCCGACCAACCTCCCATGTCCCTCCCTGGCCTGGATCTGCACCAATGGGGTCCCTGGCCTGTGCCCCCTCACAATCTGGGATCCTTTGGGAGAATGTCAGAGAGCCTGTTGCAGCCTGATCCCGCATGGCAGGCCAAGGGACCCCACTGGTGCATGAATTCATGCACTGGGCCTTTAGTGTTGTGTATAACCTTTTGAAATTGTCTTTTTTTTATCACTAAGCATACTGCCCTTCAGATATAGTTATATGTATCAAAAGTTTATTCCCTTTATTTGCTGAGTAGTGTTCCATTGTATAGATATACCAGTGTTTGTCTAACTATTTACCCACTGACAGACATTTGGGTTGTTTCCAGTTTAGGGCTACTACAAATAACACTGCTGTAAATGTTCAAATTTTTGCATGAATATATCAATAGGTTTTGTGGTTTTTTTAATTATTTTTTAAAATATATTTTTATTGATTTTTACAGAGAGGAAGGGAAAGGGATAGAGACTTAGAAACATCGATGGGAGAGAAACATTGATCAGCTGCCTCCTGCATACCTCCTATTGGGGATATGGCAGCAACCAAGACACATTCCCTTGACAGGAATCAAACCTGGTACCCTTCAGTCTACAGGCTGATGCTCTATCCACTGAGCCAAACCAGCTAGGGCTAGGTTTTTATTTCTCTGGAATAAATGCCAAGAGTTAAATTCAATTCCTGTGGTTTATGCTAAGTGCCTGTGTAGTTATATGAAAAGTCACAAGACTATTTTCCAGAGTGTTTGTATCCATGTAGATTCCCAGTAATGTCTGAGTGACCCAGTTTCTCTATGTCCTAGCCAGCATTTGATATTGTCACTATTTTGAATTTTAGCTGTGCTAATGGGTGTGTGCTGAGCTCTCATTGTGGTTTTAATTTGCACTTCCCTAAATCACTAATGATGTTGAACAACTTTTCATAAATGTGTTTATTTGCCTTCCTTGGTGAAATATCTATTGGTGTCTTTTGCCCATTTTCTAATTGGATTGTTTCTTTACTGTTGAATTTTAAGAGTTCTTTATATATTCTAGATACAAGTTCTTTGTATCTTATGGTTTGTAAATATTTTCTCCCAGTACTCTTATAATATATTAATCCCTAAAAAAAAAAAAAAAGTTTTTAAAAGAACAGCTAAGTTCTCACAAATTCAAATGAGGTTAAATGAAGAAGTTGAAAAATTGAGGATACTTTAAAAGACAATTAATAATAGTCATTTCCCAACTTTTTTTTAAATAAAGGGAAATTATTATTGAATTTTAGGTAGGAGATGTATGAAGGTTGTTGAGAGCCAGTGGGGAAAAGCTACATTTTAGTGTACTTTCAGCAGATTGATTAATTTTCATTGCCTTAAATTGAAGACAGAAGGATAAGAACACTGAAGTGATTTATTAAGAAGTTTATCAAGCATATGCCAATATAATTATTTTTTTTAATTCAACAAGAAAATAGGTGTCAATAAATAAGTCATTAATAAGCTAAAGAGACTTATTTCCAGTGTACTGAAGTTGGGAGAGAAACTTATTTAAAGATTTAAAAAGACATCAAGAAATACATTTTAGAAAGATTAAAGGAGACTGTTAATGAGCTAAGCACTTGCCTCTCTGTAAAAGAAAAACCAAGGGATAAAGCATTTTATTAACAAAATTAAGCACAAAATATACTAACTAAATATCAAGAACAATTACCACTGTTATTAAATTTTAATAAAACTAATAAGAAAAAGCAAATCATCCTAGTAGAGGTGAAAAATGAATATTTGCTTACTATCTGAGACAACAACATAACCCTCTGGGTTAGTTTCAAAATATAAAACACTTCAGTAATTAAAAGAAAATTATAATTACAACTAATTAGTTAAATCCTGTATATATGCAGATAAAGTAGTAATACGCATAATGATGAAAAAGTAATAGAGTGTTATTGGTGAGACCTTGCTTCATAGTACCAAATTCTATGGAATCACTGTGCAATGAAGATAATAATCTTTAACAAATGCCTCCACCTTGTATAAATTGGAATATTAATATAGCTTTTAATATTGTATTAAAACCATCTGCTATCTAATTTGCCTGATCTGGACTACTCTGAAACCTATAAAATCTGAAAAATGTCCATTTAAGATGAAAATTTCATTTTAAAATGGTATTACAGAATGGCTCCTATGTTTAGGGGAACTCATGATCTGCAAAAATGGAACCAATTTCTTAGCTCCCAAAATAAAAAGGCTACTCTGTTCCACTCTGATGACAGGAAAACACTCATGACTCCTGCTGCTGGATTTGGAAACAAAGCTAAAGCACATCAAAAACCCCACATGTGGGAATCAAGGTAGGCAAAAAAAAAAAAAAAAAAAAAAAAAAAAAAAATCAATTGATATCTTTACCCAAATGTTTATCTAATTGTCCAAAAACATCTCCCTTCAGAGGACTACACATCTATCATCAGCCCAGACTGCCCTGTCACTTACCCGTGTTTGAAAACCTTGATCTTTCTTCCACTTTATTCTACATCAGGCAGCCACGTGTTCTGCCAGAACTCACATACGGTAAAGGGCTTATTTTATTACCTAGGCCTGTAGACCAGGGACTGGAAGCCTTAAGGAGAAGCTGGAAAAACTGTTGTTTCAAAGCCTCAAGGTGTTTTTAAGCCTCATGACCTGGTGACAGCAGAAAGGCAGCTGGGAACCAGCTTCTTTGGGGGCAGGTCAGAATGGGTCCTTTAGCCAAAACCGGTTTGGCTCAGTGGTAGAGCATCGTTCTGCAGACTGATAGGTCCCAGGTTCGATTCTGGTCAAGGGCATTACATTGGTTGTGGGCACATCTCCGGTAGGGGGTTTGCAAGAGGCAGCTGATCGATGACTCTCAGCGATGTTTCTAACTCTCTATCTCTCTCCCTTCCTCTCTGTACAAAATCAATAAAATATATTTTTTTTAAAAAAGAATGGGTCTTTTAATTCCACCAATACAAAGGGTTGATCCGTTGAACATGAGGGAAACCTGGAAGTTGCCATCAACCTGGTTTATGCTTAGAAAAGATGTCTTAGACTAGTTGAGTGTGCTGTTAAGAAATGCTTGGGAGCTGCCCTGAGGTGGGGAGGAGAGAAGGGAGGAAGGGATGGAGCCAGAGAGGATAGCTGCTCTGGTTCTGGATAACTGCAGTGCACTGTATTGCAAATTACTCCTTGTCATTGTGGAGTTTTTGTTTGTTTTGTGGTGGTGTGGTCTCATTGCCTTTCACAGAAAATAGAGGTTCAATATTGAACAAAAAAATTCAAGAAAAACTTGCAGACTTTGTCTTCAATTCACGTTGGAGGAAAGACTGAAAAAATAAAAATAAAAATAAAATAAAAATAAAAAGAGCTGTGCTGGACGGTTCTGGCTCTCATGCTGTGGTTTTCCAAAAAGCAATGAAGCCAGAATGCACAGATGCTGGCCTTCTGGGCACTGTCCTACAAGACCTGGCATGCCGTGCCCTGGAGGGGTGGAGAGGACATTCACATATCCAGTCATGTTGAATTGGATATTTTGGTTCTCTCTGTCTCTCTGCTGCCTGGGAATTGGATTTAGGCTCCAAAGCAGCTTGCTCAGAAGCCTGGAAGGGGAAAGAGTGTGTGAGTGTGTGTGAGTGTGTGTGTGTGTGTGTGTGTAGGGGGGGAAGGGTAGGTTCATGTCAGAGGCCAAATTGGGACCGAGATGTGGAAGAACAGGCAAGTCTCATAGCTGGCTGTGAATGTATCCCATGGTAGATGCCCTCATTATTCCTGAACTGTCTGTAAAGTCTTACTAGATGAATGGCTTGGTGTCAGCTCTGTGTAGGGGATTAAATAAAGGTCCTGACCTAATGAGGAACATGAGATGAACCACACAGGGCCGAACAGGAGAGCCTTTGTTCCAGGCTGCAGGAGTCACTGGGGCTTCTAGAGGTAACAGACAAAATCCTGGCCTGGCTGTTTGACAGGAGCCCAGAGTAGAAGAGTAGGGAGAAGCAGCACCAAGCAGGCATAAGACAGGCTGACCAGAACAAAAAGAGGGAAGTGAGAGGGCCTAGCATCCTAAAAAAACAAGATAATTGTGAATGCAACTTCACCGGCCATTTATGCCTAAATAGGAAATTCAGATGCTATGAGCTAGCTATCCCTGTCCCACTCTACTCCCAGCACCAGAATCACTCCGGTCAGGGTCCTTGTGGCCAGATTCCTGCAATTAGAATTCAGAAACCCAGTCACCATCCCATCACAGCCTGAACACCACCGTGAGGTTAACCCTCACAAACCATTGACTTCATCACAGGTCCGGTCCACCTACACAAGTCAGACGCAAGAGCACAAAATTTCACATTTGGATCAGCATTAGCAATGCCAGGGAAAAGAGACAGGAAAACACAGACTTTAAAGAACATGAAAGGATTAACCGAAAACCTAGGCTGAGACCCTCACTTGAGAGGAGAGACCAAGAGTAGATTTCACACGCCTCAGTCCAGTGGCACCAGCAAGTCAGGGAGCAGAGAACAATAGTTCTCATCAGTGAGGACTGGGCGCCTTAGAGGCTGTTGCTGGAGCTGCCAGGCAAGCCCACAGGTTAGCTTAGACCTGGAGGTCACAACGCCCTATACTCCCTTAGCAGGACGCAGTAAAAACTTGCCTAGCGATCCAGGAAACAGAGAATGTGATAAATCTCCCCAATCAGAAGTTGAAAACAAAGTATGGTAGAATAATACGGGCATACCTCTGAGATATCGCAGGTTCCGTTCCAGTGCACGCTAATAAACACTGTATCGCAATAAAGAGAGCCGTAATCTGTTTGTTGGTGGAGGGTCTTGGCTTTCAATTTGTAAAAAGCATAACACCTGTGCAGCGCAATAAACAAGTGCGTCTGTACTGCATCCCAATTGGGACGCTGCGTGGCTAATAGAGGGATGGAATTCACTTGTAATAGTGTCTTCAATCACCATCTAGGGAGAAACTGCTGTGTGGAGTTTGGTGCAGGGGGAGGGGGAGGGAGAATTGAATACCACAGTCCTTGCCCTCAGATTGTCAAAATGTAGGGGTAACATTAACAGGTTAAGAAACATTTACAGTAAAAGATGATGGGTTTTCTAATACAAGTGAGCACAAGCTGCTGTGGGGACATATAAGGGGTCCATCTAACTCAGACCCAAGGGAGATACTGGAGAACTTCCTGGAAGAGGTAACACCTAAATGGAGAGATCAGGATTAAGAAAATGCTAGCCTAGTTAAAAAAAATAAAAAATAAAAAAAAAAAAAGAGGCATTTGTTTCTCATGGCTGCTGCAACAAGTTACTATCTCCTCCCCCACCCGTTTGGTGGTGTAATGTAACAGAAATGCATTCACTGGCAGTTCTGAAGACTGGGAATCTGAAATCGGCATCCCCGGGTGGAAGTGGGCAGAGCCTCCCTTCCTCTGAAGCCTCTCAGGAGAAGCTGCTCCAGCCTCTTTCAGCTTTGGCAGTAGGGCACTAGCTTTCCTCTGGCCCCAGGGCGTCTGCTTTCACACCACCTTCTCACATTGTAGAAGTTGTGCAAAGACATTCCTGGGCTCCTACTCCATGCTTAGCATCATGCTAAGTTCTTTGCGGGTTATTGCTTTGAGCTCCAAAGAAATCAGGATAAATAAAAGATTGGAGGCAGAGCTGAAACTGCCCTCTGCAGAGAGACAGGTGGGAATAGAGAAGGCGTATGCAAAATTATCTGGATTTTGCCTTGCCAATAGAACCCAGTTTTCCACACATATTTCACACTCCACTCTGGGGCCAGGTGGATGTCCGAAAACCTCAGCCAAGTTCCAAGGATAAATACAAGAAAACGTTCCCAAGTTTGACCAGCACTCTGAGCCATGTCCAAGGGAGGTAAATACCGCTAGATATTTATTGAACAAGCCAACATCAAACACGCTGCATCTGCAGATGGCTGGGCCAGACGTTCGGTCACGCTCCTTTCCAACTCCATTTATTTTGTGATTTTTAATTTTTGCCCTAGTACTTATCACAAGGGCTAACAAGTGAGCCATTATTAAGTGGAGGAAAAAGAGCCTCGACAAAAGATTTTTGAATGGATTTTGCATCATAAAATCAATTACATAATATGAAGGGAAGGCTTGCATTTCTAATCTGAGAAAACCTAATCAGCAAGGATATCTTGCGTGCTTGGCCTAAAGTGATTTTCTATCACCGTCATACCATCGAGGGCCTTGCAGGTCATCAGAAGGAGCCCCCACATTTTACAGACCAGGCCACTTAGGCTGGGGGAGGTGACACAGCGTGCCCAAGTCTTCTGGCTTCTTGTCCAAAGGTCTTTAGTAAAATTACAGTTCCAATCATTTTAATCCAGTACCTCATTTGGGAAACTTGCAAATAATTCTGGTCCCAGTAAAAGTTTAAGTAGATATATATGACCTGCTTACATGCATGATTTGTGATTACAATGTTATTTCACATGCAACTTTTTCCCCTACCCTCTAATAGTTGAGTATAAAGTAAACTAACAACAGGCAGGTTAACAGGAGAAAGGTATATAAATTCATTAACTGTTAATATTATGTGCATGAGAGTATCACAGGAGGGGGAAAGTAAATACCTAAAAAACTGGTGTAATTTTATATTTTGTCTTAATAGGAAAGAGTAAGTGATTTTTACAATAAGATGAATGGGTTTTAGTAGAACGGTTGGAGGTATAATTGTTTGTGGCTAAGAAGTCAAAATGGCGTCAACTTCACGTCTCCTCTCCTGTGATGGGAGTTAATCTTCCCCAGTTGATGAAACTCCAGGGGAGGAGATGGATGGCGATTAAATTCCTTTGGGCCAGGGGTCCTCAAACTTTTTAAAGTGGGGGCCAGATCACGGTCCCTCAGAGAGCTGGAGGGACGGACTATATGAACTACTAATTCCTACTGTAACACCTCGGCTGCGCTCACTGCCCAAAAAACCTGGCGGGCCGGATCAGACTCCTCTGCGGGCCGCATGTGGCCTGCGGGCCGTAGTTTGAAGACGCCTGCTTTGGGCAGATCTGTCTGTAGGCAGAGAAGGGGAGTTCAGAGGAAGCCTCTCCCTGCCTTTACTGTTTTTCAGGTTCCTTCAATTCAAAATAATTCTACGCCAAAGAGTTTAGGGGGGCATATTACTCCAGACTGCTTGGGGCTTAAGCTCAAACTCTATTCTATACACCCATTTGCATTATTAGAAGGTAAAGTAGCAGGTATGCACAGTTGTTCCCCCAGAAGTTCATGTCCAGAAATTCACCTGGGTGTGATGAAAGGACAGAGAAGTATATGCTTATATTTATTCTTCTTGATCCTCAGCTTTGATCCCCCCCCCCCAAAAAAAAGTTCATTTCTTCTAGTTGCAACCAAACTGAAAGGCCTGCAGAGCTGAATATATTATCTGTCCCTTTACAGAAAAATTTTGCTGACTCCTATTAGTTTAGCAACTCCGAACAGAAAACAATCTAATTGTCCATGAACAATAAAATGAACAAGTTTTGATATATTCTCACAATGAAAATGAACTTACGAAAATCACTCACAAGTAAATCTAATAAACATTACTGAAGGAAGGAAGTCAGAATTGTTAGATATAAACCTATTTATACAAGTTCAAAAACAAACAAAATTAATGCATACTGTATCAGAAAAAGAAAGTGAGAGACTTTGAAATGGATAAAAAATATCACTGGAGAGCATCGAAGATGTCTGCTGACAGGAAGGCAGGCTGCAAGACAGTGTGTGACTGAGAGAACAAAAGGAGAGTGTGTGGACGTACGGGGAGTGTCTGTATTTGTAGTGAGGGACAGCTATATTCCAAGGGAGTGTTGAGGACTGTGGGACTGGGCTCCCCTGATCAGGCAGCCTCCACTGCTGCTGAAATCTCTCCCAGAGCGACCGGCTCTGCCACAGAGACTGTGCCATCTTGAAGGGAGACTGCCTGTGATCAGAAGCCTAGTCTTACCTTCAACTGGGGAGACCTTGTATACCTCCTGGGACCCTACAACCACAACATCCAGAGACCAGCTGCGAACCCACAAATACTGGGTCTCAAGCAGCATGAATACGCGGACTCCGAGGATCTCTGCACCTTTTCACAGAAAGGTCAGATTTCTCCCAGAGAAAAGTGAGGTCTGCGATTCAGGCTGGAGGGAGAAATGCACGTAGTGGGATCTAGAGGTTCAGAGGAAGTCTGCGCCCCCCAAAATCCACAGCCGTTGGGGCCAGCGGAGTCCACAAAAGTGGAAGGGGTTCCACAGGGCTGCTGACAGAAGGGAACTCTAGAAATCAACCCCTAGCTGGGCTGGGCACAAAAAGGCAGCCTGAAGTTTTAGCAGTAAACCAGCTGTGCTGTGCCAGGGGAAAAAGACACGCACAGAGATGTTTGCAGAGTCCCACGCATTGCTGGGGAGAAAAAGTTTCGAGTTCTCGCACTTACTCTGGCTCCTTTTTCTCTTTAAATCCTTGCTTTTGATTACTAAGCTCAGTACATAGGATCACCCAATTAAAAACACTTTCAGAGACTGTAGGAGAAAGTTGTTTGTGGAACCTGGGGATCAGAGCAGGGAGAAAGGATCAGAAAATTAGCTCTGGGGCAGTCCATACCCGCAATCAGTATTAAGTGCAGCAAGAAAAACAAAATCTAAATACTGGGGCGAGAGAATTTACAGCCCTGGATGTCAATACAGAAACAATGCCACCCAGGGATTGAACCACAGATTGACTCCTGTAAATACAACCACAAGCAGGCTGAAAAACAAAGTACTGCCTGCTTGAAAATAAGATTATGGCTTATGACACAGAGGAGCTGTGGAATGCGGAGAACTTCAATACTGTCCTGACTACCTGACAGGAAACAGGAGTGCCAAACAGAAGGGCAGAGGAAGTGAATGACCTTCACTACTGCACATTTTTATATTTAATCTTTTACTTAAGAAACTAAATTTTTTTCTTGCTTGATTTTACCTTTTTAATTATTATATCTTTATTTTTAATCTATTATTACTACCATTTTTTTTACCTTTTTTAAAAGTTTCATTTTATTTTCTCTTTATTTTATTTTGGGATTAGTGTTCTACATTCAATTTTCATTTTTCCTTTAGCATCATTTTACTCTATCTCACCGTTACCTTTATGCCAACACTTCTTACTCACTTTTCCATTTTTGTTATCCTCTTTCTCTTACCCTATTTCTGCTTTAGATTTTCCCTATTCTTTTTTTTAATCCCTGTTAAAAATTCATTCTTCTTATATACTTACCATATTCATGGGTTAGTAGAATCAACATCATTAAAACATCCATACTACCCAAAGCAATCTATAGATTCAATGCACTCCCCATTGTAATACCAATGGCATATTTCAAAGATTTATAACAAACTCTCCAAAAATTCATCTGGAATAAAAAAAGACCCTGAATAGCCACAGTTATTCTGAGAAAGATGAACAAAGTTGGAGGGATCACAATACTAGACATCAAGCTATATTATCAAGCCATGGTTCTCAAAACTGTCTGGTACTGGCACAAGAACAGACCAATGGGACAGAATAGAGGACCCATAAATTGACCCAAGCCATTATGCTCAATTAATATTTTACAAAGGAGGCAAGAGCATACAATGGAGTCAAAACACTCTCTTTAATAAATGGTGCTGGGAAATTTGATCAGATACATGCAAAAAAATGAAACTAGATCACCAACTTACACCATATACAAAAACGAACTCAAAATGGCTAAAGGATTTGAATATAAGATGGGAAACCATAAAAATACTACAAGACACCATAGGTAGCAAAATTGCAGACCTATGTCTTAGCAGTATCTTCACAGACACAGATACTAGGGCAAGAGAGACTAAGGAGAAAATAAACAAATGGGACTACATCAAAATAAAAGGCTTCTGCACAGCAAAAGAAACCATCAACAAAACAACAAGAAAGCCCACTGCATGGGAGAACATATTTGCCAAGGTTGTCTGCGATAAGGGTTTAATCTCCAACATTTACAGGGAACTTCTACAACTTAAGAAAAGGAAGATAAACAATCCAATCAAAAAATTGGCAAAGGATCTAAATAGACACTTTTTGAAAGAGGACATTTAGAAAGCCAAGAGACATATGAAAACATGCTCAAAGTCACTGAGAGATGCAAATCAAAACAACAATGAGGTACCTACCATATTACACCTGTCAGAATGAATATCATCAACAAATCAACAAACGACAAGTGCTGGAGAGGATGTGGAAGGAACCCTCCTTCACTGTTGGTGGGAATGCAGAATGGTAGAGCCACTGTGAAAAACAATATGACATTTCCTCAAAAATTTTAAAATGGAACTCCCATTTGCCCCAGAAATACCACTTCTAGGAATATATCCTAAGAAAATAGAAATACCAATCAGAAAGGATATATGCACCTCTATGTTCATAGCAGCACAATTTACAATAGCTAAGATTTGGAAACAGCCCAAATGCCCATCAGCAGATGAGTTGATTAGAAAACTATTGTACCTCTACACAATGGAATACTATGCTGCTATAAAAAAGAAGGGATTTTTTACCACTTGCAGCAGCATGGATGGAGCTGGAGAGCATTATGCTAACTGAAATAAGCCAGTGAAAGAAAAATACCACATGATCTCACTCATTTATGGATAATAAAGAACATTATAACCTGATGAACAAAAAGATAAATACAGAAGCAGAGAAGCATCGAACAGACTGTCAAATTACAGTGGGAAGGCTGGGAGGATATTGGGGTTGGAGGGGGGAGATAAGAGCTCAACCGAAGGACTTATATGCATGCATATAAACGTAACCAATGGATGCAAGAAACTGGAAGGGCATGTGCCAGGAGGTGGGGGAAGGTCAATGGGGGGAAAAATGAGACATTTAGCTATTGTAAATTGTAGTACTATTTGTAGTACTTTAAACTAAAATAAAATTTTAAAAAAGATATCACTGGACTTTTTTTCAAAGATAACCCTTCTGAGTTATCTGATTCTGTAGGAGCCTGTGACTTTCATAGTCTTTGACCTACTTTATAGCTCTATAAGTTGTAGACAATGTATAGCAATGCAAATTCTTCTTGATTATAGATACACAAATGAGTTTTGTCAAGTGAAGATTTTATTGATTATTGCCCTGAGGATAGTGACTAATTTTGCATCTATTAGCTAATTCATTTCAGCATCCTTAATTGCCTCTATGTGGGTCTGTTCTTTGGATTTTCCTTGAGCTGTTTTAAATTTCTTTATTTGCTTATTTATTTGCTTAGATTTTTACCAGTGTCCTCATTAATTAATGAGTAAAGCTAAATCTTTGACTCAAGCATTGTATGTTTGTATGAGTCATGGTTTTAGCTCTTTTTGAAGAGAAATTTTCAGCAGGAGAAGTCATGATAGTGGGTACCATGGAGGGCAAGTAGTGACTGGAGGGCACCTGAGACAGATTACATTCCTGGCAGCACAGAGTTGCTGATGGGGATAAAGCTCTTCTAGAGATGGATGATGAGCACTTTGAACTGTGGACTAGGCTCTTTGCAATTTTCTGAATATATGTTATACTTAAATGAAAAGCTCCAATTTAATTAAAATATGTATAATTAATTAAATAACCAAAAGGTATATAATGAACTATCTCTCTCCAGTGGAAACCACTTCCTGCCTCAGCATTAGCCACTATTATTAGGCAGGAGTGTGTGTGTGTGTGTGTGTGTGTGTGTGTGTGTGTGTGTGTGATTCCAGATGGTGTTCTTAAGCATATACAAGTAAATAAAGACACAGATTTGTATTCCCTGACCACATTTTGCACAAGAGATTACACAAAAGATACACTATACACACACTGTCCTGAGCCTCTTATTGTTTACTTGACAATGAATCTTGGCGATCTCTTCTTATCAGTACTCGGAGCTCCTCCATTCTTTATTGCAGCTCCATTGTATTCCATTAAATGGATGTGCCATGTTTTATTTAGCCAGCCCTCTCTATTGATGGGCATTTGGGTTGTTTCTAATCTTGGTGCTTCATATAAATATATCAAGCTCCTAGATAATAAGACAGTAAGGGAGAAAGGAAGAAGAATGGAAATCAGAGTGGAAAGGGTTGTTAGCACTAAAAAGACTCTGAGTAGTTGTGGGGTAGAAATGTCTAAGATGGAGGTGGCTGGCTGTAACACCACAGATCAACTATTTCCCTTTAGAATTTCCCTACCACCAGCCTTGACATTTTTCTTTAAAAAGGTTACCTGTTTTAACAAAGGGACATCAGCAAACACTGCTTTTCCCCCAGTGAAGCCAGACAATATACACATATTGGACATACAGGAGTCTATCCTATATAATAAAAACCTAATATGCTAAGCGTTGGGTCGTCAATTCAACCAAAGTGTAATATGCTAATGATATGCTAAGGCCACTCAACTACTCACTATAATGTGCACTGACCACCAGGAGGCAGATAGTCCACCAGACAAATAGTTGCTATGATCTGCAGTGGCCACCGGGAGGGAGGAGGGAGGAGACAACCAGTAGGTTAGCTTGCTGTTGGGGTCCGGCTGATCAGGACTGAGCGAGTTGGGCTAGACATGCCCTGGAGCCCTCCTGCATCCTTCCCCAGCCCCGATCGTGCACTTGTGGGGGTCCCTCAGCCTGGCCTGCACCCTCTTACAATCCAGAACCTCTCAGGGGATGTCAGAGAGCTGGTTTGGGTCCAATTCCGTGGGCCAGGCTGAGGGACCCCACTGATGCACGAATCCGTGCACCAGACCTCTAGTATAACAATGATTCAAATATGGGGTCCCTTCAATTCTGAAAAAAGACACCAAAAGCTAATTCCAAACAACTAGTATTTTATTTCCAGGAATAAAATGTCAATAGTCTCCAGTTTTACACTTACTAGTACCCAAATAGAACCAGATTGCTAGCTGAGCCACCAGAGGTTGTGACTCCCAAGGCCACTGCCCGGCAGCATGACAAACTCCATTTGTAATTCTCCCTTTATTTTCCACCCCTCCAGGATTGTAACACCAAGCTGCCTCTTCCTAACTAAAATTTATTTATCGAGTAAGCACCTTATTTTTCCAGCTCTAGAGAAGCCCAGTATAAACTAGAAAAGACAAAACAATTGTTCTCATTTGCACAACTGCTTGGCAAGAAAATGAGATTACTGGCATCAGGGGGAAATTTAAATTTTTCCCCTGGCAAGAAGAATTGACTTCCTGAGCTCCAGGAGGAAGGTAGTGGAGAATTTACTGCTCTACCTAGCTGAAAGAAAAATAAGGAGGCTCATAAACCCAGGCAATTTAAACACACACGTGCACATGCACCCGGAAATTCTGTGCTGTGCTACATGCAAATGTGTTAATTCATAATTAAAAGGTAATTGGGATCATTTTAATGGCCTTTTCTTCCTTTTAGTCTGCCTCAGTGGCAGGCCCCTGTCAAATCAATTTTGGTTGTTAATATATCAGTTCTAATGACTGTATTGTCTTTAAAAAAAAAAAAAAAAAAAAAAAAAAACAACTTAGCTGCTGCAGCAGCTGCCTTGGGGAGCTCAGTCTCCAAGGAGAAAGCTATCTAACAGCCAGTCCAGTCTGATCTCCCAGCTATTGACATGCAGAAAAAAGAAGCATTCGCTTTTAATAATAGGACTCTCTTTCATGCAAAAATAGTGGAGGATTTCTGAGGATAAATAATTCATGCTCCTCCAAGCTCCCTGAGAGCTCCCTGAGAATAAATTTGTTCTTTTTCTGTTTTGTTTTTCTTCAAGATATGACATCTTGGGGAGAAGGGGCTGGGGGAAAGAAAGCACTTTCTGCTTCTGTGGATATAGTATGCTGACTGTTCCATTCCCTAGTGCAACAAAGCCTCCAGATCAACAGACAAGAGCTGAAAACCTTTTCCCCCCAGACAGACACAGTGAGCAAAGAGAGCATCTCATAAACAGTCTCAGCAAAGCGATGTCAGTTTTCCCTTTACTTTGCTTACACATCGCTTTTCAAAAAAAAAAAAAATGGACCATAACCATATCCAGCATGAAATTAATTACATTTGATTGGTCACTTGACTATCTGGTTATGACTCCTGCTTTTGAAAAAGTTCTATATTCTTCTTTTTTTTTTTTAATCGTCACCCAAGGATATGTACTGGAAACCTAGGTATGTGCCCTGAGTAGGAATCAAACCTACAACTTATAGGTTCATGGTTTGACTCTCTAATCAACTGATCCACTCTGGCCAGGACAAGTTCTATACCCATTGTCCGTGGTCAGCAAACTGCGGCTCTTTAGCCCCTTGAGTGTGGCTCTTCCACAAAATACCATGGCCTAGGCGAGTCTATTTTGAAGAAGTGGTATTATAAGAAGTTTAAGTTTAAAAAATTTGGCTCTCAAAAGAAATATCAATTGTTGTACCATTGATATTGGCTCTGTTGACTAATGAGTTTGACGACCACTGCCTATTGTGTATTTGATTTCATTAGTCATTAAAAGAAGAAAACAGATTATAGTTTTTTAATATATTGTCTATGAGTGGTTTTCAAATTTCAGTATATGTTAGAATCACTAAAGAAACTTCGCTAAATACAGATTCCTAAGCATCATTGCCCTCAAAGTGCCTATTCACTTTGTTTCTGATTTTCCTATACCAAGCTTGAGAAATGCTACACTATAATCCTAGTGAAATATAATGTACTTAACATCTGCTATGGACTGAATGTTTGTGTTCCCTAAAATTCACATGCCAAAGCCTGCACATGATGGTCTTTGGAGGTGGGGCCTTTGGGAGGCAATTAGGTCATGTAGAGCCCCCATGCGGAGAGGGAGCTGGCTGTCTTTCTTCCATGCTAAGATACAAACTAGGAAGAGGGCCTTCACCAAGAACCCAACCATTCTGCACCCCAATCCTAGACTTCCAGATTCCAAAACTGTGAGAAATAATTGATTGCTTTAATCAGCCAGTCTATGGTATTCTGTTACATTAACCCAAGTGACCAAGACAATACCATGTACCAGAATGTGATTTTGTTAGGGGCAGAAATATTAACTATGCTCTGTAAACAGTGATTGTTCTGTTCTGTTTAGAGAAAGCATATTATAACCTGACTGAGAGCTATACACCCTGGGACATGGATTTAACCTGGAACCTGGTCCTGCCTACTATCATGGAAACATTAATGACCTTGTTACCTAAACAATAGAGTCCGAGCAGCCCATACCCATTGCCTGTATCTTGTAACCATTATACCCATTCTTATTCATTTTGCCTACCTCCCTATGTCTGTAATGCCTTTGCCCACTTCCCCATTGTTTTTCTACCCAATATAAGCAGCTGGCCTAAGGCGGACAGGGGAAACCTGCTGTTCTCCCATACTGCCAGCATTATTGAAATATAATACATGATTCAACCCTGTCTCTGCTTATGGCTCAAGTAATGACTCAGACCTATTGGATGTCCAATTTCAATTTCATTGGTCATTTCCTAAGACTGACTGCTGATCTTTATGTGCCCCTGAATGGACTGTTCTTCTGTAAGAAATTACATATTTAAATTATATGAATGATGCTATATAGCCATAATTCTTGGTACAACTGAAGCAGAAATAGAGAAATGCTGTAAAATTCAAACTCCTAGGATATTAATTAAAAAATTGGGTGACAACAGGTGAAAAGCTGATGAAAGATATATATATATCCTTTTCTGAGAAAAAAAGGCAAATCCACACAAATTTTATACCATTTTGGTAGTTTCACAGACCTCCGGATAGAGATTTCCATTCTAAACGAATGTGTTTCTATGTCACAAATTTAAGGGGAAATCTTTATTTGATCTTAGAAATGCAAAAACAGTATGTTCTGTGATGAGTTGATGACTTCAACTAAATATGTTGTTAAAAGGTTAAGGTTAAGTTTAGGGTTAGGGTTAGGGTTAGGATGTGAGGCACATCTAATTCCAAGAAACAAAAGACACTTGTTAACAAACCATTTGTGGTAGGCAGTTAGGCAGACATGAGCAGAGCAAGGACAAAGAGCCAGGTACAGCCCCGCCAGTGTGGTCCAGTGGTTGAGCATTGGCCCATGAACCAGGAGGTCATGTTTCTATTCCCAGTCAAGGCACGTGCTGGAGTTGCAGGCTCCATCCCCAGTAGGGGGCGAGCAAGAGGCAGCCGATCAATGATTCCCTCTCATCATTGATGTTTCTACCTCTCCCTCTCCCTTCCTCTCTGAAATAATTTTTAAAAATATTTAATTTTTAAAAGAGCCAGGTACAGAAGGTCTAAGAAGTGCCAGAAATTGTCACCAG
This sequence comes from Pipistrellus kuhlii, assembly GCF_014108245.1. Classification (NCBI taxonomy): domain Eukaryota; kingdom Metazoa; phylum Chordata; class Mammalia; order Chiroptera; family Vespertilionidae; genus Pipistrellus; species Pipistrellus kuhlii. The sequence goes on from NW_023425584.1 coordinate 42,987,253, forward strand.
GGTGAAAAGTGCCAGGAACAAAGGACAATTGTAGGGTGGGGCCTCACCCCCATGGCGACCTTTCCTCCCCTAGCATATTATTGGTCATGCCTTTGGAACCTCTGACCTTTCTTCCCTGGAGATAACATATAGGCCCCAGTTGTATTTCAGCTCCAGGCCCAGAAAAGCAGCAAAACCAGACAAGTGACCCTAAGGCTGACCCTCAGGACCAGCTGCATTAAATAATGACCCCCTGCTCTGGTGGAGACCTAGACCCTGAAAGGACACACCTGGAAAGCTGCTGAATGCTCTTTTGAGATTTCCCCTGGGATCTTGGGGCCTCCCCTAAAATCTCCACCCATAAAACCCTTAGGTAGGACAGAGGACACAGGGCACTCTCCTGGAAGCATGCCTGGGCCTTTCCTCTTTCCCTCTCTTTCCCCCTGGGTTTATTACCTTTACCTTCCTCATTTCTAATCTCCAAGGAACTTTCCTTTGCCTCTATAACTTGTTTCCTAAGCCCATTTCTTCTTCTACATCTGTGATTTTTCAAATAAATGTTCTTTCATAGTTTGAATCTTGGCTCTGAATTCTTTCCTAACCATAGCTACATAACTCAAGTATCAAGATTGCTGAACTCAGGTCTGGTCTAAAGCCTCTGGTCTAACACCTGTTGCCATTCCTACCACCACCAGAAGACATTTCCAAATTTCTAAGGTAGAATAAAGGTTAGCAGGCCACCAGTTCACACAATTTATAAAAATAGCCAAGGCAGATAACTTTTTTTTTTTTACACTCTAAAAAACAAGAATTTAAGGAGAATGTTAAGAGTAGAATACAAGGGGTTAATTTTTCAAATCTTCCTTAAATAAAGCTGAAAATCTCTACTTTTGCCTATCCTTTGGTTCTATATAAACAAAGTAAACATTTTATGTATCTCTATGACTATTTTCTATGTGAACTACCTATTATGCCACACACAATAATTCAGCAGAAGAGAAAAACACCAGCAAGATCTAAGTAGTGCCAGAAATTCCATGAAGACATTAAGTTTTGCTCATCACATTTTACCTGTCTGATTGCACAATTAAAGGAATGGTGAGATCATGTCTATAAAGTGAAGTGAGCCTCTTTTATTTAAAAAGTATTATATTAATGCAAAACATTGCCTCATCATTTTAAAAAGGAATATAATTGCCATCTATTCCTTAAAAGTTCTAGGAGAATTAAATAAAGTGAGATTTTAAAAACATCCATATTATGTAACATATTAGGTAAATAGTCAATAGCAAATGAATTGCATAACGTAAGATTGCATACAGTGTTATAGCAAATTAAATGCCTTTTTTGTAAAGGGCCCAAAGAAAACACTGCGAAGTGGTTAGAGGGCTGATTAAAAGGAAGGAGGAAGGACAACTGAGAGGTGGAGGGACAATTCATCTGTCTGATGTCTGGTTGCCTCTTGCTGTGGGAGAAACTACCATAGAACTTAATGGCTGAAAGTAACATTTTGCTTGTGATTCTGTGGGTCAGCAATTTGAAATGGATTCAGCTGGAACAATCTCATCTCTGTTCCATGTGGAATTCTCTGAGCTCACACATCTCAGGTCTCAGCTGGGGCAACTGGAATGGTTGACTTGATGGGGTATCTGGGGTTCTCTCCACATAGTCTCTCATCCTCCAGGAGAGAGAGTTCCAAGAGGACTAAGGCCAAAGCTTCAAAGCCGTATAAGGCTTCAGCTCAGGTCTCACATAATGTCACTTCCACCATACCGTACTTATCAAAGCGAATCACAAGACAGCCAGACTATAAATAGTGAAGAAATACACTCCACCTCTTGATATGAGGAGTTGCAAAATATTTGTGGCTGTTTTTATATACCAAAGGGACTAGTCTGTAAAAGTGTACTTCTTCCTACAGCACAAGACTGTCTTTTAATAGAGAAGAAACTACACTTCATTAAGATTATTGACTGAATGCTGAAGAGTGATTAGTAGATAAATGTAGTTTGTAATTGTTGAGCTATTGTATTTTCTTAGAGGGGGGAGGTGCAGAAAGACAGATGGGACACTTGATAAAGATATGTTCATTGGGTAAATTATATTGGTAAGATGTACCAAAAACTATAAGAAACATTTACCTCTATTTTTAATGATTATTGTATGTTGATGGGTTAATAAATATGATGCCAATACATCTAAGACAAAGTGGTTTTATAATTTAACAGTGAATGCATGATATAATGAACCCATGGCCTACTTAACCATACCAATTGTCAAATAACCTGTTGCTCACATAAATTTTAAAAATGGGTAGAAAAAAAATATTTTCAATGGGAATTTTCATTTTAATGTGGGATGGGGTAATTTAAAATTTTTTCCAGATACTTTTTCCTCCACCTCTCCATTGTAAGAGGAAGGAGAAATGCAAAAAAAGCAAGCAGATAGGGAGCTATCAGACTTGGAGTTAGGGATATATACTCTAGTTCTATAATCTAGGAACTTGATGTATGACATTATATTGGGAAGAGGTTTCTCTAAGTGATCAGTGGTGATAGATGAACTAGACAGTTCTTCCCATTGTGATTATTATTAAACACACACATGCATACAAATATATATATATATATATATATATATATATATATATATATATATACAAAAAATATTTATGCAAATGAAGAAAGAGAGAGAACCCACAAAAACCAGTAGTGCCTTGGAAAAAAGCATGATTAAAAAATTCATTTGTTGGTATTTCTCTTGGTGTTTTTTTTCTCCCAAAGCTAATTATTCAAGAAATATTCATCTCTCAAAATCTTTCATTTTATTTTAGCAAAAGCTTTTATTATTTCATTTATATCTTAGCATAGTAGACTTCCTTTTGAAGAGTTCTTAGCAAATATTAAAAAGACATTAATTCTAAATATGTTTGCTCCCCTCTGAGAATATAATAAAAACAAAACCATAGAGTTCTAAAAAGAAGCGTCTAGACTACTAGTACATTGGGGTTTTTGCCATAAAATGTATATTGTTATAACTTGCATTCATAAAGTTCTATTTCCAAAGATTTTTTTAAAGCATTGCCTGGTGTTGATTATTTATGTAGTAGACCTCTATAAAGCTGAAAGCTGATTTTATTGTACCAATTTTGCATACAGAAAAACTAGGTAATAAATTGATGATGGAGGATTTATTGCTATATTTTTGTTAACAGGTGACAGGTTAACAGATGGGAACTCATATACGGTAATATAAATGTTTAATCAGATTCAAAAATGCCTCAAAAGTATTCCCCAAAGACAGGTGAAACTTTCCTAGTTCTAGAAATGAACTTTGGTAGGTTGGTTGACAAACTTTAAATCAGAAATTATTAACAGATTTCTGCTGTCAATCCCAATGGGGATTAGAGAACTGACTTACTGTCCCGCCTAAAACAACCAAAAATGCAGGAAAAACATATTTAAAAAAAGAGGTCTTTATAAGACATTGAACATCAGACAACACAGGACAGTGACTCTGGAGAGAGGGAAAAACAAATCGGATAAGCCCTGTAATACCCCAGCTGACTGATTAGAGAAAGTTTCCAGCTTACAGCACACAAAAGGGGAATCAAACATCTAGAGATTAAAAAAATGTGAATGACATGAAAAATATTTTTGAAGGAATTACCAGCAGATTAGACATTGTAGAAGAAATATACGAGTGGATTTTGAGGCAGAGCAAATAGAGACCATCAGAAATAAAGTCAGGAGTGAGCTCAGCCAGTGAGAGTCAGTATTAGAGCGACCCAAGAACCAGGAGGTCATGGTTCAATTCCCAGTCAGGGCACATGCCTGGGGTTTCGGGCTTGATCCCCAGTAGGGGTCATGCAGGAGGCCTTGAACAATGGTTCTTTCTCATCACTGATAATTCTATCTTCTTCTCCCTTCATCTCTGAAATCAATAAAAAATGTAAACAACAAAAACTGAATGAAAAGAGGCTTTTTAAAAATTAAACAGGCTTGGCCAGAGCTTCTCAGTGGTTAGAGCTCTGGCCTGCACACCAGAGGGTTACTGGTTCTGTTCCTGGACAAGGGCACATACCTGGGTTGCAGGTTTGATCCAGACCCTGGTCAGGGTGTGTGTGCAGGAGACAGCCAATCAATGCGTCTCTCTCACATAGATGTTTCTCTCTCTCTCTCTCTTCTCCATTGCCCTTTCAATTCTCTCTAAAAATCAATGGGGGGAAAAAATCCTCATTACTTGGGTGAAAAAAATTTTTTTATATATTTTATTGATTTTGTACAGAGAGGAAGGGAGAGAGATAGAGAGTTAGAAACATCGATGAGAGAGAGTCATCGATCAGCTGCCTCTTGCACACCCCCTACTGGGGATATGCCCGCAACCAAGGTACATGCCCTTGACCGGAATTGAACCTGGGACCTTTCAGTCCCCAAGCCGACGCTCAATCCATTGAGCCAAACCAGTTTCGGCAAGGGTGAAAATTTTTCTTTAAAAAATTTTGAACAAAGCACCAATGATCTGTGAGAGGCTAGAAATGGAAATCTTCAGAGGCTAGAAAAGGGGGTAGAGGAAAAATATTTTAAAAAGTAATAGCTGCCGAGACCGGTTTGGCTCAATGGATAGAGCATCAGCTTGGGGACTGAAGGGTCCCGGGTTCGATTCCGGTCAAGGGCATGTACTTTGGTTGTGGGCATATCCCCAATAGGGGGTGTGCAAGAGGCAGCTGATCGATGACTCTCTCTCATCGATGTTTCTAACTCTCTATCTCTCTCCCTTCCTCTCTGTACAAAATCAATAAAATATATTTAAAAAAAAAAAAAAAGTAATAGCTGATTTTTTTCCAAATTTGAGGACAATTATAAACCTATAGATCCAAAAGGCTTCAAGAACCCCAAACCTAAAAACATGGAGAAAATTAAACTAAGGCACATCATAATGGAATTGCTTAAAACTAGTGATAAAAAAAGATGTGAAAGCAGCCAAAGTAAAAAGAAACGCTATGGACAGAGTAACAAAATAAGAATTAGAGTGGACTTGTCTTGGAAACAATACAAGCCAGAAGATAGTAGAACAAATATTCAAAGTCCTAAAAGAAAAAAGAAAAAAAGAATTCAAAGACTTTAAATTCCATGACCCAAAATAAAGGCTTTTCAGACATACAATACTTGAAAGAACTCATCACTAGCAGACCTGCTCTATATGAAATATTTAAGAAATTCATTCAGGCAGAAGGAAAACTAGATGAAATCTAGATGTACACAAGGAATGAAGAGTGCCAGATATAGGGAATATCTGGGTAAACATAAAGACTTTTTGTTCTTAGTTTTGTTTGTTTGTTTTTTAATTCTCATCTGAGAATATTTTTCCATTGGTTTTAGAGAGAGGGGAAGAGAGAGGGAAAAACAGAAACATCAATGTGAGGGAAACATTGATTCATTGCCTCCTGACCAGGGCCTGGGCTGGGGAGGAGCCTATGCAGAAATAGCAATGCTTTGTGGTGTTTATAATATTTGTAGAAATAAAATATGTAATAATAACACAAAGGCCAGGATGTGGGAAATGGAATTATATTGTCGTAAGGTCTTACACACACTTAAGGTAAAATATTACTTGAAGATTAACTAAGACAAGTTAAATACATATACTATAAACTATAAAGGGACTACCAGTATTATAAAGAGTTATATCTAGTAAGCCATCAAAGAAGATAAAGTTGAACAATTAAAAATAAGAAACCCAAAAGAAGGTAGCAAAAAAAAGAAAAAATGGAACAAATGGAAAACAATTAGCAAGGTAGTTGATTTTAAGCCAACTGTATCAATAACCACATTAATCATAAATGGTTTAAACACCCTAATTCAAAAGGCAGATAACTATTTCATTGCTTTAAGAAAGCCCCTTTAAAATTAAGAACACAAATAATTTAAAGGGAAAATAGATACAACATGCTAATGTTCATCAACTGTTATTAACAGCCTAACTGAAACTTCATTAAGGAAGTTCTTGTTAATTGTATATGTGAAAGCATAACATCCTAGGTGCCTTTTTTTTTTTTTTTTTTTAAGTTCTGTAACTGCCTTTAAAAGAGGTAATCCTACAATTTTGCACACTGGTTTCCTGGGTGCTCAGGAGGATGGAAGCTCTGAAAACGGGAGATGAAATTGTCTCTTTGTGTTTTATTTCTTTTCTTCTGGTTCTTTTTTTCTGTTGACTGAACAGTAAAGGAAAACAGCAACCTAATCTTGGGCTCCTTTTGCTCAGTGCACCAGCACATTATTGATCTGCTATCATAGTGTATATAAAGCAATGTTTGCTTCAGTGACTCCAAGCTGCATTCCAAATAAAAGGCTGTATGTATGAAGATAGATTTCTACAAAGATAAATTTAAGAGAAAATAATATTTTAAAGCCCATTCTATTTTCCTTCCCACTCCGTTGCTCTCATAAAGAACTCTCATCTAAACAAATTACATTGTTTTATCATGCTAGATTATTGAATATCACTTGGTTTATTCACGGATTTTGCCAAGTTATCTTCTGAGGAAATTCGATTCTGGGCATAGGTGAAGTCCCATAAGAAAAACTACATGCACAGATATTCAAAAGCAGTACCTGTGGTTCATATAGTTTATTTTTCCCTGTTTTGTGATCCAAGCTTTATAACTCCTTCTAAAATTGGGTAAGTAGGGAGTGACGGCAAGGAGAGGGTAGGGACCAGCAGCCACAGCTGGATATGGCCCAGGTCTGAGGCAAACTTGGAATGGTTGCATCAGATTCCTGGCAGGATGTCTCAGAAAGAAGCAGCAAACCCTACACACTCCTCTACCTTCTTTAATAAACACAGTTCAGTCCTCAAGAATAAAAAATATATATGTGTCCAGCTGGTGTGGCTGTCTTGAGTGTCATCCCTCACCAGGAGGTAGCTGGTTGGATTCTGGTCAAGGGTACATGCCTGGGTTGCAGGCTTGATCCCCAGCAGGCAGCATGCAGGAGGCAACTAATCGATGTTTCTCTCATCAAAGTTTCTATCTCTCTCTCCTTATCCCTTTCTCTCTCTAAAATAAATAAATAAACAAACAAACAAACAAATAAACTTTTAAAAAAATAATATACAAGAGGGTTCAGACATCCAATTCCAACTGAATTCTTGCCTTCTCTCATTAAGAAAACAAACCATTTGAAACTTTTAAAATTAAGATATACTTGTTACAGCTGAGGTATTCTGTAAAATCCATCAGTCTTGCCAATAATGTATTCACTTTTGGTATATTCTGGACATGATTCTGAGGGCAATCAAATGTGGAATCATTAGATATTAATACTAATTTGAAGGAACACCTACTAGCCAAAGAGACACAGAATAACTGATCTTCCTTCTGTTGTTTTCATGGCAAGCACTACAGTTAGGAACTCTTTTTTTCTTCAAAATTTACTATTTTGCACACCCTATTTTCATATCTATCATAAGGGTCTAACATAAGGAAGCAACCCATTAAAATCAAGGCCAATGAAAAAAAAACTGTTAAATAGTATTGTTAATTACCTTAAAACCTAAAATATGGCCTTATTATTATGGCCTGTTTAATATTTGATATTAATCTGGGTAGAAATCTTCTAAGTAAATAAAGTTTAATTCTTGAAATTAACAATACTGAACAAGCAGAGACAGGGAAGGTGTGGGATCAAGGTAAAGCAGTATGATCTAGTTTTTGGCTCTCCAAAGAGACGCTCGGATGAGAAAGGACAGGCAGGGGCACAGGCGGTTTAGCAGAGTGACCACTATCACTTTTGAGCACGCACTAACAACTTTCCTTTGTCATCCCTAAGCCTTACCACACACAACCCGCAAGGCAAATATCATAACCCCATTTTACCAATGAAAAAAACAGAGGCTCAAGTAATTTAAATAAAAATCAGGGTCAAACTTGTGCCAGAGTCATGTTTAAACAAGAGCTAATCTGCTACCCAAGCCCAAATTTGTCACAGTAAGCCACAGCCAAGGAGCCCAGCAGGCCTCTCGTAATAGTTCATGGAGATTAAATGGATCATGGGAAAGCCAGTGGAGGTGCTAAACAAAGGGGTGCTAACAGGAGGTATTGAAGATCTAACTTCCGGGGAGATTGTTCTGACAGCAGGAAGTGACTGAAGGGACGCAGTTACAGATCCCTCCAAGGGCAAGGGGGATAAGGCCTTGGAGAGGTCATGAGAGCAGGTGTCATGTGAGGCATGCAGGGACAGAGGGAACGAAACTTCAAAACTCATTCGTCAGAAATGGTCTTTTCGGATCTGGCTTTGCCACCTTGCACCTGAGGTATGTCAGACCCTTCGGTCAGCCTCACATCCACCGGCAAACTGGCATTCCCTCACAAAAAACAGAAATGGGTGTTATTCACTGAGTATTTACTATGCTGTTATCTCAGGGATAAACCCAGTCAATGAAACATCTCAGTTAATCTTCATGGTTGGAAACAGATAGAGTTGATGCTTTTACAGATAAGCAAACTGAGACTCTCAGTTATATTGTTAACAATCCTCCAGCTCTGTGCTACATCAAAGCCTGTGTGTTAACTACAGAGCAGGGCTACCTCCCCTGCAACAGATCCAAATCTTTCCCATTCCTTCAGTGCATATTCAAAATTCACTTAAGAGGTCCAAGTCAAAGAGTTGGAAAACTCAGATGTATTGGGCTCCCTATTGATAGAAATGCTTTTCTCTATAAGCCAATAATAGAGGAGAAGGAAGAGAGGAGAAGGAAACAGGGGGGAGGAGGAGGAGGAGGAAACAGGGGGGAGGAGGAGGAGGGGGAGGAGGAAAAGTCAACCTAATTACATTTCCACCAAGCTGAACAGTATGTTGGTGTGGAACCAGGCCCTGGGCCACCTGAGCTGCTCCTCTCAGGAGAAAGAGAAACATCAAAGAGAGAATCATTGATTGGCTGCCTCCTGCATGCCCCACACTGGGGATCAAGCCTGCAAGGGGGCATATGCCCTGACTGGAATCAAACCCTGACCTCCTGGTTCATAGGTTGATGCTCAACCATGGAGACACACCGGCCAAACAATAATATTAAATTTAAAAGCATGATTTTTTTTTTACACCCAAGACAATTCATAGTGAGTGGCCTCAGGCAGAAAGACAAGCAAAAAAACTGATGACCCCATGAGGGCGGGCTATCACCAGGACAGCACACAGCCCCGAGGGAGCTCAGAGCAAGGAGCCAAGTTCAGGAGCACTTTCCACACTGTGAGTTTGTCTGACACCCTCTCAGAATGCGAGACATGAAAGCAAATGCAACATTCAAGGACACTTTGAAATGGACACCACACTCAGCCTAACTACTTTTCTCTGTCATCTGCATTTTGAAGATTTAACAGGAATTGAGAAGAAATGGCCAGCAGAGGAGCAGGAGTTCCTGGGGAAAGAAACAGTGAGGCCGAGACCGGTTTGGCTCAGTGGATAGAGCGTCGGCCTGCGGACTGAAAGGTCCCGGGTTCGATTCCGGTCAAGGGCATGTACGTTGGTTGCAGGCACATCCCCGGTGGGGGGCGTGCAAGAGGCAGCTAATCGATGATTCTCTCTCATCGATGTTTCTAACTCTCTATCCCTCTCTCTTCCTCTCTGTGAAAAATCAATAAAATATATTTAAAAAAAAAAAAAAAAAAAAAGAAACAGTGAGAACAAAGTTTGAAAGAATCTCTTCCCTGGGCCCATGTTACCTTCGGAGCAGTCAGCCTCCAGTGCCACCATTTCTTTAGCCCTATTCACTTCTCAACCTTCTGGGGAGACTTGCTCCCCACCTCACAACCAATCTGTTCGCAAGAGCACCACCCAGCTACCCCTAATCTCCAGGCTGTCAAGGACCGTGGCAAGTCTCTACCCTTGTATTTACCTTCTGTAAGTCTATTACTTCCATTAAAAGACATCCTGTCTTAAGTTTAACCATGACCTATTTTTGGTGGACTCGTGCACCCTTTCCCATGTTCACTTCTAAAATGGTCTGGCAATTAAAATGAAGTTATACAAGTTGGTGCTTGCAAGACCCACACCGTTCCACTTTCTAAACGTTGGCCTATTTTCCATCTTCAGGCACCCCCTCCAGCAAGGTTACCAATAGTGCATTTCATGATCCCTTCTTCAGCATTGTGGGATGTGGCTCCTCTAGGCCGCAGGCCTTATACTCATTTAACGCAAATACAAATCCTCTCACTATCTCCTCACTCCTTTCCCAACATTTTCCTACTCTACTCAGTTTCAAAACCAGCTACCTTCATAGAATGAAGGAAGATTTCAGAATTGGATAGCTGGCATTCCTTTTGGTCAGCAGATCAGCATTGCTCCCTTTGCCTCAGGCCTTTTGCTTGTCCTCCACCCACCCACTCCCACACTGTCCTTGCTCCAGGCAAAGCCCATCAGCCTCTCAGGGCGTGTGTCAGGGAGAATAAGCATTTTGAATCCATCTACATCGGAGCCTCTTCCTCATTTTGGCCTGTTCTACAGTATAAACTTCATTTAGAACTGTTGTATGTCTTTCTGAAGTTCAGACTTCCTAGCAGGACACTTGCAGTTTCTTTAAGGCATTGGTTACTCCTTCCACCTTCTGTCCTGTATCTTTTAAAGGCAAGATCCATCCTGTGCTCCCTTCCAGTTCTGCCTGTCTCTTTGTATGAATCCAGCGTGTTTCATTCACACTTCCGGCTAAGCCAAAAAGGTCATTTATCAAACACGCATCACGCACCTTCCTCCACCCATCTTTCCAACTGCTACAAATTTCACTTCCCACAACTATTAGCACATTCTGAAAATCTGCTCTTACACAAGCTCTGCAGAATTGCTCATCCTGCTCGGGCAGGTTGCTGACCTGGGAATCTGGAGAAAATCGTGTACGAAACAACTTGTTCTATCCTTCATTATCCTTCATCTGAACTTAGAGCTTCTCCTTGACCCCAAACTGTATACTATATCCTATAAGCCCTCTGAATCTTAACTGCTACCAAATATTATGTACATCTGATCTCAAGACAAGAATGTACAAGACTAATGCTTACAGTATAACAAAAGGAGTTTTCTTAAGCCCCCAAAGAAAACTCATGCACGATTTTCCCTTGTATGCTGCATGTCCTTTGGGGCCACTGGGCTCTATACACAAGGATAAAACAGGATAAACTAGGCTTGAGCCTACATCACTCCTCCAGAGAAAACTCCAGTGCCCTCTCCATGACAGCTGCAAAGTCTCAGGGGGTGAACATGTTCTAGTAACTCCAGCTCCAAGTTTTTACCTCCAGTGCATCCAACTTATGGGTGACCTCACCCGTTCATACCTTGGCTTTCTGGATTTTCACTGAAAACAAAAAATATTCCCATACGATGTTTGCATAAGACAATTGCAACCTTCTTGATTCATGCTCCAGGATGAAGGAGGGAAGGGGAGAGGAGGGGAGGGGAGGGGAGGGATAGTCTGGGGTCTGAGGTTCTGTGTACAAGCCCTACCCTGCCTCTGGCCCCCTAGCTAGGTGAGTATGCCATCTTCTTGCTATGTAGGCCAATGGACTGGCTATAACTGAAATGAATACACTTTTTTCAGCCCCTCTTTATCTCCCTTGCCAGCTACCCACATCCCCTGTTACCCTAGCTTGTAGCACAGGCCCAGTCCAATGTGCTAGGTTTTAACATTCCAAGCCATACACACTTCATATAACACCCAGTCTCCAGAATTAAAATTTGGGACTGGTCTTTGGCTGCCCATTTTATCAATTCTTTTGGCCAACTGCTCCTAGAAATGACTGATTACATTCATTCCATGTTTGGGTTATTTTGTTTTGTTTTTCACAACTTCTTTCTCTGAAAGTAGTTTGAACTTCCATCTTGAAGGTATCATGCAGTTACCTTCATTTACCACCCACAAGGGGGTGAACTAAATGTTCTTTAAGGTCCTTTCCAGCAGTAAAATTTATGACTCCCTATAAGCACCAGTTTCACTATCTGCCAGGGAGTACACATAATGCTTTTCTTTTATCTGAATTATGTCAGGCGGGACATCCTCTAAATCTAAAAACAAAACCATTTTATTTGGAGTCCTTTATAGAACAAATAGAAAAGAAGAAGAAAAAACTAGCTGGAATGTAAGTTTTTGTTTGCTGTAAGAACAGAGAAATGGAGTATGTGTGCCCTGAAATATATAATTTTTTACTGTTGAGAAAATTATCTCACACTGTTGATTTCCTACAAAAATAGATTCTAATAAGCATTAAGAGGGCCACCTAATGGTTACTACTGAGTGAAGGGATAAACTCTCAAGTGGGTGAGCTCTTGTTCGGGTCATCTCACTCTAAAACTTGGTATCTTTTATTGGGCCTGAATCCCACCAGAAAAATCAATCAGTAACGCAGCACCTGACCCTGCGTTGAAGGAAATTTGGAAATACCTTGTTCCACAGGGGGTTAGGGGGGAGTCTCACAGATGCAGAACAGGGCAACACTGCTCGTGTTCTTTTCAGGATTTGGGGGGTGGGGGGGGAGGGTGTTAGCCAAAGGAAGGAGAAAAATGTAAGCCGAGTGCGTGTCTCTCCCTTGTTTCCAGCTGTCACCGAGGCAGGGCTGCGGGGCGCTGAGGCTGCCGCAGGCTGACAGTAGCACACATTGCTCGCTGGACTGTGATGACACAATTCTGGGAACCTCTGTCGCCCTCGTTATCGGCTGCTGTGCTCGCTCCATGCCGCCTCTGCTCCCGTCAGAACGAGGGGGATCACGGAATATAATTCCACTAATGATGGCTTGGTAGAAAGGCCGGATGGGTCCAGAACCAGCGCCCCAAAGGGAGAGCAACATGAAGTAAAGATTGGAGGGTTTTTTTATGTTGGTGCTCGGAGATAATTATAGGTATAGCAACCAATTCCAGAGAGAGAAAATTCAGCTGAGCCCAGACAGTTTTCCTAATGCAAGATGGCCAGCTCCCTTTTAACACAGACAAGAGCAGGCTTTCCCTGAGGGGAGGAATTCACACAATGTCAGTCTCCTGGACTAGAGGACTCTGGCTTAGGGCACCACACAGGCAGCAAGAGGGAGCTCAGAAGCTTCAAGTGCCTGTTGCGATGTCCCATCCTTCTGTTGCCCACGCAGCCAGGACCAGCATAACCTGCTGTGCCGCAGGTTCTCCAGCGAGCAAATGTCAGCCCCCTGCAGCTGTTACAAAGATGGTGCTGCCTGTAAACCGTTCACACTATAACAGCATCGATATTGTGAATAACGACACTAACTCACCGTCATGCGCTGAATGTTTACTGTGCAATCCGTTCAGATCAAAGGAGGCAGTCCTTCCCTTTAGAATAGCATGACCCAGAATAATTACTCTGCTAAGCATTCTGAAGCCGTCACTTTCATTCTACAAAGAGGATTACATTTTCGATGGCCTTTTAATGGGTTGGGAGTGAACAATATAACTCCGTGAGGGTATTTGTCACTGGTTGGCAATAACAGACACCAGATTTTCATTTTGCCACCCGAGATGGCTCTGAGTTTCTTGGGTTCAGAGAAACATCCCTAGTTATAGGTAACCATTATCTGGATGCACCAGTGTGAAATCCACGCCCTAAAAAATGGCTATGAAGTGGTCATTCAAATCTTTGGACACCTACCAGAAAAGCAAGAATCCAGGTGGAAGAGTGTCCGTATGAGGAATGCAACAATCCAGTGTTCTCTAAGATGGGGCATGTTCTCCTACTAACCTCAGGCAACGCAGAGGGTGGCGTAAGACACGGACCTAAACACCAATGCATCTCAGGAGGACAAAGCTCTTCTCTTGTCAATCCAAACACCCATTTTATTTCATGAAGGACAGAGTCTCTGGTGCGTCTCTTTTTTTAAGACTTCTTTAAAACTTGCTAATTTTTCATTCTATCCGAAAGATGGCAGCCACCAAGTATCAACTTGTAATTTCATATCACTGTTGTGTCTTCATTGTATGCGCGTTCACGAGTTTATTGTTATGAAAGCTGTGATAATTGTTCTTCTATGATAAAAAGATAAAGTTTCTCCTTAAAACAAATATGTATCTTTTTTTTTTTTAAATGAGTTTCATTTGGGAAACAAACTGCCAAGTGAAAAATAATTCAGGTGGTATGAGGATTAGGCAAAAATAATGAAAGCGGTAGATAAATGACTGCAGTTTTGGTAAATACCACAATGCCCCCTGGCCTCTATCCACCACATCCAATTGTTTTCCTTGCCACCTTGTTGTGACAATCAAAAATGTCTCCAGACATTTCCATATGTTGCTTGGGATGTAGGATCACCTCGGGATTGAAAATCACTGATTTAGAGCAAGATGGCCTGTGGGTAATTGTTTTAGTCAGAAGGCAGATAGGCAATAGTGTCGGGCTTTGTGGAAGTGACAATGAAGAATTCCAAGAGTGAAATCCATCAATCAAAGTGGCATGTCAAGTCAGAGAATGTTAGGTGGGTATATTTAATAAGGACAGAGATTTCTTTTGAGGGTTTCTCTCACCCACATTCAAACACATTAAGATCAGCCATCTACTTCTAATAAAGTATTCCAGATATGTAGCCCCAAATCACGATTGCTGATGGTCTTTGCCTTTGCAATTCATGTTTCCATCCAACCCGATAGTTAGAAAGGTTTGTAACCTTCAGGGGGGAACTGCAAGCTCGAGCCTGCCAATCTGGCATGCCTTGGTAGTTTGAACTGGCCTGGATTTTTTTATGAGGTGTTTGGCAGCCTGGATATTTAATTTCATTCTTTTATTTCATATTTTGGGTGCATAGGCCCAGAGGCCTTTGGACAATTGCCTCTTTTTTTAATAAAGCTAATAAATGCCCATAGGAAATTTACCTATATCTAAACTGACATAACAAAGCTGATACATCAGAGGGGTCAAGCATGAGAGATTTCAGCAATTTATATAAACGGAGGAAGCTGGCATGAATTTGGACTGCCTGGAGTTATTACTCAGGCATTGGCAGACTTCCAGGCTGCTCATAATTTTAAATAAATTCTGATCTTGATGATGTGTACTTATTGATCAAGTTTTCAGAAAGTCATCACCATGTACTCTTTGACTACACATTGATCTAAAATCTCTGCAGTTCCTGAGAGAGGTCTGGCATTTTATTAGTTATTATCTGAACCAGAATTCTTTTTTCTGTGTGAATCAAGCCTGTGGATAAGTGACTCATTCTGTTCCACTTACCAAAGAAAAAAAGACCTGGATAGCCAGGCTGGAAAATAAGATTCTTAGGTCCTGTGTCTCCATTCATCACTAATTTTCTTTGATTATTACATTTCTCAACCTTTCAGCCCTCCTTAAAAAAAAAAAAAAAAAAAAAAAAAAGTAACCGGTATCATCTGTGGATAAGAAGCTCATGGTTTTTCATTGCAAATTCCTGTTCAAAACCTGAGCATCTTCTTCCTCCTGCATCTCACTTGGAACTCTTACCACCCACATCCTCAAGAAAGTTGGCTGGCTGGCTGGCAGGTCTGAGAGAAAAAGAACAAGGGTCTGACATGCTAATCACATGCCTGCCCCTCTCCTCTTGCTTCCAAAGGAATGCTGCACTATCCCTGAGCCCTGCTCACACCTCAGAAGCCAAATCTCCTTGTTCCCTAGCTTTCTCCACCATGCAAATCTATATTTATTTATATCCTCCTGAACTTCAGCTCTTTATATTTTGCTTGGTGATTGTGGTGCTCAAAGATGTCCATGTCCCAATCCTCACAACCTATGATATGTGACACGGTAAATGGAAATTTGCTAGTCAGCTAACCTTAAAATAAGGGTATTATCCTGGATTATGTAGGCAGAATCAATGTAATCTCAAGAGTCCTTTAAATGTGGGCGAGGAAGTCAGAAGAGTTAGTGGCTAAATGACACAATGTGAGAAGGGATTGACCAGTCATTGCATGGTCATAAAGGCCAAAGTCAAGGAACATTCAGTCAAGGACGTCTCTAGAAGCTGGAAAGGTAAGGAAATAGCTTTACCCTGGAGCCTCCAGAAAGGAATGAAGCCCTATCAACACCTTGATCTTAGCCCAGTGAGACTTGTGTTCTTCTAACCTGAAGGACTATAAGACAGTGAATTTATATTGTCTTCATCCACTAAGTCTGGGATAATTTGTTACAATAGCCACAGGAACCTAATACAACGACGTTACTCCCAAAGAGAGTGATTAGTTACATACACCTTAGAAGAAGAGTGGCTTGTGAAAAAAAATGGCTTGTGAAAGCTCTCTGATTCCCCAACAGCTACAGATGTAAGAAAGGATGAGCTGGAATCACATGGGCAGCAACTTTCCAGGACCAGGTGTCTCCCCTGACCTAGGCTGGTTCCACCTGGCACACCCACTTCCTCTTCGCATGCCCTTTTACTTGAGTCCAGGTTCCATCTGTCCCCCCATACCTCCAGCCTCACCGCTCATCCTTCTGACCCAAGAAAAAGAGAAACATGTTTCTAGAACATTCAACAAAACATAATGGGCATTTAACACTTTTTTTTCTGTAAACTCATTTATGATGTTGCCCCAAATATTTCTGTCTCCAACATTTTTCTATACCTAGTAATGAAGTTCTATAATAAAAATACGTTTTGGAATCTTTGGGGGTTACTTATTACCAGCAGTACTGTGTAGTCTAACAATTTTATTCAGTCAGCCACTTGAGTAATGCACTCAAGGCTTATCAGTGCATAAGCCTTGAGTGCATACTTGTTGTTGAGTGGATGCAGAAATGAATAAAGCAGTCCACCTCCCTCAAGAAATTTACAATTTAGTATGGCATAGAATAGGAAAAGCAGAACTCATTCTACAAATGCTTCCTAAACCCCTCGTCCCCATCAGACACACACTTAACTCTAATGCAAGACAGAAACATGAGTTCTCTAATACAGACGAACAAAGGTGGTGGTGAGAAGATGAGTTCACTGACCAGCAGCAATACAAGAACATACCTGGTAGTGAAAACACAGTCAAGAACCAGAAAGAATGACAGCAAAAGAAAATAATGTCTCATGGTCCAAAGATATATAACGAACTCTGAACACTCCAATATTTGGCATGCAGGAGAGCCTCAGACTCCTTCATTCAGTGTCCATTTCCTCCTATTGTATGCACCATTCTAAAATGTTTGGCCCATAGGAGATTAGAAACAGCATGTCAGAAGAGAGAAGGACTACTGAAGAAAGACAGGCACACCAAGAACAAAAACTAACAGTGGCAGCAAAGGAAGTGACAGAAAGGCAAGAGCAAATTTTAGCAAAGTGCTGCCAGTTACCTCAAAGGCATTCAGCTGGTGCCATCAGTAAACCCTGAGACCACGCCAATTCTATGCACCAGCATCTGCATTTCTAACAGTTCTGAATCTCCTCCCAAACAGTCTCAGCGTGGTCTGCAAATTCTGTCTAGGAAAGCCAGGAAGAATAGGACCCCTTTTATAGAAGCTTCATCCGAAATTTTTAAATCCTTTCAATGTTGGTGCTTTCCGGAGGAAAATACTTTACTTTTGCATGCACTGAGTACCCATGGGTCACAGACAGCTAAGGAGCATGGGCAGTGTTCCCTGCAAACGAGATAAGAAGACCCATTCCAGCACTAAAACGTACTAAATATGTCACTGCATCACAAGCTAAGCAGCAAAGATCTAGAATATCAATGCCTACTATTAGAATTAGAGAAATCACTCTACAGAGAAAAAGATTTAAGCAATCATCCATGCTGGGAGTTCATTTGCAAATGTCATGTCAAAATGTAACTTTATTTTTTTTTTAAACTATTTAAATTCATCACTAATGCTTGGCATTTTCGGAGGGTTCTGGCTCTGTTTTTATTAATCCCACTGTGGGTAGCTCCGTTTTTCATTTATGATTAGTATGCTGAACTTGACTGGAAAAGTTCCTGGGTGAAGTGCTATCTTCAGCTCTTTCCCTTTATGTAAATCTAAGTCACTGTACCAGCCTGCCTGACGTCATCCATAACATCAGTGCCCTCTGGGAAGAGAAGTTGCTTTGGAATCCCATAGAGGGGAACCCACTCCTCTGTGCCTCAGAATGGATGGGGAACGTGCACTAGTATAGAAGGTCCGCTGTCTACCACTGGCTGCACAACCCCAGGATGTGCAAAGTGCACTTTCTCAGCCTATGCCTAAGAAATCAATAAACACCAACCGACAGATCCGGGAAGCATTTCTAGTATCACTAACCCTTTCGGTCCCATACACACAGAAGCAGACTCTTTCTTCTTTATTTTTCCTTCCTGCCATCCCAATCTCTATTAAGAACTGGTGAATGATAAAAATAGCCACTTACTCTGTTCCCAGCATTACATAAAGACCATCTCGTTTCATTCTCACAACATTGCTATTCCGTCAGTAGTGTCCTTAGCACTTCACAGATGAGAAAGCTGGGACTTGGAAGGGTAAGCAACTTGCTTAGGGCCATATGGGTGGAAAATGGGGCAACTGAGCAACAAAATACAAGAGACCAATCACACTTTTACCTACTGTATTGTAAGTGGACGTGAATATTTTGGGGCAATCGCATGTTACAATGAATAAACAGGCAGCTTGCAAAAAATTAAACATTTATCTCCATTTTGCTAGCACATTTACATGCTCTAAGAAGCGGTCATTTGGAGATTAATCTACTTTACTAGTAAGATGACAATTTGCTGAAATAAGGGAAAAGGTGCTGAAAAAAAATGTGTAATAGGAAAAACATGCTAACTAATCATCCTCAAGCTCTTTCTGCCCTCAAAACTGGCCCTATATTTTTTTAAAGGGGATCTTTCCCATCCCTTAAAAACCTGTGCTATCTCATTGTTTTTTCACCCGGGGCATTTTGTCAGCTCAGTGAATAACTATTAAAGGTGTTTGCCATGTCACATGCCCAAGGTAATGAACTGAAAGACTTGTTGGAAAGAGCATGGACTGATCATTTTTCTTGTCAAAACAAAACCAATACTGTATTGAGTTCTAATTAATTGGAAAGGTTTTCTTTCTAGAAGCATATTATAGTAGAAATAGCACTAGACCTAAGCCTCAGAAATCCAAAATTCTGGCTCCATCTCTCAAAAACCATCTCACCTTGGGGGAAAAGCCATCACCATCTTCTTTAGACTCAGTTTTCTCCTCTGTATAATGATGATAATACCTTCACCATCTCCCACATTTGGTGAGAGGATCAAATCCATGTAATCGTGACCCACATCTGTAAAACCCTTTGCAATGTAGGTGGTGTTACAATAATGATATACTACAAACTGTATAAGAAGCAAAAGTGGAATGAAAATGTACCAAGGGAGTCATAAGTCATTATGAGTCTTTCCTGGGAAACTAAAATGCTATATTAATAGGCATAAGCCATTATTATCCTGTGGAGTCATACCTACTACTCTCTCTTTTATGTGACAGCCTTTCGTGCATTTAGAAAGAGCCTTCAAGTTCTCTCAAGGCTTCTGTTTTCTTGGTTAAACGTCCAGAGTTCTTTCAACTATTCCACACGGGACATAATTCATCTGACTTGAAGTGAACACAATATTCCAGAAATGGTCTAATTTCATTAGCCATTCCTGCCAACTCTGATCTGCATTACAATCTCCCATAAAATGCAAACTTTCATTGCATTTTGTTGGAATGACTGAATATCAGGCATTTTCATGGTGTGTTTGCCAATAATACTTGCATAACATTTTTTTTAACCCTAAAAGTAGTGGGTTACTTTTATCTTCCTGAAATGTTATCTTGTTGAGTTATACCTATATTTACAACCTGATGAAATCATTTTGAATGATGATTCCCTTCCATTATATTTTCTCTTTCTCTCCCGAGTTCTGTCATCCACAAATTTGATAAGCTTCTGTGTCTTCATACAGGTCATGGATTTTTTTTTAAATGTACAAAACATACTGAAAACACAGCTCTGTTAGAAAGTTTCTAAATACTACTTTCCAGGCGAATGAGTCTCTCATTAGACAAAATTCTTTGGGAATGGATATCAACTAGCAAGATTTCCCCTAGCTATATTCATGGTGTATTTCTAGAACTATGTTGACCATCCACATGCCCAACAGGTTTTCCCATTTTGATTATATAGACACTATTTTCCAAAGTTTGCTCTTTTGGACCCTCTTTATTTCTCCATAATTTCAAAGTAATTGCCAAACCCCCAAATCCCTTATTACATGTGCTTGGTCTCTTAATGGCCTGGGATAAAATCATTCATCGAAAACTTGAGGTTTTATATTTTAATAGTCAGAGACTACTAAATTGTTTTTTATCTACTTCATTTCAACTACCTGTTAAGTATTTTTTGCTCTAGTTTGCTCAGTCTCAGCACCATTCTCCCGAGAGAGAAAGCAAAATCAGAATAGAAGCTGAATGGTCTCTGCCTTCCCCCTTCCATCTGTTTGCATCACACCATCTACAACAAACAGAATTCCTGATTATTTATATTATCATTATCATAACTCTCAAAGTTAAAAAATAGTCATGGGGAAGCAAAGTACAGCATAGGGAGTGCAGTCAATAATCTTCTAATAACTATGCATGGTGTCAGGTGGGTACTAGGCTTACTGTGGTGATCACTTTGCAGTGTATGTAAATGTGAAATCACTATTGCATACCTGAGACTAATATAATAATGTATGTCAACTATAATTAAAAATAATAAACCTTGGAGTTTTTTTGTGATTTGTTCTTCTTTATGTTTTTCTCCTCTCCACCTGTCTGCTTTTGCAGAACTGCTGTGCGCCCATGCCTTCCATAATGCACATTCCTAATTTCATCTCCAGAGCCCCGTCTTGCATAAACTGTCTTCCTTTTGGAGTCACCTTCTCGTGCAGAACAATTACCTGGTTGATATCATGTCTGGGCTTTCTGCCGTATTAAAGAATGCTGTCATACGATCATAAAATTTAGGGGGGGTGGAATTTAATAACAGTAATGTAAAAGTAATTTCAAATATTATTGTAAGTTATCATTAACTATAAATCTATCCACTGGCTTTTAATTAAGAAGGAGATTGAAGGGAGCATGAGTATGGGTACGTATTAATGTAGAAAGTAGCAAAACTCACCTTAGGAAAATCACACTAGTAATTGTCACACAAACAACCTCAGCATCCATAAAGAATGCCTCAAATAGAAATCGTGTCCAAAGTGAAACAATAATATATTTGTTTATCACACAGGGCTAGACTGTGTAGGGATTACAGTGGTGAGATAGAAAGGAACTCTTTCCTCATGGGGTTGGTATTCTAAGGAAAAGATATGCAATAGTAAGTAAAGAAATCACCAAACTAAACAGATTGGGGATAATAATGGCACTCTTTTAAATAAGCTGGTCAGAGAAGGCCCCCTGAGAGAGTGATATTTTGAATTAGAATATAAAGGATAAGAATTATCCAGTTTATGCAAAAATCTGGAGAAAGATCAATTCAGGGACAGTGAATTGGGCAACATCCAAAAATCAAAGGGAACAAGGGTCATCAGTCAAAGCAAGAGAACAAACAGCTGGTTTAGGTCAGTGGTTAAAGCACCGGCCCACAGACTGAATGGTCTCAGGTTCTATTCCAGTCAAGGGCACGTACCTCGGCTGCAGGCTTGATCCCCAGGCCTGGTCAGGGTACGTGCAGGAGGCAACTAATCAATGTGCCTTTCTCACATCAATGTTTCTCTCTCTGTCTCTCCCTCTCCTTTCCACTCTTTCTAAAAAAAATCAATGGAAAAACATCCTGTGTGAGGATTAACAAAAGAGAGCAAGAAACAGAGAGAACAAAGTAAAAGTTCAAGAATCAAAAATATTAGAAATACCTGCAATATGCCCAGAAAAGTGCCAAAGAAAGTGATGTAATATTTCAGAATATTGTCACATCTAAGTAATTCATATATATATTATACCCTTGGCCTGTTCATATACAGCAACTATAACTCACATATTAACAAATATATTGCCCACACATGACTCCCTAAGTTGTAATCTATCTTTAGTAATGACATGTTTAATGGTTGAGTTGCTTGAGCATGTCCCATTGGGTCAACTCAAACACCAGTTTTCTCTGCTGCCACTCCATGTTGCTGAGAATAGCTGTGTGACAGGCAGAATGTTAAAGATCAAGTGTCTGCAATCTTTCTCTCCATCCTGCCTTCTCAAGAGTAGTCTGTCCTTGTGACGCTCAAGCCCTGGCTTTTGTTGAAATGATCACGGTAATGAGTAGAGAAGGGAACTGGATAAAGTCCGGAAAGATAAAACAATTATATAAATAAAATAGGCATGGAATTATCCTCAAAAGTAAAGTAAAAAAAATATATATATAAGAGGCTCATGGGGGCAGTGAGGGAGAAGGGACAGCAAGTGAGGACAAGGGCAAAGCTAAGCTGGGTGGTGTTCTGTAAGAGAGAGACATGGGGTAGCAGCTGCCATAATAAGTGACACCAAGCAGGAAAAACAACAAATTACTTTAATAAGGTTTGCTGTATGTAGTATGATATAATTTCTTCTTTTCTGCCTTCTCAAAAGAACTTAAGCATAAACCTGGATTACTTTTCAAGGTTTTTATGGAATAAGATTGAGAATGATAGCCCATTTCCATTCAATTTACATGCATATTGGATGTTCTACAAATTCATGCCTCAATACCTCAATTGGGCCCCAACTAGCTGTTGCTTAAGAAATACTTCCCTCCCAATCTGGAAAGTATTATGCTGAGTGAAAAAAGTCAATCAGAGAAGGACAAGTATCACATGATCTCGCTCATATGTGGAATCTAATGAATAAAATAAACTGATGAACAAAAATAGATCCAAAGACATAGAAGCATGGAACAGACTGTGGAATCCCAGAGGGAAGTTGGAGGGAGGGGGAGTGAGAAGAAAGCAAGGAAAGAACTTGTATGCATATTCATATAACTCTGGACACAAACAATTGTGTGGTAAAGGCCTAAGGGTAGGGGAAAGAAGTGGCAAAGGAATAGGTCAATGGCAGAAAAGAGAGACATATGTAATACTTTCAACAATAAATATTTTTCAAAAAAATAAAAATATAGTTCTCTCCCAAATGATTTTCTTTTCCATCCTGCAAAAATGTGTTTTTCCAAGCCTTTTCCCTTTTTTCCTCACATTTACCTACTTTACCGATCCTTCGCCAGGTATTTAATCATTATTTCACTGAAATAATTGATAATATCAAAACTACTCACCTTGCAAACAATCCTCTTCAAATACTCCCATTCCTTCACCCATCAGTCCCTCCTTCTCATTGGTCTTAAGGGACAGAGTGATCCTCTTTTTCTTCTCACAAACCTTGTCCTCCATATCACAGTGCTAGCCTCTCCTGGTTCCCAAGGATCAAGTGCCACCACTCAATCAGCTTCCCCAGCCTCTATCTCTGTGGCAGCCTCCCTTCCTTTGTTCTCATGCTGCTTCATTACAAATGGAAATGACCCTTTAGCCAAACCATTCTATTTCTAGAGATGTATCTTATAGCTACCCTCACACAATGTACAGGTGCATAATCCA
Source organism: Pipistrellus kuhlii (assembly GCF_014108245.1). Classification (NCBI taxonomy): domain Eukaryota; kingdom Metazoa; phylum Chordata; class Mammalia; order Chiroptera; family Vespertilionidae; genus Pipistrellus; species Pipistrellus kuhlii. The sequence continues at coordinate 43,010,748 of NW_023425584.1, forward strand.
GATTACCTTCTCCAGAATTTCTCCCCCAAAATATTCCCAAAAACACAGGGGGTGTTTCTGAGGGAATTTAATCTTCCTCATGTTACACTTTATAGTATTTAAATTTTTACATCCACGGTTTTTAAAAAAGAAAGCAATAAGGATTTTTTGAATGCCAGCAGCCCTTCACATAGACCCAATTAGTCATCCAACGGTAGAGATTCTACTTCCGAAATGATGTTCAGACCTCACTGTTCCCTACTGCTGTCCTCACACCTGCCCACTCTTGGGACTTTTCAGATATTAACAGATCAGCCCTGGGAGCTTGGTGATTGATTGAACTTCTCGACTCTGTTTCATCACTCCGCAATTCTTCCAAAGACTGTCTCTTCTAAACTCTTAATTGGATCCTGTCATTGTCAGGCTTCCCATTACATTCTAACTAAAGTAGGAAATTCTTGCAAAGTCTGTAAAGCCTTAAGAATATGACTCCCAACATCTTTTTCCAACCCTCTCATCCCTATTCATCTCTCTCCAGGAAACTTCTTTGTAACCAGACCAGTCCTCTCTTTTGAACATGTGTGTCCACCACCCATCCTTTGCTGCGTTTCTTCCTAAATCTGAAATTTCTTTCCCATCCATGTTTGATTAAATCCAAACCCTACTCATCCAACCCACTCCCACCACCTTATGCAGCTTCACTCACGCCATGAGTTAGAATTAGCCACTCCTGCTTTGTGTTCCAATGATATCCTGTTTCCAATATTCAACTCACCATGTGGTGTAGCATGGTCAAGTATAAAGCTTTACAGCCCTCAAGATTGTGACTTTTTTGAAACCAGAGACTAATATTATTCATGTTTGCATTTTCTACATAAAAATATTTGGCATATACTAATTGTTAGCTAAGTGTTCATTGTGATGAGTTTGATTGATAATTCATATCAGTGTTTGGTTAATATCTGATTATTAGTATTATTTTCTATTTCATTGGCTTTAATTTTCAAGCTTTACATAAAAAATATTTCAATTAAGATGTTTAAGCATGTTTTTGAGTTTTATTTTTAAGTTGAGGTGAAGTGGAGAAGATGGAATTTTGTTCATAAGGTTGGCTCTTTGAAACTAAACGTTTAATATTAACAATAATAGTTGCCTTTTATTGGGTAACTACTATGTGCCAGGCATTGGTTTAGCATTATGCATTCATTATATCATTTATTTACTCTTCTAATGAAACCTGTGTATGGCAGAAACATATCCATTTTGAATATAAAGAAACTGAGACTTGGGGAAGTGAATAGCCTGAGATCATAGAGCTATGTGGAACTGCCAGGCAGCAAAGCCAAATTGTCTGAAGCCAGAACTCATACTCTCTCAACTCTGCCCCACTATGTCCTCATTAACTGCTTTACAGGGAGAATTATGATGACTAGTCAGGCACCCCAAAAAAGGAACTAGACTAGAATGAGCTGACATTATAGGCAGTGTCCCAAGAAAAATATAACATATTGATTAGAACTGTGAAATAAAGGAAGGGGTGAATTTTTGGAACAGCCATTATATAACCAGGCACTTAATGGTACGAGAAAACCATTACAATTTGCAAATTCATGGTTTGGAATACTTAGTGTGATAAAATCTATCCCTTCTACCCATTGTTCCTTTGTTTAAGCCCCACCCTCCACCCCATCCCTACACCTTGATAAACCTCAAAAACTCCCTGAAATGGCTTTGGAACCTATATTCATTTCGGTCATTTTTGTCCTTATATTCAAGTGCACATCTAATTAGGGACTGGGAAACACAGGTGCAAAATGTGTGACTATCTCATGAGTCTCTCAAAGTGGCGACCAGCTTCCTACTGTTTTACTACCTTTGTTTGAAAATGTTTCTACACTGTGTAAGAGATGTTTTCAGAATAACCCCCTTGAGGTAAATAGAGAGGAAACGCTGGGGAGCAAACATTCATAAAACATTGGGGAACACTTGCTCTATGTTAATTGAGCTTTCATTTCCAGGTGGGATATTTAGTCATGTGCAAACCAAGGAGTGTTTATATTTGTTTTCATACAGTCTAAGTCTAAGCTCCTGCTCTATATCCAACTGTATAGTGATTTCTTTTTCTCCCTCCTTTGAATTTCTCCTCGGAAGTCTTTTCCTCCTTCCCCTTAAATGTCTCTCCCATAACTAAGTGGCTGTGGGAGGACCAGAAGATTCAACAAAGAAAAATGCTCTGAACATGAAGCCAGATGCCAAATGCATCTACCGGAGTAGAATTACCCAACTTCCCCTTATTCATTTTCTGCCTTTATGGTCTTACATGTCTCATTAGATCATAAGCCCAGGGGGATATTTTGTGCTTTTAAGATCTATTCAGCAAGTAGTACATTACAAATGCTAAAAAGATGCTTAGCTTTAGAAATATGCAATGATATGAAGTTATAATAGTCATAGAGGGAAAAACTGACCTATTTCTTGTTAAAGTTATTGGCAGTTTTATGTCTAAAAGAAATGTGTTTTATTCAAAATATTAACCTCCAGAAAACCTACCAGGCTAATGGGAAGAGCCTTGCTTTCAGTTCTAATTTTTCCACCAACTCATTCCATGAAACTGGACCAGTTACGGGAGTCCATGAAATACCTTTCCTGTTCCATCCTCATCAAAATTTCTAAGTATCAAAAGAAATGAGTTACCTGGAAAGCTTAAAACAATAATTGATTGTCATGGTGGTTGTTACTGATATGAGGTTTGCTTTTTGGTGATTTCCAGTTTACCCTGATGAAATAACACATGCATTTCCTTTTACTCCCTAAAATCACACTAAACTAAGAATAATAAGTGTTTAACAGATACAAATCCACAAAGTACAAAGATAAAAGAAACAGCAGGGGATGAGAGCTAGCAATAAAAGTTTAGAAAATGTAAAGCTATCCAAGGAACCAGAATGAGAACACTGAGTGCCCAGTGCCTAGAGATACAATCAATTCTACCCGAATGAGGAAAGGCTCAAGAACTGCAGGCATCAGCTTATCTCAGGAGGGGTGAGTAGGGTGGGTGCTTGACTAATGGTGTTGATTGGAAGTCTGAAGAGCAAGAGCTGTTAGACCACCTGCAGTCCTTTCCTCTAAGTACAGAGAAGCTCTTATTTCATGGGAACAGGCATCCTATATAGAGAAAGGAGGACACGTGGACAGAAATCAAGAGAGCTCAGCATAGGTCTAAATATTGAACAGTGAGACGCCCCTCCTTCTGCTCCACTACAAAAATTCCTGACCCCCTGACTTGTACCAGGAAGACAAGCCCTGCCTATGCACTCATTGGTGATTTGGAAAATATGGCAGTAAATACCAGGAGAATAGCTCAAAATATTGAAAGTGGTTACCCAGGAGAGCAGGAAATGCCTATATTCACAGGAAAACCCTTGAAATATTAATAAACCACTTACCTGAATTACTTAGAAAAATTAAATAACTTTTTAACAAAGAAACCAGAGCATATGTAGACTAATAGAAGAAGTTGATATATTCCCCACTTTCAATTTATTAACTAAACTAGATTGAATTTAGATGGAGAATATGACAACATTTATACGAAATGGCACATGCAGCTTAAATTTTGGGGGGCTGAGTTGGCCCAGTCAGGGCAAAAGCACATATGCGGGAAGCGCTCACTTGAAGTTATCGCTATGGAAAGGGTGTCTGAGAGGCAGGCCCGGATGCATTCCAGGGCCCAGCCACTGAGACTCCTTCAGGTGCCTGGGTGCCAGCAGCCTGCCCTGCCTTGTTTGCAGGTAGAGAACTTGCCTACTAACTTTCCCCCTCTCCTTTGGCCTCCCCTCCTCTGATTCATTGCTACCTGAGCACTATTTCCAAAATGTGGATCTTTTTCAACAAGTTCTTTCATGTCCCCACACAGAGTTCAGAATAAAACCCAGTCCCTACAACCCCTCCAGCCTCTTCTGAACCTCCCATCCACTGTGCCCACCCAACAGGGACCCACTCACCCTCTCCCAAATTCTCCAGACACTTCCATGCCTCCCTATCCCACACACCTTCCCTTCTCTGCAAACTTCTGCCTTGTTTTTGCTGGCAAAGACCCACTCCTTTAAAAAAAAAAAAAAAAAAAAAAAACCCGCTTAAATACCTTCATCCAATCTCAACCCAACAGGGCTCATTACGCTATCCTTCCTATGTTTATGCCCTCTATTGCAATTATTGGCTTGACGATCTGTTTCCTCTACTCTCTACTAGGAGTTCCCAGGAACAGGGATTAGGCTTAACCATCTCTGTCTCCTCAGCATCAAGTAAAGTGCCAGACACACAGTCAGCCAGCCCTCAAGGACAGTTGGTTGAATGAACCAGGAAGAACTGAATGTGAATCGATCTCACATTAATTTGGGCCTTGACAAACCTTAAGCTTGAATGTCTATATAATGCTAAGGTGAGAGAGTATGATTTACGTTCCTAGTTGGCCAACCTTAAGCTTCGAGGGGATGAGGTCTAAATTACACCTCCAACACAGGAACCATATCAAGGCTCTACTCCCCTCAGAGGTAGCAGAGAGGAATAAACACAGGGTGTTCCCAGTGGTGAAGCTGGGGCATTGAACCTCGGAGCAGGTCATTTTTTAATGGTCCTCTCGTTCATACAACAGCTTTCTTTTCTGGAATAACCGTTATTTCCTTGAGGTGTGCTGTAGTCCTAAAGCATTATCCAACTTAAGATGAAGACTAAACCTTAATTTTACTTTTCATAACATTCAAATCTAGTAAAATATTTCATGCAGGAATGAAAAGGTGTGCTTACAAAACAAAAAGATTACACCTCCCTGTTCATACTCAGTTTCATTTTTTAAACTATTAAACACAAACAAAAACCCCAAGCTGTCACAGAGTGATGGAACTGAAGTACTTCAAGTTCCCTTTCTTTGTTCATGTCTAACCTGCTGTGGAAAGCAGGAACATGAAGCACCACTGAGCTTGGAGACAGAAACCATGCTCCAAGGGAGCCCCAGCAATTCCAAACTCTAAACTCGTGCCTGCAGCTGACTGGGCCGGAGTTGGGGCCTTCTGGATAAGTGGAACTTCTTCTAATTAACTTCCAAGGAGATGCCATTTTTATTAAAGGAGAGATAATAAAAACATGTTCAATTGGAAGCTTAGATATAGATTCCTAAAACTCAACAATACCCACAGCAATTGTTTAGCACATAGACCAACAAAATATGTTATTTCAGAGAGGAATGTTTTACCACTGGCGTTGCTTAAAGTAGCTGGACCATGGTGACAATTAGAAGCACACCAACTCAGAGTCAGGATGCTTTTTGCTTCTTCTACTTCACCCCATCCTCAATAAGCACACAAAGTTTTCAGGATTAAAATACACAGGCTTCTTGCAAAATCACATCTCCTCTTCCTTCCCCTTCTCACTCAAAGCCTGTAGCACTGCTCACCCTGGCAGTGGAGATGGAGTTCAGTAAAATATGGAAGGTTGTATTATGGACAGAAAGATTAGGATCATTTTTTTAAATCACATCACAGAACACAAGATCCCATGCTTGTAAGTTCGCATAGACATTATGCTTCAAATGCAGCAGTTTGATCCTAAGCACGTTGAAATCTGTGTAACAACATTTCTGTACAGCCAGCCTCTGCTGTGGCATCTAGTGCCTAGCAAAATCACACCTTGTCACTTTTTTTATAATGCAATTAGCAAATCATAGGGACAGAAAATTTAGGACTACATCCAAAAAATAACATATTCCCAAGTGGGCATTGTCATATGCCACGAGTTCTATTTTATCTATCAGCCTTGTTGTCCAAAAAACTATTCTGAAAAGCACATTAAAATGATGAAAACAGAGGAAGAAAAGATGCTGTTGGCACTGTAGACAAAGGCTTTCCACAATGGCATACACAGGTTTCTTCTTGAGCTTCTTGAGGCAAAGGACTATATTTGGTACCACCAGAAACTTAAAGAAAGAACTTTAAACTAGATGTTCTGTATTATATAGAGTCTATAGCTACATTGAACGAACGAAATTGAATTGAATGAGTATTAATTTGCTGGTCTATCAATACATAAATGGCTTATTGATTTTCACCAGGTTAGTCAGTGATAGAAGGAGGATCAGAGCACAGATTTCCATGTGACTATGTTAAACACTAAAATGCTCCAAATTTCTGCTTTTAAATAACACCTTCCACATCTCAGATGTGGGAAATTTATATAGAACAACTTTTTCTTTTATCTGTTATTATATGTGCTGTCATCGTTCCTAAATTCCTCTCAGCACTCCAGCTTGATGTGTTCAGCATTTAATTATCTTTATTATACCCAAAGTCACCTGTGTTCAGGAAAAGCATTAAATACACGACTTAGAGAGGAAGAAATATAAAATCCAGTATTGTCTTAGTTTCAAAAAACATTCTGTATGCATGCAGTGCTTACTATAAACTAGGGAATAGCTGAACTTTATGACCCTCACATTCAGTTGTTAATTACTTTTTCTTTCGTTGTCCTCAATATATTCCTATTGCATCAATAGGAAACTGTAGTAGTCCTCCAGTGACCAAAATTATACCTACCAATTGCTATGAATATTAATTAGAAGCTTTGTGTCTTCATGGAAAATCTACTTCCTACTTCAAAGGCATTGAGTTTCATTGCTATAAAAAAATTTGCCTCAGTTAAAAGTTTTTAATCAATAAGATTATAGGTTCTTTTGTTGCTGTTGTTCTTCAACTTTTGGAAAGACAAGTCTTTTTAAATTAAGTAACTGACCATATTCTGTCTGTAAAAGAGCCCATTCCTAAAGAAAATAAATGTTCCATGTCTGACTTATGAAAAAATACATATTTTAGGAAAGAAGCTGAACAGTTATTGAGGGATCTAACAACAGAGTGAGCAGAAGCTGGGAGAATCTATCAAGCGTATTTGTTGTGTGTCCAATCCCACAGGGGCAAGAACACTGTGGGGGTTATCAGGAGTTTCCATAATCGTGTCCACATGGGGCTTAGAGAACGCACATTTGTACAGGCACAGATACACATGTTTAGTGAAGCATTAAGGTGTGTGGAAAACACTAACTCCTACTCTTAAAGGACTATATTCTTTCTCTTATTTCCTTCCTTGTCCTTTGAGAACAAAACAAGTAACCAGAGAGTATGAGGTGAACAGGCTTGACGGCGATTACACCTGAATATTGCACAAAACAGCTACTTTTTAAAAATGCTTTTATTGATTTCACAGAGGAAGGGATAGGCAGAGAAACATAGAAACATCTATGATTAGAGAAAACCACTGATCAGCTGCCTCCTGCATGCCCCCTACTGGGGATCAAGCTTGCAACCCAGGCATGTGCCCTGACCAGGAATCAAACCATGACTCCTGATTCCTAAGTTGATGATGCTCAATCACTGAGCCACTATGGCTGGGACAAAGCAGCTACTCTTAATCTTGATGTTTCTACCTTCTGGAATAAATAGTTATGCCAACAATATAACAAAATAGGCAAAAATGTATCACAGCAAAATTAATTTAAAGCTATTCTATTTTAAAAAGGTGTATGTCATTTAACTTTGCCAGAAAGTCAGTCTTTGTTTTGAGGATAATTGCAAGCGTTTTTTGTTTGCATGTTTGTTTGTTTGTTTACAAGTAGAATATTACTAGTATTATAAAAATTTTTGAGGAAGAAAACCAAGAGGAAGAAATCAATTACTGGGAAGCTAGGGTGTACCAGCGGCTCTTCTAAGTGTATTTCCCATGTCTTAAAGCTGTCATCTAGGCAGCAGCTGAAACAGCCATCCCCATTCTCCATTGGCTTCTAAACATTCTTCCCTGCGGTCCTCTCTCAGAGTGCCTGCTTCTGACCCAAGTCTCACTGTGAGCCCGATTTCTTCTCCCAGAACCAGGCCTCTATAGAAGTGGGAACTGGCACCCACACCTTTCTCTAAGCCCACTCCCTTACCATTTAGGATATGGAAGCCTCTTCTGAAGGTCGAAAAGATCAAAGGAAATTATATCACAGAGCAGCAACAAAACTCAAAAACTGGTAGTTGGCTTTTCTGTTCTTAAAACCTTTCTCAGTAGACAATAACAAGAGTTGGCAGAGATGTGGAGAAGCTGGAGCTTTCATATGTTGCTGATGGAAATGTAAAGTGGTTTAGTCACTTTGGAAAACAGTTTGGCAGCTCCTCAAAATGTTAAATGTGGAGTTACTATATTACTCAGCAATTCCACTCCTAATTATATTTCCAAGAGAAATGAAAACATGTAGAAAATAAGGAAAAAACTAAAAAAAACTAGTAAAATGGTAATGTAGAGTTTATTCAGGATTGTTGCAATAGGTGTCAAGACTATCGCTATAGAGTAAAGAGATATGGCTCAACCACAAAACACAGCAAAGACAGGAGGAGATTCATAACAAACAAGCAGAGTGAGGATGTCAATGGGTAGGAAATTATTAAGGGAACATATCAAAATTAGAGAGAATCTTGCTAAATTCACTTAATTGAATTCTTAATAAAGACAGATCAATTTATAAATCAAAAGTGGGATTTGAGAATATGATCAGATATCAGGAGTGATCCTATATGAAGGGTGGAGGCTTTTTGATAAACTGACATAGTAGGATATTTGCTAAGCCTAAACTATGCAGTCCTGCAAGGATAGGACCAAGGTCAAGGCCTAGTCCAGAAGAAGGTTTAGAGGAATCTGACTAAAGTTTGGTCAAGGAGAAAGTCTTTGTCAGTCTACACAAACACTTGTACCCAAATGTTCATGGCAGCATTATTCCTTAATAGGCAAAAAAGTAGAAACAACTCAAATGTCCATCAATGACAGGAATATAATTTGTGCATACAATAGAATATTATTGCACATGAAAAAGAATGAAGTGTTATTAATACATGCTACAATATGGGTAAGCCTTGAGTCATTATGTTACGTGAAAGAAACCAGTCACAAAAGGCTTATATATTATATGGGCAAATCCATAAAACATTGGACTAAATTAGAGGTTGTCAGGGGCAAGGGGATGGAAAGTAGTGAGGGACAGGTAATGGGTACAGGGTTTCCTTTGAAGCTAATTAAAAGTTCTAAAATTATACGTTGGTGATGATTGCATCATACCATAAATATACCAAAAACACTGACTTACATGTTTTAGAAGAGTATATTTTATAGTATGTGAATTATCTCAATAAAGCTGATAAAATAAAATTTAAAAATGTCCTCAGATGTTTCCACAAAGTAGGCTCTAGACATGCACAAGTTTGTTCGGTTCTCATTCTTCCCCTCTATTCTTTCCCCACAGCAACAGGAAAATTACCCTTGCTTTATTACAGAGAGCAAACCCACTTTCTCCAATTCCTACCCCTGTCTCAGTCCCCAGTTCTCTTCCTCAAAGTACTCTGAAAACAAAAAGAACATTCTGCTGGAACCTCACCTGGCCAGTCATTGTTATGCCCCCTCCCCCTCCACTTTTTAAAAAGAGGAAATGACAATTGTCAGACTTGACTTCTAAGTTTTGTGGTTTCTTCATCTCAATAAAAAATTTTTTTTTTCAAATTAAAAGGAAGTGCCTCTTGTACTTTCAAGGCATGCACTCCCAAATAAGGTTATCTCAATTTGTTTTTAAAATTTCAAAACAAAAGCTAAGAGAACTATCATGTAATAGCTACAAGGATGCATAATACACCTAATAATAAATCTAACAAAAGGAACACCATAACAGTTCATTTGAAATGCAACTACTATAATCTTAAATCACTATGAGTAAATCTCAATTATTTAATTCCTATCAGTATTTATGCCCATTCAGAATGTTTTGAGGACATATTAATAAAATATTAAGCATTTAAATAATGACTATACTGAGGGAGAAAATATATGATATGCAAATCAGATGGAGTATGACATATGGATATGCTATAAAATAATTTAGCTGACTACATACAATCAGCTACAAAATGCTTCCCTTAATGAAATAACAACGACTTCAGGTGTCCAATTAGATTGCTAGCATGTTGAAACTACAATACAACCATCCATTATGCTTAGCTTAACCAGTAGATAATTCCTAACCTGAATCCTGATTCTTGTTCCATGTATTTGGAAACTTTAGATGGTCCTGGGCAGACAAGCAGGCAATCAGAGAAATGCTGGAATCAGTTCACTCAGAGAAATGACGCTAAGGGTAGCTAGTATTGTATATAATTATATGAAAAGGTCAAATGCAGAAGCTGCCCATCCATTATTTTCTTGCTTTACTAAAGAAAGAATAACTGCACACAGGTTTGAAATTTTTGAGAATATCACCTAGGACTGTGTGCTTCTGCAACTAACAGAAAACCCTGATGTAGTCACTTAAACAGATAGAGATCTCCACAGCTAGAGTCCAGCAGAATGGCCAGAGATGAAAATGTGGATCAATAGTGTCATCAAGGACCACGCTCATCAGCTTTCTACTCTAACATCCTAGCATATAGGCCTTTGTTCTCATGCTTATTGCCTCATGGTTGCACCTCCAGGCATCACATCCAAGTTCCCGACAAGAAGAATAAAGGAGGAAAGAAATGCAAAACTTTCCCTGAAATCTCTTAACAGTTTTCTGCTTATATCTCACTAGCCAAAACCATGCCAAGAGGCTCCCTTTAAGAAAAGCACTATGGGAAAATTAATAAATAAAAAAATCAAGGTCCTCAAGGAAGAAGGGTAGAATGGATATTGGGTAGGCAACTAGCACTGGGCTTTAGGGATATATCCTCAGAGGTTTACAAGTTCTCTATAAAAACTTAATTTTTGTTTTATTTTATTATAATTTATTAATATATTTTAAATATTGAGTTAGCAATTTTTGGAGGCAGAAATGTCATGTTTATGATGGAACTGATGCCAAATACCATTAGTTGTCATGGTCTAATGAGAAAAGTTAAAAAAAAAAAAAAAAAAAAAAGAGGCAGACAATCCAGAAATGATGTTTAGACAAAGTAAAGATCAAATGACATCATGGCATGCTGTACTGTTAGAAAAAGTAGATAAAATAGTCTGCATGCTCGTTAGACAAGACTTGCCTTTGGCCATTCTCTTGAAAATGTGCACTTCTGGGCAATGACAATGAGATACTTGGAACAATTTCTTTATTGCTTCCAGCATTTAGAATCTAGTAGTCAGCAGAGCCATGCATTTAAGGCGGCACCAGCCCTCTAATTTCAGCATTTCATTAATAAATGTGGTGCTACTGTTCCAAAAACATAACAACCCAAACGCTTTAATAAGGAAAGAAAAGAACAACTGAGCATATGCATATTAGTGTAACTAGCAAAAAAACAGTTTCTTCTGTAGCTTTTTAATATAGTCTTTTGGTTGCTGTTCAGGAAAAAAAAGCAGTTGCTGGAACTATCAATCATAGTTATGATTTGTTTTTAAATTACCAACTTCAGAACTGGTTGAGAAATTTGATGAGGCTCCATCTTGTGTCCCAGAAGTATGGCCTTATGTTGTTCCTGAGTCCTTGCCCAGTTTCACATCGTCTTTCCACTCCATGGCAGACAGAACTGAAAAAAGCATCGGTGCCAAGCATTTTAGCACTCTGACCAAGACAGCTTGTAGAGTCAAACCAACCCTTTCAACCGGCCTGGATTACTGAACAATCATATAACAATGGACAGTAACAGAGTCTACAAATGTACAAAGCATGGTGGCTCCAATTTTTAAAATCTAGAAGCAGAAAGCTTCCTTTCTTTCCCTTCCTTTGGAGAAAGCCATTCTTTGAAAGCTCTATAGTCACCTGGAGCACTGTCAGTGGGTTTGAACACTGTGCTCTTCTATTTAAATCCCCCCCAAAATGCCATCATATAAAGAGCTAGCCACCACCAGCAGGAACATGGTAAGTACCACACTTCAAAATGAACTTGAAATGGCAGATTTTTTTTTAATCTAAGGGTCATCTATTTAATGAGCCCTGACCCATGTTCAAAATCTCCCCAAGCCAATCAGATCTCTTTCTATTTGAGTTATAATGTAATCTTCTCCTTGGATAAATGTTCATCAGTTGTGTTCCGCCATGCACTTCGCTGCGTGCTGCTGATTCACCCTTCCTCACCCCACTTGCCATTCTTCTGCACTGAAAGGAAACTCCCCAAAGTCTTATAGAAGCTTTAAACCTCGGCCTTCATTAAAATTTCATAGGAATCATATGAGTGAAAGATATGAACCAACCTCTTGAAAAAGATATTAACTAACATATTTAATTCTTGGTGGAAAAAAGCTTCTGGCTCAGAGTTTCCTCTCTTCTTGGGCCCCAGAAGATACAAGAAGTCCCATTTATAACTGTGAACAGCTCTCTTAAACATCCTTTTTACACCAAAACTAGCCTAAATCCTCTCTTTCTTCTTCTTCAATTTCCTACCCAAACTTACCCAGAGGCTCCAAAGATTCCTTTATTTTCTCCCTGCTTCTTCCTGCCACTTCCAATTTCTTTGCTACAGTCTGAGCCCTCATCAACATAAAACCTCCTCTCTGAGTCTTCCTCCACTTCACTCAGCTATAAACCCACTCTCTGTAATGGAAGTCAGGGTGTCAGTATCTCCAAGGTTCACCTAAGGATATTGGAGGGGGGAGGGCATTCTATTGGAATGTCATTGTCTTTGGTTCACTGGAGGCTTCCTACTACTATCTGGCCTTCTATGTGAAGGCTACCTCTCTTCTTTACTCAGCTGTCAATGTAAGTAAATTCCTAATACTGTCAACATGGTCATTTATGCCATCAGGCACAGAAAGAGCCAGACTTGATAACAGGTGGTCCTTCAGAAGAACATGGTGACATTCATTTTTAGGTTATTATCCAAGTAAACACTCAGAAATTCCTAAGACTCTATGACCAGTTTGAGAAACTGTGAAAAACTCAGAAATCCCAAAGATTGTGTGACCAGTTTGAGAAACTGTGAGTTGGATGGTTTCCAGGCAGGGTCCTTGCCAGCTCAGACAGCTAATGTCTCTGAGACAACTCAGAAAGATGGTTTTGATGCCTGAATGCCAGTGTGGATGCTCTTAAATCACTTCTTTCTTCGTGGAGCCTGAGGTTGAATCCAGAGATTGAGCAGTTTTCTTAGCAGAAGGAGATCCATCTCACAACTGGCTGTAAATAAGCCTGGTGGAGTCTGGCATTTATGTTTCTTCTTTGCAGAATTCACTGTTGACATTGGCGGGGAATCACCACCCACACATTGAAATGAGGACCAGCTGCCCACGTACCTGTCCTGGAGCCTGAAATTCACACCTTTAATAATTTGATTCTTTCATCTCTAATCCTTGCTTGTGAGCAAATACTCTTGGGAGGGGTTACACTTTCACAAAATATTAGCCATTTCCTATCATCAAGCCTTTACTGATACCCTGCGGCTTCTCCACATCTCCTTCCAAAGCTCCCGCTCTCTCCTCTTCACCTGTTATAACCCATTGCATCCTCCATGGTTCTACCCTACTGGAACCTTTTCTACTGCAGCTTAAAGTGAGCTTCCCTCTTTGCTTCTTCCTTACACTTTTAATCAGATATTGCTTGCAATTGTTCCCTTTTTTCTCTCTCTCCAGATACAACCCAAAGATGTGAGATCTTTGAACTCAGAAGCTAAGTCATTAGTCTTTTTTCTGAATGGCCTAGAGCTAAGAGTTAATCACAACTATAGTTAACCCTAGGTCCAAAGAGAGAGAGAGGGAATGGAATACACGAGATAACTTCTTTATAAAGGAGCAAGAGGGGAGAACAGCACTGAGCAGACCTGGTGACATTGCTAGCAGGGTGGCCAGCAGTACAGGAGCAGTATATGGAGACACTCCTCACCCTCCTGCCCACAGCTCCTCTGGGCTTCTGGCTCCCTTCTTCACCGCAAATTTGGCCGAGACAAAAATGCCAAGGCTGACCCAGCATGACGAGGTAACCTACACTGAACTGTGTATTGTTTTTTCCTGGTTCAATCAAGTTTTGTCATCAAGAATTCCTCAAGAAAACATGTCTCCTCCCTCACTGCTTACCTCGCCTTCAAAGCAGAGGGGCCTTGTCTGGTACGAAGCTATTTCTGTAAAGACATAATACTAGCTTGGCGATCACACAGGTGCACAGACCTCTTTTCTCTGGTCAGAAAACATACCCAGGAACACAAGGTCCCTTCCATTCAGACAAGGGCCAAATCTTCCAGCTGTCCAGAAAGTCAAACAGTTTGACTCTCTGTCCTGGCCGGTGGAGGGCCAGGGAAACGTTCTGCATTCATTATGTATGAGGAAACCTGGGGAGGGACTGAGGCAGCAGCCAGACACAGTGTAGAAGTGATAATTTGATTGAAATGGATTTAGTTGAAATAGCTGAGCTGACTGGAGTGGATATTTTCAAGTGTCTAGACTTCAGACACTTGTGTGTATATATGCACACATATATATACACACATGTGCACACATGCACACACGCACATGCTGTTCTCCCACCCTCCCCTCTCCAGATCAGTGACCCTGGGGGAGACACTAAGACTGTCCTCTATTTCAGTGCAGCCACACACATCAGGAAATGTGAATATGGGAAAGGGAAGATCAAAGAGCAAAAGATGAAACTAGAGAAGAGGCAGAGAAAAATGGAGATGGGGATAAAAGAGAGAGGAGGGCAGGAGAGAGCTAGGGAGAAGAGACGCAGGAGGGAGACAGGCGGGGACAGAAAGAGACAGAGTAGTAATGAGATGGTTTGGTCAGTTTCTTTCCTCTCCTTGATATTTAACCATCTTCCCAGGGAGCCAGCTGCCTTCCTGACTGAAGTGGGTGGGAAGGCGCTTTGGGGGGTGCCCGGCTCTTGGGGTTCTGGTCCTTGTTGAACCCTCGCTGAGTCCTACATAAGTGTCTCTGAAGTCCAGACACTTGAAAGTATCCACTCCAGTCTGCTCAGCTATTTCAACTAAATCCATTTCCATCAAATCATCACTTCTAACAGTGATAGAAAAATTAATAATTTCTTAAAGGGACTATTGTATTTAAATATTTCAAGCCTGTTGGTGTGATGTGTGTCAGCAAGAGAGAAACATATTGACTTGGAGCTGCAGCTAATGCGGGCTTTATAAATATCCTGTCAGATAAATAATGGCCCTCAATGGATCTGGTATGATGTACAGTTCTAAAGCGAGCACGGTTTCGCCAAGAGGCTCAAAGGAAACTGCCATCGCAACCTCACGGGCTGAATAATGGCATTTTCGCTGATCTTTCCTACCAGAGAGAGGAGCAGTGGCGAGGCTGGCTCAGGAGGCACCAAGAAGGTACATTGTTTCATCAGATTTCACAAAAGTGCAAACCTCACCCTCTCCCTGTGCGACTACACAACACCAAAGAGCAAACATCATTTGCCTTTGAGTGCATTTGACAGAGGAGCGGCCAAGTTGGGGCGCGCGGGAGGGCTGCTCCTGCAGCAGGAGCAGACACCCTCAGCTGATGAGAGCTGTGGGCCAGGCAGGAAAAGCCGGGATCTGGGCAGCCCCAATCAAGAAGGAATACTGCAGTGACTGGGCAGTGGAGGCTGTTGAACCATCTATTTTATGTCGCATCTCCCCCTATTCCTCCCCCCATAGCACTGATCCTCTCTTCCATTTACTGCACATTAGAGAACAAACCTTGCTATAGACTGAATTTGTGTCCCCAAAATTCCTATGTTGAAACCTAGCCTCAAGGTGAGGGTATTTGAGATATGGAGTCTTTGGGAGTTGGCTAGGTCGTGATGATGGAGCCTTCATAAATGGGATCGATACCCTTATAAAAGAGACTCCAGAGGGCTCCCTGGTACCCTCCACCATAGATACTTTCTCTATACCAACCATAGGCATCTCACTACACATCATAGAGAAGGAAGTCTATGAACCCTATAAACCGGGAAGCAGACCCTTACCAAACCCCGAATCTGAGGGCACCTTGAGCTTAAACTTCTCAGCCTCTAGAACTAGGAGAGATAAAGATATGTCATTTATAGGCCATCCAGTCTATGGTCCTCTGTTATAGAAGCCTGAAGGGACTATGACAATCGAACCAGGAGACTTGAACAATGTCCTTTTGCTTCCTGTTAAGAGCTCCAAAAAATATTGGGTGAGGGTTGTGTGGGTGGAAGGATTACAATGGCTGGATGAAGAGGTGATGGTGTTACTGTCTGTGGACCTCAATTACCCACAGACAGTGGAGGACTGACCCCATTACACTGGCATTCGCACATTTCATCTTCAAAAGACATTTGAAGATGAGAAGTTAGAAGACTTTAAAAATCTTAAACAACCCCATTTAAAGTGAAAGAGTCGCTTAGCCTGACTTTTCTGACCTGTCTGGGTTTTAATGTTGCCTTCTATTTAAGGCAGCTGAGAATCTCGGTTCCCTAACAGATAAACAGAGTCGAACGATTAATTAAAATGTGGAGCAGAGAATGCCCTTCCATATTTCATATGAGGACATGGCAAAAAGGAAAGGCACAAATCAACAGAAATTCAAAAGACCTCATTTGAAGTGAAATCATTTTGTTACCAACTTAGAATAGCACACAACTTTTAAAATAAACGTCCATCTTGCCAGTGTGCTAACAATGGACGAAATTTCCTCATACGCATTAGATCCTCAAGTGCCTGCTAAAGATTCATCTAGTACGTTAGTGGTAGAGGAGAGAAGCCACCCTCACGTACATGTTCTGGGTGTGTATTTGGCTCACCCAAGGGAAACATTTCCCCAGACACCATGACCTTGAGTTAACAGAATCGCAGGGGCATCGCTGTGCATCTATTTATATTCTCAATGCCTTCTGCGAGTGAGCTCTGTGTCTTTGCCTGGCTAGCAAGGACACAGAGCCCTCCTCTGCCTCTGGAACCAGACAGGCACACTGCAGGGCCTGGAGAGGGCTCTTTCACCAGGCATGCGTGATGCCGAGGAAGCCTGGGCTTCCCGTCCAAGAGCAACGCTGAGAGATTTCAGGAGAGGGATATGATGCACCTGTGACATGCCAGGGTGTTTGCACATTTGTGAAGAAAATAGCCTTAAATGACAACAAACCAAACCAGGGGCTCAGCTCCTTGCATACATTTTTTTTTTAATCATTATTTATTTATTTATTTTTAGTTAAAATTAAAAAAGAAACTGGTTTATATTTTTAGATCGCCTACTCCCCTCCCCGAATTGAACTCAGATAGCCTGAAAGTTAGGAATTAATTGCCTTTAAACCTTTAGTTACTCACCTCTCTGGCTCTACCTTGGCAACCAGTAATCCTCCCTTCATGCAGATGGTGGGAATACCCTCCCTTCCTCCACGAAGCTGTTCTTTCAAATTCCTAGTGTTCAACTTGCAGACAGGAGGTTGTCATGTACAAAGGAATCAGGTCAACCTCTTGCAAACCCCACAGTTGGTGGGCGTGGCCCTGACTCCAGCTCCACCCAGAACCTCTCAGACTCTAGGCAAAACTTTCTCCTGTGTAACCCGGGACTGATACCTACGCTGTCCTCCTGCTTTTTTTTTTTTTTTTTTTTTTTTTTTTTGGGGGGGGCGGGTGGGCTCTGAAAGTGCGAATGTGTGGTGTTTCCAATCCTTACAAAAACGGTACCTTCACCCTAGTGTCCAACTACCACTTCCTCCTGGGTGTTTGAGGTTCAGTTGCCACCCACAGCTACTCACCCCTTCCTCATTATTCTGTCTTGGGTACATTTCTGAACTGTGACACAATTCCTGGAAAGTTACACTGCATGACTAACCATGGGGAAAGTGTTTCCCCCAGAAGTTAGGGGAAGATTATCTCTGAGTGAAGGCAGTTCCATTCTTTCACTCATGAAGCCACTCTCCATGGAGTGGGTCCTGTGAGCTGGTCACTGTGCTGTGCCCTTGATATTCAACTGTGGACAACACAGGTGAGACTCCGGCTCTTATGAAACTTACACTCTATTTGAGGAGAGCACAGGGGAGAAATAAAGAGTAGAAAAGGAAATAAAAAGAAATCAGGTCACTACACATTATGATGGGCCCAAATGTAGAGTTCTGAACACAAGCCCCAATTTGGTCACAACTCTAGGGAGGAGCCGACAGCAACGCACACCTAATAAACTCCCTGATCACCTTGCAGTGACTAAACACCTCTAGCACTTTCTCCTTCCCTTCAACATGTTTGCAGGCCTTTCCAACTCACAAACAATCCAATTCTGACTCCTTTGCTTCCCTTTGAAGCTCAGATTCCCTGTATCCTTTGTCTCAATTCCTCTAGTGATGGCATTATCTCCTGACTTGAAATAATCACCAACACTTTATACCTGGCCCGTCAACCACAAAGTACCCCCAGCTATCCTGACCTCTAATTTGAAATAACATTTTCCTGGGTCATGCCCATCATGCATTATATCTTCTGCTTTGTTCTTCTCGGGGACCCTGCTGTCAGCTGGCTGCAGACCCGGGCACAGCAGCCGCTTCGATAGCGCCCCTGTTCCACATCCCGTTCGCTTTTCTCCAGCCAACCATAGGCATCTGACCCAAAGTGAGCAATAGCTATTCTGAAAAGCTTTTCCACACCAGCAGGCAGGCCTTTGAGACTAAAAGGAGAGCACAGGGAAAGACGACAATCCTCACTCACAGTTTTCAGCAGGAGATGGAATATCTCCAGCAGCAATGGCCATGCTGGCACTGGGCAGAGATGGCAGGAAGAACCGCCGGCATCTCCATCTCACCTCCACTGGGAGGCCACATCTCCATTCACAGCAGCTGCGGATGACATTTCAGAACTCTCATCTTTGTGCGCTCAGAACAAATCTTTGCTCTCAAATAAAACATGAGAAATGTTAAATATTCTAAACCAGGGCTTTCAAAGTACAATTCTGGGACTTTCCTGACAAGACACCCCCTCACCCCCCCCCCACCCCCCTCACCCCCCCCCCCCACACACACACACACTTATGGGTTTTTTTTAGTTTTTGGTGTTTTTGTTTTTGTTTTTTTTTTATTAAGGTATTATATGTGTACATATCTTACCATTAGGCACCCCCAACTCCCATACATGCCCTCCCTCCCCAGAGTTTTTCGTCCATTGGTTATGCTTATATGCATGCATACAAGTCCTTTGGTTGATCTCTTATCTCCCCCACCTCTCCCTAACCTTCCTCCTGTAATTTGACAGTCTGTTTGTTGCTTTACTGACTATGTATCTATCTTTTTGTTCATCAGTTTATAATGTTCTTTATTATCCATAAATGAGTGAGATCATGTGGTGTTTTTCTTTCATTGACTGGCTTATTTCTCTCCACTCATGTTTTCAATGTTATCTTCCTGAGCTCACCTTCACGCACATCAAACTCCTGCCCAAACACCCAGAGCTCTGCTCCCTAAACCGAGCACTTTCCAGCCTCAGGGCATTGCTCAAGGATCCTCCTGTCCTGGAATGTTCTTCATTCAAAACTCTCAGTTGGGGGATCCTTCAATCGCTACCTCCCCACTGAATCCTTCCCCACACCCAGCCAAAACCCAGCTGCCCCTCTTCTGTCTTCTCCTGACCTGCTGCTGATAAATCCACAGGAAAACAGGCCACATTCCATCTTGTATAATAGCCCATTGACTATAAACTCACTGAGGGTAAGTCCTGGGCCATAATGATCCTGGTCAGCACAGTAGTAAGCAAAATGTCAATACCAGGGTCCCAGTGCACCAATTCATGTACCTTGAAAGGAACTGCGAAATGTGAGGCTGCAGTGGGCACACGGGTGGATCTTGGCCCATCCTCCATGCCCCCACTTGGCCCCTCCCACTGCACCTATCCCCACCCCATCTTCTGTCTCTTCCAGCAACCCCATTCCTGCCACCACCACTCCCATGTGGTAATGGCACCGGCCACGCTCACAACCACTGATGGCATGGAACAATGAGGCCAGCACCAACAGCAGGTGTGAGCCACAGGTGTGAGCAGCAGCTGATGACCTGATTGCCCCTCAGGAGCAGGGTAAGGTGGAGAAGCCCTGAAGAGTGATCAGGGCTGGCAGTTGACGCTCACACCTGCTGATGGTGCCAAGCAATCGAAGTCAGTGCTGGGCACCAGAAGCAGATGCAAGAGCCGAGCAGGAACAGCACATGGGAGCAAAGAACTTTCAGTAACCACCAGAGGCTCATCCTGATGACAGCGACCAACCCCCCACCTTGGTCTAGCACGCCCACTCACCTGCTCCACCATCCCACCACATCCAACACCTGCCATATTCCATACTGTGCTGCCTGCTGTCGATGGCCCCCTGGTGGTCAGTGCATGTCATAGCGACCAGCTGTTTGGTTGTTCAGTTGTTCCACCATTCAGTCTATTTGCATATTAGGACTTTATATATATATATATACAGTAGATTTGTTAAATGCAAGTGATCACACGTAGTGACTCCTTTCCACTGGTAGATTGTAAAAAGAAAATAAAGCTTCTCTCATGAATAGGAGATGGTCCCTCCTCTCTCATGTGTTGTTGAAACACTGAGCCCAGTGCCTGGTATAGAGAAATAATTCCACATATGCTGAGGAGGAGGAAGAGAATGGTGAAAAGGAGAAAGGGACAAAGAGACAAAGGACCACCAGGGTGGTTTAAAGATGGACACAAATTCTTTGGCATTCTCTAACTTGCTGTGGGATCTCCCCGTGGATGTGGGCAAGCTCTATAAGTGCTTTGACCAATGAAATAAGTGGAGGTGACACTGTGCCAGTTTCCAAGCTATGTTCTTACAAGACCAGCGGCTTCCACTGCCTGCCTCAGAACCCAGTTGCCACGCTGTACGCAGCCCAAGGAGAGGCCTGTGTGACAGTGAGTCCAGGCTTCAATCCAGAAGTCCCACCTGTGCCCCCAGCTGATAGCAGCACCAACTAGCCAAGCATCTGAGAAAAACAGCTTGGAAGCAAATATTCCAGCGCCTGTGGAGCCACTTCAGCTGGGGCCACAGTGTATAGCTGTCCCCAGCAAGCCCACCCAAACTGCAGTTCCTGAGCAAATTAGAGTGTTACTCGAGTGTTATTAAGAATAGGGATGGCCGAAACCGGTTTGGCTCAGTGGATAGAGCGCTGGCCTGCGGACTCAAGGGTCCCAGGATCGATTCCGGTCAAGGCCATGTACCTTGGTTGCGGGCACATCCCCAGTGGGGGGGGGGGGGGGTGCAAGAGGCAGCTGATCGATGTTTCTCTCTCATCGATGTTTCTACCTCTCTGTCCCTCTCTCTTCCTCTCTGTGAAAAATCAATAAAATATATATTTTAAAAAAAGAATGGGGATGGCTTGTTAAAGGACAGTAAACAATTGGGACAACTATGTGGCTAACTTCCTCTTTGTCCTTTAAGACTGTAAGTCCTATACTTTAAAAATTCTAAAATTTTCTTATATTTATCAATAATCATAACATATCTGCTGACCAATTAATGAATAGGCTACTCTTTTTGAGTGAAGTACAAGCTACACGTGGCTTTCAAACTGCCCTCTTCTGCACACTCTCTGAGTGGGGTGAGAGCCAGGATGGCGTCCTCACATCTGCTTCAACCAAAGCTGCGCCTCTGCCTTCTGTTGTCACATCACGAGTCTCCTTAAGCATCCGTTGGAACAAAGGATTCCAAAGCTGCAAACTGTTTGAAAAGTGCTGTTCTAGAGCTTTAGGCCAGGCAAATTTGAGGCCGAGCTCTCTGCTACCAGCTCTGATTACTTTCACGAGCCAGTGGAGCAACCACTTAAACTGTTTTCCATTTACAGGCACAACTAAAACTGAAACCCTAGTTACATTTCCCACCATCTCTCCTGTGCTGGGCATTTTTGCTTCTGCCCGGGATCCCTGATACATCAGAGGCAACTCCTGTTGATTTTAGACGCTCCCTCTCTAAGCAGCAGAGCGGTGACACCTGCTTGGAAAAATTCCTCCCAGGCGTCGTAGATGACATTTCTGGGAAAGATCCCAGAATGGCATGTTGGAAATTAATAAAGGGACCAAGCAAATAGCTCCTGTGGAAGATGTCCCCACTTGTTCATTCAGCAGAATCGTATTGTCAGTGTAATGACCCCCCTGCATCCCCGGGTCCCCACAACTCACCGCTGAAGCCATGTGGCAATCCCACTCAAGAGGTTTGGGATTGCTTTAGACACGAGGACCCCACATATCCTCAGACAGGGGTGACTTAGGGACATACAGGTGAGAAATATAAGTGCTTGGAATAGAAAATGACTTTGATAGTCTCAGACTGACTTTACAATGAGATGCTAGTAGCTGGTCACAGTGTTTCTCACACAACCAGGAGCCCAAATTCTCCCCCAGTTTCTAGCCACTGAGTCCTAGCCTGGCTCCCTACCTCATCCTCAGTCTCCTCAAAACCAGAGCCCTGTCAATTTTTTTTTCCATCACTTAGCTCTGACAAGCTCCCTGACAATGATGTATGCCTTCCTGAGTCTGAGCATCTTGCCTCTTCCAGACGCCTCACCACTGGGCTCCACCTTCCTGCAAGGACGCCACCTGTCACCCCTTGTGGGCCCACCTCGATGCTGGCACTTCTCCAATCTGCCACCGCCCAAATCACCACATGTAGCATGCAGGGGGGTTGCTCCTATGCCTATGCCTGCAGGTAAGTCAGCCTCTGCAACCTGTCCCACCACAAGATCTGAGTGTTCCTGGACTGTTGTGTTAGTCAGGGCTATTGTCACCGAGCACCACAGACCATGTGGTCTAAACAACAGAACGCATTGGCTCCCAGCGCAGGAGGCTAAAAGCCAGTTAGGAAGGTGTCTGCAGGGCTGGTTCCTTCTGAAGGCCCCGAGGGAAGGATCTGTTCCAGGCCCCTCTCCTTGGCTTGTGGACAACTGTGCTGTCCACATGTCTTCACAGCACCTTCCTCTGTGTCCATCTCGGTGCCCCGGTTTCCTTTTTTGTAAGAATACCCATTGTATTGGATCAGGGCCCACATCAGTGACCTCACTTTAATTACCTCTGTAAAGACTGTCTCCATATTGTTATTTCTCATCAAAATATGGTATTTACATTGTCATGCAACATATTCAGCACTGTTGTCTTTCATGAATCATTAAATAAATGTGGGTGTTTTTTTAATTAAAGAAAACACACACACTCTGTCTCCAAATATGTCATATCATGAGGTACTGAAGGTTAGGACCTCCATGTATGAATGGGGGTGAGGGGTCCCAATTCAGCCATAACAGGTGCCACCCTCCAGTTTGGTTCATCCCACTGTCTACCTGTATCTGATTCTAAAAACCATGATTTTTCAACTCAATCTCACTATGATGAGGCAATCAACACTCAAATCTAAACAGTGTCCCCTGCTAGGCCTCAGATATTAGTGTGTCTTGCAGTCTGATGAGGATTGCTAAGGGTCTATTTCCCTGAAAGACTGCATGACGTTTTGGGGAAAAATCACCCAAAAAAGAACCAGCAGCACCTGGTGGGTGCAGGAAGGCCCAGCAGAAGCAGGGGCATGTATTATAGTACAGGCCTATGCCTAGCAGACGCCAAGGGGTAGGTGACTGGCCTGGTTCATGAGCACACATGAGTCACATCATGAAAACTTTCAGAAATTATTGGGGGACCTGAGGGTGATTTTGCAAGCAGCTAGAGCAGGTAAAAGCAAGAGTTAATAAAATGCAAGCTGTCTTAAAAAAAAAAAAAAATGTGACTTTTTTTTATGCCTGATTGGATACCTAGGGCTACCTAAGTCACAGTTAAAGAAAGGATTTCTAAGAAACTGAGATTTAAAAAAGAGAAGCCCCTGATTGATTGCAAAGTAATATTGATTTGGCTTTAGCTAAGTAAGAAGGTAATAATTTAATGTTAGCCTCTGTTCAGTACATTTTTTCCAATAACACTGTTAAAGAGATGTGTGCTTCTGAGTCTTTGAACACTGTGGGTTGTTGCCTTCATTCGGTCAATGGAATTGCATGTTAGGAAAGTCTAGTAAAGAGTTACCTTATTTCATCTACCTTCCTTATTGTAACTTCACTGTGAAGAGGGATCAAAGTTAGGAGCTTTTTGGTTGGCTTCATTTGGAAAACCAAAATTCCCAGAAGAGGGACTACATGAGCATTAAGAGACTTCCTACAAGCCAATGGCTGCCAAGTTCAACTGCGTCAAACCCTAGAGCTATGGTCGGCAAACTGCGGCTTGTGAGCCACATGCGGCTCTTTGACCCCTTGAGTGTGACTCTCCCACAAAATACAACCACCTGGGGGAGTCTATTTTGAAGAAGTGGCATTAGAAGAAGTTTAAGTTTAAAAAATTGGGCTCTCAAAGGAAATTTCAATCGTTGTACTGTTGATATTTGGCTCTGTTGACTAATGAGTTTGCCGACTACTGCCCTAGAGTATCATGGAGCCCTGTGATCTCCTAATTGTGGTTTGTAATAAAAGCCTGTGTTGCTAGGTAGAAGGTTTACGACAACCTTATTCTCCTTGTCAGAAAGTACAGGAGAAAACCAAGCAGTGAAGGGTAACAAAGGGAGAAACCCTGAGGGTAAATGACAGGTTTGTATACCCATACAATACTATTAGCCTAGTCAAATTCCTACTGTGCTTCCGCATCCTGTCTATTTAAATTTCTCCGTGGCTTCCCTGGGACACCATGCTCTGCGCTTGGCTGCCTGGAGAAGTGTCAGGATTTAATAGTTGATGCATCCTACTCAGCTGAGGCAACAATCCCCGCAGAGGTTTTACATTAAATTTTTCAGAGCTTGTGAAATTCTTTAGTTTAACAGAAGTAATACACGGAGATGGAAGTTTTATCAAGGCTGTCTTTGACATGACTATTACTGATGTGGATCCTCCCACGTCCACTCTCATAAAGGACCTGACCTAGAACCTGAACTCAGCCACCATGGTGGGCTTATGTTCAAACATGGCACGGGGGTTTTTAATAAAGCCCTTACTTATGCCTGAGACTTCATGTTTTCTGACAAAATTTCAAGTCGAAAAGGAGACCCTTCCAATTTGCTACGGTATGAATTAAGCACCCAATGGAATTCACTCTCTGGGCAACTAAGCTGGGCTTGTGAGCCAGGTGGTCACCAGTCGGTATGTAGAGGTGGGAAAGTGGCTGCACGTGACGGGGAGAAGGGATGCACACAACGCCCCAGGTCTAGTTTGAATCCCTGGGAGCTTTGGGGCAGCAGCTGAAGCAGGGGGTTACGGTGGACTAGAGTTTAGAAAGGAGAAGTTCTGTTCACAGGCATCTTACCTTGAGTTAAAAAGGCGGAGCTACATGAGATGGCAGGCATCCTGTCCTCTGGCTGGGGAGGGGGAGAAGGGCCTCAGACCTCCTTTACTCTCAGCTTTAGGTGGAATTTGGCCCATCGGAAGGCCTGCTAGAATACTAGGGGGGACAGAAGAGTACTGGTAAGGTATTCATTCCCTCCACTTCTTCCAGTCGACTGCAAACCTCCTGCAGGTTCAGGCCCTGTCAAGGCTGCCCGCCCAACATAACCTTCTCCTTCAGGCTCCAGAGACACCACCTCCCTGGTTCCTGGGGCTCAAGGATGGTAACTGCGCCCAGGCACTTCTCTATTAACATTTCCCCACATGCTGCCCCCACTTTGTAATGTGCCTCTTTATTAAACCATCCTCAACCTATCCTTTTAAAATGGCAGGAAAGAGGTGCTACATTTATTCAGAAACTCCTATCACGCATGTCAGCACAATGAAGGTTACTCGGCCACATTTCTATGGGCAAAATGATGCTGGCTTTGGACATCTTTGGACACCAATGTCCAACTCCAGCATTCTTGCTTTCAACCCGTAATTACTGGTTGCGAGTAAAAAATGATATGTGCTCATGGCAAACTCAGACCCTGGCACACTGGCACCGTCACTTGGCTTATCGTTATCTGATCCCCATGCTCTCTTCTCCCGCCCTGCTAGAGTTCAGGACTCCATCTCTGGAGCTGACCATCTCACTTCTCCCAATCTGTCCCTTTCGCTGCCATGGCACAGTCTAAAGCACAGATGTGATCGTGACACAGCCAGTGTAGTGTAACTTATCGACTCCTGAGCGTACCCCTGGGTCCTCACCCAAACCTTTCACCCTGTACTTCAGTTGTACCAAACACTCGTTTGCCTCCAACCTGTCAGGCATTTACATGCCTCTGGGACTTCCACATACTGCTCTAGCCGCTCAGAATGGTGTCTCCTGTTATTTTCCTGGAAAATTCCTTTGAGTGTCTCTAAAGCTTTCCAGGGACCAGCAGGTGGACTTAAATGCTCCCTCCTCTAGCAGCCCACACACACCTATCAGGTCACTATTGGGCTGCAAGGCTGCTCCACTCACTCTCTCTCCTACTATGCTCAGATTGTGGGCAAGGGCCCTGCCATCTTAATTATGAAGCAAGATGCATCTCTGGAAGCCGCCTACAGCTATTCTGCATTCTAGGTTGTGCAACAGATTTCTCTTTGGGGAAATTTTGCTTTTTTCTTGAAGAAAACACTGATTGTTGTTTTTAATTTGCAAAGAAAATGCCCAAAGCCTGATATGAAAACACAGACTAGACTATGAGAAATCAAACAGTGCTAGAATCAAGCAGCTGGGGAGCCTGAGTGCCGCTAAGGAAGGCTGCCCTCCCCTGCCGGTATGGCTCAGTGTTTGAGTCCACCCATTCACCAAGAAGACATCAGTTCAATTCCTAGTCGAGGTTCATACCCGATCCCCAGCATGGGGTGCAACACATCAATGTTGATGTTTCTTTCTCATCGATGTTTCTATTTCAATCTCCCTTTCCCTTCCTCTCTCTAAAAAAATCAATAAAAACATTCTTTTAAAGGCTCCCTGCTCTTCCCTAGTGAGAAGCCTGAGGCAAGAGGAAGGAAAGCATGGATGGGTGGGAGTGGACCCCACCAGCAAGATGGCTGCTTGCCAGGGGCTGAGCAAGATGCTTTTGGAGCAGTGTGAGCCAACATCTAGCCTATGCTTTCCTCCCCACGATACGATGCTCTCACGATGACTTCTAAGATATCACTGTGATCTTTCATCTCCCCATCCCCCACCAGCAGCCTTGGGCAAAAAAGGGGGGAAATGTATCTGTACTTTGATGCAAAATATAGCCCAGAGAGTGAGCAGCAGGAGTAGGTGGAGAAAGGAGGAGGAATAGATATAAGAGGAACCCCAGAGAAAGACGACACGGGCAGGCATAGATGCATCCACACTTAGTCCTTAGAAAGGCTGACTGGTTTTGTGCAGCTCACAAAATAGAGGCATGGGCCACTTTATTAGGCTAACACAATAAAGCACTATCATGAGAGGCTAAAAAGTTTCTTGGCTTACATTAATACTTGGCTTACATTAATCATTTGAGAAATTAGCATTGTTCTGGGCACACTGAACATGCTAAAAAAATTGATAAATGGATGGGTGGACAGACAATGGATGGACGGGTGGATGGATGGATGGATGCTAAGTAAAAGAATGGAAGTTTGCTTCACCACAGTCTCAGGTACACATTTGTTCTTCCTGACAGCTCCATTGTGCTTTGCTTTCCTCTTGTTACTTGGTTCTTATAAGGTCTAAAGGAGCTAGAGAAGAGGCCAAAAGCAAAAAGAACAGGACCCCATAGTGACAAATCCTGGGTAAGAAACTGGGTAAAAATTTGGGGAAATGACCAGCTATTAAATACTAAACACCTCAGAGCTTGCCCAGGTTCCAACAAGCTCCATCACTCGCCAGCCGGCCTCATTGCGGAGGCTGCAGCAAATGGAGGAGGTAATGATTTCAAGCATCCAACTTGCTCCCGGCTTTCACTTTCCTGGACCACCAGCATGATGTTGGGAGGCCAGAGGTCTAATTTCTTCAAGCCACTGGGACAAAGAAACAGAAAGCCGCACTGCAG
Source organism: Pipistrellus kuhlii (assembly GCF_014108245.1). Lineage (NCBI taxonomy): Eukaryota > Metazoa > Chordata > Mammalia > Chiroptera > Vespertilionidae > Pipistrellus > Pipistrellus kuhlii. Next base: position 43,038,579 of record NW_023425584.1, read on the forward strand.
AGAGGGTCAGCGGGACCCTCACAAGGCGGGGAAATGCTGGTTGTCTGGGAGGCTCTGTAGAAGGAGAGCTGAGCTCTAGAAACTTCTAGGCCGGAGAGTCTCAGGAGCCTGAGATCAGTAACTAGATGCTTCAAGGTGTTTATTCGGAGCGGAACCTCCAGCTGGCCAAGGTTCCGAAGACTCTCACAAAGATCTAAGACATTCACGTTCCCAGATTTCACCTCCACATTGCTTTCCTCCTAGCTGCACTTCTCTTCTATGGAAGTCATTGTATTTTTTCACCCTCTCCAAAGTGTCTGAGAGGGCCAGGGGGGCAGGAGATGACCATACACAGAAGCCAGGTGTGCTCATGCTTGGAGAGATGACTACCTATGGAAGGACCTAGAGGGCACTAGCCTCAATGAAATCAGTCAGTCAGAGAAAGGCAAGTACCACATGATCTCACTTATATGTGGGATCTAAAGAACAATACGAATGAACAAATAAGACAGAAATAGACTCAGAGACACAAGAACAGAATGATGGTTGCCAGAGAGAAGGGGGGTTGGGGAACTGGGTGAAAAAGGTGAAGGGATTGATAAGTACACATTGACAGTTACAGAATAGTAATGGGGATATAAAGTACAACATATGGAAGATAGTCAATAATCTATAATAATAACTGCATAATATGCTAATTAGACTGATGTCCTTCCAGGACGAAGCCAGGGCTTCTACAAAAGAATGTGAGAGGCAGGAAAGGTCAGAATTGTGAGCTGTCCACTACTGCACACGGCTCAAAGGCTTGGCCAGAAATGGGGATAAAGTGTCAGAATTAATGATGAAACAGAAGGTGTAACAAAGGGGAAATGACAAACACCCTCCTCTCCCCTCCCCCCCCCCCCACCCCGACCTAATCCCCCTACCCCCGGGCTGACAGAATGCTTCCATGCACTGCTCCTCGCTCTCAGTTCAGAGTGGTGTGAAGAGTGCGAGAGCATTGGCTCACAGGCAGGCACTTCGGGGAATACATCCAAACATGTTAGTCACCTGGGACAATACCATTAAAAACAGATGAATGTTATCAGCCAAAGGCTGGTATTTGAGTGTAAAAGTCCATATTTGGCCCAGCTAGTGTGGCTCAGTGGTTGAATGTCAACCCATGAACCAGGAGGTCACGGTTCAATTCCCAGTCAGAGCACATGCCTGGTTGCAGGCTCAGCTCCATTGGGGGTAGGTGGGAGGGTGGGGGGGTAAAGGGAAAGAAGGAGGAAGCTGATTGATGATTCTCTCTCATCTGTGATGTTCTATTTCTCTCCCCCTCTCCATTCCTCTCTGAAATTAATAAAATATTTTTAAATTAAAAAAGAGTCTATATTTGGAATTTGTATTTATTGTTTATAGGAGCATTCTCTTTTCTAGGAACACAAAGCAAGAAACTTTACTTTCAAATATACTGAGAACTGTTTAGAAGTAAATTTCCAAAATAATGTAAGTGAAATCTTGAGTGGAAATAGAGCTCACACATTCACAGAGAATGTAAAGTCATCTAAAGATCCAAAGTGCTAATAAGTAATCAAGTATTACAGGAAGATGGAAGAAAGGGGAATTGGGAAAGAAGAGATTTAGAAGCTCCAGACCTGGGACTGATTCCTGCTGTCCCACCCCCCCCCCACCCCCCACCCCCATTCACAGCAAGCAAAACAACAAAGAACCCACCCTTTGAAAAACCCCAAATTCCTCTGTGACGACGGACCTTGTGTACGTACCTCAGGGGGCACAGGTTTAAACCCAGCACGTAGCAAGCACTCAGAAATGGGTTTCCTTCTTTCTTCCCTCAGAATGGCTTTCGGTGAGTCACTGAATTCTCTTCATAAGTTCCTGAGCTTCAGTGTGTGGAGGCAGGACAGTCCTGAGCAAGAAGACAGACAGAAGTAAAGAACAAGTAAAAGTGAGGCCACAGGAAAGCAATCCCGAGGAATGGAAAACTATTCTCGGTCATTACAAAGATATAGTATTTATTTCTGTGTTCTCATAGTGGGCAGAGCAAATGCCCTGAGAGCCTCCTAAGAAGGCCCTGGCAATACCACTCCATGGTGACAGAAGGCATCGCAGCTCACCTCTTCTCGGAGCAGCTGGCCATCCAGCCATCTCCTTTTCAGCTTAGAAACTGAAGCAGAGACAACATTGCAACAATAACCAACAAGTTCATGACACAGGAAAGGTTTAGACTCTGAATTCTTACCTGGTCAGCCAGCTTTAGTTAGGGCAGGGTTCCCAATATTTACAGATATGATATTCGTCTCCTCTGCTGTGAGTGCCATGGAGCTCTCCACATGATACGAGATGCCTTTTTATAATCTCAAGAAGTTCCTCTAAACTTGTAGTATTACATTTAACCCCCATAGCACCGACATAAATAATCATGATGTTTGTGTGTAAAATCTGTATCCCCAACAGTGGACACGGTGCAAATACAGCTTGTGGGGTACATGGCCACAGTGCCGCAGCCCACTCCCTCCTCCTGGAGGTGCAAAGCCCAGAAATGATGACCCAGCAATCTCCAGCAAAAAGTTGAGGATGAGTAATCATTTGGTCAATTTTGAAGCAAAGGTTTCAAAACAGAAAAATGGAGAGTACATTCAAATACTGATAGTAAATTGTTATTTACTACCAATTGCATTAATGAAGCAAAGAATTTTTGCAAGACACATGTTGAGGATTATTTTCTGGGTTTGAGTGGGAAGGAGGGGAGCTTTTGTTTTTTAGCTTATAAACAACAGAAATTTCTATCTCATAGTTCTGGGGCCTGAGAAGTCCAAGGTCAGGCGTTGGCATGGTCATGGCTAAAGTGAGCTCTCTCCCTGGGTGACGGCTGGTGCCTTCGCCACATCCTCAACTGGATAAAGGCCCTCCATCAGGCCTTATTTTTTACTTATTCTTTCTCTCTGTCTTTTTTACTATTTTTTAATTGATTTTAGAGAGAAAGAGAAAAAGTAAGAGAGGGAAATATTCTCTTTGATCAGTTGCCTCCTGCACACCCCCTACTGGGGAACAAGCCCATGGCCCAGGCATGTGCCCAGAATGGGAATCAAACCATGACCTCCTGGTTCATAGGTCAACATTCAATCACTAGCCATCCCAGCCAGGCCCCTCTGTCTTTTATCAAAGAAGAAATAAAAAATTATAATACCTCTCCTCTGAAGAAGAAGAAGAAGAAGAAGAAGAAGAAGAAGAAGAAGAAGAGAAGAAAACAACAAAGAAAGGAAAAATGCCACTTTTACAAGGAATTGTTGGTACACAATTAGCTATATCTCAGAGTCTTTCAATAAATAATGCTGATTAATTTGTATTATTAATTATATCTGTTAAAATGGAGCTCTGTATTGTCAGATGAAATTTAAATTTGTCATGATAGGTAACAACTCATAAACTAGTCTAATGAAAAGTTTTTAAAATCCAGTTGCTAAAACAAGGAAAGAATTTCAGCCATTCATACAATTTTTTGGCATAATGTGCTAAGAAGTCTTAGGGAAAAACCAAAGCAATTGACTAATGAGTTCTTTTTTACTGTCTGCATCTCTTGAAAATGACAAAAATAATTTCCAAAAAAATCTACTTCCAGTCATCATAGGCTCCCTCTTCCCATAAAAAAAAGAGATCAAAATGTCATTTTTATGAAACTATCCCCAGCAACCAGGTCTATGGTTTCAATGCAAATGGTGCTTCAAAGCAAATGGAATTTTCTCAGCTATTCCAATATACTTGATGTCAAATCCCTTATGAGAAGGATTTGAACAGCAATGAGAAGGCAGGTTTCCCTTCATCCAGGCCACTTCTCATAGCCTTCTGTGCAAATGGAGACACCTTGGCTGATTGGTATCCACCTGCAAAAACATTTAACTCGCTTTATTCTTGGGGACTCTCATCATAAAACCAGGTAAATTAAGAGGCATGTGTCAATGCCATCCTGTCAGAGCAGACTCAGCATCTGCCTTCCACATTTGGTTATGGTCGACGTCGACAAATACAGCAGCGGAGAAGGCCAAGCAAAATTATTCATCAGGGGCCTGTTTACATTTGTACTGTCAGTTCTAATAGGTTTTTTATTGAATTAAATTCTTCTGCCCTCATTAGGATCATGATTGCCTGTCAGCGAGTATGACATGTTTGAATTCCCACAAGGGTGTTAGACTCTCCATCTTATATATTGCCCAGGAGGGAGTGAGAACAAGGCTCGGTGGAAAATTTTATGTCAGTCCTTGAAATTACCGTATAAGTACTTCTCAGCCAATGAGTAATTGTGCTTCACAACAAGGCCACCCAGAAAACTTTCTGGGTTCTGCTGTCTGGCAGACACACTCAGCAGGTCCTGACATGTTAACCAGGCTGGCTTTCCCTTTAACCCCCAACCTCAGCTTGTCGAGGTAGCACCTACTATTTTCTCAACACTTTGTAGAAAATGTTACATCAAACTAGAGTACCTAAAGGAAACCAAGGCTTATGATCATGGATGGCCAGTTCACCTGGAGTAGGGTTTGAGGTAAAGCTCTCTTCTAAGAATGCAGTAGAAGGTTTGGCAAAACCTTGGGCATAGTAAAAGGCTGCGGATTCTGCTAGCTAAAAGGAGAGAAGCCCCCACAGGGTTGTCACATTTATTAAGCACTTATGCTGCCAAGCACTTTGTATACCTTAACTCGGATAAGAATTACAACTCAGTGGGCAATGACAATTACACCCATCTTATCAATGGAGTAGACTGAAGTTCAGAGAGTCATTTTCCCATAGTCTCATGGTTAAGTAAGTGGCTGGGCAGGACTGAAAAAGAGGACGTCTGTCCCACTCTCCAGGAACATGGACTGTGACAGAACCTGGGGGCTTTAGGAACTCAGAAAGGCCCCACCTAAGAGAAGGGATGGGACCACAACCAGATTCAAATAAAGAGATCCATGAGCCGAACTATACTCCACCTGAACCATCCCTAAAATGGTTCATAGTGTGGAGTTTGGGCTTTCTTCAATAATCAATTGGGAAGAAAAAGAGGATGTTACTGGTCAAGAACTACGATGTGAGAAAAATAAGCCATCCCCTATTCCTTTTTGCCCTAATTTCCAATCAAGTCATTTCACAAACTGTCTTTTTCAGTAATTGTTAACTAGTACCCCATAGATTGTTTCATCCTCTACACCTTGAAATGTTCACATCTTACAGCTCGACCCCATTTCCCAACATTCCCCAGCCTGGCTTTCTCTTAGACATGCCGTCTTCCCTTGAGAATCTGAATCTGAATCTCTCTCTTCTTTGTAAGCTCCCTTAGAGGGCTCTAGAGGGCATCCAAGTGAGAGCCCCCAAGACACAAAGCAACTAAATGTTTGCAGTTAGATATTGATCAGTCATGGTGCCCCCATTTGTGGAGAAAATGGGGAGGGGCAGCATTTGCACAGAAGGTTACGAGAAGTGGGCTGCCTTGGGGAAACCCAATTTCTTATCACTTCAAATTCGCCAAGAGATTTGGCATCAAGTACGTGGGAATATCTGAGGAAATTCCCTCAAGAGATTTGACATCAAATAAATTGGAATATTTGTGAAATTTCCTCCCACTGAAAACAACTTAATCTATCTAATAGAAATGGTGAGTATAAGATAGGATTTGTCTGACTGTTTGATTGCTTGTTTATCTGCCCACAGAGATTTTATGACTTAACTAACACTCGGGTGCAGAAGTAGCTTTGCCTGGTGACTATGCTGTCCGAGTGCCTGTTGAAAGGACTTGATTTTCAGCCCCATCCCTTTAATGATATAAAGCAAGAAGACAATGTAGAAACTGTCTCCCTTCCTCTCCCTGCTTCTTTCCCCTGTGAATTCTTTCTTATCCTTTCTGTCTCTCTCATTCTTCATCCTCTGCGCCCCAACCCTTTCTCAGGCAACCCCCTGTCCTGATCTCTGGACACATTCTTCTGTTGGCTTCTACCTCTCCTTTGAGACTTGAGGATGCCTTCTGTGCATCTCTCCTTTCCCTGACACTCAAAGGCTCACGGTTTGGTACCAAGCGGTTTTCTAGTCACTGGTAGCTAGCCTCAAATTCCATTCTGCCACAGGATTTAGCTCTAAGTCAGGGAGTAAATGGGCTCTTTACAAATCTAGCCTAATTTAAAGAACTCTCTTTGTGAGTGCATTTCTGCGGGCATTTGTCAAGGATGTTAGCAACTAGGCTATCTGCATTCGCTTGTACAACAGCAGACTGGCTGCTGTTTCTGTCACTCTGAGACACCAGCATTAAGGCTGGAATTAACTAGCAGGTGTAAACCACAGGAACCACAAGGATGATTTCACAGACTCATTTTTCCCCTTCTTTTTGTAGAATTTTAGCAACCAGGGCATGAGGTGCAGGAGCCTGAGTATCAGCATTGTGGAGGCAGCAGGAGAATAATGAGTTCATCGGGCAGGTTGGATGCTAGAGGATGGGGATGATTGGAAGTCATCAACGATGGCTCCATCACTCAGCCTGGATGGCACTGCCTTTCCATCTTCCATACTGTGATATTTCACGGTCTATCCCTTTCTCATTGTGTCTAGTTGGACCAAAGACATTTGGTTCCTAAGGCCATGTTTTAGAGGTCTCGTTGTGATAGACAAACTGTCGACAGGTCTCAGAAAATCTGTGCTGAGCAGAGGGCTTGATGGCCAGGCTGGGTGCCTCAAGGTCGGGGTCTGGAGGAGACATGCCCACTGAACTCATTTTGTTTTGAGGGGATACGGAGCTCATTGTGACTAAGCTCTTCCTCTGCCACCAGAGGGAACAAGGAATCCCATTTACGTGCCCCATCTCGGATGCTAATGAGGAGTGATTTGGCCAAGGCAAAAACAGCAGAGGGTCATAGTGGAAAACAAAAAGGCATGGTAAGATATGATTCAAACAAACAAACAAACAAACAAACATTAATAATAGAGAGACTATGGTGCAAATCAGCCTTCTGTATAATAGTGTGAGGGTCAAGCTCCATAAAAAAAAAAATCATTAGCAAAAAGAAAAAAAATAATCGTTCCTGGGCATTTTTTGTTTGTCTGTTTTTATGTGTGTTTTTAAAATTTATCTTTATTGTTGAAAGTATTACAGACATCCCCCTTTTCTCCTCCATAGACCTCCTCCACCCTGCATCACCTCCCACCTCACAGCACTATTGTCTGTCCGTGGGTCATGTATATATGAATATAAGTTCTTTGGTTAAGTTCTCCCTTCATCCATCTGAGATCCATCAGTCAGTCTGCTCCATGTTTCCATATCTCTGGATCTATTTTGTTTGTCAGTTTATTTTGCTCATTAGATTCCACATATAAGTGAGATCTTTTTTTTTTTTTATCACCATAGGATTGCATAGTGAAATCCATTTGGAAAATGTAGCATCTATTTTCCACCTCTAAATTTAACAGATCACATGAACAGATTATGCTCGGGGGAAACCAACATCAAAGTAATCTATTTACATTTATTTAACAGAGTGTTTTTTCAATCTGTTATTTCCTGGGTATTGTGGTGCCGTCTACTCTTACACTGTCCAATACAATATCCACTGGCCTTAGGTAACTATTTAACTATATTTGGAGTTCTTTTTTCAATTATAGCTTACATTCAATATTATTTTATATTAGTTTCAGGTGGAAGTTTAAATGAAAATTTTAGTTCTTTCATCTCAGCAGCCACACTGACGTGCTAACAGCCACACGGGGCCCCTGGGACAGGGCAGACAGAGAGCAGGTCCATCATCACAGCAAGTTCTAAGCGACCACGCTGCTGTCACGCATTCTGCTCTGATGGTGTGCTCTGCATGTAGCTCGATGGGTAGCCATCCTCCAGCCAAAAAGAAAGGCCTGCAAAAGCTGTGTGTGAGGGGGAAAGCATCCACTCTGCATGGGGTGGGGGAGCAGCCTGCCCAAAGCAGGAGAGACACAGGCGGCCGGGCACTGAGAACTCTCCACGACTGTAGCCCTGGAGGAGGCAGGGATGGGAACTTCTCCTCCCCAAATCCATTGTTCCTCTCTCTCCCTCTGCCCAAAGCTTCCACTGGGAGCAGCGAGCTGAGGAGCAGCGTCTCATATAAATTGAGTGGGAAGGGGGGCCATCCCAGCACTCAAGTCTCGGAAGCCAGTAGCACCAACGTGATTAAATAATTGAACTGTCTCACCTTGCCCAGTCAAGCTGGATTCCAATGAGAGTAATTAATCTTCTTGGTGCTTGTTATTCCCTGCCCTGTGAATACTTCTGCTCCTGTTCAAAGTCAAGTTTCTCATCCTGCCTGCTTCTTGCAAAAGAAAAGGGAGGAGGAGGCAAAACAGAAAGCCTTCCCTGTAGAAGGGAATAGAAAGTTACCTTCAAATCTGGTCTTTATGATCCCCCCCCCCAAAAAAAAAAAATATGGTGAAATTAACAGGCATTGTATGACACTTCATATGCAAATTTCAGAGAAATAAAAATATTTGGAGTCATGCCAGAAGGTTGAATTTTAGGGTTTTCCTTCAAGAAACTCACAGCTGCTGTAATTCCAAAGCCCAGGAACAATACAGACAAAGACTGAGACAAGGAAGAAAGCCAATCAGGGACCAAGCCTTGCTTGGCTTCCCAAGAGAATTACTGCTCAAAAGCAAAGCCCAGCCTGGCCAGTATGTCTCAGTGGTTGAGCATTGACCCAGGAACCAATTCCCAATCAGGGCACATGCCTAGGTTGCAGGCTTGATCTCCGATGGGAGTGTGCAGAAGGTAGCCAATCGATGATGATGTTTCTCTCTTGATTATGTTTCTATCTCTCTATCTTTCTCCCTTCCTTTCTCTCTAAAAAAATCAATAAAAACATTAAAAAAAAAAAAAAAAAAAAGCCCACATGGGGTAGGAGCCAGCATGAAACATGGGATTAAATTCACTGATTTGTTCAACAAATTCGCATGCCTTCTATGCCAGACGCTGTCCCAGGAACTTGGGATACACCCCTGAACACACAGTCGAACATTCCTAAAACTTTGTTTTTAATCCACCCACATTTTATCTATTAATAAACGAATAAATTTTAAAGATGCAAAATTGTAGCAGCAATGCATTTTGTGTCACTCCCTGTAAAATGTTGGCTTTAGTCCTATAAAAGTGTGTTCGTATCGGTGCATGAGGTAACTACAGTCCCCAGGAATTTCCCCGAATCATGCAAATTGTGAACCTGTTTTCCCTCCAAGGAGAAGGGAGGGAGCTTTCCAGCCAGCTCTATGGACCACGGGCTCCACGAAATGACCAACATTACCAGGGGGCAGCCAGACACCAGGTCTGCCTCTTCCAGGAGAGGAGCAGGTAAGAGAGCAGCTGCTTGGCAAGAGCAGTGAAACAAAATGGGAGAGCCAAACAAAATGTGGGGGAAATGAAAAATAATCTCACTGCACTATCTCCCACTCCTAAGTGTGTATTAATGGACTGATAAAGTATGCCCTGGAGAGTCTTAATACTACAATATTAAACTCCGCGCACCAAGGAAAGCAAAGATGGCACATTATAACAAAGAGTTTGGGTTCTGTGTTGTTGGTTTTCTGGTTCTCGCTAATAATGTTCTGGTTTTTAGCTTTGCTCATTTGGAGACATTCTCCTTTCACTTAAAGGGCTGCTTGCCACAGACACCGTTTTCCAACCGAAGTGCAATGCTGCCCCCTGCTGACAGGATAGGTAAGAACACATGTAGAAATCAGCATTGCTCCCAGGCACATTTCCCTACCGTTCAGCCTACATCTCGTGTTGCTGTCTTTACAACCTCCAAAATGCAAATATTTCATCTTGAAGGATTCTCTGCACAGATATTTTTCTGGATCAGCCTAGTTTACACCACTAATCAGCCCAGTGTTTTATCCTAAAATATGAACTGTGTGTTGATTACAAATAAACAATGTCGATGAGTGGGTTTCTCCCCGCCTCCTTTGCTTATGAATTAAGCAATCTCCCCAGAGAAAGCTCAGAAATCAGGCCTATTTCATATAACCTTTAGAATCCTGATTGGAATCCTCAGTGGAAAGACATTTACTGAGATCTCAAGCTCCAGGAAATCAATGCCTGGGTCTGACAGACATTCAACTCCCAGACAAATGTATTTGATTTCACATTATCTTTCAATCTTTGTTCCAGGAATAAACCTGAGACTGAAAGCTCTGAAAATAACGATGCAGGTGATACACTGCACTATCAGAAGCCTCCTTCTTGCAAGTAACACAACTGCTATTTTAGAGAAATCATATCCATGTGAAACCGTGGGAGCAGGGGCTGCGTGGACAGCTCGTGATTAGCTAAATCCAAGTATAGGATCCCATTTTCCTAACAGTGACCGTAACTGCTTGCATCAGAATAACCTTGGAGGCAGTAAAATATGCAAATTTGAGCCCGTTAAATGTGAAATTCTGGGTAGAGTACTCAGAAGTCTGCATATACCAAGTTCTTGGGGTAGTTTGTACCCCAAACTTTGAGAACCACTGAGTAAAATTGAATAAAAATTTTAATTTCTATTTAGAATATTTTCCTATTCAGGAAATCCTCTGATATTATAAAGCTTCAGAACAACAAAATAATCTTATACTGATGAGTTAAAGTATTTCCTTGATTTTCCTGCAAAGATAAAGATATCATTCAGCAGTGCCTGGTACTCTTCAACCAGCAAACAATGGTCACAGCCAACCAAAATCATAAGTCCCACCGGGTTATTGCTGGTGATAATTTCTCACTGTATTTCTTACCCCAAAGCCATTCTTCCAAACAGCCCCATCAGTAGCATGAAATGATTCATTAAGCCAACACAGTCACTAAATCAGAAGATAAGACAGCCTTGAGTATACCACAGCTCTTTGCCCTCATAAATATGAGCAAAAACAAGAAATAAGAAACACACACACACACACACACACACACACACACACACACAAAAAAAAAAAAAAAAAAAAAAAAAAAATCCAACCTGGCTGGGGTGTTCAATGGTTGAGCATTGATCCAGGAACTAAAAAATCACAGGTTCACAGGTTCAATTCCTAGTCAGGGCACACACCTGTATTGCAGGCTTGATTCCCTGTAGGGGGCATGCAGGAGGTGGCCTATCCATGATATTTCTCTCTCATCAATGTTTCTGTTATTCTATCCCTCTCCCTTCCTCTCTCTCTAAAAGATCAGTAAGAACCTTTAAAAAAAAAAAAAAAATCCAAGCAATTAGCACTTCCCTATTTTTCACCTTTTCTGACCTGTATGTGTTCCTGGTCATGCCTCTTGCTTGCCCCCTTCCCCCAGGGAGCCACTGCCCTCTGCCACTCTGTCATCGTCTCGTGGCCACTTGTCATCGGGTGCTGTTCCAGGCCATGGCCAGAATGCAGTGTGCGCTGGGCTTGCCAGGGCGGGCCGAGGTGCCAGCACAGTCAGACTGTCTCCACACGGCTGAAGCAATTGACTGGGTGCCAGTACCAACAGGTTGTATTTCATTCTTCCCCGTGATTGCCTGGCTCAGCCACAGAGGAGAAAAAGGGTTGTGCTTCTGCCTACAGGAATCAGCATGAGGCGGGAAGCAGGTCTCACAGCTCCACTGACCATCACTCAGACGTCACTCAGTTGCCAGCAGGAGCCAAAGAAGCAGAACCTGGAATCGTGCATGGCCCACGTGTGAGGAAGGCAGTCCCTCGGCCTCAGCAGGCTGAGCTCTCTAGGGAAACCAGTCATGGAGAGAGGTCTCCTTCAGGCCTGAACCACAGGGGAACAGGCCAACCTGGAAACCCAGAAATGCCCCGATGGTCAAGCTGAGGACCCAGAGCAAGGACCGCAGGGGAGGCCTAAGTGCACCAATGACATCAAGAACAGAGTCTCTGGTTTGTTCTGAGGCCAGGGCGGATGGGGGGTTGGAGAAGCCAAGAGTGGGTGGAGGCCAAGTCTGTTCTGGGAGAGAGACCGAAGTTTACAGAGCATCCTTTAACTTGATACTACATTGCAATACTTCTGTGAAAGTGGGTTCCAAGTCACTGCTGCCCGCTGACTACAAACAGAAGCCTAGACCGAGACTTAACCTCAGGGGTTGGCTCTTGGTGTATGTCTGACTGCAGAGAGAGGCCAGTGGAGAATTTAATGATGAAACAGTTTGGAGAGAGGGATTTTATTTTATAAATTATAATAAATATATAGGAAACTGTAGGGAGCAGCTCTAGGGTTAAGCCTTGGGCTTACCTGTGGCAGGGCCACAAACAAGTCCCAGCCTGAAGGGCAGAGCCCTCTTAGCATAATTAAGCCTGACCTTGTAGCCCTCCCTAGTTCCTTCCTAAGTAGCTAATGGGCTGTGGGAGGTGCAGCAAGTGCTGCCAAAACAAGGTGAAACTCACAAGAACATTGTAAACATGTTGACCCCTACCATTGTTTCGCTTTGGCTTGCACGCCAAGGCATTGTCTCTCCATCAAAGAAGCAGCATCCCAAGAGCCCCAGCTGTATTCTCTTGTCCATCTTCTTCAATTCTTCACCGCTCCTCCTTAGATTCACCCTTGGCCATGGTGGCACGCACATGAAACCAAAATATGCTCCCAGGGGTAGGAGTTGAATTTTCCTAAATCAGCTAATATCTTAGTGGATTTTTCTCCCTTTTCTCCTGGTCTTATGTCACATCTCAAAATCCTCACCGTTTTCTCTCTCTCAATTGCTCCATGTGAGTAATGCTCATTTGAAACTATGTCTCTTTGCCCCTATACCCTTAAAAAATTTAGAAAGTAAATTTCTCATCCTACAAGGCTACCAAACTCCCATACCCATAAGATAATCCTCAAAGAGGACACCAGACAAAACTCAGTGAGTGTCTGCACCATTTTCAGCCTGTGTGGAACTAAGCACAACTATTTTAAGATAAGCTTTAAGAACAGGGGAAGTCAAGATGTATTAGTATGCTTATGATCAAAACTCATGTTCTAGTCTGCTTTTGCCTATTGTTCCTTTGGTGGCAGAATAAGCTCCCCCTCCCCTCCTCCAAACGTCTGCCTCCTCACTCCTGAGGCCTAGGTATTCCTTTGTCACCTCACATGGCCCTGGGGACTTTGCACTGTGATTGAGGCCAGGACCTTGAATTCAGGGGACTACCCTGGATTACCTGGTGGACTCCATGTACTCACAAGCCCCTCTCGGAGGGAGGCAGGGAGGCATTCAGACAGGTCACTGAGGTGGGTGCAGAGGCAGGAGTGGTGCCACTGCTGGCTTTGACCAGGGAAGGGGGCCTTCACCCATGGAGTCTGGGCATTTCCAGGAGCCAGAAAGACCAGGAAATGGACTCTCCTCTAGAACCACCAGAAAGAACGCAACCCAGCTGAAACCTTGATTTTGGCCCCGTGGACCCCACGCTGGACTTCAGACCTCCACAATGATAAGATAATGCACGCATGTGTGCTTTAAGCCACTGTGCATGTGGTCCTTCGTTCCAGCAGTGATGGGAAGAAGGTGCTTTCTGAAAGGAATCATGACTATGCTCCCCATGTTTCCAAATCAGACAAACCAGCAATGGCCAGACACAATGCCAGTGTTCTCTCCGGTGTAACTAGCATCTGACACATGCTTCCTGGCTTCGGGTGCCAACTGCCAGCGGAAAGAGACACACTGAACATTTTCTTTTTTACAGTAAAAATGATTAAGGGCTCATCACATTGTGTTCTGGAATGATGAAATGTGCTGGGGCACACTGACCGGGCAGCCACACCAACGGTTTTCATCCTTTCCTCTGATCTTCACAATTTAACAAATAATGGGCAATTGACACAGAAACGGGTTTTATAATAAGGGAGGAAATGTCCCTAAAAGGGTACCTACCAGAGCAACCAGAACTCCATTTTGTTGCTAAAAATGCAAGAGATGCGTGCCTCCCAATCACAGGGACGGGGACGGGCTGAGTCCAGGGGAAGCCGCTCAGAGCACTGCCACCTCCCACAGGGAACACCACGTGGGGCCCTCACCAGGCCTGAAATGGGATGTCTGACCTTCCACAGGAAACCCTGCTGTTGACCTGGACTCCTACACATCGTCTCTTTGGGGGTTCGCTCAGGAAGAACGGGCTGGGGTGTAATTCTCCAGCTGAAGGAATCCGGGACACCTTTTTCTTTTGTGATCAAGGCCTGGACACCCCACCAAGGCGCAGTGCTCACACCCACAACACTTGATGGTGGGCAGAACTCCCAATGTTTGTTAGAGGACGCTTGGGCCTTTTCCATGCCCCACACTGCCATGCCAACTCCTAGAAGCTTTAGCTTTCAGTCCTTGAAGCTCTGCTTCCCAGAGGGTCTCGGTTTGTCTTTGTATTCAAGGCTTGTATTCTTGGTGTTTAGATGAACGGTGTCTTGAGAGCTGGCCAGCAGTAAGCAGGGTGTTTGGGAAGGAGAGAAGGTGGAAAACGAAGAGGCAGCAAAGGACTCGCTGGGGGATCAAACAACCATCTGTCTTCTGCTGGGGGATGAGGGGGGAGCTGAAGCCCCCCGTCCCCCACCCCTCCATCCCCGCCCCCGCACAGCAGCCGGGAGGGCGGGAAGGTGGGAGGGCGCAGGCTGGTGCCACAGACTCTGCTCCAGTGGCAGAAGCAGAATAGATAAAATCCTCGTTTGTGTCTGAGCAGTGAATACAGAAGATGAGGCTGCATCAGTCCCTCCGTCTGTCTCATTAGGAATAATAGAGAGAAATTGCTTACAATCATCTCTAATGGGTTGGCTGGTCTTTAACAATGGGCTCGGCAATTAGTTTGTCAATTTTTAACCAAATGCAAAAATAATAATCATCCCCTGAGTGAGCCTGTGACCTGCCCTACGACCTTTCACCTGAGGCTCCGCGCACCCTCCAGTGGCCTTTGGCATTTTCCACACGCACTTTTGGCCAAGGAATTAGTCCACCTCGGACAAGGTCTCTCAGGAAAACCCAGTGCAAAAGCCTGGCCATTCACCCTTTCCTCTCCTGGTCCTCCCCACACCAACCAATAAAAAAATAAAAAATAAACACCTTTCCCTACCTTTGAAACATGTAGTGCCCTTGGTGATAGCCTGGGCTAAATCAGAGATCGGCTTTTTAAAATATTTGACCTCTAACTTCCTATTATGAAGTTAATTTCATGATTAAGAAGCTGTGCCTGCCAAGGCAATATCTCCAATTTACAGTCCAGTCCCCTAACTATCATAAGAGAGGGCAGGCCTCTCTGACCTGGTGGGGACTTGACCATGGCCCAGACAGGACCTCCAGGGCTGCAGCCTGGCTATACCTGCAAGGCATGAGGAGGAAGCAGCAGAAGAGAAAGGGCAACATCCAAATGTACCCTCCATTCTAAGCGCCTGGTGGCAAATGCACTGAACTGGGCTCAAGGTCCTACAGGAAAGGCCTGGCTGACTCTACCCATGAAGCTGATGTCCTCCATGCCTTCACGCTCCTCTTTCTCCCCTGAGGGAAAAGAATACCCAACCCTATTACCGCCCCTCCTCTGAGCACTGGAAGGAAAACACTGCATGGATTCAGAGCCCAGTAGCCATGTTATTAATATTTCCACCACTGTGGCTGCATTCTCTCCAAGCCTTGAGACTCACCCACATGCACATACACATACACACACACACACACACACACACACACACACACACACACCATCACAGCGGTGGGCAGCGTCTAAGGGGGAATAGGGAGAGTGTCTGTCCAATGACACACGGTTAACCAGCAAACTCCTCCTCTGGAAGCCTGTGGATGAACCGGCCACATTAGAATAAAAGGGTGTGATGGGCAAGTGTGCAGACAGGACAATCTCCATGGTCCCCACACTTGCTTTTGTCACACAGCCCTTCCCTAATCTCCGGTCCTCATGCAAGTGTCCCCAGGAGGAGCTATGACGAACACCACACAGACATGATCACATTCCCAGGAACCTTCCCTGGCTGCTCTGTGAAAACTGCCCAACCCTTCTCTCTGCATCCTCATGGCTCACGGTACTTGCAATATAAGGTTGCTCACATATCTGTCTCTCTCCTAAAGGCTCCAAGAGGTAGGGGACTAGGCCTGTTTCATCTCTTGCCCAGTGCTCAGCACATAACAATCAGTCTCTATGGGACTAAAAAACTATGACGCTTCTAACAACAGTGGAAGCCGGGTGTGATTATCCCCATCTTACAGGAGAGAAGCCTGAGTCTCAGAGAGCAGTGGTGATTCTCCCAGGGTCAAGGGCTAAATAACTGTGAAAGCTGGGACACCGCCCCGGACCTCTGGGATCATCGCTCTTGCCCCCGACACAATACGTTCTTCCTCCTCCCACCAGCCAGCCCCATCCTCCCCCTTGACTTAAAGAAGCTCCAGGACCACCTCCTCCTTGAAGTTAGGCCTGTTGTTCTCCACAGGTGCTGACCTCTTCCATGGACTCTCATATTTACTGGCAAAACAGCTTTGCAGGTGGGCTGTTTATCCACGTGGCTTATACAATGTTTGGCGAAGAAAGCAAACTGGAGGGAGGATGGTCAGGAAAAGGAGTTTGAGGTAACTGGATTTCAGAACAGGAGGAGATCTTTCTGCAGTGCAGCCTTGAGAGAGAGAAAACACGCTGAAGAGAGCAGAGATCATCCTGTTCGTCGGGGAGAGGGAGCCGGAAGTGTGAGACTGACACATGACTGCACACAGGGCCATTCTGCCTGGTTCTGCTGCATCCAGGGGGGAGTTACCATGAGGGGACCTACGGTGGGGCAGCCCTGGACACTGAGCAGGAGGGTGGGGAGAAATTTCTGGCTCGAGGAGAGCTTTTTTCCTAAGCTACACCAACCACAGCACTTTATTAAGCTCCCCACACGTTGGCTATTGAGCCTGGAGCAGAGACTGAGGGGTGAGGCTGTAGGAAAGGCAACAGTGTGGAAAGTCAAGAGGACAGAAACCTTGTCCATTCTTGTTGTTATTGTTGTTAATCCTCAACTGAGGATAATTTTTCCATTGATTTTTGAGAGTGGAAGGAGAGAGGGAGAGAGGGAGAGAGAGAGGGAGAAGGAGAGGGAGAAGGAGAGTGAGGGAGAGGGAGAGGGAGAGAAAGAGGGAGAGGGAAAGGAAGAGGGAGAGGGAGAGAGAAACATCTATGTGGGAGAGACTCATCAATCAGTTGCCTCTCACACACACCCTGACCAGGGTTGGGATTGAACCTGCAATCCAAGTGCGTGCCCTTGACCAGGAATCGAACCTTGCTGTACAGACTAACATTCTGAGCAACACCAGCCAGGGCCAAACCTTGTCCATTCTTAATGCACACTTGCAATGTTTACAGCAGAGTTTCACTCTCTATCTACTTTTTTTTTAATATATATTTTATTGATTTTTTTTTACAGAGAGGAAGAGAGAGGGATAGAGAGTTATAAACAGCTGCCTCTTGCACACTCCCTACTGGAGGTGTGCCCGCAATCAAGGTACATGCCCTTGACCAGAATCAAACCTGGGACCTTTCAGTCCACAGGCCGACGCTCTATCCACTGAGCCAAACCGGTTTCGGCTTTCCGTCTACTTTGCTGAGGGTTATCCTATAAACCTGGAGGATGCCTGACCCTCCTTGCTTCAGCAGATGGCTGTGAATATGTCCAGACACAGACAAAGCAAGTTCTTCACCCTCTGTGGCCCCTGCATCTCAAGACAGTGCCATTACTTCTTCAAATCTCTTTGCTCCACCCCATCTGAGGTGCTTAGCTATCTGGAGAGTGAGCAGATAAAGTCAGACTTAAGATGCAACAGCTCCCTGGCTGTTTGACACTGTCATTATACTGTGGCAAGATTTCATTAGCATCCACACACATTCTTGAGTCCAGTCACGACATAAAGCAAGCCCAGAATCATTTATAGGTTGAATGCCCCCATTGCTGCCTTCACAGAGGAGTGCCCATCCCTCGGCTCACATAACACAGGACAAAAGAGATAGATGTAAAGAATCACCTATTTACCAGTTCTTTCTCCTATTACGGGTAGGAACAGAAGCTGACACCCACAAGGACCCTTTCCAGCGAGGAGTTATATATCACACCACAGAAATACATAAAAGGCGAATTATCCCTGAGCTCATCGCGCCTCCATTGACCTGCTCAACATTGAAAGGCAGCTGCAATTATAATAGATGCCATGGTCACAGGCCTGCTGGCAGCTCGGAGCGCCTACATTTGCTTTAATCCTGCAGAAATGAGCCAGGATGAATTCTGGGGCATGTATTGCATGTAAGTTCGAATTCTGTGGGTCTGATTCAGATTTGTGGGAGTTCAGTAGATCTTTCTCAGCGACTGCAGAATTTACAACATGAGATCTAATTTGGGGCTTAAAATGCTTATGAAAATTGAGACTGGTTTGGCTCAATGGATAGAGCGTCGGCTTGGGGACTGAAGGGTCCCGGGTTCGATTCCGGTCAAGGGCATGTACCTTGGTTGCGGGCATATCCCCAGTAGGGGGTGTGCAAGAGGCAGCTGATCGATGACTCTCTCTCATCAATGTTTCTAGCTCTCTATCTCTCTCCCTTCCTCTCTGTACAAAATCAATAAAATGCTTATGAAAATTAATTGCATTCCTTTTAAAACTGCAAGTGGGAAGAAATGGTGAGGGGGAAAAATGTTGCAGGCCACAAACTCACCACCACGTTTGCACAATTGGCTGGGGTATCCTCCCAGTGCTGGTGACCGCTGATCATGGAAGCTCCCACTTCAGCGTCTCGGTCAGACCTGACTCTCCAACCTGGGCACTGCTTTTTGTTATAAAATAAATTGGAAATATATTTGGGATGGGAACATTGAGGTTTTCTTTAACTCAGCACTTAAAAGGCATACGAGACCTCTGATGCAAAGCTTGTGGACACAGTGGCAGAGGCTGCAGCGTGAGTGATTGTCACGGTGCCTTTTCTCTATTACAGTTGCTTTCACTCACTGCGTTTTCCCATGTGCCAGGCTCCATTCTAAGCACTTTCCTTACTCCACCGCCTGACAACCTGATAAGGAGACTGAAGCAAAGAGCAGGAAAGGAACCTACACAAGCGCCATAGCAATGCAATGCAGATCCAAAATTCAATCCCAGCTCAGCTGGCCCTCGACCCTTCACCCATCACTCTGATATGCTGCTTGCTCTAAACTGCTTCTTAAACAAATGTGTGTGTGTGTGTGTGTGTGTGTGTGTGTGTGTGTGTGTGTGTGTAAAGATTTATTTGATGATGATAGCCAAATCCCCTGCACATAAGTAATACTTAAAATACCTTTGGTTAGTAAAAGCCAGCCAGGTGAATTTCAAGTCTATAATGCAGAGGATAGATCGGTCCAAATAGATTCAAAAAATATGGATGTAGCCGAAACCGGTTTGGCCCAATGGATAGAGAGTCGGCTTGGGGACTGAAAGGTCCCGGGTTCGATTCCGGTCAAGGGCATGTACCTTGGTTGCGGGCATATCCCCAGTGGGGGGTGTGCAGGAGGCAGCTGATCGGTGACTCTCTCTCATCGATGTTTCTAACTCTCTATTTCTTTCCCTTCCTCTCTGTACAAAATCAATAATATATATATTAAAAAAAAAAAAAAAAGCCTGTTCAGAGCACAAGGATTTAGTATATTGCTTCCAGGGAAAGCCAGCTGGCTATCTCCAAACAGTCCAGAGTCTGTTCAGCCTGAGGCCTAATCAGCCTCAGTGGTAGACACGGAATAGCAATCATGTCTAACACCGGAATCCCAAAACATTAATGGCCAACACAAATTAGACCTGCCCAGTGAGTCACAGCGGAACACTCTCCACCTCACCGTTCCCATGGACAGACCTACAGGGTGAGTCTGCCCACAATCAGGAGAGGGGCCAATGAATCCCAAATCAGAATAGATGTCTTTGGATGCAGGTGAATTGGCATGTCATGATGATGGCATGTCAACAAATCTACAGCCTCTTTCCTGGATGCAAGAGGCTGGCAGTGCCTTCTCTGAGGACTCGGGAAAGACCTGAAGAGGCTCACAGGAAGGGGACCCCAATGACCAGCCAGAGTGCCCTACAGATCCTTCACTAGCAGCCACTGTCACCTCTTCCCTCTCATGTCCCCCCAAGGTGTGGTCTCCTTGGAGAGTGATCCCCCCTATCCTTCCCAGCCCTTTATCCTCCTGCTCAGAGCTGCCAGATTGGTGGTCCCTCATCTTACACATAAGCAGACAACAGAGGAAAGAGAAACCATGCTGGGAAAAGAAAATTTAAAAAAAACAAGTTACTGCTCTTCTCGGAGAAATAAGGAAAGACATTGCAACCATAAGAACAGCAGGAAGTGGCTGTAAAAATGAACATTCAGGGAATGAAACACCCTTGGAAATTAAAACTATGCCTAACAGATAGGAACATCTCAGCAGAGGGTCTGCAAGATTCCACTGAAGAACTTCTCTGGACAACAGAACAGAAATAAAGGATTTGAAGATCCGAGTGACAAGATAAGAACATTACAGGCCAACAGCCAAGGTCAGGCATTGCAGAAACAAGAACAAAACAATGGAGAAGGAAATCAAAGCAACAGCTCCAGCCAGTTTCCCTCAACTGAGATGTGCTTTTCAAATGGAAAAGCTCACAAACAATGTGATGAGGTTTGTGACTGAGTTAATAAAAACAGTTCATCATCCAGCAGGAAAAAAACCTAATCCAATCATAGACCTGAATTCAAGTGGCTGGGCTTCCTCTTCCTTAGACAAGGCTTTTTTTTTCTTTTCCTTTTTTTCTTTCTTTTTATTGGGGGGGGTTGGGGGAGGCGAGGGAGAGAGACATTCATTCTCTGCACCTCTTTACTCTCTCTACCTGCAGCTGAACAAACTTCCTCACTGGCAAATCCTGTCCATCTAGATTCTAGATGATCTCACAGTGACTTTCCCTCTGCCATCAGAGCAAGTCTTCTATTTAGCTCTATATGTCTAGTTTTATACCACCCCACTTCCCACTGACCTGTAATCTCTATAAGGAAAGGGGCATGTTTGTATTTCCCACCATAGTTATCACAGAGCTTGGCACAGAGCCTGGGAACTAATAGGCACTCAATAAACTGAGTGAGTGAGTGAGTGACTGAGTGAGTGAGTGAGTGAGTGAGTGAGTGAGTTAGTGCAAAAATGAATGGATACTAGCAATTAAGGGCAGCTCTGGCAGGATGAGAAGGACCTCAGAATAGGCCTCCACCTCTGAGACGGCTCTAAAAATCACCTCACTTACAGAGATGCCTTTCCAAACCAGAGTAAGGTGCCCTAGAAAAAGGCTCTGGTGGCATCATATTCCTGCCACAGCACTGAACACATTGCCTTGTAACTGCCTAGTCACTTATCTTTTTTTTTTTTGTCCCCACCAACACTGTAACACCCACGACAGCAGAAGCCATTGCTATATCATTCATGGTCTCTTCCCCAGCACCTAGCACAGGGCCTGGCATAGAACAGGTACCCAAAAATGTATTTCTTGAGTAAATAAAAAAGAGAGGTGTGTGTGTGTTCAGTAGAGTTCAATGAAATCATATTTTCAGATTTACCCTGGCATTAGAGTGAAATGTGCTGGTGTGTAGCATCCACTAGAGCTGCAAACAAAAGAGTAGGCATCTCGGGGGTCTTCTCTGATGCCTGTGGGAGCCCTGTGACCCTGCTGCTGCCACGGGAGTGTCCTTTCTTCCCCTGGGAGTGCTGGGAAGTGATGGACACATCTAGTACCTGTCAGGGATATTTATAATCATCACCACACCGACAGCCAGGCAAGATGCTAAGCATGCTCTGTAGACAGTATTGTCTCCTTAAATGTCCATAAAAGCACTGTAATGCGGGAACTACTGTCCCTATTTCTCAGATGATGAAATCAAGGCTTAAAGAGATTGTCACCTGCCCCAGGTTACCAAACGTGTCAGAGGTACAGCAAGAACTGAAAAAACAGGGGTGCCTGTCTCCAAAGCCTGTGCTCACCTCGAACACCCTAGCAAGCTCCCTTTTTCTCCATGGTCTGCTCACTCCAAAGAAGTGAATTACGTGGGAGATTTAAGGATGAGCACACAAACTGGACCGGGATTATTAATTAAACTTTTTAATATCTTACCATCATCCCAATTTCCACGGTATCACACCCACAGGAAAACAGAGCAGAGCTAATTAGAGCATCTGGAGGACCAAGGGAAGCATCCACGTGGAAATCCTGGCTGTGGTCTGCCACCGACTCCATCCCAAATGACTTTTCTTCCCAGGGCTAGTCAGCCACATCCTATGGGCAGAGTGCTTTACTTCACAGAGCTTATGTGGAGCCTAAGGCAAACTAGTCCCACTGAAAGCATGCATTTAAAATGCATATGTGGCCAGTCTGTGAGGCAGAAGACAGAAGAGGATGCTGGGCTTGCCTCCTGGGACAGCACTCAAACCTTGACCTGGGTCAGAACCATTTTGCCATGCCACACCCCAAAGAAAAAGGTAGGTTGTGCAGGAGGGCTAAAAATTAATGTGTTAAATATTTTTCTTATTTTTTAAGTGTATGTTTCCATGGTAACAGAGGTATCAACCAATAAATGTGCCCTTTTTTAAAATAAATAAATAAATAATGTTTTCCTCAAGGAGGAAATAACAGTTACTTATCCACTTTGATAAGTAACATATTTTGGGAGCATCCAATAAAATTCATAATATATATATACATATATATATATATATATATATATATATGCACGCGCGAGTGTATATGTGTGTGTGTGTTTATTGATTTTAGAGAGAGAGGAAGGGAGAGGGAGAGAAATATCAATTGACTGCCTTCTGCACCCTCCCTACTGGGAATCAAGTCCTGGGCACATGCCATGACTGGGAATGGTGCTGGATCAATCTGTTGACCTTTCGGTGCATGGAACAACGCTTAACCAACTGAGCCACACTGGCCAGGACAAATCCATACTTTTCCTCCCATTTCACCCCTCTTCAAAAACTCAAGAATGAGAGCTTTGAATCTAGGAAAAATATAAGTCTAGAAAGGCTTTCGGTGTAATGAAAACATAGGTTACATATCTAGGGAAAGGATCGTAGTTGGCCTTTTTTCTGAATCAAAGAATATCCAAAGACTACTTTTTTCTCACCCTACATTTCCCAGTGCCTTAAACATATCTACTGATAGGGCTCATTTTGGAAACCTAATAAGCCCTGTTGGCCCCTGCCCAGACACTGAATAACCCCAGGACCCTTACTCATCCTGGAGTTCTTTTAATTAAACTTTTGAACATCTTATCACCATTCGAATTTCCACCACATTTCCCCTACAGGAAAGGCAGAGCAGAGCTGATTACAACACCACGCAGTTGAATAAAGTATGCACTTGGAAATCTTTCTCCCTGCCCCTCCTTAGTGGGCAATGAGTGCACCTCCACTCACCTGCTTGGGTTCCTAGAAATGAGGCTCCTCCTCTCTCTAGGGGTCTGGAATCTCCAGAGCAGTAACACCCCCACTGTGCATCCCCAGCCCTGGTCATTCACAGAGGGGACAGGAGTCCCCCTCTCACAGATCTGACCTCAGCATTTTTGAAACAGTGAGGGATCAATTTATTTAGGACTGAATTTCATGATCTGCTTACCTCTCTATTTTTCTTCCCTACTGCTAATTTTTTTTAGGGCAAGGACTCCATACGAGAGTGGGAGGCAGCATCTGTGACCATCCTTTCCATGTATTGGGTCCTGGCCTGGGCTCCACTCCTTTCAGAATAACAGTACTGTCCGATTTTCCCTGTAAAGTAACTTTTTAAAATACTTACACTCTCTCTTTTATTCTGTTCTTTCTAATTAAAACAGCAACAGCCCTAGCTGGTTTGGCTCAGTGGATAGAGCGTCAGCTTGTGGACTGAAGGGTCCCAATTCTATTCCGGTCAAGGGGCACATGCCCAGGTTGCAGGCTTGATCCCCAGTAGGGGGTGTGCAGGAGGCAGCCAATCAATGATTCTTTCTCATTACTGATGTTTCTCTCTTTCTCTCCCTCTTCCTTCCTCTCTGAAATCAATTTAAAAATAAATAATAAATAAATAAATAATCAAACAAAACAAGAGAAACACTAACCATGTAATGAGACAGGCCCGTGATGTTCCTCCGTGAGTCCTCCTGGGGCAACAGTGACCAGCAGCTCTCACCAGGCACTTCCCCTGAGTGGGCTGTGGGGACATGGTCAGGTGCCTCAGCTGGCTCACCTGGCTGTTCCGCAGGAGTGATGGGGCCAAACGGGACCTCCTGGCCAACTGGAGGGTGCTCCTTCTGAAGTCTGTGTGGGCACCAACAGCTGCAGCTACAGTGAAATCTCAGTCACCCTGTTTCCCAACCTCCCTGTCACCTCCGGGACCTGAGAGTAAAGCAGCAAGACCAGGCTCCCGAAGCTGAAGACCGAAATCCAATAGGTGTGGGCAGAGCTGGCCTTCCGTAGTTCCACCAAGTTGCACAGGTGCACCTGCTGTGTGGCCAGACTCCAGCCCTGCGAGTCTCAGTGATCGCGCATGGAAGGCACACCTGGGCAAGGCCCTGCTTCCCACCGCACCCTCCAGACACTCTGAGTTCACATTAGAGATGAGCAGTGGCAGTGACGTAATGAAACAGGACTTAATCTCCTTTGTATTAATTTCTTCTTCCTGTTGTAACAACTTAATACCAATTTTATAGCTTAAAACAACACAAATCTATTGTGCTTGCAGGCACATCTTAGAGATATTGCAGGTTTGGTCCAGCCCATCATATTAAAGTGAGCCGTAATCTGTTTGCTGGTCTTGCCTTCAATTGCACAACACCTGCGAAGTGCAATAAAGCAAATGGCAATAAAACAAGGGATGCCTGCAGTTCAGGTCAGAAGTCCAAATGGGTCTTAAGGGGCTAAAGCCAAGGTGTTGGCAGAGCTGTGTTCCTTCTAGAAGCTCAAGGGGTAATCTATTTCCTGGCCTTTTCCAGCTCTGAGGCCTTGGCCTTGACACCTAGCCAGCAACAGGCTCACCCCAATATCTGCTTTTCTGATCCTGATTCCTGACTCCCTCTTTTACTTGTAATTACATTGGGTCCACCAGGATTGTCCAGGATAACCCCTGAAGACCCTTCATGTAATCATATCTTCAAAGTCCCCTTTGCCATGTAAGATAACACATTCACCGGTCTGGGGATTACACACAGACAAGGGCTCCGGGGGAGTATTCTGTTTACCATACTCTCCTTCTGGGAATATTGGTGTGGTCCAATTAAAATGGAGAGTAGGTGTCTGCCAAGAATTCTCTCTCATTATCAAAGTCTCACAAAAATACTTGGCCTTAGTAGTCTATGCTCTTTCTACTGGCTGCTTATTTCCACTCCTTTTTCCTGGTTAATGATTCTCTCCTATTTCATTTCTCCTTGTCTTTAGAGACACATCGTTCTGAATGAGACAAAATGCTCATTCCAAAGTGAGACAAGGGCACTGCATCTGGCATGCAATAACAATAACAATAATAATAAAATAATAATAATAATAATTTCAGAGCGTGGTTTACAAATTTTGTGCAAAATAAGCTTAGGACATTCCATAGCCAAATATTGTCGATCAGCATTCCTGGCACGTTTGCTCATGAAACGCTACACAAGTCAAAAAGGTCTGTATCATTGTTGAAATAGCAAATCTGCACATTTTCTGTGCTTCAACATATTGGTAATAGAACTGCTGCTAAGTGGATAAGCATGGCATTGGTCCTCACACCGTGATTCTTTCTCGTTGGTAGAGGAGAGCATCACACCCAGCAGTACAGCTGTGGGGAGTTTTGCCCTTGATAATAGCACATTTTGGAGGGTAAGGAGGGAGGGAGAGGGAGAATCATTTGTAAATCTGAGAGTCAGGATATGAGGCTCTCTTTGCTAAGGGAAAAGCAGTTGGAAATACACGATGGTTGTTAGAGAAAATAAGAATGTTTCTTGGAAATTAAATTCAGAGAAGATGAAATTGAAAGCAAGGGGAAATAAAAAATCCCTCTGACTTAAAGAAGGCACATTTGAGAAAAAGTAAAGTGATGGCAAACATTTGTCAGATCCATCTATGTATTTCGTGTTTTGTAAATGGCCAGTTTTTCTTCTTTATTCATTTTCCTATTGCAGTGTTCATCTTTTTTATTGATTTGTAAGCACTCTTTGTGTATTAGGGCCATTAACCTTGTTTTTCTGAAATAGGTATTGCAAGTAAATTTCCTATCTGTCAATCTCGTTTGTGGTAGAGGTTTTCTTCTACACTGGAGTTTTTAATTTGTAATCAGTCAAATCTATCAATTTTTTTTCTTCATGCTTTTTGAATTTCTTATTAAACTCAGGGAGACCTTCTGTACACCAAGATGATTAAAATTTCACCCAGTAGCATTTAAAAAAATGCAAAGAAAAATGAGATTTAATTTTTTACCTATCAGATTAATTCACTTACTCAACAAATATTTGTCAAGTATCCACTAGATGACCAGCATTATACTAAAGAGCCATGGATCCAGAAATAAATAAAACAGAAGGAAAAAGTTATATCCTTAATTGTAATAAGATATTTAATCTCATTTAGATACTGGTTTGTACTGATTCATGTTCTTGGAGCACCTGTTATTTATTCTATGTAGAATATTTAAATACAATTTTTATCTAAGCTTCATTTCTCTACTGCCTATTCTAAACTAAGAGGATTTTTTTTTCTTTTAAAATTATGTGTTGTTGCCCTGTCATGGTGGCTCAGTGGTTGAGCCTTGACTATAAACCAGGAGGTTACGGTTTCATTCCAGGTCAGGGTTCATGCCTGGGTTGTGAGCTCAATCCCCAGTTTGGGGCATGCAGGAGGCAGCCAATCAATGATTCTCTCTCATCATTGATGTTTCTATTTCTCTTCCTCTCCCTTCCTCTCTGAAATCAATACAAATACATATACTTTTTTTTAATTACATTATAAAGGATAGATAGATAGATAGATAGATAGAGATAGATAGATAGATAGATAGATAGATAGATTATGGGGTGTGTTTTTTTTTTCAGTTAATTATTGTTGAATAATAAATCAGCCCCCAAACTTAGTGGCTACAAACAATAAAGTTAATTATTTAAAAATAAAAAACTTCAATCCTTGTAATAGTTATATTCTATTGCGTCCAGATAAGCAATAAACAAGATAAATAAGTAAACAATATAATATACTAGAGAAAAAGTGCTATGAAATAAAACAAAGCTGGAAAGAAGGATAGGAGATGCTAAAGAGGGGACAGGAGACATTTTATATAGGATCATGGGGGAGAGTCCCTCTAGGAAGCCGTGCTGGTGTCCCAGGTAGAGCTTAGAGCCAGCATGAAGCCCTAAAACAGGGGCTGTTTGAGGTGCTCCAGAAATAGCAAGAAGGTAATGTGGCCAGAGCAG
Source organism: Pipistrellus kuhlii (assembly GCF_014108245.1). NCBI lineage: Eukaryota > Metazoa > Chordata > Mammalia > Chiroptera > Vespertilionidae > Pipistrellus > Pipistrellus kuhlii. The sequence continues at coordinate 43,065,909 of NW_023425584.1, forward strand.
GAGAAAACGAAGGTAAGAGAAGAAATCAGTTATGGGAGGGGGACAACATTCCCTGGGTCTTGTGAGCCATTGCAAAGATCCAGGTATTTGCTATGAATGAGAAGGGGTGGCGCTGGAGGATATTGTCTAGAGAGTGATACTATCTCACAAATTATCAGAATCACTCTGGCTTCCATGTTTAGACTAGACTCTCCTAGAAGTAGGACAACCTATTAGGGGACTCTTCCAGTAATCCAAGTGAGAGATTAATGTGACTTGGGCCATGGGATAGCAGAGGACTGGATGTGACATCTGAAAGATGAGTCAAAGATGGCATTGAGGTTTTTGTCCTGAGCAACTGGAAGGGTGGAGTAGCCATTTACTGCAAGGGAAAACTGAGCATAAAGCAGATGTGAGGGGTAGGGGCAGTCTGAAGACTTTAGTTTTGAACATGCTGACTTTAAGATACCTACTAGGAATCTAAGTGGAGATGTCAAATAGCTGAATCCACAAGGTAAGTTCCGAAGCTCTCTTCCACCTCTGACCTGGAAATGTGCATTTGGGAGTCACCCACATAGTGGGATTTAAGGTCATGAGACCGAGTGGGATTACCAAAATAGTGTCAAAGATGGAGAAGATTGGCAATACCAAATACTGACAGGTGCATTAAAAAATACACATTCTCTCATCCCACCAGCTATACCAGCATAAGCTCTTTGAAAAGCAAAACATTAGCAACATGTATCAACATTTAAACATGCAAACCTTTGACCCAGAAATTCCATTTCTAGGAATTCATTTTAAAGAAGGAACAGAACAAGTAAATAAAAATAAAAATGTTCATGTCAATAATTACTATAGCAAAAGCTAGGAACAACCTAAATGTCCAATAAAGGGGATTTAGTGATTACGGTACACACAAAATTAATATTATTATATACTAGAGGCCCTGTGCACAAATTTGTGCATGAGTGGGTTGCGGCCAGCCGGCCCCAATTGGGGCCTGAGGGGTTGGGTTTGGGAGGTCAGCTGACCGGCCCCACCCCTGATCAGGGTGGGAGGAGCCAATCGGGGGCCACAGTGCGTGTCAAAACAACCAGTTGTTACAGTCATTCCAGTTCCAGCATTCTCTGGTCACTTGGCTTTTATATATATAGATGGCCATTTAAACTTACAGCACAATGATTTGTATTCACATGTGCTATGGTACCAGTAATTTATAATACTAAGTAGTTAGCAAATGTAGTATAACAGATTTGCTTAGGGTTTGGTTTTCTTTATAGTTCAGGCTATACCTTAGATGGAGACGATTGTAATCAGCAGTCCAAACCCTGGGAGGCTAACTAGCATTTTAGCTGAAAGGCCTAACTCCAGAGGTGATTACTAAAAGCCTTCTGTAATCCACATCTCTAATCAACAAGAAACATTTTGCTAATTAGCATACTGAATTTCAGAAATGGGTTTCATAGGGCAAATTAATGGGTTGTAAATGAGCATAACAGATATTAGAAATGGGCAATCACTGGTGAAATTTGTGGAATTCGAGAGATGTGAATTGGCTAAAATGTTTTAGCGACCCCTCCTTCCCTTGCATGAGCAGAGTAAAAATTTATCCAGACAAGCGTGGGCCTGTATTTTCAGGGATAATCTCTGAGTCTTGATCCCTAAACAGTCCTGTGTCCCACCCCAGTTTAGAGACTTCCACTTGCCTAGTGCAGACACCAAAGTAAGAGAATGTCATCTTAAGAATTCAGTAGCATTTGCCTCTAGTGAACCTTTCACTCAGGTTATGGTCGGAGCCCCTGAAAGGAGAAACGAGAGAACTTCAGTGAATTTATAGAAGAGGTTAGACATGCTGTGTGGTTGGGTGCCTGCCTGCTCAGACATTTATTTGCTGAATGTCTGCACAGGCAGTAGAATTAGCCATGGTTTCACTGTCCTAGATAACCTGAGAGGAAGGCCTTGGTGAGGAGCTAACACTCACCCCTCTCGCTGCCCACGTGGCTACTCTTCCTCTCCCAGAAGAACCAAGCATTGTGCGTGACTTGGGCGAACAGCAGTCAGGGAACAACTCAGAAAGGATGGGAGACAAACACCATCTTCTCTAAAGAGAACCAAAAGACTCATACTTGGGTTTTGTTTTTATAACCAGGAAGAAAAAAAAAAAGAAAAAGCTCAAAATTGTCTTTTAAAAACTGAAATTAAAATAGAATGTGCAAAGAAAAAGAGAAGGTTGAGAAAATATCCACAGATTTCCTTCAACTTAAACAGCCAGCTTGGAATTGATACTTCTCCCTGTTCCTGCCCCCAGTCAAGTTTCAGTGGTAATATTTAATGCCTACATTAGTTAGAAATTTTCTTTCTTTTTTTTTTTTTCTTCACTCTATCAGGATCAATAATATGTTCTAAGTGACCAAATACATTTGAATATGAATGAATCTTGACAAATTTACCCCACCCAGTTCTCCCATAGACAGTAGGCAGTACTTATTTCCACTCATTTTATCTTAAATAGCAAGAATATTTTCCATTGAATCCTGCTTCTCCTTTCCTCCTGCCTCCCTGTGCCCCATTCACTTCATAAAGTAACCCCGAATTATTTTCCTCCTCCCCCTTTTATCCTTCCTTCTCTCTTTCTTCCTCCTCCCTCCCTTCCTCCATTTCTCTCTTTCTCCTGGTCTCCAGCAACACCAGGTGCCCAAAGCAAATACCAGCATGTTTAGCAGCAGCCTGGTGAGGAGATGCCCAGAGAACTTCCCGGAGTGATTAGTACAGTACAAAAAGGGCAAGTTTTTACAGACCCACACTCAAATTCTCACCCTCAATGAACGGGGGGTTGGGGGGAAATAATAAACAAATTATAAAAGTCTTTTAAAAGCTTCCTCCTGCCCACTGTGCCTTTAAAATAGACAGAGGAAGGCAGGCTAAATCAAAAACACAAGAACACAAGTCTTACGGAACTCTGATAAGAATGCTGAGATACACCATTTCCTCTTCAAATTACTTTTTTTTTTTTAATACTATTTGATTTGAAACTCACAAATCCTGTCAGGATGAACATATGTTACCACATAATTATTTCCCTTTGAAAATATCCACTGCCCTGCCAACCAGCAGGAAACGGGACTTTTCTGGCAGGGGGTGGGCAATAGGACATGAGATGCCTGACCCTTTTAGCTGCCTTAAGAGTCTTTCCCCCCCTCCTGCTGCTTTGACAGTTGTTTCTGCTTTGCAAGGACGTGTCATTTTAGTTACCACTCTTTCTCTCCCCCGTCTTAATTGGCCGGCAGTAAAAATACAAATTGCACCACTGTATTTTATTATTAGCCATTTGATGGGCCCAAAATGGCTCATAAGTACCGCCTGGAGGATATTAATCAGACCCGCTGACTCTTCTAAGCACCCACTTACATATCGTGACCCCCAGATGAGGCCAGTGGGTGGTGATCCTGCCTCCCAAGGGAGCAGTTAGCGAGTCAATGCCTCCTCCGTTAGCAAAGGCACAACTGAAAAGGTGTGGCGTCTGTCCCACACGAGGTGAGTCCACAGCCCAAATCTCTCCTCTGCCCATCAGCTTTCATGCCTGCTGTCCTTTATTGTCATGGAAAGTCTGCCTCGTCTTCCCCCCTCTGCCTAGGTAATAGAGCATGGAATGAATGTCTGAATCCTCAAATGCAGCTAAGCTGAGTAATCTTTAATGTCTCATGGCTTGGCAAAGACAGCCTCCTTTCTTAGGAGTAAAACCCAGGGAAATTGGGGTCTAGAAGAGGCTGGTACAAGAGGGAGGGTCCAGCCAGCCAAGCGTAAGGAGCCGGCTCCAGGGGTAGTGTCTGCTGTGCTGTCCCATCCTGTACATACAATTCCATGTGTTGAGGAAAGATGGTTTATGTTACAATGAGGGTATGGGTTTATTGTGTGGCTTCCATTTCACAAAGCTCGATTCTCTGTGTAAATCGTACTTCAAACTTTCTAGTGTCAGATATGTTGAGAGTCAAATCATTGTGTATCCTCTGAAATATCAAAAAGGAGAAAAAACAACAAACATTTTCAATGGAAATAAAAAGCTAAATGGTAGAAGCAATCAACTAACCATGACCTAATTTCTGTCTGATTCAACAACTAACTTACAGGGAGTGCCTACGCACCACCATGCCAGCAACCTGGCGCCAGGGACACAGCCTCCTTTAGGACAGGGCTCCCTGAGACATGCCCACAACCCAGCGTGGAATGTAGTGGGACTTCAATTTCATATTTAACTTAGTTTAATGCATCATTTATAGTTTTGTCTAAGGTTCTGTTTTCCCCACCTCGGGTCATTTCTTCAACATCTCTACTTTCTGTTCATAAATTTTCATGAGTTCCAAGGTTTTATGGCCATACTGATTTTGTTAGAGGACATTTCAGCTCCAAAGGGAGATGTGTATTCCAGCAGTGATTATCAGGTAGAGGAATGCCAACCTAGCCTTTTGTCCTGATGTTATTGTGGTTTCTGTTTTTATCTCAGAGGCACACACATCACTTACAGATGTCTCACTCTTCCATATTCGTGATTCTTCCAGATTGGTTGAGGGTAGGTTCAGCAACCTGGAGGTTTCATGCCCTATTTCTTTCTGGAAAATCACCTCGTCTCAGGCAATGAGCCCGTAGGTCTGAGAACTGAACTCAGGAAACACCAACATTCAAACCTTTGAAGAGAGTGAGAAGGAGCAAAGAGCAAGAATAAAAGCAAAACAGGAGAAAACAGCAAATGGAGCCACAGAAGTCAAGGGAGGAATCAAGGAGGTCTGGGTGCCATGAGGAAGGCATGAGTGAGGACAGGGGAAAGAGTAAGGAGTAGTTCTCACCTCATCCAAGGGAAACAGCACAGAAAACAGGGAGGATGCTGACTAAGGCCATGAACCAGGTAGTTTTCTTAGTAACCACTTCAGGACAGACACCATGACTATTATTTCCCTTCTAACTAACCTAACAGATAGGACAGCTTCACATACATACATACTATATGTAATGAGCATTATTAAGTTTTTTCCAATTACACATTTATAGATTTTTCTGTCTGAAGCACAGAAAATGGCATTCAAAATGTGGCTCATGCCTAAAATGGCCCCTGTCAGTAGGTGCTGTGGCAAAATGTTAGGTTGGTGATATTAGGTTAGGAGACTGCAGAACAGAGAAGAGTTGAGTGAACAGCAAGTTTAGAGACCATGATTTAAGTCTGACTCTGCAGTGACTCACACGTGACCCTAAGTTAACCCTTAGACTCTCTGACTCAATCTTTAACATAGTAAACCTAGGGGAGTGAACTCTGTGGTGCTTTTTCCAACTGCAAAAAGTCACATACAGCCAGCCTCCTTTCTGCTCTCCCACCTCAAGCCTTAGCCTGTACCCATTCAGGCAAAGATTTTTCCCTGGCGACCAAATCTCTCTGGACTCCTGATTCTGTCCTCTGGCCAAGTCTAATTCTCACACATAAGCCTGTCTTTTCAGAAATGCCCACTTGCTCCAAACTACCATTTTTTGTGATGCAGCTACTCTCGGCCGGGTGTTATAAAAAAAATAAGTGCCAAAAACCAATCACTGTTTCACTAATAGAGAGATGTGGACAGGAAGACAGGAAGGCTGATCAACAACCTTAATTGCTCTAACCACTCACCATTTAGTTGAGGCATTGTTAGCTGAAGCAGCCTCCACCTCTGTTGGTCTTATGTAAATTTCTGTTATTTCCTGCCTAAGGGATATGGGTATATCACATAGCCTCAATAAAAAGGATGGCCAGGCCAGAGCAGTGTGTAGTCCTCCCACTAGAGGTGGGCTTCTGCCTGGGCCCCAATATCGCCAAATCAATACTTTTCTAGAGTCTTTTCATTTGTGTGCAGCCTTCTCCAGAACCCAAACCCTGAACCACTTGGGACATGAAAGGGGTTCCTACAAGTGAGTCTACTTGGTTGACTGTAGTCTCACTCAGTTAGCTAGGTTACATAGTGTGCAGTGCATCTTCCCTTTGGTGGAGACACACTTGCCACCCTCTACTCTTTCCTTTACAAAGCACATCGCTAGACTCCTGTGCCCTCCATCCAAAGAGGAGCCCCAATAGGGAATGGGAGGAATGAAGAAATGGGGACACTGTCAGGGTATGGACCTCCCAGGCTGCTCCTGGAGGTTTCCTGGAGATGACTGAGACCTGAAGGTCACTACTTCTCCCTTTGAGAGTACACGCTAGTAAACCCTTCTCTCCCAGGGGTTTGATAAGTGGTTCTGATTGGGTGACCTCTCTTCCCTCACACCTTTCAGTCCCAGGGTTAAGCTCACTTGTTGCAAATCCAGTTTCCTGAGCTATCCCTTCGGGTTTCCATGAACTCACCGCTTTCTAAATAAATGTCCTCAGATTTTCCTTGAATTATCCTAATTTGAGTGTTTTGTTTACTTCCTGTTAGAACTCTAACAGATGACAGATAGATAGATAGATAGATAGATAGATAGATAGATAGATAGATAGATAGTGATGGCATTGGGGGACCCAGGCAGGGGGAATGTTTTAAAATCAGCTTATTCGTGTGAATTAATCTGTAGTTGATAAAATGAGACCTATGGTTGTGTTTTGTTTTTTTAAGATTTAATCTCTGGCCTATTCATGAACCAGCCCCGTGTTCTCCACCTCCCCAATCTCTGAAAGATGGCGATCCTTGGCCCATGCCAATCCAAACCTAGTAAGTAAGATTTTACTCACTGTAATTAAAAACGCATCTACAGTCTATCACAACTCCAGGAATAATTTACACAAATCATATGATTCCTCCCAAGGTACCTGTCCCGGAGACGCAATTTGCATTGTTGCGCCACCTACCTTGAATTATTGATTTTAAATAGCCCTCAAAGGGTAGGTTCCTATTTACTATTCAGGAGAAGCTTCTGCTGTAATGTAAGCACCTCAAAATTAGGCAGCATCAGACAAGGCCACTGGACCTCCATGAATTCCCCAGAGAAAAACTGCCAGAAGGAGAAGGGCCGGGCACTCAGCCAGGTGGGTTTAGCCATCCTCAGAATGCAGTCTACTTCCGACGGCAGTGGCCTTCGAGGAAGTGACGCCACCTCGCTTGACATGTCTTTTTATTATATTGTGTGTTTCTTTCTTTTTCCTTGACCTGGTTTCATAATCACTTTGCTTCACAAGCACCATATTTAGAAGTCAGGAGGTTTCTGTTCCACAGGAGCTCCTGAAAATAGAGATGTTCTTATTCAGATACAGCAAATGTCTAATTCTTGCCTCTAAACAGTTTAGGTTAATTGCCTCACTTAATATCCCATGGCAGCAAATTTTACAGCCTAATTCAGTGTGACACTAGGGGGGAAAAAATATTCTTTATGCGAAATTGAGCCTCTAAGCTAAACTCTGTGTGGGGAGTGGGGTTGTGGCAGATAAGTGTTAAAGTTTACCTTCCTCCCAAATAAATGCTATCTTGGTTAACGGTCTCTGAAGAAAAAGCAAGTCCATCTTACTCTTCCTGAAGCCAATCCAACATGTATATCTCATCGAGTGAAAGCTGGCTCCATGAAGCACACACAGAGAATCTTGTATCTCTATATAAATCACATGTCTTCCTCTGACAAGTCGTGTCCAGACAAAGCTTATTACAAATTCAGTTTGAAATCTCGAGAAGGAATAGGAAAAAAAATAACAACAGCTTTATGGAGCTATACTCAGGAAATGACTTGAACTCATCCCAATTTTAAAGTTCCATTCTATACAGCAAGCAGCTAAAAAAAAACCCATTTTCTGGGGGATCTGCCCTTACAGGAAGGTGTGGCGAAGCCATCTGCTGCTTTATGGAGACGGTTTGCAGCCTTGTTTTTCTGGTCCAGCTATGAAATTGCACTAATCACAGAAACAGACTGTTTGGCCAGGAAGCAGTGTGCACCAGATACGAGTGAATATAAGCCCACACATATTGAAGGCACAAGCTTAGCGTGCAATTTATGTGCAAGTGGTTTTGTATTTATTGATCTGGACTGAGTGCAGGTCCTATAGGGAAAATATGACAGATTTCATCTGTCTGACAGCCAAGTCTAATTGTATTTTCAGTCTGAAATGAACAAAGACACAAGTTCAAGAGCTGAGGTCTCCCCTCTGGTGCCATATGGGGTGTGAGATTGAGGGCTGTGGTCACTTTAAGTGTTCATTTTCATAACTGGACGCAGACTGCATCCTGAACAGCTAAAGCCAGAGAGGTGAGAGTTTTTCACTCAGATCTGAATTAATAGCCCATCTGATTCTGCCTGAATGTGGGTGGGCCATTTTAAAGAGTGCCTTTTATAGACGTGCCTGGGGGAAGGGGGTGGGGGAGGAGGGTTAAAAGATGCATCATATATTATTGATTCACCTGGACCATAAAACTTCCGAGCCAAAAGTCAAATACTTCCCACAATGGTTGTCACTAAAATTATAACCAATACTTCTGGGAAGGACTGGGGGGGAAAATCAAAAATATCTTCTATAACTTGACTTTCTGGTTGGGAAGATTAACTGTGCATATGAGAATAGTGATATATGATTTCTCCTACTGTGTCTTTCTTACATACATTATTATCAGCACAGAAGCAATTATAGAACTAAAAATACAACAGACAATAAAACATACCTCAAGAAAATATCACCAAGTATCCAGTGATCGAGAGGGTGGGTTCTAATGAAGTGGTATTCAGGATTCTAAATTCCGATTGGCTAACCTTTAACCAGTAATTTTTGACCCTGTAGATCCCTCCTGCTTCTTGGCTTCAGTGACACCACACCAGGCAAACTCTTCCTTCCTGTCTGCTCTTTCTTTGCCTTCAGGGGCAGCTAGCCTTTCTCTCGCTGTGCACATGGCGCTATTTGATTATGGGCAAGTTACTTAACTTCTCTGATTCTGTATTTAACGACTATAAAAATAGTTCCAACACTATGTCTTAATAGAGAGGCAAAACTGGAGTGGGTTGTTATAAGAATTAAATTAGTTAACATATATTTAAAAAATAAAATGTATTCTGACGCTTGGTCAAAGCAGGTGCTCAGCGGATGCTAATGAACCTTCTCTCTTTCCTGCTATCTTTAGACTATCTCAGAGAAATCTTTTTTGTGTGCATTGCTTCAGCTCCAATCTCAATCTTCATCTCCCGGAGGCATATCTTCAACATCCACTCCTCATCTATTATTCATTCTGTTAATTATTATCTTTTCATCTATTGCCATCCCATGTGTCCCCAAATTCCAGGGTTTGACTATTCTATCTATGTCCCCAAGTTCAACATCCATAAAACCAGGCTCGCTGACAATTTCACCTACCCACTTTCTCCTGCCATCCACTCCAGCTTCCCTTTGCATTTTCCTCTCATATTGAATTGAATGACTACCTTTTCACTCTATCTAGATTAGGTAGAAAAAATAAAATTGTGGGAGAGATAAAATTAAGCTTTGAAATTTGAAGGACGGATATAAAACTTGAGCTTGGAATTTGAAGGAAGGGTATAAAACTTGAGTCTGAAATTTGAAGGATGGGAATAAAACTAAAGATGGAAGGCAATAACTTTCTAGACTGGGAGAATTTGGGTCCACATAACTAACAGAAAGTATTGTCCCAGTTCCTACTGATAAAGTTGGCAAGGTGGGTCCTTGATACCAACTCAGGAATTTGGACATTTTCCTATAGTTTGAGTACATTTAGCTACTATGGATTTTGGGGCAGAAATTAACTTGGAAGTTTTCTCTTACCACAAAGGAAAAGTATACTTCTAACAAAGAAGCATCAATAACAAATTTATAAAATACATTTATTCACTAGGGAAAAACACCAATTGTTTCTTTAACCACATACACCAATATCATTAATTGATGTATAAAACTATTTGTAACTTACATTTAACTTTGGGTTTTTATCAGGTAGCCAAAATCAGTCAAGACTCTCATGGTGGAATCAATCACGACTTGAACAATTTTAAATTAAAGCACAAAAATTCAAGGATAATTCAGGAATGTGTTAGCTTTTCTTCCAGAGCTATTGACTGGTTTTAGCCATAACATATCAATTTTCAAAGAAATGAGGAGTACCCAGCACACTCCCTTGTGTCTGGGATTACTGTCAACTCAGTTGAAACAAATTCTAAGTTCTGCCTCTAACGCTTCTTTTCACAGGTTTAAAAGATGCATTTTGGAGTTTTGCACTGTTGGACATCCAATTTATGTGGTTGTGAAGAGCTGCTAAGCAGTTTATCTTCTATTCATTTTAACGATCAAAATTGAATACCAATGAAACCCTTCTATTGTCAGTATTGTACTATTATGTACTGCCTGTTGACAAGGTGAAAATGGGCCAAATTTACAGCAAGCTTCCTTAAATGGAGTTGTAAACAAACTACTTTTCATAAAGCCCTACAAGCTGAGTCATGCTTTGGGGGCAAAATCCTGGACCTGAAACCAGCCTGCCTTATCAGGAGTAGCTCCAAGAGGTTCAAGTTAGCAGTGCCTGTTCTCAAACAGACTCAACTGTCCTCAACTGTCTACGCCATACCAAAGAAGGACTTGGGCACTGTGTGAGTTTCTAATTAATTTGCATTATTCTTTCCTGCTGCTATAGTACAACCAACAACTGATTTGTTTTGTGTGTGTGTGTGTGTGTGTGTGTGTGTGTGTGTGTGTGTTTCAGTGTCTAAAAGCAGCCAGGTGGTGGTGGTTGTCACCACCATGAATATACAATGAATAATTCATTCTCACTCAAGTGGAACCCATGGGAAATGTTGCCAATAACTTAGTTTATTTATCTTCAGTTCTCAGCAGCCAACATATCCATCTATATTTTAATAATGGATCATAAATTTACCCAGTGTACAAATAATAACACTGTATGATTCCACGTGGTCTCAGTTCTCAGGACTTTGGGAGAGCAGAGGGAAGGCCCCGGCATGTTGAGCAACAAGGTGGACCATGCCTTCTGCAGCCTGCTGTGAAGTCCCGGAGGTAGGTAGAGGAAGGGCGAGGTGCACCGTTGTAAGTCTTTAGATGCATCACTGAAGCAGCAGGTGGCACTTAGCCAGCTGACTCCCATTGATTTTCCACAAGACAAGGGAAACAGAAATCTCAGTCACAGGTAAACCCCAACAGTGTGGAGTTCAACACTTTTGAGTGTGTGTGTCTTTCAACCTTGGGTATATTACTTAACTCATTGGGAAAATGAGAAAATACTTTTCAAGGATTATTTTAAGGTTGAATTAAAATACTGCATGAAAAATGCCTAGCGTAGCACTGTACACAGTAGACCCTCAGCAAATGTCATCTCTCAACCTTCTTTCCCATGAAAAGGGTCTCATGGGAATGGGGCCCTCCACACTCCCTTTGCTAGGAGTATTGACATTACAGTCACACTTGTTAGGACCTGGTCTCAACCCTGATTTTGACATAAATTCAATCCCAGTTAGGGCCATCCCCACAGTCCACAAAGGGATGAGTCTGAACTACAAAACATCCTTTATTGGGGTCCAGTAGAAATCTACCTAAGTGGTCAGAAGATATTCTCTATTATAGTCTCCCAAAGAATAAAAAGTGGACCCTATTACTTTGTGACCATGCAGTAGGGCCAGCTAATGGATTAACGAGACCCCATCAGGAGTCTGGCAAAACTTGTTTTTGCTCTCAGGTAGTTGTCATGAAGTACACGCGGACACCTTATTTTCAGTCCCCATGGGTCACTGTTGCAGAAAGCCAACTCCTCGACAAGGGCCCCTTCTCTGCCCCACCGCCTGCCCCACGTGGCCTTCCACCTGACCCACTACAAGACCAACACTTGCCAATACCACATGAGGACAATGTGGCCTGCTTTTTCCTCAATTTGAAAGTTTGGGTAAAGCACACTTCCTGCAGCCATCCTAAACACCTAGCCCTAGACACCTCTCTGCTTTCCAATCAACCTTTACCCAGCATTACATGTTTTTCGGTATTTTTTCCTTCTCACACGAAAAAATGCATTCACTCTTAGGCACGTTTTTGAAGCAATAAACAGCTCACTTCTTTGCAGAAAAATAGACAATTTTCAAGTAACCTTTGGAAGCATCTAAATAACCCACACATATTTATGGCTGAGTGACTCTTTGGATTGAACAAACTTTAAGCTTTTGTTTGCAAAGATTTCCATTAATATCTTTGAGCACTTTCTCATCTCATCTAAGTTTTATCTAACCTCTCATCTCTTCTTTATAAACAACTCAGATTTTCTCTTTCTCTCAATCTCTCCACCACAGCTTGGCTCCCTAAACAGAGATTTGATGTGTGCACGAAACACTGGTATTAGTTCAAATGGAGAATCTTCACCCAGAGGTCTCGGGGTCCTGGGAGTGAAGGCAAAAGCTTCCATGGCATCCAAGGTCAGCCTTTTTGTCTCATTTTAAATGAACCCACTTCACCTCACGCCTGCTCATTCTTTCTTACAAGAATAATTCCCCAAGGAAAGGGGAAAGGGCTCTCATCCTCCTTCCCCACCCCCACACTGCAGCAGCAATGCACTGTTTTTAAAGGGTCTGTTCTCAGGAGAAAATGCCATAAGCTATATTTATCTCTCACTAATCCTTTCCTCTCTACTCCAAGATTAAGGAATTAATGACTGCTACAGCTGCTGTCCTTAGCACATTAATTACTGTAAATTGGCTGCAGCCTTACAAAAAAAAAAAAAAATCCACTCAATGACAACGGTGAGAGGGCAAGGTTCTCTGCAAAGCATTAGGTACCAAACCTGAATAATACATCAGCGTAGCATCAAGCCTGAGAAGATATATAGCAGCTTGGGCACAGAGTTCCCAACCACAGGCTGTAAGCATGGGGAAGAGGTAGAGGTGAGCGAGAGAAGAAAAAAATCCTTTGCACACACACAAAACTTTTCTTACAACCTGTACAGATCAAATATTAAGGAATACCACTCTCATATTCATAAAAGCCTACAGCATTGCAAGTCCCCTATCGTCAAACAGTAGATTGGCTGTTTTTACATTTGCCAAATACTCGCAGATGGACATGGGGAATACAGATGTTTTGAACCACTTGTGTGTCTTGGGTTTCTCTCAATCCTACATAGAAGTCCTTATCCCAAGGCCCATACTATTCGCTCTTCAAAATTTTTCCATATTCCACTTTGTGTCTCTATGATATATCTTCCCCTTTTCAGCCCTTTCCCCATCCAACAAAGTTTGCCTAATTCTTAGCCCCAACTCAATGTCATCTCTTCCAGGAAGCTGAGTTCCCGAACTTCGTAGTTGGCAAACTGCGACTCACAAGCCACATGTGGCTCTTCCACAAAATACCATGGCCTGGGCGACTCTATTTTGAAGAAGTGGCGTTAGAAGTTTAAGTTTAAAAAAGTTGGCTCTCAAAAGAAATTTCAATCATTGTACTGTTGATATTTGGCTCTGTTGACTAATGAGTTTGCCGAACACTGCCCTAACTCTTCCAACATACTTCCATGGAACTTACATCTTTGTCCCCAGTTTCACAGACCCAAGCCTGCTCCTTTCTCAAATTGTGCCATCCCCTTGCCCTACCTCAGTCCCTTTCTTTAATTCATCACCAAAACTTAGGTCACTTCCTCACTTCCCTTCATAGCTCTCCCCTCTATATTTGGCTTCTTGGGCCCATCACTCCAATAAAACTCCTCTCTTTAATATCGCCTTGCTAAGTCCCAGGCACACTATAGACTTACCTCAGTGAAAATACCCCAAGTTGAAAACCTGGAGCTCATTCTAACCCTGTTGTCACCCTTATCCCAACTCTAAGTAATGACCAGGCTCTATTTCCCCGTAGCCTTGAACCGGTCCCACTTCCCTTCGCCCCTTCTGCTATTCCCCTCCTCACCTGCTGTGCCTCCCTCCCAACTGGTCCTCCTGGTTCCAACCTAGTGTCCCCCTGCTGCAGTCAGAGTAACCCTTCTTAAAGGCAAATCATATTCCTGAAGTCCGCTACCTAACCACCTTGTATATTTCCCCCTTTGCCTCAGGAAAAATTCCCAACTCAAGATGATTTAGTAGGACTTCCATTGTCTCTCTCCAATTTCATCAATCTCAGCTCTCATTATCTCCATCTTCATTCTAACTTTCTCAAGGTTCCTTGAGAGTGTCATGCTTCCTCTCATCACTCAGCCATTACCTATGCTGTTTCCCAATCTTTTCCAAGCCCCTTTGCCCCACCAGGTTTTCCTTGTCATTCAGTTCTCATCTTACATGTGTCAACATAAGAAATATCTAAACCTGTAAGAATTTTGATGAGTTTATTTTAGCTAAACTGACGACAGTTTCTGAGAAGCAAAAGATTTTGCTCCGGAAAATGACAACTTTACCACTTATTTTATATATCAGGATCAAAGGGGAAGAATATAAAGGATTACATGAAATCCATTGGTGTTAGATTAGGGAGGTGGGAGAGAGCCAGAGCAGGGAAAATCTCCGGGATTGGATAAAAAGGAAAAGGAATAGACACATCTTTTGCATAGGCAGATATAGGATAGCTAACAATGAACACTGTGACAATAATAGTGAGGGGTTGTGTGGTCTCTGCTCTGGTGTGCTTTGAAGGGTCTGGAAGAGGGCGAAGAAATTACTTTGATATTCCAAAGGTATGTTACCTTAGATGCAAAAATGCTGGAAACCAAATCAGTTTCACTGAAAAAGAGATATTGACAGGAAGCCAGGAAGGCTGGTCAAAAACCTTAATTGCTCTAACCTTCAGTTGAGATTTTGTTAGCTGAAGCAGAATCTACCTTATTTGTCCTCTGTAAGTTTCTGTTATTTCCTGCCTAAGGGCTACATGTAAATTTCTGTTTATGTTGCTTAAGATGTCTTCCCCAAAGCCTCAATAAAAGGGGATGGCAGGGCCAGAGCAGTGATAGTTCTCCCACTAGAGTTGGACTACCGCCTGGCCCCCCAAATCGCCAAATTGAATTTCTTCAAGTCTCTTCATTTGTGTGCGGCCCTTCTCCAGAAGCTGAACCCTGAATTGGAACTCTTTCTACGTGGGCCATGAAAGAGTCCTATACAAAAAGACAACAGACAGGTTCAGTTAAGGTGAAGACTGACCTTTGTTAGGAAGACATATGCCCTAGGACAGTGGTCAGCAAGCTTATTAGTCAACAGAGCCAAATATCAACAGTACAACAATTGAAATTTCTTTTGAGAAACAAATTTTTTAAACTTGAACTTCTCCTAACTCCACTTCTTCAAAATAAACTTACCCAGGCCAAGGTATTTTGTGGAAGAGCCACACTCAAAGGGACAAAGAGCCGCATGTGGCTCATGAGCCGCAGTTTGCCGACCACAGCCCTAGGACATGATTACCCATCATGAACTGCTTTTAGTTAGAAAGTTTTAATTTCAGATCATCCTATGTGGTAACTTTAGGTCTTCAAGTTTGATAGGCCACCATGCAGACCTGCAGACCTCACCTGAGCTTGTCAGAGCTTGTCAGATGTAGTATGTGCCCCTTTTTGTCCAAACATGTCACCTACAGGAATCCTTCCCTGCCAGCCCCAGGCCCTCCTGCAGCACCAGTGCCTCCCCATCCTGACTCCTAACACATCTTGGTATCTGCCTGTGTTCTGCTCTCTATTCCACTTGATCTGCAAAGAGAAAAAAAGCCCTCCAGCCAAGCCAGCTGAGTGGAATGTATTGTAAGGATGCAGATGGTCTCGCAGACAACTGAGAACATGAGCTTCGTAGGAACCGGAACATAAAAGACATCAGACACGGGAGCCTTTCTTTTCCATCTCCCCCTCAGAGACTGGACGGTCACATCATGGCTTCTGTCTGCACATCACTCTACCACATTCCTCTCTTCCCCTTCAACTCAGCACGCAAGCCTACCCCAGCCTGAGCTCAACCTCACCCTTCACCTTCTGCCTCTGGTGTTGACAAGGGTCATCTCTTGCTTCCCAATTCCAAGTTCCTGAAGGTTCTCTGTGGTCCTTAGTGGATCTTGGTGGGTGAGCGCCCTTGATTGCCATCTGATCAGCTTTACACAAGAAGGTAGAGTACAGAACACAGCCGCAATCACCTGGGGGTACAGTCTTAGATAATATACGAGGACACCCCTCTTACACTGTCTCCTAGGAGGTAACCTAACTTTCACTATTACATACTCATTGCCATGCAGAGAGTCGGGCACAGGGGAGCTTGCTGAGTAATGGCCTAATTTATCAGTACTCAGCAGCTAGAAGACCCACTTGGAGATCTTTATGTACTCAGACCAGGCAGAGTAAGCAAGTTCTCGATTCCCACATAACAAGAAGATAGTTTTTGTTCCTTAAAGGAGTTTTCCAGATAATAAATGTTTTCTGACTCTTAACTTCACTTAGAGTCAAATCTACCACTTAGCTGATAACAGCTCCTAGTAGCTTTAACCAAAACAGCAATAATCTTTTGTAACTTCAGCCTGCTTGTTTGACCTCTTCTTAAAATAATTGCCTTGGGCTTTAGAACTCTAGAAGAAAATCAGATAAAAGAGTATAAGCAGGATTAATGCAATATTTTAGCACTGGTATAATAATAATTGCCTCAAGATCGGTCCAATTTGAAGTTCACCTCTACACTCTGCCAATTTAAAAGCCACCAAACTGGGTGTGGCTTCTGACTTTGGGGAGACATAAAAGGCTCTATCTGAAATCAGGTCTTTTTTGTACAATCAAGGTTTTCCCTCCTTATTACACTTTGAGATATCTGTCTCTCTGCCTCTGTCTCAGTCTCATCTATCTATCTATCTATCTATCTATCTATCTATCTATCTCTTTCCCTCCTCACTCATTCACCCATTTGCCTTTTAATACTCAAGACCAACCACCTACTTTATTTCCAATATTTCTTACAAACCAAGAACATCCTGAGGGTCTGAAAGGAAGGGAGGACTCTCTGATGCTGAGCACTCAAGAAGCCTTTATGGATGAATACATCCATTTGTCTGTTTTTAATTAAATTAATATTACATTATTTTATTTACTTTTTTAAATAATTTTATTTTTATTGTTGACATTATTACAGTTGTCTCGTATTTTCTCCCCCTTCGCCCCTTCCACTTCTCCTTCAGGCCCTCACCACCTTGTTCTCTGTGTCCATGGGCTATGTATATATGTTCTCTTTGTTGTTGCTTTTAATATGTTTCTATTGATTTGAGAGAGAGAGAAATAAAAAAACAATCATCAGTTGCTTCCTGTATGTACCCCAACCAGGGATCAAACTTGCAAGCTGGGCATGTGCCTTGATCGAGAGTTAAACTGGTGACATTTCAGTGAACAGGACGACCCTCAACCTGAGCCACACCAGCCAGGACATGCATACATGTTGTTTTTTTACTATTCTCTTCACCTTTTTTCATCCAGTCCCCTATACATCTCTCTCCTCTGACATCTGTCAGTCTGTGTCATGTATCCATGTCTCTAGTTCTATTTTATTCATCGGTTTATTTTGTTTGTCAGTTTATTTTGTTCATTAGATCCCATGCGTAAGAGAAACCATATGGTATTTATCTTTCTCTAACTGGCTTACTTTGCTTAGCGTTAAAAAAAAATCATGCTGCCAAAACTGGTTTGGCTCAGTGCATAGAGCGTCGGTCTGCGGACTGAAAGGTCCCAAGTTCGATTCCAGTCAAGGGCATGTACCTTGCTTTCAGGTACATCCTCAGTGGAGAGGGGGGTGGGTTGCAAGAGGCAGCTGATCGATGATTCTCTCTCATCAATGTTTCTAGCTCTCTATCCCTCTCTCTTCCTCTCTGTAAAAAAATCAATAAAATATATATATTTTTAAAAATCATGCTTAGAAGTCTGTGGGCCTGCAAGTGACCAAAAATAGACCTCTTATTCTCAGTGGATGTGGAGTTCTTGGGTTGCCATGGGGAAAAGAATTTCCTGAGGCCTCCACAGGAGGATGGGGATTCATGGAAGGCTTTATTGATGGTGTAAAACTAAGGGAGTTTATTGATGGTGTAAAACTAAGGGAGTTCTCCTCCAAGGTCCTATCTCTGTCCATCTCTCCCATCTTGTCTTCAGCAGGGCTAGAATTAAGGTCACAGTCCAGCGTTTCTGCTCCATATTGAAGTCCAGTCCAGCATCTGGCTAGCTTAGCTTGTGTTTCCAGCTGCAGTCCATTGCATTTGGGGTCCGTATAACCATGGGCCATGTGCCTGCATAAGACTACACTGCAAGCGAGTGTGGGTCATGGTGCAAGAGAGAGTAAGGGTGAACCAGAAGGATAGGGAGAGAGAACTCTGTCTGGGGATTTTACCCTCGCAAGATTTTGCATGTTTGCAGTAGCTTCCAGCCAATGATTCTTTATCCCAGCTATAGTGACAAGCAAGTACCTTCCATACATTGCTCCTACTTCACTGTTGGGTCTTTTTCCCTAGTGGTCTTCAGGTAATGGGCCAGTTATTTCTTGGGGAGTGTGAACCTGTAGCTTCTTGGTGAAGTACTGAGATGACCATGCCTACAATGTCTGGCATGCCCTTTGCTCTCTTATTATTAATTGTAATAAACTAGCTAATCACAATGGTAATAATTTGAGGCACTATATGTGGGACTCTACGGTGCTCCAGTGCTGGACACCAGCCACACTCCCTTTGCCTTTAAACTGTAGGAGTGTCGAACTCAATCAGAGAAGAGGCCAAAATCTAAAATCCAGCCTAAATCGCGGGCCGAATGGTTTACTGAACAGTCATAAACTGTCATTGTGATGGAAACGCAGCGGAGTGCAGTGATGACAGCGCGGTGCAGGCCACATTGCAAGGCCTGGCGGGACGGATTTGGCCCGCGGGCCTTGTGTTTGACACATGTGCTTTAAAGCATCACCATTGAAGACCCAGAAGAGCAGACTGTTTCACAGACTTGCCTGAGTGTAAGCATCACCACAGGATTTGCTGAACACCCATTTTCCTGGAACCCACCCCAGTCACTGAATCCGAATCTTTGAGAGTGATGTCTGAGGATACAGTTTTAATGAGCCCTCCGATGATCCTTGTGAACTGACAAGTTTGGAAACATTGTTGTATGTTATTTCTCAGTTGGCTCTTTCCAAAGTGTGTTCCATTAATGTAGGGATGTTCATCCCCAGCTGTATAGTGGAGTCTCTTGTGAGCGTCTCACTCAACCAATGGCCTTGCACAGACCAATCCAGTCAGAAGCTGGTGGGTGTCCAGACTGGGGATTTTAAGTCCCACCCACACAGGCATTTTCATTCAGATCTGCAGCCATGATGGAAACCATCGTTCAACACTCGCTCTGCCAGACCCTCTCTATGGAACACAAGGGTTCTCAGCTGGGACAAATGTACAGGGCAGCCATCAACATGTCCTCTCCTGGATTCACAGTGCCAGTCATATCGAGGCCTCAGGAAGTCCTACAACAAAGAATCCAATTTCATTTTATTTAAATCTGCTTAAATTTATTTAAACTGAAAAAAGAACTTGTTTTGTTTGCTTGTTTGGTGGCTAGTTTTTACAGAATATGAATGAGCATCCTGAATAATAGAAATGGACTTAAATAAAAGGTGTTTCCCTGTTTTCTGAGTGAAGAAACAGCCTAGCTCTTCCAATGAAATTCATGGCAACTCTTGTACTACAATTCTGCTTCCATTTAATCCTCATTTCTACTTCTAGTTACTATCTATTATTTACTATTTCATTCCTACCTCTGAATTTTTATATTGGCATTAATTCTCCCAGACTTGATTGTAGGTTCTCCCTCAAGGAATTTAGCCGAAAAAAAAACTTTCTTTCTCCTTCCCCTTCATTCAACCTGACTGGGCGGCAGCCCGAAGAACTAGCCCTGCCCAAATGCAATGCCATGTTTCTAAGTCTCATGCAAACATATCCTACCCATAATTTTTAATATCGTGACTTTCCAGTTATCCACTCCAAGCAAGGAATGAAAAATGGGAAAATAGAGATCACTCACACCCTGGAGGGTCCATTAGAAGGTCCCCAGTGCAGGAAAATTAATACCAGAAGGAGGATCAACCGCAATCCCCAGACCCACACACTTCCCCAGGCCAGCGATTTCCTAAAGGGGAGCAAAAGGAAGTCATTAAAATACTGGAAGAAAATTAAGTGGGAAAAAGTGGACTCCCCACTCAGAAAAAAAGGAGACAAAGAGAAAAAGAAGCGGTGAGTTTTAAACTAAATTTCTCTCCCACTAACTCTTGGGCATATTTCTCCTCAGCAGCCCCACTGATATTGTGAGCTGCGTAATTACTGGTTGTGTACACTCTGGGATCTTCAGCAACATCTTTAGCTCTACCTACTACATGCCAATAGCACGACCTCCTTCCCCCCCCCCCCCCCCCCCCCCCCCCCCCCCCCCCAAGTTGTAATAGTCAAAAATGTCTCCAGACATTGCCAGTTTCCCTTGAGAATGAAACTGCCCCAGGTTAAGAACCACTGCTCTAAGGCATAATTCCTATATGTAAAACATTATGAAATGCAGTCTCAGTGGAGGAAATAAAAAGT
This sequence comes from Pipistrellus kuhlii, assembly GCF_014108245.1. Classification (NCBI taxonomy): domain Eukaryota; kingdom Metazoa; phylum Chordata; class Mammalia; order Chiroptera; family Vespertilionidae; genus Pipistrellus; species Pipistrellus kuhlii. The sequence goes on from NW_023425584.1 coordinate 43,086,379, forward strand.
TAAATCACAAATCTTTTTTTTCACATTTCACTTTAATTATATAACAAAAATGGATAAACATTTTTCAATAAATTTTCCCAAGATTGTTGTTTCCTATATTTAAAAAAAAAAAAAAGTTAATTACACTCTTTTAAATCTTCCATTGATTGGTAGAAAGCAGCATTTGAAGAGAAGTTAAATATTTAAGCTGAACCTAGAATTTTTCTTAATTACTAAGAAAGTTGAGTGATGATGATTTTACCCTATAAAAGTTTAATATATTGCATGTTAAGGAAAAAAAAACATAACCCAAAACAAAAGGGAAACAAGCTAACATCCAAAATACATGTAACAAAGATGAATGTTCAACACATGAAGAATCGACTAAATCAATTCTGTAAAAAATGAAAACCACTGAGATTATAATAGATAACCAGCCAAAAGACACATGCAAATAATTCACAAAAGAGGACTCTCAATAAGTAAATAATAATAAGCCCTGGAAAGTTTTAAGCATCACCAGAAATCAAGGAAAACTCAATTAAACCCAATTTTTGCCTGTAAAATTAGTATCTTTTTAACTAAGAAGATTCTTCACTGATCAGCCGAGATGAAAAAGACACTCACATGCTGATAGAACTTTTTAAAACTAACTTGGCAAAATTTATAATGAGCTTTACAAACATTCACTTTGCATAATCTATCCTAAGAAATTAATCCTAATTACTGGAAAAGCTCAAATTTGCTCATTATAAGCATTATCTAGGATAATGATAAACTGCACATCACCTAAATGCCCAACAGGAAGTACATTGCAGAGGTTACCTGTAGCAATTAAATATAGTACTATGAAACAACTAAAAAGTTCCCTAAGAAAAAAAACAGGTGCAAAAACACTGAAAGCATGGTTACAACTATACATATTTCCTCACGGGGGCTGGATGGAAACTAACTGGAGGGCTGACCCTGTTTCCCTTTGGGCAGCTGGAATACAAGTGACATTTTTCACTCCGTCTATTTGGTTTCTGAATTTTTCGTAATGAGCATGTATTACTTCTATAATGGAAAAAGTAAACTCCATAAAAAATGATTAACTTTTCTCAAAGTGCAGCTCAATATAGTTTACACATTAAAATAAACTGGCTTCTCAGTCATGGTTTCTCCAGACTGAGCTATTTTGAAAACATTCTCATCAATGAAACTTGATTGCTGCCAAAGAGAACTAACCTGCTCTAATATGGGGTCATCAATCTCAGCCACATAAACAGCCAGAGCAAGAAGGGTCTGAAATACCCTTGAAACCCTTGAAGCCTTAAGACCTCATTTTTGTCCCTTTCCTACCCACATATTTTCAGTGAATACACCCAACGGGATCTTCTCCACACATCAAGAGACAATCCCACAGGGGAAGGTAACATCAAGTCAACTCATACGCCAAGATGACTAAAATATATATATAAATAAATGAAGTCATGAATGCTCAGTATCCCTTCCTCATTTTTAAAGCCTGATCAATAATACTTATTATTATTCTGTTCCCTTTATCATATGAGAGTCATGATACATAAGAAGAAAAAAAACAAAAAGCATGAAAAGATCTCCATTCTGAAATATGTTTTTCTTGATTTCAGAGAGAAGAAAGAAGAAAGAGAGAGAGAGAGAGAGAGAGAGAGAGAGAGAGAGAGAGAGAGAGACATTAATAAGAAAGATAATTATTGATCAGCTGCCTCCTTTGAACCCCCTCTAGGGATCCAGCCTGCAACCCAAGCATGTGCCCTGACCATAAATTGAACCATGACCTCCTAGTTCATAGGTTGGCACTCAACCACTGAGGTACATACACCAGCTTGGCTGGAACAAAAATTAAATAGTAGTCTTACTTCTTAAAGTGAAGAATTCAATAGGAAGCCACTGTAGGCAAAGCAGGCACAATGGTGGGGAGATCCTTAGAATCAGTCTTAGATTAAATTAAGAAATTAAACTAAGCAATTAAAGTGGTGAGGCAGTACCATTAGTCATCAAAAGCAGGATTTTTCTCTACATCCCTGACAGATGGTCACTTAGATGAGGTTGGAATTGTTTAAGAATGATCATTGGTATCTTTCTCCCCATCCAAATTCCAGGTCATACAAATTTTACTTTGAAAATCTCTCTTGTACCCATCCTGTCCTTTCCAGTCTCATCAAACTAGATAAAAATAGTAAGAAAATAATGGCATTAAATCAGATGGAAAATAAAGATCAAGGCTAAGATGGTGACAAAGAGGATGGGGTAGAGGTGAAATAAACTTTAAAAGGAAGTACAGGAAGGGACTAATGACTGATCCTATATATAAAAGCCTAATATGCAAATCAACCGAACGATGGAACAACCAGTTGCTGTGACATGCACTGACCACCAGTGGGAAAATGCTTAACATGGGAGCTGCCCCCAGCCTGCAGGCCCCAGGCCAGCCAAGGCAGGTGCCAGCGTGGACCCCTGATCACCCCACAGATCAGCTCTGATCGCCAGCCAGGCCTAGGGATCCTCCCTGTGTGTGAATTTCATGCACTGGGCCTCTAGTTAGATATAAATAAAGTACTCATGTTTCCTGAGAAAAAAAATAATTTTAAAAGTGGTGCACGTTACCTGACAATCATAAAGATACTTTTGAATTCAATGGGGCAGAATATTTGCTCCCAGGATCAACTCTGAAAACCCACATGGGGGAGTTTTTTAAAAGTGAGCATGGCTGGGAGTTACAGAATGGGAGTCAGGATGAAAGAGTGGGGGGAAGTCAGAAATAGGTAGAAAAGGAGGCCCTGTCTCAGCTTTAAGTACTAGGTTATTTTCTTTTTCTATTCAAGCATGTTCTCTTCTGCTAGAAAATGCTTTGTTAAACTGATCTGAGGTCGTTGCCATCCTCATGAGAAATCTGATGCAGTATTTCATCCCAAACATTATAAAGCTTGGCATTAAAAGCTTCGCAGAGTCTATTTTCCCCTGGAGTCAGGTACCGTTTGTCATTTGCTCACACATGCCTGCTGGAAGACGGCTTTATGGTGATTCCCATGGGCAGTGAAGGGGCTGGAGAGCATCCTTCACACAAAACTTCCCACTGACTCCAGAGGCCGAGGGAACAAGTAGAAAACCCACGTGCCCTATCCTAGCTGCTGGCATCTCCATTTAGGACACAAAAATATGTTGTCTTCTCTTCTCATTGTTCACCAGCATTTATAATTGAACCACACTTGAAACCTGAGAATAAGTTTGGTATTAAAGTGCTCGTCCATATGAAACCAAGTATTGTTTTGGGTGCTTGCCCAGGCCTATCCGTTCCAGAGGGATGGGGAGTAGTGAGGACATTCTCAAGGTGAAGACTGTGGAAAAGGCATACGGGCAGTATTTTAACCATCAATACAATGATTACATTTTTGGGGATGGAGAGGGAGGTATGATTTATGGTCAAAAACATTTTTATATTCAATACAAGGGAGACCAAGAGAAAAGTATTTTTGAAAAGTGGAAAAACGCAAGACGTTGGTCACTATAGCTACAGTCATATAGAAAACAGATTCTTTTTTTAACTTTGCATGATAGGATATTTTTTTAATCCCATGTTTTTAAATTTAGAAGGAATAAAGGGACGGAGATGGGCATCAGAATATTTATCTTACTCATTTCATTAGCAAATCACAACTGTCTGTTTTTGTAAATGTGGCATGCAGTGTAGAGGAGAAATTTTTTGGTCCATAACGTAGCTCTCTAATATCCTTTTAAACTACAGCCTAAAATTGGATACAACCCCTGTTGGGAGCTGTGGGAAGAGGATAGAGAATGTATGTTTTCCTATCTTGTGACAGGGAGGAATATGGTGGATAAGTGTAGAGAGACCCTAAGAACAAAACACCCTAAATTAGCAGTTTTATGGCCTTGATGGTAGTTGGCTTCACCCTTAGATCACGTGCCTCGGAGCCATTACAAACAGATCATTAAACAGGACTTTTCCGAAGCTTCTGGTATCTATTAATGCTATTGATTAAACCACAATGCTTCTTTATATCCAGAATATGGTTTGTGTTTAAAATTTCTCTTTTAAATAAAAACTCTCTGTACCTTCTGGGTCCCACATGTGTAGAAGAATTTTTTTTTCTGTTCAAAGGGTAGCCACGCTATAGGAAAGGCTCCCACCACTGGGCGCCAAAGGAAGGTTCTGGAACCCCTGGGACAGCGTGTTTGTGGCCGTCAAAGCCATACCGCTGGCACATCTCTCTCTCCAGGTGACAAGCTTCCCTACAGGAAGGTAAGCCGGGGACCAGGGTTCCCACATCCACAGCCCTAAAAGGCCTCTGGAACTCCATGGTGAGTGTTAGAGCTTGGTCCTGACTATCACACACAATGATCTTACGATTTCAAGAAAATGAAAAGACACCGCCATCTTGGGGGAGTGAGGAGGTGAAAGAACAGATTTCAGGCTCAGTATAGCCCATTTCCAAAGGAGAACTCCCACACCCCCTAATGATCGGACAGACTCCCCTCAGCCCCAGAAGAAAACCAGGCCTGTTCCCAAGGTGTCAAAATACGAGGCAAGATCTAAAAGAAGCTAGAGTCACTCAGAACCACAGCCATCAGAGTTGTGTCTACAGGTTTGTTTTACTGGTTGAGCTCATATGAAAACCCACATAGGATATTCCAGAAACCCTGCCCTGTGGCTTTGGTCCATATTTAAATTATCACAAACAAAAACATCAATAGATGTAACTTTTCTGGAAGACAATGTGGCAAAAGCCACCCATCTAAGCATATTTTCTGAAAAAGGAAAAACATGGATTTATGCAAAGATTTAGCTATAAGCATATTCAATCTGTAATTGTTTATAGTAATGAAAGCAACCAAATGTCTAGTATTAGGAGACTAAATAAATTCTAGTATATTGATATAATATGCTATTACCATTTTGGAGTAGCATTATAGAAGACTATTTAATGACATAATATGTTAACTGAACAAAAAAAGATTATAAAATACCTAGAGGCCTGGTGCACCCTCTCCAATCTGGGACCCCTTGGGGGCAGTCAGACATTCCTTTCACAATCCAGGACCACTGGCTCCTAACCAATCACCTGCCTCCTGCCTGATCACCCCTAACAGCCCTCTCTTGCCTGCCTGATCACCCCCAATTGCCCTCCCCTGCTGGCCTATGATCATCCCTAACTGCCTCTACCTCGACCCCCACCACTGCGGCTTTGTCTGGAAGGATGTCCAGAAGATGTCCAGTCTAATTAGCATATTACCCTTTTATTAATATAGATATGAACAATATGCTCCCATTAGGGAAGGTATCATAAAAAAAGCATAAGAAGCCGAAACCGGTTTGGCTCAGTGGTAGAGCGTCGGTCTGCGGACTGAAAGGTCCTAGGTTCGATTCCGGTCAAGGGCATGTACATTGGTTGCAGGCACATCCCAGGTGGGGGGTGTGCAGGAGTCAGTTGGTCGATGTTTCTCTCTCATCGACGTCTCTGGATCTCTATCTCTCTCCCTTACTCTCTGTAAAAAATCAATTAAAAAAAAAAAAAAAGCATACATAAGCAAAATTACCAAAATCAAACTCCTCATTGACTTAATATTTTGGGACATTGTTTGTACAATGAGTAGGGGCTTTTTAAAATAAAAAAATGAAACAACGTTTTTAATTCCTGTTTTTACATTTCAAATAATTAAATATTAATGATCAGCACAGCTGTTGGAAAAGAAGGGAGGGGAGGATGAATATGAGTTTTTACATGTTCTTTCTTAGTCAATTTCACTTAAATGTAGGATCATCCACACTTGAATTGTCCCCTTTTGGTAGCTATTGAAGATAATTAGAATGTTTATTAATTTAAAAAGCCTCTGGCTTTTTCTCCAAATCCTTTATTATTGAAACCCTATGAAAATCAACAAAAACATAGTTTTAAAAATACTTCAATTTACTGAACTGGGTGAATTCTAAAGTTACTTTTTTCCCAGGTGAAGGTATTAATTTGCATTACCTCAAAAGAATGAGCCAGGTTTGCATCTGCTAGATATTATGCAGTGAGCTGTTGATTATCTGTGGAGACAAGGACAGTCCAAATAATAGAAATCCGCAGAGAATACCCAAACTTCATTTTAGCCAGAGGTGTCAACAGTTTGCCAGGGTTGTTAGCAAGGGACAAAGCTGATTTCAGTTTTATCTCCCGACTCCCTTGCATGTGCTTGAGGATTATGCTAATAAGAAATGAAATGACCGGCAGCGGAGGCAGCTCTGGACCATTCCCAGACACCAGAACTGGTTTCTGATTCATCAAGATTTGGCTGAATTGAAGCACAGACATGCAACTGTCTCCCAATAAGGATCCTAAGAATCCTTTAAATATTCATCCTCTAAAAAAAAAAAATCTATTTTGCCTGACAACATGTTTACTGGAGTTATATTTTGCTTATCAGACTCAGTTCATATGATACCACATCTCTGCCCTACCTGGACCCTCCATACACAGAATAAACTATGAATTCATTTCTTTGTCACACGTTCCTAACTAGACAATCAAATTTAAATCTAAATATGTATTATTTATAGTAATTACAATTCCACACACCAGATCAATCTATGTAGGCAATATGCAATTAACCTCCAATACAATAGTCTAAAATTATTAAGTCTCTAAGGAAGAAAAATGAGTATAATTTTAGTCAGTATTATCTACAGAAATGCTTCCCTCCCGCATGTTTACACACACATAAACCCCAGCACTGGCCATGATGTGATTTAACGGATGCCTCTGACACTCCATCTGTCCACATATCTCATTTTAAATTTGAAATTAGGAACGTTAAGACAGGCCTTCTCAGACCTTATGAGAAAAACCACTTCTCTAAAACTGCTTTGTTTTAAGGGAGTATCATAAATTGATTGACAGGGATGTTAACTGCATTAACTTTTTAAGATTCTTTCAAGCCTCTATCTTTTTGCGAAATAACTATAAATTTAGATTAGTGGTTCATATGATGGGGTTTTTTTTTTCCCCCATGACAAATATGAGTAAGATAAATTGAACTAAAACTCTTTGATGCTTTATCAAATAACAGCCAGTAATAAGGCCGGCTCAGAAAGCAGATTCCAGTATGCCATGCGTGGCATTGCTTTAAATGTCTTCTGTCGCACTGGAGAACAGGTTGAAAGCCAGCCCCTTCCTAGGAGATTCTAACTGCTTCCTCTGAATGTATCAACCAGAATTTTTTTTGTCTTTCTTTTTGCCAAGTGATAAGGCTTTCTTTACCAAGTGTATACACAATCTGTGTCACCCCCAGGAAAATGTTCCACTTTCACCGAAACCTGAGAAAATAGTAGGCATTTTAAAGAGACACTGATTTATGATTTACTGATTTTCAACTCCCCTTATTGTGAATATTGTGAATCTTTGTTACCAATGAAATAAATACATGAATATTTATGAATATTCATGTGTTTCATGAATATGAAATATTGAGATATATATAAACAATAAAATAATGACAGTGAGAGGCATATTTCATGAATATTAACTATTATGAAATACATAAATAAAAAAATAGGCAACAATAAAGGGCAAACCTGAGCAATCGTCCTCAGTTACCCCTGTTTGCTTTAAGAAACGTAGCAACCTCATAAAAATTTCAGGAAAAAAAAAATGGCCAATGTAAATGAATCTTTCTTAGTCCATATATTTGCTTTCTGACTCAGACTTTGGGTATTTAAGTAAGTGGGCCTCTTGCCCTGGAGCCTTGAGGTCTGGTGGCTTTCTTCTGTGTAGGTGACTACTTCAAGTCAAGCCTCATGCTCACTTTCACAGTGTCTCCCACAGGAGGCACAACAAAGACCAACCAATACACTAAAACACTGCACTCTGATTTCTGACATTCACTTCCTGATGAATTTTCCCAAATGTTATTAATTTTTTAAAAAGATATATGCATACTTTCTGACTAGAAATAATTCAATCAGACTTATTACAGTATATTCTCATCCCATAAAATTCAGCTTCGACTTTTATTGACCTTTCAGGACCTCAAAATGTCCGCTATATTTCAAAAATAAAACTTTCAAGAAGTAGTAGAAAAAAATATATAGCATCCACCTAAATATGAATTAAGGTGCCATATATAGACCACATATGCATCAGGCATCCGATAATTGCTTACTTTAAGTATAACAAATTCTAGTGGTAATTGAAAGGGAAAATTATGTTTTTCTATGATAAAAATATGATGCTACTTGATGACGCAAATTTTTCCAGAATAGGCAACGTTCTTTTTTTATTTTTATTTTTTAACAATTTCCTTGCTCTTTTACCCCATTTCAACTTGGTGCAGCAATCCTGGACACCAAAAGCTCAAACTCCACATGGAACAAACACACACTTACCCAGAACCAGCCTGACCCCAGTGCCAGGCCAAAGGCTGGTTCCCTCACACACGCAGATGCCCAAATCCCCAAGTGGTCCTCCATGCCTCCCATATCTTGTTCTAAAAATGACCTTCTGATTGTTTGTTTTTTTCTCAATTATGGGGGTGGCAGAGGAGAGCTGTGTTATGCTCTTAATACAACCAGTGTTTCAAAGCCTTTCATTGAGAGCAATGAAAATGTTATGCAATTTAATAATAAGAAGAACTGAAAATATGGTATTTGTGGATCTCAAACTGACTTTTGTAAAGAACTTACAAATTACTATTTAAAAAATAAAAAATGAATGAGCCTGGCCAGCTGGCTCAGTTGGTTTGAATGTCATCCTGTACACCAAAAGTTGCAGGTTCGATCCCCCATCTGGGCAAGTATGGGAGGCAACCAATCCACGTTTCTCTATCTAAAAAACAAACAGACAGATGAAACAAAACAAAAAAACACATAGGATCTTAAAAATGAATGAATAAAATGTATTTTCTGTGTTCAAAAAAGCTCTTTATACAAGTAAATGTTACCTTAGGTTAAATGTCTGTTGCTTCTCTGGCTATTACATGAAGATAAACTCATTCATATCACATAGTTATTTTAAAGCAACGCATTAAACTAAACTAGGTCTTTTATCTCTGCTATTTCTTTTAAAACTCAAAAAATGTCCAGAGTAAAGAGGAGATAATTGTATAGATTCCCTGTGAAGAATATTCCCCTTGAAAGGCTGTGTCAAAGAGATGCAGAGAAATTGGGAATTAAGCAATGGTCTTCTGATTTCATTAATTGTGTTAGCGATTTTAAAAATGCACACTAAATGGAGCCTGGTTTTTCTTTCACAGGAATACTTTGGGGCCTGAGATACCTTGATATCAACCTTTTTGCTTTGCTTTACATGAAAGCCTCGACTGAAAACACAACGAGACATTTATCTTGCTCTTCCCCTGCTTCTTAGAAAAATCCAAATCAACTTCTTAGAAAAATCCAAAGGATCTCCTTTGCTGCCCTTTCTCTCCTACGGGCTGGACAACCTGCTATGTCCCCTCTGTTCCCTTCTATTGCTCTCACTAATGTTACAGTGACCGCCTAATGGCTATTTTTTTTTTTTTTTACTACATTTCAGTCAATATCTTTGTCACATAGGCTGACCCTGTCCCCATCATTCATGCCTCAAGAGTGCACCAGTGTGACCTTCTCCATGAAACCTTACCCAACCCACACCCCAGAGGCGACCTTGGGCATCCCATCCTGTGCATGTTCTCAGAGGATTTCCATGCAGCATGGCACCCATTGGTTTGTCTCCCCCACTGATTATAAGCAAGGCTAGTGTAGGAGTTTCAGCCTTATTTATTTTTATATTTATACCCATACTAGAGGCCTGGTGCACGACATTCATGCACAAGGGGTGGGACCCTCTTGCAGTCTGGGACCCCTTGGGGGATGTCTGCCTGCTGGCTTAGGCCCGCTCCCCACAGAGCCAGCTGTGAGCCCAGCTCAGGCTTCTGACTGAGTGGGGGAGCACACTGACCACCAGGGGGTAGCTCCTGCACTGAATGACTGCCCCCTGCTGGTAAATGACCCACAGTTTGGTTGATTTGCATATGAGCCTTTTATTATATAGGATCACCTACCTTTTGTCTAGATCTGGGGAAGTATGCTACTTTTCAATCTCAGGAAGTACAGCAGAAAGCCCTGGCCACGCTGATTAGGGGTTCTATCCCAGGTTCATATGCTGTATGTAGTCTTTTCTATCTGATGCACTTCTCATCACTCCAGCAAAATTCTCACTCATCCATTCCTCATCCCTACCGCGGTGTCCACAAACACCTCTGGCTTCTTTTGTTCCTGAAACGGGGCCGGAACAGAAGTGAAGATGGCAAGGGCACAGGGAGGGCAGCCTAGAAGGTCTCCAAGATGAATCCACCTTTCCTGCCTCCTTCCCCTTCCCTGTGCATTTTCATCTCTTTCAGAAGCACTGACAGCTCCTCGCCATCTAATCAAGACAAATCTTTCATGTGGTAATTAAAATACTGTGCATCTTCCAGGGGAACAAAAACACAAAGGCTGGGACAATTAGCTGACTGTGCCAAACAGCATACTTCGCCCCCTCCAGCTCTTACCCTCTCCCTTCCCCTCTCTCTACCCCACTTCCTTCAATGGCTTGCTTTTAAATATTTTCACAGGAAGGAAAACTTCATTCTGCTGAAAGGTAAAAATCTGAACAGACACTTAGACTAGGAAATAGTTTAATTGAATTTCATATGAAAAATGCTTAGGACTGTTTAAGGCAAACGTCAGGTTCCCTGCTCCCCTGCTCGGCAGGAATTGCATTAGGCAAGAAACTCGCTAATCTGTTATTGTCAGGTTAGAAGAGAATATTGCATTAGCATGCAAAAGGACACAGGCCAGCAATCCAGGGAACGGCAGGCCTTCCCAGAATGAGGACTGCAGAGCAGAGAGGTACACTGTACTAGTAATAACTCTGAAGTTGGAAAATGAACTTGTACCACATGAGGCTGTGTTATGCCTTGATTGCATTAGCACTGCTTACAATATTATTCAGTATATTCATTTCTATTGTATTAGTTTTTGAACAGTCTGTAAAAAGCCAGTGTTTTATTTGGCTTCCTGAGCCACCTGCTTTTCTACAACTTCCCCTACCAGCACCTTCGAACATTAGCGTTCAGGTTTTCTAAAATCTTTTAACTATTGATGGCCGCCAACAGTCAAATTAAATTCAAAGGGTTTAGTATAGCTCCAGGTTTTAGCTATATAATTTACTAAGAATGCCCAAAGCACTTGCAATCTAATTTGCAGTTCAGCAATGAATACTGTTTCCTAACAAAATCTGCTTGAAATTTCCTCTTGAGGCTCCAGAAAATATACACTTGTGACACCTGTGTGTCTTCCTTCTGGCACTGACTAAAAACAAACCCAGAAAACAAAACAAAGGGGAAAAAAAAAAAACTGCAAAGAGAGAAAGATACACCTGTGCAAGGAAGCACATGAACAAGTATCAAGAGAATGAATTTGCTTTTATTGTCATGTTATCTGGGCCAGTACAGCCACTCTCTATTCTTTTTAATTTAATTTTTTTCAATATTGTCTAAGTCCAATAGTAGCACTATATTTATTACCACTTCACTAGCAACTAGTATAGGCCTATATCCCAAATCTTAATGATGATAGATGATAGATAGATAGATAGATAGATAGATAGATAAATACCACTACACAAAAACCCAGATCCCTGTCACAGAGATGGGACTCTCCACTAAAGGAGGCCATAGAAATAAAATCATCAAGTTGAATTAATCTAACACCCGGTATAATTTCGAAGTGCACTGAAGAAGTCAGAGATTCTGGCTAAACCCACAACAGCACTCATCACTCATCATCAAGCCAACTAAATATAACTCTAAGAATCGAACATTGACATACACATTGGAAAGAGCCACATTCCTACAACCCTAATGATCTATAAATCTAAGTGTGGATCCCCACCTTTCACTTCCCACTCAATAGACCTTTATGTCTCCTAGAAAACTATAGTTTACAACATTTGGAAATACCAGTGGGAAACATTTCTCATGTTTTTAAAACCTACAAACATAGCCCTCAAAAGGAAAACAGAGGCATCTGGGGGCGAAAGGAGGAGAGTCCTGAGACTGGATAACACTCCCCCAGCTCACACACCACCCCCCTATATCCTTGTTCTCCCATGTAGCCTTGAAGGGTCCACATGGATGGCAGAAAATGGAACAAAGGCGAATGCCACAGTATTTTTATTTTCCATTTTGATTGCAATGGAATAAAAAAAAACAAAAAACTCATAACTAACATATTTGATAAAAATGGAAAGGAATCTGCTGTTTGAGCATCCCCTTTCTCCTCACTCCCAACTGAACCTGTTCCCACCCTCTTCAGCTCATAACAAGAAACCATATTTATTTGCAGAGCAACAGACAGAAAATTAATGTAGTCAGCCATTCACTTTCCAATTAATTTAGTGAAGCAGCAACTAAATAATCCAATTCTGTCAAGTCTGAACATGAAAATATCAGCTGCATAGCACTTAGTAGAAATAAGAAGCAGAGAAGTAACTGGCATTTTAAATACCTTTTATATTGGGCACTTTGCTAGGCTCTTGCACACATTCATTTTCATCCTTACAAGAACCCTGAGAAAAAGGCATTATTTTATATAAACTCTCCTTAGGAAGAAAATTTCAATAACTTCACAAAAGCTCACAGAACAAGTGTGTGACCATGCTGGAACTGTATCCATCACATGAGGGTCTATATTTGATCCTGTTAAGAATTCTGTTCCAGCCCAGCCAGTGTGGCTCAGTAGTTGAGCGTCAACCTATAAACCAGGAGATCATGGTTCGATTCCCGGTCAGGGCACATGCCTGGGTTGCAGACTTGATCCCTAGTGTAGAGCATGCAGGATATTTCTATCTCTTGCTCCCTCTTCCTTCCTCTCTGAAATCAATAAAAATATATTTTTTTTAAAAAAAGAATTCTGTTCCTTTTTGTTTTCACTTTTCTTTGCTGTCACCTTATTGTTCTCTGGACCTCGCAATCCTTCACTTCTTGAGAAACAGCTTAATCTGCATCCCTTCCTTCCCTGGCTTCAGCATCACCTTTTTCCTTTCTCCACTGACTTGCAGAGGTCTCCCAAAGATCCAGCAGACACGCTGACAGAGAGACTGACTTGATGGGAATTAATGAATCGTGTTTAATGTAAAATTAATTCTGAATACAGATTGTTACATTTGATGGGTGCTTCTCATGTGCATTTCTGATTGGAATCGCTTTACAGAGGACTAAGTTCCAATGAACCCCCACAAGATGTACCGCGTATGTGTCAGACATCTAAAAATTCTTGAGAAGGCAATTATACTGAGTGCCGTCTAATAATAAATCCAAATGGACAGCTCTGATACAAGCTGCCTTTCCATCCAATGCCACCCCCACCTGACTCTGCACAGCAATCTCTGCTAGACTTTCTGCAAAAGAACAGATGTTCAGCTTGGGCTGAGAAATCAACAGTTACGATTCATATGTTCCAAAAATTCAAGGGCCTAGTGCTGCTGTTTTAAGGATGCTAATTAATTCTGCCCCTTATGTTCCAATATTCTTGAGGTTTCAATCAATTGCATTCTCATGGGACTTGGGTTCCAGGATCTCTTTTGGACGCCTGTGGGGAAAAACAACAGGAAATGTACATCTCGCTGACCCAGAGGAAGAAAAAGATCAATCTAATATGCTCTGATTCTATTTCTCATTGGCGTCCCCTCTGTGGGATTGATTGGAAAAGGTAGTCACAGCCCAGATGACAAATTTAATTGAAACAATGCCTAGAGACACCTTTGTCATATATTTTTTTCATTTATTGGTAATTCAAACACAGGCTAATTTTGGAAGCAGCACAGAGCTGTTTCCAGGTCTGTTCCTGGTTGGGGGAGTCTTTATTGTTTGTTTGCTTGCTTGTTTTTATATTTAGTGTTGCTTGACACAACACCCAGCTATGAGCATGGTTAAAATGCAGGTTACTGGGCCTCAGAGCCCACAGATCGGTGGACCTATGAAAATAGGAGGGTATGTGTGATCTTTAAATAAATGCCTTATTCTGAGGCAGATGGTCCAAGCACCTCAGGACACGCCATGCTCATCCAAGTGCATCCTCAGCACGAGTGCATCAGCTTTACCCAGATGAGAGCGCTCAAGCAGGAGCGGTGCCATGGGGCCAGCATGGTATAAAGTCTTCATTCCATTGGCATTAGCAGACTCTGCCCCGTCCCTGGCCCTGCAGACATTCTTCAACCAGTTTCCCACAGTCTCCTGGGGTTCAAATCGCCTGGGGATGGTGATGGTCCTGATACCCGGGATGGAGTCCAGGGCCTTGCTTTTCTAATAAGCACCCTAGGTGTGCCTTGTGCACCCTGAAGTTTAATGGCTGCTACATAACACCAAACCGCAAGCCCAGGGGAAGAGCGTCAGCTGAGGAGCCCCCAGCCCCAGGTCAGAATCCAAGACGTTTAACTTAAAACTGCCTGATGTGAACAAGTTCCTTAACCTGGACTTAGTCTCTCTGGACTTTAGTTCTCTCGTCACTCAATCTGAAATAACAGTGTTACCTTTCAAGTTGTGAGGATTAACTCTGATAATGTATGTCAAGATACAGGCGCAGAGTAGGACTGTGAAAACAGTGGGAACAAGGGGTTTCTCATTTGTGCTCTGCTCCCCTATCCCCCGGTCTGAGGAAGAGAACCTGGGACCTTCCCAGACTGTTCGCATGCATGGCATCTTGCTGAAGAAGAGCTGAGGGTGTTACTTTTTGTTTTAGGAGAGCTTGGGTGGGGTTAGGGAGAAGCGAAGGGTACAGAGAAGGTATTGATGGGACTCGTTCCCATCCGGCCAACTGACTTTGGGAAGGAACCAGGGCTGTAGTCTGAGAAAGCTGTTCTCTGATGAGACTTCTTGTGACTGTATACCCACATCATAAGGTGTTAGGCCCAAGTGGTAAAGGGAGGCAAAGAAATGGGGAGTGATCCATTCCCCATTTCCGGGTGGGACCAGGGCCACTCTGAATCTGAAGTGGCATCATGAGGAGAATGAGAAGCAGCGCTTGTGTAAGTGCCAGGGCCCTCTCAGCCGCCGCCATCAGAAACAGCAACAGAAAGGCTCCCTCGCACAGCTTGGAGGGATGGGGGGTATGGAGGTCACCACGAAAAGCAAGAAAAGCTGTCCAGCCGAAAATGGTTTGGCTCAGTGGATAGAGTGTCAGCCTGAGGACTGGAGGGCCCCAGGTTCAATTCTGGTCAAGGGCATGTATCTTAGTTGAAGGTACATCCCCAGTGGGGGGTGTGCAGGAGGTGGCTGGTCGATAATTCTCTTTCATCAATGTTTCTAGCTCTCTGTCCCTCTCTCTTTCTCTCTGTAAAAAATCAATAAAATTATATATATATATATATATATATATATATATATATATATATATATATATATATATATATATTTAAGATAATAAAAAAGAAAAGAAAATCTGTCCAACGCTGCTTACTTTCTAACGCTGCAAATTCAGGAGTCAGCATGCACCAGACTTCATGGGGGAGCCCCCCACACACCTGAAGAGGCCTTCACAGGGGAGCTCCGGGCCCTGCAGAGAGCTGAGGCCCCGGGGCAGGAACTCTGGGCTCCTGGCAGCACAGCGCGCTGCTCTGCACCCACAGGAGGGAGAGCGGCCACAGTAACGGTCTTCATTACAAGTGTCTGTTCGAGGTCCCAGGAGGGACCAGCCAAGCAACAGCACAGGGAAACAACTGTCCTTTCTTCGCCAGAAGCAGATGTCAAAATAACAGCTCAGGTGTTGGTAACTACCACCCCACGTGGGCTTAGTTGTCACTGACCCCAACTAAACGATTTTAACTTCCCTATGACACAGTCTTCTCATCCATGAGGATAGAGCTGTGCTGGACAGAGGCTCTCAAGGCTTGATAGATGAAGATCCAAATCGCTGAAGGTGATAGATAGAAAGAGCATATAATTAGAGTCAAAAAATTCAGGATTTAGGCTACGTCTGATGGTCTCATAAAGCGGCCGTCTGTGATTTCTATCGTATTCAGACAGACAGGTGGTAGGAAGAGCGCAGACACTCTCTGTGGGTTTGCTCTGCCAATAACGAGCTGAGTGACCTTGAGCAAGTCCTTTAAACTCCGTAAGCCTCCCTTTCCTCCTCGGTAAAGAGAAGAGGTCTGTGAGGTCTGTTTGTCCCCAGAGTTCCAGGTAGAGGATGTCAAGTTGAGAGAAGAGCAACTAGAAACACAATCTCCTCGTGAGGCCAAGGGAGTTACATCACCCCGCACTCACCAGAATCCAAATGTTGACTGAGCTCTTCTGTAAGCAAAAAAGAAACCCCGAGGAGCCTTGTCAGGCACTGTAGTCGCTGGGCAGTGCAGATTAGAATGTGTCTATCTCAAGCATCCCCAGATGTTTGTAGCACTTGGGTGTGTGGTTAAAAAGTTAATGTTTCACTTAATGAGATGCATCCAGGCCCCCTTCTGGCATTAAGGCCACAGTGAAGCGGGAAAGAACAGGACAGCTTGTCTTCACAGAGAGAATGACACCCTGTCGTCAGCAGCTTAGTGACCACACCGGCCAGTTGAGTTCAACGCTCTATGTTCATTCATTGGTTCATCAACAAATATTGATTCACTTCACTTTCCTAAGTGAGACACCGTGCAAAGAAGTGGAAAATGCAGAGATACCACCCTTGCCTTCCCTGAATGTGGAATCTAATTTGAAGGAGATGTGTATCCAAGCATAATAAATAATAATACTAATAATAATTAATAAATATTGAATAATAAAACAAGATAGTGTATCACAAGTGTCACATGACTCCAGGCAATAAGTGCCACTGGATTTTTAATTTATCCAGTATCTTTTTTCAGCTGATGGAAACATTAATTCTAGACAGAGTACTTCAAGGTTTCACCAGTGAGTGTGGAATATAATGGATTCGCAAAGGGAGGAGCGAACTGAAGGAGGCTCACTCTGGACAGGGAAATAGACATCAACAAAGGCACTAAATTGGGAAATTGCAAAAGCAGCCAGAACAGAAGAGGTTATATCTAGCACTGCTGCTCGATGTGGCAACCGCCTACAGCTTCCTACTCACTATGTCTACACCTCACAAAGTGGATCCCATCAAACCTACCGTTATAAACAGCACCTTGAAGCAAAGGGCTTGTTTCTTTAACCAGAATTATTCATTTCGTGAATAACAAACTATAGTTTACCTTCTTTAGAGCCAATCTTTTCACTGAAACAAGAAGAAAATATAGACCTTCCCAATGTTGCTCACATCTAGTAAGGATAGAAGTGTATAGCCCCCCACTAACCTCTTAACTTTGGATAGATCTTCCACCTTTAGCTAATTCAATAGTGTTCATTCACAGTAAAGCAATCAGGACATGTCAGGAGTGTAGTGGCAAAAAGCTGAACCATGGGAATTCCCTGTGGAAAACGTGTTGATAAATACTGCAGCCATATTTGGTTTATCATACTGACGTACCACTGAGCACATAAGAAATCTTGTTAGCCACTCGCCATACCATGATCCTGCCATGAACTTTCTTGGCAAATCAGAAAAACCTAACCTCTAACCTCAATAGCACCCGGTGCTGGGAAATAAACTAGGGACTAACGCCTGCTGGTAACATAAATGTCAGGATGAGCAACTATGTTCACAGGAAGAGACAGCCGTTGTAGCACACACCCAGCCTTCACCACTCTCACAGCTGAGTTGGATTCATCCTGTTTAATAAGTGCTAGCCTTTAATAATCCTCATTATTTTATATCTTTCAGCAGTTTGAGTATTTGAAATCACAAAAAGCATTTTACAAAAATAAGTTATCTTCTTTGCAAGGTTTCTATTTCAATGACCTTCGGTAACACAGCAGGTCTATTATTTTAAAGTTTGGTCTCTGTTGTTTCACCTTACGCATTCTACCCTTGGACGAGTTTTTCTCCATTGGCAGTTTTTATATTTCAGCATATTAGTAGAACAAATTT
Source organism: Pipistrellus kuhlii (assembly GCF_014108245.1). Lineage (NCBI taxonomy): Eukaryota > Metazoa > Chordata > Mammalia > Chiroptera > Vespertilionidae > Pipistrellus > Pipistrellus kuhlii. The sequence goes on from NW_023425584.1 coordinate 43,104,368, forward strand.
AAATAAAATCCTCCACTTGTATCATTAATTAGCATTTGGCAACAGGCCTGATTAAATGCCCTTGGCAGCAAAATGATTTAAGTATCTAAAAGGTTATTCTTACCATTTATTAAGAATGCCTGTAACAGAACTATTACCACCAACTTCCCAACAAGGCACTCTGCAGAGTCTGGTGTGGTTCTTAATGCACCTCTCCTGGGGGGGTTCAGTACCTGGCAGTCAGCAAGGTCAGTTTTTCTAACACATAAGAAAAGCTTATCTGAATAAAAGAGAATATTTTTATTGGTTTTTAGAGAGAGAGAAAGAAAAGGAAAAGAGAAACATCAACAGGAGGCCAGACATCAATCAGCTGCCTCCTATTGGGGATCAAGCCCACAACCCAGGCATGTGGCCTGACCTGGAAGCAAACTGTGACCTCCTGGTTCTAGGTCAATGCTCAACCTCTGAGCCACACATGTCGGGCCAATATGGCTTTCTTTAATAAGAATCTTAGGGAGAAAAAAGAGAAAAGGAAAAAAAGGGGGGGGGGGGGTGTCTGTGTTTCAAGAAGACCTTCAGGAAAGAAAGAGAAACTAGAAGCTTCCATGATAAAATATGAGAGAAAACTACACAACATATTGCATTTAGCACTGAAAGAGCCTCAAACTCCAGGGAATTGCTCATGAATGTAACCCACCACCGCTTTTGATCCTAGATACACTGGCTACTTCTCTAACACAATTCAACAGTAAACAGGGTGAGTTTTTAGAGCATGTGTGTGAAAAAGGCTTAAAAGAATTCTGACACTAGGTTTTTGTAAACACAGACAATACCCTCTACAGTATATTGGCCCCTTCATCCTGACAAATGTCCATCAAATTAGTTGCAGATCCTTCATTTGTTTAAGTGTTCTTAGTGCTACTAAAAAGGAACAGGCCAGAGAAGGAAGCATCACTACTCTTTCCCATGGAATAGTAATGGCAAAAGCCTCCGGAAAACTCATTGGCTATGTAAGCTTCCTCTGAGCTAGAAGGGAGAAAGACAGAGGGGGATCTTTGCTGAGGGCCTACCATCGGTCAGCTGCTGTGTTAAGCATATTACAGGTACTATCTCTTTTAATCCTACCAACAACCCAGCAGGTCAGAATTAATAGGAATCTTATTGCTATTTTAGAGATAAAAGAATTGGGAGCCAGAGAGGTTTGCCAGTTTCCACAGTGCTAACCATTAGTGGGAGAAGGATCTGAGCGCAGGTCAGCTGGGCAAAACATAAAAGTCTGTGCTCACCCCACTAGACTGACCATGCAGCATCCTTTGCAAGAGGAAGTTTCAAAAATGGGGACATATGTAATACTTTCAACAATAAAGAATTAAAAAAAAAAAAAAAAAAGAGGAAGTTTCAATAAAACCACCATATACACATTCTGGGCCGCAAATTCAATCTTGTGTGACCTTCGCTGGGCCTAACTGGAGGGGGCTGCCAGTGACCACCACCTGGCTTCTCTCCTGTAACTTGCACTCTGGAGGTCATGTTCACACATCTGCGTCATGCTATTTGCTTTTTTTGGTAGCTTTCTCATGAAGCAAGTATTTCCTGTTGTATAAATGTTATATTTGTTGTTACCTATGTTAGCAATCAAGATACAACATCAGATTGTATCTTATTTACAGCCCCTGACACAGTGCCTTGCAAACTGATAGTAAATGGTTGATGAATGGAACTGAAGTATGCAGAGCTGAAGGGGATTGTCCTGAATTATAGGGTAAGGCAGTGGCACAGATCTTTGATTCAAATAATTATTGAACACACCAACTGTGTGCCAGATGACACTGTATTTCATAGTAACATCCTTGGCATTGAGTTTTTCCACACCTCAAATAGTAAATGAGACCTCGCTGGTTGCAATGTCATTATGGACCCCTATAACTAGAGATATAATGGCATTTGCTTTCTTAAAGTTTTACCATTTAGAGCTACAAGAGAAGTGTAGACAAGCCCCTGGGGGGTTTCTGTAAGACTTTTTCCACCATTGGGAACGTGGAAATGTGAACATTTTATCCTAGAATCTTTTCAATTACCAAAATTCACTCTTGAGCTGTGTGGGACATGGCAGGCTTGGAGAAAAGTGAAGAATCTGAAACAATATCAAGATGCTGTGTGATTTATTCCCTCTGATGCGCAGGTTTCCCCTCCACCTTTTGTTAGAGTTCTGAGAACTGCAGTCCCTGAGTAATTTCCTAGGCTGGTTTCTGATCCTTCTCCCTTCTCCAGGTGGCCATTGCCACTCTGGTTGTTAAGATATGCGAATCCTTGGGGATGTAATTAAGGAGGCACTGAGAAGCTTTCATCAAAGGACAGTTCATCTGCCACAGCTCTACTGCTGTTTGCACAGGTTAACTACTTGGCAGTCCTTTCATGTCCCGGAGTCAATCTGTGTTTAAAGGATGGAGGTGAGTGGGCAGGACGGGGCAGTTTATCTCTGCTGCCTTCTCATTTATTATCGCATTGCTCTCTCGCATAGCACTCCCGCAGCTGATCAAAATCAGGGACCTCATAGCACGGGCGTCGGTGGGATGAAAGGCAAAACACACTCTTTGTTCCGTCTACATAAGAGTATTTAAAATAATCGTGGCAATAAATCTGATGGAAATATCCAACCATAGAAATGGCTTATTTCAGAGAAGGAATTACTGTCTTCTTTGCTAGCTTCCAGCGGCAGTTACGGACATCTTTCCAACATATGCATATTCTCGATTATCAGGTCAGCCTGTAAAATGGTGCCAGTCCCCACACTCCGCCCGCAGCCCAATGCATCTGCACTTGATTTCAAACAGGGAATGGCCAGTTCTCAGCAGGAGAAGTGCAAGTCTATTCTACTTCCTGACATAAGACCATAGCCCCTTGAAAGACTTTAGCATAAAGATGTGATATTCAAATAAAATGCATCCAACTTGTGCTTTCTCTCTATCCATCCTAAAACTCAACACACTCAACATTTATTAGGTGCCCATCATGTTCTTATAGGGCCAAAGTGAGAAATCAGAAAAAGAAGAATAGAAGAGACAGAGGCAAATGGACAAGGAAAAATACAACTCTGAAAGAAACCCTAAAAGATTTTTCAAAATACCAGAAATCAGACCACAGAAACCTAACAGCAGCAAAAATATGAAAGCAGAAATGTTTTTATCCATTGAAAAGACAAGTTAGTCAACGTAAACACGACAGCCCCAGACTTTTAACACAGAAAACTTGAAGCAAAAAAATCTGAGCCAGGAAGACAGATGGAATCCATCATTCCTTTACAGTTTCCTGAAATACACAGGGTTTTGCCAGCTGTCCCTGTGAACTATGAGAGCAATATCACTTAACGTGGTCATTAAACGCAGGAGCTGGAACATGTATAACTATACATAAGCGACATAAGTCGGCTGAAAAACACCCAGCACAGCTCAAACTTTGCTGGAAGACTGAACCAGGAAGTTGGACAGGGCTCCCACCCAGTGCTGAAAAGCTGCCTGTTTCACCTAAAGCTGATGAGAAGAGACTCCAAGCCCTGACTGAGCATCATTCCATAAGCAGGTGATTGGGAAAGATTCTGGAGCGAATGGCAATTCCTGAGTCAAGAGGTGGGACATGAGCTCCATTAAATAGTGAAGGTGGTGGGTATGGAGCTCAGTGGGGGAGGTTTAAGTGACCTATCCACTTTGAGAACAAGATATGGCTTCTCCAAGGGTCTCGGGCATATAGTAATGCCAGCAATAAAATGTTAGCTCCAAAAAAGCCATTCCAGCACACAGAGCATGAACTAAAAGAGCTTGGAGTCCAGTGGAGGCTACCTCCTTGCCCTGCTATATTATCTGTGACCAGTGGCCAGTGTTGCTATGACAACTGTTCAAAGTAGCCTTACTGGAGACCAGAAAAACAAACAAACAAACCTCCAGGCACAGATTATGTCTATCGGACAGGAAGGAGCTGGTCAGTCCAATGCAGGGTAAATGGTCAGACAGCACTTAAACATTATGCAGAAGCCCCCCAGCCTCCAATTTTAAAAACTGTCTGAAATCTTCACTTACATTGTCATGAATGTATATAGAAGTTTATGAACCTTAATATAATCATAACGCAGAATCCCAAAAAGTTGCCCTTTCTGATTCCTACAATCAAATGCCATTTCCTCTGTCCCAGTACAAGCACCCCACGTCGCAGGCATTTACTGCCCACCTGGTTGATATACAAGCCTGAGAGAGGACTTGAATGCAAAGAACCAAGTGAAGAGGGAGATGAAAAAGCCAACTCCATGGCCAAGGACAGGCCATCAAAATATCACAGACGACAAAGGACTTTTCCTCATCTTCCAATTCTACCATGAAAAAAAAAAAAATTGCTTGCCTTCGTAATTACTTACTTTCCAGTTTCCACACGTGGTTCTCGTGATAATTGCTAACTCTGTGGAATGTTAGAACACCGACACTTGTGTAAAGCAAAGTGCCTTTTGACATTTATGAAGTGCTGATTCTCTATAAATATAGGAAAGAGCTCATCATCGCAGGAACTACTCAGCGCAACAGATCAATAGCGAAGACAAATATTCTCCTCTCATTGAAATTCAGAAGGCACAAAAAAAGGCCTTTTTTTTTTTATCTCTTGGATAAACTAGCACATTCTGTGACTTGCCCCACTAATATTTGAGATCAGAGCTATGACGCAGACACAGGGAAATTTTAAGAAGAAAGCAATCATGGGTCAACTGGGTTTATTTCCTCTGCTGGTATAGATCTATATATAGACGGATGTGTGTGAATACTTTTGAGACAGAATGTGCCAGCTACACTGTTCCTCGCCTTCTGACCTCTTGTAAAAAAAAAAAAAAATCACCAATTGTGGGTAGCTTGTAACACAAAATAAGCAATGCTATCTATCACAAAATTGCCGGGAAGCAGTTTAAGCTTCGAAGAGTGATTTGGGGACTATTAAGTGTAAATTGCGCTTCCGTTTTCAAGTGACATTTCTTTCTTCTCAAAACTGCAGAGCAGCGCACGCCGCCGGTTGACACTCGGCGAAGAGCACAATTCAGAAGCTTCTCAGAGGGCAGGGGGCGGGCGTTTACGCTTATTTGCCAATTCAAATCTCAGGCCTGCCTGCGGGGAGACCAAAACCGTAGGATCCAAGCACCGCACAGGCAGAGGCTACGCTGCTCTCACAAACTCAACTGGAAATCTGGGTTCATTTTAGCGTCTGGCAGATCTGACACTTCCTCCCGCCGGCTTCCACCATATGTTTATATTTTAAAGGATCGGGGATATGATTGCTGTTTAGGCGGCTGTGATTCTCACATGGGTAACAGAGGCCTCTGGAAATATGTCAAGTGGCCTCATTCATGTATTGAAAAAAAATTTTTTTGTGGAGCACCTAGTCTGCAGCTGTGTCTGAGAGTGTGTGCAATGTAATGGTCAAAAGCATGGGCCCCGGGGCCAGGCTGCCCAGTTGAATTTCTGGCTCTGCTACTTTCGGGCTGGAGCGGCGTAGGACAAGTTAATATGTAACCATTCGGGCCTTAATTTCCTCATCTGTAAAATGGGGGTTATAGTACAGCCCACTTTATATGGATCCTGTAAAGATTAAGGGGTTAACACATGCAAAGTACCTCAATTCTAATGTCTTACCAAATCCATGCTGGCGTCCAATAATATAGTGAATAAGGAACGCCTTAATTAGTCTACTGTATTTAATGTAAAAGTATAGCATTCTTCTATCTTTTACTTATCCTAAGGTATCCAACTAAGTGTTTCATAAACTGTAAATTCTGCTGCCTTAGTCTTCTCAAAGCTATTTTCCATAATTAATCTATAGTCCATTAGGGCTAAATGAAAAACAGTAGTTTGTTCCAACTTTACAAAGGAAACCTCCTAACATTCTAATTTATTATTATTGATAGTACCTACCATTTATTGATTATTTATTAAATGCTAGGTATTATGCAAGCACTTTATAAACCTCAGCACTTTTTAAATCTGTACCAAAAAAAAAAAAAATCCCTTGAAGTGGGAATTAGTTGCCCCAGTTGATAGATAAAGAAAAGGAAGCTGATAAGGACCGTAGATCTTGCCTAACAGCACACACGTAATAAAATAGAGTAACACTAGCTGCCATAACAAACCCCCGACCTCAGAGGCTGGACAAAATGCAACTACTGTATCTTGCTTGTGACTCAGTCCAATGCAGCAGCAGATACAGGTGTGGATGGCTAAGTAGGCTGCACTATAACCAATCATTTCAAGACCAAGGCAACTTCCATCTTCTTGATCTTCTTCCAGGTCCCCTTCCCCCACAAATCTTCTCGATGCTGACAGCTGGGGGGAAAGATGGAAGGGTATATTTCTAGCCCATTCCTGAAAGTGGTACCCTCTCATTCCAATAACCAGGACTCAGTCACATGACCTGAACTGCAAGGGAGGCTTGGAAATGTGGATGACCCATGTGCTCGCCCTCACACTCCCTGAGACACGCTGCCGGGAAATAGCAGGTCCAGGTGCTGAACCAGATCCACTGGGCTCCAGAGCCCTTGCTCTTACCCACCCACCACTCATACCTGCACCAGCCTCTTAGATGCCCTGCCTCACCCTGCCAGCTGACTTCCCTACAGATTATAAGGCTAACTCATCTAAAATCATGCTGTGATATATATATATATATATTTGTTTGACATGGTTTATGTAGTCTCAGCATGAAAATAGTTAGGAACACTATATGACTTTTATTGACCTACCTCAATCTCTCACCAGCCTTCAATTCCTTAAACAGGAACCATCTCTGATTGAAACAGTACAACTTAGAAGGGGATTTCAAATTACTGCTATCTCTTCAAAGTCATATCAAAATATTGCTACTACTAAATTTAAATTTGTGATACATGGAATTCCAATTATGTGTATGTCTTCATTAATCATTTTCATGCATATATTCATTGACTTCTTGTCCTTGAACTAAGGAAATAAAAAGACACATTGATGACCCATCTTATCAAAAAGTGATAAATATCATGATCTGATGTGTTGATGCTGCACCCAAAAGAAAAAAATCTATGGCAGACACAGCAAAGATTATTATAGTAAATTTGGGACTACAAAATTATTAATCATTAGAAAAGGCTTGAGCCATATACAAAACAGCATCACAGAACTTTACAAACAGCTTAAATATAATTTAAGAGCCTTGAATCTGATTGGTAAATTCTGCTACTAGAGCAGCTCACTATTGAAAATCAATTTTTTAAAAAATATATATATCAATTCCTGACAATAGGAGTCTTCATGTTCAACATTTGGAAAAAATTTAACATTTTTATTTCCTTTTCCTTTCAGCCTTCTATCTTTTTAACACAGGGTAGGAGTCCATTTTCCCACCCTCTTTAGAGTTAGACATGACTATGTGATTTGCTTTGGTTTATGAGATGTGAGTAGAAATAACAATTGGCATGTCCATGTCCAGGCAAAAGATTTAAGATCAATTCCATCCAGAGACAAGGAAACATGGAACAGAGTGCAGAATCTCGGAGAGAAGGCAGGGTGAATAAGTGGGAGGTAATCAACCAAAGACCATGTATGCATATATGCATAACCCATGGACATAGACAATAGAGTGGTGAAGGCCTGGGGTGAGGGTGGGAGTGGGCCAGAAGGGTCGATGGAGAAAAAAGGGGGACATATGTAATACCTTCAACAATAAAGTTGTATTAAAAAAAACAAAAACATAATTTGCCACAATCCCATTTTCCTGCTGTGGTGGATTAAAAGTGGTCCTAAATTCTCCATGGCTTCTTCCATCGGGAGGTGGGGTCTTTCCTCTTCTTTTGAATCTGTGCTGACCCTATGATTTGCTTTGACCAATAGAACAAGGTGAACGTGGCAATGTGAGCACTGTCCCCAAGAAGCCTTGAAAGTTGGTCTCTCATTCTTTCTTAGAAGAAGAAAGACCACATTAGAACAGACCTGCCCTGCTAAGCCCACCCAAGTTGGAAAATAGTGAGCAAGTGAATAGTTGTTGTTTTAAGCTACTTAGGTTTGCAGTTGTTTGCTACACAGCTATACATAACTAAGACACTACCCTGAGCCCCTGTAGAAGCAGATAGGGAGCTTCCTTCAGCTTGGATCTCTGGGGAGGAGGACAGAGCACAGTCCATCAGTGTGTAAAAGTAATAAAAGATAATCCTTTGTCATTGAGGCCACTGCAATTGTGGCGTTTCTACAGCAGAACCTAGCCATCCGTGACTGGTTCAGAAATGAGTACCAAGTGGGATTCGGCTCTCATAGAAGAAAACTAAAATGTGAAGTCAGGGACTGGACAGAAAAGGAAATGCAATCAGAGGCTACAAGGATGACAATCATTATCACACAGTGATACAATATTTAGTAAAGGTTCACCTGTGAAAACACAGAGGGCAAACGTACAAATGAATATGTAGCTCTAAGGTACAGTGAAGATGCCTTAGCCAAGCCCCACAGTCACCCTACAATGGGCACCTCGCATGCACAAGACACAGACCTCACATTTTTAAGACACCAACATGTTTGTGGTTGACTGTTACACAGCATGTCCTGACTAATACACCAATGAGCCATTCTTAACAATAAAACACTGCCTGTCAGTCCTGCAAGGGGAAACACACCAAGTCAATGCTCTACTGTGGCCCACAGAGGAATGTTCCCAGCAAAGTGGACAGGAGAAAAATTGAACTGGGACATAAGGCATTTCTCTCTGGGATACTGGGAAGTGAAAACAATGGCCAAACCTCCAAAACAACTTGACTTCCTTGAATGAAAGCATTAGGTAGCTTGTGGAGTTCAGGACTACAAACAGAGAAGCCCAGTGAACATGAAGTAAAGGGACTTTTCTCTCCTTTTATTATTCTTATGCCCTGATCTTGGGAGTTCTTTTGTTATAAGTGAAAACACTGGGGAAAACATAACTTCAAAAAAAGGAGTAATTCTGTAATTATTTTTATCAATGTATACAAGTGGTACCCATGCTTAGTTATGGTATGATGTAGAATGTGACTCAGAATAGAAGAGATGCTTTTGTGTTTTTGTTTGGAGTTTGAATTAGTCTTGAGAAATGTGATTTCTGAAAAACTGCAGGACATAGAAGAGCTGGCAAAAATTTACACTGATTTTGGACCTCCCCAAGCTTCCCTCTGATATTTTTATAGACCTGACCTCTACTCAACCTTTCTTCCTTCTCAGACTGCAACCGCCATATTTGAAGTGTGTAGAAGAGGACTGAGGTATCCACAGGAACTGCAGGTGGGGAAGTGAGATTTAAGTGCAATTGATATTGGGCAACAGATAAATCTCAACAAGGGAATGAGCCCGTCCCTTCTCAAGTAGTGGTGTAAAGGTGCCCATATCTGTGATTGATAGATATGCACTGCTGTTCCATATACACCAAGGTGACCCCACTCACTCGGCATGCCATAGCAGTGATTCTGGTACAAATGTCCCCAATTGAGAAAGTGCAAAAAAGTATCTAACAAGCCAGGCTCATCACCAGATCAGCATCCCTGAGCTCCATTCACTGAACCAAGCCAGGCCAGCCACAGAGCCCAGGACTTCATCAGTCCCACTTCATGCAGCAAAAAATGGAAAATCCCTCCTTACAGCTCCCCCCAAAGCCCTGAAGATTCTCAAGGAAATGGGCATCCCAATGTTAATACCCACTGTGCGGCTAATAAACCAAATATCAGTTATCCAAGAAGGCAGTTAGTATTGGCTACAAGTAGGGGAAAGAGCCAAGAATAAAGTAAATAAATCCAAGGAAGGGAAAATGTAACACATGGAAAGAAATAGAAGCAGAATGGGCCATGCATGCTAAACTATTTGATCATTTAGTTGGAAAAGAGATGAATGCAAGATGAGTGAAATTTGAAAAGTGGTGGACTTGAGATTCCAAGGTACTCTCCTCCCCTGCCCCCCTCCGCCAACAAAATGGGCATCATCACAGAATCCTAACTTTTCCATTTAATACAGGTTAGAAAATATCTCTTTTTTTTTTTTTTAACAGGGTTTGCTTCAGGTACACACTGTCCTCTCTTTAATAATGTCTGTAGTTGAGAGATCTGGGGCTTGTTGAGGTTATGTAGGTATCGATTTGTGAAATACCTGATTCCATTATTCTCCATAGGCTTTCAAACAATGCTGAATGACTTTCTGCCACCTGGACTCTTTCTATAGGTGAGTTTAAATATACATACACAGCCCAATATGTGCCACCCCCTCCAGGTTCAACAATATAGTAATAGCAGGCCCGGGGGAACTTGTAGGCTCAGTGAGAAAGGGGACTACCCATCATTATTCCTAAGGGACAAATACAGTTTCCTGTCAAAAGGCCCCCGAAGCCCATAATTTAGGGTAAGGTCCCATTAAACACGTTTGTTTGTTTTTGTGTTTATGCAGATTTTTTTCCTTCCAGCTTTATTAGGATATAATTGACATCTAATATTGTGTAAGCTTAAGGTGTAGACTGTAATGATTCAATACATGTATGTATTGTGAAATGACGACCATAATAAAGTGCATTAATATGTCCATCATCTTGAAAAAGATAACTATTTTTATTCTAACAGAAAGGACTGAATGAAAAAATTAGGCAAAACCTTTTTAATAGCAAACCAAATAATGTGATGACCTTTTCATTACTCAGCTTGGTATTATCTAGGTATAGACTATATGGATAATGAAGTATCAAAACTTTTTTTTTTTTTTTTTTTTTGTCCCAAATTTGGGCTCTGTGCTCTTCACATCTTGGTTGATACCAATTTCAACAGGCAAAATTTCAACCCAGGGCTCACCACTTTGTCACTGGTAAGGAACAACTCCTATTCCCTAACCCAGACCCTGCAGCCTCACACCTCACATGCCCCCTTCCAGGTACCTCCTCACGCACCCACGATCTGACCTCACTAGACCACTTGACATTTCCCAAACATGCCAGCCTCTTTCACACCTCCCTGCACTGCTCTCCATGTGAGAAATGCCCTCTTTCCACTCTATAGTCCAATCCTAGCTAGACCTGGTACCAGCTACTCAACACAATTTCCTCTGACAGCGTCTGGCATCATGGAGAGCACTCTCCACCCCATCCCATGTAGCCCCTCCAGTGATCACCACAGAACCATTGCTCCTCAAAGACAGAAGTCATTCTTTATCCAACATCATACCTTGATTGTTGAATACAGTGCTATATTAATTACCTATTGCTGGGGGGGGGGGGTGGAGATTGCCTCAGAACTTAGTGGCTTAGGCATCATTTATTATTTCACAATTACTGTGAGCAAGAATCTGGGCATGGCTTAGCTGGGCTTTCCAGCTCTGGATCTGTCATTAGCTGTAATCAAGGGGTTGGCAGGGGCCATGGTCTCATCTGAGGTCTCAGCTAGGAATGGACCTGCTTTCCAAGCTCACTCCAATGGTGTTGGCAGGGCTCGGTGCCACGTCAACTGTGGACTGGAGACCTTCCTCATTCCTGGCCACCTGTGCCTCTCCATCATGGAGAGGCATCAGGTTCCGTCAGAGCAAGCAAGTGAGAAGGCCAGAGAAGGCCACCAAGAGAGAGTGCTGGCATGACAGATTGCAGTCTTTTGTTCTGGTAGTGACATCCTATCATTTATGCCATATTCTGTTTGTTCAAAGTGAGTCACTGAGTCCAGCCCACACTCGAGGGGATGGTGTTGTTACACAAGAACATCAGTACCAGCAGTTGGGAGCACAGAAAGCTGTGTCAGTAGCTGACTCCCATAAACACCTCACATTGTGAACATTCAAAAAGGATCTATTTATAAAAGTAGAAAATAAATGTGACATTTTCTTCAAATAGCTTCAGTTGTATCATCAACTCCATAAATTTTAAGGTTATGTAATAATAAAAATTATACCAAGCCTATGTTCAGAAAAACATTCTCAAAGTAAGTACTTGCATGCAAATAATTGATTTGGGAGAGTGGGGGGAAAGTCTTGCCTGTTCTACCAAAATCATCTCAATCATAAAATTTTGGAGCAAAATTTTACAGATCTTGGTGTCTGTGACTTATTTGCCAAAGTCCAGAAGAAGAAGAAAAATCGGTAGCTAAATGAAAAGATACTAAAAATGTGGCAAAATATGAACAACTGGTTAATCTGAATGAAGGATACCTGGATGGTCATTGTTTAAATCTTTCAACTTTTCTGTAGGTGTTGACATTTTTTAAAATAAAAATGTCAATGTGAGAGAGGATTTTATAAAACTGATTGACACAGCCCCCTCGCAAGCTAACAATAGTATCTCAAAGGTACTGTGAATGTGTAATTTTAATAAGTAATGCTAGCTACTGTAACTAGCAAGCCCAACAACTCAATGGCATCATATGGTAAAGGCCTATTTCTCACTCTTGTCGTAGTGCAGGGCAGCTTTCCTAAACAACTCTCATGCACACAGTGTGACATTGTCATCTCCAACACAACCCAGGAGGAGAAGCCATGTAAAGAAAATTTTATGAGCAGAACTAAAAATGCCATCCATCACTTCTCATAGCCCATAGACCAGGAACCACTGAAACAGTCCCAACCCAATGGTAAGCAAGACTGAAAAATTTGGTCTTTCTGTGTGCCCCGGGAAAGGAAGTGACTGGTATTGACTAAGCCAATCTCTGGCAGGAAAGTGCTGTCCCTCCAGTTACTGTCCATGAGGAGGAAGAACTAAGCCTTCCTTAAAAAAAGATCACACTACCAAGTTGCTGACAGTAACTAAAATTCAGGTATACCAGCTCTCATATCAGTACATTGAGAATGGTTTCCAAGTCCTCTTGGAAATCATTTACTTAAAGATCAATCTGGTAGCTTAAGTTAAGTTGCATCGAGTTCCCAATGCACCGCATTCGACTAGTTACAATTAAACTTAAACAGCATCACAATTTTTAGATAAAATCAGAGATGTTGCCATTTTAGGAGATTGAAGTCAGTCCCATTCAACATTTCTTTACACAGGCCAGATGAGATGATGGAGTTCCATTAAGAGTCTAGTTGGAAGCAAATCTTTTATGCGAATGTTGGCTAAAAATATCTAGTAAAGCCAAAATAGAATTCAATCTCTATGTATAAGAAAAAGTAACCATTATTTGCATCGCGGGTCCAAACTTTATTTTATTTGTACCAGAGACTCCAGGAGACCAAGGGGCAGGGTGGAGTGGAGAGTAGTGGGGAAATTGGGGTGTAAGTGTGAAAGGAAATGAGATAAAGAAGAATTAGAAGCCCCATCCAAACTTATACTGGTCTCTTAGCTGATGGGTTGTCATTTCGGTGCAGGTGATTTTGAGGGCAGGATGAAAGAAGGTGAAGAGATTAGCCAAAGAGCATATATGCATAGCCCGTGGACACAGACAACAGAGTGGTGAGGGCCAGACGGGGAGGAGGGCAGGGAATGGGTGTAGGTGTGCAAAGGGGCGAGGGTTGGAATGAGGGACATCTGTAATAATGTCAACAATAAAAATAAATTTTTTAAAAAATTCTGAATTCTCATATGAGTGGTGGAGAGGTAGTGTAGTGTGAAAGTATTATGCTATTTTCTCTTTATATGCTTACAAAAGAAATAGTCAAAGCAGAAAAGTGTGTGTGTGTGTGTGTGTGTGTGTGTGTGTGTGTGTCCGTCCATAGAAGGAACCCTGTCTGATGATACTGAACAGATTGGTATAAAAGAAGGGCCTAAAACAAGGGCCTAGAGTAGGGGTGTCGAACTCAATCAGAGAAGGGGCCAAAATCTAAAATCCAGCCTAAATCACGGGCCGAATGGTTTACTGAACAGTCATAAACTGTCATTGTGATGGAAACGCAGTGGAGTGCAGTGATGACAGCGCGGTGCGGGCCACATTGCAAGGCCTGGCGGGACGGATTTGGCCCGCGGGCCTTGTGTTTGACACATGTGGCCTAGAGATAACCACTCTACCTTATAGATGGTCTGCATTACCACAGCAAGGGGAAGGGAATGGAAAGTGAACTGTGCTTCTGTGTCATGAAAATGTATGCAGCATATTGGGCAATGCAATCTCTCTAATTGTTAGTATCACTTTCAATAGAAATATCAGAGACAAAACTTGAGGGCTTAATAAGCACATATTTTGTTACACACAGAGGAATTTGCGTTCAAGGGTACAAATGAAAGTATTAACTATGCTTGTACCTTCTCAGGATCGCAATTACAAGACAGGGGAGTTTAGCATAAGGACAACTCTAATGCCTGCAGTGTCACCGCATTACATGGGAACATGAATTCTTTATGACCATCTGGGTAGGATGCCTTGGTTTATGGGGTTGAACACAAGTGGGTTCCCAAGATCAAAAGGCAATCATGGCTTCTATATTTTTTCTGTGCAAAGCATAAACTGGGACTATTTTACTATCATTCGGCAATCCTTTCATTTGCGAGAAGAACAAAAATAGGTATATTTCTGACTATAATTATATTCATCCTATTTATGCCTAGTGCATGAGAAAGAAGGTACATAATTAAAAAGACCTAAGACTCTGAGACATTAAAAACAGGGCTACTTGTACCCGCCCTGGATATTATTTTAAATCACAGGGACGTTTCCATGTCCTTAATAGTTCTCCCATTAAGCTTTAACTTCATCCTGATGCTCCTCTAAATTCATTTATGAGAGCGGGGCTTAATAAATCACCTGAAATTGTACACAGAAATGTGCAATTTTTGTAAGAGCTTGTGGCATTTTCCAGTGGAAAGTGCCTAAGGCTCAGATCAGATTCCCCTCAGGATCTTTGAGCACACTACAGCCCTGGTTATAAAGCTTTTCAAATGCAAACTACCCTTGGCAGGTTACAGATGCCTTTCACACAAACAGCTCCTAGAGGCTGGTGGCATTTGGCCCTTGCATGCAGAAAACTTTACCAGTCTGAAACCTCCCCCTTAGGTACATTTCAGGTGACTCCCGGTGTGTCAATGGGGCACCCAGGGTGAACAGATCTATGTCAGCAGATGCTACCTGGTACTTGTTCTGTAATCTTCTTTCAGAAAATGTTCTAACCCTAACCCTGCTCTGACTCAGGTTTCTCACCAGCCCTGCAGAATGAGTCTTTGGGAAAGTTTCTGTGGAAAAGCCAAAGGCAACTTGAGGGCTATGCTTCCCAAGCTCCTCTTAGTTCACCAAGAACATTTCAAGATGAGTGAACGAGCTACAAAATAGAGCTACAGTTTTGTCAAATTCCTACATGTGAATTTGATATTTGACAATGATTATACAAAAAAAAAAAAAAAAAAAAAACCTTCCAGATCACCTCAGACAATCTTAATCTCTTGATGTAAATTGCTCTGTTGACAGTTTTTCATGTAAAATTAAAATAAAAATGAATGTTATAATTTTATTGAATTCTTTTAAAAGTATATCTTTCTTTTTAAAAAGGGGTACGTCAATATGAAGTTGTCAGCCATCTCTTTTAGGTTGAACTATCTTTTATTGTAAGATTATATCTGTCCTAATTTGAAGGTATTAAGCTGTCCTTTATTTTATAAAACTATGGTGATAGAAGTTGAATAGAAATAATGGTGATTCAAACTTTTCTAAATTTCCCTTATTCATAAAAGCCTAGCATTGATTTATATCATAATGTGAATTCACTTGATTTTCTACTTAGAGAGAGTGGATGTGCTAAGAAAGAAAGAGTGAAGGGATAGAGAAAGGGACAAAGAGAAGGAATATCCTTAAGTCTTAGAACCTTGAGGAAGGGTTGGTACAGAAGGAGCACTCTTGTGGGGGTTTTGAGAGGCTGAGGGCAATGTGAGGGATCCAGGGGCCTGGGGGCCAAACAGGAAGAGGGAAGCCCTCCCCAAACAAATTCTATCTCTTTTGTCATGTGACCAGAGGCTTTCCCTGGTGGATATATTTGCGGTAATCACTGCCTCACAGAGCTAAAAGCCAGTGCCTCCCCTGCAAAGTCATTTTGGAGGTGTTACCTTTAATATAAATCGAAAAGTTGTACTCAAAAGGTCATTTGATGTGTTTATTTATAGAGACACCTGGAAAACAATTGTGTTTTATTTGACTTTTATAGATCTATCCCTCTGAGGACATTTTAATGCCTGAGAGAAACAGATGTTGCTTAGGCACAGTCAAATCTAATAGAAACCAAAGATCTTGCCGACACAGGTCCATGTTGCAAGGACATTTCCCACAAATAACATTCCTGCTATTTTGAAGATTGTCTCCACCATCCCTTCACTCCTTTAACAAATATTTATTTGGAATGAGTTAGAGCTTCCTACCCCACCCAATTCAACTGACTCATGTTCACCAGCCAAAGAAGGAAGTAAGGATGTCAAATCTATAAATAGCAAAGGCCACATTTATATTAAGAGAAAAAATATATTTTTAATATCTAAAAACTCGGCAGAAGTCTGACTTTTTTTTTTTTTTTTTTTAAGAATTGTGACCATTAGTCTGGGAAGTGATCCTTCACCTGGTGGCCTGCTATTGAAATCTCTCTGGGACACTCAGCACCTTTCGTTTACAACAAAGAAAGCCTTGTTCTGCAGCTACATAAAAGAATCTTCTAATACAAAAGCTTCTTACCCGTCTCAAAGGAATATAGGAAGGATGAATTAGATGATGCCCTCAAAAGGCACTTTTAAATGGTGCAAAGGAAATACAGGGTGCTATCACTATGGTCATTTGTTAGAGATAATGTTACTTGTTTTCCTTGGAAAAACTACCTTTAAAAAAAAAAAAAAAGCAAATATACCTTAAGCATCCATTCCATGGGCTTAAAAATGTATTTGTAACTAAATGGATGTTTTCCTTCTCCCTTACTCCCTTCCAGGTCCAAGCAACACCATGGGACCTGAGATTTCGATAGTCAAGGTTGGGGAAAGAAAAGACAGGCAATAGCAATACATAAGCAGAAAGTGGTAGAGAATGAAATTGCAGAAACATCGTAAGATCTTTGACCGTGTACATATCAAACTATAAGCCATTCTGGCCAGAGACTTTGACCTTAAGAGGTCAAGCAACATTCCCGACATTACACAGCTAGTTAGGAACAGAGCTAAAGCAGTTCTTAAACACAACCAAATGGCTGGAAGGATAAGAAAAAAGCCTCCTTCTCTGTCTCAACATCGCCATGCCTGGTCCCAGAGCCTGCCTCACAATCAAGTTTATGAAGAGGGCAGCCAAACCCTAAGACTCTAGAGCATGAGGGTTAGGAGTTAGGACCCTCAAGTCTGGTGACCCAGGCTCCTTCAGAACCCAGTCTACTGCCTGGTTGGGTAACCTTGGACAAATAATCTCTCTAAACTTAATTTCCCTCAGCTGTAAAGTAGATATTATCAGTTCTACTCACCATAGGGCTGTTGAGAGGATTAAATGAGTCTACACAGACCGTGTTTAGCATAATGTCTAATGATAATTGTTGCTTTTAATGTCTCTAGATAGCAAAATTAAATGAGGATTAAATGAGAAAATGCATATAAAATGCTCAGCACGATGCCTGACACCATAATAAGTAATCAACAAATATTGGGAAGCATTACTACTTCATACTCCCACACAAGCATATGTCCTAGGGATCTCATTCAGAGTTCAATTTGCTGACAGTCACATGGAAGGAACAGACATGTGGTCAAATAAATGCTCTAAGTTGGGAAGAACAAACCAAGCCCACGGGCCTAATCCCTGCCGGTATTTGTATAGTCCAGGAGCTAATAATGGTTTTTAAATTTTTAAATGTTTGGGGGGAGAGGGTATCAAATGAAGAAGAGTATTTCATGACATATGAGGAGTGTATGAATTCCAAATCTTGGTGTCCATAATTAAATTATATTGGCCCACAGCCACTCACTCATTTAGATATTGTATATAACTGCTTATACCCTATCACAGCCAAGTTCAATAGTTGCAACAGAGAGCATATGTCTGGCAAAACTAAAGTTGTTTACTCTCTTCCTGTTTAGAGAAAAACTTGCCAGCCCATGCCCTATCTTGGGCAATATTACAATACATATGAGCACTGAAGGATGTTATAGAAGCAATGATTGGGAATGGGGGGCACCTATCACTGTTTTCTTAAGGAACTGAGTCTTTAAAAATTGAGTGGGAGCCCTGGCTGGTATGGCTCAGTTGGTTGGGTATCTATGCACCAAAAAGTTGTTGGTTGGATTCCCAGTCAGGGTACTTATCCAGGTTGCAGGAGGCAGTCGATTAATATAGCTCTCCTCTCTCTCTCTCTCTCTCTCTCTCTCTCTCTCTCTCTCTCTCTCTCCCTCCCTCCCTCCCTCCTTCCTCCCTTCCTCTTTCCTTTTCTCTCTCCTTCTTTCCTTCCCTCCCTCCTTCTTTCCTTCCCTTCCTCCCTCCCTTTCCCTTCCCCTCTCTAAAAACCAATAAAAAATCTTTTTTTAAAATGAGTGGGAATTCACCAGATGGAAAAATGAGACATGGATGTACAAAGACTCCAAATCATAGTACAGCAAAAGATTCTGGGAAAATAATAAGACACTGGGTGCTTCTTTAAATCTATCCCAATCTCATTGTCCTAGTAACTCCCATGAATGCCATCACTACGTGTTCCTGTGCACACATAGGTTTTCCATTGTCTGGTGATCTCCAGAGCATTTTCCTTAATGCCAGAACAATTCTCTTCTCTCAGAAACATCACAGAGAACTTTGGATCTCTCTGAGGTTTTCAAGTTTCTGATGGAAATGAGATGTAATGGCCTCATTATGAATACACTCCATCTTGCCCGTGTCCAGTTTCATTAGCATGTGTCGCAGGAATACTCTGTACCTGTGGCTGGTTCTTATTGCATGCTTGGCTATGAATGTTTAAGGAGCACTGAGACATGCACTTCATGGATAAAAGGAGTGGAGACAGAAGAAAATAAACAAGAGATGACAGGACTCAGCAGGTGGCACACAAATGAAACCTGGTACACAGCACAGCTGGTAAAAAGGCGTTGAGGTCCTCTGATCCTGGAGCCAGAAGATGAGCAGCCCTGACAACCAGGGGCACTCCTGAAACCTGTGACACGGAGGAGAAACAAATGGCAAACGCTTAAGTCACCGGGCTTGTGACTCAGCGCTGGCTTCACTTTGTGAAGTCAACTGAAGGCTCTGCTCCTGTAAACTCACAGGGTGCCATAAATCTGAAATCACCTGACAGAAACTAAGACAGAATCCCAGTGTGAAATACATATTAAAAAAACACGCAAGTATCAGTTCACCTTCTCCTAACTTGGAAGGGTGAGTCAATGGTTGGCCAACTGCCCAGAGCAGCTCCATGTCCCGAACTTCTTGCTTCCACACAGCTCACCCCAGCAGTGCCAGCCACCCAGGGCAGCCTGAACCTTAGTTTATTCTTCTCCCAAAGTTCATTCATACCAAATGTCTATCAAGTTCCTCTATGAGGAAAGCACGATGAGAGGTGCTGGTGATAATGTGGGGGCCAGATGGTCATCCCTGCTTTTGCGGAGTTTTTTACAGACCTATGTGATAGTCAACAAATGGAATGCTTTAGAATGAGGCCAGCAATGGCCTGAGAGAACCATTCTGGGCAGTGGTCTACAGCGATGAGGGAGGGAGGATGGACACCTCCCCTCTGTGGTCAGTCCTGCCTTCGGAAGTGCTGAGTAAACACACCAGGCTTTCACTTACAGGCAAGAGGCAGAGGGGCTGTGCTAAGGAAATAAATGCAATACACATGCAGTGCTCAGAACTCAAAACATCTCCACCTGCCCTTAGTCCATCTCTTCATACCTCCCCCGACACACACACTAAGATAGGTGCTTTCCCAAAGTCTCCTCGACACCCCTGCAAATGGACTTAGGTGGGCATCCCCACCAGGTGAGCAGAGATGCGTAGACACGTCTGCACACCAGCAGGGGCACTGCTTGTGTTCTTTCTCGGGAACCTGCACAGCACCAGAGAAAATCAATAGAAAACTCCAATTTGTCCATATCCTAGTTCTTAGCTATGTTGGCCCTGCCTGAACCACACATAGATGCAAACTAGTACCCCAGCTACAGGCATGCATACCGCTACTGAGTGACCCTGGATGCAAAGAAATTGTGCAGTTTGAATTACTAAGGTAAAAAATTTATCATCCCCTAAACAATATTCACACCATAAATCAAGCTCTAGCACTTGGTAGAAATGTTTCCAGGTACAAAGTACCTCATTGTTATGTTCTTCACCCACCAATGGTGTATTTTCTTAACTACAAGGCCAAAGGCAGCAAACCATTCAACTAAATAGGGAAATGCTCTGGATGCAACAAATAGTCTCTAGGCCGCCAAACTCCAATAAAGGCCGAAGGAAATACACTTCCTTCTGCCCTCAATACACAGAATGTGCATTTGTTTGAGAAAGGCTAAGGGACCCACTTATAACTCTCTCACAATGGCAATTGAGCAAACTACCTGCTCTTTGTAGAGAATAACTACATATTATAAATCTCCTTCGATCAAAATGAGCAATAGTGTTACTTTATTATTTATGTGTGCGCCCAAAGTATACTCAGCCCTGTACAATAAATAAGATTGTCCCAGACACACAGCAGTCTCTGCCCTGAGGGCCTTTACAATCAAACGTATAAATAAAACACGAAGAAAACCTGCAAATGGAGCCCTGAGCTGGAAGCCAGGATCAGAGGCGGATGCTTCCATCGGTATGTGGGCTACCTCTGGCTTCAAACACAAAAGAGGGGGGGAAATAAAAGAAAAAAAAAAAGAAAAAAAAAACAAGAAAGGAGACAGTGACCAGGTGGAAAGTGGAGTGCTGTCACTCCCCCAGGGCACCATCTCAGGCTGATGTCAAACAGAAATTCCTCCACAAGGTGACACCAAGCATAGAGACTGTGGCAGAGGGGATTAGCTGCAGGCGATGGTCTCTAAGAGTGGCTTAGGATCCTGACTCTCCCAGGTGTGTGATTTGGATGGCAGTTTCTTTATCTGTTAGATAGGGTAACAATGGCATAATTAAATAAAATATCGAAGAAAGCACAGGGCCCAATGTACCAATAAAGTTCTAAATAAATCTTATCTTTTCTGTTTTTTAAATATATATATATTTGCCCTCATCTTAAAGACAAAAGGACATGGCTGAATGGCACGCGTGGCACCTGAAAGGCCTTCGCATCATCACTGGGTAAGTCTTCTAACCACTCTAAAGCCAGTTTTGTCAGAAAAGACAAAAATATTAGACTAAACTAAGCTCCCTTATATCCTTAAAATAATTCCATGAGATTAACATTAGTACGTTTCTATCTAACTCATATTTCTTGCCAAAATGCCAAGCACCACATGGGCTCTCTTGTTCTCTAAAATCTAGATTCAGTGTTGCCACAAATCAAATTGTCTCCTGAGACACAGCTGCCAAATGTGGACTAGCATGTGGGTGTCTGTACTGCTCCGAGGAAAGAACTATGAGAAGGGTCAACCTCCCTTTTCCTATCAACATCAACCCCAAGAAGCACAGGCTCTCTTTGTTCCAAAAGCCACCTGATGTTAGCACTTCCCCAGGGATGAGGAGGCAGCCATAACTTTCTACCTCTGGAAAAATCCACCAAGTCCTGGAATTATAAAATTATAATCAATATACTTTGTGAGGTTTTCCCAAATCTTGTATCACTGAAATAAAGCAATACAATGCTTACTCTGAACAATAAGGGTGAGATTGGAAATGCATGAGTAATTACCTTTAAAGGTATCACAGAAATGCATCTTTTCCAGGAAAATATTTAACAATGGGGGATTTCTGAAGCCCAGGGTTGCGGTTCTGTGGGGCATACATGCAATTTCAAAATATCTCTTCAATCATATTCCCCTTAGTCATCAATGAAATACGCTCACCCTTTTGATAAGAGCTAGATACTGTTTCATTTCCTTAGTGTTTCACAAGCATTTTGAAATCCTGTAACAAAGGGCAATATGAAATGGATGTATGAGATTTATCTAAAATGCAATTGTGGTTAGCAACAATACTGCTTAGAGAAATCCCCTGTATAAGATCATGTGAGATATGCTCACATGGCAATGTACAGTAGCCACAACAAATGATGTGAGCGATAACTTAAGCTGTGGGTATTGATGCTGTCCCCATCTCCCTTTCCTCTGGCTATTTCAGTCCCTTTTGAACATAGCTCATTTCTATGTAATCCACATCCCTTTAAATGTGCTGCCTCTCTCGCATGTAAATTAAATTAAATTCCCTAAAAGCTAAAGACAGTACACAAACCAAGAGAATACCAACTCTGCATGTCTCCATTGTGCTTATAATAATAAATGTTGATTTTTGTTCCATTTCAGTAACTGAGGAACAGTTCCAATTTTTGAGAAATAATATTACCAATACATAAAATATAAATAGTTGTATTATACAGTATTTTATCATAGTGACAAGCTGATTGGATGGCATAGTATTAGGGGGGGAAATGCAAAACAAAACAAAACAAAAATAGGCTTAAGTTATAAAATTTGAGTTTCCATCCTGGCCCCACATTTATTACATGTGTCTGAGACATAGTCTGCTCCCCTGTAAAATGAGACAGAACAGTCCCCTCAGAGGGTCATTATGATAACTAAATAAAGTAATTTAGATAAAGGAGAGAGCACCATACAAGAAAATACTAGGTGTGATTCTATCATTTAATCAACACCGTCTCAAATCCTTTGGAGAAAACGGTGGAATGATGAATTGGATGAAGATGATAGATGATAGATAGATAGATAGATAGATAGATAGATAGATAGATAGATAGATAGAGGCAAAGACAGAGATAGACAGAATAATCCTCAGAATATGCGTAACATTTGTCATTACTATCTAAACATCAAAAGTCACAGAGTCTCTGCATCCAGCTGTGCAATTTGTGGGTGCCAGGGCATCCCTCTAGCTGAGAGGATGGGTGGGAGAATACAGCCCACACTCCACCCATGAGGGGCAGGTCCTGGTACAGGCCTGTGTCTGTCTGGAGGTAAAGACACCTTTTTCTAATTCTCACAAAGAAGCCTCCTATGGACTAGCAGCGAGCCTGACCAGAATTACTGCACCAAGTCCCCAGATTCTTCTGAGAGATACTGTTGCCAGACTCTTACAAGTTAGAAAACTGAAATGAGCCATCCAAAGGGCTGAAGCATGAATTAAGGTCTTCCGACACCTAAACCAATGCAATGTCTAGCACACAGCAAACACCCCCGAACAAAGGAACTCCCGAATAAGGGTTCATCAGACTGAAAGAAAGCTGGACGAGACCTGACAATGCCTCAACCACAGAGGTTAAACTTCACACCAACAGATCCTGAATCCACAAAAGGGAGAAGTCATGTCAAAAACCTAGAACACAAATCTAGGACCAACAGACACAACCTCCACCACATAGTATACAATAACATAGAATTCATTCCATCAGAATGCTGTTATAAGTAGAGGGAACAGACCTAAATCAGCACAATTAAGTGTTAATAGGAACCAAGATAGAAATCCAGTCTAATGTCTTTTCCAGTTTTTATCTCCAAACTGACAGAGGATTCAAATAAACACTCTCACAACAAGGTGAAATAGGGCCTGAGACCTGATGGGACTGGAAGTTGGGAGGGTGGCCCTGAGGTATGAGTAGGAGAACTCTTGGTGGTGAATCTGTCAAAGCATCTGGCTGCCAGGGGTGCCCCGGAGGGTGGGCAGCTAGAGCATCTGCCTTCTGCAGTTGGGGCTGAGCATAAAAGACCCCAGGGATGCCATCTGAACAGTGAACAGAGAGTATAAAACTCACTAACAAACAAGGTGCATATTAAAACAAGACTCACCATTTTTTACTTATAAAGCTCAGCACCAAGTCCTTAGCTAGTACTGTGAATTATTAAAATAATTTTCTTCCCTTTAGTTGGGGACAGGGGTCAGGTATGAACAATGGAAGCAGTACTTCTATACGTACTTGGGAGAAATGTACATTTGCACAATTCTTTTCATAAAATAGCCTAGTGATGTTTATTAAATCCCATAAACTTTGATCCAGTAAAACCTCTTGTAAGCTCTAGAATAAGGAAGTAAGCCAAATTCTGGGAAATCTACATTAACACATATGCATTTCCTATGTGCTATTAGGATGTCATCTGTGCTTATCTTTAAAAAAAAAAAAACTAAGCAAAATATAGATATATTCAATGTACCATTTTAACCATGTTTAAGTTACTGTTCAGTGGCATTAACTATATTCACATTGTTATGCAGCCATTACCACCAGCCATCATCCATCTCTAGAACGTTTTCATTATTCTCAACATAAACTCCATACCCGTTAAACAATAACTCTCCATTCCTCCCTCCCCCAATCTCTGACAACCACTATTCTATTTTCTGTCTCCATAAATTTGACTATTCTAGGTACTTCATAAAAGTGGAATCATACAATATTCGTCCTTTCCTACCTGGCATACTTCACTTATAATGTTTTAAGGTTCATCTATATTGTAGCATGTATCAGAAGTTCATTCCTTTTGAAGGTTAAATAACATTGTGCTCTGTTTCTATATCACATTTTGTTTTTTCATTTCTTCATCAGCGGGCATGTTGGTTGTTCCATCTTTAGGCTGTTGTGAATGCTACCATGAATGCTAGTGTAGAAATGTCTGTTCAAATCCCCCCTTCCAAATCTTTTTTTTTTTAATATATTTTATTGATTTTGTACAGAGAGGAAGGGAGAGAGATAGAGAGTTAGAAACATCGATGAGAGAGAGTCATCGATCAGCTGCCTCTTGCACACCCCCTACTGGGGATATGCCCGCAACCAAGGTACATGCCTTTGACCTGAATTGAAAACGGAACCTTTCAGTCCCCAAACCAACGCTCTATCCATTGAGCCAAACCGGTTTCGGCCCCCTTTCCAAATATTTTGAGAATGTACCTAGAGATGGAATTACTTCAGTTTTTTTTATATCAATGAAAAATTAAAAGCAATCATTATTAGACAGAATGCTTCTAATTGACATTTTGTCTCCTTTTAGCACGAGGACTCCAGGGACCTCACCACCTGAGAGTAGATCCTTTTTCTATGGATCCACTTCACTTCTTGCCTACAAAAGACTCATATATAAAGCCAAATACAAATTGTATCTTTAAAACAAGAAATTTAACAGCCAAGGGACTTCAATTTTTACCTGTTGACTTAGTGATCATTGAATCGGATGAATAGTATTTGGCTTTGCAAATCTACTATTTAATGGAATGGATTGTTCTATGTGTGGGCTTGGTAGTTGTGTGGCCTCACAAAAGCTGTTCATGTCCCAAGACAGATGACATTTGCTGCCCAGAACGCTCCTGGTCAGAACTACAACATAATGGCAGGCCTACCTTGTGACTTTGCTAACTTCCATCCCTGCCCACCTACTTCCTTTTCTGATTGATATGTTTTTTCTTATGACTCATTTACTTAACTCATAGTAGCTTTATTATATGCTAATATAACCAGTTTTGTATTTTACTTCTTGCTTCTGGACCTAAGCGATATTTATATTTGTCATGTTTTGCATTTAACTACAGTCATTTTTATGCTTTGATTTTATAGATAATGCCCAGAGATGCAAGAGGACCTTCTTTTCACTGGCATCTACATTTGAATTATAAAAATAATTTCTAAAGTCAGGAAAGTAAGTAATCCATATTAGAAAAAGTTCCTTTTTAAATCATACTTTTAAAAATATAAGCACTTTGGAACTTGTAACAGAGTCCCAGCATAAATCTAAGTTATGTTCTCTTAAAAACTTAGTGTAGCCTGACCGGGGTGGCTCAGTGTTTGGGCATTGACCCATGAACCAGGAGGTCAGAGTTTGATTCCTGGTTCAGAGCATAGACTCAGTCCCCAATAGTGGGGTGCAGGAGGCAGCCAACCAATGATTCTCTCTCATCATTGACATTTCTATCTCTCTCTCCCTCTCCTTATCTCTCTGAAATAAATAAAAATATGTTTTTAAAAAATTTAATATATCTGGACATTGCAAAAGCACTGGTGGAACAGGCTCACAGGGGATCTGCTTTAATGTTGATCAAGATTCTTTCTAAAAAAGAAGTAATCCAAAGCAGAGCCAATGGCTTGGAAGCAAGAAGTGAATGAGCGTATAGTGCAAGAGCCTGCCACTCAGACTCTTCCTCAAGCCCACACCCTTGGCAGAAGCCAAAATACTCCTTTCTCTGAAGCCTGCATGGGACTTTCAGTCTATGCAACATCAGCAACAACAGTGCCAATGGTAGGTGGTGGCATCAGCAGCTTCATGCACATTGTCACTAAGGGTGCTGACTGCTTGAAAGCTCTATATACCGAGACACAGGGGTCAGTGCCCCATTGCATCAGGTGACTTGAACATTGTCCACCTTGGGTGGACACTGGTGACATAGCTGAGCTGGCCATCTTCAGTAACTGCTGTCATTATTATAGCAAGCCAGATGTTTCTGAAATTTATATAATACAGACATTTCTTAGAGATTTTTATAATATCTTACCAATTTGAGGGGGCTGAACTCTCTGAGACCAAATGAGAACACATATAAAGAAATAGTGCTTTTTGACTGTTGTGTATGCTATCCCCTACCAATGGCCCAGAAATGTGGTTCACACACCTAAAGTTAAGTTTTAGTTGGATAGAGTTATTTCTCTATGGAAAATAATTCATTCTCAGATGACAGAAAGCCAGCTAATCACTATTATTCCTATTAAAATCAAGCTATGGCTAGCATTAAAATGGCTATTTTTAAATTTAAAAAATATTTTAAATGACATTATAAACACATTTCCACCACTCAAAATGAACATTAATATTGTATCATATGTGCTTCAGATCTTTGTGTTTAAAAAATAAAGCATCAAGTCAAGTAAGTATACTGTTCCTGACATTCTCTTCTCCACTGCCTTTCTCATATCTTACCCTACCCCCACCAAGAGGAAATTAATTTGTAAATATACAACAAATAATGTAACATATTATTTATAGATACACAAATACAAAGCAGAAAAATTAATATAAGGTATAGAGGTAGGGTTTTAAAATAAGAGATAGGATGGGAATGCTTTATTCTTTTTATACATACTGTCAACTCTGAAGAACTGGATTC
The DNA here is from genome assembly GCF_014108245.1 of Pipistrellus kuhlii. Classification (NCBI taxonomy): domain Eukaryota; kingdom Metazoa; phylum Chordata; class Mammalia; order Chiroptera; family Vespertilionidae; genus Pipistrellus; species Pipistrellus kuhlii. The sequence goes on from NW_023425584.1 coordinate 43,131,471, forward strand.
CTTTTTGAATTCAAGGAAAAGTAATCAAGGATGGTGAAATACTTTGTGGAAAAGTATTTCATAGCCACCATGTCACTCTTCCTTTTCAGTTGAATTCAAGAAAATAATAGAAGAAAGTTGGGAGCTGGGAACCATAGATAAGATTATGTTTCTTCCTTCCAGCAATTCTTCCTTTTCAGAAACTCAAAGCGGAGGGGGCTAGAAGAAACTCATAGGCAACTCTGAGCAGTGGTTAGCTAGAGGTGCCATGACACCAGCCAAACCTAAATTACCAAATCCTTGGAAGTGGCTTTTGATTCCAAGCTAAGAAATTCAAGGTAGGAGACAAAAAGCACTCTAATTAGGGCTTACATATGTTTGCTTACAATAAGTAGTAAACTTATAAAATTGATTTAAAAGCTACCCAATCTATCCATAATCTTCCCATAGTCTACCAACTCTGCTTTGAGAGTAACAATAAAAGTTTTGTGTAAGTACAACAGTCATTAAAAGAAATTTAAATAAGATTTTCAATTGAAAAACAAAAAGAATGTACAAATTATTTTTAAATAATTTAAATATATGAGGCTCCTATTTCTAATTAAACAAGGATATTAAACCTGTTATTTATCCTCTGCTCCTTCCTAAAATTCAACCAATAGTAACATTAAAGAATGAAAATATATTAACTCCCAAGTTCTCAGAGCATGGTGGGAAGAGAGTGCAAGTCTCTCAGAAAGCAAACCATGGACTTCTACAAAAGTAGAAGAGAAGCATCAACTAAGTTCTGGGAGCTATAATAGTATCTTAGTAGTATTATAAAAATTCACTTTACCTTTTAGAGAGCCACTCCAAGAACCACTGTTCTCATCAGTGCCCCTCTATGTGCGGTAACAACAACGTAAGTGTCCCCCCAATGGGAGACACTAGCACCTGTGAAGGCTGGAGGAAGGCTGCATCTCCACCAGAGCAGCTGTGGTTGAAAGTCTGTCTAGGAAGCAGTCAAACCCATTCCCCTAGCTCCCTTCTTAGCTTGTACAAGCAGGTGACCATCTCTCACCGTGCCAACCACTTACTGAGGTAAACCCAGACAAGCTCCAGACTCAGAGACACAAGCCAGAGCTGAGGAATGCCCTTCTAAAACAGGGAAACTGGGTGAAATCATGCATACGGTGAGATGAAATTCCCCCATCCCCCTGCCCCACTCAGCTTTTAGGATCCTGGCAGCCTAGTTTATTATCCTTCCCCAAACACATACACCCTAAGCAAGAGATTGGGTAATTTTTCTGTGAGGAAACTGAACAACCCAAGAAAAAGACCTATAAATACTGAGCGTTGGGATATCCATCAGTGCAACAGCACCAACCAATTACCCTAAATTAAAGCCCACGTCTTGACAAGCTCTGCCTCTGCACACACAGTTCCAATCAACTTTTGATGCATCACTCTTCAGTTTGAACAGGCAGTCCAAGATTACTAAACCAGACTGCTCAGAAAGCATCCAGTGGGGGGAAACGAGACAAAATGATAAAAGCAGAATGATAAGACAAATGTTTTTTAAAAGGAGAATTACAATATCATCAAACAACAAGGGACTTCTTAGAAGTTAAAAATGTAAGAGCAGAAAATTAAAATCAATAGAAGTTTGGTAGATAAAGTTGAGGAAACCTCTCAGAAAGTAGATCAAAGAAAAATTGATAGAAAATAGAAAACATAACACTAACGAAACCAGAGAATCCATACAGGTTAACAACATAACATATATAACCCCAGAAAGAGATAACTAAGAAAATTATCAAAGAATAAAAATAAAAAGTCACAGAATTCAGTATTCTGAGTTTCCAGATCAAAAGAGCCCAACACATACGCAGGGAGATACATGAGTATATGAAGAAGAAGAAAACACAGATGGTGATAGGAAACCCTGGAATACACAGGATAAAGAAAAGGGCCCAAATGTTTCAAGAACGTTTTCACAGGAACAGGAACACGTGGTAATGGAGATTCAGGATGGCATTAGACTTGACAATGAGAAGTTTGAAAACTACCTGAAAATGGAGCAATGACTTCAAAGTGCTGAAGAATAATAAGATCTACCTAGAATTCAAAATCCAAACCATCATTCGGGATGGGGACAGATGAAAGACATGTTCACAAACGCAAAGTCAACCTATTTCAGGATGCTGCAAGAAAATGTAACCCACCAAAAAGAAGTAGTCAACCAAGGAGAAAAATAAACACGGAATGAGAACATACACTAGCCAGCTGCCATGAAGTGAGCAGCTCTATAAAGAGGTCCATTTGGTGAGGGACTAGATCCTCTGGCCAAAAGACTCATGGCTAAGCTTAGGACCAAACCCACGGGCCTCTGTCAGGCCTCAGAAGATTTCAGCCTTGTGAGAAACTCTGAACCAGAACCATCCATCTAATTAGCTGTTCCTGGATTCACGACTCACAAAAACTGGGGGAAATGTGGGAAAATAAATGTTTTTTAAGATACCAAGTTTGGGTTGATGTGTTGTTACACAGCAATGGGCAACTAGTACAGAGGAGATCCAAATATGAGAGAAGTGAAAGAAATTCCCCAGATTAGGAAGCCCCAGGGCGGCAGGCATGAGGCAATGTTAGAGAGCATGCAGTCCAGATGTGAGCGGGTAGACAGAGGGTCCTAGGAAGGACGTCTCCCCAAAGCAGTGGAACTGGTAGGTTATTTTACCAGATTAAGAACCGAGGCTGTTGTGGACGCTTGCTTTGTGTGATTACCCAGGAGGCCACGCCAAAGGCCGTTTCCAATGAAAAGTTCTGCTACAGAAAAGAAAAGTTGATAGCTCCACTAATTTTTGATTTTGAGCTTTTCCCACCAAACTTTAAAAATCAGAACTCCAATGACAAAGATGTTCATAAAATGCCCCTGTGGTATTTTATGGTAGAGAAAATTTCATTCACTTACTGCAATGACAATATACATGTGGCTGCATTCACAAACACCTCCATTTCCATTTCCATTTCTGTGTTAACAGGCACACAAAAAGCTATGCAGAATTAAGAATGGAATAATTATTAACTGTAGGGGGGAAAAAGATTGTTCAAGGAAGAAAATGTAACTAAAGCACATATGTAGCCCAGGTATAAACATTACAGGTATTTATAAAACCATAATTATGTAGGCATTGGGCCTATATAACTGTAATAATTGTGAGAGTTTGAAGACATCAAAGCATGTGTAGCAGGTATGGGGCGTGGCAGGAAGTGCACTTTAAGAAAGCTGAAACTTAGCTTCTACAAAAGGAACCAATGTGTAAAATGTAAAGATCAAAAACTCGAGTATATGTGTGTTAAGAAATTCAAAGGTTAATACCAGGATAAGAGCTCAAAGAAGTGAAAGGGGTTGACACTGGGGAGCAGAAATTGAGGGTGGGGATGAATGGGGCCACAGAGTGCACTACTGTATTGGCCTTATTCTCTTCATCTTAAGAAAAACAACAGATTTTGTGTAAAATTAATAACATAAAAAATGTTTTTAGATATCCAAAATAGAAATGTCAAATATGCTTTCCCCTGGGAGTCAGGACTGGGAATGGTGTTCTGATACTTATGGCTGCGTTACAAACTACCCTAAAGCTTAGTAGCTTAAAACAAAAGGAACCAGGACTTAAAAGAATGCAGGGCTTGGTAGGAAAGGTTTGTCTCTGATCCATGCAGAGGCAGCTGGGATAGCTGGCTGGGGTGTAAGTAACACTCATCCTAGACCTTGTGTCACAGCTATGCAGTCTCTGAGTGCCAGGTCTTAAATTCTCACTCTTTGTGCTCTGCCTCAAGCCCACATTAAATTTCTAATGTGACTTTATTCATTCACGCTGTTTTTGCATATTTGCAGTCAGACCCCAGAAATAAGAGAGAAAATCATCAAGATTAAAGAGAGGCTAAGGGCCACGGAACACATCCGGAGCCTGCCTGAAGGGCTCCGCTCTGCCCAGAGCTGACGTCTAGACGCTGCAGGAGACTGGGAAAGCATTAGTTATGAGATGGTTCCTGGCCCTGAGGTGTTTGGGTTTCCTTTTAGCAGAGATGGGAAATGTACACACTTCAGATGATACTGTAAATGAGGCAGCCATTTTCTGGAATTCTCCTTCATGTCTTCAAAGAAAAAAGAAGAACCACAGTCACCCTGGTCTACTCATCTCTGCAAGACCTAAGTCCCATGCTTGAACAGCCAGATGTGGGACAGAGGAGTGCCTGTTGTGATGATACAGACCTGCCAAAGGGGCTGGGGTTCAATCTAAATCTAAATTTGGGATACTGTCCTGAGATAGGAGCTTGGCTCCTTTGCGTCTAAAGTCAAGTGCCTGAATCAGGTTGGACAACTTTTAAGGTGCCATGTTTAAGGGCTGTGAGTGAGAGCACCCCATGGCTTTGATGCCAGGTAGTGAAGAGGAAAACAGTAGCATTCCAGGGGGGATGGGGCTTTCTTATTGAGAAAAGAGCTCATTTCAAAACAATTTTACTTCTTGTGAATTATGATGACTTCAAAAACGAGGGTTATTTTCTTTTCGCTCTGCTTTGCTCTTTGCTTTTGTCTGCAATTCCACTGTAGTAACAGTATAGGATGGAAACGAGGCCAGAGCTTCTCTATTCCCTGTGTAAGTCATGATTAGCAGTTATAACTGGGAAGAAGACAGGTAATATCAAGACCTTTTCATAGACTTACTAACATTCTTTCTGTCAAAGATGATTATATATAATGAAATGACAAAAAGAAAAAAAAATGATAAGAAGACCATTTGTTTAAGCCTCCTTTTTAGTTTACCTTCCTTTATTCAGATCCTGTGAGCTGTCTACTCTTTTATAAATGTATTTAAAAATTAAAAGGGCATCGCTAACCTAAAATGTCTAAATATACAAGGAGATGTATAATACATAAATTAATTAATCAAGAGTTGCCAGTAGGTTACAGAAGACAAAAAGAAGTTTCCAGAAAGAAACCACTTGAGTTCTGCATCATTTGTCAGAAAATATTTATTGAAGAAGTATGTTTCAGGCACTGTGCTAGGCTCTGAGGGATATAGCAGTGTTCTTGATGTCCACTGAGTTAAACGAAATATCCTAAAATGTAGTGGCTGAAAAAAATAACAACTATTTTAATATTATGTCACATAGTTGTGAAGGTTGACTAGGGTAATCTAGGCAGTTGTTTCTTGGGGTCTCTGATACAGTTGCCATCCGGGGCCTGGAGTCATCACAAAGCCTATCTTAATCACATGGCTGTCAATCAGTGCTGGAGTTCAGCTGGGCCAACACTATAACAATTAAATGCAGCCTCTTCTTGTAGCCTGGGGTTCCTGATAGTATCACAGCTGGGTTCCAAGACTGGGGATCCCAAAAGGACCCAGAGGAAGCTGTATAGCCTTTATGAAAATGACACTGCATCACTCTGCCAAGAGTCCCAGGCCTGCCAAGATTCAAAGGGAGGAAGCACAGACTCCGCTGCCCCCATCTCTAACATGGAAGTGTCAATGTCACATTCAAGGGGACATCTTGAAAAATTCAATCTGCCATGAGAAATGAACAAAAATACAAAGTCTCTGCTTTTATATACATGTTGAGGGGTAGGGGAGCCTGGAAACAAACAGACCAAGATACAATTATATAGGAAATATCAGGTGATGATAACATCTATGAAGAAGAAGAGATAGGAGGGGTACTGAGGGTATTATCTCTTTTTTGGAGAATGATCACAAAAGGCTTCTCTGATAAGGGGACATTTGAGTAGAGATTCTAGAACAACAGAGCCCCTGCCACTGCAACATGTGGAAGAAACAAGTACAAAGATCACAAGGAGAGAGAGTACTTCTCCCTGGGAATAACAAGAGAACCAGTGTACGTGGAGCAGTGGCAAGGACTCAAGAAGAGGGCAGAGAGGTTGCTAGGGACAAACCTCTCAGAACCATTGGCCACGGTGATGATCATCGGACTTTAGTCTGAGTAAAATGAGAAGCCATGAGGGGTTTTTAATAGAAAAAATGGCAAAATTGACTTGCATTTTAATAGGATAACTCTGGCTACTGAATAACAAATAGAAACCCAGCAGCCAGATCTAGGTGACAGTAGGAGAGCAGTTTAGAGACTTGCAGGCATCCAGGTGTGAGGTGATGGTATCTTGGACAAGGCATTAGCAGTGAAGGTGGTGAGAAGTAAGCAGGTTCTGATGCTAAAAAAATCTAACACCTTTTTAAATACGTGTGTGTGTGTGTGTGTGTGTGTGTGTGTGTGTGTGTGTGTGTGTTTATTAATTTGAGAGAGAGAGAGAAGGGAGAGAAAAACATTGATGTGAAAAACAATGATCAGCTGCCTCCTGCACACCCCCTGGTGGGAATTAAACCCATAACCCAGGCACGTGCCCTAACCAGAAATGGAACCAGTAACCTTTCAGTTTGTGGGGCAACCATTCAACCAACTGAACCACTCCAGCCAAGCCCTAACACCTTTTTTCTTTTCCTTTTCCTCCTCCTCCTTCTTCTTCTTCTTCTTCTTCTTCTTCTTCTTCTTCTTCTTCTTCTTCTTCTTCTTCTTCTCTTCTTCTTCTTCTTAGCATTCATATACTGCCATATTTATTTATCTAAATATTAAAACCTGGGCTTAAATAATAAATGTTGAAGAATAAAAATGCATCAATTATCATGAGTAAATTTTCTTTTAGTATAGCATTATGAGTTATCTCAAACACCTTGGGAAGCTTTTCCTTCCACAACTTAATATTTTTCCCTCTTGTGACATAGTAGTCTAGTCCACATATCCAAAGTAAAATGCAAAATTAAGGCTATCATCACTTAGGCCAAAAAAAAATTGACTGAAATATCTAGGCAATTGAATAAAAATGTTTTAGGGGGTCCATGTGATCTGGTAATTACCTGAAATTTCCACTTCCCTTTACCTATGCAGATAACAGTGGCAGCTGGATGAAACTCTGGGTAAGAGAAGTGTTGTCCCTATGAGGTAAATGGCTTCCTGTAGGATGAGAAAGTAAGTTGCTCTTCAGGGTACTGGGTACCCGAAAGGAGGTCATTGCCTCCCACACATCAGATGACTATTCCCATGGAGTTTTACGTTCATGCCGGCTCATTGACCACACAGTCAGGAAGTTTAGGCAGCTCTTAATAGATTATGGGTTATTTCCTTATTGTGTTTGCTAAATGGTGGAGTGTCTAATCATTTATATCATGTAGGGAAATTTTATGAGGTCTCTCTGGCCTAGTCAAACCCCAAAACAGGATTCACCATATATTCCCTTACGCCCTGAGTTAGTTGAACCAATTAAGGAGTACATAATAAGCCAATTACTTGTTCCCTACTTTTCCTAATGAGTGCATAGATGTGCCTGCTCAAATTACAGCTCACTTAAGATTCTTCGCTATGCTATCACTACACTTTGGCATTATTTCATTTCTTTCGGTATCAACAGCATCAATCTAGTAGCAGACATTCTCCTTTGAGATTCCATAGGAATTGAACTTGTCCTCTCAAGATAATCATTCACCCTTCAGGTCCAGCAGCAGGACCAGCAGTCTTACTGCTGCCACATGGCCCCTCAGCAAAACTAAGCATAAGCAGAACCTGAAGGTGAGGCACTTCCTTGGGGAATCAGCTGACATTCATAGAAAATGGGCTTTGGGTCCCATATTTCCAAACCTATACTACTGTCTTGCAGCCACCAGGGATTCATCACTATGTTCTATTATGCTCTTTTGCAGTGATCCATCCACCAAGATTAAGCACACAAAATGAACAAAACACATCTAAGATTAAGACTCTATCCCTGCATTAGGGGGAAAGAGAAACTCTTGAGTTATTGTAAGACAGACAGCTCTAGTATCCAAAGGGAGAACAACCATCTTAAAACAAACAAACAAACAAAAACCCCACAGAATGGAATTAGAAAATTTTGTGGCTTTGTCAACATTAATTTTCACCAAACAACTCATTAAATCACTATAAAAGTTGATGCATATGGTCAGATATGACAGTTTAAATTCCAGAAAGAGTTGCTAATCAAGTTAAATTCATAATACATAATGGAGTCTGGTGTCTCATCCATGAATTATAACATTTTTATTACATCTCAACTGTAAATTACCAACTTGTTCCTATCCTTCCAATTTCTTGATTAAATGGGGGGGGGGGGCTGTTAGGCATTATGAAAATATATTATAGTAAAGGGTGACTCCATCATTTGTCTCAGTTATTTCAATACCCTTACTTAAAGCTTCATCACTAGAGCAGGTGGCCCAAACAGAATTGTTGATTTAGCAGTGCTAGCAGCAGGAATAAAATAAAAAAATAAAAGTTGGCCAAAAAGGCCCATGTTCCATGGTCATTATCTTGCTGTGTCTCATCATATCCTTCTCTAATATCTGTGTGCCTTCAGAACTCTGGGTGTCCATTTTGATCACTTTAGTTTCTTCTCTTCAAAGTTATTCTTGCTTTACAGTCCTTATTCCCATGGGTCCAATTCAAGGATATTTTATTCTGTGTCTTACACTGGTAATGGGACAATAACTTGTACCCATCAAGTTCCCCCATAAAATGGTTTAATGTCTTGAAGCAGTGGCAATTTGTCAGCCAAGGGAGTGAATGAGGTAGATACCATTTCAGTCATCAGAGACTCACAGTGCATTAGTTCCTTCTAAGGAAGTTAGTTAAAAAAAAAAATCACCTCTTTTAGAAGCTTAGATTCTAAAACTGAAAGATATAAATATTTTGAAATATATATAAGTACTTATGTATTAATCAATGCAAAATTTTATTTATTTATATTTATTTTAGATTAAAGTGCTTTATTTTTTTTCTAGTAGCAAAAAATTTCTTTATAGAAATTTTTGAAAAATATAAAGTCCTAAAAAAAGGAAAGCAAGAATCATTCATAATCCTAATACCCAAAGATATGGAATGGCAATATTTTACAGTTTCCACAATTAATTCTGATTTATGTTTTCAATTCAGAGTAAAAATGAAAAAATAGTGTATTACAGAATTTTTCTCAAGGACAAAAACCATTTTTATTTAGGAACATATCTAAATAGACATGTTTGATTATAATCTTAAAGTCCATAAGGCTTAGCTTGAGTCTTCTAAGATATTTAAGACAAAGAATATCTAACAATATTCTGTCCCAAAATGGACATGAATCATAACCTAGGAGGAGAAAGAAGGAATTGAAGGCATGGTAGAAGAAATGACCAGTAATTTTTAAGGCAGGCCTAATTGAAGAGTAGAATAGGAATGTCTAACATGTTTTTAACAAAAACAATAAACACAGACCCTCTGGATCAACCACCAGCAACCCTCATATCTTCAGTAATGTCTGCAATACACAGCACTTTAAATTGGTGGGATTGGGGGGAGAAACACATTGGATAAAGGCAATATGCAGCGGGACAACATCATGGGGGGAGCAGCGGTGGGGGTGGGGACAGTATCCAAGAGAACAAAATGCAGGCTGGAAATCAGATATGGATCTAAAGTAAGAACTCACAACCAGCAGTAATTCTAAAATAAGCCACATCCTAGGGGTCCTAGAGATAATGGAAGGAACATTGAATTTTCCACTTGAATGGGAATATAAACCAAATGTTATTTAAATATCAAAGACAGGTGACCCCCAGCAAGCCGGAAGTTTTAGATCTAATATCTGAATTATGCTTTTAAGAAAATACTGGATGGTGATGGTGATGGTGAAATGATGACAACGACGACAATGCAGTTTACATAAAGGCGAATATGGTGAAGACTATGGGAGTATTCAAAATAGACAATCAAGTGACCAAATAAAATTCCATTATTTGCCAAACACTTCTAGGCACAGTTCACTCAGGTCGATAGAACACAATCCTGATGGCATCCAGATTTCAGATCTGGTCCCATTATCAGCTTCTGAACCACCTCTTCCTATCCACAGCTACCTCTCTGCAGGATCATGGCTCTAATTACATGGTCATGAGGGAGGAGTGCAGAAGGCAGTAGAGAATGGTACTGACTAAGGATGAAACCATTTGCATTATTACCATGTGCTCTGCCTTGAGAACAGGCAAATGGACTAAGGAATAAACCTCTAGTTCAAAATAAAACCACAAAGCTGGTATCAACTGCAGTTAAGTGATCCAGTGAAGGAGAACCAAACTCAGTTTGGGAATCCAGAGGAGGATCAGATTATGACAGCTAAAAGGAAGACCGAGTCTCAATTATCAGGAATTGGAGGGCAAGTGTAAATTTTTGATGATGATAAGAAGAATGGTACTAAAAAGATCAGTTTTATCTAGTTAGAAGAATAAAATTAGTAGGGATAACAGAGAGAAGGTTGCCACAGTAACCCAAGTTCAAAACAATGAGGGATATGACTATATGGGCTTAATAGTATCATCTTCATGTGTGAAAATGGCTATATTTACTAGGTGCCTGAGAGCAATTATACAAAGGAAGAGGAATTTAAATACTTACTTCTATTTTATTATTTAAAATTCCAATGAATTTGACAAGATGTATAGGCCTTATAGCAATGGTACTAAGGTACCATTAAAATTCCAATGAATTGACATGGGCAAGGGGAGAGAAGAGGGAGATACTGGGCAGCTATGTGGAATAAAGAGGTTAAGTAGAGAAACAAGCAAACCCAGTGAACTCATTTTTTAAATATATTTTTTATTTATTTCAGAGAGGAGGAAAGAAGGGGAGAGATAGAAACATCAGTGATAGAAGAGAATCATTGATTGGCTGCCTCCTGCACACCCCATACTGAGGATCGAGCCAGTAACCCAGGCATGTGCCTTGACCAAGAATTGAACTGTGATCTCCTGGTTCGTAGGTCAATGCTAAACCACTGAACCACACCAACTAGGCTAGATTCATTTCTTATGACTGCTATAACAAATTATCACAAATCTAGTGGCTTGAATAACACAGACTTATTACCTTACAGATCTGGAAGTACATAAACAGCATCCTCATTGGCAAGAACACTGTCATGTGGTCACACTCAGCAGGGAAATGCCCCAGTTCGAATCGAACCCACAACCTAGGCATGTGCCCCAACTGGGAACCAAATCCACAACCTTTTGGTGCATGAGATGATGCTCCAATTAACTGAGCCACCAGGTCAGGGCAGGAACTTTTTTAATGGAGAAATGTCATTAAAATGGTATTTCCTTATAGAATGAGGAAAAGAAGGGAAAGAAAAGAAAAAGGAGGGGAGAAGGATTTCCTCCTGGAAAACAAGTATCTTGATATTTTATAGCATTTATCAGAGATTATTTCCTGGTGAGGTAGTGGCATGTTTTTCCCTGGAGACATTTACAGATTTTCAATTGCAATCAAATGGATGCAAATTTTTATAACTTTTCTCCTACTAGAAAGCAAGGAAAGGGACAAGAAAGTCTCCTAAAATTCAATCCCAATCTGTGCTTCTGGAATATTAGATTTCTATCTCCTTAGAACTACTTAGGAAAGTATTCCTGACAATAATCTAGTGTATCAATTACAGGAATGAGGCCAAGAATTAAAAAATGCCACTGCAGTCTGAAAGGTCCCAAGTTCGATTCCAGTCAAGGGCATGTACATTGGTTGCGGCACATCCCCGGTAGGGGGTGTGCAGGAGACAGCTGTCGATGTTTCTCTCTCATCAATGTTTCTAGCTCTCTATCCCTCTTCCTTCCTCTCTGTAAAAAATAAATAAAATATAATTTTTTAATTAAATTAAAAAATAAAGATATGAAATATTATTAGGGATATATCAACATTGTGAGTGGCTTAATATAATGTCATTTTGTGTTCCAATGATAAGCTTAGGGTCAATATTACCTGTAATCAGACAAATTCTAAACATGGACTTCCTCCAAAGAACAGGTAAATACAAGATGAAAGTGTTCTTTTTAATCACAAAATTTTTCAAGAATCTAGTCACTTAAGAGAGAATATTATCCTGCCAAATATTCATGGAAGACCATGTAATTGAAGGGAAAAATGTAGATGTGTGAGTGTAAGATTGTGTGAGGAAGAGAGAGAGAGAGAGAGAGAGAGAGAGAGAGAGAGAGAGAGAGAGAGAAAACAGGTGGGCGAGGGAGAGAATTGGAAAAAGGGGAGTAATACAAAGAAATAGAAGTGCTTTTTTAAAGCAAAACTAAATAACACTGCAGAAACTATTAAGAGTAGTGGTAATTTGCTGACCCAGCAAGATACTTGATTAGCAATTCTGACTACATCAGAGCATACTGTGTAATTATTTAACTTGTTAAAAGCATCAGAAAACAGAGGTTCTTGGCTGGCTCTTGGCTATAGAAGCATATCTCTTGTTTCTGAGCTCTTCCTGCAGTCTTCCTCTTCCACTGTTGGCTCCAAATCCTGGTTTTCCCACTTCTCTTTGTCTAAGAACCTGCACGGAAATCTTGCAATCTCCTGTGTACCTGCCCAGACTGAATATGCACAAGTGGCTCCCTCCCATAAGTCCAGATAATTTATGAAAAGGAACTTTTTGAAAGTTTAAATGTAGTCTGTGCCATATTCTATTTAATTCAATAAATATTTATTGAGGGCCTGCCTGGAATTATGCTATGTACCACATGGAATATAAAAGAAATATATAGCACAGTCCCTCCTGTCAGAAAGTTTGCAATATTCCTGGGAATAAAACTTGAATGCTGAAGTAATTACAGGAGGCAAGATAGTATAGAGCAATGCAATAAAATTATGTAACCAAGACCAAAATATAAGGTGCAGACAACATTATGTTTGGTCAGGGCAGGCAGGATGGAGCTATGGGGAATAGCTCATAGAGGATATGAAACTTCAGCTTGTCCTTGAGAGGTGCATAGATTCGGCTGGGTGCAGCAGCGGAGAAGGACACTTCAGGCAGTGGAGAGAGTATGAGTAAAATCAGAGAGAGAAACAGCAGGCATGATGTGTAAGAGGAAATGTGAAGAGGCCAGCCTGACTGGAGAGAAGGGGAATGGAGGTCGCAGAGCTGTGTATAAAAAGAAAAGAAAAGAAAAAACAGATGGAAAGAATATAATGAAACCCCAGAAAGCCTTGAAGGGCACAGTAACAAATTTAGACTTGAACCATATGCTCTTAATCTCTCTCTATGGCTTCCTTGATGTCGATTCTTTCACTGATATCAGGCAGGTCATTCATCGGCAGCCAGCATGACATGTTGAGAAGAACCTGGGCTTTAGAGTGAGAAAGCTCTGATTCTGCCTCATATGTGACCTTAGCAAAGTCATTTAATTGCTCGAACTTCAGTTTCCACAACTGCAAAAATGGGAAGGTCAATGCCCATAATTTAGGGTTGTTGCGAAAAGGGAGATGATGTGTATAATGTACCTTGTGAATACAAACAGACAGAATCCTTTATGAGTTTCATTCTTTCAGTGACTATTTGTTGAATGTCTACACTGTACCAAACATTCTGTTCAACACTAAGAAATTAAAAACAAGAACACAGAGTACTTATTCTCAAGACATGAAGAGATGCAGTTTAAGCCAATGGGAAGAACAGCAGCCTAGGGTCACATAACCTTGGAGTTTGAAGCTCATTCCCACCATTTTCTAAGTGTATGAACATAGGGATACTATTTATTCAGTCTAAGCCTGTTTCATCATCCACATAATTGGTGTAATAGTATTTACCTTATAGGCTGATTTGAGAACAAAATATAAATATGAAAAAGGTAATATAATGCCTGACAATTAAATGATATTTGTTTTATAGTGGGAAAGCAGGCATGAAATATAATCTGATAATGAGAAGCAAATAACTGAAGAAAGGAGAAGTTTTCACAGGTGACAAAGTCCCTGCAATGATATTTAAATAATGAGTAGGATTGGCTGAGTGAGCATGTATTGAGAGAACATTCCTAGAAGAGGAAAGAGCATGTGAAAAGGTACAGGAACATTAAAGAGACTGGCACCTTCTAGGACATGCAGGTAATTCTGTATTGCTAAAGCATAAGTCCTAGGCAGAGAGTCCAGGATATGAAAGTGGTCAGATGGACAAGAACTAAATTCTGAAGCCTCTAGAGGTAGATCCTATCCAACAGGCAATGGGAAGTCACTGTTAACTGTTACTTGACATGATCAGCTCTGAGTAGCATAAAGAGGAAGGAGCAGAAAGAGCATTCAGGGGACTATTGAACAAGTCCAGGTGAAACAAAGAGATAGAGAAGATGAAATAACCAGCCAGCATGGCACAGGGGTTGAGCATCACCCTATGAACAAGGAGGTCACAGTTTAATTCCTGGTCAGGGCACATACCCTGGTTGGAATAGCTCCATCCCCAGTGTGGGATGTGCAGGAGGCAGCTGATCAGTGATTCATTCTCATCATTTATGTTCCTATCTCTCTCACCCTCTCCCTTCCTCTCTCAAATCAATAAAAAGACAGATATTTTTAAAAGATGAAAAGAGAGAGATAATTATTGAAGATATGTAGGAGTTGCTTCCAACAGAACTTGGTTTTGATTGATTTGAGAGGAGGGTAAAGATGAGAAAAGAAACAAGGATGCCTCTCCTGTTCTCACTGGACGTTGATGCATTTCTCAAGATTAACAATACAATTGGGAAACAGGCGTAGAGCACAGATGACATCTCCTGTCCGGGACATACTGAATTTGAGAAGCCTGTAGAACATTCAAGTAGAGTTGTAGACATAGCGTTCTGGAATGGACAGTGGCAGGCTGAGGGGGCTGCTGATGTAAGTCTGGGCACCGCTGGCCTGCATGGATGCAGGTTAACCAAGAGGACAGACTCCCAGGAGGGACGAGGACAAGAGAAGAGGCAGCTCTCAAGTCAGGCCATCCCTACCTCCCCCGAGTAATTGAGCCACTCAAGCGGGCAGCGCTCAAATCCTTCAAAACCAAAAAAATAAACCTCAGATGTAGAGGATGCTCAGGTATGTCCAAGGTCAAAGAAATCCGTCTTCTGGCATAGCTCTTCTCTGCCTAATGTAAGTTTCATCTGTCTAAAAGAAGTGAAAGGGGGTGCATGGAGAGCAGCTCTTGGATATGGAGGACTGCGTACAGGGTGACAATTATAAACACACTGTCTCTAGAAAAGCACTTCATTTACAAAGCAGATTTGACAGCTCACGTGGCTTTTTGGCGGAGCGATCCTGCCCGGCCCCTGTGCGACCTGGTGAGCTTCGATTACAGCTCTGATGCTAGCTCCACCACAGAGACCCCCTAAAAGGGGAGTGATAAATGAGGTCCTGTCAGGCTTCATTCCCTGGGTGGCCTTGAATCTCTGCTGTTATCTGTTACCCTGCCAGTGCTGACAGTGATGAACACAAGGCAGGCAGCTAACGACACCCCAATTCATTACCAAAAAGGAGGGAGAGAAGAAATAAAGGGAAGGTGACTGCCGGGTAGGAAGCTTCACTCGCGTCAGCCCTGTCTTCCTCCCACAGGTCTGAGCGGTGAAGAAATGATGGAGCCCATTTGTCTCCAACAAGAGCTCTAATGATACTCGGAAGGAGTCAGGAGGAATCTGTACACGGGCCTCCTCATGGTGAGGCTCTTCTGGAGACTCACAAACATAAAAAAAAATATTTCTAGGACCTGGGTTTTTTTGTGGTTTCTTTTTTTTTTTTTTTTTTTTTTTCAGTCCACTCTTATTCTAGAAAAAAATCAAAGACGCATAACGTCATCATCCGTCTATACTGCTTGCCTATGCTACACTGTTATTCATTCCAGAAGAGTACACAGTTTCTCTCTGTAAGATGATATTAAGCCTGTAACTCTGCAATAGCAAACATTTTAGGCAGACCTGACCATTGTTTCCCATAATAAACATTTATATCTTTAAGTGGTATCTGGTTCCTCCCTAAGCAATATTTCACCAAGATTTTTGTTTCAACTAGTTTTTTTCCTGACCTCATGGGAAATAAAAGCTTCTGCTTCATAGTCGCCTTTTCATATTAATGGGACTTCCTGTGATACCTGAACACACTGTGCCCAGTCAATAAATACCTTCCAAATTTAATGCCCAGGGAAGGCACAATTTTCCAGCTTAATCCAGGGTGTTAATCAGAGCACTGGTTCTGTGGGACATTAAGAGGAAGGAAGTCTAAAAAAAAAAAAAAAAAAAAAAAAAAAAAAAAGCGGGGGGTGATAGGGGGAAGGGGGAAATTTGGAGGAAAGCAAGCCCTAGTGGGTTTTGCTCAGTGGTCAGAGTGTGGGCCCGGGCCAAAGGGTCTCAGGTTCACTTTCCAGACAAGGGCGTGGACCTTGGCTGCAGATTCAATCCTCAGCCTCTGTAGGGACACATGCAGAAGGCAAGCAATAGATGTGTCTCTCTCACATCCATGTCTCTTTCTCTCTCTCTCCCTCCCTCCTTCCTCTCTCCCTCCTTTCCATTCTCTCTCTAAGGATCAATGGAAGAATATCCTTAGGTGAAGATTTAAAAAAAATAGGAAGGTAGGGGGAAGGTCCATGATTAAATAGAGTTGAGAAACCCTGGGTTTATTCCTTTCCTACAGATTTATTTTCCTATAGGACTTTTTCAGTCTTTATAGTACTAATGTGCATTTTTACTCCCCTGAAGCAAATATAATCTACTAGAGGCCCAGTGCACAACATTTGTGAACTGGAGCGGGGGAGGGGGGGGGGGGAAGGGTCCCTCAGCCAGGCCTGTACCCTCTTGCAGTCTGGGACCCTTCAGGGGATGTCCACCTGCCGGCTTATAGGGAGTGGGCCTAAGCCAGCAGGTGGACATCCCCCAAGGGGTCCTTAGTGCTCCAGGGGAGGCAGGAGAGGCTCCTGCCACTGCCACTGTGCTCACCAGTGGCTAAGTGGCACTCCACCTGTGGAAGTGCTGACCACCAGGGGGAAGCTCCTGCATTGAGTGTCTGCTCCCTGGTAGTCAATGTGCATCATAGCAATTGGTAATTCTACTGTTCGGTCAATTTGCATATTAGCCTTTTATTAGAGAGGATAGTATTTCTCAATCTATTTTCTCCTACTTACAATATTCTTATGGAATATATATCTAGAACAGTTACACAGAACCACACTTTGGGAACTATTGGTCTAGACTTGTCCACAAACTCCTTCTTACTTATTTTAATCAACAAAGTCAAATGACTGTCAGGCTATTTTCTAAGTATCTGGCAGGGTGAGACAGTCTGAGGTAAAATAAATGTTCAAAACTATCTGAATCCTACCCTCAAAGAATGCATATGCCTTGTCCTTAAAAAAGAAAAAGAAGCATCTATATAATAAAAGTGTAATATGCTAATTGCACCAGACATCCTTCCAGACATCCTTCCTTCCAGACAAGCTGCTGCTGGTGGGGGCCGAGGCAGAGGCAGCAGGCTCCCGGCCGTGGCAGTGGTGGGCAGGAGCTGGGGCCAAGGCCCTTGCATCAGGCCTCTAGTGAGTTAATAAAGATGCTGAAGCATAAAAGCAATGATCTTAAATTTGAGACAAAAGTAATGGTATGATTATGCATAGATTTTTATCCTTGCTTTTTTCCAAAGAGCAAATCTTTCTTTTAAACGTAGCATAAAGACCTTACCATTGATTCTGAGAGCAATTTTTTATATAAGTATGAATGAAAGTGGTCAGACTTCAGAATACCTTAAAACTATAGTGTAAGTTAAAACACAAAAAACAAGTGCAAATCTGAGAGCAAGCACAAAAGAACAATTTGCTTCAATATTACAAGACATCTCACTGTTTCTTGTTATGTAAGACAAACACACATTAGCAGCATTTCCCGTGTTGGCTATTAGGTTTTGTCTGGATAAAATAAAGTCACTACCTATATTTAAAATAGCGGAGGCATTCTGGGCTTTAAGCACAAACAAAATTTTAAAAGAGAAATGAACTAGCCAGCCTTGTTTATGAATGTTTGTTAAGCCATAGAACAAAAACAAAAAAATGTATTTAAAACAAACTGGAATTGTCATTATTCAAGGAGTTTTACACTAGTATCTAAAGAATGTGTAAGTTGCAAACATGTAATGGCTAGAAATGGATTATATAGCCTCTGTGATCTTTTTCATCTTTAAAAAGCAATCAGAATTCAGGTGGGGAGAACTGATCATCCAAGAACTAAAGTAATATCTGGGAGAGATGAAACCATCATTATGAATTAGAGGCAGCCCATCATTCATTTTTCGGCCACCTTCTTTCCAGGAGAAAGTAAACTCTTAGAAAAAGCTTGCTGTATTCTTTCCTCATGTGCTCCAGGAATTCAAAAGCCAATTACAATGTTTCCTAAATAAAGTACACAGGAAGAGATCTGCATTTTTTTTCTTCTCCTTGTTCCCAGATTATTTGGATCCAGACGTCATGGAATTTACCAGAGACAGGATTCATAGAATACTGCAGTTTATCCTTCCACCATTTTCCTGTTAAATTCTCTCTTTCCAATTTCCTACAACCAACTGTGTGCCTTCCACTTCTCCTGCAAAGGCATTTATTTCTGTCTGGCCAATCTGAATTGTTCCATTGCCTTGCTACCCCACTGGTGACAAATATACTTCTTCGTTTGTAAGTTCTCTGAGCGCTGGAGGATTGATGGGAGTGAAGGAAGAACTGGGATCGGCAAGGCAAGAAAGGCATTAATCTTATTAGCCTTTGATTCAAGTTAATCACAAGGAAGGTAATATTTTAAACTCTGAAAGACTTCTTGGAAGTTTCCAGAATTTCTCCAGAGGCACAGATCAATAGACCAGAATAATCAAGAAAAGAGAGCGAGTTCACCAAATGCCAGTCACTTGGTAGGGTGTTTTACTTGATTAAGAAAAAGGCTTTTAATAGGAGTATTCCAACCCAGGGAAAGAAAGGGAAAATCCAACCCTCCAGGGCAGTACCTCCACACTGCGGCTGAAGATAAAAGAAGGGGGGACATTTAATTCCAATCTCCACCCCTCAGCACAGTGATGTAGGTAGCACTTGTTTGTTATGTTGTTCTGCTGATGGAAGATTTCCCAAAGCTTGGAGCAATCAATGCCCCTGTCCACTCAAAATAATGCATGAGGATAGAGGAGTCCCGGGTCCCATCATTTTGCCGATGACTCCTTCTCTTTCAGTTGGAAATAACTGAAAATGAAGTCTGTCTGATTGCTGGGAGGCCTCCCTGGGTTTCTTTGGTGTTTAAATATTAGCACTGGGAGCTCAGAGCTAAACTCCCTTCGCAAAACAGAGTTAGCTGGCCTGTTACTCTGAACCAGGCAAAAAAAATCAAATTTTTTCAAACAGAGCTTAACTTTTAAAAACAGCGAAGTATTGCATAGCTCAGTGGTTGAGCATTGACCTGTGAACCAGAAGGTTATGGTTCAATTACTGGTCAGGACCTATGCCTGGGGTGTAAGCTTTATCCCCATTGTGGGGCGAGCAGGAGGCAGCCAATTAATTATTCTCTCTCATCATTGATGTTTCTATCTCTCTCTCCCTCTTCCTTCCTCTCTGAAATATATATATTAGAGCCCCAGTGCATGAATTTGACCTGGCCTGCAGGATCGGTTGAAACTGGCTCTCTGACAACCCCCAAGGGGTCCCAGATTATGAGCAGGCACAGGTCAGACCAAGGGACCCCACCAGTGCATAATTTGGGGCAGGGAAGGGACTCAGGAAATTGGCCAGCCAGGGAGGGATCGAGGGAGGGTTCCAGGTTGTGTCTGGCCTGTCTCACTCAGTCTAATCCGCCAGACCCTAGAAGCAAGCTAACCTACTGGTCTGAGCTTCTGCACCTGGTGATCAGTGAACTACATAGTGAGTGATTGAGTGCCTTTAGCTTATAATTAGCATATAACACTTTGATTGGTTGAATGGCCAATCAGACAACTGTATACTTATATACTAATATACTTGTATATTAGGCTTTTATTATATAGGATATATAAATAAAACAGCAAAGAATTCTCACATGGTGGGGTGGCAGCAAGGAACTTCAGCTCCCTCCCCAAACATTTCCCAAAGTGGTTCCTTTACTGTTTGTTCATTTAAAGCACACAGCTGGCCTGGCACTCAGGACATTCTCCTTCTGCCCATCTCCAGAACGCACCAGCTCTCTCCGCCCTGGGACTCGGCTCCTTCCCAATCACATCTGACATTGACTTGATATGTTCTTCTTGCTTTCTCATCCTTTCTCTTCTCACTGCTCCATCTCTTTCTTTGTCCTCTTTATGCCTCTCCATCTCCCTCCAGGCATCTTTCTTCTCCGGTTATGGCAGCCATGTAAGCATCCTGGGTGCTCAAATGTGGCTTTCCTGGCAGGGAGCCACAGAGCCTGCTGCTGCCCAAAAGGAAGGAGCTCTGAAGAAAGTGTACACACATGATCTGGAAGAAAGCATTTCTTCCACTCCAAGTTAAAAGTATGTTCCTTAGCCTGTGCTGCGTGGGATGTATTGTTAACTCCTATCAAAGGGGCTCCTATCTCAGGAATCACTGGGAACTTTCAAACATGATTGACAGCTGGTCTAAGAACATCCACAATGTGATACGCCGTAGAAAAGAAATGTGCTGAGCCCATTCAGGATCGCCTGGCTGTGCCTTTCAAATTCCTTTCATGGTCATTGGTGACGGTGCGAACTGCAGGGTGAAGGAGCCAGGACTTTGTGGAATATTCTTAACTGCTGATCTGTAATCCACACAGCCCGAGGATAAAGATTTGAAGAAATGGAGACACGAGGACTGATTTTTTTCTTTCTTTTTTGAAAGACAACTTGGAAATATAAAAGAGTAAGAACAGTAGGATTTATGTTAACCCACTGGGAGTGCTCTGGAAACCTCTTTGATGAAGGATGGAGATTGCTTTGAAGGAGACTTTATTGAAGCAGAAAGTAAGCCTGGTACCAAGGGATTCAGGGTTGACTGGGTCACTTATCAGTCTTCCTGACTTTAAGTTTCCTTTTTCTTGCAAATTCTGTGTGCTACCAAACGCCTCAATGCTGCTCTACAGAAATATTCTCCTTCTGAAGAAAAGGCTTTTATTTGGCCTTGGAAAGCACTAGAAACTTAACTGGTGGGGCAGAGGGTAAAAAGACAAGAACCCCGCCAAGAGAACACATGCAAATACACCCCAATATAACATGTAAAAAAGCTTCACCATTATGCAGACCTGTTCTTACTGTAAGTTTGGATTTTAAATACAACACCTCAGGAAGACCATGTGGTCAGCAGTGAATCATGGCTGGGTAAATAAGGCCTCAGGTGTGAGAAGTAAAAATGGTCTTAGCTAGAAAGGAGAGAACAAAAAATAGAGGGGTTCAAACCATCAAAGAATATGCCTAGAACTCGAGTTACAAAAGCTTCCCTTAAATCGTGAAACTACCAGTTCAGTGATGATGGAAGAAAAGATCCTTTAGAGAAAAGGATCTTTTTTAAAAAATCAAGGAGAAAATGAAACAAGTGCCAATGGGTGACATAATAACTAGAAAG
Organism: Pipistrellus kuhlii; assembly: GCF_014108245.1. Taxonomy (NCBI): domain Eukaryota; kingdom Metazoa; phylum Chordata; class Mammalia; order Chiroptera; family Vespertilionidae; genus Pipistrellus; species Pipistrellus kuhlii. The sequence continues at coordinate 43,152,874 of NW_023425584.1, forward strand.
GGGCACACTGCAAATGACCAAGGAAAAGCTGAAACTCAGGATTGTCCTTTCTAACAACCCATCTGCGAATGCTGTGCTTAGGGTATTATTATAATTATTCTTTCCTCACCTTCTCTGCTGTTGAGAAGGCTAAAAAAGGCTAATTCCAAATAACCCTGATATTTGGGGCTAGTGATCTGAATCCAAGCCAGCAAGCTCAGTGTACGTTCCTGATAACCCATAATTAAGTCCCTCTCTCCTTCCCAGATACTGGTCTTGCAAAACCTGTTACTGTGAACAGGGCACTGCCCCGGAGGGAGGGTTATTAACGCTGGCGTCAGGCCAGACCATCAGATACGGCCTGGAGACCCCCAACACCTGGGGGCCTTCTTGCAAGGCCCGAGAAAAGGACTGGAAGCATAATCCATATTTGTGGAACAAAGACCACAGGGAGGGAGATATAAAGGAAAGCCCCATATGTGTTCCTTCACTCAGATTTGGAAAGCTGTTCCCTGAGTCCGCCGGTGTATTAAACAGGGTCCCTCCTTTTTCTTAGAAGCGTCTTTGGTTTTTGTTGGTCTTCTGCAACACTGTCATCATAAAGTAACAAGGCTGACTTTTTTTCTGATTGCCTAAAACTCTTCTTTTAGGTAAAATTGGTATATAATGTATTAGTTTCACATGTACAATATAATTTGATATTTCTGTACACTATCAAGTGATCACAATAAGTATAGTAACCATCTATCACCATAAAATTGATTCCTTTCACTGACTTCACCTACCCCTAACCCTCCCCCTCTGTTCTGTTTATCTATGAGTATTGTTTTGTTGGTATATTTCTTTTGCTATCTAGATTCCACATATAAGTTATATCGTATGGCATTTGTCTTAGCACAGTACTCTCACGGTCCATTCAGTAAGCGAAGCCCTTGAGGCACTACAGGGGCCAGAGTCAGAAAATTGGCTCAGGTTACTTCAGACTTGAGGATGAGTCATCGAAGTCCAAGAGAAGCACTCAAAAATAATTGGAGCCCTGGCCAGTGTGGCTCGGTTGGTTGGGCATCATCCCATGCACCAAAAGGTTACTGGTTTGATTCCGAGTTTGGACACATACCTGGGTTGTGGGCTCGATCCCTAGTGGGGATCTGCAGTGTGGAGTGCAGCCAATCAATGTTCTGCTCTTACATCAATGTTTTTCTTTCTATTTTCCTCTCCCTTCCTCTCTAACTGAAAATTAATAAAAACTATTTCTTAAAGAGCTTTGGATCCTTTTTCTAATCTTCCTTGAAATAATAGTGATAGCCGAAACCAGTTTGGCTCAGGGGATAGAGCGTCAGTCTGTGGACTGAAAAATCCAAGGTTTGATTCTGGTCAAGGGCAAGTACATGGGTTGCAGGCACATCCTCGATGGGGGATGTGCAGGAGGCAGCTGGTCGATGTATCTCCCTCATCGATGTTTCTAGCTCTCTATCCCTCTCCCTTCCTCTCTGTGAAAAATCAATAAAATATATTTTTTTTAAAAAAATAATAGTAATAATAATAATTTGAAGAAAGTTGGTTTTTCTACCATAACTGGCCAATTTCTCTGATAAGCCAGGTGATGCCTTCAGTTCAGCATTAGCACATTAAAGGAACAGGATGAAGTAACATTTGTGCAGCTTCTATATTGTGCTGGAGCCTTCACATGACAATGAGTCAGTGTGAAAGGAACCATTAACACAGGTTCTGCACAGACACCAATCCATGACTCAGAAGCGCCATGATTCACTGGCAGTCACAGAACTTGCAGGTGATGGATATGAGATTCAAACCTGTTCTCTCTGATATCTGAAGTCAGGAACTCTTCCCATCCCTAAAATGAGCTCAAGTGACCTCTAACAAGGTGTCTTGTTATTGTTTTCTATGTCATGCAATCTAGACCATGAAAATCCAATTTTACAAAATGAAGTTAACAGGGTAGCATGACAATAATTAGAAAGAAGCTCTATTTTAAAAATAATTTGCCATTGAGTTCCTTTAATAAGGAGCTCACCTGGAACATCATTAAAAATGAGAAGAATTCATCTCTTGCATAAAGTATGGTGTACTTGCATAGGCACAGGGTCACAGTTTTTTTTTTTTTTTGGTTTTTTTTTTAATATATTTTATTGATTTTGTACAGAGAGGAAGGGAGAGAGATAGAGAGTTAGAAACATCGATGAGAGAGAGTCATCGATCAGCTGCCTCTTGCACACCCCCTACTGGGGATATGCCCGCAACCAAGGTACATGCCCTTGACCGGAATCGAAACCGGGACCTTTCAGTCCCCAAGCCGACGCTCTATCCATTGAGCCAAACCGGTCCCGGCTGGGTCACAGTTTTATGTTGCATCACAACTTTCCTGTCCTGTCTACTCCTGTCCTCTACGGACACCACTTTCCACAGCCTTCAACAGTAACAAGCGTTCACCTTAGGGCTGGTCCTCAGGGGAACCACAGAACAGAGCATTAAATCAGGTGACAACTGATGAGTATGAACTTGATAACGATAGACAGGCCATCTCTCCTCCACTCCAACCTTCCCTCTGCACTATCGTCCTGACTCGCCTTCCCCAGCCTCCCACTGGAAAGCTATACAGCACCCATCCGTCAGTGAGGCACTTATTAATATACTCCATAGGGGCAGGATTGGGCTCCAAACAAAACCTAATGTGCGAACAGCTCTTAAAGCCCCTTGGCTGCCGTTCTGTCACTCTCATCACCAGCCTGGTTCAGAGGCCCCATAACTTGTCCTCTCCACAGCGACTTGGCTAGAAAGCAAGTTGTTAGAGTAGCAGATAACAACCTCCCCTGAAAGAACCTAGTGAGGCATTTCGAAAATAGAGTCTGCAGCAAATGTGGTCAGAGGAATCACACAGCAACCTCTCAGGACTCGTTTCCTTCAGCATTGCCCTAATGGTGATGCTTATGGCCCAAATGATGAAGGACACTTCTCCCACACACCCTGAGGCCTGAGATGCCCCAGTATTTCCTCTGCATCTGATGCAAGGAAACGGGAAGGATGACAATGCCAAGTAATGTTCCCCTGGTTACCAGGGAGAATTCGAGATCACCTAAAGAGGCTCCTCCGTCTATTGCAAAGACTCTTCAGGCAGTAATGAGACCTGAGAGATTGATCTACCTTCAGGAAAAGCCTTTCCTAAACTACCCCAGATGAGACTCTGGTCTATTTTAAAGACCTTTTAAGAAAGGAGGTTCTTAACTCTTCCTTTCTGTACAGAAATACGAGAGAAATGGGAAGGCAATTCAAATCAGCATATATGTGAATCAACATAATTGGCCAAACAGAATTGAATTCCGTGGTACCAGGTAGATCATTTATAATGAATGTACTTTTCTATCTGTTCACTATTTATAGGATATGAACTAAAGAAATCCAACCAAATCATTTCCTTGATCAAATTTATCTATGGCTTTGTGTAATCAGATGAATCTCACGTAAAGGAGATTGAAGAGAGAGGCCCTCTGTTCAAATGCCAGGCATGCTTTTGCTTCGGGCTTTGCACTTACTGTTCCCAGAGAGCTTATGGCTTATTCATTCCTTCACCTCCTTCAGGTCTATATGCAAATGTCCCTTTCTCTCTGAGACCTTCCGTTACTACCGCTTTTAAACTGCAACAACCCACCACACACACACACACACACACACACACACACACAGTCACACTCACACACACAGTCACACTCACATATACACCCTGTACGCCTTTCACACTTTTTCTCTATAGTAATCACCATAAACATACTATATAAGATTCTTCTTTTTTTATTAATCATCTATCTTTCTCTATGTGGACAGAAGGAGCCATGTGCTGATTTGACAAGCTCAGGGGAGGCCTACATGACAATCTTGCAAACTCAGAGACCTAAAGTAACCACAAAGGATGCTCTGAAATTAAACTTTAAATGCAATTATGGTGGGCAGTTATATCCTAGGCCAGTATCTTCACTGACAAGGTCAACCTGTATCTTAACTGAGCCTATCTGTCTTTTTGCATCTATGCTAACATACCCTTGAGATGTCTGGGTAACTTGTAACTTCCCTTTTTCGGGAGCCCCTGGGGCACAACCAAATGTAGTAGACACCAGGACAGATACCACAAATTCCTTCATTATCATGTTAATTGTTCCTAACCCATCTAAGTATGTGTCCATCATTTTACTTTTTATCCAATCCCAGGGTTTCCCACCACTTTGCTTTATCCCACATTCTTAGTCCGTCACCAATGAATTTCATGTAACCCACCTATGTCCCTCCTTTGATTGCAATGTATAGATAGAAATGTAACCCGCCATTCTCCGGAGATTTATTTCAATTCGTTGAGGTTCCACTTCCTGGCATATGTCAACAGTTTGGCTCAAATAAACTCACAAAAATTCTTTGTCATTGAAACAGGTTTCAATGTTTTGAGGGGTGTTTTTTTTGGTGTGTTTTTTTTTTTTTTTTTTAACGTTAACACCTATCAGAATGTAAACTCCATGAGGGAAAATATATTTTGTTCTGTCCTGCTGTTTTGTATCCTTAGCTATTAAAACAGAGTCTAGTACACAGTAGGTACTCATTATGTGATTGGCGAGAGAATTGAATGAGAATTCAGCTTCCCACAAAATTTAGGGTCTTATTTATCCTAGCAGATACTTTTCTCAAACAGAACATGGGCTGATGAATATGCAATAGCTATTCCTAGTTAGGATCTTAACTCTAGATCTCCTTAAGAGTCTGGATTAGGGGTTTTCAACTGTAATCCCTGGAGCTTTGGCATTGCTGAGATGTGGCTTCTTCTCTCACCGTTCCACCCCCTGACACAGAACCATGAGAGGGTAGACCAAAAATCAGGCTTCTGGCTCCCTGACTCCTTCCTCAACTACGCCAGCTCTTTTGTTATCTATCTTACACATTGGGGTTTTCTATAAGTTGTTACTGAGAGGAAACTATTGCTGAAAACATTGTTAGAAAGGAACTAGCCTAGACGGTAAGACAGAAATGCATGAAAAAACAATGGATTGAGTGTCATGGAAACACAATCTTTACTCATTCACTGAATATTTATAGAGCACACACTGCATGCCCAGGTTTGTGCTGGGTACTGGAAATACATAAACAAACAGAACATACTTAAGTTCACATTCAATCAAGTTCACATAACAAATGATTATAATATCCTTGGAAATTTTGAGAAATCAAGGAGCACTGAGGAAGATGTCAGGGATGTAACCTCCAAGAGGCATCTGCTGAGACTTAAGGATGGCTATTAGGCAGATGAAGCATAAGACTGACCTTCACTTTAGGAATAAGTAAAAGATCTTATTTAAATAAGATCTTAACCTCCTTAGGCTCAGTTTCCCCAATTATCCTATATAATAAGAGAGGAAAATGCTAATTATCCATTACGTCTAGAAGCATAACGACCAACCACATAACAACCAGATTACGGATCTGCAGGAGGGTGGGGCAGAGAACTACAAGAAGCTGATGGTGAAATGCTACAGGAGGGGGCAGGGCAGCAAGCTTTGCGGGGGCGGGGGAGGGGAGGAGGGGGGATGCCGGAAAACTACAGGAGGGCAGCAGAGAGCTACTGGCGCACAGATTTGTGCACAGGGCTACTAGTAAATAAATAAGAGGCTTGAAAGTTAGCCAATATGTAAAGTCCCTCCCAAATGTAAAACTATGTATCCAGATTTTCCTAATCATTCTACAACCAGATAACAGAAACCATTAGTTTCAAATAATATTACTGAAGATGGACTGTTCAGCCATTTCATTTGATCATTAATAATGTATTTGGCACAACATAATGATCAGAAAGTCCCAAGGAGAGTCATTTAAATTAATTGATGTTTTCTTCCATATATGAGAGATTTTTATTGCACTGTCCAGATTCAATTTCAGTAATTCCATTATACTAGTAACTATGCTCAATACCAGACATGATGTAATCTTAAAATAAGATGTGGAATTACAAGATTCATTGTTCATTATTAGCATCAAATTTGTTTTTACACTTGAGTCATTCTTTCACATTTAACACATTAAGTAAGGAAGCAGAACTCTCTAAGTCTATTAAATTTAGAACTAGAAAAATTCAAAACCTTTTAATCCTTCATACTTTCAAATCATGACTAACTTGTCAGACAGGAATTTCTTCACTATCATCAGCTACTAAACTATTGAAAGTTAACAGGTTAACTTGATAATAAGTGGGATATCTAAGTATATGTACTTGGAGAATGTTGTGAAGTTTAAATAATATAAGACATATGAAAAGCACTTCTTTAATTCAGAACATCCTATATAATACTAGCCATTTAAATTACCTTTAAATTTTCTTTGATAAAGATGTTTTTGATGCCACTTCTGTCAATCTAATGATATCTAAAATAAACTTAAAACTATCAAAAATAGCCACTATACACCACATGTGTTTAAATTAACATGTGTAGCAAATCTGGAGGGGGGGAGAGTGGAGAGCTAGGAGTAAGTCTCACTAAGATTCTGTATGCCATCGCTGAAAACAGGCAGCAGTCACTTTAGACCTTGTCAAACTTCCAATTGTCTCACTACTGGATATCTTACTCCAAACACATGCCAATAAGGCAGACAAGGATGAATGTGCTGGAAGGTGTTCTGGACCTAGGAAATGTGCCTCAAACACAGGGGGGCCAGGGGTACGTAATACAGGAAAGTCAGAGAGTTTTCTATGTGACATGTTGATTCTAGTTCTGAAACCCACTTAGTATTTGGATGCATCTTGGTAAGCACAGCTTTCTCTTGTTTTACTTAACAACTTCTGTTAAAATTTTAGTGACAGAATGAGAAAGCCAGTCAGTGAAGATTGCCAAACATATAACTAGATGATGTTGAAAATCAAAGGAGGGGAATCCAAGTGCTAAAGGTAATAAGCTCAGGCATAAAGTCATTGAGGAAAACAGGAAGTGGCACTTCGTTTTGTTAAAATTTGGTGCATGTATTAGGTATTTTCTTCCACTCTCCAGTCATGAAGTCCATTAGGACAAGTTATAGACTAACTGAGTGTCAGCTTTGCATTGATTTTACATCTGATCAAGCTAAGATCCAGAATCACTGAACTCACTGTGACTAGAGAAAAAAGGGGAAGTAAATCTGTCTTTCTAAAATTAGAGCAAGTAAAAACACTAAAAGAAAACAAATAAATTTGATTGCCTAAAATTTTTAAACTACTTTTAAACAAAAGGCACCTATACAACATTCAAAGACAAAAAAAGATTGCAGAAGGTATCTGAAACAAATATGGAAGACAAAATGGTTGTGCCCAGAATATAAGAAGAACTTCTAAAATTAATAAGAAAGAGGCAGCCCAATCGGAAAGTAAACAATGAATATAATAGACAATTCATTAAAGAGGAGCTACAAATGGGTGATAAACATATACAATAAGTTAACCCCCAAGAATAGCAATGAAACTGCAAATTAAACCACTAACTATATTTGACCAATCAGAGAGGAAGAATGTTAACAGTGAACATTTGAAAATACCATGCTGTGGCAAGGTTTTCTAGAGAGATGGATCTATTCACCCGCAGCGGCCGTGTAAATTAGAACATTCACTCTGCATCGCCTGTTAAAATAAAAAATGTTTATACCCATGAAACAGCTTTTATACACCTAGATAGCTCATCATTAAAAATAATAATAATAATAACACCCTAGTATAATATATTCAAAGATGTTCATTACAATAAAAATTTTGGAATTGCTTTTCAAAAATTGTAAATTCAAGAGGGAGAATATTATTTAGTAATTAAAATGAATAAATTGGAGTATGAGTGTGAGGTCAAGGCACCCTGTATATTACATGGGAGGGATAACCCACTAACTATAGATAGTTTTGTTTCAAAGCAATTTGTATAAAACATAATGTAATATAATGCTTTTCATATTACAAAACAATACTATATATTGCATAGATCTATACATACGTAATATGTTTTTAGTGCAAAGAACAAACATCTGGATGAATATAAAACAAAGTCACAAAAGGTAGTGTCAATAACAAGAAAGAGGGCAAGTTAAGAAGAACTTCAGCTCTATCTGAAATGTTTTAATAAAAAAAGAAGAAAAGAGCTCTAACAGGTTTGGCTCAGTGGATAGAGCATTGACCTGAGGACTGAAAGGTCCCAGGTTTGATTCCAGCCAAGGGCATGTACCTTGGTGACAGGTACATCTTCAGTAAGGAGTGTGCGGAAGGCAGCTGATTGATGTTCCTAACTGTCTTTTCCCTCTCCCTTCCTCCCTGTAAAAGAAAAAAAAGAAGAAAAAAATCAATAAAATATTTTTTTAAAAAGAAGAAAAGAAAATATGATCATGTGTTGCTTGTATAATTTTTTACGTGTATATTCGGTAAAAGCCTTAAAAAAATCTAGCAAATGTTCAGGTGATTTGCTTGATGATGGATATATTAGGGATTGGTATCTTCATAAACATGGGGGATGGGGGCAGTGAGTATGGTCAGGTCTGGACACATGTGAAGACGTATTTTCCAAATTCCTCAAGTTAAAAAAAAATAGTGGAAATGAGGTCATTGTAGGCATGACTGTGTTTGAGCATTGACCTATGAACCAGGAGTTCACAGTTTGATTCCTGGTCAGTCAGGACACATGCCTGGGTGGGGTGTGCAGGCAGCAGCAGATCAATGATTCACTCATCATTATTGATATTTTTATCTCTCTCTCCCTCTCCCTTCCTCTCGGAAATCAGTAAAAATAGCCGAAATCAGTTTGGCTCAGTGGATAGAGTGTTGGCCTGCAGACTGAAAGGTCCCAGGTTCGATTCCGGTTAAGGGCATGTACCTTGGTTGCGGGCACATCCCCAGTGGGGGGGTGCAGGAAGCAGCTGATCGATGATTCTCTCTCATCGATGTTTCTAACTCTCTATCCCTCTCTCTTCCTCTCTGAAAAAAAAAAAAAAAAATATATATATATATATATATATATATATATATATATATATTTTTTTTTTTTTTTTTTAAGAAATGTGGCCACTATACTTTAATATTCAGTCATATGAATTACAAGCTCAACAGGCTTGTAAGAGTGGCCAGATTTCAATGAGGTCAAGGCACCCTGTATATTACATGGGAGGGATAACCCGCTAACTAATTCAGTATTATTCATTAGATTAAACATTAGATTAAATTTTTTATTAAGCTTTAAGCCTTCACCTTGGAAATCAGAGAGCAGACCTTTGAAGAAATGAGTAGAATTTTGTGATTAAATATTACTACATAATTTGTCCTAAACACTTTTCCTTTTTAAAATGTCAAGATAATTATATGTTAAATATTACCTTAATAAGCCCTGGAAATTCAGGTTTTAATTATAGAAACTTAGGAAATGTGAGCTTCTAGCCTCACATCATTTAACTCTGGCCCCATGGAATTTGCAGGTTACACCAGAATCCTTCATTACCTGGTTCCACACTAGTGAACAATATGGAACAATATGACATTTTGCTTGGAAATGATATAGGATAATATGATGGAAAATAACTGCCCTTTTTCTATTGTGCTTCTCCTATAAGGCTATAAATAAGTTGAATTGTGCTCCCTTGATTTATGTTTATGACTATTATTATGATGATTTATTTTGGGTTGAGTGCTGACAGTGTGCTGAGTGCTGTACCAGACTCATAAGAAGAAATGGTTATGCCCCAGAGGCTTACATACCAAGACAAACAATTCAGCCATAAAATACACCAGCTAAGAGATGCTTAATCTCAGCAGTGCAATGCTTCTTGGGGTTTATATGTAGGTGGAGAAAATTCCCTCCTTCTTGGGGAAGAAGGTTAATGCTCCTTGAAAGACTTTGAGGGCCACTTTTCAATAGAGATTTCATACAGGGGCAAAGAAACATCAAGGTGCATGCTCTTGAACATAGTAGAGGGGATGTTCAATTGAGTGTTCCCCAGCAAACAAACAGTTTTAGATATTGAGTTAGGTATTACAGATATAAGATTGCCCTTCAAGGGCTTTGGTCTATTAAGCATACTCAACTACCATATTCCAGGGAGGTTCAATGTGCTACTTTTATACCATAACTATTTGTAATATGTTCTGAAATGTTATTGGTTATGGACATCTAACTATGTAGACCAGTGTTTCAATATGTATATTTTAAAGAGTATTAAGCCTTGGAGGTTGTTTCTAGGTCTGACAAAAAATTTTTAATCTGTAAACAAATAAACTTGAGAAATGCTGTTAAACAAAGACAAATAAGTATCTCTATTGCAAGAATCCTCAGTCATCAGTCAAGCCATGAAAACTGAATCTCTGAGTTTGATTGGAAAATAATGTTTGGTAGAGCACTTCACAGGACTAGTACTCCAGGAAATACACATTGGAACACTCCAAGGTTTCTGGAAGACAGAACAAAGGGGAGAAGGAATTAAACTTTCAGTATGTTTTAACCTTTGGTTGTCAGAGTCCTTTGTTTTCTGATTCCAGTGCTCAAAAAGCATAACGTGCTCAATGTCTTCCAGCTGAGCCAAGCAAGGCACAATCCTCCTCACCACCTTCCCAGCCAGGTTGGAAGGATAATGAGGGCAGAATGAATCTACACATATGTGGTAGACAGCCTCCAAGGTGATTCCCAAATGATCCCTGTCTCCCGGTATTCCTGCCCATGGGCAGTGTCCTCCCACAGTAAGCAGGGCTGACTTGTGTAGCCAATAGGATACTGTGGAAATAAGAGAGTGTTACCTCCAAGACTAGACCATAAAAGACAATATTTTGGATCTCTTACTCTGGGGAAGCCAGCTGCCATATTGTAAGAACACTCAAGCAGCCCTTTGAAACGTATAAAATGAAGAATGGAGTCCTTCTGACTACAGCCATGTCAGTGAGTTGTCTTAAAAACACCATGTCAAGCCTTCAGATAACCCAAATCTCAGCCAATATCTTGAATACAACCTCATGAGAAACCCTGAACCAGTACCACCCAGCTAAACTGCTCCCAAATTCCTAACCTACAAAAATTATAGATGTTTGTTGTTTTAATCAACCTAAGTTTGGGGTAATGTGTTACATAGCAATAGATAACTAATACAACATTCTAGATTTTTCAAAATTTCAAATATTCTGTCCTGCTATTCATCCATGTGGTATGGGTGCTCTATGAGAATATGACACCACCCAGTCCATTGAAAACATTTATTTCCTAGAGGAGGCAGGCTAACTTCACAATAAATTTATAAAATTACGTATGACAATCAAGTCCCTTTTGGGAACCAGGCCCACTGACCAGGATACTGAAAGTCAGAAAATGGCCTCTTCTATGGAGGTTGACAATGATGTTGTGTAAACTCCACTATGGGGTAAAGCAGAACAATCAGTCTCTCACAGTAACTGAGTTGAGAGGGTACAGGGAAATCCAGCTCTCCCCTTCACAATATTAGAAAAGAAGGAATTACATAGAGTCCACAGATAAGGGCCAGATTGGTAACAAGAGACATGATACTAAGCTGTGCGAAGATTTGAAAATCTGGGCAAAAGGGCCTGGATTTTCAAAGATAACAAGGACTGAGCAGTAGGGGTCCAGAGGTCATGCCCTAGAGTGTCAGCAGAAGCCCTGTAGAAGGGAGCTGTGAAGGATGCTGAGCAACTTAGGAAAGAGGGTGACCTAACTCAGACGTGTGAAAACTTCCCAGATTGGACAGGAGAAGCGGAATAAACTGGAAGGAATAGATACGCAGGCTGGGCAAGGTTCACAGAGCTACACTGGCACAGCATGCTCAACAGAGGCTGTGAGCTGTGACAGTGTGCACGTCAGTGGGAAATAGAGCATTAGGATAGGGTCCTATCTGAGCTACGGCCTTGGGAGTCATATCCAAAACCAGGTGAAAGGAGCAAGAAAGATGGAGAGGGGAGAGAGGAAGGGAGGGGGAAGACAGAGAGAAATGTGTAGACTTCTTTGTCATGGTCGCCACTGTTCATGATAAGGAAGTTTGGGAAAACTTGCCAAGCTATCTAGCTGAGTGTGGATGTCAGGGTTAAGAACCTCAGGAAAGAGGGTAGAGGCAAAGGGGAGATATCAACCAAAGGACTTGTGTGCATGCATATAAGCCTAACCAGAGGTCATGGACAACAGGGGGTGGGCATACATAGGGAGGGGTTTGGGATAGAAATGGGGGGATGAGGACAATTATGTGATACCATAATCAATAAAGAAATTTTAAAAAAGAAAGAAAGAAGAAAGAAAGAAAGAAAGAAAGAAAGAAAGAAAGAAAGAAAGAAAGAAAGAAAGAAAGAGAAAAAGAACCTCAGGAAAACCACCCAGGGCCATGTGGACCACTGACACATCAGGTGAAAGGAGCAAGATCAGGTGAAAACCTCTCCATCTTTCTTGCTCCTTTCACCTGATGCCTCTGACACACGAGCGGGGTGCTTGAGTGTGTTAGCAGTCTCCTTGCGCAACACTGGCAACCTTGTAAGGAATTCGGCACAAATAAGTTGAATTATTTTCTCCCATTGGACCAACTTCAAAAATAGTCCATGACCAATGATCCATTATAGCCACCGGTAAAAATAAATTCACTTGACACTTTGCAACGGGCTCAATACACAGTCTTGCCCACAGAAAGGCACGTAGCGGTAATCAGTATTCCTCTCTGGCCTCAGATCTGATAGATAATTACAATTAAGCTTCAATGGATTAGCTGCCAGCGGGACAGTAGACAGTGAGCAGTATTTTACATCTCTACCTTTTCAGTGAATTTGGGCATTGGGTGGTTGTTTTTTTCCTTCTCTATGGAAAAAAAGTTACTTTCAATTAATTCAGGAGACCCTCAGAATTACTGAAAATTGCACTGTTCCGCACGGTAGAATGAATGAGGTACAATGACTCTCCCCATTGTGTTAGAAATGCAAAGATCACTCATTACTTACAGAGCCCCTAGTTTACATTTTTCAATTAGGAGATAATCAGCATGCCATTATGAGTAAAAATTGTTGGAATGACCTTTTGGCTATATATTTTAACCAGAAAATCTTTGGGGAGGGATTGATTGAAAGCATGACAGGAGAACAAGGCAAGTTATACTGATGATAAATAAGAACAATTATCACACTTATTATCCCATAAATAATTTATTATGATTTGCCATTAATCTATCTCAAGCCGCCTCCTCGATAAAAACACGTCCCAAAGACTGACTTCTTCAGCTTTTCCCACATGGTGCCAGAAATTCTCAGCTGAAAAGCACAAAGGAAGCATTTACCTGGAATGTGAAGAGCTGTCACCACGTACTAGATCATTTTAGTCAGTGAAGATGAATAATGCTCCTTATACAAATGGTGACTCAGTCAACTTCTCTCTCAGCTTTAAAAAAATATATCTGTCAGAAGCTGTTTTGAGGAGAATACATAGCTCAACACTTAAGAGTCTCTTATGTTTTTAAATCTTGTTCTCATTCTTGATAAAAGCCATCAACCTATATGCATTCTCGGGCATCGCCGGCAGCACAGTACTAGTTTCCAAGGGTAGAGACTATGACGATAGGGTAATAACTTCTTTACAATACTCCAGAGGTCCAACTGGTAAGGGCTGGTGGCATCTACAAAAATAACTCTACATGTTGGAGATCCTGAGAAATGTGATTTCTTCTACTGCTCTCTCCTTGCTGGCCATTCCAACAGGCATGTGTGTATTATTTTTAACGCTGGTGCCATTCAAATCTCTTTCCCTGGTGACTTCATCCTCTGATGTCTTAGAAAAAATAGCATTAATACTATTTTTCCCTTTGTGCCTTCAAACCTGACCCCATGGTGTCTCTTGTTCAAAAATAAGGTTGTGAGCCCTGGCTAGGTAGCCCATTGGTTAAAGTGTCACCCCAATACACCAAGGTTGAGGGTGTGATCCCTGATCATGGCACATACAATATAAGAATCAACCAATGAAGGACTAAATAAGTGGAATAACAAATCAATGTTTCTCTCTCTCTCCCTCCCTGTCTCTATAAAAAATAAAACTAAATAAATTTTAAAAATACCAAAGATGAGGATTTAATTCTGCTTATTCTCTTTTTTGTAATTGTCTTGCTCCTTTTCAAAAATGAATTTTTAAGTAAATTCATTTGATTTTTTTAATATTAAATTCCTCTGATCTTAAACATCCATCTATTTTTTTGGGGGGGGGGGGATTTCTTTTTCTCATTTTTTTTCCTCTTGACATTTTTTATCACTGTTTCATAATTATTTACTAAGTCATCTTATCTATAAGCTTGGACTAATTTCATAGAATTCGAGGAATATTTTTAAACCAATAGAACATTGATATAAAGCTAAAATTCATGTATAGTGATCAGAAATTAACAAACTGGCATTCTCTATTGTGATCTTTCCTACAATAGAACTAAGCCATGGGCTTGAAGCCAAAGTGTTCTCCCTCTGCCTTCAGGTATTGAAAGACATGAAAATATTTTTAAGGTGTACTGAGAATGTGATTATGCAACTGTTGAAGCAATTTGACATCCTCAGAGTCAGGAAATTCTTCCTCAAACCTATACAAATCCCTCCAGATCCAACAGAAGCCCATTTTCAACTCGCTTTATTTACAGATGAGGGGAACAATGGGAAAGCAGACCCCATAGTGCCTTAAGGTCAGTGCATCCTCAGCCATGGTCAGGGGTTCGGGGGAGGGTGGGTTTCCGATAGGCATTCCTGACCCACAGTCAGAAAGTCTTTTACCCACTGCCATGAGATAAGTCTGGTTCCACTTCATACACCCCCAACTAGATCAGCCCTGAAAGACCACAGCCCCGCATGCTTTATAGCATAAAGCAACATAGTAGGGGGGTTATGAGTGTGCTTCTTGGCAACAGAATTTTAAATAATGGGTAAATTCTGAAATTATACTCAATTTAAGGACAAGGCTATTTTTCCTAATTTCTAATACATCATACACAAGCCAAAAATCTCCCTCAGCGTGGAATCACAGAAACTGTCTAAAGAAAGCTAAAAAAGACAAATTCTGGGCAGCTTTCTCTTGTCTGACATGACAAATAGATGTCACTAATGCAAATTAGGACAACTGAAGGTCTTGGTAGAAGGCAGCGTTCCGTATTTTAGTGCCAGCATCATGAAAATTCACGAAAGGGAAAATGTTTTCTTTTTCTCCCCCATATCTCTCTATTAGTCATACGTCTGTCCATGTATATGTATGTGGCTAAGACCATGCAAATATAGTACTGACGAAAAATAAATGGCCCAAGTAAAGGAATATTCTACTCCCTTCCAACCAAAATTAGTATGAGTCTTATAGGTGTGTTCCTCTTCTTAGAAGATAATCCACTTTGAACACCATCAATAACCCAATTCTCCCCATCTAGAAGCTCTCTGGAAAATTAGGTGGATGGTATTTGATGTACAAAAGCCAGCAGAATGCTTATAAGCGGGTCCTCCTAATTAAAGCAATTCCTGGAATGACCGTTCTGTGATGATGCTTGTGATCGAATATCCCAGCACTCCCTACCCAGCACAAGGAAGCTCACACTTCACACAATTCCAGATACCCTGGGGCCTCCTAAATTACCACCTGTGGTTTGGATCTAAGCAAAAAGAAACCTAAAAGAGGAGACCACCCATCAGTAAATCTCTTGGTTGCTGCTCCCCAAATACCAGGAGCCCAGGGAAATAACCAGGAAGGTCTTGAAGTGAGGCTCCGAGAAAGGGAATTATGATCTGGTTGGCATCAGGGAACCTGCTGGAATAAATCAAGCGGCTGCAATGTCAATACTGAGGAATGCAATCTGTGAAGAGAGGTGGGGAAAGAAGGGCTTGCGCTATAGATCAAAAGGAGTTGGAGCTGCACTGAAATACAGTTGGGTAATAAGGGAAGTAGCAACACTGAAGCTTCGTGAGTTGGGGTGAAAGAAATCTATGAAATGAAGAGGAACTAGCAGTGGAGGTCCTCGGTGCATTTCTGAATCAGGATGGACTCACTGACAAATCACTGTAGAGGGAACAAAGCAGATAGCCATGTCCCCATAAGTAAATAAAGTGTAGCAGGCAGCATAAATCTTGGCAGAGACGCCTCGCCTCTCCTGGCTGCTACCTACTAACATGTTCCCACATCCTTCTCCTCCTTCTGACTCCCAGACGACAGCGGGCCCTCTGTTTAACTTCTCACCTTTGACTGAAGGACGATACTCTTGTGTTTCAGCCCTTCCAAGTCCCTTAGGCAAACTTTGACCACTCTGGGGGCTAAAGGGGCAGCCTGAACAAACCAAACAGAAGTAAAATGCTAAATGACAAGATCACAAAACTCTGTGACTCTAGATTTCAATTACTGAGACATTTCTTAAGGGATCGTAAAAAAAGATCAAAATGCAGGTCGTCCGGGAATTTCAAGAGCTGTGTGCTATTAGTTGCTTGTTTCATAAAGTGGAAAGGGCAGCGAGAGGTGAGGCAATTTGGGCCTGCTCTCGGCACATGAGGAAGAAACGATCGGGAACCTGGAGGTGAAGGGCGCGAGGGAGCATGACCTGATCCATTTGCTATGCACAGAGGAGCCTTATTTGTGCGACTTCTCACAGATACACAAAGTAGGGAAAAGGTGAAGCCATAAGAGAGAATTCTACCCCGAAAGTTAATACTCACAAGGGGGAAATCTGTGAAGCAAAATTACACTGTGAAATGTCATTCTCTGAAGGGCTTAAACAAGAAGTGTGATAAATGTTATTACTCCTCAGGGCCATAAGGGTGCTGAGGGCTCAATCACCAATCTGATTCTGCCCAACAAGTGCAAGAAGGCAGCCACAGGAAAAGAGAGCCTGCTCCAGACTGCTTTCAGGCGAAAGGCTGCAGGGAGAGAGGCAGAATGGGAAACCCACTAACACAGCAAGCAAGCTCATAAATAACTTCGGATCATCACTATCTAGTGGTCCTCTTGGGCTTCAAGGCACCATAAGGTCAGGATGAGCAAAGAATGAATGAAGTTAAAAGGTCAGAAAGGTCCAGAGAAAATCCACTCAAGAGCCAAAGGGAAACCAGCCTAAACCAACCTCCAAGTCTGATTTTCTTAAAGATCTCAGCAAAATAGTTGCAAGAAGCCCCATAACGTCACTCTAAAACCAGGCAAGTGTGTCTAAGAGAACAGCTGTGCTGCTAATCTGAGATCCAGATAAAAGAGTATCTAAGCACTTAGAAACTGCCACCCATGGGGATGGTGCCCAGATATGTGATCACAAAATCTCTTACAAAACATGTGCATGGGTATGGTTATACCTACCGTGACATGTCCAAAGGAGACAGATTTTAATGGCTTGAAAGTGTAATTTTCAACATTTTTTTCATATTACATTTGACTTTTGAAATGTCAACATAACATACATAATACATAATATAAGGCTATGTTATCAAAGTTGTAATCAAGCCTTTCCAGGCTGCAGTCCCCTAATGAGGTTCTCCACAAAGAGCTCATAAACTATGAGAAGCATCTGAGAGCACCATGAAAGAGCAAGGCAGAAAGGTCACGAACCCAAAGCAGGAGTGTGCTCCCCAAACTGCCTTTGTGTACTTGAGCAACTATCCGTGAACAAGCAACCTTCTCTCCCAGTGCACAAGGCCACCTTTGAGCAAACCAGTAAGTCAAAGCCACCACCAAAATCGAGATGGAACCTCTGAGCTCAGGTTCGGTTTCCCGGCAGGGATGTCAAAAGTCCACCCTCATGCCCAACCTCAGTGTTGCTCAGTGGTTGAGCGTCAATCTAAGAACCAAGAGGTCACAGTTCAATTCCAGGTCAGGGCACACGCCTGGATCGCTGGCTCCATCCCCAGTGGGGGGTTTGCAGGAGGCAGCTAGTCAATGAATCTCTCTTATCGTTGATGTTTCTATCTCTCTCTTCCTTTCCTTTCCTCTCTGAAATAAAAAAAAAAAAAATTGTACAGTTTACCCTCATAGATCTGAATGATAGATAGGGAAAGATGTCAAAGACCATATTAATTTTTTAAGTTAAAAAACAATATATGTACTATGATGTCATTTTTGTTAAAACACACAAGTCATAAATGTACATATGTTATGAGCATAGAAAAAGACCTGAAACAGTATACACAAATCTTGAATGGTGCTTACTCTTGAGTGAAAATGAGATTGGAGGGCTAACTCTTGTTTTTATTTATTTATTTATTTTTTTGGTTGATTTTTGTATTGTTTTAATCCTTATAATAATTGTGTCTTATTATCATAACTTTAAAAAACAACTTTAATCTCAGAATTCAGACTTGGGACCTTCTTTTTACCTTCTATGGTTGCTTGAAAAAATAAAGTAATATTTGTCCACCCAACTCCTGTGAAACCTCTGAGGGTCAAGAATTTACCTTCTCTATGAAAGACAGAAAGACTGAGTTGATGTTCTATGGAAAGGAAACAAGAAACAGGACAACTTACATACAATACATGAGTCTGCTCTGGATCTGGACCAAAAACATTTTTTTATTTTGCTATGGAGGTTATGTTAAGACAATAGACAAAATTTGAATAAAGTCCACAGGTTTAACCATTATTATCAATTTAATTTCTTGATTTTGGTAACTGTACTTTAGATATATAAGAAAATGTCCTTAGAATACTCAATGAAGTATTTAAGAACAGAGGGGCATCTGACATCCTCTACTCACTCTCAACTGAGTCAGAAAATAGCAGATGGAGAAAGAAAGTGGGGGGAGGAGCAAATGTAGTAAAATGTTAACATTTGGGCAATCTGTGTGAAATTTATACAAGATTTATTTATACTGTTCTTGCAACTTTTCTATAAATCTAAAATTATTTCCAAATAAAGTTGTTTTTTTTTAATTCAGGAAAAAAGGAAGGAAAGGAAGGTAGAAAGGAAACTGCCTTCTATTCTATTCCTTTCTTACAAAGGATGCTCTGGCTGTCTTTCCTATTTTGTTTGTTTAGTTGGTTTTATTCACTTTCATCATTTAATCTTGTCAGTGAAAGCTGATCTGTCTTCAGAAGGAAAAGTGTGTTCACAAATATTTGAAGCTAACTTAGCTATTAAACATCTCAAGATATTTCACAAGCAAATATGGATAGCAAGTGTGATTAACCTGACTTACTAACAGGTCAGAAGATTTAAGGAATCTGAACAAAGTCAGAATAAGTCAGGGGTAAAACTGGAAACAAAAACAAATTTCTGAGCAGCTCATTCCATGTGATTTTTTAAGCCAGATTCCTGTGATGCAGCTGCTATTCTATAGTGGAAACTTGCCCCTGGGACACTCCTAGAGTTCATCAAAGGCAGAGAGCCAGCACACTCTGAGTGTGATAGTGAAACACTGGTCATACTGCCAGGCACCCCATAAATCACAAATAATAATATCCTGAGGCATTCTCTCCTGTATGAAAAGATGAGAACTCTGTTTTTGTTTCCAGAACCATTGCTCCTTTCCCTTGCTTCACATGGCTCATGTAATTCAGAAGACAGACTTCATTCAAAGAATGAAAAATAGGGGAGTCTGAATCCTCGTGCCGCTCTCCATCAATTCAGCAAGTTGCAGGACGTTATCTGCCTTGTAAGTAGCTCGGTTCCCTCTAACAAGAGGAATTTCATTCCTAAAACAGCTTTGTCCTTAGGGCTCCACCACCAGCACTGTTAGAACCACTCCAAGAAAGGGATGCATTGCCATAAGAAGCCCAAATATGGGCCTTATAGGATGCAGGTAGACCTCTTTTTGGAAAAAAAGAGATACGTGTTACTTCAAATAATGGACATTAGTCAAAAAGGATAAGAAGACAGTCTCCCTGAACCCCAACAGAAACAGAGAGGCAGGCAGAAGTCCAAAGTCACTGACAAATTAAAAATAGTTGAGGCTCAGCGGATAGAGCATCGGCCTGCAGATTGAGGGGTCCTGGGTTCGTCTATGGCCATACCACCCTGAACGCGCCCGATCTTGTCTGATCTCGGAAGCTAAGCAGGGTCGGGCCTGGTTAGTACTTGGATGGGAGGGGTCCTGGGTTCGATTCCAGTCAAGGGCATGTACATTGGTTGCGGGCACACCCCCAGTGGGGGTGTGCAGGAGGCAGTTGGTCAATGTTTCTCTCTCATCGATGTTTCTAGCTCTCTATCTCTCTCCCTTTCTCTCTGTAAAAAAATCAATAAAATATATTTTTTTAAAAGAAAGATGATTATATAATTTTTATTTTTCATTTATTTCATTGATGTAATGAATCATAATTATTGATTTATCATTACATCAAGGAGCAAGAATATGATCCTTTTAATGTTACTGTTGCATTCAGTTTGCTAGTATTTTGTTGAGAATTTTTATACCTACACTCATCAAGGATATTGACCTGTAATAGTCTCTTTTTATAGTCTAATTTTTCTTACTATCTGGAGATTCAAGGAAATACTTTCAATTTACTGAATGACTACTGTGTACCAGGCACTATATATATATATATATATATATATATATATATATATATATATATATATATATATATCAGCTCGTTTAGTGCTTGTAACAAACCCTGCAGAGGTAGCTCCATTTTATTCATTAAAGAGCTGATGTCACAGCAAGAATATGTTTAAGTTAGGTTCCCCCTCTGGGTTCTATTCTGTGTTCTTTCCTCTGAACCACAAAGACACAGAAACTACATTCTTATTTCTCAAAAGGGAAAAACAGTCAACTCTATATGACTCTACTTCCACAGGAAACTAGAGTCTGTGCAAAGCATGATACCTACTTTCAGCAAGGCCAAAAACTGCTTGTGAGTTGTTACTGGAGATAGGAAGGAAATTTATGAAACATGGAATCTTTCTCTTACAGCCTTTTAAGGGTCTCTGGAGGTCATCCAAGCCATGTCCACCCCAGACCATAAATTTCCCTCAAAGCATTCGCTTGAGTGGTGACATGAGGAGAAATTCACTTCCCACAAGAAGCTACCCATTTTGTTTAAACATTTCACCCTCCAGTGGAGCAAGATGAGCTCCTATTCTTCCTTGGAAGTCACAGAGAATAACCCTACACCTCTCCCTTCAACAGCAGCTCAAGAATCGAAGACAATAAACAGCACACACACAAAAGTAGAATTTCTCCTTTGCCGTTAAGTACACTTGGTCTTGCATCTCTTCCTTATGTTACATGATTTTCAATCCACTTTCTTTCCAGGCACGCAGCCATCGGCCCTGCCCCCTTTAAAGTGAGCACCCACAAACCATCTCGTAATCAAGGCTGCGCTGCGGTGGAGGCAGAGTCATTTTCTCCCTTTAGTTTCACCTTATCTCTCTTTCCAGCCTGATTTTTACCCCAGCCCCTCATACTCAAGCTGATCCAAAATGTCATCCATCTACTGAAGGGTGATGCTGCTGATTCCTACACAAATGCATTAACTCTCCAAAACGTTCACCCACCCACGCACCCACCTGCCTCCCAGGCTCCCTTCAAAGTGGCAATGTGATCAATCAAGTCGGTTTCATGTGCCACAGCCCACACAGCACAGGGAAAAATTAATGACACTGGCTGTTCCTCCCAGAGAAGCAACTCAACTAGACAGAAGCCTTCACAACAACAGGAAGGAACACTTTACTTTCGTCATCCCACAAAAGAAGAAAAAATATATATACTTTTTTCCAACTTTATATATTGGAAGTAAAAAGCCATTTGCCCAAAGGCCATAGCAGAGCTTACGCTCCACTGACCTAACTAAAGACGAGGTTTCCTCTTTTCGCTCAGTGCTCAAGCATTTCACAGACACCAAAGGCAGTGAAGTCGAAATACTTGATTTAGAGTCTAAACTCGGCCCCTGTGGTTTGCAGATTGGGACTTCTAAACCAACCCAGTGTGAATGGATGAACTACAAGGACAGGAGAGGCCCCTCCACACCATCCATCACAGGCTCCCAGCAGCTTGGCTCGGCTTCATTTCCTGCCCACCCGACCCGGGGAGTAAGGCTGGCTGCCTCTCTCTTTCTGTCTCTCCCCCCTCTCTGTTCCTCCTCTCTCCCCTCTCCCTCCTTCTCTCCCTCTCCCTCTCTCTCCTCTCTCCCTGTCTCTCTCTCCCCTCTCTGTTCCTCCTCTCTCCCCCCTCCCTCCCTTTCTCTCTCTCACTCTCTCTCTCTCTCTCTCTCTCTCTCTCTCTCTCTCTCTCCACCCCTCAATATTGTTCAATCATGTTTCAATACGATTCTTTTACAAAACCCACAACCATCCCTGAAACAGAAAGAACCATGAGGACACCTCATCTGGTCAATACCTCATCTGGTCAGCTTTCGCAACATTGGCAGGCCCTGCCTGAATCCCTCACCATCCTCTCCCAGGCCCTACCTGTCTCCTTGGCCATCCTCTCCTAGGCCCTCCCTGTCTCCCTCACCATCCTCAGAAGGAAAAAGCCACTCTGTATCCTCATCTCTCTTTACCCAGACCTACTCAGACTTGCACACCTTAAACACGTTTCCTAAATTAGATTTCTTACCAGCAGCTTTATTTACATGAAAACAGGGCAGAGGGATTTGGAATTTGGATGTGGAGAACTTTCTTTGGAGCAATGGTTTTCCACCATCTTCCACAGAGACCCAGGGCATCTCTGCACCCTCCTCGGGGGCAAAGGGAAAGCCCAGGAATGCCCTTCTGACCCCCTCACATTTCCTGCTGTTCCATGTAGGATTCTACGTAGGGAACTACTGGAAACATTCCTTTCCTCATTGATCGCCCTAGGACAGGAGATACACACAGAACAATGCATGCCTTTCCCACCCTGCCATGAAAGAAAAAAGGCTAAGAAAATCCTTTGTGTTGGACAGTAAGAGCCACAAATAGGCAGAATGTTTACTGCTTCAGTGTCTTCCGATGCTTAGAATGACACACTACCAGAGAACACGGGAGCATCCAGTCCAGCCCCACATTACTCAGGTATGAAAATGAACATTCGCAGAGGTTAATGGCTGGCTTTCTTAACTAAGGAGCAAAGTCGCTTCCAAAATGTTTTTATACATGGGAGACAGTGTTCAAAGAACAAATGCTTACATGATTAATTTATTAACATATACCCAATTCATTCCAGAAAAGAGTCCAGGTGGTTTTGTAAGAGTCAGAAAAACAACAGCAACAAAAAACAGGACGTGATAGGAGTGAAGGAAGAATGAGTGGATCTGAAAAGATTTTTCCTTGTCTTGAAGTCAAGCCCCCAAAATTTGTTCTTAGCTGCCTCAAGTACTCAAGACTCTGAAAATTTACATTCATTGCACTTTTCTCGGCTGTTCTGAATTTTGAGTGATGAACAATTTTCTATTTAGAACTTTAAATAACTAGTGAGAAGCCCATGAGGACTTGAAGGCAGGGAAGTTTCTTGGGGTGATATATTTAGGATTCTGTCTGGATTTCATGAGAAGTTGTTTGCTCTCTGTCAAGACTGAGCCTTTCTACTTGCATTTGCTCTGAGACAATAGAATCTGGTTGTGATGAAGAGCAGGCCATGTAGAGGGCCGAGGGGCCACGTAGGTTGGCATGTGTTGGGAGAAGCAGGCTATAGTCTCACTTCTCCACATGCACCTGTGGACCAGCAGCCTGGGGGTCAGCCGGGAGCTGGGTAGACAGGCCCCACCCTAACCCACCCACTCAGAAATTGCATTTTAATAAGATGTTCAGGTGATCTGAACGCCCAATAAGTTTGAGAGATCGTGAAGCACAGCATCCTTAAACAGCCAGGTGCAGATGTTCAAAATGCAACCGCACCGTCACAAGGGGGCACATCAATGGTAGGCGATCTGGGGAGGGAGGAGAGATGTTGGTTCGGTTTTTGTCTCATTTGTTTTTAGAGGTTTTTGTCTTTGTCCCTCTTGAGGGAAAATACCAAAGTCAAATGAGAAAAAGGTACTGCCTAGCCAAATTGATGAGTCATACGTTGGCACATATGGGCAAAGATATTCACCTCCAAAGGGCACAAGTGTTCTTGAGAAGTGACTTTGTTGTAAAGAAAACCTTTGTGTCCAGAGGCCCAGGCTCCACAACACGGACTGCCATCGAAATATGGCAGCGATCCAGCTCGTTTCCTTGCTATTCACAGCCAGGCAAACCAACCCAGGTAGCGTGGGCTATAAAAAACAGAGGTGCCTGAATTGCCCAGGTTCAATGTTCTCGCCATTCAGGTGAACTGGATCACAGCCAGACTTCACATCCTTTTGTGCTTTTAAATACGGTGCAATGGGGATGTGCCCCCGTGGACCTGAGAAGGGGAGAGGCGGGTGTCAGCAACCCCCAGACGCAGCCGGCATCTGATGAAGGGTGACACGAGGCTCTGGCGTGGCTCCGGCTGCACGATCTGCAAAGCAGTGATCACATGGAGGGCAGGGCAGCCTGTCAGAATACAGACACAGGGACCAACCAAAGGATAATTGCTATGAATTCCATCCAGAGAGGGAAGACAGAGATGTCAGCAAAACACACTACCTGGTTGGGAAGCAGCACACAGGATAGAGTCCGACAAGAAAGGGGAGAGTTTTGAAAAGGCCAGATTTGTTCAAAGCAGGTATGGCAGGCCACCTGGAAAATGCGTCAGTCAAGGACTAGACTCTCTGCTCAGAGGTATTTCTGTCACTTGTACATGACAGCTTCTCAAAACTAAACATAAGGGAGAATTTTAGCTAGATCTCCTCCAGGGCTGGGCTGTTCTGACTGCAATTGAGGAAAAGGGCAGACTAATCAGACTAACCTCGTGTCACCTCAGCTCCTAAGTGCCAGGTCCCTCCCTTTCCCTTTTCAGGGGCTTTGCATGTAGTTTGCAAAAGATGATGAGGTGGAGGGTGGGGGGTGTCTAACCCAGGTATTAACCACCCCTAAGGAAATTCTTGCTGGGAGTGCAGGGATCACTGGAGTTCCTGACAGTGTATGAAAATGTGTACGTGTATTTTTTTCCCTTGGAAGGACAGACCATAGCTTTCAGCAGATTCTCAAACAGGTCCATGATCCCCAAGAGGTTGAGAGTTACCGTTCGCTGAATGAACTATGAAGGATGGAGGAACTTACGTCTATGGGATATTCTCTGGCAGGCCCTGTATTCAGTGACACCATTAAATCCTCCTAAAAACCCTAACACGAGGGGCATTATTTCATTTTACATTAAGGAAAATGAAGGTTAAAGGAGAAGCCTTACCTGGTAAACACACCTACCAACTATAACAGCAGGAACGTAACCCAAACGTATCTAATCCAAAATCTGCACTTTCTCTAAGGATACTGTGCTTTCTCAGTGTTTTATTGGGTGGGGGAGCTAAACTTACTGGAGGGGAATGCACCTTGGAAAACCAACCTGGCATGGGAGCTGGCTCTTGCAGAATGTGTTGGGTTTGGGCATCTAGAGGTAGAAAGAATGGCATTGCAGGTGGAAGAGACAAGGTAAGAGACGGCTCAGTGAGAAGGAATCAAACCCCAACAGAGGGCATTGCCTACCCCCTACTGGCTAGGAGCTTCTGAAGTGCTCAAGAGCCAGGCAGCATTCACAGACTAAGTGCATCCAGGGGTAACACTTCCAGCCCGTTTAGTTGTAAATCTCCTGTTGCCCAAACCCCAGTGCACCCGAGGATGGCCACTCCGATCAGAGACCTGACATAAAGCCGGGGGCTGCCTATGCCTGGATCGATTCCAGCAAGTGCACTTTGTCTATAGCTCACACACCCTGAGCCAGGGAGCAGGTTTCCTGCAGGTCAGGAGGGAGCCAAGAGCTCGCCCAGGGCCATGGGAGCCCACACAGCCGCATGCAGCCGCTTTGGAGGTAAAAGATCACCCATTCCGTGTGTGTGGTTAATGCATCTCCAGTCCCCCGAGGCGCTCCTCTCTCAATATAAAATAATATCCAGAGATTAAAATGTCCCACATACACTGCAGCACACAGAATCCGGCTTTTAGACACACGTTGACGCCATGGCGGAATCCTGCCACCTTCTGCAATGGAAAGGCCACTTACCAAGGGGGCTATTAGCATGGAATCCCACGTAATTGAATTGTGGCTTCAAATCCTGTGGCTAACAGATGGCAAAGTCCTGTCCTCAGTCCCTGCTCCTGCCCCTCAGGAGACATGGTGCACACTCCTGGCCCGCCACCAGCAGCCAGGCTGTCTTCAGCTCTGTGTCATGTGAAGCACTTAACTCTTTTTTATAAAGGAGCCGTTTCACAAGCACGTTTTTATTGCTGAAATAATAGCTCCAACCAAATCTTCTCGTTGGCATGTAAATGAATGTAAGTGTAGATGAATATAAGTGTCTAACATCCCAAACCTTCCAGGCTCCCTGGCTGGGAATTCTTGAGGTTTAATTTCCCATAAATAGAAGGCAAAAGAATTTAAGAAATAAAAGTATGTGATATTCATCTTGTTTCAGCAGATCCTATGTTCCTCGAGGGCAGAGAGAGGTTAGCTGGGTGATTGATTTACTATTTATCGAGTCCTAACTATCTTCATGGACCATAGAAATAACTCTGTCAATAAACTTCATTACAGGAAAGATGCAAGGCTCTCTTTATATAGGACCAGGCGACATTCCCTTTGATGCCTCTGTCCTTTATACTGGTTAACAACTCAAAAGAGTAGCTCTTGTTCTAAAAAAAAAAAAAAATTAAAATTAAAAAAAAAATTTTTTTAAAGTGCATAGAAAATACTGCGTTCTACTCCATAAAACAGGGATTAAAGTGCCTCCCTCTCTGAACAACCAGGCTGTGGAGGAGGGGCTGGGGACAGGAGCAGGGGAACTCATCATCCCTGAAACCGGTTCACATTCAAAGCACACAGTCCCAAAATCCTATGTAATTATGGGATTTCATACTTTACTATGGTTTCAACTGAACTGGATGTGCCACACAAGGAAATTTAAAAAAAAAAAAAAAATTTTAAACACACTCCAAAGCAGACAAATTTCTGACAGAATTCTTATCAAGGCCAGTATATGTGTGCTTGTGAATGCATTGTGCCACCAGCATAGCACCTGAAGGTGTGATCCTTAGGGAAAATCACCAAAGAAGGGACAGCTGCAGCTTTACCCACATCAACAAACACCAGGCCCATCAACACACAGTACAGCCCAGGCTCCGTCCACAACAGCACAGTCCAGACTCCATCTACAACACACAGCCCAGACTCCGTCCACAACACACAGCACAGACTCCATCTACAACACACAGCCCAGACTCCGTCCACAACACACAGCCCAGACTCCGTCCACAACACACAGCCCAGACTCCATCCACAACACACAGCCCAGACTCCGTCCACAACACACAGCCCAGACTCCGTCCACAACACACAGCCCAGACTCCATCTACAACACACAGCACAGACTCCATCTACAACACACAGCCCAGACTCCATCCACAACACACAGCCCAGACTCCATCCACAACACACAGCCCAGACTCCATCCACAACAGAGTGGGACAACAGCAAGGCCCACTTTGGCAGCTTGTTATCAATTCAGCGTGGGTGCTGTTTTGTAAACACATCTAATTTGGTTTTAAATTTTAATCCATTGCTGAAGGACTCCAGGCTGCTGAAATGATGAACCAACTGTTTCTAAAGCAGTCAGGTAGGCACCAGAGCCAGTCGGGGCTCCTGTCCTCAGATCCCTTTTTGGCCTCCCTCATTCCTCTTTTCTCTGATTTTCTTCTCAGCAATGTGCCCATGTTCCCAGGCATGTTCTCCAACTCACACCAATGACTTTTCTGTTGCTACCTGACTATCCTTCCTCTCTCTCTCTCCCTCCCTCCCTCTCTCTGTCACTCCGTCTCTCACTTGCATGCCCGCGCGCGCGCGCGCGCGCGCGCGCACACACACACACACATACACACACACACACACACACACACAGTGAAGTTCTTTGTCTCTTTCTCACCCAGCATTCCAATCACTGCCTCCTCTACCCTTCCACCTGAATCCACTTCTCTCCTTCTCGACATAAACATTGGCCTTTAACAAAAAAAAATCAGGCTGAGTGAGTCTGGGGAAAAGAAATGGTCTTACGGAGCTGATGGCAGGGAATCTCATGGACTGACAGATGGACTGATGGGCTGAGTGGGCTGCCAGCATCTCATCAACTGAGTATTGGTTCTCATAGGTAATTAACCCTAACGTGTGATGGTTTTTCTCAACTGATAAATCAAAAGGTGAATCTTTCCAAGCACGGCACAGTATAAAATTTGGTTTAACAAACTGTGTATCAGACCTGGTTCTAAAGGATTTGGGAAATATAACCACCTGTTTACTCTTTAAAATAACCCTGTGAGGATGGCATTATTGCTCTCCTCGTTTCCCAAGAGACTAAGGCACAGAGAGGTCAAGTACTTATCCAAAGTCACGCAACTGAAAGGTGACGGTCAGGATTTCCACCCAGACAGCTTCTCTCCAGACTCCATGCTTTCAAACACTGTACTCTGATGCTTCACATTTGATCGATTGCATCATTGTCTAACAGAGAGAGACATTTGCATTCATTTTGTATGTATTCTTTCTATTAAAGCCAAGTATTCCCTATCGGGAAAACAGACGACTGGGTTATGCTATTAGGTAACTATTACCCTATTTACCCTATTGGGTAAATATTTATCCTAATGTGTAACTATGTATCCTACTATTGCTCAAAAATTATGTTCCCCATCCCCCCATTAACAACACACATGTTGACTAGGGACTCTCTAGGCCACGCATGTCAAACTCGGGGCCACATACAATTCCCTTCCCAAAAAGCAGCTTCTCACAGAACAGGCTAAGGACTTTGCCCTCCTGCTCAGTGGGGTTTGATATAGCATTCCTGAGCGGCCCTACACGTATGGGCCACAGAACATAGCAGCCCAGGAATCTTCCCTAGAGAAGAATCGGTGTGGATCTAGAAAGTCCTCGTGTTCCTGCTGCTCTGTGGTCACCTGCCTCACTTCCTCTGACTCCAAGTTCAAGTGGGCAAATAAACCCTAGACCACTGGGGAATGCCAGGAGCAAAATGCCATCCTTTTCTGTAACCATAACAACATCGTCTGTTCTGTGGGCCCAGCGAGGTGAGGGAAGGTTCTTCCAAAGGGTGCTCTGCTCAAGGATCTTAAAACCCGGAGGCCCCAGGATGTTTCCTCTTTCAAAAGTGGATGGCTCTGCCTTTCACGGGAGGCGCAGCTCAGAAAGAAGCAGCCTGTGAAACCAATTAACTAATTGGAAATCACTTAATGACTGTGGCAGCGTTTTGGATTTCTGGCGTTGGCTCACAGCAGTCAGGAGAAATTGCTTTCCAAT
Source organism: Pipistrellus kuhlii (assembly GCF_014108245.1). NCBI lineage: Eukaryota > Metazoa > Chordata > Mammalia > Chiroptera > Vespertilionidae > Pipistrellus > Pipistrellus kuhlii. The sequence continues at coordinate 43,182,131 of NW_023425584.1, forward strand.
ATTATGATAAGGTAGCTGTGGAGGTGACGGGGGCACGGAAGGCTGCTTCGGGAAACAATTGGCTCTAATGTGCCCACCAAAATAATGGTGACATTACGAGGTGGCTCTCAGTGAAGCAAGCGCAGCAGAAAAATCCAAAGACGGGTGGAGATGTGCTGAGAATGAGTGCCCGGCCAGAGCGCCTCGCAATGTTTGCTGAGAGCTTACAATATCCACATAGACCTCCTGCCATTGAAATTGCTCTCACGTTGAGAGCCAGGCACGCGCAGGAGGGGAGGAGAAGGGGAAAATGAAGTAAATGCTCACCCTAGAACAATTGTCCAATTAATTGTTTTAGTAAGAATAGAGTCCATGCTCACATTAGGGAAATAACCGAGTTAATTGCACCAGAGTTAACATAGCCAGAGAAAATAAATTACCCCAAACACCATATTTTGTCCATTTGCCATTTGTTTGTTTCAAGGTAATGAATTCTCTTAGCATATTTCTAAATTCATTAGAACCAAAATCATTTCTAGAATATTAAGCCATCTCTAGGAGCGTTGCCTAATTCTTTTTTACTTTATTTTTAAAAAAGAGATGTAGGTGGACAAGAGTATGGTGTTTACCAGAGAGAGAAAGGGGAGGAGGAGGGGGCAGTAAAGGGTGACAGAAGGAGGCTTGACTTTGGGTGGTGAACACACAATGCAATACACAGATGAAGTAGTATAGGACTGTACACTTGAAACCTAAATAATTTTATAATCAGTGTCACTCTAATAAAATTTTAAAAGCCTACTCTAGCCAAGAAAAATGAGGTATAGGGATATGCATAGGCCTAGGCAATTTAAAATTGCTTTAAGGTAGACAACTGGTTCTTATTTCTCCTAGGCCTCAGAATTATTTTGAGTATAGTGACTCCTTTCACCTCTTTTTGCCTCAGTTTATTCATCTATAAAACGGCCTAAGGCCTGTTAGAAGGAATAGGATTTCCAATGATGGTTGGATTTTGCAAACATAGAGCCAGGCTGCTATAAATTCCTCCATCAGTGCCAAACTTCCACCTTTTCCTCCCCATGGCTGCTACAGGGAGTTTGGGCAACAAAGACTCTTCCCAGAGACAGTTGCTCTTGTTTTCCGGCATGAGGGCAATTCTCTGTGCACGCTTCCCACTCCACTGCCTGCACGTGGGCCTTCCCTAGGCCCCAGCTTTATTAATTCAGTAATGAGCCAGGCGCATGGCTCCGCTGGGGACCGCCTCGCATGCTTGCTTTGCACCTGGCCATTACCCAAAGGTGGATGATGTTCTCTTTCCTGGCAGCAGCACAAATAAAGACAAGTGCCATTCACACAAACTGCTAAGCCAAGCTTAGCCCATCAGGCCGTGGGTGCGTGGTGGCCCTTGCCTCTCACTGCTCAGTTATTAGGTGTTCATTCAAACCATGTGCAGAGCCACATCTCTGGAAATTCAGCCCACACAACACACACAGCAAGGAGGGCAACATTAAAAATTACAATAAACCAATGGTTCTCCTTTAAAACAATGCTTTATGCAGTGGGGAGGGGAGGGAGACCTGGGGGAGATAAGAGATCAACTGAAGGACTTGTATACATGCATATAAGTACAACCAATGGACACAAAACTCTGGAGAGGGAGAGTATATATGGGAGGGGGGGCAATGTTAAAATATGTACACAGATAATAATTTAATAAAATAAAAATAAAAATAAAAATAAAATAAAACAATGCTTTATCCTAAAGGGAGTGGGGAAAAGTTTTAACTTATTGCCTTTCCTGGAGTTTAATTTCTAATCTGCATTCTAGATAGTGACATCTTACTATCAAAATGATATCTGGGCTGATAATTTTCACTACCAAGGAAGTTCATCCATAAGAATACTGAATTTAATGATTTACTGGGGGAGCAGCCACATCAAGAATTTCCTAGATTGGATGACCTCCTGAAACAAGAGGTAACCATTTTCATCCTCTTAATAAAAGAGACTCCAAAATATCCAAGGAGAAAGGTCCTACAAATAAGCCTTTCAGATGTGCTCAGACCATTTTCCAGGATGGTGCACCTGAAGAAAGACAAGCAATTCCACAGATAGCGTGCCGAAGCTTCTCTGTCCCACTTATTACGCGTTGCGCACTGACCCAAAGGTGAAGCGACACCCACGGAGCCAGGCGGAATGCCAACTTGCACAGCTGAATGCCGATTTGCAAAGCTCGGCACTCTGGGGCTTACCCGTCCCTGCTTAACAAATGGTGACCAATTTAGCCCATTGCTCAGAGACAAGACTGCGGCCAAAGTCTAACAATAGCTCTCCTCTCTCTGAGGCCTTGCATTAGTGAATGTTATTACAAAAAAAGAAAATATTTACCTAGGTTGTTACTTGTTCCCCTCTGCAGTCTTCTGTGGCTTTGCCTAGAAGCGCACAGTTTGTAGTTTAATTGGACAATTACCTAGCCAGAAGTGAATAATTAATGAACAGTCACCGTTTATGTTTGGGAAACTGTGACCTAATCATCGAACAGATAGCTGAACCACTAAAATAAATGACTCGTTCCACTCATTACCTGATCAGCATTTGTTTAGAGGTTCCTGGGCGCCCTATCAAAATTCTAATCAGTTTTATTTAAATTACTTTTTTTTTTTGCACTGCATTGTTAAAAATGCTAATTTATGCCTAGAACAGAATAGCTTTATTTCTTACCTCCTGAAGACACGAATGAATAAAAACATACTTCTACGGGGCATGAAAGATTTTCAAGGGTTCAGTGACTATTGGATTTTGCACTTACCCAAACACACCCTGAAACTCGGAGCTGAAGCTTTAAGAGACAAGGGCACTCAAATCTTCCCACAACAGAGCCGGTGGGGAGGAGGCAGAGGACCGTCCCAGCAGCACCTGCAGCCACCACTGGGGACTTCCCACCGCTGGGGACAGGAGCAGCTTTGAGGGAAGGAAGGGAAAATTAGGAATAATGATCCAAAGGGTCTTACGGCAAAGGGTATTGCAGAATCTCTGAGCAACTTCCCTGCATCAAAAGAAATTTCTCCACCTCTGCTCTGGCCCAAGATGATGGCCATCTCCACCAGAGAGCTACCACGCCGATGGGAACCCCACATCTCCTTTCACTACCAGTTTGGTCTCTGACCTTAGGACCAAAGTGCCTCTCTGAGCAATGACAGCAGCTCCAGCTACGAGAAGGCAGAAGCCGTTTTGCTCTCTGATATACATACAAAACCAGGCCACTTGCAGCGTAGGAGTGGCCCAGACAGCTCTCAAGTCATTTTGGGTCTAGACAGACCTCAGAAGAGAAAGAAGATGGAGAGGGATGTTCTAGAAGTAGCCTGGAATCGTCTCACGAGCCCACAAAATTACTTCGTACGATACAACGCTCCCCCACCATCCCCAGGCCTGGTGTCTCTGGAGAGCCGTGAGCCTGCTTGACGTGGGAGGCATCAAACCCAGGATTCACCGCTAGAAGCTTTTTTATTTTTCCGTTGTTGTTACTCGGCTTGTAGAAGTTTTTTCCTAAGCTGAGGAATTACCTTGTGAGGACTGACTTTCCAAGCCCAGGTCAGCAGCTGCTGGGGAGCTGGGGCTCCCTTGGTGGAGAGGGGACAAGGGAGGCAGGATCGCCTGGCTTAGGGCTGTGTGGCCCCGGGGTGGGAAGCACGGGTTCACTGGAGCGTTTAACCTCTGTTAAGCAGTGCAATGCGGCGGAGGCTTAAAACAAGGCTGGAACATTTTCTCGCTGATTATCACCTGGATAACCTGCTCTGTGGCGAAGGAAGGAGTGTGAGGAAGAAAGGGGCTGAGAGGCCCTGGGAGGGGAGGGGCAGCTCAGAGCACTGAGCAGGCAGAAAACAGCTGCTGTTTTCTCCTTGTCCGAGTGTGATTGGGGAAAGGCGGCAGAGTTTGCTCTTGGTATACTTCTCCTTTTACATAGAAATAGTATGTCCCTGATTGTAATAGCTTTCGCCGAAACAGGTTTGGCTCAGTGGATAGAGCGTCAGCCTGCGGACTGAAAGGTCCCAGGTTCAATTCTGGTCAAGGGCATGTACCTTGGTTGCGGGCACATCCCCAGTGAGGGGCGTGCAAGAGGCAGCTGATCCATGTTTCTAGCTCTCTATCCCTCTCTCTTCCTTTCTGTAAAAAATCAATAAAATATATTTTTTTAAATAATAGCTTTCATTCATTTTTCTTTGAAACTCATTCATTATTTTGAAGGGAAAATTTGTTGTATGAAATACTGCCCTGTTTCCCCGAAAATAAGACAGTGTCTTATATTAATTTTTGCTCCCAAAGATGAGCTAGGTCTTATTTTCAGGGGATGTCTTATTTTTCCATGAAGAAGAATATGGTACACATTTATTGTTAAATGAAAATAAAGGAAATTTATTACCTGTATATGGTACGTAGTACGATAATTGTCAACACAAACCAGACAAACTGTGAATCCTACAGTATCAAGAATTTACTCATTTATTCAATGACAATCATGTCATCATCTTCTGGAACATCATCATAACAATCCAATTCCTGAATTTCCTGGTGAATTTCTTGTGACTCCATTTCTTTCAGAATCAGTGGACCAAATCTCTCATGTTTAGCCTAGGGGGGCCTTATTTTCGGGGAAATGCCTTATATTTCACTCAGAAGGAAACCTGTAAGTAGGTCTTATTTTCGGAGGATGTCTTGTTTTCGGGGAAACATGGTACGTAATGACAGCATTTCTACAAGATCTAAGGTGGGGCTCGGGGAGAGGGAGCGGAGACAGGAGAAGCAGGCAGAGCCAGAAACAGCTGAGCTCTGGCCATTGTTGGGGACAAGAGGATCACTTGGGACAGAGAGGCTTCCTGCAGCCCGCCCCTTCCCGCTCCCCTTGCACACATTCCCAAAACGGGGCTAAAGGAACACACCTCCCTGCTCAGGACTAAAACCAACCCCACAAGGAGTCCTCTTAGAGTAATGTTTCTCCATCTTGTTTAAGATATAACAACTGGTTCTAGTACAAAATCATCCTCCTGTGATGTTTTTTTAATAAACCCAAAGCAAAGTTGGACGATGGGAGCATGTTTGTGCAGAAACCCTCACTGCCATCCCACCAGCAGACGATTCAGTCCCACCCACCACCTCCTACCTAAGACACTTAAGTCCTACATGAAGTTTCTGGCCAAATCCTTGTCTCCCTTACCTTTGAGTGGTAGAATTTTCATTGCTAATCTTCAAAAGAAAATGAAGTCACTGGGGGAATGTGTACTGTCGGCTGTATTTATCACCAAACGTTGGGAGATCCCAACACGTGGTCGCCATTGTGATTATCTTATTATTTTCATTGCAGGAATTTAACATTTAACTAGATAGCCACCATTTTCCCAGCTCCATCCAAAATAAATGATATGGGTGGGAAAGGGGTCATAAAATAATAGTTACCATTGATGCCAGGACAATCATTTGGCTATTCATTGCGAAAGGTGATGTTCTCAGTCAAAATTCTGCTCATATTAGAAATATGAGACAAGAGGTCAAATGAGAAGACATATTTCATCTGTGAAGTGATTCACATTTCTAATACATCAGTTTAGCCTCCATCCATATCAGTTATAAAAATATTGAGCCAAGCCAAAGGTAGAGGTCTCATTCCAGATTAAAACCAGTAATTATTCCATATTACATATATCTTACTGTTCAGTTTTTCTTAGCAATTACTTAAAAGATGAAATAGGGCCTGGGGTTGAGGTAGGCTAGAAGGAGTCAATGGCGGGGGAGGAAAGGAGACATGTGTAATACTTTCAACAATAAAGAGTTTTTTATTTTTTATTTTTTTTTAAAATATATTTTATTGATATTTTACAGAGAGGAAGGGAGAGAGGTAGAGAGCTAGAAATCATCGATGAGAGAGAAACATCGACCAGCTGCCTCTTGCACACCCCCTACCGGGGATGTGCCCGCAACCAATGTACATGCCCTTGACCGGAATCGAACCTGGGACCTTTCAGTCCGCAGACCGACGCTCTACCACTGAGCCAAACCGGTTTCGGCAAGAGTTTTTTAATAAATAATTTTTTAAAAGATGAAATAGGCTATGTTTCTTAGACGTGAAGATGGCATAAAACTAGGAGAGGTGGTTAATCTTTTCCATTCCACATGAATCAAAGTTTTGGCCAGGTCAGAACAAATGGCAGAAACCTAATACAAGATATCATGGCAATAAACGTAGCCCAGCACTTAAGTTCAAAAAGCTCTTTTAGGTGCATTACATTTTATCAGCAATTGTGTAACAAATCAGTGAGGCTCTAACTTTGTCATAAAATCAGTATAATGTGACTGCCCAAATGCTAATTCAATCAACAGACATCTAGTCCGAAACAGGAGAGGTGAGAGTTTTGTCCTTCAGTGGTCAGACAGCACCTCACAGGGACAGAAAAGTTAATTCAATCTCTTTTGCAAACTACACAAATGAGAACTAGTCATGTGATTTGACCTCTAGTGTTCTCAAATGAAAATGGAAATAAGATTTGACAAACATTCCCATAAAGTTGTTGTCAAATCAAATAGGATCATTTCCATAAAGTGTTTTTAAATTTATAAAGTATCATTGTGCCAGGCATCTGTTGTTTGTTACCCAACAAGCATCCACCTCTTCCTGCTAAATGCAATCCAACTCTCCTTTGGAGAACCTCCGTCAACCATTCTTAGCTGTGTAGCGGGACTAAACTGGCTAAGGCTGCAGAAATGGGCTTAGGAATGGGTACCTAACCCAATCATGGCCAAGGAGACATGCAGAGACTATGCTATGGCTTTGGAGGGGGCAAGGAGCAGCTCACTCCTTTGCTGCATTTGAAGGTGAGGCTTAGGATAACACCTACTACCCAGAAAGGAGTCGGCCAGGAGATGAAACTTACACACAGGGGAAGGCAGAAATGAAAGCAACAAGAAACTAATCACCTCATTTGATACCTCAGATGAAGCCAGCATTCCCCTGAACTGGACTGTTCAAAGCCCACATGGTCCCTTTAAGTCCATTTGAGCAAGGCATTTCTGTCACTTGCAGCAGGAAGAGTCCTGTCACTGTACGTTTGTTTTAATGTCTGGGGAAATCCAGTTATTCAAAGATATGAAAATAATAAATGGGAAAGTTTTCAAGTGAAGATCTGTGTGTGTGTGTGTGTGTGTGTGTGTGTGTGTCTGTGTGTGTGTGTGTGTCCACGCGCGCATGTGTGTGCATATATATTAGGTCTAGTAATAATTAATGTCGTTTTCTAATACTTTTTTTTAATCGAATTTATTTAAACAATACAACAAAATTTAATCAACAATATATTGTAGTTGCCGTTGTTTTCTACTACTTGTGCCCAACGCTCAGGAAGCATTTTAATCCCTCTGTTGTAAAATTCTTGTGATTTTGATGCAAAAAATTCGGTCAATGCATTTTTGAGGCATTCTTCATTATTAAAGTTTTTTCCAAGAAGAAAGTTTTGAAAAGAACGAAACAAATGGTAATCGGAAGGGGCAATATCAGAATATGTAGGTTGAGGGAGAACTTCCCATTCCAACTGGCGCAGTTTTTCAGCAGTGATTCTTGCAGTATGCGGTCGTGCGTTATCGTGGTGAAGAATTACGCCCTTCCGATTAATCAGCGTGGGTTCTTTTTCTCTTAAAGCTTGGGCTAACCTTTCCAATTGGGCACTATACACTGCACTTGTAATGGTTTGGTTAGATGGTAAAAGTTCATAATGAAGAATTCCTTTAAAATTCCACCAAACACACAACATCACTTTTTTCGCATGCAAGTCAGGTTTTGGCGTGGGCTGCGGAGCCTCATTTTTGTCCAACCATTGAGGCCGCCTTTTCAAATTAACATACAGCACCCATTTTTCATCTCCGGTAACAATTTGCTCTAAAAACGGCAAACGGTTTTGACGAGAGAGGAGCGAACTGCAAATTGTGACTCTTTGATTACGGTTGTTGTCGGTCAACTCATGAGGAACCCATTTTCCAAACTTTTGGACTTTGCCAAGTGCACGCAATTGATTGGAAATTGTTTTTAGTGAACAATTTAAAGTTGTCGCAAGCTCTTGTTGGATAATTTGAGGATTTTGTACCAAAAGAGCTTGAAGAGCTTCTTGATCAAAATTGGACACACGGCCTCGACCACTCTTGTCATCTAATGAAAAATTTCCCTCGCGAAATTTCTCAAACCAACGCTGGCATTTTCTGGCGCTAACTGCATCTTGACCAAGAGCACTACAGATGTTTTTTGCAGCCTCACTTGCTTTTCTTCCTAATTGGAACTCGTAAAGCATGCAGTGCCGAATATGCTCTTCATCCGCCATCTTCTTAGCCCTAGTTTTGCAACAAAAACCAAACCAAACACAAACTTTTTCAAGCAAAACTTGTTAATTGCACTTCACACGTTCTGCAGATACCACGTGTTTGAAGGTTATGTCAATACAAGTCAACGCCAAGCAAGATTTTAAACGAATGTTTAAAAACGACATTAATTATTACTAGACCCGATATATATTTCTTCAGTCTATGTTTAAATTGTGTTTGACTGTGATGCTTCTTAGATTGTTCGATGCTATGTTAGATTGTGTTTCCCAAAACAATCAAAATGTCATTCTTGACTATGCCTTGGATCCTAAGGAAGGACATAAAAATTTTGTTCTAAAGAGAATTTTTCAGCATTCTGCCTTTTGGAAAGCTGTGTTTGCAGCTCACCCCATCTCGTCTTCCACGTCTTCCTGCTGAGCTAATAGCCAGATCTCCAGCTAAAGCAGCAGTTCCCATCTCTGATTAATGGAACCTTTCTCCCCACCTTACTTAATGGCTTCCTCCCAGGGTGATTTCAATCAGAACATTGTAGGGAACCCCTCCTGGTGCCTCTCCAGGCCACTTCTATTGCCATCCTTTATATACTCCTCTTGGAGTATATATGGTGGGGGAGGAAAGGAGACATGTGTAAAATCCAAAGAAATTTCTCCACTCTCCAAGGCTGAAATCAATGTGGAATGCAAAGAATCTATAGCATTTCCTAGCCAGAAAGGACCTATAGCCATCAGCTAGCCCAGGGGTCCAGCAATAGCCTAAACTTGGCCCATCTGATTTTTAGTTATGAGCATTCTTGTAAATAAAAGTTAATTTGAACACAGCCAGGCCCATTTGTTACAGGTCATCTACAGCTGCTTTCATGCTACAATAGCAGCATTGAATAGTCACAACAGAGACCCTATGGCTCACAAAGCCTAAAATATTTACATCTGGCCCTTTATAATAATGTTCGCACACTTCTGATCTAGTCCAATTAGTTGGTTTTTAAAAAGAAGGTTGGGCCCAGAAAGGCTAGCTAATAGTAGACATGAGGCCAACCCCAATTTGTTCCATGTGGTGGTGTTTTTATGTTCTACTCTTATCAACCTCCTAAATTAGAGGTGGCTTGTCTTGTGACTCACATTTCTGTGTTTTCCCAAACAATGCAGGCTGCATCCAGAAGTCACCAATAAACTAGTTAAATAAATGCAAAAGGGCTGAGGAAATAAGGGATTCCTTCAGAGACTTCTGGTCTCTCAGGTAAATTTCCTGCCTCCAGAGCCTCCAGACATCTGTAGCCACAAACCAATCCTTCTCCCACTGAACATCAAGTCGTGATCTGTGATATATTATCCACTTCCCTGACTTGTGAGGGTCAATTTCCGCAAACAATTACATTCCTATTCAGTTGCCATCACCCAAAGAAGTCAGAGCAGAAGTGGGGAAAACATCTGTCCGAATCCCACCAGTACCTGCAGCACTGGAGGGAGAGGAAGAAGATTCTTTCGCTAGGGCTAAAGCATTACAAATGTCCACAGATTATAAACAAAGGAAAAGCAGTGTCAAACAGCACATGTGTAGTGTGGATCCCATTGTGGCCAAGGACTATTGTCCTGCTTGTCCCCATAACTGGAATGGTCCCACCTGGTAGCAGGGGCTCCCCTCAGGTGACACAGGCCCTCTGCCCAATGTGACTAACCCTTGCTTCTTTAGACTTTTATAGCCATACTCTCTGAGTCAGTAGGAATTTATTATCATTGCTCAACAGTATTGTCATTGCTCAACCATCTACATCGCATAAGAGACTTTTAACTAGGGGCAAAATATTGTTGCTACTCATTCATCCCTTTGTCCAATAACAATGCCTACAACGTTATTCTGTATTTGATAGTGCCTACAGTGGACATCAGAAGGGAAAAATAAACCTTATAACCCCATGCCAAAAGAACAGCCCAGCATTTTCCCTCCGCGCCACCTCTCTGTGGTCTAAGATGGCAGATGGCAGCCCCTCTCCAATAAATGCCCCTTTAGAACCTAACAGAGACATTGAGAGCAATTGTGGTCTATCCTCTCTCCTACCCAATGTCTTTTTTTTTCTGCTAATCACAGGAAGTAATATTTTGCCTGGGTTGCTTTGCCCATATTGGAAATCTAAGCCAATATGTGGCCTTCTGTGAGCTGCTAAGCTCATCGCGGATGCCTTGGCAGCCAGAGAAGATGCAGGGGGGCTCATAACTAGGCCAAGTTCAGAGGGCCTTTCCCACCCCAGACCCCACCCTACTGCTCCCATCTGGGGGTGCCCTTTTGCTCTGTAAGAACTCAAATAGGGTGGCTAGCCTGTTATTTTTTAAAATCTTTTAGTAGCATCTCTCCCCAGAGCTGCCTCATCACAATTATCCTCACCAAACGAGGAGACTTCACACTGAGAATGGCTATGGTTTCAGCCAGCACCAAATGTCTCTCCTTCTGCCTTCCCGTCTTTCCGTCTTTCCGATGAATCCAAACATGTGAAGCTCCCGAAGGAAGAGTAAACACACCGCCCAGGTTCCTTTCATCTCCTAACATATGTCATGACGGGGAGAGAAAGCCTGCCTCCCAGTCTCAATCAGCCATCCGTCTTCTGCAGCTTGAACCCTGCACTGAAGGGATGTCGAGGGGGAACTGGGGGAGGGCAGACTGGGGGCTGCTCCTGGGAAGATAATAGGGCCTCGCTGCATACCTGTGTCTTGGAGTCATTATCTCCCCTGCCAGCGCTTCTGTATTTATAGATAATGAGATCATTACAGGGCCACTATTCCAATTTGATTCAGACTTTAATATTTCTTGAAGGAAAAAAAAAAAAAAAAAAAGCATACGAAAGGGTTTGTGGTGCCAGCTCAATCAGACGTGCTGTTGATGGAGAAGTATTCAAGTGCAAGCCAGAAAAGGGAAAATAAATAATTTCAGCGAGGTTGCTGTCAAAGCCGCGTTCTCCTGTGATGATGTTTCCAGTGAGTGTGCTGAAGTGTCCAGAGGTGAGGGTGGGAAATAACAACTGCAGAGGAGAGGGCTGTGTCTGGGATTTTAAATAAGCCCTGCTCCCACCTCACCCTGCAGGCAAGTAGGGCAGGGCCTCCCGCCCAGACTGGGCTCCCAGGGCTCTAGGTGGGTAATTAGACCAGGGAAGCAGTCACTGCAGCCACCTCAGGAGCTGGAATTTAACCCTTGGTCACCCTCGGGGAGCATTACTTTTGTGTGATAGAACTGGGATGGTAAGACAGGTAGGCAAGACACTTCCTTTCCCCTTTCACAGCGCGTAGCTTCGCTTTAAAGAAGGGACTTCCACCATCCCTGTGGCCACTGCAGGATACAGGATAGGGCGGGACTTTTTTCCCTTGGTCCACATTTACACATGGCCAGAACGTCAATGTCTCTGCCCATCCTATACTCTTGCTAAGGTTCAGTAATCTGGACTTGTGTTTTTAGAAAATTAGAAGATCAAATGAAAGAAATTGAATGCAAAGGCCGGACAGAAAGGGGTCGCTCTTTGACTACCCACCCAGCCTCCAGGACTTCCAAGCTGTGGGTGACAACTAGGAAAGTGGTTCATCACAGGCTCATCACTTTTTGAATTTCACTCCGCTGACGGGGGCTCTCTGGCTGTTCAAACCTCAGATAAACCTGAACTGACTATTTCTGGGATCTCTGGTGTTTTCCGTGATTATAAACCTGAGAAGAGCATTATTTTAGCTATAGCGCTTAGTCCTGAACTCCTGGTGGGAACAGCATCTGGAGCAGGAATGGAGGCTTGTCATCACAACCAATGTGAAACAAAAGGATTCTGGGTATTTTTTATGGTGATTGTAAAGCACCCATTATTCTTTCCCTGGCATTTCCTAACAGGCTAAGCCAAAATAATATTGGAAGAAAATTTACAAAATGTACACATTGTCCACTGAGCCACCAAACATGACTGGAACACAGAGTTGACAGATTTTTTTTATTATTTGTATTGTGCTGCTACCTTAAAGATGCCTTAAAGATATATGGTTAGTAGGTAGTTCTGGTAAAATTGTTAAGGCCACTTTATAGACCCTAGTCTTGGGATGTATTCAACATTTCGAAATCGGTTTGTAAGAGAAAGAAAGGGAGGGGGATAGTGATCTCATGTCTCCATGAAATATAGCTAGTCCCCCACAATCTATATTGGGTAGGCAAGGAATTGCATTAAAATAGTCCTAAAAACTCTGGAAGTTAAACAAGAAAATGGAAACAATTTTCTCTCCCTACCTAAATCCACAAGTCAGTCATAGCAATCATTTTTAGATTAACTTCTTAAAAAGAATCAGCCCAAGCAAGAATTATTAATTTTCTGTCTATCACTCACGATGTGTGCATGTTTGTGTGTGAGAGAGGTTTTTCATTTATCATTAACATGGACTCTCCAGCTTGGCCAGCGTGGCTCAGTGGCTGAGCGTCAACCTATAAACCAGGAGGTCAAAGTTTAATTCCCAGTCAGGGCACATGCCCAGGTTTCGGGCTCCCCTCTAGTGTGGGGCATACAGGAGGCAGCTGATCAATGATTCTCTCTCATCATTGATGTTTCTATCTCTCTCTCCCTCTCCTTTCCTCTCTGAAATCAATAAAAATATTTTTTTTAAAAAAAACATGGACTCTCCAGAGGAGAATCCCTGCCTCCCTCATCTCTTTATCTGCTTCTGGTCTCCCCTCACAGCCTTAAAAGAAGAAAGGTCTCAATATTAAAGACCAACTGCATCTTCAGCCTCACCCTAGTCTCCTCCATCATCAAATATGTTCCTGTGCCTCTCTGCAGAAAATCCTCAGGCTGGTCTCCTGTGTTCAAACTCAGGCACTGCAGCTCTTCCATTACCTCGTTGTAGAAAGACAGCTCTTAAGAGACAATAAAATAAGCATCAGAAATAATAATGTAGTGTTGTATGAAAGGAGAGACAGTTAGCGCACCCCTCGACAAGGATGGGATAGTCTCTAGGGTCCCACAACATGCAGACAATTATAGCAGTGCCACCTACTTCAAGGTATCAAACTGTCATTTGTAAATCCTAAGAGCTCTCATCACCAGGAGAAAATTATTTTTTTTTCTTTTCTCCTTTCCTTTCTTTATATTGTATCTATACGAGATGAATGTTAGCTGAACCTACTGTGATAATCATTTCACAACATATGAAAATTAAACCATCGTGCTTATATGCCTTAAACTTACACAGTGACATATTGTTGCTTATATGCCAATTGTTCCTCAATGAAACTGGGAAAAATAATTTAAAATATTGTTTTTCTAATTTTCCATTCTGTCTAGAAAGACTATGAGTCACCACACTGGGGTCACAGCCCTCACTTAGTCCTGAACTCTCTGTGTGTCACTCAGTATGTCATTGAACCCTTTCAGAGCTCATTTCCTTTGTTGGCAGAAGGAGGGAGGAGTTCAGGTCGGAAGCCCTCTGAGATCCTCTAATTCGTATGCTCTCAGAGCCTTCTCCTCTGCCCCTCAGAGCTATGTGGCCATTTTTGCTCTGTGAGGATATGTGTGTCCTAGTCATTCCAAACAACTATCAGAAAGAACTAGCCAAGTTTCTGATTTAAAATTCCTCCCTTGGGATACTCTCTCATTAGGGACCCTAACTGCCTTCCACTCTAGAGAGAGGCTGAATTCAAGTCAACTCCTCCAGCCACTTATGGCTACAGATGGCCCATGAAAAGCAGTGCTTCCCCTCAGGACACCCAGCGGCAGATGCTCTGACTCTTGCTCCTTCTTCATTCATTTTGTTGTCTCTGATTTTGGTTGTAGTTGTTAATCCTCGCCCAAGGATACTTTTTCCATTGGTTGTTTTTTAGAGAGAGTGGAAGGAAGAAGAGAGGGAGAAAGAGAAAGAAACATCAATGTGTGATAGAGACACATCGATGGGTTGCCTCTGCCGTGCTCTGACTGGGGCTGGGGAATTGAACCTGCAACGCAAGTACATGCCCTTGTCCGGGAATCAAACCTGCCACCCTTCAGTTCAAGGGCCAGCACTCTCACCACTGAGAAACACTGGCCAGGGCTGATTTGGGATATTTGGGCTGATTTATTAATCAGCCAGTCAGATGTAACTTCTGAAGCCCCAATGGGTCCACTGCAGTAAAATATACATTAAATGTTGTGTGATCTGATGGAGGAGGTTGTTTTCATTTATCATAATATTTATTTTAATTTTATTATTGAAAGTATTACATAGGTCCCTTCTATCAAAATATTTTAAATCGCTAGTATCCATCTGGTAAATTAAAATAGTGAGGCTCATAGCTGTTCATAAAAGGTAGAACTTTCCGAATGAGCTGTATTATCTTTATCTTATTTCTAATCCTGCTGACCAAACTTTAAGGATCACTGAAGTCACCCAATAGATGCCTTCATCAGGTGATAAATGGCTTCCCAGGCGAAGGCAAGCTTTAAGCCCGCCCCTTAGAGTTCCTTAAGGGGTGTCTCTGCTCAGTCTGGCTCCCGTCACTTTGACTGATGGGCAAAACTGATGTAAGGAAGTATTTCTATCAAGTTTACTTCTTTAAGTGACTTGGTTTAAAAAAAAAAAAAAAAGAAGAAGAAGAAGAAGAAAGAAAGAAAAAAGAAAGGCCATCTTGCCAGTGATCCCTTTAAGCTTTTTTAATTACAAAATTCTTCTTTATGGTGTCACCGACCTCGCCTTAGCAGAGTTCATTTCAGAAATGTGCTGAAGTGGGTCCCAGCACTGACAACTCAGGCTGAGAAATGGTTTCAGTATCACGACTCTACATTCTTCTCCTGTCTGTGAGGCTCAGGGATTCATCCTGTGTGACTCATGCCTGCCCTTTGTGCATGCATGAATAAGAGATTTCAGACACGGAGACATGGCACAGGCACCGGCCCTTCCTGGGCAAATAAGACCTAGACCCCAAATCAGGGTGAGTGCACGGACTGTCCCCAGTACCAACTAATTTCCAAACGTGAATAAAGATACAATGCTTAGTGAGCTCTCCGATTCTCCTATTGGGCCCTAATCTTTAGCAAAACAAAAAATGTCACATATAATGGATCCTAAAATTAATGGCACATTTTGCTTTTCAGTTGATCAGATCAGCTGAGAATGAGGTCAGTCTCCTACCTCCTCAAGATAAGAAGTTGTCATTATTTGAGTCCACTTAATAGCACCACATACATTAGGCCTCAGAAAATACCTGTTAACTTAGAGGCTCAAAATCTGAGTCAAAAATAAACCTGTGACAAGTCATTCAGTCTCATCCTCTTTTAAAAAACTGGTTTTTTAGAGAGAGAGAAAGGAAAAAAGAGGAACATCAATGTGTTGTTCCATTTCTTTTTGCATTCATTGGTTGATTTTTATATGTGCCCTGACTGGGGATCAAAGTTAAAACCTTGGTATATCTGGATGATGCTCTAACCAACTGAGCTACTCAGCCAGGCTCTCATCCCCTAACTTTGGATAGGGCCACACCTAAAGCATCCTGCTCCTGTATCACTTAGGAAATGTCCTTGCCAGGCTTTGTTTATTCATTTACTAGATAACCATTTACTGGGCACCTGCTCCATACAAGACCCTATTCTAGGCACTAGACATACTCTGAACACAACAGACAATAGTCCATATTGTAACCAATCTCAGCTTCTGGTAAAGGAGACAGGCAATAAACAAACAAACAAGAGAAAATGCATGGTAGTGGTTAGTGCTATTTCAAAAACAAAACAGGATAACATAACCCAAAAGGTCTAAACTACTTAAATTTTAATAGTCAAGAAAGATTATCTGAGAAGTTGACATTGAAATTGAAAACAGAATAAAAATGATGACACCCTGCGAAGACCTTGCTTGGCTGGGGGAAGAACATTCCCGGCACAGGGAATACTTACTTCAAAGGCCCTAAAATGGAAGGGAACTTGAAGCTGTCAAGACATGGCAAGAGCAGTGTGATGGAGAGGAAGAGAGAGGCAGGCAGAGGCCAGACCTCACCAGGTACTGAAGACACGGTCAGAGAGCTTCATTGGAACCTGATAATTATGGGCAGCTATCAGAAGGTTTTAATAAAGGGACCTTTGTGACCTCATTTTTTTTTTAAATTGTACTCTTACTGGTGTGCAGAGAATTCTTTTCTGGAGGCAAAAATGGAAGCAGAGAGGCCACTTGGGAGGGGATTGCAGTGGCCCAGGTAAGAGAGGATGGATGCTTTTACCGGTGGGGTGAGGAGAGGGAAGGGGTGATTAGTAAACATGGAGAGAAGTGGGAATTTTGGAGAAATGTTTTGGAGATAGAAGGGCAGAATTTGCTGATGGGTTGGATGTGGAGAATGAGGAAGTCAAAAATGACTATCCTATTTTGGGCTAGATCATACACATTGAACCTGTTCACAACTTTGGCATCTAAAATAGTGATGTATCAGCCAAGTGGCACCAGAAGTAGGACTGATTGCACTGAACGTGCAAAATGCACCAGGGGAAACTGACTTATTTCATCAATTACCATCAGAAGAATCCTCCTACGGAGCAATTCAGTTACTTGGGAGAGCCTCTGAGCATGGCTGCATAGAGTAGTATCCTTAACATAAGCAGAAAGAGTGCGTTTCCTCATTGTGTCCCTGTAGCTGGGAGGCACAGGAAATAGAGAGTGGGCTAGAGATTCTGTGCTTTGTTAAAGTGAAGGGACAATCAGCATCAGGGACATTAGCCATGGCAGCACGTGGGATTGCTCAATGGTGTATGAAAAGAAAAACCAGTCATCTGAATTGAATTTTCAGCTGGAGCCTAAGAGGCCAAATTTAATCATCCACCTAAAATTATCACACAAGTCAATACGTCCCCCTTCTTGCAAAGTGAAAGAAACTGATTCTTTATTTTTCAGTCAAGCAGGTGGCCTTGAGGCAGCTAACCAGCTGGCTGAAACCTAAATACCTTCGCCAAGACAAAAGCCAGTAACATGATTGATTATCTTCTCATTGTCGGAGAAGAGAACCTCCCCTAGCCAATCAGCATGCAGAATGGCTACTGCATTATCGCTGAACAAAACTAGACTGGGAGCTGATGAACAAAAATTCCCACATCCCAGGCCCAGTTGGCTGGAGCGTCATCTCCCAGCTCAATTCCATTCACCGTATTGATTTCTAACAAGGTTCAGTTACATTCTTAGCCGTTACGTCCTGGCTTTTCTTTCTCAGACTATAAACAGCACATGTGCCAGAGCTGATCTAGGCCTGTCCCCAGAGAGAAGCTCTTCCTCCAAACATCTTGGATGGATAGACTTCCGAGAAGCTCACGGATTCCTCTGAACCTCCCTTCTGTTTCTTCCAGAGATGGGGGGGGAAAAAATGCCTGTATACCTCACGCTAATTGGGAGCCCACGGTTAAGAGCCTACCTGGTGATGTTTATTGCCTGCATCCCAAGCACTTTGAGAGCAGGAAGCAAGATGGTCCACCTAGGCCATTAAATCTGAATTCTTTGTACCAGGGACCGCCAGCTGAGGGGAGGGCCAATCCAAATTGCGCCCGTGAGCTGGCACCCCGAAATCTCAGTGGGCTTCCTGCCTCTGTGCTGGAATCCTCCAGTGTGTCTGCAGTACCTTCTGATCTCACATCCAGGAGGAATATAAAAATGAAGATTAACAGAGACTCTATCTTAATAAGCAGTTGAACAGAGGTTTCAAATTCCACTTTTTCCTTGAGACTTACTAACCCTACTAGTACCTAAGTTCCTCATCTGGAAGATGGAAGATGGAAAGAATGAGTCACAAATAAAATACAAACAGAGAAATGTAGGGCACGGGAGTTCACCTTCTCCTGAGTGAAAATGCCACCCTCTGGGTCAAAAGAACCTGTGAAGAACTTTAGTGTAACCGTGTCCCTTCTTCCTAAGAAAATCAAAGGATGTTGTCTATTCGTCAGGAATCTTCTCTTTTCTTCATCATGGTTGCTGATGCTATGGTTTATAATGTTTGCTACCAGCCTTGGGATTTGAGCTCAAGAAAAAAGCCCTCATAGAAAGAAGCTGTCACATACATAGAGACAGTAAAGCAACAGGCAGACTGTCAAATTACAGTGGGGAGGGGAGGAAGATTTGGGGGAGATAATAGATCAACCGAAGGACTTGTGTACATGCATATAAGTACAACCAATGGACATAAAACTCTGGGGAGGGAGGGTATGTATGGGAGGGAGGGAGGGGGGCAAAAAAAATCAATAAAATATATTTTGAAAAAAAAGAAAGAAAGAAAGAAGCTGTCACAGAGGTGCTATGGTTTATAATGTTTGCTACCAGCCTTGGGATTTGAGCTCAAGAAAAAGGCCCTCGTAGAAAGAAGCTGTCACAGAGGTGAAGGAAGCCCAGCATCTGTTACCCCGAAATCCTTGCACGCGTTTGGGGTGAAGGGCAAAGTCCTCCTGTCCTGACACATAGGTCCTTCCTCTCTCGGCTCAAAAAGGTCACTTGGTTCCTAAGAACTGAATATCAAACTTGCCAAAATGTTTCCGTATTGACAGAGACAGAATACTGAGGTAGGCCAAGACCAGTTTGGCTCAGTGGATAGAGCATCGGCCTGCGGACTGAAGGGTCCCAGGTTCAATTCCAGCCACGGGCATGTATCTTGGTTGTGGGCACATCCCCGGTAGAGGGTGTGCAAGAGGCAGCTGGTCGATGTTTCTCTCTCATCGATATTTCTAGCTCTCTATCCCTCTCCCTTCCTCTCAGTAAAAAATCAATAAAATATATTTATTAAAAAAAAAAAGAATACTGAGGTTGGAGAGATATTTACTGAACTCTCTCCCCGGTTTCGGGAAGAGCTGAACTGCTAATGGCGCCTCTGACCGTGAAGGGTATAACAGAGGTCGTGTGAGGATGGAGGTTGTGCTGAGGCCCCAGCTCCCTCCAGCCTGGAAATCTATGCCTAATTATTAAAGGCAAGAACACCGGTGATCAAGAATCCAGGGGGTGAGCAATGATGGGAAAGCCGGGTGCTGGGCTTAGTGAAGTCCCAGGAGAACCAAGCTACTGGCTCTGCCGGCTGTCATTCTCCCCTGCGCTCATAGGCAGAAGCACAACTACATCTCCTGAGGACCTCAGCAGCAGTGGCAGAGGAGGGACAAGCTCTTCCACGGAATTAAAGAAGTCTCAGCTCAGTCCCGAGGGTCTCTGCTCCACCCCAGCCGGGGGCAAGGCCTCGCTTGTAAATTCATGGACTTTTTAAAATGTATTTTATTGATTTTTTTTTTACAGAGAGGAAGGGAGAAGGGTAGAGAGTTAGAAACATCGATGAGACAGAAATATTGATCAGCTACCTCCTGCATACCCCCCACTGGGGATGTGCCCGCAACCAAGGTACATGCCCTTGACCAGAATTGAACCTGGAACCCTTGAGTCCGCAAGCCAATGCTCTATCCACTGAGCCAAACCGGCCAGGGTTCGTGGATATTTTTAATGGCTCTCCCCACCTCCCACCCACTCCCCACCTCCCACCCCCTACCAAAGTTCAGTTATGGTTTTAACTACAGGTAGGGAAAAGTAGAGAAAAACCTTTCTGTGGTTTTCTTCCTCATTAATGGTATTCTTTATATTCAGTAGTGGGGTTTTTTTTTTTGCTTTTTTGTTTTTAAAAGGGTAAAGAGAAAGGAAGGAGGGAGGGAGAAATGTCAGAAGGCACTTTTAAAATAAAACAAAGTGGCAAGAAGCATGCTGACATGGCATCGAGCACAGCGCCCACGGTGAGCACTGCACAGAGGGTGAGGGAATTAACTATGGAGGGGTCACTGGGCAGCACTGGGAGGTGGAGGAGGGTTAGCTCTCAGAACTGCCTGAGCAGCTTTCCCAAAACACCATTTTTCTCCTTCCCCTGGAGACTCTGAGGCTGATCTACACTAACAATTCGGAAGGATGTCCTCAGTGTGTTAAGTGAAAAGGACAAGGTGCGGAAGAGTAGGATCCCATTTCTGTGAGTGATGTAGCCATAATGATAAGTCATATTTCCACATCATTAAATGCCTGGGATAATATGGAAAGACATGCAGCAGGCATAAGCAATGATTTTCCCTATGGGATGGTGTCATGGAGAGCTTTCACTCTTATCCTGGTCATGTGGGAATATTAATCAGTATGTCTCTCCCCATAACTGGACTCACCAAGACCCTTCACTGGTACTCTGACATGTGGGTAACACGAGAGAACGAGGAAAAGGGACAAGTCAATACTTGACTTTCAAGAAAAATAAATATAATAAAATGTTTCTGTTTTCCAGCTTAAATCTGGGGCAGCAAGATTCTGCCACACACAAAGGAAGTGAAGGTCTAAGACGGAGCAAGGCTGGGCGAGGCGAAAGGAAACATGGAGGGGACACTGCCAGGAACAGGAGAGGGGACAGGAGAAGCCGTGAGCCCCACAGGAGAAAGTCTGGCCAACTCCAGGAAGCTGCAAGAGGCAGCTGAGTTCTCCTCTTTGCTCCACGGTGAGGACCAGCCAGGGCCCAGGGCGGGTGTCGCCCGGGATGTCCACCCCGCACAGCCCCACGCCTGCCTCTGTACCACCTCCAGCGGAAAACCCCCGGGATCTAGACCCGCAACTAGATGCCCATGAGCTGCAGGCTTGCCTCCAATCAGGTGAGACTGAGCGCTGGAGAGTGGTTACAGGTGGACAGAAAGCCTTGCTCTGGACCAAGAAGGAACAGTGTGGAATCACCACACCAGATGGCAATGGAATCATAGCACCCTGGTTATGTGCATGTTTTATAATGTTCTTGGTTTTTGCTACACCCATGTAGTACTTCTGTGATGAAAAAACATGTTTTAGAAGAACCCATTATGACTCAACATTCACTGTTTATCAAATATGAATTCAACATTGGCTCTTAAGACCTTCCCTCCGTCAACCTTCTGTCAAGCCAGCTCAAAGTCCAATGAACGCTCTGAATATACCTTTCCCCAATCTAGAGGTACACAGGCACACATGTGCTCCAGCACAAACATGCAAAGTCACATGAGCGCTCGCGGGTGCGGGTACGCGGGTGCGGGTGCGCGCGCCTCGTGGAGTCCCTTCTTTCCATTTGCTCACCAGGCTCTCTGCCTGGAATGTCCCCTTCCCCACATCCAAAGCAAATGAGATTCCTTTGTTATTAAGTGCTGATGGGATTTCTCTTTAGCCTTGGAAAGGGCCTTGTTTACTTGGCCTGCCTTTGTTTGTGCTGCACAACCTGAATGGGGGATGTGTCCTCAGTAATGACGGTTTTCACTCCACAACTGCAGCACCCAGTTTACCCATGACTTGTCCTCTGCCTCTGACACAGGATTGGAGATAAGCTGCTCCCCCATCAAAGATCATCATTTACCAACCATCCTGGCATCTAAACTTTGTTTCCCAACAGTATCTTTTTCATCTGGAAAGATTCTTTTAATATTTCCTGGTACTAGTTGTCATAGACTGTTATCAGAGAGCAGAGAACGGTGACGCTAATAAGTGACATTTGCACAAAATTTTGCTGTTGACAGAAAACTCTTCATATTTGGTTTTTACTTATAACATCTCATTTAGTCCTCAGGGAACAGATTATCAGAATTAGGCTCTTTCTGCCTCCATTTCAACGGAGGTGCCAAAAAAAAAAAAATGGTATCTGATATCAAGATGATTGAGACAGACCTTGCTGGAAACCAAATCAGTTTTACTGAGAAAGAGATGTTGACAGGAAGCCAGGAAGGCTGGTCAACAACCTTAATTGCTCAACCTTTAGTTGAGATTATGTTAGTTTGAAGCAGCTGTTATTTACTGCCTAAGGGCTAAGCCTCAATAAAAGGGGATGGCAGGGCCAGAGCAGTTGTAGTTCTCCCACTAGAGTTGGACTACCGCCTGGCCCCCCAAATCGCCAAATTGAATTTCTTCAAGTCTCTTTTCATTTGTGTGCGGCCCTTCTCCAGAACCTGAACCCTGAATTGGAACTCTTTCTACGCAGGCCGTGAAAGAGAGTCCTATAAGACCTCTTTCTACAGATGTACAGAAATGACCCCAAAACCCTCCCCAAACACTGGGTCCCTGTATTCTGATAAAATATAAAAATAGGGCCCTGGTCAGGTGACTCAGTTGGTTGGAGCATTGTTCCACACACCAAAAGGTTGCAGGCTCAATCCCCAGTCAGGCACTTATGGGAGGCAACTAATTGATGTCTCTCTCTCTCTCTCTCTCACTTTCTAAAATAAATAAAAACACATCCTAGGGTGAGAATTAAGTGTGTGTGTGTGTGTGTGTGTGTGTGTGTGTGAGAGAGAGAGAGAGAGAGAGAGAGAGAGAGAGAGAGAGAGAGAGAGAGAGAGAGGAAAGAACTGTTGGGACGTGTTTTGAGAATATCAGAGAGAGCTTTCCTGCTATGAGCCCTGTGGAATAAGGAGATGGGGTAGCACCAGAGAATTATGGGAACATCTGGGGACCACAAGGAGAAGCATTTCCTGCAGCTGTATCCTTAGATTCTGATTAGAATAAGTCTCAAAAGAAAGAGTGGCCAAATGAGAAAGCTCAGATCTGCATGGCATCTAATTTGCCTCTTGAGACTGACAGCCAACAGAAGGTCCACACATGCATGGGAAGAAAACTGGCTGGAGGCGGAGCTGGGTCAAGGGCCTCAGCAGTGGGGGAGGAAGGAGGAATTTCTGCCCTGTGTGGTTGTATCCCAGCTTCTATGGCCCAGGTGTTGAGTGGCTGATACATGCCCCAGCCTTGGCTTGTGGTTCCACATCACCAAGTGGGGATGCAGCCCAAGGAGACAGAACCACTAAAATTGGAGACTATGCAAGACAGTCCCTTCAATAAATGGTGCTGGGAAAATTGGACAGATACATGCAAAAAAATGAAACTAGACTACCAATACCATACACAAACATAAACTCAAAATGGATAAAGGACTTAAATGTAAGACGGAAATCATAAAAATCTTAGAGGAATCCACAGGCAGCAAAATCTCAGACTTATGCTCAAGCAATTTCTTCACCAATACAGCTCCCAGGGCAATGGAAACTAAAGAGAAAATAAACAAATGGGACTACATCAAAATAAAACGCTTCTACACAGCAAAAAAAGAAATCAACAAAACAAGAAACCCCACTGCATGGGAGAACATATTTATCAATGTTATCACTGATAAGGGTTTAATTTCCAACATTTAAGGGAACTCATACAACCTAATAAAAGGAAGATAAACAATCCAATCAAAAAAATGGGCAACAGATATAAATAGATACTTTTCAAAAGAGAACCTAAGGAAGGCCAACAGACACATGAAAACATGTTCAAAGTCACTAATCATCCGAGAGATGCAAATCAAAATGTCAATGAGGTCCCATCTCACACTGTCAGAATGGCAGTCATCAACAAATCAACAAATGACAAGCGCTGGTGAAGATGTGGAGAAAAAAGAACCCTCGTGCACTGCTGGAGGGAATGCAGACTGGTGCAGCCACTGTGGAGAACTAAAAATGGAACTCCAGCCGAGACCGGTTTGGCTCAGTGGATAGAGCGTCGGCCTGCGGACTGAAGGGTCCCGGGTTCGATTCTGGTCAAGGGCATGTACCTTGGCTGTGGGCACATCCCCAGTGGGGGGTGTGCAGGAGGCAGCTGATCGATGTTTCTCTCTCATCGATGTTTCTAACTTTCTATCCCTCTCTCTTTCTCTCTGTAAAAATTAATAAAATAATTTTTTAAATAATAATAATAAATAAATAAATAAAAATGGAACTCCCATTTGACCCAGTGATCCCACTTATAGGAATATATATCCCAAGAAACCAGAAAGACCAATCAAAAAGGATATGTGCACCCCTATGTTCATAGCAGCACAATTTATCATAGCTAAGATTTGGAAACAGCCTAAGTGCCTATCAGCAGATGAGTGGATTAAAAAACTGTGGTACATCTACACAATGGAATACTATGCTGCTGCAAAAGAGAAGAAACTCCTACCGTTTGCAACAGCATGAATGTACCTGGAGAGCATTATGCTAAGCAAAATAAGCCAGTCAGAGAAAAATAAATATCACATGATCTCATTCATTTGTGAAATATAATGAACAACATAAACTGATTAACAAACACAGATCCAGAAACAGAGAAACAATGATCAGATGCTCAAACTTCAGAGGGAAGGTAGGGGAGGGTGGGGGTAAGGGGGCTCCCACCTTCCCCTACCTTCCCTCTGAAGTAAGGGGGAGAGATCAACCAAAGGACTTGTATGCATGCATATAAACCTAACAAATGGACACAGACACCAGGGGAGTGAGGGCATGAGTGAGGAAGTAGGGCACATATGTAATACCTTAATCAATAGAGAAAATTTAAAAATAATAATAATAACTGGAGACTATGATTTACCTCATCTTGAAAGGAAAGAAACAGACCTACCTCCTTGCTTGGAGGGGAGGAAAGGGAAATGAAGGGCAGGGGTGGGGAGAGAAGGAGAGAAGGCAGGGGAGGGGAGGGGAGCAACTGCAAGTAAGAAGTCTTCTGAAGTATCAAAGAGAAACTCAAAGCCTGAACGACATCCACCTGCTTCCTATATTATTCTATTTCTGGAAATAAGGTTTGACACAAAAGCATGCAAACGTGTGTCAGTGGGAGAGGAAACACTTGTCTCAGCTCCCTGGGAGCTCCCGCTCCGTTTCCTCAGGGTCTAACAGTGAACATGGGATGTGTGCCTCCCTGCGCACCAACGGCCACATGGCCTGAACTAAACATGGGAGGACGACTCAGCCTAATGAAAACCAGTAAAACACCATCCAACCCCAGGAAAGAAAAATGTTGACAGAGTAAATGCCTCTTACTTGTGATACCAAAAAAGCACACCTGTTAAAAATAAGTGTGCAGCTTTCAACTCCCGGTCTGATTTTGGAAGGCAGCAGGAGCAGTTCCCATTATAGAAGTGGGGGACTACTTTTATCTGCTTCTTCCATTCGTTGGATTGCACGTCTTCTACCTACCTGTAGAAGATCCATCTGAAATACCTGGTATGCAGATTTCAGAATGTGACCCTTACGAAAACATAGAAATTAACATGCTCTCTCCATGCCATGCCTGCTGCCAGACCTTCGTGCCCGTCTCCCACTGAGCAGGTATAGACTGAGACCCTGCTCTGTGTCCTTCTCGATGCCAGGTGCTGGGCAGACCAGAGTGAAGAAGGCAGTTTGAAGATGTCAGTGGGGGGAATGAGCTGGGAGACTACAGCAGGGAGAGCTTTCCAAGGGCTTTAACCCAACATCAAATTGAGTTTTAGGTGTGTGGGGGTTTTTGTTTGGGTTTCTGCTCTTACCTAATCTCCTATTTGCACATGATAAGCAATCAACGTGTAAGGAGATCACCAATGAAGTAACCAAAAAATACATCGGAATTAAGACATTCCAGCCCCATGGTCGCATGGCACTGCTAAGAAAGGGACTGGTGTTAAGAATAATAATTGTGATGTAGGTGAATGTATAGTGTTTTGTAGAGATTCTGCTATTGATTCTCCCATTGGGCTATTTTTTTTTTTAAATGTCTGTGATTCCTCCTGCCCAGGTAACATGGAAGGCTGTGGAAAGGCAACAACCAGGACAACAAAGGACTGTATTTCTGTCCCACCAATATTTTATTCTCACACTCACTCTCAAATAGGTAATACTTTTTAAATGGAAGAAATTAGTCTCTGCTTTTCCCTCACGTTCCCTTCCAAAATGGAAAACCTTTTCTGTAAACTGTCTCTCTAACCTGCAGGTTCGGTCTCAGTGGATCCATGCAAAGACGGTTTTGACAAGTCAAATGCTCATTTTTTTTTAGTGGGAAAATAACCTTCTTAACCCAGGCTGCCAAGACTGTGGCTTATGTTCTCTCAGCCCCTCCGGCTATCAATCCGCATTTCACCGCAGACTTGGCCCAGATGTCTGGGTCAGCGCACATTAAAGGCTTAGTGGGCCAGCCACTTAGGAAAGAGATTTAACATTAGCGCATGTTAGGCGTTAAGGAACATCCTTCTCCACCGAAAGAGAAATTTTATTTCTCAGAGAGAGAGGAAAAAAATACAACATGCAATCACTCGGATGCATTATGAACCTGCTGTTGCTGGTGAGATTTATGATCGCGGTCTCTCTCTTCTACAAGGATTCTTCAGCTCAGGGCGGAATGACCCCTGTGGGCGGCCCCAAAAGATGTTTCGCAGACCTTTGGCTCCATCTAGTGGCCGTGTCCTGCCAGGCCTAGTGAATGCTTTCCTCCCCGAGTTTGAGGAGAAGGGGAGGCTCTGGCGGAAAAGCTCCAGAGAGGCCTGGCAGAGGGCAGATTTGGCCAGTCCAGGAGCTCTGTGCCTCCCAACACGGTGCAGGGGCCATGGCATTTCCTCACAGACTCCCACAGTCAGAGCTGCAGCCGGGTCTCCTGGCATTTTAAAAGGAGCCATTTTCAGACCAATCTGTAACGTGCTTTTGCTGCCTCTGCTTAGTCACCTGCTTGAAGCATGTGGTCTGGGGTCTACAGGGGGTGTGGGTGTGCATATGTGCATGCATGTGCATGTGTGTGTGTGTGCACGTGTGTGGGGTAGAGAGCAGCAGGAAAATGCTCAGGGCTTGTGCTGAGCTCTGCAGTGCCAACTGGCATGGTGAAGGGACATATGCAAAATGGCACTCCATGTGGCCTCTACATTTAGATAAGCTGTCAATATCCTACCCTGGAGGCGCTGGCTTTCTCCACGCTCAGCTTTAGAGGCTTAAGAACAGAAGCCAAGTGCAGCCCGTTTGAAAGCACAGGCGGCTGATGTTCTGGCCAGAATGGTGTCAAACAGCAGCTGACACTATTGACAAAGAGCCCGCCGGTCTCACAGAAGCAGCGACCGGGGTGCAGTCCCCTCCCTCCCTTCAGCCCTGCACCTGCCCACAGACGCGAGAGCCAGAGGTGTGGCCACTGGTCTGAGAGCTCCTCTCCCTTCTGCCCACGCCCCCCCTCGGGGGCCACTGCTGGCCAATGGATTTGAAGAGGAGAGAGAGGTCAACAGGAGTTGGGCACAGATGAAAACCCAGGTTCCATTCCATCCAGCAGGTCTGGAGGCCTGCGGGGCCCGGGAGGGCTGGCGACAAAGAGGAGCCATCGCCAGCCCTGTGGGGCTCGGAGGGCTGTGGCAGGAGGCGTGAGCCACCCGTCTGCCTTACAGAGGATCTCGGGCCCCGGGGCCAAGGGTCACTGGGGATAACGCCGAGCCCTGCTCTCTTACGCCAGCCCTGGCAGATCATGAATCCGGTCCTCCTTGCTCCATTTCCCTGCCCTATTTATTCTATTGCCCTATTTTAAAAATTATTTTTTGCCTGTCAGTAGGGAATTTAAAAGTAAAATATGGAGAGGACAGAAATTCACGTCTTGGATTCCCTTGTCTGCTTAGTCCCCAAGCAGAGTGTGCGCCTTACCATCCGTCACTTACCTCATTAACCCCTTTCCGGTACAGTAGGGCTATTAATAGCACCTACCCCGCGGGGTCACTGGGAGAATGAAGTGTGCTGCTACATGTAAAACACCGTAACGGTACCTACGCTCTCGAGGTACCATTAATAAAATCCAGCAAGTCAAAATGGGCAAGGCCGGGGCGCTAACACAGAGCTTTGCTCCTCAAAACTTCGGTTTGTGGGTTGCATGGCAGAAAAAAGCATGTCTCTGCCCTAGATCTCAAGCTCCATTTCAACTGAGGTGCCAATAAAAAAAAAAAAAAAAAGGAACAAGCTCCTTAAGGTGGGGGGCGGGGGGCGGCATGAGGAGGTCATCGCTAGGCCGGCAGCCTCCAATGCTGCCCCTCTTGGGAGACAGAGAACGGGGATGGGAAGAGGTGGGCTCTGCCCGCCAGCAGCGCCTGGGCCGCCTCCTCAGAGGCCACACGGAAAGGTCTCCCGGACCCTGCAGAGGACAGGGCCGCTGTCGGCCGCTGCCATCGCCTGCCCGGGAACCTCTGAGACCCCTGAGGACGCCTTAAAGATGCACGCTTCAGCCTTCAGGGCGCACTTGGAATTTTAATTCCGTGAGCCTGTCCGCTCAGTCCACGCAGGAGAAAGACTGACATACCACAGGTGTGGGCGGAGGGGGGTGGGGGGGAGGCTTCATTACTCATTCTAACCGGGAAGACAGGCAATTTCAGAGTGACGAGCCAAAAGCTGGAAGGGGCAGACAGAGCAAGCAAGTGAGATAAAGAGACAGAGAGGCAGATGGGTGGGGGAGATGGACCACCAGGCAGGCTGACAGATGCATACACACACACACACACACACACACACACACACACATATACAGAGAGAGAGAGAGAGAGAGAGAGAAGCACACACACACAACACACACACACACATATACAGAGAGAGAGAGAAGCGCACACACACACACACACAACACACACACACATACAGAGAGAGAGAAGCACACACACACAACACACACACACACATAGAAGCACACACACACACACACACACAACACACACACACATACATGCATAGGTCTGCAGGCTCCTGAGAAAGGCAGAATTAAAGACATGCTAAAACAGCCTTTTTGTCCATCACTCGAGAAACATGGAGGCCTTCCGCGATCCCAGCCTGTACACCAGCCCCGAGAAAGCTCATTGAGAAGCTCGGTCATGATCCCGTCCTCAGCCCAGAGCCCGGGAGAGCCTGCATTAGCTCCCGCAGTCGCTGCACCCGCCCGCTCACTCCGGGGAAAATGTCAAGATCTTTCTCCTTTTGTGGAACACAGGCTTCCTCGAAGGCTCTTTTCTTCTTCTGAGACTTTCTCAAGGTTTCTATTCTCTCCTCGACGATGCTTCGGAAGATTTTCTTTTCGGCGGCGATGGAAAGCACAAAGAGGCATTGAGCTCAGCCTGCAGATTGCTGGGAACCTTTCACATCCCTCGGAAATGAGAGGGGCAGCCGCGCTCGGCTGCCGCCGCGTGTAAATTTGGAAGGAGTGATTTTATAGCCTCGGGCCATTCCGGGAGGGGGCGAAAGCGTGGTCCGCCCTCTCCCTTCCCGAAGATGAGGGGACTGGGGTAGTTAGGATGTAATCTTGGGGTACTCAGGGCCTCGTTCTCTCGTCCGTGAAGCAGAGACACAACAGCACGGTGACAGCATTGACCACAGGCTGATCCTGGGGCCGATGGTGTCTGTTTCGCAGGCCCGAGCCCAGGCCGCCTTCGGTCCCCAAGAGGCGAATCCAGATTGAGGGCCCGGCGGGTCCCCGGCCGCCTGAGTGATTACAATTCTGACTGTTACTTACTCCGCGGCCGGCCCAGCGAGCACACACC
The DNA here is from genome assembly GCF_014108245.1 of Pipistrellus kuhlii. NCBI lineage: Eukaryota > Metazoa > Chordata > Mammalia > Chiroptera > Vespertilionidae > Pipistrellus > Pipistrellus kuhlii. The sequence continues at coordinate 43,211,726 of NW_023425584.1, forward strand.
TGTGGTGGGGAATATTCAATGCAGATGTTTGGGAAGCAGCTTTGCCAAAGCTGTCAGAAAATGAATGTGAGGAAATTATCTCCGGGTCCCTGGGTGGGTATTGTCTTTTATTGTCTCACATATTGAAATATTTCCTTTCTGAAAGATACGCTTTTTAGAAGACTGCTCTGTGGAGGGCATGGGGAAGGGGAGCAGGGAGAGAAGACGAGGGAGGGAGGGTAACCCCTTCTCCCCCCCAACCCTAGCAGTAACCCAGGCTGCAGATGTTCCTCATCCCGCTGCTGCTCCAGAGGGAGTCTGACCCGGAGCCCATCTGGAGACCACGGGGACCTGGGGTGGGGACCAACTCCTGGGGCTGCAGGGAGGGAGAAGGCAAAGGACGGAGCCGGTGTCTCCGGGAGGAGCCAGGCTGTGAGGGACGAAAGGCCCAACAGCTTAAGGTTCGCCCAGCACAGAACCGGCCTAAGGGCTGGCCTGTGCAGCCCCCAACACACACACACACACACACACACACACACACATACACACACACACACACACACACACACACACACAGCCGAGGGAGCAGGTTACAGAAGCAGCAGGCTCCCAGGGGTGAGGCTAAGAGAAGAAATCGTAAAGGAGCTTCAGGTGCCAATTTAGGAAATGTCAAACTCCTCCAGAGAGAAGGGAAAACAATCGTTACCTGGGCGAGGGATGGCCTGTGAGGTCCCCGCAGGGAGAAGGGCCTGGGAGCCCACAGAAAGACAGCCGGCGGCGAGGCAGACTCCCCTGCACCCCCCTGAGGAGCGGCCAGGGCGGAGTGGGAGGAGACAGCAGGAATGGGACCGTAGGGGCTACAACGGGGAGCATTCAGCAGGGCTGTAAGGATGGCTGGTTGGTTTGTGGGTTCACCTGCGTCTTAGAGGAAAGACAGCTTGAGGATGTTCCCTCCCAGAGCTGCTCCTCCCCTGAGAACGGTCTGGAAGGGGGGAGGAGAGGACTCAGAAGGAAGGACAATGGATCACAAAGGCCACCTGGCCTCTCGTTGGTGCCGACAGCCACAGAGGCCCTGGCCGGGTGGCTTATTGGTTAGAGCATTGTCCCCTAACACCAAAAGGTTGCAGGTTCGATCTCTGTCTGCACATATGGGAGGCAACTGATCACTGTTTCTCACGTCGATGTTTTTCTCTCTGTCTCTCTCTGTCTCTCTCTCTCTCTCTCTCTCAGCAATAAAAATACCCTCGGGTAAGGATAAAAAAAAGAAAAGCACATAGGGCTGTCTCTGGCCAAGGCAATACAAGTCAGTCAGTATTTCACCCAAGCTTGCGGGTGACTGCACGGGTTTGGGGTATCATCCAAGTCACAAGGAAGAGAGGCCTCTGCTTGGCTCTGCACTCTGTGTCGCTCCCAGGGAGCTTGGGGGGGGGGGGGGGGGACAAGAGAGAAACACCAACCTGCGCAAAGCACGATGCACAGCAACCCCCTAGCCTAGGCCATCTCAGGAACCTGAGGCCCGACTGGGAAGTCCCACACCGGGTAAGAGGAAGAGGAGGGCTAGAAGGACCCACCAGTCCCTCAGTCCCCGTGCCAGCACTCAGCTCCATCAGACCTGGGCGCTAGCACGGGCCAGGCAAAGAAGAAATGTATCCGAGATCCTTCCAGAGAGATGTCCCACCCGATGGGAGAGAGAACACGGAGCTGTGGTCATGGCTTCAGGAGAACACGGAGCTGCGGTCATGGCTTCAGGAGAACACGGAGCTGCGGTCATGGCTTCAGGAGAACACGGAGCTGTGGTCATGGCTTCAGGAGAACACGGAGCTGTGGTCATGGCTTCAGGAGAACACGGAGCTGTGGTCATGGCTTCAGGAGAACACGGAGCTGTGGTCATGGCTTCAGGAGAACACGGAGCTGCGGTCATGGCTTCAGGAGAACACGGAGCTGTGATCATGGCTTCAGGAGAACACGGAGCTGCGGTCATGGCTTCAGGAGAACACAGAGCTGTGGTCATGGCCCGCTGCCGTGAGGAGGAGAGGAGATGCCTGGGCTGTGCTGCCCCTCGGGGCTGTGTCCTCCCTCCTGTCCTGTTTCCCAGGGTGAGCATCCCTGGAGCCCGTGGGCCAGGTGCCCCACCTGCTGGAGGAAACGGGAAACCAGAGGAAGATCCTTGTCCTCTACGACCAGACTGACTGGGAACAGGGGAAAGGCCCCCAAGAAGAAGCAGGTGGCAGCTCAGAAGGGGACCGTGAGGGTCCGGCTGAACCTCTGAGCCCAAATACACTGGGGTATTTGCGCCCCGGTGGGCAGAAGTAGCACAACCAGCTCTCCTGGGCTCCACCTCACCCTTCAAAGAAGGAAACTGAAAAAGCAATAAAGTGCCATGAGAAATGGGAGTGATTCTGACTAATAAACTTACTGAGAACGTGAGCCGCCTCCGCAGCTCATCCCAGGTGCACGCCTGTCAGCGTGCTGCTGGCCAAAGCCCTATCGGTAATGAATTTATGCGAATCAAAACACGGCTTAACTACACTGACAAGAGTTGCTCACGAAACAAATCTCCCCGCAAAGTCTTTCATAATGTGAGGGCTCCCGTTTTAATTTATTTTTGATGAAAATCTGGATTCTTCCCATCGCATTTGCTAAGGAGAGGTGCAGATTTGCAGGCACAAATTTAAGTGGGTTCTGCTCCACTGCCAAGGTTAATTGCCCGCCCGCCCTCCAGGGCGGCGGGGATCCCAAGCCTCCGCAGCCCCGCTTTTGCAAGAGGAGCTCCCCTAGCAATTTCTGCAGCACACTCCCAGGGTGAGTGCACCAGGGCCACTGAGTCAAGGAGAGCGACAAGGTCCCCCAATCCTAAAATGCTCCTATTGCGGGGGGGGGGGGGGGGGGGGGTGCATTTTTAGTGAGCAAGTAACAAGAGGTGATTTTGACATTTTTTGAATAAAAAGAATAAGCTCAAAATATTCTAATTTTATAATAGAATTTAGGGGATAAAAAGAGAGGGGTGAAGGACTAAAGAGTTCTAGAAACATAGAGAGAGAGGATAAAAAGAAAGACCAAAATAAAGGAAATAACAAGAGTCACAAATATTAGGGAGAAAGAAGGAAGGCTATAGGAGAAACAGAGTTCCAAAATTTTAGAAAAATATCCTTTATCACTGGGCTTGTGGATTAAAAGATGCCCCGTGGCCCTAGCCAGTTTGGCTCAGAGGATAGAGTTGACCTGCAGACTGAAGGGTGCTGGGTTCAATACCGGTCAAGGGCACATGCCCCATTGTGGGCTCCATCCCCAGTGGGGACGTGCAGGAAGCAGCCAATCAATGATTCTCTCTCATCATTGATGTTTCTATCTCTCTCTCCCTCTCCCTTCCTCTCTGAAATCAATAAAAATATATTTTTAAAAATAAAGATGCCCGGGGTTCTATCTATAGACAAAACATTTGAATGTACATACTTATAGAACTTCCAATATAAAAAAATGCCCCATTAACTAAATACTGCACTTGTTTTGAAATTATAGGTTTAAAAAAAAATAAAATAAAATAAAGATGCCCCCGGACTACTAACACCTTACATTGTTCAATGTTTTACAATTTCCTTTCTTAAAATTTATTTTTAGAGAGAGTTAAACATCGATGTGAGAAAGAAACATGGATCGGTTGCCTCCCACACGCACCCCAACCAGGAATCAAACCCACAACCTAGGGATGTGCCCTGACCTGGAATTGAACCTGCCGCCTGTTTTGTTGTATGTGGGACAACATTCCAACCAACGGAGCCACCTGGCCAGGGTTGTTTTACAATTTTCAAACAGCCTTCCTTTTTGATTCCGCATCATGAAGAGCATGCCGTTTTATATTGAGCGAACACAGGCTATTTGTCTCCTGCCCAATAATCCACAGCTCCAAGTGCAGTGCCTGACTTTGAGGCCAGGCCTCCTGGTCCCCAGCTCGGCAACTTTCCCATCATCCTCCTGAAAGCTGAGTGGACACGCAGTGCACTCTGGAATCCTCACCTGCTTCTTACATTGTGTGTAGACAAAGACCTTGAAATCGCCCCAACCGGTCTGTACTAAATTATACTCATAATCTGTCTTAGTTCAGATTGCTGTAACAAAACACCATAGACCAGGAGGCTTACACAACAGATATTCTTTTCTCACAGTTCTGGAGTTTATAAGTCCAAGATTAAGGTGCCGGCAGATTCGGTGTCTGGTGAGAGTTGCTTCCCCATGTGAGTTCACATGGTCTATCCTCCATGCCTGCTTGAGGAGAGAGCTCTAGAGTCTCTTCCTCTTCTTAGAAGGGAACTAATCCCCATCATAGGGCCCCACCCTCATAACCTCATTAAGCCTAATTACCTCTCAAAGACTTCACCTCCAAACACCAAAACATGGGAGATTAGGGCTTCAACATTATTCACTCAGTTAACAACATAACCCAGCCACAGAATGCACAGTCTGTCAGAAGTTTCACCTCATAAAGAGTGAAACTAGGTATTGTTATGGACCACTGGCCAATGCTGATGTGGGAAGGGCAAGGGGAGAAAGAAAGCAGAAGAGAGGGGCTCTGGGAGGCCCCTCTTACCTCAGGCTGCCCCAGACAGAACCACGAAGCTCAGGGACTTGACTTTTGGAAGCCTCCTGTCCTTGGACAGCATTCCCTCTCCTCCCAGGAAGCCCAGGGTCCCCAGGAACCTATCCCACCCCACCCATGCCCCTGCTATGGACTGGATGTGTGTGTCCTCCCAGAGGTTGAACCCTATTTCCCCAGTGTGGTGCTATTTGGAGATGAAGTCTTTGGGGGGTGTTCGGGCCATGGTAACAGAGCCCTCATAATGGGACCAGTGTCCTTACGAGAAGAGACACAAGAGCTTGCTTCCATCCACCCCCCAACCACCTGCCATGTGATAAAAACAGGAAGACAGCCCTCACCAGAACCGGAGTACACAGGCACTGTGACCTCAGACTTCCCAGCCTCCAGAGCTGAAAGAATATCTGTTGGTAAAGCCAATCCGTCTATGGTCTTCTTGCTGTAGCAGTCCCAGCTAAGACACTCCCCCAACTTGAAAACAAGCATCTTTGCTTTTTCAGCATATAAATCCTTATGCCACCAAAGAACACACTCACACACACACTCATACACACTCACATGCACACACTCACACATTCACAGCACACCAACACTCACACACACACACACACACACTCACAGGGGTGTGCTGGTAAATGCTCACCAGCACACTGGCTCAAAGAAAAAAGCCCTGGCCTGCAGGATTTCCCATTGGGTGGTGTGAATACTGTCACTGTGGCTCATTTCAAGTGACCAACATGACGTCACGGACCGCGGAGTCGGGAAGAGACGCACAGTCACCAGGATACAGCATTTCCTCCACACAGATACCATAGGTGTAAATAGCCTGCAGGTATCGATCATCATAAAATAATTAGGGAACGGTAAGTTCTGAGTACTTACTGCCTTTGTTCCTAGTATAATTTATTGAATTATAAAATTATATAATTAAATCATTAATAGTGAAGGCTGCGTTTAACATCTAGCTCACAAATTTCCGAAAAACTTAAACATGGCTCTCTCTCCAGCCTGCACTGATGGTGACAGCAAACAGCTGTCCCCAGGCCTTCCTTCCAGTTGGCTCAGGCTAATCAGTGGCATTTACTATGTGACCCAAAAGAAATGCAAAGGTCGGGCTTCAGGTATCCCTGCAGGTCTATGAAGTAGATGTTTCTTGGTCTCCTCAAATTTTAAGTGTTTCCATTAGAAACCCCACCACCAGATCATGGCAACATCTGCGCTGCTTGGTGGCCGCTGCCCCTGCACTTCTGTCAGCTGACACACATACCCACACACTCAGCCCTGACAGCACATACCCCTGGCATCAGGATAAGAAGTGAAAAACTGCCCTAACTGGTTTGGCTCAGTGGATAGAGTGTCTGCCTGCATACTGAAGGGTCCCAGGTTCGATTCCATCAAGGGCATGTACCTTGGTTGCTGGCACTTCCCCAGTAGGGGGTGTGAAGGAGGCAGCTGATCAATGTTTCTCTCTTGTCAATGTTTCTAACTCTCTATCCCTCTCCTTTCATCCCTGTAGAAAATCAATAAAATAAATAGAAGAAGAAGGAGGAGGAGGAGGAGGAGAGAAAAACTCAGCCAACCACTTACGGTGGCTACGCAGCAATGCCAAAAGACTGGTCTCAATTGTTTTCTCCTGTGAATCGCCCGGCGTGTCGACGTGTGTGCAGAAGGCCCTCTTCCTCAGCACAGCCAGGCACGCACCACCAGTCAAGTTCTCTGGGAAAACGGCTCACACGGCCCTGAAACGAGGGGAAAGCAGGCTGCCTGTTCCGTGCCGGTGCCCTTGTCTCCAGGGCCAGCTTCCCGCTCTCCTTCCCAAATGCACAGCACAGGAGAAGAGGACGGCAGCGCGCAGATCTTCCCATCAAAGAGGCACTGACTTTTAATTTTACAAATGGGGCTCTTTCCCGTAAGGAACAGAGAGAATTCATTAGCAATCGGGCTCTGGAGGCTCATTCCACCTGCCTGTTTCTCCTGGCTATCATATAATTATACCCCAGATTTCTGATTACAGACACTTCCCCCTCAACCTTGATGCAACGATAGAACCTCTCGTTTTCCGGGCTCTCCTTTTCCAACCTGCCTGAAATAAAAGAGAGGGGATGGGAACTGAGAAGTGCGAGAGTAGGTGCCTTCCTTCCTAGATTAAAGAGATGTATGGGCTGCTTGTGCTCCTGAGACTATCACTGTCTTGTTAAAAATAAATATATAAATAAATAAATAAATAAATAAATAAATAGTAACGCTTTTTCACAATGGGTTTGCCACCAGAACACAGGTGTCGTGAAAACCACCATTAACTCAAACTCAAGATGGGAAAGGAGAAGACTCACATCAACATCGTTGTCATTGGACAGGTAGATTCCGGCAAGTCTACCACTGCCGGTCATCTCATCTACAAATGTGGTGGGGTCGACAAAAGAACCATCGAGAAATTTGAGAAGGAGGCTGCTGAGATGGGGAACGACTCTTTCAAGCATGCCTGGGTCTTGGATAAACGGAAAGCAGAATGGGAGCAAATATCACCATTGATATCTCCCTGTGGAAATTCAAGACCAGCAAGCATTATGTAACCATCACTGATGCCCCAGGGCACAGAGACTTCATCAAAAACATGATAGGCACGTCTCAGGCTGACGGTGCTGTCCTGACTATTGCTGCTGGTGTTGGTGAATTTGAAGCAGACATCTCCAAGAATGAACAGACCCGTGAGCATGCCCTCCTGGCCTACACACTGGGTGTGAAGCAGCTGATTGTTGGTGTTAACAAAATGGATTCCACTGAGCCACCCTTACAGCCAGGAAAGATACGAGGAAATTGTTAAAGAAGTCAGTACCTTCATTAAGAAAATTGGCTACAACCCTGACACAGTGGCATTTGAACCAATTTCTGGTTGGAATGGTGACAACATGCTGGAGCCAAGTGCTCATATGTCTTGGTTCAAGGGATGGAAGGTCACCCGTAAAGATGGCAGTGCCAGTGGAACCACACTGCTTGAAGCTCTGGATTGCATCCTGCCACCAACTCATCCAACTGACAAGCCCCTGCATCTGCCCCTCCAGGATGTCTACAAAATTGGTGGTATTGGTACTGTTCCTGTGGGCAGAGTGGAGACTGGTGTTCTCAAGCCCGGCATGGTGGTCACCTGTGCTCCAGTCAATGTTTCGACTGAAGTAAAGTCTGTTGAAATGCACCATGAAGCTTTTGAGTGAAGCCCTTCCTGAGGACAATGTGGGCTTCAACATCAAGAGCGTGTCTGTCAAAGATGTTCGCCTGCCCTAACTGGTTTGGCTCAGTGGGTAGAGCATCAGCCTACAGACTGAAGGGTCCCAGGTTTGATTCCTGTCAAGGGCATGTACCTTGGTTGCAGGCACATACCCAATAGGGGATGTGCAAGAGGCAGCTGATTGATGTTTCTCTCTCACTGATGTTTCTAACTCTCTATCTTTTCCCTTTCTCTCTGTAAAAATTCAATAAAAAATATATTTTTTTTAAAAAAGATGTTCGCCATGGCAATGTGGCTGGTGACAGCAAAAATGATCCACCAATGGAAGCAGCTGGCTTCACAGCTCAGGTGATTATCCTGAACCACCCAGGCCAGATCAGTGCTGTATATGCACCTATGCTGGATTGTCACACAGCTCACATTGCTTGCAAATTTGCTGAGCTGAAGGAGATTGATTGTTGTTCTGGGAAAAAAGCTGGAAGATGGCCCCACGTTTTTGAAATCTGGTAATGCTGCCATCATTGATATGATTACTGGCAAGCCCGTGTGTGTTGAGAGCTTCTCTTACTACCCTCCTCTGGGCTGTTTCGATGTTCGTGACATGAGACAGACAGTTGCTGTGGGTGTCATCAAAGCAGTGGACAAGAAGGCAGCTAGCTGGAGCTGGCAAAGTCACCAAGTCTGCCCAGAAAACTCAGAAGGCTAAATGAATATTATTCCCAATACATACCTGCCACCCCAGTCTTAATCGGTGGTAGAAGAACGGTCTCAGAACTGTTTGTCTCAATTGGCCATTTAAGTTTAATAGTAAAAGACTGGTTAATAATTACAATGCATTGTAAAACCTTGAGAAGAAAAGAAGAATGTTTTGTGGACCATTTGGTTCTTTTGTGTGTGTGGCAGTTTTTAAGTTATTAGTTTTTAAAATCAGTACTTTTTAATGGAAACAACATGACCAAAAATCTGTCACAGAAGTTTGAGACCCATTAAAATAACAAAGTTTAATGAGAAACCTGTGTGTTCTTTTGGTCAACTTTCTGTTATACTACTCAGGTAAAAGGCTTCAGAATTGCCCATGACCTATTTCCAGTGTTATATCTGCTGATACTTTAACAATTGGATAGTTCTGTTAACTTTTTTTCCTGGGTGGGAACTGGGTTAGAGCTATGGGAAAGGGGGTCTGTTTGTGTAACACTAAATAGGTTAGGACAGGTAAGCAAAGAGTAACTTTGTGTTTGTAAGCTAGTTTCTAAAGGCCAAATTCTGTAAAGGCCATATGTTCACATAAAATTTTAAAATTACATCAATATTAAGTAAATTTGTTGGTATGTCAAATTTTAGTTTTCCAGTTTTACTGATATGTGAATTCACATTTATAAATGTTGTGGTAGTTTAAGAACCTTAAGTGAGATTTGTATAGTATTGAGCACTGTCTTGCTGCAGTTATTGTATCAAAATTCTAAGAAACATAAATTAATGCTGGAAGTTGAAAAAAAAAATAATAATAGTAATGTGCCCTAGTCAGTTTGGCTCAGGGGATAAAGCATCAGCCTGTGGACTGAAGGGTCCCGGGTTCAATTTTAGTCAAGGCACATGCCCAGGTTGTGGGCTCGACCCCCAGTAGGAGGCGTGCAGGAGCCAGCCGATCAATGATTCTCTCTCATCATTGATGTTTCCATATCTCTCTCCCTCTCCCTTCCTCTCTGAAATCAATAAAAATATTTTTAAATAATAATAACATAAATGGAGCCACATTAAAATGGAGCCGGAGCTGAAATCCCAGAGGAACTACCTTGCACGTCTTACTGCTCAAACCTTTGGACTCTTTAGTTGGGTCTAAACAACCTGTGGACAGGACCTAAAGCATCATCGTGTCCCAAAGAACTGTTTCTGGAATGATAAGGAAGCAGATGTTTTGACTACCAGACTGATGACTACCAGACTAAAAATTAAAAACATTGTTTGAAATTAGCATCACTATGTTAGCTTTTCTCTGCCAACAGAAATGCCTTCCTCCTATTGATGGAGTATTCCCCTTCCCTTTGTCATAAATACCTTTTTCTTTTTTTCTTTTTTTCTTTTTCTTGTCTCCTACTCAAAACACCATTTGGGCTTCTGCCTGAATCAGTGCTTCCCAAGTAGCTATTCTTTTTTTTTTTTAATATCAAATAAATGCTGGTTGCCTCTCACCATGGCCCTTTATTTTTAGGTCGTCAATCCCTAGAAAACAATTCCAATGTGTGCCCTTCTTGCAAAGGGGCAGAAGCAATCTGAACGAAGAGGCACTGAAAAGGAGCTCATTTAAATCGTGCGACCCTGCCTAGACCTGTTAATTGCCCCATCCACAGCCGAGTGGATAACTCACATGCCCCCGCCTGTCCACAGCCCAGTCGTCCCGCCTGCTGGGAGGCACAGAAGGAAAGGACACGAATCGGCAGCCTTTCTGCTTGTCTCACCTAAGCCCTGGCTCGGCGCTCACAGAACCATGGCCATGTCCAAAGCCCTCTCTACAATGAACGTGTCCCTGGCCCGCGGGCCCCAGCGAGCACTCCTACCAGGAGAGGCCTGGCTCTGAGAGCCCAGGACGGAGCTGCCAGTTCCCCGAGGAAGCGCCCCCCATCTCCCTGGGGCAAAGGCGTAGCTGGCTCCTCGGAAGAACCACAGAACATCTGAGCCGTAGCCAGCCACGTCTCTCCCCTGCTCACACGCTTATTGCCTCTTTTCAAAAAGAAAATTCCTCTTTGGCTTTTTGTTACCAGTCTCCAGCAATGAACAATAGGTTGGAGGTGCGGAGGAAGAGGCTGCTGAGATTACTCTTCGCCCCCTGCTCCAGACGGCTCTGTGAGCTGCGGAAACATGCTCTGCGGTGGGTGAGGGAGGCCCCGTCCCAGGTGTTCTCCCAGTTCAATCATCCGTGCTCACAACTGTCACAATAGCCCCGGACGACAAGGAAATAACATTTAGGGTGGGATGGGAAGCCTGACGTGCATCTTAATTCTTGTTTGCACCTGTTCTCCCCCCTTCCCCCAACCCTCCCCCTGCTCCATTCTCTCCCTTCACTGACAATGTTTGCAAACCTTTGCATCCACCTTAATGGCAAAGGGAGAGAAATGGGTTGTTTTTCCAGTTTGGGTAATTGCTTCTGAAATGTTGTCACAATCTTCCAAACGACTATATTTCTTTCATGTCAGACTACCGTGGCTCCCGCACGGCTCAGGGTTATGATTTTGTTAGGGTTCCGGTCTGCTGAGAGCATTGGGAGTTTTGTTTCGTTTGGCGGTTTGTTTGGGTTTTTTTTGTTTTGTTTTTAAGAAGACGACAAAGCCAAAAAAGCAAATAAGTCACCGTGATAACTTATGACAGCAAAATCAACATCTGAAACAAATAATAATAGCAGGAGCCAGGCAGCGGGAGCGGCTGTGTCTTGTGCCAAGAAGAGAAAGGCCCGGAAAGTTATTTAAAGCTGATGGAAGCCCACGAGGAGTCACAATCCCATCATGGTTTCCCTTTGGAAAGGCAGTGTTCAGAAGCCCCAATTAACCTTAATTGAATTCTGCCTTGGTAATATCTGGAATTTTAATTGACTGGGAAGGTGATCATAAATCTCGGTCCATCACGCGGCTTGGCCATCGGTGGGTCCCCGGATGGTCCGCAGCCTCCTCCTGCGGGGGCCGCACTGCTTGGCCCCGGAGGCTGGCTTTCTCCGGTCCTAAAGCAGACGGCCCAAAGAGAAAGCCCCCCACTGCCAGAGCCGGCCGGAAGTGGCTTCCGTGCTGAAGTTGAGAGAAGTGAAGGATGCTGGGGGCTTTGAGGCTTTCCTGTAACATGTACTGAGGCACCAGACCCCAGGCCTCCAAAAATTATCCTCCCAGTCATTTAGGGCAAGCATAGTATTGTTCGTGTTTTCTCTTTCAGAAAAGCAACCATCAGTTCATTCCTGTTTTAATAACTCTGCTATGGCCTGGAGACTTCCTAAGGCCTTGCAAATCACCTGAATGGGACTATGTAACTCGAAGGTTGGCATCGAGGGTTGGGAGGCTGGTGAGAATGGTCGAGGTGCCTTTTCAGAACCCCACAGGCATATCCAAAACAGAGCAAGTGTATGTTGATGGGGAAACAGGAACATTCCTGGTAGGTGCCGATTTGGAGTTCCTTACCGCCCTCCAAACACACCAGCTGGGGTTGAAAAACCATGGCTCTCATCAAAATGGCAGCCAGCTCAGTCCATCAGCTGGATTGACTCTTGGTTCACCAAACTGAATGGATGTCTGAATGGACTGAGGTCACAGGTTATTCCGCAGGTGTCTAGAAATAGTGGGACTGTGATTTGACACTAAGGGAACACAGGGATCCCACAGATAAGCTACTCTTTTTCTTTTTTTCTTTTTTTTTTTTTAATATATTTTGTTGGTTTTTCACAGAGAGGGATAGAGAGTTAGAAACATCGATGAGAGAGAATCATCGATCAGCTGCCTCTTGCACACCTCCTACTGGGGATATGCCCGCAACCTAGGTACATGCCCTTGACAGGAATCGAACCCGGGACACTTCAGTCTGCAGGCCGGCACTCTATCCACTGAGCCAACCCGGTTTCGGCAATAAGCTACTCTTATCCCTCCCCGTTTCCACCACAAATTCTGATCCCTCGTCCATAGTCAGAGAAAAACAAGGTGTTTCTCCTATGTAATGGTTTCCTTGCTTCTGTGTTTTTCATTCAAACTTTTACTAACACATCCAAGGGAGGCCATTTAAACCTTAAGAAATCATCAGTGGGAAGAGAGCTCTGTATTCTAGCAGGTGGGAAATAAATGAAAAATAGATTTAAACAGTCCTGGTTGGGCCTGGGAACATTAGTCACCCTTCTAAAGATTCCCAAGTCTCCTCTCATGTCAACTAACACCGTCCGGTTCTGTCGGGGACTGGCCAGTGTGAAACTGGCCAGAAATGGGCCCTGGAAAACTGATGCTCTGCAAAGTCAGACAAAGGGCAGGGTCGCTTCTTGGAGTTCTAATTCTCCACTTTCAAACTCATGCGGAAACCTGGAAATCATACATCAGACTGGAACTTCCTCGCCTCACCCTGCACAAATCCTGAAACTTGAAAGGAAAGTGAGTAATCATTGGAAACATTCTCTTTAAGAATTTTACAAACCTTTTGCTTACCTGTCTCAAAACTTCCTCCCTCCCTCCCTCCTTCCCTCTCTCTCTCTCTATCTCTCTCTTTTTGCTTCCCCCTCCCCATACACATTGCGAACCCTCCTCATCTAAATCACACTTTTCAGGAATGACACTAATAAAAAGGGAAAACAGAGCTGCTAAGGAAATCTAGACACCAATAAATTTTGCTCCCTGCTCGCTATGTGAACTTTTCAAGCCTCCTTGGTAAGTGAAAATAAGAATGTGTGTGATTGATGTAAATTAAAGTAGAGGCCTACACAACGAGACTCTTGTTGTGTTAATTCCCTTAAAATACCTTATTCAGAATAAAAATATCAAAGAGAACAGAGGAAACTACATAAATGAACCTGGCATCTATGTGGCATAATAAGTATGGGAGACTGGCATTCTCAATACAGCTGTTCTGGAATTGGAAGGGAACTCACTTGACAGAGTTTTTAGGAGAATTAAATGAGGTATTCTGCATGAGGCGCTTAGCACAGAGCCTAGCACATTAGCAAATGCTCATTGAGCATAACCTGTTATATTCACCCAACCACAACTTATCCAGATTGTTTCTCCAGTTCAAACAACACCACTGAGTCCCCAAAAGCCTTTGAAAATAAGTTCCCCAAGCGGGTATTTCAGGTCTGAAATTGCCCCTCTCCCTCTTCCTCACTCTTCTCAAAATCCCCCATTCTTTTGGTGAAGACCCTCACCCTTTCCACCTTAGTTACACGCACATGTACCCACAAGCACTCGGCAATCACCAACCTGCTCAGGTGCTGTGCTCGTGTCCTCACACACTCCACCAGCTCATAGCCCCTGTCCTGGGAAGTTCACTGTCCCCTCAAAAGGTCCCCTCTTCTAGTACACTTTTCCTCATTCTTCATCCTGCAACTCTGGCCTCACATCATCCTTTCTTCCTTTCAGCATGCAAAACAATGAATGTGTGTGTGTCACTCATGACACTTATACTATGCCCTGATTATAGTTCTGACTAATCTTATATACTGGACTGCAAACTCTTAAAACCCATATCTTGTCATCTAACTTCCACAGCTGTGTTTAATCTGGTGCCTCGAACATAACAGAACCTCAACAATCATTTTCTAAATTAAGAGATAAGACTAATTTTATCAGCATATGCACCTATATGGGGCTAGAAGGGTTATATTCCAACACACAGTTTAGCTGGGTTGGTGTAATAATGTACTACAACATCACTATGTCCTCCTGTCCTTGCACCAACACAAATGTGCCCGATTCGCTGCCTCGGCCTCTTCCTGTATAGATTTGAAGAATGTGTAGGAGCAAAAGGTTCTCCAAGCTCATTCACTCTTGATTTCTTTGCCCTTTTTCATAGGACCTGTGGGTGAACTATCATCTCTGACTGATAGCATTTAAATTTATCAGATGGCATTTTAAATTGATCTAATTTATTTAATTTAATCAAAATTAATTAAACATCGTCTCCACCTGACAGTATTTAAATTAACCTGATGGTATTTTAAATTTATCACAGTCCAGAAGTTAATCAAAATCAATACAATTGGTTTAGGGCAGTGGTTCTCAAAGTGTGGTCCCTGGACCCAGAACAGCATCAGAGCCACATGGGGAGTTATTAGAAATGCAAACGCTCAGACCTCAACCCACACCTGCTGAATCAGCAACCCAGGAGGTGGTTTTAACACACTTCAGAAGGTTCTGATGGATGCTAGTGTGTGAGGACCACTAGTGCAGAGGCAAAGAGAAAAAATTTCTGGGAAAATAAACCGGTAATGCAGATGGAAGAAGAGAAATAAATTGTGGATGAAAACAAACTATTTCTGGGTGGTGGGTTTACAGAGATTTGCAGGAGACCAGCAGAGATAGCAGATGAGTGTGGTGGCTGAGACCCAAATTTCTATGATTGGCCAACATACAAGACATGCATCTGTTTACACTGGTACTAAGGGGACAGGAATTGTCTTAATGTGGCACTGTTGCACCCAGAGTTATTTTTTAGGGCTAGGTTTTTGCTTCACAGGTGGAAGTAGTAAAGTCCAAAAAACTGAGAATCTGCTTCAAAGACTATAGTGTATAAAATGTCTCAGGCCTTAGCCAGTTTGGCTCAGTGGATAGAGCATTGGCCTGAGAACTGAAAGGTCCTGGGTTCGATTTCAGTCAAGGGCACATACCTCGGTTGCAGGCTTGATCCCCAATCTCCGGGGCACATACAGTAGGTGACCAATGTGTCTCTTCCCCTACTTTCTACTCTCTCTAAAAATCAATGGGAAAATATCCTTGGGTGAGGGTTAACAATAGCAAAAATGTCTCAGAATGTAGATCTGCCTTCACGATGAGGATTCAGACAGACAAGGATGGATCAGAGTGATGGGCTACACTATGGCTCACAGAACAGATGAGCCAGCAAGCCTCATCAGCAGGCAGGTGGTGGAGGTGGCTCAGGGCCTCACCTGGTCTTCCTGAGAAGGCAGCTGGTGGCACACAGGCTCTCACACACTCAGGCACAGTAGGATTACCTTATTCACCTCCACAGCACCGAGGGCCAAGCAGCTCAGATCACGTTTTGCTGCATAATTATTTCTTACCTTCATTAGGTCTAGTGACAGCTTTCCTACCAGTAGGAAAACATGCCTCAGCCTAGCTTTGAGGACCCAATGCCAGGTCCAGTTACATAAAATCTGTAACTTTCTGAAAAAATATATATATATAATATGGGAACAGAAAAGTTGAAAATCCATTCTGTACAGATTGCTGTTGGCTAAGGTCCTTCATCAAAGGAGTTCCAGTGATTTGTTGGAGAATCAAATTAGCTACCGAGATTTCTCTCTGTTTCAGAGATGTGCAGGAGAGGAACAGAGAGAAAGTGAAGCAGAACAAGGTGCCAGAAACTTCCATGGAGACGAGAATTCTGCACAAAACACCTAATTTTTTTTTTTTAATCAGTATGTAAGAGATAAGGGCTAACAGAAGACAGTTGGAAGTCAAAGCAGAGCTAAAAGCAGAAGTAGCTGCATAAAATTATAGCTGGAGAGCATTACAGAGAAAATGAATTGCACTCTGCATCCAGTGCAGGTCCATCTGACTAATGGCACCGGTCACTACGGAGAGTGACAGTCCTTGACAAAAAGCCTGACATGACTTTGGGTTCCACAGTCCCAGGAATTTTCTTCCAACTTTATTGAGGTATAATTGACAAGATAAAATTGTAATATATTCAAAGTGTGGTGATTTGATAAATGTATACACAGTCCCGGTAATTTTAGAAGCAACTGACTTTATAATGTTCTCTCCTCTCCTCCTTCCCATTCCCACCTCAATCAGAACCTAAAACCCAAGAATTTACTAACAAATACATTTTGATGAGAAGAATCTCTTACCCTTGGCAAACCTGAGGACTACCAGCATGGCGAAGAACACTGTGAAATTCTTCCTAAGATTCTTGGCCATCCCCGCTCACCTTTCAGATCCAACGTGATTTATGTGGCACGCAAATATTCACTGAGCTCCTAATATGTTCCAGATGCTGTGCTGGAAACTGGGAACGCATTCAAGGGATTTGCAATCGAGTTCAGCAGGCCAAACCTTCAGAAAAATTACCCAAGGTGCTTGTGTAAATACTGGTTGGCAGGCCCTGCCCCCAACCTGAATCAGAAGTCTGGGGACAGAGCCTTAGATCCGTGGGCCCGGGAGGCCACCTTGCATGTGGGAGCCCACTGGTCTGTGTTCACGAGGAACGCTTCTGCCGCCCCTGCAGATGGCGGCGGCTTTGCCCTCGGAGAGGTGACTGCTTGCAAGGGAAGGCAGGCCTCCTGCATGCTGGCTTCCAGCAAATACTCCCTCCACTCCAGCCTTCCACAGAGAACTGAGATTTTTTTTTTTTAATATATTTTATTGATTTTTACAGAGAGGAAGGGAGAGAGATAGAGAGCTAGGAACGTAGATGAGAGAGAAACATCGACCAGCTGCCTCTTGCACACCCCCCGCCGGGGATGTGCCCTCAACCAACGCACATGCCACTGACCGGAATCGAACCTGGGTCCTTTCAGTCCGCAGACTGATGCTCTACCGCTGAGCCAAACCGGTTTCAGCAGAACAGAGATTTTTTGACAAAGGCAAATGAGCCCCTAGAGAGAGGTGTAGGTCACATGGCCTTCAACTAAGGTTCTTGGACTATGAGGGGGGGGGTCTCAGAAGTGGTGCAGACTGCTAAAACTTGAATGTGTGTGCTATTATACTTAGTGTGTGTGCTGGGGTCAGGGAGCGGTTCCAGTGACTCGGCAAAATAAGAAATTGCAGGGGATGATTTGGGGCTTTAACATAACTTATTTCTAACTTTACATTCTTTGGATGTTAATATATCTGGACTTGAACTTTCAGGGAGGTTTAGTAATAGAACTTTTAATTTCTCCCTGAGAATGTGATAGTGGGAAAGACTCTGTACCCAACTGTGGGGTATGTCTATATTGTTGGCATTTTATTATTAGATCTTGGCATCAGCTGATCTCCCTACATATTCTCCAATATGCTCTGCTGAGCAACAGGGCTGGAGGGAAAGGGTGCTATTTCTTGGGTCCTCTGTGTCCTGAACACCTTGTGGTGTAATGAGCATCTCTAGGCAGCAGAAACTTGCTCAGGGTGTGTCAAGTGCGTGTCCTTATGAGGTCCCTCAGATATTAAATTTATCTGGTTTAAATGTTGGTAAAAGACATGGAGAGAGTTTGGGACAGGAAAGCATAGTAATGCTGTGAAAACTAACATACTTATTCCTAAGTCTTAAAGGGCCAGGCCAGGAGCAACATAAGCAGCTCTTGGGAAGCAAGGTTTCAAAGACTTCTGGGCTCCTGCGTTTCAGAGAAAGACCCCAAAATGGGACTGGGACCCAGACAGTACAATTAATGGTCTGAAACCAGTGGTTCTCACAACACTGAATGAGCAGGAACATTAGCACCACCTGAGAGGTTCTTTGTCATTTCTGTGTCAGTCAAGTCGTTGATAGGATTCCAGAAAAACTCCTTCTGTGCCAACGTGTCCAACATCAAGACACAAAGGTAGAGCTAAAGGTCACATGAAGATATGAATGTATCCAAAGGCCAGGATGCCCTATAACCTATTGTTCAAACCAGGTGAGGTAGCCTAAAAGGTCAGGTTGTCCAAACAGACTTACAAATCAGAGACATTGCCCCAAATCAAGCTGTACTGGTAATTTTAAGGATGTAAACAATCGAGAGGCATAGGCAAAGCAGGTGATGCTTGTGATAAAGTATGTGACTTCCCTGGTCATCCAGTCCCACGTTAGGCACTCTCCTTCTGAACCACAGTAATAACATGCGGGGTCTCTAAATGAGGTGTATGCATTGCCTCGCACAGCTGGGAGTTTTTAAGTTATGAAAGATGCCCATCTTATACCCATATAGCTGTAGAGGTAACATGATCTTCCCCAGGAATCATGCTTTATAAGTCTACAGCATTCAGGTCTGTTGACCATACTAATCCTAAACCAGGGACATCCACGTAGGAACATTCCACATATAAGGTCTCTCCTACTTCATATCATTACCTTCCAGGAGGACCAGTTCTCAGCATGTTCACAGGGAAACATGGCCACCTCCTCTCTTTACTAGAATCAGGGGAGACATGGATCACAGGTGAGCTACTTGTAACTCCTTCCTCCCCACCAGGACACTTCTGAGAGGGAAAGGGAAGCCCCTACTAGTAATGATGCCATCACAACAGGTGGAAACTGACACTGGTCCAGATAAAGCAGAATGCACTGTCACACTCCCTACGGCACCCAACACTGGAGGTGGGTAGCTGAAGAGAAATTAGATTTGAAATGTAAGGAACCAGAAGCTAGTCTGTGTGAAACTATAACAAAAAGATTCAATTCTCATGGGAGCCTAGTCAGAACAAAAATTCCTTTCTGTCAGGAATGTACTCAATAATGCATCATATACAATTATAAGTGCACTAGATATTTTTATGAGAATCTGTGCAAAATATAATTTTCATAACTCCTTTATCATAGGAGTTATGAAATCCTATAGTTCTGTCAACTGAGTCTGTGCATGTCATCACGATTTCTGTATTCTCAACATTAATAAAATAAAAGGTTTGATCAATCATGCTAAAGGAAGGACTGAATTATCTTTCTATTCTCACTATAGATATTGATACTACAAAGTCATTGTCATGCAAAGAAGTCATCAAACTGTGCTGCTCAAAATAAGTAGAGGAAAAATCATAAGTAGGTGTTCTAAAAAATCCTATATGATAAAAGGCTAATATGAAAATTGTCCCCTTGACCAGGAGTTTGACTGGGAAGTCAACCATGTGGGCAGGGCCAGCTAGCCAACCACCCATAGCCCTTCCCCCAAGCCAACCCTACCCCTGATTGCCCCCACCACTCCTTCCAGCTGGCCCTACCCAATTGGTCCAGGCAGGCAACCAGACCCCACTGGTGCACAAAATCGTGTACCAGGCCTCTAGTAAAATAATAAAAATAGTATATTCTTTTCTGGATTTTGTGATGGTTCTGATAGTTTCAGCATTTTGAGTTGCAACATGCTAAGATGGGGTGGGAGGGATGGAATCGGACAGACTTGGTTTGGATCCTGGCCCTCGCGTTTACTATTTGGGTGACTCTGGATGAGCCCTTTCACTTCAGGTGCCTCAGTTCTTCATCTGTAAATTGGGGAAAATAAGAGTGGCCTACAACATAGGGAGATAAATAAGTTAAAGATATTAAATATCTACAACATGCCCTGACTGGGTGGCTCAGTCGGTTGAAGAGTCTCTCCGTACACCAAAAAAAATTGTGGGTTCGATTCCTGGTCAGAGCACATACCCAGATTTAAGGTTCAATTCCCAGTCAGGGCAAGTACAGGAGGCAACAAGTCGATGTTTCTCTCTCTCTCTCTCTCTCTCTCTCTCTCTCTCTCTCTCTCTCTCTCTCTTTCTCTCTCTCTCTCTTCCTCTCTCTAAAATCAATAAAGACATATCCTCGGGTGAGGCTAAAAATAATTAATTGATTGATGAGTCAGTTGAAATACAATACCTAAAGAACTTGTACATAGTAAGTGCTCCATTAGTGTCAACAATTAAGTGTGCAAGTTTCTGAGCCTCCATTTCTGCCTTCTACAATACAAACTACAAGGATAATAATACCCATCTTACGAAATTCAAGGATTAGAGGTTATTCAAGTCATTGGCATTTCGTGAGTATCAATAAATTCGAATTATTGGTATTTCCATCACAGGCCTTAGTAGCCAATGAGTCCCCTCTCAGCTTCCTCAAAGGAGGATTCCAGCCCAATGGGGGGAGTTCTGAGAAGTCGTGACTCCAGCCCCTCCCTTCTCAGGCCCCTTCCTCCTCAGCACCCCCTCCCTCCTGGACTCCCTGTGACTCACTAGAAGCACCTCGGCTTAGACTTTGGGTATCATGGTTATGTTACAGTCTGTTTTTGGGAAAAAAAAAAAAAAAAAAAGCACCTAACTAGCCTCAGGGCAACAGGATTTCTGCCTTTTTAGAATTTGTTTCATGGTTTTTCTTTTTGCCCTTTCTCTTTTTCAAGTTTGCAGTATTTGTTTTATTACACTCTGGCAGGGGTAGGGATGGGGGAAGATCAGGTGTTAATTGGAATGCCTGGATCTCCCCATGCCTAGAAATTAAACGATACTCTTGGGTCCCAAGAAGAAATGGGTATTGATTCCACTTTAACTGTCAGGGATGTTCTCTGACTTCCAACACGCCCTCTGTTCCCCTCCCCACAAGGCAGAAAACAGCGTATTTTAGGGAACGTGGCCAGACTTACCTAATGGAACGGCTTGAAGCCTTCATTTAAGAAGCAAAAACACTGAACACCCAAAAGGAGGTCATCTCAACATTGTACTCGGCATAGATATGAAAAACTTGGTGCTTTCACTGAACTTCAACCTTGGCTACAACAAAGAAGCTGAATTTTACTACAGAGATTCTGGGTGCTGCAAAGTCACCGGATCTGAAGCTGTGAAGGAAGGAGGGAAGGACGGGAGTCGGCTCTGTCCTCCGAGGGCGCCCAGGTGCGTGCCTGAAAAGAGCACTGTGGGCTCTGCTCTATGCTTAGGACCCTGCCTGGGCACAGCTTGGGGGTTTTTAATGACACAGACCCTAACAGATCAGCAGTTCTCAGGGAGGGAAAATCATCAGTAATATCCCAAGCACCTCCAAACAAGAAAGACTCGTATTTCCTATGGAACTTTAAGGGTCAGGCCATTAGGTGCCACCCAAAAATAGGCCTGTAATGTCATCAGCTTGTTCCTGGCCTCTGAGCTGAGCCCCTGTCCTAACATCTCACCATCTCTGAGCCTGGTCAGGTCTAACTGATTGACAACCTTTTTTTTTTTTTAATATATTTTATTGATTTTTTACAAAGAGGAAGGAAGAGGGATAGAGAGTTAGAAACATCGATGAAAGAGAAACATCGACCAGCTTCCGCCTGCACACCCCTTATTGGTGATGTGCCCACAACCAATGTACAT
Source organism: Pipistrellus kuhlii (assembly GCF_014108245.1). Classification (NCBI taxonomy): domain Eukaryota; kingdom Metazoa; phylum Chordata; class Mammalia; order Chiroptera; family Vespertilionidae; genus Pipistrellus; species Pipistrellus kuhlii. Next base: position 43,233,204 of record NW_023425584.1, read on the forward strand.
GCTCTCGACCAGAATCGAACCCAAGACCTTTCAGTCCGCAGGCCGATGCTCTATCCACTGAGCCAAACAGGATTGGGCTGATTGTCAGCCTTGATCTCAGCTCCCACCTGCATACTTGGAATAGCACTCAAAAGCCTACTACAGAAATAGAGTTGACTATCATATTTGTATATGAGTGTATGCATGTATGTGTGTGTGTGTATTTTTATAGTCCCCAAAAAATGTATACATACACTTTGAATAATTATAAGGCAATGCTTATTAAAATATATTTCATTTTCAAAATTGAGCTATCAGCCCTGGCAGGTGTAGCTCAGAAGTTACTGAAGGGCCGCAGGTGCCATGCCAGTCAAGGCACATGCAGGAGGCAACCAGTCGATGTGTCTCTCTCACATTGATGTTCCTCTCCCCTCCACACACCTTTCCACTCTCTGAGAAGCAATGGGGGAAAGTATCCTCTGGTAAAGATTAACTGAAGAAAAATTTAAGCTATCAGCTATTAAAGTGTGAATACATTTTACATTTTGGGGGGATACCCTCTACACACACACACACACACACACACACACACACACACATACAAACACACAGCCAGACATATCTTATATAATAAAAACCTGATATGCTGTGTCCAATCATCCAGTCGGCCATTCAACCAATGAAAGCATAATATGCTAATGATATGCTAAGGCCTCTCAACTGCTCACTATGATGTGCACTGACCACCAGGGGGTAGACAGTTGACCAGTTGACTAGTCACTATGACGTGCACTGACCACCAGAGGGGAGATGCTCCAACATGTAGGCTAGCTTCCTGCTGGGGTCCAGCAAATCGGGACTGAGTGAGATGGGCCGGACATGCCCTGGAGTCCTCCCATGGTCCTTCCTGCATTCCTCTACAGCCCTGATCATTCACTGGTAGGGTCCCTTGACCTGGCCTGCATCCTCTCCCAATCCGAGACCCCTCAGGGGATGTCAGAGAGCAGGTTTTGGCCTGATCCCACAGGCCAGGCCAAGAGACCCCACTGAAGTATGAATTCGTGCACCAGGCCTCTAGTAGGCAAATAAGCTTAAATATTTTTTAAATGTATTTTATTGATTTTTTACAGAGAGGAAGCGAGAGGGATAGAGAGCTAGAAACATTGATGAGAGAGAAACATTGATCCGCTGCCTCCTGCACACCCCCCACTGGGGATGTGCCTGCAACCAAGGTACATGCCCTTGACCAGAATCGAACCTGGGACCTTTCAGTCCGCAGGCCGATGCTCTATCCACTGAGCCAAACCGGTTTCGGCAATAAGCTTAAATATTAACTGACCCATGTTGTCTATGGAATTTATATGTGCATGTATTATACTAGTAAATTGTATTTTACCTTTCTTTCCTCCCTCTTACCCTTCCTCCCTTCTTCCTTCCTCTTTTTCTTTTATCTATTTCAGGTCAGAATCTCCAGGACACTATCTGTACTACCCAGGAGTAATGTAAATTCATAAACAGCCTTGAAATCTGTTCCTGTCTAAGCTCTCCCAGACTTTTAGGCCACTTGGCTCTAGAATACTTCACAAAGTAGGACTTCTCTCTAATTGCAACCCCAGGAGCAATCCCAGGCCTGCCCTAAATCCTGGAATATAATATGAGATCTCAACGTGTCCTGCACAGAGGCCCCTTTACTGAGGACCCCCTGAGGCAAGTTAACCACTGAAGAAAACAGCTGGTGTCCTTCATAAATGATTAGAATGAAGTTGACCCATTGCTAGCTGAGCAATAATGAAATGACTTCAGAATCAAACAGACCTGGGTTTGATTATAGGCTCTGCCACTCACCAGCTCTGTGACCTTGAGTTCAATGACTTCTCTTAGCCTCCATTTCCTCTTCTGTACATTGGGGAGAATTCCATGCAACTCATCAGGTTGTCCAAGAGATTAATGAGATGAGGTTGCAAAGTGCTCAGCCAGCTGGTGCCTGGCTGTGTAGGTGCTGGATCAATAGTGCTGATCGATGGTAAAGGATACTAATAAGACCTGGGCTGTGAGCTATTTTTATGGCAAAGCACAGCCCAAGCAGTTAGCATCCCCTTCCCAAGGTCAGCTTTCTCTGGTAGAAATTTGCAAAAGGAGACTTCAGCTACCTCCTTCCTGAGCTCTGTACTGGGAAGGGCTCCCGCTGTGGGGCAGGTCACCACTCTTTGTGGCTGGTCACTGCCTGGGACTCCTGGACACGGACTGCAGGTGGATGCCGCTGCTTCTCTATGGGAGCCAGCAGGGAGGGGCGGGCAGGCAGCACTTTCTTTCATTGCACTGTCTCTTTAATCTCCGCATCCCTCAACCAAAGGCCACATGGGGAGGCGGAGCGGATTTCCCTAGAAGGTTGGGGGATTAAAGGGAATTACACACAGGAAGAGAGCCTGGTGCTCTTGTGCTTAAGGTGCTGTTTCCCTTCCTCTAGGGTAGGGGTGTCGAACTCAATCAGAGAAGGGGCCAAAATCTAAAATCCAGCCTAAATCGCGGGCCGAATGGTTTACTGAACAGTCATAAACTGTCATTGTGATGGAAACGCAGCGGAGTGCAGTGATGACAGCGCGGTGCGGGCCACATTTCAAGGCCTGGCGGGATGGATTTGGCCCTCGGGCCTTGTGTTTGACACATGTGCTCTAGGGGGAAGGGCCCAGATAGGAACCTCGTCCCCAACCAGGGGCACACCCTAATCCTCACCCAGTTCTCTGATCTTCAAATCTATCAAAAGCACACCTTTTGGAACTGCCCATGTGGTTATGTTGGTTTGAGCATTGTCCGGATATGTTAAGGTTTCAAGTTTGATCTCCCATTAGGGCACAGATAAGAATCAACCAATGAATGCATGAATAAATGGAACACCAAATGGATGTTTCTCTCTCTCTCTCTCTCTCTCTCTCTCTCTCTCTCTCTCTCTCTCTTTCTCTCTCTCTCTCTCAAATCAATAAGTAAAATAGTGGAGGGGGGGGGGGTAAAACCATACCTTTCTTTTAAACTCTACTGCACAGATGATGCTATGAGTTCACCAATTTATCTCATTGATTTCAGAGAAGGGAGAGGGAAAGAGAGATAGAAACTTCAATGACAGAGAATCATTGATCAGCTGCCTCCTATACGCCCCCTACTGGGGATTGAGTCCAAAACCAGGCATGTGTCGTGATTGGGAATCTAACCATGACATCCTGGTTCATGGGTCGATGCTCAACCACTCAGCCCCACCGGCCAAGGAACTTGTCTCGTTTTCCTCTTCCTGGGCACACAGGCTACCTTGCGGTGAATGTTAGGGCATTTGATTGGGTTCTGGACAATGGGATGTGATTGTAAGCGACGTCCCAGGTCCCGTCATAAACTCCCTGCACAGGAGTCTCCCCTCCCTCTCTTCTCCTGCTGTGGCATTTTTGGAGGCTGTGCGTTTCAGATAGCTTCACTACAAGACAGAGGGCTGCCCACCCTCCCTGAAACAGAGTGTGTGCTGAAAGCAGATGAACCCTTATGGGGGGGAGCCCCTCACAGCCCAGGGCTTTTGCGTTAGCCCAGCTGAACATTCCACCCACAGAAACGCACCTGACTAAAACCCTTTATCTACCCTGCAAGAAACCCTACCCTCAAAATCTACCTCCTGCCTTTCCTTCTGCTAAAATCTGAGTTACTCATCTCAAATCATGCCCAAGGAAAGAAGTGAAACTTTAGCAGACTAGTCGATGATGACCTTTACACTTCAAGGTCAGCAAGATGGTCTCAGACCAGGAGTCACAAGCGCACATGTCCACAGGGGTCACACGTGCCAACGTGCGACGCAGGCTGGGTGATGCCAACGAGTGCTACAGGCTGGGAACAAAACCACGGCAGACGGAGTGGGCGCGTCATGTCTGAAGGAGGAGGCTTCCAGCAGCCGCCCAGCTGTTACCCTGCAGACTGCAGGCCGCTGTTGCCAGATCCTCTAGTTGCTTGAAAGAAGATAGAAATATGGGTTTCTATATAAAATCTCCAAAGCTTTGTAATTTGGCAACTACTTTGAATTAAAAACGAACCCTCGGCACGCCCAAGCAAAACTGAGTTGCCTGCAAGGGGGGTGAGGGTATGAGTGGGGGGGTGAGAGGGATAGGGAGGAAATGGGGGGAATAAGGACACATATGTAACACCTTAATAAATAAGGAAACTTTTAAAAAACTGAGTTGCCTGATCTAGCTGCCTGTGATGTGTGTGTGTGTGTGTGTGTGTGTGTATCACATATATCACATATCCGTTGTGTAGCCCCTCTTCCAACCTGTAGGACTGAGTGGACTCCTGTCCGGAAGGGGCAAGGCTGCCTCTCTCACAGAGAAGCTAACATTTTACATAACCACACACGGCAATACATACCGTCACCACCATGTCCTCACCCCCAAATTCGAAGTGTGTCCCTATGGCCAGCTGGGATCCAACCCACTGAGACGTCACCTAAATACAGACAGTCCCTGACTCAGGATAGCTCGACTTGTGATCTCTCCACTTTATAATGGTGTGAGAGCAATACACAATCAGCAGAAACTGCACTCCGAATTTTGAGTTTAGACCTTTTCCCAGGCTGGTGGTAATTGGTATGACACTCTCTCATGATGCTGGAGCAGGCGATCCGCAGGGGACCGTGTTGGCTACGGCTCCCTCACTGGCACCAAAGCCGGCCTCCAGCTTTAAAATGGTGATAGGTAAGGCCTCCCATCAAATGCTTAGCTGGGGACTGCCCGCTCCATTCTCTCCTGGAAAAGGAGGGGCTCACAATGGCCCACCTCTCTCTCCTAAACATTCCTGTGAGCAGCAGTCTACAATCAGAAATAACTGTCAAGAATCTGAACTGCCTTGGCTGGTGCAGCTCAGTGGTTGAGCTTCGACCTATGAACCAGGAGGTCACAGTTTGATTCCCGGTGAGGGCACATGCCCAGGTTTCGGGGTTCAACCCCCAGTGTAGAGCATGCAGGAGGCAGCAGATCAATTAATCTTTCTCATCATTGATGTTTCCATCTCCCCCCCCCCTCTCTCTCTCTTCCTTCCTCTCTGAAATCAATCATAAAAATAGATTTTAAGAAAAGAATTTCAACTGCTTTGTGTGTGTGCCTGTGCTACAGTTTTTCTGAGAACAAGGCTAGCTAGCTTTTAGAGGATCAAAAAGAATTTTAACATCATCTCACTTCATGGGGCAAGAGCTTTACGAATATCAAATATTTCTTACCAAAGAAGAGCATTTGCAAGCAAATGGGTCAGAAGATTTTCCCACGATTATCTCTTCCAAAGGGGAGCCCTTTGAAGCCAGAGAAGATGGGTGTTGCCCAGCCAGGGGAGAGGGGGGGAATGGAAGGTCCCTCAGACCCTCAGAAATAGAAACGGAATAACTTTCTCCTGCTGCACATGTGAGCGCCAAGAACAAAGCAGAAAGCTCTTTTCAAAGCACAATTATTGGAAAAATGGGCCAAGACATCGGCGCTTTCCCAACACAGCTGTGTTTGTCCACACTGACTCCTGCCAGGCCACGTCTGACTTCACCTGGCCACCATCCAGGGGTCAAGGGCCCCTGCACCCAATCATGCAGTCTCTGAACCCCATTTCCCCAGCATCATCGAGGCTTATGGCAGAGACAGTAAGCTGATTTCTTATTAAATGTTGCAGTCAACAGAGAAGTTTTAATAATCTTTGCCATTTCCTATCCAAGGTGCATTTAGCGGCTGTGACCTGTAAGCATTCGGGGGCAAGGCAGGGAGGGCGGGGGCTGCTCCCCCTGGATGAGGGCCACCGAGGCTCCTGCCCCATCGGACGGCTCCTGACTCACAAGCCTCTCCAGAGAATGCATTAGACGTGTTGGAAGAAAGGAAGGAAAACAGGGTGTCATGTTTGCCAACCAGTTGGGCTCGGGGAGTTACGGAGGTCAGCCAGCTATTTTGAGAGTTGTGGGTCGCCTGAGAGCGAGGAGCCCGCAGAAGCTGCCAGGGGAGCCCGCAGCCCCGGCGTTGTCGGCCTGGCTGAGCCGGTTACCGCGGGCGCTGCGGAGCGGGGACGTTTACAGAGAGCGCTGACGGTGCAGTCAGCACGTCCCGGTTAGGGCCTGAGGGTACCACGGACTGAGCATCCATGCCCAATAGATAACAACAAAAGCCATTATCTCTCCCCAGGCCTGGCTGCCAAGTGCAGGGCAGGATTGCCTGGTGTTTGCAGTTTCCATAGCAGCACCGCTTTGTTCTGGCTGGCGAGGTACACAGCGCGGCCAGATAAACATTGCAGGAAATGACTCAGAGCCGGCTCTGCCCTTTGTGGGTCGGCGGTGGAGGTGAGACCGGATGCTTTCCAGGAGATGCCTAGGAACGAGCAGCCTCCCCAGCACAGTGGCCACCGAGCGTGGCCACGGTCCCAGCCTGCAGCTCGGGGCCCCTCTGCTCCGCTTCCCAGGGGCTGGGAAAGCACACCGGGCACTCCAAATGCTGTTCCAAATGAGCAGCAGAGTGAGGCTCGGCCACCCGCACGGCCACGGAGGGAGGGCTGCAGAGGGGCCTCTGAAGTGTGCGGGTCAGTGGCTGCGGGGGAGCCAACACCTCCATCCCTCGCACCGGACACTCCTGAGGAGGACATGGAGGGAGCAACCAATGTTTCGGGTCCATGATTTGCTGGACATACAGCTACTGTTTGCCCCCAAGTAAGAACGGAAGGAGGAGCCAAAACCGGTTCGGCTCAGCGAATAGAGCGTTGGCCTGGGGACTGAAGGGTCCCAGGTTGGATTCCAGTCAAGGGCACATACCTTGGTTGTGGGCATATCCCCAGTAGGGGGTGTGCAAGAGGCAGCTGATCAATGACCCATCGATGTTGCTAACTCTCTATTTCTCTCCCTTCCTCTCTGTAAAAAATCAATAAAATATAAATTTTTTTTTTTTTTTAAAGGAAGGAAGGAGGAAAGGCCAGCTTGCAGGCAGGCTTAGGAGTTAATCACGCAACATGTGACAGGTCTAATTCGCTTCACTTTCCGTTTTCACCCACTGCACGGAGACCGGGCCAGCTGTCTCCGGAAGGGAAGGAGAGTTCTCCCCGGCGCTGGGGGAGGCCAGCAAGTTCTCGGTATGCTGACATCAAAGCCGTCAGCAGTATTTTTAGTATTAGATCAACTCCTCTAATTTAAAGACTCTGAATTCTTTTACACCATCCTCTCTCTGACATCATTACAGTCTCCATCTGACAAACAGGAAAAAGCAGAAGGCCCATTAGGCTTCATCTTTACAAAAGGTCATAAAGGATGGAAGGAGGGTGAGAGGTCACGGGCTCAGCATCCGAGCCACAGACTCAGCTCCCCAGTCCGGGGACTCCCTGAGGACACGTCCACAGAGGGGTGAATGTGAATAAGTCAGCTGCCTGCACCCTCCCTGTTCTCGGCTGTGGCTGCTATAATGTTACCTTCTCTTGTGTAGGATTCAGCCAAATGCATCCACGTGTAACCTAAAGTTCCTTGTCTGATATCTGTGCCCTTGACCGTCAGGTTTATGGTCTTAAATGTGTTCCATGTAGGTGAGCCGGAAAATAGGACGGCCTGGGCTACAGCTAAAATGTTGACATTAAAGGGGATAGAAGATGGAAGGAGATGGGGGAAATGCACCTATTTTGCGCGGTAAACAAAGGATGGCTGTCCTCAGGACTGCTTTTACCTATAAGTTACCTGGCGGGTGTGGCTCTGTGGTTGGTCGTCCACCTATGAACCAGGAGGTCATGGCTCCACTGCCCTGGTTGTGGCCTCAAGCCCCAGTGTGGGGTGTGCAGGAGGCAGCCGATCGGTGATTCTCTCTCAACGTTGATGTTTCTCTCTCTTTCCTTTCCTCTCTAAAAATCAAATTTTTTTAATTTTTTTATAAACACATCGGCCTGGCTGGGTGGTTCATTGGTTGGAGCATCATCCCATACACCAAAAGGCGGCGGGTTCAGTTTGAGGTCAGGGCACATACTTAAGTTGTGGGTTCAGTTCCCAGTCTGGGTGCATACAGGGGGCAACTGATTGGTGTTTCTCTGTCTCTCTTTCTCTCTTTCTCTCTTCCTCTAAAATCAACAAAAAACATATCCTAAGGTGGAGATTAAACGCACACACACACACCAGATCCAATTTGCCTTTGTTTCTCCTGATGTGTTTGTCAAACACACGGTAGGCGCTCATAGTCCTTTGTGGAACTAATGATACCGGCTCCAGCATCAGCATGAAGAGAAGTGTCTGTAAAATGGGGAAATGCACCTGAGGCCCACCTCAGTCCTGTGGGAGGCCCAGCCCACCGGGAGCCCAGTCACAGGTCACTGTCCTGCTGCTCCTGTCTAACGCTGGAAACCACGGAAGGCCATGCCTCCAGGGGGACAAGAGGCAGCAATGTCTGCCCTCATGTTCCAGCACCAGGTGAGGCCTTATCCTTTTCAGTTATGAATTAAGTGCCAAAATACTTGTCTCCCTTCCCTCACTGAAGAAACAACTGGGTCACCATCCACATCATGTGACGTTCATGAACAACACTGGCGTTCCCACCAGATGGAGTTGGTGGGAGAAAATAACAGAGGAAAGGCCCAATAAAATAACCAAGCAAACAGCCCCTGGCATCTAGAGCTTATGGCTTACTCTTAGCCATCTTTTAAGGCAGGGGTGGGGCTCGACAAGGCCCGAGAAATCATTTGGCCTGGCCCTGCCAAGGCATGAGGGGTGAGTTACTTAAATGTTTGACCAAAAATAGCAGGCTGATTTTTAAGTTGATAATTCCGTATGGCCCACAGATGATGTTATACATATCCAAATGGCCCTGGCAGAAAAAAAGGTTCCCCAATCCCTGGCTTAAGGAGTATTGAGTAACTTCCACCCACTGTGCTGAGCATGATACTAGCATCTGATTTATTCTTCACACGTATCACATGAGGTGCACCCTCATTTTCCAAGTGAAGGAGCAGAGCTCCGAGAGGTGAAGCCTCTGGCCCTCGGTCCACAGCTAAGAGATGACGGAGCCAAAATTGGAAACCAGGTTTGACTGACCCCAGATTCCAGGCATGTTCTCTACCGTGACAGTAAGCAGTCCCCTCCTGCCTCAGGCAAGAGGTGGCACACACACTATATAAATGATACGTAGGTCTACACTCCCCAGACAGGCAAGACGGAAAAGCATGGAAATGCTCAGAACCTCCATGTTTTTGAATAGATAAACCATTTACAGGTTTCAAAATCAAACAATCTTCAGAGGCAACATGAAACATCTTTATTCCCCCTCCGGCCCCAATCAGCTCTCTAAAAAGGCAACTGCTTTGTCAGTGGCTTTATGCAAATCTAAGCACATATGAAGACATTTCTTTCCTCCCTGTTATTCAGCAGAGGTAACACACTCCACCCACTCCATTTAACCATCTTATTTAGCCAAGGACTTGTCAGTCTTCCTTCCTTTGTTTATTTATTTGTTTGTTTGTTTGTTTGTTTGTTTATTTGTTAATCCTCACTCAAGAATATTGTTCCCATTGATTTTTTTTTTAGAGAGAATAAAAGGGAGGGAGGGGGAGAGACAGTCAGAGAGAAATATCAATGTAAGAGAGACACATCAATTGGTTGCCTCCCAAACACACCCAGACCAGGGCCAGGGACCAAGCCAGAAAGTGAGGTACTTGCCCTTGACTGGCATCAAAACCATGACCCTTCAGTCCGCAGGCCGACACTCTAGCCAGGGAGCCAAACCAGGCAGGGGGAACTTGTCAGTCTTCCCATTCCAACCCATAGAGACTCCCTTTTTGTTTATACTACAGTATAGTATTGCTCAGCACTCTGTTGTATTGATGCAAAGTACTAGTAATTGACTTAACCAGTTCCATATTGATGAACCATTGGATTATTTCCAATCTTTAGGCACTGAAAAAATACAATCAATAACTCTAAACATGTATCATTGTATACATATGCTCATATCTCTGTATGGTAAATTCCCAATAGTGTTTTTTGTTTTGTTTTTTAATGAAAAGATGTATGTGTTTGCAATTTAGAGAAGTATTGGCAAGTTAACCCCCTCCGCCCTCATAGGCGATATGATAGTGGACACCAGCAATATATGAGGACCCTGTTTCCCTGTCAGCCTTGACAAGAGCGGGTACTGTCAAAGATCTGAGTTCAGACAACCTGATAAGTGAAAAATGGCATCACTATGTAGCTTTAATTTTATCTTAGTATGAGTAAGGTCTCACAGGCTACAATCTAAGTGTTGACTGGGGTTGTGGTCTCATCTGAGAGCACCGGGGAAGGGTCCGCTTTCACTGTCACCCACTGGTTGGCAGAATGCAGCTCCTTGTTGTCGCAGGACCGTGGCTTTACTTTTTTTTTCTGGAAGCAGGAGGCAGCCCTCAGCTTCAGCAGGTCATCTATATCTCCTGCCATGTGGGGTTCCCCTGCAAGTCCTCTGGCTTCTTCAAAGCCAGCAAGGGAGAGAGAGACTCCAGCAACACGGGAGCTGCCATCTTGTGTGTTGTAACAGGATCATATGATCACATAGATGTAATCTCGCCCATCCTGTCACCTTGTTGCCATATCCTGTTGGTTAGAAGCAAGTAGCAGGTCCTGCCTACCCTCAGGGGAAGAGAGCCATAAGGGTGTGAACACCAGGAGAAAGATTATTGGGGGGGTGGGGGCCACCTTAAAAGTGTCTCTGCCACAAGCTGAGAGAAGACTTTGTCTACAACTTAAACAAACAAACAAGATAAGTCTGCTTTTAAACATTCCAGCTTGCTTCGTCTTGTGGATTGAGACATCCCCTTTCCCATCAGGCTGCTAGCTGAAATCAGTCTAAGAATACCACTGTCCGTCAATAAAGACCGCCATCACCAGATGCCTCACTGTCTGCCTCACCGTCTGCCTCACCACAAGCCCGGTGCCCTCTTCCACTCCGCCTGCTCCGGTCAGCGTCTTAGAGCCCACAGGGGCAGGGGCAGGGGCAAAGGCAGGGGCAGGGGCAAAGGCAGGGGCAGGGGCAGGGGCAGAAACGGGGTTTGTGCATAGGCATAGGGGAGACGGAGGCTTCTTTCTTGAGCGCATTCACGGGGAGTGTGTCTGTGCGTGGTACCGAGCTCCAAGGCCTTGTAATGGAGATGATGGATCCCCCTTGAAGAGAAATGACCGTTGGAATAAGAAGAGAAGCCAATTTGTCACTTAAAGCAGCGCCCTGATTGTGTGGCAACAACAGCCTGGAGCTGGGATTGATTGCAAATAAGGCGACTCTTCCCTTGGGCCCCTCGTGTGATAATATTATAAATAAATAGCAATTGCTTTAGCATCTGCATTACTGCAGAGGGCCCATCACACCTGGGCTTCCGGTGTACAGTAAATATCCCAGGGAGCACCGTGGCCTTTCTCCACAACAGTCTTGTCCCATGTGACACACCGTTCCATAAATATGATACGGCTGCCTTGAGAACAGAAAATGAGCACAGAGCGTGGCTGATGCTCGGGCTGCATCGCCATGCAGGGCGCATTCAGTGCCCGGTGGGCTGTGGAACAAAAGCAGCAGGCGGCGTTTTTTTGATTGCTCGCTGGTAGTGAAGCCCCAGAGAACCCACCGCCGGATTCCTGAGAGTATTTGCTGGAAATCAGAGTCGGTTTTGAAGACAGAAGTAACTCTGTTGGATTTTACAAATCTCTCCTTGCCCTTGCCCTGACTGCTCCAAATCTGTCAGCCGCCAGGTTTTCAAATAAGTTCTTTTCACCAAGGAATATGGAACAGCTGTTTCCTATTTGTTTCCTCGTGCCTTGCTTCGGTTCAGGGTTGAATTTGATCTACCTGTGGAAATAACCTTTTTCATTGCCGTGCCTATCCACTCGGTTTCTATCTTGCTCTGCACCTCCTCCCAACGCTTTCCTGTCTCTTATCTTTTTCCTGCTTCCTAAACGCAGAAAGGCGCTGGGCCGGCTCTCCGGTGTGACACGCGCGCCCTCTGCTGTCCGGCATGTGAACAACACCGCATTCCGGCAGCCTCAGGCTGGACGGAGCTGATGGCCAGAAAACATACAGGCAGATAGATCTCCCTTCTCTGGGCAAACACTGCAAGTATTGTTAAAATGAATAATTTATTTAACCACAATTGTTTATTGGCTGCCCTTTCGTTATTTACTTTTCAGTTATTAAATACACTCGAGCGGAGAGCCCTGAGCTGACTGGCAGCTTCTTTCTGAGCCAGTGCTGCTCCCAGCCCCCTCGCTTCTCTCCACACAAGACACTTTCGATCTCTTTTGTCAGGTCAGGGTCAAACTACAGTTGTTCTGTGATGACTTTATCAATTCTCAGTTGATAGACTCTAAATGAAAGCCGCCTGCTGCTGCCTCGTGGCTGCTTAAGGAGGAGAGTTATTTGTGTAATGTTCTGTCAGCCTGCCAGGGCCCGTGACAGACGCAGGGGTCCAGTGAAATAGGGGAAAGGCTGTCCTTAATGCCTCTTCATAGCCTCCCTTCCTTACATCAAGGAGCAGGGGACACCCATCCCAGGGTGCCCTTCCAAACCCAAACAGGCAAGGGAGGAAATGCCCCCCACCTCCTCCAGGAGGTAAGAAGCCAGACCTGCGCCAAGTATGCTAATTACCGCCCTTCACCTTGATGAGGAGGAGCAAAGTCAAAAACACTGGGCCAGCTGGGAGGGGCCCTTTTCCAGGGGAGAGAGCTCTGGCTCCAGGTTTGAAGGGAAGCATCAGCCTGCAGCCACTCTGTGTGTAAAGGGCAAACATTTCCACCAACCGGAATCTCAGGAACACATGCTGTGACCCCTAAATAAATGGATGGGCCCTAACCGGCTTGGCTCAGTGGATAGAGCGTCAGCCTGCGGGCTCAAAGGGTCCCAGGTTGGATTCCAGTCAAGGGCATATACCTTAGTTGCCAACACATCACCAGTAGGATGTGCAAGAGTCAGCTGATCAATGATTCTCTCTCATCAATGTTTCTAACTCTCTCTCCCTCTCCCTTCCTCTCTGTAAAAAATCAATAAAAAATATTTTAAAAATAAAAAAAATAAATAAGGCTCCAGGCCAAGAAGAAGCAGAAACTCCCCAAAACTAATGGGAGATCTTATTCTAAAACCCAACGTTTGATTGAGACACAAGCACAAGAATGCTTTCATACATCTCTCTCTCTCCTCCCCCTACCCCCATCCTCCTGAAATAAGACAATAATTTCATTTTCATACAACTCATCAGAGATTTATGTTTCAACACAACTACCATAGGTTACCCCTCCACACAAAAATACATCTTAGCAGTAAACAAAATCAGAAATTTCATCGAATTATACCTCTCCTCCAACTCAGTATGACTCTCAAAAAAGACTCATGCCTTGATATCTTCCCTCCCAACACTAATATCTGCAGGCTCTGCATCCTGAAAAAAGGGGGGAGGGAGAGAAATGACCCCACCAGCAGGTCTGCATAAACCAAAGCATTGGGACAGTCCCAATGGACTGTGGGTAAAGTATAGTTCATCTTAATGATTAAGAGCAATAAACTCGGAGTGAACCTGACCTTCCTGCCTGGGTTCCGATGGTGGCTCTGCCAGGTACTAATCTGCTGTATGGCTTAAACATGTCTCATACACTCACTGAGCTGTTTCCTTGTTTGTAAAATGAGACCGAAGCTTCTTTCCTTGTGAAACTAAATGTGAGTTCATACATGTCATGTACGTAAGGTACTTAGCACACGTAGGGGTGCAATAAACACCCAGTATGTGTAGGGGACCCTCAGGTTTCTATTTTCATCCCCTTCCTTCCACTCCAGCACCGTAGTCAAGAAGATGACTGTCCCATCTTTAAGCTTCCTAAAGCCTGCCTGCCTCCACTTATTGATCCAGCAAACACATATTGGATCCTGTGTATGTTCCAGGTACTACGCTAGGCTCTAGCTACTTAAGTTTGAAAGAGTCCTCACTCTCTGGGAAGAGAACACATAAATTAATCATCGATTTAACAAAATTTAGTCTACTTGTCTCTGTTATTAGATGAAATCCACTTTGGAGATGGTGTTTAAACTAGGAAGGAACAACAATTGTTTTTCTTTGCATACAAAGCAATACAGCACCATCTTACTCAGAGAAACAGTATGCTAAAAGTTTATACTTATAAATCTATGTATTTTGAATATTGCCATAATTTTACAGATGGCAAAGAGGCTCAAAATGTTCAGGAATTTTCTTTTGCAACTGTCCATTTTAAATATTTTTTTTTTGGGGGGGGGTGTCAGAGAGAGGAAGGGAAAGGGAGAGAGATAGAAATATCAATGATGAGAGAATCATTAGTTGGCTGCCTCCTGCACTTCTCCGAATGGGGATGGAGCCCACAACCTGGGCATGTGCCCTGACTAGGAATCAAATCGTGACCTTCTTATTGTCCACAATCCAGATTGACACTCAACCACTGAGCCATATCAGCCAGGCTGCAACTGTTCATTTTAATTTTCCTGTTGTTTTTTTTCTCGTATGCATGCACATAAGAAGTCATACTAGGTAAAGAAATGTCATCTTGGAAATCAATTTTAGATCCTTATCAGCAAGAGCTATGAAAATTTAAGAATTTTGAAAGTCCAAAATTCCAAGTCTTTCTCTCTACATTGTTTCCAATTCCTAGTCCAAAATCTGGCACAGAATAGGGGTTCAATAATATATTTTGCCAGAAAGAGAACAACATGAGGGTTGACCAAGACAGACAGGCTCTTTTGGGCAGAATCCACTCGGAGCCAGACGGGGGCCCATTGAGGAGAGGCGAGAGAGCCGAGTGCCCAGCACCCAGAGGTGGGCAGCACCCTCTCAGGAGCTGAACCTCAGTGAGTGCGAGGAGACTCCTATGGGAGGAACCCCAGATACATCTGGAGGTTCCTGAGGAGACATGCCAACTCATGCCTCGAGGAGAAAATGCAAGTCGAACTTCCAATAAGCCCCAAATTGATTATTCCGAGTTTAAAATTTGAAGATCATCTCGGCCATCAAGCCCTAAGGTCTGAGGATAGGCTATTCCAATGGCAAGGTCAGGACCAATTCTGACCTTATCGTGCACAATCCAGAGCGCTTAAACATAGCAGCAGAGCCTGGCCTGATACAGTTTTAGAGGGGACAGACAAGAGAACTCAGCCGTTGGTCTCTAGCCCCTGTGATTCCCTCAGATTGCGCCCATTTGCACATGCCTGAGGCAGGCACTCGGATTTGTGCTCACTGGTTGTTTTTATAAAATTGCTACCCACAGGGGGATCTCCCACCGATATTAATTTCTGTGTGTTCTAGCTAATAGAATGAAAAATGGGGTCTATAAAGAAGCTTTATTATTAAGTTGGAAATTATTATAGCTCTGAATCAATTATTATAATTTTAGAAAATCACTACATTTGAAATATTAATTTTTAGTCTTTGCATTAAACTTTGTTTAACAGTGATTAATACTTACTCTGGTAATGCCAGGTAATAAAGCCAGTCACACACACACACACACACACACACACACACACACACAGTGGTAACAGTATTGATTGAGCTACCAGTATGTGCCAGGTATTGGGGAAGCAGCAAAGAGAGTCAGTCACCCAATTTGAGGGGAGGAGGGAAAAAAGGGAGGAGATCCAGGCTGCCTGGAAGACTCATGAGCCTTTCGGCTTCCCCTCCTTCCACCCCACCCACTCCATCTCCTTTCCATTGGCAGCTGCACGTATGACCATACCGAGGTCCATGAATAAATGTGGATACTAAATATGCCCAAAGCCAAGGAAGGGAGTTTGTAATTCAGATCTTCCAGTCACTTCGAAGATCACTCTGTTGTCACATTGAAGCCAACTGAAGGATCAAATAATCAATTTCCAAAATATTTTCAAAGCAAAACAAGAAAAATGGAGGAAGAGAGGAAGAGGAAGAAGGAGATTGAACAAGTCCCGTGCAGGAAGGAGCTGGAAATGTTCCTCTGGATGGAGACACGCTCTTCCCATGAGTGTATCTGTCCACCTGCTCGGAATTCAGAGTGAGTGTGCCATCGTAAACCCCAGCACTCTTAGCCTTCCTTCCGGAGAAACGGAGGCCACGTCCGCTGTAAGTGCTTTGACGCTCCCTGAGCGATGCTGCTGAGTGCAGGCAGGGGTTGTTATGTCCCCGGCCTCCTCCCTGAGCCATAAGGCACGCTCAGGAGAACCATGAAGTTGGGAGCAAGAGGAAGCCGAGGAAAACGGCGGCCAAAGGTTGGTACCAAGACCTACAAACGACACCCATGTCATCTGTTCAGAAATGTGGCAGCAGCCAAAGAATGTTTGATGAGCTTGGAGAGAGCGAAGTAATGCAATCGTCTGACAATGGCCCGAGCGCTCCTCCTCGCCCTCTGTGGGGATCTATTACAGGCGCAGGAAATGGAGAGAGAAGCTCCGTGGGTGATGAATGTCCGTTACTATTACTTTTTATGAAGCTCTTCGGGAAAGGCCCTGGGCAGAGACCGGGCTAGAACAAGGTAAGTCCATAAATAAACAATAGCCTGCATCCCCGGGCTGTTCGCCTCGCCCTCTGTGTGAACTTGGTGAGGCCTGGCGAGGTTACCGGAGAGATCCGAGCCGGAGTGTAATATGAACTTGTCGCGGTGCCGATATGCTAAACAAAACAAAAGAGATTTGTGGCTTCTGTCTGGGAGAGCGGACGGATCAGGGCATTGATTCTTCCCTGGTCCGTAGGGGAAGAGGAATACTCCAGTCTCCGTGGCGTCAGTGCTTGCTTCTTAGCACTTTTACGGGTAGTTTCACGCTCCTTTGGAAAGTTCAGTGAGACCGGGACCCTCTGCAGGCAAGTGATGGGAACAGGAGGAGCCCCCGGCGGCCTTGCTGATGATAAGCCACATGGATCTGTGTGGCCAGGAGAGAACGTCGGATAACAAAATACAGACTTTGGAGAGAGTGGTAACCGTGCCTTCTGCTTGCTGGTGTCTTTTTTCTGGACATTTCAAGCATTTTACTAACTTGCATAGAGGGTCCCTCACCACGCCTTGGAACGCAGTTGCAGCCTGGATAGTCTGGAGACGGCCGCTCTGCAAGGGAGCGAGGACGTTTTCGGGAAGGAAGGCTATGGAGGAAGCAGGTGCTTCCCACGCTTCCACTCCTCCTCTTTCTCGGGGCATCTCTGTGGGAGCGGAGCGGGGCTCCGGGTACAGGCTCAGCGTTCCCCTGTGGGAGCTGGCGGGGCTCTCGGTGCTGCCTGTACCCTTCACGCTCTCTTCAGACACGTCTGAACCGAGCCACGGTGCACTGTTAAACGTCCTGGCTGGTGGCACGTGTGTGTGGGAAGACCTGGGTCGTGGAGGGGGCGATGTGTTTTGGGAGATGAGAGACTGTGCCGTGGGTTCATTATTAAGGCCTCAGGCCCTTTTCCCCACCAGCTGCCAGGTCCCAGTCCCTTTCTTCTCCCCAGCTGCCTGGATCCCTAGCCCGTGGCCCAGGCCAGCCACCAGCGTGGATCCCCTAAGACCCGCTTCATGGCTCCAACCAGTCACACACACACACACACACCGTTCAAAAGGGCCTCACTCTTGATTCCGTGCTCCATGATGGCCATCTTCAAATTCCTAATAATCTGACCTTTGAACTTGTGTTTATAAGTAGAGCCCAATGGGACAATGGAGTGTGAACAGAGGGTGCATGTGTGATTGTGGGTCACACCAGCCCTCATCTCCGGCTCACATGTACCCTTGGCGATGCCCGTGCATGGCATTCCAGTGTTCCCATGATGTACCGGAGTCCGGAGTGACTCAGGGGTACATTCCAGACTGAGGAAGTATTGCCCCCACAGCCTGACCCTTAAGAGGCCACACTCCCCCTTCAAATCAGCTCAGCCAGAAAGCACCTAACAGTGTCATAGCCACCAAGGAAACCTATCATAGCATTTCCCACCGGGGTGACAACCCTGGATTACCCAACGCCATTGAAAAGTGACGACTTAGAAGGAAAGGGATAGATAGGTCAGCCCATCATTCTCTCTCCTTTCTCTCTCTCTTCATTCAGTGAGCAGAAGAGAGAGTGACGATAGAATGTGTCACATCCAGTCAGATCTTTACTTGAACGGGAAAAGCTGATTTGACTTCCCACTTACATCATATTTTTTAAACTCTTGCATGTTTTCTTAAGGGCACCAAAGAATGTAAAGGCAGTTGACAAACAGATTGAAAAAATATTCACAATGTTCATGACAGAAAAAAAAAAAATAACAAATTTGCTCAAGATTTTAGGAGCTCTTATGAAACACCAGAAAAAGATAAGCATCCTAATAAAAAAAATGGGATTAGGACACAAATAAGCACATCACAAAAGAACTTCCTTTTATGGAGATCAGGAAAAAACAAACAGCTATTTCCATTTTTAATTATTTTAACAAGATCCAGGAAGAAAAAAAGAGTAAGAAAGTTTCACAAAATGAACAAAAAGGAATTTTTCCTGGTTCCCGAAAGTATCCCTAAAGTCAGCACAAATGAAGATTATAACCTAGAACCTAAATAGTTTCTGACGAGCATATTTTTGCCCCAGTTCTGCCAACTTTACGAAGAACAGTATGTCAAAGCCTTCCAAATGCAACTTCACCCTAATCTAACTGAGCAGCGATGCATTTTCAAAGGTAACCAGGTACCAACTGGTATTTTTTCTAAACCTATTCTTAACTTTTTCATTTATCTCTGAAGCACTACATTTAATGTTTTGTTTTGTTTTTTAAAATTTAAGGCACTGTCCTGACCCAATATTAGCGCTACTTTAACATGCAGGTATAGTTCCCAATTTCATCCTGATGGCAATAATTATTCCAGAACCTTGCTAAGTCTCACTTCCTTTTCAGTCTCCCAATAATTCTCACCAGGAAAAAATGGCAGTTTTATCCTTCCTTCCACAGAGATTTAGAGTCACGGGCTATAGTGAACTCACACCTGACAGAGTTTATTGCATTTTTTCAAGATATACTGCAGGGCGTTTATTAGTAGCCTATGAAGTGTTTATCTCTAGTAATTAAAACTAAACTACTCCTGTTGTAATAAATGCCCACAGTCAGAGATGTGATACTATTACCTTTTATTGTTTATTTGCTCGCGCTTTAATCTAGTATAAAATATCCTTTATAATGTGCAGAGGCAGCCATCTTAAGGCTGACTTTAAATAAACTTGTTTCTTTTTTTGGTGGTTTTTTGTTTGTTTGTTTGTTTTTTAAATATATTTTAATGATTTTTTTACAGAGAGGAAGGGAGAGAAATAGAGAGCTAGAAACGTCGATGAGAGAGAAACATCTACCAGCTGCCTCTTGCACACCCCCTACTGGGGATGTGCCCGCAACCAATGAACATGTCCCTGACCAGATTCGAACCTGGAACCTTCCAGTCCGCAGCCCGACGCTCTACCACTGAGCCAAACCAGTTTCGGCGGTTTTTGGTTTTTGATTCTTGTTGTTTTTTTGTTTGTTTGTTCGTTTGCTTGTTTGTTTGTTTTTTCACTAAGAAAACCAGGGAAAAGCATTGACAGTCACTATAAAAAAGATTTCTAAAGCAATAGTATAAAGACCCATTAATGTTTGTATATATTATAGCTGGCAGGAATAAATGTAAATTGACTAAAAGAAGGCAATTACAACATGGAGGAACCATAAAACATATACATGCCCTTGACCTTAAAAATTCCACATATAGCCTGACCAGTGTGGCTCAGTGATTGAGCATCAAACTATGAATCAGAAAATCAGGGTTCAATTCCCGGTCAGGGCACATGCCCGGGTTGCAAGCTCCATCCCCAATGTGGGGTGTACAAGAGATGGCCAATCAATGATTCTCTCTCATTATTGATGTTTCTAAATATATTTTATTGATTTTTTACAGAGAGGAAGGGAGAGAGATAGAGAGCCAGAAACGTCAATGAGAGAGAAACATCGACCAACTGCCTCCTGCACACCCCCCACTGGGGATGTACCCCCCAACCAATGCACATGCCCTTGACCGGAATCAAACCGGGACCCTTCAGTCCGCAGACCGACGCTCCACCACTGAGCCAAACCGGCTTCGAGTCATTATTGATGTTTCTATTTCTCTCTTCCTCTCCCTCTCTGAAATCAATAAAAATATTTTTTTAATTCCACTGATAGTTTTTTTCCTAAAGAACTAATCATAAATGTACATGAAATGATAGCTACTACAAAACTGTCCAACCATTGGGGGATTGTTTTTAAAACTGTCTGAATAAAAAAACACTTCTGTGCATTAAAAATCATGTTGTAGAATATTTAATAACAAGAAAAAGTGAAAGAGAAGTAGTTTATCAAATAATATGTACAACATGATCACAATGTAGAGAGAAATGATAGATAAATGATGATGGATGGATGGATAGATAGATAGATAGATAGATAGATAGATAGATAGATAGGTAGATAGATAGATAGAGACATGGGTACATAGATTGAATTAGATGATAGATGTATGGATATAAATTAAGTTGGATGGATGGATAGATAGATAGATAGATAGATATGGGTATAGATATAGGTTAAATTAGATACATAGATGATAGATACATAGAAACCAAAACTGGAAATATATAAACTCAATATTAATAAATCACCAAAACAAGAATGTTGAATCTCTGGATGATAGAATTATGAGTGGGCTATATATTCTTCTGTGTGCTTATCTGTTTTTTTCAAATACCTACAATGTTTATGTACTACTTTTGTAATCAGATAAAGTAGTGAGATAGTAAGTGATCTCTAAATACTTGTTGCGGGGGCCTGATGCGACAGGGGCCAGACGTGGTGGGGATCTCCCTTGTCCGAGTCCCGCACGGAAAGAGAGATGAATGAACTGGTTCTAAGTGGAGGCGGCCAGGGATTGAGAAATAATAGAAATAAAGAGAGAAGACACAGAGATAGATTTTAAGCTGGGAGCTGGGTGGGCCGCCATTCTGTCCGCTGGAGAGGCAGGAAGACAATGACCCCTTCCACCACATTTATTTTGTACCCCCAACACCAGGAAGTTATCATCAACTTATTTGCATTCTTTAGTAGACCCTAGCATGCCTGGATTTACATATCTAGGCCCACCCCTGCCGACACCTGGGCTTGATGTACAAGAAATGCCCATGTGCCTTCCCAAGCGTCCCTCTACTAAACTTGTTGATGAATTAATTCTATTTATTTTCTTATCTATTTCTCCTACTTGAGAGAAATATATAGAAAGTTGTAATTTGGGGAGGAAAGTTTTATGTGTAATTCAAACCCAGTGTCACTTTTAAGGCACTGGCCTGACCCAATATTAATGTGCAGGTATAGTTCCCAATTCTGTCCTGATGGCAGTAATTATTCCAGAACCTTGCTGAGATCCTTGGACAAGAACACCAAGAACTGTGTCAAAGCCTCATCACACACATACACGTACACAGGAAATGGGCAGGTCACATTTTACTATCAGCCAAATGAGACCAAATTAGGGCTTAGGACTAATATTAATAGTTTGGAGACAGCCACCAGCGACCCAGTCTCACCAACAAACATTGAGATTTATTCTAATAAATTCAAAGCACATAAAAATCTAAGATTCGAAAGGCATGATTTTTTTGTTAAAACTTTGCAAGTGTGTGTGTGTACAAACATGTACTTGAAAAGCAGACCTCAGGGTTCTGGCAAAATGGTAGCACATCACTCAAACGCGTGGCCCATCTTTGTTGGATGACTTCTGGTTACAAGCCTGGTTGGCCCACAGATCTCCACAGAGCAAGTCAGTTCACACCTGAAATCTCAGGCCTACACTTGAAATTGTCAGTTTTATTTTTGTCACTTGGGGGATATTGCTGTTTTGGGAAGGTGGGGAATGACAGTTGTTTTCAATTACTCTTCTGAAGAGTTCAAATTACTTAAAACTAAAATGGTTCTGGAACTCCCGGCCTGGTCACGGGCCTCGGTTCACCAAAGCCATGCAGAGCCACATCGCCAGCCACCAACACCTCCCCCCACCCATTACCTCTGACATTTCCACGTTGTAAAGAACCTTTGTGATTTAGGGGCATCAGTGTGCGAAAGTCAGGAAGAAGGAGACAAAGCCATGCCACCCTAGCTGCCCTCATTCTCGGTTCTGAGGGAAACACTCGTTGGCCAACCTCCCGGAGTATCATACGAGGGGATGTGGCCGTCATCCATGAAACACTGCTTGTTGCTTCAGCCTAAACAACCTGAAATAAACAACTTCCTTCATGTTGTGAATTCTTTGGATTTCTGTCACCTCAGCAATCCAACGAAAAGGTTCACGCATACATTTCATGATGGAAAAATGCCGGTTACAACAAGAAAAAGAAATGAGGTCAATGATGTTTCCTTCACCCGCGAAGGGTTCTTTCTGAGATGCTGCGGAGAGGAGGGGGAGGGGGAAGGGTCTCTGTACCTCTAGGATCATCCCTTGCAGCTCTGTGCTTTGTTCAGGAAATAATTTCAAAGGCAAGTCGTATTTCAGTCCAGCTCTGCACCTGTCTGCACCCCCGTGCCACGGGCTGGATCGAGAAAAGACTGCCATTGTCCTCCATCTTCCTTTGATGAATTTTGAAGGATTTCTTTTTACTAAAGAAATAATGAATGCCTCTTGCAAAGTGTGTGGGGGAGAGAGGGAATGTCCTACTTGAAAGTAACTGAAAATAGGTTTCACTTACACACTCTGCCAAATAGCTCTCTTTCCTAAGGAACTCACCACAATGCTCAGCTCAGAAATAAGTTCACTGAGTGGAGGGTGACACCTAGTGTGCAATAAGAGAACTGGAAATACAAAATGTGGATAAGGGCCTGAGTACTAGGTTTGTTTACAACCATGGCTTTTTTTTTTTTTTTTTTTTTACTCTATTTTATTATTTCAGAGGAAGGGAGATGGTGAGAGAGATAGAAACCGAGGCAAATCTCCTTTACCCCAAGTCAAGTGATTGTCGATGCCATTAATACAGCAATACTTGCATTCATGATTCATTAAATAACTGGTCCTGTAGCCCAGCTCAGTTAACACATAAAACCAACCATCACACATTCATTGACATCCACTAAATGTTAGAGAGAGCACCAAGCAGGCTACAAAGATAGACAGCAACTGTCTTTGACCCACCTTGCGCTCCGCTGCAGTGGGGGGTCAGGGTTAGAAAAACTCCTTGTAACATACTAGTCAAGAGCTTCACTCTGGAACCAACCTCCTGGGTCCAGATTCTGATTCTGACGCTTACTTCCCAGGTGATGGAGTCCGGGATTTAGAAGACAGTAGTGAAAGCTGGGTGCCTGATTTCCTGAATGAATTCATTGAGCAGAGCTCACCTTGACCTGTGGCTAACAAAGAAATAAACGTTTGTCTTCTTTAAGTCACCTGATTATTGTTAATATATTTATTATAATGATCTAGTTTATTATTTTATCCTAAATAATACAGCTCTTTGTCCCAAGATTCACACACGTAACCAGATAAAGCTTGAAGGTAGAACCATCGTCCCCATTGAATACTTAGACCTTGATTGGCTCATTGTGCCACATTTCCTATCATGACTTCTAATTCATAGTTATGTGTGTGTGTGTATGTGTGTGTGCACATATGTGTGCACATACATGCGCTCACCATTACCCCTCCTTCAATCTGGTTTACGTCAGAACCTCCTGACAAAACTGGATAGGGTTCAGATTTTTGTAGGGAAGGATTTTTCCCAGCCCTTAAGCAAAGCAATGATTACATAAGTGAATATCTGGCTAAAGAAAATGTCTAATACCGCCTTCCTGAAGCACTTATGTCCCTGCTCTGCTCAGCCACAACTCTAGACCCAAGGCTCCTAGGAGGCCTAAAAGACCTCTGTCACTGTAAGGAGAGCAGGTTGAGAGGCAAGGACAAGGCTAGATGCAGCTCCCCAGGTGGGAGACTGTGCGATCCCAGCCGGGACAGTGCCAGTGGGAAGGGAAAAAGTCAAATTCAAAAGACATGTCAGAAATAAGAACAGTAAGACTCGATGATAGACACTTACTATAATCGTCACATACACACTTCAATTCTTTTGGCGACAATATTGATGATGATAATGGTGGTAATGATAGTCATATTGCAAAATGCATGGACCACATTATGGAAAAACAGTTTTAAAAGAACACGCAATGCTATGGAACAACAGTACAACTGTATCTTATATGTTTCTCTTATGGTTTAAAAAGTAAAGAGTTGGGAGAAATTCAGGTGTAGTAAAGGAATGGAAAGTAAATGACAGAGAAAAAGTTAGGCCACTCTGGAAATGAACAAGTAATGCAGACGATTAAGAAACTGTCAGACACTGCAAAATATCCCATATTTCCTACTAGAAAACCCTGATTTAAGAACCTTTTTTTTTTTTTTTTTCTTTAGAAAGGTTGGTGGAACTTTAAAAGGGGGAAAAAAAGTGACTAGGATTCAGTTACTAGAGGAAGAATCTAGCCATCTTATTTTAAGTTCCACTTTTGTTTGCATTCTGTGTAGCTCTGGGTGATTGGTTACCAACGATATAATCTACTTTACTTGATTGAAGTAGTGTTACAAATTAAATGTTTGTGTCACTTAAAAATTTGTGTGTTGAAGCCCTAATCCCAATGTTTGGAGCTGAAACCTCTAAGGAAGTAATTAAGGTTAAATGTGGTCATACGGATGTAGCCCTGATCCAATAGGATTAGTGTGCTTGTAAAGAGACATTATGGAGCACTCAGGCTTAATCAACCCTCTCTCTCTCTCTCTCTCTCTCTCTCTCTCTCTCTCCTCCCTCCCTCCCTCCCTCCCTCCCTCCCTCCCTCCCTCCCTTCCTTTCTTCGCTCCCTCCCTTCCTCCTCCCCTCTCTCTACCTGAGCACACTCATCAAGGAAAAGCCATGTGAGGACAGAATGAGATGGCAACTCACAAGCCAGAAAGAGCTCCCACAAGGAACTACATTGGCTGGAAGCTTCACCTTGGAATTCCAGCCTCCAGACTGAGAGAAAATAAACTGGGAGTGTTTAAACCACCTAGTCTGTGTGTGGTGTTTTGTTATGGCAGCCCAAGCAGACTAAGACCAGTGGAAAGTGTTCATTACTGTTTTTCACTGAAGCCAACAGGCCACCATTTGTAAAGCACACCATGCTAACTATCCCTTACGCCATGAGGTGTAATGACTGACAGCATAACGATGGGATCACGGATCTGCAGGAGAGTGGGGCAGTGAACTACAAGTGGGCGGGTGGAGAGCTACAGGACTACAGGAGGGGGCAGGGCAGCAAGCTATGAGGGGGAAGGACCAGGGGGAGCCACAGGAGGGCAGCAGCAACTTACTGGTGCACGGATTTGTGCACAGGGCTACTAGTTATTTTACAAACCACTAAGAAGGATATTACACTGCTAATTGAACTATAACATGTCATTGATTGTAAGAAGCATTCCAATTTCAAAACGGGAAAATGGGCATCTTAGAATTAATGAAATAAGATAAAATACTAGGAAGCTTATAGATCCCCCAGTAAGAGCAGGGAAACAGGTTTAGATGCTACACAGCCAGAAACAAAGCACCCTGGGAAAGCCCAACCACACCGCAGAGCCATTCCCAGAAACAGCATTGCCACCACCGTCACTCAACACATAACACGTGGGACATTGCCACTGCTGCCCTAGAACGACTGCCCCCCCTCATGGGTCGGCCAAACAGCCAATCACCACCAACAACTTCAAGTCCCAGTGATGACCATGACCATGAATGGGGCTCTTTTAATAATTATGCCATGACAACAGATACAAGCCAAACTGCCCCAGGCACACCAAACATTGGGTGCGATAGTTACAGGCAAGTCCGGGATATATTTTAGCTCTCCTGACTCTAGAAAAGGAAGACATGATAGAAGCAGGTTGCAAAAAGTGTTGAGTAAATATTAAAGTGTTCATAGATAAATGTATTTCAAAAAGATTATCAAATAAGTGTTATGATGAGTTTGTTATAAGCAAAGAAAGAGGCTCTGTGTAAACTGGAAATCCTTTTTTTAAAAATATATTTTATTGATTTTTTTACAGAGAAGAAGGGAGAGGGATAGAGTTAGAAACATCAATGAAAGAGAAACATCGATCAGCTGCCTCCTGTACACCTCCCACGGGGGATGTGCTTGCAACCAATGTACATGCCCTTGACCAAAATTGAACCTGGAACCCCTCAGTCCAACAGGCCGACGCTCTATCCACCAAGCCAAACCGGTTAGGGCTGGAAATCCTTTTGGGTGGCTTTCTTTTTTTTTTTTTTTTTTTTTTTTTGAGGTGGCTTTCTTAAAGGAGGTTTCCTGCTTCTACACCATATAGCAACCCCAGCAGGGGAGAAACACCTCCTGAAGACAGCATTCCATCGGGGAATTCTCATTCCATTTCTTTTCTCTCTTTCTTTCTTTTTTTTAAGGGCTATTTATTGATTTTAGAGGGTGAGGAAGAGAAATATAAATTTGTTATTCCACTTATTTATGCATGCATTGGATGCTTCTTGTATGTGCCCTGACTGGGAATCAAACCTGCAACCTTGGTGTATTGGGACTACACTTTAACCAACTGAGCTACCCGACCAGGGCCATTTTCCCACTGGGAGTTTCAGAATCTTGGTGCTAACCTTGCCCTGTCTGAGCAGCCTTATGTTCCAAGACCTGAACATGTTCTCTAAGTTGGAATTTCATAAAGATGACAAATGGACTGGTCTCTGATGAGAGCTGTACACGGTTACTCAATGTTCCGTAAAGGTTAGACGGAAGTCTCTGGACTCGACCTGCAGGTCCTCCCCGAGGTGGAGCTGGCTACGCCCTGGGGGCTCCCGGTCAGGAGGTTCCCTCTGCCCCAGGCCTTTGTTCTGTAAGGAGGTAAAGGTCTCGCAAATGCTTTACCTCTGCGTGCAATCTCCCTCCTCCAAACTCTACCCTCTCCTACCTTCCCCTTCCTGGAGAACCACTGGGACCTGGAGCCCCAAAGCAAGAGGCCAGAAGCATGGCGCCTCTTGAGTGAGACTGAGCTCAAAAACCAGGCTTGGGCGGTCCTGCCCGGGCTCAGGGAGTGGCAGCCACCAGCATAGGAAGTGGGACGATCACGCCTCATGGGGACTGTCATGCCCATTTCTGCACCTCACCAAATGCCAGGAGTATGCTGAAGCGAGGGTCGCAGTAAGAAATGCTCCAGTTTTTTTCCAAATGTCCCTCAGGGAAACAGAAATTTCCCTTTTGAGAACTACCCTCTGAGCTAAAGAGATTCCCTCGGTGTCTTCAGACCAGCACAACCCAAGCGGGGTTCAGCTCCCCTCGCAGGGTTCTCTCACGTAGGGGGAATAAGCCCCATAGAGGGAATAAGCCCCATAGGCTTCAGAGAGCCAGGCCTGGGGTGCCGCCCTCTTCCCAAACTGCCTGGAGCTGGTCCCGTTCTAGCAGACTAACTGTTCTCGGCCCCGGGCAAACCAGGAGCCTGGGTGACCCTGACTCAGCCCAGAGGCTTACTGTCCTGCTGGAAAGGGTGGGGAGGAAAGAAATGCCCGCTTTTTCTAGTCTGGGGAGGAGAGGGCCAGAGATGGGCAGAAGGAAGTGCACCAGTGTTCTTGTTTTCTCTCCTGCCGCCCACACTTCCCAAACCCCATCACGGGGCCTAGAATGAGCATCCAGATTGGCGTGAGGCACCCAATGCCCAGAGCTTCTAACCGGCTCCCTCGTTAGGAAGCAATAAGCTAGCAGCTCCCCAGCCCCAACCCGGGCAGCGAGTCTGGCTCGGTTACCTCACCTACAGAATCAGGGAGGTGGAGGGGATATCCTTTTACGGCCCTATGGACTCACACAAAACAGCTCCCAAAGTCCTGTCCATCTAACCTTTCGAAACTTTTTTCAAACTCTGGGGAACGAACAACACCATATTTCAAATGAGGAGTACTTTAAATGTATAGTTCAGCATGATGACTATTGTTAGAATTCTGTGTTAGTATGTTTGAAAATTGCTGAGAGTAGATCTTAAAAGTTCTCATCACAAGAAACAAAAATGTAACTATGGCAATAGATCTTAGCTAGGTCTATTGCCGTGAGCATGAATCACTAAGTTGCACACCTGAAATTAGCGATGCTCTATGTCAAGTATACCTCAGTTTTTTTAAAAAAGAAAATTATTGCCAAACCAAAACCTAAAAGAAAATGTGTGTTCTTTTAAATTTCACCTATCTCCTAAATAAGGTCACACTTTATTTAGAGTAACTGGGGAGTAGGGGAGTGGTAAAACTCAACGTATGTATTTGACAGGGCACATTTAGCTCCTAACACCCACCTCCCTGGACCTGGAGCTCTTTCCTCCGCCCAAGGGACCATGATTCTTCCCTGGAGAACACAGGGCCCAGAGAGAGTCTTTAGGTAGACACACTCACCACCCAGTGATGTGACAACTGTCTCCCGCTCCTGCTCTTAACTCCTGGGCTGTCACTGTGGTTGAGATAAGCTCTCTTTAAGGAAAACCTAGGATGGGAGTTCTCAGCGTTTTGGGGGAAGGTAAATAACATGTTAGTATTATTATGAAAGTAGTGTTGGCCTCCTGGACTCTGTAAGGGGCTCAGGGGACGATACATGAAGAACAGCTGCCTCAGGAAACCCCTCTGTGATGCCTTCATCTTCTGGTTGTTCTTGGTTATACTCCTCCCAGGCCAGTCCTGGCAGTCCTTCCAAGTGGCAGGACTTCTGGCTCCACCCCCAAGCCCAACCCACCCAAAAACACAGAGCAAGACTCAGCTTTTAAGAGCTGTGCTCACTGTTGGGTCCATGGGACATGGCAGGAATAGACATGAAACCAAGACCAGGATGACTCTGCTCTCTCCTCCACAGTGAGACCACTTTTTCCTGGTTTCCCACAGGTGAGTCAACAACTCCCACATTAGGTAAATGATAACAGAGAACAAGCCTGTATCCATTAGGATCAAGTTTAACTGTAGGAACAACAACAAAAAATTACGTTGGCTTAAGGGAGATAGAAAAGTATGTCTTCTTTTATGTAAAATAAATCTGGAGGATAGGCAGCCCAATACTAACATGGTAGCTCCACAAAATTGTCAGGAACCAGCATCCTTCCAGCTCACAGTCAGCCTCCTCGATGTTGTGAGACTTACATAACCTCAGGGTCCAAAGTGGCTGCTGGGCTGTAGCCATAGCAATCACATTCCACCCAAGAGAAATGGAAAAACATTTCCTAGTAGCTGTGTGCACTTCTGTTTACATCTTATTGGTTAAAACTAAGTCACTTATTTACAAAGAAAATTAGGAATGTTCTCTTACTAGATGACAGTATGTCTAATCTATGAAGGGAAGAATGTGTATTGAGAGGTACTAAGCAGCACTGACCACAAATTGTCCATGAGTTGCTCTTCCCCTGAAAATAACAGTAAAGCCAAGTTTAGATGCAAACACTTGGCAGCCACAGTGTGACTCATTCCTAGTTGACTCACTGCTACCAACCAGCTTGTCAGCAATCTTGTGTGTCTATATCTCATGGACCTTCAGATTGCTAAAAATATACACAACTCAGCCCTGCTGTGTGGCTCGTGGTTGAGCGTCAACCCATGAACCAAGAGGTCACTGGCTCAATTCCAAGTCAGGGTCGGGGCACATGCCCAGGTTGCAGGCTCAATCCCAAGTGAGGAGCATGCAGGAGGTGGCCAATGAATATTCCTCTCTCATCAATGTTTATCTCTCTACCCCTTTCCTGTCCTTCCTCTCTCTCTAAAATCAATAAAAACATATTTTAAAAAATAAGAACATACACAATTCTGAATGTTCAGTTCTTGAATGCAAAGAATCTACTATTTAACATAGCTTCTAAATTTTCAAATTGTATGTTTTTACATAGAAATTATAATCTATAGCTAACATTAAAGGAAAATACACTTAAATATCAACTTAAAGATTTACAGAGATGATTTCTGAGTAGTAGAATTACAGAACATTTTTCTGGTGGGGTTTGTGTTTTTGTTTTGTTTTGTTTTGTTTTGTTTTGTTTTTTCTTCTCTCATTTTCTTTAGATAAAAATGTTCCTCCAATGTTTATGCATTGTTTCTATCATTAAATAAAACAGTAATTCCTTTTCAAGAGGGATTGTATATGCATTGTTTCTATCATTAAATAAAAAAGTAATTCCTTTTCAAGAGAAATTCCTTCATCTACCATGCAAAGTTGCTGAGACCAGAAGTTAACCCAGGAAGTCTGACTCTTGAAGTAGCGTGTTACCCCTGACCCACTCTGCTTCCTTTCATGCCATGTTTCTTGGGTTAAAGATTAAAATTACACCATAACCTTTTCTTGTTATTTCAACATAATAACTTCTCATTGCTTACATCTGTGGTTTAAACGGAACCCAAAAATAAATGTAGCTCACCAACGACTTTTATAAGACCAGACATCAAGTTCTGCTCTGCTATTACAATGAAACGTGAGTCATCATCGGCCTGGAGTTGAGACTTTATAAGGACAAAGGAATGCTTTATTTCCCAGGAACTGCCCCCGAGGAATTCCCCTTCTGCATTTTTGACCTTATAATTTTCCAGGGAATTCAGTGCAACATAAAATGAATTAACCAAATTTAGAAACGGCTTGACTCCCAGGCCTTGATCTGTGTGACCATCACCGTGGGGGCTCCGGGGAGCATGGCGGGCAGTCTGCAGCCCCACGGGGGCTCAGGTCAAGCCCCTGGCTTCCAGAGGGAGCCTGTCCATTACCCCATGCCCACCAGCACTGCTTTTTATCTAGAAAAGACAGTAACCGAAAAACTGAAAGACAATTCTTCATGGATTTTACATTTGTGCTTGTTCCTACCCTAGAGCCAAAAGACTGGCAATAAACCAATTTAAACACACCAACCTTGCTAGAAAAACACCCACAGGCACATGTTTCAAAGCTTGAACTTCACACTCTAAGAACAGCCCAGCTATCTTTATTGGTCGTGTACAGGGTACTGGGATAGAGATGCATCGGGTCTACACTGGATAGAAGGCTCAATTACTTGTCTCCCAAAAATAAAAAGGAAACTGATGATACTATGGACTTACATCTAATCCATATCTACCCCCTGCTGAGCACAGAGAGGTGGCTGGTCCTACAGCCCCGGCTGTACTAGGACCGCAGTAAACCCTTCCCCGTCCCAGCGCCCGCCGGAGGGCACACGTGCCAGGCACACGGAGGCCTCGAGATGAAATCCAAGCTCTCTTTTACGATCAGCAGAAGCAGATCCTCCTAAATAAGGACGATCCCCTTTCAGGATGCCTCATTTACACAATTCCTTCTCGTTCTCATTTTAATAAATATTTGCTTTCCTCCCTCATTTTCTACTTGTGATTTTTTTTTTTTCCTGTAAATCACAAGTCCCTGGCTTCCAGAGGGTGCCAGTTCATTACGTCACAGCCACTGCACTGCTTTTTATCTAGAATAGATAGTAACTAGCCAAAACAGGTTTGGCTCAGTGGATAGAGCATCAGCCTGTGGACTGAAAGGTCTCATGTTCGATTCCAGACAAGGGCATGTACCTTGGTTGCGGGCATATCCCCTGTAGGGGGGGTGCAACAGACAGCTGATCGATGATTCTCTCTCATCGATATTTCTAACTCTCTGTCCCTCTCCCTCTCTGTAAAATATCAATAAAATGTATTTTTTTTTAAAGGCAGTAACTGAAAAACTGAGAGGCAATTAATTCCTCATGGTTTTTACATGTCTGCTTGTCCCTACCCTAGAGCCAAAAGACTGACAATAAACCAAGTTATAAATTGGATAAGCCCCTAAATTCTATACGCTTCATGCGGGACCCAAGGCTGAAAGGTGGGTTTGAGACCAAGAACCACTAAGGCAGTTGTGCATTAATGACAGTGCTGAGTGACGGTTCTGACGCAAGCAGCATGGACGGGACTCTGGGGAGATTCCTGGGGGGCGGGGGGCGGGGGGCAGCAGATGCTGCCAGGAAGGAAACGGGGTTCAGAGGAGGCTTCCTGATTACACACGGACCTCAGTGCCGTTGCCAATGCCGTGTTCTCGCTGGTTCCTCCCAAAGGTGCTGTTCCTTTTCTTTAACAATAAAACAACTTTGTGGAGATACAATCCACATACCACACAACTTACCCACTTAAAGTATAGAATTAATTGATGTGGAATATATTGGCATGTTTGTACAGACACCACAATTTCATTTTCAATCATTTTCGTAAAAGAAACGTCATACCCATTAGCTGTCATACTCCTCTTTCCCCTCCCCCTCTGCCCTAAGCAACTGCCAGTCTACTTTCTGTCTCTGAGTTTGTCTCTGAGTTTGCATTTCATGTCAATGGAATTATACAAGAGTGGCCATTCATGTCGGGCTTTTTCACTTAAAATAACATTTAAGGTCCATTCATGTGTATTCCTTCATTCCTTTAAAAAGAAAAAAATAACAAAGAAAAAGAAAACAAACAAACAGGGTGTTGTTGTTTTTTTAATCCTCATCCAAGGATATTTTTCCATTAATTTTTAGAGAGAGTAGAAGGAGGGGAAGAGACAGAGAGAGAAACACATTGATTGGTAGAAATAGAGATAAGTGCCGTTGACCAGAATTGAACCCAGGACCCTTCAGTCTGTAGTCCAAGGCTCTATCCACAGAGCCAAAGTGGCTACAGCAGTACTTCATTCCTTTTTATTGCCAAATGATATTCTACTGCATGGATATATCACATTTTGCTTATCCATTTATCAGTTGATGGACATTTGGGTTATTTCCATTTGGGGGCTATCCTATATAATCAAGAGGTAATGTGCAAATTGACCATCACTCCAACACACAAGATGCCCCCCCCCCCCGCAATGTGGTCATAGATGGCCATCCCCATGTGGACACAAGATGGCCAGCAGGGGAGGGCAGTTGTGGGTGATCAGGCCTGCAGGGGAGGCCAGTTGGGGGGGACCAGCTCTGCAGGGGAGTGCAGTTAGGGCTGACCAGGCCGGCAGGGGAGGGCAGTTAAGGGTGACCAGGCTGGCAGAGGAGTAGTTAGGCATCAATCAGGCTGGCAGGGGAGTGATTAGGGGGTGATCAGGCTGGTAGGCAGAAGCAGTTAGGGGCAATCAAGCAGGCAGGCAGGTGAGCGGTTGGGAGCCAGCAGTCCTGGATTGTGAGAAGGATGTCTGACTGCCCTCAAGGGGTCCCAGATTAGAGAGGGTGCAGACTAGGCTGAGAAACACACCTCCTCTGCATGAATTTCATGCACCGAGCCTCTAGTTATAAATAATGCTGCTATGCATATGAAGGGTTTGCTAAGTCAAGTCACCAAACCAAAACTTAATAATCAACCTAACTGCAGTTTCAGACTCACTAAGAAGAATTTTAAAGTAATCAGTCTGGAATTTTCCTGGTCAGCACTAGTGAAATGAACCTATATAATAAAAGCCTAATATGCAAATTAACTGAATGGTGAAACAACCGGTTGCTATGATGCGCACTGACCACCAGGGGGCAGATGCTCAACGCAGGAGCTGCCCCCAGCCCGCAGGCTCCAGGCCAGCCAAGGCAGGTGCCAGCGGCACCCCCCCACACCTCCCCATCACCCTGCCAGTCACCCCACAGATTGGCCCTGATTGCCAGACAGACCTAAGGACCCTACCCATGCATGAATTTCATGCACCAGGCCTCTAGTCTGCCTGATAAGATCACCTGTGTTCCCCTAAGGGAAGGCGTCCTTGCCTGAAATAATCCACTCCTTTACCTTTTTAGTCCCACCCTCCTCCGGCTGATAAAAACCTTCCGTTTTGTACAACTCCTGGGAGCTCTTCTCATTGCTAGAAGGGCCAATGAGATCTTCACATTTCCTGGGGGATACTGTCCATTAGCATGACCAAGACGAGGACTCCTGAAGGAGGAATCTCAAGCTCTCAAAACAGGAGCAAACAGGGGACCCTAATGCTTTAGAAATGTGTGTACAATTTAAAATACCAGAGGTTTCGGGCTTTTTTTTTTTTTAAGGTGTAAGCAAGAACACCTGATAATCAAAATGAAAAAAAAGAAAAAAAAAGAAAAACAACACTCTGGAGCCCTTGAGGCCAAGGTGACATTATTTGAAATAAAACAAACTTAAAAAAAAAAAAAAAAGCCACAGGTGAGATAAGAGTTTTAAATAAACAGCTTGTATCTTCAGATTCCAGTACACCTCCTCCTCTACAAGCCAAGGTAATCAAAGTCACATAACAGTGCTGAAAATGCTGGGTAGGCCAAAACCTGCTAATTGACCTGTGATCGATACCAAAAGCCATCAACGTGTAGTGAAGCAATAGCAAATGATTGACCTGGACAGCAGACTTGACAACGGAGGCAGCAAGATTTATACCTCAATATCACTCTAACGGTATTTCACATCCCTGCCAGCCCTGTGGGGTTATAAATGGGTTCTGCTAAGAGTAATAAGCTTACTCCCCAATCCTGAAGGTACAGGGAACAAGATGCCATGGGAGCGGGCATGCTGAGACAGAGGTGCTATAAAGCCTGAGTTAGGAGAGAGATTAATGTCACCGTGCTATAGAACAAAGCATTTCCAGGAACACAGATGATGGCTTGTCTCGCCCTGTTATAGGGAGCTTGTAACCTACAAAGAAACATCAGAGGCACCAGGTAACTCGACGTTGCAAACAGCGAGCTACTTGCCTGAAGAAAGTCAGGGTTTCACTCTCGGAGTACAAAAGAGCCGTATTCTTTGGCTTGCTAAGAATGAGGAAAGGGTTCTATGAATGGGAAGAGACAGAGACCCTCCTCTTGTTTCTGAACGCTCTGATTCTGATGAGCCACAGTGTCTTCTGGAGAAATGATTCAAAGTGTCTCTTTCTGGGGAATTATATGTACGTGTGGGGCTTCTGCAATCCCCTGGCTCCAGATATCATCTCCCCCAGTTTCCTGTTGCATTGCGGCAGCTCCACTCTTATTAAGTTTAGCACATTGAGTCAGATAGACGGGTATTCTTCCCACTTCTCCCCCTTCTCCCCTTTGTCCCCCCCACCCCCACCCCTGCCGTTTCCCCCTGTCCCCCAGGGCTCTCGCTATGCCAGGCACTTCCCCTGTCCCTAGTTCCAGACTCTCCCCTTTAGCTCCTGGCTGGCTGCCAGGAGGTTGCCTGGGGTGATTGCCCTGCACCAGAGGTTTGTAGAAATTCGAGGATGTGCAGTACCCAGACCTGCCTCTGACCTTGTACCTGTGGAGCTCGTTACATCACTGCAGTTCCTCTGCCCGCCTTCTCTCCGGAAATAGTCATTGCTTTTAAAACTCCTATACTTTCTTCTAGTACTTTTATGAAATTTTTAAAATTCATTTGGAAGATGCTTCTGAATGTGGTTAAAACACACACACACACACACACACACACACACACACACACACACATTGTTCCCAAACAATGTGATGGTGGAACTCCTACCCTGTTTCCATCTTTAATGGGAATCTCCTAATGCCTCATTATATTTGCAGTGGTCTCTGCCTTTATGAAAGCTTATGCAAAGTTTTTGTTTTTTGAGAGTTTATTAAAGCTGAGGACAGTGAAGGAAGGGCTGAAGATATGAGAAGCAACAGCACAGAGCATGGGCGGGCTGCTTTGGCTCACTGAGAAGTCAGAGAAAGGGGCCTTGGAGACAGGTGCGGGGTTAACCCAGGAGGAGCTGCCGCTGCCCACTGCTCCCCTGGTTGCAAGTTTCATGGGTCCCTTAGAGGTGAGGAAGTGGGGGATGCAGAGGGAGGAGGGAAAGACACATGCATGCTCCCGGAGGGAGAATACATTCAAAGTTTCTTTTAAAACAGGAATGCATATTGAATTCTATCAAGTGTCTTTTCAGCATCTGATGAGATCATCATTTTATTTTTCTCCTTTAATTTATTAATATGTGAACTGATTTGCATTATTGGCTTCCCTAATGTTGACATTTCATTATTTTCCTGAATTATATTTCTTGATGTTTCAATATATTTCAAATTTCTGATTAAAAAAACAAAAAACAGAAATTGTATTTCTGTCCCACATCATTTAAGAAGATTTGAGCCAGGCTGGTGTGGCTCAGTGGTTGAGTGTTAACCTATGAACAAGAAGTTCACAGCGCAGTTCCCAGTTGGGGCACATGCCCAGGTTGCAACTCCACCTCCAGTGGGGGGTGTGCAGGAGGCAGTCGATCAATGATTCTCTCTCATCATTGGTGTTCCTCTCTCTTTCTCATTCTCTCTCTCTCTCCCTCCCTCCCTCTCCCTTCCTCCC
Source organism: Pipistrellus kuhlii (assembly GCF_014108245.1). NCBI lineage: Eukaryota > Metazoa > Chordata > Mammalia > Chiroptera > Vespertilionidae > Pipistrellus > Pipistrellus kuhlii. Next base: position 43,269,434 of record NW_023425584.1, read on the forward strand.
TGAAATCAATTTTTAAAATATATATTAAAGATTTGAAAATGAAATTAATCTAACTATTAATATATTAGTTACACGTTAGTTACCCAAGAGGATGTTTTTATTTTGTTACTCTTTAGAAAAATAAAACTCAGGTTGGTATTGTAGCATGTGGCATCAGCATTACGTTTACTTTCCAGAGACTTTTTCTCTCCTTGACACTTACACTTGCAGGTCATCTTGCAATGCAAAAAGCATTTATTAAGCTGATTCAATATGCCAGACTCTGTACTTGTTGTTACGAGGGACTCTAAATGCCTAAGAGCCAGTCAGTCCTCCATCCAGTGCAGCAACACAAATCATGAGGGTCTCACCTTTTAAAACTACGAACTCCAAGGGAAGCCAGGTCTATGCCACCTACGTCACAAAAGGCATAATGTCAAATGTTTGAACTGCAGCCACTATTAGTGTTTATGTATATGTGCTAGCACTCTTCTGGGTGTCACTGGGGCTTGCTATGATGTATGTTAGGTGACTAACAAGTTCTTTTGAAACAAAGCTGACAATGATGACAGTGTTAAAGAATAATGAGGACAGGTAGCCCCAAGAAGCATTACACAAATGAATGTACAAACACATATCTCCTAGTACATAGGGTCACTTAAACCATCTTTGTATTCTTACTGGTGACGTATAAATTGTTTCGAAATATCCTCAGTGACCTCTCAGCCTGAACTTAGTTCTTGTTTTCACTTATTAGAATCACACCACGTTTTTGTGTGTGTGTGTGTTTTTTGGTCAGTTTTTCAAATAACATTAACTGAACTGTTGTAACCTGTCAATAATTGATTATGAAACTTCTTATGTTTACTGATAACATATTTTACTAATTTGTATAAATGCATAATTTATTAATCAAATATAAAAATCTCACACCCAATTACTTGTGAAAACTTTTAGTAGCTTTTCAATAAGTATAAATCAAAATGGAATGATCTCTTATAAAGATCTTTTCTATAGGCTAATTGGAAATTAAGTGAATTATAACATTAGAATGGTAAGTGAAGAATATGAAATATGGAAATTTCATTTTTTAGGTCATTTTATTTCCTAAGTACATCACTAACTTCCTAGTATTTTATTAAGTATTTGTTAGAATGGTGAAAAGTGCAAAATGGAAGAATCCTCATTTTTAAAACCAGTAGACACTAATTTTCAAAAGCAGATGTTAAAGGTAACATATAATGTATGCTGCTGAGCTGAGCATCCTTTGAGAAAATAGAAAGTGTTGGCCAGGAAAAGTAACTGGAAAAAATCATTGCTATTACTGTATATCCAAGAAACTTGTAATCATTGTGAAATGTTTACTGGTTATATATTCTTTCCAGAACTTTGTACACTAAGGATAAATTTATATTAAAAAAATAAATAAATAAAGTAAGAATAGTCCTGGCCAGTGTGTCTCAGTTGGTTGGAGTGTCGTCCTGTACCCCGAAAGGTTTCCCGTTTGATTCCTGGTCAGGGCACATACCCAGGTTTCAGGTTTGATCCCCAGTTAGGGTTCATACAGGAGGCAACAGATCTATCTTTTTTATATCAATGTTTCTCTCTTTCTCTCCCTATCCCTCCCTTCCTCTCTCTAAAATCAAATTTTTTTAAATAAGAATAACATTTGCTTACAATACAAAATCAAGTTTCAGCTGAAAAATTAAGGCTATTAAAAACAACATCAGAAACAACAAAAGCAAATATTTCTTCGACAGTTCTAATAAAAGTATTTGCACTTTTTTTCCAAAAAAATATTTTTAATTGATTTGAGAGAGAGAAAGAGAGAGAGAGAGAGAGAGAGAGAGAGAGCAAGAGAAACGTTCATTTTTTGTTCCATTTATTTATGCATTCCTTGGTTGTTTCTTGCCTGTGCTCTGACCAGGGATTGAACCCACAACCTTGGCGTACCAGGACAATGGTCCAATTAACTGAGCAACCCCGGCAGGGCAAGGATGTATTTTCTCTAATAAAAAAATGTTCAGGTGTTTTCTTTCTCTAAAAAGGAAGACAATTAAAGAGAATCGGATATATGCAGGTACCATTGGTGGGTTACAAAAGAATTTAATCAGAGACAACAGTAGGAAGAACTAAGATTTCTCTTTTCTTTCACTCTTCTCAAATTGTACTTTTTCCATAATTATCTTTTCCAATTGGTAAGTGATGGAGAGGAATTGGTAAACCAATTTTCAAAATGTCAGATTCCCTTAGTTTCCAAATAATTACCTGCTTTTAAAACAGTTGCTTTTTTTGAATTGGTTGACTTGATTTTTGAATTATTATAGTTGATTGAACTGGTTCTTTAAAAACTAGGAAAGGTACACCCAATCGGCATGGCTCAGTGGCTGAGTGTTGACCTCTGAGCCAGGAGGTCACAGTTCATTTCCGTGCTCAGGGCAGGTGCCCGGGTTGCAGGCTCCATCCCCAGTATGGGGCGTGCAGGAGGCAGCCAGTCAATGATTCTGTTTCCCTTCCTCTCCCCTTCCTCTCTGAAATCAATAAAAATCTTTTTTAAAATAAGTGTAATACAATGTACATGTAGTAAAATATGATGTCCTCCTCAGCCCCTAATTAATTTTCATTCGCACTTCTCAGGGCTTTCCCTACTGTACAGTTTTTGTATGGATCTTTGCAGATTCAGATAAAGTTTTCCAGATGGACATAAATGCATGCTTATTTTAAACATTGTTCTACCACTTTTTTTTATATGCCAAGTTCACACAGCTAGAAAGACCCAGAACTGAGGTGTGACTCCTGGTCTGCCTGATTCTATAATACAAGGTCAGACAGGGTAGCGAGATGGGGTATGTGGTGAAGCAGCTGCACTGTTTCCAATGCTCAATGGCCAAGAGCATGACACGAATTTAGGAAGACTGGACTGTGGTATTGTAGTCATATAACATCCAGTGAATTCTTGATTACTGGCTTGTAAATACCCAACAAACAGGTAATAAACTGTGTATATCAACTAGATCATAATTGTGAAAATTATGAAAACTATGTTGCAACCTGGAGAAGTGATTGTGATGAAATCTTAAGTGGAAAAAAAAAAAAGGGTATCTTCTCCTGGTTTTTAGCAAAACAAGCGAATTTTTGCACCAAATTTAAATAGGCATCCTCATCTGTGACAAAACCACCACCTCGTTTTAATGGGAATTTCCCCCTTAACAAGAAATATAACAGTCCTGTCTTCCTGGGCAGAGATAATAAAGGCCTTCTAGAACCTCTAAAGTTATTAGACAATTACTGATTATTATTTTCCTACAGACAACGGGAAATTATATCGGGTTGAATTGTGCCCTCCAAAAAGAAAGGTTAGTGGACACCCTAAGCCCTGGAACCTAGGAGCGTGACCTTATTTGTAAGTGTGGTCTTTCCAGATGCTATCAAGTTAAGATGAGATCATTAGGATGGGCCCTAATCCAGTATGACTGGTGTCCTTATAAGAGAGAAATTTGGACACAGACACACAAAGGGAACATCATCTGAAGGCCCAGACACAGGAGGAAGAAGGCGATGAGATGAAGGGACGCTGCTTCGAGCCAAGGAACACCTGAGGTTAGCAGCCGCTGGGAGAGCCAGGGAGGAGCCTCCCGGAGGCTTCAGAGGGAGGAGGGCCCTGCCGGCACCTTGTGTTTGACTTCTGGCTTCTAGAACTGTCAGCATAAATATAGGTTGTTGATTTGTTTTTGGGTTTTGGGGGTTTTTTTTGTTTGTTTTTTACATAAGCTCCTTTTTAATTTTTGTTTCAAGAGAAGGGACCAGTGATTTATAGACTTCTCAAACTAGTAAAAATTGGTGGAAGGGGACTCTCACAATTATAAAAGATATAAAAATAAAAATAAAAATAAACATTTTATTGTATTTTAAACTTTCATTTAAAGTCAGACATAATTTAAACCAATTCCTCTAGGGAAGTTCATACAAACTTCATCTATGAGACTGGTGGAGGTTAGCACTGTCAGCGAGCTATGTGGCTGTGCCCAACGGGCAGCTGTGCTATGTGGCTGGGCAGCCACTGGCTGGGTTTTTTTTGTTTGTTTGTTTGTTTGTTTGGATTTTCTTTTATTTTTTTAAATAAATGTTGTTTTAATCCACCCAATTTTTGGAACTCTGTTATGGCAGTCCCAGGAAACTAATAAAGAAATCATCGAAGAGGTTTAAGAGCGGGGAGGGGAAAACTAACATTTACTGAGAACCTACAATGCTGTTCCAGGCTCCATGCTAGATGCCTGACATATTTTATTGAATTCTAACACTATGGGAAGAGGGCACTTTACAGATGAGGGAGCTGAAGCTCAGAAGGTCATGAGTACGCTGGCGTTCCCTCCGCTGGAGAAAGCTGAGGCTGAGCCTCCGCCACTGGAGCCCGCAGCGTTCCCAGCGCCCGCTGCCAAGGACACGGTGCTGGCCGGAGAAGGCTGACTCAGCAGAACTGCGGCCGCCCATGTTAAACATCAGTTACCACGCAACCTTTACCCAGGTGAGCCAGGCCTTCGTGGTCTCCTGGAAGATAGGTCAGCATCTCCTGACTGCCAAACGTGCTATTGCTTATAGCACTGGAGCTTCATAATTTGCCAAACAGTACTCGAGCCCTGTAAGTTTTTAACCAAAGGTTAACTGTAATGCCGAGAGGGTGGACAACTAATCCCATCTACTTACTCCCAGACCTTGAAGTAAAACATCATATGAATGACTCTTTCTCCAGCAAATACCAGTCACAGACAATAACCTAGTATCCAACTTAATCTTTGGTTTTAAAAGGTTTGCTTCTACCTGCATATTTACCCAAGGCTTCCATGCCTACTGGCTGGTAAGTGATAAAGCTGGTTTCCAGGATATAAAAGGCCAGGACACTATCAGCTTAGAAAGTCAGTCTTGCCGAAACCGGTTTGGCTCAAAGGATAGAGCGTCAGCCTGTGGACTGAAAGGTCCCAGGTTCAATTCCAGGCAAGGGCATGTACCTTGGTTGCGGGCACATCCCCAGTGCGCGTTGTGCAAGAGGAGCTGATCGATGATTCTTTCTCATCGATGTTTCTAACCCTCTATCCCTCTCTCTTCTTCTCTGTAAAAAATCAATAAAATATATTTTTTTTAAAGTAATCTTATTTAAAAAAAAAAAAAAACAATTAGAAAGTCAGTCTGAATTCAGAATGGCTGGGGTCTAACATGCACAAAGACACATGCTGTGGGCAGTGAGCTGGATTTCAGGCTCTGCTCGCCCTTCAGCTGGCATCCTTGTGCAGAGCTCAACCCGCAGAGCCATGCAGGGCCACTTGAGGGTATGTTTCTACCTCCCCTGACTACAGGTGGTAGTGAGATACGGTATGTGCCCAAACAGCTGCACTCAATAAAGCTACAGGGACTGTCAAGAAGATGGTAAGACCACTCCCCACAAACCCCACCTCTCGCCGATTTATGGCTTAACACCCGCAAAAACCAGCTCAATCCAACATGGCCACTAATTTCACTTTATGATGACCCCTAGTCCCATTATATGCTCATTGTAATACGTCAGCATGCAAAGCCACACACTGCAGGATGCCCTGATCCGAAACAGAAAGCCCATAAAAGGACACAAAGAGGCAGATGGAGCTCTTCTGAGAAGTCTCCACCCCTTTCCCCAGAAAGATCCTGAACATCCATCCCCCTCGCTGAATGCCTATCTCCCCACCCCTGTTAAATAAACCTCAATAAAGGAAGCAAATTCTGATTAAGAGGGGGCTGCACTGTGTGTGAAGTCCCCACTCTCTGTCTCGGGCCCTCACAAATAAACTCGCTTTCACTTTAAACTCTATGCTGACTCTCACGTTTGAATTCTTTCCTGGATGGAGCCAAGAACCCACAGTGGCTCACAGGTGTTCGTGTTCCCTACCCCCACCCCCGAGCCCCTGCATCAGTAGTGTTCTCCATGTCACACAACCTGCCTCAAACATACAAGTAAAAAGGAAGTGAAACAGTCTTCGAGTCCAAAACCATTGAAAATATTTGATACTCGTGATATTGCTAATGAAATCATGCATCTCCCCCCAAAAGGGGATGCAGAAATTGTGCTACTCCAGCACCATTGTAACCCTCAAGTGGGACCACGTAGGCCCTACGTCGTAGGGAGAAAAGACAGGACCTCCCAGATGTGGAATTGGGATTTCGACAGCCACGCCCCTCGCCTGTTCATCTAATCCCGCCCAGCAAGCAGAAGTGGGAAGATGACAGCCTGGATGTGGTTGGGGAAGTGTGTCTCCAGGAGGACTAATTAGCAGCTCACAGAGAAGAACCGGTTCTCTGGTGCCCCATTAATTCCAGAGCTCCTGGCAGCACAGGCGGCCCACATGAATGCCTCCTGCACAAAAAGGTCACATCCTAGTGTTGCTAGTCAGATCTGTGCGAGATCTTATTGCTCTTCATGGTTATTTCCCTGATAATCACTCCCCAGAGGTTGGTCTGACTACAACCTAGAATATCTGAGCGCAGTAATTTGCAAGATTTATGGAAAACAATTTCTCAAAAATGTGCTCGCAAGTTTCATTGGGCAAATTCCTCTTTCTCTGGCAAGTGCTGGAGCATATGGAGGAGGTAAATGTTTTAATGGACAGCATAAAAGGAACATTTTTCTTCTGAAGTTGATGATTTGCACTTAGGGCTTCCAATCCCTTTTTTTTTTTTTTTTTTTTTTTTTTTTTTTACTACAGCAAGCGTTCAGAGCAAATTAAGGGAAAGGGGAAAGCTGAGTTTTTTCAACCTCGCTCTCCGAAGCTCAGAAATGATGGAATCATTTCACAGACTCTCAGCACCCCCTCTGGTGCTCCCATCCTGGGCAGGAAACTTTTATTGAATTTCTCCACCCCAGGTTTTCAGTGCCTCCCTGTCCCTGTGTTCTAGACAAGGAACCATTCCTCTCTAAGATTTAACACAATAAAATGGAAATGGCCAAGGGCGCTCTTTCCAGTCTCTCGGCAGAAAGACGAATGGTAGAAACAATCACCTAATGAAAGGTTAGGAAAAAACATCTAGTGCAGGTACACATTACCCAGGTGAATGTGCTCAGCGGCCTGCTTGCTCTTTGTAATCATAACATTCACAACCGTTATTACATTTTGTTCTTTTATGGCATGGAAGAACAATAAGCGGGGGGAGGGTGTCTTAGAACCAGCCATCTCAACATTTGAAGTTGGAACAACAGCAATATAATTTGTTCATCCATATCCATTTACTAAGCATCCGCAAGGTTTACCCACCTATTTGTTCTATCTCCAAGTGAAACCTCCTATTTCACTCTTACACGTTCATTAGGTGGCCTTCCTCCACTCTCCTGTAATGCCTTCTCTTTGTCTCTGCAATGCATTCATCACTACACTAGAGGCCTGGTGCAGGAAATTCATGGATGGGGAGGGGGCGTCCCCTCAACCCAGCCTTCACGCTCTCCAATCAGGACCCTCAGGGGATGTTCGACTGCTGGTCTAGACTGGCAGTTGGACATCCCTCTCACAATCCTGGACCATTGGCTCATAATCGCTCACCTGGTGCCTGCCTGGTCACCCCTAACTGCCCCACCCCCCCACCAGCCTAATCGTCCCTAACTGCCTCCATGCTGACTTGGTCACTCCTAATTGCTCTCCCCCACTGGCCTGGTCACCCCAAACTGCCCCCCTGCTGGCCTGGTCAACCACAACTGCACCCCCTGCCAGCCTGGTCACCCCTCAAGGCCCCCTCAGGTCCCCTCAGCCTGCTTGTTCAGTCATTTGGTCACCCCTCAGGCCTGCCCTGGGCGGCTAAGGGTACTGGGGAATTCTGGAGGCAGGTATGAGGACCTGCCTGGGGGCAGGCCTGGCCATGCCATGCACCTGCCACCCCAGCAGGGCTGAGGGGACTGGGCGCCACCATCTTGTGGCTGTAGGTGCCTCCAACTTTGAGGGTGTGGCAGTCAATTAGCATATTACCTCCTTATTGGTTGTGGGTGCCACCATGTGTGATGATGGGGTAGTCAATTGGCATATTCCTTCCTTATTGGCTCTGGGCACCACCATCTTTGAGGGCAGGGAAGTCAATTAGCATATTCCATCCTTATTAGATAGGATTATTAGATAGGATGTTGCAATTACCTGGTGACATGGTTGTCCTCTACATTGACAGTGGACTGCGGTACTTGGTGGGGCAATGACACATCCTATTCTCCGCATACTCAGCACCTGGGCCAGGTGTTCAATAACCAATGGCAACATGTGTTCAATAAAGTAATGTGACCTCACCTGACAGCAAAATAAACTCTACTCTCCTAAGGCCTACGCTGAGAGTCAATGAAAAAGGTTGGACACTTCTGAGGAATTCTGAAATAGAAAGGAAAAGCCTGTACTCTAAAACTGAAATATCAGGGTGCTCTTTAAAAGCTACTATTGGATTTTTTTTATTTATTTTTTTTAAGCACCAGGAGGAGACGTAGAAATCACCTGGGAAACTCCACTCCTTTCTCTGCCCTCGCCAACATGTAGAAAAATGGAAGTTATAAAATCTGCTTAAGATCATGCAGCTTGTGGGTGACTGAGTCATAAGGAGAGTAAAGGTTGTCAGATGCCCCCTGGTTCACATGCCCTGAGAGGCAAAGCTGACCAACCATGCAAGACACACCCCCTGAGCACTAACTTCTGCTTTCGGAAATGCAACTCTGTGTTGCAAATCAGAGAAGAAACATTTCATGAGTGTTGTGGTTTCGGTCAAGTTTTGTGCAAATCAAGTTTGTCCTTTAGTTACCCTGTTCACATCCGGCAGGTACACACACACCAACGCAAACATCACTTCCTCGAGGAAACGTTTACTTATTATTCACTCATCCCCACGCAGGATCAGATTCCCCATTATACACCTTCGGGGCACCCCATACTTGTCACCATTTGAAGACACGTCACAATTTAAATGACTAACATATTTGTGGGACTGTTCAAGTAACATCTGTGCGCTGTCTCCTCCATTAGATTCAGGGGTCATAAATGATGTCTCTAAGACTCCATGTGGTCTGGCCCTACCAAGGCATTAGTGGGAGTTAATTAAATGTTTGACCCAACATAGCAGGCTAATTTTTTTTAAAATATATTTTATTGATTTTTTACAGAGAGGAAGGGAGAGGGATAGAGAGTTAGAATCATCGATGAGAAACACCGATCAGCTGCCTCCTGCACACCCCCTACTGGGGATGTGCCCACAACCCAAGGTACATGCCCTTGACAGGAATCGAACCCAGGACCCTTCAGCCTCCAGACCGACGCTCCACCACTGAGCCAAACCGGTTTCAGCAGCAGGCTAATTTTTAATCTTCATTGTTGAAAGTACATATGTCTCCTTTTTCTATTCCCCCCTCCCAGGCGTTCACCACCCTATTGTCTGTGTCCATGGGTGATGAATATACACATACAAGTTCTTTGATTGACCTCTTCCCACTCACTTCTGCCTTCCCTCTGGGATTGACAGTCTGTTAAGCAGGATAATATTTGTTGGTTTGTGTTTTTTTTTTAATATATCCCCATTAATTTCAGAGAAGAAGAGGGAGAAAGATAGAAATATCAATGATGAGTTTGACCGGCTGCCTCTTGCATGCCCCCGACTGGGGATGGAGCCCACTACCCAGGCATGTGCCCTTGACCGGAATTGAACCCACAATCCTCCAGTCCACAGGTCAACGCTCTATCCACTGAGCCAAGCCGGCTAGGGCTAGCAGGCTAGTATTTAAGTTGATAATTTTGTAAGGCTCTTCTAATGAGGTTATAAATATCCAAATGGCCCTTGGCAGAAAAAAAAGCTCCCCACCCCTGCTCTAGGGATAAGAAGCATGCTAAAAGCACATCCTAACCCATCTGTCTTCACAATACCAACCTGGGAGTACAGACAGCATCAGTGTTATCATATCAAAGCCATTTCATCCAATCTACCTCACCATCTGGTATGGGGCCTTCAAACTCAATTCAAGTCCTCCTCCTCCAGCGTCCTAGGGGCCTGAGGGTGTGTCTGCCACGTGCTCACACTTGAGTCCTGTCCACCCTCCTTAGGCATCTGACACTTTGTCCCTGTTGGGGGCCGGCTCCCCTCCCAGTGTGCTGCCGAGGCCTCTGCGCGCCTCAGGCCCACCTTGGAGTTGTCCCACCTGATCCGTGGGGCCCCAGTCATGGAGACTTTAGTCAAACTATTCTCTTACTTTTTTCTCCCAACCCTGCTCCCTAGGACTCAACACTGGTGCCCTTCAGGGTTGGCAGAAAAGGCAAACCTTTCCCCACCCCCCTCCACCCCACCCTCAAAGGAAAGGCTTAGATCAAGCTCGTGTGCCTCCATACCCTTTGCCAGAAGCCTCCCTGGTGGCTCATGTCAATAGACCCCTGTAAGACCTACCAAATGGGCCTTCCTGTCAGCCCAGGCCTCTGTGCAGCTGAGGGCATCACAACTAAGTCTCAGTCTTGGACCCCTGTCAAGTCCAGAGCCAGTGCTGAATGCAGCCTGTGTGGCTCAGAGTGGATGAGACGTCCTCCTGCACCCATCCTACCACAGCTTCAGGGGACTTAAAGACAAGGCTTTCCAGCACCGGCCCTTGCACAGGCCTGAAAATCACAGCCAGGGACACTTCTCGACTTAGAGCGCCTGGCAGAGTCATGGTGTGACTTCTGGATGGAGCGGGGATGGCAGAAGCCATCCGCTGAGGACACGGACATGCCAGCTGAACCTTGGCTCTGACACTTGAGGGATGTGTGAGCTTCGGCAAGTTTCTCAGCCTCTGTGAGCCACAGGTTCCTCGTCCGTACCCCAGCACAGTCTCTGTCTCTCAGGAAAATTTATGAAAATTAAACAAGCCGAAACCGGTTTGGCTCAGTTTGATTCCGGTCAAGGCATGTACCTTGGTTGCGGGCACATCCCCAGTAGGGGGTGTGTAAGAGGCAGCTGTTTGATGATTCTCTCTTATCGATGTTTCTAACTCTCTATCCCTCTCCCTTCCTCTCTGTAAAAAAATCAACAAAATATATTTTAAAAAGAAAAAAAGAAAGAAAGAAAGAGAAAGAAAGAAAGAAAGAAAGAAAGAAAGAAAGAAAGAAAGAAAGAAAGAAAGAAAGAAAGAAAGAAAGAAAATTAAACACAAAAGTAAACCAGCAGCACAGTGCTTGGGTCATAACAGATGTTCATTCCCTTTCCTATAACTTGTTGATCTGTTTTGATTTTTATAATCATGCCTTCTCCATAAAATCATAAGATATATATTTCATGAAATACTAATTAAAATTCTACTATGCTCCTACAGTTTATACATTCAATCCAATAAATTATTCTTACTATTTTTTTCTTTTTATCCCTTCACTATTTGTATTGATTGATTACTTTTTTAGAGAGAGAGAGAAAAATAATTGGGGGGGGGGGGGAAGAGGGGGAGAGAAACATTGATTTGTTTTCCACTTCTCTCTGCATTCATTGGCTGATTCTTGTATGTGCCCTGATCGGAGATCGAATCCACAACCTTGGGGTATCAGGACAATGCTCTAACCCACTGAGCTACCCAGCCAGGGCTCTGCTCACTATTAGTTAGCTCTCCCCTGGATTCGTTCCTTATGATGTGAGGGGCACTAAATCCCTCCACTTAGAAAATGGCTTCCAATGGAAGAAGCCTATCTTAGGTGAAAGGATGGGAAACTAGTATTTCTTTATTACCTACTCTGTGTGCAGGTAGCAGTAAAGCTTGGCAGCTAATGGCTTGGGCTATGGAGCCACAATGCCGAGGTTTAAATCCAGATTCCACCCCTCAGCTAGCTGTGTAAATTCTCGGTGACAGTGTTTTCAATCCAAACAATGATGGTGACTGAACCTACCTCATAGGATTGTTGTGGCAATTACATGAGTTATTTAAAATAATGTGTGGCCGAAACCGGTTTGGCTCAGTGGATAGAGCATTGGCCTGCAGACTGAAAGGTCCCAGGTTCGATTCCGGTCAAGGGCATGTACCTTGGTTGAGGGCACATCCCCAGTAGGGGGTGTGCAAGAGGCAGCTGATCTTTGCTTCTCTCTCATCGATGTTTCTAACTCTATCCCTCTCTGTAAAAACTCAATACAACATTTTTTTTTAAAAAAAAAAGAAAATGGGGGAATGGTGCCTCCCTTCCTGAGAGAATTAAATAACAACAAAGGTAAATGCTTAGCACAATATATTGGCACTCAGAGGACAGGAGTTCCTTTTCCCCCTTTGCTTATGAAAACAGGCATGCATACTATATATAATCCTTGATTTTAAAAATTCAAAGGCTAATAGAAAAAGAAAAAAAGAGGCAAGGACTACAAAGAAATAATTCAAGAATGAATGGAAAGATAGCTATGTTAGGGCATCCACCTACACTCAAATGTCTCCTCCGGGGAGGGGAGAGCAGGGGGAGGGCCGGGCGGGAGAGGATGCAGAGGGCAGTGAGCTACAGCATGCTGCCCATCCGCTGAGAGCCGTGGACCGGCTTCTTCCCCAGTCCTCCCGCCCAAGTTTTAGGAAACGGTCCAGAGCGCCAACCTCTCCTTTTCTCCTCGTGGATTCATTCCCCCGGGGGAATTCATGTTGTAATTTGCCAATGTCCCCTTTGTCAACTTTAATCGCTTCAAATCAGGGAAATCTGCTAAGGAAATAGGTGTGCTGCTTCCCACACAGGCTGACAAACAGCAGGCCCCTTTGACGTCGTTGGAAGAGTCATCAAATCACTTCCTGGTCTGTTCCCGCAGTGGCTGGGCCACAGGAAGAACATGAGAACAAGACCTCCCTACCAGGTCAGGGAAATCCAAAAAAGGCAACTGGAGAACAGAGCAAGCAAATTTTCTCTTCCTTTTTTTTTTTTTTAATTGAACTTTATATTTTGAGACAAGTGTACATTTGCATGCAGTTGTATGAAACAATACAGAGGGATCCTATTTGGTCTTCCCTCAACTTCCCCCAGTGGTAACCACTGGAAAACTAGACTACAAGTCACAACCAGGCTATCAGCACTGACAGTCAAGCTACGGAACAGCTCCAGCTCCATCGCTGCAAGGATCCCTCGTGGTGGCCCTGGCAACCATGAACTCTTCTCCTTTTCTAACCTTTTATTTATATATATATATATATTTATTGATTTTTTACAGAGAAGAAGAGAGAGAGAGAGATAGAGAGCCAGAAACGTCGATGAGAGAGGAACACCGACCAGCTGCTTCTTGCACACCCCCTTACCGGGGATGTGCCCGCAACCAACGTACATGCCCTTGACTGGAATCGAACCTGGGACTTTTCAGTCCGCAGACGGACGCTCTACCACTGAGCCAAACCAGCTTCGGCTCTTCTCCTTTTCTATATGTTTCTCAGAACAGAATGATAAACAAAGTCATAGAGTATATCATCTTTGGGGGTTTAATTCTCTAGAGCAGTGTTTTTCAACCTTTTTTGGGCAAAGGCACACTTGTTTCATGAAAAAAATCACGAGGCACACCACCATTAGAAAATGTTAAAAAATTTAACTCTGTGCCTATATTGACTATATATAAAGTAATTCTCTTGAATAGGAATCAAATAAACACAAAGAAAGTATTTTATAATTACTTTATTATGAAATATTAAGTAAACAAAATAGTGAAAAAATATAAAATTCTTGTCTTGTCTGCACCTACGGCACACCAGGCAACATCTCGCGGCACACTAGTGTGCCGCGGAACAGCAGTTGAAAAACGCTGCTCTAGAGTTGCTGAGCAGCATTCCAGTGTGGATGAATCACTGTTGTTTAACCATTTACCTGATGAAATACAACTATAATGGTATTGTGATTTTAATGTCAGTGTCTATATGTTCATTGCTGGCACATAGAAATTCGGCTAATTTTTGAATGTTTATCTTGTCTCCTGTGACCTTGCGGAATTCACTTATTTCTGGGATGTTTTTAATTGATTTATTTTTCTGGAGATACCTTGGAATTTTCTACCAAGAAAACCATATAACTTGCAAATAGGGACAATTTTATTTATTCCTTTGCATCTGTATGTGTTTTATTTCTTTTCTTGTCTTATTGTTCTGGCTGTAACTTCCAGGACTATAATTGAATTAGAGAGATGAAGTGAGTATCTTTGTCTTGCTCCCAATCTTAGGGAATGCTGTGGGCTATATTATGTCCTCACCCTTCCTCCAAAATTCATACATTCAAGTCCTAACCCCCACTATTCTGACAATATTTGTAGAATTCTCCAGTAAAACTAATCTAACTAGATCTCTTCCTTGGGAGTACTTAAATTCAACTTCCTTAATAATTATATGAGTATTCAAATTATCTTCTATTGGGTGAGTTGTGATAGGTTTTGTTTGTTTGTTTGTTAGTTTTGAGGATTTTTTTTTTTTTGTTAATGCTCACCTTAGATATGTGCCCTTGACTGGGAATCATTGACATTCTAACCACTGAGCAACATTAGCCAGGGCTGGTTGTGATAATTTTTGGGGGGTTGTTTTTTGTTTTTTGTGGGTTGTGTTTTTTTTTGAGTAATTGTCCTTTCCATCTAAATTATTAAAGTAATGTGTAGAGTTGTACCTATTACACTATTTTTATACTGCTTATTTTTTTAATTAAATTATTATCTGTGTACATATTTTAACATTGCCCCCCCCCTCCCATGCATACCCTCCCTCCCCAGAGTTTTGTGTCCATTGGTTGTATTTATATGCATGTATACAAGTCCTTTGGTTGATCTCTTATCTCCCCCAGATCTCCCTACTCTCCCTGCTGTAATTTATTATAGTCTGCTTGTTGCTTTATTGTCTCTATATCTATCTTTTGGTTCATCAGTTTATAATGTTCTTTATTATCCATAAATGAGTGAGGTCATGTGGTATTTCTCTTTCATTGACTGGCTTATTTCACTTAGCATGATGTTCTCCAATTCTATCCAGGTTGCTGCATAGTGTTTCATTGTGTAGATGTACCATTTTTTTTTAATTGATTTTGTACAGAGAGGAAGGGAGAGAGATACAGAGTTAGAAACATCGATGAGAGAGTCATCGATCAGCTGCCTCTTGCACACCACCCACTGGGGACGTGCCCACAACCAAGGTACATGCCCTTGACCGGAATCGAACCCAGGACCCTTCAGTCCCCAAGCCGAAGCTCTATCCATTGAGCCAAACCAGTTCCGACTGTACCATATTTTTTTGATAGAGCATCAGCCTGCGGACTGAAAGGCCCCAGGTTCGATTCCAGTCAAGGGCATGTACCTTGGTTGCAGGCACATCCCAGTAGAGAGGGCGTGCAAGAGGCAGCTGATCGATGATTCTCTCTCATCGATGTTTCTAACTCTCTATCCCTCTCTCTTCCTCTCTGTGAAAAATCAATAAAATATATTATATATAAAATTAAAAAGCTAAATAATAGAGAATAGCACCCAAAAAAGAAAGTAAATCAAACCAATCAAAGACTGTTAACATTCTGGTGAAGATCCTTCAGACATTTCCCTGTCTGTCTGTCTGTCTGTCTATACATTGTCTGCCAGCCTTACAAAGGGTTCAGTAATCTGGAGAAAGGAACCAATGCCTAGGCCAGGGGTCGGCAACCTGCGGCTCCGGAGCCGGAGCCGCATGCCGCTCTTTTGAACCTTTGCTGCGGCTCCCAGCGGGCCGACAGCAGGGGCGGGCGGGGAGCTGTATCACTCACCTCTAATACTAATTTTTGTTGTTGGTTAAGCATGGGAGACAGGGCCTTTTGTAAGATGTACACTGTAGGGAATTTGTGGCTATTATATATAAAAAAATTAATAAATAAATTAATTAAATTATTATTTACATTTTAAAATTTAATTTACTTAATTTAATTTACAGAATATTGGGGGGCCTGATGAATTATTTTTATGGCATGCATGGCTCACTAATTAATTTACAAAATATTGGGGTCCTGATGAATTTTTTTTTTAAAAAAAAAAGGTGACTTGTTGAGGCGGGCGCAGGGGCGGGGTGGGGAAGGAGAAGCCGCGCTCACTGGCGCTCTCTTTCGGTTTGCTCCGGAGACGCGGACAACCCCCCCACCACCCCACCACCACCACCACCCCACCACCACCACCACCCCACCACCCCCACCCCCACCCCACCACCCCCACCCCCCACCCCCCACCCCACCCCACCCCCGCGCGGGGTTCGGGGATGCCCGCCAGCATGTTCAGCATCGACAACATCCTGGCTGCGCAACCGCGCTGCAAGGATGCGGTGCTGCCGGTGGCTCCGGACCCCGCTGCCCCTGTCGTCTTCCCGGAGCTGCACCGGGACTTGCTCTACAGCGCAGTCGGCAGTGCCGCCTCCTCCCCGGACTATGGCCAAACAGAGGGTGAGGATATCTGTAAGGCTGCCCTGGACTATTTAAGTGCCGAAAAAATAAACACCAACCTCCTGATCTCAGTGGCTACTGATGGGACACCGAGCATGAGAGGAGCACAGAAGGGCTTTGTGGCTCTACTGCAGAAGGCTCTGGGTAGAACGCTGCTCTCATTTCATTGCATCCTGCACCAAGAGGCATTGTGTGCTCAAACATTTCCCCCGGAATGCACAAAAGTGATGGATGTGATCATTCAGATTGTTAATAAGATAATGGCAGAGGGTTTAAACCACTGCCAGTTCCGTTTGCTATTGAATGAGGTGGAAAGCATATATTCTGACCTCCTGCTCCACAACAAGGTCCGGTGGCTGTCCAGAGGCGAGGTGCTAAAACGCTTTGTCGCATCTTTGGAAGAAGTAAAAACTTCTGGCCAGCAAAGAGTTCACTTTTCCTGAGCTGGAACAACCAGAGTGGCTGGAAAAATTACATTTTATGGTAGACATGACAGCACATCTAAACACACTAAATACAACCCTTCAGGGGAAAGGAGGCACAGCCCTGCACATGCTGGAGGAGGTTTTGGCATTCGAGCGCAAGTTGACAATGTTTGTCAAAGATTTACAGAGAGGTACACTGTCTCACTTTCCCTCTTTGAGAGAGTTCAAACAAAGTCATGATATGATAAATTTGTAATATTTGAAGTCTGCAATCACCACAATGCAAAGTTCGTTTGGGAAACGATTCTGTGAGTTCAGAGAGGAAAAAACCACATTATCCTTCCCTGTCACTCCCCTGGCGATCGATCCATTCCTATTGAATATGACTGCATTTGCAGGTGTAAGTCAACCTGATCTTGAGATAGAACTGGCCAATATAGCCGACAAAGATATATGGGTGTCCAACTTCAAATGCTTGGCCACTACTCTTGAGGATGTTGCCCGTCAGAAGGCCATTCTGGCTCAGAATCATAAATGGAGTGATATTGAAAACCTTCCCAAACAGGACAAACGTGTTCGAAACATGGAATGCCATCCCCAACACTTATATAAACATGAAAAAGTATGCATTTGGAGTCCTGTCGATCTTCGGCTCCACATATGTATGTGAGCAGGTCTTCTCCAACATGAACTATATTAAAAACAAACATCGATCATGCCTCACAGATGACAACTTGCAAGCCTGTGTGAAAATGAAGGTAACGTCTTACAGCCCTGATGTGCAGACACTGTGCACTGAGGTTCAGGAGCAAAAATCCCATTAACCAGGTAAATTAAATATTTTAATTAGCTATTAATTTGCAAAAATATATTTTACATTGTTAAGTGGAAAAGTCCTTTTTTTCTTCAGATTGACAGCTAACTGCACGATCCGGTATATAGCATTAAGGTAAGTAACAATATATGCAGTGTTATATTTGTTTTAAATGTCCCAATGGTTTTGCGGCTCCCAGGTTTTTTTTTTCCTTCGAAAATAGGTCCAAGTGGCTCTTTATGTCTTAAAGGTTGCTGACCCCTGGCCTAGATTCAAGAAGGAGTCCAAAGATGAAAGATAATTTTGAAAGGCATTGAGGGTCAGAGGATCTTCAGCTAAAGAAACTGAAGACTATCTCCTTAGCTATTTATAAACACAATTTGTCCCAAGGCAAGATGGAGAAAACACACTTCAAAAGGTAAGGTTTCAAAGGGCAGGGTACAGAAGCATTGTCAGTTTGGGGAATAGCCTACAGCGGTTCAGGTGTTTGGCCTACAGGCGGCAATAACATGCAGATTTAAGATGCTCTGAGCTGTCTAGCAGTAAACAATCCTATTCAGGTTTGGGGGAAGTGCCCTAGTCATTCCAACAGGTACCGTATTTTTCGGACCATAAGATGCACTTTTTTCCCCCCAGAAGTGGGGGGAAAAAGTCCCTGCGTCTTATGGTCCAAATATAGCCTACACATATACTTTTAAAAAAAAGTTTTTTTACTTGCCCGGCTCTGTGTGGTCTCTGTGTGCTTGCCCGGCTCTAAAATGGTTCTAAATGCTGCTGTTTACTTTACAGGGTTGATTACATGTGTTTATGACTGTGATGTTGGGTTTTAATGCACATAAAATATTTTAGGACACTATTTGTTTCAGAATCTTTTTTTCTTCATTTCCCTTCTCTAAAAACTGGTGCGTCTTATGGCCCGAAAAATACGGTAATTACGTATGTGGCTCACCCTCCTTGAGCTGCCCAGCTTCACCAACCTTTTGATGAAACTCTTGTAATTATTACATGCTGGAATTGATTCCTGGCAATTGTCTATCTACACACTCATGTATATTTAAATATACATTTTATTTAAATGGAATTGTACTATGAATGCATCTGTAACCACCTCCTCTTTCATTCAACAATATGTGATATAAATCCTTCCATGTCAATGTAGATCTGATTTGTCATTTATAATGACCACAAGGCATCCCATTCTGCAAATGTATCATAATTTACTTAAATAACCTGGTACCAATTGACCAAAAGTTAAAACCATAAATCAGAGGATGTGTTTGTTTGTTTTTGTTGCTTACTTTCCAATGGATTTCCAATGCTCTTATTATAGAATAAAATCCCAACTTTTTAAATACATTTTATTGATTTTTTTTACAGAGAGGAAGGGAGAGAGATAGAGAGCTAGAAACGTCGATGAGAGAGAAACATCCATCGACCAGCTGCCTCTTGCACACCCCCTACCGGGGATGTGCCGCAACCAACGTAATGCCCTTGACCGGAATCGAACCTGGGACATTTCAGTCCGCAGACCGACGCTCTACCGCTGAGCCAAACCGATTTTGGCAAAATCCCAACTCTTTAAATGACAGTTGTGATCTGGCTCCTGTCACATTGGCTCCTTCAGTCTCTCAAAGTCATCAAGGTCATTACCCTCAATTCCCTGCCCCACCTCAAGGTCATTACCCTCAATTCCCTGCCCCAGCTCTTTCCACAGTAAGGCTCATTCTCATCCTTCAGTCTCAGTTTAAATATTACTCTCTCTCCTCTCTACTTCCTTCATAGCACTGACCTCACTGTATAAGCATCCCATTTATTATGCTGGCTTATTATCTGTGTCTCCTCTCTCAACGAGGGCATTTTTCCACCTCAGTTTTATGCCCAGCGCCTAGTACTGTGCCTGGAATATAGTGAGTGTTTATGGAATGAACACATGAATGAGTGCTTGGAGATCCTTATACCCTCTGCCCCAAGTCAGAGTTAGGAGCCATGAAACAGAGTTACCAAACACACATCACCTTGTGGAAAAACAAGTCTCTAAGAATTTATAGTCTAAAGTTCATTTTTATAAAAGGCAAATGCTCAATGTGCTAAGAATTACAGTTAAGGTGTCTCTGTCCCATCCCCAGAACTGATAAAATTGGGAAGAATTTACTATTTTAAAAACAGAACACATGGTGTCTTCTACCCACATCTTCCAAGTGTTGTAGAAAAATCCTGATGTTTGCTAACTCTCCATTGTCAAACTCGCAGCCCAGTTGTACCCAGTGGGCTATGGTTTGAACAGAGTCTAGATTAGGGGTGTCGAACTCAATCAGAGAAGGGGCCAAAATCTAAAATCCAGCCTAAATCGCGGGCCGAATGGTTTACTGAACAGTCATAAACTGTCATTGTGATGGAAACGCAGCGGAGTGCAGTGATGACAGCGTGGTGCGGGCCACATTGCAAGGCCTGGCGGGACGGATTTGTGTTTGACACATGTGGTCTAGATAAATGAGCCCCAGAAAAAAGAATCTACCCATGTTTCTCAATCACTGTATATTCTAGGGCCGTGGTTGGCAAACTGCGGCTCAAGAGCCACATGTTGCGTGCGGCTCTTCCACAAAATACCACGACCTGGGTGAGCCTATTTTGAAAAAGTGGTGTTAGAAGAAGTTTAAGTTTAAAAAATTTGGCTCTCACAGGAAATTTCAATCGTTGTAATGCGGATACTTGGCTCTGTTGACTAATGAGTTTGCCGACCACTGTTCTAGGGGAAAAGAATATTTGCTTCTAAACAACCAGCCTTACTTTAAGCATAATTACTCATGAGAAGTGGAAAAACACTCCTTTCACAGTCAGCAAGCCCAGGGGCAACAGAGAGAGGCTGCCCCAGGGGTGCCCCTCAGGGGCTTCCTCTGCCTCCTGTCCTATGGCGCAGGCCCTGTGACTTCTCCGGGGCCTCAGGCTCCTTCCAAAGGAACTGTTAGTAGCAGTTGGGGGGGGGGGGGGCGGCCGCAGCCTTGTCTTGTTTGAATGACGTAATGCCTGAAAATGAGACTGTAGTATTGCATTGCTTATAATAAAAAGAGAAAATAAGTTTACTTTAAAAACAAACCTCTGGCATACCTTCTCAGAGTGAGGCTGTCTTCCTGTGTAACACCCACAGAAAAACCATTTGGCATGTTTTTTGGGTTTTTTTTTTATAAATGTACATTTGCCACACAATCCAGCAATTCCACTTCTAGGCATTTATCCAGGAGAAATGAAAACGTATGTCCACACACAGATGAGCACATGAGTGTCTATAGCACTTTATTCTTAAAAGCCAAAGCTGGATACAATCTAAATGTCCAACAACAGATGAATAGATAAACAAATTGCAGCATATATGGAAAACTACTGTTAAAAAAGAAGAAACAACAGGATAAAATGGAGTCACTTTTGCTAAGGTATAACCACACCACAACAAGCAACTAGCCTAAGTTTCAGCCTTTTCCAGGAATGGAACTTTAAACCAATCAGTCGACAATTTCCTGGTCAGCACTAGTATGGCGATCTGCCTGTAAGACCCCTCTGCCTTCCCCCAAGAAAAGGTGCCCTTGCCTGAAATAACCCACTCTTTAAACTTCTGAGCCTTATCCTCTATCTGCTGAATAAATTCTCCCATTTTGTACAAGTCATCTAACTCCAAATTAGTTACTAGACAGGAGGCTGCTCAGATTCATGAGTTGCTTAATAAAACCAAAGAGAGATCTTCACGTTTATTCCGGTGAATGTTGACCTTGAACACTACACTACCCAGCAATAACAGGAAGGGAACTAATTAGACACACGACATGGATGAATCTAAAAGCTTTATTCTGGCCCTAACCAGTTTGGTTCAGTGGATAGAACATCAGCCTGCAGACTGAGGAGTCCCGGGTTCGACTCCAGTCAAGGGCACATTCTGTTCTGGAGGCAACCAATCAATGATTCTCTCTTATCATTGATGTTTCTCTCTCTCTTCCTTTCTCCCCTCCTCCCTGAAATAAATAAAAATATACTTTTAAAGTAAATTTATTTTTATAAATAAAATAAATAAATAAAAGCATTATTCTGAAGAGTACACACTGCATATTCTATTTATACAATATGTTTGTTTGTTGCGTATTCCATTTATTTAAAAAGAAAAAACGAATCTACTCTATAATAATAGGTGGTATAATGGTGCAGAGACTCCTTTTCTTTAACATGACCCTTTATCCCTTCTTTATCCGACTGAGGCCGTGTAGTAAGAAGCTAGGAAAATCCCTTGGCAACTGGAATGGGGAAACTGAGACAGACAGCTAAACAAACTGGCCAAGCAATTCACAGCCCTATGCAGAGGGTCACCAGGGTGGAAAGCCCAAGTGCCTAGCAACAGGCAAATCTGGTGCCAGGGCAGCCTTTCTTCCCCTGACATATGTCTCAGACCCCCTGACCTTTCCTCCCTAGAGACAACATCTAGGCCTCAGTTGTATTTCAGCTCCAGGCTCAGAGAAAGCCGCAAAACCAGGCTGGTGAGGCCAGGGCCAGCTGTGATGACAACTAATGACACCCTGCCCAGGCACCCACCCATCAGAGGAGACTACAACCTTGAAGGGACACACCTGGGGAAGGTGGTGAATACTTTATTAAGATCCTTCCCTAAGATCTCCCCTAAACTCCCTGCCTTTACATTTTTCGCTTACTGATTGATTTTTACAGAGGGTGGGGGAGGAGAGAGGAAGAAAGACAGAGATCTGTTGTTCCCATTTATTTTATGCTTTCATTAGTTGCTTCTTGTATGACCGGGGATCAAACCTGCAACCTTGGTGTGCTGGAATGAAAAACATAGATGGACAGAGTCTTGATTTTGTTGGACTACTCAGGGATATGTTTCAGACTTTGACAGTGCTATGGGCCAAATTGACCCCTCTGCTCCCCTCCACCCCCATCAAAATTCACATATTGAAGCCCTAACCTCAGATATGACTATATTTGGAGATAAGGGCCTCTCAGAAGGTAATTAACCCTGTGATTAGGCATTTGTTTTGGTTTTTTTTGTTTTGTTTGTTTGTTTATTTATTTATTTATTTAAATATATTTTATTGATTTTTTTTGCCCCCCTCCCTCCCTCCCATACATACCGTCCCTCCCCAGAGTTTTAAGTCCATTGGTTGTACTTATATGCATGTACACAAGTCCTTCGGTTGATCTATTATCTCCCCCAGATCTTCCTCCCTCCCCCCTGTAATTTGACAGTGTGCCTGTTGCTTTACTGTCTCTATATCTGGCTTTTGGTTCATCAATTTATAATGTTCTTTATCATCCACAAATGAGTGAGGTCATGTGGTGTTTCTCTTTCACTAATTGGCTTATTTCACTCAGCATGATGTTCTCCAATTCCATCCAGGTTGCTGCAAATGATGAGAATTCCTTCTTTTTTATGGCAGCATAGTATTCCATTGTGTAGATGTACGATACCATAGTTTTTGGATCCAATCATCTGCTGACGGGCACCTAGGCTGTTTCCAAATTCTGGCTATTGTAGATTGTGCTGCTATGAACATAGGGGTGCATATATCCTTTCTGATTGGTGTTTCTAGTTTCTTGGGATATATTCCTAGAAGTGGGATTACTGGGTCAAATAGGAGTTCCGTTTTCAGTTTTTTGAGGAAACTCCACACTGTTCTCCACAGTGGTTGCACCAGTCTGCATTTGATTAGGCATTTGTATATTAAACTGGGAGCCTACCGGCTGGTGAAAGGGACCGAGAGGTGGTCAGTACGCCTCATAGTGACCGGTTGAGAGGTTGTTCTGGTTATTCTGCTGTTGGGGTCAATTTGCATTATTACCCTTTTATTATATATAAGATAAGATGTGTGAATGAAAAACGGTTCTATGGAAAGCATCCTCACAGAATGATGTGGTCATAAATTCCTCACTGTGCAGGTCTTGGTGGGCAGTCACTCCCAGACAAAAGGTTTGTCTTTGCCCTGAGCAAGCCCTGTTCACTGTTTCTGTGCACGGAGATTAACATGCCTTTGAAATAAACCCTAACCACCCTCCAGAGAGCACGGAATCTGAATTCCCTGTAACCCAATCCCCGTTTTCCATTCTCCCTCTTTCCCGTAATCTTCCTTATGTCTCTTCCTTCATTTGAAATAAAAGAGGCTATAAAACGGTTATTTTCAGGAACATTTGAGATCTTGCTCCTCAGCACGTGTTGTCAGTTTGGCTCAGTTAAAAAATCACAAAATTTCTCTACAGGTGTGGAAGCTTGAAGAAACCCAGAGCCCCAAAATGGCTTCATGGGTGCTAAAAGCCCACCACACCTAGACTTAATACCTGATCTAACTGCAGTTTCAACCTCTCCCAGAAATGCAATCTTAACCAACCAATTTGGAATTTTCTGGTCAAGCAATAGTAAGGTAATCAATCTGTCATGTGGTCCCCTCCATCCCCCACAGAAAGAAGAGGCAATCTGCTTGATAAAGCCCTTCTCTCTCCCTTCCCTTGCAGTGTTTCCCAAAGTGTGGTACGCGTACCCCCAGGGGTACGGGAAGAGTTTGGTGGGGGTACGCGTTGCACCGGAGTTTGGTGGGGATATGCACTGCACCGTGCTTAGCTGCGCCTAATTCTACGTTCTCATGAGTATGAGGGGTACTCAGCGTTACGAAAATTATAGAAGGGGTACACATATGTCAAAAGTTTGGGAAACACTGCTTAAAGAAAAGATATCCAGACCCAAAAATAACCCTTTCTTTCCCAATCACTCCCTTGCTCCACCCTTCCTCCTATAAAAGCTTTCCGTTTTGTAGAACCTTTCAGAGCGCCCTCCTACTTGTTAGATGGGATGCTGCTGGGTTCGTGACAGCGATTAGCTTTTCAAATGTATTTAGTTGAATTTTTAAATATATATATTTTTATTGCTTTTTTTCAAAAAGAGGAAGGGAGAAGGAGAGAGGTAGAAACATTGATGAATGGGAAATATAGATGGGCTGCCTCCTGCAAGCACCCCTGCCCCACCCCGGAAAGTAGCCCCAAACCCCAGCATGTGCTCTGACTGGGAATTTCCACCCTCAACCACTGGGCCACACCAGCCAGGCTTGAATCTTGTTTGTTAATAAAGGGTGGGGCCCTAATCCAGGAGGATTGGTAGCCTTATAGGAAGAGGGAGAGAAGAGATTCCTTCCCCTCTGACTTGCAAGTGTTCTTATACAGCTTCACCTCTGAGAGCTGAAGCTAGACGTTGATCAACTCAGGAACTGGTCAAAGTGCTGGGCAAACAGCAGTGCTAAGAAGGAAGTCTCCAGAGTAAAAATAAACCTCACCTTCTATGATCATTGGCTTCTTTGCCTCAACGTGTATTTTTTTCCCCCTGCACCCCGACTCCCTCAATGTGTATTTTGAGGTTGTTCCAATCTTAAGAGAAAAAAGACAAATCACCTGGTTCTTTATTCCATTGTCCTTTCACCACCATCTGCGGATCTACAATACAACTATTCACAGAGATAAAGCTGCCTTCTTTAAAAATATATTTTTTTTATTTTTTTTTTAAATTACAGTTGACCTACCATGCTATATTAGTTTCAGATGTATAACCTGTGATTGGACATTTATATAACTTACGAAGTGATCAGCCTAATAAATCTAGAACCCGCCTGGTAGCATACATAGTTATTACAATGTTATTGACCATATGCCCTATGCCAATGGTCGGCAAACTCATTAGTCAACAGAGCCAAATATCAACAGTACAGCGATTGAAATTTCTTTTGAGAGCCAAATTTTTAAAACTTAAACTTCTTCTAACGCTACTTCTTCAAAATAGACTCGCCCAGACCGTGGTATTTTGTGGAAGAGCCACACTCAAGGGGCCAAAGAGCCGCATGTGGCTCTCGAGCTGCAGTTTGCCGACCACAGCCCTATGCTGTACTTTACATCCCTGTGACTATTCTGTAACTACCAATTTGAACTTCTAAATCCCTGCATCAATTTCACCTGAAAGCCATCATCTATCATCAACTCCGAAGGATTCAGTATCCACCTTGGCCTCTTGGAGCATACATCACCGTTAAACCCTTCTGAAAACCCATCTCTTACTTCTAAGACACCAATCTCTCCTGGTTTTCCTTCGCGAACCAGGTCTCTGGTCTCTTTCCCATAGGAATTTCAACCTTCACACTTTTCTTATCTTGGACGTTTTGAGGGGAATCTAGTTATCCACAGCTGCAACCACTGAAATCTTAGAGGTGGCCCTGGCCGTGCTGTGAACCCCAGGTTCATAGTTTCATTTGCCTACAAGGCACCTCCACCTGGCTGTCCCTGGGGCACACTGCAATCATATGTTTCAATCTTAATCAGGGTCCTCCTCTGACAGAGGCGTCTCCAATAGTTCCCCTTGTTTGGTACTATTTTCCACCAGTCACCAAGCCTCACTACGGCCCTATCCTCACTCCTTTGGACTTTATCTGTTTCTCAAGCCTGTGGTTTCTGTCTCCTCATAGTTCTTTTTTATTTTTTTATTTTTTTTTATATCCATGTGGATAATCTCTATTTTTTTAAAATATATTTTATTGATTTTTCACAGAGAGGAAGAGAGAGGGATAGAGAGTTAGAAACATCGATGAGAGAGAATCATCAATCAGCTGCCTCTTGCACACCCTCTACTGGGGATGTGCCTGCAACCAAAGTACATGCTCTCAACTGGAATTGAACCCTGGACCTTTCAATCCGCAGGCCGACGCTCTATCCACTGAACCAAACCGGTCCCGGCTCCTCATAGTTCTTAAGCCCATCTCATGTCCGCTTTCCCCGACCCCAATTCATTTGTTTGAGAGGCAATGCTGAGGGACAAGAGTGTTCATTGGAATCCCCTGGGTGGTTTCTTTTATTTATTTTTATTTTTATAGATATATATTTTTAAATATATTTTATTGATTTTTTTAAAGAGAAAGAGAGGGATAGAGAGTTAGAAACATCAATGAGAGAAAATCATCAATCAGCTGCCTCTTGCACCCCCCCTACTGGGGATGTGCCCGCAATCAAGGTACATGCCCTTGACCAGAATCTAACCTGGGACCTTTCAGTCCACAAGCCAATGCTCTATCTACTGAGCCAAACGTTTCGGCATCTTTTCTTTTCTTTTTCTTTTTTTTTTCTTTTTTTAAATATATGTTTATTGATTTCATAGAGGAAAGAAGAGGGAGAGAAAGATAGAAGCATCAATGATGAGAGAGAATAATGGACCCGCTGCCTCCTGCATGCCCCCTACTAAGGATCTAGCCCACAACCCAGGCATGTGCCCTGACCAGGAATCAAACCGAGACCTCCTGGTTCATAGTTCGATGCTCAACCACTGAGCCACACCAGCCGTGCTCCACTTAGTCTTTCAAAGGTTCCCCAGAACCCTCAGAATCAAGTCCAAACTCATCTGAAAACCATTCATGTGTTCCTTCTTGCCCACAGCTTCTAACTCATCTACCCCATCCCTTCTGGGCACCCTGCACTCAAACCTTATCAGGTGTGGTGGCACTCACTGTTCCTAGAACATCCCTCCTGTCTCTGCCTTGCTGTTCTCTCTGCCTCCTACCTTTCTGTTTGGAAGTCACCCTGTTCAAAAAGCTTCTCCTGGTAAGTACGTAGGCGTTTCCTGGTCCGTTTCCTTGTATCATGATTCTATATTTATCAGATACTAGTGGCCTAGTGCACAGTTTCATACACATTGAAAGGAAATTAATTAGAAGAAATATTTCAATATCACTATTTGCCCTTTCTCTATAATAGAAATGTTAACCAAATTCACGATCGACAATGACAGATCAAAACAAATGAGTGTGAGTGGCGCCAGCAAGAGCTTTATTTATATCTCTCATGCTCGAGTCAACGTAACCTTTTATATAGGGAGAATAAACTTGCTTAATTAGACCTGCTTTCAGTCTAATTGAACTTTTTCCAGTCCAGTGAAGCACCCCAACTTCGCTTTCAGGTAATTGTAAATACCACAGCAGTAAATACCAATGCAAAGTAGGTTATTATTGTAGATCACGAGTTATACAGCTTCACTTCCAAGAACTGAAGCTAGACGTTAATCAACTCAGGATTAAAGGGTAAAATATTTAACTGCAGCAGTGTTTGACTATATTCTGTGCAGTGAGAAAATCTGAAGTCATTTTCAAGGTCCACCATTTCTTACTTCTTCTAGGTCAGGTCAAGTTTCTAAACTTTCTAAATCTCCATTTTCTGGCTAATGAAAAGAAAATAGTATTCTACTGAGTCTCCTTCCTACCTACTCCAGGACTTCTATGAGGATCAAATCAGATGAGGCGAGGGAAAACGCTTCACAGACATTTGGTTAAAGTGTAAAATGTTTGCACCTGGCTATAAAGCAAGCCATGTTCCTGGACTGAAGAAACTGCAAGGAGGCTAGTAGCTGGGAGAAGAAACCAGGCGTTGCTATGTGATGTCATTACCTGACGCCCACAGCAACCATTTCTGGGGTGGGCTGGGCTGTGGGCCACATTTTGCACCATGGGGTCTCAGCAGCATTGGCTGTGATGGATTTGGTGGGATGTGACTCCAGGGTGGTGGCAGGGCCTGTGTCCCACTTGGGGGAAACTGAGTGTTGCTTTGTCGGTGCCAGGCCCACGGTGCCGTTTCTTTGTAAATGGCCAGTGTGCACACTGCAACTCCTGCATTGCATGTCTTCCCCCTGGTGGTCAGTGTGCATCATAGCAACTAGTTGAATGGTTGGAGGGACACTGAGAATATATATAGACTATAAGAATTTGTGCCTCACCCATTAAACTGTGAAAGGACTTCATTCAATTCATTTTTGTATGTCCTTATGTAGAGCCTGAGACATAACATGTACTAAACAAATAGCCACTGAATAAATTTTTGGTGATGCAGTTTTAACTCATATTTTTCTGATTGCTTTAATCTATATATATAAAAAGCCAGCAACATTATGGCCATAAGAACCATAATAACTGGTCGCTGTGACATCCACTGTGGCCAGCAAACCAGCACAATCAGGGGGAGGGGCAGGCCGGCCAGCCAGCCAACCTAAGGGCCTCTTCCCCAGCCGGTCTGGCCCTGACTGTCCCTAATTGGGGCAGGCCAGCAGGACAACCTCCCACCATCTCCTCCTCCCAACAGGCCCAGCCCTGATCCACCCTGATTAGGGCAGGGCTGGCTGGATGCCACCAGTGCACAAATTCCTGCAATGGGCCTCTAATATAAAATAAAACACAATACTACTTCCAGGACAGCATGCTCTCTGAATCCCTTTTAATAATGACAGTTTATATTTGAACGGTACTTTAATTTCTCCAGCACTTTCCCCTCAACACTTTGTTATGATTATTTCCAAATATATAACCCATCACTTAGATTCTAACTAAACCTTTTGTTATTCAGGCATTCCTAAGAGATATTGCCGTTTGTTTCAGGCTACTGCAATAAAGCAAGTCCTAATGTTTTTGCTTTTAGAGGATCTTGCTTTCAATTTACATTGTGAATCCCAATACAGCGTGAGGTATGCAAAACACTTTTATGGCCTATTTTATTATTGCCGTTTATTTCTAATGACTAAGGTCTGATTCTACAGGTTTTATAACTAAGGACACTGAGATTAAGAAGGTTTATTGACTTGCCAAAGAGCTTGCCTTTCAGGAGCTGTAATCTTGTGCCTGCTGACTAATCCACACCTTCTGGGCACTAAATATGTTGACGTAAGAAGGTCTGAACCTGCAGAGAATTTTATGAGTTTATTTGAACCAAACAGATGACATAAGCTGGGGAGGAAGATTGCAAATACTCCCGAGATGAACAAGTTTCTTTTGTGCATTTGAAATTATGGAGGTAGGGAAAAGCAAAGCAGGGATAGAATTACAGGATAGTTAATAAGATTATGTGCTCTCTTAAGGGTGGTTACAATTTATTGCAAAGGTGTGTTAACCTAGATGCACAGGGTGGGGGGGGAATGAGCAGGGCTTGCTTAAAGCAAAGGTATCCTTCTGACTTAAAGTTATGTGCCTGGGGTGTGACTACCCACAATGACCTGCCCAGGTAGGAATTTATGATCAGGTCACACTGTGAGGTCAACTTTCCAAATAACCCAGGACTGAAAATAAATAGGAGAATTAGCAAAATTATGGAATAACCAACAAGAGAGTGTTTGTAGCTCATAAGTAATTCAGAGAGGTGTCCAGTCTTGGGCACCCTCTCCCTCGCCCCACTTCCATTCCTGGTTAGTCATCATTTCCTGCGGGAACTGAGGTGTTCCTTCCGTCCATTCTCCTCTAGTACAAGAAGAAGCAAGTCTAGACTACCTTTCATCTCAGCTGGTCTACCCTTTCTTTACATGTGCCTGAGACACTGACCTCCATTAAAGCAGGGCCTTACTCACATCCTTGCCCAACTCACAAAGCACAGCAGCTCACCACTCTTTCCTACCAAATCGAGTCTATTATAATCTCTGCCCTTCCACAATGTATCTTGCCCAAGCATCCATTCTCTTACTCCTTAGCTTCCATCCTGCATGACTAAAAGGGAGAGTTGTTTTCCCCCCCAAATACTTCCAGGGCTTTGTGCTTACCTCCTTTCTTCACCTATCAATCACCCTCACTCTTCCCCTCTCCCCCAAACTTCCACACGTGTACATTCTAGACTTACACATTAATGGCCCAATGTCAACTGTCCTCATCATAAACCTCCTGGGAACTCCAGGCCCGTTATAACCCCTATCGCCAAATTTATGACAACGTGTGGTACCGATCGATCTTAATCTACCTTGTAAAGCATTACGGTCTGATTTCTCACGATCTTCTGCCCTCCGCCTTGCAAAGCAACCTTGGGGAAAGGGACACTTATCGTATTCATCGCCCACGCAACAGAAGGTGCTTTATTGTGCTCAAAATCATTGAATGCTCAATATCATTGAATGTAATATATGTGCTCAATGTCATTTATTGTGCTCAACATCATTGAATTCAGACAAACGAGCAGGAAGCGTACGCCCTTTGCTGTATTCACATTCACACGCACACACGGATGCGGTCTTCCACTCGACACACACGTGTCCAAGAGCCCAGCCCTGGAACTGCCTTGGGGACTCCCAGCCTGTGGGCGCTTCCATTCCAGCCATCTGGAGGGGAGGGCTCATTTCTTTAAAACCGCTCCATCGGATGCTTCAGACCTTCTTAGGCCTCAGACATCCTCCTCTCCACCATTAGATGTTCATATGTTTCCTTTACAAATAAAATTATCCCGATTCTTGGACTATGGCCCGGTCGCGCCTGGGTCCGCCCCACGCAACACCCCCTCTGTCCTCCTTGGTAGCGCCCGCTTTGTCAGCGTGCCGGCTCGCCGGTTACTAACCTCCAGGTCTCAGTGCTCCGTCGGCAGTGCCGCCGCCGCCACAGCAGAAGCCGCGCTCCCGCCTCTGCCTCGGGCTCTTCGCCGCTCCGGACTCCCCCGGCTCGGAGCGTCCCTTCCCGGGGACGACCCGAGAGCCTGCTCACCCGCCGTCTCGGCCGTGCTCCGCTCCTCGGGCGTGCGAGGGGCCGCGGTGGTGGTGGCAGCGGCGCCCGGCATGTATCAGAGCCGGCGGCGGCTCTGCTCCGCCCTGCTGCACCGGGACGCCGCCGGCCTGCGCCGCCGGCCCGGCCCCGGCCCCGGCCCCGGCCCCGGCCCGCGCGGCCAGCGGTCCCCCTGGGCGGCCGCCCCCCGGCCCGCGCCCCCGCGGCTCCCGGCGGCGGCCTCGGGCGCGGCGACGCTGTGCGCGCGGACAGGTGAGTGGACGCTGTGCGCCGCGGAATGAATGGGCGCGGAGGGCGGGCGGCGGTGAATGGGAGCCGGCGGCGGGGCGGGCGGCGGGCGGCGGGCGGGCGTTCCCTCCCGCTCTCTCCCCTCTTCCCCGGCCCTTCCCTGCCGGGGGTTCGCATCCGGAACGCTGTGTTGGGATTCATTCACTGTGTTTGATCCCTGGGACTTCTCGCCTGGACCTCCCTTATATTCCCCCCTTGCTGAGCCGAAAATGATTCGTGTTGGTTTTCCTTCATATTCCGCGAATTATGGAAATTTACGTAAAAAAGTAATAACTGAAAGTGACACTTATTTGACCCTGTGGCTTGCAGGGTCTCGATGTTCTGTTTGTTGATATATATATATATATATATATATATATATATATACACACACACACACACACACACACACACACAATGACTCGCTTTACATTTTTTTTTTTTTTGAGCCTTCCGTTCCTAATACGTCCTCTATGTTCTATGTATCTGGGTTAAGATCTTGTAAAGGTGATGTCTTCTCCGTGAGCCAATTTTAAAACACCACATAAGACTTTTCCTCCTTTTTTTTTTTTTCCACCTCGGTTTCTTCCTGAGGACACATGTTTGTGGCCACAAAATACAAACAATTTAATCCTACTTGTAAAATGAGTAAGTTTCTCTTTCAGACTGGCATTTCACACTGAAAAGTGTATTTGGGTTTGTGCCCAAGTTAGGGTGTTGCTGTTTGAGACCCACCCTTACATTATAAACACACACATTTCACTCCACAAGTTTTGGAATCATTTAAGGACAAACTGGAAGAATATGTCCAATGTGACTTTCTTTAATTAATGAAAGTGATAATCCAGAATGTGATTGAAAGCCAAGACTTGAAACTCTATTCAGATTATTGGCAAATGTTATGCTGAGGCTTTTATTTATATTTATGTATTTATTTATTTAAGCCCTTCTCGAACTAAAATGACTAAAGGAGACACAAATTTATTACAAAGCTAACCATGAGTAGTACGCTGCCATGTAGAATAATGGGAAGCGGTATAATTCTGCACTAACCGGCTGAGGCATCCTTATGAAATCAAGATGTTACACTGGTAGCTGAGACTCTAAGGTAGGTAGTTCTTTAGAAAGGGTGAACTTTCCCAGGTCTGTAAGAATTAGGCACACTGAAATAACTGGTGGAATAAGTAGACCATATACGTTAGTGTTTTACTTGCTGGGAGTTTTCAGGAGGAGCGTTACTAGGTTGGGGGGGGGGGGAAGAAAAAGGACCAGTTGGAGTCTCCTGTCTGTGCTCATACCATTAAGCCCCTCAGGGGAGAGTTAGTCAGTGGGTCCTCCTTGGAAACAGATAGCTGTGTAACACGGATGTACATAGCTGTGCTGTTAGCTGAGGGAAAACATGGTCAGGTCACACCGAACACTGGGAATGTGTTTTATGAGCTTTTTTTTAAAAGTCCTCTTGAAACA
Source organism: Pipistrellus kuhlii (assembly GCF_014108245.1). Lineage (NCBI taxonomy): Eukaryota > Metazoa > Chordata > Mammalia > Chiroptera > Vespertilionidae > Pipistrellus > Pipistrellus kuhlii. The sequence continues at coordinate 43,302,273 of NW_023425584.1, forward strand.
CCCTCGTTTCACATAGAAAGAAATCGTTATGGCCCTCAAGCTACTGTAGACAGTTGCTACATACCGGTAATCTAGGCAGTCTTCCTGTTTCGTGTCCTTTTACTGTCATCTACTTGTCAGGATAACTGGTTGCTCTATCATTCAATCATTTCCAAAAGTTTAGAATGTCTCGGGCACTTTGGTTGCTTTATTTCGGGAAGTAAAACAACGTGAGTCTTAGTCTGCCTTTTAAGGTTTCACTGCCCTGTAAGACAGGTGAGATTTGCAAAAAGAAATAACTAATGAGATTGAACACCTTTCCCTTTAAGATAAACAGCACGAGGGTGTGGGAGATGAGGAAGTCCCTCTCGGCACAGGCCATCTGTAGGGGCTCTGGAAGCGTGCTGCCTGATGGTGAAGATGGCTTTTCCAGGCTGAGGCTGCTCATAGCGCGCTGGGTGTGCTGACCTGTGTGAGGTCCCCATGTGTAGTACCTGGGGGACTGCGCTTGTGCTTTCCCCTGAAAAAAGGGGGAGGGTGCGGTTGAGATGGGCCTTGAAGCATGGTTAGTATTGAAAGATTGAAACATTTTGTTTGGGGAAGAGCCAGGAGCAGGGGGTGGGGGGAGGCATGGATGCAGGGTGAGAGAAGAGGCGCCTTGCAACATATTTCTCAAGAGCCTCAGAGTCACATTAGGTGCTCTTAAAACTGTTGTGCCAGGTCTCGGACCAGTGGGGTCAGACCAAACCTGGGTTCAGCAACCTCAGAGGTCTGGCCAAGAACAATATTCGGAGCCAAGACTCAGACCCTGAGAAGATAAGATTTATCAGGCAAACTAGGACACTCAAATGGAAATTGCAGCCAGAGCTGCCCTGCAGAGTGGACGAGGGCTCCTTTTAAACCCTCAGCTGAGTTAACTGCTTTCTTCTGCAAGCTGACTTCCCTGGGCCGTTCTGTCTCTTCTGTGCTGGGGAGGAAGTTACTTTCCCCTAGCCCCTGGGTCAACCAAATGCTGGGGAGAAAAGATGTGGAGTGCTCTGCATGGCCTGAGGCATTAGGGTGGAGAGGTCTTAGGGTGAGAACATGAATAACAATACTTATTCCCGATCCTGCCATTCTGAGATGGAGAGAAATATTAAAGGCAAAGTCTTGACTATCTCCAACTCTCTCCAACGCCTACTCCACCCATTCTTATTCATTGCTAGGCATCCTTTGTCCCTGGTGACCTTCTGTCACTAGTCCTGGCTCTGCCCTTGCCTGCCTGCCTGCCTACCACAAATGCACGCAGATTCATGACGCCTCCTGTGGGTCTATTAAACAGAATAGTTATTGCCGGGCCCCAGGTTCCATATCACTTAACAAAATAACAGCCATAATAAAACTCCAGTTATGTGTGCATTCCCCAAAGCGTAGACATGTGGCAAGAGAAGCCTTCCAAGAGCTAACAGCGATTCTCTTCAGAAAGTCCTGGGGGTAGTAAGTCCCCACACTTGTCCCCATTCCATGATCAGCTCCTCCCTGGCGTATGCCCCTTGGCAATCAGAGGTCACCGGGAAGATGAGCGCAGTCCCTTTGCAGTCCTCCACTGCTAGGCTGTTAGAATTTCCAGGGGACATTGTTTCGCACCTTTTCTCCTAAAAGGACGGCAGCCGCCAGGCAGAAGCCACAGTGACTGTCGGGTGGAAGTGCGGAAGTGCAGGCAGGAGGCCTCTGGGCTGTCCCCCAGGGGCCCCTCCTCAGGTAACGGACTTGCTCTTCTCCACCACTGGGATGTGTTACTTCTTCCTCAGAACAATTTTAAAAGCAAATACCAGCTCACTGGAGGAGACAGCTTTATTTACTGTGTTCCTCAATTGTGAACAAGCTGCTTGGGAGAGGGAAGAAATGGGAACGCCTGTAATTATCAAGCTTCCACAGAAACGAATTGCCTTCCCCGTGGGAGAACTAAGGTAGTTTTCCTGTAACGTTCCATGGTAAGAGTTTGGATACAGTACTGTTGGACACAGTACACTCAAATGGCAAACTCTTACCTGGTGTCTCATGACTAATTGTGGCAGCAGTTGACAAAAAAGAGTAGTAATTGACTAAAAAGTGGCTGGGTTTGGGGAAAACACCTTTGCTTCCAGTGGGTGAAAGGAAGGAGAGGGGACCTCCAGGTGCCTGGAGAAGGGGACGGGAATGTGAGCAGTGCTGTTAGCGCCCACCCCTCTTTTCCGAAGGCACTGGTTCCTGGAAAGTTTGAGGAGACTGGGAGAGGATTCTGAGAAAGGGTTAAGATCCTCCGAGTTTGGGCCTCATATAATTCAAAAGACCCTGGAGGGAGAATAGTTACCGGAAGAAAAGCAGGCTTTTAGGAAAGGAAGGCATCGGTGTATTTGTGGGAGTGGAACCAGACAGCCAGTGGCTCTGGGCTGCTGGTCACCACCTGAGCCAGTGAAGCAGAGGCAGGGCTGAGTCACGGATGAGCGTTTATTCCAACGATGCCGGCAGTATGGGAGAGGACTAGGTCATTCGTAAACATTTGCTCTGTCCCTTCCCCCCATCAGCCATCTGCTTATAGGGTTACCAGAACAAAAATTACATGGGGAAGTAGGCGAAGGGAATAAGAATGAGTATACAAAGGTAAAAATGGGTCTGACAGGCGAGGGGAAGTAGGCAAAAGGAAAAAGAATGGATAAGAGAAATGGGTATTACTGGCCTGGGTTGGGACTCCATTGTTTGGGCAACAAGGTTATTAATCTTTCCATGATAATAAGTAGCTTCTCATTTTGTTTTTGTAGTAAAAGGAAGAGATTTATTGAGAAACAAGCACGACTCCCACAGGGGGAGGGGGAAAGAGTCCTGATAGGTAGTTCTTGAATGAGAATGCACTGCATTCCAAGGTGGATTATAGATAGGTACCACTCCACAGCCAGGTTAGAAGGTGCTTGCTTTAATTTAGAACTACAATCGAGGTTAACAGAGCATGGTTAATGTTTCTTATAACTATAGTAAGCCCCCGTATTCTACTTCTGCCCCACGGCAGTGGATCAGTGTAGCTGTACAACTTTTGGAGTGACCAGGTGGATACACGTAGTATTATGGAGGTTTCTGTGGTGTCTGCTGAGAGAGGAGGGCATGGGTGGTTACATTCTGGTTTCTTGGGAAAGGGAGGAGGGGGAGAGGTCTTTGCTGTGAGGAGTCACTAATCACAATGTATAGGTCCTTGATAACCACTTGGAAAATAGAAATTGGATAGATGACATCCATAGATTTTGGCTCCATAGTAGAACCATCTACTTCAACAAAAACAAAAAACCAGTTAAAGTATTTTGGATTTACTATTAGAATAGGGGAAATCTGACTTCCCGAGGAAGGAGTAAGACCTCCATTGAAATCTTAGCTGGCTGCTCTCTTGTCTGTACAACAGTGGTCAAAGCAACACGTGAGAACATGCCAGCCACTGTGAGAACATGCCAGCCACTGACGGGGAGACGGGCAGGAGTGCCCAGGGCAAAGAAAGCTAAAGAAAATTATTGCCATCAGCTTTGGCCGTTTCTGTGAAGCCCTTTTCCCCTTCCACTATCAAAAAAGGGATGAGCACCGAAGCCGGTTTGACTCAGTGGTAGAGCATCAGTCTGCGGACTGAAAGGTCCCAGGTTCGATTCTAGTCAAGGGCATGTACATTGGTCGCGGGCACATCCCCGGTGGGGGGGGGGGGGGGGTGCAAGAGGCAGCTGGTTGATGTTTCTCTCTCTATCTCTCTCCCTTCCTCTCTGTAAAAAAATCAATAAAATATATATTTAAAAAAAAGAGGGATGAGCCCATTGGGATCTTCTGGGTTTTCATGTCTGCCAGTGGGGCCTGAGCATGTGGTGACTAGCCCAGTGGACAGCACTTCCTGACAACCCAGGTGAGTTGCCAGCGAGGGTATTTGTTTTCCTAAAGGCTCAAACGCCTGCTAGAAGTTTCTTACGAATGAAGTTTCTTATTTTCATGAGAAGTCCATTGAAGTGAGTGCCTGGAAGTTACCAGCAGCCATAATTACAATAAAGAATTATTGCGGTAATCCTAGCTGGTTTGGCTTAGTGGATAGAGAGTCTGCCTGGGGACTGAAAGGTCCTGGGTTCGATTCCAGTCAAGGGCACATGCCTGGGTTGTGGGCCCAATCCCCAGTAGGGGGTGTGCTTCTCTCATCATTGATGCTTCTATCTCTCCCTCTTCCTTCCTCTCTGAAAATCAATAAAAGATTAAAAATTATTGTGGTCTGTCTGGGAAGTGCATTAGGCTTGTCACATCCTCTCTCTTTCTTCCTTTCCCTTTTCTTTCCTTTCCTCTAACTCTCGCACTTCCAGTACTTAGGCAGGCTGGCTGCCAGTCTGCAGATATGCTTGTGACTCACCATGCCTCATCCGGTGCGGAGTGCAAAGTAAATTGCTTTGTAGATTTTAGTGATACTTTGAATATAGCAGTTTTCAGTTTCCTCTCAATGTTTTGCTGTCATGGATGGTAACCATTGTGGAGAAGGAAGATGTCATCTTTCAAATTATAGGTCAGATTTTCTAGATTTGGCTGAGATGTACTCTACAGTTAATTTCTATAGTGGTTTTTAAAAATTTATTTATTGATAGATTGATTTTAGAGAAAGAGAAAGGGGGGAGAGGCAGGAAGAGAAACATCAGTTTGTTCCTCTGATTTATGCATTCATTGGTTGATTCTTGTATGTGCCTTAACCAGGGATCAAACCCACAACCTTGGTGTATTAGGGTGACACTCTAACCAACTGAGCTACCCAGTCAGGGCCTAAATAAAGTCTTTTAGATCCAAAAGTAACACTTGCTCATTACCAAAAACCTTTTCCCTCAGAACTTTAAATATCTTTGAGTATGTATTATCTTTATAAGCATATAGGACTTTTCTTATTCTTGTTCCGAAGTTCCATCAAAGTCAATGTCTATTATGTGGTTTTCTTTTCTTTCTTTCTTTTTTTTTTCTTAAACGTATTTTTATTGATTTCAGAGAGGAAGAGGGAGAGAGAGATAGAAACATCAATGATGAGAGAGAATCATTGATCCGCTGCCTCCTGCACACCCCCAATTGGGGATCGAGCCCTCAACCAGGGCACGCGCCCTTGTCTGGAATTGAACCTGGGACCCTATATCTGCAGGCCAACGCTCTGAGCCAAACCAAGGCCTAACCAGGAATTGAACCAGCGACCTCTGGTTGCATGAGTCCATGCTCAAGCACCAAGCCACACCACAGAGCCAAATGTCATTTTTGTTGTTGTTGTTGTTGCTTGTTTTTTTGTTAATCCTCACCCAAGGATATTTTCCCATTGATTTTGGAGCAAGTGGAAGAGAGAAGGAAAGACAGAGAAATACCGATGTTGCCTCCTGCACAAGCCCTGACCAGAGCTTACACTGAGTAGAAACATGCAACTGAGGTACATGCCCTTGACCAGAATCAACCCTTTGGTCTGCAGGCTGATGCTCTGTCCACTGAGCCAAACCAGCCAGGGCCCAACTGTCATTCTTGCATGGGCTGTTCTAACAGTTTCCCCTCAGCTTCTCCCATCCTTTTGTTGACCCAGCATAGAGTTTCTAGAAGCTTCCTCTGGAAGAACCATATTTAATTTATCTTTGGTAGCTAGGAAATATTCCAAACTTTGTAGGCCATGCCTCTCTGTTACCACCACTCTGTTACTCCCATTGCAGTGTGGGAACAGCCACACATAACACATCGGCTTTATTATGGACACTAAAATTTTCGTGTCATACAATTTTCACATGTCATGAAATATTACACCGTTCCTTTCAGCTTTCACATTTCCATTTACATCTATAAAAAATGGGCCATTTCCTTGAGTGTCCCAGGAACGTTAGTGGTGAGCACCGTGTCCTAACAGCCCTGAGGCTCGCGCGGACAGCCATGTCCCGGCAGCCTGTGGTTTCTCTGCTCCTTCACAGCCCCCTGCAGGGTCATTGCGCTGGAAAGGCCCAGTTTGTGCAAGTGATTGGCAAGCCAGCTGGTGGCACCACCAGCTATAAGCGTTCTAACCCACGCCATTTTTGTGGCAGCATTTCTTCTTCAGGAGTAATACTTTCTGGATGAATCTGGCCGGACTGCAGGTACAGCTCAGCCTCCTCTGGAAAGCACTTTGGACCTCCCATCTGCTCTGTGACTGCGGCCTCGCAGGGAAAGGTCGCTGGGATTGTCGCTGTGTGTAGGTGCTTGTATTTTTAGACACGTTGGGCCGAGAGTCCTGACCTTCACTTGATATCTCAGGCAGCGCCACACGGGGTGTTATGCTGCTTCGTACACTTTGTGCCGTGCCAGTGGGTGTGCTGGGTGGCAGTGACGTCCACGGGAGGCGGTGGAATTCGACCTGTTTACTCCCGTGTGCGCCCCTGGCCAGGCTCCATCCCAGTTGTCCTAGCTCAGAACCAGCAGAGATGCAGGTGAGCGGTCCAAGGGGCAGGTGGCCTCCTCCAGCGTCCTCACTGTTATGCAATCGGGAGAAAACTGCAGCCTCTGCTCCCCAGGTGCCACACCTGTGAAGTGGTGAATCAGGACCAGCTCTGCTGGGCTGCTGGGAGAGGAGTGAAATGCCTGGCAGCAGTATGGTACAGGGAAGGCTGTCTGATGATAACAGCCTTCTTTCTCCTGAGCCCCAGAGAGTGAGCTGCACTAAATGGGACAGAGCGGCTAACCTTTTAGCTGACAGTAGGATGTGCTGGGCATAGCTCCTTTACCTGGATCCTCACTGCAGCCCAGAGGCAAGGCTGCACTGATCCCCAGAGGGAGGCGCTGAGGCACAGAGAAGGGACTAAGTCGATCCAGGAATGCTATTAGTGAAGGGAGGAGCCGGAATTTGAAGCCAGGCAGCCTAACAAGTCATGTGTGTGGATGTTTTCCCTCTGAAAACTGTGGCCTGAGCATGTCAAACTCAAAGGCTAACAGGCCAAATGAGGCATGCGGTCCATGAGCCGTGAGTTTGACATGCCTGCTTTAGCCTGATCTTCGCCGTAGCGTGCTCCATTGCTAGGACTCCAGGCAGGCCTGCCCACCGCTCACCAGTGCTCAGTAGCAGACATTTGAAGACTGCCTGGCCACTGACTAAAATATCTGACCCTCCCCAGAGTGTCTGCCTAGGTTGGCCCTTAGAATCCAGTCTCTAGGAGCCAGCCAGGAATCAGTGTCTTACAGCCTCTCACTCAGTTGTAAAATAAAGCCTGGCTGGGCAAGCAAGGTAGACAGTCCCTGCCCTCGTGGAGCTTACAATCTAATGAGCCAGGGACAGGAAGTGTAATTCAAATATTTAAGAGCAATTTAAGGAAAGCAGGCGTGGTGTAAGAGAGAAGCTGTAGGCCTTGCCCTTAAAGCTGTGCAGGCAGAGGAACTAGGAATCTATTGATTTCTGCAGCCCTCTCTAAGTAAAGGCACCACATATCCAGCATCCAGGCTTTCTCATGTCAGTGGGCATCTTGCGAGTGTTTTCACCTTTGAAAGGTTGAAGGTGGGGCCACGTTTACTCAGGAACCCAGGCAAAGTGAGCCATGCGCCCTGGCTGCGGTGGTGCAGCACGCGGCCGCTAGGTGGCAGCACAGGACCGCTCGGCGGCGCCTTCCTGTGACGTCTGTCGTTTACAGTTTGTGGGGACTTGCCCGGCCGAGGTTTCCTTGGGCCCGAGGTTGGGCAGCTCCGCAGCTTCCCAGGTGTGTACCCAGATAACCTTGACTTTCGTTGAGTTTTTGGTTTTTAACCCGCGGTTTTGCCAAGCCCCGGTGTCGAGAGGCTAAGCCCCAGCTTGGGGGTGAGCAGTGGATCCGGGCGGAGCGGTGTGGGCTGGGGAGGAAGCAGTGGCCGGGCAGCTGCAGGGCATGGCGTGGCCCGCGTCCTCCGCTGGGAGCCCCGGGGGCGGGCAGGGCCGGGGCGGGCGTGTGGGGGAGACCGTGCAGCCGGTGTGCGTGTCGGCCAATAGGGCTCTTTCTCCTCCAGTGCCAGTCGTCAGTCCCAGGTCGCTTCCAGACTCTGGCGGTCAGCACTCTGGGACCTTGTGTTGGGGTCTGCTTTTGCGCCAGACGTGGTGACTGGCAATCCGGAGAGTAACGTGTATTCTAATTAATCGCTGGCAAATCTTTAAAGACCATCACAAGATAAGAATTTTCTATTCCTATAAAGTAAAGTAGCAGTGAGTTAATAATGCATCCGGTTCTCAGTGTATAGAGAAATGTGCTCATGGAATTGGGCAGTGGCAAGCGATGGGAGTGGTGTTGCTACATGAACAGCTAGGCGTAAGAAATCTGTCTTGATCTGCCTGTTTCCTGTGTAAATTATATGATGTATATCATAGAGAATGGTGGCTGGTACTTTTTCTCCTGAAGTGGCTCAATGGAGGGAGGGAGGAGAGGAAAGAAGGAATTTTGGGCAAAAAAAAGAACAAAAACAAACCAGATAACTTGTGAGGTCTAATAGAAAATACTCACATCCAAACACACATAAAATTGGAACTAGAAGCTAGTATGAGTGTCAGATTTGAGCAGAGGTTTTATCAAGACTTTGTATTTTTCAATATCTTAATGTTACCAATCGAATTATTTGTGCCATCTCACCTTAGGCTTTTGGTGGTGAGCTATTCTGAAACTTGATAATCTTTTTTGAAGGCCTGAATAGCAACCCCTATTAAGGCATAAAAACTTCAGGAGATTGGCTTGAAATACTGCAATTGGACATGTGTTTATGTGTGAAACGAATTTTTTTAAATAGTTGATACTCATAAAAAGAAAAAAGTTAATGTTCTTTCTAAGGACAGGTGAGAGACAATGATTATCCCTGGCATCATTCTTTTTTTTTTTTTTAACTTTTTTTTCTTTTCTTTTTAAAAAAATATATTTTATTGATTTTACACGGAGAAGAATTGAGAGAGATAGAGTCAGAAATGTCGATGAGAGAGAAACATCGACCAGCTGCCTCTTGCACCCCTCCACTGGGGATGTGCTCGCAACCAAGGTACGTGCCCATGACCGGAATCGAACCTGGGACCTTTCAGTCCTCAGGCCGACGCTCTATCCACTGAGCCAAACCGGTTTCAGCTCATTTCTTAGGATGGGAGAGGGGGAGAAAGTCCCCCATAATCTTCAGCTTTCTTTTCAATTTTAAGTAAACGGCCTTTCTATTACTACATCACAGTTCCTAAGTGGGCCTAAGTCCTGGTACTGTGTTAAAAATGTAAAAATAGTATGCGAAGTCTTTATAGTGTTCACTTTGATTTATTAATTTTCTAGCTTGGGAATTAATTCATTTGTCAAAGTCTCCATCCCCTCTTAAAGATCCCCGCACATCCTGGTTGATATCGGAAATGCAGTTGAGATCCACCCATGTTGCATGGATGAATCCTGCAGGTCAACAGCTTGTTTCTCTTTATCGCTGCATACCATTGCACTGTGTGGTGTACCATAGTCGTCTGTGTTTGCGCAGCGAAGGGCATCTTGGTTGCTTCAAATTTTGGCGATTATGAATAAAACTGCTTATACACATTTGCGTGAACCTACATTTTCAGTTCACTTACATAAATACCTGGGCACATGAGTCCTAGGCCGTATATTAAATCTGAGCTTAGATTAGAAACTGCCAACCTGTCTGTCTTCCAGACTGGCTGTGCATGGGAAGCAGCACACAGGAGTCTATGGAGGATTGGCATTGTTCATTTAAATGTTGGGCAGACTGGCCAGTGAAGCCACCACAGCCTGGGCTTTTCTTTGTGGGGAGATTTTCACATAATTCCATATCCTTGCTGTCCTAGTTGAACTCCAGAGCAGAGGCGGGATGTCTCAGAGGCGCTCCCGGCTTGTTGCATGCACGGCCCCGACACGCTGGTTCTGACAGCTCTGCCCAGGTTTCTGGTTGCCTTTGCGGGAGAGGATTTGTCAGCATCCTTGGGACATCCTGCCAGAGTCCTGCTTCGGTGGGTTCTCATACATCGCCCGTCAGCCGGCGAACAGCGGTAGAATAATATTCAGAATGCTCTTGCTTCCATCTCCAGCCACATCTCTCTCCTTTGGGGTCAAATTTTCCTTAAAGTACTTCTGTCTGTGCTATCTCCTCATCTCCCCACAACGCCACCAAATCCCAGAAGTTGGCTGCTGTTAAGTCACTGGCGTTTTCCATGTTGGAAGCCCAGGTCTGTTGTTGGTCTCAGTTTTCTTCGCACCGTCCAGCAGCGCCTGACACAGGAGATGCCCGACTCGTGGGTGAGGTCCTTTTTGTCTCCGGGAAGATCAGGCTGCCTTGCCTTCCTCCTCCTCCGCCGTCCTCTGACCCGTGTTTCTCTAAACTCACTTCAGTGTCCTGTCCACTAACATCTCCCAGACATTTGTTTCCAGTTTGCACCTCTCTCCTGAACGTCAGTCATAGCTAATGGCCAAACTTGTTTTCCGCAAACTCACCAAATCTTCCCAACAAGTACTGTTGGCAACTCCGTCCCTCTCGTCCGGCAGCAGTTTTGGGGGCCTTTTGACGACTCCTCTCATAGAGCATGACAAGCCATCAACAAGAGTTTCTGTTACCTGTTGAGATTTACTCAGAATCCCACCGCTTTGACTATTACTAGTCCAAGCTACAAGAGTCTCTTGCCTGGATTATAACTGTCTTCTAATAGGTTTCCTATGTCTGCCCTTACTTCCCGACATTGTAATTTAACACATTGCCCCGTGAGGCTTTTCATGTAAATCAGATTCTCTCTGCTGCCTGGAGTTCTCCACGGTTTCCCATCTCAGCGGAAGTCCTTAGGAAGGCCCTTATCTGCTCCCCCGTCCTCACTGACCTCATCTCTGGCCACTCCAAGCCACTGCGGTCGCCCTGCCAAGCATGCTCCGTTCCCAGGGCTCCTGCATCTGCTCCTCCTCTGCCCGGTGGTCTTATGCTGGGTCTGCGTGAGCTCACCACCTCCCACTTCACCTCTCGGAGCCTCCTGGAGCTCCTGTGGAAGGTGGCAGCTCCCTGCTACTAGCATTCCATTTGCCTTTCTCTGTTTTTCTCCATAGCACTTCTCCCATGTGACAAACTGTCTTCCCCGCTACAACACAAGCTCCCCGAGGAGTTTAGCGTGGTTACTGAATTATCTCCAGTGTGTGTGTGTGTGTGTGTGTGTGTGTGTGTAAAACAAACCATTCTTAGCTCGAGGACTGCACAGAAATACTCTGCCTGTAGTTTGCCAGTCCCTGCTCCAGTAATTCCCACAAGAAGGTCTGCTAGAGTCAATATTGGTTTTGCTGGATAGAAAATTCTTGAGTCACATGTAGATGAGCCATATAGTATTTTTCTTATAAGTTACTTGCTGGTTTTGCCTATATGTCCAAGGGACTTTTCTCTCTCTCTTTACAGTCCAGTTGGTGTTGGTTACTCTGGGTTGATATCCTCAGGTATGTGGCATGTTATTTTAATGTGTAGTTTCAAGTGTTGTGGGTTTTTTTGTTATTTTTTTCCCCTCAGAATGACAAAAACCAAGCTTAATGCATTGATGATTGAAAAAAATCCATGATACATTTTTAACCTGATTTTTTTCTTATTCTTTTTTCCAGTTTGAGGTATAATTAATAAATAAAAATTACATATATTTAAGGTATACCATGTGATATTTTGCTATGTGTATACATTGTGAAATGAATACCTCAGTCATGCTAATTAACATCTGCCCTCTCACATCGTGCTGCTGTGTGTGTGTGTGTGTGTGTGTGTGTGTGTAGTAAGCACTTAAGATTTACTGTTCAAGATTTCGAGCAGATAAAAGTTTTATTAACTATAGTCACCATATTATATAGTAGAACTCCACAACTTAATTCATCCTGCATGGCTGAAACTTTGTATTCTTTAAGTTTCTGATTTATAGTTTTTAATGTTTCATTTCATGCATTGGATTTCTTGCTACTACAACTCCTGTTATTCATGTGTGTTTTGAATTGTCTTTGCTTAAAATAAGCACATACTATTTACCACTATCTCCTATGCTTTTTCTCATTTTTCAATTTTCCTATTCTGATTTAGGCCAGTTACCATTTTCTTAATGACCTTCAACTCATTTTGCAATAGGATACTGTTTTGATTTGCTTTCTGGGGACACCGTTCTGGCATGCTTTCATTGTCTGGACAGATGTTATTCTGTTCCATATTCTTTTTATTGGAGGTGTTTTCTAATTTTCTAGAAGGAAGTGTAGTTCAGGGTATTCTGGCTTCATATAACAACTCAAACCATGAACTCACTCCTATTGGGCACTTATCCTCTTTTTCACTTACCTGCTTTTTATCACAGTTAACCACCTCAGTACTCAGCTTGCAAAGATATGAAGCCATCAAAATGATGTAGAACGATTCTGTTGAAACGGAGCTACATTGAGCTGGTAGTTAGTTCCTCTGATAAATGTTGCTGTTCGCTTCAAATTCAAAGCACTCCACTGTGCCTGGGAGTTTGCTGTGGCCCATGTGACACTGACCTAGAGCTGAGGTGATGCTGACCTGACAACATTTAGTAGGCTCTTAACTTTAAAAAAAAAAGTGGAGGTACATAAGCAAGATTTTCAAAGTTGTTCTGCCAGCCAAAAGGAAAAGCTCTTTCTTTGGACCTATGCACTCAGGCAAGCAGATTGATTAAAAAGAACATATTCAAATCCGTTTGAAAACAGGTGTGTATGTGCCCACCGGTGCATGTGCACGTGTGTGAGAAAGAAGTCTTGCTTGCCGATGCATGTACACTTAAATGTATGCTGGGAAAACTAGGGTGTTTCTTTGCTTTAATCTAGTTTTCTTGAGGGGGAAAATACTTTGAGTTGATGAAAAGGAATGACAGCATGCTTTATTGACCTTGCTATTTAAAAAATTGGTGCTAAATATTTGAATTTGACTGACAGCTAGTTTCAGATACAGTCCATCAGATCCTGCTAAATAATGTTTTGTGTGTGTGTGTTTTAATATATTTTATTGATTTTTTTACAGAGAGGAAGGAAGAGGGATAGAGAGTTAGAAACATCAGTCAGCTGCCTCCTGCACACACACACACCCTTACTGGGGATGTGCCCGCAACTAAGGTACATGCTTTTGATCAGAATCGAACCCAGGACCTTTCTGTCCGCAGGCTGACGCTCTATTCACTGAGCCAAACAGGTTTTGGCTACACAATGTATTTTCATAGAGAAAATTTTGTGTCATTCAAAAGAAGGCAAAGTATATGGATGTGGTAGGAAAATCCAAATTCCTCCATACCAATATTCATCATACACAGAAATTTGGAAGTGATTCCAAGTAAAACATACCCCTAATTTATACCATGGTGAACAGAAAGAATGGTTGACTTCCAAAAGACCAATCACAAATCGCTGCTTACAAAGTTTCCCTCATGCTAATTAGCTGAAGGCCGGGCTCGGTTCTCCTTAGTGATTTAAAAAGGAAGCATAGACAGTGCCCAGAAGGCAGTGTGCCGCCTGCACATCTCCTCACCTTCTTTCTGCAGGATCCCAAGAAATGTGGGCAGCTACCTCTTGACCCTTTCCCTCCTCCAATACCTTTTCTGATTTCTTGTGTGTTTTTTTAAGAAATATGCCATTGACAGCAGATTATCCACTGTATTCTCAGTGTGGCTCACAGAGCTCTGCAAAAAGCTGACATGTAAGCAAGAGGAGATGTGGGTTTAATGCAGCCATTTCTTTCCTGCAGGGATCTGAGAGGTCTCATGCTAGAGCAGCAGCCTGCTCTAACCTAGTCTCTTCTCCAGGATTAACATGGGCTTCCTAACATCTGCCTCTTTACAAAACTGGTTTTCGTGTTTTTGAAATTATGTAGAAAAAGGAATAGGGGTTTTGTTTCAACTATGCTTTTTTAAGACTGGGTATATAAGTTATAAAGACAAGTGGTAGGTGAGGGGAAGCGATAAAGATACGGCATTTTTCCCTTGTAAGAATTACCTTAGTGCTGAGAGGCCAATTTTAATAATGTTTTCAGTGACCTGTCCCAGTAGAAAGGTAGAACCTGGGAAGGCCTTTAGTCTGCCTGTGCCAGTGACAGCATTTCCCTGCATCAAGGTCTCTGCTTCTGTGGACAGTAAAAGCTTTCCCCTCTAGCGGAGCCGGGTGGAAAGTGAAGAAAGGCAGGAAAAGGAGCCGAGTGTGTAACTGTGTTTTCTTTTCCTTCCCTGCAGCCTGTTCCATGGGAAACGGCACGAGCAGACTCTACAGCGCTCTCGCCAAGACCCTGAACAGCAGCGCCGCCTCCCAGCACCCGCAGTATTTGGAGTCCCCGGACCCAGAACATCTGGAGCCCATTGACCCCAAAGAGCTCCTCGAGGAATGCAGGGCGGTCCTGCAGAGCCGGCCTCCCCGGTTCCAGAGGGACTTCGTGGACCTGAAGACAGATTGCCCCAGTAGCCACCCCCTTATAAGGGTCATGCAGTGGAACATCCTCGCCCAAGGTAAGCTGGTGCTTCGCTCCTGAGCCGCTCGGTTTGTGGTGACCGCCTCTCTGCCTCTGCACGTGCTGCTGCCCCGGCTCCGTGGAGGGAAGAAACGTGGGCGATGGAGCTGTAAGATGGGGTGACGGGGGCAAGTTAGGAAAGGAAGTCTTCTGGTTTTCACTAATAAACCCAGCAACTGGAGACGTATTCCTAATTACCTTCCATGTCTATAGGCCATCCACGTACAATGAAAGTCTACTTCCCAGCCCTTAAATCTAAAGGGCCCATAACCTGTCAGCCTCATTACTTTTGTTGTGTCCACCTTTCAGTCCACAGCACCAAGACAGCATTTGCAAGGGAGAAACCGAGTCTCCTGAATGGGTCACACATGGGACTTGCTACAGGGGATGGGAGCTGTGTGGGTGGTGCTGAACCTGTCATCCTACGGCCATATTCTCATCCATTCGCACTTTTTTCCCTGGTGTTAGCTCTCATGTAGCAGTTTGAAATTTTAAGGAAAGGGAACAAAAGGGCTACCTTTTTGCCCTTTTCTCCCCCAGAATAGGGCATGCTTGCTGACTTCCCAATCTTTGGTTCATTTTTTTCCAGCTGCTCCTAAGTAGGAAAAGCTGCCCATTTATTCTGAGTAGTATCTATATCCATTCATAATCGGTGTTGAAATTAGTATATGGAGTTAAACATGTCTATCTCATCTGACATAGTTTAGATCCCTGGAACTGCAAAGAATACTTTTTAAAGCTAAAACTTAGTGCTGTTTAGGCAGAGAAGAATCACCCACAGCGCCTGGAGGAGGAAGCACTGGGAGGGTCTTGAGTCCTATCAAAAACCCAAGGAGACTCCCAGGCACTTAAAGTCATGATTCTGTAGTAGCTGACAACCGACTGGCTTTTTTTATTTCAGCTCTTGGGGAAGGCAAAGACAACTTTGCACAGTGCCCCGTTGAAGCACTCAGGTGGGAAGAGCGCAAGTGTCTCATCCTGGAAGAAATCCTAGCCTACCAGCCTGACATCCTGTGTCTCCAAGAGGTGGACCACTATTTTGACACCTTCCAACCCCTCCTCAGCAGACTGGGCTATCGAGGCACTTTTTTCCCCAAGCCCTTGTCACCTTGTCTAGATGTAGAGCATAACAATGGGCCAGATGGCTGTGCCTTGTTTTTCCTCCAGAACCGATTCAAGTTAGTCCACAGTACCAACATCAGGCTGACGGCCATGGCCCTGAAAACCAACCAGGTGGCCATCATACAGACCCTAGAGTGCAAGGAGTCCGGTCGGCAGTTCTGCATTGCAGTCACCCACTTAAAAGCACGATCTGGCTGGGAGCAGTTTCGATCAGCTCAAGGCTGTGATCTTCTCCGGAACCTGCAGAACATCACCCAAGGAGCCAAGATTCCCCTCATTGTTTGTGGGGACTTCAATGCAGAGCCAACAGAGGACGTCTACAAACATTTTGCTTCCTCCAGCCTCAACCTGAGTAGCGCCTACAAGCTGCTGAGTCCAGATGGGCAGTCAGAACCTCCGTATACTTCCTGGAAGATCCGGACCTCAGGGGAGTACCGGCACACCCTGGACTATATCTGGTATTCTAAACACTCTCTGAGTGTGAGGTCAGCTCTGGATTTGCTCACTGAAGAACAGATTGGAGCCAGCCGGCTCCCATCCTTCAATTATCCTTCAGACCACCTGTCTCTAGTGTGTGACTTCAGCTTTAATAAGGAACCTGATGGACTTTCATAAACACTTTGTAATCACAAGTCTTAACCAGGGATGTTTCAGGAAAACAAATAGGATAAGTTGCCTGAGGAAGGATTCCCAGTTTCTCTCACTTCACTTTCCATGTTTCCAGCATGCCTCAGGGAAGGAGTCCCACTAGTTCACAAATGTTTTCCATTAAACCCTTCAGCGAAAAAGGTGTTTGCACTCCAGTTTTGGCTTTTTTCCCCTTTCCCATAGCATTAAATTTAGATCAATTAAGGGCATTCTCAATTAGTCTTGTGTTGAAGCTTTCAGTTTGATGACACTATAAAAATACTTTTGAGTCTTCCATAATTAACAAGTATGCTGGAACAATTTCTTCAGACAGTATTTCAAGTTATTTATTTGTGGTTTTAAATGTCAAGATATGCATGCATGGCAATGTTTGTATTTTTAGCATTGCAAACATTTAAAAACCATGCAAATGTAAGTTATAGAATAATTTATAGTAATTTTCTTAAGGCTTTAAGATGTTTTTATTTGGGGTCTAACAAAATAGTGAACAAAGGAACTATTTAGCCTGGAGGCCTCGGGGTTTGTTTTTGTTTTTTTGTTTTGTTTTTTCACTGTATTCCCCCATGCAATCTTGGCTGCCACAGTCAGACAGAAAGCCGAGGACCCTTTTTTCTTGCACCTGCACTGGAACCTTGGCAGCAACATGTTTTTGTTTTTAAATGGAAATAGCTGGCCTTGATAAGTTCTTCATAACAATTCTTGCTGTGCCTCCATGTTCCCATTGTATTTCTTGAAGAGATCCCATGACCAGTTGGTCTTTGTTATTTAATCACTGTTACTTTTACAGTTTTCTGTTGGAATGCTATTGGTATACATAAGTGGCCAATGTCACAGTGATTTGTATTGGAATGTGCTTTTCTAGTAAAATCAGTGGGCCCTTTTCAGAGATGGGTAACTAGAAAGCCTGTTCACAAGGCTATTCAAAGTGTCTAGAAAGAAATGTAAAAGGAAAGATAACCTGGAATTCTTTCATTGGGAAAAAAAAAATGCGGTCAAGGTAACAGGTGAAGCCCCTTCCAAGCAAAATCCCAGCAAATAACCTATTGGTAATAAATATTTTAATCCATGAGTTGTATATATTTAAAATTAATAAATCGTCTTTTAAAACTAGTACTGTAATAGCTTGTATTTTTAGCCTAAAAAGAATCTGGTAGGTTTGATCTTTTATACCAACTTCAGAGAGGAAGGTAGAGGGAGATATAGAAACCTCAATGATGAGAGATTCATTTATCGGCTGGCTGCCTCCTACAGGCCCCACACTGAGAATCGAGTCCACAACTCAGGCATATGTGCTGACCAGGAATCAAACCCAGGACCCTTCAGTCCACAGGCCAACGCTCTGTCCACAGCTAAACCAGCTAGGGTGGTTTGATATTTTTATACTGTTAACATGGTGGGTTCACTATTCATTTACACACAGAATTTCTAAAGCAGATCTATAGCTGCACATTGAAGACATCTTTGCTGTGCTTATGTAAGATGGTATCTCTCAGTGCCAATGTTGGAGCTCCCAAAATGGTTCACCCAAGTATTCTGCACTGGAACCACTTTTGAAACAAACGTTTCTCAGTACATTGTAAACAAACTCTTGGGACTACCTGGAAGGAATGGCAAGCACAAAAAACATCCATACTATTTGGTTCAAATCTTAGCATGGCTAATAGTGATCATGTTGCTGAGAAACACTAATTAGAATACTTATGTACAGGCATTAAATATTGTTTACGTACCCCAAAGTACACCAACCTGAGAGATCACGACAGCCTTGAGTAAACAAATCTGAATGAGAATGAAAGTCAATATGTGAATTTCAGGTGTCCAACAATATAGTCACCAGCCACTTACAGATAGGGACAGGTTCTGAGAAATGCATCATTAGCGGGTTTCAGCATCATGTGAGCATTATCGTGTACTTACAAAAACTGCAGTACAGCCCACTACACACCCAGGCTGAATGACAGAGCCTTTTGCTCTGTAGGGGAGGGAAATAATGTTCACTCTATCCTTTTAGGTTCTTGTTTGAGACATCCCTGTAATAAAAGATTAACAGAAAAACAAATTTAATAAACATGTACCGTTTGCCTTCTGTATACATGGAGACCCAGGAAAACACTAGATTAACTTCAACGAAGTGGCTGGGCCACCACCATGAAGACTACAGCTGAAGACACTGTTAGGGGTATGGGAAAATACTAGGAAAAGAACAAATAAGAGGGAGGTTGTTATGGAGGGTAAGGAGTAATGGGTTACTGGCAACATTTATTGAGCGGAGGGGAAGAGATTTCAGATGGATGAGTTGGACATTCAAGAGGAAACAGCCAGATGGCGAGTAAATAAACCCATCTAAGGCCTAAAGAAGAGGCTAGAACAATATATTTGGTAGTAGACACCATAAGAATGGGTGGGATTGTCTAATATATTGAGATATCATAACATTAAATAAGAGTGCTATGTTCCAGGCACTGGTTCTAAATCCTTAACATATTACTCAATTCTTCCAACTACTCTGAGGGCCCCATATGGGAAAGCTGAAGGAAAGCAAAGTCAACTAGGAGTTGGTCATACAGGAGGAAAACTGCAAGAGGGGAGTTATGGAAAACCAAGAGAATTTAAGAAGGCAGAGGCACAAGATCATGTGAAAAAAATAAAGCAGTTTGACTTGACCACTGGATTACTGGAGACTTCAACAGTAACTGTTTCTAAGTCAGAATTCAGACTATAATTAAGAAAGACAAAATGATGGGTTAGTAAGTGTTGTAACAGGAAAGAGGTAGGAGTGAAAGGGAATGAGATGCTGAATTCAGAAGGTACATCTGCCTCTCGAGACTAGTGCTGGATGCATGCTAGAATAAGATGCTCTTATAGCAAAGATTCCAGATTGGGGTAGTTGACAGCTCATGATCTCCATGTTCCCTAATCCCCAGGTTTGCTGGTTATTTGGTAAGCAGAGTGGTGAAGGCTGGAATTGTTGCTGAAAAATGACCTGAGGACTAAATGGACAGATCGTTCATTGTTCACAAGCCTGGTGAGGCTGGAAACTAGATGCATCAAGCTATTATATGGTTTTCCAATATGCTGGACACAAAAAGCAAATATGATCTATAGTTCAAAAGGTTGAAACTGAAAGGCATACACCTGGTAAATATCAATCACCAGAAGCACACCAATTAGTATATGCTGTGAACCTGTTTCCAAATTTAGACCATAAGTGTACTTATTCTGAAAGATGTACCCCAAAAGTATTCAGGTAGAGCAGTGGAGGAAGCTAGGTAGCCCTGGCCTCATCTAATTAGAACCAATTAACATAGCATATGGGGAATTACTAAAAATTTAAAGTACCTTTACCTTCCATAGCACATGACATATTCTTAGCAAAATCACCAAAATAAAAAATTGTCCATGTTTCATATGCTCAGCACTTGAGGGGATTAGGTATGGTAGAGTATATACTCTTTGCCCTACAACAGTATTATGGTTGAAATTGCAGTGCAAAAAATACAATTGGGGTGGGGGAGGGGGAGATTAACCAAAGAATTTATATGCAAAACCAATGAGCACAGACAAAGACCTCAGGGATGGGGGAACGGGAGTAGAGGGGTCAAATGTGTGGGGACATCTATAATACTTTCAACAATAAAGATTGAAAACCTTTTTTTAAAGAATACAATGAATTGCCAAAGCAGAGTAGGGAATATTTAAAGAGGTAGAATTTGAGATTAACTTTCAAATGGGATAAGAACCAGGCAAAGGGTTGGTTTTTCTTTTTTGTTTGTTTTTTGTTTTTTGAGCTTTTATTAAAAAGTACCATTAGGTATGTTTATGGTAAAGATAAAAAGATTACAAAGGGAGCTGTTAAAAACATCTTTGTCAACTTAAGTAGTATCAGATGAAATGTACAATTAAAGGCCACAAAATATTAAGTATTAGTTTATTTAAATTTCTAAAAGATGTAAAAATAGACAACTTTTCTTTGTAATAGAAAGAGCATGAAGATGTAGAGTCACACGACCTAGTCCGGTGTGAAATTCGGAAACTCCTCTGTAATCCTTCTGGACCTCCAGTTCCTCATTGTAAAAGAGCCAGAATATTACTTGTTCTTCTAACCTTCAGAAAGTATGATTGAGAAGCAAATGATCTTGATTTAAATATAAATTCTTTCAGTGTGGCCAACATTAAAATAGTAAATTCATTATGGTAACTAGAACATTATAGTTCACGATAATTGAAAAAGTGGCAACATGCAGTTATTTGCCAAATATTAATATAAAGAACAAAACAGAAATAGGATTTCTTTAGTTGGAAAGGAGAAATAGGATTTCTATTCTTAACTAAAATGATGTCTCTCTACTAGCTTTTGAATATTGTTAAAAATATCACCAGAGACCAAAATGCAAGATAAATTTCTATATTTCAGAAAACCTACTTGAATACACTTTGAAACAAGAGTACAACAAAATAGAATATACTTCAAATGTTGAATATACAAACTATTATAGTTCAAATTTGAACACTGGTACTTTCCCTCTTAAACTTCAACTAAAAAAAAAAAAAAAAAAAAAAAGAAAAACAAAAAAAACTCCAGGTATTAAGAATTACCTGACAAAAATTCATGCTGAGCCTTAACTTCCAAGTGACAGGAGAACAGAAACTGATATGTCTGCACAGATGACAGGCTGAGTGACACAGGCATGTTACAGCAAAAGGCCAGAGCCAACTGTTAATTTGTCCACAATTAAGAAACTGACAGACTTAAACTACCATATAAAATGTTACATGTAAATTCTATAACAATACTGTGCTAGGTACAAGATTTTTAAAATTTTTCTTTTAATAAAAAAAGCTTTACACAAACAAGCCATTAGCTTATTTCAATAAAGAAAACCGAAAATTAGTCTAAGGCCTTTGTTTTAAATCAGCTTAAGCTATATGATATTTTACTTAAAAAATCGCAATAGATCTTTTTTGCTATCCTCTTTCTGAAGCTTTTGGATCCATTCAATTCACATTCTAAAATACCTACATTAGCAGAGTCTTCACATAGCACCAGTTAAGTGAGTTCTGTGTGAACACAGTAATAATTGCTGGTATGCATATAAAATGCATCAAAAATTGCTATATGTAACAATGAGATCACCCATCCCAACCCCTCCCCATTGAAAACTGTAACCTCTTACAGAATGTTAGTGTTCCAAGTCTTAGTGTAACTTGATATTGTAGTGAGTTGCTTGGTCCCTTTCAATCCTTTATTGATGGGTTCAGTTGTTTCCTAGGTAAGAGGCAGTTTTCTGTCAGCATCTCAATATGTAGTTCATTTCCCACTGAAACATGGGATAGGTAACTTATTTCCAGTAGGTTTGATTGTTTTCCTATATGCATTAAAATGTTTTAAAGTCTCCTTTTGACTTTTCTTGATGACATCCCTTGCAAACATTTGTTAGTACTATTACTAACAGTCCAACGTCCACGGCAGAGCTGCTCTTTTATTTCTCACATGTCACCAGTCCTTCCGTTTTCATCGTTACAGGAAGGGCAATAGCTGAAGGGGCACTGACAACCACTACATGTGTCACTGTCTTATTTCCATCTGCCGGTTTTTCTTCTTGTACCAGCTGCAACGTTTTCACGTCATGTTCCTGCTTTATTGTCACTGCCTCCGATTTAACCTCTGGCCCTTTTATGACCGCACTGATCACTCGGGGAGGAGTCTGGCCAGATGCCTGTTGAGTAGGCACTGATAGCCTCATTACAGGTGCACCATGGGCTATGGAAACAGGAGTAAGTGCTCTCACAGCCAGTGGGGTTCCAACAATGTTAATGCTTCCAGATCCAGTCAGATTTGACTTCGTCTGCAGTTGACACTGTGCAAGCTGTGTAGCTGGGATGGTGATAATTTTGGCAGGCTGCATGGTGATTTTGTCTCCGTTTTCAGTAGAGGCTGGCATCACAGTAGGGATTGTCTGAATAACTACCTTTGGAGAGGTTGCTGTTGTTGGACTAGTGCTGGTTATTAATGGTGCACCTGCATTAACTGACTGAACTGCCACAGTTGAAATTTTCTGGCCCAATGACGTCATTACAACAGGAACTTGCATTGCCACACGAACTGTCCTAGTAAATTAAAAAGATTAGACTATATTTAATGCTAAATTAGAACTATGTTTCTTAAGCAAAGGATGAATTGCAAATACAAATGTACAAACTAGTGCTCCCAAATTTTCCATATGTACTGACAAACCCCTGACACCTAGAATATGAACTACCATGAAATAAATATATTTAGAAAACTAAAGCCCATATTAAGTTCCATCTAGGAAACCATAAAAATCAATCCAGGTTAAATGAGACATCACCTACTTTAATAACGAAGTACATTTAAAATATCAGGTACTGCCGAAACCGGTTTGGCTCAGTGGATAGAGCATCAGCCTGCGGACTCAAGGGTCCCAGGTTCGATTCTGGGCAAGGGCATGTACCTTGGTTGCGGGCACATCCCCAGTAGGGGGTGTGCAAGAGGCAGCTGATCAATGATTCTCTCTCATTGATGTTTCTAACATTCTACATCCTTCTCTCTTCCTCTTTGTAAAAAAAAATAAATCAATAAAATATATTTTAATAAATAAATAAATAAAATATCAGGTACTTTTCAATTCCTGACCAACAGTGGGTTCTTAGAATGCAAATATTGAAAAAAGAACATATCATTTTGCCAAGGAGTTTTCTAAAAAAGCAAATACAACAGTTTCCCTCACTTACCTTGGGGCTGCTGTTGCTGATACAGATGTGGTAGTAGTAGGAGACCGGGACGAAGCATCATGACCAGGGGAAGTGATATTCACAACTCTCGCTACACCCTTCTCTGCTCTGGAGCAGTTTAGAGGAGATGAGTTTTTCCCACCACGAACAGAGGTTGCTTTCAGGAGACTTTCTGCAGATAGTGAGACTCGTTCTAATGACTTTTCATCAGCAGCTGCTGCCAAATCTTCATTACAGGTTTCACTTTTGTCATCATCTATGACCACTATGTTTTTGGGCATATCCTTGAACTGATAAACAAGCCTCTGTCCTTCAACCTTTGCAAGAATGCCCCTTTGGTAATAATATCTGTAAGGAAAAAGTTCTTAATGAATCAAATCACCAAGAAGAATGGGTAATAACAGAAACATTCGCTCATTTCTGTAAAATAAGAAGTAGCACTTCCTGCCTGGATTGTTCAAATGGCTGAGAATCATGAGTAGGAATGAAGTTGGAACCTGGTGCTGTAGGTCCCTATAACCTTGAGATATATAAAGTAGCAAAAAGTTCATTCTTAAAGGAAGTAATTTAACCTGAATACAGACTATTTTACGAACACTGATAAAAATTCAACTCATATTTATACATAGATTACAAAAACAATCTGATGTAACATGGAAAAATAATAAGCTGTGCTTAGAAGAGTTGAATCTGTGGGATATGTGAATACTGTCACATAAATTATGTACAAGGACCCTTAGTTAGAAAAAGCCATGTACACTACAAGTTTTGTGGTTTCTCAAACTGACAAAACTTGAGAAATTTTCACGTCAAGATAAATCCATTATAGCAAATTAACAAGAACTGAAGCAAATTAACAATTTTGAAACTTTCATTTGGGTTTCATTTTCTTAAAGGTCTGTAACTTAATTTTGTATTATGGAATAATCCTAAATGCAAAAGCACATTTTTTTCTGGAGAAACAGATTTTCCAATCATGTTGAAATTTTAGACATCCAGACCAAACTCCCTTTTCCTCATCTATCTCCAAATCAAAGAAAGCTTCTTTAGAATATCCTCCAAAATTAAGTTATCATAAATAAAGGATTTTCACAGCTTCTCTTCAAACAGCTAACAGACAATAGGAAGAGATGTGTAAATTTTGTTTGAAAACGCATTCCTTCATGCTCTTACCTCAAAGCTCGTCCCATAGTTTCATAGTTCATGTCTGGCTTGTTCTTATGTTTTCCCCAAAGCTTAGAGACAGCCTTTGAATCCACAAGCTTGAATATGCCCTTTTCTCTCTGAGTCCACTTAATATACCGGGGACAAGTATTTTTATCTTGAAGTAGATCTAAAAGAAACTCCCACAAGTAGGTTGTGTTTCCTTAGAAAGCAATGATAGATATTGATTAGAAGCAAATATTTAATTGTGCTAGATAAAAATAAAATCATTTATTACTTGTAAACGCAAATGTACTGAGTCTGTCATTAAGTACTTGACTATATTGGCAATCTTTGAACAGTGTCAAATTGTGTTTCTAGTAAGTGATATAAAGTATTTTTCATCATAACAAAATTCATAAATATACTTGTTAGCTGCATTTTTTTTTTTTTTTTTAAGAGAGAGCATAAGGGAGAGGGATAGAAACATTGATGAGAGACAGACATCACCATCAGCTGCCTCCTGCATGCCTCCCCACCAGGGTATTGAGCCTGTATCGAGCAAGTGCCCTGACCTGGAATCGAATCGGTGGCCTCTTGATTCCTGACTCAATTCTCAACTGCTGAGCTACATCAGTCGGGCTGTTTGCTGGATATTTTTTTTTCCTTTCTTTGTTTTCTTAGTTTTATTTTGTTTACTGGATTTTTAAAATAACATCCTATGTACATTTCCAGTTATGGTACTAACATAATTGAGATCCTAGATTTTATACTATCATGTATTATCCTAGCCTAGATTTTGAGTTCAATAAAGGCAAAGGCATAATGCATAGCACTGAGTGAACTTAAAACAGAATATTTATTAATTTACAGATTAAAACTCTGAATATATTTAAATTTGTATGTTTTTATAAGCTCAAATTCTATGATCAAAATTCATCAAAAGGCACTTATTAATTTATTGAAAAGGGATGTTTCCTCCCACCACATTCCTCTCTAAAATGAATATATAGCCGAAACCGGTTTGGCTCAGTGGTAGAGCGTCGGTCTGCGGACTGAAAGGTCCCGGGTTCGATTCCGGTCAAGGGCATGTACCCAAGTTGTGGGCACATCCCCAGTAGGGGGTGTGCAAGAGGCAGCTGGTCGATGTTTCTCTCTCATCAACGTTTCTAGCTCTCTATATCTCTCCCTTCCTCTCTGTAAAAGATCAATAAAATCTATTTTTTAAAATAAATAAATAAAATGAATATATATATATATATATATATATATATATGCATGACTTTGAACTACATCACTTTCAACTACTATACATCAAGATGTATGGCTGGGGATGGCTGGGTCAGGGTGCAAAAGAAGATGGTGGTCCCCACAGGGGATCAAGTTCCTGGTAACTTTCACTTATTGGAAGAACTTGAAGGACAAAAACGAGTAGGTGATGGTCTGGGTAGCTGGGGCCTTGAAGATGATGAAGATATGACACAAAGTGGATAGGCATGATTATTGGGCCACCAAGAACATATTATGACAACAGAGTATATAGCCTGCAAGTAGAATGTGGACCTAAATACCCAGAAGCTCCTCCATCAGTAAGACTGGTAAACAAAATTAATACGACTGGAATAAATAATTCCAGAGGAATGGTAGGTGCACAGAGCATACCACTATTAGCAAAATGCTGAAATTCATAGAGCATTAAAGCTGTACTTCGAGAACTAAGACATTTAATGATGCACAAAGAAAAAAGTCCACAGCCACCAGGACAAACATACAACAATTAATTTTAGTGGGTCTCAAATTTGTCTTAAATCAATACTCTTCTACTCATGTTAATGTCTTGATTAAACACCACAATGCAAAACACCCACACATTAAGTAAAATGCCAGCTGGTGAATATGACCTGGACATTTGTAGAATATTTTTAATATATGCATACACATTATGTTTTCAGGTAACAGGAGAAAAAAATACAGCACAATTTTAAATAGAATTCAGGTTTACAAGAGAAACAGCACCGTGGACCTGGCACCCACAAAGCAACACTTGGCTTCCCTTAAGTGGGGTACAGGCCTCGCCACTACCCTGGGGTGACAGCCCACCAAATCACAGCCAACACTGCCGAGACCCCATGGCACAAAACGCAGCCCACAGCACAGCCCAGCAACTATGGCTATAGGTGCCAAGTAATGACGTCACAAAGCAATGCCCCGCGGCTTCCTCTCCCTAGCAACTAGCCTTCTTGGAGTTTCTTCAGCTCAGGAACACGACTTGCTTTATAGCCAGGTGCAAACATTTTACCCTTGAACCAAATGTCTGTGAAGTGTTTTCATGTGCCTCATCTCATTTGATCCTCATAGAAGTCCTAGAGTGGGAAGACAGACAACTGAGTGGAATCCTATTTTCTTTTCATTAGCCAGAAAACGGAGATTTAGAAAGCTTAGAAACTGGACCCGAATGAAAAGGGTGGACCTTGAAAATAACTTCAGGTTTGCTCACTGAGCAGAATATAGTCAAACACTGCTGCGATCAAATATTTTACCTTTTGTTCTCCCTACATGATCTATAATAATAATCTGCTTTGTGTTGGTATTTATTGCTGTGTTGTTGACAATTACCTGAAAGAGAAGTTGGGGTGCTTCACTGGGCTGGAAAAAGTTAACTAAATCAGAAAGCAGGTCTAATTAAGCGAGTTTATTCTCTATATATAAGAGGTTAAACTGACTTGCACATGCACAATACACATAAAGCTCTCACTGGCACCAATCACACGCATGTGTTTTGATCTGTCATTGTTGATTGTGAATTTGGTTGGCACTTCTATTATAGAGAAAGGTGAATAATGATATTAAAATATATCTTGTAATTAGTTTCCTTTCAATGTGCATGCATTTGTGCACTGGGTCACTAATAAAAATAAAAAGATCCATTTATTGAATACTTGTCTGAAAACATTTATTCATGGGAAGTGATCAGTTTTTAACTATTACATTACCAGAACAAACATGAAACCATTATTAAAGTACTAGAGGCCCAGTGCATGAAAATTCATGCACTGGAGGGGGATCTCTTGGGCCTGGCCTGCCCCCTCTCACAGTCCAGGAGCCCTCAGGGATGGGAGGAGACCCAGCAATCAGGGGAAGGCAAGCCCCATCACACCTCTGCTGCAGCCACTGTCAGCAGCACAAGCCTCAGCCAGCTCTGGTTACCTGAGCCTCAGGCAGCCCTGGGCGGCTGGACAGCTGCCTTCAAAGGCTTGTCTGTGCCTCAAGCCTGCCCTGGGCAGCTGGAGGGCTGAGGGGACTGGAGGACTCCGGAGGCAGGCACATAGAGTGGCCAGACCCATCTGGGGGAAGGCCAGGCCATGCCACACACCTATTGTCCCGGTGGGTCTGAAGGGACTGTGATCCGCCATATTTGAGGATGTGGCAGTCAATTAGCATATTCCCTCTTTATTAGGTAGGATTACTTAACATCAACTTACCCAATAAATTAGGAGAGCATAAAAGGTAGGAAGATTGTTGCTATTTTTATTTGTAATGAAAATATACAAATTCTAAAGCAAAAAATGGTAAATTTTTGTTCTGACTCCTGATTGACATGACTCAAATTTGGTGATTGAGAAACTGAATTCAGCTTGCCTTAAATTATTTAATGCACAGCTTCTATTAGTTAAGAAATTGTGCATCAAAAGTAAGTCTTAGTTGTAACCTTCTTTCAATTCTAAGTTGCTCTATATGAGGATGCCTGCTGTTATACATACACATCCTCTAGACAAGTATGTCAAACTCAAAAGCTAACACAGGCCAAATAACATGCAACCCATGGGCGGGGAGTTTGACATGCTTGCTGTAGAACAATAGCTCTTAAGGGGTGTACATCATATTGCACTTAAAACCTTTTCCAGCCGAAACCGGTTTGGCTCAGTGGATAGAGCATCGGCCTGCGGACTCAAGGGTCCCGGGTTCGATTCCAGTCAAGGGCATGTACTATGGTTGCAGGCACATTCCCAGTAGGGGGTGTGCAAGAGGCAGCTGATCGATGACTCTCTCTCATCGATGTTTCTAACTCTCTATCTCTCTCTCTTCCTCTCTGTAAAAAATCAATAAAATATATATTTAAAAAAAAATAAATAAAAAAACCTTTTCCAAATTAAGTGCCTACCCCTTCGCACTCATCTCATGTATCCGTGGCTACAGAAACTCAGGCAGACAGTAGTGAGCATAGTTTGAAAAGCTCCTTGCTAAGCATTACTGAAAATAGTACTGTCTAGCCAGGGTAGCTCAGTGGTTAAGCATCAACCAGGAGATCACAGTTTGATTCCATCAAGGCACATGACTGGGTTATAGGCTCAAACCCCAGTAGGGGATGGGCAGAAGGCAGCCAATCAATGATTCTCATCACTGATGTTTCTAACTCTCTCCCCCCCTCCCTTCCCTTCCTCTCTTTAGTCAATAAAATATATTAAAAAAAGATAGTACTGCCACATATGCACATAGAAATATTTCAGACTGAAAAAAAAAAAAAAATCATCTGGCCTCCAAAATAGCCTTTCCCAAATTACCTTTTCCTTCTCTGGGTTTCTTCTTTATACCCAACTCAGGAGACCCATTGGAAATTGGTGATTGCTGGGTCTTCGGTTTACGGCCAACTGAAAAAATAAGATAATGAAACCATACATTAAAAACAATACAAGCATGATTAGCAGATTCCTTGATAATACATTATTCATGAAGACAAACTTGTATATTAATATATTCAGCATATATAGGAAGTCTCATCTAAGAACATCTAAAGCACTTCTACAATTTTAGATTAGAGCATTTAGTTGGTAGTAATCTCAATGTATAAGGCAAGTCAGGTTCTGCTAACCTACTATTTACATGGTCAGAGCCTCAGTTTGCTAAACTTTTCCAATAATGTGGCAATGGAAATAGATTCTACTGCAAACTTTTGTTTTCTGTTCTAGATGATTATTACAAAAAGCTTTACTAGTTACTGCAGAGGACCTGATAATCTCACAAGCCCTTTGAGTTCAAATGAGAAAAGGTAAAAACTATTATTTTAAACATTCTCTATTATTTCAGATAGGGAGAGGGAGAAATATAAATGACTAGAGGCCTGGTGCATAAAATTCATGCATTGGGGGGGGGGGTGTCCCTCAGCCCAGCCTGCATCCTCTCCAATCTGGGATCCCTCTAGGGATGTCAGACTGCCCGTTTAGGCCTGATCCCACCTTGGGCCTATTGGCCTAAACGGGCAGTCTGACATCCCTCTCACAATCTAGGACTGCTGGCTCCCAATTGCTTGCCTGCCTGCCTTCCTGATTGCCCCTAACCGCTTCTGCCTGCCAGCCTGATCACCCCTAACCACTCCCATGCCAGCCTGATTGATGTCTAACTGCTCCCCTGTCAGCCTGTTTGTCCCCAACTTCCCTCCTCTGCCAACCTGGTCACCCCTAACTACCCTCCCTTGCAGGCTTGATCGCCCCCAACTGCCCTCCCTTGTAGGCCTGGTCCCTCCCAATTGCCCTCCCCTGCTGGCCATCTTGTGGTAGCCATCTTGTGTATTGGAATGATGGTCAATCTGCATATTACTTTTTTATTAGATTGGATGAGAGAGAATCACTGATTGGCTGCCTCCTGCACACCCCATACTGGGGATGAGTCTGCAACCCAGCTTCTGTCCTGACCGGAAATGGAACTGGGACCTCTTGGTTCACAGGTCCACGCTCAAACACTGAACCACAAAGATTTGGTTCTAGTAAATGTTTATGTCCTTACTGTTGTTTCTCCTTGCTTCTGTCAGAAGGCTCCCTAAGACCAGCATCCACAATGAACAGAAAAGCAAGAGCTATACTTCTCTACCCTAAAAAAGGCATAAGCCTGAAATGCACTATATTCAATTTTCAGCATTGATGAATGAATGCTGGCAGGTGAAGAGAAGCCTCCACAAAGAGGTTGGGAATATTCACATATATTATCCAGTAGTCCTCCCTTATCTGTGGGAGAGACCTTCAAAGATCCCAGGTGGTTACCTGAAACTATGGGAAATACTGAACCCTATATATACTATGTTGTTTCCTATACATACATACATACATACATACATACATACATACTTATTCACTTAAAGGAAGCACTTTAGGGCTTCTCTTTGGCATATCTCAAGTGCCAGGATCACTACTCTAGTGCTTTGGGGCCGTTATGAAGTAAAAATAAGGGTGACCTGAACACAAGCACTGTGATAAGACAGTCAATCTGATAAGGGACAGCTACTAAGTTTAATGGGCAGTGAGCATATATACAGTGTGGAGATGCTGGACCAAAGGAGAATTGACATTCAGGGCTGGAAGGCTCAAGATTTCATCACATTACTCAGAACTGTCTGCAATTCAAATCTGATGAATCATTCATTTGTGGACTTTTTCATTTAATGTGTTCAGACCTGGTTGACCGTGGGTAACCAAAATCGTGGAAAGCAAAGCCAGGAATGAAGAGACTGTTGTGTTTTCAGATTAAATACATAAACACATTGTTTTTTTGTTCTTGGCTTTAATGGGCTTTGTATGTTTTTTTTGTTTGTTTGTTTGTTTTAATGAATAGAAGACTCAGAGTCAAGCAAGTCTATTGGCATCATTTTCCCACCGGTAATTGGCTCTATCATATTTTGGTAATTTTCACAATATTTTAAGCTTTATCATTAATTATGTTTGTTATGGTGATCTGTGATCAGTGATCTTTGATGTTACTATTGTTGTTTTGGGGTGCCATGAATCACACCCACATAAGCCAGTGAACTTAATTGATAAATGTGTGTTCTGACTGCTTCCACTAGCTGATCTCCACCTCTCCCTCTCCTCAGACCTCCCTATTCCCTGATACAAAATATTGAAACTAGGCTAATCCTATAATGGCTTCTACATATTCAAATGGAAGAAAGTCAATCAGTGCAGCGAACTTCATTGTTGTCTTATGGTACAGAATTGCCACAGCCACCGCAACTTCAGTGACCACCACCCCTATCAGTCAGCAGCCATTAACAACATGGCAAGACCCTCCACCAGCAAGATGATTCCAACTCCTGAAAGCTCAAGTGATGGATAGCATTTTTTTTTTTTTAGCAATAAAGTGTTTTTCATTAAAGTAATATACATTTTTAAAGCTAAAATGCTATTTATTGCACACTTAATAGTATAACAACTTTTAAAATAGTAATAGTATAACTTTTAAAATAGTAACTTTTATGTGTACTGGAAACCAAAAAATTTGTGTGACTCACTTTATTGTAATGGTGTGGAACTAAACCAGTAATACCTGAGGTATGCCTGTATATTATTACAGATTTTGTGACTGTCATACACTTGGGATTTATGATGTCACTCTACTCTTCATTAGCAAGGACTATTTTCAACCAAATAAATTAAAATCCATTATATCTTCAAATGCATAGATACTGTGATCTAGGATTTCTTTTTTTTTTTTAAATAAGCTTTTGTTGTTCATATTATTACAAATGTTCTTTTTTTCCCCTCCCACCATTGCTCTCCTCCACCAGGTTCCCACCCCACCCTCTGCCCTTTCCCCTCTCCCCATTGTCCTCATCCATAGGTGCACAGTTTATGTTCAGTCTCTTCCCACGCCCCCCCCTCTCCCCTTTTCCCCAAGAATCGTCAGTTCACTCCCCTTCCATACCTCTGATTCTATTATATTCAACACTTAACATTGTTCACCAGATTTTTTTAATTTCCTTGGTTTTTAGATTCACTTGTTGATAGTTACGTATTTGTTGTTCATAATTTTTATCTTTGTTTACTTTCTCTTCTGAAAGAACCCCCTTCAGCAATTCATATAATTCTGGTTTGGCGGTGATGAACTCCTTTAGCTTTTTTTTATTAGTGAAGCTCTTTATCTGGCCTTCGATTCTGAGTGATAGCTTTGCTGGGTAGATTATTTTTGGCTGTAGGTTCTTGTTATTCATCACCTTGAATATTTCTTGCCATTCCCTTCTGGCCTGCATGGTTTCTGTTGAGAAGTCAGCTGACAATCGTGTAGGTGCTCCTTTATAGGTTACTACCTTCTTTCCTCTTGCTTCTTTTAATATTCTCTCTCTGTCTTTTGCTCTTGGAATTTTAATAATGATGTGTCTCGGTGTGGATCTCTTTGGATTCCTTTTGTTTGGAGTTCTGTGAGCTTCCTGGACTTGTAAGTCTAATTTTTTCACCAGGTGGGGGAAGTTTTCTGTCACTATTTCTATCAGTATGTTTTTGATATCTTGCTCTCTCTCATCTTCTGGGACCCCCATAATTCTGATGTTGGTTCGCTTGAAGTTGTCCTAGAGGTTTCTTACATTATCTTCAATTTTCTGGATTCTCTTGCCTTCTAGCTTCTGTGGAGGAGTGTCTTCTGGCTCTTTATGTTCCAAATCTTTGACTTGATTCTTGCGATCTTCCCTTCTGTTTTTAGGACTCTGTGTAATATTTTTTATTTCAGACAATGCATTCTTTATTTCTTGTTGATCCCTTATCATTTCTTGTTGACTCCTTATTAATTCTAGTTGATCTCTTTTCATATCCTCATAGGCCTTATCCATCTTTTCTAGGAAATTCTTGAAAAACCTTATAAGCGTAGATTTGAACTCTATATCCAGACGCTTTTTGTCCTCCATTTCTTTCGTTTGTGATCTATTTTGTTGTCGCATTTCGCAGTTACAGATGGGACGGGGTTTCAGGGTGGAGCCTGCAGCTTTGGCTTCCATCAACCCTGCCCTATGCGGGTCCTTCAGTGCTCCCTGCCGGCGCCTCTGAGAGAAAGGTGCCCTCGATTTTCGCCTGCTGCCAAACAGTCTATGCTCTCCACAATGAGCCCGGTATTGGGGTTCAGTTCATTTGGAAGTGGAGTTGGAGGTGGCGTTCAGAGCAATCTGTAGCCCCAGTCTCCTTCCCATCAGGGCAATCCCGCAGCACAGCCGACCGTCCCTTCTCTGCGCACAGTGTGCGCGCCTCCGGGACCTCCTTTCGCCTCTCCCCGGGGTTCCGCTTTACAGCCCGGTTCCCTATGGCTGAGCCCGAGTCCCCGGGGTCTGGCCCAGAACTGGGGTTCAGAGCAGTCGGGGGCCCAGCACAGTCAGAGTTTTATCTCCTTTCCACTAGGGAACGCCTGCCAGGCACTCGGCCTCCCTCCTCTCCGGCTCCGTCCTTTCCGCGCTCCGCGTCTCCGTACCTTGGACTTTTCCAGCTCCTCCGCGCCTCCTTCTGGTTTTCTCCTTGCTTCTCGCTGTAGAATTTCCAGTCAGTCAACCTTCCTGTAGTTCTGGGCAATGTCCGTTTTATATTTTAGTTGTATTTTATTGAAATTGTTGTGTGCGGCTGCGGCTAGGTGTTCACCTGGGCGCAGCCATCTTGGATCTCCTCCTAGGATTTCATTATGTTAATTCTAATCAATAAAAAGTATGCTTTCCTGGAGAAACCAAGATGGCGGCATAGGGTAGACACCGAATGCAGCTTACCACAACAAATTTGAATTTAGAACTGGAAAACAGGGGAAACATCGCCCTGAAGCACCAGATGGCTGGCTGAGAGGAGGCTCTACCATCTGGGAAGGAGAGAGAAGGTACGCTGAGCTTCAGGAACTGTGAAGGTGTGGAGAACTGTGCGCGCAAAAGGCGGCTGCAGAGTTCGCTGCTGGCTTGCTTGCGGAGCATGGAGAGGGTGGACAGCTAATAAGCGGCTGGCTTTCTTGTTCGGGAGGAAAACAGAACCACCCTATTGCGCTGATAGACGACCCCAGACAGGGAGAGGCCAGACTGTCAGGCAGTGGGAAGAGATCTCTTAGAGGTGTGTGAAGCCAGTGGCCGTTACTGCGGGACTCAGAAACCAGACCCTTGTAGAGAGGGGCTGAATAAAGCTTGTTTGCACCACCCGAGACTCCGCCCCATCCAAGCGGAGCACAGAAGCCCTTCCAATGGCTAGCTTTCTCGTTCGTAGTGAATGGGACTCTCCTAGGGAGTAACAGACAGGAATCTAAAGCTTGTCTGCGCCTATACCAAAGAGGTGCGCATGCCTGCAACAAATTGTGCGGGATTCAACAAAGCTTGTCTGTGCCACCCCGAGACTCCGCCCCATTCAAGCGAAATACAGAAACCTCCTAGCTGAGACACTTTCGATCCTGATAGCCAATTGGCTTGGAGATCAACGCTTCCCAGTAATACCAACAACAAGCAAGGCTTAACAACAAGACTGCACACACAGCCCACAAAGGGCTACACCAAGAATGTCCACCTCAGGTAACTGGGAGGCTGACTCACTGAATCATATAGGACACCTTAGCACACCATCCTACCAACTCAGGGAAGCTGTGAAAATGCCAAGACAAGGAAATAGATCACAAACAAAAGAAATGGAGGAAAAGAAGAGACTGGATATAGAGTTCAGAACCACGCTTATAAGGTTTTTCAATAATTTCCTAGAAAAGGTCGATAAGACCTATGAGGATATGAAAAGGGATCAACTAGGAATAATAAGGGATTAACAAAAATAATAAGGGATCAACAAGAAATAAAGAATACATTGTCTGAAATAAAAAATATTACACACAGAGTCCTAAAAACAAAATGGAAGATCGCAAGAATCAAGTCAAAGATTTGGAACATAAAGAGCCAGAAGACACTCCTCCACAGAAGCAAGAAAACAAGAGAATCCAGAAAGTTGAAGATAATGTAAGAAACCTCTGGGACAACTTCAAGCGAGCCAATATCAGAATTATGGAGGTCCCAGAAGATGAGAGAGAGCAAGATATCAAAAACATACTGAAAGAAATAGTGACAGAAAACTTCCCCCACCTGGTGAAAGAATTAGACTTACAAGTCCAAGAAGCACACAGAACTCCAAACAAAAGGAATCCAAAGAAGACCACACCAAGACATATCATAATAAAATTCCAAGAGCAGCCGAGACTGGTTTGGCTTAATGGATAAGAGCGTCAGCTTGGGAACTGAAGGGACCTGGGTTCAATTCGGGTCAAGGGCATGTACCTTGGTTGCGGGCATATCCCCAGTAGGGGGTGTGCAAGAGGCAGCTGATCGATGACTCTCATCGATGTTTCTAGCTTTCTATCTTTCTCCCTTCCTCTCTGTACAAAATCAATATATTTAAATAATAATAATAAAATAAAAATAAAATTCCAAGAGCAAAAGACAGAGAGAGAATATTAAAAGCAGCAAGAGAAAAGCAGGTAGTTACCTATAAAGGAACACCCAAACGATTGTCAGCTGATTTCTCAACAGAAACCATGCAGGCCAGACGGGAATGGCAAGAAATATTCAAGGTAATGAACAGCAAAAACCTACAGCCAAAAATAATCTACCCAGCAAAGCTATCACTCAGAATCGAAGGTCAGATAAAGAGCTTCACTAATAAAAAAAAAAAAAAAGCTAAAGGAGTTCATCACCGCCAAATCAGAATTATATGAATTGCTGAAGGGAGTTCTTTAGGAAGAGAAAGTAAATAAAGATAAAAACGATGAACAACAAATACGTAACTATCAACAAGTGAATCTAAAAACCAAGGGAATTAAAAAAAAAAATCTGATGAACAATATTAACTGGTGAATATAATAGAATCAGAGGTATGGAAGGGGAGTGAACTGACGATTCTCAGGGGAAAGGGGAAAGGAGGGATGTGGAAAGAGACTGAACATAAACTATGCTATGGATGAGTACAATGGGGGGTGGGGAAAGGGCAGAGGGTGGGGAAGGGGCATAGGGTGGGGTGGGAACCTGGTGGAGGGGAGCAATGGGGGGGGGGGGGAATGAGGAACATTTGTAATAATATGAACAATAAAGATTTATTAAAAAAATAATAATAAAATAAAATAGGAAAAAAAGAGAAAAAAATATGCTTTCCCAAAATAAAAACAGCAAGTTCACTGGCTTCCTTATTAAAATAGAACTTAATTTCTCAATGTAAATGATATTTACATGAACAAATCAATTAGCACTACTACAAACATCTTTACTGTACCCTACATCACAAAATAGCCAACTTCCTTAATGGAAAGGTTAGCCCATAAAGGCTTACTTTACTTTCTTATAAAGCAACATTTCCCAAACCACATTACTTGAGAAACAGGTTATTCATCTGTAGGAAAAGGGTTCTACAGTAAAATAACTTTTTGGAAAACCGCATGCTATCTTCCCTTTGAGATTCACAACACACATCAGTATATTACAAGCTCTAGAAATACAAAAGACCATGCTATAAAAAATAACCTACTTAACTGTATGTCCCAAATGTACTTACAAACAAACAAATAAGTAAATAATGATGTATTGTGTAATTCTTAAATTAAGGCCATCTGTTTTTTAAATACATAAAATCAAAATTAAATTTGCAAATTATTTCCTGGTTTATATCAAACCACATTGATTAATTCCACATATCAACTGATTTATCTAGAGGTCCTGGTATCTACCCTAAATGATCCCAGCTTTTCATGAACTTTTCTATCCTCTTATAAACCTAAAAATTTCTTAAGTATTTTGTCACAACTCCCATTGGATGAAACCAGCCAAAGGCTACAGTGGGCACTGGGCAAACAAGGCTATTAATATGTATGTCTTTTGCTTTTAAACATTTACAGCAAGAAGTGTTTCTTCCTTTTAAATTCTGTCATGTATTCATACCTCTCTCAAGATACATATAATCCGCCGCAGCTGGTTTGGCTCAGTGGATAGTGCATCAGCCTGTGGACTAAAGGTCCCAGGTTAGATTCCAGCCATGGGCACATGCTGGAAGTGTGGGCTCAATCCCCCCAGTAGGAGGCGTGCAGGAGGAACCAATCAATGATTCTCTCTCATCATTAATGTTTCTATCTCTCTATCCCTCTCCCTTCCTCTCTAAAATCAATAGAAATATATATATATATATTTTTTTATTTTATTTTATTGATTTTGTACAGAGAAGAAGGGAGAGTTAGAAACATCGATGAGAGAGAGAGTCATCGATCAGCTGCCTCTTGCACACCCCCTGCTGGGGATATGCCCGCAACCAAGGTACACGCCCTTGAGAGGAATCGAACCCAGGACCCTTCAGTCCCCAAGCCGACGCGCTATCCATTGAGCCACACCGGTCTCGGCAGAATTATATATATATATTTAAAGATACATATAATAGAGGCCCAGAGCACAAAATTCATGGACTCAGCAGGGAGCGGGCCTAAGCCATCAGTCAGACATCCTTAGTGCTGCCATAGAAGAGATCCCACCACCGCCACTGCGCTCGCCAGCTGTGAGCCTGGCTCAGGGCTTCTGGCTGAGTGGTGTTCCCCTGTGGGAGCACACTGACCACCCTGGGGCAGCTTCTGCAGTGAGCGTCTGTCCCATGGTGGGAAGTGCACGTCACAGTGACTAGTCTTTCTGCTGTTTGGCCAATTTGCATATTGGCTTTTTATTATATAGGATATTAGAGGCCCAGTGCACAGATTCGTGCACTGGTGGGGTGCCTCAGCCTAGGCTGCATCCTCTCCCAATCCGGGACCCCTTGGAGGATGTCAGAGGCCTGGTACACAGATTCAGCCCGATCCTCACAGGCCAGGATGAAGAATCCGTGCCCTGGGCCTCTAGTATGCATATAAGATCATTGGTTAATCTGGCCCACCCTCCCTACTACCCCCTTCCATCTGAGATTCATCAGTCTGTTCCCTGTTTCCATGCCTGTATGTTGAGTGTCTACCCCCTGGTGGTCAGTGAGCATCATAGCTACCATTCAAAAAGTTGAACGGTCACTTAGGCTTTCATATATATAGATGTATTATGAGGGAAGGCTCTCTGACCTAATCTTCATTGTATCCCTCACAGCAATAAGCACAGACCTGATAACATCACATCAATTTGAAACACTTCTAATAAAGAAAAGAAAAAACCATTATTTTTAATAAAAAGTTTCCCTTAAAAAAAAGTTTCCTTTATTTCTCCCCCCCACCATTCTAAAATGTAAAGAAAGAGGAATTAGATAAGTATGAATTTGTATAGGGTGTCATTTCAAGTTTTACCTTTGATTCAAATAGGAAAAGGATCCACTTACTGCCCATCTCCTTAGGATGTTGGAGATGTGTTGGAGCCTTGTGCCACATCTACCAGGATCAGGTGAGTGATGTCCCAGCAGGAGACAACTAAGTGCAAATACTCTTTCTCTTTACCCCACTAGTGAGTTTATTTCACTTATAGATCACTATTGGCTATCTTGGTATTTAAAAGAAGGCATGGGGGGCGGAGGGGAAGAAGGTATCAAAAAAAGAGTTGTGCTTTTATTTTCATGTCCACAAAAGAGTAGGAAGACAGGATTATGAAAAATAGTGCAAGATTAAATTCCTTTTTAAAAAAGTAACCAAGTAGCTGAAACTGGTTTGGCTCAGTGGATAGAGCGACAGCCTGCGGACTGAGGGGTCCCAGGTTCAATTCCAGTCAAGAGCGTGTACCTTGGTTGAGAGCACATCCCCGGGGGGGGGGGGGGGGGGGGGGGTGCAGGAGGCAGCTGGTCAATGATTTCTCTCTCGTCGATGTTTCTAACTCTCTATCCCTCACTCTTCCTCTCTGTAAAGAAAACCAGGGGGAAAGAAAAAAAAAAGTAACCAAGAACCTAAAAGAGCCACAAAGTTGACAAATGCGTAGTGACTCTCTGATTTTCATTCTGTGTGTCCAACACCCATTATGATCTCATTTTCAGGCAACTACTTTTAGGGCTTAAATACTGACTCTTTTTAAAATAGTATGAACATGTTAAAATATAAAATGAAAATCTCAATTTCTGATTCTTTGAGAATATCTAGTTAAGATAACATCAATCATAAATCCACAGTATATATTGCATACAAAAAATTTCACCCACCATACCAGAAATTTGTAAATATACTCTACCTTTTTTCTTTTTCATTGGTTCGTGGCTATCTGGTGATGTAGGAATAGGAGAGGTATCCATTGGTTCAG
Source organism: Pipistrellus kuhlii (assembly GCF_014108245.1). Lineage (NCBI taxonomy): Eukaryota > Metazoa > Chordata > Mammalia > Chiroptera > Vespertilionidae > Pipistrellus > Pipistrellus kuhlii. Next base: position 43,341,334 of record NW_023425584.1, read on the forward strand.
ATTCTTCAGTTGACACCTCCACTACAGTTTCTGTAATGACATCTGGCCTCATAGCAGCATGGATAAATTCTGGAGTTGATACACAAGGAGGGACAAACACTTCCACTATAAAAAAAAAAAGTTGAAAAATTAAAATTTCCTACCCCATTAATGCTTCTTACTGTGGACAATTCAATACTTAGTAGAGGTGATGTTTAATAATTTAACAAAGCGGGGTAAGAACTTGAAGTTAACTTGCTGAATATGCAATATGATCTAAAGTATGTGAGAAAATAAGATGCAAGAAAAATCAACTTAAAGAAAATGTTAGCCAAAACCGGTTTGGCTCAGTGGACAGAGCATCGGTCTGTGGACTAAAAGATCCCAGGTTCGATTCCGGTCAAGGGCATGTACCTTGGTTGCGGGCACATCCCCAGTAGGGGGTGTGCAGGAGGCAGCTGGTCGATGATTCTCTCTCATTGATGTTTCCAGCTCTCTATCCCTCTCCCTTCCTCTCTGTGAAAAATCAATAAAATATGTTTAAAAAAGAAAAAAAAGAAAATGTTAATCCTCTGGGTAAGAAGGGGAATAGTCACCTTCCAGTCTTCACATTTTTATATACAGAGTGGGGCAAAAGTTAGTTTACAGTTGATCATATGGAAAATAATACAATAAGTAATAAATAATACAGGAATAAGCCCTATTTCACATACTCACAACTGTAAACCTTCTTTCTCCCCACCCTGCATTTTTAAGCTCATTATAGACAACTGCATTGTTTTGACAATTGGGAAAATATTTGGAAATAAAATAATGAGTTCTTTAATACTTTCTGTCCATGTACCCATCATTATTTTCTAACTAGCTAATTCATGCACAAAGTATAAAATTTAAGACATTTAATAAATGTGATTTCAGTGACAAGCACTTATAATTCATTTTAAATATGAAAAAAATGGAAAATATGCTCATTACAGCCCAATGAATATCTTTGCATATTTAAAACTTTATTTAATGAAATAGCCCTAAGTTTTGGGTCACTAAAACAGTAAAGACTGCTATTTGGCACTTTATTACAAACAATAATGTTGTCCTGGCTTTCTTCCAATGTGCATAAATAATTAGGATGACATTTCTATTTCAATAAAGAGATAATACCTACTCTCATGGATTAACACACTGATCAATATGTCCTAATTTTCTTCTCATACTTGTGAATACATAGGATTCCTATTTTACTTTAAAAGTCTGGTTACTCTTAGTATTTATTGTAAAGTCCTATAAGAATAGGTCCAGCCCAGATGTGTGGCTCAGAGGTTTAGTACTGACCTATGAACCAAGAGGTCCCAGTTTAATTCCCAGTCAGGGCACATGCCCATCAATGATTCTCTCTAATGATAGATGTTTCTATCTCTCCTTCCCTCTCTCCTTCCATTCCTTTCCTCTCTCCAAAATAAATAAAAACATATTTAAAAAAAAAAAAAAAGGAAGAAGAGCCAAACTTACTATATCAAGTAAAATTAACATTGGAATATTAAAATTAGGGTAAATGAGAATTAGGACAACATAACTCTCAAAGGCAGCCTTAAAGGAAAAAAGGGACCAAAAGAAAAGAAAAACTTGCAGCCTGAAGGGAGTGTAAGGAAATGGCTTCCTCCTTGCTCCAGAATAGATTGTTCCCTGGAGTCACTTTATCACAGAAGAATTAAAGGTGGTCATAGGAGGCAACCACACCTCCTCCCCAACTGCCATTCACTTAAGGACTATTGTACAAAGGTTTATAAATTGACCAGAGTTAAGGAAGTAAGGCATGATGGTCTAAATAGCAACTTAATAAACTTCTGTCTATCTATACTGGGCATTCATTTATTATGAAAATTAAGTATTCAAGACTTGGGTACTTTGACAAATAAAGATCAAATACTGCTGTCACAGGTATTCATATAAAACAGATCTTGAGAACACCAACAATGCCCCTGTATCTTAAAAACCATTCATTCTAGATGCATGAAATGATGTGACAGGTTTAATATAAATAGGGTAGTTCACATACCAGGACTTCTTGAATCCCTCAAGCAGGTAGGAGATTCCATATGAAGCAGGGCTTCAGCAGCTTCAATCGTCTTATCTGTGCAGTGTGCATTACTGCTATGAACTGATGCTTCCACTGGGGGGGAAATAAGTTCTACTTAATTAAAAATGCACTGAACACATTACTAAATTAAAACACACTGCTGTAGAAGTCATAAATACAAATTAACTCTTATGGCCATAACGCTAAATCACTGATACATATTAGTTTATGTAAATTATTTATAGAAATACTTTAAACACCAAAACAATCTAGTATCCTCACTTTGTAAAATGAATGTTAACTATAAAGCAACTATTGAGATTGGCTAGCAATTACTGAGAAATTTCTGAATCTTATACTAAGGAAAAAGAAGAAGAAAAAACTAAAAAATTTAAACCTGTATCAATTTTAGGCCAAACTAACTTATGGAGAATAAGAATGATTATGAATTAACAATCCTAAAGGCAATTATATATTTTTATATACTGTTACTAAAATCAGGGATCATGCATGTCAAAATTAGTCAGAAACACATATTTCTAAGTTACTTTAATTAATTAGTTAAATTCCCACTGACCCTCTTGGGTTAGCTGCGGCGCCCAAGCATGTGGGAATTTCCTTCACAATAACCTTGCTCTCTCTCCTTCAGGACTTTGCTAGGTGTTGCCCAAGAAATTTTTTAAAAAGAGTTTTTATGGTGGTTTTTTTTCATGAATCGTTTCCTAATTTTACTACCTTCTGTAACTCTCTCCTTGAACTTAGTTTATTGCTTTGCTGATTGAATTATTTGTGAAGCAGTAAAGTGTACAGCACAGGTTTGGACTTTTAGGTCTAAGAGCTTGGGTTCTATCTTCTGACACTTATACCAATAATTTCTGTTAGTAGGCCAGCAATTTAATTCTTTATAAGTCTGGGTTTCCTAATACAAAACAGTAGTATTCCTTACCTCACATAGTTGTAAGAATAAAGTGAGGTGACTCTAATAAAAAACATATACATAGATAAGAATTCAATAAACTCTTTGAGATCAGAGTGGCTATATTAATTCATCTTCATATCTGTTCTAGTTCCTAACAGAGACTTTTCATATAGTGGGTAGGCAAGTATGTCTTTTATGTATTGAAATTTAAGAACCCAATGACCCTACAGGAAAATAGGCAATTCAAGAACTTATTATCTTAACAAAATATTAATTTCACATCCTGACTTAAAACATTGACTGTTTTACTTGGTGAAAGGTCCTAAGAGTTTCTAATCTTCTAAAGGAACTAAAAGAAAGTATTTATACAAATTCCGTAAAACCGTATTAGAAATCCATAAGTTCTATACACTAAAAATATGAATCTTTTAAAACTGTTTCCAGAAAACTTTTAAATGAAAAAAAAATTCACTTAGTCTCAAAATTCCCCAAATGCTCAGCCTTAAACACCAGTCATTTGGAGAGCATTTATTAAAAAAATCCACTGACTGTTTTTACCACCTGTTGCACATCATCCACACTCTCAACCAAGGTACTGGGTCTCTCCAGTTGCTCTGTCCATTTATGGAAATCTGCTCAAAGCTGACCGGTTCCAGAGAGGCAGCCAAACCTCTAAGTAAATCTATCTTTAGGTGACCCTGCTTACTCTTATCTGCAGCTTCACTGAAGCAAAGGATTCAATCAGTCCTTCCAGCTCAACTCTAAGAAACTAAGTATTAGTAAGTATAAATATGCAAGTCTGAAGTATATTTTTCAAAGTACCTCCCTATAATACTCACATACACTAAAGAATTGTTAAGCAAATTCTCAAGTTTTAAAAATTTATACCAGAAACTTCATTCTCTTCAAGGTCTGCTTGTGTTGCAACTTAGCTGTTGTCTTAGCTGCTATTAATAAACCATCCAGGGTAAACTAATTCCTTATGTAATTGTATTAAGACATACCCTAAAAACTACCGTATTAAAATCAGAGCTTCAAGTATTTGATAATAATACAGCAATAGAATTTTATCAGATTTTCAAGCTATAAAACAAACAAAATATGTCTAGCAATTATACATTATGTTGCCAAGTTAAGTAGTTTGAGGTACATTTTCAAGACCATGATTTCATATTATATCAGTGGAAATTATTTTCTTGCCTATATTTCTGACCTCAACATATTTTCCCAGAAAATTTATATTTACAGATTAAAACAAATAAAATACATACAAATTTAAGAAGAAAACTTATTTATTCGTACTTTAAATTTAAGATGAGAATATACATAAATTTTCTAGTGAAATATCAATCAGAAGATCTAATATTCTTATATACAATCAACAAATGGTTGCTGAGCATTTCTCACAGTGTACCAGTCCCTCTGCCATAAAACTGATATAAATATAACTAGATCACTGGCCTCGTGTAGCTAGAGAATGACAAAACATAAATGGAAGGAAAATATTTCAAAGCTAAATGAAAGTGCAAAATTAATTTAAAGTTACTCTGTAAACTAAGTTGGTTTAAAAGGAGTGTTGATATCCTTTTTTTATGCTTATTTTATTTTTTGTCATTTTTACTTACTAAAATAACCCTAAGTACCTATTTAAAAAATGAACACCTAAGAACTCACACTTAGATCAATTTACAGCAATGTACCCATGATAGTTTCCAAGAATATTTCACCCATTTTGTAAAAAGTGACACATTATCTTTTCCCTTTTCTTTCTTTTTTTTTTAATTTCTTTATTAAGGTATCACATATTTGTCCTTAACCCCCTTCTCTTTTCTTTCATTGACGTTAAGTCAACAGGTCATTTTTGTAACAAACTTAAAAGATATGCCAGAACCGGTTTGGCTCAGTGGATAGAGCGTCGGCCTGCGGACTGAAAGGTCCCGGGTTCGATTCGGGGCAAGGGCATGTACCTTGGTTGCGGGCACATCCCCAGTAGGGGGTGTGCAAGAGGCAGCTGATCGATGATTCTCTTTCATCAATGTTTCTAACTCTCTATCCATCTCTCTTCCACTAGGTGAAAAATCAATAAAATATATTTTTTTTAAAAAAACTTAAAAAATATTTCTCCTCTTCAAGTTTCTGTAATTTTAAAAAAATATATATTTTATTGATTTTTTACAGAGAGGAAGAGAGAGGGATAGAGAGTTAGAATCATCGATGAGAGAGAATCATGGACCAGTTGCCTCTTGCACACCCCCTACTGGGGATATGCCCGCAACCAAGGTACATGCCTTGATGGGAATCGAACCCGGGACTTTCTGTCCGCAGGCCGATGCTCTATCCACTGAGCCATACTGGTTTTGGCAAGTTTCTGTAATTTTCTAAAAAAATTTTAATACTAGATGTTCTGCTCAATAATTCAAACACAATTTAAACTAAAAGTTTTACACAACTCTTAAGGATAAACATAAATTTAACAATTTTGTGTATAAGCAAACTATAAGCAATGGCTGAAAATTCCTTTTTCCTCACAAAAAACCTGACTTGCTGGAGTCTTTCTAAACCTATGTATAAAAACTGTGGGAGAAAATAATAAGCAACTCATTTTAAAAATAGAAACAATGAAGCTAAAAGTAATCTAAGAGATATTTTCTAGTTAACACTAGTAGTTGGTGTTGCTGGTAAATAGTCCTTGAAGAAATAAATCTACCAAATAAATTTCAAAACTATTTTAATTTTAATCATCATGCCATTAAATGTGCTTATGCCTTCTTTTACCATTGGTAAGAGGTCTTCTTGTTCCGTTTCTAGCTTTCTAATCAACTGGTGTTTGTATGGTAGATTATTCCAGACTCACTCAACAGCTGTTACTAAATACCAAACTTGGTAATTAAGTCTGACAAGAGACATACCTCTCAGCTTTGCAGAAGAGAATGCTGGCAATGGACCTAGTTCATAACAATGTTCTTTAAAGTAAAAAATGTAACTTAATAGCAATTTAACTTGAGAGCAATGGGAAAAAATCAGAAAACACTTCATTAGGTGATAGTGGTATCCCACTACAAGCAAGACCATAAACTAACATTACCAAGGTCATCACTCAACTATCTGACCTACCACACCTTATCCCCTAATGCCCCAAGGCTATGTATGATTGAATGCTATGAAAGGAGGGAAAAGATAAAGACCTGGGACACTCTTATCTTTACCTGATCCCCTTTAACTTTCTCATCAATAGTTGTTATAAGGTTGAAAGGGAAAGAAAACAAAATTGTTTTTCTAAAGTAGAGCTGTCTGATAAAAACATCACCTGAGCCTGGCTGGCTTGGCTCAGTGGTTGAATGTGGACCTATGAGCCAGGAGATTGCGGTTTGATTCCCTGTCAGGACACATACCCCAATTTCTAGCTCAATCCCCAATGTGAGGCATGCAGGAGGCAGCTGATCAATGATTCTCATCATTGATATTTCTCTCTCTCCCTTACCCTTCCTTTCTGAAATCAATAAAAAAATATATATATAAAACATGAGCTACATATAATTTTCAAATTTCCAGTACCCACATTAAAAGCAAGTGAAATTAATACCTTTCATTTAACCCGGTATATCCAAGATAATGTCATTTCAACATGTAATTGACAAAGTTTTTCACTGCTTCAGTTTTTACATTTAAATTAATTTTTTAAAAATTTAAATTCAGTTTCTAACTCACATTTATGTACTCAATAACCTCATGTGGCTAGTGGCCACAGTACTGAAAAGTGTTTACTAAATAAAACTATATATTTCAGCTTCTCAAACTTTTTTTGTAAAAGGGCCCCTTTATATCCAATTTAAGGACTGCCAAGATTATGTATGTAGTTCTACGTGTATTTATATTATTTGATATTAAATCTTCAAAACTTCAAAATATTTATTAACTCAAAATAACATTTCCTCTTTTTTTAAAATATAGTTTTATTGATTTTAGAAAGGAAGGGAGAGATAAAAACATCAATGATGAGAATCATCACTAGGGATGGAACCTGCAACCCGGGCATGTGCTCTGACCAGGAATCGAACTTCAACCTCCTGGCTCATAGGTCCACACTCAGCCACTGAGCCAAAATAACCGTTCTAAAACAAAAAAATTTAGTGAGTATGAGTAGCTTTGTTTTACGCTTTTACAAATCTTTTTAATACCTGGTGGAAAACCATGTATTTGCTTCTTCGTTTAGTGTGTTGGAATATCAAGTCATGTAGCCTCCAGAAAACTCCTCAGAACACTTGTGAAAGTGAAAAGTATGTAATGCCTTAGTATTATTATGAAAATAATTTTTACTTCTCTGACTCCTAGAATTCCCAGACCAGAAATTTAAGGTTTTTTTTAGAACTACAGCTATAGCCGAGACCGGTTTGGCTCAATGGATAGAGCGTCGGCTTGGGGACTGAAAGGTCCCGGGTTCGATTCCGGTCAAGGGCATGTACCTTGGTTGCGGGCATATCCCCAGTAGGGGGTGTGCAAGAGGCAGCAAATCGATGACTCTCTCTCATCGATGTTTCTAACTCTCTATCTCTCTCCCTTCCTCTCTGTGCAAAATCAATAAAATATATATTTAATAAAAAAAAAAGAACTACAGCTATAATTTTTATCAAATGTAATTAAAAAAACACCCAACTTCTATCCCCGTGTTTCTCTACGTTTTAACTTCTAAACATAAACATCAAAGTATCCATTTCCATAAGCACAACAACAGTATTTTGTCCACTTACACATAAAAGACTTTTAAATTTTTCATAAATATTTCTTTGCAACCTTTTGAACATTTAATTTACAGGTAACACAAGGAGTTTAAATAATTACCAAGAACACTCTCATGCCTGCCCCTGTCCACTAACCAAATTTGTTTCTGAAGGAAATTGTTTTTATTGAATTATCCTGATTGACCACACTAATGTTACTCTTTAACTCAGTTTTTTTTTAAATATATGTTTTATTGATTTTTTACAGAGAGGAAGGGAGAGAGAGAGCTAGAAACGTCGATAAGAGAGAAACATCGACCAGCTGCCTCCTGCACACCCCCCACCGGGGATGTGCCCGCAACCAATGTACATGCCCTTGACCAGAATCGAACCTGGGACCTTTCAGTCCGCAGACAGACACTCTATCCACTGAGCCAAACCGGTTTCAGCTAACTCAGTTTTTTTTTTTATGCTTTTTAGTACTAATGCTGCAATGAATTCTGAAGAATAATTTCTTAAAACACATTTGCAAGAAAATTTTTTAAAAAGTTAATGCCAGTTCTAACCACGTTTAGTTTAGTGGATAGAGCACCACTCAGCCTGCAGATTGAAGAGTCTCAGGTTTGGTTTCGGTCAAGGGCATGTATCTTGGTTGTGGGCACATCTCCAGTAGGGGGTGTGCTGGAGGCAGCTGATCAATGTTTCTCTCTTTGATGTTTCTATGTAACTCTCTATCCCTCTCCCTTCCTCTCTGTAAAAAATTCAATAAAATATATTTTTTTAAAAATTAATGCCATTCTTGCCCTGGCCTATGTTTCTCAGTGGTTCAAGCTTCGGGCTGTGGCACAGTACCTAGGTTGGAGGTTGATCCCCAGTCCTAGTAGGGACAAGTGCAGGAAGCAGAAAATGGTCTCTCTCTCTCACATCAATGTTTTTCTTTCTCTCCTTTCCTTTCACTCTCAAAAAAAAAAAAAAAGTAAATAAAAAGAATATCCTCAGGTAAGGATTAACAAAAACAAGTTAACGCCACTCTTTGTTTTAATTCAACATATGCTTCATATTTTCACATCCTGTTGAAACTTTTTCCAGATTGATACTAGACATTCCACTATATAGTAAATTAGAAATAAGATTTTCAAGTTCAAATTTCACGATAAACTATGACAAAACAGACACATTTGTTTTGTTATTGAAAATACTTAGGCTAAATTTCCAGAAAAAAATTCCCTCCTTCATCTTAATAACTGCCTTCAAATAGAATAAAACTTCTGGTGACTCTACCTCTCAATTCCCAAAAAAAAAAAAAAAAAAAAAAAAATCAAGAAAAGTATATTTGAGAATAAGAAGGCAGAATATTTTAAATTGAAAATCTTCAAGAAAATCCAGATTATACATACACAATACTTTTGCTGAAATGTTAAGGGAAATTCTTTTTTCCTATCGACATCCATATTTCCTATAAGCTATATATATGTACATACTAGAAATGAGCCTAAATTATTAAGTAGACTATATCATAGTCATCTTCAAGTTCCAAGACTGGCTAAAAGAAAGTGAGTAACCTCCCAATTTCATAACCTTAGACATATTCATTCACATGGCATAATGTAAAGAAATCCAAGAAAAAGAAAAGCCTTCACCTCCTATTAAATATTTGAGCCACTTATAATTTCAGAACTTTAAAAGTTATAGATCACCTAATCAATCCTAATGAAGCCTTCAAGAGTACAGATATAGTTTAGTGACAGTCAGATGTAGGTCCTCTTCTCCTGACTTCAGAATTAAGGCTCTTTCTCATACCATGTTGCCAGTGAAACATGTCAACATATAAAGTATGTCAACTCTTCTGTATGTTAAAATGATTATTAACTAAGCTTATTTATTTAATTCTTTACTCAAACTCTTCAGACAGCATAAACGTTTATAACTAAAGCTGAAGTTGACAGCTAACTAAAGTTGATAGTTAAGCCTCTAAAGGAGGAAAGTAAAAGCAAAATATATCTTCTAGTTAGTACCTTTATAACAGTGTTAACATATAACAATATTAAGTGCTTTACAGTCACTTAGAAAAAAAAGTTTAGCGAACAATAGTCAACTGAAAATCTTATCTCCTCTATAACTTTTTCTTACTATCAGTCATTCTACACTAATCATCAACCCATTATAGCAATCACTGTATATATTTAAAAATTATATAGATTTTTATCTGTCTCCTGAATTTGACTGTAAAATCTTTGAGGAAGGATGATGTATAACACCTGACAACTTCCCTCAAGGGAATTAAAACAGTATCATCTTGTCCATTTTACAATAACAAACATTATAAGCTACTCTTCCACTGTCATTGGAAACTGGCAGCAATAAAAATTTAGATCCCCAGTTCTACATTTCCTGGGCCACCTTTCCTCCCCAACTTGCACTCACTGTATAAACCTACAGTGTAAATCAGCAAACCTATCTCAAGTTTCCTTCTAAAATAGGACTTGTAAAGGAGCATCAGATTACATGAACATGATTGAGGAAATAATTTGAAAATAATTATATGTAAAACATATTCTTTACAAGACATTAAAATCATGAAGCAAACTTCAATTGTAAGGTTTAAATATACTAAGTTAATGCAGTAGAGTTGCAAGTCAGCTTTTAACTTAAAAAATACCACTACCACCTTAACAAAGGGGTATTAAATATTTCTATTTTCAAATTGTAGGCTGCCTATGTGTATTCACTCCAAGCAAAATATCTACAGGTCACATTCAGTTTCACTAATAACTCTAGAAGCTTATGAAAAAAATACCTTCCATAGATAAAATTAAGCCCTTTACCTTTACAATATTTTTCAAGATTCAAAACCACTGGAACCATTTCCTGAAATGTACATGTTTATCACTCACAGAAATATCATTGATCCAATCAATCCTACAAAGCCAAAAATTCCATCCCTTAATTCATATTGTTATTAGTGAACTGAGCACACACAATGGAACCAAGTTCTTCTTGTACTCTACCTCTTACTAAGTTCTTACTCTGATCAGAATATAACTGGCAAACGTGTTTTAATCACAATTGTAAGCTGATTGTTTTTCTTTGGGACCCTTAAGACGTCTTGTATTACATTTTACATTGGTCACTCATGTGTTATACAATACATACAGTTACAGTATTCCAGAGTTTCTCTAAACTTAAAAGTTCTGTTAAGTTCAGAAATACACGTGTTCATGATTTCCCCCCATCGAAGAGAATCACAGTTTCGCCAACCAAACTAATTTCACGTGCCCTCCCTAAAAACAATGGCTGGGAAACGGAGGGGGCAACATCTTTCACAGCATTACTCTTTGGTATTTCCCATCTTCCAATCTCCATCGGTGGCGATATGATACAGAACCGGGGGAAGGGAACATGTGTGTTTATTATTCTAGTAAGTAAATGGGATGCAAGCAGGGCTGCATCGACCCCGGGCCCTCGCAGCGCTGTCCATTAAGCAAAGCTGCCGCTTCTGTGTAACTTAAGTCCGTGCCCTTCCGCTGCAGCAGTGGCGCTGCACATCCCCCACCCCCGCGGCCACTTCCGTGTTTACACTCCTCTTCCCTCCAATTCCATGCGTACATTGTCAGCTCCACTCCCGCCCAATCTCCATTGGCCCAGCGCGGGCCCCGAGTCCCGCCCCCAGAAATCAACGTTCTCACTTGGAACATCTCAGCGAGCAGATTGGAACGAGAGGCCTGTCAATCCGGGCCGTTCGGTCCTCTCCGAGGCGCTTCCGCTATGGTGGGAGGTTGGGGGGAGGAGGGGGTACGGGGGCAATTCCGTGCGGAGACTTCCCTAGGGCCGAGCCGCCCGCCCGCAGCCCCGCGCCTTAGCCTTCACTTACTGTTTACAAAAATTAGCCTCCTCCGCTGACACCCAGCGCGCCAGGTCAGGGGTGCACAGAGAGCCCGTGTCCTTCCCATCCTCCCCCTGAACAAAAAAAAAAAAAAAAAGACACCCACGAGGGACGGGGCACCAGCCTACTCCCTCACTGCCACCCATGAGGAGGAAGGGGCGGCGGGCGGGCGGGCGACACCGCACCCCGGCCGCCCACGCTGAGTGACCCTTCCAGAACCGTTACTCCGAGGCTGCACAAGGTGGGGAGGGTCAGGCATTTTTTTGGCGGGTAGCGGTCCACCGGACATGGCCCGGGCCGTCCCGTCCATGCGGAAGTGGAGGGTCCGCGGACCGGGTCTGAGAAGAACGGGGCGGGGGCTGCGAGCGTCCACCGGGGAGCCCGCCGTCCCCGGCCGCGGGCAGAGCGGCCTCTCCGGCCAGACAGCGTGGCAGGCGCCGCCGACAGACAACAGCCGCGCTCACTTCCTGGTTCCGCGGCGGCCGGGGCGCAGCGCGCAACTCGTCCGCCCGAGTCCCCAACTTCCCCGCGGCTCGGCGCCCGGCCCCGCTGCCAGCGCTCCGCCCGCTGCCGCCGCGCCGCCCGCCGACCCCCGGCAGCGGCGGCGCCGGAGCCGAGGCAGGTTACTCTCCAAGGTGATCACTTCCTGATTCGTCGCCTCCATTACTTCATTCACTGCCCCCGTCTCCCCCGGCCGCCCCGGGGACCGAGGCGGACACAACCCCGGCGCTGACCGCCGCGGGGGAGGCACCCCGCCTTGGTGCACCCTGAGCCCGCTGCACCGCTGCAGCGGAGAAAAGTTGCCCTGCCCTTACCAGCCCGGATGAGGAGATCCAGCTGGTTCGTGGGCCCCTCATGCAGAGACGTCGCCATGTTTATCCCGGGGCTGGCGCTGCTGCTGCACATTGACTTCCACCGTGAGCGGCGGCGGCGGCGGCGGCGGGGGGAGGCGGAACCCGCGGCCCGAGCCACGCCGTGCGGCCGACACACACTCACGCACTCGCTCACACACCGACGCCCAGATCCTTGCGCGTCCTCCGACAGGAAGCCGCGGCCGGCCCGCCTCCCGCCGCCGGGCGGAGAAACCCCACCACCTAACGGCAGGGGCGGCGGCGGCGGCCGCCTGGGCTGGCAACGCGATCCTTCCGCCCCGCGCCCAGACAGGAAGTCCCGGCGCCCCGAGCGCCGCCCGCCGCCCGCCCGGCCGGAGGGACACCTGAGGCTGGGGTCGCCCCGGGGGCCGCGGCGGGCGAGCGGGGCGGGGCGGGCCCGCGGCAGGAAGAGGCGCATTTCACGCTCTGCGGAGGGAAAGTCTGCAATTGTCCCCGCTCTGGACGGGAGCCATGGGCCCGATTTTCTTCCTGGAACAGCCCTGACGCCCGGTCCCGCGGCTGTAAATAAAGGTGGCTCTTTAACTTGTTTTGGCCGTTTTAAAGCTTAGGCCACATGGAGCCCCTTCACTTGAAAAGGCTGCACTTTAAAACAGGAATACCAACCCCCCAAAAAAGCCACATCCACACAATGTTCTAAAAGCTGTACTTGTAAAGTAAGACACTTCCAACTACTTCAAGACCACTGCGTCCTTTTTCGTCGTCGGAGGCACACTAAGCAGACATTTATTAGTAAACACACAACATTCCCACCCCCGGAGACCTGATTATCCTTCCTCAATTTGATAGTCGTGACATTCAAGCACCCTTTCACTTCTACTAGGTTCCCTGGGGAATAAACGTATTCATTTATAGTATCATCTACGTTTAAAAATCTTTTTGATAGAAACCTCATTACAAATGAAGTTCATATTAAAATACAATAGAAGGGGGAGGTAAATTGCCATTTGTTGACTATTAATTTATTAACACAGGAAATCAGACGTGGCTTCATGAAAACAAAAACTAGGGTTTCAGAATTTCACAATATAAAAAAAGTTTGAAACAACTTTTTCCTCAAAGTTGTACCTACACAAAATTTATGTACAACCGTGCCTCCTACATAGTAAGTGCTCAATCAGTATTTGCTGAATAAACATAAAAAGGTCTTGGCAGTTACAAGTGAAAATAAGGCATTGTTTTTATTATCGGAATTGAATGAACTATGCTGATAGTCTAGAAAAAAAATTCTTCCAGTGGTAATATTAATACAATATAATTTTAAAAATATTTGCCTGACATGCCAGTGCAACTTAGTAATAAATTTACATAGCTATGACTTTTTATCTTTTTCATTTCTTCTGAATACTAATTTATTCTTTTGGCCTTTTCCCCTGGCTTATAGGCAATTTCCAAAGTACAACTCCCCTTAAACCAAATAAGGAACTCTTTCTGCAGTAGGTAAACTTGCTACTCCTTGGACAAAAGGAAATATATGACTGATAGCTTTTATTTTTTAGATCTAGTCAGTTTAAAATAAGGATCATCTACTGATAGGCAGCATCTTAGTTTCCAAGCCTTTAGGCAGATAATTGAAATTATAGCATATCTAAATTTCCACTCCTATCAATCAGTTTTTCATTTTGAAGGGAAGAGAGTAATGTAAGACAGAGGTATTGTATTTTTTCCTGGATGTGACAGGTAAGCTTGGCTCTTCTCAACATCGGAATCCGTTTAAAGCCTGATACCTAACTTTTTATTTTACTAATATTTGTTTCTTGACCTATACCTTAAGAAGTGAATAGTATGTGTGTGTGTTTTAATTGCTATATATCCTGATTATATATCTCCAGGTCTTATATTTTATAAGAAAATAGAACCTGTATCTATTCCTGCATAATACTTCACAGTTATTATATACAAACATATATACTATATACATTATGTACATGTGTTAATGATAAAAATTAATGAAGAAAAAATTGATTCCTTTATATTTAATGCTCTGTAAAAACACAATTCCTGGACCATAAATGCAATTCTGCCGTGCTATTATTGTAAATGGAATTCTTCATTGCTATGTTAACTAGGCTTTCAATAGTCATCAGTACTTTTTATAAACCAATAATATACTGCAAATAGCAGGTGAAGATAAGATGCTTTTGGAAATAGAAATGTATTCGTTAAAAAACGTATTTGAGCCGAAACCGGTTTGGCTCAGTGAATAGAGCATCGGCCTTCGGACTGAAAGGTCCCAGGTTCGATTCCAGCCAAGGGCAAGTACTTTGGTTGTGGGCACATCCCCAGTAGGGGGTGTGCAAGAGGCAGCTGATCCATGATTCTCTCTCATCGATGTTTCTAACTCTCTATCCCTCTCTCTTCCTTTCTGTACAAAATCAATAAATATATTTTTTTAAAAGCGTATTTGAAGCCTTCGCTGTTCTGGCTTAGTGGATACAGTGTCAGCCTGGAGACTGAAGGGTCCCAGGTAATATTTCGGGTTAAAGGGACATGCCTGGGTTGTGCATTCAATTCCCAGTAGGGGGTGTTGCAGGAGGCAGCCAATCAATGATTCTCATCACTGATGTTTCTATCTCTCTCTCCCTCTCCCTTCCTCTCTGAAATCAATATATATATTTAAATATATATATATATTTGAAGAATTTAGCAACATGGCAAAATGTAAAAAATATAAATGTGACAGGATTTAAATATACACATACTTTTTCAAACTATATGTGAATATGTGCATATATAACATGCATATGTGTGTATATGCACACAACACACACACACACTGCATTTCTCAAGTCTTCAAAGATTAAGCAAATATTAATACACAGAATAAAAAACTGAGAATAGGTAGACACTAGAAAACAAATTCATATTCTGATAACATTACAGAGTTATTGCTGTGTACTAGCAAGAAAAGTTAAGGTAAAAAATAGCTAATTCTTATTGAAATAAAAGCCACTAACTATGCTAAATGCTTTACATTCACTTTTCTCACAAATTCCTCTCTACCTTCCTGTGAAGTGGGTATTACTATTGTGCTCATTTTATAGATGAGGACTCTAAGGTTCCTTGACCAACCGAGGTCAGAGTTAATGGGAAGCAGGGCCAAGATTTGAACCCAAGCGTCTCTAGCTCTCGAGCCCTTACCCTCCAACACTCCCAACCACCAAAGTAACAAGGCCTGTCTGTCTGTTATGATGCATTTAGTACCTATGGATTTTCTTCTCTGAAAATCTTTTATATTCCTCCCTTCAAAAGGTGGAGCCTAATTCCCCCTCTCCCTTTGAGAGTGGGCTGGACTTAATGGCTTACTTCTAACAAAACAGAAGGAAGCTGAAGTGATGGGGTGTGACTTCAGAAATTGTCTGCTTGATCTCTTCCTTTTGAGTCACTCTCTCATAGGAAGCTCACTACCATGTCTTGAGTATACTCAAGTAACTCTGTGGAGAAGCCCATTAGGCAGGGAAAATGCCATCCTGCCAACAGTCATGTGACAGAGCTACTAAGAGACAAAACCTGAAGCTCTAATAACCAAGCCTTCAGATGACTGCAGCTTCCTGCAAGACCCTGAGTTAGAACCATGAGGATAACCCATTCCCCAAACCTTTACCTTGAAAACTATACAATATAATAAATGTTTATTGTTTAAGCTGCTAAGTGTGGGGTAATGGGTACGTGTTGGGTATACTTACAGGGGGAAAAGGTTAAGAAAACTAAGCTACAAGAAAAACATATCTATCAAGAATAATAAACTGGAAATCAAGTGATTTAAGACTATTAAGTAAGGCTGGTTCACCAACCCTATAAGATAGACAACAGATTAGAAATGCAGTCTATAGATTCATAAAGAAAAAAAAGAATTATTTCATATGTTTTATACTATTATTTAATTATCTATTTGCAGGTTTTATTCTACTGTTTTAATGGCCAGGTTTTATAAAATATTATTAAAATAAAGATGTTTAAACCTATAGTCACATATTCATTCATTTACTCAACAAATAATCCAGCACTTACTTTGAGCACATTTCTGTTGTAGGGACGCATTAATACTACACCTGGTAGAGAAACCAACAGGGCGGCATAGGTAAACACCTAAACTGCTTCCTTGCATAATAATTTCAAAACTACAACTAAAAGACAAAATGGATATTATCCAGAACCATAGGAAGGCTGGCTGAGTTGTAATTCTACAACTAGAAGGGAAGAGAAAAGCACACTGAGACTCAGAGGAGCTGCAGGAGGCAGAGGTACTGAGATGTGCGCACACACATGCGCACGCAGAGGATTGGCAACTGAGTGCACGGCTGGCTTCCTCAAGTGGAAGGGAGACAAAAGTTCCTGACTACACTGAACTCTAGTTCCGGGCAAGAATCTGGGGATCCAGACACTTTTGGGGAGAAAATGGACTGTCTGGCAGCAGGCAGAACTTGAGGGCAGCTTTCTCCAAGAGTTGCTAACAGCGATTACCATGGGACACTGAGACACAGGGGCCTATTAGGATAGGGCTGACAAGAAACCAATACTATCTATTCTGCCCTGAGACTCTGCCCCATCCAAGCTGAGCACAGAGACTTATGCAAGTCTAGTCTCATAAGGGTGTCTCCAGCACAGAAGTTCTCCCAGGGTAGACACAGCTGATCCTCACAGCCAAATGGCCTGGAGGTCAATTCTTCCCAATGATAGCAACAACAATCAAGGCTAAACTAAAACAAGACTGTGCACACAGCCCACAAAGGGGTGCACCAAGAGTGTTCACGTCAGGTAACTTGAAAAACTGAGCCACTGGGCCCTTTAGGACACCTAGCACACAAAGCCACTCTATCAATTCAGGGAAGCAGCCAAAATGCGGAGACAAAGAAAAAGATCACAAATGAAAGAAACGGAAAAAAGCAGACAACTGGATATAGAGTTCAAAACCACGGTTATAAGGTTTTTCAAGAATTTTCTAGAAAAGGTCAATAAATTTAGTGAGACCCTCGAGGATATCAAAAAGGAACAACTAGAAATTAAGCATACAATGACTGAAATAAAAAGTATTATACAGAGATCTAACAGCAGACAAGAGGATCACAAGAATCAAGACAAGATTTGAAATACAAAGAAGCAAAAAAACACTCAACTGGAAAAGAAAAAAAGAAGAATCCAAAAATATGAAGATAGTGTAAAGAGCCTCTGGGACAACTTCAAGCATACCAACATCAGAAGAAGAGAGAGAGCAAGATACTGAAAACCTATTTGAAGAAATAATGACAGAAAACTTCCCCCACCTGGTGAAAGAAATAGACTTACAAGTCCAGGAAGCACAGAGAACCCCAAACAAAAGGAATCCAAAGAGGACCACACCAAGACATATCATAATTAAAATGCCAAGGGCAAAAGACAAAGAATATTAAAAAGCAGCAAGAGAAAAACAGTTACCTACAAGGGAGCACCCATATAATTGTCAGCTGATTTCTCAACAGAAACTATGCAGGCCAGACAGGAGTGGCAAGAAATATTCAAAATGATCAATAGCAAGAACCTACAACCAAGATTACTCTACCCAGCAAAGCTATCATTCAGAATTGAAGGGCAGATAAAGAGCTTCACAGCTAAGAAAAAGCTAAAGGAGTTCATCAACACCAAACCAGTATTATAAGAAATGCTGAAAGGTATTTTTTAAGAAGAGGAAGAAGAAAAAGGTAAAGATAAAAATTATGAACAACAAATACATATCTATCAACAAGTGAATCTAAAAATCAAATGAATAGCCGAAGCCGGTTTGGCTCAGTGGTAGAGCGTCGGTCTGTGGACTGAAAGGTCCCGGGTTCGATTCCGGTCAAGGGCATGTACATTGGTTGCGGGCACATCCCCGGTGTGGGGTGTGTAAGAGGCAGCTGGTCGATGTTTCTCTCTCATTGACGTTTCTAGCTCTCTATCTCTCTCCCTTCCTCTCTGTAAAAAATCAATAAAATATATTTTAAAAAATAAAGTTTAAAAAAAAAATCAAATGAATAAAAAAATCTGATGAACAGAATAAACTGGTGAATATAATAGGATCAGGGGCATAGAAAGGGAGTGTACTGACAATTCTTGGGGGGAAAGGGAAGAGACTGGACAAAAACCGTGCACTTACAGATGAGGATAGTGGGGGCGGGTAAGGGCAGAGGGTGGGGTGGGAACAGGGTGGAGGGGAGCTATGGGGGGGGGGGGAGAAACAATTGTAATAATCTGAATAAAGATTTATTAAATTAAAAAAGATTTATGAAATTTCAAAAAAAATACTATACCTGGTAGCACTAAATAATATGACAAAAGAAAAAAAAAAAGCCTTCTCAATTCACAGAGAACACCCATTGAGGGTGAAATTTTTGGAGAGAGTACAATATACAAAATAGCTTTAGCTTAGTGGATTTATATTATATTTTAAGCTACTACACAGGAAAATTAAATTATATGTATAAAAAAGCCTTTTTAAGACATGGGGTTTTTTTTTAATACGGATCAAAAAAAGGTAAAATTTTGTTGGCTAAAATGTAAATTTTTTTTAAAGGGACCATGGTTATTTTAAGATTCTAAAAGCAGAACATGATTTTACAAAATTATTTTATCCTAAGTTATTTAACCATATGCATTTATGGGCCATGAAAACCTTATCATGAATAAGGATCCAGTATGGACTGATTTTGAGAATGATGATTTGGCTTAGATTCATCTTTTCTGCATTTTATTTAGGTTATTCCTGGGCCATACTCTCCTTGACCTTATTGATTCTTCATTTAATGGCAGAAAACACTGTTTCCAATTCTTGGCAGCCACTCCTAGAGAACTGTCAACTGATTATTGCAGCTATTCTTTTCTAATAGATGATGAACAAACAACTGTTTCCAAATAACATTTATCAAGCACCCATGTGTGCATAACACCCTGCAAAGTGAGTTAAAAGAGTTAATAACATCTATATCTATCTATCTATAATAATAACCGGACATCCTTCCGGATGAACCCAGGGCTGTGAGGGAAGCCTGGGTCCTGGGACGGGAGCCAGAGGGAAACCCAAGTCCTGGATGCCAGAGGAAAGCCAGTGCTGGCAGCTGGGGGGAAGGAAGGCCTACTCTTGCACAAATTTCGTGCATCATGCCTCTAGTATATATATACAAGCCTAAGCGACCGTTAGAGCGGTAGCTATAATGTGCACTGACCACCAGGAACAGACACTCAACACACAGGCATGGAAACATGGAACAGACTGAAGATCTCAGAGAGAAGAGGGGAGTGGGGAAGGTGGGTAGAGATTAACCAAAGATCTTATATGCATACTAGAGGCCCGGTGCACGGATTCCTTGGCTGGCCTGCAGAGATCGGGGCTGAAACCATCAGTCCTACCTCCCCTGATGGGTCCCAGATTGTGTGAGGGCACAGGCCAGGCCAAGGGACCCCACCAGTGCACAAATATGTGCCCCCAACCTCTAGTTTTAAATAACATTTAAGACAACTAATTTCAAGATCTTGGGTTCTTTATTATTATTAGAGAACGTTTAGTCTCTGGGGGAAAAAATTTTAATTCCTGTGAAACTTTTCAAGGGCTAATACATGATTCTTTTTAGCATATTTATGAAACAATTTATAATGGAGTTCTTAACTAAAACATATTACAACTATACTCAAATTCTATCTTGATTGATTCCAAAAGGAATATTCAGATTAGCTAATCTCCTTAACCCCCTGAAATAAAGCTTCTGCATCCTACCATTAAAAGGTGCTTCAAAGGTTAACACTGAGCTTTGATGTGTTTTTTTTTTTTTTAATGTTTTTATTGATTTTAAAGAGGAAGAGAGAGGGAGAAAGAGGGAAACATCAATGATGAATCATTGATAAGCTACCTCCTGCATCTTCCCTACTGGGGATTGAGTCCACAACAACCCAGGCATGTGCCCTGACAAGGAATCGAATCGTGACCTTCTGGTTAATAGGTTGATGCTCAACTACTGAAGAACACTGGCCAGGCAGCACTGAGATTTTAATGTGCAAACCCAGCAAAGTTCTCTTAGTCTTCACCTGACTCTACTTATCCAAACAAATGGCATTATTGACTACCCCATATTAAAATCCTTCCCTTCATTTGATTTTCATTATAATCCTATATAATAAAAGGCTAATATGCAAATTGACCAAATAGCAGAACGACTGGTCACTGTGATGCGCACTGACCACCTGGGAGCAGACACTCAATGCAAGAGCTGCCCCCTGGTGGTCAGTGTGCTCCCACAGGGGGAGCACCACTCAGCCAGAAGCCGGGCTCACAGCTGGCGAGTGTAACAGGGTGGCGGGGGCCTCTCCTGCCCCACAGCAATGCTAAAGATGTCCCACTGATGGCTCCCGGACTGCAAGAGGGCATAGGCCAGGCTGAGAGATCCCTCCCCAAGTGCACAAATTTCGTGCATCAAGTCTCTAGTAACCTTATAAATTGTCTGGCTTTGTTTTTATTCCTATCTCCTTTCAGTTGATTTCACCCTTAATTCTGACTGCTCTTCCAAGCTGTCATCCTTAGACACCTTCTCTCTTCATTCTCTATTCTACCAAGAATGGTATCTAGCATCAGTTGAGCACCAAGGCTTTCAGTATTATTTCTGTACTGATTTAAAAACCAGCATCTTCAGGCTTGACGTATTTATTTTTTTAGCTCTAAATTCTAATTTCCAATTGTATGGTAAGCTTTACTCTTTTAATCCTCACCTGAGGATGTTTTTACTGATTTTAGAAAGAGAGGAAGGGAGAGACAGACAGACAGAAACATAGATGTTAGAGAGAAGTATCGAAAGGTTGACTCCTGATCAGGGTTCAAATCCACAACCTTTTGGTGTATGGGACAATGCCCCAACCAACTGAGCTATTATACCTGACCAGGGCTAGTAAGCATCTTTATTTGGAAAACCCACTGATACCTAAAGGTCTTTTATCTACAAATCTCCCTTGTTTCATACTCTGTCAATGACATCACCATCATCCCAGATTAGAAATGCATTACCTGTGTTTCTTTTTATTTTATTGATTTTTTTTTTTTTTTTTTTTTTTACTTACAGAGAGGAAGGGAGAAGGGTAGAGAATTAGAAACATCGATGAGAGAGAAACATCGATCTGCTGCCTCCTGCACATCCCCTACTGCGGATGTGCCGGCAACCAAGGTACATGCCCTTAACCGGAATCGAACCTAGGACCCTTCAGTCCCCAGGCCGACACTCTATCTACTCAGCCACACCAGTGAGGGCTGTTTTTATCCTTTAATTTATTCATGTGGTGAATTACATTAATAGATTTTCTAATCTTTGGCCTTTCTTGCCTTCCTAGTATGCATTTAATCATTATGTATTTTTTAATCAGTGATTGATTTGGTTTACTACTATTTAGAATATTTGTAGCTACATACATAAATTTGCAACAACTTTTTTTTTATTTTTATTCTGGGAGTGTTTTAAGGTTAAGGTTATACTAGAATTGGATAACTTTTCCTTTTTTACTATTTTCTAGATACTTCGTATATGATAGGGATTATATATCCCTTAAATTTTTAGAATACACCTCAGTCTGGATTTTATTTGAATGAGGTGATGCATATGTGAAACTACAGAATGGTTTTTCATCTGTTTAGATTGGTTATTCATCTGTAGATTGTCTATTTCCTTTTTAGTTACATATAATTTATGTTAATGTTTTTATAGATTTTAGAGAGAGGAAGAGCGAGGGAGAGAGAGGAAGGGTAGAGAGAAACAGTGAGAGAGAGAAACATGATCAACTGCCTCCTGCACGTTTCCTACCAGGGATTGAGCCCAAAACCCAAGGGGCTGGGAATCGAACTGGTACACTGGAAAACACTCAACCAACTGGGTCACACCAGCCATAGATATATATTTTTTAATTGTCCACGTCATAGGTCTTCAAGTTCCTTGGCAATAGTTTGTTCACAGTATTTTTTAATAACTTTAAAACTCTCCATTCTCTAGGTTATATTCTTGTTATAGAATCATTTTTCCTTGATCTGTCTTTATGGAAGTTTATCCATTTTTATTAACTTCATGGTTTTATTAATGATGTATTATTTCATTTTCTATTGTATTTCATTAATATTGAGTTTTATTACTTTATTATTTCTTTGTTTACTTAATTTGAATTTATTCTGTTAATTCTTTAACACCTAGCATTAAACATATGCTCATTATATCAATATTTCTTACTTTTCATTAAATATATTTGAGCTATTAAATTTCCATGAGTTCTGCTTAAGTCATATCTCAGATCTTTTTTTTTTTCATATCTCAGATCTTTATATGCAATGCTCTTTGTTTTTAGCTGCATTTTATAATTTTCATTTTCTCATTCATCCATTAATGAATTTTTATTTACCAATTTTATGATATATCTTTTCATTGTTGACTTCTAATTTTATTACATATGATGAAATACTATTTTAATGATACTGATATTCTGGACATTGCTGAAATTCTTCTATGACCTAGTCTAGTACAGTTAAAAACTGGTGTGTGTGTGTGTGTGTGTATTACAAGATTGTAATTTACTGGGTTAGGCACAATGTTTTACTATATCTCCAATTTATGAAAGCTGTCAGTCCTAAGGTTCAGTTCCATTTTTAAATTTTGTTTCTGCTTGATTTTTTAGCTTTGATAGAGATGTATTAAAGTCCCAATATTTTGTAGACATCTCCATTTCTCTCTATAATTCTGAAAGTTTTTGCTTTAAATAGTAGTTCAAAGTTATGTTGTTAGATGCATATAAGTTTATGATGATTATTTTCTGGATTGCTTCTTTTAGTAATCTGAAGAGTCTCTCAATGTCCAAATCAAAAGATTTCCACCCTAAATTCTATTTTATTTTATTTTATGATGCCAGCTTCCTTTGGTATTTTTCTGATGAATATATTTTTCCATTCTTCCCATTTAATTTTGTTTTGTGTACCTACCTGTTAAAAACAGCACACAAAACATGTTAATATTATAATAGGTGATTTTAATATAATTTCTGATGTTTGGTACTTATTTCTACTATCTTGATTTAGGATTTAAAAAATTTTTTTAATTGATTTTTAAGAGAGAGGAAGGGGAGGAGAGACAAACAGATGTTGATGTGTAACAAAAAAACATTGATTGGTTGCCTCCCCTACATGCTTGACTGGAGACGAACCCGCAATCTGAGTATGTGCCCTGACCTGGAATCGAACCTGCAACATTTTGGTGTACAGGATGACACTCCAACCAACTGAGCCACATCGTCCAGGGCTTGATTTATTATTTATATTTCCAGAATTTTTATCCTTTGTTGCCCCTTGTTAGACTGATCAAGTTTGCTGTATTCTTTACCTACCTCCCCCCTCTCCCAATGTAGTATTTTGGAAGCTATGTCTTCTATTTCTATTATTTTAGTATGCTCTAGTTGCTTAAAATAAATGTTCTTTTCTCTTCTTGTCTTCTTCAGATCATGTTTCACATAGTTCGTATTTTATTCAACGGCCATCACAACTTGGTTTTACTCTGCCTTTCTAGCCTTTTCTCTCTCAACCGTGTATCTCCACAAAATCTCATCTCAAGTTAAATTATTCATCAGTCTCCAAATAAAATACAAAATTCCTGGCATTCTGTTCTGGTTCACAATGTCTTCTCATTCACTCCCTCCTCATTCAATGAACACTTTACTGAAACCCTCCTTGGTATCTTGGCTCTGAGCAATAACAGTAAACACACTGGATATGGTCTCTGGCTGTATGAAATACTGTGAGGAAACATTAAATAGATGCAAACATATATTCGTGAGTAAAACTTCATGAACACATGATTTCAGATAAGAGATCTATAACTGCTTCCCATCTTCCACTGGAGCCTCCAACTGCAGTCCCTGGCGTGCACAGATACCACCAGGTGGCACCAAACCACAGCCGCACATTAGACTCACTTGGATGCCTGGGTCTGAACCCTGGAGCCCATTCCACCCGTCTTCCTTCACACAAGACAGACTAGGGTCACTTCATTAAACTCACAATAATGCCACTTTTTATACATTTGAATATATTAAAATATTAACCGCCTTAGAGTGGGAGTTTACTGCATCACAAGTTGTAGCTGAGGCTATGACAAAAAGAACAACAGTCCTAAGATAGAAGACTATTAACTAAAGCCTCTCTTTCTCTGAGAAAGTGACATTCAAACTGAGATCTAAGTGATGTTGAGGAGTTAGAAGCTGAAAAATGAAAAGATGTACGTTCCAGAGAAAAAATAAAACCCCTGTGTATGTGAGCCTCACGATTTGTAGTTTAATAAGCTTTCCAGATGATTCTGATCTATGCTCAAGTATGAGAACCATTAGTAACAGAAAAATCTGTTATAGACATAGAGGGGATCTCAGATGAACAAAGAGATCATAAAATATGAAATAAGCCTTTAAAGAAATATATGTTCAAACATAAGAATGTTGTAAAATCAGTTAAATTAAGGCAAACAAAGGGCAGTAACTACGATCCACCACTAGGTCTTAATAATGCATTATTCAAGAAGCATATGCATTACTATATCTCAATTAAAACAGTCTGAAAACTTCATTTCAATACATGTGGTTCTTGGTAGTCCTAGGTGGTTTATGTATTTTAAAATACTGTTCTGGGAGAAGGTCCACACTCACCCTATGGCCAAAGAGGCCTGCGACACAAAATGATCAAAAACTGATACTGAATTAACAATTGATACCTGTGTTAAAAAAGTGTTCATGACGTCCTCTAAATGATGAATCCAAGAACACTTATTTTTTTTTATTTTTTTTAAAAAAAGGAAGGAAAGAAAGAAAGAAAGCTTACAGAGCCCTATCCCAGTTTACAGAAGGCCATGGAGGATGCATAAGGGACAATGTTTCCTCCTCCCGAAACAGCACTGTTTCAAAACACCCAGCTTTTAATTCCAAAAAGAAAGGCTAGCTGTGCAACTTCCTCATTTCTACACCTCTGGCTTAGCACTGGCAATGAGCACACTTACGGCTCACATCTGTAGAGGCAGCCAAGGTAGTACCGTAGAAGGTAGGTATAGTTAAGTGAATGAGCTGCTAAGGCGTTCAGACTTTATTCTAGATGATGTTTTGTCTTATTTGACTTTTCATTTACAGTTCTATTTTGGGAACAATTAAATTTACATAAGAAATATTTTAAAATTCAAAGAGCCCAGTGGTGTGGCTCAGTGGTTGAGTGTGTCAACCTGGGAACCAGGAGGTCACAGTTCGATTCCCAGTCAGGGCACATGCCCGGGTTTTGGGCTCAATCCCCACTGTGGGGCATGCAGGAGGCAGCCAATCAATGATTCTCTCTCACCATTGATGTTTCTATCTCTCTCTCCCTCTCCCTTCCTTTCTGAAATCAATAAAAATATATTTTTTTTAAATTCAAACATATGGAGACTAAATAAAAAAAGGGGGGGAAACCTCTTAAAAGGCTTCCCACTGTCCTAAAGATAAGGCCCCACAAATGCATACAGAGTTTACCAAGCCCTCTGCAGTAAGGCATTTTTTTAACCTCTTTAGCCTCACCTTAATCTCTTTACCTTCTCATAATCCATATTCTAGCTACACTCAATTCCTTTCTGCAATTCAAACAGGGCAGGTTCTCCTTCCCGGAGACTTTCAATCATATTACTCTCAGCTTGGCTAATAATTTCAAACCCTTCTAATCTGTTTATTAATGTCAGTCCCTCAAGGAGGCATTCCCCTGCTGTATACTCTTCTAAACCTCTCATTAATCCCATCATTAACACTCATCACATTTTATTGTAATAACTTGTTTCACTGTTCACCTTCTCACAAAGCTGAAAGCCTGGCAACGGCAGGGCCTTGTTTACCACAAGGTTCGCAGCTCTGAGCCCAACATGCTGCATGTCCTGAGCAAGAGCTGGCAGAGGAAGAATTTCCTGCAGACAGGTGACAGGTTTTGAAGTTCTTATTTGTACATCTAAGAACCTTGAGCATCCCTTCTTGGCAACACCTGTAACCTTGTGTGCCACCCTTTTAAAATTATAATTGGTCTTTGGTCTCTCTGTCTGAATTAATAAAGCTGTATTATTTAGGTGCAATGTTATATAGTAAAATTGTTACCTAGTGTTGTGGGTTTTTTTTAAGTCTGAGGAATAGATTTGACTAGTTTCCAAAACCAAACAAACATGCTTTAATAATCTCATACTTATCATTCCCTTTATGTAAAATAAAGAAGTTTTTCTTGGAAAGTATACAAATACCATTTAAAATCAGTCCTTTTCAAATCTGCTTTACTAATTAACAGAGTAGTTAATTTTTTGCTGTTGGCCACTACTTTCTTCTTCATACAGTTATAATAATAATCTGTAAAACATATATTCAAGTACACTAAAAATTACGAGCTATTTTAAGAAGTCTTTGAAGGATTCTGTTTTAAAATAACAGGTTAGAAAGCAGAAGCTTTATTTTACCTTATTTTCAGATCATAAAATCCAATAAAAATGTGACAATTGTAAAACTATTGACTTAAGTAA
This sequence comes from Pipistrellus kuhlii, assembly GCF_014108245.1. Lineage (NCBI taxonomy): Eukaryota > Metazoa > Chordata > Mammalia > Chiroptera > Vespertilionidae > Pipistrellus > Pipistrellus kuhlii. The sequence goes on from NW_023425584.1 coordinate 43,368,322, forward strand.
ATGTGTTATACTATTGTAAAATATTTTTTTAACTTCTATAGTCTCCATAATTTAATACTATGGTTATTTTGTGTAGTTTTACACAATACAGTTAAATATTTTTTTAAATTAAATACCCTCTCTTAAAAGACAGTAAAGAATTGAGAGATCTTAGATCAGGGGAGGATGAAGAGAGTAAAGGGGATCAAATATATGGTGACAGAAGGAGACTAGACTTTGAATGGTGTGCAAACAATGGAATAAATATATTATAAAATTGTGTACCTGAAACTTCTATAATGTTATTAATCAATGTTACCTCAATAAATCTAATTTTAAAAAATAATTTAGAGATCTTAACCAAGATATAGAGACTTCCGCAAGTTCATCTCATTTCCATTTTTCATAAACGTGGTATTTTAATGTCTAATTTCCAAAAAATGAAAAAGTCATGATTCATATAATTGCATATCATATTTCATTAATTCTAAGATATACATTTTTTCACATTTTGACAACTTTGAAATCAGAATATATCTTACAACTGATGGTCTCCTAAAATATTAACTTTTCTCTAATAATGCTTTCTAACTGATCTAAATCACAATACAATTATAATTCAAACAATTCTAGAATCAAAACTAAAGGAACTTAAGATTCACGTTTTTATGTTTTTAGAAAACTAGTGATTAGGCCAAACTCAAGAAAATAGATAACTGGAAGAAAATGCTTCAAAAAATTTTTAAGGAAATTCAAGACTAGAAGCAGAAATAGCAGGAAAAAAAATTTTAAAAGAGGCTCCAAGTCCGGCTGGTGTGGCCCAGGGGACTGAGCACCGTCCCTTGGACCAAGAGGTCCGAGGTCCAATTCCTGGTCAGAGCACATGCCTGGGTTGCAGGCTCAATCCCCAGTAAGAGGTGTGCAGGAGGCAGCCAATGGATGTCTCTCTCTCATCGATGTTTCTCTACCTCTCTCTCTCTGAAATCAATAAAATATATATACACACACACACTTTTTTAAAGGCTTGAAGATGCTGTGTGGTGGCTTCTAAGAAAGTGAAGATATGAAAAGCCCTAGAGCTTTATCTACAATATAAAAGAAACAAATGTTAGAAACCTGCAAACTGTTTAAGAGGAAAAATACTATATAATGTTATTTCTCCTTCCTTCAGGAGGAATGAATCATTTTCACCCTTCAAACAAAAATATGGTATAGGTAGTTGAAATACTTGTAATTAAATGTAAAATTGAAAATATTCTTAATAAATTAAAAACCAACCTACCAGCATTGTCTTCTGGCTCAATCTGTTTCCCCTTCAGGTAATCCTAGGATAGGGGCTCCTTTTCAGATGCCCAGTTTTTCATGTCAATCTTCTACCTCCCTGTGGCAACAATATTTTCTAATTAAATGAGTCCTTTTGTGCCACAGGGAGGATTTCTGATGATATAACAAATACAAAAATTGTCACAGCTCATCATGAAGCCAACTTAGTTTTGAGATTCTTCAAGAAAGAAATTGGACTCCTCATTTTTCAAAAGAGAATCTTTTTTTTATTTTCTTAAACTGCATTTTTAAAAACCTAAACTTTCACTTTTTTTTTTTTTAAGTACCGCTTTCATGTTGAATTGCATGAAAATTCTTTTATCATTCATTTGCATTTTCAACTACTGTCTAAACACAATTTGTTGATCACAAAAGAAATTTTCTAAATTCTTGATAAATCACTTTATTTTACCTGGTTAAAAACCAAAGTTCTGTTCTTAATTAAAGATCAGAAGGCGGGAGAGGGAAACTACTAGACACCTTTCAGTCAATGTTTGTTCGTAAGGATTAGTAATTCTACTTGCATTACATAATGGTAATTATGCTTAAAAGAACATTGGGGGGAAAGGGGCCAGCAGGAAGTGTAGAAAAGCAGCAATTACTGTCCTCTCACTGGTAAGATTATGGGTCATTTTCACTGTTTATTCTTTGCAATATGTACTTCTCAAATTTTCCAATGAGCATGTATGTGCTTTCATTGTAAGAAAAAAGAAAACATGTATTTTAGATGACATTTATTTTTTTGATATCTCTATTTTTATATTTTAAATTACTCTAAAGTAGTCAATATTTAGCATATAACCAAAAAATTAAAGATTTCACAATGATGGTTCTTTTCTATGTGTTTTTTAAAAATATATTTTATTGATTTCAGGGAAGGGAGAAGGGGAGAGAGAGATAAAAATATCAATGGTGAGAGAGAATTATTGAATGGCTGCCTCCTGCACGCCCCCTGCTGGGGATCGAGTCCGAAACCCAGGGATGTTCCCTTGACCAGAATCAAACCTGGGACCCTTCAGTACACAGGCCAACTTTCTATCCATTGAGCCAAATCAGCTAGAGCTTAAGTATTTCTTTAAAATATGTTTTAATTGATTTCAGAGAGAGAAAGAGAAACATCAATGATGAGAAAGAATCATTGATCAGCCGCCTCCTGCACACCCCCCCCCCTACTGGGGACATAGCCCAAAAAAGCAGGCATATGCCCTGACCTGGAATCGAACCATGACCTTCTAGTTCATAGGTCGAAACTCAACCACTGAGCAACACCAGCTGGGCTAGATGGTTCATGCTTATACTAACTCAATTTGTTTCAGTCTGTACTTCCTAACAGCTATGTATAATATAATGCACTACATTACATACCATATTTGAAAAAAATTAAAAATATTATTTGTCTTCAAGGGACTTATATGCTCACTTTGAAAACAAAACATATGTACACAAGAACAGTATAGGAAAGTAAATGATCAGCCCTAGCTGGTTTGGCTCAGTGGATAGAGCACTGGCCTGCAGACTAAAGGGTAGCAAGGTCTGATCAAGGACACGTACTTCAAGGGTCTAACAGAAGATCAGGAAAGAAGTATTTAATGTAGGCCACAATCTCTGTGGAAAGTTTCATGTAGTTGGGCCTTAAAGACTGGGACTGGTTAATACCTGAACACATTCTTGGGAGAAAACTATTTGACCAAAAGCTCAAAAGCATAAATTCAGTCCATGTCAGGGGCAGTAAGAAAAACAGCAAGAATACAGTGTTTCAATAGATAAGAAGACCAGATTAAGAAGGAGCTATTTCTGGGCGATTCTGTGGGTCACTGGATTTGGCAGAGGAGTGAGTGGCCTTTGAAATCTGATAAACAAAGAGCTTCAGGAGAATGATAAATGTAGTTGCCAAAAAGTAAGTTAAGAAAGGAATGATGAGCAAAAAGTACAAACTGGAAGTTCAAAGCATTTGGTTTTTTTTAACAAGTGGAAGTGAAAAGAAAAAGAAAAATATAAGAGAAGTAAACAAATGCTCTGTTTTAATGTATAAAAGACCTTTTCCATGTTTGAAGGCACATGGAAAGATGTTAATGAAGTTAAAAGAACACTTACGGAGGACTTACCACATCATAAGCACTATGTTTTATGTTTATTTTATGTAATGCTAACAACCCTGATGTCCTGTCCTGTTATGACAGTGAAACAGGCTCTGAACAGGTTAAATACTGCCAAATAAGTGATAAAGTGGAAATTTTAAACCAGGACTAACCAAGCCAGCTAATATTCTTCCCTTTCCTACTGATAAGAGCTACTTAAAAGGCTAAATATTAAATTAATAAATTAATAAATAAATAAAGCTCAGGAATACCTTCCACCACTCTTTAGCTTCTTCATGTTCCTTGAAATGTAAACATTTCCTAAGGTTAATTCCTTAATTCTGCATCCTTGGTTCATAGAGAAACAATACAGAATTTAAATATCTTCTCCCCTGGGGAAATCTCTCAAATACCTTTCGCCCAGGAGATTACATTTATTTCCATGGCTTCAATGAGAATGATTCCCAAATCAGTTGCCACTTGGCCTTTCTTTGCTAAGCTTCAGTTGTATTAGGTGGCTTCCACTTCTCCCTATCTAGTCTCCACCTTTCTTCACTCTGCTGTCTTTCCCAGGAGTCTGACTTCATCAACAGAACTCCCCTGGGCTCTTGAACGGGGATTGATTGGAGGGATAAAGGGGAATAAAATTGATGTTCCTTAAGTTATCCTAATTTGAACATGCCATCTCTTTTGTGATGAGACCCTGACTATCCATTTGTCAGGATCCTATCTTTAAATACCTGAATATGTCCCCACAGATGCTCTGCTTCAACTCAAAATCGACATGCCTATACCCAAATTTGCCTGTTTCCTGAAACAATCTTGCCTTCCTCAAAACCACACTATCACTATCTCTTAGTGTAAAAAAAAAACTGAGTAATATCTTAACTAAGCCTCTCTTTAATCCGTCATGTTTTGTTAGACTTTATATAAGTAGTATAGCCTATATATGCCCTTTCTGTTCCTATTACTTCTAACCTTGTTTTAATATTTCTCAAGTTATCCCTTGACATAACAGCTAGCCTTTCTGCCTCATTTTCCCACTACCACTCAAAATTTCTCAAATATTTCTGCATTTTATACACCTAATGACTAACTCTTGGGTTTAAATCACAATCTAGTCACAGCTCATAATGGAACCTCCTGTCAATGTCTTATTTACTCAGTATCATCTAAGCAAACCTTGAGCCCTAGCCAGTTTGGCTCAGTGGACAGAGCGTTGGCCTGGGCACTGAAAGGTCCTGGGTTTGATTCCAGTCGAGCGCATGTACCGCAGATGCAGGCTCCTCGCTGGCCCGGGCCCTGGTCCAAGCACATGCAGGAGGCGACCCATTGATATGTTTCTCTCACACAGATGTTTCTCTCTGTCTTTTCCTCTCTTTCGCTCTCTCTAAATAAAACTCAATGGGAAAATGTCCTAGGGTGAGGATTAAAAAAATAAATTAAATAAACCTTGAACTTTATTAATCCGCCCATTTATTAAAGACATTTTCCTTAGTCTAAAGTGCCTTTCGAGACCACAGGAGCACCAGAGAGTCTGCGAATTCCGTTTGGAAGGGTCTGTGAGCTCGCTTGGACACCATGAGCAAAGCTCACCCTCCCGAGTTAAAAAAATTTATGGACAAGAAGTTATCATTGAAATTAAATGGTGGAAGACATGTCCAAGGAATATTACGGGGATTTGATCCCTTTATGAATCTTGTGATAGATGGAATGTGTGGAGATGGCAACGGGTTGGCAAGAGAACAATATTGGAATGGTGGTAATCCGAGGAAATAGTATCATCATGTTAGAAGCTTTGGAACGAGTATGAAGAATGGCTATAGTTACCAGAGAAATCAATTGCTTCCACATATCTCCTCGCCACAGCACCTGATTTATTACAATATAGAGTCCTGTCCATTTTCACATTGAACTTTTGTTAAATAAACTTTTGTATTGATGAAAAACTGCTTTCTCAGATGTTCTGAACTTAAAAATTAGAATATTAGCTCTTTCTTATAGAACTATACCTGGTTAATACTGATTTTTTCCCAAGGGTTTTTATGCATTAATATAGGATGCCTTTTTCCTATCTTTTAACACTGAATAAAGATAAAAGAATCTGAAAACTGGGGGGGAAAAATTAAAAAAATAAAGTGCCTTTCGCCTACTTCCTATCTGTCTATCCAAATCCTACCAAGTGTCCTCCTTCTTCACTTTATCTAAAACATTTCCTTATCCTATAAACTGAGCTTTTCTCTGAAACATGTTTAAAAAAGTGCCTTTGTACATAAAAAATGCAAAGTACTTATTAATATATTCTCATAAATGTATGTAAAATTTAAGTGCAGGATGAAGAGGAAGAGCCTAAACAGCTCAATCTTCTCAGACAAGTCTTTTCTTTTTTTTTTTCTTAATATATTTTATTGATTTTTCACAAAGAGGAAGGGAGAGAGAGCTAGAAACGTCGATGAGAGAGAAACATCGACCAGCTGCCTCCTGCACACCCCCTACCAGGAATGTGCCTGCAACCAAGGTACATGCCCTTGACCGGAATCGAACCGGGACCTTCCAGTCCACAGACCGACACTCTACCACTGAGCCAAACCGGTTTTGGCTTCTCAGACAAGTCTGAGATTTCTATCAAAGATTTCTATCAAAACTTATCTATTACTAGTAGCCCTGCACACCAGTAGCTCTCTGCAGGGCCTGGCTGCTCCGTGCCAGCTGCCCATAGGCTCTCCCTGGCCCAGAGGCCCATCCGCGGCCGGGCATAGAATGCTTGCCTCATCGCTGTGGCAACGAAGCAAGCATTCCACCAGTCCACTCACGCTGTCCTCTCTCAGCGCCCCCCACCCCCCACCTCCCAGTACTGGGGAACTCCCGCGGGGCTGAGAGGACTAGGCGCCTCCATCCTGTGGCTATGGGCGGCACCATCTTTGTGATGGAGTGGCAGTTAATTTGCATATTACCCTTTTATTAGATAGTCTTGCCCTGGCCAGGAGCTTCATCCTGATGCACCAAGGTTGCAGGTTCAATCCCCAGTCAGGGCACATACAAGAATCAGCCAATGAATGCAAAAATAAGTGGAACAACAAATCTCTCTCTCAAATTAATAAATAAAAATTTAAAAAGCTATCTATTGCCCTGACAGGTTTGGCTCAGTGGATTGAGCGTCAGCCTGTGGACTTAAGGGCCCCGGGTTTGATTCTGATCAAGGGCATGTACCTTGGTTGCAGGCACATCCCCAGTAGGGGGTGTGCAGGAGGCAGCTGATCGATGTTTCTTTTTCATCTATGTTTCTAACTCTCTATCCCTCTCCCTTCCTCGCTGTAAAATTTCAATAAAATATATTTTAAAAAGCTATTATTAATTGCACTGGCATAAACTTATTACTTTTAAAATAGTAATCTGTAACAACCTTTTAAAATTTGCAGTCATATAATAAACATATATTTTGAGTAAACATAAAAACTGCATTTCCCAATCTTAGTATGGAATTCAAGAGATTCCTTTCCACCCCCAACTCACCCCATCAGTCTCAGGAACAGCTTCCAGAACTGGTAGAGCCTGCAAACCCTGACAGAGTATTTCCTGCCCACCATTCAAGACCACCTTCAGCCGGACTGCATTGCTAGTCTTCAAAAGTTCTTTATGATTACTAACTCTAAGCTATCATCAAAAAGTAGTTTATAGATTTATATGAATATGCCTACTTTTAAAGTTTCAAAACATATTTGATTTTCCCTGTAAATTTTAAGAGACGATTATAATTACATATAAACTCTGTGAGGAAAATGTAGACTTTTAGTCTATAATTATACCTAACAAAATTAGAATTATTATATTCACAAAATAATAAAAATGGCTAAATATATATTGTTATATGATTACAGTACTCCTGCCTGGATGACATCATGAACACTGTTTCTCGTGTGGATTCATACATATGGAAACATAGGAATAAAAGAAAAACGTATTGTAAACATGCAGAAAATTGACATATAACTCAATTAGTATAATTACGAACATTTTTAAATTTATGTATTTTTATTGATTTCAGAGAGGAAGAGAAAGAGAAAATCAATGATGAGAGAGAACCATTGATTGGCTGCCTCCACTGGGAATTGAGCCCACAATCCAGGCATGTGTCCTGACCAGGAATCGAACCATGACCTCCTCGTTCATAGGTTGACACTCAACCACTGAGCCACACCAGGCTAATTATGAACATTTTTAAATGTATATAACTAAGTTATAATATAGGAACATTTCAGGAAGTGTCCCCTAGATGTACAAAAGGAAATCTTATTCTGTATTTATCTCATTTCCACCAATTCCCCAAATAAAAACTGATATAACTATTTTATAAATATTCCTTTGCTTTTCTTCCCACTCATTTTCTCCACAATTTACAGGTCTCTGGAATTTAAGTGAAAACCATGAGAAATGAGCCTGCTCCTACTCCACTATTCAAAAGGAAACATGTATTAGAACAAATCATAACAACCTTCATTAATTTTGTATACATTCTAGATGTTAGCTGTCAGAAGAATGAAAATTTAGTCAGATCTTAACTCATTTAAAAATGCATTTGACTCTTTAAATAAAAACAAAATTAAGCTCTAATGAACTATTTTAAACTAATCTATATATATATTAACCAACCTTATAAAGTTATTAAAAATCCATGAGATATAGTATTGTCAAGTAAGTCAGTATATTATAGACTCACTCCATGGTCTGCATGCCTTATGATGAACAAATACAAGTGTTTTAAATTGTTATGATTATAGATGTATGTGCCAGCAGTTTTTAGTATGAATTTGGCATTGTCTTTTTAAAACAATCTGAATTCTAAGTTTTTCAGTGTTGTTAAGTAAAGAGAGAGAAAAGAATAATTATATTATACTAACCTTTATTTTTAGAATAAAGCAAGCATAGATTTCATTAGAAATCCATGAGCCAGTATGTAATTAAAAATTAAGATGAACCCTAGCTAGTTTGGTTCATTGGATAGAGTGCCGGCCTGTGGGCTGAAGGGTCTTGGGTTAGATTTTGATCAAGGGCACATACCTTGGTTGCAGGCTAATCTCGGCTCCAATGTCAGGGTGCACGCGGGAGGCAACCAGACAATGCGCCTCTCTCACATCAATGTTTCTCTCTCTCTCTTTCCTCCCTTCCACTCTATCTAAAAATCATTGGAAAAAATATCCTTGGGTGAGGATTAACCAAAAATAAAAATTTTTAAAAATTTAAGATGAACTTCTCAGTACACTTAGATTATTTTAGAATAATGTGAATTATTTACTAACATTTCCTTTTAGTATTAAAATAAATAAATCTAAAAAAATGTCATCAAGTATTCAAAAACCACTTTTAAAATATCATAAAAATAGCTATTACTTTTCCCAGACTTTTGTATATCCTCCTGTTCAATATCACCATTACTTATATTTCTGCCTTGCAAATGATATCATCACCCTCAGAGTTCAAGACCAAGAAAATCAAGTACCTTAAGTGACTTATATTTGCTTCCTATTTGGAATTGTTTTTATCTAAGTAATTTAAAATAATGAAACACTGCACAACCAATAAGATTTGGCCAACGTGCTCTGGTATTTTAACGTGAAAATTTTATGATAAAACAATGTTCTACTGATGCAAACTTGGCACTGTAGTTTTCATGTTTTAATTTCTAATTTGCTACTAAAATCATAGCCTTCCTTATGCTTTTGAACATTTTACAGAAATTTCACTCAAATTCTACTTTTTTCATTCAATTTTACCTATCAGATTTTTTGTTCTTATACTATTAATTTTCTGTTTAGTTATGCTCCTATAATAAAATCATTTTCAACAGCTACATCATCATGCATAATACTGTTAGCTGTTCTTGCTTATTGTTTTCCTCAAGAAGAAAATTCATCTCTGCCACTAGACTTCTACCTACTGACTGGAAAACTCACCAAACTCTCAGAAAAACACACGTTATCTTCCTGCCACTTGCATCATCTATCATAAATCGAGTGCCAGCACAGACCACAATCACCGCGCCCATCTAAAATGTCTGGCAACCTGTTTTGAAAATGAACTGGTCACCAAGTCACCTGGGGTTTGCTGGCATTGTTGTTGCCATGGCTCTGAAGCTCTGAAGAGCAAGGGAGCTTCCAATCCCTCAGCTCAACAACAAGTAAGGCTGGAGAACAGCTTTCAGCTGGAAGAAGCTGGCAGTGCTGCACCGTGCTCCTAGGCCTCCGCACACGGCAAGACGTCCAGTTCCCACAATGTTTAATCATGAGACTTTGCTACATTTATAGGAATTTATCAAAATGCTTACGAATTTTTAATAGACCACCAAGCTAAGGATTCTTTTTCACCATTAATAGCCAAAGATAAATTTTAATGTTTATTATAATAAAAGGGTCACTGCAATCCTTCCAGTAGTAAAACACTCTTATTTTCTTTATAGTCAAAGGCAAAAATTAAAAGGTTTCTCCAAGAATTATGCACACTAACCCCAATTAAACTTACAGTTATCTCACCACAGACAGACTGAAACACCACAATTTCTAAGACTTAAAGGGAAGAAGATTCTGATAGATTACCGCAAAGATACTCCAACCTATGACAAAAGGAATCATACTGCTCCATCAATACTGATTCAAAGAAACTCTTAACCTGTTACTGAATGAGAATACCCTATTTATTTTTAAATTTTAAAAAAGTTACCCTCATATACTAGCCTACTGACCTCTAATACAAGTAAATAACAACTGGTCAACTTTTGCACTTCCAAAAAAAATTATCCAAATAATTATTGTGGGCCTTAATTTTGTCCTTAGGGTCCATGATATAAGACTCTGTTATACCTCAAAAATTATAATAGAGAACTTCTTATGTCCATATTAATTTCCTTAAACAAGAGATGTTTCACTACTTTCCAATCTATACTAAATAACATTAAAAAGGAAGGGGTTTCGGTATATTATTCATCTGGCAGTAGCAACGATGACACAAAATGAGAAAGTTAGAAATAATAAACATGTGATGAGATGTCTACCTGTTTCCACATTCTCGGTCTCAACTTCTTGTTCTTCTGCCACATCTTGCATCATATAAGTCTCATCATCATAAACCAGAACCTGGGCGGCATAGCCCTGCTCTAATCTGGCACTCGGAACTGGCTCCACAATCACTGCTGGATAGTCAGAAACCTTCTCACTTTCCTACAAGAGCAAATTTAAAAAACAATCAACCTTTTTATTCACAAATGCTAGATTCACTTATAAAGCCTTGAGTTCCTAGAGTCTCAAGGAATCCACACAATGAGTTTAATGCAATATAAATATGAATGTAAAACAAAACAAAACAAGAGATGCAAAAGGTTAACTTTAATAATCTGTCCAAGTCTTAAGAGGTGAAACTTAGACTAATACACATTTTAAATAATCAGGGCTTTAGAATTAAGATGGCAAATTAAAAACACACATATAATTTCCCTCTCATCAAAGCAGCAAAAGACTTTTAAACAACTATATAAGGAGAAGAGATAAAAGCTACAAAGGAGAAGAGATAAGAGTAACAAAACCTTGGAAGACTGAAAGCGATGGGTGAATATTAAGTGGCTTAGTGGACCCAGGAAAGCCAAATCACAGCCTCGAGGCAGAGCCAGCTGAGAAACAGCACAGACACTAGAGGACCCACAGAAGGCAAAATCTCAAATTAATTCTGGAAATGAAGCAGCAGCAGGGGTAGAGAAAGAGGAGGCTCAAACAAGGAAGATCCCATTAAGCCTGTTTGAAAAGCACTCTGGTTCCTAGACCCACTCCCTTCTCCACAATGCTTAGTAACCAGCCTCCCACCGGAGCAGATCGGAGAGGGAGACACAAGAGTACATTTGAGGTCTATGAGGCACATTTGCTAGTGTCAGTACTGAACCAAAAACCGTTTCCAGTCAGCATTTTAGTCCTCAACTGTTAATCACGAGCAGATAGCCAAGTATTACTAGTTGTCTAAGACAGAATATATACATACATGCACACACACATATATTAATGTTCCTCACAGATATGATATCCATAAAACAAGAACAGAATTCAATAAATAAATAACATTAAAAAATAAAGAGTTCTAGAAATTAAAAACACAATAACCAAAATGAAAAGACAGAGGCTTGGGAGATAAAACTAAGACCGTCTTCCAAGAACCAGAGAAAAAAAAGATAAAGCACTAGAAAAGAGAACAATGTCAGAGGACAGTCCAGGAGGCCAATATATGAATAACAGGAATTACAGAAAAAAGAATATGGAGAGGGAAAAGGGGAGGTTGGAAAGCAATCAAAGAATAGATGTTTCTAGAGCCGAAGGACCTAAAGCTGCCCATTTGAAAGGACCAACCAAATAATTAGTAAAAAAAAATTAAGGGAGACCTATACTGAGGCATACCTCAGTTGTTAAGTATTGTAATACTGGGGGCAAAAAGAAGATTCTACAAGCTTCTGGAAAGAAAATACACATCACACACACAGACTTGAGACTCAGTCCGGTCTTCTCAGCCCGAATATTGGAAGGAAGATGACAAAGGAACCATTTCTTCAAAGTTGTAAAGGAAAATTATTTCCAACCTAAATTTTTCACCCAGCCAAACCGTCTTATGAAAGCCTTCTCTCAGACATGAAAGAGCCCACATTTACCTTCCCTGCATTATTTCTCAAGAAGCAACTGGAGAATGTTTTCTATATTTAGAAAAAGAGTAAATATGTAATTTAACAACAACAAAAAGATGACTTAGTATACAGAACATGCAGGAGACCAAAGCTGGGAGAGGGATGACAGCGATCTTCAGTGAGGCCTGGCAACAGAGGTTCCAGCATGTAGCTGTGCACTGGACGTAAAGGGCAACTAGCCCAGACGGCAGCAACATGACTCCTGAGACAGCACGACAAACTGCCATCTCCAAGATAAACACTGATGTTGTTTCTAAGCACAGAACGTCCAGATGAGCCTATTCCAGATTTTCATTCATAGTGAGCTTGCCTTGACGGCTCCTTCACCCCACCTTTCCTTGCCACCCCCATCAGCTGCGAACACTCCTTTCTCCTAATGCTGAAAGAAGACCACAAAGAGCGTAGACATAAAAAATAAAAAGCAGCACTCTTTTCATGGGGACATATACCTGCTGAACAAACATGTAACACAGGGTCCCTCCTGTAGCCCAGACTGGTTTCTGACCAAGCCGGCCCTATGTATCCAAGAACTAACCAGTGACACCACTTACTGACTGCCTGAGTAGAAGTTCTTGAAAGTCAGTGAACCTGATGCCAACTAGTCAGCCCTCTTCCTGGAAGCCTTCCATCTAACTGTGGAAATGCTGTCCTTCCCTAATGCAGTTAGCTCCATACGCACTCTTCATTTTTCAAAGTAATATGTCATTTAGGAACATATACACAGACAATCCTATTTAATAAAGAGAGAGTATGCTAATTGACCCTCACCCCATCGTAAATATGGCAGTGACCACGGCCAATAAAGAGGGAATATGCTGACTGTCCTGCCCTCAAAGATGGTGGTGCCCACAGCCAATAAGGAATATGCTAATTGACTGCCACACCCTCAAAGATGGCAGTACCCACAGCCACAAGATGGCAGCACCCAATCCCCTGTGCCCCACCAGGGCGCCTACTTCCAGAGTTCCCAGACCCTTCAGCCCACCAGCCGCCCAGGGCCAGCCTGAGGCGCAGGCAAACCTCGGATGGCAGCTGCCCAGGGCCACCCAAGGCTCAAGTAACCAGGACCAGCCAAGGCTTGCACAGTGGCAGCCGCAGCTGTGATGGGGCATCGCCTTCCCCTGATTGCTGGGTCACCTCCTGCCCCTGAGGGCTCCCGGACTGTGAGAGGGGGCAGGCCGGGCTGAGGGACCCCCCTTCTAGTGCATGAATTTTATTTTCTTTCTTTTTTTTAATATATTTTATTAATTTTTCACAGAGAAGAAGGGAGAAGGATAGAGAGCTAGAAACATTGATGAGAGAGATACATCGACCAGCTGCCTCCTGCACACCCCATCAGGGATGTGCCCGCAACCAATGAACATGCCCTTGACCGGAATCGAACCTGGGACCTTTCAGTCCGCAGACCGACGCTCTATCCACTGAGCCAAACCGGTTTCGGCTAGTGCATGAATTTTCATGCACCAAACCTCCACTAATACTAAAAAAAAAAACTATATGTTAAGTCAAAATAATGGTACCTCTGGGGACAGACAAGATAGAATATGAGAAAGGGACACTCTCAGTATTCTAAAATACTAGTGGTTTCTATTTTTTCACCTGAGTAATAGGTAATATGTATTCTGTTATTCCTAGACTGAAGCATATATATTTTTTTATCAAACATTTCACACAAAAATCCTATAGAATAAGAGATTAATATGCTAAATGTCCAGTCATCCATTCAACAAATCGAAGTGTAATATGCTAATGATACCCTAAGGCTGCTCAACTGCTCACTATGACATGCACTGACCACCAGGGAGCAGATGCTCCGACCAGTAGGTTAGCTTGTTGCTGGGGTCTGGCCAATCAGGACTGAGTGAGACAGGCCAGATATGCCCTGGAGCCCTTCCACAGTCCCTCCCTGGCTGGCCAACCTCCCGCTTCTCTCCCTAGTCCCCATCGTGCACTGGTGGGGTCCCTCGGCCTGGCTTGCACCCTCTCGCAATCCAGGACCCCTTAGGGGATGTTGGAGAGCTGGTTTTGGCCTGATCCCACAGGCTAGGCCAAGGAACCCCACTGGTGCACAAATTCGTGCACCAGGCCTCTAGTTTTTAAATAAATTACATAACAAGGATACAGCAAATAAAAAAAAAGAAAGTACATGTTGGCCTGGCTGGTAGGGCTAAGTGGTTGTCAACCCATGAAACAGGAGGTCATGTTTCAATTTCTGGTCAAGGCACATGCCTGGGCTACGGGCTCGATCCCCAGTAGGGGCCGGGGAGGGGACGGCCAGTCCAACTCTGTATAAGGTGAAAAATACAAGTCCAATGTTTGCCATTCAAAAATATTCTTTCCCGCCAAAACCGGTTTGGCTCAGTGGATAGAGTGTCGGCCTGCAAACAGAAAAGTCCCAGGTTCAATTCCAGTCAAGGGCATGTACCTTGGTTGCGGGCACATCCCCAGTAGGGGGTGTGCAAGAGGCAGCTGATCAATGATTCTCTCTCATCGATGTTTCTAACTATCCCTCTCTCTTCCTCTCTGTAAAAAATCAATAAAATATATATTTTTAAAAATATATACTATATATTCTTTCCCACAAATTGAATATAGTAACAGTTGAATCATCATGCCTCTTGCTCAGCTTTATAACCACAGCCTGCCTAAAGGCAGCACCACCCAGCTGGAAGATAGCAGTTAATGAGGAGCATGGGCTAGGTAATACTGGAAGATGACATGAGGTCTCCACTCATTGGAAACTCAGAAAACAGCATCTTAAGTAGCAGCTGAACTAGTATTAACACAAACAGTGAAAATTTTATAATCCAAGGGACTTATAACTTCTTTCATTCCTCTTGAATAGCATCTATACTAATAGAGGAATATGCAAATTGTCCAGGATGTCATTACAGTAACAACCAAACAGCAGGCTGCTTGGGGCAACAAGGCCAGCAGGAGGGTTAGTGACGGACCAAAAACTGAACAGCAGGCTGCATGGGGCAAGCAGGCCAGCCAAGGGGTGAGGGATGACCAAATGACTTAGCAGCAGGCTGCATGGGGTGACCAGGCTGGAGGGGGAGGGCTGTTGGGGGCAACCAGGCTGGCAAGAAATGGCAGTTAGAGTGACCCAGCCTACAAGGGAGGGCAGTTGAGGGCCATCAGGCTGGCAGAGGAGGGCAGTTGGGGGTGATCAGGCTGGCAAGGGAGCAGTTAGGTGTCAATCAGGCCAACAGGGGAGTGGTTAGGGGTGATCAGGCTGGCAGGCAGGCAAGCAGTTGGGAGCCAGCAGTCCCGGATTATGAGAGGGATGTCCAACTTTCCTCAGGGATCAGGCCTAAACCAGCAAACATCCCCCAAGGGGTTCCAGATTGGAGAGGGTGCAAGCCAGACTGAACACCCCCACCTCCAGGCATGAATTTCGTGCACCAGGTCCCTAGTATTTAATAGTAAAGTTAAATTATATTGTGAACTACCCATCCCCACTCTACCCGTAGAAAATAAGTCAAATTTTCTAAACCATGAAATACTTGAGGACTAGAATTCTGTAGGAGGCCAATAATCTCTTCACAACCAATTAGGATTCTGAGCCAACTCTTCTCTTTGTTTTAATGTTTCAATGGTTGTTTCCATTTATACCTAAAAAGCACCAAAAAGAATTTTTTTTTTTAATTCAGCCTGGCAGGGTAGTTCAGTTGTTTGGAACCTTTCTCTGTACATCAAAAGGTTATGGTCGAAACTGGTTTGGCTCAGTGGATAGAGCGTCGGCTTGTGGACTGAAAGGTCCCAGGTTCAATTCCGGTCAAGGGCATGTACCTTGGTTGCGGGCACATCCCCATTAGGGGGTGTGCAGGAGGCAGCCGATCAGTGTTTTTCTCTTATGGACATTTCTAACTCTCTATCCCTCTCCCTCCCTCTCTGTAAAAAAACAATAAAATAAATATATTTTTAAAAAGGTTGTGGATCCACTGAGCCAAAACAGCTAAGGCCATATGGAGTTTCTATTGCTCTCTTCAAATTCACTGGTCCTTCTGTTTGAAGTACCTAATCTATTTTTAATCCTATTCAGTGAATTTTTCTGTTCAGATAATATTTCATTTCTGGAAGTTTCAGTTGGTTCTTTTGTCTTTTATACCTCTCCTCTGAGGTTCATGTTTTAACTTCTTTTAAATTCTTACTAAACCTATTATCTTAATTTTTTTAATTAAATTTATTGGGGTAACATTGGTAAGATTACATACGTTTCAGTTGCAGATTTCTGACACATGATCTGTATATTGCATAGTGTACCCACCACCCAAAGTCAAATCATCTTCTGTCACCATATAGTTGGCCACAATGGAAAACTGCATGGTGGTTCTTCAAAAAAATGGTAATGGCTCCCTCAGGTCTTCCTTTCCAAGATGACAGAGAAAAGATAAAACGTTCGTGCCCTAAAAGGCCAAGGCATGTGCAGCCTATTCATTGCACCAATTGCGCTGGGTGCGTTCCCAAGGACAAGGCCATTAAAAAGTTTGTCATTCGATGCCGAAACCGGTCTGGCTCAGTGGATAGAGCGTCAGCCTGTGGACTGAGGGGTCCCAGGTTCGATTCCGGTCAAGGGCATGTACCTTGGTTGCGGTCACATCCCCGGTGGGGGATGTGCAGGAGGCAGCTGATTGATGATTCTCTCTCATCGATGTTTCTAACTCTCTATCCCTCTCTCTTCCTCTCTGTAAGAAATCAATAAAATATATTTAAAAAAAAAAAAAAAAGTTTGTCATTCGAACATAGTAGAGGCCGCAGCCATTAGGGACATCTCCGAAGCAAGTGTCTTAGACGCCTATGTGTTTCCCAAGCTGTATGTGAAGCTGCATGACTGTGTGAGCTGGGCCATTCACAGCAAGGTAGTCAGAAATTGTTCTCATGAAGCCCGGGAGGACCGAACACCCCCACCCCGATTTAGGTTTGCGGGTGCTGCCCCACCACCTCCACCGAAGCCCATGTAAGGAGCTAAATCTTTAAAGAGTGAAGAAAAGTTCTCTGGGGGGAAAATAAATAGAAATTGTACTTTAAAAAATTATAATAAAGTTACCATCTGACCCAACAATCCCTCTCCTAGGTGTCTATCTGAAAAACTTCTTTTAACTTCCTGAGCATATTTAAAATAGCTGTTCTGAAGTCTTACCTGTTAATTTCATCATCCCTATCTTGTTTGTTGTCATTAAGTTTTTTCTCTCCAAGTTATAGATTTTATGCCAGCTCCTTTGCATTTAACATGGGTGGGTGCTGAATATGCAGATTTTACGAAGTTGGGTTCTACTTTTGTTGTCTTATTTTAATATTTACTAGGGCAGATACTTATGGATCAGCTTTCCAGGCCTATTTTTAAACTTTTTAGGGCAAGTTTGGAGTACCCTTTGTTGTAGAGCTGCTGTAGCCTGACCATAAGGCATGACTTCTAGAGTCTCTCATGAATGTCCTGGGTTCTCCTCTCTCCTTTAACTGAAACTCTAGCTTCTCCCACCACTGAGTGAACGCTATAGATTTTTCAGTAATTCATTGAATTTACACATGTTCTGGTCATTTTTTGCCTGGCTTCACAGAACTACATACTACACCTGGGCATTTCACTCAGCTAAAGACTAGGGCAGAGTTCTGATATTCTTCCTCTGATACTCTGTCCCTGAAATTAGTTGTGTTAGCCTCTCCAAATTCCGAATTTTGTTTCTTCAATTCAGTGAGACTGTCACACTCTGCTTGGATCCTTCCTCCTACACTGTGGTCCAGAAAGTGCCCCAAGCAATAAGGCAGTACAATCGGACCTTCTCTTCTCTCAGAAAGCAGGCCTGCGCTGTCTGGGCTCTAAGTGTCTTAGTTCTTTCAGACTGCTATTACAAAACACCAGACACTGGGTGACTTTATTGCTCACAGATGTGGAGGCTGAAAGTCCAAGTTCAGGGTGCCAGTGGGACACTTCTGGGTCAGAGTTATTATTATTTCCCTACACAGCAGAAGCAGAGATCTCTTTGGAGCCTTTTATTAAGAGAACTAATCCCATTCATAAGGATTCCTCCCTCATGACCTCATCATTGCCTAAAGGCCCTACCTCCTAATACTATCACCATTCAAGATTAGGATTCAACATATGAATTTTGGAAGGATATAAAACATTCAGACCATAGCACCCAATGTTTCAAAAACAGTGGTTTCATATATTTTGTTAATTTTCCTTGTTGTTTATGGTAGAAGAACAATCTAGTCTCTTATTCCATCACAATATAAAGTGAAAAAATGCCCAATTCCACCCTGGCTGGTGTGGTTCAATGGTTGAAGCGTCAACCCACGCACCCAAGTGTCGCAGGTTCAATTCCCAGTCAAGGGCACATATCTGGGCTGCAGGTTCCAACCCTGACCTGGGTCAAGGTGCATGCAGGAGGCAACTAATTGATGTCTCTCTCTCACATTAATGTCTCTGTCGCTGTCTCTGTCGCTGTCTCTTTCTCTTTCTCCCTCTCTCTCTCTCTCTCTCTCTCTCTCTCTCTCTCTCTCTCTCTCTCCCTCCCTCCCTCCCCCCCCCCCCCCCCCCCCCCCCCACCTTCCATTCTCTCTAGAAATAATGAAAAAAATATCCTCACTGCTTGGGTGAGGAAAAAAAAAGCCCAATCCTGTTTGTTTGGAACCAGATGTCCACTGGACCTTATATTCACTGTTTTTAGATTTATATTTAAATCTCCCCCGCACTGCACTAATTCTATATTTCTGTGAAACCTATTTCTGCATGTTCACTCTCCCATGCAATCATTAGATATAATTAACTTTCCCCAAAGTTGCCCTAACATTTGATGAAGATGGTATTAAATATACAAATTAATTGAAGGAAATGGATGTCCTCAACACTGACTCTCCCATCTCTCTTATAACAGTATAAAGTATAGCTGCTTATTAAAGTCTTCTTTCATGTACTTCAGTATCAATAATTTTCCTCAAATAAACCCCATATATTTTTTATACTTGTTCCTCAATATTTTATATTTTTGGTTAATTTTGTGTTTTTTTTTTAAATATATTTTATTGATTTCTTACAGAGAGGAGAGAGGGATAGAGAGCTAGAAACGTCGATGAGAGAGAAACATCGACCAGCTGCCTCCTGCAGACCCCCCACCGGGGATGTGCCCGCAACCAATGTACATGCCCTTGACTGGAATCGAACCTGGGACCTCTCAGTCCACAGACAGACGCTCTACCACTGAGCCAAACCCGTTTCGGCTATTTTTGGTTAATTTTCTGAAAGGGATCATATTGTCCATGATCTTTTATAACTAATTATAGTCCTTACAAAAGTAAGCTAAATATTTTTGTGTTAATTTTGTATCTGCCAACTTTTATTAGCTCTAATGGGTTTCCATGGTTTCCCTCTGGTTTTCCCAGGTAGCCATTCATATTCCCTACAAATAATAATTTGGTCTTCTTTATAATATTTATATCTTTTTTGCCTGCTTGCAGGAAAATATTAAATAATAGTAATGATACTACCTACACTTATCTTCTTTCCAATTTTAAAGAAAATAATTTAGTTCTTCACCATTAAACAGGATTCTGGCTGTTGATTTGTAACAGTTATTTTTTATAATGTTAAGAAAGTATACACCTATACTTATAGTATTAAGTTTTTATCAGGAGTGTATATAGAATTTCATAAAATCCCATTTCATTAAGTATTTTATTCCTACTAACATATCATATGTCATGTCACATTAGTAGAGAGATACAGTAATGGTTTTCTTAATACTGAGTTATCCTTGTATATCTAAATCCTCTTTGGTAACTAGACTTTTAATATATAATTGCATTTTGTATATTTATTACTATTTTTTGTGATTTTTACATCTACACTCATAAATTGGTAATTTACTTTTGTGGTATCTTTGTCAGAACAGGACTGTCCTAATTTTATAAAATGTATTACTTTTACAGTAAGAAATTAAGTTATAGCCGAAACCAGTTTGGCTCAGCGGTAGAGCATTGGTCTGCGGACTGAAAGGTCCCAGGTTCAATTCCGGTCCAGGGCATGTACGTTGGTTGTGGGCACATCCCCGGAAGGGGGTGTGCAAGAGGCAACTGGTCGATGTTTCTCTCTCATCGACGTTTCTAGCTCTCTCTCTCTCTCCCTTCCTGTCTGTAAAAAATCAATAAAATATATTAAAAAAAAAAAAAGAAAGTTATAAAAATAAGGCCTAAACATGTATTAATAACTCTCCAAATACCTACTACTTTTGTTTGGCCAACTACTATTTTTTAAACTTTATTTTTCAATTATAATTGACATACAATATTATATTAGTTTCAGGTATCAATACAGTACCCACCATTTTTTATACATTTATTTTTTCTTCAGATTGGAGTTATGATTATAGGATCTTGAAGGTCATTTTTTTCCATCCACCCTACATTTTACAGTATGGATATTATATATTAGTATATATTATAGATATATTCCTGAAAAATTGCTTGTAAGATAAAAATGTATCTTTCAGCCCTAGCCAGTTTAGCTCAGTGGATAGAGCATCGACCTGCGGACTGAAGGGTCTCATCAAGGGTTCAATTCCAGATAAGGGCACATGCCCAGGTTATGGGCTCCATCCCCAGTAGGGGGCGTGCAGGAGGCAGCCAATCAATGATTCACTCACATCATTGATGTTTCTCTCTCTCTCCCTCTCCCTTCCTGTCTGAAATCAATAAAATTATATTTCTAAAAAAAAAAAATTATCTTTCAAATGTCACTATCTCCAAAACTCCCTTTGTAAAATGAGAATATTTTCCAGATATTAATGGCTTTTCTTTCTTCCTGGTATTCTCTTTCCCCAGATGTTTGTATTGTTCAATCCCTTTATTTAACTCTAACTAAAATACCACCTCTTTAGAGAAGCCTTCCCTGACCACCCTAATTAAAATATACTCTACCACCTCTCCATCCATCTCTAGTCCTCATTTATTTTCATAGCCATTCTGAAGTATTTTATCCCTAATGCCTAGAAAATTACTTGACACAGGTAAGTGGTCAATTAATATTTGTTGAAGAGCCAAGACCGGTTTGGCTCAATGGATAGAGCGTCGGCTTGGGGACTGAAGGGTCCCCGGTTCGATTCCGGTCAAGGGCATGTACCTTGGTTGCGGGCATATCCCCAGTGGGGGGGGGTGCAAGAGGCAGCTGATCGATGACTCTCTCTCATCGATGTTTCTAACTCTCTATCTCTCTCCCTTCCTCTCTGTACAAAATCAATAAAAATATATTAAAAAATATATGTATTTGTTGAAGAAAACATTCCCTAAGAACAGTTTACCCCACTCTGGTGTAATACTACTTAATATGCTCGTGACCACCCTGTAAGGCTACCACATAAACCATTAGTCAAAAATACCTTGGTAAAAATTACTACATTTACCAGATTCTCTCTTATAATTAGTTCTCTAAGCCAAGATCACCTGGGATTCCATGTAAAGGAAGAAAAGTATGAGTCTTCCTTATATTCATATGGAAATAAACTATTGTATTCTTTTCCACAGTGACGGTACCCAATCAGCACAAGGTAAATATATTCTGCCTATTATTGTCAGCATCTCTCTTCATACGGTTAAATACCAACAAAGAAACGCTATAATACAAAAAGAAAGCTCTTAAAGCAGCAGCAATAAATGGTTTGGGTGATATGGATGGAAATCCCCCAGATCCCTGATCTCTGGTGAATCAACCCTGAAAGTGATCCTACAGAAAGTAAATCTTCAAGGAAGAAGTAAACATTGATCACAAGAATAAAGTATGTTCTATAGCTGTGACTTCCCTTAATGGACTCTGAACTAGTTTTAGATTCTTTTTTTTTTTTTTTTTTTTTTACAGAGAGGAAGGGAGAGAGATAGAGAGCTAGAAACGTCGATGAGAGAGAAACATCGACCAGCTGCCTCCTACACACCCCACACCAAGGATGTGCCCACAACCAATGTACATGCCCTTGACCGGAATCGAACCTGGGACCTTTCAGTCTGCAGACCGACGACGCTCTACCACTGAGCCAAACCGGCTTTGGCAACTTTTAGATTCTTATACGACAGGAGCATCTGAGTTACCAAGTCCATTGAGAACCAAGGAAAAATAGTAAGCTTCGCTTTATCTCCTTCCCACTGCTATCTTAGAAGATTGACAGACACCAAGCAAGACACCAGGCAAGCAAGAAAAAGACCCCAGATTGCAGAACACACAGCCTGATGCCCTAACTTGTTTCTAAGTCATGTCACTATACCACTATGCTAGTACTGAGTACCAATAACAGCAGTATCTTTCAAAGACTATAGAGAGAAAAAATTTTCTAAACATAGTAGTAAACTCTCCATTTTCCCACCTCATGTCTGACCAAATATTTATCCATTAGTGTCCATTTCACCTCATTATTCTATTTTAATTTAGCTCCTTCCCATTGGTGGGAACAGAAGCCAGGCCTGGAAGTTCTTGTATTTCTGGTACTATATTTTTCTATTCCCATCTCTGATTACTTAATGCCATCAATAACATGAAAATAACCAAAAATGCTAATAAATAATGTAAAAAATTCTACATGTATAAAATTTCAAAACCTAAATTTCTTTACTGATTTACAAATTATCTAAAGTCTTAAATACACACATATAGATGTATATATATATATTAGATTAAAATATAATGGATCCTCACACTGAATTAGATATAACAAAAAAATGACAACACCAAAGATGACAACTAAAGGAGATACAAAATTATAATTTAAGATTAATTTAATTTAGGTATAGTATATACCTATAGACTCTATAATACAAAACAATAAATTTTTAAATCTCTCTCAACTAATACTACAGTATTCTCTCTTTCAATTTTTTTCTCCCACTTCATTCCAACACATGCATGTTCCAACAATTCAGGTGAGTCCAGCAGTACATTCCGTCAACCTTCTATTGCTTAAATTATATAAAGACACATGATGTGTACATGTACAATTTCAATCATACATTTCTATTCTCAAAAACCTGTTTCTCATTAATTTCAAAACTAAGATTACGCATTGAAATCTATGAACAAAACAGTAACATAATACATTGGATGCCTAACCTCTTGATTCTCTATTCCACTGCTGGAAAGCTCCAAAACAGAACCTCCTCCACTGTCAACCACAGCTGATGTCATTGTATATTCCCTGAGGAAGCTTGAAACACTATTAACCAGTGCAATTAAAGGTTCATGGATGATTGCCAGTGTTAAAGGTTTGCATTATCATATCTTAAAAGTCAATAGAAGAATGGAGATGATGTCCAGAAATCCAGTCTTCTAAAGATGATTAACCAGAGAGCCTAAAAAGAGGAAGAATTTTGAAAAGTTATTAAAAATTTATAGGAAAGATATAAAGCACAACCTATTTTGCAATCTAATTTTTAACATTTGTATAAATTAAAAGGAGATATGCTTATACAGCCCTGTGTCAAAAGAGGGCAGTAATGAGCATTCTACTTTTTAGCATTGCTAAGTTCACTGAAATTAAGTTCTTACCAAGCTACTGAACATTCATGACATGATATTTATATTCTAAGAGATAAAATGTTCTAACTTTCTATCTTTATGAAAGTGTTCTCTTATTTCTGAAATGTTTTCATAGATATTTTAAAAATCTTTTATGCATGAAGACATGAAATGTGCTGGATCGAGACAACTTCTAAAATGATTTGCCTATATGACAAAATCAAAAGATTTATTGGTTTGTAAATATTTTACTGTTCTTCTTTGGCTCATTTAGGTTATTTATCTGAATAATTAGAACTGTCTTTTACTATGGCAGCAATCTAATTTGTGGTCACATTTTGAATACTTTACAAGAACTACAAAACAGATTAATTTGAGTAGCTTGTACTTTCTAAGAGAGTAGTTTGAAAATAAACTAGTGAAATCACTTGGAATACCTTAAATATTACTTTATTATTCTTTCCTCAGTAATTTTTTTGCTATTGGTTCAATATGCAATACAGCAAATAGTTTCAAGTAAACATAATTCAGTTTTCCTCAGTAGGAATGAATTTCAGTATGTACACCATCTAGACTTATGCATTAGATTATTCCTAAAAAGTTACACTTTATTTGATTTTGTGAATGTTAAATTTTTCATAGAGAAATTACAGAGATTATAGGATTTTATCATATAAAAATTAAAAAATGCAGCAAAAACTATAAAGAGAAAACAAATTTCTAATAAATCATTCCATTAACATTATATCCTCTATTTAAGTTTACTGGTACCATAGAAATGTGGAAATAATGAACTATTTCCATAAACTCCTACAAGCAAAAGAAATATCTGGGGGAGGGGGAGAGACAAAAATGTCACCTCATTATTTAAGACCATTCAGTACTACTATCTCCTTTTTTATCTTATCAACAGAAACGAATTATTTGTATCTTAATAAAAGAAATAAAAATCCATAGCCCCACACACTGAAGCTCACCATTATCATTTAAAGTAATGACTATTTTCAGTTTCTGTTTTCTAAACATATAGATAATAACAACATAAATAAATTTTACTTACAATTTGAATGTTAGGTAGTCTAAGCATCCTTCACTATTTTCACAACTTGGCAAGAGCTAAAACATAAACCAGCAGTTCTCTGGAACTAATAGTGGGGGGGAGGGAAGGGAGAGACAGTATTAATATAATTCTGTTAAAAATATTTTTCCCAAATTAAGTATAATTCAGACAGTATGTACTTATTACAAACCATCTCCAAAGCCTTATGATACATATAATAATAAATCCTTTCTAGAGTATTGAGAAATGAGGTTTTTACCAAACTTAAAATTGCAAGTCACTACTAAATAACAATTACTAAGTAAGGACAGATTCAACATATACAGTCTATGCCCCATATTAGGGCTTATATTTCAAGTGGCTGCAGGATATAATCTCTGATCCCCAGGTTTTTAAAAACTAACCCAAAAAACTACTATAAAGCAATGTTGATGATATATTATTGCCTATTAAGTCACCTTCCTCCAGCACTCTCACCCTCCAAATGTACATTCCAGACACATCCAAACATCCCAACCCTCCCCTCAAGCCCTCCTCCTTTCAAAAGCTAATCCACTGACCTATTCCCTGGAGCTTAGCCCTTGCTCCATCAATTATTTCCTTTTCTTTCCTAGCCTTATCTGTTTTAATACCGGGTCCTCTCCCTCAATGTCTAAACATTTACAAGACTCTCGTCTTAAACATGGAGCAGACCTCCTCCGTGATCCTGCATTCTCCTCCAGCTTCTGCTCTGATCCCTTTCTTGGATAATGTTCTAGAAGAAAAGTCTTCTATATTCTGTCTCCACTTCTAATTTCTCAGGTACTCCACCTTTTATGGAAGTTTGTCATCAATTACCACCAACTGAAAGTTTTACTAAATTCTGTTTATTCAATCCAAGACACATTTCTGTCTTCACTGTTGCTCATATCCTCCTTGAAACTCTATTCAGAATTTATTTCTCTCTCTCTAGCTTCTCCTTTTCAATTTCTTCTTACAGACTCACCCCTAATTTTCAAGGAAGTTGGAACAAGGCTACAATGGAAATCCATATACTAGATAAAGTAGATATTTTAAAAGTTATAAATCAAGTTAACAAGCTACCAAATTATTATTCTATCTTGCCATCTTGCCATACATACTTTTATAACAATCTAAAAGGCTAAGTTCTGATTTTAACTTTTCAGACTCCCTCAAGTTCTATGGGACATGGGTGAAACATACCCCTCCTCCCCAACACACACACACACACACCTGGCCTGCAGCCTGTCTCTTTATATCTTCCCAACTTTGGCTCCACTCCATAATACAAGAAGCCTCATATACATACATGGAGCATCCCAAGCTCTGGCCACATGCCTGCAAATTGATACCCTTTGGCCATCCTTTAGGCTGTATAGTCAAGAGAGGAGAGGATCAGAAAAGAGGCCGGTGAAGGGCCACATGGGTATGGGTACAAATACTCAGAACTTGACCAGAAAAAGATACAGATGGACTAGTTCAGTTCTTCCCCAAATCCTAATTTCATCAGGAGGGGCATAGCTGGAGGAAGGCCAGATGAGGAACTCCAAAGCACAGGCCCAAACAGGGTCCCCACTTTGCTAAGTTCAAAGACAGTGCTACTCTGGTCAACACTAACATGGAGTTATTTCCAGGATCCCATCCCTAGTCCTCTTCTGGTTCTACACTCTAAGCTACCTCATGTATTGGCATGGCTTCATGACAATCTCTCTTCCAGTCTAAATAAATCATTTCATGGGCTCTAGTTTACTAGATACTTTCTTACCTCTAATTCTTTATGAAATGAAATAGGGTATATAATAAATTATACACATCTGTTCCAGGATATCTGAGGCATACTATTAATTAATCCAGTAAATCAACAAATATTAACCCTTTGCACTCCGAACCATTTTGGACATTGGCTACCAGCTACTCGACGCTAACGGCGGAAACATGCGTTGAATTAACTCAATTCCCCATAATCACTAATAAACTGCAATGTCCCCTGAGAGGGGACATCCGAGTGATATGCTAGAATTCCGATGTCCCGAGAGGGGACAGCGGAGTGCAAAGGGTTAACTGTATCTATCTATCTATCTATCTATCTATCTACCTATCTATATATACATATATAAAAGCCTAAGTGACCGAATAATCGGATGATCAGTGCCTATGACACTCACTGACCACCAGGGGGCAGATGCTCAATGCAGGAGCTGCCCCCTGGTGGTCAGTGCCCTCCCACAGCTGGCCAACCCCCCCACGACCCCTCCCCCTAGCTGGCCAGTCCCTATGGCCCAGATTGAGACTGGGTGAGACAGCTCTGATTGGCCCCGATCAATGGCCAGGCCTAGAGACCCCACACATGCAAGTATTCGTGCACCATGCCTCTACTATATATATAAAAGCCTAAGCAACTATTATGACCAAACGACCAGAACAACCAGTTGCTATGATGCACACTGACTACAGGGGGCAGATGCTCAGTGCAGGAGCTGACCCCTGGTGGTCAGTGAGCTCCCACAGCCAACCTCCCATGGCCAGACTACCTCCCTTGGTCCTTCCCCCCAGCCAGCAAACCTCCCATGATCCCTCCTCCGACCCTCCCCCAGACTGGCAGGCCCCGGCCAGCCCGGCTCCAATCAGGATGGGGCGAAACAGCTCAGATAGGCCCTGATTGCCAGCCAGGCCTAGGGATTCCATCCATGCACGAATTTCATGCACTGGGCTTCTGGTCTATTATATGTTAGCACAGTGTTGGGTGCTAGAGATACAGCAATGAATAAAGCAAAAGTCCCTGTACTTATGAATCTTAAATTCCAGTTGGGAGAGATGAAAATAAAGAAAATAGCCCAATCAGTGTGGCTCAGTGGTTGAGTGTCAACCCATGAACCTGGAGGTCGAAGTTCAATTCCAAGTCAGGGCACAGGTCCCAGTTGCAGGCTCAATCCCCAGTAGGGGGTGTGCAGGAGGCAGAAGATCAATGGTTCTCATCACTGATGCTTCTATTTCTCTCTTCCTCCCCTTTCCTCTCTGAAATTAATTGTGTGTGTAAAATATATATGTATGTACATATATATATATTTAAAATAAATAAAAATATGAATAGCACATATGTAGATGGTGATGAAAGCTAAGGAGACAAATGAACCAAAGGGAGAAAATATTTGCAGGGAAGAGGACTGCAATTTCAAATTGAATGGCCAGAGAAAGATTCACTAAAGAACTGACATATGACTAAAGACCCAAAAGGAGTAAGCTATGACTGGGAAAGAGCCTTCCTTCTTCAAAGGAAAGATGAACTTCAAGATCTGCAACAGGGAGTACACCTGACTAATTCAAGGATCAGCAAGGAGGCCAATATGGCTAGAGTGAAGTGAGCAAGAGAGAGAAAGAACAGAAGATGATGACAGAAAGTAAGGGCCATAAAGGCCTTCTGTAAGGCCTCTTTTACTCCAGGAGAAGGATGGCCTGATTATTATAAGGATCATTCAGATGCTGGTTAAGAACAGACAGAGGGCAAGGGCAGAAGCAGGGAGATCAGTTAAAAAGCTACTATAACTGGGTAAGAAATGAGTGGCTAGAACAAGTGGTAGGGTTTGGAGAGAATAAAAAGTGGTCAGCTTTTAGATATATTTTGAAAGTAAAGTGGAAAAATTTGCTAGCAAATGGGATATGCGTTGTGAGAGAATGAAGAATGAATCCAAAAATACATCACAGCACCATTAAATGGTATGGGGAAACGTGTGGGAGGAGAATATGTCCCAAACTAAACTTTTTTTTTCTTTTCTTGGCTACCTTCACAAAAATATTACCTCTCCTATGGTGCTTAGCTCAGTAAGTTACCCCAACACCAACCCACATTTCCTACAAAACAGAGACCCATGACTCCTTTCTCCGTCAACACCATCATACTCTCACTCTTGACCCCTTCTCTATATTTTCATATCCTCTACCCTAGTTGAGGATATGAAATGTCACTTCTCTATATTGCTGGCAGAGCTTCAGAATTTGTCTCTTAGCCTCTAATCTTGCCCCTTTCCAGTCCATCTACTGCAATTATCAGGGTAGTCTGAGATAGAATGTCAGGCCCCTAGAGTACAGACCACATTCTCATCAAAAAGTTTATATGTACTTAAAGTGCAAAAACAAGGAACACTCAATCTATGATATTAGAAATAGGATGCTACATCACAAAGGACTAATATTACTAATATATAAAGAATGCTTGCCAAAACTGGTTTGGCTCAATGGATAGAGCATCAGCCTGCAGCCTGAAAGGTCCCAGGTTCGATTCTGGTCAAGAGCATGTACCTTGGTTGCGGGCACATCCCCAGTGGGGGGGGGGGGGGGGGGGTGGCGGGGGGGAGTGTGCAGGAAGCAGCTGATCGATGTTACTCTCTCTAACTCTATCCCTCTCCCTTCCTTTCTGTAAAAAAAAAAAAAAAAAAAAAAAAAAATTCAATAAAATGTATATATTTTTTTTTTTAAAAAAGAACGCTTGAAATAGAGGAATAAAGAACCAAAAACCTCAAGGAAAATATACAATTCACAAAAACAGATACAAAAAGGGCCCTTAAACATATAAATAGTTCAAATTCGCTCTTAGA
The DNA here is from genome assembly GCF_014108245.1 of Pipistrellus kuhlii. Classification (NCBI taxonomy): domain Eukaryota; kingdom Metazoa; phylum Chordata; class Mammalia; order Chiroptera; family Vespertilionidae; genus Pipistrellus; species Pipistrellus kuhlii. Next base: position 43,397,564 of record NW_023425584.1, read on the forward strand.
AAATACAAATTTTCAAAAAACAATATATCATTTCTCACATCTATCAGACTGGTGAAAATTAAAATGTATGACACATTAATAATATGACACATTATTCTGTTGGCAAAATTATGTAATTTTATACATTGCTGCTAGGAAGACAAGTTGATACAACACTTTGAAAGTAGAATTTGGCAATGTCTAACGAAATTCCATATGCATTTACCATTTTTAAAACAGCTTTATTGAGATATAATTAACACGTTTACCCACTTAAGGTGTATAATTCAATGGTTTTTATTTACTTTTTATTTTTTAATTGATTTGAAAGGGAGAGAGAGAAACACTAATGTGAGAGAAACATTGATTGGTTGCCTTCCACACATGCCCTGACAAGGTATTAAACCCTCAACCTGGGTACGTGTCCAACTGGGAATCAAACCCACTGCCTTTTAGTGGGCGGGACAATGCTCCAAACCAATCGAGCCATACCGGCCAGGGCTCAATAGTTTTTAGTATATTCACAAAGTTGTATGATATCACCACAGTCTAATTTTAGAACATTTTCAGCACTCCTATCCTGTCCCCAAACCCATGCCCATTAGCAGTCACTCCCTATCATTCCCCAATCCCCAGTCCCTGGCAACCACTAATCTACTTTCCGTATCTAGAGACTTGCTTGTCTGTTTCACATAAATAGAATAATATGTGATCTTTTGTGACTGGCTTCTTTCACTTAATGTTTTCAATATTCATCTATGTGTAATATGCATTAATATTTTATTTCTTTTTATTGTGTGTTTTTTTAGAAAGAAAATGTTGGCCTGAAATTCTGTATTAGTAAGTAATTATTCTTAGGCATAGGCCTTATTCAAATTTACTCGTTAACTACCTAGAACCAAAATATAAACTTTTTATAGTACTGAATAAAAAGGCCCCCTGGGCCGAGACCAGTTTGGCTCAATGGATAGAGCGTCGGCTTGGGGACTGAAGGGTCCCGGGTTCGATTCCGGTCAAGGGCATGTACCTTGGTTGCGGGCATATCCCCAGTAGGGGGTGTGCAAGAGGCAGCTGATCGATGACTCTCTCTCATCAATGTTTCTAGCTTTCTATCTCTCTCCCTTCCTCTCTGTACAAAATCAATAAAATATATTTAAAAAAAAAAAAAAAAAAAAAAAAAGGCCCCCTGGAAAAGCAGCTAGGAGGAAAACTATTTACAAGATTATCTCCCTTTACCTAATTAAGTCAAAGGTTTACAGCTTCTTCCATAGGACTAGAACTTGGGCATGAATGGGCCTGCAGAACATATAATAAACAAATGCCTGCTTACTTTTATTTGAAAGATTAGAGTCCCTGGGACTCTAATCACCAAGCAAAGGGAACTAAAGTTCTTGCACAGAGGCTAAAACACAAATCTTCAGCCTCTGCCGTACAGGATCTTTTAATCTTGAAGAGGTATGTCAGAGGTCATTGTACTCAGGGCTAAAGTAAGGATATACAGCAGCTCGTAAAGGAAAAAGACATAGGTGGAATCTGGAGGAATCAATATGCAAGCTTCCTATGCTCTCTCCTTCCCAAGAGAGGTCAGGCAGAGCTTACTCCTCTCCCCAGCAGCAAAAACGCACCAAGGTGCACGCAGTGTTTCTGCCCAGGCATGCCCATCAGAGACTCAGCACCCAAGGTTTCACTGCAGGCAGGTCACCGGGGCACCCTCTGCCTTGTGTGCACCAATACTACAGACCCCAGAAGAAAAGCAGGTGTTCAGCATAAACCGTACTGTTTGCACAAACAGTCTAGGCACAGTGAATCATCCTTATCAGTTACTGGGAACACCCTGAGAGCCAAGTTCCCAGATGCCAGCCAAGGGCCAACCTCGCAAACAGGCCTTTCTTTCTAAGGACAGCAGTTTCAAACTTGCTATGTTAACTATTTTCTGAAGAGCCAGTTATTTAACTTCTTGAGATCTCAGAAACATAATGGTCTGGAATGAAGAGGACATGGACACCATCTTTCCCACTTATTATATATGGGAGGTTTAAAATACTTTATCATTATAAAGTGATATCATGATGGAGTTTAAGTGCTTACTACTAGATTTGACACATTAAGAGCAACATCTCAATGTCCAAATATTATGTAAAGATTCATAAAGGCAGACTTCCTGGAACATTCTCAACTCACCCAGATTATGAAATAAAATATAAAAAATGAACTGGCTCTGAAAGTTTACTTAAGCACACCATTAGAGAACAAAAGTGTAAGATGAAAACATTCAGCCACGGCTGGGTTGGCTCCGTGGATAAAGCGCTGGCCTGTGGACTGAAGGGCCCTGAGTTTAACTTTAGTCAAAGGCACATGCCAGGTGTGCAGGCTTGATCCTCAGAAGGGGCATGCAGGAGGCAGCTGATCAATGATTCTCTCTCAACACCGATGTGTCTCTCACTCTCCATTCCTCTCTAACAAGTATATATATTAAAAAAAAAAAAAAAAAAAAAGTCACTAATCTGTTTTAAATGAATATATTTTCTAGGTCTTACTAATTATAACCTAAAATTAAATTTAAATAATCATAAAATTTAGAGTTTAAAGTATTATTTGATTAACATGGAATTGAGTTGGGGTTTTCAAAGTATTATGTATGTTCTTACTCCCTCATGACCTCCCCCCCTCATGCCCTCACCCTAGAAATGAGTTTTATAAGAAAAATTTACTTGCCGAAACCGGTTTGGCTCAGTGGTAGAATGTCGGTCTGCGGACTGAAAGGTCCCAGGTTGGATTCAGGTCAAGGGCATGTACCTTGGTTGCGGGCACATCCCCGGTAGGGGGTGTGCAAGAGGCAGCTGGTCGATGTTTCTCTCTCATCAATGTTTCTAGCTCTCTATCTCTATCTCTCTACCTTCCTCCTCTCTGTAAAATATATATATATATTTAAACTTACTTTAAAAATATATTTTTAAGTTATTTCAGAGGGGAAGAGAGAGAGAAAGATTAAAAAAAAAAATCAGTGAAGAGAGAGAATCACTGATTGGCTGCCTCTTGCACAATCCCTACTGGCGACTGAGCCTGCAACCCAGGTAATGTGCCCTGTCCAGGGATTGATCCATGACCTCCTGGTTCATAGGTCAACACTCAACCACTAACCCATGCCCGCTGAACAGAAAAACCTACTTTTTTTATTCATGGATCTAAATTGTATCACTGTAAGGTTATAAATATAATTACTCAAAATATGGTCAGGTTACTCATGAAAATACTGTAACTTTGGCCTTCGAGTATAGAAAAGAACCCAAAAGATTCTGAGTTTTAATACTAATTCTGTAATCACTATATTGTCTGCTTCCTATACTCCCAATACATGAAGATGACCTTTTTCTTAAATCATTTATAAAACTTGCTCTATTCCTACAACACACCAAGCGCATTCTAAACCTCCTGCTCTCCAGGATACAAGGCTCTTCCAGATCATCAACAGATAGAATCCTCCTTACCCATCATGCAGATATCACTTCAAATACCATCCCTGCAGGAGACATTTCCCTCTTGGCTCCCCTCCCCAAAATTATATTCCATTTTCATGTGGATGCCTTATCATTCTCTTTTTGACATCACATTACCCTATTTCATTTCTTCATTATATTTTTCAGACTAAAATTACCTTGTTTATATGTTGTTGTTTTTTAATTATTTTGAGAGAGAGAGAGAGAAACAGAGGGGGGGGGAGAGAGGGAGAGAGAGAAACATCAACATGAAAGTGAACATCGATCAGCTGCCTCCACACTTTCCCTAACCAGGGATCAAGCCAAAAATCTGGGCTTTCGCCCTAATGGTACTTTAGGAGTTTAATGTCTGTCTCCTTAATAGGTACTATATTACCTTGTTTACTGCAGTCTTTCAAGAACCTAAAATGAATGAATACTATGCTATTATATGTGCAGATTGATATGAAGATTTTGATATTTTCTAACCATTCTAATTGATTATATTGCTCTCTTAGGCTTCTTCTGTTTTTGTTTATTTTTCCTACCCATTAGCACCTACCATGAGAGAATTACTTAATATGACATATGAACAAGTAGATATTATACCATAAAATCAGTTCAGAGATTGACCTATAGTTTAAAAATTAATGGCATGTCTTTCGGTAAGTACACTTATATATCAATAAACATTAGTAATTATAAGTAATTGTTCATTATATTTAAATTAAGAGTAACAGATAAAATTTAACACTTAAGAGTAATATACTCAGGCATATCATAAAATAGAAATGAAAAATACTGAAAGTAATTTAGAAATAAAATATCACTTTGGGATTTAATAAGTAGTTTAGATATTATTTTCTATCTAAAATTTAATGTTATTTCCAGATTAAAAAACCATGTTTAAAGAATTAAAGGAGAGTTTGACAACTATAACTTATAAAATATGCAAATGCAAGAAAAATACAAATATTACAAAAAAAGAAAAATTCTGGACTTGAAAGCTACAACAATTCTAGAGCTGAAGAGTGTAACAACCAAAATTAAAAATTTACTAGCAGCCGGGACCGGTTTGGCTCAATGGATAGAGCATCAGCTTGGGGACTGAAGGGCCCGGGGTTCAATTCCGGTCAAGGGCATGTACCTTGGCTGCGGGCATATCTCCAGTAGGGGATGTGCAAGAGGCAGCTAATGGATGACTCTCTCTCATTGATGTTTCTAACTCTCTATCTCTCTCCCTTCCTCTCTGTACAAAAATCAATAAAATATATTTTTTTTTAAATTTACTAGCAGAGCTCAATAGCATATTTGAAATCAGGCACATTCATGGCTTAACACTAGCTGAGGCAGCTTCAATAATAGTGTATTTGAGATGACAGAAAGGAGTTGGTGAACTTGAAGATATCGAATATATCAACAGAAATGACCAATTCAGAAGAACATAAAATATGTAATTGTGAAAAAATGAACACAGCCTCAAAATCATATGTGATACCATAGAGCATACCAATATTCATGTAAGGATAGTCCCAGAAGAGGGAAAAAAGAACAGAAAAAATATTTAAAGAAATTATGGTCAATACTCACCAAATTATTGAAAAATACTAATCTATAGATTTCAGCTTAACTATTCCAAAACAGAGTAATTACAAAGAGATCCACACCTGGACACCTCATAGTAAAACTGTTAAAAACCAAAGAGAAATTCTTGAAAGCAAAGAGAAAAACAAATCATGGTAAACAACGGAGATCAGAAAGCAGGAGATGTCATGTTCAATGTGTTGAAAGAAAAAAACCTGTAACAAAGAATTCTATATTCAGCAAAACTACTATTGAAAAATAAAAACAAGATAAAAACAATCCCTCCCCCCACCCAAAAAAAGCCTAAGCTAGCTCATTGATAAGACTTGCCTTACAAGAAATCCTAAAGGAAGTCCATCAAGCTAAAGGAAATAACCAGACAATAACTCAAGTACACACACACACACACACAAAGAGCACATTAAAAGATAAATATATTTGCAAACACAAAAGTATAAATATTTTTTCTTCTTTAGCTGTTTTAAAAGACATACACCTATAAAAATTATACAACTGTATTGTTGGCCTTTTAATGCATACAAATTTAACATATATGACAATACAACAGACAGGAGAGGTGAGAAAATAAAGCAAAGTTTCTATATTTTAACACAAATTAGTCAATCTGAAGTAGGCTGTGATAAAATAAGATCCATATTGTGCCCTGGCCAGATGTCTCAGTTGGTTCGAGAATCCTACCATACACCAAAAGACTGTGGATTCGATTCTTGGTCAGGGCGTATATCTCGGTTACAGGTTCTATCCCCAGCTGGGAGCAAACAGGAGGCAACCAGTCAATGTTTCTCTCTCACACTAGTGTTCTCTCTCTTTCTCTCTCCCTGTCCATCTCTCCCTCCCTTCCCTTCCTTTCTCCAAAGGGGGGGAAAAATTAATAAAACATAATAATCGGGGTGAGGATTTAAAAAAAATTTTTTTGGAGATACATATTGTAATCCTAGAGCAACCTCAGGTAATAACTCTAAAAATCTAGTTAAGAAACTAACAAAGAAATGAAAAACCCTGGAAAATATCTATTAACTCTAAGAGAGGCAGCAGAGGATGAACAAAGAAATAAAAATAGAAATGAGATATATGGAAAATAACTACCGTGTTTCCCCGAAAATAAGACATCCTCCGAAAATAAGACCTATCGCATGGAAAGATAAGACATCCCCTGAAAATAAGACCTATCGCAACTCTAGGAGAAAAAATTAATATAAGACATTGTCTTATTTTCAGGGAAACAGGGTAGCAAAACTGAAAACATGACTACACTAAATATAAACAGATTAAACCCTCTGATCAAAAGGGAGATATGGTCAGACTTTTTTTAGAGTATTTCAATTACTTGTGGCCTATAAGACAAGTTTTTGTTTTTTTAATTGCTTTCAAAGAGGAAAGGAAAGAGAGAGAAACATCAATGATGACAGAGAATCATTGATTGGCTGCCCCCTGCATGCCCCACTCTGGAGATCGAGCCTGCAACCCAGGCATGTGCCCTGACCTGAGATCAAACCCTGACCTCCTGGTTCACAGGTCAAGGCTCAACCACTGAACCAGTCCGCCAGACATGACACATTTTTGAAAAATATATCTTATTGATTTTTTACAGAGAGGAAGAGAGAGGGATAGAGTTAGAAACATCAATGAGAGAGAAACATCGATCAGCTACCTCCTGCTCACCTACTGGGGATGTGCCTGCAACCAAGGTACATGCCTTTGACCAGAATCGAACCTGGGACCTTTCAGTTTGCAGTCCAACTCTCTATCTACTGAGCCAAACCAGTTAAGGCGGCAAGACATATTTTTAATTAAAAACAAAAACACAAATAGGTTGAAAGTAAAAGGATAGAAAAAGATATGCAATGCAAATAGTAAGTATTAAGAGAGCTGCAGGCTACACTTATACCAGACAAAATATTACAATAGATAAATAGGGATCTTTCATAATGATAAAAAGGTCAATTTATCAGGACGATTAAAGTAATTATACATGTATACCATACCAATTACCAGTACCCCAAAAGCATTAAGCAAAAATAAATACTTCAATAATATTTTTAATATCTCACTCTCAGTAACTGATAGAACAGCTAGACAGAAAATCAGCACAAACATAGGCAGACTGAAAACTATCAACCAACGTGACCTAACACCTACAGAACATTCAGACCAACAATGCAAAATATATATTATTTTTTAGCACAGACGCTACACTCCTCAAAATAGATTACATACTGCCCTAACCGGTTTGGCTCAGTGGCTAGAGAGTCGGCCTTCAGACTCAAGGGTCCCGGGTTCAATTCCTGTCAAGGACATGTACCTTGGTTTTAGGCACATACCCAGTGGGGAGTGTGCAGGAGGTGCTTGATCGATGTTTCTAATTCTCTATCCCTCTCCCTTCCTCTCTGTAAAAAAATCAATAAAATATATTTAAAAACAAAACAAAAAATTAAAAAAAAAACAGATTACATATTAAGACATAAAAATGTCTCAATAAATTAAAAATGAGAAAAATCATACAGAATATGTTTTCCTACTACAGGGGAATTAAAAATCAACAATGAAATCTGGGGAATCCCTAAATAATAGAAAATTAAACAATACATTTCTAAATAACCCATGGGTCAAAGAAATAATCACAAAGGAATATATTTAGAAATTAATGAAAATGTTAAAAAGCAGAATATATAAAAATGTATGAGGTGCAGAAAACACAGTATTTGGAGGAAAATTTATAGATTTAAATGCTTAAGTAAGAAAACCTCAAATCAATAATTTATGCTTCAGCCTTAAGAAACTAAAAAAAATGCAAACAAAACCCAAAGCAAGCAGAAGGAATCCTAATATATAAAAACCCTGGATCTGTCACATCCTCCACAACTGGGAGGCTCGACCAACTGGAAGTCAGTCCTGCAGTCAGTGCTGGGTCACCATGGGGACCCAGCACTGACTGCTGAGGGGACTGCGAATCAGGCCCAGAGAGAGGCCTGAAGAGAGAAGCAGGGTCTGATCCGTAGACTCTGTGGCAGCTATTGATCAGCACTTGCCTCTCTCTTTAGCTCTGGGCCTGGTCAGTAGCCACACCTCCATTTCTCTCCAGGCCTCCACCAGGGCTGCTAATCAACCTTGCCTTTTTGATCAGTCCCTGTTAACAGGCCCAGAGATACTGAATGGCATAGAAACCGACCAATCAGAACCAAATCGGTCAGCAGAGGAGGGCAGTTAGGGGTGATCAGGCAGGCAGAGGCAATTAGGGGCAACCAGGCTGGCAAGAAAGGGCAGTTGGAGACAATTAGGCCAGCAGGGGAGGGCAATTGGGGGTGAGATCAGGCAGGCAGGGGAAGACATTTGGGGGTGATGAGGCCAGCAGGGGAGGGCAGTTGGGGGCGATCAGGTCGGCAGGGGAGCAGTTAGTCGGTGATCAGGCTGGCAGGCAGGTGAACAGTTATGAGCCAGCAGTTCCAGATTGTGAGAGGGGTCCCAGATTGGAGAGGATGCAGGCTGGGCTAAGGGACACACCCCCTCCCCCCAGTGCATGAATTTCATGCACCGGGCCTATAGTGGTATTATAAAGATTAAAATGAAAATCATTGAAATAAAAAACAGAAAAACTGGAAAAAATCAATTAAACCAAAACTTATTTCTTTGAAAAAAGAGTAACAAAATTGACAAACCTTTAGTTAAAATGATCAAGTAAAAATGAGACTAGATACATGCTATCAATTTTACAAACTAAAGGAAGACATCATTACCTATACTGGCAATATTAAAAACATATATAGGAACATATTATGAACTGTATGTCAAATTCATAGAAACACAATTACTGAAACTAACTAAAAATAAGCAGAAAATATGAATAGACCTATAACAAGTAAAGAAATTAGTATTTTAAAATTTTCACAAAGAGAAAAAAAAAACAGGCCCAGATGCTTTCACTGGTGAGTTCTACCAAATATATTCAAGGACATAATACCAATCCTTCAGGAACTTTTAAAGAGAAAGCAGAGGGAACACTTCTCAATTCATTCGGTGAGGTTAGTATTACTGTTCCGAATCCAAAGACATCACAAGAAAAGAAAACTTCAGACCAGTAGCTCTCATAAATAGAGCCAAAAAAATGTTTAACAAAACATTAGCAAACTAAATAAAGCAACATACAAGATTATACACCACAACCAAGTGAGATTTATCTCGGGAATATAAGGCTGGTTTATTATCTCAAAATCAATTAATATACCATATTAATGTAATAAAAGACAGAAACCACATAATCATCTCAGATACTAGTGTGACCAACCATACTGGTTTGTCTAGAACAGAGGGTTTTCCCAAGACACAGAACTTTCAGTACTTAAAACAGGAAAATCCTGGGCAATCTGTGATAGTCACACTAACAGATACAGATAAAGTATCTGACAAAGTCCAATGCCCATGCATGATAAAAACTCTGAACAAGCCAGGATTAAAAAGGAACCCACTGTAAAACACAGAGAGATGCTATAAAACACTGTGTCTATGTTTAACAATACTATATTGTACACTTAAAAAGAAGGTAGGCCAAAACTGGTTTGGCTCAGTGAATAGAGCATCAGCCTGCGGACTGAAGGGTCCCAGGTTCGATTCTGGTCAAAGGGCATGTACCTCGGTTGGGGGCACATCCCCAGTGGGGGGGGAGGGGAGAGAGATTGCAGGAGGCAACAGGTCGATGTTTCTCTCTCATTGATGTTTCTAACTCTCTATCCCTCTCTCTTCCTCTCTATAAAAAATCAATAAAATATATTTAAATAAAAAAATAAGTGAAAAGAGCCCTAGCTGGTTTGGCCCAGTGGATAGAACCTGGGGACTGAAGAATCCCAGCTTTGATTCCGTCAAGGGCACATGCCCAAGTTACGGGCTCAATCCCTAGTAGGGGGCATGCAAGAGGCAGCCAATCAATGATTCTCTCTCATCATTGATGTTTCTATCTCTCTTTACCTTTCCCTTCCTCTCTGAAATAAAAATATATCTTAAAAAAAGAAATTTCCATTTCCATGTAATAGAAAACCCAATGTTGTAAGATGACAATTCTCCCCAAACTGCATTTCTCATCAAAATTCTAAGATTTTTTTTTTAAATACATTGACAAGCCAATCCTTTTTATACTGGACCCAGAAGAGCCACAGGTTTTAAAAACAAGAACAAAATTGGAGGGCTAACATTACCTGGTCTCTCAGTTACCATAAAGCACATTAACCAAGACAGAATAGTACTGGCATAAGAACAAACATACAAATAATGAAAAATAATTGAGAGTGCAGAAATAAATCTTTACATTTACAATCAATGAAGAAATGACAATCTTTTCAACAAATGGTGCTGAGACAACCCATACGCAACTGAATTTAGACCTATTTATTTCACATCATACATAAAAATGAACTCAAGCCTAGCTGGTGTGGCTCAGCAGTTGAGCATAGACCAAGGAACCAAGAGGTCACCAGTTTGATTCCCAGTCAGGGCACATGCCCAGGTTGTGGGCTCAATCCCTAGTGGGGGCCATGCAGGAAGCAGCCAATCGATGCCTTCCTCTCATATCAGTATTTCTAACTCTCTATTCCTCTCCCTTTCTATCTCTAAAAATAAAAATAAAATTTTTTTAAAATGAACTTAAAATAGATTATACATCTAAATATCAGAGCAGCCCTGGCCAGTTTGGCTCAGTGGAAAGAGCGTTGACCTATGACCTAGGGTCCCAGGTTGTATTTTGGTCAAGAGCACATGCCTGGATCACGGGCTCGATCCCCACTAGGGGGCATGCAGGAGGTGGCTGATCCACGATTCTCTCTTATCGATGATGTTTCTATCTCCCTCCCTCTCCTTTCCTCTATGAAATCAATAAAAATACATTTAAAAATAAATATCAGAGCAAAAACTCTAAAACATTTAGAAGAAAACAAAAGAGAAAATCCTCAAGACCTTTAATTAGGCAGAGAGTTCTTATAACAAAAAATTAATCTAATTTTTTAAAGTAAAATATCTGATGGAGTTAAACTCCATCAAAATTTAAACTTTTGACAAAAGAAATTAAAACTTTTGTGCTTCAAGAGATTCCAATAAAAAAGTTGAAAAGGCAAGGCACTCATTGAGATAAAATAATTGCAAATCATGTATCCAATAAAGGACTTGCAACCAGAATATACAAAGATTATTAGAACTCAATAATAAAAAGACAAATAAAAACCACACAAAAGTTTTGAGTATTTATTTCACCAAATAGAATATATAAATGGCTAATCATCATATGAAAAAAATGCTCAACACCTTGAGTCTTTAGGAAAATGCAAGTTAAAACCAAAATGGCTATAATAAAAATGGCAATAATAAATGTTGCCAAGAATGTGAAGAAGCTGGAACTCTCAAACACTGCTATTAGGAATGTAAAATGCACAGCCACTTTAGAAAGCAGGTTGGCATTTTTTTTTTTAAATTTAAACAGATGAACCAGCATTTCTATTCCTAGGTTTCTACCCAAGAGAATGAAACCGTATGTCCACATAAAGACTTGTACCCAAATGTCCAAGCAGCATTATTTACAACAGTCAAAACTGGAAACTGCCCAGCTGCATGGCTCAGTGGTTGAGCATTGAGCATATGAACCAGGAGGTCATAGTTCCAATTCCCGGTCAGGGCACATGTCCAGGTTTTGAGCTCCATCCCCAGTAGGGGGCATGCAGGACGCAGCAAATCCATGTGTCTCTCCTGTTGATGTTTCTCTCTCTCTCTCCCCCTCTCCTTTCCTCTCTGAAATCAATAAAAATATATTTTAAAAAACAAAACAAAAAAACTGGAAACAGCCCTGGCCCATGTGGCTGTTAGCTGGGCCTTCTCCCATGCACTGAGGCAGCAGTTGCCAACCTTTAGGACCTCAGGGACCATCATTAGTGGTCCATGGATCACCAGTTGGGGGCATGCAGGAGGCAGCTGATCAGTGATTCTCATCATTGATGTTTCTATCTCTCTCTCTCCCTTCCTCTCTGAAATCAATGAAAACATTTTTTTTTTAATCTTTAAAAATAAAATTAAAAACCTGGAAACAATTCAAATGTCCATCAACTGGCCAACAGATAAACAAAATGTTGTATCAATATATTCATACAAAAGAATATTTATTCAGCAATAAAAAAGAAAAAATACAGATACATGCTACAATAAAGAAAAATTCCAAAAACAGTGTGAGAGAAACCAGATGTAAAAGACTACATATGGTATGATTTCATTTATGATAGTAGTGGCCAGGTGCACAGATTTGTGCACATTGAAAGGAAAGTAACTAGAAGAAATCCTATTTAATAAAAGGGTAATATGCAAATTAACCATCACTCTATTACAAAGATAGTAATGCCCATAGCCACAAGATGGCAGCGCCCAGTCCTCTCAGCCCCTCCTGAGTCCCCCAGTCCTGGGGGATCAGGGTGGGCAGTCGCTGAGAGTGGGTAGCATGAGCAGCCACAGTGATGAGGCAAGCATTCCGCACCCGGCTGCAGATGAGCCTCTGGGCTGCAGCAAGCCTCTGGGCAACGGGCGCAGAGTGGCCAAGCCCTGCAAAGAGCTACTAGAGCATGGATTCGTGCACAGGGCTACTACTATTTTAATATTGCTATTAGCCCTTTCTCCTTCAGCACCTGGGAGCCGAGTGGTGGCCCCACCCCCAGCCCTGTACCCCACCCCGCCACCACTGCTGCTGGGCAATCCAAGCACTGGGCCCCACTCACACCCTCCTTAGCCTGGCGCCAACCACTCAGCTGCTCCACCTTCCTGCCGCAGTCCCACTCTCATTGGGGTACATGGGGGCCGGCAGCACCTCCACTGCTGCCTGCTGCCAGCAAAATGTTGCTAGCACCCACCATGTTCCACATCACGCCCCTAGTGTTCAACACACGTTATGGCAAGCAGTCTAACTCCCAGTCGAGGGGACAATTTATATATTAGGGTTTTATTATATAGGATAGTCAGAAAAGGCAAATCTATAGAAACAAAGCACAAATCAGTGGTTCCCTGGGAATCGGGGTGAAAATAAGGGTTAACTACAAACAGTAGAGGGAAATTTTGGAGGCAATCGCAATGTTCTAAAACTGCCCAGTCAGTATGGCTCAGTGGTTGAGCATCGACCTATTAACCAGGAGGTCACAGTTCAATTCCTAGTCAAGGCACATGCCTGGGTTTTGGGCTCAATCCCTGGTCCAGGAGGCAGCTAATCAATGATTCTCATCATTGATGTTTCTTTCTCTCTCTCTCCCTCTCCCTTCCTCTTTGAAATCAATAAAAATATATTTAAAATAAATAAAATTGGCTTGTGGTTCAACACTTCTATATACTAAAAATCATTGAACTGTGCACTCAAAATAAATTAATTTTGGAATTAAATAACTCAAAAAGCTGATTTTTTAAAAGTGCACATACCATCGAAACCGGTTTGGCTCAGTGGTAGAGCGTCAGTCTGTGGACTGAAAGGTCCCAGGTTCGATTCCGGTCAAGGGCATGTACATTGGTTGCGGGCACATCCCCGGTAGAGGGTGTGCAAGAGGCAGCTGGTCAATGTTTCTCTCTCATCGACGGTTCTAGCTCTCTATCCCTCTCTCCTCCTCTCTAAAAAATCAATATATTTTTTTAAAAATTTGGTTCTCAAAAAATAAATAAAAAATAAAAGTGCACATACCCAACAGAAATGAAAACACATTCAAACAAAAATTTGTACACAAATGTCCACAGCAGCATTATTCACAATAGCTAAAACGTGGAAACTCAAAAGTTCACCAATTAATAAATAATATGTGGTATATCCATACAATGGAATATTGCTCAGCAATAAAAGCAATAATGATACATGCTACAACATGGATGCACTTTGAAAGAAAACAATCACTGAAGATCACATATTGTATGATTCCATTTATATAAAATGCCCAGCACAGACAAGTACAAAGAAGTAGACCAGTGGTGCCTAGGCCTGGGGATATTGGGGGGAAACTGACAGTGACTGCTAATGGGTATGTGGTTCCTTTCTGGGATGATGAAAACATTCTACAATGATTAAGGTGATAGTTGGCAAAACTTTATAAATGTATTTAAAAAACCGAACTGGCCAGGAGGCTCAGTTGGTTGGAGCACTGTACCACACACCAAAAGATTGTGGGTTCGAGTCCCTGTCAGGGCACATAACTAGGTTTCCAATTCCATCGCTGGTCTGGGTGTGAAGAAGCAACTAATTGATGTTTCTCCTCTCTTTCTTCATTCTCCTCTTTCTAAATCATAACCTTAGATAAAGATTTAAAAGAAAAAAAAACCACTAAACTACATTTTAAATTGGTGAACTGAATGGTATGTGAATTATATCTCAATAAAGCTGTTACCAAAAAAAAATGCTCACTTGTGCAATCTGTGAGCAGGTAAAGGCCATCAACACAGTTATCAATCTATTAACTTAGTACAGAAAAGTCTCAAAGTTACTAATTCTTTACAATGAAATTCTGATTTTTTTTTAGTATATATATGTCTGAAATGAAAAGCAATAATTGATCAATTAGTTAAGTCACTAAATTTAAAAACAGAATGGTATTAAATATTCGAATTTCAGGAGCCCAAGGTATTTCAATTTTCTACTTAATGTGCTTGCTAGGTGATATCTCAGTAACATTCATATGAATGCACTGTGCAAATCGTGTAAACTGTATAATGCTTTAATTATTCCTAAATTTCTTTAAGTGTAATTCAACAACTGCCAGTTTTATATAGTCTTGAAGAAAGGAAGAAACTCTGGAACAAAACATCCAATCTTTATCTCAGAAAAGGGTACAAACATTCCAGGTGATTCCGGCACTCTTCCGTGATTATAGATCCAGAAAAAAAGTGCTTACTTTACCTCTCCATAGAGGCTCACAGATAAAAAGGAAAGTAAATCTGATTACCAAACACACGAGTACTGTTCTCTCATCACCGGATTAAAATTTAAACCACACAGCTGAAGTACATGCTCACGATCACAAGAAAGGAGGAAAATTCTGGTGTCCCCTCATTCATTCAATAAAGTACTAAAAACTTGAAGGCTAGTAGTCTACAGCGAATCTAGAAAAATAAAAAAATAAAAATAAAAGAGCCCGGGATACTAGCCCAAGAGACACCTCGGAAACGGAGCAATTTGGATTACTCTTGGTGTTAGGATATTTTCCCCGTCCTTTGCTGACATGCAACAAAACTGCCCCGCCGGAGCGGGCGAGGGGCACGGCGGCCCCAGCAGAGCCCTCCCCGCGCTTCTCCCTCCCTCGCCCCTCTTCCCCAAAAAAACAGCCCGCGGCGCGGCTCCCCGAGGGCCGGCTTCGCCCGCAGAGGCTCCAGGAGGCGGTCACCGGGCGCGCAAGTATGACAGAGCCCGTTTCTGTTTTGTTTGAAAGCAGATTCCTAGCAGAGACAAGCCTCCCTGCCCCCGGGGAGTAGGGGAAGTGGCGGCGGGGGGCCGGCAAGGAGCGCGAGGATAAAAGAAGGAGCGAGTACAACCTGCCGTGCGGGCCGGCGGCCGGGGACAGCGAGGTAGGAGGCGGCGGCCGGACGGGTCGGGTCGGGGAGGTAGGAGGCGGCGGTGGGGCCCCGGGCCGGCCGGGGAGGGAACGAGCGGCTCGAGCCTCCCAGGTCCCGCCCCGCGCGGGCCGCCCAGCCCAGCCCCGGCGCCGGCCGCCGCCGCCGCCCGCCCCGCCGGACCCTCCCCGGACGCGCTTCCTCCGGGGCCGGACCCCCGCCCTGGCCTCCCCGCGGGGGAAGGCGGGTCCGCTCGGTCCGCTTCTCGGCAGAGGTGACTCGCGCCGAGATGTAAACACGGCGGCGAGCCCGGCGGCGCGCGGCCCATCCCCCGCGCCGGGGTCCGTGCCCTCGCCCCGCGCCAGCCCCGCGCCCCGCGCGCCCCGCGGGCTGCGCGCAGCGCGCCTTCCCCTTCCTCGGAGCCCCGCTGCCCGACCGTTGCCCGAGGGCACCAGCCCCCTTTCCCCCCGCCCCAACCCGACCCCCACCCACCCCGCTCCCTGCGGGTGTCACGGCCACAGCCTCTGGAAAACCCCGGAGCAAACAACACCGCGCGGAGCGGGAGGCGCGGAGGGAGGCGGCGGCGGCACTCCCCGGGACGGAGCGGGGCTCCGCCGCCGCGCCCCCCGCGCCCCCTCCTTCCCTCCCTCCCCTCCCTCCCTCCCCAGCCGCGGCCGCTCGCGCTCTTACCTGCTCGCCGCGCCGCCCGCCCGGGAGCACCGCGGCGCCGCTCTCCCTCCCGGCAGGGCCGCGGGCTCGCCGCCGCCGCCGCCGTTGGCCGGGCGTCCGGAGGGAGCCGGGCCTCCCCGGCAGCCCGAGCCGCTCCGCGGGGAGAGGAGGAGACAAAACAGCGCGCGCCGCCCCGCCGCGCAGCGCCCCCCGCCCGCGCCGCCCCACCGACCCCCCAACCGCCGAGGAGGCGTCCGCGGCGACACACACAGCCCGGCGCGGGGAGCAATGGTGGCCCCCGCCCTCGCCCCGCTCCCCTCCCTCCCTCCCTCCACCCCCCGCTCGGCTCCTCCCCCTCGGCCTCCTGCCGCCGCCGCCAGGACACTGGAGTCCGCCTCCCCCACCCCGCCGGCTCCGAGCGCTCCTCCCCTCCCCGAGCGGCGGGGCGGGCGGCACCGCCAGTCACCGCAGCGCCTGTCAACGCGGGGGGCCTCCTGTTTATACCCCGCGCGGCCCCTAGCCCCCAGCCTAACCTGCCTCCGCGGCTCGCTCGCTCTCTCGGGGCTCTCCCGTCCCCGATCCCCCAACTTCTCCCTAACGCGCCTTCTCAGGTGATGACTCTCCCCACGTGTCCCGCGCCCTGCCCGGAGCTCCCCCATCCCCTTCCCGGGCTGGCGCCCAGGCGGCGAGGCCGCTCGTGCACCTGCAGCGCCCGCCGCTCCCCGCCGGCCGGCCGGTCCGCACGCGCGCGCGCTCTCCACTCCGAGCGCCCTGCGGGCCCCGGCCCGCACCCCATCCCGGGCTCCACTCCCGCCCCTCTCCTCCGGGCCGGCCCGCACTCTGCGGGCAGTCTGACAGTTCCTGGGGGCCGGGGTGGGAAGACTAGCCCGCGCCCGCCCGACTCCACTTCTCCGCCGGGCAGAGCGGACGGTGGGGGCGCGGGCGCGGAGCAGCGCGCCGCCCTCTCCGCCCCGCCCCACCCCGCCCCGCCCGCCGCTGACGCCCGCGGCGCCCCGCCCCGCCCCGCCCCGCCCGGCCGCCGCGCGCCCCTCGGCGCCGCCCGCTCCGCCTCCTCCCCGTCCGGCTCCGTCCGCCCGCGGACCCCGCCCCGTTCCCAGAAATTACCACCCGCCCAACGGCCGGGCGGCTCGGCGGTTGGTGCCCGCGTTTGCTGACGGACGGACGGGCGGGCGGGCGGCCGGCGGGGGCTCAGCGCGCAGCTGCGGAGCGAGGCGGACGGCCCCTTGGCGCGGCTCCCGGAGCTGCGGGCGCCCGCACCGAGCCTTTGTCGCTCCTCCTCGCTCAGTCCCGCGACGAAGTAACTCAAGTCCGAGTATTGTTGGGGCGAGAATGCGGGAGTGTATGGGTGCGGGGGTATTTTGGCCCCGAGTGCCTGCGATTCGAAAATGAAGAGCCAGCAGTCGCTGCACGCTTCTGGTTTCCCCACTTTCACACAAAGGGGAACCTCTCCGAGCGAGGCGCACTCAGGCGCCTCCAAGTGCACAAAGCCAATGACACGGTGCCCCGGGTTGTCCTGCGTTTGAAGCGCCTCTTACGAAAGGCCTTTCGCAAGGCACAGTTATGCGTGCAAACTCCTCGGTCTGTTCCCACCACCATCACATTTCTCAGCCGCAGCATCTTCTGGTTCGGTGTTTGTTTCTTTAACAAAGAGCTGTGACTGCCCCGTGCGCCTGGGGACTGATTCCATTCCCCTCGGGCTCTTGCAGCTGCTCTCAGAAGGACCTGGCGCGGCATTCACCAGGTTCATTTCTGAACACCGGCTTTACTCTCTTTTGCTGCTCCACAACCACTCTTGAGCGAAGAAGAAACCCTGAGGAATCTAAGTGGTAGCTCTTCTTGAAAGTAACGTGGGAACCATGGAAATAACCCCAGAATGGGGCTCAAATGTCAGAGACCCACGGGAGACCCCACTGATTCAAGTCCCTGAAGAACCTACGAATTCAAGGATCTTCTCTTTTTTTAAAACTAGTAATACCTCTATTTATTGGAGGGAGGTGTGTGAGTCTTCCTTTCCTAGCTTAAACAGCAAAGCTGTGGGCTTTTTTCTTAATTAAAGGACTTTTATTTTTAAACAAAGGGGAAATCCAGATAGCAAAGAGGGTCAGTAAAAAAAAAAAGAGATCCTCTTAACTCTAATGAAGTTTTATGGATTCCTGAGTCCTAAAACGTGACAAGTCTTGGCACTCTTTTAAACTAAAGAATTTATAAAGCCTTTTAACATTCAAAATGTTAATACACAGTAAACAGGATACCACAAGCACAGCATCCTTTCTAGGGAAGTATTTCTATTCCCCTACTTCCTGTGAAATAACCTATCCCTGGTGGCAACCATTGTCCACTTTGATATTTGAAGGAATTAACAATACTAATGCATCTCCATGACAAAAGCATGGCATATTAAGGAGCTTGCAAGGACAAAGCCTGATTCTTAAGAGTTAGGAACAGATCTCACCTGCACGGTCAAATCATTCCTGTTGTCAAAATAGACCCAGAGACACAGAAGCAAGAACACACTGTCCAACCTCAGAGGGAAGGCAGGGGAAGATGGGTGGAGAGAGATCAACCAATGAACTTGTATGCATATATGCATAACACAGACAATGGGGTGCTGAAGGGGGCGGAAGGTGGTGGAAGAGGATAATGGGGGAAAGGAAAAGGAGAGCCTAGGTAAGACTTTCATCAATAAAGATTTTAAAAAATAATAATAATTCCTGCCGAAAACCGGTTTGGCTCAATGGATAGAGCGTCGGCCTGCGGACTGAAGGGTCCCGGGTTCGATTCCGGTCAAGGGCATGTACCTTGGTTGCAGACATATCCCCAGTAGGGGGTGTGCAAGAGGCAGCTGATGGATGACTCTCTCATCGATGTTTCTAGCTTTCTATCCCTTTCTCTTCCTCTCTGTAAAAAATCAATAAAAATATATTTTTAAAAAATTAAAAAAATAATTCCTGTCGTCAGCCATCATTAGAAGAAATATATTTCCCCCACTGCCAATTGGAAGTAAGCTGAAAGGTCCCAGGTGGATAACCTGGCTAGATAACATTATTTCTTCCAGGCATGTGTGCCCTTTGAAATGTGGCTTTATAGTTCCTCTCATTAGAGATAGAATGTTTCTCCACCCCATTGATATGTGGTTAGGTCATTGCACTTGCTCTTGGCCGAAAGAATATGCACAGAAGTGACAGTGTGACCATTTTGAGCCTGGCATTATTTAATAGACATTGCATGTTTCCACTTGCCTCTCTCCACACCTGCCTTTCACAATGTGAAGAACATGCCTGGGGAATCTGCTGGTCCAAGAAAAATGAGAACCATCCTCCAGCTTGGAGCCAGTGGCCTACAGAAAAGAATTGCTGTTTTAAGCAGTATGTTGTGAGGTGGTTTGCTACCCAGAATTAGTGTTGCAGTCGTTGACTGACACAATAGGAGACAGAGGAGTCTGCTCTCTTGGTATTGTCCTTGAAGGTGCCAAGCTTGATATCTCCAAGGCAGCTCTTTGATAGCAGGTCTTAGAAAGACACCTCTCTTATGGAAGCTGGCCACGTAAGAAACCCAGAAAGTTTGCAGCATACTGTTCTAAAGTGTCAAGTTCCATAGGAAAGGGCTGATGTGGCCAGTAGTCCTAGAAACATATAATAGGAGGAATCTACGTAGTTTTGTTTTTCTTTAATCAAGAAGTTTATTTAGAGATCCAAGATGGCTGCGCCCAGGTGAACACCTAGCCGCAGCCGCACACAACAATTTCAATAAAATACAACTAAAATATAAAACGGACATTGCCCAGAACTACAGGAAGGTTGACTGACTGGAAATTCTACAGCGAGAAGCAAGGAGAAAACCAGAAGGAGGTGCGGAGGAGCTGGAAAAGCCCAAGGTACGGAGACGCGGCGTGCGGAGAGGAAGGAGCCGGAGAGGAGGGAGGCCGAGTGCCTGGCGGGCGTTCCCTAGCGGAAAGGAGACAAAACTTCGACTGTGCTGGGCCCCCGACTGCTCTGAACCCCGGTTCTGGGCCAGACCCCGGGGACTCAGGCTCAGCCATAGGGAGCCGGGCTGTAAGGCGGAACCCCGGGGAGAGGCAAAAGGAGGTCCCGGAGGCGCGCACATTGCGCGCAGAGAAGGGACGGTCGGCTGTGCCGCGGGATTGCCCTGACGGGAAGGAGACTGGGGCTCCAGACTGCTCTGAACGCCACCTCCAACTCCATTTCCAACTGAACTGAACCCCAATACCGGGCTCATTGTGGGAGAGCATAGACTGTTTGGCAGCAGGCGAAAATCGAGGGCACCTTTCTCTCAGAGGCGCCGGCAGCGAGCACTGAAGGACCCGCATAGGGCGGGGCTGACAGAAGCCAAAGCTGCAGGCTCCACCCTGAAACCCCGTCCCATCTGTAACTGCGAAATGCGACAACAAAATAGATCACAAACGAAAGAAATGGAGGACAAAAAGCGTCTGGATATAGAGTTCAAATCTACGCTTATAAGTTTTTTCAAGAATTTCTTAGAAAAGATGGATAAGGGCTACGAGGATATGAAAAGAGATCAACTAGAATTAATAAGGAGTCAACAAGAAATGATAAGCGATCAACAAGAAATAAAGAATACATTGTCTGAAATAAAAAATATTTTACAGAGTCCTAAAAACAGAAGAGAAGATCGCAAGAATCAAGTCAAAGATTTGGAACATAAAGAGCCAGAAGACACTCCTCCACAGAAGCTAGAAGGCAAGAGAATCCAGAAAATTGAAGATAATGTAAGAAACCTCTGGGACAACTTCAAGCGAACCAACATCAGAATTATGGGGGTCCCAGAAGATGAGAGAGAGCAAGATATGGAAAACATACTGAAAGAAATAGTGACAGAAAACTTCCCCTACCTGGTGAAAGAATTAGACTTACAAGTCCAGGAAGCGCACAGAACTCCAAACAAAAGGAATCCAAAGAGGACCACACCGAGACACATCATTATTAAAATTCCAAGAGCAAAAGACAAAGAGAGAATATTAAAAGAAGCAAGAGCAAAGAAAGTAGTAACCTACAAAGGAGCACCTATACGATTGTCAGCTGACTTCTCAACAGAAACCATGCAGGCCAGAAGGGAATGGCAAGAAATATTCAAGGTGATGAATAGCAAGAACCTACAGCCAAAAATAATCTACCCAGCAAAGCTATCACTCAGAATCGAAGGCCAGATAAAGAGCTTCACTAATAAAAAAAAGCTAAAGGAGTTCATCAACACCAAACCAGAATTATATGAATTGCTGAAGGGGGTTCTTTCAGAAGAGAAAGTAAACAAAGATAAAAATTATGAACAACAAATACATAACTATCAACAAGTGAATCTAAAAACCAAGGAAATTAAAAAAATCTGATGAACAATATTAACTGTTGAATATAATAGAATCAGAGGTATGGAAGGGGAGTGAACTGACGATTCTTGGGGTAAAGGGGAGAGGGGGGCGTGGGAAGAAACTGAACATAAACTGTGCACCTATGGATGAGGACAATGGGGAGAGGGGAAAGGGCAGAGGGTGGGATGGGAACCTGGTGGAGGAGAGCAATGGTGGGTGGGGGGAAAGGAACATTTGTAATAATATGAACAATAAAAACTTATTTAAAAAAAAAAAAAAAAAAAAAAAAAGAAGTTTATTTAAACAAGACACTTGAAGGGAAAACTATCTAGGATTCATTTTTAGAGTAATTTATCCCTACTTAAAGACAGATTGCCCTACATTTAACAGCTACATACAAAAAAAATTATAAAATTGTTCTTGGTTTTACAATGATAAATGAAAAACATTAAAATTCTCTAATCAAACAAGGTATGCAAGAATTTTTATGTTGCTGAAACCGGTTTGACTCAAGGGATAGAGCGTCGGCCTGTGGACTCAAAGGTCCCGGGTTCGATTCTGATCATGGGCATGTACCTTGGTTGAGGACACATACCCAAAGGGGAGTGTGCAGGAGGCAGCTGGTCAATGTTCCTCTCTCATCAATGTTTCTAGCTTTCTATCCCTCTCCCTTTCTCTCTGTAAGAAATCAATAAAATATATATTTTTTTAATTTTTTTATGTTGTTTTCTTTTTTGTTAACCAGTGAGAGCAAAATAACTTCCTGGAATCCTCCTATATAATAAAAGGCTAATATCCAAATGGTTGTCACACCCTCACAGGTAATGACTGATCAACAGGAGGCTGCATACGCAGCAGGCATATGTGGATGGAGCTGCCTACCCGACTGGTCACCAGGAGATTCATGGAGCACCTCTCAGTCCCTTCCCCCCTCACCACCACCACACACACACACACACACACACACACACACACACACACACGGCCACGGCTCCCACAGGCAGTAGCTGCTCGCTCTGCCTCCTGTGCAAGCAGCGCAGCTCCCTCCCTCAGGCCTGTGGCTCTTGCAGGCTCCCACCAGCTCCTGCTGGCTCCCACGGAAGCAGCATGTGGCCTACTGCACACGATTTCACGCACTGGACCAATAGTGTAAAGGTAAGAGCTGAATGAGCATGCCACTAATGGAGAAAGGGGGTGTTTTCACAGAACCAGTATTTTTCCCATCCCATCTCCATCTGATGTAGATTGAAACATACCATTGGCCATTTAGTTTTAAAAAGTGCAAATGCTTGTGCACATACATCAGTTACTTTATGTTCAATAAAGGAAAGGGGAAGAGGAAAATGAAAGCATAGAGAAAACTATACTGCAGTAGTCAGATATGTTGAAACCAAATTCCAGTTTTCTAATTGAGAATGTCCTCTTGGTCTGAAGGAACAGAGTTCCGGAGTGAAGTAGCAGGTTCCCTTTTTAGTTTCCTGTCTGCTGCTGGAACACATCCGTTGTATCTTCATCCTCCATTTCCAACTGTGCAGGTGTGTCTGCTTCATTGATTGGCTGCCCCTCAAATTGGAATCTGATCTGCCTCATTGACAAACCCTGTCGTTCACAATAGGCTTTCCTTACTTTACTAAGTGGTGTATGCCTCTTAATCTTACATTGCACCCCAGCACCATTCTGCTCTGCCACCTTCAAATTAATATGATCATTGTTCTCAGTCTTGACTCCTTCCTTGGGCTTTTAGCTGGCCAAGGTGAGCAAGAGTCTCCTTAGCTGCTGCTTCACAAAGGAGATACCAGGTCTGCACCAAACAAGCACACGGAAGCCCAAGAAGTGGCAGAAGAAGGAGCTGGGTTTTTGTTTTTTGTTGTTGGGTTGTTGTTGGTTTTTGTTTTTTTTTTGGTTTTTGTGTGTGTGTGTGTGTGTGTGTGTGTGTGTGTGTTTAACCATTTTAATTATACAGTAGCTCATAAATATACCCTTATCAATTTTCAAATAATACAAAATAGATTTTTTTATAAACCAAGTCTCCTATCTTTCTCTACTCTGTCTACTCTTCACCCTCCATACATACCTAGCTATTCCATACCTCTACTCTTTCACAGCTAACCTTAAATGATAGATGAGCAAGCACTTAAGCTTCCATATTTTTTTCCTCTGCATTTATATACATCTGCATGCATTTAGAGGGATTAAATATCAATGAGATTATATAATGTGTATTAGGCAGAATGCTTTCTTAAAGGTTTTTATTCATTTTAGAGAGAGAGGAAGGGAGAGGGAGAGATAGAAACATCTATGAAAGGAACAATCCCTTTTGGGAATTGAGCCCACAACACAGGCATGTGCCCTGACTGGGAACTGAACCAGTGACCTCTTGGTACATGGAATGATGCTCAAATAACTGAGCAACACCAGCTGGCTGTACTTCTTCTTTTTTAAAAAAAATATATTTTTATTGATATTTTACAGAGAGAAAGAGAGAGGGATAGAGAGCTAGAAATATTGATGAGAGAGAAACATCGACCAGCTGCCTCCTGTACACCCCCTACTGGAGACGTGCCCACAACCAAGGTACATGCCCTTGACCAGAATCGAACCTGGGACCTTTCAGTCCGCAGACCTACGCTCTATCCACTGAGCCAAACCGGTTTCGGCCTTTTGTACTTCTTGATGGTTTATTTTCCCCTTTGATTTCTCTAATTACCGTATTTTTCGGACCATAAGACGCACTTTTTTTCCCCCAGAAGTGGGGGGAAAAAGTTCCTGCATCTTCTGGTCCAAATATAGCCTACACATATACTTTAAAAAAAAAATTTTTTTACTTGCCCGGTTCTGTGTGGTCTCTGTGTGCTTGCCCGGCTCTAAAATGGTTCTAAATGCTGCTGTTTACTTTACAGGGTTGATTACATGTGTTTATGACTGTGATGTTGGGTTTTAATGCACATAAAATATTTTAGGACACTATTTGTTTCAGAATCTTTTTTTCTTCATTTCCCTTCTCTAAAAACTGGTGCGTCTTATGGTCCGAAAAATACGGTATCTAAGACAAGCTTTGTAAAAATTCAGTCTGTCTTCAGTAAGATAGGCTAACCAAGGAAAGAGGTGTTTCTGCTTTTATATCATACTAGAGGCTCGGTGTGTGAAAATTTATGCACTGGAGGGGGTGTCCCTCAGCCCGGCCTGCCTCCTCTCACAGTCTGGGAGCCCTCACGGGCAGGAGACAACCCAACAATCAGGGGAAGGCAACGCCCCATCACACCTCTGCTGCTGCCTCTGCTGGCAGCACAAGCCTCAGCTGGCCCTGATTACCTGAGCCTCGGGCAGCCCTGGGTAGTTGGGCAGCCACCATCGGAGGCTTACCTGCACCTCAAGCCAGCCCTGTGTGGCTAGAGGGTGATGGGACTGGGAGACTCCAAAGGCAGGTGCACAGAGCAGCCAGGCACCTATAGCCCAAGCAGGGCTAAGGGGACTGGGTGCCGTCATCTGTGGCTGTGGGCACTGCCATCTTTGTGATGGTGTGAGGGTCAATTAGCATATTCCCTCTTTATTAGACAGGATTTGTATATGTTAAAATGGGAAGAGGACCCTTTAGGGCCCAGTGATATGGAAGTGATAATCAATGTGAGGAACAAGAAGACTAAATTTCCTGAGTGGTAGCCAGGGAATCATGTGCCTCTCCCAAACTGGAAATGCTCTTTCTTGGGCTAATCTTTGGAAGTTCTCAAACAAGAGAACAAGGGGAAGCTGTGCTATCCTTTCTGACCTAGCCTCTGGAGTCACAGCCATCACTGTGCCATATTCTTATTGGTCATGCCAATCAGTCCCAATTCAGTGAGTGGTGACACTGCACAAGGACATAAATACTAGTAGAAGATGAAAACCACTAGGACCCATGTTGGCAACTGACTGCCACAAGAGCATCCAAAGTAGTGAATTTTGAATAATTGACACGATCTTTAAATTTGTTAGATTTTCTCATTACAAGTGGGCAAATCCCTAGGTTACCAACAATTATGTAACTTTGTAAGAACAGCCAGAAAAAAATACCTTATTTTGCCGCTCCTTAAAGAATTTGTGGCTTCAGGCATCTGCCCAATTATATTCTGGTGTTAGCTGACCTTATTTGTGAGCCACTGTATCCATCCCTCCCACTGCTCCTTTTTGGACTTCTATAAAGATGATTATTCATAACTCTCCCATACTCTCGTCAGCAAAGGAAGCTAATTCCCAAACTCACTTTTGATTTTAGGTATCAGATTGCCTTTTATGAATCAGAATCTCTTAAACATTGTATATTAAGCAAACCTGCCTTAAAGAATGATCAAAATCAAAATAATTTAGGGGGGCATGTTAAGTTCCCAGAATCCAATGGAACAATTCTTAAGAATGGCATTTGTTCCATCAAATGCAATCAGGTCAAATACACAGAAAATATAATGTTTTGAATATACAAGGGAAATTGAATCCTTATGAGTTGCATGTGTCATGTTAGTGTAATATTTCTAGCAAAACAAATGCTTACAGTCATTTCATAATTTTAGTTTTTGATTTATATTTTTTTAAATTTTATTGATTTTTTACAGAGAGGAAGGGAGAGGGATAGAGAGTTAAAAACATCGATGAGAGAGAAACATCGATCTGCTGTCCCCTGCACACCCCCTATTGGGGATGTGCCCGAAACCAAGGCACATGCCCTTGACCAGAATCGAACCTGCGACCCTTCAGTCTACAGGCCGATGCTCCATCCACTGAGCCAAACTGGTTAGGGCTAGTTTTTGATATATTTTTAAAGCAACCTTTTCTTTAAAATAGTACGTTAGTTGGAGGCATTTTATTAATTTCATCCACAAGTAAATTAAAGTACATTTTATTGCTTTATTAAAATATTTGAAGTGTTTAAGATGGATTATACTTTATTCTAATTAGAATTTATAATTTTTTCAATGTTAAAACTTTTTTATAAGCAGAATTTGCCTCCTTTATTATAAAGTTAAAAGTCCAATTGAAATGTACAAGAAGACATTTTATTAGTGATTTAAGACTATTAATCTTTGACAAAACCAGTTTGGCTCAATGGATAGAGTCAAAGGTCCCAGGTTCAATTCCAGTCAAGGGCATATACCTTGGTTGCAGGCACATCCCCAGTAGGGGGTGTGCAAGAGGCAGCTGATTAACGTCTCTGTCTCATCGATGTTTCTAACTCTCTATCCCTCTCTCTTCTTCTCTGTAAAAAATCGATAAAATATATTTTTTTAAAAGACTGTATTAATCTTTAAAGTTTCTGAATAAAATTGATTTCTTAACAAAATTCAAGATAAATTCTATATTAGTTCATTAAAACACAAAGATAAATATTTTTCATGGGGAAAAATCTGAAATAAATTTTATTTGTGAGCTGACTAGTTTTCAAGGTCATTTATCTCTGTTTCTTTCATGCTACTAAATTAAAATGAGGTAATAGAATTTTAAAAAATTATCTCCTAGATTGCCTTAAAGATTAGAGAAACAAACCAAAGACTTGTTTTCCCCATTATTTATTTGCTTTCTTCTCAGGAGGTTTTTCCTATTGGAGAGCTAATCAGAGTGGGTGGCATTGTTTCAATTAAAGTAAATAATAATAGCCATAAAAAAATAATACTGTCCACTATAAATACACTACTAGATATACTTTTCATTCATTAATCTTATGAGTTCCCTATAATTATCTCCATCTTTATATTGAAGTTCATGTTGATGGTAAAAGACAAGAACTTTTTTAAGTTACACAGTAGACAGTAGAGTTTAAGATTGAATCCTTCAGACCCCGTGCTCTTAACCACTTTCTAAATACAGTCTTGTTTTAACTATTCTTGTCCAAACATCAGGGATAAAAAGTATTGCTCTCTGCAACAACCTAATCCTCCAGATTCTTAGGTCCCTGCTGCCACTTTGCAACCCTAATCACCTCTGTTTGGTGTCCCAGTTCTGCCTAGCATAGCAGGCACCACCCAAATGGTTGATGCTTCTGGCCATGTTCCCTATCTTCCTCTTTCCAGCCCCTCTCTTCTTCCCTGGTTATCAACATATTCTCCCAGCCTGTGGCTCCAGCATTCTGTTCTTCTTGTCCGCTGTACCATATCTGAGTGTACTTTCCATATCTCCTGATGAAAGACTGCTAAGCAAAAAGAGAGAAAAAGTTAAAGCCAGGATAAGGAAGTCGATCAATATGGAGGATAAAAAGGTCACAGGAAGACCATAATTAAAATGTTAATTCCAGGCAGAAAAGGGTGAGCTGCGAGTATTAAAATACTGTGAATCTACATGAAAGAGTGTTAACTTCCCTAATGTAAAGAATAGAGGAAAATAAAAAAAAAGTTCCATGGTTAAAATTAATATTCAAGAGTCCATGAATACTAGTAGGTATAGTAATATAGTACAGGTATACCTGTATTTATGTTACATGTAGTCAGAGGTCTAGTATCAACAACATGCTTTTTGAAATTTAGCATCCTCGTAAACTATGTTGACTGTGTACTTTCTTTTCACCTTTTCTCTTAACCCTCATAATAATTTGTTGATAAAAAGGGGCCACGTGCTAAGAGACCTAAAAGAACCACAAAGGATGACTGATGATTCTCAGGGAAAAGAGGAGTGGGGGGTGCGGGAAGAGACTGAACATAAACTGTGCACCTATGGATGAGGACACAATGGGGGTTGGAGAAAGGGCAGAGGGTGGGGTAGGAACCTGGTGGAGGGGGAAAAAAATGAGGAACTTTTGTAATAATATGAACAATAAAGGTTTATTTTTTTAAAATGTTAACAGTCAAAATAAAATAAAATAAAAAAATAAAGGAACCACAAAGGATGGCCTGAAATGAAAACTTTTTAACTAAAAGTTTATGGTGTGTACTCATGTCCTAGGCTAGTATCTTCCCTGACAAAGGTCAGTCTTTACCTAAACTGAGCCTGTGCACTGTCTTTTTGCATCAATGCTAACATATCATTGGTATGTCAAAGTAATTTTTCTTTTCCCGGACTTAAAGCACAGGCTCCACTCTGTGGAGACCACAAACCCCCTCATTCTCATTGAGTTCATTGTTGACTGTTAACTATCCTATGCCCACCTATGTAAAAGAAGTATGTATTTATCATTTTATTTTTTATCCAATCTCAGAGGTCTCCCTGCTTTGCTTCATAATCTATCACCAATGGATTTCATGTAACCCACTTACATCTCCTCTTTTAATTGTAATGTATAAAACTACCATTCTCCAAAATATTATCTTAATCTGTTGAGATTTTGCTTCCTGGCAATTGTTGACAGTTTTGGCTCAAATAAAACTCACAAAAAATTCTTCACAGGTTTGAATGTTTCCTACATCGAAAAACCCAGTCAGGAAGGTATTATCGTTGCTAGCTCCAGGCTGCTCAGCTTCCTCCTGCTCCTTCTCGCTGTGGCCTCCAAGGTTGATGTTTTCGGTCTTTAATATTTTTAATTTGCCATTAGCCCAAAGAGCCCTTCAATCATTAAGATAATACTTGTGCAGTGAGGCCTCCCTGCCCTGTACTCTCCTTAGGAATAGGTCAATACCTTTGACATGAGATTTAGGGTAAGAGAAGGAGCCCAATCACAACTCAACAAGCCTGAAAGAGGCTTATAGTCTGCTAGTAGAGAATTTCAGAGCACACTCACAAAGTCTGTATTTTCATTTGATTACATGGGTAGAGAAAGAAATTAATATGTTAACAATGATTAATTCTTAACATATTGTGAGTGAGTCCAGAGGAGGTCCTTTTGTGATCAGTACAAACTAGAGAAGTAAGCTTCCACAGATGGAAGAGGCAAGGTTGGAGTCCCAGCTTTTAGTCCCTTAGAACTGTCAGGAATATTTATATTTACTCTAACCTAATCGTCCTACAGCTGGGGACACTGAGGCCTAAAAAATTCAGAGACTTGCTTCTGTTAATACAACTAAACAGCTGGAATTTGAATCCAAATTTTTGAGGTCACTGAGATAAGATCTGTAGAAGAATAAGGTCTTTGGAAATGTTGATGCCCTTAAGCCTAGTGGAAGGAGCTCAGCAACAGCAAACTCCCTTTAATTGAAAAGATAGCTACCCCCCAACCCCCTGCCCCACAAGAGAGGGAGGGTCTGAGTGAGACGGTAGAAGGCAGAAAGCCAGGTATAGAATCACAAAAACAGGTTTGGGTCTAGAGAACAGGACAGAGTAGGGAAATCAGGGAGCTTAGGCAAATCATAGGAAAGAGCTCTAATTGGTTGGCCAAACTGTGGACTCAAATCAAGATGACAATTTTGTCTATACTAGCTAACCATACCCATATGTTCAAAATTATTTTGGTTTTCAGTTTTTCCTTTGAATGTCCTGTATATTTTTATAAGGTGACTTACATTTACTATAAGCCAATTTTGGCATTTTTCCAACACATATGATGGAAAACTTAATTATTTTTTATGTTATTCTATTGACGTTTTCGGTCTTTAATATTTTTAATTTGCCATTAGCCCAAAGAGCCCTTCAAACATTAGGTAACACTTGTACAGATAGGCAGGAAATAGTTATTAGAGCAAAGGCACTATATCCTGCCTCTCAAGTCCTAAAGTACTGAACTTCCAAATGATAGCATGCTGAGACCAGCAAGGGACAGATTTGTATTAAAGATGCACTTCTGGTGACCAGACCAACTGGGTAGCACTGATTCTTTTTGAGTGCAGTTTCAAATGGCAATTGTAGGTTTTTCTGTAAATGGTCTAGATACTTTCAAAGTAGATTAGTGACTAATTCATGTAGTGTATATGACTGGCTTTGTGAAATCCTCTTTCCACAAAGATACCTTAGCTGGGCCCTAACTGGTTTGGCTCAGTGGATAGAGGGTCAGCCTATGGACTCAGGAGTCCCGGGTTCAGTTCCAGTCAAGGGTGTGTGGCTTGGTTGCGGCCACAGCCCCAGTGGGGGGTGCAGGAGGCAACTGATAGATGTTTCTCTCTCATTGGTGTTTCTGGCTCTTTGTCCCTCTCCCTTCCTCTCTGTAAAAAAATAAAATAAAAATCAATAAAATACGTTAAAAAAAATACACACACACACACACACACACACACACACACACACACATATGTATCTTAGCTGGGATCCTGTTTTCCAGTAGCAGGTTTTTAGGGTGAGATAAGTGAATGGGTTAAAGAAATAAACATTTTTAAAAAAGATAAGAAAGCAAGAGTCTTGTGTACTGGAGGTATGCTAGCTATGTCTGTTCTTGTGGGAAAATATTTCAAAGATCTGATTTAAGAAAAAAAAAGAGAATGTCAAAACCGGTTTGGCTCAGTGGATAGAGCATCTGCCTGCGGACTGAAAGGTCTCAGGTTCGATTCCGGTCAAGGGCATGTACCTTGGTTGCGGGCACATCCCCAGTAGGGGGTGTGCAAGAGGCAGCTGATCGATGTTTCCCTCTTGTTGATGTTTCTCTCTATCCCTCTCTCTTCCTCTCTGTAAAAAAACAATAAAATATATTTTTTTAAAAAGGAAGAAAAAAAAAAGAGAAGACAATCTCGGTAAATTTACATACATTTACCAGGGCCTAAGTCCATTCTAGGTAACACTTCTTAAAAATTTTTTAGAACTTACAAAATTAACATCAGTATGAAATGATAGTATTAAGAAGTTAACATATGAAAAATATTCTTAAATATTCTTGATGAGCTATAAAGAAGTAAAATGTTTCTTTAAAAATATCATTATAGCCCAGCCAATGTGGCTCAGGGGTTGAGCATCAACCTATGAACCAGGAGGTCACGATTCTATTCCTGGTAAGGGCACATGCCTGCGGTGCAGGCTCAACTCTCTCTTGCATGGGAGACATGCAAGAGGCAGCTGATAGATGATTCTCTCTCATCATTGATGTTTCTATCTCTCTCTCCCTCTCCCTTCCTCTCTCTGAAATGAATAAAAACATATTTTAGCTGAAACCGGTTTGGCTTAGTGGTAGAGCGTCGGTCTGCGGACTGAAAGGTCCCAGGTTCGATTCTGGTCAGGGGCATGTACCTTGGTTGCGGGCACATCCCCAGTAGGGGGTGTGCAAGAGGTAGCTGGTCGATGTTTCTCTCTCATTGACATTTCTAGCTCTCTATCTCTCTCCCTTCCTCTCTGTAAAAAATCAATAAAATGTATTAAAAAAAAACACACACATATTTTAAAATAATAAAAATAAAAATATCCTTACAGTATATATGAGCAGTGTTATTTCTTATGTGCTATACAAATAGTTGGAGGTTAATTAAGGTTAATTAGCAGTGTCACTAAATAGTAATGCTGCCAGTCTCCTCAGACAAACAAAAAAACAATAAATAATAAATATCCTCACAGATAACAAATGAGCTTTGAAATATTATAAGAAAAATGGCCTCCCTTCATCAAATATATCAAAGCCTCAAAGGATTAGCACAAGAAAGAGAATTTCCCGATTAGGAGGAGCAACTGATTTACATGCTACAGCTCTTAGTCTTCCCCTATGACCCTCACTTTATCACTTTCATTCCCATATTGAGCCATAAAAGGTTCGCCTCCCATTTAACCTTCTTGTTTTCCTCCCCACTCTGATTTCATTGGTTGTGGAGCTCTCTAGCTTTTCCTTCTGTTCTGGTACACTTCCATTCCTACTCAGTAACCCTCTGGTTCAACCTTGATGGAAGCCAACCCTATTCTCTGACAACCAGGCGCTGTCTGGTTCTGCCCCAGCAGCCATGCTCATGCCATGTAACTTTGTTCTCTTTGGCTAGCACTGACTGAACCAGCAAGGCACACCTTGTATAAACTGGGCCCATCATTGTTGATCTCTCAGGAATTTGGAATTGGGACCAATAGGCTATTTACAGCCTCTTTAAGTGTCTGGAGCCTAGCAGATGTGTGTTGGTAGTTGTGGGGGAGCCATATGCAAACCGAGAGCAGGGAAAACCCTTCAGCTGTGGCTCAGCCACAGGAAGGAGCAAACAATAGCACAAGAGAGAACCGTCTGGGTTCCTGGTAGCTTTTGGATCCCATCCATTCCAAACCTTTATAGGACCTGACACTTACTCTCCACCACTTTTCTCAATAGAGTCCTGGCTCTGGCTATAATTGGCTCCTCCCTGAGCTTTCCCACCATGTCCCTCCCGGCTCAGGAACCTCCTCCTACACATAATGTCCTCTCTCTGGCTTTCAGGGCTACCTATCTTTCAGAATCTATCTCAAATAGCCTCTCCTCTTGGGTGTGTATTATAGGAGGCAGCCAATCAATTATTCTCTCTCATCATAGATGTTTCTATCTCCCTCTCCCTTCCTCTCTAAAATCAGTAGACATGTTTTTTTAATTGTAAAACCAAGTGTTTCTCCCCAAAATGTTGAATTACCTTGATTTTAATTTTTACAAGTTCATAAAGTTCAATAAAAGAAATGTAAATTCATGAATACTTGAATAACTTTCCTCTGCTCTTAAGCTGTCTTTCCATTGGCATTTCATGCCTGCCAAGACCTATGTGTCTTGACCAAGAATTGAACCTCACCCTCCAGGTTCATAGGTCGATGTTCAACCACTGAGTCACACCAGCCAGGCTGGAGTATTTATTTCTTTGTTGGCTTCTTAAGATATATTATCCTGTAAGCTTTTGGCTTGTGAAATACTATTTATTATAAATAATAATTCCAATCGTGAACTTGTGTTAAATAAATTATTGGCAAAGGCAGTCTCAGTCTCTGGGCATACTTTGCCTAGAAACACTTCTCTCTCTCTCTCTCTCTCTCTCTCTCTCTCTCTCTCTCTCTCTCTCTCTCTCTCTCTCTCTCTCTCTCTCTCTCTCTCCCTCTCTCCTTTGGTAGGAGTGGGGTTTAACGCTCTGATATAGTGCCCTCTTCTGTTTAAAACTTTCAATGCACATCCAGGCAAATTTCCTTGTTCTCAAGCAGCCTGAAAAAGTTCAAAACTGTTGGGAGCAAAGCTAGTACTTTTGTACACAGGACAAAAATTATATAAATGCAAGTTTCTGAGAAATGTGGGAAAACAAGGAATTCTAAAGGCCGTGGTTTCATTATCTCCACAATAGGACATCTGGAAGTTAGATTTCTCTCACTTTCCTTTTCCAAAACTATGCCTAATACCGTTTAAACTTCTGGGAGTATTTGAGATGTTGCTTCCCACATGCGTTGTCAGCTTGGCTCAAATGAACTACAAAAATTCTCAGATAAATAAATAAGTTTTCCACATTTCTGATTTCGTGAACATCAACACTCTTTTATGGGTCAACAAAACCAAGTGTGCTTGCGTTCTCTTTAGAGAGGATATGTTCATATCTCATTGCATAAATGTTATACATTTTTAAAGTTCTTCTGAAAAAAGAGAATGTTTGTTTAAATTTATACCATGTCCCTGATGACAGTTCCATTGCCTTCTGAGATGGAGGGGGACAAAGGACAGCATTCTCCATTCTAATCTCGTTATAACTGGGGGTGAGGGAGGAGAAAAACTATTTAAGACAGAGACACTCAGAGAACAGAGAATGAAGTACCATAAAGGCCACCCTGTGAATGGCCACTTGGGGCTGCAGTGGGAAGAGTCTGGCTGGAACAAGAGTGGGTATGGGAAAACCAGGAGAGATTATTGCAATAGCCCTAGCAAGAAATAATGGCTTGGAATGGGACAGAGTAATGGAAAGAAGTAAAAGAGAAAAAGCATAGTTAGAAACTAGATCTTGCTACCTGATGAGGAAAACATTTTTGAGGGCCTAACTGGTTTGGCTCAGTGGATTGAGCGTCGGCCTGCCAACTAAAGGGTCCCAGATTTGATTCCGGTCAAGGGCATATACCTTTATTGGGGGCACATCCCTAGTGGGGAGTATGCAGGAGGCAGCTGATAGATGTTTCTCTCTCGTCAATGTTTCTAACTCTCCCTTCCTCTCTGTAAAAAAATCAATAAAATATATATATTTAAAAAACATTTTTGAGGGTTCACTTGATTCTGCAACAGGATGGAAAGTTGGCTGAGAAATACAAAGGTCCCTGCTGTGGATGCCAAGGAGATGCAGGCTTAGATCTCTTTCGAAGGAGATGGTGTTCAGCTGCAAGGAAGTGTTCCCCTGGGCTTTCAGGCTCTTCCTGGGCAGCCAGAGCCAAGCACTGTGCTTGGCTTGGGCTAGTCCATCTGATCATTTCTGGCCAAAGCTGGACTCCTCTTACAGGCAAACTCTCTGGATGGGTTGGCTGAGACGTGACCAGATCTTCAGTGGCCTGAGGCTCTCTCTGTCCCATCCTGCTTCCTCCTCCCCTTTTCCTTTTTCATGTGTCAGACTCACATCATGGTCTGCTGGTTATGTCTCTCCAACCCTGTACCCTCCCTTTTATCTTTCAGAGGCTCTCTTCACCAATAAATCTCCTAACTCTGTCTCATTATCCGCTTTCCTCAGGACCCTACTGACATCCATGTGAAATAATGAGGTTAGGGCCTCCATTCCAATTCTTGTGCTATATTGCAGCCTTGTTGAACCAGGGGGGATGGTGGATGGAGGCTCTCCCAGTCAATTTCTCATGTAGGAATGCTTTTGGACCGGGCTAAGAGAGGGAGTGAACCTATTCCTTTCTTTTGTGGAGAAATAAATAAAATCTACTACATGGAATTTGGCTAGTCACATAGGTCAGCACTAAGAGGGCATAAGCAGCCCCGCCCCCACAATATCCAAGGAGTCCCAATCTGGCAGGCAGGGCATGTCAGCAGGAGCCTCCAGTGGGGAGATGCTGTTCAGAGTGAGGTCAACGTCGGTGTTAAGTGGTCCATGTGGCCTCCATCAGGAATGGACCCCAGAGGAACTAGAGGGGATGAAGGCCCAGACTAACCCTTTGGAAAGAAAAATGACAAAACCTAAGCATATTGTGAGTATTCAAATATCATAAATTAGTAGTCAGGGAAGACTTCATTTCTAGCCGAGGGTTCTTGTGTTTGGAGTCGACAGCAGCAAAAGTTTAGACCCACATACCCCAGGCAAACACAGCAGGTGGCTGGGAAGGGTGCAACTCAGAGGATAGGTGCTAGGGTAGCAGGGCTCACTGAGGAAGTGTGGGTAGCAGGACTATAGGACTAATAACAGTGGAGTTAATCCCATCCCAGACGCCGTCTGTGGGTGAAAATGGGCTCTACATACATTGGTTCTCTTGGTCAGGACTGTCTCCAAAACTGGAAATTCCATGGTTACAGTGCTGGACCTGGAAAAGTAAAAACTCTCAGGCTTTAGTAGCTGGCTGTGGGAGAGCTGTTTTGTGTTGTTGTTGTTGTTGTTGTTGTTGTTTTAAAGTATATTTTTATTGATTTCAGAGAGGAAGGGAGAGGGAGAAAGAGATAGAAGCATCAATGAGAATAAGTGATTGGCTGCCTCCTGCATGCCCCCTACTGGGGATCAAGTGCAACCCAGGCATGTGCCCATTAACGGAATTGAACCTGGGACCCTTCAGTCCGCAGGCTGAAGCTATCCACTGAGCCAGACCAGCTAGGGCTGTGGAAGAGCTGTTTGTTTTTTACTAAGAAGGCTTACAACATCCATCATGTTCAGTATTCAAGTCCACTCCTACAAAACATCAGTTTTTTTTAAAAAAAGGTTTTTTATTTTAAAAAAATTATTGATTTGAGAGAGAGAGAGAAACAGAGAGAAGAACATCAATTTGTTGTTCCACTTATTTATGCATTCATTGGTTGTTTCTTGAATGTGCCCTGACCAGCGATCAAATCTGCAACTTTGGTGTAACAAGATCATGCTCTAACCTACCGCACTACACAACCAGGGCTACAAAACATTACCTTTGAGCAGAAACAAACAAACAAACAAAATCCTGGTTCATGTTTTTAAAATACTCGAGTTGCTGAGTAACAGTGTGCTGTAGGGTTGAAACAGGGTGACTGACCAGAAGACAGTAACAACAGTCTCCATTGTGACCAGCACACAATGGTGTCTTGAACTAGAGAGGCAAAGCCAGAGATGGAAGTAAGTGGGATGAACTGGTAGATAAAGTAGAGGAAATTACAAAGGGAAAATGAGGAGAAAATTAACAATGCAAATCCTTAGGAAGAAGGGGAGTGGAGGTGGGGAACAGCAGAGCCAGGAAAGGGCCAGCTTTGGGGTTTATTGTAGTAGGAATGAAGGCAGGCAGCACAACACAGAGGGTACATGAGATTCATTCAATTCCTACCACATGCCAGGATCCACACACCTTAATTCACTCCGTTCCCCCAGCAGCCCCATGAAACAGGTCTTAGTATCATCCTCATCATCCTCAGACACTCAGTGAGTAACTTGCCCTACATCCCACTAGCAAGAGGCAGAGTTGAGATTTGAACTTGGGCAGTTGGGAACGTGCCTTGAGCTCTTAACACCATTCTAAATCTCTCCACATGAGGAGGCTAGTAAATTTGATGATGGGAAGAATAGCAGAAAATGATAAATTATGCCTCCCAGGAAGTGTGTTTTATAAAGGGCCTCCAATAAACAAAAAGGAAACATCTCTCCTATGAAATTCCCAAATGTAATATGACTATTATTTAGAAGCACTTAAAGAAACTGGCATGTATTCTAACAAACATACATCCTTTTTTCATTCTGGCCACTAGAGGGAAGAGTGGGATGTAAAAAAAACTTAGACATCTTCCACAGGCTCTCAATGGCTAATAATCAATGTGAGTTTTTTCCCTAACGTTACCAATACTTAAAACTTCTTTGTAGTTCTTACTTGTGAGGGCTTATTTTCAAAAGAAACTCATTAAGCATCCATAAACATTTCCCCAGATGGAGATATATATATATATATATATATATATATATATATATATATATATATATATATATATATTTGATTTTTTTACAGAGAGGAAGGGAGAGGGATAGAGAGCTAGAAACGTCGATGAGAGAGAAACATCGACCAGCTGCCTCTTGCACACTCTCTGCAGGGAATGTGCCTGCAACCAATGTACATGCCCTTGACCAGAATCGAACCTGGGATCTTTCAGTCCGCAGACTGACGCTCTACCACTGAGGCAAACCGGTTTCGGCTCCCTGGACTTTCTAAGAATAAATATATTATGCTAAATGAAAGTAGAGCCGAAACCGGTTTGGCTCAATGGATAGAGCGTCGGCTTGGGGACTGAAAGGTCCCAGGTTCGATTCCGGTCAAGGGCATGTACCTTGGTTGCGGGCATATCCCCGATAGGGGGTGTGCAAGAAGCAGCTGATCGATGACTCTCTCTCATCGATGTTTCTAACTCTATCTCTCCTTTCCTCTCTGTACAAAATCAATAAAATATATATATTTTAAATGAAAGTAGACACAGAGACCACATAGTATGTGAAATGTCCAGAAAAGACAAAGTTCTAATGATAAAAAGTAGATAGTATTTGCCTTGTGTAAGAGCTCAGGGAATGGGGCTTGACAGTAAATGTGCATGATCTTTTATCTATATATTTTATTGATTTCAGAGAGGGAGAGAGAGATTAAAAACAAACAAACCGCCAAGACCGGTTTGGCTCAGTGGATTAGGCGTCGGCCTGCGGACTGAAAGGTCCTAGGTTTGATTCCGGTCAAGGGCATGTACCTTGGTTGCGGGCACATCCCCAGTAGGGCGTGTGCAAGAGGCAGCTGATCGGTGACTCTCTCTCATCGATGTTTCTAACCCTCTATTCCTCTCTCTTCCCCTTTGTGAAAAATCAATAAAATATATTAAAAAAAATAAAAATAAAAAAATAAAAACAAACAAACCATCAATGATAAGAGAGAATCACTTGTCAGCTGCCTCTTGCATGTCCCCTACAGGCTCATAGGTTGATACTGAACCACTGAGCCACACTGGTCAGTCTACAAGAGGAATCTTGCTGAAGGGTGAAAATGTTCTAAACTGTTCTAAAATGTTCTAAATATGTCGTGATAGTTGTGTGTGTAAAATAATAACCAGCCTTAGCCGGCTTGGCTCAGTGGATTGAGCGTTAGCCTGTGGACTGAAGGGCCCCAGGTTTGATTCAGGCCAAGGGCACATGCTTGGGTTGCGGGCTCAGTCCCCAGTGGGAGGGCGTGCAGGAGGCAGCCAATCGATGATTCTTTCATCATTGATGTTTCTGCCTCTCCTTCTCCCTTCCTCTCTGAAATAAATAAGGAAATAGATTTTTTAAAAAATAGTAAACATCCCCACATACATACACAAACTGTACTAGAAATCATTGAATTGGCCCTTGCCAGGGTGGCTTAATTGGTTTGGCATTGTTCCATGTACCAAGAGGTCATTGGTTTAATTCCCAGTCAGGGCACATGCCCAACTTGCATTCCCAATCCCCATTTGGGGGTGTGCAGGAGGCAAGGGATCAATGGTTCTCTCTCATGCATTTTTCTCTCTCATCTCTCTCCCTACCTCTTCTCTAAAATAAATAAAAACATATTTTTATAACATTAAATTGTATATTTGAAATGAGTGAATTATGTGATGCATAAAATATGCCTCAACAAAGTTGTTGAAAAAAAAAGTAACATTTTATAAATCAAACCAAAACCTGCCTATGGATTTATTATAAGAAGAATGAAAATGTATGTTTATGTATGCAAAATATGTCTAGGAGGATAGTTAATACCA
The DNA here is from genome assembly GCF_014108245.1 of Pipistrellus kuhlii. Lineage (NCBI taxonomy): Eukaryota > Metazoa > Chordata > Mammalia > Chiroptera > Vespertilionidae > Pipistrellus > Pipistrellus kuhlii. The sequence goes on from NW_023425584.1 coordinate 43,436,814, forward strand.
ATGATTAACTCTGAAATGGAATTGTAGGAGAAAACTAGGAACTTTTTTATACTCTGTCTTTCTGTATGATTTTGGGGGGGGGAGAATATAATTAAAATTTTAATTAAAATGTTTTTGAGAGATTGGAAGTTAAAATATATAAAAAGCAATGGAATTACAAGTATTATCTCTGGATAGTGAGCTATGGCTTATATTTTTATTTTCTATATTCATTGTCTAATTTAAAAATGATTATATATTACTTTTTACAATAAAAACTGGAAAGAGCTTAATTTAAAATAAAAATCCAATAAATATTCAAGTAGCTTTTTAGAAACTCACATTTATGTCCTAGCTGGTTTATTTCAGTGGATAGAGAGTCGGCCTGCAGACTGAAGAATCCCAGGTTCAATTTTGGTCAAGGGTGCATGCCCAAGTTACAGGTTCAATCCCCAGTGTGGGCCATGCAGGAGGCAGAAAATCAATGATTCTCTCATCATTGATGTTTCTCTCTCTCCTTCTCCCTTTCTCTCTGAAATCAATAAAAATATATTTAAAAATAAAAACTCACCTTTATCACAATGTTTATTGTATCCTATCTAATAAAAGAGTAATATGCAAATTGGCCATCTCCCCAACACACAAGATGGCTGCCCCATGTGGTTAAAATGACTGCCCCCATGTGAACACAAGATGGCCGCCACAAAGTGGCCAACAGGGAAGGGCAGTTAGGGGTGACTGTGCTGACAGAGGATGGCAATTGGGGCAACCAGGCCTGCAGGAGAGGGCAGTTAGGGGAAATTGGGTTAACAGGAGCAGTTAGGCATTGATCAGACTGGCAGGGGAGTGGTTAGGGGGTGATCAGGCTGGCAGGCAGGCAAGTGGTTGAGAGCCAGCAGTCCTTGATTGTTAGAGGGATGTCCGACTGCCCATTTAGCCCCAATCCCACCTAAAAGGGCAGTTGGACATCCCTTGAGGGTCCCAGATTAGATTAGGCTGAGCTGAGGGACACACACACTCCTCAATTTCTTGCACCAAACCTCTAGTTTCATATATAATAGGATACTTTTTTAGCTGAATGGCAACCTGAGGCTCAGACATTTAGATTTTAAAAGGTAGCCATTCATTGGCATTTGAGCTTGGATGCTGTCTAGTAAAGCTGAAAGGTATTCTATTCCACTTTTATTAACATCCTCAAATTAATATAGGGACTGGGGAAAAACCTTTATGTATTAGAAATTGGGATATAGATCCCTTTTTCAAAAATTCACATTTATTAGCTCATGTCTGATGGCAAAGATGGCTGTGGAGAGCCTGGAATCAGATGGTTAAAATAACAATGGAAAGGAAACATCCTTTAGAGGAAATTTACTATAGGGAAGGGACAAGTTGCACTGATACCTCCCACCCTCCACCCCAGACCTTTCTGCAGGACCTGACTCCTGGGAGGCAGATGTTGACTTGGGGCCCAGTGTGTAGTTGAGGCAGGAATTTCTCCCTGCCTAGATACTAAGGCATACCTTGTAAAAACATCTGCTTGTAATGAACTGGAAGAGCTGTACTGAGAAGGATACTTCTAAGAGTGGCACTGAAGCAAAGTACCTGGAAGGCACACTGGGCCCCAGCCACACCAGCCGAGACCTGTGCCAGAAGCCATGGAAACGGAGAGCAGGGCACCAGGCTACAGAACTGCACCTTAGAACGTAAGTCCCTTCCCGGCGTTCAAGGTGTTGAAGTGAGCGCGTGGTGGGTCCTCCAGTGTGAAATTCCAGATTTTCCCGAGCCTTCAAATGGGAGTCGCAATTACCTGCTCTTTGGCACAGCAGCTAGAAATCGGGATATCTTCTCCTTGAAGGGGACCCGGGGCGGGGCTAAACAGACTTCCTGCGGCTGGTGTGCAAGACATGGGGACGGCCACAGTCACAAAAGGCAAACCAGCGCTCAGAAGGAAGGCACATGCAGCTGTGGCAATTCCCCAACGAAAGTCCTAGCTGGTTTGTGACCCAGGCTTGCACCAATGCTGGCAGCATTGCATGATGGCTCTGGCGATTTGTAAAGAAAAAGAATACATTCAAGGTTATTTCCTAAAAAGAATATAAGCCTCTTGAAGACCAGGATTTTTGTCTGTCTTGGTGTCTGCTTAGAGCAGTGTCTGACATGTAGTAGGCACTCCATAGCTACTCTGGAAGGAAGGAAGGAAGGAAGGAAGGAAGGAAGGAAGGAAGGAAGGAAGGAAGGAAGGAAGGAAGGAAGGAAGGAAGGAAGGAAAGAAAGAAAGGAGTGAGGGAGGGAGGGAAGAAAGGACGGAGGGAGGGAGGCCTCCAGTGCATCTGGGTTTCAGCAGCATATAGTATTATAGTTGGCTGGGCGGGAGGCGTGGGCCTGGAATGCCCAGGGAAGGGCAGGGGAGGGCTGGGAGCCAGGGATCAAGGAGTCAAGCTCGACTTACATGTCACTAGTTCACTCTAAGTGGAGAGTGAAGGTGCTGCCATACCCTCGGTGACCAGGAGTGACATAGCAGAACCTCTTGGTGCTGTGACTGGCATCACGACCTTTGGGCATACAGCACAGAGGGGTTCTAGACAGAAATATTCCAAATTTCAGAAAAGAAATGATCATTTTAAAAATATATATTTTATTGATTTTTACAGAGAGGAAGAGGGAGGGATAGAGAGTTAGAAACATCGATGAGAGAGAATCATTGATCAGCTGCCTCTTGCACACCCTCTCCTGGGGATGTGCCCACAACCAAGGTACATGCCCTTGACCGGAATCGAACCCGGGACCTTTCAGTCAGCAGTTCGACACTCTATCCACTGAGCCAAACTGGTTTCAGTAAGAAATGATCATTTTGTGGTCCAGAAACGCAGCTGTAATCTTGTGTATAGTTTTGGTGTGGTATTTTTTTTTTTCCAGGATAGGTAGGTAGGAAGTATGTCAGGAAATAGCTTTTAAAATAATGATATCTTTTAAAATTCTCTTTTTAATGAATCATATTTAGAACTTAATGGTTAGGCTATAAATGTATGCATTACTCTTCCTGAAAAACAAAGGCTTCGATTTAAAAAGCCTAGTAAAGTGCCTTATTATATCTTTCTGTCTTTTGAACAAAGAAAATGCTAAGCAATGTCATAAACAAAAATAATGTTTTATTACCTTAAAAACAAGGGAACCTTTTCATGATTGAAAAGTAATACAATGGAATCCAGATGGGTTAGCCGAGACAAAGATAGTCAATAAAATACTTGACGAATGGCAAAACTAATTGCCTCTAGGTATTGGCGTACTGATGATGTAACATCCACATTTTCTAAAAAATTCGTTCATGTAAAAGCGTGGCAGTGCTTTAGGCATGCAGACAACAGGAACTGTGTGAAAAGACCAGACAGGCAACGGTCCTGTCCAAACATGTGCTTGCTCTGTGGTTATTAGGGTTCTATCCCAACATGTAAGCGCTCTAGGTAGCACTGGAATGTATCCCGCATACATGGGGGCACACACTCTAGTTAATACAGGAGTAGCATCTACACAGGAATCAACTGTGAACTCCAACCATCTTATTAATAGACTCTGAATGGCCACTCTGACTCCTCCCTTTACCTGGGATGCCTACTGTCCCAGGTCCCCACTTCTCCATCTGCCTATCCCTACTCATCCTTCAAAACCCAGGAGAGAAATTCTCTTCAGCAGGAAGCCCTCTGTGACCATGACTCACCTTCTCCTGTGGACTGAAGGGTCTCAGGTTTGATTCCGGTCAAGAGCATGTACTTTGGTTGCAGACACATCCCCAGTAGGGGGTGTGCAAGAGGCAGCTGGTCGATGTTTCTCTCTCATCGATGTTTCTAACTCTCTATCCCTCTCAATTCCTCTCTATGTAAAATCAATAAAATATATATTTTTAAAAAAATCACTTTGGCTCTCTTTTCATACTCAGAAAAATCTAAGAATAAGGATATCACCTTTTTTTCCATTTCTTTTGCTGTGTAGCAGAGGAAATGACTGGCAGGAAATTATAACCAGGTACTATTCTGGAGAATCAGCCCTTTCCTTTTCTTTCAGGTTCAATATTCCCAATTCCCTCTGTTTTTCTTTTCTTTTCTTTATTTCTTTTTCTTTTTTCTTTCTTTTTCTTCTTCTTTTTTTTTTTTTTTTTTTTTTTTTTTTTTTTTTTTACAGAGGAGTCCACAGCCATGGGATATTTCAGTTCAGGCTATGATGGGTGTATTTTTATACCATGCACTAAAATATATATATATATATATGTTTTTTTATTGATTTCAGAGAGGAAGGAAGAGAAAGAGAGAGATAGAAACATCAATGATGAGAGAGAATCATTGATTGGCCGCCTCCTGCACACCCCTACTGGGGATCAAGCCCACAACCCAGGCATATGCCCCTGGCCTGAATTGAACCTGGGACCCTTCAGTCCACAGGCCAATGCTCCATCCACTGGGCAAAACTGGCCAGGGCCCCAATTCCCTCTTGAGCATAAAACTATAAGAATCTAATCTCAAATCTGCAGGGCTAAGGAAAAAACTTGTTCTTAAATAGCCATTTGACAGAAAAATACATATGCAGCCCAGCATAACCACAGGTCTTTGATCACTCAGCCAATCACAGAACATGCAACAGACCCTAGAAAGGAATCATAAAGGAGTTTTCATCCCATAGTCTCAGCAACCTCAAAATGGAGCTGGAAGCTTTCCCCCATATTAATTGTAAGGCAATCAAGGGACAGATTTGTATGTTTTTAGTCACATCTTTTTAAACCAATTTTAAAAGATGGCAAGACTGTGCTTCTCTTGGGATACTTTTGATTTGGCCTTATATAAGGATTATTTGTCCTAAAGTCTGGTAGATCTTCCTTTATCCCCATCCCACATTTAACATTTTTCAAGCTAAAGCAGGAAATTACTTCAAGAAAATGCCTGGAAGAAAATTAAATATTTTTAAACCATTCAGAGGAAAGGAATCTTTTTTTTTAAATTAAAACTTGCCAAAGGGGAAAAAAAAGCAAATAAGGTCTCAATTCTTAAAATTCCAAAGAGAGGGGAAAAAAAAAACACCCAACAACTATTATCCCTCTACCTCTGCGAACATAACTAGACACCCTCTTATTGAGTTATTTATCATTCACATCTGGAAAAATGACAGGACCCTCTCTGTCTTCCTAGGTTCCAGCAGGCCAAAGGAGGCAGAGAGGCAGCTCCTGCTGTGTTTCTGGCCACAGAAAACACTTTGGCAATCCTTTGTAGCCCTGCCTCCAACCAAGTCTGTAGTGACTGGAGAAATGCCTAGCTGGTTTTATCTTTTCATAGTGTGGAGGCTGCCATGGGGAACCAGAAATGCCTTCCTGAAAATGCCAGTTATTTGTGTTTCCTGGGTCTCCTACAGAGTTCTCTGGGACTCACACAAGGAGGCAGAGAAAGGATTCTCTATATGACTTTCACCAGGTCCTAAGATTTTGAGATGTGGTAAGATTCATTCTCATTGTAATTGAATGAATTTTCATAACTGTCTTTCTTTTGCATGGTAAAGAAATATAATATTCGTGCCTCTTTAAAACTAAAATTACAGCTGAAGTCCCTGTAATGAGTGGTTAACTTTGAGAGGAAGGTTTAAGGTGCTAGAACAGCTTATATTTAATTAGAGGGCTGGTGCACAAAATGTGTGCATGAGTAGGGTTTCTAGGCCTGGCCAGCAATCAGGACCAATCGGGCCTTCCAGCTGCTGGCTGGGGCCTTTTTCCTCTGGCTGCTGGCTGCCAGCCAGGGCCTTCCTTTATTCTGGGCCACCCCCTGGTGGTCAGCACACCTCATAGCAAGTGATCGAACTCCCAGTCTCCTAGTCAAATTCCAGAGGGGTCACTTTGCATATTAGCCATCTATATATACGAGTTACTCATCAATCTATAATTATTGCCTCTTCTTTCTGCCTCCACACTAAGAAAAGATAAAACAGCGAGGCATTTCTCCAGTCACTACAAACTTGGAGGCAGGGCTACAAGTGATTGCCAAAGTGTTTTCTGTGGCCAGAAAATTTCCCTATATTAATTTTCAAAGAGTATGATTGTGATTTATTGTAAGTTACTGTAAATACCGTTTGAAATCCAAAAAGGTGCATATTATAAGTTAATAACAAATGTAAAATTACTCTGCCTCGATCATCACTGACTGACTTGGAGCATATACCTGTCCTGGCACTGTCTGTATGATGTGGGGCCAGGCTAATGAGCATTTTGTATTCTTGCAGATGGAGGGGTCCTACCCTTTCCTAAAATCAAAGAAGTATTTTCTTCCAAAAACTTCATAATTTTTCTTCTCATTTTTAAATTGTGAATCCATTTGGAATTTTGTTTGTATACATTGTGAGGTAAGGGACTGGTTTTATTTATTTTTCCATGTGGATACCCAATAATCCCTATACCAATAATCCTTATACCATATACTAAGTTTATCATTTCTTCACTGATTTCTAATTGTCATAATGTTCCTTTCTATATACTTGGGGACTTTCTCAGCCCCCTATTCTTTTCCATAGGCTATTTATTTATCTACCCACTTATACCAACTATCTTCTTTTTAAAATATTTTTTATTGATTTCAGAAAGGAAGGGAGAAGAAGAGAGAGAGAGAAAGAGAGATCTCAATGATGAGAGAGAATTTATTGGCTGCCTCCTGCATGACCCCTACTGGGGATAGAGTCTGCCACCCAGGAATGTGCCCTGACCAGGAGTTGACTGGTGACCTTTTGGTTCCTGGGTTGATGCTCAGCTACTGAGCCACACCTGGCTGGGCTTAATCTCTATAGCTTTATAAGTCTTTATATCTAGTAGGGTAAGTTCCCTACACACACACACACACACACACACACACACACACACACACAATTTCCTTCATTTTTAAGCATATATTTTTAAGCCAGATATTTATTTTAGACTGCAAACTATGGGAACTTGACTAGACAAAACTCAACCACACAAAGATACTCCACATAGTCCAGATAATGGCCAACTCTGTATGCTGACAAGAATATGAGAATTCTGCTTCCAGTTAGTACTGAGTTATGAGGAGGAAACAGGAAATTGACTTTAAAAAAAAAAAAAGCAAAAAATATTGCTATAACCAAAATTGCCAATAGGTCCAACAGAATTAAGACAGAATCCTGCTTCATTACCATTGCTTTCATGGGTAAATCTTTCTGCGTTATCGTCAGACAAGAAATGTCTTTGCAAGAACTTATATAATCTCTCATATCAACTTTATTATATTGACTTGAGTTTTGAAAGAGAGTTGAGAAATAATATGAAGACAGTTCTGTTCAACTTTCAGCTTGGGAGAAAGCCAGTCACTGTTATGAAAAGTCATGTAAATGCTTGGGAAACAAGCTATCCGGGAACAGTGAAGCTACAATAATGGGAGGTGGCACGTATAATTGCACTGGAATCTGCCTGCAGCGACACTTCTCATGGAAATTGATTAGTGTGGTGTTGCTAAAGTTGAAAAGGCTTCCCGGAGCATTGTTGAACCAAAACCCTGTGCTTGTCCTCCTAGGCTATGAACAAAGATATGAGAGGAAAGCATCCAAATAGAGACTCAAGCAAGATATCTGTAAATGTATGTTTTTAAAAAAAGAGTACAGAAAGTAATCATAGGAGAGCTTTTTCTTGTAGTCTCGGCAACCTCAAAATGGAGCTGGAAGCTCTTTCTATATTCATTGTAAGGCAATCAAGTGACAGATAAAAATTTCATTCAGAATAACAGGTGGGCTTTGTACAAAGAGAAAAAAACTATAGGCTGATTTTTTTTTTAAATATATTTTTTATTGATTTTTACACAGAGAGGAATTGAGAAGGACAGAGAGTTAGAAACGTCGATGAGAGAGAAATGACTAGCTGCATCTTGCACACCCCCCACTGAGGATGTGCCCGCAACCAAGGTACATGCCCTTGACCGGAATCGAACTCGGGACCTTTCAGTCCGCAGGCCGACGCTCTATCCCCTGAGCCAAACCAGTCCCGGTTATAGGCTGATTTAAAAAAAAAAAAAATTTTTTTTTTTGGAGGGCAATGGTATATGTACACAGATAATTTAATAAATTTTTTTTTTAATATTTGTATTGACCTCAGAGAGGGAGAGATAGAAACATCAATGATGAGAGCAAATCATTGATCAGCTGCCTCCTGCATGAACAACACTGAGGATCAAGCTCACAACCCGGGCATGTGCCATGACCAGGAATCAAACCATGATCTCCTGGTTTATAAGTCGATGCTCAACCACTGAGCCATGCTGGCTGGGCTAGGCTGATTTCTTTATGGGGAAAAATTTTTTATATTTGGGAATTCTTTAGCTGAATTTCCATACAACCTGAGAAAATTCTGAATTTGCATTAGAAGTTATAATTATTTTAGTAAAGTTAACAATCTAAACTCTTCTCAAGATTTACCTCTTGGGATATATTTAAGTTGAATCCTATGAAATGTTTATCTCTGTAGGTCAAAAATGGCTGTATATTAGCAGTTTCATAGAGGTCAATTCTAGAAAACAGATCATAATTCCACAAACCTTATAATATTATTCAGCAAGCATTTACTGAGGGCCCTAATACAGTTTTTCTTCTCAAGCAATTCCCACTCTATTCAGAAAGTGTAAAATACAAACAAATAAATGAAAAACAGAATGATAAATGCAATAATAGAAAAAGGTACAGAATAACACAAAAAAAAAAGGTATGATTTAACTTGGTCAGGTAAGGAAAGATATTGCAAAGCAGATGTTGTTTGAGCTGAGTAATCAGAAATTGAGCCAGCTGAGGGATTGGAAGTGTCTTTTCAGGTAGAGTGAACACATTTACGAGATCCTTGAGGCATAATGTGAACAGGATGACAAGTTCAAGTAATGATGCTGTTAAATCATTTAGACTGTCTGGTTCATGGGGAAGGGAGGGTGGCTGGTGGCAGCAGGAAAATAGGAATAAGGGCAGAATATAAGACTGGGGTGAGATTGGACAGGTATGTTTTGACTGTCATACTATAGAATAAGAATTTTGACTGTAAAGTAACAACTAATTTAAATGTCCTCATTTGGGTATTGGTGGATTAGTGAAAAGTTTTACACTAGGAGATAACAGGACCAACTTGCTAATATGGCTAATATGCTAAGTATCCGACCATTCGACCCTTCAACTGGTAGCAATGATGTGCAGTGACCACCAGGGGGCAGACGCTCAACACACAGGCATGGAAATATGGAACAGACTGATGAATCTCAGAGGGAAGTGGAGAGGGCATGAAGAGATTAACTAAAGATCTTGCCGGGACCGGTTTGGCTCAGTGGATAGAGCGTCGGCTTGGGGACTGAAGGGTCCTGGGTTCGAATCCGGTCAAGGACATGTGCCTTGGTTGCGGGCATATCCCCAGTGGGGGGTGTGCAAGAGGCAGCTGATCGATGACTCTCTCTCGTCGATGTTTCTGACTCTCTATCTCTCTCCCTTCCTCTCTGTACAAAATCAATAAAATATATTAAAAAAAAAAAAGAGATTAATTAAAGATCTTATATGCATACTAGAGGCCTGGTGCACAGATTCATGCATGGGTGGAGTCCCTCAGCCTGGCCTGTGCCCTCTCGAAATCCAGGACGCCTTGGGGGAATGTCAGATGCCAGTTTCAGTCTAATCCCCGCAGGCCAGGGATCCCACCAGTGCGTGGATCCGTGCACCAGGCCTCTGGTTTTAGAATAACTGATGAATAGTAGGAAAACTTGCTAAGCGGCTACAGGTGTGAGGAATTGAACCAAGGTAACAGGTGGAGACAGTTTGGAGATGGAGAGGACTGGAAGGAGGGGGAGATGTGATGGTAGTAAATTCAAAAGAGCTTGGTTCCAGAATGTTTTGCTACTATTTGAGGTCTTTTCAAAAGTGCACTATTTTCCTTACTGAAAGTTTTATATGACTAAAATAACTTATTTGTGGCTTTATAAAACCTGTTGTTCTAAATATCTTAATAGAATAAAATCACTGCATGATAAATTCAATCAATTACTATCTAATCTAAAGATAAATTTAAAAAATCAGTCTAATTGATAATTCTGATTGAGACAAAATAGGTATAACCACAATCTACATAGAATTTTCTCCTCCAAAGAGGATTCTTACCCTAGACTGAGTGAAAGCATTTCTGCTGTGTGAAGAGAGATTCTCATTCTTAAAGGGGGGGAGGGGAGAGTGTTAATGATGGCCACAATCTTCTCATCTTCATGTCATGTAATGAAAGAAAAAAGAATCAAATTTTCTCTTTATTCCCCTACCCCAGAAATCCATAAGAAATAATCTCAGAAAAATAAAAGTTAAGTTTTTATATTAATTTAATCATTAATTTGATCAATGATTACTTAAAAGTATATATCCATGTGAAAAATTCAAATACTAATATTTACTTTTCCAAATTCCTCCAACTTATTTGCTAAAAACTTAGCCAAAATGGTAAGTAAAATAAATATTTTTTCTGGAAATATATTTAGAGAATTATTTAACTAGGAAAAACATTACATAATATGCTTGATTATAATAGACAGTGTTGCTTCTGGTCATCAGATGCTATCTGACAGGACAAATACTTGGCACAGAAATTACTAACACATTCAGAAACTAATCTTTTCTGAATCCAGCCGCAACTCTCAAAAGCTGGCTTAAAATACCCTGACTGTTTTAAAAAAGGACTGGGTAGTTATCTCAAATGTATTGTTCATGACTGTGTCATACATTTCTTTCAAGAATTAAAGTAATAGAAATTTGTAGTAATATTTTTATTTGCTTTTACATTTAAAGTAATATTTAAATGCCAGTGTTTCATTAGAATGGGTGTTGCATTTTTCTAAAATTATTCTTCCTTTATATCTGTCTTCATCAAAGTGTAGTAACATGGTTATTTGATTCTGCTGCCAGTTTTTAGCTTTTACTATAGGTTTCACATTCTGGGCCCCACACTATCCCACTTTGACTTTAAAAAATATATATTTTATTGATTTCAAAGAGGAAGGGTAGGGAGAGATAGAAACATCAATGATGAGAGAGAACTATTGATCTGCTGCTTCCTTCACAAACCTCACTCGGGATGGAGCTTGAAACCCACGCATGTGCCCTACCCGGAATCGAACCCTGACCTCCTGGTTCAGAGGTCAATGCTCAACCACTGAGCCATGCTGGCCCGGCTTACTTTGAGTTTTTTTAACATGTTTTTTTTTGTGTGTGTGTGTGGGGGGGTGTTTTTGTTGTTGTTGTTGTTTTTAATCTTCACCTGAGGATAGTTTTCCATTGATTTTTAGAGAGAGTGGAAGGGAGGGGCAGAGGAAGAAAGATCAATTGGTTGCCTCCCTCAGGCACCTCGATCAGGGCTGGGAATCGAACTGCAACCAAGGTATGTGCCCTTGACCGGAATCAAACCTGAACCTTTCAGTCTGTGGGCTGATGGTGTGACCCAAACCAGCTAGGGTCATGTATTTTTTTATTTTATTAAAATCAGTCAATGGTCTGATAATAAAAGTGCTTTCTACGGACCACTGTTATTAAACTTGTATTACAATGCTTGTTAAAATTGAAAAAGGTTCATAAAAATATAGGTTGCTTTTGGACTTGATAGCTGCTGCTTCAAGAGAATTCTTAAAGTCACTTGCACAGCATTAAATAAATATTGACTTTAAAAGGGGGGAGGGGGAACCAAAATCCTTCAGTATGCAGTCGCATTTAGTTGTTCTAAGGAAGTTTTCAAAAAAGGCAACAATAGGCCTAGAAGTTGAGCCAGACAAATTTGGGATCTGATGGGCACAGCTAGTTCTTTCTTTAAAAAAAAAAAAAAAAAAAAAATTTATTGATTTCAGAGAGGAAGGGAGAGGGAGAAAGTAATAGAAACATCAATGATGAGAGAGAATCATTGATTGGCTGTCTCCTGCACGCCCACACAGGGGATGGAGCCCGTACTCAGGCATGTGCACTGACCAGGAATTGAACCGTGACCTCCAGATTCTTAGGTTGACGCTCAACCACTGAGCAACACCGGCCAGACCACAGCTAGTTCTTTCTTCATCTTTGGTGAGGAATGTGAAATGCAATAATACAAAGCAAGTCTGTACCAAAATCCAAGTTAAGTTTCATTTCCTAACTATTTTAACTGCATATCACTGCTTATACTACCTCATTTTCATGGCTCAATACACAGCTATCTTATCTGCTCACAATTACGTGGATCAGCAGTTTGTTCTGTGTCCAGCTGGGTGGTTCCTGTCTGGACTCATTCAGACAATGGCAGTCCTCCGGCATCAACGCGGAGCTGGATGGATGGTGTAGGATGGCCTCACTCCTATCTGGGTTAGTGTTAGTTGTAGTGGGGCCTCTCTCTCCATATGGTCTCACTCTCATGGAGGCTAGCCCAGGTTTCTTCACACAGTGGTCTCAGGTTCCAAGAGTATGAGTGCTTTCACAGTCACTTTCACAGCATACCACCGAATCAGAGTACAAGGCAAGCCAAATTCAAGGGCATAGAAAAACAGTCTGCACTTCTCTTTAAAAAAATAAATAAATAAATAAAAATATATATATATTGTATATATACATATATATATTGTATATATATATTAATTTATTTCAGATGGGAAGAAAGAGGAGGAGATAGAAACATTGATGATGAGAGAGAATCATTGATTGACTACCTCTTGCACACTCTACCCTGGGGATCAAGCCTGTAATCAGAACATGTGCCCTGGCCCAGAATCAAACCGTGACTTTCTGGTTCATAGGTCAATGCTCAACCACTGAGCCACACTGGCTGGGCCTTTTGATAGGAAGATATATAAAGTCACACTTCACAAGATTATGCATACAAGGGAAGAATTTGGTTGTTTTTTATCCCAATTCACTACACTAACAGTGGCTCAAAATTCAAAACAACACAGCAATTTGATTACCTAGAATTTAAAAATCTCTTGTACTAAAAAAAAAAAAATACCATAATTATTGTAAGAAGGTGAATGACAAATTGGAAAAATATTTATAATTGATATCATAGACAAAACCTTACCAACTCTAGTACATAAATAGTTTCTAAAAAAATAGGAAAGTACTGACAACACCAAAAAATTCACTGGAGATATGAACAGATAAATTGCAGAAAAATATAAATGTACATGGATCTTAACCAAATGGAAAGATGTTCAACCTCATTCTTAATAAAGGAAATGAAAATTAAAACTACACTAAGAGTTTTCACCTATCACATGCGCAAAAATCTAAATGCTTGACAATACACTCTGACAGAAAATGGGCACTACATACATTGCTATTTCTCAACAGAAATTATGCAGGCCAGAAAAGAGTGACAAGAAATATTCAAAGTGATGAATAGCAAGAAGCTACAACCAATATTACTCTACCAGCAAAGCTATTATTTAGAATTGAAGGTCAGATAAAGAGCTTCACAGTCCGTAGTTTTTACAGCACGTAGAGTCTTCTTTCCCCAACTCTGGAACCCTGGGCTGGGAGTCTGGTGTGGGGCTAGGACCCTTCACTCCTCCAGGCAGCCTCTGCAGAGGCCATCTCCCTCTGGATTACTAAAGCGGCACACCCAGGTGCCAGCCCAGCCCATTCTGTGCCTACACACCTCCTACCAGCCTCAATGTGCCTTCTTCTTTACCTCTCTAGTTATAGTACTTCCACTCAGCCACCTTTCCAGCATTTCTGGATGATAGTTCTGTATTTTAGTTGTAATTTTGATGTGGTTGTGGGAGGCAAGTACAGGCGTTTTCCTATCCTGCCATCTTGGTTCTCAAGACCAAACATTCTTGATAGCAGAACAGAATGATAGAAACAGCTTGGTTCTTGAAGAGTGAACCACAGAATAAGCCAACCCTGGGGCTGCCCGACCTCTGGATAGCTAGTCACATAGCAATAACTATCCTCCTGTTGTTGGTCCACTTTGAGTTGGCTTGTGTTATTTACAAGAGATTTGCTGAAGGGGTGCTCTCAGGAGAATAAGAGGAGGACAACCAGATAGGACTGGAGAAAAGCTAAGCAAGGACCTAATGTTGGCTGGAAATCAACTTTAGCCTGAGCTCCGGGGGAGGGGGGGAGAGGTGGAGGGCAGGGGCCTCTGGAGCATAAATTGGCCTCACCTGTTGTACGTACCACTATGGCAGTTAGTTGTTGTGAGCTGCCTCTGAGGAGAGGTGTGTGTAACAGCGGCTGAGAGTAACCATACTGGCCCAGTTAAGGGGATCTGGGCAGAGAATCCAGAATCACCACAACTCGCCCTTACTCCAAGTATAGCCCAAATCTTACTAGACCCTGTGCGATCTAGCCCATCCCTGCAGAACCAGTCTCTTTCTCTCTGAAATCATCTCCAACTATTGTCCCTCTGTTTCACTCCACGTTAGCCACACTGGGCACTTGGCAATTCTCTCTGCTTCAAACCCTTTGCACTTCTCATCTGGAATGATTCTCCCCTACCCTCCACTCATATCCTCATGATTGGTCCCTTATGTATCCTTCAGGTTTTACTCACAAGACACCTTCTTAGTAAAGCTGTCTCTGGCTACCCTATCTAAAGTAACAACTTCCACCCCTAACCAACACGTATCATCCTTTGCTTGCATTACTTTTCTTTTTTAAAACACTTATCAGTATCTCATATACGTATTATGCAATTTTCTTATTTATTTTGTTTATTGTTTGATCACACTCTAGAATATAAACTGGGAAGGGTAGGACTTTTTATCGTTTTTTTTTTATTTATTCTCACCACTTAAAACTGGTAGGTTGCAAGTGGTCAGTTAATATTTGTTCAGTGAATGAATGATTCCTGGCATAAAGTTTAAGTCCCTAATATACATTGATTAAACTGAATTAAATTGAGATGGAAAATATGAGCACAGCCCCATTGTACTATAGATAGGAGAAGGGCCACATGTTGCTATATGCAGAGTCCTCCTTAGACTACATGATTTCTTGGATAATATGGCAATGTTCATGTGATGTTATATGTGTGTGTGTGTGTGTTAATATATACTGTATTATTTATACATATATTGGTGAATAAAAATAGAAGCACTAAATATTTTTAAATTTTATTTAAATGAGTTCAAATCAAAACCTGAGAATCTACATTTATATCCATTACAGTAAGGTAAGGGCACAGCAAAGTTAACGTGGATGCAGGTTGTGTATTATGTGTGATAGATAGCTCGATTCCTATGATATAAAACTTAAACCCAAGGATGAAACTCCTGAAGCTGTTTACTGCAGTGTTATATTCTGACCTCAGAGACTAGGAAACTTCAGACACATGTAATCTCAAATATCTCAACCCTGAAACCTATCAGCAGATACCAAACACCTTCAAGGCACATTAGAGTTTTTTAGAAAAGGAGCCTTTAAAAAACAAAACAAACAAAAAAAACACTAAAACTACAAAAGCACCTATCAGACTTGCTGTGGCGTGTATGCTGAGTGTGAATCTGCAAGATTAGCCTTGAGTCGTGGCCTCAGCACCAACACTGGCTTCTTCCTGTAAAACACCCTCGGCAAAGGGTTCTGACTCAACTGGAGAATTTTCTTCTTCCAGCTCAGCATATTCATCAGAGCTTTCGTTCTCCGCTGTACCTTTATCACTACTGATGGCAGCGGCTTCATCAGGAGCTGCACCGGGGACCTCCGAGGCTGTACCGTTATCATTACTGATGGCAACGGCTTCATCAGGAGCTGCACCGGGGACCTCCGAGGCTGTACCGTTATCATTACTGATGACAGCGGCTTCATCCGGAGCTGCACCGGTGAGCTCCGAGGCTGTACCTTTATCACTACTGATGGCAGCGGCTTCATACGGAGCTGGAGCTGCACCGGTGACCTCCGAGGTGCTGACTTGGGTGCTTTCGCGGACAGTGGCATTTGGAACCTCTGGCTCCGCTTCAGCACCAACCACGGTGATCTCCACCTGAGCAGCCTCCGCAGCGCCAGGGCAGGCTGAAGCATCCTCTGCTCTGCCTGCAGCTGCAGCACCCGAGCTTTCTTCAGCATCCGAGCTTTCTTCAGCATTTACCACCTGAGCTTCCTCCGAAGATACTTCAGGAGCTGCTGAACTTGCTTCCTCCGAAGATACTTCAGGGGCTGCTGAACTTGCTTCCTCCGAAGATACTTCAGGGGCTGCTGAACTTGCTTCCTCCGAAGATACTTCAGGGGCTGCTGAACTTGCTTCCTCCGAAGATACTTCAGGGGCTGCTGAACTTGCTTCCTCCGAAGATACTTCAGGGGCTGCTGAACTTGCTTCCTCCGAAGATACTTCAGGGGCTGCTGAACTTGCTTCCTCCACTCCCTCCAGGTTCTCTTTCTCACCTGTAAGATTTAGCCCATTAAGCACAGTATTAATCGAAAGAGCATGGAAGACAGAAGAACACTGTGCCATCACTTTAAAAAATGAGACATCTCTATGTAATGGTCTTCAACGTAGACTGTGAAGTGGGAAAACAGTTTGGTACTGTTTGTATTAGGACAGAAGGAGGGTAAGTTATATGCATAGATAGTTATATTTGCAAAGACTCTCTTCAGGATTCAGAGACATTGATATTATTGGCTGCCCCTGAAAGGGAAAATGGGGGATCTGCTTTTCTGTAAACCCTTTGAACATGTTGAACTTAAAAAAAAATAGTTTATATATATTACTTACTCAAATACAAAGAACAGGAAAATAAACAGCCCACGCATCACTAGACAGCATGGAAATATAGCCAACTTACGAGGCATTGACTCTGAGGAATCACTAATTTATTCTCAACCTCAGTTTTGTCATCTGTAAAATGTCATCTATCCACAGAACTTTTTTGAGGACTGACTAAAATGTTGTGTACAAGAAGGGTTTTAAAACCACTAGCATGATATGGAAATGCATTTTATTATTATTACAATCTGCCTTCTTATGATTACATTAAATAATGTTCACTAATACATTCTGTTTCTTATTGTCATGACTAAAAAGTTAAAACTGGTCCATGAGCAGCTATTATCTATCACCAAATAGAGATCATAGTCATTGATATTAATAGTATTATAGTTGAAATGAAAGAAAGTATGGTTCAAGCAAGCAGTTTAAGGCAAGAAACATTTACTTGGGTGAAAATGTAAAGTTTCTGTTCCTGTAGATGCCATTTTATTAATCAGACCAACTGAGGGACTCAACAGACATGACTGATTATACAAATGCCAAGTGTACTTTGGGCAAAGATACTGGATGGTCTCAATCAAAACTGAAACAAACATTAGTTTTATGATTTAAAAAAATGAGGTTAATGAAAGGTCAGGCTGCTGAGAGGCAGATACTAAAATTATGCCTCCATGAATGGGGGCCTGAGTAGGAGAAAGTAACTTTACCACACAAAGAAGTCAAAACTACTGGTCAGCAGTATAAATGCAAAACGTTTTCACTTATTCAATGCACTCATCCAAAACGTATAACAATATTTTCTAGGTTTTGGGTGGCTTTTCCTTTTTGACGAACTCCTACCCAGAGTCATTCTGAATTAAGTCAGTAAAGAAGCCAAAAGAAAACAGTGTTCATTGCTAGGCTAAGGTGATGAAAATCATAGCCTTAAGGAAAACCATACTAATAAATTCACTTTACCTTGAAGTGGCTGTAACTCTGCTTTACTTTCTTCTTTCAAATCTTTTATATGTCCAGTGTGCTTGACTTGCTTTGATGTTACTGACCTGTAAGTCTGAAAACAAAAGTGTACTTATTATTCACAAGCATTTTTTTCAACATGATTTATATTCATCATGCCAAATTCAAAGGTGTATGCAATTCAAAGAAGAAACGACAATGTATATCATCTACTTTTTGTTGTTGTTGTTGTTAATCCACACTGGAGGATATTTTTATTTTTTTTATTTTTAGAGAGAGAGTGGAAGGAAGGGAGAGAAAGAGATAGAGAAAGACTGAGCTACATTGGCCAGGGCCGTATCATTTACTCTTGTATTTCCTATTTGAAAACCTTTGTCATTAAGTAGGAAAGAAGGAAAGGAACAATGCTATAACAAGGGTCAAGGATAACTGCAAACATGCCCAGTAGATAGAAAGATAAAGACAAATTAGGAACAATATGCCCAGTCAGCATCCTCAGTTCTTAGCACACCAATGCAGACTGAACCTGTGTAGAAGTTCACATCCCTGGCCGAAGCCGGTTTTGCTCAGTGGTAGAGCATTGGTCTGCAGACTGAAAGGTCCCAGGTTCGATTCCGGTCAAGGGCATGTATAATACATTGGTTGCGGGCACATCCCCGGTAGGGGGTGTGCAAGAGGCAGCTGGTTGATGTTTCTCTCTCATCGACGTTTCTAGCTATCTATCCCTTTCCCTTCCTCTCTGTAAAAAATCAATAAAATATATTTAAAAAAAAAAAAAAAAGTTCACATCCCTGAACTGACCAGCAGTAACATCCTAAGGGACATTAGTCTTATTGTTCAAGGGGCTAGAACAGGAGATAAGAAAACAAAACAAAACTACTTAACGCAGAATTGAATAATTCACACTCATGTGTGGCCCAGAGAACCTTGCTTTTCCAGAATCAACATAGTCAAACACAGAATAGAAGGCCTGATAGAAGAGAGGACCTCAAATTTATTATTTATTAAACATAAGCATTTAAAATATACCACAACTTGCCCTATCTGGTTTGGCTCAGTGGAGAGAATGTTGGCCTGCAGACTGAAAGGTCCCAGGTTTGATTCTGGTCAAGGGCAGATGTCCAGGGTTGCAAGTTCAATCCCCAATAGGGGGTATGCAGGAGGCACCCGATCAATGATTCTCTCTCCTTATTGATGTTTCTCTCTTCCTCTCCCTTCCTTTTTCTCTAAAAATCAGTAAAAATATTTTAAAAATATATATCACAACTTCAATAAATCAGTATTGCATTATGTTTTTTAATATACCCAGACCTTCAAATAATTGAAATGACCTAGGCCTTTCACAGAATTTAAGAGGCCCTCATAGTAGATTTTACTTGGAAATGAAAAACTGCTCTTGGCTACCATGGATTCAATTCAGATAAATCTAATATAGAACTTAGATAGGACAAAGAAGGGGAAGAGAAGACTAGAATTCAGGTTTTTAAATACCTCATATTCTGTATCTCCTCCTGAAAGTAGCCCAAGATTCTTGAGAATTAACACTTCCAAGATTTAAGATTAAAACCATATAATCTTAGAGGTGGAAGGGGACTTAGAGATAATCACCTGTCCAATGTCATTCCCCTTGTGAGACAATAAGGCCAGAAAGGGCTCTCAGGAGCAGTCAGTTTGTAACTTCCTGTTTAAGATAGCTTGTGTAAAGAAAGATTTAGTATACACGAGAGGTTCATGTCTACACTAGTAAACCTAATTAGGGATACAGTGATGCCCAGGTGAAATTAAGTTTTCCGGCTTCCCACGAAATCATATGGACTAGTCCAATATCTATTTTTCCAGTGCCCTATATCCAACTGTAGTAGGCCTGGGCAGTCAATTCAGCAGTAAGCAACAGAATGAGAGTAACAGTGAGGGAACCTGGCTGGGTATGAGTGAAAGCTGATAGATTAGTAGAGGACAATAATATAAATGACATGTTTGAAATTTCCTGGCTTCTTGAGGCTCTCAAAATACTGAAGATTAGAATATGTGTTTAGATTTGGCCATCTATATAGTTCTACAAACTGCTCCTAGTTATGACTAAAAATCCATTTATGCATATTTCTGCAGTATCAAGCCAAAATGCCGTGATTGTGTATTCCTATGGTTTCTAAATGATTTATTCTACTTTTATTCACAATGAAGAGTATATTTCAATTTAGAAAATTTATGACAAAATGGGGAATGATTCAATAGGCTTATCTTATTTGACTCACAAATGTTTCATTGTTTTAGCTCCAAAATCATATTATCAAAAGCTTTGTTTTACAGTGATTATCTAAGGGGGAGTGGATATGGGGACCAGCGAGGATAGCATTATTTTAATCTTATATATGTCTATTTTGAATTTTTAAAATTTATGGATAAATATTATTTTTTAAAAAATAAGAAGAGTATATATAAAGATATAAAGCTAATAAAAACTATGGATATAGTTAAAAGATTGGGGGAGGGAGGAATAAATAAGTAGAGCATGAGGGATTTTTAGGGTAGTGAAAATACTCTGTATAATACTGTAATGGTGGATGCATGTCATTATACATTTATCAAAACACTTATAACGAACAAAGAGTGAAGTCTAATGTAAACTATGGACTTTAGTTAGTAATAACATATCAATATTGATTCATCAATTGTAACAAACATGCCACACTAAAGCACGATTATTGATAGGAAAAAAGCTGAAACAAGGGTGAGAGGAAATACATGGGAACTGTCTGCATTTTCTGTTCATTTTTCTATGAACCTACAACTGGTCTAAGAAATAATGTCTATTAACTTTTAAAAAATTTAATTTTGAAAACAGTTCCCATTAAATATTAATAATAGTATCTACCTTATAGAATTGTTGTAATTATTAAGTGAGCCCTAGACTGTCCAGCTATTACTATTAGTATTTATAATAATACTAGAGGCCTGATGCATGAAATTCATGTAAGGGGCTTGGCCCTCAAAGCTTCAGCTTAGTCCAGAAGGTCGTTCAGCTGTTTGATCTAATTAGCATATCACTCTTTTATTATTATAGATTGTTTTTACTGAAAGTCATCCATTCTTAGAGGTTTTAAGAAATATTGAGTTTATACTTTAAAAATCATCATAATCTAGTTATTTAATCTCATGTCTTGGACTTAACATTGCTTCGAGTTTTACCACAGGTTGTAAAATATGAGAATTCCTGCACACTGTGGTTGAACACTTACATAGTATCCACCAGCACTGACCGTGACACCTACAACCAGATAGTAGATCATATTGGACCCAGATGATCCAGGGAACTTGTTAGATGACATCCAGCGAACAGATGCTAGAAAAACAAGTTTAAACACGGTTAGCTCCACTGCTTAAGCAAAAGTACTTTAAATAATTCTTTCTTAAAAACATTTCTGCTCAGTGAACCTAGAATCTATTAACATCAAGTGACTTTAGCTTAAGGGAATATGGCATAGGAATAATTCCACTTGGCATTTTCCCAATATAATTTGACAAGTACTTATGAAATCTGTCATTTTGATGCTAAGCACCAAGCTTTTCTTGGAAGGAGTGCAGGCATGGGTAAGGAGAAATGACAAAAGCACTAAACAATTTCAACTGTCAAACAAGATGCATACAAGCAAAAGAAATCCATTATTGAATGTACTCCATTTTTTAGTCGAAAAGATGATTCTTCCAAAAAATTAATTAAATATATTTATACCTGAAATTTATGTTAAATAAAACATTTATGTTGAAATCTAACACACTTCTATAAATCTGTGACACAAATGCACATATATATTTAAATATATTTTATTGATTTTTTACAAAGAGGAAGGGAGAGGGATAGAGAGTTAGAAACATCGATGAGAGAGAATCATCGATCAGCTGCCTCTTGCACAGCCCCTAATGGGGATGTGCCTGCAACCAAGATACATGCCCTTGACCGGAATTGAACCCAGGACCTTTCAGTCCCCAAGCCGACGCTCTATCCATTGAGCCAAACCGGTTTCGGCTATATATTTCTAATATAAAGCCTTTAGAGATAGGCAGAGAGAAGCTTTTCTAAGACAAATGTTGCTAAAAGATATCTGAAATAGAAATACAATTCTGTACAAACTAATAGAAACTATGAAAGTGCTATGTTCTTATATTTAAATACGTTTACTCAGCAGTGCCAGAGCTTGCATATACACCACATTCCCTGGAGTTGGATTTTTATAATAGAATTAAGCCTAGAAACAGCTTAAAGTTCACAGATAAAAACAAAGAGACATTTATTCATCCATCAACGAACAGTTGATCACCTGTTCCCTGTTTGCCATTCTTAGAAGCATTAGGATATAATTGTAAACAAGGCACACGAGGTTCCTGGCCTCAATCAAGTATATAGCTCGCAGTTTAGAAAGAAGAAACAGATATTCAGACAAATAACTACAGACAATCATTTCAGTGCAGTATGACAAAGGCTGTCATAGACAGTAGAAGCTTCAACAACAGCTTGAAAACACAGTGAGGAAACTCAGCAAGTTGGCTCAAAGCAGCTGACACTATTTAAAGACATGATCTGAGTTTTGAAGGAAAGTAGGAGTTTATCAGATAAATAAATGAAAGGAAAATTGCACTAGGGGCAGAAGGTACAACATGAGGCATGAGTTGAATGACTTGGGAAGAATAGAGGAATTTAATTTGGTGGGGGAATAGTAAGAAGTTATGTTTTGCAGAGGGCACATCTTTTAAAAATTTGCACTGATTATGAATCTTTGTAGTAGTCAAATTGGAAAAAAAAAATCCACATATATGTTCTTAATTTGAATAAATGATCATCTCTTAAAAAAAAATATTTTCCCTACAAATGTGCCCCAACAGGCTGTGATAAGAGGTTATGGCATTGACTTGTAGTAGGCCTTTTTTTAAAAAAATATATTTTATTGATTTTTTACAGAGAGGGATAGAGAGTTAGAAACATCGATGAGAGAGAATCATCCATCAGCTGCCTCTTGCACACCCCCTACTGGGGATGTGCCCACAACTAAGGTACATGCCCTTGATTGGAATCGAACCTGGGACCTTTTAGTCCGCAGGCTGACCACATGTGTCAAACACAAGGCCCACGGGCCAAATCCGTCCCGCCAGGCCTTGCAATGTGGCCCGCACCGCGCTGTCATCACTGCACTCCGCTGCGTTTCCATCACAATGACAGTTTATGACTGTTCAGTAAACCATTCGGCCCGCGATTTAGGCTGGATTTTAGATTTTGGCCCCTTCTCTGATTGAGTTCGACACCCCTACGAGTCTATCCACAGAGCCAAACTGGTTTCAGCTGTAGTAGGGTTTTTGTTGGTTTAAAAATACATTTACTATTACAGAGAAAATATGTCAGTTTTATAGTTGTCAACCAGACATAACTATCAAAAAGGTTTTTTAAATAGGAAGAAATAAATAAAATTATAAGAGATTTAGGTAAAGACTTAAATACAATTATGGCAAAGCTATTTAAAAGAGCAATGAAATGGGAAACGGTATGCCTAGTTCCTATTCATTCCCTCATTCCAGGGATTTAGACCTGGGTAAGTCAAGGTCCTATTCGTTCCTCATTCCAAGCACATGGTTAAAGATAAGAAATCAGTACTGATAACAGTCTCCCATATTTTGGGGAAACATGTTCCCAGGGCGTGGCTCTGCCTATGTCTTGAGTTCAGCTGATGATAATTAAAGGTCATCTATGTGCATTCCCAAGGGGCCCTCAACACAGGATTATCCCAGATTTGTGGAAACAATATGCATATAGAAAAACATGCATGAGGGGGAAAAAGGCCTGGGAGATTAAATATACTAAAATGTAAATAATGGTATTCACTGAATAGTTGGATTACAGGTGACTATTATTTTGCCTTTTTGTGTTTTTTTAAATAATATATTGCAAACCTAAGTTATTAATTCATTAAAAAGGTACATTTTAAAAGGAAAACTAGAGAACAAAATTTGAGGAGGCAGTTACAATTTCATCCTTCAATAAAACTGAAACTACTTTTTCTTTTGTCCAAGTGGAAAGAATCAATAAAAGGTTAGTTGATGTCCATGACTGAAGCCAAATATCCAGTCAATAATAGTTCTTCAAAACCACAGAAAAAAAAAATCAGTGCTACAAAAAATTAGGTGAAAGTTAGAGGAAGACCAATAGTGCTACAACCAGTATTGCTAACTATCCATTTAGAAATTTTAAACTACTTTTTTTTCCCCCCCAATGGGAGAGAAAATTATTTGAACTGTAGGAAGCTAAAAAAAAAAAAAAAAAAAAAAAAAAAAAGTGTAATGACCATGGGGGATGCAGACGATAACCAGAGCGCAAAAGGCCAGATCAACGGTCTCATCTTTCTCCCTCTCCTTTCTGCCCCCATCAAAACAGCCCTTTGACTTCAGAAATTTAAGATGAATGGCTTCTTCCACTTCATCACTGAAAAAAAAAAATTGCTTTATTTCACTCGGTATTAAAAATCAAGAAAAATGAAGACACTTTATTTCTGCTGCTTGTAAGGCAACGTCTTCCCACTAGCATTTTAAAAGACAAATAAAGCTAGTTGGACAGACCTTCCTTCCCTCCCACCATCATCACCAGCGCAGGCCTAGTCAAAGTGAAAAAAAAAATATTGGTCCATGGAATTTTCTCAAGTCTTTCTCTATCTCACTTCAAATGCACAAACTGGGCTAAAGCTACCGGGCAAGCGTTAGGAAGTGAGGCGCCGTGAAGAAAGAACTGAGAAAACTGAGAACTTTCTTCCAAGTGGTCTAGGAGCAGCCTCCCCTACCCTCCACCCCCACCCTCCACACGCACCATCAGGACAGGGAAAAGGAGGGGAAACAGATGAGGAGTCAGAGAGAGCTGGCTGGGGCAGGACCGCACTGGAGCACGAACCTGGAGGCCTGACCAATACCGACTGCCACGCTCACACTTAAGCATCTATGATGACCCAGGCACTGTGCTAGGCCCATTCGTACTTCTAGCTCACAGTGCAACTTTCCCTGTAGGAAATGTCTGAAGATGCTCACCCCCCCCCTCCCCCATGAGTTCACACATCCAAAGGTGATACATGCAAGGACGAAGAAGGCAAATAGCTGGACAGCTCCAGGTCTATGAAAAATGCTTCGAAGGCCACATCCTTGCGGGAGGGGGTGGGGAACGCCAGGGCTCGGGCTCAGGGGTCGAGGCTGCCTGCTGTGCAGGCCAAGTCCTGAGTTTATTTACTCAAGAGCCTTCACCAGCTCCCACCAGGCTAGCCCTCGGGCCGCACCTGCCTGGCTCACTGGTCTGTGCCCATCTCCCCACAACCCGGGCCCCAGCTTCTCCGTGGACTAGGAGGACGCATGGGTCCCTGTAAGTCACAAAAATGGTAAGCCAAGCGAGGGCTAACCGGGCTCTTTTCTAAACATTAGCCCATTAACACTCAGCTATGCTAGCCCCCATGTACAAATGAGGAAACTGAGGTTAAAGCCCTTGCCCAACATCAAGATCTGAGCCCAGCCGAAACCGGTTTGGCTCAGTGGATAGAGCGTCGGCCTGCGGACTGGAAGGTCCCAGGTTCGATTCCGGCCAAGGGCATGTACCTTGGTTGCGAGCACATCCCCAGTGAGGGGTGTGCAGGAGGCAGCTGGTCGATAATTCTCTCTCATCGATGTTTCTAACTCTCTATCCCTCTCCCTTCCTCTCTGTAAAAAATCAATAAAATATATTCAATTAAAAAAAATTGTATTTAAAAAACAGAAAGAAAGAAAAGATTTGAGCCCAGAAAGTCTGCTGTAAAGGTTCCCTACTTTCAAAATCTCCAAGAACTTCGGGGCATCTAACCCTGCGACCCTTCCCCATTCCTCTAACTCCCCCCCACCCCCCCAATCCACAACTCAGGCTAATCGCGGCTCCGGGTTGGGCTGGCCCTCCCGGGGCAGACAGGAGCAGAGGGGCGCCCGCGACCCCCGCACGGAGCCCGGTGCCCTCCGGGGCCGGCGTCCGGCACTCACCGTCCTTGCGGAGCGGCGCGGGGCCGGGGGGCGCCCGCAGCGGCAGCGCCAGCGTCTTGCAGACCGCCCTGCGGAGGTACATCGCGCCCGACCGACCGACCTCCAGCCGGGCTGCAGCCTCTGGAGCAGCGCTCTGCGGGGCGCGGGGAGCTCCGACAGCCCCGCTCCGCCCGGCGGCCCTGGGCGTGGGGAGGGGTGGGTCGTTGGCACCTCCCTCTCTCGGCCCCAGGCTGCAGGCTCTGTGGCTTTCGGACGTCCTAGAAGCTGATGGAGGCAACTCAGAAAGACAGGGAAGGGAGAAGTCGGCATCTGCCTGCCCGCACTGTTGTTGTCCATGGAATTCCTCAGGGAAGGTTGGAAGTGTTTCAGGGTTCGCTTCGGGAATAGAGCACACACGTCGGCCCTAGCTGGTTTGGCTCAGTGGACAGCACCAGCCTGAGAACTGGAGGGTCCCAGGTTGGATTCTATTCAAGGGCACATGCCTAGGTGCCGGCTGGATCCCCAATGGGGGGCGTGCAGGAGGCAGCAGGCCAGTGATTCTCTCTCATCACTGATGTTTCCATCTCTCTCTCCCTCTTTTTTCCTCTATGAAATAAAAAAAAAAAAAACTAAACAAAATAAAAGACATACACGTCGGTTATGATGCCGGATGAAATGAGCCCACCTATCTCACGCACTCTCCTTGCTCTCCTACGAGAGGGGGAATAGCTTTCCCTTTAGTGTCCTGGGTGATATTCAGAGTCGCGAAAATCCCTAGGCAATGGCTGGCTCTCAGCAATTCACTGTTACGATGACTTTATTTTAACTTATTGATTTGAGGTAGAGAGGGGAGAGGAGGGGGAGAGGGAGAGGGAGGGAGGGGGAGAGAGAGAGAGAGAGAGAGAGAGAGAGAGAGAGAGAGAGAGAGAGAGAGAGAGAGAGAGAGAGAACTTGTTGTTCCACTTATTTATACATTCATTGGTCGCTTCTTGTATGTGCCCAGGATGGAACCTCAACTTCGGCTTATGGGGAGGACACTCACCAACTGAGCTACACTCCCCCCCTCCCCCCACACACACAATGACTTTAAACATAACCCCTTAAATGCTGTATATTCCTCTATGAGATGTGAGGCTAGCATTTCCACATCAACTAAAAATGCTAAGTTATTAGTTTCTTCCCCCAGATTTCAATCACTTGCCTCATTGTGGCTACAACAATTTGTCAGGGTTTGAATATGAATACCAATCACTTATGTTTATAACATTTTCTAAGTGGTTAGTCCTTGGTAGGGACCATCTCCTACTACAATCCCTTATGTGTGTTTGGCACTTGACAGTTTCTAAAGCACTTCCACATATTATCTCCTTTAATTCTCATTTCAACCCTCTGAGGGAGGTGGCAATTACTCCCTTTAGCAAACGACAGGGTGGTGGGAAGGATTGTCTAGGAATTAATGGCCTTTTTTTTTTTTTTTTTTTAAGGATATGAACAAAGTTTTTCTAGTTCCAAGTTCTCTAAGGCATGTTACAAAATATTTGCTTATTTGCTACTTGGCAACTAAACATCCTTTGGAGATTCTAATTCTGAATGCAGTTCTAATAATATTTAACATATTCTCATTTGAAGAGTACAAACCAATGGTCAGAAATGGGTGGTGTTGCTGAAACCAGTTTGGCTCAGTGGATAGAGTGTCGGCCTGTAGACTGAAAAATCCCAGGTTCGATTCTGGGCAAAGGCATGTATCTTGGCTGCAGGCACATCCCCAGTAGGGGGTGTGCAAGAGGCAGCGGATGGATGTTTCCCTTTCATTGATGTTTCTAGCTCTCTATCACTCTCCCTTCCTCTCTGTAAAAAATCAATAAAATATATATTTTTTAAAAAAGAAATGGATGGCCCTGACCGGTTTGGCTCAGTGGGTAGAGCGTCAGCCAGCGGACTCAAGGGTCCCAGGTTCCATTCCAGTCAAGGACATGTACCTTGGTTGCAAGCACATCCTCAGTGGGGAGTGTGCAGGAGGCAGCTGATGGATGTTTCTCTCTCATCAATGTTTCTAACTCTCTATCCCTCTCCCTTCCTCTCTGTATTAAAAAATCAATAAAATATATATTAAAAAAAAAGAAAGAAATGGATGGTGTTGTTTTGATACAGTAGCTAGCTATTCCTAGGGATGAAACACTTAACAAAAGCAATTGGGTAATCTGCAGTTAAGGAGAGGTCAAATTTAGACCTGAAGCAACACAAGGAAGGGTAGACCCCAGGCCCTCCACCAACAAGTTAATTAGCCATGAAAGTAGCAGAATGAAGATTAGTAAACTTGCTACCTTTAACTAGCATCAGGTACACATCCTCCTGCAACTAGTGATTAGCTATCTCACTGGTAGTGTAGGTTATTTAATGAACTGCTAGCACGTAGGACAGGTTGACAGATAAAACCAACTCTGTCCAGAGTACTCCTAACCACCTCCATTTGACATGACCCTATTTGAAATTTAAAAAAAAAAAAGAAAAAAAGATCTGTCTACCACTACAGCTCATTCTTTCCTTAGGGCTGAATTTTGATTTGGTTGCCAGGGAGAGGAATAGTCAAAGGTGGCAAGTGCATTATGGGTATTGAATGTGTTGGAAGCTTATCCTAAAAATAATCCTTTCTGAGAGAACATTTGTAAATGACGCTGGTTCTCAGGACCATTCCAGGCTCCCCTTCAGAAACCAGTGTAGACTTGGGGTCTGGCTGTAGTCTGAGGTCTTCTGGATCATCCCCAGGTTCCATCAATCTGTCTATAAGTATCTGTCAAAACGCCTACAGTATGCTGGGACCTTGCTAGATGCTGGGGATTGGTTATAACTGATTCCACAAACATTTATTGAGGATAATGTGCTAGGCACTGTTTCAGGGCATTCTTTAATGAGCAAGATATGATTTCTGCTGTCACTCACTGAGGTTAAAATATCAGATTAAAGCTCTAGCTGGTTTGGCTCAGTGGATAGAGAGTCGGCCTGTGGACTGAAGGGTCCCAGGTTCAATTCCAGCCAAGGGCACATGCCCAGGGTTTCAGGCTCAATCCCTAGTAGGGGGCGTGCAGGAGGCAGCCAATCAGTGATTCTCATCATTGATGTTTCTTTCTCTCTCTATCCCTCTCCCTTTCTCTCTACAATCAATAAAAATAATTTTTAAAAATAAATCAAATTATACCGAAACTGGTTTGATTCAGTGGATAGAGCGTCAGCCTGCAGACTGAAGGGTCCCAGGTTGGATTCCGGTCAAGGGCATGTACCTTGGTTGCGGGCACATCCCCAGTAGGGGGTGTGCAAAAGAGGCAGCTGATCGATGATTCTCTCTCATCGATGTTTCTAGCTCTCTATCCCTCTCTCTTCCTCTCTGTAAAAATCAATAAAATATATTTTAAAAATATATATATATAAAATTAAAGAAACACTGAAACAAGCCCACCATCAATGGGGTCAATGATCACAAAGAAATCTCTGGCCAGCCCTGGCTGGTTTGATTCAGTGCAGAGAGTATCAGCCTTGAACATGTTGGGATTGCAGTCTTGATCCCCAGTATGGGGCATGTAGGAGGCAGCCGATCAATGATTCTCTCTTATCATTGATGTTTCCATCTCTCTCTCCCTTTCTTTCTGAAATCAATAAAAATATATTTTTAAAAATCTCTGATCAGATATCAGTCATAAATGTAATCTAAGGCCTTTGGTTATAACTAAACTGGTTTTAAAAATGCAAAAATAACACACATGTTCTATAGGACTTTAAAAACTTTTCCCAGAGTACTGTCACACCTATTTTTATTTTTTTTTTAAACCAGGAGAAGATACCTTTTTTTTTTTTTTACAGAGAGGAAGGGAGAGAGATAGAGAGCCAGAAACGTTGATGAGAGAGAAACATTGACCAGTTGCCAAGGTACATGCCCTTGACCGGAATCGAACCCGGGACCTTTCAGTCCGCAGACCGACGCTCTACCACTGAGCCAAACCGGTTTCGGCTGTCACACCTATTTTTGTAATAACCATTAAGAGTATGTAGGGGGATATTGATTATCACTGCTACATATGAAAAAAAAAATCAAGGTAGTATAATAGTGTGGTTAAGAGCATGAGTTTGAGAGTCAGATTTATTGGTCTGGGTAAAATATAGATAATTCTTTTATTCACAAGGTTATCATAAGCTGTAAAGCACATAGGGCATGCTCAGCTCATTGGATGAGGTGGTACTAGGTTCTACTTGCAGCCTAAGCCAACATTCAAGGCTTCCTTACTATGGCCTGCTGCCTTTCCGTGTTTATATGACAGGATCCATTGAATCCCACCATCTTATCCGATATATGTGGAGTCCGGTGGGGGCCTTATGGTATCCTCTAGATTAGACGGGGCCATCCCAGCTGGGAAAGACAAAACTGAGATAAAGAGTGTCACGTCTCCACATCCCTTTTCATCTTAGTGAAAACTTCATGCCTCCTGGTAGGAGGGAATTTTCCACCTGCTCCACTGCTCCTGGAGGGTGTGTGCTTTGCAGGCTAATGGCACACGCTTTCCACATCTTGAAACATTTCTCAAGAGAAGACATGCTTATGGGTTGTCAGATTCACTCTGCGAGCTGCTTCTCACAAACCCTAGAGGATGTTAACATCAGGTCTTTGCTGTAGAAGCCTCTGTGAGGCTTGGGCAATAGTTCCCCAGCTGTTAGGCACACTGTTTATAACGCTGCCCTTGAGCACATCCTTGACATTTTCTTGGTCTTGTTGGAAAAACAAGAATCTAGGGTCAGAGATAACTTAGCTTATCTAAGATGACCTCCACCTAATTGTTACTGTTGACAAAGATACTAGTTTTGAAAACATAATCTGAGGTCCTCCACTGGCAATATCAATCACACTTATTCAAGGCTTAAGTGCTATATAATTAAAAGCAATTCTCAAAGACTGAGTGATTTCTTAATCTCCACAGAAAGGTAGAAACAGCTTTGTTTTTTCTTAGCACTAAATTCTTGGGCCATAACAATATACTTTCAACAGATCAATATAGATATAAAGTGAGCCCTAGCCGGTGTGGCTCAATGGATAGAGTGTTCGCCTGCGGACTGAAAGGTCCTCCTGGGTTGGATTCTGGTCAAGGGTACATGCCCAGGTTGCTGGCTCGGTCCTGAGGTGGCAGGGGGCATGCAGGACACAGCCAATGAATGATTCATTCTCATCATTGATGTATCTCTCTCCCTCCCCATTCCTCTCTGAAATCAATAAAAATATATATTTTAAAAAAGATATAAAGTGAAACAATTTATTTTTTTTAAATTCTGACATGAAGATGTGTTTTAATGGTTTGTAGAGAGGAAGGGAAAGAGAAACATCAATGTGAGGAAGGAACATTGATCCATTTGCCTCCCGAATGTACGTTGGGGATTAAACCTGCAACCTAGCTATGATCCCTGCCCTGGAATCGAACCCACAATCTTTGGAGAATGGGATGATTCTCCAACCAACTGAGCCACACAACCAGGGCTAAAGTGAAACAATTGATAAGCATATCTAGGGAGACAAATTAACAAGCAACCAAGAAAGTCCTGATAAGCACCCTCTTGGTGGACTAAAATATTTAGATAAAATGAAAGGGGAAGCTTAATCAAGATGGTAAATTCTAAAATTATTCTTGGAGGTCACTCAGTACTCTCCTCCCTCCCCATCTATTCACTTTCTCTTCTGAAGCAAAATAAACATGATATTCCAAACACTTCTGTATTGTTTTCCTAAGGCTACCATAACAAATTACTACAGACTTAGGTGGTATAAAATAGAAATTTATTCTCTCACAAGTCTAGAGGCTAGAAGTCTGAAATTAAGGTGTTTTCAGGGCCATGCTCCATCTGAAATCTGTATGGGAAATCCTTCTTTGCCTCTTCTAGTTTCTGTTTGCTAGTAATCCTTGGCTAGTAGATGCATCATTTCAATATCTGCTTCCATCATCACATGATTGTCTTCTCCCTATGTCTCTTTTCTTGTAAATACATCAGTCATATTGGATTCAGTATGAACTCACCTTAATTCCATCTGCAATGGCCCCACTACCCCAGTTCTGAGATGCTGGGGATTAGGGCTTCCATATGTCTTTTTGGGGCACACAACTCAACCCATAACAACTTCTTATACTTGAAATTAGTTTGTATAGCTTCCCCCCCCACCCAATGGCAACTTAAAAATAATTTAAATGACTTCTTCGAAGGCATTAAATGTGAAAAAAGGTCTACTTGACATATGACTACATTTTGTCTGCATCCTCTTTTTCATGGAAAGTCTTTTACCAGAGGAACGATCATTTGACCACAATTCCTCTTGGGAATTTAGAATTAGAATGATTCTTTTCCAGTCCAGTTAATCTCTTGAACTGAAATCTAGACCCAGGGATTATTGATTGTGGCTTTCTCTTTATAATGTGGGTTGGGAAGAGGTCTGCATGCAGAGGCTGTACACAGACAGCAGAGCCACGAGCAAAAGTATTAATGACATTTGAGTCCCAGCCCCCAATTATTTCTGAGTCCAGGTGTATCCCTATTCTCGAGGTCTGTGAGTCAGTCTGTAGCTTCATAACTCTTTGGTAGTTTAAAGTAATCTGAGTTCTGTTTCGGTATTTAATTTTCTTTCTTTTTTATTAACCGGAGTCACTCTGTAGCACAACGCTGGGAGGTGTTTACTCATAGCATAATCTGTATCTGTGCTAATCAGCCACCAGCCCCTTGTGGCTACGTAAATTAACTCAAGTTAAATATGAAAAATTCAAATCACATTAATCACATTCCAAGTGCTCAGTGGCCACATGGGAGTGGTGGCTGCTGTACTCCATGGCAGACAGAACATTTCCATCTCTGCAGAACGTTTTCTTGGACAGCCCTAGTCTTCATGACAGCTCTTCCTGGAGTTATACAGGTACAACCAAGATGAAAGTCCACACAGGGTGACTTTTCTCAAGGCTAGACCTATAGTAGTGTCTGTTGCAGTTATATTTTACTAGAGGGTCAGTGCACGAAATTTGTACATGGGGGCATTGGGGTATCCCTCAGCCCAGCCTGCACCCTCTCCAATCTGGGACCCTTAGAGGGATGTCTGACTGCCGATTTAGGCCCGATCCCACCAGCAGTTGGACATCCCTCTAACAACCTGAGACTGCTAGCTCCTAACAGCTCACCTGCCTGCCCATCCAATCGCCCCTAATCACTCCCCTGCCAGCCTGAACTCCCCCAACTGCCCTCCCCTGCAGGCCTTATTACCCCCAACTGCCCTCCCTGCTGGCCTGATTGCTCCCAACTTGCCCTCCTCTACAGGTCTGATTGCCCCCAACTGCTTCTGCCTTGGCCCCCTGCCACCATGGCTTTGTCCAGAAGGAAGTCAGACGTCTGGAAGATGTTCGGTCGACCAGATCTAATTAGAATATTACCCTTTTATTAGTATAGATTTCCAACTGAGGCTCTGTTTCTAGAATTTCAAGTGTCTTAGTTTCCCTTCAAAACTATTAATTTTTGCCGAAACCGGTTTGGCTCAGTGGATAGAGGGTCGGTCTGCGGACTGAAAGGCCCCAGGTTCGATTATGGTCAAGGGCATGTACATTGGTTGCGGGCACATCCTCAGTAGGGGGTGTGCAGGAGGCAGCTGGTCGATGTTTCTCTCTCATTGACGTTTCTAGCTCTCTATCCCTCTCCCTTCCTCTCTGTGGAAAATCAATAAAATATATATTAAAAACAAAACAAAACAACTATGAATTTTTAAGTATTTTAGTGGAAAGTACCTTGAATTGTGAATTGATAGCTGACTTCTTGGTCTCTATTGCAATGTGAAAACAGTAGTTTCCTACTGCTACTTTAACAAACTCAGACTTTAAAACACAAAAAGGTTTATTGTCTTACGGTTTTGTAGGAGAGAAATCCTACACGGGGCTCAGTGGGCTAAAATCAAGGTGACAACAGGGCTGTGTGACTTTGACTTTTCTAATCCTTGGCTCTTGGCCCCGTTCCACCTTCAAAGGTAGCAATGGCCAATTGAGTGTTTCTCAGATCGCTTCATACTCACACATACTTGTGCATCCCTCTCCCACTTGTAAGGACCCTATGATTACAATGGGCCCAACCAGCTAATCCAGGATAATCTCTACATCTCAATTCCAGCTGATTAGTAAATTTAATTCCATCTGCAACCTTCATTCCACTTTGCCATGTAACATGACATAGACACAGGTTCCAGAGAGTAGGACATGACCATCTCTGGGGGTCCATTATTCTACCTACCACAGTGATGTTGGACAAATCTCTCATCTCTGGTTTTCCATTTGTAAAATTATGAACTTGGTCTACATGTCCTCTAAGGTCCTTTCAGCTCTATCAGCTAGGGCTCCAAATTGGCAAGTTAATAGTTACTGCTATGTCTGGTCTTTCACTGAATTTGGATTACATAATTATTCCAAAATAAGGTAACTCTGAACTTATATTCAGAAGTGACTTCCCAAAATATTGTCATGAATCTCCCACAATGTGTTGGCCAGAGCCCAAAACACACATAAAGCCAATTATAAGGCAATAAACTTTCTACTTACCATCAGAATGGAGAGACAATGAATTTTTATTTTTTTTGAATTTTTAAATGTATGGTAAACTAAGTGTTTAAATTACAAGTTAACAAAGTTTAATTGATTACAAGTAAAGGTTTTGATGAGTAATAAATGAAGTGTACTTTATTTTTTTGTCAATCCTCACCTGAGGATATTTTTTCCATTGATTTTTAGAGGGAGTAGAAGAAGGGAGGGACAGAGAGACAGAAGAGAGAAACATTGATGTAAGAGAGGCATACCTATTGGTTGCCACCACAAATGCCCTGACCAGCCCAGGATTGAACCTACAACCTAGTGTGTGGCCTTGACCAGGAATTTAATCCCAGACCCTTCAGTGTGCAAGGCAACATTCTAACCACTGAGGAACCAGCCAGAACAAAATGAAGTGTATTTTATTTATTTATTATTATTTTTAAAAATATATTTTATTGATTTTTTACAGAGAGGAAGAGAGGGAGATAGAGAGCTAGAAACATCGATGAGAGAAAAACATCGACCAGCTGCCTCCTGCACACCGCCAACTGGGGATATGCCCGCAACCAAGGTACATGCCCTTGACCATAATCAAACCTGGGACCTTTCTATCTGCAGACCGACTCTCTATCCACTGAGCCAAACCGGTTTCGGCTGAAGTGTATTTTAATTGTCTATCAACACTTTCCCTTCTCCATGCCTTTTTGAAACAGTCAAGAGCTTGCTAATCATTGAATGAAAGCAATATTATACCATAAACAGTCATCCAAGTGAAAATCATTCAAATTCAAAGAAATGGGGTGCGAAGAAACTCTAATAACAGATTCAATATTACTTTCTGACTTAACCAAAATGATGCTAGAAGAAAAGAACATTTGGATTCTTTTGTATTTTGAATAATAAAGTAGCTCTATCACTGTGACACACTAAAGAATAAATGCTTTGACTAGAAATTAAAAGTTAATATAAGGAATAAATCCTTTAACAGTGATTTTTAAGTCTATCTCCTTAAATTTTCTTCCCAATGGGCCCTTAATTACTACTGACTCTGTTATCAGAAGGTTACCTTCACAGTGAAATACTTCTAATAATATACCTTAGAATTGACATTTTATACACATTGTCGCAATACACACAATCTGAAGAATACAGATGTATTTTTATTTTTTCATTTAATGATGCAAAACAAAAATGCTGATTACATAGATTCACATATAACTTTTCTCTCTCGCTTACAACTCAACAGATTGGAACTGCTTTCAACTCCATACGAAGCATACCTATAAAGAAGAGAAAAGAAATTAAAACTATAGCATTAACCAACAGAAATATTAAAATTAGACCATTCTGAATTATTAACCTTTGAGCATCAATAAAGTCTAGAAAACACATCCACAAAGAGCATCAAGACCTCATTTTAAGTTTTAGGAAAAAATAATTTAATTGAACTATAAGAGAGTAGTAAAAGCATCTAATTTTTATCTGTTTCATTTTTATCTGTTGATTGGCTGAAGTAGTGCCATGGGCAAGTTGATATTAATATTTTATGAGACTGATGCGCTGCCTACTGCGCTAAGGAGGCGGTTTGATATTAATATTTTAAAAAAGCAAATATTTGGATAATCAAACTCTAAAGAGCTGAGTCTGAGGGTTAAATATGGAAAAGTGTACATTAGTGATTACTATTTTACTCAGAAGAAATAAATTATCTACTTTAATCAACCTAATCTATCTACCTATCTATCTGTATATATATTATACATAAACTCACTATCTTTTAAATCACAGAATCACAGGTCATACAGAGAATGTTACTTTGTTCACAGCTATGTTTTACCAGGAATTGTTCAGTTGTAGTACCAATCATACTGAAATGGTCACACAGCAAAAAATTAACCATCTATTGACTGCCCTTATACATTCATCTACCCAACAAATATGAAACTTCTAGTTGGATCAGACACTGAGCAAGTTGCTGACTACATGGTGATTAATACAATAAAACAGAGAGGTTCCTGTTCTCATGCAATCTACATTTAAGTGTGGAATATGACAAGTAGATATTAAGAACCAAATACACAAATAATTACAACTTATCATATGTGCTATAAAGGCACTGTGTATAGTCCTATTAGATTTAATAAAATAATATGATTTTGGTTTCCCTCTTAATATTCTTTGAACACAGGCCGAGAATAATGGTTAAAAATGATTACACTAAGTGATGATAGACCAAGATACAAAATGTATAAATTTGTCAAAGACAGGAATATAGGTGCTAAAAAGCATAAATCTAATAAAAAAAAAACACCCACACTACGACCAAAATACATTATTTAAAGAGTTCAGCACAGCTGGTATGGCTCAGCAATTGAGTGTCTTGAGCATTGACCCAGGAACCAAGAGGTCACCAGTTCGATTTCTGGTCAGGGCACATGCCCAGTTTTCAGGCTCCATCCCCAATAGGGTAGCATGCAGGAGACAGCTGATTGTTGATGTTTCTCTCTCATCCATGTTTCTATTCTATCCTTTCTCTCTCTCTAAAAATCAATCAATAAAGAGTTTAATTAACTTGCATAATCTATTGATCCTATAAAAGTGCATACTTACAGTATTAGCATTTAAGAAGTTTATTCCAACCCATTTCTTCTTTTATATTCTAAAACATCTTCATTATGTTGGTTGATGAGCTAGAAGGAGGTAACAGTTAAAATTAGAAATGTAATCTTCCTGGCAAATTAAAAAACAGGAGACTAACAAATATAGACCACTCTGAAATACTACCTCCTTATAGATAAAATTTTTAAAAGTTAACTCAAAGTAGCTGTGCTCATTTTATTTTATTTAATTTATTTTTTTTAATATATTTTATTGATTTTTTACAGAGAGGAGGAGAGAGGGATAGAGAGCTAGAAACATCGATGAGAGAGAAACATCGATCAGCTGCCTCCTGCACAACCCCTACTGGGGATGTGCCCGCAACCAATGTACATGCCCTTGACCGGAATTGAACCCAGGACCCTTGAGTCTGCAAGCCGATGCTCTATCCACTGAGCCAAACCGGTTTCGGTAGCTGTGCTCATTTTAAAATTCAACTTTTGCCAAATAAATTCCTTCAATCAGTGGGCAGTTAATGGAATGTCTCACCACAGAGGGAGTCAACAACACAACAAAGCAAAACTCAGTTATTAAATGGGGTCCAGGCTGGTTGGTAGGGATGTATTATACTTCTAACTTTAGAAATTTGATACTGTGAGTGAATGAACAACCCCACCTAGAAATATATGTGTATAAATTAGATACCAGGAGAGCCACTTTCTTAGAACCACTCTCTGACAAAATATGCAAGTGGAACAATGGTTGATATAGGTTGACATTCGATGAAATCAAAGATTTAATTTCAACCAGAGCTCTCAGCAACAATAAAGCTCCATTTCAGGAAAATTTTAAATTAGGAATGTATAAAATTTCATTATAACATTATTTTAAAAGGATTAGTTACTGTTGTTAGGTTGTAAGTGACTTTCAACACCTCTTACTCCTTCCAATTGAAAGAGCTGAATAACTTTAATGAGAAAATCCAAAATAAGAGACCTACTAAAGAGATGGAGTTGGGGGTAGTGGAGGAAACCCCAACCCCATTAGGCACAAAACAAAAATTTTAAATTCTAATGTAGCACAGATACTTTGAGTTAACTTTTGAGGAGGCAGTATTTCAGAATGGTCTATAGCCGTGGTCAGCAAACTGCGGCTCTTTGGCTCCTTGAGTGTGGCTCTTACACAAAATATAATACCACGGCCTGGGTGAGTCTA
This sequence comes from Pipistrellus kuhlii, assembly GCF_014108245.1. Taxonomy (NCBI): domain Eukaryota; kingdom Metazoa; phylum Chordata; class Mammalia; order Chiroptera; family Vespertilionidae; genus Pipistrellus; species Pipistrellus kuhlii. The sequence continues at coordinate 43,474,851 of NW_023425584.1, forward strand.
TTTTGAAGAAATGGCGTTAGAAGAAGTTTAAGTTTAAAAAATTTGGCTCTCAGAGAAATTTCAATTGTTGTACTGTTGATATTTGGCTCTGTTGACTAATGAGTTTGCCAACCACTGGTCTATGGTGTAGCTACCTCTGAAGTTAGGGAGAAGCAGATTTAGCAAACTAATTTCTCCAAGTGTTTCCTGCATCTGTTAAAATTCAACAATAATAGTTATACATAGTGTTGTTGAGAATATTAAACGATTATTTTGAAAAATAGTTTTAAAAATTGATTTCAGAGAAGGGAGAGAGAGAAACATCAATGATGAGAATCATTGATCAGCTGCCTCCTGCGCCTACACTGAAATTGAATCCATAGCCCTGGCATGTGCAGTGATTGGAAATTGAACCATGCCCTCCTGGTTCATAGGCTGATGCTCATCCATGTAGCCATGCCACCTGGGCTAAATGAATTTTTATAGAGAAAGCATTTGGCATACTGTAAAGACAAAAGAAGAAGAATTAGAATTAGAATTAGAATTAGAATTAGAAGAAGAAGAGCTGCTATATCTACATAGTAAGTACAATTTCCAATAATGTCTTTATACAAACCAATTATTAAAATCTAGTTTTGGCCCTAGCCAGGTAGCTCAGTTGGTTAGAGCATCTTCCAGATACACCAAGGTTTCTGGTCAGGGTACATACAAGAAACAATCAATGAATGCATAAATAAGTGGAATAATAAACTGATGTTTTCTCTCCCTCTCCCTCCCGCCCAAATAAATTTTTAAAAATCTTATATTTTGGAAATCTAATGTGATTTAACTTATATATCTGTCCATTGATGGTTTGTCTCTACAACACCTGAGAAAAGTGCCTTCATAAAACCCCAACTACCCTCCATCCATCCTTAAGAAAATACTAGTAGATAAAGCTCAGCAGGCATGATTCGGTGGTTGAGCATTGACCTAGGAACCAGGAGGTCATGGTTCGATTCTGGGTCAGGGCACATGCCCAGGTTGTGGGCTCCATCCCTAGGGTGGGACGTGCAAGAGGTAGCCGATCAATGATTCTCTCTCATCACTGATGTTTCTATCTCTCTCTCCCTCTCCCTTCTTCTCTGAAATCAATAAACACATAAAATTAGATACAGGATAATAAGTAGTGACACTGCCATCATGACAATCCCATGCTAAGTAACAATGAATGGCAGCTGAAACCGGTTTGGCTCAGTGAATAGAGCGTCAGTCTGCAGACTGAAAGGTCCCAGGTTCAATTCCGGCCAAGGGCATGTACCTTGGTTGCAGGCACATCCCCAGTAGGGGGTGTGCAGGAGGCAGCTGATCGATGATTCTCTCATTGATGTTTCTAACTCTCTATCCCTCTCTCTTCCTCTCTGTAAAAAATCAATAAAATATATATTTTTTAAAAACAACAACAATGAATGACAAATTTCAGCTTCATCTTATTTTCTCCATGCCCCTAAATTCTTAATACTTTTAACCCTTGGGATTTCCTTCATGGACCAATATGCTATTAGCGAATACAGAACTATCCTATGGCTTGGGGAGAGGTGCTCCCAAGCTGGCAGCCTCCCACGGATGCTTCTCCTCCCCAAGACCGCAGGGAGCCGGACTCACATAGGCCCACAGGAACACGGTGGTGCCCAAGGTCAGCCCCACCTTCAGCCAGTCGGGCTTGGCGTGCAGCGGCTCCCGGACGTAGAACTTGGACCGCGCGGACGCTGCAAGGGACGGGAAGTCTGTAAGCGGTCTCCTCGTGGGAAACAACGTGCATGACCGCATTTAATTCTCCCTCCACCCCCGCCCGGTCCTGAGACAGCCCGGGGAACAGGGGCTCAGAGAGGCCAAGCCACTCGCCCCGGGCCACGGCGGACTGGGGGGTTGGGGGGAGCCCCCGGAGGTCTTTCCTCCTGCACAGAGCGGGAGGAGGAACCCCAGGTCCGTCCGCACCAAGGAGGGTCGGCGGTGGGTGACAGGGAGCCGGGCGTCAGGGGTGCGGACAGGCGTGGGGCCGGCGAAGGTCACAGCGGGCCGGGCCGGGGCCGCAGCCACCCCCCACCCGCCGCCCCCGCCTCCGCGAGCCGGGTTCACCCTGGAAGGGCGGGCGGGGAGCCGGCTCTGCCCGCACCAGGAGGAGCACTCACAGCCGCTCGGGAGCCTGGCCGGGGCCAGCAGCCGGGAGAAGGGCCGCAGCAACGCGGACGACGCCATCTTGCCGAGCGAGCTCCGCCCTCCCCGGCCGGGCCCTCTGGGGCGGCGCGGCTCTCGGAGCGCCCCCTGGCGGCGGGGCCGCCGGCTCCTGAGCCGCAGCCGCAGCCAGTGCTCCCTCCATGGGTCATCCTGCGGGTCTGTGCGCTTTTGGGAGGAAATGATTAACGGTTTGGGTGGTGTGGGGGAGGAGGAGGTTTATCCTCTCCTTTGTCCACTGAGAGTTTATTTCGGCCCCTTCCGCAGGGGTACCTGTTATAGCTTTAGATTTACTAAAATCAACCGCCAGAGGTTGCGGAGAAAAAGGAACCCTCGTGCACTGCTGGTGGGAATGCAGACTGGTGCAACCACTGTGGAGAACAGTGTGGAGTTTCCTCAAAAAACTGAAAATGGCACTCCCATTTGACCCAGTAATCCCACTTCTAGGAATATATCCCAAGAAACTAGAAACACCAATCAGAAAGGATATATACACCCCTATGTTCATAGCAGCACAATCTGCAATAGCCAGAATTTGGAAACAGCCTAGGTGCCCGTCAGCAGACAATTGGATCCAAAAACTTTGGTACATCTACACAATGGAATACTATGCTGCCATAAAAAAGAAGGAATTCTCATCATTTGCAGCAACTTGTATGGAATTGGAGAACATCATGCTGAGTGAAATAAGCCAATCAATGAAAGAGAAACACCACATGACCTCACTCATTTGTGGATGATAAAGAACATTATAAACTGATGAACCAAGAGACAGATATAGAGAAAGTAAAGCAACAGGCAGACTGTCAAATTACAGTGGGAAGGGGAGGAAGATGGGGGGGGGGGGAGATAATAGATCAACCGAAGGACTTGCATACATGCATATAAGTACAACCAATGGACATAAAACTCTGGGGAGGGAGGGTATGTATGGGAGGGAGGGTGGGGGGCAAAAAAAATCAATAAAATATATTTTAAAAAATCTATTTTCATCAAGGTCAGCCTTTACAAAAATAAAAAATAAAATAAAAAATAAAAATAAAATCAACCGCTAGGAGCCAGGGAACTGAAAGTGAAGTGTGGTGTTGAGTAGTTGACTATGTTGATTAACCTGTTAACCGAGCGGGACCTATAAATCCGTCAAACGTAAACAATATAGGGAACGGGTAGGACGTATGAATACATCCTTGAAATATACGTTGCGCCCTGAGAGGAATGGTATATATTTTTTGTAATTTTTAAAAAATATTTTATTGATTTTTTTTACAGAGAGGAAGGAAGGGGGAGGGATAGAGAGAAACATCGATCAGCTGCCTTTTGCACACCCCCCACTGGGGATGTGCCGGCAACCAAGGTACATGCCCTTGACTGGAATAGAACCCAGGACCTGTAGGTCCGAAGGCCGACGCTCTATCCACTGAGCCAAACCGGTTTTGGCTATTTTTTGTAATCTTTATAATTGTTGGTAAAAATTTGTAATTTTTTAATTCGGTGTTTCCATTTTTTTTGTTGGTATTCTTTTCTATTTGTTTGTGATTTTGTATTTTCCTTTGTGCTTTATATATATATATATATATATAAATAAACAAAATATATATATATCATTTATTTTAATTAAGTATAACTAACTAAAAATAATAATAATATGAAATTACGTCCTCCGGGAGTGACGTACTGACACGTCCTAGTGAAAGAGTACCCATGTGCCCATTACAGGTTGCGTCATTAAAAAGGGAACTCCCTGGTTAACAGGTTAAATTCTGTGTTCCAGGCACTGTGCATGAACGCCACATGTGGTATACATGCATCCTGTCATTTCACCTTCACGACAGACCACATGGCATGCCCTGAGTATGATCTGCAACTTACAGGTGAAGCTCCGAGAAGACAAGCGACTCAATCCAAGGTGACAGAGAACACCTTATAGTTGGAGAGACCTCTTACAGTTCCCAAAGTCCGTGTGCTTGCACTGTCGCAGAAAAGCCTCACAACCTCCAGAGGAAAAGAGAAGCCTGGCATGTTAGAGTCCATGCCCTGACCCGCTCAGGATCTCACAGCTGGGGGAGGCGGGCTTCAGACTGAGGCCTTCTGATCCCCGAGGTAGGGATCCTCCCTTGTTACCCAGGGACCCTCTTTAGCCCACCTGACTACCACGCTTGGACAGTCCCCTGAGGCCCTGAGTGGAAGGGCAGGACTCAAAGTGCTAAGTTCCAAAGTGCCATTCCTGCTGCTCACATCTTTTTTACTAGTAGCTGCATGGATTTTAGGCAGATTACTAACCTCTGCGTGCCTCCGTTTTAAATCTGTAACGTAAAACCTATGTATAGGGTCGTTGGGATGCTTGGTTTGTAAACAACTGGGTTTTGCCTATTAAAAACATTGTACTGACCAGTAGGTTTTGCCTTTCACAGTTGAACCAGATTTTTGTACATTCAGTTTTCAATTTGATCTGATGGGTAAAGACCTTGTAAAAATATGTATAGGTAAAAGGGAATAATAAATTTTCAATAATTTAACTCTAAGCCTTTGAATCTTAGGTCATTTAGTTTCGTTTTAAATGCAAAGTAAATGTTAGCAAACCTCTTTTCCTTCTATATATATATATTTTCTGTTAATCCTCACCCAATGATATATATATGCCTATATATGTATATATATATATGTATATATATGTATATATATACATATATATATACACATATATATATATATTTTTTTTTTCTTAAACATATTTCCATTGATTTCAGAGAAGAATGGGGAGGGAGAGATAGAAACACCAATGATGAGAAAGAATCATTGATCAGTTGCCTCCTGCACGCCCCCTACTGGGGATTGAGCCTGAGACCCATGGATGTGCCCTGGGCCAGAATTAAACCCAGGACCCTGCAGTCCACAGGCCAATGCTCTATCCACTGAGCAAAACAAGCTAGGGCATGGTATTTTTTTTTTTTTCTTTCATTGATTTTTAGGGAGAGGAAGGGAGGAGAAAGGGAGTGAAAGGGAGAGAAACATTGATATGAGAGAGAGACATCTATCAGTTGCTTCCTGCATGTGCCCCACTGGGGCCCTGGATCAAACATACAACCCAGGTACATGCTCTTGACCTGGAATTGAGTGCTCCGGCCAACATTGCAATCACAGAGCTACACCAGCCAGGGCCCTTCTATATTTTCTTTAGCTATGTTATTAAAAAAATTTAAACCAAAAATTATTAACTAAAGAGCAAAAAATAATTGTTAATGCTTTCTGGTTCACTTTAACTAGTACATGTAATGGATGGCTAAATAGATTGCTAAGATGTGAGTCTCTTTATTGCTTATAACCTAGTTGGAGTCTCCTGGGCTCTTGCTCAAGTAAGTAAACCACTCAGCTAATATGCTGACTCAGTTGTTGGTTCTCATCTTCTTCTCTTCTTGTCGACTCAGCACCCAGTCAGTTGTATATCCTTTCTACACCATCCCTTGGAAGCTTGTCCTGACACAGCTTTTGCTGGTATCCAACAAGTTGGAACAGAAACCTGGTTTAGTCAGAGCGTACAGAGCCAGTAAGCAAATTGCCAATTTCAGTACTGCTACTGGAAAAGGCTGTTTTGTTCTTTTGGACCCTTTTACTGGTGTATATTTTGGGAGAGTGATAAAGTATAAGCACATTTCTCTCAGCGTGTGATAGCTGATGGAACCCTATACTTGGAGTAGGCAGCTGTAGGTGAAACCAAATCTTGAAAAGAATCCTGGTCACCCTAGCTGGTTTGGCTTGCTGTATAGAGCATCGGCCTGTGAACTGAAAGGTCCCAGGTTTGATTCCGGTCAAGGGCATGTACCTTGGTTGCGGGCACATCCCTAGTAGGAGGAGTGCAGGAGGCAGCTGATCGATGTTTCCCTCTCATCAATGTTTCTAACTCTCTATCCCTCTCCCTTCCTCTCTGTAAAAAATCAATAAAATATACTTATTAAAAAAAAATCCAGTGAAGTGATTCCAGACAGGAGCTAATAGCTGTGATGTTTTGGTGGAAGCTGCTACGTGATATTCATTTAAGCATTTCCAGAATTTGAATGCTAAAACTTTATGACCCAGGCAAAGGGAAAGGAGATTTGAATAGCAGCTAGGAAACCAGACTTTTTAGTCCCTGATTTTCCTGCTGGGAAACTTCTTACTCAACTTAAACCTCCTAAATAGTGTTAATGAAGAGTAAGAGTTGAAGCAGTATAAAATGTAAATTATATATGTTTATTGATTTATGATTCACAAGAAGACTGTACATCAAACTCAGGATCTGGAGAGAGATGGAGTGTCTGATGTATCTCTAAGTTTTTATTTAGAAATCTGAAGTAATCACAAAATGTTAACATCTGTTAAATCTGGGTGGCAAATACACATTTCTTTTCTGTTGTATTTCTATAAAATTTAAGTACTTACTAATTAAGGCATAAAAGTGTCAATAGAAAACATCTTACATATGTGAAAATGAATCATAAATCAAATTTAACTCTCTATATTTTTTTGTAGAATTAAAGTTTGTAAGGTAAATTATTTATTTACTAGAGACTTGGTACATGGATTCAATCACTGGTGGGGTCCCTCGGCCTGGCCTTGGGGGTTGGGCTGAAATCACAGCCTGACATTCCCTGAGGGGTCCTGGATTTCGAGAAGGTGCAGGTCAAGCGGAGAGACCCAATCGGTGCAAGAATAGGGCCAGGGAGGGACCGCGGGAGAGCTCCAGGGTATGTCTGGGACCCAGCAGCAAGCTAACCTACTGGTCAGAGCTTCTGCTTCCTGGTGGTCAGTGTACATCATAGCGACTGGTCAAATGATCCAATGGTTGGATACTTAGCATATTAGGCTTTCTTTATATAGGCTTTTTGGCTAAGTTTTTTAGGGATGAGGCATTCTGACAATAGTCATATGCAAATATTTGGGGAAAAGTGAACTACCCACCACCACCATCATTGTCACTGTCACCATCTAGCCTTGGATATGTTAACTTCCTAGATAGCTGTCATTAACAGTATAAATGGGATCTTTATCTGTTAAAAAGTGGTGATCTGCCAGAGCACATATATATTTTTTTAAATATATTTTTATTGATTTTTTACAGAGAGGAAGGGAGAGAGATAGAGAGCTAGAAACGTCGATGAGAGAGAAACATTGACCAGCTGCCTCTTGCACACCCCCTACCAGGGATGTGCCCGTAACAAATGTACATGCCTTTGACCGGAATCGAACCTGGGACCTTTCAGTCCGCAGACCGACGCTCTACCACTGAGCCAAACCGGTTTCAGCCAGAGCACATATTTTATTGTTGAGTTCAGGCTACTAAGTCTCTGACTATGTGGTTCAACTGTTACCTGTATTTATAAGTCCATTTTAATGAGGATATGACTCAGATAAATGTTGACTTAATTAGTATTCACTGAATCTTAAAAATTGGTATTTATTTGCTATCAGTCAAAAAGAATGTAACATTATCAGAGTATATTGCTGGCTCATCTGTTTGGGTGCTTAGCTTCTGTTGGAAACAACTGCTTGTTTCAAAAGACAAGAGATGTTCTTCCAAGGGGAAAACAGTACATTATTTACATGATACATTTAGAAAACCATAGCAAATAATATTACTATAGGAACTTTTGGCTATGAAGCAATCCCTAACCCTAAACATAAACCTAACCCTAAGCTGAATCCTAACTCAAAACCTAAACATAACTAAATCAAAACCTAACCCTAAAATTAATCTAACTCCAACCCTAACCTTAAACCTAATCTTAAAGTTAACCCTACTATAACCCCAAACCTAACCCCTATCACTAACCATAACCTAACTTTAACCTTAAATATAATTCTAACCCCAACACTAACCCTAACTTTAACCTTAAACCTAATCTTAAAAGAAAACTCTAAACCTAAAGTTAGACAATTTTTCTATCTTTTTATAGTTCAGATAGTTAAAAGGAAGACCTTTTAAAAGGGAGCAGTGAAATTCAAATGTTATTACAAATTAACAACTTTTTTTTTAAATGAATTCTATGTTTGTTCTGTTGTGTGTGTGTGTGTGTTTTAAGTTAAGATAAAAACACTGGCCATATTCTAAAACTCAAACACAGTTTACCCTATAGATAAAATTTTCTTTTAAAAATATTTTTTATCTCAGAGAGGAAGGGAGAAGGATAGAAACATCAATGATGAGAGAGAATCATTGATTGGCTACCCCCTGCTGGCCCCCTACTAGGGATCAAGCCCATAACCTGGGCATGTGCTCTTGGCCAGAATCAAACCCGGGACCCTTTAGTCCTCAGACTGACACAGTACTCACTGGGCCAAACGAGCTAGGGCAATAAAATTTTCTTAATGGAATTTTTGAAGAGAGATCACAGAAATTGAGGATATTTCAGGATTTGACTACTAAAACCTTATTTATGACCTAGGCAAAAGCAAAGGACATTTAAGATAGCAGAAAGCCCAAGCATTAGTCCCAGATTTTTCCACTGGGAAACTTTACAGAGAGAGTTAAGGAAGAAGCTGAAATCAGGGAAATACCTGGGTAAATGAATTTAATGTTTAAAAAAAAATAATATATATATACACACACACACATATATATTAAAATATATTTTATTGATTTTGTACAGAGAGGAAGGGAGAGAGATAGAGAGTTAGAAACATCAATGAGAGAGAGTCATCGATCAGCTGCCTCTTGCACACCCCCTACTGGGAATATGCCTGCAACCAAGGTACATGCCCTTGACTGGAATCGAACCTGGGTCCCTTCAGTCCCCAAGCCAACGCTCTATCCATCGAGCCAAACTGGTCTCCGCTTAAAATATATTTTATTGGGCCGAAACCGGTTTGGCTCAGTGGTAGAGCGTCAGTCTGCGGACTGAAAGGTCCCGGGTTCGATTCCGGTTAAGGGCATGTATCTTGGTTGTGGGCACATCCCTGGTAGGGGGTGTGCAGGAGGCAGCTGGTCGATGTTACTCTGTCATCGACGATTCTAGCTCTCTATCTCTCTCCTTTCCTCTCTGTAAAAAATCAATAAAATATATTAAAATATATTTTATTGATATTTTACAGAGAGGAAGAGAGAGGGATAGAGAGGTAGAAGAGAGAGGGATAGAGAGCTAGAAACATTGATGAGAGAGAAACATCGACCAGCTGCCTCCCGCACACCCCCTACCGGGGATGTGCCCGCAACCAATGTACATGCCCTTGACTGGAATTGAACCTGGGACTTTTCAGTCCGCAGACCGACGCTCTTCCACTGAGTCAAACCGGTTTTGGCTAAATTTAATGTTTTTTAAAAATTGACTTCAGAAAGAAAAAGAGGGATAGAAATATCAATGATGAGAGAACCATTAATCAACTGCCTTGCATGCCTCCTACTGGGGATTGAGCCAGAAACTTGGGCTGGTACCCTAACTGGGAATCCAAACCTGAACTCCTGGTTCATGGGTGGATGCTCAACCATTGAGCCACACTGGTGGGGCTGAGTAAATAAATTTTTTTTTTTCCAGCCTTTCCACCAACACATATTTCCTTTTATTTATTAACTCATCACAAACTACATACTATTGCTTAGGCATAATATTTAGTAGTGATACTATACAGATAAATAAAACAACTCTTGCCTTTTAAACTCACAAAAGAGCAGGGTAAATGGAAATCCACAGACAAACTTAAAAAGTGATAAATATGAATTAAATTCTTTATGTGTGCCAGATTCTATTCTACATGCTGGGAATTTAATAGTTAATGAAATACAAGTGTTCCATTCTCATGAACTCACTAGGTATACCAGTTAATAATGGAGGATTTTGTAATCAAAGAAAACATGATAATTTCAAGAGAAATATCTAAAGTTCTTAATTCAAAGTAATGTCCATCACTAGCTACACATTTTCCCCATCTTTTAGGTAATTTGTGGATACTATCCCAGTAGAACTTTTCTTGTTTTAAAGAAAACCATTCAGAGACCCAATTTTCCACTTCTTCATATGTTTTAAAGTGCTCCTCAGAAAGTTCGTGTGCCATCAATCAAAACAAGTGGAATTCTGAAAGAGCAAGATCTGGTAAATATGGCCGGTAGGTTATGAGTAAATAAATTTTAAAAAAATGTATTTTATTGATTTTTTTACAGAGAGGAAGGGATAGGAATAGAGATCTAGAAACATCAATGATAGAGAAACATCGACCAGCTGCCTCCTGCACACCCCTACCAGGGATGTGCCGCAACCAATGTACATGCCCTTGATGGGTATTGAACCTGGGACCTTTCAGTCCGCAGGCCGACGATCTATCCACTGAGCCAAAATGGTTTCGGCTGAGTAAATAAATTTAAAAGAGCAATGTTACATATTATATAATGATTTCATGATGCAGAAAATGCTATGAATCGAATTCAGGATCTGGAGAAAGATCATAGAAAATAATCAACAGGCCCTCGCTGGTGTTTTCAGTGGTTAGAGCAGATGATGGGAAAGGAAACCAGTCCATGTGTCTCACATCCATGTTTCTCTCTCTTCCCCTCCTTTCCTTCCTTGCTTCCATTCTCTCTGAAGGCTTCATGCCAGTGGGGCCTTGTAAAACATTCTCAGGTGAGGATTTAAGAAAAGTAACCAAGGATAAAAATATATTAAAAATGTATATTATCAGTGGAATGCAACTTTTAAAACTTAGTTTTACTGTGATTGTTAATGAAATGACATACTAATATATGTAGGAGATGCCCTAAGTCAGTGGTCAGCAAACTGTGGCTCTCCAGACACATGTGGCTCTTTGGCCCCTTGAGTTCTTAGCAAAGGCCAGCTTAGGAATACCCTAATTGAATTAATAACAATATACCTACCTATATAGTTTAAGTTTAAAAAATTTGGCTCTCAAAAGGAATTTCAATCGTTGTACTGTTGATATTTGGCTCTGTTGACTAATGACTTTGCCGACCACTGCCCTAGGAGGTTTGTAATCAGACCTTGCCTACTGCAATAATCTTCTGGCATCCTTGCCAGTTCTTTTTAGGCTTCTAAGATTTGAGGATTTCTGGAGATGGGGGATTCAGTGAGTCTCAATGTAAAGCACTAGTCTGAAGCTAGCTCCAGGGAAGCCAGTGCCCCTAATTCCACACCCAAGGTGACTCAGACACTCGCCAACCCTGCATGGTATGGCCTGCACCGTGAAATAAGCACACACACTTTAACATTCGGCTGCTTCTCTGGCAGTGCGAAACGACACTTTGGATCTGGCTGACTCCCTTTACAGGCTCGTCTTCAGGAATACACTAAATCACCCCAGCCAAGTCCATTTAATTGCTCAAGCTCTTCCACGCTTTTTAGACACCATTAAAAGCCTCCACATCTGTTTACAAGGCCCCACTGGCACGAAGCCTTCCCTTTCTCTCTGCCTCTGCTACTTCACTCGGCACTTTGCGATCAAACACAGCGCTTCTTGAACACCTGCATGTAAGCACTCCAGGCTCAGGCTGTGCTCAGTCTGGGAGAGTGGATCCAATGAATGAGAGGCCAGCTGAGCGGCAGGAAGGCTATTTTTAACCCAGAGGCGGTCGGACCCAGAGAGGACCACAGCCCGGGCTCCCGCGGTGCCTCCGTTATTCTCCGCGGCGGACAGGGTGGGCGGGGCCTCGGCGACCCCCTCTGTCCCGGCCCTCGGGCCGGCCTCCAGGTTTCCCGGCAAGCCCCGCGGCAGAGGAGGTGGGGAAAGGAGGTCACCGCGCCTGCGTGCTAGGAGGCATGACCCGGGTGGGAAAGCCCTTCGCGTCCGCCATTTTGGCTGCCTCTGTCGGTCCGTTCAGTTACCACGTGAACCGCCGACGGAGACCCGTGGTGGGTGGGGGGAAGCGGCGGCCGCGTATAAAGTGAGAAAGGGGGAAAAAAAAAAAAAAAAAAAAAAAAAGACAACGAAGGGGAAAGGGGCGTCGCGGTTGGGAGACGCCGGTGACACCCGAGGGCCCGGTCGCGGCGGTGGATCGGGGCATTCAAGGCTGAAGCCGCCAGGGAACGGCGGCGGTCGGACAAACACACTGACCGAGCCGGGCGGTGGCGGGAGCAGCGGGAGGAGCCGGAACGATGCCGGCCGTGAGCCTCCCGCCCAAGGAGAACGCGCTCTTCAAGCGGATCTTGGTGAGTGTGAGGGCTCCGGGCGAGCGGTGTGGGAAAGGTTCCGCCGGCACCCGGGGCCTGTCACCCGTAACCTCGGCCCGACGAGCTCCGGGCCACCCTCGCCCGGGACCCCGCCTTCGTGCTTGTCGTCTGGCGGAGTGAACTCTCTCGTCCACCCCTTCCCTACGGTCCCCACTCTGGCCCGTGCGCCGGGAGGGAGGTCTGAGGCTTCCTCCTCCCGTCCCCTCCTCACTCCGGAGGCTGTGGTCCCCGACTAGGCCCTGTCCTCCCAGCTCCTGGCTCGCCGGTCTCCATATCCCTCCCTGAGCGAAGGGAGCGCAGGCCGCCGGGCCTTGGGGAGCGAAGCCGGCCGCGGGGGCTGGAGCCCCGGCCTGGGCGGTGCGGGGGCCCTGCCGGCCGGCCGGCCGGGGTGGTGCCCCTGGAAGGAACAGGTGGGACGGATGCGGTGCGGCTCATTCATTGCCCGAGCGCGGCTCTTCCTCCGCCGGCTGGCCGTCCCTCCCTCCGCCTCTCCGCTGGGGATTCACCTGTCCCCGCCCGGCCGCCCGGCCGGGAGTCGCTTCGTCGTGACCCGGGAGGTTGGAAGGGGAGGAAGGAGTTTTTAAAAGAGAAAAGGAAGCTTTTTTAAACGACGACTTCCTCTTGGTTAGTTGCATACGTGAGTCTTCAGCATCTTGGCCTTTCTCTCTCTCTTTTTCTCTTTCTTGCTAGAGGAGGGACGGGACATTTATTTCGTAGTTTCTGAGCGGGAAGCAGCCCCACCCCATCACTCTCCTGTGGAGGTGGGGCGCATCGCGTGGGGGCGGCCCGGTCGGAAGTGAAAAGTAGACGAGAGGGTTTTTGCGGTGACTGAAGGGCATTAACACCAATGGAAAAATTTAGCAGCAGAGAATATAAGAACTTTTGAGACGGATCCTTTTTTTTTTTTTTTTTTTTTTTTTTTTTTTTTTAAATATATTTTATTGATTTTGTACAGAGAGGAAGGGAGAGAGATAGAGAGTTAGAAACATCGATGAGAGAGAGTCATCGATCAGCTGCCTCTTGCACACCCCCTACTGGGGATATGCCCGCAACCAAGGTACATGCCCTTGACCGGAATCGAACCCGGGACCCTTCAGTCCCCAAGCCGACGCTCTATCCATTGAGCCAAACCGGTCCCGGCGAGACGGATCCTTTTTTGACATTAGCTCAAACACATTTATTCTCTCTACATTTCGAAAGTGTGCAGTTTTGCTTTTTTTTTTTTTTTTTTCATTGTCCTAAGTGCAATGTTGTTTGGAGGGACGGTTTACCTTGTAAAATACGTTTTGTCGCCTTGGCGCTATAATTAACACATTATAGCACCTTTTTTTTTGTTTGGCATTTAATGTGTGGGTTGCCCCTCTCATGCAAACATTTCTTTGTGAAAGAATTAACTGTATTTGCCAAACTAAAGACTTTCAAAGTTTTTTTTTTTTTTTGGGGGGGAGGGTTGTATGAAAGTGTTTGTTTTCTCTCTTGCGATTTCAGTTTATTTCACTTGTTTGAAAAGTAGGACAACTCTGGGGATCCAGGTTTCCTAGAAATAAGAAAGTAATCCATGTTGAAATAACTTTGATTTTGCAAAAATAATCATATGTAATATATACATTTATGCATATTAAAAAACACCAGAAAGTCACATCAAATACCATGTAACTTTTAGTTTCCTTGACATTCTTATTGCTATTTTTGTTTTGTTTTAGGAGGAATTGGAGTGTCAGAGGGACTATAGTATAGTTTTGCCAGAACAATTTACTTATTTTTAAACCTTTTAAAAGACTAATTGGTGTTTAGGCTTGACTATAACATAGTTTCAGATGAGCAATTTGTCTTTAATCTTCCCCAGTTCTTTATTTTGAAAATTCAAGCTGAAAAGTTGAGAGAAGAGTATGAAGAGCATTTATAAACCCTTTACCTAGATTTAATATTTTGCTATATTTTCTCTCTCTCTCTCTCCCACCCATACTTATAAAAGAGTTAAAAGTAAGTTGCACACATAATAGTTCATTCCTAAATGTTTCAGCACGCATCTCCTAAGAAGGCCATTGTTCTGTAAAACCATAATACTATTATCAATCATTCCCTAATATTGTCTAATACCCAGTTCATATTCAGGTTCTCCCAATTGATAGGGGTAACACTTAAAAAAAAAAATCAAACTTTAGGGTCACATCCAGTTTTAACAAATAATACATTGAGATGCCTTGTACCCATTACCTAGTTTTCTTAATGCTAATACCTTGTAAAACTGTAGTTCAGTATCATAACATTGATACAATCTACCAGTCTTATTCATATTTTTCCTTTTTACTTGTACTGATTGTGTATTTAATTCTGTGCACGCTTATCACGTGTAAATTATATAACTATCACAACAGTCAATATACAGAACAGTTCCATTAGAACCACACCCACTTCCTTCCCATCGTCTCTACCCCCCAAACTCTGGCAACCACTACTAATTTGTTCTTTTTCTATAGTTTTGTCATTTCAAGAATGTTTACTAAAAAGTGCATAACTTTTAGGATTGGCCCTATTTATGTAACATAAAAGATTCATACAAGTTGTTGGGTTTATCAATAATTGTTCCTTGTTATTGCAGACTAGAATCCTATGATATGGATGTACCATAGTTTAATTATTTCATAGGATAACAATTTTTGATTAAGCATCAAAAACTTTTTGGTGGTGATGATAAGAGTGAACATTTAAATTCATTGCTAAAGTTAAAGTACTAAAGGATTTATTGGGATAGGTACATGTAGAAGAAAATTGAAAATCACTACCTGAAAGTAAAGGACATATAATGTCCTTAATATCTTACGTTGGAATGAAGAATGAAGAAAGTAATATTAATAAAAAGTATAATTAGTATTTGTTTTTTCAAAACTGTTTTTGTTTCCTCAGTGTTGTAGTTAGCTCTTTTGACTGTAAGTTTTTCCTCCAAGTAAGATAAAGGAAAAGTTGGGCATACTCTAATGCCTTGTAATCATGGTTCTGGGTTAGTAACTTAAGTCATTTCAGTGGCATTCAGCTTTTAAGCTACTACTTTGTTAGTTGTACCATACGTATCTGTAGTAAAATGTGTAGGAAATGAAATTAATTTGTGTTTTATAATTTCAAAATAATGAAGTATGTGTTTGTCTTAATTTGTCAAAGGAAACCTGGTTTACACATCAGTTTACAAAATGTTGCAGTTTTTTTGTAGTGGATTTGCCTGGCTTATTCTAGTCGACTTCATATCTAAAATTTAATTTTGTTGCGTATTTGGTCCATCCCCACCCCTCCACCCCCAATTGCTGTTTTCTGGCTATAAAACATTGTCATAAATTGGTCAGAATTTCTGCAAAAAGTGTCTTGTATATAATTTGTCTAACAAAAGGGTGGGAATATGAGTTTAATGTGGTATATATTATATATAGGAGTTTAGTTTAAAAAAGAGATACTTGTTTTTGCCAAACTTTTTTTTTTTTTTTTTTTTTGTAATTACACATTATTGTAACAATGTGAAAAACTAAGTCATTAAAAATTATGGCTTTGCATAGCCACTTTCTTAGGATATAGGTGAATGGTAGGAGAGATGAGCTGGTCAGGATAGAACAAAATCCACACTTCTGTAGATTTTAGCCCACTTGGAAAAGTTGGACATATCTCTTGCCTTGTAGTTAAGTGTTGCTAGGTTGGTGACTGGTGCTGCTTTCTTCTCTCTTCACTCTCTATGTGTTAATTTGAGTTGCAAGAAAATCATCTAACTTAGAAGTACTTAAAATATTGTACATTATTTATTTTTGGATTTTTGTCTGAATGATTTATGGTGTTAGTTAAAAGTCTAAAGAATAGAATTTTCCTTCCTAGAAAAGTGGTAAGAGAAGTTAGCATAGCATGGCGGTAATGTTTGTGATTTACTGAAAATTTACAATTTGTACTGTAGAATACAACATTCTGTGGAGATGGAAATGTTCTGTGTCTGCTCTGTCCACTGTGAGAGCCATTAGCTACATTTGGCTGTTGTACACTTGAAATATGGCTAATGGGATTGAGAAACTGAATTTTTAATTTTAATGAATTTAAATTCAATTAGCCACATGTGGAGGGTTATCATTTTGGACAGTTAAAAGACAGTGCCCACAGAAGCAGACATGGTGCCCTGAACGATTGCTGGACAGAAAGCTACTGGCCAACTGGCCTTAACTGAAGGGATTTCTTTACTTAGTCTGCATTCTTTTTTTTTCTTCTTTTTTAAAATATTTTATTGATTTCTTTTTTTCTTTTTCTTTTTTTAAAGGTATTTTATTGATTTTTACAGAGAGGAAGAGAGAGGGATAGAGAGAAACATCGATGAGAGAGGATCATCGATCAGCTGCCTCTTGCACACCCCCTACTGGGGATGTGCCCGCAGCGCAGGTACATGCCCCTGACCAGAATCGAACCCGGGACCTTTCAGTCTGCAGGCCTATGCTCTATCCTCTGAGCCAAACCGGTTGAGCCAAACCGGTCTCGGCTATTTTATTGATTTCTTACAGAGTGGGAGAGAGAGGAATAGAGAGTTAGAAACATCGATGAGAGAGAATCATCGATCAGCTGCCTCTTGCATACTGGGGATGTGCCTGCAACCAAGGTACATGCCCTTGACCGGAATCTAACCCGGGACCTTTCAGTCCACAGGCGACGCTCTATCCACTGAGCCAAACCGGTTTCAGCTACTTAGTCTGCATTCTTATTCCCTTTAATAATTGTGCTTCTGAAAACATACCGTATTTTTCGGACCATAAGACGCTCCGGACCATAAGATGCACCAGTTTTTAGAGAAGGGAAATGAAGAAAAAAAGATTCTGAAACAAATAGTGTCCTAAAATATTTTATGTGCATTAAAACCCAACATCACAGTCATAAACACATGTAATCAACCCTGTAGAGTAGGGGTGTCGAACTCAATCAGAGAAGGGGCCAAAATCTAAAATCCAGCCTAAATCACGGGCCGAATGGTTTACTGAACAGTCATAAACTGTCATTGTGATGGAAACGCAGCGGAGTGCAGTGATGACAGCGCGGTGCAGGCCACATTGCAAGGCCTGGCGGGACGGATTTGGCCTGCGGGCCTTGTGTTTGACACATGTGCTGTAGAGTAAACAGCAGCATTTAGAACCATTTTAGAGCCGGGCAAGCACACAGAGACCACACAGAGCCGGGCAAGTAAAAAACCTTTTTTTAAAAAAGTATATGTGTAGGCTATATTTGGACCATAAGACGCAGGGACTTTCCCCCCCCCACTTCTGGGGGAAAAAAAGTGCGTCTTATGGTCCGAAAAATACGGTAGTTCTCTCAGAGCATTGACTTAAATATATATATCTTCTTTGTTCATAAGTGTTTTTGGACATAAAAGACTAAGTCATATAGGGGATCACATGCAAAGGACTGTTTGTTCAAAATTTTCTCTCCTAGATATTTGCATGGCTCATTTTTTTTCTCATTTCTTTTAGAATTCTGCTCAGATGTCATCTAAATGTTATATAGAAGCCTTCCTTGACCAGGAGAAATCCTCCTCAATCAACCTTCTTATTTTCTTCCTTGCTTTCTTTTTTCCCCATACCACTTTTCACCACCTGACAAGTTATTTGTTTATCATATGTCTTTCACAATTAAAATGTAGTTTTTATGAAGCTATTTTGTTTTGTTCATTGCTATACTCAATAGAATAATGTACCAATACAGATATTTAATAAATATTTGTTACATGAAATGAGTGTTAAACCATTGACTACAGGGCAAGAAAGAAAGAGCTTTGGATTGTGTGCTTGCACAGAGATTTTTGTAGAAAGAAGGTAGTTAAGCTGAGCCTTGGCTTTGTAGAGTGTAGAGTACATTACTACTAGTATATGAGGTAATCGTAGGACATCTGGCAGAACCTGTATTACCTGGTAAGAACTTGGATGTTTCAATTTATGAATGAATCGTAGTATTAGTTTGTTTACATGGCCTTTCTCCCATCACAAGAGCATAAGAGAAAATTTGATTTTTTTGTTTGTTTGTTTTAGCATTGGAAGAAAAATAACATCTCCATTAAATGATGTGAGGAGCTTGCTGAATCAGGTAGTAGCCTTACAACTGATAAAGCTCTACAACTGATTCTAACACAGTTAGGGGTGAGAATCTGCATATGCTGTTACTAATATAAAATGTTAAAAGAGGAAATTTTTTTCTTTTAGTTTAGAGTTCTTTTGTGAGTTATTTTCAGGAAATTAAATAACCAAGTTGAATTGGAATTTGGAAAGGTATGCTGGAAGCTGGAGTGTCAGAACAAGACATGTAACCATCAGTGAGCGTAGGCAACCTTCAGTGTTCACTTCTAAATACGTACACCTTTGCTCTCTAATCCTAGGCAATAACCATATTAAAAAAAGAAAAACTTAAACTTCTTAGTGAAAATTGTTTTGAGAAGAATGTCATTTGCCAGTGCTGATGGCAAGAAAAGCAAGTGAAAAGGTTTAAAAGAGTGGTAGTTCTTAGTATAAAAATTAGGGTGTGGAGAGGAGGGAATTTTATGCTGTGATTGTATTCTTGACTTTTGGAAATTTCCCTAGTATATCTGTACTGTTTTGTAATGCATGCTGTATGTACAAAGCTGTATTTAAGTTGTAACTTGAAAAAAAATAATTTAACTTGTTGCATATGCATTTCCTTTCTTAAATAAGCTATGAATTATATTCACTATTTAATTTGTAATTAAAATAATTGCTTAAAATTTCCATTTAGTAAAAATAATCTTTTTTTTTTCCTATTTAAAAGTAAAATAAAAATAGAAATAAATGAATGAGAGGTTAATGTTTTTGTTCTTGACATTCCACTGAGATTTTCTTTGGTTAATAAAATAGGAAAAGACCTAGCCGGTTCAACTTAGTGGATAGAGTGTTGGCCTGCAGACTGAAGGGTCCAGGGTTTGGTTCCCATCAAGAGCACATGCCCGGTTTGTGGGCTTGATCCCCAGTAGGGGCCGTGCAAGAGGCAGCCAATCAGTGACTCTCTCATCATTGATGTTTCTATCTCTCCCCCTCCTCTCTGAAATCAATAAAATTATATTTAAAAAAATAAATAAAATAGGAACATATTTTCAGTTGGTATAATTTGAAATTTTTACTAAAACCTACTAGGGAAATTGTAATGTTATTTTTTAATTGAATTTACTGGGGTGGCATTGGTTACTAAAATTATATAGGTTTCAGGTGTACAATTCTGTAATACATTATCTGTTTATTGTATTGTGTGTCCACCACCCCAAGTAATTTATCTTCCCTTTATCTTCTACCTTCCTCTTTCCCCTTTCCCTCTAATAATCACTATACTGTTGTTTATGAAGTTTGTGTGTTTTTTTTCCTTAATCCCTTCACCTTTTCCCTCAGTTCCCCAATCCCTCTACCTCTGACTGTTCTCTGTATCTATTAATCTGTTTCTATTTTGTTTGTTCATTTTTTTTGTTCATTAGATTCAACATATACCAGTAAGTGAAATCATGTGATACTTCTCTTTCTCTGACCGGTTTATTTCGCTTAGCATAATACTCTCTAGATCCTTCTATGCTGTCTCAAGATCCTTCTATTTTACTAATGTATAATACTCTCTGATGTAAATGTACCACTGCTTTTTTATTCATTCATCTAGTGATGGATACTTGGGCTGCTTCGAAATCTTGGTTAAATGACGTTAAAATGAACATAGGGGTGCAAACATTCCTTCTAATTGGTATTTTGTTTTTTCAGGATGTATTCCTAGAAGTGGGAATCACTGGGTCAAATGGCATTTCCATATTTAATTTTTTGAGAAAACTTCACAATTTCCTACAATGGCTGTATCAGTCTGCATCCCCAGTACCAATGTACTAGGGTTCCCTTTTCTCCACATCCTTGCCAGCACTTGTCATTTGTTGATTTGTTGATGGTAGCCATTCTGACAGGTATTAAATGATACCTCATTGTCATTTTAATTTGCATCTGTCTGATGATTAGTGACTGGCATTTTTTCATATGTCTCTTGGCTATCTGATTGTCCACTTTGGAGAAGTGTCTATTTAGGTCCTTTGCTCATCTTCCTTTGGTTAAGTTGTATGAGTTCCTTAGATATTTTGGATATTAACCCTTTATCACATGTATTATTGCCAAATACATTCTCTCATACAATGTGCTCTCTTTTCATTTTGTTGATGGTTTCTTTTGCTATGCAGAAGCTTTTTATTTTTATTTAATTCTGTTTGTTTATTTGCTATGAGAGATGCCTGCGATTTTGCTGCCTATGGTTTTTTTTTTTTTTTTTGGATTTTTATGGTTTTATGACTTTTATCCATTTTGAGTTTATTCTTGTGTATGTTATAAATTGGTGGTTTAGTTTTATTTTAGTGCATGTACTTGTCCAATTTTCCCAATGCCATTTATTGAAGAGACTTTTCTTCATTGTATGCTCTTGTCTCCTTTGTCAAATAATAATTGAGCATAATGGCTTGCTTGGGTCAATTTCTGGGTTCTCTCTTCTGTTCCATTGATCTATATATGCCTGTTGTTGTTCCAGTACCAGGCTATTTTGATTACAGTGGCTTTGTAGTATAACTTAATATCTGGCATTGTGATTCTTCTAACTTTGTTCTTCTTTCTCAGGAGAGCTGCAGCTATTCGGGATCTCTTATGGTTCCATATAAATTTTTGGAGTATTTGTTCTAAATCTGTGAAATAATGCCATTGGTATTTTAATAGGGATTGTATTGAACCTATAGATTGTTTTGAGTAGTTTGGACTTTTTAAAAAAAAATACATTTTATTGATTTTTTACAGAGAGGAAGAGAGAGGGGATAGAGAGAAACATCAATGCGAGAGAAACATTGATCATCTGCCTCCTGCATCCCCCTACTGGGAATGTGTCCGCAACCAAGGTACATGCCCTTGACCGGAATCGAAACTGGGACCCTTCAGTCCGCAGGCCGAGGCTCTATCCACTGAGCCAAACCAGATAGGACCATTGGTTGCTTCTTGAATGTCCCCTCAACCAAAGGTCAAATCTGAAACCTTGGTAGCGGGATGGTGCCAAGGCTTTCATTTGTTGTTTTGTTAATTCTTACCTGAGGATATTTTTTCTATCAATTTTTCAGAGCGCATAGAAGAGAGGATGGGGGAGGAAGAAAGAGAGGGAGAGAGAGACATCGATGTGAGAGACACATTGATTGGTTGCCTCCTGTACCTGCTCCTTCTTGGGAACAGGGATTGAACTTCCAATCCAGGTACAGACCTGTGACGGGAATTGAACCCATGACTCTTCAGTGCTTACGCTGACCCTCTTACTTACTGAGCCACATTGACCAGGACCAGGGCTTGCTTGCTTGCTTGCTTGCTTTCTTTCTTTCTTTCTTTCTTTCTTTCTTTCTTTTTTTTTTTTTTTTTGCCAGTATCTGTCCATTTTCCCAGCACCACTTATTGAATAGACTGTCTTTCTCCCCTCCCCCAGTGTTTTATTTTTACTTTTATTAATTTTAGAGAGGGAGGGAGAGGGAGAGACAGAAACATAAATGATGAAAGAAATACCATTGATTGGGTGCCTCCTGCAGTGCCCCACACTGGGGTTTGAGCATGCATTCAGGGTATGTGCCCTTGACTGGAATTGAACCTGGGACCCTTTGGTCCAAAGGCCGACATTCTATCCACTGAGTTAAATCTGCTAGGGCTGAATAGACTGACTGTCTTTATTCCATTGTATGTTATTGCCTCCTTTGTCAAATATTAATTGACCATACAGTTGAGGGTTTATCCTGTTCTTTCTATTCTATTTATTCTGGTCTTTCTATTCTATTCCATTGATCTATGTCTATTTTTATATCAGTACCATGATGTTTTTGTTTTTTTTCTTAAATATTTTTATTGATGCTTTCAGAGAGGAAGGGAGAGAGAAACATCAGTGATGAGAGAGAATCATTGATTAGCTGCCTCCTGCATGTCTCCTACTGGAGATTGAGCCCACAACCCAGGTATGTGCCTTTGACTGGAATTGAGCCCAGAACCCTTCAAATTGCAGGCCAATGCTCTGACTACTGAGTCAAACCAGCTAGGGCAGTGCTGTGATGCTTTAATTACTATGGCCTTGCTATATAGTTTGATATCAGGTAGTTTGATTCCTCCAACTTTGTTCTCTTTTTTCTTTTTTCTTCAAGAGTACGGTGGCTATTTGAATTCTTTTGTGGTTCCACATAAATTTTTGGAATATTTGTTGTAGTTTTGTGAAATACACCATTGGTATCTTGATAGAAATTGTATTAAATTTAAAGATTGCTTTGGGTAGTATGGACATTTTAATCATGTTAATTATTCCCAATTCATGAACATGGCATATGCTCCCACTTGTTTGCATCTTCTTCAGTGCCTGATTATTTTCCATGTATAGGTCTTTCACATTCTTGCTTAAATTTATTACTAGGGTGTTTTTTTTGTGTGTGTTTTTTTTGATGTAGTTGTAAATGGGATTGTTTTCTTAGTTTTCCTGTCTTATAGTTTATTATTGGAGTACTAGTACCTGGTGCATGGATTTGTGCACATTGAAAGGGAATTAATTAAAGAAAGATTTGTGCAGTAATTACATTACTGCAAAATATTACATGTCAAAGTAGTATATATAATACCTATAATAATAAAAGTATAATATGCTAATTAGACCTGACAGCCGAACGACCTTCCCGATGTCCTTCTGGACAAAGCGGTGGCAGTGGGACGGAGGTAGTTAGGGGCAATTAGGCAGGCAGACAGGCAGAGGTAGCTAGGGGTGATCAGGCAGGCAAGCAGTTAGGAGCCAGTGGTCCCAGATTGCAAGAGGCAGTCGGACATCCCCTTAGAGGTCCCAGATTGGAGAGGGTGCAGGCTGAGCTGAGGGACACCCCCCCTACCCCCATGCACGATTTTGTGCACCAGGCCTCTAGTAGTATTATAAAATTAAAATGTGTGTGATTGGCACCAGCGAGAGCTTCATATATATCTTGCATGCATGAATAACTAGAGGGAGCGGGCCTAAGTCATCAGACTGACATCCTTAGCGCTGCTGGAGAGTCGGGAAAGGCTCCCACCACAGCCACTGTGCTCACCAGCCATGAGCCTGGCTTCTGCCTGAATGGCGCTCCCCCCTGTGGAAGTGCTCCTGGGTTGAGAGTCTGCCCCCGGTTGTCAGTGCACATCTTAGTGACCAGTCGTTCAGTCATTTGGTCGATTTCCATATTACTCTTTTATTATATAGGATTGTCAGTGTGTATCATATGTACCAGCTGGTCAGTCTGTTGGTCCGTCGGCCAGACAGTCAATGAGTAAATTGTGAAGTGGTTCACGTTGAATGTCAATAAAAACAACCAAATTCACTATCAATAATAACAGATTGAAATATACACATGTGATTGACGGCAGCAAGAGCTTTGCATGTATCGTGCATGTGAGAGTCAATGTTTAAATTGCCAGTGTGTGTCATATGTACTGGCTGGAAGGTTGGATGTATGTACAGTCAATCACTTAGACTTTTATATCTTTATATATAAAAGCCTATGCGACTGAACGACCAGTTGACTGGTTGCTATGACACATACTGATCATTAAGGGACAGTTGCTCAACACAGGATTGGGGTCCCTTCTGTCTGGATCAGGCCTGTGGGGATCAGGCTGAAAACGGCTATCTGACTCCCCCCCAGGGGTCCCAGGTTGTGAGAGGGCGTAGGCCAGGCCAAGGGACACCACCGGTGTACCCGTCTTCTAGTATATATAGATAAGAATGCAATTGATTCCTGAATATTTATTTTGTATTCTTCTACCTTATTGAATTCAGTTATCAGGTCTAGTAGCCTTTGGTGGAATCTGTATGGTTCTCTATATATAGTATCAGATCATCTGCTT
The DNA here is from genome assembly GCF_014108245.1 of Pipistrellus kuhlii. Taxonomy (NCBI): domain Eukaryota; kingdom Metazoa; phylum Chordata; class Mammalia; order Chiroptera; family Vespertilionidae; genus Pipistrellus; species Pipistrellus kuhlii. Next base: position 43,499,086 of record NW_023425584.1, read on the forward strand.
GTAATCTTTTTTTTTTTTTAAATATATTTTATTGATTTTTTTACAGAGAGGAAGGGAGAGAGATAGAGAGCTAGAAACGTTGATGAGAGAGAAACATCGATCAGCTGCCTCTTGCACACCCCCTACTGGGGATGTGCCCGCAACCAACGTACATGCCCCTGACCGGAATCGAACCTGGGACCTTTCAGTCCACAGACTGATGCTCTACCACTGAACCAAACCTGTTTCGGCTGCCTGTAATCTTATTTTGAAGCTAGTGATATATTTCTAAAAAAATATATTTTATTTTTTAATTTATATCAGGAAGGGAGAGGGAGAGAGTGAGAAACATCAATGATGAGAGAGAATCTTCTACTCAGTTGCCTCCTGCACACCTCCTGCTGGGGATCAATTCCAAAACACAGGCATGTGCCTTGACTGGGAATTGAACCAGGACCTTCTGGTTCATAGGTCAGTGCTCAACCCCTGAGCAACACCAGCCTGGCTATTTCCTCTTTTTATTGTTAACTCTGTTTGCTACTAGGGTTTTTCCTTGGACAAGAGCAGAAATTTTAAGGAAAATTTGAGGTAAATTAAGTTGGATATTTGTTGTTACTTGTTCCATTAAGTCTTGAGACTTTTGTCATTTGTAATGAGTGACCTAATGTAATACTGCTTTTAAGGGAAAAAAAAAGAGATCTATTAATATCTATTTCCTTATACACATGCTGATTCTTGTTAGGAGAGTGAATTCTTAGCAGTTATTTGGAGAGGTATGCCATTCTGAATTATTTTCACAGGTCACATTAACAGGAGATAATTGGGTTAATGGCATCACATATAATTTCCATATGGAAGACTGCCAAATTATGTTAATTGGGAACATAATCATTAGGAACTGAAGCTTAATTACTGTTCTGAAGTGTGATAAAATAAAATGCTAAGTGCTATAGTATTAGCATTTCATTCCAATAAAGTGGAGTTTGATTTTTAATTTTAATTTGTTAAATGTTTTATTATCCTCATCTCATTGCTCCATCATTTCTCTTTTATTTCTCCTGGTTATGAATCATGTTTTCCTGTTTCTTAGCTTATTCACTCATTTTTTATTGGGTGTTGGGCATTATGAATTATACATTGTTTTTATTGGATTAACTGTCTTTAAAGACTTTAAAAAATATATATATATTTTATTGATTTTTTACAGAGAGGAAGAGAGAGTCAGAAACATCGATGAGAGAGAATCATCGATCAGCTGCCTCTTGCACACCCCCAACTGGGGATGTGCCCGCAAACAAGGTACATGCCCTTGACTGGAATCGAACCTGGGACCTTTCAGTCCACAGGCCGACGCTCTATCCACTAAGCCAAACCGGTTCCGGCAAGAGTGTTAGACTTTATTACAGCAGGCAGTGAAGGTACTTATACATTAGTCTGTGGCTTTGTTAGGGTGTGTCTCTGGAGTATACTTAATCCAGGGCTAGTTTTGTCTTCTTACTGAGTAGACTTTTCCACAATACTGGTGTATACTGAATTTAGCTGTTTATTGAAGCTCTATTCTGGCTACATGGAACTCTCGGTACCATGTGCATCCTACGAATTGTTGAACTTACTGCTTTGTTTGACTTCATGAAGTTTTATCCTACATATGCAAGACTTATTATTCAATAATTTGCAAATCTTGGATTTCTTTCTCTGAATAATTCCATTGTTTTTGCAGATGTTGTTGGACTTCAGTCTTTGTTTCTTCAACTTTGTGGACTATTGTGCTCTGCTTGGGATTCTCTTGTGCTGTGATCTATAAAGCAGTGGCATTTCTAAACTCATCATGGTTTATTCCTCCATCTCATAATGGTTCGCAATCCAGCCCTGCGTGTTGTTCAGTGTCTGACAACAGTTAATTTCATATTAGAGTCCCAGTGTACTAATTCATGCACTGATGGGATCCCTCGGCCTGGCCTGCACCTCTTGCAATCTGGGACCCCTTGGGGGATGTCGGAGTGCTGGTTTCGACCCAATCCCTGCTGGCCAGGCTGAGGGATGTGCACCAGACCTCTAGTATGCATATAAGACCTCTGGTTAATCTCTTTCCTTTTTAAAAAAAAATATATTTTATTGATTTTTTACAGAGAGGAAGAGAGAGGGATAGAGAGTTAGAAACATCGATGAGACAGAATCATCCATCAGCTGCCTCTTGCACACCCCCTACTGGGGATGTGCCTGCAACCAAGGTACATGCCCTTGACCGGAATCGAACCTGGGACCTTTCAGTCCGCAGACCAACGCTCTATCCACTGAGCCAAACTGGTTTCAGCATGGTTAATCTCTTTCCACCCTTTGCCCTCCCTGCTTCCCTCTGAGATTCATCAGTCTGTCCCATGTTTCCATGTATGTGTGTTGAGAGCATCTGTCCCTGGTGGTCGGATATAATGGTTAAGTGGAATGGCTTCCTAACTCTGTGTCATAGCTACCGGTTGAACAGTCACTTAGGCTTTTATATACATATATATAGATATATATATAGATATCTCTATATATCTATATCTATCTATCTATTTATCTATCTATCTATCTAGATAGATATTTTGTCCAGTTTTGTTTTTTAAATTGATTTTAGAGGAAGAGAAACATCTATTTAAAAATATATATATTTTATTGATTTTTTTTTATTGAGAGGAAGGGAGAGGGATAGAGAGTTGATGAGAGAGAACCATCAATCAGCTGCCTCCTGCTCACTCCGTACTGGGGATGTGCCTGCAACCAAAAGTACATGTCCTTGATCAGAATCGAACCTGGGACACTTCAGTCTGGAGGCTGACGCTCTATTCACTGAGCCAAACCAGTTAGGGCTCTTCAGTTTTGTTGTTGGAGAAGGGCAAGTACAGCCTCATCCCATCATGGCCAAAAGTAGTAGTTCTTTTAATACATTTTACACAAGTAAGTTTTTAGAAAGCTAATTGAGGGTTTTAAGAATAGTGCACTTAAACTTTCATTGTATGTAGGTTTTTCCTGGAAAATGTGACAAATTAAGTGACCCTTTTAACTAGCCTGGTCTTTATATCATAGTTTCCTTTAATGCTTTTTACTGTTGTTGTTATAATTATATTAGAGGCCAGTTACAGGAAGATTCCTACAAGAATAGGGTTTCCGCCCTAGCTGGTTTGGCTCAGTGGATAGAGTGTCTGCCTGTGGATTGAAGGGTCCTGGGTTTGATTTCAGTCAAGGGCATGTACCTTGGTTGCAGGCACATCCCCAGTAGGGGGCATGTAGGAGGAGCTGATCGATATTTCTAACACTTGGTAAGATGGCGCAGCCTTCCTTCTGAGCCCGTATGATATTTCTAACTTTCTATCCCTCTCCCTTCCTCTCTGTAAAAAGTTAATAAAATATATCTTTTTAAAAAGAGAATAGGGCTTCCTGTGGCCTTTCCGCTGCCTCACTCTCATCTCCGCTGCCTCACTCCCATCTCCGCTGCCTCACTCCCATCTCCGCTGCCTTGCTCCCTCCCTTATACAGCGCTTGGCTTCCTTCTACACTGTCTTCAGTCTTCGATCTGCCCCTGCCTGCATAGGCAAATTAACTGACATCTTTGTTGGATTAGTTTGCATACTCGCTCCTGATTGTATGTTGGGCGTAGTGGAGGGATGGTCAATTTGCATGTTTTTCTTTCTTTTAAAAAAATATATATATTTTATTGATTTTTTACAGAGATGAAGAGAGAGGGATAGAGAGTTGGAAACATCAATGAGAGAGAATCATTGATCTGCTGCCTCTTGTACACCCCCACTGGGAATGTGCCCGCAACCAAGGTACATGCCCTTGACTGGAATCGAACCTGGGACCTTTCAGTCCACAGGCCGACGCTCTATCCACTGAGCCAAACCGGTTTCGGCCATTTTTCTTTTATTAGTGTAGACTAGAGGCCTGATTTGTGGGTTCATGCACTGATTGGATCCCTCAACGTGGCCTGCAGAGATCAAGCCGAAACTGGCAGTCCAATGCCGCCTGCTGCTCTAACTCATTCCAGCCCCACTGCACCTGCTGTGGGCTTGTGCCCAGTCAGTCCTGATTGGAAGAGGCTTGCATCTCCACAGTGACGCCAGCCATGAGCCCTGTGTCTGGCACCTGTCAGTTAGCTAAGTGGTGCTCCCACTGTGGGAGTACACTGACCACCAGAGGGCAGCTCCTGTGTTGAGATCTGCCTCCTGGTGGTCAGTGCATGTCATAGCAACTGGTTGACCTATTGTTCTGTTGTTTAGGCTTTTATACATTAGATAAGAAAAATGTTATTTTTAAGCCTTCTGCTAAGTAAATAGGAACACTAAGTTTACTTGCTTAGTCTTGTGTTTTCTTGGTTACATATATTTGTTAACAACTCCCAAGTTATAACTTTTGTTCTCCCCTTCCTCTTCCTCTTATCTCCCAGGTCATTCAGCCTGCTGAGTGCTGTTGACTATGGGAGGGGCAGAGAGTTAGGAAGCATTTGCAGAGAAACTGGGACTGATGGACCTACTAGATCAGGGGTGGGGTACCTCTGGCCTGTGGATTCATTTGATCTGGCCCTGCCAAGGAATTAGGGGTGAGTTAATTAAATGTTTGACCAAGTATAGCAGGCTAATTTTCAAGTTGTTAATTTTGTATGGCCTGAGAATTATGTTATAAATATCCAAATGGCCCTTGGCAGAAAAAAAGTTTCCTCACTCCTTAACTAGAGGATGGAATTATGATGGAAAGAAAGGACCAAGGATAGTTTTTTTTTTTGTGTGTGTGTTTTTTAATCATCATCTGGTAGGATGAATTGAGGGGAAAGTATATGCAAAATGGAAAAGACTTGGTGAAGAATAGATTTTGGGGTGAAATCAGTTGTGTTTGGGATATGTTAAGTTTGAGATGTGAAAAAACAACCAAACAAGACGGTGAGTACATAGTTGGTATAGAACAACTATAGTTGGCTGTAGTATTGAGCTGTAAACAACTGGTTTCTTGATGCTACATGTAAAACGTTACTACACATTCTATCATCTTGTCATCTTTTGCATTAATTATCCCCCCCAGATTTTAAATATATTATTTCCAAAGTTGTAAGTAAAATTTATGACACTGAATATCTTTTAGATGCAGGTTTTGTGTTGTTTTTTCATACAGTGATTTAAAAAAATAATTATTATGAAATCACATGTTGATACCTAAAAATCAAATGATAAAAAAGAAAAGAAAAGGTAATTCCTCCCACCAAGCACCCTCAGTCCTAGCCATTTTATCTGGTATTTGCTTTCTTTTGTTTAACAATAAGTCACTATTTAATGATACATGACTTTTTTTTTGTGGTGGTTAATCCTCACCCGAGGATATTTTTTTTCATTGATTTTTAGAGACAGTGGAGGGTGGGAGGGAAGGACAAGAAGAGTGAGAGGGAGAGCTATTGATATGAGAGAGATAAATCAATCATTTGCCTCAGGGTTCTGGATTGAACCTACAACATAGATAGGTACCTCCGTGATTGTGATATGAACCCACAACCCCTCTGGGTGCTGTTTGATGCTATAACTACTGACCCTCACCAGCCAAGGTGATAAATGACTTTTAGACATTTGCTGACTTTGGTTATGGAAAATGAGTACTTAGAACCACATTATTACCATGTTTTCCTTCTTTCCTTTTCCTCATTACCTCATATCACAATATTTCAGTAAATTAGTACTTAATATTTACATCTTTATGATCATGTATGTGTTGTTCACTGTTAAGCCAAATTCTATATAATAAAGAGGTAATATGTAAATTGAGCATCACTCCAAGATACAAGATGGCTGCCTCCATGTGAACACAAGATGGCTGGCAGGGGAGGGCAGTTAGGGGCAACCAGGCCTGCAGGGGAGGTCAACTGGGGGTGACCAGGCCTGCAGGGGAGGGCAGTTGGGGCAACCAGGCCAGCAGGGGATTGCAGTTAGGGGTGACCAGGCTGGCAAGAGAGGGCAATAGGGTGACCAGGCCGGCAGGGGAGGGCAGTTGGGGGGAACTGGGCCGGCAGGGGAGCAGTTAGGCATTGATCAGACTGGCAGGGGCATGGTTAGGGGGTGATAAGGCTGGCAGGCAGAAGCAGTTAGGGGCAATCAGGCAGGCAGGCAGGCAAGCAGTCGGGAACCAGCAGTCCTGGATTGTGAAAGGGATGTCTGACTGCCACCGGGATCGGGCCTAAATGGGCAGTCGGACATCCTTCAAGGGGTCCCAAATTGGAGAGGGTGCAGGCTGGACTGAGGGACGCACCCATCCCACCCCATCCCATGCATGAATTTTGTGCCCTGGGCTTCTAGTCCTATCTAATAAAAGGACAATATGCAAATTAATCATTACTTTGACACAAATATGGTGATGTCCATAGCCACAAGATGGCAGTGCCCAGTCTTCTCAGCCCCGCTGAAGTCCCCCAGTACTGGGGAGGGTCAGGGGAGGTGGCTGCTGAGAGCGGGCAGCGTGAGCGGCCTGGCGGAATGCTTGCTTTGTCGCTGCCATGACAAGGCAAGCATTCTGCCTGGCTGCAGATGGACCTCTGGCCAGACTGGGGCACTGATGGGCCTCTGGGCAGCAGGTGTGGAGTGGCCAGGCCACACAGAGAACTACTGATGCACGGATTCATGTACAGGGCTACTAGTAATTACAATAAGATCACACTTCTTCCTTATATAAGCTTTTCTCCTGGAGTTAATTCCTATCTCATTTATGCAGTTATCTGGTTTTCTTTCCTTTTGTTAATTGACTTTAGAGAGGAGGGGAGAGGGAGAGGGAGATAAAGAAACATCAATGAGAGAGAATCATTGATTGCCTGCCTCCTGCATGCCCCACTCTGGGGATCTAGCCTGTAAACTGGGCATGTGTCCTAACTGGGGAATCAAACCATGACCTGGTTGCTCAACCATTGAGTCACACCAGCTGGGCAGTTGTCTGGTTTTCTGTAGACCTGTTACTTTCCCCCGAAATGTGCCTGTACTGCTGAAATGTACATATAAATACTATTTTCCATATTATGAAGTATATTAGTTCCAATTTTGCCCTTCCATGGTGTCCTTTGGCTTCCTGTTTCATTTTGGAGTTGTTGTTCTCTAGTTCTTTTTTCTGCATTAGATTCCTTAGTTACTAACTTTCATTTTGTCTTGTTGAATTTATTTTGAGTCTTTTTAATAAGCTTTTTAAAGGAAGAATACATAGAAATAAAATTTTAACTTTCTGAGAAGCTTTAAAATGTCACATTGCTCATATAGTTGATTGCTAATTTGGCTGGGAATAGAATTCTAGATTGAAACTTATTTTCCACTGAATTTTGAAGGCTGTGTATAGTTTTCTGGCTTTCAGCAATATTGCACTACTACTATGGAATAAAAGTTAGGTGCCATTATGATTACAGATCATCCTATGTTTGTTATTTTCCTTCTCTTTCTCTGGAAGTTTTTAAGGACCTTTTCTTTTTGGGATTTGAAATTACATTATGATGTTTTATAGGGTGGGTCTTTATCCTTTTTCTTCTTTATTACTTTGCACACACTTGTTTGTCCCTTTGCAGCTTGAGAGACTTCTTTCCTTTAGTTAAAAAGAAAATTTATTTTGAAATGTAAAATTTCTGCGCTTTTACTTTTTTTTCTTTCTTTTCAGATTTCACTTTATATAATAATTGTTGGACCTTTGAAGTGAGCTAATGATTTTATTTTTTCTAATCTATATTTTGCTCTTTTGTTTTACTTTCTGTATTTGAACCTTCTGTATTTTTTTTTACTGGGACATAAGAGAATATGGAAATAATCTTTGATATTCTAATGTGTGTTACAGAATAAAAAATTTAGCGTCTAATTGACATTTTACATTTCTTGCTAAAGTTGATTTTTTTTTTTCTTTGACAGAGATGTTATGAGCATAAACAGTATAGAAATGGGTTGAAATTCTGTAAACAAATCCTCTCTAATCCCAAATTTGCAGAGCATGGAGGTAAGTGTAAATATCATATGCTTACTTGTTAATATAAATAGACAAGGCTTTGCTTACTTATCTGGCTTCATTTATTTGGGTTCTATCACTCTCAGATGCCTTAATTTCCAGAGAGAATGGACTTTCTTATCCTTGACGTTTGTTTTTTTGAATTTAGTGTCAAGAAAATGATACACACATTTTATTTGAGTTCTGACTTATCTATTTTGAGAATAAGCATGGCAGGGGAGGCAGAAGCATCTAGTGGAATAAATATGCTTATTTAAGTTGAATCATTAAATTAATTTAAGATGTTATAAGAAAAATTTGCTTTAGAATTTTGAGCTGGGGAACTTTATTCCTTATTCAGAAAGTGCCCATTTGTTCTCAGCGTCTTTTTATTTAGCATTATATCTTAATTAGTTTTTCCAGACAGTCATATTTAATGCACGATTTGTATATTATAATGTTCTAAAATTTTTTTTGCCTTTTAGTTTTCGCATATGTGAGGGTAGAAGATTGGACAGTGAGATATTTGTAGAGAAAGGGAAGAGTGTTTAGCTAAACTTGTGATGAGGCAATGGAAAAATAAGCTTTCACAGGTCAGAGTTGTATAGTTAGGAAACATGGCTCTTTGGTAATTAATTTGATAGTTTTCTCACTATTGGAGAGAGAGTAATAGTTTTCTATTAGTTTTCTTTACTTTTATTAAATTAAGAGCACTGTTTTCTTCCTTTTTTTTTTTTTAATCCTCATCCGAGAATATTTTTCCATTGATTTTAGAGAGAGTAGAAGAGAGAGGGAAATACAGAGGGAAATATTCATGTGAGAGAAACACATCAATTACTTGCCTCCTGCAAGCATTCTGACCAGCGCCGAGGCCCAGGAGGAGCCTGCAACTGAGGCACATGCCCTTGACTGGAATCAAGCCTGGGGTCCCTTGGGTCTGCAGGCTGACGCTCTGTTCACTGAGCCAAACCAGCTAAGGCTAAAAGTTTTTTAATGTTAAAAATATTTTTTTGCTGGCCAGATGGATATTAGGTAGTTTACATTTTTTCTAAAGTATGCATACTGCTCATATAACTTTTAGTAATGTAATAATAGAATTTCAATATAGCAGAGATCAAATTTCAATGTTCTAAAGTTCAGTTTCTCATATTTTAACATACCTGAAATCAGGTTGCATATGAAGGATTGTAATTTAATTGAAAATATATATTTTTAAATTTCTTTATTAAGGTATCACATATTTGCCCTCATTCCCCTATTCTCATCCCCCACCCCTTCCCAGCCCCCTGAAAATATTTTTTAACATTCATAAAATAATGGTTTGTCGTAAACGTAATGGCAACCTGGGGCTCCATTAATTAAGGAACTTTTAAGATGTTTAGTAAAACTTGTAAGAATACATTTTACTTGTTTGATAACAAAGGGTTACTTTTTACAGTACCTTGCCAAATATATTTGTTTGCTTTCTTTTCATTTAGAAAAGCGTACAGCACTAGAGGCTTGGTGTATGAAATTTGTGCATTGAGTGGGGAGGGGGGTACCTCAGTACCCCAGCCTGGCCTGCACCTTCTTCCAGCCTGGGAGCCCTCAGGGGATGTCTAACTGACAGCTTAGGCCTACTCCCCTATAGTCGTACATCCCTAGTGCTGCCACAGAGATGGGAGAGGCTCCTGCCACCACCACTGCACTTGGCAGTTGTGAACCCGGCTTCTGGCTGAGCAGCGCTTCCCCTGTGGAAGCTCACTGACCACCAGGGGGCAGCTCCTGCATTGAGCATCTGCCCCCTGGTGGTCAACGCATGTCATAGTGACCGGTTATTCCACTATTTGGTTGATTTGCATGTTAACCTTTTGTTATATAGGATGATTTATAACAATTTAGTACATGATTTTTCCCCTCTTTTTTGCTTTTATTTATCTGTACTTTCCTATAAATGTTTTTCCTTTTGAACCATATTATCTTTTATTCCTACATAATTTTTCTATAAATTCTAAATTTTAGTTCTGAAAGTTAGGCAAATACATTATAATGAATATTTTTATTCTTTTTTACATCATAAAATATATATTATAAAATTAATTTTTTTCCCTTTTCTAAAATATTCATGTTGCCCTCAACTTCCTCTTATATTTATTTTATTTTTATTTTTTCATTAATTCTCACCCGAGGATATTTTTTCATTGATTTTTAGAGAGAGTGAATGAAGAGAGATACATATCGATTGGTTGCCTCCCACACACACCCCTACTGGGGTCAAGGCCAGGGATGGAACCTGGGACACTTCAGTCCGCAGGCTGACTGTATCCACTAAGCCAAACTGGCTTGGGCTCAACTCTTTCTTTTAATTTATTCATTGTGAGTGACAGGAGTCTGCTAACTTTTACTTTTATATTAAATAATATCCTCAAGAATCATTGTAAAAGAATGAAATTTATGCAAATCTGAAATGTGTAAGTATATAATTTATGTGTATATTTTAAGCATTGAGCAATGATTTTAATCTCTAATTTGGGTTCAAAGAAGTAAAGCCTGTTTTGTGAAAAGTTTTTCATACTTTAAAGTAGGGGTGTCGAACTCAATCAGAGAAGGGGCCAAAATCTAAAATCCAGCCTAAATCGCGGGCCGAATGGTTTACTGAACAGTCATAAACTGTCATTATGATGGAAACGCAGCGGAGTGCAGTGATGACAGCGCGGTGTGGGCCACATTGCAAGGCCTGGCGGGACGGATTTGGCCCGCGGGCCTTGTGTTTGATACATGTGCTTTAAAGGAATAATTATATAAGGTCACTCTATAGAATTTCCCTGAAGAATAGTTATTACTGTTATATCTTGTTAGCATATGAATTTCCAGATATTAATGCATTTTGTACCTTTCATCTAAAAAAAAAAAATATTAGGTCTAGTAATAATTAATGTCGTTTTCTAATACTTTTTAAAATCGAATTTATTTAAACAATACAACAAAATTTAATCAACAATATAGTTGCCATTGTTTTCTACTACTTGTGCCCAACGCTCAGGAAGCATTTTAATCCCTCTGTTGTAAAATTCTTGTGATTTTGATGCAAAAAATTCGGTCAATGCATTTTTGAGGCATTCTTCATTATTAAATTTTTTTCCAAGAAGAAAGTTTTGCAAAGAACGAAACAAATGGTAATCGGAAGGGGCAATATCAGGAGAATATGCAGGTTGAGGCAGAACTTCCCATTCCAACTGGCACAGTTTTTCAGCAGTGATTCTTGCAGTATGCGGTCGTGCGTTATCGTGGTGAAGAATTACGCCCTTCCGATTAATCAGCGCGGGTTCTTTTTCTCTTAAAGCTTGGGCTAACCTTTCCAATTGGGCACTATACACTGCACTTGTAATGGTTTGGTTAGATGGTAAAAGTTCATAATGAAGAATTCCTTTAAAATTCCACCAAACACACAACATCACTTTTTTCGCATGCAAGTCAGGTTTTGGCGTGGGCTGCGGAGCCTCGTTTTTGTCCAACCATTGAGGCCGCCTTTTCAAATTAACATACAGCACCCATTCTTCATCTCTGGTAACAATTTGCTCTAAAAACGGCAAACGGTTTTGACGAGAGAGGAGCGAACTGCAAATTGTGACTCTTTTGATTACAGTTGTTGTCGGTCAACTCATGAGGAACCCATTTTCCAAACTTTTGGACTTTGCCAAGTGCACGCAATTGATTGGAAATTGTTTTTTGTGAACAATTTAAAGTTGTCGCAAGCTCTTGTTGGGTAATTTGAGGATTTTGCACCAAAAGAGCTTGAAGAGCTTCTTGATCAAAATTGGACACACGGCCTCGACCACTCTTGTCATCTAACGAAAAATTTCCCTCGCGAAATTTCTCAAACCAACGCTGGCATTTTCTGGCGCTAACTGCATCTTGACCAAGAGCACTACAGATGTTTTTTGCAGCCTCACTTGCTTTTCTTCCTAATTGGAACTCGTAAAGCATGCAGTGCCGAATATGCTCTTCATCCGCCATCTTCTTAGCCCTAGTTTTGCAACAAAAACCAAACCAAACACAAACTTTTTCAAGCAAAACTTGTTAATTGCACTTCACACGTTCTGTAGATACCACGTGTTTGAAGGTTATGTCAATACAAGTCAACGCCAAGCAAGATTTTAAACGAATGTTTAAAAACGACATTAATTATTACTAGACCCGATATATAGGGATGCCTAGAGTACAGAAATGTGGTTTGTCGATTTTTAAAATATTTTAATTCTGTGCAAACCTGGAAAATTTCCTAATCTTCAGTTCTTAGGGTAACGTAACATTTTGTCTTTGAGATTATGGTTATCTTTTTTGTTGTTAACTATTTTAAATGTTTGATTTTCTTTTTCTACTTTTTATTTTTTAATAGAAACTCTGGCTATGAAAGGATTAACATTGAACTGTTTGGGTAAAAAGGAAGAAGCTTATGAATTGGTTCGTAGAGGTTTGAGAAATGACTTGAAGAGTCATGTGTGTATCCTTTTTGAGATATATATATATAAAGATTGGATTTGGGTTCTTGAGCTAAGGCAATAAGTAGTTTGGGAATCAGCAGTTTTATATTCCTCTTACCATGTAACTCCAGAGGAGTAGCAACTACCTTCATTCAGTGAACACTTTTACATATCTACTATGTTCTAATGTATCTATTTACAGATTAATGGACTTGCCTTTTTAAAGTATCTATGAAAACTCTTCCCATGCTTCAAAAAGAAGGCACCCCACAGACCTTGTCATGATGACAAAGAAGGGTGTACACTAAGGAATATTAGAGGCCATATAGAGCACTGATTAAGAGCATAGGTTTAGGAGTGTACTTCACTTAGATTTGAATCCCAGCTCTCCTTCTTTCTGGTTGTGATCTTAGGGTTTAGTTTCCTTATGCGTAAAATGAGAGTAATCAGAACCACCTTACTGTGGTGTTGTAAAGATATAATGATGCTTATCAAAGTCCCTGGTACTGCTAATTACTATGCTAGATAAATTTTAACAAAGTCCCTGGTACTGCTAATTACTATGCTAGATAAATTTTATTTTAGTAAGGGAAATATGAGAGTAGCAGCAAGTACAAATGTCTGAGGGAACATCGAAGGAAAGATTGTGGCTTGCTATTTTTTAAGTCATTTTTAAACAAATATTTTCCTGCCTATTTTGTGGGCAAACACAATTTTAAGTGCTGAAATACTTAGCAGATTTTCACATGTTTACCAGGCCTTTGGCATAGTACAGATTAAGAAAGGAAAGGGATTAATTTATATTCATCCTAAGCGTATACAGAACATTTCTGAGTATTATATGAAATGTTAGTTCATGTTGAAAAATTATCACAATTTCAGCCCTGGCTGGTTTGGCTCAGTGGATAAAGCATTGTCTGGGGACAGAAGGGTCCCATGTTCGATTCTGGCCAAGGGCACATGTCCAGGTTGCAGTCTCTATCCCTAATAGGGGGCCTGCAGGAGGCAGCCGATCAGTGATTCTCTCTCATTCTTTGATGTTTCTAACTCTCCCTCTCTCTTCCTCTCTGAAATCAATAAAAATATATTTTAAAAAAAATATCACAATTTCAGTAAAAAAAAAAAAAAGTGAGTTGTGAATAACCAGAAACTAAAAGGTAAGTAAATATTAATTAATCAGATTATTGTACAATAGATATCTTTTTATAATTTTTAATGATTGCATAGTGTTCTATATGTTATTTGCCATGGTTTATATAATTGGATTCCTCTTGGTGGACATAAGACTCCTTGACAGTAAATATTTAGGAGGTAAAGATTAAAGGCAGTTAAAAGGTGTTACAGTGCTCAAGAGGTGATTCAAATGGGGAAGAATGGAAAGGTAGATAATGGGGGCAGATTATAAAGAGTAGTGTGTTTTAGGCTTTTCAGAACCATGTTCCAGTCAACAGAAGATTTTTTTAAGCTTTACTTTGTCATTCATATTATGAAAAGATTATTTTTCAAGTAAATTTTAATTTTAAATATATACGTATTTTTAGCTAAACATGCCAACCTAGATATTCTATATTTTACTGTTCTTGAAAATCCTTGCTATAAAAGTTATTAAATTACAATTTTTAAAAATACATTTTATTGACTTTTTACAGAGAGGAAGAGAGAGGGATAGAGAGATAGAAACATCGATGAGAGAGAATCATCGATCAGCTGCCTCTTGCACACCCCCTACTGGGGATGTGCCTGCAACCAAGGTATATGCCCTTGACCAGAATCGAACCCTGGACCGTTGAGTCCGCAGGCCGACGCTCTATCCACTGAGCCAAACCGGTTTCGGCTGTATATATGTTTCTTATTAGACTCTTTAAGTTCTTTGCATGCAGGAGACTGCCCATTTGGGTCATCTACCACCCTAATTATTAAGACATTTTAATATATGTGGAATGAATATTTTTATTTTATATGTGGTTAATTTTTTAGGAACTTTGTTCTGCACTAAGAGTTTTCTTCTGAGGACCATGTTAGCTAAAAAAAAGAAAATATACATAATCAAAAAATTGTTTGTTGTGAATACCCATCCCTCTTTTTTCTTTAGATATTAGCTAATATTTATTGAGCATTAGATGCCAGCCAGTGAGCACTTTATATGTTATTCCAATTAATCACCAAACTAATCCTTTGCTTTATCGACTTTCTATTTACATTTTATAATTGAGGAAACATGGCCAGATTAAATAATTTATCGAAGGTCATAGAGCTAACAAGGCAGGCTAGACCTGTTTGCTCTGGTTTGAAAAGCTGTACTGTTTTCCATTGTATTAAACTATTCTATCTTTATATTATCTCCCTTTTATTTAATGCTTGTAATTTTATAAATAGCTATAGTTCTCTGTGTTTCCTGGGGCATATTATTAGAATACTATTTCTTGGCTTAACTAAGTCCTTTAGGTTGTATCCTTAACTAATTCTTTTAGGTTGGCATGTTTATGGCCTTCTCCAGAGGTCAGACAAGAAATACGATGAAGCCATTAAGTGTTACAGAAATGCGCTAAAATGGGATAAAGACAATCTTCAAATCTTAAGGGACCTTTCTTTACTACAGATTCAAATGCGAGATCTTGAGGGTTACAGGGTAAGTGAAATAGAGAATGTATTTTATTCTAGGAGAAAATACTGTTAAAATATAAACCTTTTTTTGAGTACTTTCTAATAACAAAATCTTCCATTTTAAAAAAGAATTTAATTAAATCTTACACCTTCCCCCAGCAGTGATTGTGTTAGTGACTGGACTATTCAGATTTTAAAAATAAATTATTTTACTTTGATGCAGTTAGATTAGTTAATTAAAATTTAGTTAATCAAATCAGTAAAAATTAACAATATTCCTCACATAGGCAATGCCTTTGTCTGCTATTAGCATTTAAATATTAGTTACATTTTTCTGGGAAGCAAATTTTTTTTGTTTATTTTTACCCTCATTGAAACTAACATTCTGTCTTTGTAGCTACATTTTAATTCTTAAACATTCTATAAATTAGATAATTTTGTTTCTTTTCCCCCCAGTAGTACCGGCTGAGTTGTTTTCTATAGATCTTAATTCAATAGTTGTGCTTTGTATTTTCTTTAAAAATGTTTTTCCTTTGTACTATCTTTCCCATCTGTCTTTTCTTAGAGCTAATCAGGAAATAATGATGAGTACCTAGTTATAACTTTTTTTTTTTTTTTTTTAAATTACAAGATTACCTTGGAGGCTTTACTGTACCCTTTTTAAAATACTTAGCTGAGAATATGTTTTTTTTAAATTGACTTTAGAGAGAGGAAGAGTAAAAGGAGAGAGAGAGAGAGAGAGAAAGAGAGAGAGAGAGAGAAACATTAATTGCCTCCTGTATGCACCCAGATCAGATCTGGAATTGAACCTGCAACCTGGGTATGTGACCTGACCAGGAATTGAACCTGTGACCTTTCTGTTCACTGGACATTGCTTCAGCCAACTGAGCTACATAGGCTAGGGCTTCATTGTGCTTCTTAAGAAATATTTTTTTGCTTCTGTAAAGCTATACAATATGGATATTTGAAACTGTTTTCTGATATTATTCCCTGCATTGTGTTGCAAATTGCTCAGTGTTGTGGGGAAATTAATATGATATTTTAAGAAGCGTATGCTTTCACTGTAAACCTAAGAAAAAGTTTTTTCCCCCTGCCTTGAAGGAAACAAGATATCAATTACTTCAGCTTCGACCTGCCCAGAGAGCATCATGGATTGGTTACGCTATTGCTTACCACTTATTAGAAGATTATGAAATGGCAGCAAAGATTTTAGAAGAGTTTAGGAAAACACAACAGGTAACACTCAGAAGCCAGACCTAGTAAACTAGGCCCAGTTGTAAATATACCTAAAAGAAAGAAGTGTGTAAGAATAGTATGCAAAGAACTTCCTAGAGGAGTTTACACTTTACTAATTTAATATTTAACAAATTTATCTTATAATCTCTATATCTATTTATCTGTTTACTTTCTTCTAAAAACATTTGTGAGTACTTGCAGACACAATGCTCTTTGACTCCTAAATGTTTCTATGTAGTATTTCCTAAGAATAACCCTATAGTTGTGAACTCTATAGGATGGTACTGTGTAGAGTATTTAAAACTTAAGAAACTTAACATTGATAGACTATCTAATCTCTAGCCCATTTATCAATTGTTTATATTCTTTCTAGATTTTTCTTTTCCCATTTTAGGATCTAGTTTAGAATCATATTTTACATTTGCTTATGTTTTCTTTTTGGTCTCTTAAATCTTTGGAAGTTTTGAAGACTTCCTTTGTACTTCATGACATTGATATTTCTGAAGAATATAGGTTATTGCTTTTTTGTAGAATGTTCATCCATTTGAATTTGTTTGGTGGTTCCTCATAATTTAGTTATAGTTATGTATTTTTGGAAGGAAACCACAGAGTGTTGTTGAGCCCTTCTTCAGCTCATCACATTAAGAGGCACAAAATGTCTGTCTGTTCTATTTGATCACTTAGATAAGGTAGTATCTTGTATAGGTTTCTTCACTATAAATTTATTTTTTCTTTGTTATTTTTTTTCTTTGTGTTAATAGACAATTCAAGATTTTATGGGGTAGCCTGTTCATCAAAGTTTACATTTATCCACTAGTTTTAGCATTTATTGATTATGATTCTTGCTTGAGTCAACTGTTTCAGTGATAGTTACAAAGTGGTGATTATTCTTATTCCTTCTAGATTTATTATTTGACATTCTGCTATTAAATAAGAGCTTTCCTTTCCCCCTATTTATTTATTATATGTAAGGACTTAGGGATTCTTAAGTCAGTGGGTTATAAGTTATTACTATCATTATTTACTTAATTGTTCCCTATACAGATCCTTACTAATTTAAAAAAATTAGTTTTATCAATCAGATTGTATCCTTAGACTTCTTGTATGTATTTGATTGTATAAACAATTTTCTAATATAAAAACAAAATTCTTAACTTAATATTCCTTATATCCATACATAGACATCCCCCGATAAAGTGGATTATGAATATAGTGAACTCCTTTTATATCAAAATCAAGTTCTTCGGGAAGCAGGACTCTATAGAGAAGCCCTGGATCACCTTTGTACCTATGAAAAGCAGATTTGTGATAAACTTGCTGTAGAAGAAACCAAAGGTATTTTTTTTTAAAGAATATAATTTATTCTAGCATTTAATTATGACAAAGAGCAAGGCTAAAAATTTAGTTGCTATTGGAAATTGCATGTAATTCAACTTTTTGATGATAGAAAACCTGTTTGAGTCATTTTTAATCTGGGAAAATTACATTTAAACAATGAATATTTAGGTAAAAAAATGTTGAACCATAAAAATTATTGAATGAAATGTCTCAAAATATTTTTTCTTTAAATAAAGTATTTTTGATCTTAAAATATAGGGGGTTGATAAAAAAACAACACAGGAGGTAATTGCTTATTTTTATATAAAATAGGATTAATTTTCTTAGAAACCTTAGTAGAACAGGATGTGTATACCAGATTTCTTATATAGATATATCAATCTTTACTAAAGTATATATGGGGCATTTCTTTTCTTTTTAAAAAAATATATTGATATTTTACAGAGAGAAAGGGAGAGAGATAGAGCTAGAAACGTCGATGAGAGAGAAACATCGACTAGCTGCCTCATGCCTACCGGGATGTGCCTGCAACCAATGTACATGCCCTGGACCGGAATCGGACCCGGGACCTTTCAGTCCGCAGACCGACGCTCTACCACTGAGCCAAACCGGTTTTGGCTATATGAGGCATTTCTAAAGTTCTTTGTAGTTTATCTGGATATGGAAAGAACATGAATTGAAATCAGAAATTTGGTTTTATATGTGTGTATTGCAGTAGGAGGACAGGTTTTTAAATAAAAATCGTTAATGCTGCCATTTATTATAGGGCTGAAAAAAAGGGAGTTTTATGGTTTTAAGAGTTGAGGGAGTGATAATGGAATATGAAAGAATGACAAATAATTAAAAATACAAGTACTTTTTAGGAATTATCATCTAAAATGTTGCTTTACCCTTGTTAGTCCAGGGAACTGAAATTTGCTGGTTCCAAATTCCATTGGCTTCCCTTGAAGTTGAACACAAGAAAACTGTGGTATCTGTTACATAAAACTGGAAGTAGCCATTGTTTGCCAGATGGATTTTGAGCAGATGATATTGCTACTGGCAAGAAAAAATGGAAATTTAAGGTTTCTGAACCTCAGTTATGAACTATAAATCCCGAACAGCTCTCTTTCATTTGAGTTGTCATCTCTTAATGGCCTATTAGTTATAAAGGGAGGAGATTTATGACTTAATGGAAATATCACTAGATTGGGGGAAAAAATAGTTCAATTCCTTGATTGGCTGGCTCCTAACTAGCTATATGATCAGGGGCAAGTCTTGGGCCTCAGTTTCTTTATGAAAGTACATGACAGTTTTCAAATTACTCTGAATACAGTATTTCATTTGCTTCTCTTGATAACTTTATTATAAGGAAACTGATGGGTAAAATGGGTTACAAGATCAACAAAATATTTTTATATATAGCATGTGCTTATGTTTACTTGAGAATGATCCAGTAGACACAGAATATTTGTTATAGTAGAGAGTTTATGATCTAGTGGATAAGTTTAAGGATTAGCCTTAGATAACAACATGATTAATTCATCCCCCATAACAAGAGATGATAGATTATATGGACAAATGGATGTGTAGATGTAGTGGGCATTTGGGAGTTCTAATTGCTTTCATTTTCTCAGTAAAGGAGGAAACAGAGCCATTGGTTCATTCCATAAAATGTGTTGAATACCTGCAGTGAGTCAGATATTGGGGGCAATATATATATAAAGAGAATAGAAAGGAACTGAGAGTAGAATCATCGATCTTTGGGAATTCCAATAATAAAGGCATTGTTTTTAATGGTGGGGTGGTAGTCAGGATAATTTGGGAACCTCTTGAAGTAGGGGAGTGGGCATATAGATAGGCAGAAAGTTTCATTCTTATTCCATCAGCTTCTCTTATAAAAAAATGTGGGAGAAGATGAAGGGAAGGAAATATGGGTGGTAAATAGGATATTTTGTATATTCTTAGTGAAGTAGGCTTTGGGTTAATATAAAGCAGGCTGTCAATCTCAGCACTTTTGAGATTTTGGGACCGAGATGTTGGGGGTGGAAATCTCCTGTATGTTGCAGAATGTTTAGCAGCATTGCTAGCTTCTATTCATCAGATACCATAGCATCCTCCCCTCCACCTCCCTTTACTGTGACAACTAAAAATTCTCCAGATATTGCCAAATGTTCCCTGGTTGGCAAAAGTGCCTCTGATTAGAACTGCTGGTATAGACATTAAGAATATGCACCCATTCAGCCAAATTGCGTGGGTTTAAATCCTGACTCTAACAATTAACTAGCTGAATGACCCTCAGCAAGTTGTACTTAATTAAGTCCTCTCTGCTTTAAAATTATGAAATTAATGGTAACCTAACTCATAGAGTTGAGAATTGAGTTAGTTAATGCATGTGAAACATTTCAAAGTCACTAGCATAAAGTAAGCACTCACTAAATTTTATTACCTGGTGAAAGCAAATGGTGTAAGGATGAAGTTATAGTTTGAAAATAATACTTTTGGTCAATAAGAGCTGTTCCGTTAAGGATAAGAATTTTGAGTAGTGTTTGAGGCTTACGTGAGTTTGGAGCTCATACAGTGTCTCAGTCCATTCATCTGATGACTTTGCTTTTTTGTGTGTGAGAAGGTGTGGAACAAACAATTTGGGATGATCCAGGCCTTAAATTGCTAAATAAGGGAGCTGAGGTTTGAGACTGATTTTGATACTTGGGGCTGCTAATAACCATTCAGGGACGAGATGGGTCGTGCAGCCCAGAGAAGACATGCAATGAGTCTACGGGTTGCTGAGAAGGCCTAAAACAGCATCGCCCACGGACCACTGGTGGTCCATGGCAACCGCTGGTTTAAGGAAACCTTTGGAACAGCTGGTCACCAACTGGTGGTCTGCAGACGACTAGTGGTCTGTGAGGTCCGAAAGGTTGGCGACCACTGGCCTAAAAGAAAAGAAAGGAGTGGTTTTTTTTTTGTAAGGTTGAAGGGTAGGATTAGTAAGACCAGAAAGAGGAAGACAAGTAAGTTAAGCTTAAAGCAAGATGCCTATTTGGTAGTTGGAAGCACTAGAAAACACAGGTTTTGGATGTCATGAATATAGGTCTATAGCAGAATAGCTTCATAGTTAAAAGATGATAAATTTAGGGTATTGGGGTAGGTCATTAATTTGGATGTTAAATTATCCATATGATGTCAGAAATAAGTAGTAGGTGATGGGTTTGGTGATTGTGTTAAAAGAATTTAAGAACTACCTTGGAGTTAGACAAATATCTGAATAAATTAAGGATGTGATGAGAATGGCATTTCTAAATTTGAACTTCAAAAAGGGAGAGACCACAATATTACATGGTAAATAGTCTTGTTGAAGAAGTTGGGAACTCAGGAGGATACCAAGTCCATCTACTTCTAAACATTGAGGAGATTTTAAAATTTGAGGAAAAGTTAAAATTATAACCAGAAAATATGTAGTTAACTTCATTTGTGTTTTATCAGGGGAACTTCTGTTGCAGTTATGTCGCTTGGAAGATGCAGCTGATGTATATAGAGGATTACAGGAGAGAAATCCTGAAAACTGGGCCTATTACAAAGGCCTAGAAAAGGCACTCAAGCCAGGTAGCATTATTTAAAATTTACTCTCTAAGTTTTAATTGCTTCTTTTGTTATTAACATGCATTTTAAAATATATATATTTTTTATTGATTCTTTACAGAGAGAAAGGGAGAGAGATAGAGAGCTAGAAATGTCAATGAGAGAGAAACTTCTTCCAGCTGCCTCCTGCACCCCCCCCACCGGGGTTGTGCCCACAAACAATGTACATGCCCCTGACCGGAATCGAACCTGGGACCTTTCAGTCCGCAGACCGACACTTATCCACTGAGCCAAACTGGTTTCGGCTTATTAACATGCGTTTTATTAACTCATCCAAAAGCATAACTAGAAAAATAAGTAGTTAAGAATTGGATCCGAATCTGAATACAAAAGTACATTTATAAACTTCCATTTAATATGGCAAACAGCATTTTCTGAAACTGCTACATAAATTCATAGAAATAGTTGAGAGGAAAATTTAGAAGCAACTTTTAAAAATTTACAAATGTGCCCTGGCCAGTTGGTTGGGCAGTCACATGTACCAAGATTGCTGGTTCAATTCCCCAGTTAGGGCACATGTCTGGGTTTCAGGCTTGGTCTCTGGTAGTGGGTGTGCAGGAGGCAGCTGGTCTATGTGTGTCTCTCACATTGATGTTGCTCTCTCTCCCTGCCCCTCCCTTCCTAAAAATCAATTTAAAATCTTTTTAAAAATCAAATGTAAAAAATTCACAAATGCAGCAGCAGAAGCATGAAGGGGAAATTTCCATGGTCAGAAATGAAGATGTCTCCGTAAAGGAAAGAAGCAAACATAATTTCTGTGGTAACCTGTGGCCACAGCAGAATCGCCTGCCGGGGCACATGAATATAGCTGCAATGTGGGAAGAGGGACTACATTTCCATCACTCAAATAAATTTGGCTTTTGAGACTTCCCTCCTCTCCTCCCCAATTTCCTCCATTACCCTCTCCCATGAACAGGACCCACTTGTGAGGATAGGCCCAGAAACATGTTATCTATGGATAGGCATGCCTGTTCCTCAGCCAAGAGAATCTGATTTGAAGCTATGTTTCTCTCAAGACTGGTATTGAGCCATTTCTGATACAATAAGATATGCAGGAGGAACTTTGTGACAGTGTCATGCTATCCTAGAACACCAGCTCATGAATAAGGACAGGGAATGGCAGCCATGAAATATGAATAGTGATGAGAAAATATCATTAGGAATCTGGGAAACGAAAAACCTAGTACTTAGCAACTTAAGACTCTTGATTGAATAAAAGAGAGGCCACAACTGAGGGGAAATTAGTGAAGTAAAAGATTGATGAACTGAGAGAAGCCTCAGCTGAATGTAAAAGAGAAAATACAAAAGAAATAAAGAGAAATGGAAGGTAGGGGACAGATCTAGAAGCTCCAAAGTAAATCAGAGGATAGGAGTTAGAAAAGGAGAGGTTGCCCCAGCAGGTGTTGCTCAGTGGTTAGGCACCAACCCATGAACCAAGAGGTCACCAGATCAATTCCCAGTCAATCCCCAATGCCTGGGTTGTGGTCTAGATCCCTAGTGGTGGCATGCTGGAGGCAGCCCAACAATGGTGTTTCTCTTGTATTGATGTTTCTATCCCTCTCCCATCCTCTAAAAGTCAATAAAAACATATTTAAACATAAATAAAGAACAAGATATATCCGGTCATTAAAAAAAAAAAGGAAGAAAGAAAAGGAGAGGTTGAAGAGAATAGTGGAAGAAACCATCCATGGAAATACAATAATTGAGCCATTCTCAGAACTAGAGTACAGCAGTCCTCAGATTTTGAAAAGCTGCATAGAATAGAAGAGGATAAAGAAAGTTATGTATTTTATATGAGTATAGATATTTAAAATGTGAAAATATTAGAAGGAAGTAAATATTCTGAAATGATTACTGATACATTTAAATGGTTAGATTATAAATAATTTTCTTCCCATCTGCAAATTTTGTTTAATATCCTATTTATATACCTTGAGAAATTTGTAATTTGTTAGAAAAATATAATATACTTAAATATAAAAATATTTTTTTGGGGTCTGCAGCTACTATGTTAGAACGACTAAAAATTTATGAGGAGGCCTGGACTAAATATCCCAGAGGACTGGTGCCAAGAAGACTGCCATTAAACTTTTTATGTGGTGAGTATAATTGCAAGGGGATGACAAGGATAGTATGATTTACAGTTTCCTTCACTTTAAACATACAAGGGTGCATATTGTAGGCATTGTTAGAGTTGTCTGGGTAATTATAAGTCAACAGGATTTTTTTCTTCCAAGGTGAGAAGTTTAAGGAATGTTTGGATAAGTTCTTAAGGATGAACTTCAGCAAAGGTTGTCCACCAGTCTTCAATACTTTGAGGTCATTATACAAAGATAAAGAAAAGGTAAAGCAAAATACTTTTTAAAAAAACTATAATTTCTTTGCTTAGTATTTGAAATAATTGATTCTTGCTTATCTGTGCACATAGTACACATTTCATGAATCTAGTATCAGTCTTCCTAGCTCATAGTTTAAATGCACCTGTGCCTCTTCTTTCTTTATCCAAATAATTTAGTACTTATTTGTTTTAAGTTAGTGTAGGGATTTTTCTAATCTCTGCTCATGGTGAAACTCAGAAGTGGTTTCTTTTTTTAAATTAAGTTTTAGCTCAGTAATATGTCTCCTTTTTATTTAGTATAAGAAGTTCTGTCAGAAGAGTTTATTTGCTGTCCCAATAAGCTAACTTACTCTTTTAGCTATATATTACAATATTCAAATGCTTGTTAAGAGGATGTTTTGATCTTAATTTAGATTATTTTGCTTGCAAGTACAGTGGCATCAAGACATGTTGGTTGGATTAAAAAAAATCAGTTACAGTGAAGAATCAGAAAGATGGGACAAATTAAACATGCTAAACACTAACCTAAAGCACATAAGGTACACTTATTTGCCAGTCTTTTGTTGCGAGGCCCAAGGCATGGGCTTTATTGATGACTTTCGCTTTTTTTATCTTGCATAAATCACATTTATAAAATGTGGTCTGTTATTTTCAGTTTGGCTAGAGAACTTGATGATTGCAAAAGCAGTTTTAATTGTAGAATTCCTATCTATTTTAATGGTATATATGGTTGTCTCATTTAAATCTAAATTGGTTAAAAATATCTAATTTATTCTGAGTCTTTCCACAGTACTCAACTTACAGAAACAGTTCTTTTCTTCTCATTTCTTAAGTTTACATAATACTGAATTAAATTTTATAATGATGATAATAAATGCAACTGATTTAAACAGGTTTGGGAAAACAAAACTTAGTAAGCATGTAGCTCAACTTGTGGGACCAGAAGAACATGGGCGCACCAGAATAACCTAGCTGTGGCCATTCATTCTCACAATTTTCTGAGGTAATGGAGAGAGCTAGTGTTAATCTATTGGATCAATTAAGTTGAGGTCATTAAAGAGAGCTTCTGTAGTAATAGAAGTCAATTTAATAAGCTTTCTTAGGAAGATAGGAATAAGTAATATAGTCATGACTCAGGAGAAGCCAGAAGAACATGGATACCCACTCAGTCTCCTGGACCTCAGAAACCCATCTACTGTTCTATGTTGATTTTTATTAATGCTTTCCTCCGGATTATGAAATTGAGAGTTTGTTTCACATAGTATTTAATTTTGATTTTTGAAGAATAAATGCTAATTTGGATTTTATTTATATGGATTGAGATAAAAATCATCCACAACACTACTTCTTTTTGTCCAACCTTTTCTTGATTTCTAGTTCAATTCGATGCTTTATTTTCTAGCAGGGAAAGGAGTTGCCAGTAAGTTTTTTAAAAGCTATGTCTTATACACAAGACATATGGTTTACTTGCCTTTAAGCTTTTAACAAATATGTTTTTATTGATTTTTAGAGAGAGAGAAATGGAGAGGGAGAAAGAGATAGAAACATTAATTGGCTGCTTCCTGCATGCCTCCTACCAGAGATCAGACTGGTGACCTCTTGGTGCATGGGGTGATAACCAATTGAGCCACACTGGCTGGGGACTTGGTTTTAAATTTTTATCTATAGATTAAGAGATTTATAAAAGTGTGTGTGAATGTTTATGTAGCCCTTTAAAAGTGAATTATACATTTTGCACATACATACATACATACATACATATATGACATATATACATGACATATATATAAAATATATAAATATATATAAATTTTTTACTAAAGTGTGCTTGTGTATTTGTACTCTAGGTGGCAATCATAGAAGAATTAGTAGTAGGTTATGAAACTTCTTTAAAAAGCTGCCGGTTATTTAACCCCAATGGTAAGTTTTCAAGTTTTGGTTTAAAAAATATCTTGAATTTTTTAATGTACTATGAAATTCTTAATTAGAAGATCATTACTGTTCCTTATTTAGGCAATAAGTTTAGTAAATGTAAATGATTTTCCCCTTTATGCTAGAGATGCATTAATTTAAACATTGTATGAAAATATTTTGGAAGGGAGAAAATTATATTAGCTTATTTAAACACATTTTATGTAAAATTAAAACCATCTCCAAAATAGATGATTATCCATTTACCTACCACCTAGCTCCAGTTACTTTTATTGCCTGGCCAAACTTTTTTCATTTATATTCTTACCTATTTCCTTCTACTGCCATGTTATTCTGAAGCAATCCCAAACATCACATAATTTCATTGATGAATATTTTACTATTCTAAAGATGGTGGCCATAATATCATCACCACACCTGAACATTAATACTTCCTTAATATCAAAGAAAAAAAGGTCCATGCTTATATTTTCAGCTTTCTTAGACACATCATTTTTTTCTTTTTGTGTTCAAAAATAGTTTGAATGAAGAACCAACTGAAATCTATATTGTGAATTTGGTTGATTAGTCTCTTCACTCTCTTATTTATTTATTTAAATAAATATATTTTATTGATTTTTTTACAAGGAGGAAAGGAGAGGAATGGAGAGCTAGAAACATTGATGAGAGAGAAACATCGACCAGCTGCCTCCTGCACACCCCCTATGGGGGATGTGCATGCAACCAGTGTACATGCCCTTGACCGGAATTGAACCTGGGACCTTTCAGTCCTCAGACCGACGCTCTATCCACTGGGCCAAACTGGTTTTGGCTTTTAACTCTGTTTTAATCTATAGGCTTTTTTCCTATCTTCTCTTCTTCCTGCAACTTTTTGGTTAAAGAAATTAGATATTCTTGAGTTTTTCTATAGTCTAGATTTTGCTGACTGTACTCCCATGGTGGTGTTTAACGTATTATTCCTCTATTCTCAGAATTTATTATAAATTGGTAGTTGGATGTACAATTGTTTTAAATTGATAGCCATTAGCCACATGTGGCTATAAAAAATTAAAAATTCAGTTCCTCATTTGCAATAGCCTCATTTTAAATGCTGCTCAATAGCCATCTGAAGTGACTGCCTATTGGACAGGGCAAATACAGGACAAGTCCATCATCACAGACACTTCTAATGGACAGAGGCTTGATGAGATTTAGAAGATGTGATGGGTGGTGGTATGTTCTTCCATCAAGAGAAATATAGTATTTGTTGTACATGTTAGCAACTGGTAGAAATTATAAACTGATTATATTCCAGCATTCATTTTTTGTTACCTTATAAAAGTAAATTTTTTCCATCTATTTGTGCTTATCCAGTATTTCATTATGCATAGGAAAAATAAGATAAATGCTGCTTTTTCTCCCTGCCTCTTCTACCTTTTTTTCCCCCTCTCCTCCATTTAAGAAAAAATAAATCTTTATTGTTCATATTATTACAAAAGTTCCTCATTTTCCCCCCCTCCACCAGGTTCTCACCCCACCCTCTGCCCTTTCCCCACCCCCCATTGTCCTCATCCATAGGTGCACAGTTTTTGTTCAGGCTCTTCCCACAGCCCCCACTCTCCTCTTTTCCCCAAGAATTGTCAGTCCACTCCCTTTCCGTCCTCTGATTCTATTATATTCAACAGTTAATATTGTTCATCAGATTTTTTTTTAATTCCCTTGGTTTTTAGATTCACTTGTTGATAGTTACATATTTGTTGTTCATAATTTTTATCTTTATTTTCATTCTCTTCCGAAAGAACCCCCTTCAACAATTCATATAATTCTGGTTTGCCGGTGATGAACTCCTTTAGCTTTTTTTTATTTGTGAAGCTCTTTATCTGATCTTCGATTCTGAGTGATAGCTTTGATGGGTAGAGTATTTTAGGCTGTAGGTTCTCGTTATTTATCACCTTGAATATTTCTTGCCATTCCTGTCTGGCCTGCATGGTTTCTGTTGAGAAATCAGCTGACAATCGTATGGGTGCTCCTTTATAGGTAACTACCTGCTTTTCTCTTGCTGCTTTTAATATTCTCTCTTTGTCTTTTCCTCTTGGCATTTTAATTATGATATGTCTTGGTGTGGTCCACTTTGGATTCCTTTTGTTTGGAGTTCTGTGCACTTCTTGGACTTGTAAGTCTAATTCTTTCACCAGGTGGGGAAAGTTTTCTGTCACTATTTCTTCCAGTATATTTTCATATCTTGTTCTCTCTCATCTTCTGGGACCCCCATAATTCTGATGTTGCTTTGCTTGAAGTTGTCCCAGAGTTTTCTTACATTATCTTCAACTTGCTGGATTCTCTTGTCTTCTTGCCTCTACGGAGGACTGTCCTCTGGCTCTTTGTGTTTCAAGTCTTTGACTTGATTCTTGCAATCTTCCATTCTGTTTTTAGGACTCTGTATAATATTTTTTATTTCAGAGAATGTATTCTTTATTTCTTGTGGATCCCTTATTATTTCTAGTTGATCCCTTATTATTTCTAGTTGATCCCTTTTCATATCTTCATAGGTCTTGTTTATTTTATCGGCCTTGTCTAGGAGATTCTTGAAAAACCTTATAAGCGTGGTTTTGAACTCTAAATCCAGTCGCTTTTTGTCCTCCATTTCTTTCGTTTGTGATCTGTTTCTTTGTCTCAGCATTTTCACTGCTTCCCTGAGTTGGTAGGGTGGGAGGATCACCTGTGCCTATGCCAGGAGACAGCCTTATTTGACTAGACTTGGAAAACTGCAAGAGCCTCTGTGCTCAGCTTGGATGGGGCGGAGTTTCAGGGTGGAGCCTACAGCATTGGCTTTCGGTTAGCCCCACCCTATGAGGTTTCTGAGTCTCAGTGTTCCTCATTGTCCTTCGGTACTCACTGCTTTGTTACTCGCTTCAAGCACTTCTGAGAGAAAGGTGCCCTTGAGTTTCGCCCGCTACCATTCTAGTCTCTCCCCCAAAGAGCCCGCAACTGGGGTTCAGTGCAGTTGGAATTGGGGATAAGAGCAGTCCGGAGCTTATGTCTCCTTCCTGCTAGGGCAATCTAGCAGCATAGTCAACAGTCAGTCCTCTGTGCACAATGTGCACGACTCCGGGGCTCTGCCTGTCGCTGCTCCCCTGAGCTTCAGCCTTACAGGCCAGATTCCCTCTGTATGAACCGAGGCCTGAGGGTCTTGCCCAGTACTGGGGTTCAGTGCTGTCGGAACTGGGGTTTAGCACAGTCCGGAGCTTTTATCTCCTTCCTGCTAGGGAACATCAGCCAGGCACTCAGCTGCCCCTTCTCTCCGGCTCCGTCCTCTCCGCGCGCAACGTGTCTCTGTACCTTATGCTTTTACAGCTCCTCTGATTTTCCTTCTGGTTTTCTCTTTCCTTCTCGTAGAATTTCCAGTCAGTCAATT
Source organism: Pipistrellus kuhlii (assembly GCF_014108245.1). NCBI lineage: Eukaryota > Metazoa > Chordata > Mammalia > Chiroptera > Vespertilionidae > Pipistrellus > Pipistrellus kuhlii. The sequence goes on from NW_023425584.1 coordinate 43,527,956, forward strand.
TTCCTGTAGTTCTGGATATTGTCCACTTTATATTTTGGTTGTATATTTTGAAATTGTTGTGTGAGGCTGCAGTTAGGTGGTTACCTATGTCGCCATCTTGGTTTCTCCTCTTCTCCATTCTTTACCAGTTTTCAAAATAATGAATTGATTTAGTTTGTAGCATCCTTCAAAGATGGCTAGTACATGTTTGAAAGGTATTATGAATTCCTGGGTTTAAACATATTTGCTGTTTTATGTCTTTGCAATTTTAAAAAATATATATATTTTATTGATTTTTTACAGAGAGGAGGAGAGAGGGATAGAGAGCTAGAAACGTTGATGAGAGAGAAACATCGATCAGCTGCCTCTTGCACATCCCCTACCGGAGATGTGCCCGCAACTAACGTACATGCCCTTGACGGGAATCGAACCTGAGACCCTTCAGTCTGCAGGCTGATGCTCTACCCACTGAGCCAAATCAGCTAGGGCAAGTCATTGCAGTTTCAGTGGTTCTAGCCTTCTTATACCATGGTAGTAGTTGATAGCTTCCTTGCAATTTGATTATTCCAGTTTATCTTATACACTGCCCATAATGGACCTGTAATCAATTGTTTTTCCCCCCAAGGAGCCCTGGTTCTTGCAGTGGGAAAGCCCAATATGGGACCTGGGGTGCTCACTGCTATTGGTTTCATCATAATTTCTAGGTCTCAGATTAATTTTTATACTATTTAGAAGGCGTTACCATGGTTTCATTGGTTAATCATCATAATATTCCTTTGGTTGTCAGCATTTTCCTACATATTTTACAAATGTGGAAGAGGTTCAATGACATGCCCAAGAATATGCAGCATTTAGTTGCAGATCTATCAGATCGGGAGTTGGTGAGTTCCACTCCTATTGTTTGTCCACTGAGCCATCCTACTTTTACCAGGAAAAAAATATGTAGTCTATTGCTTTCTTTGAAAGCAAAGAACAATTCTCCGATTTTAGAAATTTGTGTTATAAAAGCACTCTTTAATGTGTGGGTTGTGTATTTAACCTACACATTTTCTTATGAGTATATAAAAGTTAAATTATGAAATAAAACATAGAATAAATATTTTTACTTATTTACTAAAAGATAACTTTTTTGTATATAGTTCTTATTCTACCCCAATTATGAATTGTTGCATATTCATCGTAGTATTAATATATATCAAGAATATTATAATCACCAGAATTTAACCACATCATAAATATATCTATATTTCAGTATATAGTGAGAAACCCAGTTAAACAGTTGGGCCTTGTTCTTTTTTTTTTTAACCTCACATTAATGGAAAATTTCTTTTGCCTTTTTTCCCCTCATATATAAATTCCTCATAGTTCTAGTACAACTTGTCTTTCCCCACCCGTTTCAGTTTCCTTTTAGGTAATATAGCTTTGATTTCATGTACCCACCATATTTATTATGTAAAGTTCTTACTAAATGCAAGGAATTGGGCTAGGTGCTAGATACAGAACAAAGTGTGATCCTATTCAAAGATCTTATACTAGTACATTTAGCGGTAATTTTGCAGTAGTTTCCTAAGTGACATGGTTCAAACTACTTTATTAATAAAGATAAAATGCCCATTTTGATGTGGGTATCCTCTTAATATAGATATATATAATGACTAATCTTGACTAATCTTGGTTTCTTTACTCTTCTACCCGTCTCCCCTACTTTTTAAAGATGATGGAAAAGAGGAACCGCCAACCACATTACTTTGGGTTCAGTACTACTTGGCACAACATTATGACAAAATTGGTCAGCCATCTATCGCTCTTGAATACATAAATACTGCTATTGAAAGTACACCTACGTTGATAGAACTCTTCCTTGTGAAAGCTAAAATCTATAAGGTAAAAATCTATTCCCTTTTTTTCTTATAGAGTAATGAACTTAGAAATTTTTTCTATATTTTATTGATTCTTAGTGCTATAAGAACAATGACTATTTGACAGGTCATAAAACATGAAGTAACAGGTATAGTACATTCTTAGTCTGACTATTGTTGCACTTGTCATGGTTATGCTAATTGGATCACTCATATCTATCTATCTATACACAGATATATGGTTATTTATATGTGGTTATATATTTTCATACATTCTCACACATATGTATCTGCTTATTTTCTTGGTTTTAAGTAGTAAGAGTGTAGGTAAGCAAATAATTATGTTTGCTGTGAAATATTTGTTTCTGTTAACATTTGAGTTTGATCATATATCAATATCTGGTAATGTTAATGAAATTAAACTAAAGATTCTATTCTGAATTTTACATATTATATCTTTTGCCTCCTCAATTCTTGGGTCTTGTATGAGAATTTCTAAACATATGTTTTAATATCATCTTAAAATACACTTGATCTTAGCCAAAAGGTCGAGAAGCGATAATATCATCTTAAAATAAAATAAATTATATTAAAATACAAATATAAGTTAGTAATAAAACTTACTGGGGAACCAATAACTTATTTACCAAAAAGAAAGAAATCAAGTAATGTTTAAAAGCACTTTTCAAAGCCAGGTTATGTTCATTAGTTTTGTGGCTTTGCCAAATGGACTAGTTGGGATCACTGTGGAATGTTCACTAATGGTCCTAATCAGTAATGTTTCCATGGTTCCTTTGGGTAGAAATTGGTCATCCCTTTGCCTTTTATGACCTTTACATTTAATGTTGTTCTCACTTAAAGGTTTAAATTATTATTCTTTGATTCAACCATTACTTTTGAGTATTTACTGTGTGCTAGCTCTATTGTAGGCAATGAGGTTATAACAGTTGTCAATAATATTAAAATAAGTCTTTACTATTAGAGAGCCTATATTCTACATGGCCAGAAAAGTATCAGAACTTATAGCAGAATTTATGCATCTGCATTGATTAGTCAGAAGAATACCTTTCACTTGTGATTTCAGTCGTTTATCAATAGATAACTTGCATAGGAATGTTAGCATACTGACTGGTTTATTTCGTTTTTGTACCCTGTAAGCATGCTGGGAATATTAAAGAAGCTGCAAGATGGATGGATGAGGCTCAAGCTTTGGATACAGCAGACAGATTTATCAACTCCAAGTGTGCAAAATATATGCTAAAAGCCAATCTGATAAAAGAGGCTGAAGAAATGTGCTCAAAGTTTACAAGGGTTTGTACAGCTAATAGTCTTAAAAATAAACAGTTCATACTTGTATACCTTACTTATTGTCAAAGTTTGGTTCTAATATATATCTTAAAAAATATATTTATTGATTTCAAAGAGAGAGAGACATCAATGATGAGGTAAAACCATTGATTGGCTGCCTTCTGCATGCCCCTTACTTGGTATCAAGCCTGCAACCCAGGCATGTGCCCTGATCTGGAATCAAACTGTGAATTTCTGGTTCATAGGTCAGTGCTCAACCACCAAGCAACACTGGCGGGGCAGTTTTTAATGTTTTTAACATAAAAATAGTCAGGATTTTGCCAATAATGGTTTGGCTCAGTGGATAGAGCATTGGCCTGCAAACTGAAGGGTCCTGGGTTCGATTCCGGTCAAGGGCTTGTACCTTGGTTGTGGGCACATCCCCAGTGGGAGATATGCAGGGGGAAGCTAATCGAGGTTTCCCTCTCATCGATGTTTCTAACTTTCTATCCCTCTCCCTTCCTCTCTGTAAAAAATCAATAAAATATATATTTTTTAAAAATAGTCTGGATTTTAAGTCACATTATTAGCAAAAAATTGAAATCAATGTTACTATAAAACATTACTAACTTTTTAGATGGTTGTACAATGTGTTTTGAAACTCTGATTTATATTGATGGATGATCAGATTAATTTTTTTAGAGATGAAAGAAATTAATATTAATTGAGTAACTGCTATGTGCCTAGTGTTCTGTTTCTTAAGTTACTCTCTAACCCAATTATATAGACATTTTGATTAGTTGTTTACAAAGGTACATATTTTTTGTGTGGTTAGAAATATTTTTTGAAATAGGAAATATCAGTTTCTTTCACATTTTAACTATTCCCTCTTAATTTAAGAATGGGTTAAAAAATGATTTTGAAATAATTCAGATCACTCAACCAAATTTTTCTGAAATCCTGTGGTAGAATAATGTATTTGGTAAGAAATGTTCTTGAATATGTATGATTTTCACATAGGAAGGAACATCAGCAGTAGAGAATTTGAATGAAATGCAATGCATGTGGTTCCAGACAGAATGTGCCCAAGCTTATAAGACAATGAATAAATTTGGTGAAGCACTTAAGAAATGTCATGAAATTGAGAGAGTAAGTACCCTGAACATACAAGTTTTTCATTTTACTTTCTTAAATATTAAAGATTTGGAGTAAATCCCATTTCCTCCCCTCTTTATAAGTTACAGTAAGTGATTTCTAAATATTAGTATTTACATTTTTCAGTTTTTATAACGAAAATATTATAGACTGCATTTTCTGCAGACTTTCCCATTGCTTACTCTTCCTGCAAGAATTCATGTAAAAATATTTATGGAAAGTTTGTATTTTATGTTTTCATTGATTTTTTTTTTTTAATGTTTCTTTGAAATAGCTGCTGTTCCTTTAGTAACATATACAAAGTTCATTAAGTTATCCTAGAAACCTGTTTTGTCATAGATTTGATTAGGGATACCATATTCCCTTGATATTTATGAGATGGGAGCTTTGAAGCCTTTTTACAATATTTAAATAGCCTACGTCAGTGGTCGGCAAACTGCGGCTCGCAAGCCCCATGTGGCTCTTTGGTTCCATTGAGTGTTCTAACACTATTTCTTCAAAATAGACTTGCCCAGGGCGGAAACCGAATTCTGCGTATGGACCACAAAGTTTCAATTGCCCTGTATATGCATGCCTGCATGTGATATTTTGTGGAAGAGCCACATACATTCAAGGGGCCAAAGAAAGGCCAGAGAGCCACATGTGGCTCGCCAGCCGCAGTTTGCCAACCACATGCCTGTGTAATTCCTCATATTTTATAAATTCATTGTTTTCATAGTCCTCTTCACTTTTGATTATTTTTTGTGTTTTTTTCCCCCCAGGTAAAAATAGATTATATTGTATAATTTTATGCTTCTTTTGTTAATAGGAGCACCCCAGAACTTAGTTGAATTGTGTTAGCTTCTGGTTGCCTGATTTACTTGCTGATTTCTACATACTAGCATTACTATTTCATAGCATTCATATTGGTATCCTTATAAAAGTTACCAAATACTGAATATTATAATATTTTACAAATCGTTCTAAATGTAAAAATTGAATGTTTATGCAAATCTTACTATATTACATCATTACGTATACTGTTTATCATGATAGTTTTATATAAGTACTAGAGGCCCGATGCATGAAATTTGTGCAAGGGACTCAGCCCCTTGTAGCCTTGTGTGGCCCTTGCAGCCCCGGTTTTGTACGGAAGGTGTCTGGGTGGTTGCTGGAAGGTTGTCCAGAAGGTCGTCCTGTTGGTCAGTCTAATTAGCATATTAACTCTTTATTTTATAGGATAATTAAGAAAGGAATAAATAAATGCTTTAAAGCATTATGTTTCCTTTTTATATAACAAGTAATTCAGTGCTTTGTATATGTATATATTTTGCTAATTGATGATGGTCAATTATATTTGCTTATTTGCAAAATTTTGGTATATTCAATGATTGTAACTTTTTATGTTATTTTACTAATGTTTTTATGCTTAAAACACTAGTTCCAAGGCTTTGAGTTTTGTAGTTTTCTTTGGTATTGCTCTATTTCAATGTAATAAAAAAGACAATTTTGTTAGCATTTTATAGAAATCACTGATGACCAGTTTGACTTTCATACATACTGTATGAGGAAGATTACCCTTAGATCATATGTGGACTTATTAAAACTAGAAGATGTACTTCGACAGCATCCATTTTACTTCAAGGCAGCAAGAATTGCTATAGAGATCTATTTGAAGCTTCATGACAACCCCCTTACAGATGAGAATAAAGAACGTGAAGCTGATACAGGTATGGTATAATATACAAAGAACTCTTATTATTTGCTGTGTATGAGTATGTGTATTTATGTTTTTGTGTAATATATAAATTTTTCCTGAGCAGTTTGTTAAGCATTTCTGGGAAGATACTATAACCAGCCCTTCACATCTGTGGGTTTTGCATCTGTGGATTCAACCAAACATGGGTTGCTTGGTGGCCCTGGCCAGGTTGCTTATTTGGTTGGAGCATCATTCCTTGTTAAATAAAAAAGGTCATGGATTTGATTCCTGGGTTGTAGGTTCGATCCCCAGTCAGGTGCACAGGAGGCAACCATTCAATGTAAAACTTGAATTTATCATGTGCCAAAGCACTGTACTGAATCCATGTAAACAAAGTGATGTTTGGTCATATCATGTTGTAGTCTACATGTAAATACTGCTTCATTATATAATGGACTTCAATATCCGGGGATTTTGGTATCTGGTGGGGGGGGGGGAAGATCCAGAGAATACTGAAGGTATACAAGCTTAGAAAATGATGACACTCACTTTGTGAATTTCTCTAAACAACAAAAGAAAAATACTATTCCCCTAGCCAGTTTTGCTTAGTGGATAGAGCATCTGCCTGTGGACTGAAGGGCCCCAGGTTTGGTTCAGGTCACATGCCCGGGTTGTGGGCTTGATCCCCAGTAGGGGGTGTGCAGGAGGCAGACAATCAATGATTCTCTCTCATCATTGATGTTTCTCTCCTTCCTCTCTAAAATCAATAAAAAAAATATATATATGTATCTTTAATATATTTTATTGATTTTCCACAGAGAGGAAGGGAGAGAGATAGAGAGCTGGAAACGTCGATGAGAGAGAAACATTGACCAGCTGCCTCCTCACACCCCCTATCGGGGATGTGCCCGCAACCAAGGTACATGCTCTTGACCGGAATCAAACCTGGGACCTTTCAGTCTGCAGACCGACGCTCTATCCACTGAGCCAAACCAGTTTTGGCTAAAAATACATACTTTTTAAAAAAGCACTGTTTACTTTATATTTTCAAAAGTTAAGAATTTGTAACTGATCATTAGCTTTTAAGAAGTTGACTTTTGTGTGTTTTACATTTAATAATTGGTTTATTCAATATTGTAAATTGCTAGCTCCAGTACTATAATTTGCTAACTATAAAATAATGTTGGCATTCTACATTAATGTTGACTGCCAGTATGTCTAGTTATTCCTCTTTTTAATAATAATTTGTAATTAACCCACTAAAAGATGAATATTGCTTGAAAATTAAAAGCCAGCTTGGAATTAAGCTATTAAAATTGTCTAGTGATTTATCATTTGACCAGTTGTTATTTTATTTTATTTTATTTTATTTTTTTTATTTTGTCATTTGATCAGTTTTTAAAATGCCATATATATATATATATATATATATATATATATATATATATATTCTTTTAAAAAATATATATATTCTTTTAAAAATGTATATTTTATTGATTTTTTTACAGAGAGGAATAGAAAGTTAGAAACATCAATGAGAGAGAAACACCGATCAGCTGCCTTCTGCACCTCCCCCTCCCCAACCCCCAGGGGATATGCCTGCAACCAAGGTACATGCCCTTGACCGGAACTGAACCCGGGACCCTTGAGTCCACTGAACCAAACCGGTTTTGGATATATATATATTCTTATTGATTTCAGAGAGAGAGAGAGAGAAACATCAGTGATGAGAGAGAATCCTGCCTCCTGCACACCCGCAACCTAGGCACGTGCCCTACCAGGAATCAAACCATGTCATTCTTCTGGTTTATAGGTTGACACTCAACCACTAAGTCATGCTGGCTGGGCTTAATAATTGCCTTTTTCATGGCAGGGTGTCAGTATATGTAATGAGAAATCTTTCTTAGATAATTATTGGGAAAATAATCTCAGAATGAAAGTGATCTAGCATACATGTAAAAGGATATAAATTAATTGTATGTCCAAATATTTTGTGACTGATGACAAAAATGTTACAGGAGTTGAGGCATAAAGAGTGTGTTAGATTTCTTTCTTTAATCCTAAATTTATTTGTCTTCTGATATTATAGTTGGTTGCATTGTGTATTCTTCCTCCTGCTAAATACCTTTGGAGTTTTTGTTGTTAATTCATGATTAAATTTTTTTTTTCATGATTAAATTTTATTTCCTGGTAGGCAAGAAGAGTTTAGAAATTTCTAAGGTCACACATTAAAATCATTGTACAGGTTCTCTAGAATCTGTTGCTACCTGTTGTTTCTTCAAGTTTAAAAAAGATACCAGTAAGATTCTACCGGACAATTTATAGTTGAAGCTGAGAGCTGAGATCCCCTGACTTTATTGTTTACCTTTTTGTTCACATGTCCTGGCTTTCTACTCTTTCTCATGTTGTACAAATAACACACAATTAACTATACAACATGAAACAATTCAGAAGTATCCTTAGTAAATATGAGAAATCTTTCACTTTTCTCCTGCCCAAAGGTTATCTCCTTTCAAATGATTATCTCTATGAAAGGTGCAGTTTCCTTTATACACAATTGTAATTTCCAGAGTTTTATGTATACATATACTTTACATATTCACTTTAGGGTAGTTCTTTGTATTTGCCCTTGACTGGAATTGAACATGGAACCCTTCAGTCCACAGTCTGACCCTCTAAGGCTAAGGCCCAGTGTCCTTGTTTTAATTTATCATTAGTTCATTAGCAATTATTTCATGGTTTTTTTTGTGTGTATTTTGGTATGCTGTGAGGCCCTGAAAATACAAAGATTATAAATAAAACACGGTCTCTGCTACCAACTTGCTCAAAAATCTAAATCGGAGACACATGTACACACCAAGTTTTGTGACAAGCAAAATACAGGGTGGGGCAAAAGTAGGCCTACTGTTGTGATTACATGAAACTATATTTTGTTTGTTTGTAATGCCAGTTTATTGCCAATAGCAGACTATGCCTGGGTCTAGTAGAAAATATATTAGTACTATAATGACCTCTTACAGATGTAGCTAGGCTGGAGCGGGGAGCAAGCTTTTGTGGACACTGATCCCTGGTAGGGAGTACAAAGTGGCTGTGATAATATCAGTGGAGAGGCCCTCCACCCTCCAGACCAATGGAAGTTTCTATTCCCTCCTGGTACCCAAAGGGGCCAAGTGGAGGCCAGGTTCTCAGCTACCTGGAGCTAAGTTAGCGGAAAAAGGCTGAAGGGAACCCTCAACAGGAGCAAAGAGGAAACCAAGGCTTGTATCCCAGAACATAACAGGAACCTGGAATCCCATGTAGTCACAGGATGACACAGGGAGGATGGCTGTTGGTGATCTGGGGATTCTCCGTTACTGGCCCCCGGATGGCCTCAATGTGATCTTTCTTGTAAGGGAAGCCCCCATTTTCCAGCTTAGAGAACACCAGCTGTCCATTGATCCGGATCTCAAAGGCCCCTGTACCCCCCAGGCGCGACTCGATCTCGATGACAGGGTATTGCTCCTTTACGGTGCTTGCCAGCTCCAAATAGGTCACCTCAAAGCCGCAGGGTTCACAGTACTCCACCGAGATGCGGACCCAGCTGCCTGGTTCCATCTCCCCGCGATGGGGCACTGCAGATATTGGCCGCATGTCCCTGCTTATTGCTGCCGGCTCCGTTCCAGCTGCTGCTTCCGGGTGTTACTTGAAACTGTATTATTGTATTATTATTTATTAATTTATTTTCCATACGGACAACGGTAAACCTACTTTTGCTCCATTCTGTTATTAATCAAATAAAGCACCAGTGCTTTGTCATTGGCAGCACAGAGTAGAGAATGAGTAAGTTTGACAAGGTAAGAGAAGACATGACTAGGAGAAAGCATAGTAGAAAACCATAGAGATATGAAACAACTTGTTATATTCCTAAAATTGTTAAGTAGTTTGATATTGATGTAGGAACTTTTATACTTTTATGCTTTGCTGTGGTTACAGCACCAAGTCTTCACCTGTTTTCAAAATTTTTTTGAAGTTGTTATAGGGTTTTCTGTCAAATTGTGGAGCCATTAAAAGGCTAGGTACACATTGGCATATGAACATATATAAGGTAATATTTATGGGAGTTTGTATGAGAATATTTAGAAATTATCATTACTAATCTGATTAATAGTCTTACAGTTCTGTTAATTAACACTTATTGCCTATAGCAAACATGTCTGATAAAGAACTAAAGAAACTACGTAATAAACAAAGAAGAGCTCAGAAGAAAGCCCAGCTAGAGGAAGAGAAAAAAAATGCAGAAAAAGAAAAGCAGCAGAGAAATCAAAAAAAGAAGAAGGATGATGATGATGAGGAAATTGGAGGTCCAAAAGAAGAACTTATCCCTGAGAAACTGGCAAAGGTACTTAATACTAGTGTTTATAACACAATTGCATGGTTTCATGACCAACTATTGTCATTTTATTTTATTATTTTTTAAAATATATTTTATTGATTTTTCACAGAGCCGAAGGGAGAGGGATAGAGAGCTAGAAATGTCGATGAGAGAAAAACATCGACCAGTTGCTTCCTGCACACCCCCTACTGGGGATGTGTCCACAACCAGTGTACATGCCCTTGACCGGAATCGAACCTGGGACCTTTCAGTCCGCAGATCGATGCTCTATCCACTGAGCCAAACCGTTTCGGCCAACTATTGTCATTTTAAAGTATCTTAATCATTTTGTTATAGATTTGAGAGCAAAAAAAAAATAATTTTTCAATTTAGTCATCTTCCTTTTTTCCCCTTGATCACTTTTCATGTTTAAAACTTGAAATAACGATCCTGACCCAGATAGTATAGATCAGTAATCGCCAACTGGTAGTCCACGGATAGGAGGTCTGAAAGGTTGGCGACCTCTGGTCCAGATGGTGTAGTGGAAAATTTGGGCTTTTGAGTCATTCTGATCTGGGTCCACATATCAGTTCTTTTTTTTTTTTTTTTTTTAATATATTTTATTGATTTTGTACAGAAAGGAAGGGAGAGAGATAGAGAGTTAGAAACATCGATGAGAGAGAGTCATCGATCAGTTGCCTCTTGCACACCCCCTACTGGGGATATGCCCGCAACCAAGGTACATGCCCTTGACCAGAATCGAACCCGGGACCCTTCAGTCCCCAAGCCGATGCCCTATCCATTGAGCCAAACCGGTCCTGGCCACATATCAGTTCTTATACTTCACTGTGTGTCTATGTCTAACCTCTCTGATTTTTTTTTTTTTTCCATCTGTAAAATGGGATTAGAAAAATTCTCTACTAGGAAAAGATGTTAGGGCTAGCGAAAATATATGTATAAAGAATGTAGTATCTATCTGTTATAAATGGAAACATGCATGTTTTTATATCTGGGCAATTTTAAAAAATATATGTTTTATTGATTTGTTTTTTAAGAAAGAAGAAGGGAGACGGAGAAAGAAACATTGGTGAGAGAAAAACATCAATTGGCTGCCTCTTGCATGCCCCTTTTCTGGGCATGTGCTCTAACTGGGAATCCAATGGGTAACCTCTTGGTTCATGGGTCAATGCTCAATGACTGAGCCATACTGGCAAGACTTTATGTAGGGAATCACTTGTTAAAAAGTGAGTTTTATATGTGTATCTTTAACCCATTTGTCAGTTTACAGTATTTCTTTATTGGACTTTGCTATTTATTTCTTTACTAGAGGCCCAATGCATCAAATTTGTGCAAGAGTGGCCTTCATTCCCCCAGCTTCCAGCACTGGCTTCCCTTTGGCACTCGGGACCAGGCTTTCCTCGCAGCCCTGGTTTCGTCTGGAAGGTCACCTGGAAGGATGTCCAGTCTAATTAGCATATTATTCTTTTATTATTATAGATTTTTATGAGGAAGGAATAGGGAGAGGGAGAGAGAGAAACATCAGTGATGAGAGAATCATTGATTGGCTGCCTCCTGCATGCCCCTACTGGGAACTGAGCCTGAAACCAGGGCATGTGCCCTTGACTAGAATCAAACCTGGAACCCTTCAGTCCACAGGCCAATGCTCTATCCATTGAGCCAAATCAGCCAGGGCTGACTTTGCTATTTAAACCTAATATCTTAGCTGAAACTAAGATACGCTATTCATTGTCACGAGCCATTTTGATTAATAACATACCTATACAGTTTCTCTTCTGGCCCTTGACATCCTTCTACTCCATGTAAAAATAATTGCATAATTCCTTTTATTAAAGCAATATAGTAATGAGGACATTGCCGTAGGATTCAATTTTAGCCTTACTAGTAATAAGTAAAAGTTCAAAAATTGTTGAATGCTTCAAAATTAAGGAAAATTATAATACCTAACAAATAGAATTAGAAAATAGTTTTAGAATTACTCAATATACCAGAGAAGATGGACAGTAATATAGCATTATTGCTATTAAAGTCCTATATAGAAATCTAGCTTGGATTTCATAAATATATATTAACACCCTTTCACGAATAATTGTATGTAATCTAGGAAAAAATATGTTACTTTTTTATTGTTTGGGGGAATTTATTTGAAGGGTATACTGTAAAGTAAGTAATCACAAAAGCCTTTAGGCTTTTGCCGGCTCTGCTCAGTGGTTAGAGCATTGACTTGCTCACTGGAGGGTCGCAGGTTCAATTCCAGTCAAGGGCTTGTACCTGTGTTGCCCCTGTCGGGGTGCGTGTGAGAGGCAACCAACCATTAGATGTGTCTCTGTCACAAAGATGTCTCTCTCTCTCTCTCTCTCTCTCTCTCTCTCTCTCTCTCTCTCTCTCTCTCTCTCTCCCCCCCCCCCCCCCATCCTCTCCCCTCTCCTTTCCACTCTTTATATCCTCACTCTCCCAGTGAGGATTTTAAAAAAAAGAAAGAAAATTGTCCTTTTAGGCCTCATGGAGAGCTGCAAAATTATTCAGGGATAATATCAACTTCCACTTTTATCCTCAGCTTTATTACCACTACTTTACTACCATGACTGCCTGCCACCATTATTCTTTCTACTTGCTTTCTCTCTACCCAATGACTTTCCTTAATGACTTTTTTTCTTTGTTACTCTTCACATCTTGCATTATAGGTCTTAAAGGAGAGGATCTATTTGGATTGAGTACCCCTGCAAAGCAGAATTCTGTACCAGGCCTCTTTATAGACTATAGGGTTTTCCTTGAGTCAAGCCTGTTTTGGCTAGTTTTGGATTAGATGTCAAGTTGTAATCTAATCTTGTAGACTCTCAGAACAAAATAATGCCTACAGAATGTGCTTCATTTGGAAGAAGCCTAGTGGAATGGACCCAGTTTCATAGACCATTCTTCAATATATACTATTCTTACCTGTTAGGCACATAGCACTCTCCCTATAACAACTGTCTTCAAGATGCTCCCCCCATCTAATACCAACCACATTTATCTGTATCCTCAATGTGGTGGCAGTGCCAAATTACATCAAGCTGTCACAACCAGAGCTGGCTTTGTAGGCCACTTTAAAAGCTCCTGGCATATCTGGGCCTATGATCTCTATTTGCTTTTTTTGTGATCCTTTATTTTAGGATTCTTGTGATAAATGGTAAGTTTAGTGTCTCCAGTTGAGGAATATATATATATATATATATTTAAATAAAAGCATTACTAGGTTAGTAATTCCTGTTAAGGAAAATAGGAAGAGGTTTAGTTAGTGAGTTTCATACTCAGTTAGTGCCATATAAGATCTAAAGTCTTGGTGGACACTGTGTTTCTTGTTTCTCCAAACTATGACGGGGAGTCGTTGGTATTTATAAGTTCCCTCATGCACTGCCCCTCCCATGTTTCTCCTTGCCTTCAGCCAGGATTCATCTCAGCTGGATTTTTCTTCCTATTGTGTCTGCACACACATTCCTTATCAGGCAGGGGTAATGAGTCCTTAGTATTCTGTCTGTATAGAGTTTTAATAGTTTTTAAACTTTTTGTTGTTATGCTGAGAATGTAGGGAGATATATTCCTGCACAACGTATCTTGGTATCTTAACACAGATTAGATTTCAGGTTAGTTTGTAAATTAATATAATCAAAACTTTCCTTGCAAATAAATGTCTTACATTGCCCATCAATACAGTTATGTTCTACATTTAAGTAAATTCATATCTTCATGACTGGATGTAAATTTTTTTTTTTTTTTTTTTTTTAAGGCAAAAATGAGTATGAATAATGCTGGCCATTCCAGCCATTATTCTACTCAGTAAACATAGGGGCCCCAATTGAGTCTAAAGTGATTTCGTTTAGTATAATGCTTGTATTTATTCAACTTCCTTATCTTCCTTCCTTCCTTCCTTCCTTCCTTCCTTCCTTCCTTCCTTCCTTCCTTCCTTCCTTCCTTCCTTCCTCCATCATCGCCTGAGGATAAGTTTTTCATTGATGAGAGAGAGAGAGAGAGAGAGAGAAACGTAATGTGAGAAAGAAACATTGATCAGTTGCCTCTCATATGTACCCTGGTATGTTTGTTCCCTGAACAGCTCACGAGATGATGTTCTAGCAAACAGCCACACCAGCCAGGGATGTTTCTGTGTTTCAATAGCAGCCATGTCTAAGTGATCTTCATTTCAATTTACAATCTTAGAGTCATGAAAAACTTTATGTAGACCCATGGCAATTTCCATTTCCAGTTCTTTTCCTTTCCTTGGTAGATGTTTCTCCACTGTATACCACAAATTCCAACACAGTAGAACTTAGAATCATGGGAATAAGAAATAAAATATTTACAAATGTCTGAGAAAGGTATACTTATGAGTACCCCTATTTCCTCCTTCATTTCTTAGTATCTGTAGCTATTAGAATGGTAGTACCATGTATTGATTTCTGGTTTAGAGGATGTATCCTTCAGAACAATGCCAACAGCTTTACATGCTGGTACAAGGCAACTCCCATAGATAACACTTCATTCTGTAATAATCTCTACAGTGTTTTTCTTATCCCTTTATCCTATTTCACATAACTCTTCTTTTTTTCCTTAATGGTTACCTTAATGGTTTCTCTTACTGTCTTTCTTTGGTTATATTGTATTTTCTTCCTTACTTATTGGATAGTTTCTATCCAGAGGTAATATAATCTCTATGGTTAAAATTCATTTTAGAGTTCAAAAATCTCCCTTCTTTAGATTATGGGAATTTTAATATGACAGTTATTATTGGGTGAGCTATATTTTTTAAATATATTTTATTGATTTTTTACAAAGAAGAAGGGAGAGAGATAAAGAGTTAGAAACATCGATTAGAGAGAAACATTGATCAGATGTCTCCTGGACACCCCCCACTGGGGATGTGCCTGCAATCAAGGTACATGCCCTTGACCAGAATTGAACCTGGGATCCTTCAGTCTGCAGGCTGACGCTCTATCCACTGAGCCAAACCAGTTAGGATGAGCTATTGTTTTTTAAAGTGTTTTTAATAGAAAGAGTAATATCATCCCTCCCCCCTTCCCCCACAACCAAATCTTGTTTCCATTTGTATAATCTCTTTTATTTTTGTTAGGTTGAAACTCCATTGGAAGAAGCTATTAAATTTTTAACACCATTGAAGAACTTGGTGAAGAACAAGATAGAAACTCATCTTTTTGCCTTTGAGATTTATTTTAGGAAAGGTAGGCAATTAGGATATAGTGGCCCTGATAACATTGATTACTGTATTTCTTAGATATAGTCTCTGAACTCCAATAGCCTCACAACTGTTTGGCAAATGCCAGTTCAGCTTGCCTGCTATGCACAATATGTTGTGGGGAGGTACAAGAATATGATTATTTCTTCTGGGACATTAAAATCAATAATAAATGTACATGCATAACTAGGATTAGGATCAGTTATAGTAGCTCTTATGTGTGTCTGTGGATAAAAATTAGTTAATATATGTAGAGCTTAGGATGGTATCTGGTACATAGTAAGCATTAGTAAATGTTAGCTATTGTTAAAAATGGAAGATCTGATGCTTGAGGTGTATCTTGAAGGATGGCTCCTATTTCTAAAAGAAAAGATGTGTAGAAGGGAAGAGGCTTTGTTAAGAAAACACAAGTTTGTGTAAATAAGGTAATGTTGAGGTTGGCTATATTCCCTGAGCCAGGTAAAATATAAATGAGAGTTCTTAGTTGCCAAGTTTAGAATGCTTATACTATATACTAGAGGCTCAATGCATGAAATTCAAGACGGGGGCCTAATCCAGCAGGTAGACATCCCTTTTGCAGTCTGGGCCCCCTCACTCCTTACTGCCTGTTTGCTTACTGCTTTTTACCACTTGACTTGCTGCTCCATAGCATTGTGGTGAAGGTGGGAGAGGCTCCTGCCACCGCTGCTGCCCTCACCAGCCGTGAGCCTGGCTTCTGGCTGAGCGGTGCTCCCCCTGTGGGAGCGCACTGACCACCAGGAGGCAGCTCCTATGTTGAGCATCTGCCCCCAGGTGGTCAGTGTGCATCATAGTGACCAGTTGTTTCGGTTATTCCACCATAATGGTCCCTTAGGCTTTTATTATATAGAAGATATTAGGTAATAAGAAGATTTTATGCTGTTGAATTGGTGTAATCCCAGTGGTTTATTGAAAAAGAAAACTTTATCACTAATACATTAAATGTCCAGTCTGTTTTATCTTCAGGATAGAAAGTATAGTGTCAGTCACCAGTGACTGACAGGATGCTTAGTGTGTTAAGATGATACATTTTGAAGAGAGAGAAACTGATTATTAAGATCCAATAGAAGATTGTTTCCAAACAATTTAACTGTCCTTCTAAAAAAGATTGAATAAAATGACACCTCTGTAGAGTATCCATTAAAAATCATGTTTACCAAAAGTAATTTATAATGTTAGGGAAAGCTTGCCATATACCATTGTTTGAAAATAGGACACAAAACTAACTATAACTTGATTTTCATTTTAATACTAGAAGCCTGGTGCATGAAATTTGTGCACTGGTGTGGTGGTGGGGGGTCCCTCAGCCAGCCTGCACCCTCTCGTAGTCCAGGAGTCATCAGTTGGACATCATTAGCGCTGCCGCGGAGGCAGGAGAGGCTCCCACCACCACTGCTGCGCTCACCAGCCATGATGAGCCCAGCTTCTGGCTGCGTGGCGCTCCCCTGGGGGAGTACACTGACCCCCATGGGGCAGCTCCTACACTGAGCGACTGCCCCCTGGTGGTCAGTGTCTGTCATATTGACTGGTTATTTGCTGTCAGGCCAAAACTTGCTCTTTGATATCCCTGAGGGGTCCCAGATTGCGAGAGGGTGCAGGCCCAGTCGAGGGACCCCACTAGTGCACGATTAGGGCTGGGGAGGGAGGTGGGAGGTTGGTCAGCCGGAGAGAGACTGTGGGAGGGCCCCATGGCATGTCCAGCCCATCTTGCTCAATCCCAGTCAGCCGGAACCCAGCAGCAAGCTAACCTACCGGTTGGAGCATCTATCCCCTGCTGGTCAGTGCACACCATAGTGACTGGTTGATCAGTTTACTGTCTCCCCCCCCCAGTGGTCAGTGCACATCATAACAAGTTGTTGAGTGGCCTTAGCATATCATTAGCATATTACGCCTTGATTGGATGAACAGC
This sequence comes from Pipistrellus kuhlii, assembly GCF_014108245.1. Taxonomy (NCBI): domain Eukaryota; kingdom Metazoa; phylum Chordata; class Mammalia; order Chiroptera; family Vespertilionidae; genus Pipistrellus; species Pipistrellus kuhlii. Next base: position 43,545,437 of record NW_023425584.1, read on the forward strand.
CAACTAGATGACCGGACAGTTAGCATATTAGGCTTTTATTATATAGGAAGATACAGGGGTATGTACAATAGAAAAATGGCCAAGAAGAAATTGATAAAAGATAACAGAGATTATCTCAAGGTGGAATTTGAATGACTAAAGTATGTTCTACTATATTTTCTATTTTCCACAATGATTATGTTATAATTTGGAAACTAAGTTTAATAGTCCAGTAATTTTTAAATTTTTAATAGTTACTGCAACTCTCTTTAAACCAATACTCTTAAATCAGTCCCAGAGTATAAAATGCAACAGTTGTCTTAGAGTGGGGAAGGGCAATCTAAATTCCATTCACTTGGCTTCTTGGCTATGCTTTAACCTCTGAAGGGCTCTCAGCATTGACAGTCCACTACAGGAGAGTGAAATGGGCTGTGACAAAGGGCATGGCAGTGCTTTTAGCTTTCTGAGTGGTGAGGGTAAGGGAAAAGAAAATGTCAGAGAAACCTGGGGTTTTGAATTTTGATATTTGGAGAATGGTACCAAATTAGGGAACTTTTAACAAAGAGGTATTCATAGATGATAGAAGTGCAGTGAGTATTCTTCTGTGGATTTCCATTCAACAGGTTGAAGCACTGCTGTAGCATGGGAACATGGGGGTGGGGGATGAGTGGGGAACAGCATAGACAGAGATTAGAACATCACTGAAAACTACCTTTCAGGGGAAGGAAGAGCCAGGGATTGACAGGAGAGAACAGTCAGGTAGGAAGCAGACCACTACACATGTGAGCAAACACAAGAAAGGAAATGGTTTTAAGCATATAAACGATTTTTTAAAATTTATTTAAAAAAATATATTTTACTCATTTTTTACAGATAGGAAGAGAGAGGGATAGAGAGTTAGAAATGTTGATGAGAGAGAATCATCAATCAGCTGCCTCCTGCACACCCCCCACTGGGGATGTGCCTGCAACTAAGGTACATACCCTTGACTGGAATTGAACCCAGGACCCTTCACTCTGCAGGTCAATGCTCTATCCACTGAGCCAAACCAGTTTCGGCAACAATGATTTAAATTTTTTTTTTTTTTTTTTTTTTTTTTTTTTTTTTTTTTTTTTTAATTTCAGAAAGGAAGGGAGAGGGAGAGAGATAGAAGCATCAATGATGAAAGAGAATTATCAATTCGCTGTCTCCTGTACGCCCCCTACTAGAGATTGAGCTCGTAACCGGGGCACGTGCCCTTGACTGGAATTAAACATGGGATCCTTTAGTCTACAAGCTGACCTTCTATCCACTGAGCCAGACCAGCTAGGCTCAATGATGTTTTTTATGTAGTGAGGAAAATCCCTTTATTTTGATTTAAGGACGTTAGGAAATGAAATGGCTTCAGATCTGTTTCTGTTGAAGTTTTAAATCATATTGTATAAGCTTCTTAGTAAATTGTTCTGAAATTGAAGAATCTCTTTGAAATGGACTTGTTTATATGGCATTAGTTCAAATATTGTTGAGTGCTATCTAAACTTTTTGTACTTCTTAAAACCTTTTTTCTTAAAGAATGTTGTATGAAAAATAGTAGTTAATGTTGCTAATCTGAGGAAATCATTGGCTTCAGTTGTATGTTCAGTAGATCAGATATGATTGACTATAAATTAGTTTTTCTATTTGTAAGATCTTAGATCTCCAAAAGAAGGCATCTTATTTTAGCAAATGATAAAACTATATCTCACTTTTTCTTTTTATAGAAAAGTTTCTTTTGATGCTACAATCAGTAAAAAGAGCATTTGCTATTGATTCTAGTCATCCCTGGCTTCATGAGTGTATGATTCGACTCTTTAGTACTGGTATGTTTTTGTTTACCATTTCTGAAATATTTGTGACTGTGTAAATGTTCTGTACAAGTTTACCATCTTAATCATTTTAAAACTGTTGCATGTTAAATTAGCTGAGGCCAAAGCAAAGTCCTTGTCTTTGTGCTGAAAGTCTTTATTTCTTAACGATAAAAAAATGTTACCTAATTTTGACAGAATTGTTCAGTTCAGGTATTTATGAATTACCTTTGTTTCTGTTTATAAAAGGTTACATGTAAATTGAAGTTTTGAATCATATGTTATTATATAAGCTTCTTAGTAAATTGTTCTGAAATTTAAGAATCTCTTTGAAATGGACTGGTTATCTCTTTATGTACCTGCTTTAGCACAGTTAGGTCACAGAATTTTTTGTTATTAAATATGTATAGGTTAAAAAGAACTTTAAAACAATCGTCATACTTTTCAAATATTTTGATAAGATTCTATACATTAGTTTTAATGAGTAGTAAAACTACAGAATTTTAGAGAATGAAAGGTGGAATTTTATTCTAATTATTTCATTTTACATTTGAGAAATTTGGGAACCCTAAAGATACTAAATTACTTATTCAAGGTAACAGATAATCAGTAATGAGGCAGGGATGAGAGCCTACGTCTTCATATTGTTCTATCTACAACAAGAGCTTTACGTATAGATAAAGCACTCCTATAGACAAGTAGTGCTGTTTTGGTTTTTCAGTGATTAGAGAAGGTGAAATGGAATTTTTACTAGAACAACTTGCAGAATTTAGAAATACTATTAGTTATCTCATTGCTTAAATACTCAGGCTCATATAAATACATTCATTATATAAAATAATGATATTAAACCAGGCATTTTTATCAGTTTTGAAAATTGCTACATTGTCCCAATTAAGAACATTGTTTTGTCTTCAGAGAAAAGGTAAAGCCTTATTTAAATTATTAGAGGCTTGGTACACGGATTCTTGTACAGTGGGGTCCCTTGTCCTGGCCTGTGCCCTCTCACAATCTGGGACCCCTCAAGGGATGTCAGATGCCGGTTTTGTCCCAAATCCGTGCACCAGGCCTCCAGTAGGCATATGAGATCTTTAGATATTTGCTTAATCTCTTCCCACCCTCCTCCCTGCCCCTTTCCCTCTGAGATTCATCTGTCAGTTCCATGTTTCCATGGGTGTGTGTTGAGCGTCTGCCTCGTGGTAGTCAGTGTGCATCATAGCTACCAGTCAAACTCCCTGTAAAATTAATGGGGCAGCATGTAGGAGTGGAATTACATCTTTTATCATCTATTTTGCTTTCTGTTCTTTTCTGGGAATGAATCATTTGTCAATGAAATGTCTTTGAGTGATGACACATAAATTTGAAATTCTTTAAATTTATATAGGTAAGCTCTTTAAATGTTGAATTGTCTTTAGATTTTTCTTAACTCCTACAAACTTTATCAGACTTTCTACTTGCTAATAGTTTGTTTTTAATTTGTTCAGCAGTGTGTGACAGTAAAGATTTACCTGATGCAGTTAGAACAGTATTAAAACAAGAAATGAATCGTCTTTTTGGAGCAACGAATCCAAAGAATTTTAATGAGACTTTTCTGAAAAGGAATTCTGATTCATTGCCACACAGATTATCAGGTAATCACTTTATTTTGCCCTTATCATGGCTGTGTAAGACAACTTTATTTTTTATTTTAATGGATCAATGGCGTTACACATTTTTTATGTGGAAGAGGCAATGTGTATACGTCACATTTTAATCCATGAAAACAGGCAACTTATATACGCTTCCTATATAATTTAAAATTTCCTTGACAAAATTATGACTATGAATCAAGGTCAGTAGTTTCTCCTGGTTCAGCATAGGCATTGTAGAAAAGCAAGTATAACTGAATTTAGCTATAAATTACATACAATGGACAAACTTTTTTTTTTTTTTTAGATAAATCTTTATTGTTCATATTATTACAAAAGTTCCTCATTTTTTCCCTTCTACCAGGTTCCCACCCCACCCTCTGCTTTTTCCCCACCCCCCACTGTCCTCATCCATAGGTGCACAGTTTATGTTCAGTCCCTTCCCACACCCCTCACTCCTTTTTTCCCTGAGAATTGTCAGTCTACTCCCCTTCCGTACCTCTGATTCTATTATATTCAACAGTTAATATTGTTCTTCAGGTTTTTTAATTCCCTTGGTTTTTAGATTCACTTGTTGATAGTTACATATTTGTTGTTTATAATTTTTATCTATATTTTTTCTTCCTCTTCCTAAAGAACCCCCTTCAGCAATTCATATAATTCTGGTTTGGCGGTAATGAACTCCTTTAAGGTTCTTGTTGTTAATCACCTTGAATATTTCTTGCCATTCCTGTCTGGCCTGCATGGTTTCTGTTGAGAAATCAGCTGACAATCTTATGGGTGCTCCTTTATAGGTAACTACCTTTTCTCTTGCTGCTTTTAATATTCTCTCTTTGTCTTTTGCTCTTGGAATTTTAATTACGATATGTCTTGGTGTGGTCTTCTTTGGATTCCTTTTGTTTGGAGTTCTGTGCGCTTCTTGGACTTGTAAGTCTAATTCTTTCACCAGGTGGGGGAAGTTTTCTGTCACTATTTCTTTCAGTATGTTTTCGATATCTTGCTCTCTCTCATCTTCTGGGACCCCCATAATTCTGATGTTGGTTCGCTTTAAGTTGTCCCAGAGGTTTCTTACATTATCTTCAACTTTTTGGATTCTCTTGTCTTCTTGCTTCTGCGGAGGAGTGTCTTCTGGCTCTTTATGTTCCAAATCTTTGACTTGATTCTTGCGATCTTCCATTTTGTTTTTAGGACTTTGTATAATATTTTTTATTTCAGACAATGTATTCTTTATTTCTTGTTGATCCCTTATTATTTCTTGTTGATCCCTTATTATTCCTAGTTGATCTCTTTTCATATCCTCATAGGTCTTATCGACCTTTTCTAGGAAATTCTTGAAAAACCTTATAAGCGTAGTTTTGAACTCTAAATCCAGTCACTTTTTGTCCTCCATTTCTTTCATTTGTGATCTGTTTCCTTGTCTCAGCATTTTCACTGCTTCCCTGAGTTGGTAGGGTGGGAGGATCAGCTGTGCCTATGCCAGGAGACAGCCTTATTCGACTAGACTTGGAAAACTGCAAGAGCCTCTGTGCTCAGCTTGGATGGGGCGGAGTTTCAGGGTGGAGCCTACAGCCTTGGCTTTCGGTTAGCCCCATCCTATGAGGTTTCTGAGTCTCGGTGTTCCTCAGTGTCCTTTGGTACTTGCTGCAAGCACCTCTGAGAGAAAGGTGCCCTTGAGTTTCGCCTGCTACCAGTCAGTCTAGTCTCTTCCTCAACGAGCCCGCAACTGGGGTTCAGTGCAGTTGGAATTGGGGATTAGAGCAGTCCGGAGCTTATATCTCCTTCCTGCTAGGGCAATCCAGCGGCTCAATCAACAGTCTGTCCTCTTCCCTAAATGTGCGGGACTCTGGGGCTCTGCCTTTCGCCTTACAGCCCAGTTTCCCTCTGTATGAGCCTGGGGCCCAAGGGTCTCACCCAGAACTGGGGTTCAGCACAGTCCGGAGCTTTTATCTCCTTCCCACTAGGAAATGCCAGCCAGGCACTGAGCCGCCCCTCCTCTCCAGCTCCGTCCTCTCTGCGTGCAACGAGTCTCCATACCTTAGGCTTTTACAGCTCCTCTGATTTTCTTTCTGGTTTTCTCTTTCCTTCTCATTGTAGAATTTCCAGTTAGTCAACTTTCCTGTAGTTCTGGATAATGTCCACTTTATATTTTGGTTGTATTTTTTGAAATTGTTGTGTGAGGCTGCAGTTAGGCGATTACCTATGCTGCCATCTTGGTTTCTCCTGAAGGAGAAACTTTTTACTTCTTTCTCCCATCATAGTACTCTTAAAATTCACTTGGATGTGACCGTCATCCTCCATTTCTCACGTGTTTGTATGACAGCAAACTTGACAGTGCTAAACACCTGAAACCATCCCACAAGCAAGGATTATCTGACGAATCTGTGCTAGCCAGCTAAATTCTGGATAAGATGGGATTGTGTGGCTGGTGATTTAGTAAGGCGCTTTAAAAATACCAGGCTAAAGCCCTAGCCAGTTTGGCTCAGTGGATAGAGCGTCGGCCCGTGGACCAAAGGGTACCAGGTTCTATTCCAGTCAAGGGCAGGTACCCGGCCCAGGCCCTTGTCGGGGCTCTTGTTGGAAGCCTCCAATTGATGTGTTTCTCTCACATTGATGTTTCTCTTTTCCACTGTCCCTAAAAATCAATGGAAAAATATCCTCGGGTGAGTATTAACAAAAAAAAAATCTGGCTAAGAAACCCAGCAGCTTTGTATGCTTTTGTGGACTTCTCAATTCAGAGTTTTGGCTCTTATTGTCAAGATTAGGTGTTCTCTTAAACCTCAAATTATGTTCATTTTTGAAAGAAAACTATACAGGGCCTTGCCACACAAAGACAAATGTTTTTAGAATATTTGCATTTCTTCATAGTCTCTCTTACCTTAAAAACACTTAAAAAAAAATTTTTATTGTTGACTATTACAGATGTCCCTCATTTCCCTCTCCCTTTGCCTCCCTACATCTTGCCCTTGTCCCTCCTAGGCCTTCACCTTCTAGTTAGGCTATTTCTGGTCTTACCTTCAGAATTTTTTTAAAAAAAAGACACTGTTTTAAATGACTATTTCTTATTTTTCTAATAAAGTGCCACAGTTTGTGCACATATGCCTTGCATTTTATATTTGAATGCATGGAGGATAAGATGCTGGTTTTACTTTGAAATAAAACAAATTTTTGTTTTTCTTTTCATTTAGCTGCCAAAATGGTATATTATTTAGATTCTTCTAGTCAAAAGCGAGCTATAGAGTTGGCAACAACACTTGATGAATCCCTCACTAACAGAAACCTCCAGGTAAAGAGTTTTTTATGACCTCTCTGTATGAGTACCTACCTACTTTTTATTCCTCTTTTCATCAAGAAAACAGTTGTCACAAATAATATTTTTGTTATTTATGCATTCAAATTATTATGAATCCATGTCAGAAAGTTACCGTATCTTAAATTTATTTAGTATTTTGTGTTTGTGCACACATGCATAGTTTAGTACTTGTCATTTAATAACTAGTTTCACATCTGTTACAGTTTTTTTTTTCAGAAAAATGTTTTAGTAAAATATATACATTTCAGAGTTAATTTTGGCTTTCAGATATCACATTTCTGAGCAAGCAGTGGTCTCAATAAAAATTCTAACATGTTTAAAATGTATTTACCACAGGTTGAATTTATATGCTCCTTTTATAGCTTGTAATATAACGGGGTAAAGTAGAGTGAAAGAATATGGGTATGCTGCAAAATACAGATTGTTTAAAAGCAAAGGACAGCTACTTTGTGTGATGAGCAGCCAGTATTTTAAGAAAGCACTTGTTGAAAGAGTTAAATATTTTCCTTTAATATCTTTAAGGTAAAAATTAAAATTACACTCCTTTCTTGCATAATTAATGCAGCATTTAGATCAGAGCATTTCTAGACTAGCAAGGCTTATAGTATATTATATATCTGGAAACTACATAGTGTTTTCCAAGTGGGAAGATGAGAACCGCAAGTCAACACATATCATTTAGAAATAGAAGAAGCAGATGTACTTAGGGGTTTGGTTGGAAGAATTATCACTTTTCATAAACACATTTTGTTTTTGCATATATGCCCTTTGTGTTTGAGATGATCTTTTCTGCTTAGTTATTGGACACATCTTAAGGTTCTTTTTAGTTTGAATACAAGGTTGAAAAGCAGTGTTTGATTTTGCCAACTGGCTCTTAGATTCCAAAAATATTAAAAGGCTTAAATGCATTAATTGATCTTTGCAAGTGAATTTTGACATATACAGGGCCAGACTAGGCCGAGTCAAGGTTGTTGCTTAGGATTCAGCACTTGCTGAAAGTGAGTGTCTCTTTAAATGTAGCACTCTATACACCTTGCTTGCCCAACCTTAGTCCTGGCCCTGCTTAAACATTCTTCCTTTATATTAGGGGTGTCGAACTCAATCAGAGAAGGGGCCAAAATCTAAAATCCAGCCTAAATCGCAGGCCGAATGGTTTACTGAACAGTCATAAACTGTCATTGTGATGGAAACACAGCGGAGTGCAGTGATGACAGCGCGGTGCGGACCACATTGCAAGGCCTGGCGGGATGGATTTGGCCCGCGGGCCTTGTGTTTGACACATGTGCTTTATATAAACCCTGCAATTCTTAAGAAACTAAATCTAATGGAATATATATATGTGGGAGGAAATGCTCTTATTTATTTTAAATATGGCCTCTTATTTAGACGTCGTTAATAAAAAATTTCAGATTCAGTAAAAAGTTTTCTTTGGAAAAGTTATAACATTATCTTTTTTCTTTCTTTAGACCTGTATGGAGGTATTAGAAGCCTTGTGTGATGGTAGCCTAGGAGACTGTAAAGAAGCTGCTGAAGTTTATAGAGCAAATTGTCATAAGCTTTTCCCTTATGCTTTGGCTTTTATGCCTCCTGGATATGAAGAGGATATGAAGATCACAGTTAATGGAGATAGTTCTGCAGAAACTGAAGAACTGGCCAATGAAATTTGAACATCACTAAACAAGCAAATGGAATGACTTTGGACCATATCTAGTATATAATATTTTTGTCACGCACCTGCTGCATTGCTCTGACTTAAGCAGAATGAGAAGAGTAAATGTTCTTGCCTTCAAATAGTCTTTTAAGTTTTTTATCCTGCTGAGAAAGTATATATAAAATACCTAACATATTACAGGATATAGGTTCAGTTTCTTAAAAAATTAAAAGCTGCTAAAATTGAGGGGTTAAAAAAAAGAGAACTATCTTCTTCCTACCTACCTACCCATGTTTTTAAACTAATTTATAGAAAATCTGGAGGCCGTTACAGCTAACAAAGCAGGTGTGTGGCAGAAATATTACTTTAAATTTGTCTTGTGAGATTTTACTATATCTCAGACAGCATAAATGCTGTTTTAGCACTGGATTCTTTCACTGAGCACAAAGAGTTGTTGGGGCTTTAGCATCTGACTGGTTTTGTTATGGGGTTGATTCTGGCTATAGGAAGTATGCAAATGTGAATCACTATTTACAGAGAAACCTACAACAGATGCTTGATGTTGTAGAAGCTGGGACATATAGATATCAAGCAGAATTCTAAGAAACCTAGAGGGTGTTCAATACGCTTGTGTTTCCAAAATTCACTGTACATGATCAGTTTGGCGTTCTTGTACCACAGTTTTTTTTAACTGAAGATACCAGTTGGAACAATCAATTTTAACTAAAACTTGAAGAACTAAAATAACAATGCAAACCTTTCAGCATTGTTTTGGCCAAACTTGTTAAAACTGTAATGCAAGAACCAAATGCACTGTGATATGGCACCAACTAATTAGCAAGCATGAGTTTTTTCACCCAGAGTGAAAAAAGGAAATCTACCATGGCTTGAAGTTAAAGAGCAGAACTCCTGACTACCATTCTATGACTGATCAAGAGACTAATAGTTAAAAAACCTCAGCAGGCCTTGTTCACGATATGCAGAAAAAAAGTGCTGCAGTTTAGATACCTCTGGAATTTTTCCACAGTGTCACAGGTTTGTAATACTTGAAGCCCTACATTTCTAAGAATATATTTCTTGCTCAGTTGTTTCAGGCAAGCCCAAGACTTTGTAATTTTTAAAGGGCCCAAGATTTTTTTTTTTTTTCAATAACAGACCAGCTTCTTTTTCCTGCAGTTACAGATGTAATTTCCTTTTTGTTGTCAAAATGAGGTACCAAATATGATGCAATAAATTGTTTTGAAAAACAGTTGTGTGAATATTTCAACTAATCTGTGTTGGGCTTCTTGAAATATACAGGTGGAAACAGAGGTTGCAAGCCAGAGGCGCTGTAGTATACTGAAAGGTTAGTGCAGACGGGAGCTCTGCAGATGGCCTAGTGCTGGTGTCAGGGAGTTCCGCAGTGCAGGTGCAGGGCAGCTCCAGCAGGTTTCACTGAGGGCTTGGATGACGCAGGTACTATGAATGCAATTTGTAATTAATAATTTGAAAGGAAAACAACTGTTATTTTGATTGAGGAAATGAGCCTTAATATGTTAAATCTATACACTGAGAACCAGCCTCCGACCCAAGGTTCTCACTGTATTGCAAGATCTGAGCAAATAAGATTAAGTGAATCAGTTGTATGTGTAATTGGTCTTTTTTCCATACTATTATGAAAAGTATATTCTAAAGGGAATTTTTAGAAGACTTGATACTTCCACTGATGGGACAGTTGTGATAAATTCAACCTTTCATAGTACATTCCTGCATTCCACATCCCAGTCTAATAATTCAGTGATGTAAAGAAAAGTACAAACTGAATTTGAGTGCTTCGTTATGTTTTATTAACTGACCCTATCTCAGGAACATCTTAATAGATGGCAAGAAACGCCAACATTTTTTTCAACTGTGAGTGGCAGCTGAAGTTCTTACTGTTGGGAAAGAACACTAGTGCTACCTCTGCCACTAATGAGGTGATTGGAGGAGGCACCAGCCATATGATAGGGGGTGTGTGTGAATTATGTTTAAACTCTACTGTATATTGAAATGGAATTATATTTGTTTTGACAATGTTGAAATGATGTAGATTGTCTTAGAATGAATATTCATAAGTACTCAATTCTCGATGCAGATACCACCGGTGAGGAGTTAAATTCCTAATACATATATTGTAATTCCAACCCAGTTTTACTGGAACTATTGAATAAATATTTTTTTTCAGGTTTACTTGATAGTGGATACATTGTCTGGTGTTAGGGGACCTTGACAGGGTCCATTTTATGTCCAGACATCACCCCTAAAACATTGTACTGTACTATATTGCCCTGAGTAGTATCAATGAGGTCATCTCACTTGCCTCATTTACTCTATTAATTCCAAATGATACTGTGTGGGGGTGGGGGGAACATGGTTAGAAAAACAAGTGGAAAAGAAAATGCAGTGATGTTATAATCTAAACAAGTGCCTTATGTTTATTGCTAAGAACTGGTGTTATCAACCCTTTTGAGAAGAAAGGGTCCCTTGACCTGTATTAACATAGGAAAGTAAAGTTCTTTTTGTTTTTCTTCATATTTACTACTCTTGTCATTTCTCATTTAAAAATTAAAGTCTGAGTAGGTTAGTTTCCTCAACTTTAGATAGTTGCATCATACTTTTTCTGTATCTATTATGCACAAGAATAAAGTTTGATCCTTAATAGCATGACTAAAAGTAGACCCAGCATTAGTGAATAGCTTTCCAATGGATTGTATGGGCCCTTGTTTTTCACGATGTGTTGCTGTTTGTCTTCCATGGTGTGTTGCTTTTAGAGCTGTGAAATGAAAGCTGTGTTCATGAGAAGAGACCAAGGAAGTGTGGTCTAGATTCAGGTAGGTTGTCATAAATTCAGGGAAGTCTCTTCTGCACAGTATTCTAGTTGCCATGTATAGCATCTGTTTAGTAAAAAGTAATAAGTATTAGATTTTCTTACAAGATACGTATATACTTGTCTCAGCAATTACTAGCCTTAAATTTTGAAATTACTCAAGAGAATTCCAAGAAAGACTGACCTTTCAGATGGAAGATAATCTTATTCTGGCTCATGCACCACTTCTTTAAGTTATAGACAGGGTTTCTTGATACCATTCTAGATCTAAACTTCACCTTATCCACTGCCAAAACAAAGTCCTAGGAAATGGCCGTGTTGCACCATAAAAAGCTGAAAACAAGTTTTTGATGATTGGAATGCTCACAACTTGTAGCAATAAGACACTTTGGAAAAGGTTATTCTTTATTGAATTGTACTTTGACCTTTCAGTATGTGACCTTCAAGAGGGAGGTTGAAATAAAGTATTGGTAGTATACAGGAGGTTGTGAGGAGAAGAATGCTCTTACTTTGATAAAACAGAAAAATTAAACATGCTCTAAATTATACATTCTATTTAACACTGCTACCTCCTTAGAGGGACAGACCCCTCTTATGATACAGTAATGGGCAGAGGAAAGGGAGCAGTATGTTGTAGGAAAGAGGACCTAAAGGTTTCCAGCCTCTCAGTTTATCCATTTGCCTTTGAAGTGATGCCGTCTTGGAATTGTAGCAAGAAAAAAAAAAATTGGTACTATTTAAATGAAAACTTTACTAAATTGTTGTTTATAGGCAAGCTTGGCATCTTAATCTTTAGTGCTCTTTATAGAGTTCTACTTGCCAAAAACAATATAGGCTTTGTTTCAAGGCTGCAATTATCAAGTATTGATACTTGGCTCTCTAATAAGACTAGTGTACTTCTTACATTTTTATATCAGGCTTTTCTTTGTGTCTATGTTAAGGGCCGATTATTTCATACAAATAGTATAATTCCCAAATTGAAAAATTGATGGTGGTGAATAATGATGGAAATTTTTTTTTTTTTTTTTAAATATGGAACACTTCACAAATTTGCGTGTCATCCTTGCACAGGGGCCATGCTAATCTCTGTATCGTTCCAATTTTAGTAATGTGCTGCTGAAATGAGCACTAATGATGGAAATTTTTAAATCTGTTATACAAAGATTCTGCTGTTGCTGAATCTTCAACTTGGCTTCAATAAATATAAATTATTGTCTCCTTTAGAAACAACATAGGAGTGAAGGGATTTTTGGAATATGTTCTGGATCCCATGGTTTTTGTTGAGTCAATCATTACGCTTGCCTGATCACCTGTACTTTGTGTAACAAACAAGAAGCCCCTCCATGTCGTTCTATGGCTATTTTCACAAACAATTATGGTTTCCTAACATTGGGCTTTCATAAACTTGCCACTAGTTTACTTTGCTCTGTAAGTTTACTGGGTGTATTTTCTAGTACTTAATGTCTCATTGCAAGTAGGATAGGGTTTTCTATCCAAAACTCGTGTTTCTTCATTAATGATGAATAACTAAATTAGCTACCATCTCCCTTATTATGAACTACCTTTTTGCCTTCAAGGAGTCATATTGCTGGTTGATTACTTTCCAAATGAAAAAGGGGCCATTATAACAAATCTGTCTCCTAGATCCTTTAAGTTCTGAATTGTGGAATATTAAATAATAATTCTTCCCTTTATTAACAGTAAAAAAAAAAATTACTATGCATTAATAACAATAATAGAAACATTCAGCAACACATTGAGCTAGCATTGTTACACTGTTTACATTATTTGCTCTGATGTTAATTGAAAAAGGACAGAAAAATAAGCCAACTGCTTCACTTGTATTTTTTTTATAATTTAAAATTTTTACTTTTAAGAGCCTACTTGTTAGTTCAAGCATTCAGTTTCACAGCATTTTTCTGACAAATGTCTAATTACAATATGAAGTTAAATGATTAATGCTTTGGTTCAGACTCATGTAAATCCATTTCTAATGTAGGAAATTTCAGGATTTACACTGGGTACCTTTTAGTATGAAGGTATAGTGACTAGGAAAATAGTGGATATTCAAGTTCTTGTTAAATTGCTGTAAATATTAATATTGCTCTACAGATTGTAGAAAATAGCAATAAAGTACTATTAACTTTCAGGTCACCTGTGAAGGCTCACAAATTTTTTATTATGTATTGAAGTATTCCCATTTATCTCCCCTTGTCCCTCTCTATTGGGCTTTAGGAACTTCTTCAAAATAAAAGATTCATTATATTTAGGTGTATTGAATTTCTCACGTCTAATTGTGGGTTTTTTCCCCTATAGTTTATCATGAATGGTTATGACTGGCCTTGTAGGAAGACCATCCTCTAACTTCTCAGTTGTCTGTTCATTGTGGCATATAGTTGGCAGTGAATCTATTCATCCTTCATGTCTTTAGCAACCACCCACCCAAATAACATATTCAGTGGAATTAAGTTACTACAAAGGTACGTTACACACCAGCTACTGGGAGGGCTTTGTTTTCTACAGCCTAGTATCTACTTTTAATCATGACAAGAAAGACACTAGGTAGGGATCTACAGAGGTTACTTCTAGATACGATCTACAGTCAGTGTTCATAACTTGTTGCTCTGCTCCGCCATTGTCTACTTAAGATAGACAGTTGAGTCCTCTTAAGTCAGACAACCTTGGTTGTGTGTATTAGAACCCCAGGGGAACTATTCTTAAAAATCTCTATGCCAAGATCTATTCACAAAGATTCTGATTTAAATGACCTGAAAACAGGCCTGGGTATTTGCACTTTTTTCTTTAGAATCACTACTACAGTCATTCTAAGGTGCAGCCAAGTTGAGAATGTGTTTGCTTAGGAAGCAGTTTAAAACAGTATTGGGTTTTTTTTCCCCCCCTCAAAGAGATCACAGAATGAAACAACTATGTAAGTGTGAAAAGTAACGTTCCCCCACTTAAAGGAAAAGAACTTGTATTTGAATTTTCTGTCAAGAGCAGCTGGTTAGTTTTAAGTCCATGCTTTTCCTTATCTAAAACATCTCTTCAAGGTTCTGTTAGATATCATGGTAACTTGTCTCCTGAAACAACTGTTGAAATATAATTGCCATAGGTAGATGTTTGAATTTTTTTTTGTTTTTAAATATATTTTATTGATTTTTTTACAGAGAGGAAGGGAGAGCTAGAAACGTCAATGAGAGACATCAACCAGCTGCCTCTTGCACCCCCCCACCAGGGATGTGCCCGCAACCAACGTACATGCCCCTGACCGGAATCAAACCTGGGACCTTTCAGTCCTCAGACCGATGCTCTACTGCTGAGCCAAACCAGTTTAGGTAGATGTTTGAGTTTCTTGAGTGGATGAGTACCAAGGCAAAGCACAGTTAGCAGGCTTTTAAATAAGGGTGATGGTAGATATTTCTCCCTGAAGAACTGCCATTTTTAAAAATAAACGAATGAATTGCTGTCACAAATGAGATGAGGAAGGAACCATGATTCTGAGACCCACAATTTCAATGTTGGCCTGTAAGTGTAGAACCTGGAAAGGAGGCTGACAAGCTATGGAATCATATCAAACTAAATCTGCTTTAGAGCTATTGAAATAGCATTCTGGAGAGATGTCCCAAATCTACCCAATCTAATATTTTTCTTTTGAAAAATACGAGTTGTTTTTCATAGCCTACCCCTCAGTTCTGTCTAGTTTATTCTTGACTAAAGAAGTTGATAAATGACCCTGGTAGTGCTGACACTGTTCACCATTCTTGCGTTGACAGAACTCGGATAGTTTTCCCTCACCTTGGCAAACTGGAAGGTTTTGTGTTTTAGTCTCTTCACATAGAAGATCTGCCTTATGCTTTTGTTACTTTTCTCTCATCCTTGTGACTAAATGCCAAATTTCTGGTATAAACCCAGTGGGTTGATGGACAACAATAATATGATGTAGTTAAAAATGTAAGCTTTAAGTCAAAATAGAACTAGGTTTAAGTCCTGACTCAGGTTCTTGAGGTAAGATGCTAAGAATTTCTCGTTCATATAGTTGTTGGAAGGATTACGTAACATGGCATATGAAGTGATTACCACAAGCATTAACTATAAATATTCATTATAAATAGTAAGCATTCCTACATGGTATGTTTTTCTACATACCAACAACTCAACATTTGAATTTTCCCCTAGTATTTTACTTAACGTGTGCTAGTATGTACACTATTTTGCCTTTTCAAAAAGAAACCAACCACCTGTAATCCCGCCATTCATTTTGACATTCATGGGAACTTACTAATGTTAGTAAACTTGGCAGATATGTTGCTGCTGTTTAAAATTATTGAGAGGATGTGAAATAATGCCAATTCCAGTGTCCCTCCTTTTATCCACACAGTAGTTACTGTATGCTTACTACCTCCAAGAACTATGTTTCATATTGAGGATATATGACAATCTTTGCTCTCACGTTTTTCCTAGGCTGGTAAAGGAGACAGAAAAATCAAGAAATGAATGCAACAGCAGTATGTAACTCCCTAGGAGTCAGTACACATTTCTGTTTGGATGTACTAGGAAGCAAACAGAACGTTCACTTAACTTTGGAAAGATAAAGATGAGTTTCCTATACAGACAAAAGATACTAGATTGTACAATATATTCAGGAATTTTATGTGAAGTATTGTGAATAGAATCTGGGAAAGAGGTGGGGGCTCAGTAAAGAGAGACTTAGATGATTTACTTACTAAAAGGCTGGGTTTGGCTTTGTGTAAGCAACGGAGAGTTAATGGAGACTTAGGGAAGGATGATTGTTTGGGAGAATTGTGCAACTACTGTGAAGGGGGAGACGAAGAGCACTATCGGAGGTGCCAAGCCTAGGAGACTCAAGTTGAGCTATGAATAATAGTTATCAGTATGTGCCAGGCAACTTAGTATTTTGCATCCATTAGATCACTTAATCCTTAAAAAAAAAACCATGTGAGGTAAGTACCACTCCCATTTAACAGAACACTTAAGGATCATAATTTGTCCATGGTTATACAACTTGTGATAATCTTCATTCACGCCAGGTGTGTCTCTCACTCCACAGGGTGCTTGCTTCTGATCAATATAACCTGCAAGAAGTAGTAAGGACAACAGTAAGTATGGAGAGGAGAGCAAGGTATACACGAGATACTAAGAAGCTGTTACATCAGCTGACTGTGTTGGAAGAAAGTGGGTAGTGAATGGAGAAGGAAAAGTTAACAAAGATGTCCAGAGTTTTGACAATACCCTGTTGTTGTCATTTTAATATCTATTTGTTGATTTCAGAGAGGAAGGGAAAGAGGAGAGAGAAATAGGAACATCAGTGATGAGAGAGAATCACTTATTGGTTGCCTCCTGCACCCCACCACAAGGGATAGAGCCCACAACTTGGGCATGTGCCCTGACCGGTAATTTAACTGTGACCGCCTGTTTCATAGATTGATGCTCAACCACCAAGCCACACCAGCCAGGCCAAAGTTTTTTGTTTTTGTTTTTTTTAAAACTTTTTATTCAAAGTATTACTTATTTCCCTTTTTCTCTCCCATTGACCACTTATAACCCATCCCTGCCCCAGGCCTCCATCATCTTATTGTCTGTGCCCATATATGCATACAAATTATTTGGTTGATCTCTACCCACCTCTGCCTTCCTTCTGAGATTCGACAGTCTGTTCCATGCTTCTATGTCTCTGGATCTATTTTGTTCAACAGATTATTTTGTTCATTAGATTCTACATATGAGTAAGAACATGTGACACTTGTTTTTCTCTGGCTAATTTCGCTTAGCATAATGCTCTCCAGGTCCCTCCATGCCATCTCCAAGAGTAAGATATACAATACTTTTTTACTGCTGCGTAATACTCCATGGTGTAAATGTACTACAGCTTTCTTATCCACTCATCTACTGATGAGCACTTGGGCTGTTTCCAGATCTTAGCTATTTTTTTTAATAATATATTTTATTGATTTTTTTACGGAGAGGAAGAGAGAGGGATAGTTAGAAACATTGATGAGAGAGAATTATCCATCAGCTGCCTCTTGCACACCTCCTACTGAGGATGTGCCCACAACCAAGGTACATGCCCTTGACAGGAATCGAACCTGGGACCTTTCAGTCCGCAGGCCGATGCTCTATCCACTGAGCCAAACCAGTTTCGGCCAGATAGCTATTGTAAATTGTGCTTCTATGAACATAGGAGTGCATACATCCTTTCTGATTGGCGTTTTGGGTTTCTTAGGATATATTCCTAGAAGTGGAATCAATGGCAGGTCCATATTTAATTAAAAAAAAATACAGTTTATTGATGTTTTACAGAGAGAAAGGGAGAGGGATAGAGAGTTAGAAACATCAATGAGAGAGAAACATCAATCAGCTGTGCCTCCTGCACACCCCCTAACTGGGGATGTGCCCACAACCAAGGTACATGCCCTTGACCGGAATTGAACCTGGGACCCTTCAGTCTGCAGGCCGACGCTCTATCCACTGAGCCAAACCAGTTAGGGCCCATATTTAATTTTTATGGAAACTCCAAACTGTTTTCCATAATGGCTGCATCAGTCTGCATCCCCATCAACAGTGTACTGGAGTTCCCTTTTCTCTACATCCTCGCCAGCACTTGACATTCAATGGTAACCATTCTGAAGGTATGAGGTGATACCTCATTGTCATTTTAATTTGCATCTCTGATCATCAGCGATTGAGCATATTTTCATGTTTCTTGGCCACAAACGGTGCTACACTGCTTATAACTGGTAAAGGGTTCAAATTGACAATCCTTACAGAAAAAAATTTCTCCATTAATTTATTCGTCATTTGCTGAATAACAAGGAGCTTTCAGAGTTGACAACCCCGCCCGCTCCAGTCCCGGTCGCTGCCCCGAGACAGCCAGCGGGAGGAGGAGGGGAGCGCAGCCGGCGCCCCCACCTGCGGCCCCGGGGACCTCAGCAGCGCGCCGACCACTGTGGCCCTCCCGGCGCCCGAGCTCCGCGACCTCCTCGCAGACCCGCCCCGGGCGCGCGCCCCCGGCCCGAGAGGCCCTGCGCCCTCTCGCGAGAGAGCCGGGCGGTGCCTCCTCCCCCTCCGCAGCCTCTCTCCGCCCCCAGACTGCACCGCTTCCTCCGAGGGCGGAGGCCTCCAGGGTGCTGGGCCTGGGCCGCCCCGCGTGGCCCTCGGCAGGCTCGCCTTGCGCGCCACGGTCAGGTCCCCGACAGGACTCGAGCTCCCCGGAGGGACGGGCGCCGGCCCGGGGGTCGCTGGGGTGGAGCCGCGGGCCGGGCGGTGGGCGCCTCCCCTGCGCGGCTGGGCGGGGCGGGGCGGGAGGTGTGGTGGCTCCAGCGACGTTGCGCGGCGCCGCCGGCGGGCTGATCGCGCTCGCAGCTCGCCGGCTTGCTCCGTCGCTCCGGTGGCGTAACTTCCACGCGGGTCTGCGCCGCCTCCCCTCCGCCTCCCCTCGGGGCGGGTCCGGAGAATGGCTTCGGAGATGGAGTCGTCGCTGGAGGCGAGCTTCACGGCCAGCGGAGCGCTGACAAGCTCCTCCGCGTTCCTGCCGCCGGCGCGCTCCCGCATCTTCAAGATCATCGTGATCGGCGACTCCAACGTGGGCAAGACCTGCCTGACTTACCGCTTCTGTGCGGGCCGCTTCCCCGACCGCACCGAGGCCACCATCGGCGTGGACTTCCGAGAGCGAGCCGTGGAGATCGACGGGGAGCGCATCAAGGTGAGCGGGTGGAGGAGCGTCTCCCGGGAGGGACTCCGGGATGACAGGTGCCCCAACCCCACGGCGGGTCCAAGGCTGGCACCGTGCAGGGTACACGCTCCTTCGTTTCCCATGCTGACGTGGAGACTGGAGTTGGGGATTGGAAAGGTTTGTGTATAGCAAACTACTAAGGCAGTGCTTCTCCGACTTTAATGTCATGCTAATTGCACAGGGATTTAAAAAAAAAAAATTTTTTTTTAAAAGGCAGGTTCTGCTTGCTAAGGTCCCAGGTGCTGCAGATGCAGCCAGCCCCGGGACCACCACTTGGAGTAATGAGGGTAGGGGCATCCACTGACTAGTTGTCAGTGTCTTTCTTATTTCTGAGAACCAGTGAAGTCAGACCAAAGGAATTTCTCAAGCATGGAAAATTCATTGAATAAATATGATTTATTAAACAGTCATCTGAGCGCTTCCTGAGATTGTGGCAGTAAAAGCCTTTTTGCCTTTGTAGCAAAACTTTACATCCAGTTTTGCTACAATAGTTTCTGTATAACCGTGAGTTGTTTGGAAAAAACCTGTTTTCTTGCAGAAATATTCTTTACGTGATTGTTCATGCTTGAGTGCCAGAAGCACATTCTTGGTACCACCTTCTCCTAATTCTTATTGGTGGCTCCTGAGACTAGGAACACAGAAATAGTGGAGAAGGCAGAAAGCCCAAGGCCAAGACTGGGATTCTGAGGAGCTGGAATAGGGCAATGGAGAAGGAGGATCAGGGACAGGGCCAAGGCCTCCTGATGGTATGAACCTTACACACACTTCTTCATTGCAAGCCACCCCCAACTCCTCAGTCATCTAATACCACCCCTCAAAGCATGTGCACCCTAGGAACTGCCCTGCCTTCCTTATACTACCTTTACTTTTTTTGCTTTAAGTGAGAATGTTCAGCTTTGCCTCAATTCCCCGGGGTGGTAGGTGCTGTACTGCATTCCTTATCCCACATCCTTGAAGCCGAACCATTTATTTTTTAGTTCCCTAACCATTGTTGTACTCCTCATCCCCAAAGAGTTTGTTTAAATGCTAATGATGGTAAAGGAGAAATAGGGTTGAAAACAAATGAGCTTTCTATAGGTCCTTTTGCTGTTTCATTTTCTTTTTTAATAAGTCTTTATTGTTTAGATTATTACAATTGTTCCTCTTTTTCCCCTCCCATAGCTCCCCTCCATCTGGTTCCCATCCCACCCTCTGCCTTTATCCACTCCCCACTGTCCTCATCCATAGGTGTAAGATTTTTGTCCAAAAAAAAATTTTTTTTTTTGTCCAGTCTCTTCCTGCATCCCCATACTCCTTTCCCCTGAGAATTGTCAGTTCACTCCCTTTCTATGCCCCTGATTCTTTTATATTCACCATTTTATTATTTTCATCAGATTTTTTATTCACTTGATTTTTAGATTCACTTGTTGATAGATATGTATTTGTTGTTCATAATTTTATCTTTACCTTTTTCTTCTTCTTCCTCTTCTTATAGAATACGTTTCAGCATTTCATATTATACTGGTTTGGTGGTGATAAACTCCTTTATTTATTTTTAAAAAATATATTTTATTGATTTTACACAGAGAGGAATTGAGAGGGACAGAGAGTTAGAAACGTCAATGAGAGAAATATCGACTAACTGCCTCTTGCATACCCCCCACTGGGGATGTGCCCGCAACCAAGGTACATGCCCTTGACTGGAATCGAACCTGGGACCTTTCAGTCCACAGGCGGATGCTCTATCTACTGAGCCAAACCAGTCCCGGCATGAACTCCTTTATTTAGCTTTTTCTTGTCTGTGAAGCTCTTTATCTGACCTTCAATCTGAATGATAGCTTTGCTGGGTAGAGTAATCTTGGTTGTAGGTTTTTGTTGTTCATCACTTTGAATATTTCTCGCAACTCTCATCTGGCCTGCATAATTTCTAAAGAGAAATCAGCTGACAGTTGTATGGGTACCCTCTTGTAGGTAACTAGCTGTTTTTTTCTCTTGCTGCTTTTAACATTCTCTCTTTGTCTTTTGCCCTTGGCATTTTAATTATGATGTGTCTTGATGTGGTCCTCTTTGGATTCCCTTTGTTTGGGGTTCTCTGCACTTCCTGTACTTTTAAGTTTATTTCTTTCACCAGGTGGGGAAAGTTTTCTGTCATTATTTCTTCAGTATATTGTTCTTTCTCTTCTTCTGGCACCCCATAATTCTGATGTTGGTACACTTGAAGTTGCCCCAGAAGCTCCTTACACTATCTTCATATTTTTGGATTCTTTTTGGTTTTCTGTTTGGTTGTTTTTTGCTTTTTTGTATTTCAAATCTTTGACTTGATTCTTAGGATCCTCTGTTAGGTCTAGTAATAATTAATGTCGTTTTCTAATATTTTTTTAAATCGAATTTATTTAAACAATACAACAAAATTTAATCAACAATATAGTTGCCGTTGTTTTCTACTACTTGTGCCCAACGCTCAGGAAGCATTTTAATCCCTCTGTTGTAAAATTCTTGTGATTTTGATGCAAAAAATTCGGTCAATGCATTTTTGAGGCATTCTTCATTATTAAATTTTTTTCCAAGAAGAAAGTTTTGCAAAGAACGAAACAAATGGTAATCGGAAGGGGCAATATCAGGAGAATATGCAGGTTGAGGGAGAACTTCCCATTCCAACTGGCGCAGTTTTTCAGCAGTGATTCTTGCAGTATGCGGTCGTGCGTTATCGTGGTGAAGAATTACGCCCTTCCGATTAATCAGCGCGGGTTCTTTTTCTCTTAAAGCTTGGGCTAACCTTTCCAATTGGGCACTATACACTGCACTTGTAATGGTTTGGTTAGATGGTAAAAGTTCATAATGAAGAATTCCTTTAAAATTCCACCAAACACACAACATCACTTTTTTCGCATGTAAGTCAGGTTTTGGCGTGGGCTGCGGAGCCTCATTTTTGTCCAACCATTGAGGCCGCCTTTTCAAATTAACATACAGCACCCATTGTTCATCTCCGGTAACAATTTTCTCTAAAAACGGCAAACGGTTTTGACGAGAGAGGAGCGAACTGCAAATTGTGACTCTTTGATTACGGTTGTTGTCGGTCAACTCATGAGGAACCCATTTTCCAAACTTTTGGACTTTGCCAAGTGCCCACAATTGACTGGAAATTGTTTTTTGTGAACAATTTAAAGTTGTCGCAAGCTCTTGTTGGGTAATTTGAGGATTTTGCACCAAAAGAGCTTGAAGAGCTTCTTGATCAAAATTGGACACACGGCCTCGACCACTCTTGTCATCTAACGAAAAATTTCCCTCGCGAAATTTCTCAAACCAACGCTGGCATTTTCTGGCGCTAACTGCATCTTGACCAAGAGCACTACAGATGTTTTTTGCAGCCTCACTTGCTTTTCTTCCTAATTGGAACTCGTAAAGCATGCAGTGCCAAATATGCTTTTCATCCGTCATCTTCTTAGCCCTAGTTTTGCAACAAAAACCAAACCAAACACAAACTTTTTCAAGCAAAACTTGTTAATTGCACTTCACACATTCTGTAGATACCACGTGTTTGAAGGTTATGTCAATACAAGTCAACGCCAAGCAAGATTTTAAACGAATGTTGAAAAACGACATTAATTATTACTAGACCCGATAGTTTGCTGCTAGATCTCTGTATATTATTTTTTATTTCAGTCAGTGTATGTTTAATTTCTAGTTGGTCCTTTTACATATCCTTGAGGATCTCGTAATTGATCAGCCTTTTCTAGGAAATTCTTGAAAAACCTTATAATTGTGGTTTTGAACTCTATATCCAATCGTTTGCTTTCCTCCTTTCATTTGTGACCTGTTTCTTTGTCTCCGCATTTTGGCTGCTTCCCTGAGTTGATAGAGTAGCTTTGTGTGCTAAGCCCCTATAGGGTCTCCCCCGTTACCTGAGGTGGACACTCTTGGTGCATCCCTTTGTGGGTTGTGTGCACAGTCTTCTTGTAGTTAAGCCTTGATTGTTGTTAGTATCACTGGGAGGAATTGATTTCAAGGCAATTGGCTGTGAGGATCAGTTGTGTCTATGCTGGGAGAACTTCTGTGCTGGAGACACCCTTATAAGACAAAACTTGCTTCAGTGGGGCCTTGGTGCTCACTGAGTCTGCCCCCTGAGTGTGTCCTTATGGACCTGAGGAGTTGTAATCTGTATGGTCTTACTCTGACCCCTGGGTATACTAGCTCTTGGATCTCCAAGGAGGTGCTAATTTAGCTTCTGCCTGAGGCCACTCAGCTGGAGCTATGGAGAGATCTGCAGATTCCTCTTCTTTGTTTGGGTTTTGGAGGTGCCCAGATGAGGCCCAGCTGTGAAGCAATGCAAGCTGCTGTGGGGCCTTGGGCCTTCTTTTGGATGTTCTGGGACTCACCGATTCAGCTGCAGTTTATTAGGTAAGTTTAGAATTCAGAGGACCAGACCATTCATATGCAAAAGCCTCTGCGCTCAGCTTGGATGGGGCGGGATCTCAGGGCAGAGCAAGAAGCAATGGCTTCCAGTCAGCCCTGCCCTAAGAGGCCCCTGGGTCTCAGTGTCCCACGGTAATTGCTGCAAGCACCTCTGAGAGAAAGCCGCCCTCGAGTTTCGCCTGATGCCAGACAGTCCAGTTTCTTCCCATATAAGTCTGGGTCCCCAGAGTCTCGTGTGGAACTGGAGTTCAGTGCAGTCAGGAGCTTTTGTCTCCCTCCCAGTTGAGAGTGCTAGCCATATACTCAGTTTCCAGCCCTCTCTGAGCATGAGCCTCCGTACTTTTGCCTTCCTCAGCTCCTCTGAGTCTCTGTGCTTTTCTCTTTCCTTCTAGTTGCAGAATTTCCATTCAACCAGCCTTCCTGTGGTTTTGGATGATGTCTGTTTTATCTTTATTTTATTTTATTTAGAAAAATATATTTTCTTTTCTTTTCTTTCTCTTTTCTTTTCTTTTCTTTTCCCTTTTCTTTTCTTTTCCCTTTTCTTTCCCTTTTCTTTCCCTTTTCTCTTTTCTTTTCTTTTCTTTTCTTTTCTTTTCTTTTCTTTTCTTTTCTTTTCTTTTCACATGAAGGAAGGGAGAGGGATAGAGAGCTAGAAACATCGATTAGCTGCCTCCTGCACACTCCCTATTGGGTATGTGCCTGCAGCCAAGGTACATGCCCTTGGCTGGAATTGAACCTGGGACCCTTGGTCTGCAGGCCAATGCTCTGTCCACTGAGCCGAATTGGTTAGGGCCCATTTTATCTTTTAGTTGCAGTTTTGAAATTGTTGTGCGAGGCAGCAGTTTAGGTGTTTATGCTGCCATCTTGGTTTCTCTACTGCTATTTCATTTTCACTTTCATTTTTCATTGTCCCATTGAAGTTGCCAGTGATGGTCCTTTGGGTGCACTGTATTAGGGAGTTAAGACAGATTTGGATGCAATGCAGAGGAAAATACAGAAGAAGGAGGGGCTGAATATTTTTCATCAGAATTCGGTTAGGCCCAGGAACCTGTGAGAAAATGATGGGGGATCTGAGGTTTCAGAGGGTGTTTAGTTTGGAAGAAGCAGGAGTTCTGGGAGAAAATGCATGGGCTTTGGAACCCAACTGACCTGGCCCAAATCTGAACCTGAAAAGGGGTCACACTGACCTGTGTTCTTAGTAGGGTGACAGCTTTTCCCGAGACTACTGCAGTTTTAGAACTGGAAGCCCCAAATACCTCAAATCCCCTTATTCTCAGCAAACTGGGGTAGTTGGTTACTCTAGTCCTCAAGCAAGTTCCTTATCTTTTAGAATCTATTTTCTTTTTAATATATTTTATTGATTTTTTACAGAGAGGAAGGGAGAGAGATAGAGAGCCAGAAACATCGATGAGAGAGAAACATCGACCAACCCCCTCCTGCACACCCCCCACCAGGGATGTGCCTGCAATCAATGTATATGCCCTTGACTGGAATCGAACCTGGGACCTTTCAGTCCGCAGACTGATGCTCTACCACTGAGCCAAACCGGTTTCAGCAGAATCTATTTTCTTTTCTGCAAATGATATGGTATCAGGCTGGTGAGGATTAGATGAACCATCAGGTTTATACTTGGTAATCTTTCTTTTGTTGTTAATTCTCACCCAAGGGTATTTTCCCCCCCAATTTTTTTTTTTTTTTTTTTTTTTTTTTTGAGAGAAAGAGTAGAAGCGGGGGGAGTGACAGAGAGAGAAAGAGAGAAACAGGTGTGAGAGACACATTGATTGGTTGTCTCCTGCATGAGCAACAACCAGGGCCAGGGATGGAGCCTGCAACTGAGGTAAGTGCCCTTGACCAGAATCAAACTCGGGACCCTTCAGTCTGCAGGCCTTTTAAAAAATATATTTTATTGATTTTTTTTACAGAGAGGAAAGAAGAGGAATAGAGAATTGGAAATATCGATGAGAGAGAAACATCAATCAGCTGCCTCCTCCACACCCCCAACTGGGAATGTGCCCGCAACTAAGGTACATGCCCTTGACTGGAATCAAACCTGGGACCCTTCAGTCCACAGGCCGACACTCTAGCCACTGAGCCACACTGACTAGGGCCATAGCTGGTAATCTTCCCTGGTGGCTTCACATCATTATTCCTCTCTGGCACTATCAGTTCTGAAGCAGTATAACTAGAGAGTGAAGCAGAGATATAGCAGATCATAGGCTGACAGCTGAAGAGGAGAGAAATTACCCCCAAATGGGAGCAGAGTGTTTTTAAAAAATAAGTACAGGGCCATAGCCAATTTTTTCAGTGGTTAGAGCATCAGCCCTCCAACTGAAGGGTTCCAGGTTCGATTCCATTCAAGAGTGCACACCTCAGGTGGAGGCTCAATCCCCGGTTGCAGGCTCATTCCCCAGTCCGGTTGGGATGCATGCAGGAGGCAACCAGTTGATTTATCTCTCTCACATCGATGTTTCTCTCTCTCTGTCTCTCCCACTTTCTTCCACTCTTTTTAAACATCAATGGAAAGCCCAGCCAGTAAAGCTCAGTAGTTGAGCTATTAACCCATGACCTATGAACCAGGAGGTCATGGTTTGATTCCCATCAGGGCACATGCTGGTAATGTGGGGGGCGTGCAGGAGGCAGCTGATCAATGATTATCTCTCATCATTGATGTTTCTCTTTCTCTCTCTCTCTCTCTCCCTTACTCTCTGAAATCAATACAAAAATATATTTTAGAAATCAACGGGAAAAATATGCTGGGGTGAGGATTAACAACAACAACAAAGATAATAATAAAAAAAATAAGTAGAGAGAAGGGAGGCAGGGGAGGAGTTGAGATTTGATGGCCCTTTACCTGTTTCTGGATTGCCTTTTATACTGTAAGATCACAGATGAATCAGGTACAAATTTCAGAGATACTTAGCATTGAAAAATATAAAAATATGTCCAGTGTATAAAGTTGAGTACTTTACTGGGATGAGTGCTGGCAGTGATAAGTAAACCAAGGCTGCTGTGTGATGAATATGGGAGCGTGAATATATTTTATTGATCTCAGAGAGGAAGGCTGCCTCCTGCATGCCCCCTACTAGGGATCAAGCCCTCAGCCTGGGCATTGCCCTGATCGGGAATGTAGCCATGACCTACCCGTTCATAGGTCGACGCTCAGCCCCTGAGCCACCACAGCCGGGCATGTTAAATAATTGTAATTGTGGAATGGAAAAATTTCAGAGAACATGTTTTATAGCAGTGACATTTCAGGAAATGTCATCAAGTCTCTATTTGTTCATCTGTTCCTAAGTACATTATACAGGTTGTCCCCCAAAATGAATACACACTTTAACAGCTGATATCTGTTACATTTTGAAAATGTATTTTAATTATCACTGCCTTTGCAATTATTCAGAGTGTGTATACATTTTTTTTTGGGACACCTCTGTATGTATGGTTAATAGAGGGAATCCAGGGGGAGGCTCAGTATGTCCCTGTCCTTGCTTTTCTATCTGCCTTCTCTCCTTTAGTAGTAGTCTCTTCAGCTGTCACTTCTACTACTAAGATAACTTCAGAACTTCCTCTCTTCTTCTCGGTCATTCTGCATTTCCTATTGTCTTCTAGACATTGCTATTTGGATAACCCTCCTTTGTCTCAAATGTCTGAAGGAATCCATCTTTTTGGCAAATCTGCCTCTCCTGTTTATCCTCAATATCACCCAGAGAAAGAAAGAGGGTGACTGCTAAAGGTATAGGATTTCTTTCTTTCTTTTTAAAAAAATATATTTTATTGATTTTTTACAGAGAGGAAGAGAGAGGGATAGAGAGTTAGAAACATCAATGAGAGAGAATCACCGATCAGCTGCCTCTTGCACACCCCCTACTGGGGATGTGCCTGCAACCAAGGCACATGTCCCTGACCGGAATGGAACCTGGGACCTTCCAGTCCGCAGGCCGACGCTCTATCCACTGAGCCAAACCGGTTTTGGCCTAGGATTTCTTTTTGGAGTGATAATAGCATTTGGAATTAGATAATGATGATAATGGCGCTGCTGGGGAATATACTAAAAACCACTGAATTATACATTTTGAAAGGGTAAATGTTATATGTGAATTCTATCTCAGGTGTTTTTTTTGTTTTTGTTTTTTTTAAATTAAAAAAGCCCACTTTAAACTGTATCTTTAACATTTCTAAAGATATTTTAGAAATAATGTGGATGACTCATATAAAAGCTGTCCAAAAAATTGGAGCTGATCTTTTCTTTTTAATAGCATTTTCTGTGGCTCAAATATTCAAAAGTGATATCATCAATGAAAAATGATTTGTAATATTTGAAGCATAGTCTATAAGTTCTTTTTAAAAACCCACAAAAAGGAAATATACCCAAATATTAACAATGGTTATCTTTAAGGCAATTTCCCTCTTTATTTTTATCTTATATTTTCTGTGTGTCTCTTTTACATTCTTGAAACAAACAAAAAAAAAATTACTCAGAATTTAGACCTGCCTCGAAGAACTGTCCTCCGTAAATGTAAGTAATGAGGAGGAGGAGGATGTTGATCCCAAAGGCAACCTTTGTTTGTTTTATTTTGGGATGGGATTGACTCACCCATATTCCTCTTCCCACCAATCCTGCTCAAAACTCTGTGCATTCTAATTACATCAAGATATCCGGGAAACAAGAGGTATGAAATAATAACTTCATACTTTATTGGAGAGCCATAAAGGTAATTACTAAGTTATCGAGGCATTTGCTAAGGACCATTTACAATATCTCCTCTGTTGTTGCTCTATGAAGTCACCAGTTTAGGCTTCCAGTCCATACTTTGAATATCTATACATTGTACACATCTTTCAGTTAAAAGTTATTTAAGGAAATAGGATTTTAGTATTTTTTACTGTGACCAGTAAACCCTCATTTACTAGTAACTCCTTTTTTTTTTTTTGAAATAAACCAAGGCAGGATAATTCAGTGTTTTGAGATCACACAAGATTTATATTTAGTTTTAGATAAAAATTTTCCTCAATTATCCCATATTTCCACTAGGAGATAGTGTAATAGTTTTGTTGGTAGAGATGTTTGGGATAGATAAGTAATCTTATTTATTAAAAAAATTTCAAGAGGGCCTGGATTTCATAGAATGTATATATTTGTTAATTTGGGGGTTAGACCCCATGACTCTTAACATTTGTATTGTCTATTTTATTTATATATATATAAATATATATATATAAATATATATATATATATATATATATATATTATATATATTTTTTATTTAATTAATCCTAACCTGAGGATATTTTCTCCATTGCTTTTCAGAATGTGGAAGCGGTGAGGGAGGGAGCAGGAAAAAGGGAAGGAAGAAAAAGAGAGAGAAAGGAACTTTGATGTGAAAGAGATACATTAACTGGTTGCCTCCTGCCCTTGCCCCAACCAAATGAGGGTGGGGAGCAAGCTACAACCCAGATACATGCCCTTGACCTGGAATTGAACCTGTGACCCTTTGTGGGGGCTGATGCTCCAACCACTGAGAAACACAGTCCTGGACAAGTTTACTGTTTTAAATTAGCCTTGTGAAGGATAGACAAGGGCATATAGTAACCAAATTTATAGCAGTTGGACACTTATGTTTGTTAAAATCTGATATAGTTTTCTCTTAATATTTTAAAATTCATTTTTTGGAGCAAAATTTCATCCAGTCAGATCTGATTTTCTGAGATTTATTTATTTATTTTTTAAAAATATATTTTATTAATTTTTTACAGAGAGGAAGAGAGAGGGACAGAGAGCTAGAAACATCAGTGAGAGAGAATCACCGATCAGCTGCCTCTTGCACACCCCCTACTGGGGATGTGCCTGCACCAAGGTACATGCCCTTGACCGGAATCGAACCTGGGACCTTTCAGTCTGCAGGCCGACGCTCTATCCACTGAGCCAAACCGGTTTCGGCTGATTTACTGAGATTTAAATGCTCAGTTGAAATATTTGTTCCGTTACTTGCACTAATTATGAGGTTTGTAGACTAACACCATGAAATTTAGCTCCCATAAATAACACAGAAAAGGTGTTATGGAAGGGAACTAAGTAATATAAGTGAAGAAGTCCTAAAGACCATGAAGTGAATCAGATTTTCAGTATGAATCACTGGAATGAAATTTCCTCTGTGAAATAGGAATTTCCGTTTCCTCTTCTTTTCATGTTCAGATCCAGCTGTGGGACACGGCGGGGCAGGAGCGCTTCAGGAAGAGCATGGTGCAGCACTACTATCGCAACGTGCACGCCGTGGTCTTCGTGTACGACATGACCAACATGGCCAGTTTCCATAGCCTGCCGTCTTGGATAGAGGAATGCAAACAGCATTTGCTAGCCAATGACATACCGCGGATTCTCGTGGGAAATAAATGTGACTTGAGAAGTGCCATTCAGGTACCTACAGACTTGGCACAAAAATTTGCTGACACACACAGTATGCCTTTGTTTGAAACCTCTGCTAAAAACCCCAATGATAATGATCACGTGGAAGCTATATTTATGACCTTGGCTCATAAGCTTAAGAGCCACAAACCATTAATGCTTAGTCAACCCCCGAATAACGGAGTTACCCTGAGGCCTGAACCAAAGCCTGCGATGCCGTGCTGGTGCTGAGTAACCGTCTTTATGATGCTGCTGAATTTTGACTAAAGAAACACTTTGAAAGTATAGCAGTGATAGTCGTAAGATTTACTCTCAAATGTAATGGATCGTCCTGGCACGTCACTGTTTATCATCGTCATGCTCCCTTCTGTCTTTGGTCTTTACGTAATCGGGATTGTCACTGTCAGCACAACTAAGACGTTGGTTTTCAGGTGAGGTTGAAAAGGAAGCAAAGGTAGGATGGTCAGAACATCTTTCCATCAGAGCCCCGTGAAGGAGACTCCAGGTGGAGCACCATGGAGTGTCAGAGTCAGTGACTGTTCAGGCCTGTGTTCCTGAGATTGAAAAAAGAAAATAGTAAGGGTTTATACACACTTCATGGTGTGTCCTTTGAGAAGTATTCTCAGTAGGATCCAAACTTGTATTTGCCTCTCCCTGGAGTTCTCTTTTTGTATTATTAGTGGCTTAATTGTATTATTATCGTTACATTTTAGAGCTAGACTTTAGTTCCGGTGGGAGGAGAAGGCATAGAATGTTTTCTGGGTCTCAATTCTTAAACGACTTTCCCAGCAGTGCTAGATACTTAATATTTCTAATCAATGCCGATGAGTTCTATAGAGATCATTGTTATTTTTAAGAATAATTTGAATTGTTTTCTTACTAAATTCTATTAAATTACACGAAGACAAGTCAAATTCTAGTGCAAATGAAGTGACATAAGGTGCTTTATATTTTATTATGAAATATTTAAACAGTAAAAAAAAAAAGGAATCGAAAGCATACGAGGATCTGTAACTTGGGGGAATATAGGTAAATGTGGTCTGGTTATCACAGGAGACTTATTGTAGCTTTTAGTAATTTTAGGATGTGTCTCCAGCTCCCTCATCCCCAAACAGCTTAATGACTCAAGGCTGAATTCACAGATCATTTTCCGTTTGGATTGTAGCTCTGAGAATACACCTCTAATTGCTATGAGTGTACATATATTCCTGTAATAGTATCTATTGTGTTACAGTACACCCATTTTTTAAATCTTTAAATTTTATGGCCACAACATGCTATTTCTCCTCAGTATAAAAATCAAGTTAGATATTGAAAAAAATCTTGTCTATCCCTCAGTGGGGGAAAGAACATTTCAAAATGTTTTTTACCCTAAATAGCTTTGCTTTGAATTTAAGACTTTGCACATAGAAAATAGTAAACTTGCATATGAAACTTACATGAATGGAATGTAAGCCATGAACTTTGACTGAAATGTGCACATTGACTAATTCTCATAGATTGCTGTTCTTGATCATTTTAGAGAAATCAAGCCAAAAGATGATTGTACTTTTATTCAGAATGTGGGAAATCAATTAAATATGTATCGAATCTAATTTCAGATTTTTGTTTCATTGTCATGGTGGTCCTAACTGAATAATTATAAAAATGAGATAATTATATTAAATGAACTAAAAGTAATAATTATAGAAAATAATTGTTCAGTTTTAAATATTAGAGCTTAAGGAAATCAAGTTGGCTTTATTTGTGTGTAGAGAGATTAATGCATTTTTCTTATGTTAAAATTAAAAATGATTTGACTTTATGTAAATTCATATTTGTAACTTTAAAAAAAATATTTTTTACTGATTTTTTTATAGAGAGGAAGAGAGAGGGATAGAAAGTTAGAAACATCGTTGAGAGAGAAACATCTATCAGCTGCCTCCTGCACACCCCCCCCCCCCACTGGGGATGTGCCCGCAACCAAGGCACATGCCCTTGACTGGAATAGAACCTGGGACCTTCCAGTCCGCAGGCTGATGCTCTATTCACTGAGCCAAACCGGTTTCGGTTTTGGCTGTTTGTAACTATTTTTATAGTGAAACAGTGACAACTGTAATAATTGTGATGGGTGTGGTAGTTTTTTAAA
This sequence comes from Pipistrellus kuhlii, assembly GCF_014108245.1. Taxonomy (NCBI): domain Eukaryota; kingdom Metazoa; phylum Chordata; class Mammalia; order Chiroptera; family Vespertilionidae; genus Pipistrellus; species Pipistrellus kuhlii. The sequence continues at coordinate 43,577,346 of NW_023425584.1, forward strand.
GAAAGGAATCTGTGTATTGCTTTTCAAAACATTTTCTATAGTGGGGAAAGAAAGTTTACAGACTTCCCAAGCACATTTATGTTTTTTCATTATGTTATGAATGGTTTTTAAAAAAGGAAATTAACTTTATTTCTTTTTAAAAAACTTAGTAGGAAGTATTCTTTATAGTTCTGTGAAAGGATTTATTTTTTCACTTTAATATTTATTAATTTAAAGTTATTTGTATCTCATTTGTAATGATTTATTGTTTTAATTTTTTCTATGTATGTTTTGTCTTTTAAAAGAACTTACATCTTAATTGAATGGATAAAGCTTTTAGATATTTTCTAAGATGTTTATAAAATAGTTCATTGACTATTGAGAAATCACTTTCAAAATGGTGGCTATCAAACAACTATTAATTTTAAGCACAAATCACACATTTTATAACTCCTGTGTGAATTTATTTGAACTGTGACCTTTAATTGAAAACATCGAATATGTGTTGGAGAAGCCACTTTGAGAACACCAAAGAAAGCTAATCCAGAGTCCAATGTAGCTAGCTATTGATGACAGTGCTTTATTGACAGTATACAGCTATGTTTCCTTATGAAATCTCAACTCAGTGCTTTTGTTTGTAATCATGTCACTGTACCATTTCCTTCATGAAATTCAATAAACCAGCTTTGCTGTAAAGAAGTTGTGTTTCGTTTGGTGCCATTTAGATGATTCCCTGGTATCTTATGGCAGAGAAAAAGACTTAACCAACTAAAAGATAGGCTAGCCAAAACCGATTTGGCTCAGTGAATAGAGCGTCAGCCTGCGGACTGAAGGAGTCCTGGGTTCGATTACGGTCAAGGGCATATACCTTGGTTTTGGGCACATCCCCAGTAGGGGGTGTGCAAGAGGCAGTTGATCGATGATTCTCTCTCATCAATGTTTCTAACTCTCTATCCCTCTCTCTTCCTCTCTGTAAAAAGTCAATAAAATATATTTAAAAAAATAAATAAGTAAAAGATGGGCTAGACATTTTCTTTCACAAAATGACACCATTCAAATTGTTCATCATTTGTGTAACGACAGGTGTCTGGGATGTATTTCATACTAAGGACTATGCTACTTTAAGAAAGTTTTATTTATATATTTTTTTATATTTTTATTGATTTCAGAGAGGAAGGAAGAGGGAGAGAGACAGAAACATCAATGATGAGAGAGAATTACTGATCGGCTTCCTCCTGCACACCCTTCACTGAGAATTGAGCCCACAACTGGGGCATGTACCCTTTACTGGAACTGAGCACAGGCTGACGCTCTATCAATTGAACCAAGCCAGCTAGGGCAAGAGTTAGTTTTAGAGAAACAAACATAATCTATCCCTTCCTGGTGACTCTTTGGAAATATTTCCATCTGCTGGGCTTTGTTTCTGAAATCTGTGTTACCTGTAAATGTGCTCCTCTTTGAGCATTTTAAAAGTTAAAATTTCTGCTCTCTTTCAAAATGTTTCAAACTAAGACTTAACACTAGAGTTTGGATCTATTTGTTAAAATAATGTAGCCTGGCCAGTATGGCTCAATGGTTGAGTGTTGGCCTATGAACCAAGAAGTTATGGTTCGATTCCAGGTCAGGGCACATGCCCAGGTTGCAGGCCCAATCCCCAATGTGGGGTGTGCAGGAGGCAGCCCATGAATGATTCTCATCATTGATGTTTCTACCTCCCCCTTCCTCTTTAAAATCAATAAAAAATAATTTTAGAAAAATGCAACATCCAGTTAGTTTTTAAGAATTGGGGACAGGGAAATCTAGTAAATGAATTACAGTAAAAACCTTAGTGTAGTTGGTGGGCAGGATTGAAAACTCCGGTTGATAATATTCTATTTGATCTTGAGGATCTTTATGAGGTCTTTCTTCCACCCGTAACTTTGACAGCCATTAAATGCAAGTATCAGCATATACTGGATTTAGCAATAGATCATGAAGTGTTAAGATTTCCAAAATAATGAAGCATATTAAATTCCCCCACTTTCATTCCATTTCTCCCTAGAATACTACTGTGGGAGGAGAGGAACCACTTTCATTAATTCTGCTTCTAGGAGCCTTGATTTCATATAATAGGGTTTTTACATCTTCACAGTCAGCATCTAGCTTTTGATTCATTTGTCTCCTCCACAACCACCCTTTTCCCCTAAAGTGTTCAGCATTTGATGATCATTCATGTCCTTAAGTGATTCCTCTTGATTCTTTAACAGTTTGGCTCCAAGTGGTTTTAAGAGGAAAAACATTCCTGATGTGATGGTTGAGTCATGCTTGCTGGAAATGAGCAATTCATGCCCAGCACACACCGTAGCAGTACTGCATTCAGACTTTGCTGAGAACATGTGTCTTCTGGGAGTTTTGTTATACGAAAGTAAAAAGTCACTCTGCTTTTAACGCCTTTGCTAAGCTTAAAAAAAGTCAATTCTTTATTAAAAAAAACAAAACACTTAAAATACTTAAAATCCTCATTTTTCTCTTGAATCATCATGCAAGCAAGGTTCATCTGATTCTAATAACTGAATCTCAGCAAGACCTCTACAAATCATGTTATGTCTCCCAGTTTCCCCGCCTGCAAAGTGGGGTCAGTAATACCACCTGTCTTTTTTTTATGCCTTAAGACAGTTATTAGGTTGACTTACACTAATGAAATCCTCTTGGAAGCATAAAGAGGACTCCTTCAACTGAGAAAGCAGTGTCTAATACAGACTTCTCCACTTTCTCTTGTATTTTTGTCTTATGAGAGCCACCATCTCTAAATTTCCTGAATTAAGTTAGATACTTATGATTTCAGATACCCTCCATAGCAGAAACAAAACAAAAAGCTACCAAACTCTTCCAAATTGTGAGTCTCCTCCTGGAGTTTCTGACCAGTTCAGCTTCTCAGATTACATCTTGTAACTCCTGTCTTAGAGGCTGGGCTGCACCGGCAGGAAGGAAACCTTTGTCTCTGAGAAGCAGCTTTTCTCTCTCACCCTTTCCACTCTCTGAGCCTCAGGACTCCTTGCTTGAGCCCAGGTTTGGGAACTTGGGCAATGGCAGCTGCCTCAAGGAGGCAGAGGTGTTTGTGGCTTGAAGTCCATTTCTATTTTGGAGCCACAGGATGAGTCACCCTCTCCTATCTCCTGCCACCGGCAAGCTAGTTCTCTGTCTGGTAGGTAGCTCTGCACCATGCCTGGGCCAAGGCAAATTCTGAAGACCTCAAAAACATAAAAAAGGATTGACCCCAAAATATGAAAACAAAATGTAAGAAACAATAAATTAAATGTCTATAAACTAAAAATTATGCAGGCATTATTAGTTGATAACATTCGTATTCATAAAACATTAATTATATATTTAACAATATATTTTTATTGAATTTAGAGAGAGAAGAAAGAAGAGAGAGTACACAAGAGAAACATCTATGTGAGAGAGAAACATCGATTTCATATGCATCCCACCAGGGATTGAACTGCAACCTGGGTATGTGCCCTGACCAGGAATTCAACCAGTGATCTTTCGGTGCACGGAAGTCACACTGGCCATGGCAAAAACCCACATTATTTATGTTTTAAATCAATAGGTTAGAGTATTTCCTTTCAAAAGGACCACGTACCATGCCTCCTGAGAGATTAACTGATTATAAAATAAGTGGTTTATTTCTGGCTAAACCATTACAAATTTTTTTTCAGAAAAACAGTACTAGGGATGCATTTTAATATATTTGATATGATGTGCAATGAAACCTTCAAAAGAAAGAGTTCTTGGAGATTTGAATATAACCTGTGTTCTAGATGTTATTAGGGAATGCTTCTTAATTTTGTTAGTTGTGATAATGGTTTTAAGTGGGAGAGAATTAGGAGATATCTATATAAGTATTGAAGGGTGAAGTGTCTTGATGTCTGCAAAATAATAACTATATGGTGGAAAGGAGGTGGGCTAGGCTCATTTATTCTGCTCATAGGAGCCTTGGTTGTGGATAACAGTTTGCATGTCTTTGTGGTCAGTATCTTTTATTTGAACGCCATTTGTTTCCTACACAATCACCCTCTTCCCTTAAGTGTTTCATTTGTAAACCACTCAGCATGACAAACACCTGCTTTCAAAAATGTCTGCAAAATGATAACAAATATATATATATATATATATGTATATGTGTGTGTGTGTGTGTGTTTTATATACATAGACAGTCCCAACTTATGAGAGTTCAATTTAGGATTTTTTTTTTATAATGGTCACAGAATAATTTGCATGAGATATTAAAGACTTTATTATAAATAGGCTTTGTGTTAGATGGTTTTACCAAACCGTGGGCTAATGTAGGTGTTCTGAGCATGTTTAAGGCAGGCCGAGCTAAGCTATGATGTTCGGTAGGTCAGCTATATTAAAGGCATTTCCCACTTACGCTATTTTCAATTTGTGATGGGTTTATCAGATGGAACCCCATGATAGGCATAGGAGCATCTGTACACACACACATCTGCAGAGAGACTAAATGTGAAATGTTAATCAGTGCTTTGAAGAGCTCCAGGAGGTGAATCAAAGCAGTTGGTTTGAATAGAGGAGGCCCGTGAGGAGAGGAAATAAAGAGAAATGGGAATTTATTTATTTAAGAAATATTTGTATTGATTTCAGAGAGGAAGGGAGAGAAACATCAATGGTGAGAGAGAATCATTGAACAGCTGCCTCCTGCATGCCCCGCACTGGGGATCAAGCCTGCAACCCGGGCATGTGCCCTGACAGAAATCTAACTGTGACCACCTGGTTCACAGGTTGACCCTCAACCACTCAGCTATGCCAGCTGGTGAGGAATGCAAATGAACAGTAAGAGCCCCGTCACCAGGCATGTGATGCTGAGTCTGCAGGAAGCAGGCATTTTACCTTGACTGGCCAGGTCACCTTTACTTCCAAATGTCTTCTTCCAAGAGTTCCTCAGGTGTGTACAGCTGTGGCAGTTCAAATAGCTATTGGGCAATGTTGAAGACAGAATTTTCCAGTACGTTCTACTCTCAGCCAATCACAATCACCGCCCTCCCCCCCCTTTTTTTTTGTTACCACATTGGCTTCCCTGATTACCCCTCCCCGGAAGGGCCTGTCCTGTGTTAAGCACTTGTTATTCCCACTATGAACTCTTGTTTAGCCTCTCATTTCCTTTGGAGAAGTAATGAACAAAGGATGAGATGCATAAGGAAGACCCATTCATTTATTCAGCAAATATTGAGTGGTTGTCTTGTATGTTTCAGGCGCTGTGCAGGGGGCTAAGGATTATAGCCATGCACAGAGTGGACAGAAGTGGTAGTCCAGTGATGCTCATATCCCAGTGATAAGAGATAGCTAACAAGTAAACAAATCCACAGAGGAACTGGATTGGGATAAGAGATAACAATGAAACACCCTTGGGTGACGGGGTAGAGGGTGTACACGGGCCTTTCTCAGACACCAGGGTGGGCAGGGAAGGCATCTCGGACACGGACCATAGGAGTAAAAAGCTGACAGTTGAAAGGGCAAATCACACAATGAGCTGGAGGAGAGCACAGGGCAGAGGAATGAGCAGGTGGGAAGGCCCCGAGCCAGGAACACGCTTGGCACGTTTGAGGAACAGAAGGGCTGGCGGGCCTGCTGTGCCGAGCATGGGGGAGAATAACTGAATGACACCAGAGGGGAGAGGAAGCCAGTCCCTGGTGAAGAGTTTGGATTTTATTCTAACCCCAACAGAAAGGAAAGCCGATGGAGAGTTTCAGCTGAGGAATGGTGTGACCTGCTTTACTACTTTTAAAGGTCACTCTGGCTGCTTTATGCAAAGTGGATTGGAGAGTAGCAGTAAGAGATGAAGGGGAGCAACCCAGCCAAGGGCTCCTCTCAGGGACTGCCCGCCCCTCCTCCCCACATCTCCTGGCCAGCACTGGATCTGGTGGCCAGGTTAGCTTAGACTGTGCATATGTCTAAACTAACCTGGCCACCAGGAAGACAAAGGAAACAATGGCTTGTGAATGAGTGGCTTTTGGGTAGCTAATCCAGTGCTGGCCACGGGAGCCACCTGCATTATACTTAAAACAAGCCTGTGCAGTAGAGGGGCAGTTTTTATCGGATTGTTTGTGAAGGAGAAATGGCATTAAAGAGCACAAAGCTCACAGGGCCTGAGTCCTGATCTTTGACTACAAACTGCCCCTTCATTGTCCTGGGCCCGTCAAAGGCTGATTGCAGCCACACGTGTCCTGGTGCATCGAGTAGTGAGGCCTTCTTCCAGCTCTGCATTCAAAGTCAAGTGCATCTGAGCTCCCATCACGGCTGAAGGTACTGGGGAATGCCAGTGTATCAGACAGACAGTAGCATGGAAAGAAGTCTTTTTTTAAAAAAAAATTTATTTTTAAAAAATATATTTTATTATTATTATTATTTTCACACAGAGGAAGAGAGAGGGATAGAGAGTTAGAAACATCGACCAGCTGCCTCCTGCACACCTCCTACTGGAAATGTGGCCACAACCAAGGTACATGCGCTTGACCGGAATCAAACCTAGGACCTTTCAGTCCACAGGCTGACGCTCTATCCACTGAGCCAAACCAGTTAGGGCAAAGAAGTCTTTTTAAAAACGAGAAGGATAAATTAAAATAATAGCGTCTTCTGTTACACTAGGAAATCGTATTTTTTTTTCTTTTTCTTTTTTTAGGCTTAAATAAGATAGAAGTTTATTTTGCTCACTGGGATAGTTCAAGGCCGGTCACAGCCACCCAGGCTGGTGGGTGACTCTGCTCCACGTGATCGTTCCGGAAATCGTATTTCATCAAACAGGACAATGGTAAGAGTACACACCCCAGGAGAGGTGGGAGGCAATTTGCTGGAATGTGGGAAGGACCTTAGAGGGCTTGTGTTTGCAGGAATATAGATGAGGTAGGTATAGTCAGAAAACCCAGCGTTGCTAATATTTAGCACATGACTGGACACTGGCTGTCAAACGGACACATGCCTTGCACATGTGGAGTCAGGCATCCTGATCCTGCAGTCCACCCTGATCCTTTAGCCCCCACACTGCACATTCACCCTCAGTGGGTTGTGACAGGATGAGCTTACCGGTGCCTGCTTTAAGTGGGTTACCAGTACTATTATCTTAGATGGTTAACTTTTTTCTAATTCTTCGTAATACGCCTAGAATCAAAACCACAATCCTGGTCTGGTCACAGGTAATGCAGACGTTGACTGTGGATTGAGGGGCTGTGCTGGCACCATCCGAATGTTTTCTCCAGGAACGGGAACAAGGGAGTTTTCACTGACATACATGGAACATTTAATGCTGCCTAACAGATCTAGCTCACAGTAGAGATTAGTTTGCCAGTGAGCCCGGGAAATTCGAGGAAGGCAATTACTTGGGCAGAATTACGACAGGTAATGTTGGCCCCTGTGACACTGGTGTTTGAATATGTTTATCCTATATAATAAAACCCTAATATGCAAACTGACCAAACATCGGAATGACTGGTTGCTGTGATGCGCACTGATCACCAGGGGGCAGATGCCCAATGCAGGAGCTGCCCCATGGTGGTCATTGCACTCCCATAGGGGGAGTGCCGGGCTCACAGCTGTGGCAGAAGCCTCTCCCCTCCGTGGCAGACAGGCAGTAAGGAGCGAGGGGTCCTGGACTGCAAGAGCCCTGGACTGTGAGAGGGTTGTCTGACTGCCAGCTTAGGCCTGATTCTTGGGGGATTGGGCCCAAGCCAAAAGGTGGACATCCCTCCTGGACTGTGAGAGGGTGCAGGCTGGGCTGAGGGACACCTCTCCCCTCCACCCCCAGTACACAAATGTCATGTATAGGCCTCTAGCAGTTAACAAAGTTCTCTTTTTTCTTCAACTTTTTATTATGGAGATCTAGAAACATAAAAATACACAATATATGAGAATGAACCCAGGTCACCATCACCAGCTTCAACCATCATCCACACACGGTCAGTCTGGTTTTATCTACGTCCCCATCCACTTTCTCCACTTCCTGCATTGGACTGTGCATTAAAAGCAAACAGCCTGATTGCTTTTATTTTTATTTATTTATTTAATTTATTTTATTTTTTTAAATATATTTTTTGTTGATTTTGTACAGAGAGGGAGAGAGATAGAAACATCGATGAGAAAGTCATCGATCAGCTGCCTCTTGCACACCCCCTCCTGGTAATGGGCCCGCAACCAAGGTACATGCCCTTGACCGGAATCGAACCCGGGACCCTTCAGTCCCCAAGCCGACGCTCTATCCATTGAGCCAAACCGGTTTCGGCACCTGATTGCTTTTAAAGATGTTTTATCAAATCAAGCTTTGCCGGGTTGAGAGCTATTTTTCCCCCTTTTTCTGGTGACTTTAGATATCTCTGCCCTGATTGGAACAAGGCTCCCAGAGAGTAACTTTTACATTATCCACAGGCAGACCACTTACTTTGATCTTAATTGCTCAGGAGTCTCTTTCTGAGCCTCGCCGCACTGCGCTGGAGAGCAGAAACAGCAGGCTTCCTGAGCGCTGCCCGGGGCGGCCCATGTGCAGGACCTCTGGGGGGAGGGGGGGGGGCAGGGACCTGCACAGTTGCACCTTCGCAGGGGATTCTGCCTGCTGAATTGAGGAGCAGAGCGCGGGTGGATAGCGTTCAGGTCGCAGGTTTCAAGCTATGGTGCTAGAAAACGGGAGAAGACTTCTAGAAACCCGCTGCCTTTTCCAGAAGCTCCTCCCTCCCCGTCTCTTGCTGGCTCTCACATCTTGCTGGGGCAGAGGCTCTGAGGCTGGACCTGACGTCCTGGTGGCTGTGTTGGGGCAGTTCTACAGAGTAAAGGACACGAATTTCTTTTTTTCTTTTTTTTAATATATATTTTATTGATTTTGTACAGAGAGGAAGGGAGAGAAATAGAGAGTCAGAAACATCAATGAGAGAAAGTCATCGATCAGCTGCCTTTTGCACACCCCCTACTGGGGATATGCCCGCAACCAAGGTACATGCCCTTGACAGGAATCGAACCCGGGACCTTCCAGTCCCCAAGCCAACGCTCTATCCATTGAGCCAAACCGGTCCCAGCAAGGACACGAATTTCTGAATGGTTAGTGGCTGCTCGACGTCTCTTGTCTTCAGGTCTTTGGCTGAGGCCTACGTGATGCAAGTCTTACTTAGGTAAGTGGTATTCACACACACACACACACACACACACACACACACGCTATATTGTAAATTGCTCTGCTATGCAAAGAAGTCTCTAGAAATGTCTCTAATGTCCCTAACCTATTGAGATAAATTAGTTTCCTTTTAGGGAACAATTTCTAGGTGTGGGATGGACACCCTCAGTGTGTATCCCGTTCACATGGTGAGCTTGAATATAGCTCCAGTTTTTTATTTTTATTTTAAGTGACTTAAGATTTCCTTGTTTTGGAGAAACTATATTACTCTGCTCTGTCTAGGAGCTCAAGTCTACAGTAACCGAGGAAGCTGCTTGTAGGTGAAGGTGTATCTACACACTTGCTTGTAATTTTGCACGGTTTGTGCACATGGGTAACTGGAAGGTCACTTCCCCTGGTGATCTGCGATTCTTACCACACCGTAGCTGACTCATTAGAAAAAATATGATAGGTCAGAGAAGATTTGATTGATTTAGGGTTAACATACTCATAATCCATGTTTTGCAGAAAACTGTGCTCTAGCCAGGTAGATATTCAAGAGCTCTGTGACATAAAAATGCTTTATTAAAAAAATATATTTTTAATTGATTTCAGAGAGGAAGGGAAAGGGGTGGGGGGGAGAGAGAAACATCAATGATGAGAGAGAACCATTGATCAGCTGCCTCCTACATGCACCACACTGGAGATCGAACTCACAATACAGGCCTGTGCTGTGACCGGGAATCAAACCATGAACTCCTGGTCCATAGGTCAATGCTCAACCAGAGCCATGTCGGCTGGGCAAACATGCTTTAGTTTGTTTTAAAAGATAAGTCAACTTTGCTCGACATAGTTAGTTGCATGCTCCAAAAGCACTATTAGCTCTTTTGAAATGTGAACTTATTTAAAAAATAAAAAAGCCCTGGAAATGGTGTCTTTATTGGGCTCGTCCACGTCCAACCTGGGGACAAAAATAAACACTGACCCAGAGTTCATGTTTGATTTTAAAATGTATCAAATCACCCCTTGGTTAACGTGTTTGCTTTATGGCTTCATTTCAGAAGCAGCACGAGAATGAATTCCCGCCACAAGAGGGAGCTGCACCCCGGAAAAACGAATGGGCTGCTCTGGGACGTGTCTTTTTATCCTGATGCTTTGCTATCGGGGTCCTCCTAGCCCTGGGCTACCTATTTCTAGAGAGAGCAAACCACGCGTGTCTTTCATACACAAACCAACCAACCCAGAGCCCTCCGGGCAACCAGCATCTTTAAAGGCTCTTGCACCCAGCCCACTCCCTCCACAGAGCTGGCTCCAGACACCTAGAGGCAGCCCCTGAACCCGGAGCCCACCACAGTGTCAAACCAGCCCCCTAAGCCTGCTCGCCCGGCCTGGCCTTCCTTCTCCCAGAAACCACAGCAGAGGCCCCTGCCCACACTTCCCCCCACCCCCCTCAGCCTCCTGCCTGTCCCTGCTGCTCCCTCAGGCGGCCCGCCCCCTGCTGGACTGCCCTCTGGGCCTGGGAACTGTTTCTATCTTGTCTCCTCATCTGTTAGCCAGCCCTTACCTGGAAAATAAAACCCACCTCTCAGCAAATTCCATTGTCGCTGCCTTTAGGGCATATCCGAAATTCAACCACTTCCCACCACCATCACCCCTTCCATCCCACCCACCATCATGCTGTACTTCCTGTTTCGGCCTGGGTCCCCGCTCCTGTCTACCCTCACCTGTTCACTCCCAGAGTGCCCAGGTACCCAAGGGGGGCAGGTCTTGCCACTCTTCTGCTCCACTGGAAGGGCTAACAACAATGAAAATAGCAAAGGAGTGTTTGGGACCTTCAGTAGACTAGGTGGAACAAGGCTGGTTTGTTTAGTAATTTTTTATTTTTTCAAATATATCTTATTATTGGTTTCAGAGAGGAAGGGAGAGGGAGAGAGAGAGAGAAACATCAATGATGAGAGAGTATCTTTGATTGGCTGCCTCCTGCACACCCTACACTGGGGATGGAGCCTGCAACCAGGCATGTGCCTTGACTGGGAATCGAACCACAGCCTCCTGGTTCATAGGTTGATGCTCAACCACTGAGCCACACCAGCTGGGCTGTTTAGTATCTTACATCATTGGTTGACCTCCCATCACACTCTGAGTTAAAAACAAAGTCCTTAAGGCTTTGGGGCCATATGGAATCTGACTCCCTGGCCTCCCTGCTCTTGGACACTCCACGCAGCTCCCCACTCAGGGTTGGGCCCCTTACAGCTCCTCCTGGACCCAGAACCTTTCCCCAGACCCCCCAGCTTGGGCTCTCCCCTCTCAGTGAGGTCCCCAATCTCACCCCTACAGCCCCTCCCCCACTCCCCCTTCCTGTTCCACACACTTCCCTGTCGCATTCGTCCCTTCCGGGCTGGCTGGGACTCTGCTTTTGTGCACTCATTTGTTAATGGCCTGAAACAGGGACTGCTAGGTGGTCAAGCTTGAGAAATGTGTCTTGAGCGAATGAGCAAACCAAGAACATGATTTAAAAAAACGAGAGCGTCATTCTCACAGGAACTATTTGGAGAATGCTCTGTGTGCACCCGGTCAGATACACTTGCGGGAACCCCAAAGCCGGGCATCTGAGGGAGGCCACGGAGAGGGTTCGCTAACGAGCCATGGACAGTGTGTGGCACATGGCCTGGCAGCCTGGCGTGACCCGCTAGCTTCCCCAGCTGCAGAGAAGGGGGACCAGGGAGGGCAGGCGTTATTTGTTTTGTATTCCCATCGGCCAGGTCGGTTATCAGTGTTTCCCAAACTTGTCTCATGATGAGAATCACCTGGTGGAGCTGTCTTAGAGCACTAGTTAAGTATACAATTTTACCTATATGTTCCCAAAAATTCTAGCTTAGCTTTTCTTAGTTGGGATTCAGGAATCTGTAGTTTAACAACTCCACCAGGTGATTCTCACCATGAGAGAAGTTTGGGAAACACTGGGTTACCTGATTACCTCATTTACATTCAATACCCTTAACACTTACGTCATCAATCAGAGATGCTTGGGGGGATTTTGCTAAGTTTTCTGGATTTATGTGTGTACGTGGAGTTAGGACAAATATACCACAAACACTCCTAATCTTTCCATTCTCCGCCGCAGTCCTGCCACAATGCTTTGAAAACGGGAACTGGTTAATGCTATTTTTAAACAACTTAAAATGTAAAGTTTGCTTAGTAATCGAAATATGTTGTTGGATGGGTGATAGGAAAACCGCCATTCCCTTTTTGCCCTTGACGACCGAAGGAATACAGTATGACAGTGATTGTATATTTTGTTTAATACTTGCATTGTTTCTATAGCGCAATAATATAGCAATCTTTAGGTTTACTTTTCATTACAAATATTTGTCAAGTTTTGTTTCAGAAACATTTTTCCTACTCTCTTGCACATGCACCCAGACACACTACAAAAAACTCACTCATCACACGGTAAGGGCAAACATTATGCATGTAAACATCTTTCATTAATTCCTCATAATTTTAAAAAACCATAGAATTATAGATATTGAATAAGGCTCATAGATTTAGTTCAAATTCCACAGAAGACCAGTCAAAGATGCTCATTAACTGTGGTGGGGCTAACTCTTGGCTGCAACAAATGCTGAAAGCGTACCCCTGGCTTCCAATCCGTAAACATAGCTCACAACCTCATAAACGCATCTCGGAATAAAGAGAGAAGGTAGAAGAACCAGGAGGATAAACTTCCGAAGCAGGGAGCGCAGAACCAGGAACCTAAGTTCTTCGGTGATACGCGGGCATCACGTAGTCCCTGTATTTCCTAGTCCATGAATCGAGATTAATTACAGTGACCCAAAACGTAACCACGCCAGTGGCGTGTGTGGACATATTGCTAATATGCACAGTGACATTTTTTTTTTTTTTTTCATAAAACGGATCATGCCATTATATCCAGGACCAAAGCAGGGGGGAAAAAGAAAACCCCCACTCAAGTTGAAAATCATTATAAAGGAGTGTTTTAGTGACATAAGCATCCGAAGGGCTGGGGGGTATACCCAAGGGTGTGACTGGTCTTGGTCTCGGATTCACAGACGGAGGAAGCAGGGGTTGGTGTTACCCGAGGGCGTCTCTCTCTGGCTGGAAGTCGGGTGCGAACGTGCATAGTCAGTCTCCCAGAGCTGAGACAGGAAATGTTCTGTGCTGAGAAAGGGGCCCCTTGCCCGGCCGCGCCCGCCTCCTTCCTCTCTGCGAGGTGGAGGTCAGGGGGGGCCGGCGCTGCTCGCAAAGCCGTGAAGTCCCACCCCGGGGTCTGAGCCCCAACTCCACTGAGGGCAGCCTCCCTGACGTGTGTGACTTAGGCAGTAAGGGTGGCGGTGGATGGCGGCCGGAAAACCCCGCTCGGAGGTGCACGCGGCCACGTCTGGCTTCGGATTCTGCTGCCCTGCAAAAAAATTGTGCTCTGGATAAAATGCACCAGTGTCTCTAATGCCTGGAACTCCCCCGCAGGCCCCAGGGGCCAGGGGTGAGGTCGCTGGGGGGCGGACACACCTCCACGAGCACCTAACTTACACCAGGAAGCGGCGGAGGCACTGGGGAAGCCTACAAGCTCTCTCCGCGTCAGGTGCAACCACGCAGGGAAGCTGCCTCGGGTCAGAGTTAGCCGTAGGCTTTTGATTTAAAAAAAAAAAAAAAAATCAAAATTGATCTGCATTGTATCTCAATAGACTCAGGTAAATCTCACCAAAAAAATTAATTTTGTAATTTGTTTAAACAGCACTGGAGTAATTCAGCTTCATTTAAATATATTCATTCTACCATGAAAATAGTTCATACAAACATCTATTTACATACAAACACATTAAAATTTGTGAAAAGGGTTTCCCACCCTGGTGGTTGTATGGCTTGAAATCGCTTCATTGCTCTGAATCTGTTATGCACACGTTTGCCAAAACAGAACGATTACAATTTAGAATCTTTAAACTGAAGAAGGTACACCGAGGCCCCCATCCCTAACGGGAAAGATCAAAGAAAAACAAACAAACAAATCCCCAATCTACCAAGGTGCCTCCACCAGGAGACGTAGATTTAACGGATTTTTGTGAACCTTTGATCTGTGGCAAAGAAACATCACAATCATCGGTCTTGCAACATCGCTTTGCTCATTTTTTCTTAAAGGAAAAATGTCCGATTTTAAATCACTGACTGCCCTTAAGACAGAAACACGAGGCAACTGCTTTAAAACAAAGCAAACCAAAACTTTACCTTCTTGGAAGATCGTAAATGCACTTTGCAGTTGAGTGACTTAAACTTTTCTCTGTTAAAGGAAGTTCCTAAAGTGCCACCTCTGTCTCACTTGGGAAGATAACCCTAGAGTCCACTGTCCACAGCTCCTGCCATTGTAATAGTCACAGCCCATGGCCTCCACCTGGGCCTTCTCAGCGGGTTGGTGGGAAGGAAATCTGGAGGAGCATGAAGAACCTCCAGAGGGCGGAGAAGCTTGACCGCAGCCCCCGGCAGATTCCCAGAGGCCCTGGGTAAGGGATTCCTTCTCAGCTGCTCAGGCAGACCAGGGGGGAAGCTGTGGACATAGGAACAGGCCCTACAGAACGCAAGCATTCTGGGCCGGCTGCTTGTCATTTCTTTGCACCGGAAACTCAGTTCTTACAGTTGTTTCTGTCGGTCGGTCGGTCCCAATGTCCGTTTGGGGACATGCTCCCACGGATCAGTTCCTATTCCTAAGTAACACAAGATAACGTTTCACCACAGAAAAGCTGCTAAGGAAAGTTCTGGTCATGCAGGGGCCGGACTGAGAGGCTCTGAGCGAATCCCCTCGTGGCCTGGCGGGCTGCACAGCCACAGACACCCGCCGGGTTCCGGGGAGCAAAAAGTGACTTCTTTATTCCCCTCGCCATGGACGCTTCCCCATTCCTGCTGTGATTGTGACGCTGAGGACACTGCCAGCTCCCTGACACATTTCCTTCCGCAGGATGTAAGGGTTTGGCAGGCTTTCCCCTCAGACTCGCTCCAACCGGGAACAACCCTCCCTAACCCACCGGTTACTTCCTTAGGGACTGTCAGCTCCCTTGACTTCTTTTCCTCCCTCCAGGTCTCAGTGAACCCCAGCCCCCTCAACCCCCACCCTGTGACAAAGCCTCACATCTGGGGGAGAAGGGTGTGTGCGTGTGGGGCAGGTGAGCGACAGAGCCAGAGGGGACACAGAGCCAATGAAGAGAGGTCCGCACTCTGAAGGATTTCAGAGATGGAGAACCAGACGGGGGCAGGGGCCGGTTGGAACAGAGGGTGCTCAGAGCCAGAGAGACCTGAGGGAGGAGCTGCGAGCACAGAGGAGAGGGAGGCAGAGAGCGGGAGGCGGGTTGGGGGTGTAGGGGCGCACAGACACCCAGGCCTGGCCACAGAGGGAGAAAGAGGAAGGAGAAGAGCCAGCAGACAGCGAGGGGCGGTGGGGGAGGAAGAGGGAGAGAGGCCCTGCTGGGTTTGTTCCCCGCTGGCTTTAGATGCAGAGTGTTACCGTCCAATAGCTAATGAACTGGTCGGTTAGTCATTACTTACAGCTCTTCATAAAAAAATAAAAAGGAGAAAAATCCCGTTTGCCTGGGGTAATCAGGGTAGCCCACGAGGACAGAAATTACACCCTCTTGCAGTCTTAGGAATGAAATCCTTCAGAGTGTGGCTGCCTCCGGGTGCGACCCAGCCATCCTCTCCCTGGCCTCCCTCCCTGACCTGACTCCACTGCACAGCACACTGGGATTCCTGAAGGCCGCCTCTCTCCCACCAACACCCCTCTCGGGGGACCCGTGGGAAGGAAAGCACCTATCAGAACGCAAGTCCCAAGGCTGCCTGCCTGTCACCGTGGACAGAGCCGCCTCTTTCTACAGGATAGGAGCGATCCTATCCTGGTGCCTTTGAACCTGAAAGCTCTCTTCGGTCCTTGGTGAGGCATCTCTCTGGCAGCCCTGAAGCCTCTCTCCTGTGGACCATCAGCCCATCTCCCTGAGACCGTGCCGCCCAGCGCAGGAGGCACACAGGAGGCTTTTGTCACCATCTGGAGGGCTGAGGCCCGTGCCCCTGGGGGCTGCCTGCACGGAAAGCTGTGAGAGCCTGGGTCAGGCACATCTGTGTAATTCTTCCAGAGAGAGCTGTGCGTAGCGGATAAGGACTATCAGACTGTCTTCTGCTGGTTTCTTCGCTCTTGTCTTCCTCCCAGCAAACCCGCTCTCCTCAGCCAGAGCTCACTACCAGCTACTTTCAGCTTTCGGGACCCAAATGGTCAGGTGACAACTGCCCATCGAGTCGCTGCTGCTCGGCAGGCCTCCCAGGCAGACCTCCCAGCCACCCTGTGGGGGCGCCTAGGGAAGACCTCGCTGACACAAAAACCCCAAACTCTCCGAATTCCGTCAGAGCGATCCCGGTTATGTTATATACCTAATTAGCTAAACTAAAGACAGGTGTTTTTTTCCCTCTCCTCATTCCTGCAGTCGTGATTACACATGGCTTGCAAAAAGGCTGAAATGCTATTGATATTGTTGCTTTAAAACTATGCAGGTGTTGTTCTTAATTCACAATGCTCTGAAGCGGGTTAAGTGCTTTGAAACCACAACGATGAAGAGTTTTAGCACTAAGGGTTGATTTGTACCTAGTGATCAGTATGTCTCTCTTAACAGTAGCGGTTAAAAAAAACAAACAAAACCAGGACAACTTGTGAATTCTGTGTCAGAAATTCAAGCCTGCCGTTTGGCTCCTGAATTCAGTGCACCGTGTCACAAGCCAGCCTGCTCTGCGTTATGTACATTTAATGTGTGTGCCCAGAGAAAGGAATCACTAACGCTACTGAAGATATTGCAAAAATTGCCACAGCTACTGCTTAGAAATACTACTTTCCCCTCTCTTCTTTCTTAAAAAAAATATATATGTGTGTATATATTACAACTCTTCCATAACTTAATGCGAACAAAAAAGTAAACTCTTTCCTCCCACATCTTAATGCAAAGGTTATCTTTGTTTACATGCGAGAATAATAAATTCTATAATAATGCCCCGGCTCTCTGAGCCGGTTCTTGAATATTAGGACATAATCATGAAACGATGATCTAGAAAGAGCCAGAGAGACCTACACACTGGCACTGACACAAGAATCCACGTGGGAGTTCTCCCCCTGTGGAAGGTATCTAAGGGAACAGGACTGAGGGGCGAAATGACCCAAAGCTGGGCTTCTGTTCGCTAAGGGGGAAAAACAAAGCCATTCTATTGCAAGATACAGATCAAAGGTTAAAAGGCAAATTATCCTACACGTAGAGAATAGAAACGTAGTAATTCTCTATCCTCCATATGGCCCATGGGCAGGCGCGATGACAGCACACGTTACATTGGCCATCGCGGGGAGGGGGGGGAAAAAAAAACATCATGGAAAAACCACTGGCTAAAAAGGACACAAAAAACCCCCCTTTCCCTTTTTCAGTCGAATCGTTTGGCATCTCACAGTGTGGTCCAGATTTAGACTCGAACCACCCAAGAGCCTCCTGCTGTCTATGTCAAGCGCTCCCTCCACGATGCCTCTGGGCAGGGCGCTGCGGCAGGGCTAGCTAATTTTAAATCTGGCGAGAGTAATACAGTCAAACCTAGTCAGTGTGCGCGAGGGTGGCGGCGGCGGGCCGCGGAGCCAGAGGATGTGTGACGTCACAGCACGAGCCGTCCCTGGTTGTCCCGTGGTTGGATGAACCTGGTGCATAGATCCGCGTTCCCGGCCCGCCCGCCGGGGCCCCGGGCCTGGGCCCTCACTTCTGCTGGGCCGCCTGGAAGGCCTTCAGCTCCACCTGGTACCACTCGGGGGCTTCGGGCCCGCTCTTCCCCGGGGGGCTGTGGTCGTAGCCGTAGGCCACGGTGAGCTCCTCGTCGGCCTCCACGGCGCGCAGCGTGCGGATGCACTTGATGGGCCCGAAGCGGGGGTGGACAAACCTAGGCGCCAAGACAGACGTGCACAGTCATTCCCGGGGAAGGTTGGGAGCCAGGGGGGGAGGGGTGGGGGCAGATGTGGAATCTCCCACGTGCTCCCCGCCCCCCACTGCCCCGGACACCACATGGAGGTCCTCAACGTGGGGTCCCCAGATCCCCCCGGAGGCGCTAACAGGGGAACCTCAGCCCCAGGGAGGCCTGCGGGGTCGGCACCTGCATCTGATGTCTCATGCATTTACTGTCTCATTTTTGAACAAAGGCATGCACGGAGGCATCCAAGAAGTTTCCACATGATTGCCAGCCACCGTGGAAGTCTCCGAAGCACTGCTCTATCCTCCTTTTTGAGCATGTTTGGCATCTGTACTTACTGTGTTTCCCCGAAAATAAGACATCCTCTGAAAACAAGACCTAGCGCATGGAAAGATAAGACATTCCCTGAAAATAAGACCTAGCGCAACTTAGGGAGAAAAAATTAAGACACTGTCTTATTTTCGGGGAAACAGGGTATCAACCAGCAATCACGGTCAACAACAAAAGCCTGTCCTTAATGAGGAATGGAACCCAGCCCAGCCTGCCCGCGTTTCAGCTCAGCTGGCCTGTGCCATCGGATTGCCTGGCTGTACCTGGCGGAGGGCAGAGGCGGCTGGACCAGGGCATTGGGAGATATGAGCCCTGTGGATGTCCCAAAGCGAAAAGCTCTGTACTCTACCCTCTACAGACAGAGGACGTATTCTTTTCTAGCAAACGTGTAGATGAAGGTTTCTCTGAGCGGGAAAGCAAGCCTCCCTGCCCTCCGGTGTCACAGCTCCCCGGAGAGCCTGCTGCAAGGGGCGGCCTCTCACCCCAGACGGACGGGGTCTCGCAGAAACAGCAGCAGGACTCGCCCTATCAAGTTCCTTTGCCAAGGGTGTCCCCCCCACCCCCCGAGCTCCCCTGCAGCTCTCTTCAGGACAGGAAATAACTAGGCAATGGACTCCCCTCACAGCTGCCGAAACCCAAAATGGGTGTGTGTGAGGCATAGCCAGAAGGAACTGAGCTGTGTGGTTTTTTTTTTTTTTTTTTTTTTTAATATTTTATTGATTTTGTACAGAGAGGAAGGGAGATAGAGAGTCAGAAACATCGATGAGAGAGTCATCGATCAGCTGCCTCTTGCACACCCCCTACTGGGTATATGCCCGCAACCAAGGTACATGCCCTTGACCGGAATCGAACCCGGGACCTTTCAGTCCCCAAGCCGACGCTCTATCCATTGAGCCAAACTGGTTTCGGCTGAGCTGTGTTTTGATATGCACCTAGTCAATATCTCATGCATTTATGGTCGCATTTTGAGCAAAGGGCATGGAGACATCGAAGGGGAATTTCCCAGGCCTAAAGTCAGATGGGCACATGGGAATGGAGTGTGGCTGTAGCTTAAGGACATCGTGTGTGTGGTTAAAAGGACCAATGTCAACCTCATTCGGGGGGTCCCCTACTTTTACCCAACTCCGGGGTCATGTTTTCCGAAAGGCATGTGAGTCCTGGTTCCACAAGTGATCATGCCTCCTCTTGGATAGTTCCGCTCTATCTCTGAATCTCACTTACCTCACGTGCAGTAATCCTTATCCGACGTAAGTGGTTGTTGTGACAAAATAGGGTCACATTTAAAGCACCTCACAGTGCCTGGCACAAAGTGAGGACTCAACTAATATTAGTTACTATGGTGAGCCCATGCACATGTGAGTGTGTACGTGTGAGAGCCTGTGCACGTGTGTAAGAATCTGTGCATATGTGAGAGCATGTGATGTGTATAAGTGTGTGCACAAGCACAGAATTCTCAGCTTGTGCTCCCTCACAGAGCAGACTTCTGGACAAGGGATTCAGGAACTCCTTATTAAAATCACAACTCTGTCTCAAATTAAAATATTAAAAGAATAATACTCCTGAAATGGAGTTCTAGTTAAGAAAGAACTCAGCTTCAGCTGCTGGCTCTTCAGGGTGGTACTAAAACACAACGGACAAGAACTCTCAACTCTGCTGACCCAGAGGCCTGAGGCTCCCGTCCGGGATCAGGGACGGTGCCTGGAGTTGCCCCACCCAGTTCCTGGGGGGACCCGCTGACCTAGAGAAAGTGGCGGTCAACGTTAGCTGCACAAGGCCGCTTGGCGCCTTCCCGACATGTCACCTGTACTTACAGCCAGAAAAGTAGTTCTTGACTGTCCCTTGGGCATTCTGTACCCGACGACCGGTAAAATAGCTTACAGAGGCGTCGTTTTGTTTGTGTCGAGGGTGCATACCAATGCCACCGAGTTTAGAAACAAATGAATGCCATGGATTGGTATTGGACTTTTATATTTGATTGTTCTTCAGGGAGTCTCCCCATTGCCCCAAATAACTAATTGGTCACATCGGGCTTGAAAAAAATAACCCTGAAGAATACAGGGACTTGATTTTTGTACAAATGGCTCCTTCTCTTGTCTCCTGTTCCCTCTTCTTTTTGGTAAAAAAAAAAAAAAAAAAAAAAAAAAAGGTCTTTGCAGTGAAATCACAGAACTGATTTGTTTTAAAACAGGAGTCTAAGTAGCATTTATTATCGTTGTTACCACTGCTTTAAGGGGTTGTTGTTAAGCCGTGTGCAGCTTGGAACCATGCTTTGGCCTCATTCACATTGGCCGAGGGAGCCTTGGCGTTAATACGAGTGTCAGTTTCATTTCACATGACACACACGTCGCCGTTTCTCTCTGCCCTTTAGGAAGAAGCTGTAGCTCCAGTGCTTGTTGCTGACTGCCAAGGAAAGCAAGCCCCAGCCAGACGATGTTGAAGCCGTCTCAGGGATGCAAGAAGGGACGGTCAAATCCTGGCAGTTTTCCTGCAGGTTAAGTGCGCGTGATCTGACCCCGCTAATGTTAACCAGCTGGAGGGCCGAGGGACTGCCTGCAAGCCACAGCGGAGCGGGAAGGCGGCGCGGAGGGCGCCCTGGCTCCCGGGAAGAGCTGCCATTCTCACGCGGAGCCAAGGACAGCAGGGACCGCGGTACAGAGAATCCCAACTGTTCCCGTTAAGGAACAGTCTGAGATCCTTGACTCCGGGAAGAGAACATTCAGGGGGAACATAAAACTGCTGAGATATTTGCAGGGCTACCATGTGGAGGAGCAATGGATATGGTGCACCAGAGAGGAAGGGAGCCGGTAAGGGCCAATAGCTGGATGTTACAGGGAAACCTACGGTACTTGGGCTCAAAAAATAAAATGAAATTCACTCCGAGAGCCCCAAAACTAACTTCAGAATATCTGTCTGTCCGGACAGCCACCTTGTGGAGAACAGCAAGCTCCCGCCCACAGAGGTTTCCAGGAAGGGGCTCACTGAGCCCGTGGAAGAAGAGAGTCAACCCCCAAGAGGAAGGTAGGATTATCTGATTTAAAAACAATGGCTTTGTTGAGATATAATTCACACATCATAAAGTTCTCCCATTGACAGTATACAGTGCAGTGGTTTTTAGTGGAGCACCCATCCCCACTATCAAATTTTTAAAAAGCTCCCCCATTTTCAGTAGGCATCAACCCCTCAATGCTCCCCACTGCCCCCAGCTCTGGGCAACCACTGACTTGCATCTGGTCTCTAGGAATTTGGCCGTAAATGGTCTTTCGTGACTGGCTTCTTGCACTTGGCATAATGTTTTCAAGGCTTGTCCATGTCATAGCATTTGTTAATATTTCATTCTTCTTTATTGTCAATTAATAGGGACTCTGATTTTATAGGTCTTTTACACTTAGACCTCATGTGGGCCCTATGCTTAGGAGTGAGTCTCTTCTTTTTCCTTTCACATCATGAAAGCATTCCCTACTCTCCATTATGCAGAGTAATTTCAATTTTTTACTATTCAAAAATACACTCTCCCCAATTTTCCAGAATGAGACAATGAAGGGCAGAAAAGCAACCGTGAAACAGCAACTACTATAATAAATACAGTATTTCGGTAGCCTTCCTCCTCTTCAAAGCACTTTCCATTTCTTTGCCAGCCCAGGCCAAAGGGCAACGTTGTCTAGATTTTGAGTTTCAAGTAGGAACCGTGAGGCCCTGGGCAGGGAACCCTCGGGTATCCTGAGGGCGCAGTCTGCTCTGGGGCTGGGCACACCTTTGACATGCTTCCCCCTCCCTGTCTCAAGGCCCGAGGCCCAGAGCACCAGCAGCCGGGTGTCATACTCACATGTCGTAGATGCAGTTTGGCGTGAAGGAGTGGTTTGCCTTGTGTCCCAGGGAGGCACAGTACTTGGACACGTGGTTGTAGGGCTCAGGCACGTCGATGACCGTCTCTTCATCGAGGGAGAGGGTGTTCCCATTGAGGGCCCAGTCCCTGCTGTCGACCTGCAAACACCACGTGAGCGAGCCTTAGAGAGGACTTTCTCCCCAACGTTCCGAGGAGGTCAGAGATAGGGACTCCCTTGCCGTGAAACTTCCTGGTTGGAGTGCCAGGGACCTGAAAAGAGCCTAAGGCAGTGGTCGGCAAACCGCGGCTCGTGAGCCACATGTGGCTCTTTGGCCCATGGAGTGTGGCTCTTCCACAAAATACCACGTCGTGCGGGCGCGCACGGACAGTGGGATTGAAACTTCGTGGTCCATGCGCAGTTTTTGGCCTGGGCGAGTCTATTTTGAAGAAGTGGCGTTAGTACACTCAAGGGGCCAAAGTGCTGTATGTTTGCCGACCCCTGGCCTAAGGCATTGCTCTGCTGCTGATAGTGCAGAAGGCATAGGTGGCTATCACCGGCTATCACCGGGGAAGATAAGGAAAAAGCATATTACTTATCCTTTTTCCTAATCTTCTATGAAAAGAAGGATGGAAAGTCCCTTACAAAGACACACGAATATGACCAGGTGTTCCAAGGTTGTTTATTTTTTCACGTCATGCTGAAACCTATTATTACCTCAGAAGCCCACGAGCATCTAACTCACGTTTTTTACACATCCATGTGTTTTTTTAAGTAGCCCAAACAAAGCAGAGTCGGAGCCACTTGAAGCCTTCTTTCAAAGCGGCACCTCTCCTCCATAAGAGCTTAAGGCCCATACGCTTAATACGAGTCAGGGTGTAGAGTGCCGGCTGTGCTAAGAGCATTACACCTTTTGTCTTTAGGGAGATACTTAAGGAAGTTAATTGTAAAGGGAAGAAATAAGAACAAGCAATATGAAATCTGGGAAATATATCAAAGATTGTGTCTTAAAGGAGGTGATTCAACTTTTTAACTTTTTATTTTTAAAATTTTTTTGGGGCGGGGGCAGTAGGGCCCTTCCTGGCTAGATGTAGGCGACTGTACGGCTTCTGCACAAACAGAAGTAGAGGGTCCTCTTACAAGCACCCTGCCCAAGGTCAGAAATTAGATTCTGACAGAGTCCAAGCGGACCGCAACTTTTCAGAGACTGGGTATATATAGTCCAGGTCGAAGCAATTACTATCTTATTGACGCATTCCACTTTCTATAAAATAGTTGTGGAATTAAAAAAAAAATAACTTTAAGGCTCAATATAAGGAAGAAAATATCTGCTGTGTCTGAAAGTTTGTGTTGTCCCCCCAAATTCAATGAAGCCTAATCCCCAGCGTGATGGTATTAGGAGGTAATTAGGTCATGAGGGCAGGCTGAGCCTTCATGAATGGGATTGGGGTCCTTATACAAGACCTCAGAGAGCTCCATCATCCTTCCTGCCATGTGAGGTTACAGAAAAAAAGGGCCTTCTAGGAACCAGGAAGTGTGTGGAGAGCGGCCACAGTGTTTGGACAGATTCAAGCCTCGGACTGATGAGAGGGCACAGTCCTCTCATGGCCACGTGCAAGTCCCAGATTGGAGGGCAGAGCCCTCCCAGCACAATGATAGCCAACAGCTGTTGTTGTAAGCTTGAACCTACGGTCCAAACTTGTGGCCCCATGTGTCTGAGTGATGTGGGCTTGATAGCATTCAGGTGTATGTAGTTGAATAGGATCGAAATCCACGAGAATGTTGTAAACATCCTGACCACGCCCTTATTTTGCTTTGTGGAATCTGGTTATAAAATAAAGACACGGCTTATAGTCTGTGGTGCTGTTGCTAGTTCTTCATCAGAGAGGCCTCTGGAAGAGAGGACAGCATCTCACCAAGAACCCAGCTTTCCTTCTCTTGTCTGTCTTTTCTTGATCCTTCACTGCCCCGACTCAGGCTCACTGAACCTGGCTGAGCTGGCAGGCCCTGGGGCTGAGTAGGCCATGGTTGTGCCGGCTCGCCACAGAGATGGGCTCACACCTTGATCTTGGACTCTGGAGCCTCCAGAACTCTTGAGAAATAAATGTATGTTGTTGATAAGCCACCCAGTCTACTGTATTTTTGCTACAGCAGTCCAAAGATTGCTATTAAGATAATATCTAATCAATTTTACAAAAAGGCCTGTTTGTTCCTTTGTATTTCTAGTGAAGACTACAGTTAAAGGAATTAATGAAAAAATTAACGGTGTTCAAAACAAAGCATTTGAACCAATCAAGTTGATTTTGCACTTGTACCTCACTCACCTCCTGGTGTGTAATGCGGACTCCATTATAAAAAGACATAACAGTGTTAGGTCCCACTGCGACCTTTGAAAACAGTCCTTCTCCAGCGCTGGAAATGAGAGATTCGGCAACATAAACCCTAAAGAGCAAAAAAGAGGCAAATAATGATTCTTTAAGTTTGATATGTCTTTGATGGACTCCTTACATCAGCCACCAGAATATCATATGGCTACTGAATCCAGGACATCAATTCATAATAATCCAATGAGGAAGGAAGAAAGGAAAAGTTAAACCACAATATTCTGGCTTTGGAAACTGAAGAACTGGTACTTATGTATCATCTCTTAAGAATGGTGCTTAAAATTTGCTCTCTGATAAGAGGGTTGTTGTGATATATTCATAAAACAACTCAGTGCTTGATATAAGTTTAAAAATTAAAAAAATGTTTTTATTAATAGTTAAGGTCAATTTTCACTCTCTCCCTGGACAAAAAAACCCCCCCACACAAAACAAAACATTTTTCTAGGCTAATTAAAGCTATACCCAAGTTTGTCAGAGCTAAATAGGAGGGAAAGACTTTTAATTAAGTCCCTGGATGAATGTTTTATATGGAAGCATGACAAACAGTTAATAAAATCTACCCACGGCTCGGCCGTGACCTGCTTTCTGCAGGAACGTGGGCGGAAGTGACTGCACGCCAGGCCTCAGGTGTGAGGGAACAGGGCAAGTTCCTGCCAGCCTCTTCGGGAGTTTCCATTGTCTTCTCAGGGAGAAGATGGCCAGGGGGCTGCGGCTCCTCCAGCCTGAGTCTTGGAATGCAGACACGTGAAACAGACCTGAGCCCAGTTGGAAGCCTGGAGTCCAGCCTAGTCCGTCTGAGATGAGCTGAACCCAGTCAAGAGTGGCTGAAGCTCAGCCAACCTCCAGATCCATGAGTGCAAAATAGAAGGTTTACATCCATAAACCATTGATAGTTTTGAGGATATCAGTAGGCGGCATCATCACAATGACAGTAATACAATAGACTGATACATACGGTAATATACTGTTGTATTTCCAAACTAACAAGAGACCAAACCCTTCCCTTTGTTTTTGTTTTTTTAAATTTTTTTTAAATTAAATTATTATCTTTGTACATATACCATTGCCCACCCCCTAAACCCTTCCCTTTGTAAATGGGCCAGAGCCTCATGTCAAGAAAGAGATCATTCATTCATTATGGCATTGTGGGGTCAGCCCTGTCAGTTAAACCAGGGAAAAGGCCTATATCTGAGAGATGGGAACAGAATAGATAGAAACGGAATGGAAACATGCTTTGTAAGCCAGGTTTACAAAAAGGGAGGCCAAGAGAGAACCACCTGCAGAGGGCGCTCTTACTCATCAACCGGCCAGTTGCTTAGGGAGTACACACCCCAAGCGGGGCACCGGAAGCCATACCAAGAATTAGAAACTGAGTTTAGACAAGACAGGAAATGGAGCAGGACTTCACACTCTGCGAGTGGGCTTATAGACTAGACACCTGTAATTTATAGGCTGGAATGCTTTTATGCTTCTTACATTTTCTTGGTTTTGCTCCTGTCCTCCCTAAGTGAATAAATTGTGTTGTGTTCCACACCCTCTCAGCTGGGCTGAGTAGAAAAGAAGGCACCTGGTCCTGGGCCAAGCTAAGCTTTAAAGAGTGTGAAATGCTCTCTGAGGGGCCAGCATGAGGCTGCAGCACAAACGGTGACACCAGAGCCGGGAGAAAGGGGACACCTGGGCAGAGCAGGGCTGGCTATGGGGCCCAAGCGCCTCTCTATGGAGAGGCTTCATTCCAGGACAGACACCGGGGCTGTTCTGGGCTTTATGGGCAGAGACATCTCTTACAGGGACAGATTCCGAATGAGAATAAAACACTCTTCCTCAGAACATATGAACTTTTTATTTTATTTTTCTGGTCAGGAACTCGGCCTGAGCAGAGAGCCACAGAGGATCATGGGTTCCCATCACTAGGGCTATTTCACCTCCCACAGACAGGGCCATTAAAACCACAAGGAGAAAATTACCTCTCTGATTCATACGGGTCTGGAAGAAGAGCATTAGTAGAAATGCAAGTTGAAGTCGACTTGTCGAAGTGGTACACGGAACCTAAAATGCAAACAAAAATCTCAGGCCAGGTACAGTCAGGGGAAAGCATGGAAAACATTTCTCTCTATCCATGGGACTGGAATGAATTAGATAACAAAAAATGCTATTCAAGTTATACCAACTAGAATGACATTCTTCAACATAAGTGGACAGTTTTTAAGATTTGCTCTTAAGTTTTAGTTTCAGATGTGGATAAATAGCCATCACAGGTATCTCTTAAATGCTATTTTTTCTTTTGAAATTTCTTTATTAAAATAGTTTAAAAAGTACTTGTGTAATGAAAATATCTTAATAAAGAAAATGCTTTGTTGTGAAATTTTGAGAACTCTCTGGTCAGATCAGATTGGATAATGGCTTTAAAAATTTCCTGTGGTTTGCTTCATACTAGACAGTCTGTAGAATCCAGCCGCCCAGCCCTGGCAATTGCCTCCTTCACTAAAAATAAACATTTGGCTTCAACAGAATTAAGAGCAGAATTAAGAAGAATTTACAAAGTCATCCTACTTCTATTAAAGTGGTTCAGAAGCCAATTAGTAATTTATCCCAGAAACTATGGTCCTAGAATTAACATTGGCTCCCTGCGAAGGATTAGCCTCAGAGGATCCTCCCGGAGCCCAGCGAAGACAGATGATGCTCCAAAGGCTAATGAGGAAGGAAACAAGTTTTGGAACAAGAGGCCTTGCTCCTGCAAAGTCAATTATGTTAGGCACTAAGGCATCACAAATAATTCCATTAGACAGTTCTTTAGTAGTTCCCTGTGGTCATCAGGTCCGCTTTCTGTGTGTGTGTGTGTGTGTTAAATACAATCAAAACCCAAATTAACGTCTCAAGCTAAAAGTTAGAAAACAATCCAGTCAGTCAATGTCTAACCAGGAAGCAGACTGCTTGCATATTTCGAAGAAAGGGATGAATTCAGGGAAATGGTTACACGGAGGATGGAAGAGCCGAGAAGCCCGACAGGGCAGTGTGGAGCTCAGAAACTGCCGAGAGCAGGAAGCCACAACACTAAGGCAGAGGAGCGAGCGCAGAGCTGGGCTTCCTGGAGCTCTAGAGCTGGGGCTTCTGGAGCTAGAACCCAAGGAAGCTAGAACCCTGGGGACCTTCCTGGTGAGAGATGGAGCCAGGAGGCAGGACACTGCTGGAGGCTCTGCTGGAAAGAGGGGGCTTCCTCCTGCTCCCTTCCCTCTTGTGTCCCCAGCCGATGACTCTGCAGCCAAACCCAGACAGAAGCCAGAGGCACAGGGGCCTGGGAAATGCAGCCTGCGAGGGGCAGACCCCTGTGGGAAAAGCAGGGCAGGGGAAGGTTGAGGCAGGTATCTGAGAGCACACATCTGTGAGCGTGCTGGTAACGGACCAGCACATACTCCGTTAAAGGAAGTTAGTTTTAAAAAAACAACAACAACCTGAAACCGGTTTGGCTCAGTAGATAGAGCATCAGTCTTTGGACTGAAAGGTCCCAGGTTCGATTCTGGTCAAGGGCATGTACATTGGTTGCGGGCACATTCCTCAGTGGGGGGTGTGCAGAAGGCAGCTGGTGGATGTTTCTCTCTCATCAACGTTTCTAGCTCTCTCTCCCTCTCTCTCTTCCTCTCTGTAAAAAAATCAATAAAATATATTAAAAAAAATAAAAATAAAAAACAACAAAAAACCCAACCACTTTTCTGTGGCATATGTGTTCCATGTGCAAATATCCTCCCATGAATTTCCATTTCCTTTCCTTGGACTAACACTTTCATCACAATCGGACCAAGCGCAACCACATATGAAACACAGTGTTAGGGGCTGTGCTGATACAGACCGGAGTAACATCTCTTCCCGCTTCAAGGACAGGATGCCACCTTTTCCAACCCTGGCCATCCCTTCCTCCGCTCCCCTAGGCAGGTTGATGCTCCAGGCAG
Source organism: Pipistrellus kuhlii (assembly GCF_014108245.1). NCBI lineage: Eukaryota > Metazoa > Chordata > Mammalia > Chiroptera > Vespertilionidae > Pipistrellus > Pipistrellus kuhlii. The sequence continues at coordinate 43,605,919 of NW_023425584.1, forward strand.
ACAAAGGCATCCTTTACTGTTCCTACTTTCCTCCATAGTTCACACTAGGACCTCTGACTAAGCCATTCATTCACTTGACAAACATTAATTCTAAGAAATGAGCCAAGACTTAAAGCTCGAACAGGAAATAGCCAGGGACAGGGATTCCTACGTGCAGAGGAGAAGAGATGGAGAGAGAAGTTCCAGGCAGGGGCATAATGAGGAAATCAGCAAGAACCTCGTGGAGCCCCAGAAGCAGTCAGTGGTTACAGAAACCTAAAGAGGAAAGGGATGGCAGTGAGGTCAGCGGGGAGGCAGACCAGAAGTTTCAGGTGAGAGATGTGCATCCCATTTAACTTGTCCTCCCCCAACTGCTGGGCCAGGTGGCCACTAGACCCTGTAAGACAAGATCCAAGACCTATGGGCTAGTCAGCAGTTCAGCAAAGGTAGCTGAATGAGGCAGTGAAGAGAAACACAGTGGCAGAACACAACATCAGAGACCTGTGCAAAGCAGCCCTGATCCTGACCCTCCTGATACCCAAACTGTTCAACAGTCCTTTAAAGAGCTGAGGCCTGCAGACCTTGCCAGCAAACACTACGCTCCTCCCCTCCCTCTTCCTCCTCCCCCCACCTCCCTTTCTGTCCCCCCTTTCTTTCCTTCCTTCTCCCACCCCTCCTCCTTTTTTTGGCCTTAAGTTAGTTTGAAGAGGGTGTTTGTTACTTGCAACCACGAGTTCTAAGAAAAACCATCATTCCCCTGAGAATGATCACTCTTGCTTCCCAAAATCTGTTTCTTACTAATACCAAGAAGAATGTAATAACAAGACCTTTCATTATGATGTGTTATGGTAGGTGCCAAGATCTGCATTTTATAATGAAGAATCAGGTTCTGAAAAGACAAATGCAAATAACTTCCCCAAGAATATAATACAGTAAATGTTGGAGCTAAGACTCAAATTAGATGACATTTCCCCATTGTCATTATTTATTATTTTATAAAAATTTTAAATTAAATTTATTGGGATAACATTGTTCAATAACTTTATGTAAGTTGCAGGACTACACTCATGAACCAAAGTCTAGTCTCCTTCTATCACCATATAATTGACCCCCTTTACCCTCTTGGCAAATAAAGTGACTCTTAAGTTCAAGGATCTTGCCACTAAAAATGCTTCCACTTCTGAGGTTTTAAAATTTGCATCACCAATTGGGTGAGATCCTCTTGCCCAAGTCTCCTCATTTTTAAACATTAGGATGCTGTCTCCTTTCAGAACATATGTGAAGAGCAGATATTAGAATCTAAAGTCTAAAGACTTCTGTTTCACTTAAAAGTGTTTTTGATTTTGGAATGATTTAAATGTACAGAAAAGTTGCAGATATAGCACAGCGAGTTCCCAATGCCCTTCACTGTTTCTCTTAATGTTAATTATTTTTTAAATTTTTATTTACAGAGAGGAAGAAAGAGGGATAGAAAGTCAGAAACATCGATGAGAGAGAAACATTGATCAGCTGCCTCCTGCACACCCCCCACCTGCGATGTGCCCGTAACCAAGGCACATGCCCTTGACCAGAATCGAACCCGGGACCCCCCCAGTCCGCAGGCTAATGCTCTATCCCCTGAGCCAAACCAGTTTTGGCCTGATGTTAGTGTTTTTTGTTTTTTTTTTTTTTTTTTTTTTTTTTAATGTTACCCTGCACAAATTTGTCCACATTAAAACTCCAACATAGCTACATTATTATTAACTAAACTCCAGGCTTTATTCATATTTGACCAGTTTTTCCACTAATGTCCTTTTTCTGTACCAAGACCCAATCCAGACGCCTCCCTCCCCCAATTGCATTCAGATGGCCTTAATTTTTAACTTAAAATAAAATCAAAGATTAAAAAAGGATACATTTAAGACAACCCAAGTTGGACCTCAATGCAAAATGCTAGAATTTCTATGTTTGACAACCTTCCTTTAGACAGAGAGTCTCTTCAGATCATAAATACCTAACAATTACTGAGGCCTACTAATGCCCACATTTATTATCTTGTCTGCTTTTTTCTTCTTATAACTTAACGTGGATTGGAGATACACCGTTTGAGGGGACCAGACAAAGAAACAAACTTCTCTCAAACCCGCCCGAACCACCTGCTCTGGCAGTAGAGCAGCCCACGTGGGGCCCATTCAACTTACTTCCAGGCATGAGGTCAAAGTGCGGCCTGCCGTCCTCCGTAGACACCAGGGTAGCCAGTTTTCCTTCCAGCATCTCCCCATCAACGAACTTCCCGTACAGAGCGGTCCTCTCGTCCGGGTACACATAGGCTATCTTCTCTCCAGTCATCTCCCCGTCTTCGTTTACCTCCCCTACCAGGCTGCCTCCATCCTGACGGGAGAAACCAAAATCCAGAAAAATTACATAGAGTATTGATGCAGGTGACACGCATTTCAGGAAATTTCTCTTGGGCACTCCCACGGTGAAGAGCGCGAATATGGACCCTAGCAGACTGAGGACTCAGAGCTCTTCACGGGAGTGAGAAACACATCCAGCCCCAGAGGACAAACAGCACAAATCCGAGTCAGAGCGGCAGAGGCTGAGGCACCTGATGATCCGGGACAAGTTACGGATACTCCATCTTGGTCTAAGAACCAAATATGTCCTGTTTGCAATATTAGTGACAAGCAATAAAAGGACATAGAACTCTGTGCTGCTTGGGGCCATGATCAGATGTGGTGAGTCTTACCTACTGTCCATACCATCTCCTCAGTGTTGAGTCTCAGATATTTCTGGTCAATTAAGAACATCTTTAGTTCAAATGTACTTAAGAATTAATTTAGTGTGCATGAGTGAAGAGCTGGCTGCATTTTCTAAGAGACAAGGGACTTCTGGATAACTTTTGGAGTTAGAAGAAACAGTGAAAAAAGATCAACGGAATTGCACTCGCTTCCCCATCACTGTCTTCCCCCCATTCTTCTCTATTTACGGCTCCCGTGGGCCTCCTTCTCCGAGAGCAGCCAGCTGCGTGTCCTCTTTAACTGCCACTTACTCCCTTCTTAAGGGTCATTAAATGTTTTAGGGCAGAGGCTGTCAGAATTCTACATCCTGGGAAGTGCCAGGGACACAGTAGGCGATCCATAAATACTTTTAGAGTTGAACTGGGATGCCCCCAAAAATCTAAAAAAATAATCGAAAGGTGCAAGAGATTTTTATTTAATTTATGTTTTGGCCACTCAGAAGGTCCTGATGGTGTGACTTTGAAAATCTAAGACCTTGGTGGGTTTGATATAACAACAGTAATGCCAGAATATGGGTGATGTCCCCAAGGCGGAGGTTCCAGGGCTCAGTGATGTAGGGTGACTTCTGCGTGACCCCCATGCTGCTCTTCCTGAGAGCCAGAGGGAGGAAGTAGTGGCGGGTACATGGTGTACGGTTCCCTGACGTCTAATTGCTCTTTGGAGAAAAAAGGTTATGAATTTTAAAAAAAACGAACCCAGCACTTCCATACAGAGAACAGTGCTTGGAAGCGTTTGTCCCGGATAGAAGGTGCATCAGGGATATAGCATTGCTCTTTCTCCTCCTGAGTCACTTCTTAACAACCCAGCATAACGAGAATGGTACTTCTGGCAAAACCTGTCTTCAGGCTTTCAGCGATGACTGAGCTGACGGGGGTTAGGGTGTTTGTGCTTCCAATGGGCCGAAATGAATAAAAGCCAACATTGCTATTTATTCTGTCTTGCGAGGGTCTCACTATTTTTTTCCCCCCTCTTAAATGCTTTAAGCATCTGGTTTTGGAGGCAAGTGATTTTTCCCCTGGAATGATAAAGCAGCAATTTTTATTTCCTAAAGGGGTTATGAATTTTTAATTAAAAACCCTGCATTACTGTTCCAAGGTAAAATTTTGAAAGAAAGAAACTGTCCTTAGCGTGAGCTTATAAATACTGCAGGGAGAATCATTGTTTTCTCCTCCCCTTGCTCCTGCTTGGACTCTGTGTCACCAGAACTTTCTCCTCTGCTGTGGCAGGGAGGGTTGCTCAACCCCTCCCCTCTGACACCCTTGGACACCCACATCACTGCTGGGTGAGGGGTTAACAGCAGCAAGCCCTCCTCCCCTGGGCAAAGTGCCCCAGGCAGGCCCCGCTCCCCAAGGGAAACCTACAGCTTCCTAGCTGCTCTGTCTGCGGCTGATCCACGTGCCCAGTTCAGAGGGTAAGGCAGAAGCCCATACCTCATCGCCAATCCCACGCTGCCATAACAAAGCCCACATCCCTGCCACTTACACCTATTTCTTAGAGCCCAAGGATGGGATTAGCACCCTCCACTGCCAACCGACACCAGAGAGAGAGAAAGTGTTGTCAACCAAAAGTTCGTTTGCAAGCTCGTCACTCTCCAGAGCTTCCTTGCAAAGGCAGAGTCTTCTCTTGGCATTTAATAAGAGGATAAGGCTAAAACGTAGCTGCACCCTTAGGTTTCAAAATGCAACTGCGTGGAGTAAGGTAGGCCTATTCACTTAGTGCAATTTGGATGTCCCCAGGGACTTAACTGATCACAGTCACAAGTAAAACGACAGGGAGCAGGAGAACCTGCTAATCCATAGTTTGCGTCTTCCTGGTACCCATTCACACACAGGGAAGGGAGGCCCACTTTTCCGGCTTCAAAAATCCTTGTCACATCGGCAGCAAGATACCCCCTCTAACTACTTCTGAAGCGGGACAGTGTGTCTCTCTACCCGACCCTCTTCCTGCCGCTTCCAGGCAGGAGCTAAAGGACTTCTGACCTATTGCAGGTCCCACCAAGATAGTGTGTAAAGGCTTCAGTAATTATAGTTTTTTTTTCATGTTCTATCCTTATGCCCCGTTTCTAGAACATAACTTCTATTTTAAGAACAAAAATCTGTAAGTAGCTTTACTGGGACTACTTTTCTTCTTATACATGTAACAGACAACTTGTATGAATACTTTTTAATCATAAGAAGATAGAGTTCAGAGTAAGAAAAAAATGTATTTTGACTGAAGCTCTGGACAAAATAAAACATTAGGTAAAATATTTTCTAAGGTCTATTTTCTGAACAATTTTCTGGAAATTCAACAACAACAGATGGGATATTTGAAATGCAAACAACAGATAAGAGTATTCATTCCCAACCAGAGATTTGCCACATCTTTTTGCGTTAGTAAACTCCAAAAAGATGAGGAATGGCTGGCTTAGTTCTGACATCTGAGCAATGGAATAAAATTAAATGCAACAGCGAAATATTCCACCATCTCTTTCTATACTATATCAAAGAAATATTTTAAGAAATAATAGTTTCATCTTTATTCATAACATAACGCAACCAATTTGTCTCAACTTGCTTTAGTCATGATTAATCACTCTTTTCCAAAAACAATGCTGAAAAGGAATTCCTAGTAGATGGAAGGGCCAACAACCTCAGTCGGAGGGAGTGACAATGAGAGGACATAGCTCCCACACTCCTGGCTTCGTTCTCAAGTTTCACAGCTCCACATTTTCTGACGAAGAGAATGCATTTGACTCTTCATTGTGAAGAGACAAAGCTTTGTCTTAAAGCATGCTACTTTCCAGCAAAATGAGCAGTCGCAGGGCTTACTGGGTAATATATCCAGCACACGCCGTGCCGAATGTTATCCTTATACTGTCCCTTGAAGATCAGCCTCCCGTCTGTGTCGTACTCCTGGGCCAGACCATTGAGCTCTCCGTCCACATAGGTGCCCTGGAGAACTCCCCCGTCCTCGTAGGTGTAAATGCCCTGGCCCTGCAGGGCATCGTCCACGTAATACCCCTCCAGGGTGCTGTGAGAGAAGAAGAACAAAAGGGATCGTCAGGCCGTGACTCAACTCTCCAAAAAGAAAGGATCATGCTCTGTGTCTGCTCAGGACAAAAAGAAAGGATCACTTCTGAGAACCACGGACCTGTACTCGGCACAACCTCCAGAAGGCTGCTGTACTGCTAGGGAAGATACTGCGAAGGTCTAGCAACAGAGAGGGAGACTGCATTGCCGGCCTCCTGGTTCCTATCACTCCCTTTTCTCTGCTGGAGGAGATGGACAAGAAAGAAGCCACAGGTGGAGCCTGAGAACAGGCCTCCTCCGAGTATGTCTCCAAGACCAGATGCCAATAGTTGCCTGGCCATAGCCATTCTGGCCCACGTGTAAGCCACTCAGGCCTCACTTCTCTCAGGAGTGGTAGACTCAAGGGTCTTGCAGTTGGCTTGTATGTAGTGGTCTCTAATATTACAGATGTGGTTTAGAATGTGTTAATGTCTACATGTTTGTTTTAAATTATTAATGTATTATTTGTCAGCGACTGCCAATCCAAAGAATCCCCTCCCCCCTCTCTCTCTTTTTATGAGAAGTTGCATTTCCCTTTCATCTCTTTGGAAGATATACAGAAATGTATTTGTGCGTGCATGCATGCGTGTGTGTGTGTGTGTGTGTGTGTGTGTGTTCATGATCACTGAAAATGGGGGCAACTAAGGAAAATGGCAGGCTAAAGCTTGCCAAAATCATTAGCAGCCTGTTCATGTTTGAGACCCATAGTCTGAGAGTAGAAGAATGCTCAGAAGGGTGCTCAGGATGGCTTTGCAAGTGCTCTCTCTCTCTCTCTCTCTCTCTCTCTCTCTCTCTCTCTCTCTCTCCTCATAAGACAATTTCAGAATTTCAATAGTATGTTCTCAGTGCTAGTCTACCACAGGCCAGTGTGTAATGAAACTAACTTTACCAAGAATCCCTTTGTGATCTGAACTTCGGAATAAGGGGGGAGACCAACTCAAATCATTTTTAAAATTTAAACTGTAAGATATTTAGCAACACAGACAGTTTGATTATTGTAACATGTTGTCATTAGCATTCACTCATGAATACAACCAACCACCATTTATAGGGTGCTTTCTAAGTAGCGAATGGTATGTGAGGTTAGACTGTAGAATCAAGAGAGCCCAAAGGACTGTGTACCCATGACAGGTGGATGCAAGGGGCCGTGGGGACTGGGGCAGCTGCACCTGACGTGCCTGGTAAAGTCCTGCCTTGCTGTAATAGATGACAGAATGATCTGTAATTATTAAATGAAAAGTACAGTCCAAATAACAATGGCCTCTGATTACATTGCAATTTCACTATCTGTAGTCTCCCAAGGAGATAAATAGTTCTCTCTCGGGTTTGTTTGTACTATGAATGACAAATGGGTGCACTTTAGCAGAACCCTTGTGTAAGCCATCAAAAATTCTAAATCAGCAAAGTTGGAATTAATGAGATTTGACTGTCATTAGACTCCCCACAATTTAAAAAAACCCATACAACCTTGGTGAAGGATAATTAATCAACTGACATAATGATGCAATAAATATTGCAGAAAACTCTTTCATCCTTGATCTTCATCCTTAGACTTGCTGGAGTAAATTTTAGGATGCTCAGTTATGTTTGAATTTTAGATAAACAACAAGTACATTTTTAGTAAACGTAGTATGTCCCAAATATTGAATGGGACATGGCAACACTCCGATATGTTGTTTATCTGAAATGCCACTTTCACTGGCTACCCTGGATTTTTATGGCTAAACCTGGCAACCAGATTGACCAGATTCTTAAAAATGTTCTGCTATTTCCTCCCAGCCCAAGTGACATAAGCAGCCCACATGCCGATTCCGAGTCAGTGGAGAGAGCAACACCAAACCGCACGAGTTTCAGCACCTGCCCGAGGAGACAGCTTCACTTCCTTGGCAAATATTTATGGCGGCTTGGATGGCATCTGAAGACAAAAGGGGCACGTTTCTGCGCCAGGCACTCCAGAGCATGAAAACGACAGGGCTCTGAAACCCTCCCTTACGTAGGAAATAAAAGAGAAGCCTCTCAGCCGGGTGCTGAAGGCGCTAACCTTTCCTTCCAGTTCTTTCCTCCTCCAGAGGAGATTGGCAAGCCACGGCCGGCTGCCTGTTTTTGTAAATACAGTTCTGCTGGAACACAGCCACGCACATTCCTTCCCAGATCCTCTGCGGCTGCTTTCGTGTTGCAACAGCAGAGCCGAAGAGTTGCAACAGAGACTGTTGGTGGCCCAAGAAACCTAAGATATGGACGGTCTCGCCCTGTACAGGAAAAGTGTGCTGACGCCTGCTCTCGAACCCTTGCTCACTCTAGTTTGTGTACTGGCATCTTTGCTTCCAAACCGTGCTTTCCTTGCTTCTCCCCGTAAAACCTATGTGACCAAACTCTTAAAATCCCGGAGGACACAGTCAGAAAAAAAAAAGTGTGGTCACATTCCCTTTTACCTAAACGGACACATTTGCATTTCAGTCAAATATTACTGCATTCATTTTAAAATCCTCTTTAATATCTGAATACACAAACGTGGTTGTAGATCACATAACAGTGTTGGCCTATCCTTTATGGTTTTGTGGTCTAACTGGTTTTTCTACCACATGAGACATTACCCCTGTTCTCTTCCCCCAGTGAGCTCCCTTCCTTCCCCAGGCAGCATAGCCATATGAGAACCAAGAGGGAAATTTAAATTGAATCATAATTCCACTTTCATTTCCCAGCCATAACCAAATTAAACTGTGATTCTTCTAAAAAGCATTGTCTTAGGAATTGTTTTATATGCCAATGTATATGATCTCTTAGAATATTTAAAACTAAGTGAAGAAGAAGAAGGTCAACAACAAACCCACAAACCCTGACCATCTGCAGGGACCCTGTTGACCAGAAGCCCCAGCCTCCTCCAGGGAGTGAGCAACAGCTGAAGGGAGCGCCACCATGCTCCCCTCGTGTATTGTGCCGATGGCCTTCAATGGAAGATCTATGAGTCTGTAGGATCTGATTCTTTTTTTTTTTTTTTTTTAATATACAGATAGTTTTATTTTTTTTATTTTTTTAAAATATATTTTTATTGATTTTGTACAGAGAGGAAGGGAGAGAGATAGAGAGTTAGAAACATCGATGAGAGAGAGTCATCGATCAGCTGCCTCTTGCACACCCCCTACTGGGGATATGCCCGCAACCAAGGTACATGCCCTTGACCGGAATCGAACCCGGGACCCTTCAGTCCCCAAGCCGACGCTCTATCCATTGAGCCAAACCGGTCTTGGCTGTAGGATCTGATTCTTAAAAAAGGCTCAAGATGACATTGAAATATTCGAGAGACGATTCAGTTTTGCTCTCGAAAAACAAATCGTAAGAAAACTCTGCTAGTCATTGCTACCGGCTATTAATAACAGTAACAACAATAAGGATAAAATATAAAATGCCTTGGGGGCATTATGCACAGTTCAGCCCTGATCACTGGCCAGGCCAGGGACCCTACCCTAAATATTGGGAACGGTATCTTAGATTTAAAAATTAAAATTGGCAAGGCTACTCTAACACTGAAAAAACAGGATGATGCAGCGATGACATGCATGGACTCTGGCTTGCACATTTTGTGGTCAGGCCTGATTCTGACACTTACAACTGTGTGACGAAGCCAATTATTTAACTTCTCTCTACTTCAGTTTTTCCACCCATAAGAAGAGGAAAATGGTAATAGTACCTCAGAAGGATCATGTTATGTACTACTTTTTATAATCAGGGCAAAAAAATGTAGCTGCCCTTACAACAGCAAGATGCCTTTCACCTGTATGAAAAGTATGGTCACTGGTGCCTGCAGCTTCCCGGATTGGGAGAGGTATGTCCGACTGCCGGTTTAGGCATGTAAATCAGCAATCGGAAATCCCGAGGAGTCCTGGATTGTGAGAAGGCATTGGCTAAGCTGAGGGACCACCCCCACACCCCAATTTTGTGCACCGCGCCTCTAGTTTCTCAATATATGGGTGTATCAAATCATCACACTGTACACCTTAAACTTACATGTGTTGTGTCCATTGGATCTCCACAAAGCTGGGAACATGCAGATACACGGCAACAGAAACAAGAAACCCATACTTTCCGGTGAGTGCCTACCCGCTGCCCTCCCATCTACTAAGTCCTGGCAGGTTTTCTCTCCAGTCTTCACAACAGCTCTGAGCAGTAGGTGTCACTATCCCCATTCTATCAACGAGGAAGAGGCCAGCTCGCTAGAACAGGGCTCCTCTGAGCTGCTCCTCAGAGTAACCTCCCATCCAATTGCTAGGCTCCGACCTGCAGGAACGTCACTGACTTCACCCCAGGATCCTTTGAAAAATTATAGCTGATGAGCGACCTCCAGTAATGTTGAAGCGTGGAAGAGAGGCCATCAGGATCAGAGGAGTGTCCTTGCTCTGGTTAGAGGAGGGTGCTGATGTAATGAGAAGGAGGTGGCTCTGCACCAGAGCTCACCTTGGATTGACTGGCACCTCCAACCCTTCCTAATGGGGACCTTGGGCAAGTTAGCTACCTACTACATGCCTTAGGTTCTCCATAGGTGAAATCATATTATAAAACCAACTGCACAGATTGTTAGCAAGGCAAGCGAGTGAGTGACAGGTATTCAAAGTTACCCATCTTCTCCACCCACTTTCTCCTCGTGTGTCACAAAAATGTTTGCCTTCATCAGACTGTTTATTAGGACACAGATGAATGTATTTGTTGCGTCTGGTGCCAACAAAAGCTGGATGACTGTCAGGAACGAAGGACTTTTTCTTCCTTGTGTGGGAGGCTGGAGGACATGACTTCAGCAGTCCGTTCCTACTCCAGTTTCTCTGCAATGTGACCAAGCACTTTCTCAAAAGCCAACACAAGAAGTCCTGCATGGATCTGTCCCCTGGAACCCATCAGCCTTTCCCGGTGGCTCAGCGGGTGGGCAGCCTCGACCGGGTTACCTGGCCAATTGATAAACTACAAGGAGTCCTCTTAGCCAGAGACATTAATGCAGCAAATCAACTTCAGAACAGGATGGGCACAGGACAGTAACGTCAGGAACAAGAAATAATACTTGGAAATCTAATTGGCAGGGAAGGGGAAGCAACAATAACATAACAATAATAAGATGGAATGAATTAACTCATCTCCGTCTCGAAGTCAGGCTGAAAACAACACACGATTCCCTAATATTACACAAGCCAGAGCCACATCCAGCTAATGGCACCGATTATGGGGATGGTTTCATGGACATATGTTTAACTTCAAACTCACCAAGTTGTAGACATTAAATACATACAGTTTTCTGCATGTGAATCATACCTCAATAAGTTGGTTTAAAAAAAAAAAATCACACACCTGAGTTCAGGTTTTACGTAACATTAGAAAGTTACCATCTAAATCTGTCTCTATACTTTGTGATTAAAAAAAAAAAAAAAGTGACTAGCTTGAAATTTCTGCCAACAGTGGTGACTTTTGTGACAGAGGAAGGGAGGTGCTCAGGGAGTCTCGGGCCCCACTCAGGGTCCCAAAGTATCGATAGAGAGACTAATACTTTGGAACTAACTAACATGCGGCTCATTGTGGGCACACTGGTTTGGAAGCTCAGCCTAGTCTGTGAAACAACCCAGTAACCAACCCTAAATCCAACCAAGCTATCATGAACAACCAACCAAACCTGATGGACTGTGTTTTCCTGGAGTCAGTCAACTCTGCTTATCAAACTACCAGATTTAAAGCATGAGTGAGTGTGTGAGTGAGTGTGTGTGTGTTCTGGGTAACTTTTACTTTCACTCAGCTCCCACGCTCATTCAGCAAGAATTTTTTTAAGTATTAAATTAAGGGAAAGTGCTTTGAAGCCCAGAAGAGGAAACAGACAAGATTCTGCCCTAAAAGAAACTGCTGTCCTGTGGGCGAAGCAGGACATTTCTATAACTTACATTTGTGAAATGGATCAAACAACAACTGCAGCAGGAGGTAAAGAGATACTTTCCAGAAGGCAGCAGTGAGTGCACGGCTATGGAAATAGGAAAAGGAGGAACAGGAAAGGTGTCCCTCTGGCGGGGGGCGGGGTCCTGGGAGAAGAAAGCACTGATTCCAAGTCTTAAAAGAGTCCACCAAGGGCTCACGTAGCCACCAGGGACTCAAAGCAGAGGAAAAGCAAGCGAGCAAACTCTCCACCCATTTAACATGGTAGTCTGTAAGCAAAGCTCTGCTAAAATAAATAAATAAATAAATAAATAAATAAATAAATAAACAAATAAATAAATAAGGTGGGGTGGGGTCTGGGGTAATGGGAAAGAGAAGTTTGGAATGACTAATTAAATTAATATGTCATGCAGAAACCGGTTTGGCTCAGTGGATAGAGCGTTGGGTTCGCTGGGGGGAGGAGGGAGGGAGAGGGGTGTGTGTGTGTGTGTGTGTGTGTGTGTGTGTGTGTGTGCGCGCGCGCGTGTGTGTATGCCAGGTTCGATTCTGGTCAAGGGCACGTATATTGGCTGCGGGCACGTCCCTGGTAAGAGGTGTGCAGGAGGCAGCTGATTGATGTTTGTCTCTCATCGATGTTTCTAGCTCTCTATCCCTCTCCCTTACTCTCTGTAAAAAATCAGTAAAACATATTTAAAATAAATAAAGTAACATGTCACAAGAGCTCTAAGATGGGTTTTTATTGCTTTTCTCACCCTCCTTAATTCAGATAATTGACAGCCCGAGGAACTGTTAATATCTTCAAAAGCCACCTGCTCCATCTATGGAAAAGGGATTCTGGGTCACAAGCCGGTCCCTGTGCTCGCCCTTCAGTGGCCAGCCTGGACATCTCCCTTCCTGAGGAACTCCAAGGGCGAGGAGCTGCAGGCTGTCACCAGTGCCAGGCGCCGAGGGAGTGGGGCCATGTCCGGTGGAACCCCACGACGGTGTTAGCAAAACCCATTTCTGCAAGACCCAGCCCTTTGTGCCTCTCGTTCCTCTGAGTGCTCGGCAAAGCCACGTGGCCACTCGTTGTTTCTAAGCTGACATGGCTTAAAAGTCACCGCTGCAAAGCTGAGCCCCAGCAACCCCACCTCCTCTTGAAAGAGGAAAGGCCCACAGTCACTGCAGCCCTCACCCGAGGGCGAGCCGCTCCTGCCCCACAGCGCCCGCACGCAGGAGGGGAGAGCACAGTGAACAGACGGCTGCAGTGAGAGCCCTTTAACTACAGGCAGAACACAGAGAACACGGGTGCTGACGTCAGCATCCGGGCACCTCACATAAAGACCAGCTATCTCAACACAAGCTTCCCAGCACTGTGAGGCCCGAGCTGTACACCTCCTATGTCTACCTCTCCATTTCCCTGAGCGATCCCAGGAGGGGAAGGAGCAGCCTGAGAAATGGACGAAGCTGCAGAACCAACGAGGTGGCTGAATCTTCCCTCAGGATAGCAAGAAACCGGACCCTGAGGTCTGGGAGAGCCGGCTAAGGCACGGAGTGTGCGGAACACTTGGAAAAAGGCGTGTCAGTCACTGCTGCAACTGCACCAACCGGCCCCTGACACAAATGAGCCCACGGTGTCACGTCCTTGAGACTCATTACCCGAACGAGCAGGTGAAATCTATCAAAGAAATGGGTGACCACCTAACCAACTTGTTTAAGATGTGGGCCCTCGAACCGGCACTGCAGAGCATCCCTTGGACAAGCACACCACACCCTAGGAGGCAGTGATGACAGCTAAGCCTTACGCTCGCTGGCTTCTCCATAACCACGGGTGACTTCCCTGGTCCCCACAGCAGGGCCTGCATGCATGTTGGGCTCACTATTACCTTGTCTCGAAGCTGTTACCCAAACATCCACTGAAGTTGTTTCATGTGAATCACCCTTTCAAAGAAGTGATTTGGTGCCCTCCCCCAAATGAAATAAAACAAAACCGTGAGCGCTACCTGCCGTCAAAGAAGAAGAATTTCCCGCGTCCATTCTTTTCTCCGTGGACGAAGTTCCCCTCAAATCTGTCTGTGGAGGAGTAGGTGACCGTGCAGAACCCGTGCGGCAATCCATCGTCATCCAGGTGCCCTGGAGGAAAGGAATCAAAGGCCAACCTTACCATCTGCATGTGCCCCCATTGATACATCGGAGCACAGAAGCGGCCAGCAAGACCCCTGAGCAGCCAAAGGGTCCCTTCCCTGCTCCAGGGGAGAGAGCAAAGGCTGCTCGCCTCGCCTGCATCAGCCATATCGACCCGACTGTTCTGTGCCCTTTATGAACGGCGGGTCTACAATGGAGGGACTTGGACTCATTCAGATGTGAACCGAAAATAAGCTTGTCTTTTCGCGGGGACTGGGCGTTCTTACCAGTCACAGAGTCTGCAGCGCCTGTTCCGTTCACCAAGTACTTCCCCACCCGGTAGTTCTCAAATTAGGAATGAAGGCCCCCAAACTGATGCTTCGCCAACATGTAGTTGAGATGACACCATTTGATAGTCTATTGCCAGGTACCCTGTCCTTGCAATGAGTCTTCTAATGCTAGAACTATTGTAGTATTCAGTACGGTTTTATGTGTAATAGAGTATGAAGTGGAGGGCTGCTAGCCGAGGGGACCTGGGAAAACCCCACTGTGGTTCATTACATTCGAACAAGGGACGTGGCTATGACTCTAAAACTGCCCGGATGTTTTTATGCCTCACTGTGCTAAACATGGGAACGGAGTCCTTCTAAGCTTGAACTTAAGCTTAACCTTGAACTTACTGCTACATTTTACAAAATCTTCCAGCCTTGAATGTTTAGTAATGACCTTGCCATATCTCCTCTATAACTGTGTCCAGAGGGCTTATGTTTAAATGCAGCGAGGAGCAGCCACATGGCCATTTCAGCAGCGATCAGGAACATCCCCAGCAGTTCTGATACTGTGATCTCTAAAATGCTGGTTCTGCGTGGGTCACAGACTGCTATATTCTAACATTCATGTTTGTAGTCAGTGTTTAGGATTTTATGATTATCTACATATTTCACAGAATCCGGGAGTCCCCTCACTTATGAGAGTCTTCCCAGTCATTCTTGTGAGCTGGTTTTGCCGAGGTGGGTGCAAACCAAGGCAGTAATTAACCTAGTGGCTTTTTCGTGAGTGAATGACCTGGGGTCATGGATGAAGAGATACAAAAGCATTCAAAACTGTGGGCAGTGCATGGACATTAAACACTCAAATGTGGCTTCCAGATGGCTCACAGGCATAAAAGAAAGCACAAACCATATCACCACAAAGAACACTTTAGTCTCCTAAAATGATTTCTTCTAAAGCGATAAAAAAACATCATTGCTTAGAAGAGATGGTAAGTAAACACCCTTATAAAAAAGCAAAAAGCTCTTTATTTTTATTGTATTCTTATGTAAGCATAAAGTAACAATGGACAAATATACTATTTTATTTCTACATCTTACTCTGCATAGAATGTTACTGAAAATATATTGCAATAAAATGTGGCTACTTAAATAAATCACAGTTATGTAGTTCCTTTCCACTCATACAGGTTTTTGTTGTTGTTTTTTTCCTATCAAGGGCCAGGAAATTAATGGTCAGGAGGGAAATAAACCATAATTGCTTTATTTTGTTCAAAACCCAACTGTATGTGACATAATTCAATGACACCTGAGCCATGTAAAACATTTTGGAAAATTATCTTCTAAATATCTACTGATGACATTTCTCTCATCAATATAAATTAAATCTGCTTTAAAAATTTTCATTAAAAAACAGGTACAGCTAAACACTTACTTTTATGAAATAATGTTGGGATCAAATTCAATTTAGCTATTCACATTCCTATGAATTCAGCAATTTATTTTTGATGTAGGTATGAACACTCATTTTAGTTTTGTATTGAAGTATTTACTAATTTTTTGGAATACTTTCTCCAAAGAAACAGTTCACATATTTCAGACTTTCAAAAGTTAATCTTTGTTATTCTACTTTAGATCAAGAGAAATATTATGATAACCATGAACATCAAAGGGAACAAAACTCCCAATGTAAATTCATTTCCTCCTTCCCTCAGTCACAATAGCCTGTCCTATCTATATATATAAAAGCCTAACTGACCATTGCAACTGAAACAACCGAACAGACAACTGAACAGGCTGCGTGGGGTGACCAGGATAGCAGGGGGATTAGGGAGGGACCAAACAACTGAACAAGTAAGCTGCATGGGGCGACCAAGTTGGCAGGGGGGGAGGGGAGTTGGGGGCAACCAGGCCAATGGGGGGGGGCAGTTGAGGGTGACTAGGCGAGCAGTGGGGGCAGTTAGGGGCGATCAGGCAGGCAGGCAGGTAAGCAGTTAGGAGCCAGTGGTCCAGGATTGTGAGAGGGATGTCCCCAACTGCCGGTTTAGGCCCTGGGGATTGGGCCTAAATCGGCAGTTGGACATCCCCTGAGGGGGTCCTGGATTGGAGAGGGTGCAGGCTGGGCTGAGCCGCCTCCCCCGGCCCCCCCCGCCCCCCCGCACAAATTTCGTGTACCAAGCCTTTAGTTTCTGAATAAAACACTGTAGATGCACCATCAGCAGTGGACTTTAGATAGCAGAGAAGATGGAAAGTGTCATGTAACACACTAAAAGTACTTGAGGGTCAGTACTGATCCCAATGGGGATGGAAGTAAAAGGATCAGCCTCGCTCCAGGAGGGCTACTTGTTTCAATGCCTCTTTCGACAGGTCAGTGAAGAGGGGTCCAGGGACCTTGCTAGGGAGAGAGGAGCTGCTGAATGATGGTCATTTCTCCAGTGGCATCAGAAGGAGGTGCTTGGACACCTGACACTTCCCTACCATTCTAAAGGGTTAGGTTGCTTGTTGTGATCAAGTCCTGAAACTCCCTGTCAGCCCATTGCAGGACCCCTGGTTGGCCTGTTTGTTGTTTTCTCCCAGAAGGAGGAGATGTGGAGGATCATGAGCAGGATCAATGAACAGGAGCTAGATATGAAGGGTTGTCAACATTTAAGACTTCCATCGTGGATGTTTAATAGCCAGAAACTGTTATCCTCGCCGTAGAACTTAATCTATAAAACACCAAGAGCAGCAAAGAGACTTTCCAAAGAAAGGAAGGGACTGGGTTGCTGCTCCTCACCTCTCCTTCCCACGTCAGTGCTAGCGGAACGTCTGGAAAGAGTCTTGTTCGGATGCCGTCTGGACAATAGAGCAGGTGATAGCTGTCTTGTTGGTAATAATCAATTTAATGGAGAGAAAACTGATGCACAAAGAAGGAAAAAGTCTGTGTTCCTCACTCTGCATTTGGCATTGGGTTACGTGCTTTCCTGTTACCTGAAGTGAATTGAACCTCACGGCAATTTCCCAAGTGCCCATCGTGTAGTTGAGAAAGCCAATGCCATGTGGCTTGCCCAGGAAGCACATGGATAGCTCTGAATGCCCCTTCCCCAAGTCTTTCCATTCCCTTTCTCTCTCCAAGTCTTTCCATTCCCTTTCTCTCTGGATAAGGGAAACCACGGTAGCAGAACCCTCCCTCCCCACTGCCCTGCTTCCCTGCCGATGGTGGAACCAGGCACCTCTAAACAGGTAGGTATGCCCAGGCCCCAGGTCCCAGGTCCAGCAGGGGAAGGGCGTTTGTTGTGAAGATAGTCCTTGTAGGGCCACCAGGACTTGCAACAGCGTTCCTACCCCTTCCAAGTGTTCCCTCCCTCAGAGAGAAACACTAGTCCTCTTTGCTCTGAGGGAGGCTGATTTCTGAAATGCGACAAGCCAACCAACAGCCTTCCAGGCCGGTGCCCACTAAGCAGAGGCTGCACAGCAGGCCAGACAGCACGGGAGCGTCCCTGGGATGACTGCTCCATGCTGACAGTGCTGTCCCAGCTCCTGTCTGCGGCGCGACTTAAAATATTTATAGAAGTGAGAGAAAGGGGGGAAATGCTAAGTCTCACATCTACTTTTTTACTTTGTTCTAGGGATCACTCTCTACTGAATGGATAGAAGGTGAGATTCCCCCTCCCCCCCCCACCCTGTGAGTTACCTCTGAGCTTTCTCCTTATCCTGACAAGAGCCAGGCCTGTCTGTGTTCTGTGCTGTGATGGTCCATCATCTGGGCAAGGCAGACTCCCTCGGCATCAGACACTGGGCTGCTTCCCGCCTCAGGCTCACTCACAGATCTGAGAATGGTGTGTGTGTGAGAGTGTGTGTGTGTTTCCCTAAGAACAAGAAATTCTTTCATGCATTGTTGGTTTTGTAGACTAGAACTGCTGACACACAAAAAATAATAATAAAAGGCAAGCTTATTCTAGTCAGTGCAAAGAACATGCCCTCATGATGATGCATTTACCCTGGCTGTTGAAACATAATTTGATTTTTGAGAGTAATTCTTTACCAGAGCTCAACTGTTAGTCATAACATTATAGCATGGCCACAGGGAGAGGGCTGGTACACGGACCCCACATTTTTCCTAAGCCTAGAGCATGAGCATGAGAGACAGGCAGGCGATGTTAGGGGGACCGTTAAAATATTCTTGATGTTTTGAGGGGCTTAAGGCAGTGCAATACTGAGATGCTTGTTTTCCTTCTGGCTCCTTAGTTCTGGAGATTCTGTTTTCCCCCTTTTGTCTTCTGTATGTTTCCAGGCCTTTCCATTCTTTCTTGCCCTCAGAAGTTCACACTGGGATAATTGCAAAGAGCCCTGTAGGTGATTCCCACGGCTTCCCATGGCTTCACATGGTTTCCAGCTCAGTCCACGCCCGTGGCCGGTGACTCAGCGCCTTTCCTGTTTTACCCTTTGCTTTTGTCCCGGGCCCTCTGTTACAGCAGAACCAACTGGTATGTCTCTGGAGGTGTCTGCATACTCCCCCCCCTCTGTGTCTACTCACAAAGTCTCTGCTCAACTGAACTCACCCACACAACTACCTCTCTGGGGGCTCTTTCTCCTCCATCTCCTTCCCGGAGCCAGATGTAATACTTACTTCCTCTCAACCACCGTCATTCATCTGTTTAGATATATTTATTTGAGATTATATCACTTCTCGCTGAACCAGTGAGTCTCCACAAGATTTTACAGATCCACAGCAGGAGCTCGGGGGTCTGGCCTCCGAGGCCCAGGGCCAGCTGCCTTCCCTGCAGAGACAGCAGGGCTGGTGCACAGACCCACAGAGACACTCCACCACCCAGGTCCCCTTGGGAATTCACCCCTGGGAGCTCAGAACTTCAGAGAACCGACCTGTGTTTGATGTGACAAAAGACATGTCAAGTCCTGAACAAACAGACCAATTTGCTCCCCAGAAGAAATTTCTTCAGAGGAAGAAAAAGGATGTCTGTTACAGAGTTAAGTTAAATTTTCCTTCCCTGAATACATTTTCCCCCTGAATGTCACTAAACCCTATCAGAAGCAGCCTGAAGAGTTACTACTGACAAAGAGTGATACTGACATAATATTTAACTGTTGCTTCTAGGCCCGATTCCCAAGTATTTCATACATTTGATGACTCATCAAAAGCAAAAAATATGACAAATTTAGCAAGAAAGTCAGGTACAGTGAAGAGGAGTTCTGGAAGTCCAAGCCTGTGTTGCACCCTCCTGGGTGGCCTTGGATTAATTCTTAACTTCTCTATGCCTCAGTTTCCTCCTCTGTAAAATTCAGATAATCTTAGTACCCACCTCATAAGACTGAATGTGTGTGTGTGTGTGTGTGTGTGTGTGTGTATGAAACATTCAGCACAGAACCTGCACAGAGTAAGAACTAAACAATTATAGCAACAATAATGATGATGGTAATTATAATAATAATGATAGCTAAGACAATGAAACTACTGAGAACAGAGCTTTGTTGATGGAGAGGTAGGTTAGTTGGTACTTGAATACCAAGATATTCAGACTAGCTTTATGCCAGTTCCCCCTGCATGTGCAAGATGTGAAGTAAAGACCATAACAGATGCCACTAAGAAAGCCATGCTTGGCTGGAGAAAAGCCTGCTGGTGCAATGCCCTGTGTGTGCACCCGTACACTCTGGACCAGGGGTCTTCAAACTACGGCCCGCGGGCCACATGCGGCCCGCAGAGGAGTCTGATCCGGCCCGCCAGGTTTTTTGGGCAGTGAGCGCAGCCGAGGTGTTACAGTAGGAATTAGTAGTTCATATAGTCCGGCCCTCCAGCTCTCTGAGGGACCGTGATCTGGCCCCCACTTTAAAAAGTTTGAGGACGCCTGCTCTGGACGCTGTGCGAGTTTGGGCCTTAGATGCCTCTAAGGACTTTTACAGATTCTGTGTTACTCTGTTTAGTGTTAGGCACAACTGAGTGATCATGTGCCCTGGACTGACCCAAATGTTCACGTTATCCCAGCCTAAGTATATACATATACAGGTTTCAGGGATCAACATGATCATTCATCTGTATTCACTACAGAGTGATCACCCCCAAAGCCTCATTGCTACTGGTCACCATACAATTGACCTGCTCCATTCCTTTCCCCGGCCCCCACCTCCTCACCCTCCCGTAACCACTGATCTGTTCTCTGTAGCTGTGAGTTTGGTTTGGTTTTACCAGCACAAGTGTTAAACCCCTCTCATTCTCAAGCATTTCCTGATTTTGGAGAATAATGTGTCTGGTCACCCTATTAAACAGAACCTTCCTCGTTTAGATAAAGAACATTCTCTGTTCCTATGAATTGCACAAGCTCAAAAACAACACCGCTATATTTCTTTTTTCTTTTTAACACTGCTATATTTCTGAAGTTGCTTGTTCACAAGGAGCCTGGGGACCATGGACTTAGATTTCCAGACAGCTTTAAAGGAGAGTTGCTTAACTTGGGGAGAGCAGCCCATGACCAAGGGTTTGCATTAAAATTTCACAAGCACAAGTAAAAGTAAACTTTAAAGAATGAGAGTAAGCCCTGACAATAAGAGAAGAGCATTTTTTCCCTGTTTATCTTTCATAACAGGAAGGCACAAGAAATCAATAACTTAAGTTGTAAAAAGGCTCCCAATGGATGGACTCAATGTGTTTGGGCCCCATTGAGGCCCAACACAGACTTTGCTTATCAGAGAGATAAAGAGATAAGGTTCACAATATTGTGAAATTAAAACAATAAACACCCTTTTGAAGCTGGTAAAGAAATATGTCTTTTAAAAAAAGAAATATGTCTTAACACCCTGTTTCCCCGAAAATAAGACAGTGTCTTATATTAATTTTTGCTCCCAAAGATGCGCTAGGTCTTATTTTCAGGGGATGTCTTATTTTTCCATGAAGAAGAATACGGTACACATTTATTGTTAAATGAAAATAAAGGAAATTTATACAGTACGGTAGTACGGTAGTTGTTAACACAAACCAGACAAACTGTGAATCCTACAGTATCAAGAATTTACTCATTTATTCAATGACAATCATGTCATCATCTTCTAGAACATCATCATAACAATCCAATTCCTGAATTTCCTGGTGAATTTCTTGTGACTCCATTTCTTTCAGAATCAGTAGACCAAATCTCTCATGTTTAGCCTAGGGGAGGCCTTATTTTCGGGGGATGCCTTATATTTCACTCAGAAGGAAACCTGTAAGTAGGTCTTATTTTCTGAGGATGTCTTATTTTCAGGGAAACACAGTAGTTACATTATAATGGATACCTTTTAGAAATTTCAGAAATATTATTCAAATCTCAACCCAAGACCTCTGGAGCACTGCAAAAGGAGTCAATTGTGTCTTATGAAAACAACCCCCCCCCAAAAAAAAATGGAATTCTCACTATCTATAATAATAAAAGCTTAATATGCTAATTAACCAGACAGCAAAGGACCTTCCCCACATCCTTCCTGGGGTCCTTCCAGATGAGCTGGGGCTGCCAGGGCCGAATCCCTTGCACGATTTTGTGCATCGGGCCTCCAGTGCAGCAATAACTATGTGTCTTTATGCACAGTATTGCCACTTTGTTTTTCTTTTCCATTTGTGAGGATTTGTTTAAACAAATGAGATAGAAACCCAATCCAACCAAAAACTAAAAATTATGTACTTAGAAGCTTACTTTAAAATATTCTGGGTTCTAAAGTTTTACAAATACGTCTACTGCATATGTATGAAAGAAAAAACACACACACACATATCCTGGAATTATACCATACGGCATGACAACACATCACGACGTACTGGCTGGGTAGAATCAAATAAATAAACACGCCAAAGAGTATCTCCTAGTATTCACGGTTACAAAATCCTAACATCTCATGATACAAACAACGAGATTGTATAACATCCCCACCTCGCTTTTTAGACCTAGTCAAAGGGGGAAAAAAAAAAAAAGAGGTGGAGAAACTCGGCAAAACAAAGTGGCGAGGAGAGTCGGGGCGGGGCCAGCGGAGAAAGGGCGGAGAAACCCGACACCCAGGCGGTGAGATCACCCGCAGCCGCCGCGCGGACTCAGAAAGTTCAGTGTCACCGGCGATCCGGGGCCGGGCGCGCGGCGGCCGCTCGGCAGCGGGAGGGGGAGGGCGCGGTGCGGCCGAGTTCGCCCGGGGACAGCGAGGGGAGGGCCGCCGCCTCCGGGTCGGGAGCGTGGTCCCCGGCCTGGCGACGATTCCATCTTTTCAGAGGAACGGCCGCCCGGGCCGCGGCTGCCACGTGCCTGGCTCGGCCCCGTGCGCTGCGCCGCCAACCCACCCGGTCCCCGCGGCGAGCGGAAGGGAAGGCTGCTGGCGGCTGGAGAGGGGCTCGGGGTGGCCACACCGAGCCGGGGCATGGCTCTGCGGACACCGCGGGTCTCAGGGGGCTGTCGCCATGCGCACCCCCACCTCCCATCCCTGAAAGGTTGCTAAGGCCGGAGTGTGGGGCACCGCTCGCAACTCCGAGGCTGGGCTGTGGGCTGCGGGCTGCGGGCTGGAGCTGCCGTGCTCTCCCGGGAGCCCGGCCCGGCCGGCCGCGCTGGTTCCCGGCCTGCGCCCCGCCGCGCAGGGCGCGCTCCCGGCGGTGGCTGTCCGCCCGCGGAGGGGACAGCGGCGGTCACGCGGGTCACCCGCCGCTCCTTCCGCGTTCCCTCCCCCGATTCCCGGAGAGAGAGATGCTTGTACCTTCCACTGCCTCCTCCACCATCTCGTCGTCGCTATCCATGGCGGCTGGGGACGCTGCCCAGCTCGGGGCCGCGCGGCTGCCTCCGGTCCCTCCGGTCCCTCCGGGTGCTCGGGCGGCTGGGCGAGCGCTGGGGCTGAACCCTGCGAGTTTGGAGGAGGAGGAGGAGAAGGAGGAGGAAGAGGAGGAGCAGTCGGGCTGACTCGCACTGCCTCCCCCTCTACAGCCCTTTCGATTCCTTGGCCTTCAGCTGCCGCTGCCGCAGCCGTCCCTCCTCCCTTCGCCCGCTGGGCCCTCGCCTCCGAGGCTCCGGGGTGCCGCCGTGGCCTCCTCCGCCGCCGCAACTTTCTCCGGCGATAACCCGTCTTTGTTCGCGAGCAGCTGATCCGCTGACATCACCCGGCGCCGGGGCGCTCCCTCCCGCGCTGATTGACAGCTCCCTGTCCCTTCCCAGGAGTGAGGCTCCTTAGAGCGGAGGGCACTCCGGGGCCGCGCGCTCTCGGCGCCCTGGCCGGGCAGCCCCCCGGCCCATCGGCGTCTCCGCGGCTCCGTGCGCTCCGGGCGCGCCGCGCGGTCCTGGGGTCCCGGGCGTCGAGGGGTCTCTCCCTCCCGGGCTCCGCACCCGCGACCTCCAGCTGCGCGGGGACCCTTGGAAGTTCGCCGCGCTGCTCCTGCCGCCGGCAGCCCCCGCCCCCGACAGACTGCAAAGAGCGAGGGACGCTCCGGCGGCGTTTCCGACGCTCCGGCGCCTCGGCTTCCTCTCGCCCACGTCCCCGCTTCACCCCGTTTGCCACCCGGAGCCGCGCGAGTGCAGCACGCGCGGGAGCGCAGGTGCTCCGGCGCCGCCGCCGCATCGCACCAGGGCGCGGGCTCCCCGGGTCCAGGAGGCGGCAGCCAGCCCCATCCCTCCTGCCTCCGGGCTGCGGCGCCCACCCCGGCGTGCCGCCGGGCGTCTTGGTGATCCGGAAAGCCGGCAGAAGCAGGCGGCCGATGGCTCTATGTCAGGCGGCCGATGGCTCTGTACCGGGCAGGAAGCCGGCCGCCCGGGAGACCCACTGCTTCCTGCTCGCCATGTGGTCCTGGGAACGGACCTGGTGAGGAAGGACCCCCGTCCCGCACGCCTCTCCCTCCTGCGCCTCCCGCCCCGGACTGGAGACGTCTCCAGCTGTCATCCTGTTCCCCAAGTGGCAACCATGCCACAGATTCGGGCTCTTGCAGTGGAGAAGGTCACGGGGCACCCGGGTCCCGGACCGGACGTTCCCTGTGGCGTTGTCTCTTACAGGTGGCACGAAGGGCGGCCGTCAATAGCTGCTTAAATGGATGCAAATGCACACAGTGTGCCGCGGAGTGGCCCGGTGCTGCTCTGGGCACCTGCCAAGAAAAGCGACTGCTCATCGGAGGGGCGGGAGAGCGCAGGGAAAGTTGTTCCATTTTGTTTTCTGAACAGAAGACTTCAAAGTCCTTCCAGCAGAGGGAAGGGAGGCCACGCCTGGCTTTTGGGCTTTGTGCTTAAAGGCCAGGTGTTTTTATCGAGTCCTGTGAGTTTCTCCTTAAATTCAGTTTTCCTCTGTGAAAAAGAGAACAATGTTAGGGACATTTGTTCCATACACTGCCAGGAATTTCAATCTCTTTTGATCGTTTTTAGAAAGACAGGGAGTTAGGAGACGGGTTCTTGGTGCCAGCCCGAATTCCTCCCAGGAGTAGAGACTCGGGCTATAGGACTGGGATGAGGTTCCCTCTGGCTTGAGCTAGACCATAGGAGGTCCCCAAGCTTAGACTAGACTTCCTCCCTCCCCCCCTAACTTAGTCTACACCTCTCTGAAATCTTCTGGCGAAAGTTGCACCTCCTTAGAGTCCATCGTTTTCAAATAGGAACCACAGAAAGAGGGTTTTAGTTCAGATTTTTAAAAGGAGCACCATGTATTGAGCTTGGTTACTCACTGGTTCTGAGTTTTTTTTGTTTTGTTTTGTTTTGTTTTTCTTACTTCCCCTTTTAAACATACCATCTCCTACCTTATATATGACACTGATATACAAACACACACCAGATATGCATCTTCTTTCCCTGTTTCCAGTTTATTTTCAGGATTGGGGGGGCGGAGAAATTATTTGAAAGCTAAAAGGAAGCAAAAGTAATGTATTCCTTTACTAAAAGGGGGCTGAGGCGGGGGCAGTATAGGTTGGAAGAAATCTCCCCTCAAAACACACAGGTGAGGCACAGAGACACCAGTTCATTGGGGGGGAAGGGAGGGGGGAGGAGAGGAGGGCAGGAATCATGTCACAAGTGTCCTGCTCCTATCTGTGGGTTCCGAGGAGGATGCCCAGCTATGCCCTCGGTGCCAGAGGATTCCCAGCCTGCACTGCACAGCCAGACTGCCTACGGCTTCCTGAGACACAGGGCGTCCTGCACACAGCCGGCGTCACTGAAGCGGGCCTCCTCTGGGCTTGTCAGGGGTGGGGATTCTTGCCAGGTCGGCCAGTGAAGGGACTGAAAACTCCCTGAGAGCGTTCGTCAGGTTATGCCCATGAGGCAGGCAACGGCCAGCACGCAGGCCACACGCCTTCAGCCCCATTCATCCGGCTGACTCTGGGCCCCAAATGAAGGCAAAACTTTTTTAGGACTCCCTTAAGATACATTTGCATTTTCTGCAAATCGTTCTGGGTATGTTTTCAATGCCTTTCTCTAGATGGGCTGATTCTTAGTTAAAGCCCCAGCACCCAGCCCAGTGCCTGGTGCAGAATGAAGGTGAAGCACTGTCGGTGGTGATGTCGCAGAGAGGAATATTGCTTGCTATACACAGCGCCGGGCCCTGCTCACAGACGTGCTTTGTTTTAGCTCAAGTCGGAAGAGGGTTTTTTTTTTTTTTTTTTTTAGCTGTTTCACTTTCCCACATCTACTGGCCCCAAAGCTGCTTCCATCGCATTCTTTCCCACAGTTTTCTTCATTGAGAGCTCATTTTATAAACCCTCTTCCCATTTGGCTCCCCGCCATTTTCCTCTGTCTACTCTGTCCCCACCAACGCGGCCATGGGCTAGAGAAATCAATAAAGCTCTTAATCACAGGGGGTGGCTGCAGCTGCCGCAGGGCCAGGGCCGAGCTCTGCACTCAGCAGGTCAATGAGCTGAGCCAGCCTCCCTGGGAGGAGCAGCTGCCCTGCCAGGCCCGGGTGGGACTCGTTCCACCTCACACTGAGCACTGTGCTTTGCCTCCTCTGCATCCTAGGATGCGTTGCTCTCTTCTGGGGCATAGAGAAGCATAAGTCCCTCTTCCACTGCATGTCATTCCCCAGAGAAGGCTGGGGCTTACTTATAAGACTGACATAATGTTTTGGTAATAAATATTTTTATAGGCATCTTGGGTTTTATACACCTTTCTACATTTAGGGGAAACAACTGGCAATTCACTACGATGTGTACTGGCAAATTGGGGGAAACCTCGTGAAGGTGGAACTTGTGTGGAATTCACTAGTGCTGTTGACTTCAGACCCCTCGTACCACCCAGCTGATAGGGGCCGGAGGAGCCAGGTGGTCTTCTCAGTCTCCAAGCCCCTGGAAGGTGTCCCATGGACCTGTGGCTGATGCCTCTGGTCTGCTTTGTTTGTTTATAATGATGGCATGGGACAAGGACAGAATGAAGAAACTCTTAAATAACCATCAAAGCTCATTTTGGCACTGCTCATACCTTAACAAGATTTTCTCCCCACCAAATTCACCAATTTGATTGTGTTACATCCTATTTGTGTTGGTTTCTCTGAGAATGAGCCATACAACTGGTCAATGAAGCTCTCTGGACCTTAGTTTTCCCATCTGGAAGTGAGGAGATTGGGCGACAAACATCCTAAGTGCAAACCTGCTCTGTCCACCATTCCTGGGGAAAGGCCAAATGGACCATGGAGAGCCCCAGCAGGGTCAACTCCCATAGTCCCCTCAACTTAATGGCACTGAGATCTGGGCATGAGGGAGGAACCCTTCTCTTATGTAGAGACCTGGGCCTTTCAGAAGAACCAAGGTCCTTGGATTCTGAAGCACTGCGTCACAAATCAAGTGGCTAAGTGTGTTGGTGTCAACTGCAGAAGCTGGAGGGAGGGGCAGAGAGGAGCAGTGAGGAGCAGGCTGGGGGGGAGGGGGGTGTGGATGAAAGGAAAGCCTTTATAGCATACGGGGCACAGTGAAGAGCAACCCGGAACATCAAGGGCACCGAATAAAGGTCTGAGAGCAAAGGGAGAAATGGAGAACACACATTCTGCTGGAAATAGACATGCCTGCAGCGGAGACGAGGATTCAGAAATTCAGGGTGACCTGATTTGATTACAACAACAGAAAGTGCAGGAGAGAAAGGGAAGAATAGCTGGACCTGAGGAAGTGAGTGAAAGAATAGAGAAGACATCATAGTTACCATGGCATTAAAACACCTCATGCCACATCAAGCTTCTTTTTTCTCCATTCTTGTTCTTGCAACATGTTAATGTCATTGCAGTCTACCCAGCAAACTAAATGTAGATCCTTTGGACGTGGAGGGGAGGGAGACGCAGATCTCCCTGGCGGGGTCCACGTGGGCACTTACCTTCCTCTGAAGTGTGTCTGGTTCTTTGGTCTTGCTATTATGAGACATAAAAACCTTTGCTAGGCTGGGGTCTGATGAAACTGCTGGGAGATGTAATTTGAAAAAAATAAAGAAAGAACAATTGGAAATGATTTTTAAAGAGGCAACTGCTTTAGAAATTACTGCAGAAAAACCAATAGGATGCAGATAGTTGAAAAATACAACGACCATCAAAATCAAATGTGGTGGGGTTTTTTTAAGTATTCTTTAAAAATTTTTTTTGTTTTGTTTTTAAAAAGAATATTTCTCTGGTCTATAATTAAGATTACTGCTACTGGTCAGATGAAAATGCCAGTGTTGCAGAAGGTGGGTACACTGTGTATTCTTTTGATACTTCTGTACAGAAAGTGATTTCCAGCTGATTTACCACAAATGTCACCACATTCATCAAGGCCTAGATCTTGACCTTCTTCAAGTGTACTCACATTAACCAGATCCCAGAGACTGGTGAACATCCCTGAATTATGACTTGCATACATGTTGTCATGGCAAGCACAGTCTCTCTTTGTAGGTAAAGGCACTCAAGAAGACAGATTCCATCCAGATGTTTTCTTAGTTAGCCTGGAGTTAGAATAAATGAACTAGTTTGTGGGCCACAAGAGAAATACTCCTATTACAATGTCCTAAAAGAAGACTGCCCACCCACCCCACCCATCTCTGCTTAGATGGCCCAGTCCTCTTCTGAGTCTTCGGGCTTCGTTCTTTTTTACATGTTCTAGTCTTTTCAAACTGGTTTCTCCACCTGGCATCCTATATAGCCAACCAGGCAGATTGACACTTTTGAAGTCATCATCACATCCTGTTTCTACCTTCCTGCTATGACAGTCAAGTCACTTTGCTGAGAGTTTGGGGTAGCTCCACATTCTTCAGTCACAAATCCAGTCACTGTCTTGGTTTATTGTCACTTAATTCTAGTCAGATCCATTTTGCTAGTCTAATTTTCTGAGGGTTTGATTTCCAGTTGGGGTAAAAAGCATCTGATCGGTATCTCTCTCTCTCCCTTTCTCTCTCTCAGCATGTCCTCGGGTGAGGACTGAAAATAATAAGAAACAAACAAACCCCTACCAGCTGAAGGCAAGTTTCTTTACTTCCCAGGGTTTACTTATTTTTTAGGGGTAATATGGAAATTCTAATAATCCCCACTCCATAGAGTGGTTGTAAAAATTGATCAATATAATGCAGGCGAAGCACTTCCAAGACTTCCAGGCACAGGGTAAGTACACAGGCCCCAATGGCCACCACCAAATCATATTAATTCAAGCATCATTGTATTAATTAATACTTTTGCTTCCACTCTTGCCTTCTTTGGAGTAAGAGAGTGGATTTTCAAGTCAGATCCCATAAGCCATTACCTTGCTTAAAGCCTTCCAATCTTGTCCTTGCATTTAGGATTACAACTAAACGGTTTACCCAGGAGGGAGGACCCTGCAGGATCTGGTCCCTCCTCATCTCTATAAGCAACCCTAACCTCCCCTCCTTTCTTCTCAGTTACTACCCTCCAGCCAGTCTGGCCCTTTTGTCCCTAGAATAAAATCAAGTTCTATTCTACCTCAGGCCCTTTGCACTCACTTTCCCCTTGAACTTGAATCCTCTTCCCTATGTGGTCTCATCACTGGGTTTTGGTCTTAGTGTAAAAGTCTCTCCTTAGGGACTTCTCTAGCCATTCAGCCAAAAGTCCCTGCCCAGGCACACTTCTGTGTTTATACTTCTGGTTTGTTTTCATCATAGCCTCTGTCCTCCATCGCTACTGGACGCGTTCTTGTTATTTGTTTAATTCTGTTATCTAGTGTCAGTCTCCCCATAGTCCTTATTTATTGTCAGAGTTTTCGCTGGAACACCTAGAACAGTGTCCAGCATCATAGGCGCTTAATATATCGTTGTTGGAGAATTTAATTAATCAAGTAGATTATCTTTGTCAAGAGAAGGAACAGTTTAATCACTTACTACCACCTCTCCTCTCCGGACTAATGCTTCCCTAAAGAGGAAGAAGGGCAATCAAGTAACTATTTCTTTTTTTGTTTGTTTGTTTGTTTTTTTGTTAAAAAAATATATTTTATTGATTTTGTACAGAGAGGAAGGGAGAGAGATAAGAGAATTAGAAACATCGATGAGAGAGAGTCATTGATCAGCTGCCTCTTGCACATCCCCTACCGGGGATATGCCCGCAGCCAAGGTACATGACCTTGACCGGAATCGAACCCGGGACCTTTCAGTCCCCAAGCCGACGCTCTATCCATTGAGCCAAACCGGTTTCGACTCAAGTAACTATTTCTATACCCACCCCTCCCAGTTAGAAAGAAGATGATTTGAAAAATATCAGAATGGTCTGCTTTTCAGGATCCTCCACATGAGGCCAGATTCATAGCTTTGCATCCCAGACTGAGACTTAAAAAAAAAAAAAAAAAAAAAAAAAAAAAAAAAAAAAAAAAAAAAAAAAAAAGGGCTGCC
Source organism: Pipistrellus kuhlii (assembly GCF_014108245.1). Classification (NCBI taxonomy): domain Eukaryota; kingdom Metazoa; phylum Chordata; class Mammalia; order Chiroptera; family Vespertilionidae; genus Pipistrellus; species Pipistrellus kuhlii. Next base: position 43,635,747 of record NW_023425584.1, read on the forward strand.
CAGATTTGAAAAGAGAGTGCTTGCAGGCTTTGACTCTCAGACATGAGGCAGGACAGGCAGTCCCCGCTCTACAAAGAGGTCGTGTTCCCAAGGTTTCTTTGTGTATGGTGTTTGTTTCCAGCACAGAATGTGTTTTTCACTGCAAGCAATGTCCAGTCCACAAAAGCCTATTTAACCCACCATGCTCAGTAGGAGAAAAAAGTTGAAATTCCAGAAAACAGAACAGGGAGAATGAATAAGAAATACAATTTAAATGTGTATCTTGAAAACGAATGTTTGAAGAAGCAGCCCACAACAAAGAACCATGAGGCACAGGATCAGGTATAGGGCTTAGAGTCTGGAAGCTTTGAGAAGGGGTAGTGGTGGTGGTGGTGGTGAAACCCAGCTGGTAAAGCCACACCTCAACTCTGCGTCTGATTGGCCGAGGCTACAGACAAAAGCCACGCCTCCTCCAGTCACCTGGGCGGTGGCCTGGTCTGAGCCTGCCTAAGGGAACATTCCTGCAGATCTATCTTTCTCAGAGGAGGGAGGGCTGAGGCGACTCTTCCGCCCATTGGATTCTAGAGGTTAGATGGAGGGGAGAGCTCTTCTACACAACCAAGTTCCAAGTATGTGCTAATCAGATCGTTCCTGAGCGTTCCCAGGGAATTTCCGCGTGAGTTATGTGAGTATAAGCAGAATAATACAACTAAAAAAAAAAAAAGTAATAAAAGGTTTAGTTTTGTTTTCATCATTGAAACCCATCATTTCATCATTGAAATGACCTCTAGGTGACCTCAAAGTATTTTCCTTCCCATATCTGATCTTTGTGCTGCTACCTGGAGGCCAAAGCTTTTATGGCATGAAAGTTAGGCCTCACAAAACAGAGAGGGGTCTCCTTATTGGGGGGCTCTAAAATTTCTCTGTTATTTTGAATAAGACTGTTCTATTTGGAAAAGATCCATTAACCTGAAAACAACTCCAATCAACTCTAACTTTGAAAGCTTGCAGAGATGATCTCCTAGTAGAATTGGTAATGGAAGATGCAAAGAAATTCAACACACAGTTGGTTAGTTACTATCCCTAGAAAGAGAACCTCACAAGTTAAGTGTTATCTATCATTGTAAATGGACTCTGAAAGATCACCAAAAAGCAATTCAAGTAGCTATACTTGTAGCAACAATTATCTACGTTTAGAGGAAAAACACACAGGAGGTAGGTAACATTTCTGATGATAGTGTTTTATGTGGGATTTTAAGTGCTTAGGCCAAAGAAAGGATCCTACTGATGCTGGAGACATGAATGTTGAAGATGTTTGTGAAGAATGAGTAAATTTGTTTTACCACAGGTGAGATTGAAAATAGCAATATTTATTAAGATATTATTTTATAGAACGTGTGATTCAAATATATATAAACCAAGTTCATATATTAAATATTACAGACATTTGACTCTTTCAGCTACAACCCTAATCATTCTGCTGAGGTAATTCAGTGGGGGTGGGGGGTGCGGGGGGAGCTCATTGGAAAGATAGTAATCACATAATATATGCCATCTCTTTGTAAATAGCCCTATGTGGAAAACATCACATACATATTTGCTTCTAAAGGAGGCAGAGCCTACTGGACTAAGAGTAAGGCGATAGACTATTCAGACTCTGGTTCTGGGCAAGTCCCCTCTCTCTGAAGCGGCTCAATTTCATCAACTGTGAAATGGAAGCAGTCACACCTCTTACATTACTGTTTTTATCGTCTTTATTATAAACATGTAGAGTCTACATAGATCTATTAGACCCAACTATCAATTGCTTTATACTAAAAGAAGCAGGGTCCAAATCACCTGAGATGAGTTATTTTGAAACCATTATACATTTAATGTAGCTTGGTATGTACCTATCAGATCCGATCTGTAATTTTACATTAAACAGAATAACGGACACTAGGCCGTAGACATTGGCCTCCGTGGTTGAGGACGTGCCAAGGGCGAGTTCTTCCATGGAGCCTCCTCTACAGGATCAGCAGCTGTGTAACATGGGAGGAAAGCCTGGGGGTCAGAGAGCCTGAGATCACATCCATGCGCCATCCCTTGCTAGCTGTCTGATCTTCAACAGAGTTATTTAAAAAAATAAATAGAAACATCAACAATGAGAGAATCATTGATTGGCTGCCGTCTGCCCTCCCTCTCCCCCTGCACTGGGGATTGAGCCCACAACCTGGGCATGTGCCCTGACTGGGAATCGAACCATGACCTCCTGGTTCATAGGTTGACAGCTCAATCACTGAGCCACACTGACTGGGCATGATCTTCAGCAAATTTCATAATCTTACTTAGCCATGCCTGTTTTCCTAAAATGTGGGAGGATAATAAAATAAAAGTGGGAATGATAACTCTACTTCACTGGGTTATTGAGAGGGTTAAATGAGAACATGTTTATAAAATCCTAAGGCTGCCCTAACAAAGCACACAAACAGAGCGAGCTGAAACCACAGAAATGTATCGTCTCACAGTTCTGGGGGCTGAATCCTAAATCAAGGTGTCAGCAGGGCCCATGCTCCCCTTGAAAAGTCCAGGGGAATCCCTCTTGGTCTCTTCCTAGCTCTGGTATTTGTCACCAGTCTTTGGCACTCCTTGGCTTACAGATGCCTCACTCCAGTCACATGGCATCTTCTCCATATGTGTCTGTCTCTGTCTAAAGCTCCCCTTCTCATAAGGGCCCAGTCACATTGGATTAGGGCCCACACGAAGGGCCTCATTTTAACTTGATCGCCTCTGCACAGATCCTATTTCCAAACGAGATCACATTGTGAGGTACTGGGGTTCAGACTTCAACATATCTTTTTTTTTTTTTTTTTTTTTGGGTGGGTTTGGCGGTAGTGAAGGAAAACTACAATTCAGCCCATAACAGTGATAGAAATTCTTTCTTTCAAAAATTCTCCAAAGTAAGAACTACTGTCTTACATGTTGCTGTCTAAACTCTCTTCCCAGAAAGATGTTATCATTATAGAGATTTTGCTCTGCACGTATGTTTAGGTATGAAAACATCAAACTCTTAACTTGGTCTGTTTGTCAATAAACTTACTCTGTTTAAAGAAGGAGAGATTCTTTGCAGCAGGACCCTGTCAAGATTGTGCTAGAAATTGTCTGTTTCTAGGGAAGTATTCACTGCTTTCCATCCAGACAGGCAAGAATCAAACCCCCTTTTTCTCTTGGGTGGCAGCCACACCCCTCATTAGGTCTTGATTTTAAATGGTCATCAAAATCCATCCTTGTGACCTCTCATTTGCAATAAAGATCGATGTCCCTGTTTTCCCCAACACCTGGGATGCACTTGCAATACCAGGACTGTGGGGGGCTGCTGTCAGGCTGCCCTGAGTGGACTAAGGGAAATTTCACAGGTTCATAGAGTTGGAAGGTTTAGATATCATCTACCAGAAGTTCAATGGTTCCCAAATCTGGCTGCTGGTAGGGACCACCCAGGGAACTTTGAGAACATATGGCTTCCTAGGCTTCATCTGAAAGATACTCCATCCATGTTGCAGAGTGGAGCTGGACTTCCGAGAAGCTCTCCAGGTGATTTGGGTACAGTCTCCCTGGCACCAGCATTTGGAAGTCGCTGGAAGATGGGAAGCAGAGGCCCAGACAGCTGGTCTGAGGTTGGTCAGCAGTAAAGGAGTTGACTAATTTTTAGTTAAGGGCTCGTTTCCCTCCTCCAGCTTTCTTCTCCGATGGTGCCAGGGCTTTGATGCTGGTGATGTTTGCATGGGGAGCAGAGACTCTCACCGCATGTGATGGTTCCAGAGAGCTTTTCCAGGGCACAGCAGGTGGAGGTGTCTGTGATGTCCCCAACGTGTGTAATAGCTTGGCATTGGCATTGGCATTGGCTTTGCCAGGTTTGGTACATGTCCTTTTAAGGATTGTGTCTTTTATATTCTTTATTCTGACATAATTTTTTACTTCACTGAATTATACTTCAATGTTAAAAATATATTTTTTCTTCTTTTTTAATTTAAAAGAGGAAAACTAAAAGGATAGTTATAAATAACTATTTATACCTTTCCATCAGAAACTACCCACCAAAAGGAGAGCGATCGGAGGGAGTGGGGTCAGGCCAGAGAGAAAAGTTGCAGGAAATCAGCTTCCCACGGAGTCAAGAGTTTGGGATGTGGAAGAGGAGGAAGAGGCCGACCTACGGGAAGACGCTGTCCTCATGCCAGTGCAGTGTGGAGTGAGGCGGCTGTCCCACAGTGAGGCTGGGCATGCAGAATGTAGCAGTTAGGAACATGGCTGTTGAAGTCAAGTAGGTCTGGGTTCAGATTCAAGCTGTCACCAATGAGCCGGTTACTAATGTCTCTGAGCCCCAGTCTTCTCATCTGTAATATGGGTAGTAACTCCTCAGGAGGGTGGTGGTGAGATCTGGAGTGTCTGATACCTTGTTGAAGGAATGAGCGGTTATTATTGCTCATATTTCACAGACTATTAAAGATTAAAAGCTGAACTAATGTTTCTGAGGCCCATGGTGAATAAGTAACGGAGACAGGGAAAGGATGTGGGTTTCTAGCCCATCCAGTTTTGTTGCCTTAATTCTTGCTGTTTCTTTAAATTCCACATTTGGTTAGGATTAGAGGCTATAAACTGTGTATTAGTCCCAACTTATTTTTCCTCATTAAAAAAAAAAGGCGGGGGCAACTTTTGCTTTCCTCATCTTCTACTGTAAAACCTCTCTGAGTTTATTGAGCAAGACCTGAGAGAGGGTGGAATTTTCCCTTTGCCAAGTGAATGCCCGGTTCTCCCTGCTGTTGGTATTCTGCAGCAGGTGTGACCGAGCCTGGAGCTCCAGCAGGGATGGGCCGGAACTCCAGCTGTGGGTGAGCCAGGGCTCACTATTTATAGCCTGAGGGGGTGCAAAGGAATGGAATTTTCCCCTTCTGAGTAGTTTTGATGCAACCAACAGGAAGTGGGGTCTGCTAAATCCGAGGACACGAATAAGGTCATTTACAGTCCATCGGAATCACCTGGAGCAGCTCCTTACAACGTGTGCACTGCTGGGCCCCACCCCAGAGTTTCAGAATGGATTGGGTATGTGGGGCCTGAGAACATGCTTTTTTCACAAGTTCTGGGCTAATGCTGATGCTGCTCTGGAATGGGTGAGCATATAGAGAAAGGCCATCACATGTGGCAGCAGATTGAGCCAACGGAATGCACTGAATGTGCACCAAACAGTCTTTCTGGTGACCCCACTGTCCTTGTCAAATCTAAATCCGTCACTCCTGAGCCAGCATTTCCAGGGTGAAGGTGCTATTTTGTAAATACAGAAAACAGCATAATATTTCAAGGCTAGGGATCATAAGAAGAAAGTATGTGTACTATTTAGTATACATTATTTGTTTCTCTCTTCTTCCTCTAGTGAAAAAATGCAACTAATTTGATCATTTTATCACATCATAATGTTTGGGGTCAAGGCCAGCAAATTTGACTTCCACTTTCAACTTCAAACAGCACCAGACATGGGCCCTGAGGTCATTCATCTTTGATCCAGGGCCAGGGAAAGGCCAGAAGCAGACACTGGAAGAATGTAACTGACCATGACCTTGGCATGGCCTCAGTTTCTTCCATGAGATTGCCCTGTTTGGGTTTTCTGCTTCTTTTTTAGTGAATTTGGATATTTTACATTTTCTTCAACAATTATTTATTGCACTTAATTTTCAAAAAATTGTGCATAATTGTACCAATGATTATTTTATAAGAATTATAGTTTTCGAGAGAAAACCAAGATGGCGACATAGGGTAGACCAGTGTTTTTCAACCTTTTTTGGGCAAAGGCACACTTGTTTCATGAAAAAAATCACGAGGCACACCACCATTAGAAAATGTTAAAAAATTTAACTCTGTGCCTATATTGACTATATATAAAGTAATTCTCTTGAATAGGAATCAAATAAACAAAGTATTTTATAATTACTTTATTATGAAATATTAAGTAAACAAAATAGTGAAAAATTATAAAATTCTTGTCTTGTCTGCACCTGCGGCACACCAGGCAACATCTCGCGGCACACTAGTGTGCCACGGAACAGCGATTGAAAAACGCTGGGGTAGACACAACAAATTTGAATTTAGAACTGGAAAACACGGGAGGCATTGCCCTGAAGTGCTGGACGGCTAGCTGAAAGGGGGCTCTGCAGTCTGGGAAGGAGAGAGAAGGCACGCTGAACCTCAGGAACTCTGAAGGTACGGAGAACCGTGTGCGTGAAAAGGCACTGGCTTACTCCCGGCGCTGGGAGAGGAAGGGCCAGACCGAGATTGCTGCTGAATTACTTCCGCGCAGAGAGGGCGGGCGGGCTGAGTTCGCTACTGGCTTACTCCTGGCGCAAGGAGAGGGCAGACAGCTAATGCTTGGCTGGCTTTCTTGTTTGATAGGAAAATAGAATCAGCTTATTGCTCTGATAGACGGCCCCAGACAGGGAGAGGCCAGACTGTCAGGCAGTGGGCAGAGATCTCTCCGAGGTGTGTGAAGCCAGAGGCCATTACTGCGGGACTTGGGGAGGAGCCAAAGGGAAAACAAAGTTTGTCTGCACCAACCCGAGACTCCGCTATCTGTGGCTGAGCACAGAAGCTCTCTCAGAGGCTGGCTTTCTCTAAGGAGGGACTGGCCGGAATCCAAAGCTTGTCTGCGCCTTTACCAAAGAGGTGCACGTGCCTGCAACCAATCTTCCAAAACTCTCCGCGAACAGGACTTTTCTAAGGCGAGACTGACAGGGAACCAAAGATTGTCTGTGCCACCCCAAGACCCCGCCCTATCCAAGTGGAGTACAGAAGCCCTCCTAGCTGAGACACTGCTAATTCTCACAGCTAATTGGCTTGGAGATCAACGCATCCCAGTGATACCAACAATAAGCAAGGCTTAACAACAAGACTGCACACAGTCCACAAAGGGCTACACCAAGACTGTCCACCGCAGGTAACTGGGAAAGCTGTGCTACTGGGCTCTACCATAACACCTAGCACACAAAGCTATTCCATCAAATCAGGGAAACAACTAAAATGCAGACAAGAGGAAGGACACAAAGGAAGGAGATGGAGGAAAAGAAAAGACTGGACATTGAGTTCAAAACTACAGTTATAAGGTTATTCAACAATATCCTAAAAAAGGCCGATAAAATAAATGAGACCTATGAGGATATGAAAAGGGAGCAACTAGAAATAATAAAAGATCAATTAGAAATGAAGAAAACATTGTCTGAAATAAAAAATATTATACAAAGTCCTAAAAACAAACTGGAAGATCGCAAGAATCAAGACAAGATTTAGAACACAAAGAGCCAGAGGACACTCCTTTGCAGAAGCGAGAAGATAAGAGAATCCAGAAAGTTGAAGATAGTGTAAGAAACCTCTGGGACAATTTCAAGCGAACCAACATCAGAATTATGGGGATTCCAGAAGAAGAGAGAGAGCAAGATACCAAAAGAATACTGGAAGAAATAGTGACAGAAAACTTCCCCCACCTGGGGAAAGAAATAGACTTACAAGTCCAGGAAGCCTGCAGAACCCCAAACAAAAGGAATCTAAGGAGGACCACACCAAGACACATCATAATTAAAATGCCAAGAGCAAAAGACAAAGAGAGAATATTAAAAGCAGCAAGAGCAAAGCAGGTAGTTACCTATAAAGGAGCACCTACACGATTGTCAGCTGACTTCTCAACAGAAACCATGCAGGCCAGAAGGGAATGGCAAGAAATATTCAAGGTGATGAATAGCAAGAACCTACAGCCAAAAATACTCTACCCAGCAAAGCTATCACTCAGAATCAAAGGCCAGATAAAGAGCTTCACTAATAAAAAAAAGCTAAAAGAGTTCATCACCTCCAAACCAGAATTATATGAATTGATGAGGGGGGTTATTTAAGAAGAGGAAGAAGATAAAGATAAAAATTATGAACAACAAATACGTAACTATCAACAAGTGAATCTAAAAACCAAGGGAATTAAAAAATCTGATGAACAATATTAACTGGTGAATATAATAGAATCAGAGGTATGGAAGGGGAGTGGACTAACATTCTCGGGGAAAAGGGGAGTGGGGGTGCAGGAAGAGACAGAACAAAAACTGTGCACCTATGGATGAGGATAATGGGGGATGGGGAAAGGACAGAGGGTGGGGTGGGAACCTGGTGGAGGGGAGCAATTGAGGGGGGGAAGAGGAATACATTTGTAATAATCTGAACAATAAAGATTTATTAAAAAAAAAGAATTATAGTTTTCTATATACAAATAGTATGCTACACACATGAAACTGATGTTATACATGTTATATACTTGAAACTAATACAGTATTATATGTCAATTACATTTCAAATATAATTATGTGCCTTATATGAAAACACCAATTAGAGCAGGCCGAGTACCCTATCCCTTCCCATTCCTCCCCTCAAAAGGTGTCCTCATTCCTGCATGTGTGCTCTCTTCCTTTGCCAGGCAGGTCCTTCTCCTCTAATAAAGCCTGTAGTCCTGGTTTTCAGTCCTCTGTCTCATCTTTCACATTCATTCTTAAACTAAAAAGGCTTTATGACGATGACTTTTCCTCTGAGCAAACCATTGATTACATTTCATAGGTTTCAGTTGGCCACCTTCATGTCATAGGTTTCAATAGATGGTGTTTACCCAACCATTATTTGCTAAATTATCTAGCTTTTCTTTTCTATTTACAGAAATTAGAGGTTTTGAACAAAATCCATCAATCATCTTTGGGTCTCCTTGCTCGCTTGGTTTACTCTGGATGCTACTTGTAGGTTGAAGCCATGAAGCTCTTTTGAACGGGATCTCTGCGACTTGTGTGCTAAACATGGTTACAGTGCACTTCCTGGTTATTTAAGAGGAAATAGAATTTGGAAGATAAAGATTCAAGTCCTGACTTGGCTACTGCCTGCTGGTAATCAAATGAACTACCTACAAGTTTCACTTTTGCCCGCAGATGTAAGATTGAACGGCATTATCTCTAATGTCCTTTTAAATTTATGGCTCCAAGAGCTTTGGAAGTAGTTTAAGTTAAACTGGTTCCCTAGGTTCTAGGGTGACTTGTTATTGAGGCAGCGCGCCCCAATAGGAAGATTCCCAGTCTCAGGAACTGGAAAAACTGAGTTCGACCCTTGCCACGGGCAAGCAAATGCCTCAGCCTTCTCACATGTTCTCTTGTGTAACACAGAAGAGAGAAAATCTCATGGCCTTGGGGGCCCATGTCCTCCTCTGTTGTAGCAAGAAGCCAGCTCAGTTGGTCAGCGCTGGCTGGTGGAGGAAGCAGCTTATGCTGGCAGGGAGCCTCCCCTTTCTCACAAGGCCGTTTCGAGGCTCAGGAAGCTCCCTCGCTACATTATCTAGACCCAGAGGCCACGCTCCTTTCTCCAATGCCTGCAGAGCACCAATCTCTCCATGGTGTGGCTGTCCTCTTGTGCTGACTCAGCACTCCCTACTTCTAGGCTTGTTTCCCCCCCATTGAATCCTATGTTTAGTTTACACCACGTACACTGTTGACATGTGTGCTTCTGTTCTTTCTGCACAACCCATACTAATTTTTAATGGGTTCCTCACCCGAGCATTTGTTTTTATTGATTTTTAAAAAATATATACTTTTAATTGATTGTAGAGAGAGAGGAGGGAGAGGGACAGAGAGATAGAAACACTGATGACAGTGAAACATGAACATCGATCGGCTGTATGTACCCCCTGTATTCATCCTCTTCCCCCAGCTGGGGATTGAGCCCACAACCCAGGCATGGGCCCTGTCTGGAAATGGAATCAGTGACTTCTTAGTGCATGGGTCATTTGCTCAACAACTGATTTTTTATTAATTTGATTTTTAGATTCACTTTTTGGTAGATATGTATTTTTTGTCATGTTGTTGATCATAATTTTTATGTTTGCCTTTTTCTTCCTCTTCTTAGAGAATATCCTTCAGCATTTCATATTGGTTTGGTGGTGATGAACTCCTTCAGTTTTTTCTTGTCTGTGAAGCTCTTTATCTGACTTTCAATTCTGAATGATAACTTTGCTGGGTAGAGTAATCTTGGTTGTAGGTTCTTGCTATTCATCACTTTGAATATTTCTTGCCACTCCCTTCTGGCCAGCATAGTTTCTGTTGAGAAATCAGCTGAGAGTCGTATAAGTACTCCCTTATAGGTAACTGTTTTTCTCTTGCTGCTTTTAAGATTCTCTATTTGTATTTTTCCCTTGGCATTTTAATTATGATGTGTCTTGATGTAGTCCTCTTTAGATTCCTTTTGTTTGAGGTTCTCTGAGCTTCCTGGACTTGTAAGTCTATTTCTTTCACCAAGTAGAGGAAGTTTTCTGTTATTATTTTTTTAGATATGTTGTCAGTATCTTGCTCTCTCTTCTTCTTCTGGCACACTCATAATTTGGATGTTGGTACACTTGAAGTTGTCCCAGAGGCTTCTTACACTATCTTCATATTTTTGGATTCTTTTTTCTTTTCCAGTTGGGTGTTTTTTGCTTCTTCATATTTAAATCTTTGACTTGATTTTTGGGATCCTCTCGTCTGCTGTTGGATCTCTGTATATTATTCTTTATTTCAGTCAATGTATGCTTAATTTCTGATTGGTCATTTTTCATATACTTGAGGGTCTCACTAAATTTCTTGGAGGTTTCTAGAAGATTCTTGAGTACCTTTATAACTGTGGTTTTGAACTCTGTATCCAGTATTTTGCTTTCATCCATTTCTTTCATTTGTGGCTTGTTTCTTTGTCTCCACATTTTGTATGCTTCCCTGTGTTTGTTTCTATGTACTGGGTAGCTGCTAAGTCTCCTTGAGTTGATAGAGTGGCCTTGTGTGTTTGGTGTCCTATAGGGCCTAGTGTCTCAGTCTCCCTAGTCACCTGAGGTGGACGATCTTGGTGCACCCCTTTGTGGGCTGTTTTTACAGTCTTGTTGTAGCTACCTCTTGATTGCTGTTGGTATCACTGGGAGGAATTGACCTCCAGGTCAATTGACTGAGATGACCAGCTGTGTCTATACTGGAAGATCTGTTGCTCAGGAGACACCCTTATGGGGCAAGACTTGCTTCAGTAGGGCTTTGGTGCTCACTGAGTCTGCCCCTTGACTGTGTCCTTTATGGATGTGAAGAGTTATAATCTGATATGGTCTCACTCTGATTACTGGATACACTGGCTCTTGAATCTCCAAGGAGGCACAAGGTCAGCCACTGTCTGGAGCTGCCCAGCAGGAGCTATGGATACATCTGCAGATTTCTCTTCTTTGTATGGGGCTTGGAAGTGTTCAGACGAGCCCAGCTGTGAAGCAAGGCTGCTGCTGCTGCCAGGTAGTGGGCCTTCTTTTGGAATCTCTGGGGATCTCTGACCCAGTGCAGTTTATTTTAGGTGAAAGGACAGGTCATTCATATGCAAAAGCCAATGTGTACAGCTTGGGTGGGTTGTAAACTGGGTGGGGTTGGGCCTCTGGGAATCACCAGGGCAGAGTAAACAGCGATGGCTGCCCTGAACTGGAGAAGTCCCTGGTTCTCTGCATCCCTCAACCCAGTGCAGGAACAGTGGTTGCTGTGAGCACCTCTAAGAGTAAGCCACCCTGTGTTTTTGTCCCGATGTCAGACAGTCCAGTTTCTCCCTGGGTATGTGCCTGGGTTCCCCAGAGTCCGCCTGGAACTGGAGTTCAGAGCAAGCGGGAGCTTGTATCTCCCTCCTGGTTTGAAGAGCAGCACATCCAGGTGCAGCACTTTCCGTGCCTCTGCACCTCTTACCGGTCTCAACGAGCTTTTTTCACCTCTCTAGTTGTGAAACTTCCACTCAGCCAGCTTGCCTGTGGTTCTGAGTGGTAGTTATTCTGCTGTTTAGTTGTGTTTTTAATGTGGTTGTGAGAGGCAGCAAGTATTGATGATAACCTATGCCACCCTCTTGGTTTTCTCTCTCATCATTGATATTTCTACCTCTCTCTCCCCCTCCCCCTTCCTCTCTGAAATCAATAAAAATATGCTTAGCTGAAACCGGTTTGGCTCAGTGGATAGAGCGTCGGCCTGCGGATTGAAAGGTCCCGGGTTCGATTCCGGTCAAGGGCACGTACCTTGGTTGCGGGCACATCCCCAGTGGGGGGTGTGCAAGAGGCAGCCTGGTCAATGTTTCTCTCTCATCGACGTTTCTAACTCTCTATCCCTCTCCATTCCTTTTTGTGTAAAATCAATAAAATATATTTAAAAAATATGCTTAAAAAAGAAGAAATTAACTTTATTATGTTCCATGAGCTAAAAATGACCCATTGGATCCATAGTTCTTCAGACTCCCATGTGGGGAGTGGGTAGAGATCCCTTACCTGACTACCAGAGTTTTGTTACAAAATATCCTTTAATTCTTTTTCCATAAGGCTCAAATGTCCTACTTCCACATGCTATTTTCAGTTTTTGAGAGTAAAATACTCTTCTGAGATCTGCCAGCACTCATATGAACTCATTCCCTTCTTTTCTCCACGGTTCCGCATGACATTCTCTGGGGTCCACGTAGGGCCCAGTCTTCTCGATTCTTCCTTGACTCATCTTGCACCCGGTTTAAACAGATTATCACTTCAGGGCAGCCAGCAGTCCTCAAAGGGTCCCCAGAAGATTTGCAATAACAAATGTGTAGAAACACTTTCAAGACCCAGATATGCACATGCATATGTCCACGGCTGGGTGATGTGTCTAAACAGTGAGATGAGTGTTCACAGTAGGTTTGTGAAGTAAAGCACAAGGCTTTGCTGTCACACTATAAATGCACATACCTAAACACAGCTGTATGGAGAACCACAGAGAAACATAGGCACATAGCCTCACAGAAATAGATACATTACTCAGAGGGAGCCGATGGATGCATGGAGGCCTTCCTGTAAGAAGCATACAAAAGCCTTCCTAGACCCGTGAGTTGAAAGGATGCTAGGAACTGGGAGGAAGGTAAAAGTGGCACCAGCTCAAGAAGATAGCTGGCTTAGAAGAGAGGTTCACAGTCAAAGGCAAAAGAATAGGGCCCTGAAATTTCATGTAAGTATCATTGCTGGATTGGAATCTGGGACCGAAATAATTCCAAGAATCTGATTTGCTATGATTCTTCAGCACTACTAACAAAAGAACTCTGATCAGCACAGAAATGTCCCTGTAGGAAAGTGGTTTTATGCAAGTTGTACCAATGTTACATCTTGAGTTAATGTCCTTTAAACCTACGTATTTACCATTTTACTGATTCCAAGTTCTTCCATATTAGCCTTCTGATAATTAATTTGGTTTTCTGGGAGGTCTCTAATGACTGCTCAACTCAACAGAAACTTAGTAATACCAAAGACAGTTCCTGTTGATTTTTGTGTCTACTTCCTAGAGAAATATTAAATCAGGCATATCTCCCACTGAAAAATAATAAATGTATCCTGGTGGTGTATAAATTAGTCTCCTGAGAATTTGGTTATTATAAATTCATTCAGTAGAATTTGAGCTAAGAAAACTGAGTTTCTTATCTTTAATGTCAGACAAAACAGAGCTCCCTCAGGGAATTCACGCTAACCCCCATAAGTAAAAAAGAAAAGATAGCAAACCAAAACCAAACCACCAGTGCAGCAGAGAAAGGGACAATCTAAAATAATGGAGTCAACACGAAAAAAGAGAATGACTCCAATATCAGGGTCACAAATCCTTTTGCAAGCCACGTAGTTTCTAATTATTTGCTTTAAATTTTATTGAAGAAGAACCTAATCATATTTTTAGCTGGTAGACCATAAAAAATAATGTTAGATATTAGAACACTGTGTGATTATTGGCCTGAAACTTGGAAAGTATTGAGACAATTAAGTAAAATTGCACAAAATACATTCCATTTTACCCACTTATTCATGTCAACAGTATTCTTTGGTGGTTGTGTTTATATAAAATAATTTTAAAAAGAATTCATAAAGAAGTCTCAGTCATAATTAACATTAATTAAAAAAAACTAGAACTAATTGAAAAAACACACAATCTCATTAAGAGATACGTTTTCAACAAAATTTCACTTTTCACATTTAATAAATAGGTTTTTGTTTTGTTAAATTGTATGCTACTAATAATTTTAATAATAACAATCTGAAATAAAATTTTTGTATACTCAGATCCTAATTGTTATAGGAAATTTTAAAAAATCGTATTTCAAATTCTATACATATATTTCTGGCTGAGTTACATGAAAGAGTGATCAATAAAATACTTGTAAGAATAAAATATATAACATTAGCACACCATTCAAATGAGGAAAAAGAATGGAAGTGAAAGCTCTAGGAGAAAAAGGTATAGCACAAAATTTCCACTTGTCAAGAAGCATTTATTCTTGTGGGTGGTGTGTGTGTAGGTGTGTGTGTGTGTTTTAATTTATTATTTCGGAGAGGAAGGAACATCAATAATGACGGAGAATCATTGATTGGCTGCATCCTGCGTGCCCCACACTGGGAATCGTGCAGGAAACCCAGGCATGTGCCCTGACCTGGAATTAAACCATGACCTCTTGGTTCATAGGTAGAAGCTCAACCGCTGAGTCACACTAGTGTTTTTAAAAATGGATATTGTGGTTTTCAAATTGCTAGGATTTTATTCCATTAGATGCATTTAAAAGAGTGACTTGGTTTTGTTAAAAAATGTCGGTATTTATAATACACCAGGACAGCAGTGCTCCGGGCGCCCCTAGATAGCCTCAGGAAGGGGTGGCCACCAGAAAGACCAAGTCATTAGAAGGTTGGAACTTTCAGCCCCACACGCTGACTTCCGGGAAGGAGGAAGTGGGGGCAGGGCGAGGGGGTGAGGTTGTCAGAGCTCTGCACAACCTCTTGATCAAGATGCAGTAAGCTTCTGGGTTGGTGAAAGCATCCACGTGTTAGGTACCTCCCCCTAGGTACCTCTTCATTCGTATCCCTTAGGTCCTTTACTGTAAGTGAATGTTTCTCTGAGCTCTGTGATCCAATCTAGCAAATTAACCCATCCTGGGGGTTGGGGGTGTTGTGGATATCTCCTGTTTATAGACAGTCGGTCAGAAGGACAGGTGACAACCTGGACTTGTGATTGGTGTCTGAAATGGGCACTGTGGGGGACTTCAGCTCTAACCTGTGCTATCCGAGGCTGTCTCCAGGTAGTGTCAGAGTTGGGTTAAATTTGTAGGACATCCAGGCAGTGTCTGCTGAGAATTAGAGAATTGCTTGGCAGCATTGGAAAACACACCTGACGCCCTAACCCAGGGAGACAGGCAAACCCTGGGGACTGAGCGAGTCTTGTTGTTGTTGTGAGGCAGCTCTGGTCCATCTGCTGCTTGGGGCTCTGGCCCGATGCCACGGCTGAAATCCTTGCCGTTCCCCATATAGAGATCGTGTCCATGTTGGGAAAAGGAAAATTTCTCCCTTCCCTGCTCTGGTTCTTTCAGCCGGTCAAATAATCAAATCAACATGAGAGATGGACAAGAGAAAATAAAATTTAATTTTGTGCACACGGGAACGGCCTATACAGGAGAGAATCAGAGTCCCTGCATACTCCCCTGAGAGGTTCAAGGATGGAAGGGGACTTCCTGAGCTTGGGATCAGGTAAGACGCATTGGAGCTCCAGAGGGTTGTTGCAGGAAGATAAGAAAAGCACATGCTCCATAATTAGTAGTTTCCCCTGCCTTACAGACAGGTCAAAAGAAGTTACCTCTGACCCTCTCTTACTATGGGCAAGGCCACTAATTCAAAGAGCAGGGAGGCAGAAGTGTCTCTTGAGCCTGCAGGATCTCCGGCCACTTTTAACTCAGACTAATCTGCATACCAGAGGCACTTCTAGGGGTGGCTCATTATGAACCCCTGCACTCCCTCCTGAGATCAAGGAGGTGTCTGCAAAATGCCAAGGGTTGTTCAGGCAGAAGGAATTCACCAGTTCCTGGAGCACGTTATTGTTACCTTTGTTTCTATTTAACCAAGGACTGGCCTTGGAGAAAAGGCATTACATCATCCAGGCAATCTCTCATTGGCTGCCTATTCCCCAAGGGGAGGGTCTCTTCCCAGCTGCTTAGATCCTCTAAGGATTGTGTAGATGCAGCCTTAGAGAACTGTCCTGTCACTTCAGTTTCCAGGTTCAATGCCTCTGAGGTCCCTAGGTTAGGGCAGGAGAGCGAGGTAACACAAGGATGGGAAGTGTTCGTTGGCAGAGCGGTGCACCTCATGTTAAGCAAGCTGCTCGGAGCCTCGTGTTTTCCGCTTTAAGGTTGCTTTCGGTTTTGCAGCACGACATTAATACATAATGCAATATGCATGAGGGACAGGGGTAACGAAATTGTGATACGAGCTCTTCCCATCAGCGTCCTCCAAGATGGGATGCAAATGAACTGGTTCTGTTGGTGCATTTTGTCACAAAGCTTCGCCTCGCAGTTCCTGCAAGGATGCTGCTCCTGAGCTTGTGCATTTCAGGGGCCTCCTGGGATTTCATTCCCTGTCTCATTTTTTGAAGGTTAATGATTGAAGTGATTTTTTTTTTTAAACAAGGTCTTATACAATGGTGTTAAAGAAAAAAGGAAATCGTCACAATTTCTTTTCTTTAATTTGATGTTCCTTTTCGATGAGAAGAAGAATGAAAATGAATATCTCATTTACTTGGCAGTTAAAAATCAACATAATTCATCAAACGGTCCCCATTATTTGATAAAAAAAAAAGAGTAAAGAATAGAATTTCAAAGGATTCCATTTAAAAATAATCACGGGGCATGTACCATAATAAAAGTTGTAATGGCTTTTTTATTTTTCATTTCTGAGCTCATCTTTAGTGAAATGAGTTGGTGAATAGAACCAGGGCGATGGATGGCCTGGGAGACAAAGCTCCTTGGTTTCAGAAATCATGAGAAGGAGTGCACTCTGGGGCTTCGTCCTTCTCAGGAGCTCAGGGCTCCTCTGAGTGGTCTTGTCTGACCCCGGGCACATTCCCTCAGGTCTGGTGGGGCCTGGTGGGGCCAGGCAGGGCTGGTGGGGCTGGAGGTGGGGAGCCTGAGCACCCCTGCTCCCTTTCCCCTGGCCGGGAGGAAGCCCTGGAGGTGCCATGGCTTTTCTGAGGACACACAGCCTTTGAATCAAGGAAGCCCAGAGCTGGGAACTCCTGGGAAGAGCCCTGTCGGTATAAGGCTCTCCCAGAGTCACACCCCGCAGCCCCCTGGAGCCAGTCCTCTGAGACAGGGAGGCTGCAGGGCAGGCAGACCTCGTGCAGCCTGTTAGCGTCACAGAGATCAGGAAGATCTGATCCAGAGAGTGTGTTTCTCTGTCACTCACCTTAGTCTTCCTGGACTTCAACAGCGATGGAAGGCATCCTTTTATAAAACTGTTTTGGAAGGAGCTTCACTGTTTTCAGAGAGCGTTTGGGGTGATATTTTTACATCTGAATGTTAAGAACCAATATGGTTTTGTGGTTCAAAGCTCAGGCTATGGAGTTAGACCTGGTTGGGCTCCTGGATTTAACACTTACTAGCTGTGTGGCCTTGTTGGCGAAAACTTGCCGAGTCTGTTTACTTTTTTGCTTGGTAAAACGGGGATACTAAATCCACATCAAAAGCTTGGCATATGGATTAAATAAGATTGTATATAAAATGCTTGGCACAGTGCTGAGCACATAGTAACTTAAATTTCTTTTTCTTCTGACACTACTGTTGTCAATCTCACATATTGTTGAAAGGCTCTACCTTGCTTAATCCCTCTCTCTCTCTGCAGAATAACCCTACAGTGCGTGTATCCGGGGGAGCTGGAGTCCCTCTGTTGGGTTCTTAGGGGCGAGGTCAAGGCTGGCATAATTCCCTGGGGTCCCCACCCCCACCAGGAGCAATCCCAGGGGCTGTCAGGTTCAGGGACTGGAGCCTGCAGAGAGCCTACTGCCCCCATCACCCCCGTAGTGTCTGCCATTTGCTGGAATTGAAAAGTCTACTGGGCTATCATTTTAGAGGACAGAACATTTCCAATCCTTAAAAAACAAATTTTTTTCCCCCTACAGAAGTGTTTCAGCTGTGGATAGTGGTAACTCAGATAGTTCTGGTAAATAAAGTTAGGCAATAGTTTCTCTCATTAACCTATTCATAACTATTGACCTGAAAGGGGGGAGGAGTCTGCCTGGAACACAGGAACCTGCTGACAGCCAAGCAGACTCACCCCCAAGGGCTGTGAGAGCGGCTTTCCAGATCTGCCTTCTACCAGGGGAGAGAACGCTCTGTGCCTGAATGGGAAGGCCCGGTGACTAAGGCCTGTGGCATTCTGGGGCTTGAGAACCCTTGTGCTGTCAACCGCTGAGTGTAACTAGAGAATGCTCCAACTTCGCCAGCATGGGGTTCCGGAGGAGTGCCAATCCATGGGCACCCTGGAACAGCCACCGGCTTGGAGGGAGTGGGCTGAGGTCCCCCCTCGGCCAAGCTGGAACTTGAAATACATGCCTGGGAATTCCCAATGACGCTCAAGGGAGGGGACTCTGCCACCCAGCTGCTGGAGGCTGTGAGTCACGAAGAGTTGGGTACTAATCTTGATGAAATCTCGTTGTGGTCGCAGAAGCTTGAGATGTTTTGGCTACAAAGACACAGCAACAATTTCCACAAGATGCATTTTTCAGGATTTCAGGTCAGTTCTCAAATCTAATCATTGTCATTCACTAAAAAAGCCTCACCTGAAGATATGCTTTTATTGATTTTAGAGAGAGGGAAAGAGGGAGAGAGAGAGAAACATTGGTGTGAGAAAAAACATCAATTGGTTGCCTCTCACATGCACCCTGACAAGGGATTGGATTGCAACCTACATATGTACCCTGACCAGGCATTGAACCTGTAACCTTTTGGTGTATGGAATGATGCTTCAACCAATTGAGCCACACTGGCCAGGGTTGGAAGATCTTTTTGTTCACTGCTGTAACTCCAGCCTCTAGAACAAGGTCTAGTAAATAGTATAGTGCTCAATAAATATTTGCTTAATGAACAACTGAGAATCAGTGGTCTGTTGGAGTAAATGCAACAAGAGGGCCCATCCTTGCTGTCTTATGCTCCCTCTTATTCTCTGGAAACCAAGAATACAGTTCAGTGGTATGAAAGACATTCACACTGTGCAACCATCACCACCGTCCATATCTGGAACTCTAGTCATCTCGCAAAACCGAAGCTCTGTATCCATTAAATAATAACTCCTCTTCCCTTCCCATGCCCAGCCCCTTGCCACCACCATCTACTTTCTTTATGATTTTGACTCTTCTAGCCACCTCAGGTAAGAGGAATCACAAAGTATTTGTCCTTCTATGACTGGTTTATTTCACTTAGCATGATGTTCTTAAGGTTCATCCATATTGTAGCATGGGCCATGACTCCTTTTCTTTTTCAGTTGAAAAGTTGTATTATCCAGTGGCACCAGTTATTTCCCTCTAGTTCCCTTTGAGGGAACCAGTCCCCTCACCACATTCATTGCCTGTCCAGCTTAGAGCAAGAAACCAAACTTGACTCCAGGGTGAAACCATGAGGTCAAAAACCGTCTATCCCAGGGTTTCCAGAAAGCTCTGTCTCCCATGCTGTCCTCCAGCTTAGCTGGGCTCACTGTCTCATGGTTCCACACAGACTATGGTGCTTTGTGCAAATAGGAAAGTGAAACTCTGAACATGTAAAACGAACCAAATCTGAAGGTGACTGTGTACATTTTAAAAGGATTTTTTTAATTTAGAAAAGAAGCCAGTGTTGATTGCCGACACATAGCAGCTTCCTGGTGCAAATGAGTGCTTGTCTATTTGTTGGGAGTCAGAAAAACCTCAAACTAAAATGTTATCAGGTCAAAGTGATCCTTTGACCATCAGTCAGAAATGATGGCAAATTATCGCTAAAATGGTGATGCAATCACTGAGAGAAAAATTTATATACTCCCTCCTCTCAAATCATCTTATAATGACACTTTGAAAAACACATTTTTGACATGAAGCTGAACATACTCACACCTGCAGCTGCCATGTGGAACAGTCTGGTGCTGCAACTCACCCAGAGTCACAATCCAAAGACTGTAGCCGTCAGCATTCTCACAAGCTTAGGAGATGAAATAAGTCGGTTTACAGACAGGCAGACAAAGCCTGATCCATAACTTCTCATTTACAAGCAGCACACACACAGTCTTGTTATAATTTGTTAAAAAAACACACACACACACAAAACAACAACTTGCTTTTGAAACACAATCAAGGCTTAAGGGATTTGGAAAGCACTGTAAGTCTTACAAATTGTAAGCAGCCACTTACCATACAGCATTAGGTTTCCAAATGACAATTAAATGGACCATTCCACTATGGCTATTTGAGGAGAAAGCATCCTAATAAGCATAACCTCAAGTTTTGTACTTGACAAGAGAGTGTTAGTATTCAAAATAAAATAGTCAAAAGAACACCAGCAAAGCCTTCGGAGGCTATGTGCTTTATGCAACTTTTATCGACTTCTTGGTTAAATACACAATTCCAGTCGATTTCTTTTAACTGTAAGGAAAAATTCAATTTCTCCATAAGGAGAAGATCTAACACAGCAAGCAGCAGCTAACTAGATCTGTGTCCATCTTGACGGACTTAGAACAAGAGATGATCATTTCTGTCACCAGAGGGCACCAAAGCTCAAGTTGCCAGGAGAACGGCAAACCACAGGGTCACAGCTCAGGGACTAAAACCCGTGGCTGCTCTTTCTTTCCGTCAGACAAGCCCCTGCCTAATTATTTTAGAGGACTCTTATAAGGGGTAACTCCCCTAGCTTGTTTTCATAACCCAGTTTATTATTTAACAACTCTCCCAGCCAAGAAATTCTCAGTACCAGCATCTATATTCATTCATCTTATATGTATTTATTGAGCACTCACCAGTCCAAGAATAGCAGTGGTGGACAAGAAAAGCCATGCCTCTGCCCTCTCACACCTGCAATCCAGGAAAGTAGATGGACATTAAACAAACGCTCATACCCTGACTGGTTTGGTTCAGTGGCTAGAGGGCCGGCCTGTGGACTCAAGGGTCCCAGGTTCAATTCCAGTCAAGGGCATATATCTTGCTTGTGGGCACATACCCAATGGGGAGTGTACAGGAGACAGTTGATTGAAATTCACTCTCATCGATGTTTCGAGCTCTCTATCCCTCTCCCTTCCTCTCTTTAAAAAAAAAAAATCAATAAAACATATAAAAAACAACAACAACCAGCTCACCATTATGGGTAATGGTGAGGGCTGACAGGGGCTGTGGGAGCAGTGACCTGGTTCCTAATCTTACTGGTGGGATTATGGAAGTGTATTAGTTCTTGTGGCTTCTGTAACAAAAGACAATGAACTGTGTGGCTTAAAACAGCAAAAACGTATTCCCTCACAGTTTCAGAAGCCAGAAGGTGAAACAAGGTGTTGGCAGGGCTGTACTCCCTCTAGGTGAGAACCTGTTCCTTGTCCCTTACTCATCTGGTGGCTCCGCATTCCTTGGTGTGCGCCTGCATCACTCCTGTTTCTGCCTCTATGGCCACATTTCCTCCTCTTCTTGGTGTGCCTGCATGCTAAGGATACATGTTATTGCTTTTAGGGCTTGTTACAGGCTGAATTGTGTCCTCCTAAACCCATATGTTAAAGCCATAACCCCCCATGTGACTGTATGGGGAGCTATAGCCTTAAAGGTAGTTAAGATGAAACGAGGTCCACAGGAAAGGTGGCCTTAAAGGAAGAGAGAGAGGTGTCAACAGCCAGGAAGAGAGGCCGCACCAGAAAGCAACCCTGCCAGCACCTTGATCTTGGACTTTCAGCCTCTGAAATGCCGAGAAAATTATTTAAGCCACCCAGCCTATGAAATGTTGTAATGGCAGCCCCAGCTGACTGATACAAGGCCCACCTGGACCATCAGGACAATCTCTTGAGATTTTTAGCTTAATAACATCTGTGTTTGCGAGAACCAGGCAGAAACCAGGGGCACCACCCTGGAAGGCTTTGACGCACACCCTAAGCCAGGGCTGGTGGCCCGGACCAGCGGGTGGAGCTGGATGGAGAGGCATTTAGAAAAGCAAATTGGAAGATTTGACTAGTGCCTAGAGGTGAGGAGAGGAGAATTAATTCCTGAGTTCCTGGCTGGAGCACGGAGCTAAGTAGTGGGTTGTTGCTATGACAAGGGGACATGCAAGAGGAGTGTGTTGGGAGGAAGGAAGGGCTAAGGAGGAGCTGGGTTTGTAGGAGAAAGCTCCAAGGGGAGGCGGCCAGTGGTCAGATGGACATGTGGAGCTCAGTAGAAAGATCTAGACTGGAGGAAAAGGCCTGGGCATTGGCCAACTTTACACAGTAAATGACGTCTTGAGAGTAAGCTCACCCGGAGAGAGCTTGAAGGGTGAAAAGAGCCCCAGACAGAGTCCTACGAGAAAATACAAAACAAAACACATCCTTTAGCGGAGAAGTCAGGGGGTCTAGAAAGGAGGCTGGATGGGAGGGGAGAGAGAGCTTATGTGAGACCAGGGAACGCTGTTGTCACAGGAAGTGCTGAGCAGAGCGTAGTCTGCAGGGGCAAACGATGGGAGCCAAAGGGAGTTCATGCCGAAGCTTCCTGTGGGCCAGCGGGAGGCTCGGCTGAGAGGCACCTGGTGCTGTGGCAGCGAGGCCAGCTAGAGAGAATTGAGTGAAGGGCGAAGAGGGAGAAAATAGACAACTTTGAAGGTGAGGAAGAAGACAGGTTAGTAGTGGGGACCGAGGGAGAGTTTTTTTTTAATTATTATTTTTAAAATATTTTTATTGATTTTTTACAGAGAGGAAACGAGAGGTACAGAGAGTTAGAAACATCAATGAGAGAGAATCACCGATCAGCTGCCTCTTGCAGACCGCCCACTGGAGATGTGCCCGCAACCCAGGTATATGCCCTTGACCGGAATCGAACTCGAGACCTTTCAGTCCGCAGGCTGACACTTTATCCACTGAGCCAAACCGGTTTCGGCTGATTTTATTTTTTAAGATGAGAAAAAATGAGCATGTTAAATCCTGATGGAAACTGTCCACAGGAAAGGCAGAGCCTGAGGATGAAAGAGGAGCTAAGGAAGGGCTGAGTCAGGAGGATGGGACAGAGAAGGGTGACCATCCATTGCAGCTGGAGGACAGGGGAGAAGACAGGTATAACGATTTGGTGGCAAATGTTGTGGGTGTTCTTTTCTGATAGCATCTGTTTTCCTCTGGATGAAGCAGGTGGGGTGACCTGCTGAAGGCACAGGATGGGAGCTAGGTCTGCAGGCAGAGACTTAACGCAGTCAGTCACCGGAGATGAGAAGAGAGTTGACCCAAGAATCTAGATGGGGCTGCAGAGGTCAGAGATGTTATCTGGGGAGAATGAGTAAGCTAGTTGGAAGGGTAAGAAATTACTTTGTTCTGTAGGATTTCCTAGGAAGAGAGAGGCTGGTATGACAAGGCCATGGGTGTGCCCACGAAGTGAGGCGCTCTGGTCATTATGGTGGATCTCGAAGTCACCTGAGATGCTAACAAATCTTTTAGTGGCAAGAGTTCTAATCAAGAGCCAAAATTCTCACAGAAAGACGGGGGCCTGCATGGAGTAGGGTTTGGAGGAGAGTGGAGGAGTTCTGGTGCCAGAGGCTGGACTCACTGTGGAAATGGTGCATCTCTGGCTGACAAAGATCTACAAACCAGTCTCAGGATGGCCTGGCTTTATTTATTTATTTATTTATTTATTTATTTATTTATTTATTTATTTATTTTAACTGTGATAAAAGCTAATTAACTTGCCTTAGCATAAAAAATTACCCAAAGTGACCTACCAATGGGTCCAGTCAATTGCACAATGAATGAATTCTACAGGAAAAAAAATCTGCAAACCAGTCAATGATTGTAAGACCTTCCCTTAATAAGTGTCAATGACTTCATTTCAAAGCCAAACAGTTTTACATTATAAGCTGGTTTGCACGATCCATTCTTTGATTCCTTTTTCTAAGTGGATTCAATCCAGAGTTGGCTAAATCTCTACATTAAATGCCACAGTTAAGCCTCAAAATTCATTTCTGTCTTAGTGGAAATGGGACAGAGCTAACCACTGTGCTCATCATAATAGCTTTTAATATCCTTATGGAATATTCATTTCACATACTCTGCCTTCTTTTTTCCCCCAGCCAAAGCCTCCTCCTGTTATCTTTCTCACGGTGCATATTTCTCTATCCCTTAATAATTATATTTGTAAGTCCCCAAATCTCCATTTTAAAAAGCAACAGATTTGACAGAACCATGTGTTTATTACAAGCATCTGAAGACAAGTCAGTTCTGGAACATGGGAGATACCATGTCTTGGAAGATTTCTACCATAATGAGGAATTTATTTTGCAGATAGGTTTGCCGAATGTTGAGGAAGCCAAGGTTTCTCTTTCTCTGACCTTCAGCCAAACAAAACCAGTTAGAATCTGTTTCTTATGGCAAACGTCTCTATTGGGTAGCAAGTGGCGGCAATCACAACTATTATATGCCATTAAGGGAGAACCTACGATGTGCCAGGCCCTGGGCTAACTGTGTTCTATACGAATCATTTAAACATCACAAACCTGCCATGAGGTAGATATTTTTTGTTTTGTTTTTGTTTTGTAGATAAGGAAATGAGCTCAGAAATTAGGTATATGCCTAATGAATTAAAGTTAGATCAGTCTAAATCCCAAATTCATGCTGTTAATGAATTACTTACTGATATGATAAGAATGCAGGGCCATTGTGTATGTGAGGTGTGTGTGTGTGTGTCAGAGAAAGAGAGATTGGGGGAGGAAGGGAGAGAGAGAGAGAGAGAGAGAGAGAGGAGAGAGAGAGAGGGAAGAGAGAGAGAGAGATAAAGGTGTTGGCAGGGGGAGAGAGAGAGAGAGAGAGAGAGAGAGAGAGAGAGAGAGAGATGTGTTAGAGAGAGGAGAGAGAGAGGAGAGAGAGAGGAGAGATAAGTTGGGGGGAGCGAGGAGAGATAGAGAGATCTTAGCGAGATAGAGAGATAATGTTGAGAGAGGAGAAACGGGTGTCAGGTGCGAAGGGCAACCTTGGCTGGGGCATCGCCCTCATCTACGCTGAGCCTGTTTGACATGTTTTGGGATGACTAAACAAAGAAACATCAGCACTAAGAAAACACTAAGAACCAGCTATCTCATTTATATGCCAAACTACAAAATGAGGTATGGGAAACCATTGTCCCTTCAAGAAAGTCTTAACAGCATTCTAATCTTATTTGTAAGCAACACTTCTTGGGTAGGAGCAGACAAGTGACCCTTACTAACCAGTCAGGTGTTTGTCTCACTTTGTAATTTGACTCTTAGGTGAGCCATCTCATCCTAGAGACAGGTCCTCATCAGAATCTTCCTGCCATAGAGTTACTATTAGCCTTTGAGTTTAAATCTGGACTCTGTTCTATTTCATTGATCTGTATGGCTTTCCACATGCCAGAATCAATCTTGGTGATTATTTCTTTGTAACATGTTTTTAAATGGAGAAGCATTAGTCTTCCAACTTTCTTCCTATTTTTCAAGATTCCTTTGGTTATTCTGGGTCCCCTGTATTTCCACATAAGTTTTAGGATCAGCTTGCCAATTCACTTCTGCAAAAAAAGGCACCTGAGATTTTGATAGGGATTGTATGGAGTCTGTAGATCAGTTTGGAGAGTATTGCCACTTGAACAATATCTCTTTCCATCTATGAATCCAGGAAGTTTTTCCATTTATTTAGGTATTTGTTCATTTCTTTCAATGATGCTTTGTTGCTTGTAGTATACATATCTTGCATTTGTTTTGTTAAACTCATTCCTTAATATTTTATTCTTTTTGATGCTGTTGTAAATGGAATTATTTCCTTAATTTCATTTCCAAGTTGTTCATTGTTAGTCTACAGAAATACAATTGATTTTGGTATGTGGATATTGTATCCTGCGACCTTGCTGAACTCATTTATCAGCTCTAATACAGTAGGGGAATGTGTGTGTGTGTGTGTGTGTGTGTGTGTGTGTGTGTGTGTTATTTGGGTTTACTACATACAAGATTATCTCATCTGCAAAAGAGATAGTTTTATTTCTTTACCAAATGGATGCCTTTTATTTCAATTCTTACCTTGTTTTCCTGGCTAGAACCGACAGTTTAATATTGAATAGAAGTAGCAAGGACTGGCAGCCTTGCCTTGCTCCTGATCTGGGAGGGAAAGCACTCAGCTTTTCAACACTCTATGATGTAGGCTATGGGCTTTTCATAGATGTCTTTTGTTATGTTGAGGATGTTCCCTTCTATTTCTAGTTTGTTGAGTGTTTTTACCATGAAAGAATGCCAGGATTAAATACCACTCCAGACCCATGTTCCGAGTTCCAGAACTCTTCAGATGGCAGTTAGTGAGGTATGAGAACATTCTGTGCTCATGTTGCAGCCTAGAGTACAATAGAACGTATGTGAGCTGGTATATTGTGGGCCTTAGCTCATTTCAAACAAGTTCTTAAATTTATACAGCACCATTCTCTAGGTAGCTAACAGTATTATCCATACTGGATCTAATTCATCACCACCTAATTTCTTTAGAGTAGAGAGGTGGGTGGCATACAATCTGGGGAAGATGTAGCCACCCCATGGCTGCTCATCCTAAAAATATCTATGGTGATATAGATGGAAAAGCCATGATTTCATCTATTCCATGCTGGGAGCATAGATGTCTAACTTTTCTGGTTATTCTGATGGATATAGGTAGCCCAGAGCTCTGGCAAGCCCTAGAGAGAACTTTTCATTTCACTTAGGGCTGTAGAAACTCCCAATGTCTATGGTTCCCTCGATGGCCAATAGAGTCACTTAGGAGATTAAAAACAACAACAAAAAACCAGCTTCAGAAAACAAAGCATGAACAACAGCAACAAGAGAAGTTCCTGGTTATATCCCACTCATACATTTTTGAAATGTAGGCCAGATCTAGAGGAAGTGAAAGAAACTTCCTGTTGAAATTTCATTTATAGTATGTGTCTGGAAATCTCTAAATGTAATTTCTTGGTGCAAAATAAACTGCAGAAATCTGGGATGTGTCAGTCAGCTTTATGTTTTTTTGGAGCCATTCTATTTGAAGCTGAAATGTTGTAAAAATTATATAGTGGAGAGAACAGCTATAATTAGTTTAACAGACATGACCATCTTCCTTAATTGAAAAGCTGTCAAAATCTCAACAATCAGATAAAAAAAAAAAAAATCCAGGAATCCCATAAAATCCTGTCTCTTAGGAAGGATAACATTTTTGTTTGGTTGCTACATGTCCCTTTGCATGTTTTACTATCTTCTACCCACGTTTTTGTCTTAAAAAAAAAAAAGTACTACCCAAAGAGAAACAGTCACAGATAATGTTTTTAAAGATTTGAACTGGTTGGGACAGCTTGGATACTTTTTTAAAAATATATTTTTATTGATTTCTGAGAGAAAGGGAGAGGGAGAGAAAGATAGAAACATCAAGAATGAGAGAGAATCATTGATTGGCTGCCTCCTGCACACCTCCCACAAGCCCACAACCTGGGCATGTGCCGTGACCTGGACTTGAACTGTGACCTCCTGATTCACAGGTCAATGCTCAACCACTGGGTGAGCCAATTTGGATGTTTTAATGATACCAACCAAACTCTCAAAATGAAAAGGGTTTGAGAAAAATTGTAGAAATCTCATCACTGCAGTTTGGCAGACCTTGTCTACAGCCTACTTTCATTTTGGATTTTCCTTTTAAAATGAGATGAGGACCTGTTAGCTGTTAATGTAATGATACTTGATAAAAGTTACTGATGTCATGGATAGCAGACACTGTAGGCTGCCTAGGCAACCAACAGCAGGAGCTCTGATTTTGTGGCCATGTCCCCCTCCTTCAGGTGAAGGCAATCCTATTTCCCATTCAGAGGGAAATCATGATTGTGCTGAGCCAATTGCAGTAGTGCCATTTTTCTGGTCAGTGATTGGTTGAAGGCTGGGTTTCTGATCTAATAAGACATACAATCATACACATAAATGACAAACATGTAATAAATTCCACACTAAGATATATAAATGTGTTCTTCCAGCATGTCATAATTACAAGTGTTTTATCAAAAGGTTGATGAAACTTGGGGGCTCAATAAGGGTTGAGTCACATATATAATCACCTGTTAGAATGGCTGGAAGGCACTTCCCCCAAACCTGAATACGATGATTGTTTGCTGCCAGACAGTTCAAGGCATCTTAATCTACATGTTATTGCCTCCTGTTGGCCAAACACCTAAACAGCTATAGGCTATTTCCCAATCTGACAATGCTTCTGTACTCTACCCTTTGAAGTGTATTATCTCCACCTTGCCTTAGGACAAATTGTGTTAATAAAAAGCAAGGGTCCTGAGTCAAGGAGTACCTTTAGCTCCTTTAGCTGAAGCTCCTCTGACCCCCAATGCTTTTCAAAATTATCTTTCATCTCTGGACTCTTACTTAATCTATGCACAGCCTTTCTCCAGATTGCTGAACCCTTCTTAATGTTGGGACAAGAACCCTGGCATTTCTCCTGAGGACATTAATAGAAGGACATTTTTCAACTCCAAGAGGTATAGCTGACAGGCCAGCAGGAAAAAGTTAGTTTTGGGAAGGAGGAGTAACGTCTTAGAAGGAGGCCATTTAGCCTTCTTGCCAGACCATACATTTAATTGTCTCAATGATCCCATCACTTCTGCAGTATGTGGTCTTCCTCCTTCCTTCTCCATACCTTCTTTTCTCTCTTCCCAGCAAAGCCACAAGTTCCATGATTTGTCTAGCGTCTCTTATGGGATGCAGAAAGCTAGCCTTAGAATTGGTCTGTGTGGAAATGTTGCATTCAGATCGCTCTAATAATGTATTCCAGAACTCATACATCCTAGAAACATCAACAGAACACATTTAACAATCTTACAGAAAAGAGGGCCTAATAAACATTAAACTCTAAACCAGCACTGCCGAGTAGAAATATATTGTAAGTCACCAATGTGAGCCACATGTATAGTTTAAAATTTCCTGCTAATCACATTAGAAAAGTAAAAAGAAACAAGTGGAATAACTTCTAGTGATGTTTTATTGAGTCCAATGTATTAAAAATAGAATCATTTTAACATGTAATCAACATGAAGTTATTAATGAGATAGTTTATGTATTTTTTTCATACTGAACTTGGAAATACAGTTTTGTACTTATGACACACGTCAGCTCGCCACATTGCTGGGATTCAGTGGCTCCCTGTGGTTAGTGGCTACCACACTACAGACTGCAGCTCTAAACTCTTCATGTCTATTACATATTCTAATTTTTCTAAATAGTTACTTTTTTTTTGTTGGCATGTATCTAACCAGTGTTCAAGCTTGCTTGGATTCTTCCCTCTGAATTACTGTATGCATGTATATATGTCACATTGTATAGACAAACATACTGAATATATGTCACATATATTTATATGTTGCATGCATTATATCTATTTAAATATACATTTATCTCTATGATTGGTATGGTCCATATAAAAGGCCCACCATTTGTAAAATTGATATAATGATCTTTTGTGTTATTATACTAATAGTTTCGACATTCTCCTATTCAGCATTTGGATAATTTACCATTGTTCTCTCTTTTAAGTATTCCTGCTACAAATGCTATTTTTTTTTTTTAAAGGGTGGAATTCTTTTTTTCTGTCCTCTTTCTTTCCATTGCTCCCCACTCCTCCTTCCTTAATCAGCTCTCTCTTCCAGGATTACAGAAAGTGGTTAGAAACCTTCCTTCCTTCCTTGGTCCAGGATCAACCAACTCTCCACTACGCCAGTGCTTCCTGAGGGCATTACGTCTTCTGTGATAGTTAACACCAGTTACCACGCCTGGGCCTAAGCAGTTAATTCTCCACTGTGTGGAGAAGGAACAAAGGATGGTGGCGGGAGACGTTAAGCAAACAGCTTCTTGCATAAAGGCTTCTTCAGGAGAAAAGAAAGGGCCCCTTCATTTTGAAGTCTAACGAGGATGTAGCAACACGTTAGAAAACACGTGCATGAATATGGATGGAGCTCCCCACACGGCCCCAATGACTTGAAGGCAACAATGAAAAAACTATTACAGCTCCTGTGACAAAGGTGATGGGCTGGATATAATTAGGGATTAAATCTGAAATTCCCAGTACAGACCCAGCGTCTGGGGAACTTGACAAGCTGCCATCGCTCCAAGGTCCCTGGGAGAAGGAGGGCTGCGTCTGGCTTAATCGGGGAGGGGCACCGGGGGACCTGCCTGGAGTGAGCCACTTATCACATCGCTAATGAACTGGGAGGCCTTCTAAGAGGGGGCTGGAGCCATGGTGTCACTTTCCCTTTGTTGTGTGCACATCAACTGGCATCCCTGCAGGGGCGGGACTTGTCAGCAAGGACACAAGTTGCTAGGTAACCAGGAACTATGAGGGGAGCCCCCCCTCCCCCCGCCCCCATCCCCAGGGAAGCTGAGTGCCAAAGGGGCCCCAGGAAGGATTTGGCAGTTAGAAAACAAAACGACTACAGCGTCTAAGAGGGAAAGAGTAAGTGCTACCGAAGGAGCAGCAGGCTGCTACTTTTTGTTTGTGTTTGGAAGGAGAAGGCCGATTGGAAGAGAAGGCCTTCCAGCAGAAGGAGAAGAAAGGGCTGGAAGGAATAGGGCCAGTGAGGAAAGGAGGAGCTGGTGTTAAAAAGAGAGAGAGGGAGAAAACAGGGGGAAAGGAAGCACCTGGAAATGACCCCACTACAGGACGGTGCCCAGGGCCTCAGAGGACTAAACTGTCTAGGTAAAAACAGGCTGACACCTGGTCTCCAAAGCAGCCGTGCATGTCTTATCTGGAAACTTATTGGAAAGTCATTGAGCCCCACCAGAAGGCCTACTGCTTCAGAACCTGTTCTAACAAGCCCTCAGGTGATTCAGAAACACACCATAGTTTGAGAGCCACTGCCACACAGGAATAAGTTGGCTTTGCTGCCATTGACCCTCCCTTGAGGACATATTTTCCACTGATTTTTAGATAAAGTGGGAGGGAGGGAGGGAGGGAGGGAGGGAGGGAGGGAGGGAGGGAGGGAGGGAGAGAGAGAGAGAGAGAGAGAGAGAGAGAGAGAGAGAGAGAGAGAGAGAGAGAGAAACATTGATGAGAGAGAGACAGACACTTGATTGATTGCCTCCCACACACACCTTGTCTGGGGAGAACTGAACCTGCAACTCAGGTATGTGCCCTTGACTGGAAGTCGAACCTGTGGCCCTTTGGTGCACGGGGTGACCCTCTCACCACTGAGAAACACCGGCTAGGCCAGGAATAAGATGGCTAATGGAGGGCAAGGAGTGGATGTTAAAGCACAGATCGCATGGGACCAAGTTCAGTAGGCAAGGAGAGCTTTATTCAAGGCTATTGCAATGAGGGAGAGAGGGCAGACCTCAGTCTGAACTCAGCTTTCCTGCAGCAGAGGTAGGTGGTGGGGCTAAAAGGTAGGTAATGGGCTGAAAGGTGATGAAAAAGTCCCGGAGGACTCTGGGGTGGTCATAGGCCATTGGTGTTTACTAGCAAATTTCTACTTTTATGACAGGAGCTGGTTTTACATTTGGAGCACGATGTCCCTCTGAAGTGAGGCTCCGGCCTCCCCTCCCTCCCTCCCACAGGGATGGGGATGTAGAGGAGCCATCTCCTTCGATGGCTTCAAAGAGATGGTTCCCTGGTCCCAGAGAAAGACATTCCTTGGTCGTAAACCTCCCAGAAGCTTTTACAAAAAAGATTTTACAAACTTCTTCAACGTGCAATGACAAGCTTTCTGATGGAAATGCTCTGAGTAAAGGCAGGCCAGCTGTTTCGCCAAGCTGAGAGGAAGGAACGGTAGGGCTGTGCTGGTCAGGGGCAAGGGAAACTCTTGGCACAGCCACAGCCGTGTTGTCCCCTCTGTGAACTGAACGGAAATTCTCTCCCTGACTCTTTTCTCTCTGTAATCTTCACCCTGAACCGCAGTGGAGGGGACAGGGATGAAGGAGCGAATCCCCAGAAGGTGGCTTCTTCGGGGTGATGGACAGAAGGGTGGTGTGGGGGCGGGAGAACGCCAGCTTGTGCAGACCCCCCCCCCACCCCCCCGACACACACACATGACCCAGCTGTGTTGGTTTCATTGTCTTCATGGGAAAACAGATCAGGACACATAGACAGGGAGGGCAGCGTGGGCTGGATTTGCCTGACTCTCTCCAAAGGCTTTCTGATAACATTTGCTGGAACAAAGCGGCTGTGGTGAAGATAACAAGCCAGCTTCGGCCGGGCCCTTTCTGCGGCAACTGCCCACAGCCCGACCTTGGAGGGACTTGGCCAGGATGGATGGCCTCCCAAGACAGATTTACTGCAAGGCTTCATGCCTCTAACGGTGGGGCTCCTGGTGGGGGTGCCGCCCGGGCATTTGATCTTTAGAAGCCCTGCCAGAAGGGCTGGCTCTCTTCCGGCCCCATTGTCCGCTGGCTCTTACTCCACAGCGCTGGTGCCTGAGCACACAGCACTGATGAGGGCCGAACTATTCCGGAGGACAAATGGGCTTTTGACCTTTCAGATAACCTGTTTTTTGTTTTTTTTTTTTTGCTTTTTCTTGGACGCAGCTGTTATGGAAACCCAGCCAGGAGGCCTGGTGTGGGGCCCTGACGAATGTGTTGTGGGAGGCAGTGCTGCTCCTGTCTGCGAGGCCCTGGTCACCACACTGACCCCACAGCACCTCTGCTCAGCTGCTCTGCCCCCTGCTCAGCACAGCGGGGAGGCTGCAGGGGGTTCCTCTGAACGCGAGTGCCTGCTACAGCCCATCCCGTATGCAAGGTGCTCCTGGGCCAACCGAACCCGGCAGTCAACAAATAACAAACCCTGGGGACATGTCCACTGTTACTTGCTTATGTGCTTCCTAGACTGTGTGCTTCTCAAGGCAGGGCCAAGCCCAGGAAACGCCGGTGTCCATGGGTGACACTTGGCTGTGGCCTCTTCCCACCTTTTATTCCATCATGAAGACGTTTCTGAGCTCCAGGGACAACGGAGCCGTGCCTCCTTCACCATGGGAGGAGGCAGAGGATGTCTGCCAGCAGAACGATCAGAAGATTGCCAATCTTGGTGATATTTATAGGAATTATCGATAGTTTAATTTAAGGAACTACACCGACCAGAGAAAAACATCATCCAGCACATGATAACGTTGTTGTTGTTGAACTACTAACAATGCGACGATTACAGGGAAAAGACCCATTTGTGAACAGGGCGGCCAAACCCCCATGTTAGAGTCAAGACAAAAGACTGATGCATTCGCGCCATCAATAATTCACCAAGGAGACTATGTAGTGAGTGCTGAGGGTGTGCTGAGCAGGTACCTGGCCAGACACAGGAAATGCTAAGGCCATGCGGCCCTCCTGCAGCCTCTGTGAGCCCGCTGCCCTCAGTGCCCAGAGCCCCAGGGGGCTGTGGTTTGGCACATAAAGAGAACCCTTCCTCCGAAACCGGTTTGGCTCAGCGGTAGGGCTTCGGTCTGCGGACTGAAAGGTCCCAGGTTCGATTCCGGTCAAGGGCATGTACGTTGGTTGCGGGCACATCCCCGGTAGGGGGTGTGCAAGAGGCAGCTGGTGGATGTTTCTCTCTCATTGACGTTTCTAGCTCTCTATCTCTCTCCCTTCCTCTCTGTAAAAAATCAATAAAAATATATTAAAAAAAATAGAGAACACTTCCGGGGCCAACGGTTTAAGAGGGCCATTTATTATTTTTTTTTTTAAATAATGCTATAATCTTAATAATGTCTTGGTTTTTTAAAAAATATTGAAATATATATTTTATTGATTTTTTACAGAGAGGAAGGGAGATAGTTAGAAACATTGATGAGTCATCAATCAACTGCCTCTTGAACACCCCCTACTGGGGATGTGCCCGCAACCAAGGTACATGCCCTTGACCAGAATCCAACCCAGGACCCTTCAGTCTGCAGGCTGAAGCTCTATCTATCCACTGAGCCAAACCGGTTTCGGCTAAGAGGCCCATTTTAAAGGCACGGTTTTAAATACATTTAAAGCAACAGCCTTAAACGGGTCCCACTTCAAACCGCTCTCCCTGCAGAACGCAGTACTTTTTCTTACGATGATATGAACTCTGAAAACAGCCACACACCAAAGGACGAGCCGGAGACCCCGCTTTCAGCCTGAAGAGGGAGGAGGGCTGAAACACACCAAGGCGAATCCCTCCACCTCGGTGTCTTTATTCCACCGGATTCTAAGGAGCGCCAGGGAGGCTCTTGTTGGCATTTGCATGGCAAAGCAGGCTGGAGATCGGCCTGGTTTACACGGCCGCCCCGCGCGAGGCCGCCCGCCCAGGCCCACCCCTGGCAGCCGCGACCCGGCGGCGGTGAAAGAGGCCGCGGGAGCGGTGCCCTGAAAGGAGGACTGTGAGCTGCTCGGCTGGTTAAGTAATTGATGCAGTTCCCCTGCTCCCCCCAAGGTTAGAAATGAAGGGAGGGGCGGGGAATCCGTGAGCCCTACAGCACTTTGGGCCCATTATCTGCTCCTAAAGAGCCGCCAGGTACCTCGCCGGCCGCGTGCGGCTCTCCCCGCCCCGGAGCCCTCCCCATCCCCGCCTCCGAGGACCGCGGCGGCCTGGCCCAGCGCCTCCCGGTGGGCCCTCAACAACAGGGAAGACTCTAAAGCTGCTTCTGATCCCGGCATCCATCAGGAGGAGAAAGCCTCCGTACTCTCTCCACGGAACTTCAGTTGTCTAAACTGGGATGCTGAAGAACTGGGCGAACCTTTGAGAGGACGATGCGGGGACTCGAGATGAAGGCGGAGAGCTCCCAACTCAAACAGCGGCCTTTGTTTGAGGCCAAGCGTTGGCCTCCGCTTGACAGCCAGCCCCAGAAACCCTGGGGATGGAGGATAGCAAATGGTGTGTGTGTGTGTGTGTGTGTGTGTGTGTGTGTGTGTGTGTGAGAGAGAGAGAGAGAGAGAGAGAGAGAGAGAGAGAGAGAGAGAGAGAGAGAGAGAGATGGGCCAGTGTCCTTGTGGTGTGACAAATCTGCATATTTCTCATTCCTCCCCTTCTTCTCTTCCCTCTCCAGTTATCACCCTAGCGCCAGACATACACAAAACTGTGAAGCAAAATCTAGGTTTAGCATTCTAGACCTGTGGTCGGCAAACTGTGGCTCTCTAGCCACGTGCAGCTCTTTGGCCCCTGGAGTGTGGCTCTTCCATAAAATACCACGGCCTGGGCGAGTCTATTTTGAAGAAATGGCGTTAGAAAAAGTTTAAAAAATTAGGCTCTCAAAAGAAATTTCAATTGTTGTACTGTTGATATTTGGCTCTGTTGACTAATGAGTTTGCCGACCACTGTTCTAGACATTTATTTATTTATAAATTATTTTTCCTGCGTGGGTCTGCTAATGTTATCAGAGTTCTGGAGGCTGGAAGCCAAGATCCATCTCCTGCTAGGGTTGGTTTCTGATGAGGACTCTCTTCCTCGCTTGCAGATGGCCATCTTCCCACTGTGTCCTCACCTGGCCTTTCTTTCCTGTGTGTGTGTGCCCTCCTGGTGTCTCTTCCTCTTCTAATAAAGCTACCAGTCCTATGGGGTTAGGGCTCCACCTTTATGATCTCATTTAACCTAATTACCTCCCTAAAGTTCCTATCTCCAAATCCAATCACATTGGGGGTGAGGGCTTCAATATACAGCATTTGCAGAGGGCACAGTTCAGTCTGTAAGGTCCCAGCTGAGAGGTTTGCGATACAGAAGCAAGACACAGAAGCAAGACACGGAATCCAGGCGATTAAAAGCTGGTAGGTTTTAATCTGCGCTCTCGGGCGAAGCTCGCTGGTCTGAGGGTGGGCCAGGGAAGTTCGCGCCAAAAGGCGGCATAAGTACTTCTTTCATACAGCTGTTTAGTGGAGGGCATGGGAGGTGTGGAATTCCTGCCTCGGGCCAGGGGTCTAGGAAGGCCCTAGGAAGGCACCAGCTAGCCAGCTATCTTTGTCACCATCCACCTTGCAGATGCTTGTATCAGCTCTGGGCTTCCCCCCAGCCTCGACCTAACACAGTCCATGGCTAAGGTGACCAGATCGTCCAGGTGTTGGCAGGACAGTCCTGATTTCTAACAATTTTCCCCAAGTCCTGCGGTGTATTAAAAAAAGTCCCGATTTTTGGAAAGATTGGAAAAATTCTTTCCAAAAATCAGAACTTTTTAAAAATGCTACGGGTTGCAGGAAAAATTGTTAGAAATCAGGACTGTCCCACCAACACCTGGACAATCTGGTCACCTTATCCATGGCATATCTCCTCTCTCTTTGTTCCAGTGTTGCGGATCTTTCTACTTCTTTCCCCTAAATCTCTATCAAAACATTCCCTCAGGAAAGGGCATTGCTGGCATTGGCCGAGGCCTGTGGCAGCGGAGAGCTGGGTGCCCCGAGGTGCCCTTTGTTGTTACTCCTGGGGACATGGTGAGTGTAAAAGGACCGGACTGAAGGACCAAGTCTGGATGGTGTCATGGACGCTGCATCTAAGTGGCTGCTCCACGGCCCACCCTTTCACATTCATCGCCTGGGGAAGGAAAGGCACAGTTCTCTCACCATTTTCTCAGTCCCAGTCACGCGCCCACCTCACCTGGCTTCCGCTGAAATGGCTGAAAACTGCCTGGTATCTGGGCTCCTCCTCTACTCTCACCCTACACCACTCACACCACCACTGACCTGTGGGTTTGTTCCCACAGGGACCAAGTCTACAAGACCCGCTGGGAGTCCTCTAACTCAACTCAGGTACGACACTACCTGGAGCTAGTACCAGGCCCCACCGGGAAAGGCTCAGTCCTAGGACACTGCCCCCCACTTTAGATGCCAGTCCAAAGTCCCGGTTGTCACCTATGCTTCTCACCTACTGGCTATAAGTGGAAGTTCCAACAACCCTCCTCCCTTTGTTTGGTTATGTTGCTAGAGCAGCTCACAGAACTCAGGAAAAACAGTTTATTCATTAGCTGAATGGTTTATTGTAAAAGGAGGCTACTCAGGAACAGCCAGATAGAACAGACTCATGGGTAGGTGGGAAGGGGCAGGAGCCTCCATGCCCACTGGACCACCCGCCCAGCACCTCTACGTGTCCACCAACCTAGAGGCTCTCTGAACTCCATCCTTTTGGGTTTCTATGGAGGCTTCATTGCATAGGCATAATCAATTAAATCTCTGGCCATTGATGATTGATTCAACCTCCAGGCCCTTTCCCCTCCCTAGTACATCTGTGTGTGTGAGTGTGCATGTGTGTGTGTGTGTGTGTGTGAGTGCGTGTGTCTGAATTTTCCAATTTTCTAATCACATGGTTGGTTCTCAAGGTAACAAGCTAGTATACTTAGGGGCTTTCCAAGAGTCACCTCATTAGCATATACCAGGTGTGGTTGAAATGGGTTTGTTATGATAAGACACTTTTCCACTTTTATAGCTCTATAACTATTAAAAAAAAAAAATTAGGAGCTTTGTGCCAGAAACTGGGACAAAGATGATGCTATAAAACACAGCATCATATTCACATCATTTATTTCTTCAACTGAGCATCACATTTACCCACAACCCATCTTCCCTGATTTGCATACCTTGGGCTTTGCCCACAAATATATCTTTGGTTCATGGATTATCTCACTGTTAGATGGGGTTGTGAGATTGTACATAAAATTTCTCTCATCATATTTGACTAGAAAAGTGCTTTTCAGAGTTTAACCCTATCAGCTACATGATGTCATTTTATCTTGGTTAGTAGGAACTCGATAAAGCTGTTTTATCAGAACAGCTTTTTGGGGGAGAATCAGAATTCCTCTTGCAGAGCGATGGCTCTCTTCTTTAAGAACATACCTGAAAGGCGGGTCCCCTGGTGTGAAGAGGCGTGGAAGGACAGCGTAGCTGCCTGTGTGAATACCCACTGGTACGTGCACCTGGAGGCTTGCAATAGAAGGGGCATGGGGGGACCAGGTGACCTGGGGAGGAAGAAAGGTGGCAAAGAGCCTCTCTAGAGAGAGGCCACCTGAACAAAACTGGCAGAACTGGAACCTAAGGGGGAAGATGGTCCCTGCCAGGCTGGCATAGCTGAGTAGTTGATGGTCAATCCATGAACCAGAAGGTCACAGTTCAATTCCCAGTCAGGGAAATTGCCCAGCTTGTGGGCTCAATCCCCAGTGCGGGGTGTGTGCAAGGCACCCAATTAATGATTCTCTCTCATCATTGATGCTTTTTATCTCTCTCTCCCCCCCTTCCTCTCTGAAATCAATAAAAATATTCTTTAAAAAAGTCCTTGATAAATTCCTATTAAGGACTCTAGGATATTGTGTGTAATGTTTAGCTTTAAGTTATTTCTAGCCGTATGCTCTTCTGTGGTCTCCCCTTTTACCTACAAATATTTGGCAAAGATCTAGTACAGTGGTTGGCAAACTCATTAGTCAACAGAGCCAAATATCAACAGTACAACAATTGAAATTTCTTTTGAGAGACTAATTTTTTAAACTTAAACTTCTTCTAACACCACTTCTTCAAAATAGACTCGCCCAGGCCGTGGTATTTTGTGGAAGAGCCACACTCAAGGGGCCAAAGAGCCGCATGTGGCTTGAGAGCTGCAGTTTGCCACCCATGGGTCTAGTACATATATTAATAATACTTTTGTGCTCGTGGAGCTTGGGGATTGGAGGGGCACCTGTGGTCATGGCGGGTGTAGCTCAGTTGGTTGAGCAACCACCCAGACTCCAAAAGGTCTTGGGTTCGATTTCTGGTCAGGGCACATACCCAGGCTTCAGTTGGGGTGAGTATGGGAGGCAACCAATTGATTTCTCCCTCCCTCCCTTCCTCTCTCCCTCCCCTCTCCCTTCCTCTCTCTAAAAAAAAAAAAAAAAAAAAAAAAAAAAAAAAAAAAAAAAAAAAAAAAAAATCAATAAAATATATTAAATACATTAAACATGGCTATTAGTGTGGGCCGTGATACAATCTGACTGGCGTCCTGTTAAGAAGAGGAGATGGGGACACACAGAGCAGCACCAGGGATGCACACGTGGAGAAATGACGGTGTGAGGACACAGTCAGAAGACAGCCCTCTGCCGGCCAAGAGAGAAGCCTCAGAGGAAAACCAACCTGCTGACAGGAAGGAGCTTGGCCTTCCAGCCTCTAGAACCGTGAGAACATAAATCTCTGCTGTTTCAGCCTTCTTGCGTGTGGGACTTCGTTACGGCAGCTGACAGGCATGTGCCCAGACCAGCACGTGCTGTGGTGCGTATGCCGTGATGTGTGTGTGTGTGAATGTTGGTAAGTGATGGGAAGGGATATGTTTGGGGTACAGCCCACCAGTTGCCAGGGGGAAGGATTCTCTCCACCACCCAGCTTGGCTGCTGCCCTCTCTCTTTAGAACAGACTCTTCCCTGATGTGGGCGGGACCAGTGTCAGGGACGCAGAGAAAATAGAAGCAGAGATGTGGGTTAGCAGTCGGGTGGGGAGAGAAGCAAGAAGCGCATTCATTTATAGTCTGCGGAGAGCCAACCCAGCGTCGCGGTGGGAGACGGGGCCAGGCAGAAGGCTTCACTTTCCGAAATAGAACTCTGTTTTGACATTCTCCTTGCAGCTGTTTTACCCACGCTTGTCTGCCTCGCCAAGTGCGCCCAGAAAAAGCAGCAGGATTTTAGCTTCTCACTGCGCCCTCTGGTGGTGCGCGTGGAGAGATGCAGCGGTTCAGTGCATGCAGCCGGGTGTCCCGCAAACATAGGGAGAGAGACGCCTTTGGTTCTGGAAGGAGCCATGGACACAAAGGCTCTTGGGAAGAAAGTGAGAGTGCAAAGAGCGCGGACCTGGAGCCAGACGTGGACTCCGGCTCTGCGTCTCATTAGCTGCATAATCTTGAGCAAGCTCTTCTCTCTGCGCCTCAGCTTCCTCAGGCAAAATATAAGGGTCACTAATACCAACAGGATTTTGTGAGGAGTCATTGAGATAAACCCCAGAACATCACAATTCTTGCAATGTACTTTAGTAAACACTTCATCCCTTTCTCCCGTCTTCATTTTTTTCTTGTATCTCCCCCTCCCACATTTATATGATTTTGTAAATAATTGAAAGCCTGTACGGTCTTTTAAATTTATTTTATTAGTAATGGGGTCAGGGAAGAAGCATCTGGAAGAACTGAGAACAGGAGGGAGTGAGACCGGCAGGCCCTGCCCTCACAGGAATCAACACTAGTGTCCCCTTGACTTGTTTCAGAAGCGGTCCCTGCCTGCCTACGGTGAGGGCCAGGAGGTGGTGTGCTCACCTTTTGAGATCTCCTCCGAGCCTGCAACACTGACAAGAACATGAGTCAAAGACACCCATTATCTAAATGATGCGAAAACAGACTACCATTATGCACACGGAGAACATTTGCAATTTGCTTTAAAGGTGAGAGGGAGGAGAGAGGAGAGTTGCCTGTAGAGAAAGGAGTCCAACGTATTTGAAAGTAACTGAAATATCTTCCCCTCACATTAAAAAAATCTGGGGTTTAGGGCATGTGCCTGTATATGGCAGCTCTTGCAGAAGCTGTGCACTTTCCTGGGGGGCTACCTCTGTCTTCTCTAATACTCATCTTTTTTTTTTTTTTTTTTTTTTTTTTGCAGATACTCAATATCAAAGTTTATTTGTTTTGTTGATAGGGTGCTGTGACTCTCTTTCATTACAAATGTTTATCTAAATCTCTTTTCAGATGTATATTTTACATGGTTGATAAGAATTCCCTTATTTTCAATGTGCCTATTTGACTTTTTTGTAAAAAATATATTTGACCCCATAATTTTTATGAGGCCAAATATATATTTTTATTAAATTATTATTTTTGTACAATACATATACCAATGCCCCTCCCCCTCCCATACATACCCTTCCTAATACACATCTTTTTTAAAAAAACATATATTTTATTGATTGAGCCAAACTGGTAAAGCTCTAACACTAATCTTGAAGTACATTATTCGGTGGGGCAAGGGTCCCAACCTAGGAACTAGAAAATATTCATCACAGAGGAAAGAAGGATCAGGAGTGGACCCTAAGCCCTCTTGGGGCCCCACAGTCTTAACATCAATGACCTTGACCATCTTTGGTGACCTGGGCTCCCACTTTTTGCCACACCCAATGGACTCATGGGCATTTCAAACCGAACCCCATCTTTGATCTCATTCCTATCTCAATAATTGGAACCATCATTAACCTACCTGGTTACCCAAATCAGAAACCAGAAATACGGAGACCCCTTAGCTCCTGCTTCCTTCCCATCCATCAGACACATCTGGTGCACCATGCCAAACACTCTTGACCTCAGCTCTCTACTGAATCCATCTCCATCTGTATGCTCCACATGGGCCTCACTGTGGCCGGCTGACTCCCTGTGGGGTCTCTCATCTGCCACGTGAGGCCTGCCAGCCATCCTGTGTCCC
Organism: Pipistrellus kuhlii; assembly: GCF_014108245.1. NCBI lineage: Eukaryota > Metazoa > Chordata > Mammalia > Chiroptera > Vespertilionidae > Pipistrellus > Pipistrellus kuhlii. The sequence goes on from NW_023425584.1 coordinate 43,677,110, forward strand.
GGCTCCTGTCTGAAGTGCCACACTGCAGGGCACGGGGAGTGATGTCAGAGGGGCCAAGAGATACAATCTGGATGACTGAGCTGTTAACTTGTAACTTGATGACTGAGTTGCTAACTTGTAAGGTCATTCCAGTAACTACTCAGGTGTGACAAATTACCCCAAATGGGCTGTAGAGCAACCGTTGAATCAGGCTCACCGACTATGTGGGTCAGAAGGACACAGGAGGACTGGCTTGTGTCCGAGGCCAAAGCTGGGAGACTCAACGGCTGGAAGTGACTCTGCCACAGACCCCTTGAAGGAACCTTCTCTCGCAGGTGCAGCGGTGCCTGCGGGCTGTGGGCGCGGACCGGCCCAGCTCGGTGCCCTCAGGGCAGGGGGCTTCTTGCATGGCCCCCCAGGGCTCCAAGCACAGTGCTCCCGTGAGCGACGCAGCAGCTGCTTGGCTTTAACGACCGACCCTCGGAAGTCACACAGCACCACCTCTACTGAGTTCTCCTGGCTACGAGGGAGGTATTGACAGTCTAGATCACATGTGTCAAACACAAGGCCCGCGGGCCAAATCCGTCCCGCCAGGCCTTGCAATGTGGCCCGCACCGCGCTGTCATCACTGCACTCCGCTGCGTTTCCATCACAATGACAGTTTATGACTGTTCAGTAAACCATTCGGCCCGCGATTTAGGCTGGATTTTAGATTTTGGCCCCTTCTCTGATTGAGTTCGACACCCCTAGTCTAGAGGCACAGGAGAGGATGTGGTCCCAACTCACGATAGGAGAAATGCCAAATAACTAGGAAATAGGCTGAAAAACTGTCCTGGGGGTAACTGATCCATGAGAGATGGGTGACAGAAGATACCTTCTCCTTCCCTCCTTTGAGGACTGGTCTGAGGGGCACCTTCTCCAGCCACCCACCCTGAGCGACAGCTGTGTGCCACTGCAACTCACGGAAGCGCTGACGCGGGCGGAAACGTCCCCTCTCTTGCTGCGGTGGTATCACACCGTCCAAATAAAAGCATCCGGTTTAGGCCTCCCTTGCCTTGGGCTCTGCTGCTTCAGACAGCGTGGGCTGGGCTACCTCCAGCTGTCACCGCATCTGACTGGTCTGTTCTTTCAGATCGTTCTTGTCCATTCACTCCTCTCCGCCCACTGACCTCCCCCTGGCCAGCCACCACCTCGTTCCGCCCACAATAGGCTCCAGACAGACCCGTTTATGTCTACACTGGCGGCCCCCATCAGTCCACACTGAGATTTGGAAACAAATGACATCTCATGACATCTCCCCACTTAAAGTCCTGGAGTGGCTCCTCATCCTCTTTATACAGCTGGGCCCTGGCCCTCAGCGCATTTGAGTGGGATGGCTCTTTGTTGTGGGGGCCCTCTGTGCAGCGCAGGAGACTGGCAGTATCCTGCCCTGGACACCCGGAGCTCTCTATTCCCGATCGCAAGAGGAAAGTGTCTCCAGACATTGCCAAGTGTCCCCGGGGCTGGGGAGCTGGGATGAGGGAGGGAACAAATCATCTGGACTGAAGTGAGCACCCTTACCAGGCCCTGTGTGGGCGGGCCCTGGCTCAGCAGAATTCTTTGACCTTGCCATGGCCTGGCCCTTTTCTGGTGTTTTTACTGCTGATCCTCAGCCCCGAACACCCCCTTTGTTCCCACTTGTCCCTCCCAATGCACACACCTGCAGCCGTTCACCTAGCTGTCACTGTATTACTAGTCCTCAGTTGTTCCCCTAGCTGTCACTGTATTACTAGTCCTCAGTTGTTCCCCTAGCTGTCACTGTATTACTAGTCCTCAGCTGTTCCCCTAGCTGTCACTGTATTACTAGTCCTCAGCCGTTCCCCTCGCTGTCACTGTATTACTAGTCCTCAGCCGTTCCCCTAGCTGTCACTGTATTACTAGTCCTCAGCCGTTCACCTAGCTGTCACTGTATTACTAGTCCTCAGCCGTTCCCCTCGCTGTCACTGTATTACTAGTCCTCAGCTGAGACAGCACTTCTGTGACTGCTTCCTGGCCTCCAGACCAGGTTAGTGCCCTGGTGCACGCTCCGGTGGCACCGGACTTGCCAGTTCCAGCGCTCAGCACGGTGCTGCTGAATTGACCAGCTCTGCGCAGCCTTGTTCACGCTGTGCTCGCACTCTGAACACGCCACCAGATCAGGGCTGCTGCTGCCTGTCTTGCTCAGCCCTGAGTCCCAGGGCTGGGCAGCCTGGGCCAGTGGCACATTCTCCGTGCACCGGATAATGAACGAAGGAACCAGTGGGTGAATTCTACTTAGTATGCATATTTTTGAGAATATGTCCAGATGCCTTCCTTTGTGTGTTTTAAGTTTTTCTCCGCCCCTGCGGAGCCAGCCTTCCTTTCTGATGTTCTCCCAACCAAACAGCCAGTCTGACCAGGCGCCTCCGCAGACTCGGCCCAGCTCTGTGGCTCCTCTGCAAGGCGAAGTAATCTGCAGACCGCGCCTTAATTTCACCAAACCGCTCAAGAAGCCAGCGATGCATTGAAAGATCAAACCAAAGTCTGAGTTAGAACTTTGGATTCTTCAAAATATTAATAAAAAAAATGGAATTCGCCCTTTGGCTGTTGTGTCCACCCGTTGGGACTTCCTTTGGCTGGTCTCACCTCTCACCCCTGACAGACTGCCTCCTGTGGTCTCCAACAGGGACGCCTCCTCTGAAGTGTCTTGTTTTGGACCCTTTCTTTTCTTTCTTTCTTTCTTTTTTTTTCTTTCATTCCTCAAAGAACTGCTTTATCAATACGGCACAGCTGGGCTCAGCTGCCCACGACCCTTTCTGGGCAGGGTCAGCGTTTGGCTTGTGCGTACATTTGAGTCAGACAGGACCAAGGAGTAAGCCCTGGGATTCCTACATTTAAGCAACCAAGGCTTGAAGCCCCAGCACATCGCACAAAAACCTGATGTGTTTCAGGGCACCGAGGAGGAGCGATTTTGGCAAACAGCTTTTGTGAACTGACTTGTCCCAGTTCTGATTTCAGGGGCCTCTGGGGAGCTGGAGGGAGAAGCTGAGACCCGGAGGCCCGCCTGCTGGCCCTGATCTCCCGACCTGTGGAATTCTGAGTTCTGGTAACCCTGTGACTTCCACCCCCTAGTGGTGTGACAAGGTATAACTTCTCTTGACAGAAAGGACAAAGGTAAGCCACAGCTCTCCGCTCTGAATTGTGTGGCTGTCCAGAACCTTCCAATTGCAAAGTAGGACTGGGGTGGGGTGAGCTGGTGGGTCCTCTGAAAGTGAATGGGAAGTGGGTTCAGAGGTTGGTGGAAGCTGTGTTGTCTGGAATTCCCTCCGGGTTGGGTGGGCCTACCAGAGATGGGGATTCTGAGGATGCTCTGCGGACAAAGTCCCAGAAACAAAGGCGAGGACAGAACACAATCAGAAGAAAGCAGGAAGGATAAACAAAAAGAAAGAAGGGTGAAACAAATACAAAACAATATTGAATGTCATCTGTAATTTAAAAAATTTTAAAGATTCAAGAAAATAAAGACTTTATAAAAACAAATAAAAAAGATTGATTAAAAAGAGAAAAGGATAAAAAAGGAAAAGAAGAGCAAAGCACATATCCAATATTTGAAATTATTTTTTAAAAATATGTTTTTATTAATCTCAGAGAGAGGAAAGGAGAGGAAAAGAGAGATAGAAACATCAATAATGAGAGAGAATCTTCCATCGACTGCCTCCTGCACGCCCCATACTGGTGATCAAGCCCACAACCTGGGCATGTGCCCTGACCAGGAACTGAACTGTGACCCTCCTGGCTTATGGGTCAACGCTCAACCACTGAGCCACGCTGGCCAGGACAGTGTTTGAAATGCTTTATCCTGTTGCCAGGGTAGCAGAACAGCCCTAGGCCTCCTGATGTTATGCCTGGTTTTTCCCGTTTGGGGCTGGCGAGGTTGTTCCTCGTGTTTTGTTATGTTTCTTTTTGTGCAGGACCTGACTGGTCTATGGCCTGTCCATTCGGGCTTTTCATGAGTCATGTTGTAACAGGCTGTGTGCTGTGTTGCAATGACTGTTGTTTGGGGGAGGGTAGGGGGGGTCAGCCCAGACACAGGGTTAGTATTGCTCCATTGTTGAACACCTTCCTAGCGGCAGAAACCAGCTGAACTCTCAAGCTCTATTAAAGCTTCCAAGCACTTGAGGCACTTTCTCCCATTGTGTCAGCCGTCTCTTAGGACCCGGGTTTGCAGACTGCCTGGCATCGGTGGGGAGAAGTCAGTAGGGAATCTCAGGATGTGTCTGGAAAGTGGAAAGAAGGTCATTCATTGGGGAGACAAAGGTCCTCTGGAGTTGCCTGTTTTTTGTTTTGTTTTGTTTTGTTTTGTTTTAAAGCTAGTTCTCTAGTATGGATGTGCCCAAGTTTCTCAAAACAGGAGCTATAAACTCCTAAAGGTTTCAGCCATCAGACAGGGGTCCATTTTCCTGTCCACCTCTTTGCTCTGCTATTTTGTGTTCTCAGAGAAGTCCTCTTGTGGAGAGCCTCTGCCTGCCTGCCCATTCAGCCCCATACCCCTGCCCCTTTGGGAAGTTATTTTAGGAGATGGGATGTGGGTGCAGGGCAGCTGGTGTGCAATTTAGAATCTCTGCTGTGTACTGAAGGCCAAATCATTCAATCAAACACACAGGGAAGTTTCGATACTCTCCTGGACCTCTAGGATTCATCTTCTTGTGTCATCTTCATCTTCTTTGGCTTCAAAAACAAGTAAGACCAGAGTGAACCTACAGAGACCAGCAGGGCACTGTGAGAAGATCTGGTTTGCAAGTATTTGTAAATTAATTTTGGCATTCCTTATTCCTTAGTGCTGAAAACAAGACAATAGGCACCAGGTGGAGGCACTTATTCTAAGCACCATGTCACCAAACTGGACTTTATTACAGCTTCAGCTCACCCAGAAATGGAATCCTACACCAGCCAACCAGGAATCGCCTGATCAGCACTGGCTGGATAACTGGCCTGTTGAATGAACCCTTGCCACCCCCTAAAGCACATGTGTCAAACACAAGGCCCGCGGGCCAAATCCGTCCCGCCAGCCCTTGCAATGTGGCCCGCACCGCGCTGTCATCACTGCACTCCACTGCGTTTCCATCACAATGACAGTTTATGACTGTTCAGTAAACCATTCGGCCCGCGATTTAGGCTGGATTTTAGATTTTGGTCCCTTCTCTGATTGAGTTCGACACCCCTACCCTAAAGGAAGTGACTTTGCAATAACTAGTCGCTTCTGCCAAGTATAACTTCCTTGTTCCCGCCCCCTTCTGCCCAACGTCTCTCATTTGGTATAGCTCCTTGGAGCTCCTTCATATCTGGTAGATGGGGTGCTGCCTGGGTCAGATATCACTAAGGAAAGCCAATAAGATCTTCAAGAGTTATCCAGTTGAGTATCATTTCTTAACACGACATATACGTGTTTCTTTGAATTCTCCTTTGAACTGATTAAAATGGCATACTGTTTCCCTTATGAAGGAATTCAATAAACTCTCTGAAGTGTTTTCACAAGTATTTGTCTGAGAGGCATGGTTTTTTACCTTTTAACATTATGTACCCAATATGCTCAATACTTTTCTAGGCATTTTATGTGCTTATTTAACAAACACACAGCACACACTTTCAGTTGCCATGTGCTATTTTAAGTGCTTTATAAATGTTAATTAATTCAACCCTCCGAACAGCCCTATTTCATTTGACCTTCCCTTCAGCCTGCATTAGCCCCTCTTAAGAAACGGAGACTGTAAATCCTGCCCACGACGGTGTTACCTTACTGTCTGGGCTGGGAGCTCGGGGGCACACCTGTGTGAGGCTAAGGCCTGCTGGCCCTCCTGGAACAGGAACTGGGCACTGGGGATCCCTCGAGTCTAAGTGACCTGAGACAAAGAAGGGCCCCCAACTTTACTCTGAGGGCAGCTGCATCTCATAGAGCAAAATGACTGCACGCACAGGGGTGGGACTATGATGAACAGGCTTCGCTGGATGCCACACCTACGTGGGTGCTGTGGGGCATGGCTCTGTGCAGAGGCCCTTGGCCAGCGTGCCACTGTGTTTTCTACTTCTGATTAAAATATCGCTCCACGCCAAAACCGGTTTGGCTCAGAGGATAGAGCGCCGGCCTGCAGACTGAAAGGTCCCAGGTTCGATTCCGGTCAAGGGCATGTACTTTGGTTGCGGGCACATCCCCAGTAGGGGGTGGGCAAGAGGCAGCTGATCGATGTCTCTCTCTCATCAATGTTTCTAACTCTCTATTTCTCTCTCTTCCTCTCTGAAAAAATCAATAAAATATATATTAAAAAAATATCGCTCTACTTCCTTTTTCCCCCCTTTATCTTATATTTAGTGTGTGTTTTTAAAAAAATAAATCTTTAGCCGAAACTGGTTTGGCTCAGTGGATAGAGCGTCAGCCTGAAGACTGAAGGGTCCCGGGTTCGATTCTGGTCAAGGGCATGTACCTCGGTTGTGGGCACATCCCCAGTGGGAGGTGTGCAGGAGGCAGCTGGTCGATGTTTCTCTCTCATCAACGTTTCTAACTCTCTGTCCCTCTCAATTCCTCTCTGTGTAAAATCAATAAAATGTATTTAAAAAAATAAAAATAAATCTTTATTGTTCAGATTATTACAATTGTTCCTGCCCCCCCGCCACAGTTCCTCTCCACCTGGTTTCCATCCCATGCCCTCTCCCCCTTCCCCCCCAGTCCTCATCCATAGGTGTATGATTTTTGTCCAGTCTCTTCCCACAGCACTCCCCACCTTGCCCCCCCCCTCCCCCCCGTTAGAGTTGTCAGTCCACTCCCTTTTTATGCCCCTGATTCTATTATATTCACCATTTTATCCTATTCATCAGATTTTTTATTCACTTGATTTTTAGATTGACTTGTTGATAGATATGTATGGATCTGAGGAGTTATAATCTGAATGGTCCCACTGTGACCACTTGGAGATCCAAGAAGGTTCAAAATTAGTCTCTGCCTGAGGCCACCCAGCAGGAGCTACGGAGATCTGCAGATTCCTCTTCTTTGTTTGGGGTATGGAGATGCACAGACGAGGCCCAGCTGTGAAGCAATGCAAGCTGCTGTGGGGTCTTGGGCCTTCTTTTGGCTGTGCTGGGTGTCTCTGACCCAGCTGCAGTTTGTTAGGTAATTTTAGGTTGCAAAGGGCCAGGCCATTCATATGCAAAAGCCTCAGCTTAGGTGGGGCAGGGGTCTCAAGGTGGGGTCTCAGGGCAGAGCTATGGCTGACCATCAGCCCTGCCCTAAGAGGCCTCTGAGTTTCAGTGTCCCTCGGGTAATTGCTGCAAGCACCTCTGAGAGAAAGCTGCTCTCGAGTTCTGCCTGAAGCTAGACAGTCCAGTTTTCTCCCCGTATGAGTCTGGATCCCCAGAGTCTCACCTGGAACTGGAGTTCAGAGCAGTCAGGAGCTTGTCTCCCTCCCGATTGAAAAAGACAACAGCATACTCAGTTGCCAGCCCTTTCTATGCACGCCTCCATACCTCCATACTTTACTTCCACACCTCTTCTGAGTCTTTCTCTTTCCTTCTAGTTATGGAATTTGTGTGCTTTTCTCTTTCCTTCTAGTTGTAGAATTTCCACTCAGCCAGCCTTCCCTGTGGTTCTGAATGATGTCCGTTTTGTCTTTTAGTTGTAGGATTGAAGTGGTTGTGCGAGGCAACAAGTTCAGGTGTTTGCCTATGCCGCCATCTTGGTTTTCACTTTATCTTATATTTAGCAGTCTGCAGTTTTGCTCCACTTCTTTCCTCTCTGGCCCTCTTCCTTCTCAGAACATATATCCTAGCTTGTCTGTTTTTTAATTTGTGAAACAAACTTCCAGTTATAAAAAAATAAGTCATGGGGATGTAATGTACAGCAAGGTGACTAAAGTTAGATCACAAGAAAAAATTTATAACTATGTGAGGCAATGAATGTTAACTACTTTTTGGGGATGACCATTTCATAATATATACAACTATTAAATCGTTATATTGTACATCTGAAATAAATACAATGTTATATGCCAATTATATCTAAAAAACAACAACAAAAAACCCAAACACATTGTCACCAGGATCGTGGGAGTGTCAAGGTGACCGTGGGAGGCAGCATGGGACAGGGACAGGGCCCAGGTGGGATATGCTGGACTTGGGTTCTAATTCTGGGTCTGTTATTTACTGGGGAATAAACTTAGACTCTGTTTAAATTAGGTTAGCACTTAACGCTCAATGGGATTAAATAAATGCTTCCTTTTACTTTTCCCAAGGAGATGAGAAAGGTCTCAGAAGCCCGCGGAGCTGGCGAGTGGACCAAAGGGGCCCCGATGTTGGGAGCAGGGGAGAGAAATTGCTTTGGAACCGGCTGAGAAGACGGTTTCGCTGCAGGTGCTGCTGCCTCGGGAATCCTGCACCCGCTGGCTGGCGCGAGAGCCAGTGAATCAAGTTCAGGAAGCAGCTGGGACAGGTGAAGCCCAAGACTGGCAGGCAGACCTGCTGCTTCCCCCATTCGTGTTCCTGTTCCTGTTCCAGAGCAAAGGTTACTCTGCCCTGCAATCATCGTTTTCTCCCCGGCTTGTTTACCTTATAAGGAAGGTCACCAACGGCCCTGTTCGCCGCCCCTCATTTCTACAAACAGTGCCCAGAAGCAGAACCTTCCTGGTGAAAGATGGCTGGAAACTCAGTTTTGCTGGCTGCTGTCTCAGTGCTCTCTGCCTGTCAGCAAAGTAAGAGTCCAGCAGCGTGTGCATGTTTGTGTGTATGTGTGTGTGTGTGAGAGTGTGTGAGTGTGTGTGTGTGAGAGTGTGTATGAGTGTGAGCGTGTGTGTACGTGTGTGTGAGATTATATGTATATTCATGTGCACACGAGTGTGTGTGTGTGTGTGTGAGTGTGTGTGTGAGTGTGTGTGAGAATGTGTGTGAGTGTGTGTTTGTATGTGTGAGAATGTGTGTGTGAGTGTGTGTGAGTGTGTCTAAGAGTGTGTGTGAGAGAGAGTGTGTGTGTGTGTGTGTGTGAGTGTGTGTGAGTGTGTGAGAGAGTGTGTGTGTGTGAGAGTGTGTGTGTGTGTTTGTATGTGTGAGAATGTGTGTGTGTGAGTGTGTGTGTGTGTGTGTGAGTATGTGTGAGTGTGTGTAAGAGTGTGTGTGAGTGTGTGTGTGTGTGTGTGTGTGTGTGTGTGTGTGAGAGTGTGTGTGTGTGGTTGAGGGAGGTTGGTTTCTGGGTTGCACACTCTCTGGTGGCCCTGTGTGCTCCAAAGACCATAGTCTGCCCAGCGCCTCCTTCCTTGGGGACAGGTGGAGATTCGCAGGGATTAGTTCTCATCTGTGGTGACAACCCACAGCCCTGTTCAAGCCAGCATTCCGAGAGTGCTGACCAGGAGCGGGGCAAGCGGCCTATAAATATTAATTATGAGTGTTCCAAAGGCAGTGCTGTACCTGCCTGTGAACTCTGGCTGTGGTTTCTTAAACTTGGATCTTTTAATTAATGTGTTTTCAGAAATAAACTGCTTATGGTAGGTCTGAGTATCAGGTTAAAAGGAATCTCCTGCAGAGATATGAGCCTCTGATTCAGGACTGAATTCTAAATTCTAAAGCACCTCCCCACTAGGACTATTCAATGTCCCAGTCGCCTGGTCAGTCAGAGGGCTTTGCTCCACGGGGTCACAGGTGCTCAGCTCCTAGCCTCTTACCTTCTAAACGGGGAAGAGGGTCTGAGCACTGCTGGGCAAGGCTTCCGGCCACGTACACATTTCTTCGTCCTGCCATGGCTGTTTGTACCCGCACACCGGGCAGGGCCGCGGACTGCACGCAGGCACCGCAGTGGAGCATAAAGTCCAGCTTGCACACGCCCTCAGTGCCTTGCCTAGCCGGTTTGTTTTGTGGATTTATGGAAATCTGACTCCATTTTGTGGTTTGAGTCACAGCCTTCTGTGGAGAGGAGCAGGATGTTTGTGACCCATTTAAGAAGCACTTGGGTCTGAAGTGCCCTGTGCTGGCCCCTGGGTCGCACAGGCCCACGTGGAGCCACTACCAACCGGGTGACCCTCATCCCTTCACTGTAGGGAGCACGGGAGTGGGGCCAAGAGCATCCCGGCTGACAGAGCCTGGGTCTTCCTCACAGGAGGCTTCTGTGGCTGGCGGGTGCCGGGCTGCTGTGAACGGGGCCAGGAGGTCTGCAGCTGGGTGCCATGGGTGGGAGTAAAAGGAGAGGAGACTGGCCAATGGTGTGATGATTTGGGGTGGACAGGGAATGTTGGATGATGGGAGGGAGAGAGGGGGAGAGAGAGGGAGAGAGAGAGAGAAAGAGAGAGAGAGAGAGGAGGAGAGAGCGAGCTGTTCAGTTGGCATAAGAACCAGAATGTGTAGCTCCTACAAGAGTCTGTGGTTATGGAGTCAGGAGCTCATGTGTCACAGCAGAAGCAGCTCAGGTTTTGAAGTCCTGAATCTGTCCCGTCCAGCCACTCCTCAGGCGGGTGGCCTTGGCCAGGATGTTGTGTCCTTCAGTGTCCTCATCAGCAGGGTGAAGCAGGACTCTGGGTAGGACATGGCCACACAGGGGTGGAAAGGCTGAATCATATGGTCCAGCTATGCTGAGCTAACAAATCCTGCCAAATGGTTTTTTTTAAGTGGTTTTACCATTTTACTTTCCCACCAGCAGTGGTAAGAGTTCCAGTTACTCTTGTATCCTCACTTGTCTGTCTTTGTAAGTTAGCTTGATTGGTCTTTTAAATTTTACATGTTAAAAAATATTTTTATTGGTTTCAGAGAGGAGGGGAGAGAGAGAGTTAGAAACATCAACAATGAGAGAGAATCATTGATCAGCTGTCTCCTGCATGCCCCCTACTGGAGATAGAGTCTGCAACTCAGGTACACGCCCTTGACCAGAATCGAACCTGGGACCTTTCAGTCCGCAGACTGACGCTCTTTCCACTGAGACAAAAGAGCTAGGGCAAATTTTTACACATTTTAATAGCAGTGGTAACTAATTGTGGTTTAAATGAGCGTTTTATTAATGAATAATGTGCCAGATTTTTTAACATCGATTCCCCTTTACTTGCAGGTTATTTTGCTATGCATGTAGGAAAAGCAAGATATAAATACAAAGTTATGGCCCCGGCAGTCTCTGGGTCACCCGAGTTTGAGAGAATATTTCGTGCACAGTAAGTCATGCTTCTCCCACCGTCCAGGGATCCGGGCTGGCGACACACACACACACACACACACACACACACACACACACACACACGCTCCTGATGGGGGAAAGATGTGCAGAGAAGAGAGAACCACTCTTCCCGGCCAACACCCTTCTCATGATCTTTGAAGCTCGAGGTAGCCCGTGCGTGGAGTCTCTTCCCACCTTTATAACAGACGCGGAGGGGCCTTTACAAAAAGGCTGGGCTCTGATGGATCTACTCTCTCTCCCCACTCCCCCCGAATTTCTCCTGAGATGGTCCTCAGCCCCAGCCCAGTGCTTGCCTTAGAGTGTGAGGTGTAGGATAATCTGTGCAAATCAGATGACTAGTAAAGCCGTTTCAGCTTTACCTGCGGCAGGATCGCCCGGGGAAGACCACTTCATGCCAAAGCCTGCGTGGCCACCTTTCTGGTGCGAAGGGCCGGCCCCCTGAGCTCTGCCGGTTCCCGAGAGGGGACGCACTCTCTTCTCTGGCTCTCCCGGACCACGCACGGAGCCCCGTCAGCCTCCCTTAGCAGTCTCAGGGCCTTGGCAGTAACGGAAATGCTGCCTTTTCCCTACCTCTTCCTCCTACTGCTTTGTTCTTGGCATAGTCAGGAAGCCTGATGATCCGGGAGTTCTATCTCCAAGTGGAACTTGACATCTCAGAGCAATTCATGCAGGGTCCCTCTGAGCACCAAGGAAGTACCTGCTTCCTGTCTGAGGGGAGCCTCAGCTTGGATACTCGTTTGCCAAGCGAAGATGTTTTTTATGAAGCCTAACACACCCAGTTACCAGCCCGGGCCCCTCTCCACAGCCCCCATTCAATCCCTCTTCCTTGCTACACGGATTGAGGTGACTGTCTCTAGAGTCTGCAGCCTTTTACCAGAACATCCCCCCCCCCCCCCCCAATGTGAAAACAGCAGTTACAATTTCACCAAGGGCCATTCCTTCATGCTATTGCTCAGCTTAGAAGCTTCTATATAGTCCAATTTGAACACCTTGATTCCTTTAGATTAAAGGCCTTTCTAAATCTGAAAAGTAGATCCAAGTTTTAAATGGATCTTGCCGCAATTAAATACATTTCCTCTGATTCTAGCTTCACTGGAAGGAAGTAGTAGGTCACCTCACCCTTCCTCATACACTTGAGGATCACTTACTGAGTGTCTTTCATCTATATTTTGAGGCTAGGAGCACTAATTCTTTAGCTGTTTTGCTCCAATCATTGCAAAAATTAGGTTGTTATTTTTAGAATAAAATTTTTCATATTACTTCTAAGCCTGGAGTCTGGAAGTAGACGTAGTATTCTCGAACAAGGGTTTCATGTTTCTGGGTAAGACAGAGGAATTGCTTCTTACTTAGTTTTTGTTAAAGTGCCCTCATTCGCTTAATGCTAAATTATTCAGTTCCTGGTTCAGAATTAACCTGCCCACAAGGCCCAAGTCTTCCCAATCGTCACGAATCTGAGTACTCTTCGTAATATTACCCTCTTTTTACTCTAGTGCAGTGCTGTCATTTCACTCGTTTTTTTGTAGTCATTTTTTTCTTATTTTTTTAAATTAAATTATTATCTGTGTACACATCTTACCATTGCCCCCCTTCCCATACATGCCCTCCCTCCCCAGAGTTTTGTGCCCATTGGTTGTACTTATATGCTTGTATACAAGTCCTTCGGTTGATCTCTTATCTCCCCCATTGTAGTCATTTAGAATTTTAATTCTGAAATTTAGAAATTAAAACAAGTGACCTTAATGCATATGTAAAAACTACGGAGAAAAGAAACATTTACAAAGATAGTACTTCTTCAAATATTGTGCCCTACGAGGGATGATAGAAACATGGGTCACCTCATTTTGCAGTAAGTACGAATAAGTTAAATGAGAGAGACAGGAAGCACGTCTCCATTTTCCTTGCATGTGTGCCCACCTTGGGCACTAGCTGAGAGCACAGGATGTACTTATCCACTAAATGAGGCCTTGAGATCGCTCCAAGATGAAAAAAATGACTGAATGGTGAGCTGTTTGAACCCCAGCATCCTGCTCCATAAGCCACCGGTCCTGGGCAGCGTGGGCTGCTGTCACAAAAGCCCGCGGACCGCGAGGCTTGGATAACAGACGCTTGTTTTCTGCCAGTTCTGGAGGCTGCACGGCTAAGACCAGGGTTCTGGCTGATTCGATTTTCTGGTGAGAGTTCTCTTCTCGCGGCTTGCCGTGTCCTCCCGTGGCCTTGAGTGCCTGGGTGCACGTGTGCCTGGTGCTGGGAGAGCGAGGCTGGTGTGTGTCAGAGAGCTCCCCGCTGCTGCTTCTCGTAGGACACCCAGCCTCTGTGATCAAGGTCCTTCTGCCCTTGTGCATTCTTAAGTACGTTCTTCTACCAACATATGGATGTGAGGGCTTCAATGTATGCATTTTGGGGAGGGGACAAGCTTCTGTCGCACAGCGGGGCGATTTCAGGGAGTCGGTGGACGGCTGGCATTTGGATGAGCTGCCAGCCTCCCTCCCTCCCTGCTCACCCTGATCCTTGTCAAGCCGCATCGCTGACAAGTGCTGGTTAGAGGCCTGTTCTCCTGCCACCCGCGGCAACCTCTCTCGGCGTCCCCACACAAGGGTTACTTGACAAGGAGCAATTTAGGTAGTTACGCGTCTATAAGGAATTAACTCCAGCAACCTCTCATGCCCAAGACTTTTCTGAGTGTGTTAACCTGGTGCTCCGAGCCCCAGGCAGAGCAACAGAGCAATAGTCCAAAAGATGTCCCAGGGTCGAAAGCCAGTGGTTGGGGTCTGGGGCCTCTGTTATCAGTGCAAGCAGCCCTCTGCTTGGGAAAATAGCCATGAGGCAAAAGGAGGAAGAAAAAGCAGCAGACAGAAGCTCAAAAGAGGAAAACCTACGAAAGCTCCTTTAAGTTGTTTTTTTTTTTAAAGGTATCACACTATGAGCAAGGCACTAGAAATGGTCTATATCTGATCAGGTTTTCTCCTTTGGCGAATGGTTCAGGTTTTCTATGAGCAAGATGGTTATAAGCAAAGTTGTCTGTTCATTAGAAATCTCTCTGTCAAATCACAAAGATATTCAGAAGTGATGTGCACCCTGAGGGGGTGCACTAAGTCGTCTGCTGGGGAGGGGGAATATTTGAACTTCTATTTATACTTAAAATTTCATCCTTTCATTTCTATTTTATGTGTGATTTACAATACATATGACATTCTTTCCAAGAAAATTCTTTCAAAGCTGTGCTGATGGATCAACCCCACATTCCCAATGGTTGGACACAATGAAAGTTTCCTGCTTGCTCATGTCAAGCCCTATATGGGTGTTCCTGCTGGGTGGCCTTCCACGTGGTCATTGAGAGGCCTCAGCTCCTTCTGTCTAAGGGGTCTTTCCCCATCCAGATCCTCAGAGTTCTCCCCATTCAGCCAGCCAGTGGGGGAAGGAGCTTGGCACACCCTCAACTTAACCATTTGGCTCAGAAGTGACATATTTCATTTTCATGCACTTTCCATTGGCAAGAAGGGGCACCACCTGAATGCAAGCAGGTTGTGGGTGTGGTCCAGGGCTGGGCAGCACCCAATCAGTCCATCGGCCGTCAGCTAGCACCTCTGCTACAGTAGGGCATGTGTATGTTTTTAGGAGGGTTGTAGAGCTGTTAGGGCTATGTGATTGAAACCATTTAGAGACTAATGTTTCAGGAACTGTCAGAGTTTGGGATGCCTTGCCATAAATTGATTCTTTTATCCCCCCCAAATTAGGTGAACTTTGCAGTACCCTTAATGACTGAGACAGGGTCCCAGCAGTATGTAGTTTGGGACTGCCCTCCCTGCTCCCAGCCCTTGGGTCCAGGTGGGAATCTGCAGAGACCACATGTCCTGAGCCTCATGGCCCAGGCTCCCTTGGACTGGGGGGACCAGGAGGGTTTAGCAGCCATAACGACTCAGTCTCAACAGGCTCCATCAGGCCGGCCTTTAGGATGACCACCCAAAATGCCTGGCACTTTCTCGGTGTGGGCACTCAACGTGCTGTGTCCCAGGAAACCCCTTAGTTCCAGGCCAACCAGGACAACTTACCGGGTGGTCCTGGTTTTAAAGCTGAAAGTCCCACGTTCTGAAAACCTTCCCCGTCCAGGGCAGACCAGGACGGTTGTCCACAGACTGTCCTTTCAGCAAAGGCTCTGTTCTCAGCCCTGTGTGGAAGCTGAGGTCCATGGTGACCTCAAAGGAGAACATCCCCCTTCTCTTTTCATGGGAAACTTAAATCTCAGAGGGGCACAGGATCATGGTGCAAAGAGGGCATAGGCGCAGCTTCCCTCATTAGGGAAGAGAAGGGGGTGGGCCTCACTGGTGGGCCCTCAATGGTGCCTTCTGTTCCCACAGGGAGGGACCTTGACACAGCTGCTGCCAGCTGTTTTCTGTGCCATCTGGAGGTTTTTCCTGAGGACCTCCTATATGAAGATGACAGAGTAGATCTGCCTTTATGTCCACAAGAGACCAATAATTATTCTCATTTTGGTAATTAAAAAAATATATATTTTATTGATTTTTTTTACCGAGAGGAAGGGAGCGGGAGAGAAAGTTGGAAACATTGATCAGCTGCTCCTGCACACCCCCTATTGGGGATGTGCCTGCAACCAAAGTACATGCCCTTGACTGAAATCGAACCTGGGACCCTTCAGTTTGCAGGCCGACGCTCTAGCCACCGAGTCAAACCAGTTTTGGCTCATTTTGGTAATTGTGATTCGTTATTGAAAGGATTGTTAAGAACAAATTTTGAGAGTTTGGTCCCTTTGAGGTAAACAAAGTCTGTTGACAGCTTATCTTGAGCGAGGTGTCCTGGGACACATCCAAGTGTGGGCCACTTCCCTGTGGTGGGCACGTGCTGGAGGTCATAATGAGCAGGTAGGATGGGATTCCAGGTATCTTAAGGTCAAGCAATCCCCAGTGCTGTTGGCAGGCAGCTGCAGAGAGGACTGCCAGCAAATAGCAGGGTCCCAGGACTGGCTTAAGGCAGGTCAGGAAAGGAGGGGCCAGGAGAAAAGTACCGCTACTGGGGCGGGGGGTCAGAGGGAGACGCCAGTGACAGCTCACAGGGGCAAGGGGGGTGCAGAGATATGGTGCCACACTGCCTGATGCTCCAGGCTTTGGCCTCCAGGATCACAAATGCCTGTTACCTTCCCATCCTGACCTGAATCTCAGTAGCTGC
Organism: Pipistrellus kuhlii; assembly: GCF_014108245.1. Taxonomy (NCBI): domain Eukaryota; kingdom Metazoa; phylum Chordata; class Mammalia; order Chiroptera; family Vespertilionidae; genus Pipistrellus; species Pipistrellus kuhlii. The sequence continues at coordinate 43,693,458 of NW_023425584.1, forward strand.
TAACAAGCCCTGCTCTCTTGGACCTCATCCCCCCTTTCCCTATCTTCGCAGTTACTTCCCGGAGCCCAGGGGGCGTGTACAGGGCACAGCCCCTCGTGGCCAGCAGTGTAAGGCGCCGCCCAGCTGGAGTCCTCCCCAAAGCCTCGTGGGTCGTGTGGATGAGAGCCTATTGGCTTTCAGAGCTCAGTGTTTTGGGGGGGCCTGGCCCTCAGGTAGGGGTGCTGGGTGTGTGGGCTTCAGAAAGAAACTGGGAGTTGAGGGTTTCCTCCTGGTTATAGGGTGCTATGCTGGAGGTGGTGTTTATGGTGAGAGCATGTCTGGGCCTTTTCTTATAAAAATAATACAGAGTGGGCACTTCCTCATTTGACCGAGGTGTAGGAGTCACTCAGCAGGTGTCTGGACTTTTTATTATTATTATTATTATTATTATTATTTTACATTTTTTCTTTTTTTTCTTTCTCATTTTTATTTATTTATTTTATTATTAAGGTATTATTGGTGTCTGAACTTTTCAGAGGGAGTTGCTCTGTGTGCAGCTGTACCTACTATGAGAGGAGAGGGGTTCAGGGGCCTCTGATGTCACTATCTGGGTTGCAAAAACCAAACCAAGCCAAACCAAACCAAACACCCCCTTCCCCCCCAATTAAAAGTATCACTTATGAGCTTCAACAGCCACTTTCAACTATTCTGGGTCAATTACCATCACCTCAATTTAAGTGCTCAAGTTTAAAAAAAAAAAAAAAATATATATATATATATATATATATATATATATATATATATATATATATATATATATTTAATTGATTTTTTACGGAGAGAAAGAGAGAGGGATAGAGTTAGAAACATCAACCAGCTGCCTTCTACACACCCCCTACTGGGGATGTGCCCACAATCAAGGTACATGCCCTTGACTGGAATCGAACCTGGGACCCTTGAGTCTGCAGGCCTGGTTCCTTGTCAGGTGAGACCACACTCTATCCACTGAGCCAAATCGGTTTCAGCAAGTGCTCATGCCTTTAAGGCTTCTTTAAGAAAGCATGTGGACAACACAGTGGTGATTGCAGGGGGAGGAGTAGTGGAGGTGGAGAAAGGCATAGAGGGAATAAATGGTGATGGAAAAAAAATAAAATTAAATTAAAAAGAAAATAAAGCATGTGGGATCATTGATAATCCTGTACATGATGACTCTTCCACCAAGATCCATTTAAGACCTCATTACAAATTACATTAAAGTTCTTCCTGGTTGTGATATTGTCAGCAGAGAATGCAGCCAACTTCACAAAGATCCCTGGAAGGCGGAGGAATATAATTCATCATTTTCCCTTTGCTAGGTGCAGATGCATTGACTATAGTTCCCAGAGAACTATTCCCTTTTGCTTAAAATAGTATCAACTTTTCCATCCAAGTCTTCTATGAATAGAGGCAATTTGAGTTGACATGAAGACAGAGTTGGAATCTGGAGCTGACACGGTTTCCCTTCGATTCTCTGGGAGGCCCAAATGGGGCTCAGTGAACTCTGTCTGTCCTCCGTACAATGGGAATGAACTATGCTCATTCATTTACTTCAGGAGCTTTTAGGGAAACTATGTAAAGACCATTTAAAAAATGTGCCGAGTCACTTAAGTGGAAGCAATGGATATGAGGGAATTTGGGGGAAGAAATCTCTTTAATATGAATTGAGTTATTTTCTGGGTTCTTTAGATAAGATAGAGAATACTTTTAAGGCTCAGAATTATGACAATCTCAAGGCTTTTCTTATGGAAAAGAGCATGATTCATTTCTATTTCTGGCAACATGTAAGTAGGAGAGTGATTCCTGGCCCTGCTCTGAGGTTTAAACAATGTTTTAGTCTCACCTCAAAAGACTCACTGCAGCCCTGGCGTGAGGCTCAGGTGGTTGGGCGTCCTTGTCCAGGGCACCGAGACGCCACTCTGGTTCCATTCCCAGTCAGGGCACATGCCCAAGTGTGGGTTCGGTCCCCAAAGTCTCGGTGTATATAGGAGGCAACCGATCAATGTCTCTCACATGGACGTTTCTCTCTTCCGTTCCCTTCCTCTCTCTTTAAAAATCAATAAACACATATTTTTAAAAAAGAGTCATCTATCCTGGAAGGATCATTTAAGCTCTTTATGTAAATTATTATATTATTTTTGTGAAAAGAGAATGGACAATTTACCACTAGATTGAAACTCAATGCATTGGAGTAGAGTTTTCTCATAAAATGACTCATGTCTTTACTTTTTGTCCCGCAGACAAAATGGTGTGGAGTTTTACCCCCTATTCCTGATTATGCTGTGGATGGCTGGATGGTATTTCAACCAAGGTAATTTCAAAACACATTCCGCTCTGTTCCAATGAGGACTATGGTTCTTGGAACTATTGAGGGGCAGACATGCAACCACACATCCACGAATCCTGGAGATTGTTTTAAACAAAACAAGCGTCTCAGTCGTCAGAAAGCACTGAGCTGCAGATAGTCTAACTTCGCTCTATTCTAATTTAATTCAATACTTAAAAAAAACTTGAAACAGCTGAAACCGGTTTGGCTCAATGGATAGAGCGTCGAGTTGGGGACTGAAGGGTCCCGGGTTCGATTCCGGTCAAGGGCATGTACCTTGGTTGTGGGCATATCCCCAGTAGGGGGTGTGCAAGAGGCAGCTGATCAATGACTCTCTCTCATCGATGTTTCTAACTCTCTATCTCTCTCCCTTCCTATCTGTACAAAATCAATAAAATATATATTTTTTAAAAAAGTTGAAACAAATGATATGTTGGGCACTTCAGAATAAGAATGTCACATTTGTCTTGACTTCCAGATCATGCATTAGTTTCTTGACCTCCTTTGGATCATGTCCCAGACCCCCTGCAGGCGTGTGTCCTGATGAGCAGTTGATAGTGGGGGAGGCTGATGGCTTGCCTCATCTTAGCTCCATGTCACAGTCCCTCACTGTGGTTTCCCAGCAGAATGTCAACTCCCTGAGGTCAGGAACTTGCCCCATTTGCTGCTGTATCCCTAGGCCTACTGGAGGGGGTTGGGGGACTCTTGCATGAATGACTAACAGCCATAATCAAGATTCATTTCTAAAATCCCAAGCAATGGAAGGACCCAGTTGAAGCAGAACCGGAGCCTCTGAAAATTAGCCACTTGAAAATTAGCTTTCAAGTACAGAGCAGGGTCTATGGAATTTGACCCAACAACCCATGTCCCTTTTCTTGAGAGTTCCTAGGGATGTAGTGCTATTGTTTGTATGTAACAACTCCACAATTACATACTTTCTATTAGACTGGGGTATCCTTGGCGAGAGGACGGCTTCCTCAAACTATCCACACAGGAGGTTAGATCAGCACCAGCTGCCTTAGCTGGAGAAATTCAATCCATTTTGTTTTCTTTTAAAAAATATTTTTACTGATGCCCTAGCCGGCTTGGCTCAGTGCATAGAGCGTCAGCCTGTGGACCGAAGGGTCCCAGGTTCGATTCCGGCCAAGGGCACATGCCTGAGTTGTGGGCTCGATCCCCAGTGGGGGGCGTGCAGGAGGCAGCCGATCAAGGATTCTCTCTCATCATTGATGTTTCTGTCTACCTCTCCTTCTCCCTTCCTCTATGAAATCAATAAATAAATATATTAAAATATTTTTATTGATTTTTAGAGAGAGAGGAAGGGAGAGAAAGAGAAACATCAATGGAGAGCTGCCTCCTGCTCGCCCCCTACTGGGAGTCTAGCCCATAGCCCAGGCATGTGCCCTGACTGGGAATCAAACCAGCAACCTTCTGGTGCCTGGGAGGACGCTCCAAACAGCTATACCAGCCAGGGCAATCCCTTTTGCTTTCTGACAACTCTGATGGCCTCATTTGAGTCTGACCCTTGATTGCTAAGACTTAAATAAGCCAAAATTCTGCTGCTTTCAAATGCAATCCTATCACCTTTTTCTTGTAATTTTTACTGTCAAAACTGAAAAATTTCAGATAAAATGTCCTTTAGAGAAAGACTTCTTAACTTTATTCTCACTCACGCTGTTGTCCCTTGAGGGCACGAATGAAGGCCTGGTTCCTTGTCAGGTGAGACCACAGGAGCAAGTAATGAGAAAAGTGCCTTTTGATAATGGGACTCAGCCTCTGCCACAGAAGCCTGTGGGTTTCACTGTGATGGGCCCACTGCCTGTCAGGCAGGGATTTCTCAGGTGCCTTCTTCTCCTTGTAATTTTCTCTTGGTTCTTTCTCATCCAAAGTACTATAATAGTAAGTTGCCTGTTAACTGAACAGTTCTCCCCGGCTCTTTGGGAGTCACTCATTAGATGGGGAGTTTCAGAGTCTCTCCACTTCCTCCGGCACCTTGCTTAGGCGTCCTGCAGGCCCCAACGCAAATGCCATCCCCTCAGAATGAAAAACCATAGGCACCGCCTCCAGTTCCTGCGGTCCCATCCCTCACCTGTCTGCCCCTTTGGGTCTAATTTTCTTTTCATTATTCTATTTATTTGTCATCAGTCTTTGCTGATAAACTCCATAGAGGCAGGGAGCCTGTGTCTATCTCAGTGCTACCCCCAGTTCTTAGACGAATGCCTGGTATGTAGAAGAAACTAAGTCTGGCTGGGGTGGCTCCGTTGGCTGAGCATCATCCCATGCACTGGGAGGTCAATTCCGGGTCAGGGCACACGCCCAGATTGCGGTTTGATCCCTGCTCCCCTCTCCCCCCGCCCCCCCCAATCAGGGAGGCAACCGATTGATATTTCCCATATTGATGTTTCTTTCTCCCTCTCCCTTCCTCTCTCTCTAAAATCAACAACAACAAAAAGAAAATGTTTGTGACCTACTAACATAATGACTTTAATGCTATCCAGCATATCAGAATTGCGCAGATAAGCTCTGTGTGTTCCTAAGAGGGCTCTGGCAATTTCCACCGCAATTTCCACCGGTGCGGTGCTGAAGAGAGGGCCCCTCATGCAGGGAAGGGGTTGATGTTTTACATTGGACAGGATGGCAGGACATCATGCCATGCTTTATATTTCTTTTTGGTAAAACTTACTTTTAAAGAAATAAGACATCTTAAATGCACCATTCAATGAGTTTTGACAAGTGTGGACACCTGTGTGATGCAACTCCCTAGCAAGATAGAGTACATGACAGCCACCCAGATGCTGCCCCATGCCTTTCACAGTCAAACCCTTTCAGAGGCAAACACTGTTCGGGTGGTTTTCTTCCTGGTGTAGTCCTGCCTGTTCTGGAACTTTCCACAATTGGAAGCACACATTGTGGCCTCATTCACTCCACAAAATTTTTTTTGAGATTCACCATGTTTCTTTTCACTGCTCAGTGATATCCCGTTGCATGAGTCTCACAGTGTGGTTTTCTGTTCTCCTGTTTGTAGACTGCTGGGTTGCCTCCAGGTTTTGGCTATTGCGAATAAAGCTGCGGTGAACATTCTGTACAGGTCTTTTTATGGGCATGTGCTCCCATCCCTCTTGGGTAAATACATAGGAATGGAATTGCTGGGTCAAAAGTATGTGTCGTTTTATAAGAAATTACCAGACCTTTTTCCCAAGTGGCTGCATTATTTTGTTTTCCCACCGATATGAAGATTCCAACATTTGTAATTGTCAGTCTTTTAGTGTCTGAGCCATTCTCTTGGGCGTGCAGCGGTGTCATCTTGTGGTTTTAAATCACAGTTTGCTGATACTGAATGATGATGAATAATGTGGGAAAAATTTTCATGTGCTTATTGGGATACTTGTTTATCTTTCTCTGTGAATTTTTTATTCAAATATTTTGCCCATTGCTAAAAATCAAGTTGTTTTTCTTTCAACCGCTGAACTGTCGTCAGAATTCTCTGTGTATCTTGGACACACATCTTTGGTCATTTTATGACCATTTTCTCAGCTTTCACACTCTGAGAGACTGCCCTCTGACTCAGTATCTTTGTTTTTTCCTCTATAGTTTCCGCTACTTGTCTGGGTCTGGTGTACATGTATGCCCGTCACCAGTATTTCTGGGGATATGCGGAAGCTGCTAAAAAAAGGTAAGGAGAACCCAAGAGTTGATGTTTGGGCAAAACGTAGCAGACAGAGTCTGAACTAGTGTGCTGTTCCTGAGAGTATTCACAGCACCGATGGCTGTGATTGCCTGAAGTCCGTGCACAATTAGGCACTGGACAGAAAAGTTCAAATGTAAAAGTGTGTACTGAGTATGCACTCTTTGATCATTACACTTTCTCTTAATATATTTTTATTGATGTCAGAGAAGAAGGGAGAGGGAGAGAGAGATAGAAACATCAATGATGAGAGAGAATCATTGATTGGCTGCCACCTGCACGCCCCCCTACTGAGAATCGAGCCGCAACCCAGGCATGTGCCCTTGACGGGAATCGAACCCGGGACCCTTTAGTTTGCAGGCCTACGCTCTATCCACTGAGCCAGTTGGCTAGGGCTGACCATCACACACTTTCAATCCTTGCAAAAATTTTGTGTTATCTTCAAAAAGTTACCAAGGAAATAATCCTGCCTAGCCTTGACAATCCTTTGACTATTCAAAGGAGCCAATTAACCTGTGTGGTTAGGCATCCCCTTTAATTTACATGATGAATGCAAATTTTCAAATGGCCAAAACACGGAAGTTCTAGGCAGTATCTATAGTGAGCAGCCAACCCCAGGAGCCCGGTTTCACCGCGGTAGCCCTTTAACATCTCCCTTCCTCATCTCTGCCCTGCAGGATCCTTGGTTTCCGGTTGAGTCTGGGGGCTTTGGCCTTGTTGGCCGTCCTAGCAGCTCTCGGGATTGCAAACAGCTTTCTGGATGAATACCTGGACATTGATATCGCCAAGAAACTGAGGCACTAACCCCTCCCCACCCTTTGCTCAAATGCTTGCAGATGGTATTTCTACTCTGAAGGTTAGATGGTACCACTTATTCCATTAAAACAAAAATAAAAGTCTTGGTTCTGTTTTTCTTGAAGTGGCTTTGTAGAAACACACCCTTTGGAGACTTGATTCCCTGTGTCTTTAAGAACGGAAGTTTGCTCTGAGAGGGTATGTTGGATCATCAGTGGGGGAGCGCTCTGGGCATGGTTAGGGACGTGCAGGCTGAGGTCCCGCCCGCCCGTGTGGGGCACGGGGAGCATGCCACTGGACCCTGGGAGGCTTCCTGCGGACCGAGGCCACCACCTGCCTCTGAGACCGCTTATCCCTGCATTGAAAGTTCCAGAAGGACGCTGATAAGACAGCTGAGCTCACTTCACTGGCGGCCAGAAAGCAACCCAGGTGGCTGCACCTGGGGGAAATCAGGCAAACAGGCAGAGCAGCCAGAGCGAGAGCCGCCGCCGAACAGCACAAAGTCAGCCTGGCTGTGAAAACGGACTTTATCAAGAACAGCGAAGGCATGTTATTCTCTAGGTACCATCCGGAACGCTCAGTGAGTGTTTTGCAGGGACACAGGGAGGGCCTTGGACAGGCGGGACCGGCTGGGTTCTGATGCTTCGGGGGGCTGGGGCCGTGGCTGCTGTGACCCTGTGTGTAGCCACTGCCTGGCACCATTAACATGACCTCTCCTCATGTTCTTCATCTGTAAGATGGGAGTGAGTCCACCTCCCCGTCCGCGGGGACCTTAGCAAAATGGAATTATGAGCATGTAACATCTCATCAGGGAAAAAGCTCTCTTGTCAAGCTTTCCAGAGAAAGCTGGACGCCTTGAATCTGTCTGGTGTGGATATTCAAGGAGCTGCTTATAGGAATGTCTCTCTTGTGTGTGTACAAAGGAAGTTACAAAGGTTATGGATAACAGAAAAAGAGATAAAGGTATTTAAACACCAGGTTTCTAGAACAGGAGGGGAGAAAACAACTTCTTGCACGCCAAACACAGGTACTAACTACCCAAAGTTCACCAAGAGTATTTTGGTCTGGGAGTAGAGATATCTGGCTCCAAGCCTGCCCCCGGCCCCCATTTGCTGTCAGACTCCCCTGCACCTCAGCAGAGCAGAGCAGCAAGGCAGGGAGGGCTCAGCCTGGCCAGCCACTCCTGCTCTGCAGCCTGCTGGCTTCCTGGCTCTCTGCCTCGGTGTTCTCACAGGTAAGATGGGCGAATGCTCTCAAATGCTATAATCCTGGGGCCTTTCAGTTTTTAGTATTCTGATCAGTTATGGTGACTTGTTTTATGACATTTTAATTGTCTTATACACTGAAGACAAGGAAGAGAATGCAACTATTTAACCCTAAAGCACAATTACTCCTTTGGAAGTGGGGAAAATACAATTCTTCAAATCTTACATTTGAAGATTTTTAAACAACGTCTATTTTACATCTAAGTTGAAACTATTTAAATTATAAACACACACATAGTTATGTGGAAAAAGAAGATGGTTGTACCATGATATCGGAGTTTTGCATCTTTAAATGTCTGAACGACAGAATTTATTTCCTTTGTTCTAATTCTGTTGTCACCAAGGCAACCTCTTGATCATTTTAATTCCTACAAATTGGGCTACAGGGAGCAAATTCACTGGCTGGAGAGATGTGAATTTCCCATCTCTTTGACAGTTACATATATATCTTTTGCATATTAGTTAAATTGGTTTTATGTTTAGAAATCAGTTTTATTGTCTCAAGAAGTCAATGCTATGAAAAAAGGAATGGAGATAAACTCTCCTGCCTTAAAAGAGTCTTAAGAAGAATAAAAACCAAATGGCTATATAAGATCCTTGATCAAGTCCTCAGGCCCTGGCTGGTGTGCTTAATGGTTAAGCGCATTGGAGGGTTTTAGGTTCCATTCCTGGTCAAGAGCATGTACCTAGGTTGCTGGTTCGACCCCCCGGGATGCGCATGCAGAAGGCAACCATTCGATTGTCTCTTTCATCCCGCCCTCCCTCCCCTCCCTTGCACTCTCTAAAAATCAATGGAAAAAATATCCTCGAATGAGGATTAACAACAACAAAAATTCCATTTAGAATAAAACAGGATGGAAGACATCTGGGAGGCAATTGGGACCATTTGAATATGGAGTGAGAATGAGATGCTATTAGGGAATGGATGTTAATTATGTGAGGTGTGATACTGATAACGTGGCCAGGGAAGAGAACACCTGATTCTTGGGCGCTGCAAGCTGAGAGGAGGCGGGTGAACTGGCTGGAGTGTGTATAACTTACTTTGAAATGGTTCTACAAAACACTGGCAATTACGTGTTTTGGCAACATGTTAACAATTATTGAATCAAGTTGGTAGGTGTGTATAGTTATTTATTGTATTAGTTTTTTTCTGATTTTTTTTGAAAGTGTTCATAAAAAAGTTTAAAAATCTAAGCAAAATCAAATCCTTCAAGCAGCTGTATGCTTGACTTGGAATCTGTGGCATCCATAGAGCCAGCTGTCCTGGGTGAGGCAGGGACACGTGAGCCCCACGTGTGTGAATGCTGCCGTAATTACCTCCACCTGTTGCATGAAAACGACAGGTGTCTGTGGTAGCTCATCCAGAAGACACCAGAATGGAAAGCTAATGTCCTTAGAACTTAAAACCAAAAGGAAAAGAGATCAGAGGAGTAAACCAAAGGGGAAAGGAGAGGGGGAAAGCTGGTGTGGCTCAGTGGTTGAACATCAACCTATGAAGCAGGAGGTCACGGCTCGAATCCTGGTCAGGGCACATATCCAGGTTGCCAGTTGGATCCCCAGTAGGGGGTATGCAGGAGGCACTGATCAATGATTTTCTCTCATCATTGATGTTTCTCTCTCTCCCTCTCCCCTTTTTCTCTGAAATATATATATATATATATATATATATATATATATATATATATATATATATATATATATAAATTTTTTTTTTAAAGATAAGGTCTGGTTATACAACCAGGTGTTTTCCCTCCGCACTTTGCAGAGTTGGAGGAGGGTGGGGTGTAACCAACAAAGTCATTCTTAAGGAAAAGTATCAGGTTATTTGTTTTTTCACCTCTTTTTCTCTAGTCTTCCTTGAAAAAAAAGGGCCAGAGGCAGAAATAGCTCATCTAGTGCTTCTGAATGTTCCTTAATTCTCAGCAGCAAAATCTCCCCTAAGTCAGAATTCCAATAAGCAGGGCAGGCGGCCTTCCACACACTCCCCTTTTATCAGAATGTACCCCTTACCAACTTTCCAACCAAGTCTCATGCTTCCCAACACTCTCCTGCCTTCTCCCCTCTCCACCCACTCACTCACTGAACTGGAATTTTAGAAAGGCCAATAGGATGGCATACAGGAACTCGTTTTAAAGGAGGGACCTATTTCATTCATCCAGTGCAGAACTCATTTTCACTTAAATACAAAGGTGTGGGTTTAAAAATATTTTTATTGATTTCAGAGAGAAAGGGAGACGGGGAGAGAGAAACATCAATGATGAGAGAAAATTATTGGTTGGCTGCCTCCTGCCTGCCCCCTACTGGGGACTGAGCCCACAACCTGGGCATGTGCCCTGACCGGGAATCCAACGGTGAGTCTCCTGGTTCACAGGTCAATGCCCAACCACTGAGCCACATTGGCTGGGCATAAAGGTGTGGTTTTAATCCGGACTAGGAGTGCTCAATCCTTCTCAGAGCTCCCTGTTAGCCCCTCCTCCCCATCCTGTTCATTTTTCGCTTTCATGTTACCTGCTGTCACATGGTATAATTTGCCAGCCAGTCTGGAACCACGGCCCACTGAGGGTGGGACTGGCCTCTTCTTCCTGTCTCCATGCTTCCGTACATTACATTGCACCTTTGTTTCCGATCTATTTTTGACTCTCCCCGAGTGGTTTTAGGCAGGTCTTCTAGAATGGAAGGGGTGGAGTCACATGTGTGTGAACTGTGAACAAAGGGCTCCTGGGGTGGGGGAACAGAGTGGGAATTGGGGAAACAGGGCAGAGAAGGGCAAGAAGCCCCATAAGGAGGCAACTTTAGGCAAAGTCTGAGGCTCTGCTTGATCCTGCAGGGGGAGCTCTGGAACATAAATCCTATTGCTGGGTTTGTCCAGGAAGCAGTTTAAGCACGTTCTCTTTTTGCAGGTGGGTGCAGGCTAAGCCAGGCCCTGGCTCAGGGAGTCCTCCAAGAGGTACAGCTGGGCAGTAGACGTTAGTGGTCGGCAAACTGCGGCTCTCGAGCCACATGCGGCTCTTTGGCCCCTTGAGTGTAGCTCTTCCACAAAATACCACGGCCTGGGCGAGTCTATTTTGAAGAAGTGGCATTAGAAGAAGTTTAAGTTTAAAAAATTTGGCTCTCAAAAGAAATTTCAATTGTTGTACTGTTGATATTAGGTTTTATTGACTAATGAGTTTGCTGACTACTAACGTAAGGCAAACCGTGTGTGTGTGTGCTCGGCCACTCTAATGGGGCTAAAATCCCTTTCTTACTTTCCCTCCAATATATTCCTTGAGTTTTCTTACTTTTTTAAAATACAATTTTTACTATCATTTTCTCCAAGTCCTCTGAATGGACTAGGTGGATGTGAACTGTTAATGTGCGGAGTCCACAAATGGACTTCAGCTGGTTCCTTTCAAAGTTGACGCTACTCGGGGAGCTGCAAAAGGCAGTCCCGGAGGCGCGCACATTTCGTGCAGAGGACTGACTGTTGACTGTGTGACTGGATTGGCCTAGCGGGAAGGAGACAAAAGCTCTGGACTGTGCGGAGCCCCAGTTTCAACTGCACTGAACCCCAGTTCTAGGCCAGACCCTGGGGACCCAGGCTCATACAGAGGGAGCCTGGGCTGTAAGGCAGAAACCCAGGGGAGTGGCGAAAGGAAGTCCCGGAGGTGCGCACATTGTATGCAGAGAACGGATAGTTGATTGTGCCACTGGATTGCCCTAGCGGGAAGGAGACAAAAACTCCAGACTCCTCTGAACCCCACTTCCAACTGCACTGAACCCCAGTTCCGGGCTCATTGGGGGAGAGCCTAGACTGTTTGGTAACTGGTGAAACTCGAGGGCACCTTTCTCTCAGAGGTGCTTGCAGTGAGTACTGAAGGACACTGAGGAACACTGAGACTCAGGAGCCTCATAGGGCGGGGCTGACAGAAGCCAATGCTGTAGACTCCACCCTGAATCTCTGTCCCATCCAAGCTGAACACAGAGACTTTTAAGGCTACCAACTCAGGGAAGCTGCAAAAATGCCGAGACAAGGAAACAGATCACAAACGAAAGAAATGGAGGACAAAAAGCGATTGGATGTAGAGTTCAAAACCACGCTTATAAGGTTTTTCAAGAATTTCCTAGAAATAAATGAGACCTATGAGGATATGAAAAGGGATCAACAATAAAGAATACATTGTCTGAAATAAAAAATATTATACAGAGTCCTAAAAACAGAATGGAAAATTGCAAGAATCAAGTCAAAGATTTGGACATAAAGAGCCAGAAGACACTCCTCTGCAGAAACAAGAAGACAAGAGAATCCAGAAAGTTGAAGATAATGTAAGAAACCTCTGGGACAACTTCAAGTGAACCAACATCAGAATTATGGGGGTCCCAGAAGAAGAGAGAGAGCAAGCTACCAAAAACATACTGAAAGAAATAGTGACAGAAAACTTCCCCCACCTGGTGAAAGAATTAGACTTACAAGTCCAGGAAGTGCACAGAACCCCAAACAAAAGGAATCCAAAGAGGACCACACTAAGACACATAATTAAAATTCCAAGAGCAAAAGACAGAGAATATTAAAAGCAGCAAGAGAAAAGTAGGTAGTTACCTATAAAGGAGCACCCATATGATTGTCAGCTGATTTCTCAACAGAAACCATGCAGGCCAGACGGGAATGGCAAGAAATATTCAAGGTGATGAATAGAAAGAACCTACAGCCAAAAATACTCTACCCAGCAAAGCTATCACTCAGAATCGAAGATTAGATAAAGAGCTTCACAAATAAAAAAAAGCTAAAGGAGTTCATCACTGCCAAACCAGAATTATATGAAGGGGGTTCTTTTGGAAGAGAAAGAAATAAAGATAAAAATTATGAACAACAAATACGTAACTATCAACAAGTAAATCTAAAAACCAAGGGAATTTTAAAAAATCTGATGAACAATATTAACTGTTGAATATAATAGAATCAGAGGTATGGAAGGGGAGTGAACTGATGATTCTCAGGGAAAAGGGAGGGGTGGGTACAGGAAGAGACTGAACATAAACTGTGTACCTATGGATGAGGACAATGGGCGGGCGGAACCTGGTGGAGGGGAGCAATGGAGGGGGGGAAATGAGGAACATTTGTAATATGAACAATAAAGATTTATTAAAAAAAACCCCAAAAAACAAAAAACAAAGTTGACGCTACTCTGTTTCCTTTGCCACCTCCCCCGGAGGACAAATTTAGAAAGCTTTAGTTGTGTGGCTGAATTAAAAAGGCTGGGAGTGACTGATTGCTCTGTACTATTACATAAATGTTTAAATAATGATATCAAAATTTTGAGACAAGAACTGCAGTTAATCAATTACAACCCAGGCATAATATATCAGCTTAATTAAGGTTGGGGATCCAGCGACAATCCAAAAATAGACTATACTTTGGGGTTGATTCAGATAATCTTTTATTTTATTTTTCTTTAAAAGTGGTATGTCAACATCACTTCATTTCTACATTTTAGAGTTCTGTACATTTCTTAAGAGGAAGTAAGCAATGCTCAATGTACAAAGTAAAAAGAGAAAACTAGAAAAATCTGAATAAAATGGAGCAAGTTGCCATAGGTCATACAGTACAAATTAGTAATTAGATGTCATCTGAAGTGCAATACCACTGCTGTGATGATGAGTTAAGGGATGAAATAAAAATACTCTATTTTAAACAAACAGTATATATATATATATATTTATATGTATATATATATTTTTTTACAGATAGTAGACCCAGTGATATCTGCAGTATTGTAAAAACTTATTTACAAATAACTTCTTTAGACATTACATATACATCAGCACCGTAGTAAAAACAAAAACAGAACAACGTTATTAAAATCTACCTCTCTAGTTAGTTGGTCCCAGGACTGAGCGTTTGGAGGGAGCTTCTCAAAGGGAATAGAGCCACGCCTCCACCAGCCACCTCCCGCCTCTCATCATTGCGTATATATTTACTTCCTGTACCTTTCAGAAAAAGGCAATTATATATTCTGTCTTGTTTGCTTACTTTTTTTTTTTTTTTTTTTTTTTTTTGGTTTTCTTCTGTTTCCACGCAGGAGCCTCCCTGGTGTTGTCTGTCCGCCTGCAGGTGCTCACGGTCACCCTGCTAACACCTCCCAGAGAGAGCACAGCCCCTGCCTGGGCTCCTGCCACCTGGCCCTCACTGAATGCATCTGCAACCCTGGGCCCTGGGGAGTAAGTCAAGGCTGCCTCTACATCCTCTGTGTGTCCCCCCCCACCCCCACCCCGGTCCCATGTCCCATTGGAACTCCCTTCTCAGGACCTTCTTTCCTCCGGGGCTGCCAGTCGGGGTCCCCAGCCGGGGCTCAGGGGGGACGAGCTGCTCCGAAGGGAGCCAGCCTCCCGGACACGGAGAGAAAGGGTAGGAGGAGAAGAGAACATGCTACTCTCACTCAGGGCAACGGTTACGCCATGTGGCCTCCACTACGGGACGGTGGGAGGGGGCCCGTGTAAATAAGAGACAAGCCTGACGATGGAGGAGCTAGCTGATCCCTTTGGGCAGCCTCCAGGGAGGGCAGTTTGAAGTGAATGACACAGAGAACACTGTGCAGGACGTGTGAAGTGGGTGACAGCCCGAATGGAAGGGACCATATCTTTCTCGCTTATGCCACCAAAACAGGTAAGGTGGAGTGATTGATATTCCAGCGCCTCCTCCCTCAGGGGTTTAGATTTGTCTTTCTGCTGAGCAGGGATTACGGGCAAGGCCGATTTTAGTGCATCGCCTCCGGGTTTCCCCGCAGGGGAGCCCCCCAGGCAGGTCCTCCCTGGGTGCCCAGAGGTGCCAGGTGCAGAGGGTGTGAGCCCCCCCGAGCCTGCTCAGTCCCGGGCAGACTATCCCCTCAGCTCCACACGCGGTTGAGAAAGAACACTCCAGGGTCGCCTTGGCAATTCAGACATCGCCTAAGCTCTTGCATTTATTTGGACTCTGCCCAACTTCCCTAGAGACAAAAACGCCATCACTTCTTGGAAGGACGCCGGGGTAGACACGGGAGGGACGAAAGTGGGGTGGGGGAGGGAGGCGGTCATGGGGCAGGACACAGCGTCCTCCGGGTTCCCCGCCCTGTGGCGCCCGTAATAGATGGGAACTGCCTGGACGTGTCTGTCGTTCTGGGCTTCCGGGAGGCTCCAGACCAACAACCGGGAGTGGTGGCCACCCGGTCCCCAGCGGCGGGCCCGGCCCTCCTCCCAGCTCACTGGCTGTCCTGGGGAGGCAGCCCTGGGCAACGCCGCCGGCGCCGGCCTTCCTGAGGGTCATCACGGGCAGGAGGCGGGCCTGCGGGGGCCTCTGCGCTCTCCCTGCCCGGCCCCGTTGTGTGTCTGTTCTCCACATCCAGGTCCTGAAGCCTGAGGTCTCTTTGCAGCCAGGGCTCAGCACACGTGTGACCTGGGCTCTCGGCCTGTGCCACCACCCAGCAGCCTCTGTGGGGCTCCTCCTCCTGCCTGAGGCTCTGTCTCTTGTGTCTCCAACGCTGCAGGCTCTGCACCCGGACCCGGAGGGGCTGACGGAGGCCTGGCCCTGGCCGCGGGCAGCAGCCCGCCTGGGCCGGAGCAGGGGGTGCAGCGTGAGGCTCAGGGTCGCCTTCCCCGCCCACCTCTGCTGCTGCTCCCTCTCTGGCAGCCGGGCTCTGCCTGGCCTCGTGGTGACTGCTGTGTGAACGCGGGGTGAAAGGAGGCCCCATGGGGCGGACTGGCACCCCGATCTCCCGCTCTCAGCCGGCTGCAGTGTCGCTCAGTTTACGTGGGTCAAAAAAACCCCCAAAAAACGAGGATGGGCCCACATCCTGTTTCTTCTGCCCGCCGGGCCCCCTCCCGACTAAGGGTTTCCAAACAACTCATCGAGCTCCTGCATCCACTCGTCCCCCGGCCCGCCTTTGATGATGGAGTCCACGAGGTCGGCGCTGTCCGAGAGGCCCGGGAAGGAGGCCGCGGCCGTGTCCCCGCTGTAGCTGTAGGGCATGTCCTGAGGGGCCGTCCGCTCGTAGGCCTGGCTCTGGCCGCCGGGAGCGAAGCTGCCACCGGGCATCTGCTGGGCCGGGGCCTGGCTGAACACTGGCATGCCGGGGACGCCCTGGCTCAGGCCGGACATGACCATCGGCCTGGCCTGGCCGGTCCCTTGCTGCCCGGGGAGCGGTGGCATCATTTGCCGGCCCATGGCGGCCGGGTTGAGGGTCCTCATGGCGCCCGTGTTCGCGTCCACGACCTGGCTCAGTCCCTGCGGGAAGTGTTGCTTGGTCAGCCTCGGCTGGCCGGCTTGCAGGGAGTAGCTGGCCCCGTTGCTGAATGACCCTAGCTCTCCACTAGTCCTCCCAGGCATCCCCTGTAAGCTCCTCTGCTGCCAGCCCTGGGCTCCCTGCTGGACCGTTCCCATGATGCTCTGCAGCCTCGGCGGGCCTTGGGGCCTGGGCAGGGTCTGGCCCACCGGCCCTTTCATCTGCTGGTGCTGCTGGCTCATGGCGGAGTTCACCAGCATGCTCTGACCGAACCCGCTCACCATCCCCACCCCCTGCCCGGAGGCGGGCTGCCTCGGCGGGCCCTGGGCCTGGCTGTGTGCGATGCTCATGCCGCTTTGGTTCGGGTGCTGCAGCATCTGGGTCATTCCTGGGCTCATGTTGTACATTCCCGGCTGGCTGGTGGGCGTGGCGTTGTACGGGGACAGTCCCATCTCAGACTGGGCAGCGGCCGTGGCCATTGTCCCCGGGTTCTGGGAGGGCCCCATGCCCATCATGCCTGCGTTCTGCGCCATCAACCTCGACGTCCGCATGCTCTGGAGGGCCGCTTGGCTTCTCACGGCCGCCATGTCCTGCGGAGAGCCTGCGGGGGAAAAGGAAACACACCACTCACTCGTCTTGGTAAAGCCGTGCCCTGTGCCAGGTGCTGGGGTTTTCTCCGGGAGACACAGAATGCCTCCATAGGAAAGGGTCTACTCGGACGATTCACCCCCTCACAGAAACAATGATTGTTTTTCTGCTTAGAACACATGCTGATTGTGAAAAGTCTGGAAAGTACTGAAAAGCACAAAGATGAAAGCTAAAGTTGCCCACGTTCCCACCCTCCAGAGAGGACCACTGCTCACGACTACTTCTATAAACACAGACGCACATGCACAGGTTGGGATCCCACTGGATGCTCGCCTCTGGAGTTGACTTCTTTCACTTGATGATTTTTTTTGTTGTTGTTCACATTTCAGAGGCAAATTATTTGTTACGCTTCTTGATAGGATGCCATCCTCAACCGATTGGATTTTTCCTGGGGGTGAGAGGGAATCTGCCTCCTAGGCTACACTAAGACATGGCATGGCTGTGTGTGTGCTGCCTGCGAAGTGGAACGTGGCTCAGTAGAGAATACTCTCAGTAAAGACCATTAGGCTAATTTCCCTGAAGGCACCAGCAGGACGTGAGAGGTTAAAGGCCGCTGCTTCTGCTCAGAAGCTATTGCGGCAGACTGGATGTTTTTCTGGATCCGCTCTGCAGGCTTCCAGGTGCTCCAGATTCTGAGTCATAACATGTCCGTGCACACTGGCCAGCTTCTTAAGCTAGGAGAAAAAAAAAAATCATCCTGCTACTGGCTACTTGGCAATGGACTCTATGGCTCTTTCCAGCGAAGTCCACTCCTCGAAATTGGCAGTGACTGTGGCTCTCGGCCAATCACGAACAGCGTTTTAACGAAGCTGTTTGAAAGGTGGCCAGAGTGTGAATACCCTAAGTCACGTCCCTCTAATCTAAGGTGACCAGACGTCCTGCTTTTGACCAGACGCCAAAAGGGGGATGTCTGGTCACCTTACTCTAATTGGGCATGTGAGTGAGGACTTCCTCACCTGCTCCCCGGGAGACTCCAAACCAGTCAGGAGGATAGAAATGTCATTCTCTGCGCTCCAGTCAAGGCTGTGAAGAACTACGAGGAGCACACGATGGATTGTTCTATGTCCCTGGCTAATGATTAAGTCTAAGAGACAAAGAAAAATAGTTTTTTCTCCCCGGACGTTTAAAAAAGATGCAGCATGGGAGCCAATCGATATTATAAGCAAATTTGATCCTCCCTGGAACCGAGCTGAGAAACCAGATGAGAATAGTGTAACCTTGTTAGGCCTGGCACCTTGGCGGATAACTGAAGTGTGTTTTTGTCTTCCTGATGGGGGTATTGATTTCTGGGCAGCAAATATGTCTCCATATATTATTTCTCTCTTTAAGAGAGAAAATTACGGGAATTTTGAGTCTGACTTACGTTTTTGAGGCTTGAGATCAATATCATTCTGCATTGAAAAATGAAGGTTACTTCGGGGAAACCTGAAAGATCTGGGGGTGATCCTTAGAAATGTTTCCATTTGTTTGTTTTAAGCTTAATTATATCTAAGTGATTTAAAAAAAAATCAAAAGTTCCTGATTAAATACTGGATGCTGGTATACAGTGCAACTTGTAATCTTGTTATGAAGTTTTGTGACCTTAACGACTAAATTTGTATTGACTTCGTGGCCAATCTGATCAACTGTGGTGAAATGGATTATTGAGTTGCTTATTTAAAAATTTAAAGGAAAAATATTGCTGACTCAGAGATTGATCAGATAGGCCCAAATTGCACACACAGGCTGCTGAGCTGCTGGAAATAGATAACAAGACTTGAATATTTTGGAAATTTTTGTTGTATGTTTATAATGGACATGTTGAAGGACTGGATATTGTCTGGACTGTTTTTGAATTAGGTTCCTTTATTAAGTGGGCAGAAGTGCTGCAGTGCTTTTTAAGAGGTATTAAAAGATTAACCCAAGCCAACCTTTATTTTTACTTAGTGTTACTGTCTACACTATCTAGGTGTAATTCTTATAGAAAAAAAGGGCATTTTAAAATCAGCAGTCAGCACCATATTTTCAAGAAAACCAAAAAAATTTTTATTAACCTAGTTTTATGCTTTCATTAATTTTAACTATAGAAAAAAAAAATCAGGTGCATCCAAAGAATTAACTTGCCTTTATCTGGTTGCTACATATGCTAAACAACAGACTACTTTTTCTTCTTTTATTGTTTTTTGTTTAAAACAGATTATACTGTGAGACACTGTAATCAGATTAATTTTCTTGCCACAATGTCGAAGACAATTTTCCATATTCTAAAAGAAAGGTCAATATGACATTTTTTCCCCTAAAAGGTCTAGCTTCTATTTTCCCTCACAAGATGCCTGTATTTGTGAAAAATAAACATTTCCTCATAGAATGTGACATTGCCCAGAGACACAGAACTCAATAAGAGAAAGATAGTCATTAAAACCTTTGAGATGTGTAGGTTCTCACGCAGAACTTCTCTCCAAGGACAATATTTCTTATCTACCAATTTGCTATTTTCCAAGATATACAACATTATGATATTTAGGGTGTGAGTAAATACATGAGAATACTGAAGATATTCATATATATTTAGCTCAGGAACCCACTGAGTTGTTTAACTTAAGTGTACCTGAATTTTTAGGTTGATTACCTGTGTTTTGAGATTTTAGAAAAATGCAAGAAGCAGAACTTTTAAATTGCAACCAAAGCACTCAGAATAATTCATAATAGGTTAACTTGGGGTGGGTTCTTTATTCCAAAAAATGAGTTATGGACATGATGCCAGGTTTATATGATTTAGTGTTTTTAATAAGTTCATAATATAAAGCTCCAGTTCTCAAAGTGTGGTACTGTGGCCAGCAGCAGCAACTCCTGGGAACTTGTTAAAATGTAAATTCTCAGGTCCCGCTGCAGGCCTCCCAAATGAGGAACCCTGAGTGGGGGTGGAGGCGGTGGGAGGGGTGTGTGTCTGTGTTTTAACAAGCTCTGTTGGGAATTCTGATGCAGGGGAACTGGGAGAACTACAGGGATAGAGGAGGGCCCATGTCTGCACCAAAGACTACCCATGTAAATCCATGACTATTTCCCGCTCCTTCCCACCCAGGACCAAGTGAGAAACAATTCTTCAAAGAATTCTGGCCCTAATTTACAGTATAGAACACCTGTGGACAGCCCAGTCCCTCTCGCCCTTCCCTGTGTCCAGGGGAGGGAACGGCAGCTATTCCGGTCAACATGCTCACAGGCCTGCTTCCTGGGCTCTGGCTGTGAGTGTCGGAGGCTTTTCTCTAACTGACACCTCAAGTGCACGACCCAGAACATACACTGGCTGTCTTATAAGAGGAACAGTTTCTTCTCTATTATGTTGCATTGAAAAAATGCTGGCTGTGGCTTGTATAATTGTCTTCACAACCTGTTTGTGTGCTGCAATCCAAAGACTGAAAAATGTTAGCCTAGGTCAGTGGTCGGCAAACTGTGCTCGAGAGCCACATGCGGCTCTTTGGACCCTTGAGTGTGGCTCTTCCACAAAATGCCACTGCCTGGGAGAGTCTATTTTGAAGAAGTGGCGTTAGAAGAAGTTTAAATTTAAAAAATCTGGCTCTCAAAAGGAATTTCAATCATTGTACTGTTGATATTTGGCTCTGTTGACTAACGAGTTTGCCGACCACTGAACTAGGTCCTACGAAAAGGGAAGGAGATAGCGATTAGGGTTTCCACTGATGGGGCTCCTGGAAGCCCCTGAGAACCCCTGTGGATAGAAAGCGAAGAGTCCTCAGGCTCATCCTCCACCCCACATGAGAACCTCAGGGGCTCTCTCTAATGGACATGAAAAGGATGAAACTTGAGTGAACCTTCTACTTTATGAAACAATGGCATATGGTACTCCCATTGCTAAGGGGGCCAAGATTTGGGATTTCTGCAAAGGGCAGCAGAATCAAGATGGTCCAACCATCCTCAAGGCATTATTATTTCTATATGCAGTAGAGATTAGTGGTTGCTGCAAGCCAGAGTCTTTCTACTTCGGCTGCTGGAGTTGAGGGCTTTGGCCAGCTGACCTACTAGGATTAGCAAAGAAAAATGTGGTACCAGATTTCCCCCACTGTGGTCACTGAGATGATGGACATTAACAAAGCTGATATTGGGCCAACAGGCACCGTATGTTCTTATTGGTTGTTGAACTATTGAAATACTTCTTGTACTTTGGCAAAGAACAGCTGCTTCAGCCCCCCACAGCTCCCTGACTCCTCCCTGAGCCCACTAGGATCTCTCTGGAGCCCAGTGGCCAAAAGGTTGCCTGGAACTGCAAGGGGTCTCCAGAATGCTTTTGATTGGTTGGTATTTCCCGTTCTTAAATATCCTATATAATAAAAGCCTAATAGGCTAAGTGTCCAGTGGTTCGTTCAATGTCTCAACCAGTCACTATGACATGCGTTGACCAGCAGGGGGCAGATGCTTTGACCAGTAGGTTAGCTTGTTATTGGGGTCAGGCTGATTGGGACTGGGCGAGCTGGGCAGACATGCCCTGGAGCCAACCTCCCACGGTCCCTCCCTGACTTCTAAAATATTTCTTCTAATTAGTTTCCTTTCAATGTGCATGAATCCGTGCACCGGACCTCTAGTGTGTAATATTACCTGACACAAACATATCCCACAAGGCAATGTTACTGGCTACGCGGGCCTCACCTTGAAACTGATTGACCTGCTGCACGGGATATGGATTCCGCTGGGGCTGGAGGTGCTGCCGGGGTACATGTGACTGCTGCAGCTGCTGGAACACAGGACAAGAAGGGTGGAGGTGAGGTGGGGACACAGCATGTCGTTAAATAGCCTGCCACTCTGAGGAAGGCAGGGTTCTTTCCAAAACTAAACTTTGTCTTGAGGAATAACATGCATACAGGGAAGTACAGAAAGCAGATGTGTACAGTTTGATGAATTTTCACAAATGAACCCACTCCTGGTAACCAGTACCCAGATCAAGACACAAAACACTGCCAGGATATGGGGCTTGCTGGTCATTACCCTTCATCTGACCCCGGGGAGCCCCATCCCGAACCTGACAACTCACATCAGTTATGTCTGCTTTTGTACTTGGTTTTATGGATTTACTTATACAATGTATTTGTGTCTGGCTTTGGTATCTGGTTTCTCCTGGCGATTATATTTGGGAGATTCAGCCATGGGATGCATGGTGCTGTGGTCTATTCATTCTCACTGTTGAGAAGTAGTCCATCCTATTACTATGAGAATTAATTTACCTGTTCTACCACCAATGGTCATTTGGGGCAGGTCCAGTTTGGACCCAGATACCACAGCTGTGAACACCCTTGTCCATGCCTTTTGGGTGGACGTGCTGGCTCATGAGGCCTGCCAGCCAAGCGGCTTTGACTTTCCATCATCAGCCTGCAGGTTTTCCTTAACTGTGTTGGGATCGATCTTAGAGGGACAGGCAACTCATTTTGAATGACCTACATAGATGCTTCAGGTATTGGAAGATGGGATTCTCAGGGGCTATGAAAAAGGCCAGTCTTATTCCCATGAGGCCACCCTGCCTATAAAATCCATCCCCACAGGCAAACTACCCAGCATTCACTGCCTAGAGGAAACTATGTGGGCTCCACATGGACCCCGAGCCAGGAGGCATGCGTGCCAGTGCTAGTCTGCCTTCTTCCACTCACAGGAACCTGCTTTGCCAGCGCTATTACCCATTTTCTGGCAAGGCCACTATGATCCTTACCATGCTGTATGTGAAAAGGGAGAGAAAATAAGAGGTGGAGAGAGCAGAGAGAGGGGTCTCAGTTCTCAGTCTGCCATCAAGTAGCTGCGTGACCTGTCATTTAACCTCCTTCTGCAGCCAATATTCATTCGGCACCTTTCATCTGAAGGGCTACAAAGAACATACAACTAGGGCCCTGCTCTGTAGCGTGCTCGTTATAAAAACAACACACATGTTAAGACTACTTCTTAACACGTGTGTTGATTTCTATTTTTTCTCTCTTGCTTTTCTTCTTGGGCAGCTCTACCATTTTCTTTTTTTCTCCTTTCCTGACAAGGCCAGACAGCATCCTGGCAACCAAAGGAGAGAGCAGCCTCTGCCCTGTGTGCCCCGTCCTGAGGTGCCGACCTTGGCGTTCTGCACAAACTGTTAAAATTAATTAACTGTGTTAATCTTTTAGGCAGCGAGATAAGGGCATTCTTGAAAGTAAGCTGAGCTCATAAAAGCTTCTCCTCAGCCAAGTTTCCCACTTACTGTCCTACTGACAACCCCATACGCAGTGGGGTGGTCTGTGGTGGGATGGGGCGGGGGCTCCAATCTCGGCTCCACGTCTCTCTCTAACCCTGTGATCTCCGCGGAGACACCTCAGCTCACGGGCCTCTGTTTCCTTATCCTTAAAATGAAGGGACTCGATGACCTCTAATGTTTCTGTCAAGTAGAAAATTCTAGGTTCTCTGGAACTTTTGGGAATGCAGCAAAGGCAACACGCCCTGCACGCTCTGAGAGGAGGGCATTAAATGTCACTCCACCTCTGCTTTCAATCTGCTCTGTTCTGACTTCTAAGTCCACTGAGAATGATTAAAAAAATATTTTTATTGATTTCAGAAAGGAAGGGAGAGGGAGATAGAAACATCAATGATGAGAGAGAATCATTGATTGGCTGTCTCCTGCACGACCCCTACTGGGGATCAAGCTCGCAACCAGGTACATGCCCTTGATGAGAATTGAACCTGGGACCTTTCAGTCCACAGGCCAATGCTCTATCCACTGAGCAAAACCGGCTAGGGCATCTGAGAATGATTTTAAAGTTCCCTACGATAAGCAAGACTGCAAGTCCTGTTTCCCATCACCTGTCCTTGCAGGAAAGCCAGGTGTCCCCAACATGCTGTTTACAAAAATGGAGAGTGTTAAGGACACTCAACTGCAGCAAAACCCAAAAAAACATGTTGGCCTGGATATGGCGACATTCATTTTCAAAACACAAAGCTGACGGCCCACCGTGCAGACTGGAGGCGGCCTGTGTGGAGAAGCACGGCCTTGCAGTTTCAGGGAAGGTGCCACAGGGCCCTGAGTTTTTTTCTCAGTTTTATTCCTGGGCTAGTCCCACAGGATGGCTGGCAAATGCAGCTCTTCTGTGACATCAGGGTCATGTGACAGGTCCCCATATACATTTGTGCAGTTTCCAGAGACTTTTACACCATTATCCCATGCAGTCCTTAAAAGAGCGATATGAGGAGGGCTGGGGACTTACTTAAACCTATCCTGGCAGGTGAAACCATGCCACAGGCCAATGACTGGACACTTTCTGACCTTGAGTGAGTTGTTCTTCCCTTTGTCCCTCATCATCTCTTGGTCCACACAGTCACCAAGGGATTATCCTCGTTTTTAAATTCTCATTTCCTTGTCTTTTCCAAGGAGCCTTGTGTCTCTCCCTTTCCTGGGTGAGGAGAGACACTGGGAATCGAACCCCTGACCTGACACTCACTTCCTACTCTGTGGGTGTCACTCTGTGGCATCTCCTCTCCCATTCCTCTGCCTCCTCCCTGTTTCCAGGGTTGGCTGACCTCACCAGGTGGGCACTCCCCTGGGCTGGCCCAGCAGAGCTCTGCTTGGTCACAGCACACATATTGAACGCCATCACTCAAAGGATCAGGCACACCTGAAACTTCCTGGGATTGGCTGGGGAGAGGATTTACAAAGTCCAGCTCCATTTATCACCGCCTGAGAGACATTCGCACGTTCCTTGTCACACACCTTCTGCAGGGCGAGAGGGATAGAGGTTTGTTTGTACAAGAGCTGCCAGGCGGCTGACTGACCTTGCTGAAAAGGGAGATAATTACACAGCTGTTCAGGAACAAAAGCAAAAAAATGGAACCTAGATGAACTGTGCTTGACAGTACAATTTTTCTATTTGGGGGATGACTGGCATTTCTTTGAACTGCTGCTCTTGGATAGTAGAGATCTTAACATGTCTTGTCCTACACAGTAGGTGGTGGAGGATGCTTGATAAATTCCCACAATTCTTATCCTATTAGAAACATTCTAGAAAGGTCATTGTGAGGCCTTGAGCTTTAGATGACAACCTCACATCTCCTATAATAAAAGTGAGATACCATGCCCTGGCTGGTTTTCTCAGTGGTTAGAGCATCAGCTCTTAGACCCGTGAGCGTTAGGCCAGGGGTTCGATTCCTAGTCAAGGGCACATACCTTGGTTGTAGGTTCTCAGCCCCAGTACAGGTGCATGCGGGAGGCACCCAATTGATGTCTCTCTCTCTCACATCGATGTTTCTCTCCCTCACCTCTTTCTCTTCCACTCTCTCTAAAACTCAATGGAAAATATATCCTTGCATGAGGATTAAAAAAAAAAAAAAAAAAGTGGGATGCCCTGTATAGACCCCATAGGAGCCATGTAAGGATCTCTTGTGGAAGACCTTTCCTGGGATAATACTAAATTAGGCACAACCATCTCCAAAAACAAAACAAACACCACCCCCTACACCCCCCCAAAGAACCACACTGAAGCAGACAGGAGCAGCCCACAGGGAGGGCTCTCCTTCAGAGCTGGAGGAGCCACATGGGGAAGGTGGGCAAAGATGCCTCGGGGAAAGCTTTGTGTTAGGCCTGCCTTTCACTTAAAGATTTCCCGAGCTGTTTTCAAAGCTGTTGGGAATGTTCTTAAACTTGCCCCTTTCTGTGACCTCCAGTTCAGGCCTCCAGGTAGTTCCGTGGGCCCTTTCATCCTGCTATTGTTCCCATTCCATTGTTCGTGACCGATTCGAACCCTCCTCCCAACACTTTCTTTTAAGAGACAAAGTTCTCTGAATCCTTTTCTTTTTCCTGTTGCTAGAAATATTAGAGCTTATGAAGAATGTGAGCCAGCCCTCCCACCTGCATGCTGATTGCACCAACCCCTGTACCAGAACCCCCTCCCCCCCAAAGAAAAGGAGTCAGGCTCCAACGGGAGACACGTCTCTGGCAAATGGGCTTTCAAATGGATGGCTGAAGCCTCTCTTTTCAGAACAAACTAATTCCCTCTAAGAAAAGGTCCAACTAATGGAAAGGTCTACATTCTGCAGGTTCTCCTGTGAACCTGGGAGACTGTGGACATCTTGAAGAAGGAGCTGTCCCGTACCTCCCTCCTGGACACCACGGGCACCTTACCTGCTCGGCAAGAATCTGCTGCTGCTGCTGCTGCTGCTGCCTCTGCTCCCGCAGGAACTGTTGCTTCTGCTGCTCCATCAGCTGGGCCCGCTGGTCAATGAGCATCTGCTTCATGATGACCGCCTGGGGCTGGCTGCCCAGGAAGCCCGGACCCGAGGGGCTGGTGCTGGAGACCATGCCACTTGAGCCCGGGGGCACGGAGGACTGCATGGTGCCCGAAGTCCGGGGAAGCCCAACGGGGTGCTGCTCCTAGGAGGACAGAGAGGCCGATTCAGTGATTGCACATTTGAAGGGAAGCATGGGGGAGGGAAAAAGGGTCCTGAGGGGCTCACATTTATGTTTTTATACAAACAATACAGTAGACAGCAAAGGTGGCCTCGTCACAGTGGAACTGGAGAGGCTCCGGGGGGGACAGTCACAGAGCATGGCTCAGGGGGTCTGAGACCAAGTCCCATCTGTTTTGGATGGGACTGACTAAGGGACAAGGACTGGATTTCCCTCTAACATCCTGTTTCTCCAAAGGAAAGGACAAAGGCCCTTAGGCTGGGCCTGCGTTATGTCTTGAAGGAGACAACCTGAGTTTACCTCTCATTCTTGCTGCCTACCTGGCCAAAATGAACTTCTTAGGTAGAATGAAAAACATTCACAGAAGTTTGCTGCAATGTACTCATTGACAGGTCTGCTGTTTGATGGAATTCTAATCACAGATGACCCCTGAACAACGTGGGGTTTGGGATGCTGATCCCTGTGCAGTTGAAAATCCATGTATAATTATAGACTCCCCCAAAACTTTAGAGTCCTTCATCAGAAGGCATGGGGAATTGGTTCCAGGCCCTCTCGTGGATACTGAATCTGTGGCTTCTCAAGTCCCTTATCTGAGACAGTGTAGATCAATGCGTATTGTTGGCCCTCCATATCCATGAATTCCCAACTGTGGATTGAAAATACTGTTTTTGACCCACAGTTGGCTGACTTGGCAGATGCGAAATCTGGGATACAAAAGGCCAACTGTATTTATTGAAAATAACTTGTGTATAACTTAACAAAAGGAAGATAAACAACCCAATCAAAAAATGGGCAACAGACCTAAATAGATACTTTTTAAAAGAGGACATCCAGAAGGCCAAAGGACATATGAAAACATGCTCAAAGTCACTAATCATCCGAGAGATGCAAATCAAAACGACAATGTGATATCACCTCACACCTGTCAGGATGGCTATCATCAACAAATCAACAAACAAGTGCTGGAGAGGATGTGGAGAAAAAGGAACCCTCATGCACTCCTGGTGGGAATGCAGACTGGTGTACCCATTGTGGAAGACAGTATGGAGTTTCCCCAGAAAACTAAAAATGGGAACTCCCATTTGACCCAGTGATCCCACTTCTAGGAATATATCTCAAGAAACTAGAAACACCAATCAGAAAGGATATATGTATCCCTATAGCAGCACAATAGCTAAAATTTGTAAACAGCCTAAGAGGCCCATCAGCAGATGACTGGATTAAAAAACTGTGATACATCTACACAATGGAATACTATGCTGCTGCAAAAAGGAACTCCTACCATTTGCAACAGCATGGATGGAAACTAGAGAGCATTATGCTAAGTGAAATAAGTCAGTTGGAGAGAGATAAATATCACATGATCTCACTCATTTGTGGAATATAATGAACAACATAAACTGATGAACAAAAACAGATCCAGAGAGAGAGAAGCATCTATCAGACTGTCAAACATCAGAAAGAAGGCAGGGGAGGGTCGGGAGAAAGGGGAGAGATCAACTAAAGGACTTGTATGCATGCATATAAGTATAACCAATGGACACAGACACTGGGGGTGGTGGTGGTGGTGGTGGTGGTAAGGGCATGAGCAGATATAAGGACACATATGTAATACATTAATCAATAAAGAAAAAAAAAAAGAAAAGAAAATAAACTGTGTATAAGTGGACCAGTGCAGTTCAAATATGTGTTGCTCAAGGGTCAACTATAATTGTGACATCTGAAAGCTTTGATAAATGTAAAAAAAAAAAAAAAAAAAAATTAAAAAAAAAAAAATCCTGCCAGTGAGAGTTGTCAATGGTGCAAAGTAGATACATAATCTCCCAACATCTTCAAGAAGAGAATTGAGTCTCGCAGGTCTGGGATAATTTAAAGGTGGGGTTGAATTGGGTCTCCATAATTAATTATGTGTCGGTCATTCAAATGATGGCAACTTTTAAGCATCGGTCCTTAAGGGATAGGAAGTAAAGTGGTAGAGGCCTATTTACACACAGCACAAGCTATACTTGAGATAGTGCTGAGTGAGGAG